>NC_139334.1:12715000-15497500 GCF_056507025.1 Lutjanus erythropterus
ATGTATGTCCAGAAAGTGTTTCCGTATGTATTTATGTATGTATGTATGTATGTATGTATGTATGTCCAGAAATTGTTTCCGTATGTATGTATGTATGTATGTATGTATGTATGTATGTCCAGAAATAGTTTCCGTATGTATGTATGTATGTATGTATGTCCAGAAATTGTTTCTGTATGTATGTATGTATGTATGTATGTATGTATGTATGTCCAGAAATTGTTTCCGTATGTATGTATGTATGTATGTATGTATGCATGTATGTATGTATGTCCAGAAATTGTTTCCGTATGTATGTATGTATGTATGTATGTATGTATGTCCAGAAATTGTTTCCGTATGTATGTATGTATGTATGTATGTCCAGAAATTGTTGCCGTATGTATGTATGTATGTATGTATGTCCAGAAATTGTTTCCGTATGTATGTATGTATGTATGTATGTATGTATGTATGTCCAGAAATTGTTGCCGTATGTATGTATGTATGTATGTATGTATGTCCAGAAATTGTTTCCGTATGTATGTATGTATGTATGTATGTATGTATGTATGTCCAGAAATTGTTTCCGTATGTATGTATGTATGTATGTATGTCCAGAAATTGTTTCCGTATGTATGTATGTATGTATGTATGTCCAGAAATTGTTTCCGTATGTATGTATGTATGTATGTCCAGAAATTGTTTCCGTATGTATGTATGTATGTATGTATGTCCAGAAATTGTTTCCGTATGTATGTATGTATGTATGTATGTATGTATGTATGTATGTCCAGAAATTGTTTCCGTATGTATGTATGTATGTATGTATGCACGTATGCACGAGAGTTGCTGTTCTACTGCTGCTTATTGTGTGACTTTGATCTTTTGAAAGGTTAGTTCAGATTAAAAGAAGTCACAACAACAACACAAACAGGCTGCTGACTGTGTCCTCAGCAGTACTGTGCTTAGCTTCCTACACCAATAGTCCTGCAGCTTCTCTAAACAGGAGTGTGCTGACAACCATCTACAAGATAATACACTGACCTAGGGTAAGAACCCCATACAACCCCACTGTACATGTTACAAGGATTGTAGTTAAACTAATGGTGATGATAAATCTAGAGAGACAAACTTTAATTTGATTCATGTCAAGAGTCAGGTGTGGCAACTAGCAACTACATGCAATAGCAGCTAAAAGTGATATCGGATTGATTCAAAATTCACTGCTATATCAGGCATAGTGATTTTCTGACCACACACTTACATTTCCTCGTTGTTGTTCAGGTCGTCATGAGGCCCAGGAGCCTTTCCTCCAGTGGATGGTTTTGCTCAGCAACATGACAGACCTGCCCTGGGTTCACACCATAAGCTACGGGGACGATGAAGACAGCCTGTCCACTGCGTACATGATGCGAATCAACACGGAGTTCATGAAGGCCGGCGTCCGGGGAATCTCTCTACTCTTTGCTTCTGGTCAGTAAGAAGAAAATATAAAGAACTCTTCCGTCCACATGTATTGAAGCTCACAGAGACATTCAGGAACATTCATAAACAGCACTTAGTTTTGATTATTTGGTAGTGTTGTATGTGGTACATATTCATATGCATTAATTATCTACAGTGGATGGTGATCGACACGTCCCCAATTCAGAGAATAGTGAAGTAACAGTGTATTGTGGTGAAGTGAGGTTCAAACATCCCCTATTGAAGAAGCAGCAGGAGAACTGGTGTAGGATGCTAAGCAATGTACTGCTGAGGACAGGGTCAGTCACAAAACGTATTTTAGCCAAAAAAAAAAAAAAAATTTTTAGTTTAACTTTATTCTATATTTAGATTATTTCACTTCACCTCGCTGTCAGACAGCTTTTTCTGATGGGAAACTGCTGTTATTTGCCAAATATTGCTCAATTAGACTACATTGGCAAAATCAGTAACCTCACAGAACACAGACGTTGCAGGTCTACTGCTGCTTCAATTGAGTTAGTTTGTTTGGTGCATTAAAAGGATAGTTCAGATTCGCCAAAGTCACACGATAACACACACAAACTAATCTATCAAGTCAGTAGCAGACCAGCAACTAATGTGTTCTGTGAGGGGAAAATTACAGGTTTTGCCTGGGGAGTCTCGTTGCTTTGGAGAGAGCAATATTTAGTGTATATTATAACAGCGGTTTCCTGCCAGAAAAGGCTGTCTGACAGCGAAAAAAGTGCCGAAATTTTTCTAAATATAGCGCACAGGTAAACTGATACTGATTCTATTGTTTGTTGTTTTTTTAAGGTGTGCCATTTTCAAAGTGGGTTAAAAATGTTTTGCTCCTGACCTTGTCTACAGCAGTTCATTGCTCAGTTTCCTTCAGTGGTACTTCACTCTTCTCCAAAATGGGGATGTGTTGACTGCCATCTGCTGTAGGAAATACAAAATACACTGAATACCTCATACAACCCCAAATAATCTGAAATATTCCTCTAATCTGTAATATATGAACTAAGACATGCTTTGTTTGGCTACGGGATAGCTTCAATCTGATATTTTTTAAGGTCACAGAAATTTCTTTGCGTGACATTTTGTCACTCCCCTTAACTTCTCACTTGTTTCTTGTTCAGTTTTTAACCCATCCACTCTCATCAGTAAGTCACAAATTCCTCTTTTCAGTGGTGTTGGACACAAAGACCACACTATCAACAAATGAGGAACTTTGAGCTGTAATTTTTGTAACAGTCCAACAGAGCTGTTGGAAAAAGAGACCGCCTCTGTCTCTTTGGCAACATGTCAACTGACTGTGGCTCTGCTCCAACCTCAGTCATATAATCATCTCACTTGAAACATGAACACACCTCCATTGTTTTAAAGAAACTCCAATCCGGAAAAACGTGTATAGAAGTTACCTTTGAGCCTGTAGCTTTTTCCATAACTTACAACAATACTCACAGACTACCAGTCATTAAGATATGCTTCATGATTACCTGCTAAAGCTTACATGCTTTTCTCTGTATTTGATACAGTCACAGTTTTTCTTTGCATAAATATTTAGCTTTTCCTGCTCATCAAGTTAGTGCTGTAAGAAAATAATTAGAAAATCGAGTCAGGAATCCAAAAAAAACAATTTTTAAAAATTGTTTACAAAAAGAATACCTGCTACATCATCTTTAGTCTCTCTGATCTTGTTTAATAAGTTTATTTGTTCCATCACTCTTTATCTCTGGTCTTGTTTCGTGTTCAGGTGACAGCGGTGCAGGCTGCAAACATCTGGGAAAAGGACAGAACTCCTTCAGGCCAAGTTTTCCTGCCTCAAGGTAAAACTTTTATACACTTCTGAAAGTGTAGATGTTTTTGCACAGATTCTGGGATAGGAGTGTACGTTTTTAAGTCCAGCCACCAGGGCTCGACTGATTAATCGATTTGAGTAATTTTCTAAGAAAAAAGTCAGAATTCACTGATTTCAGCTTCTTAAATGTGAGTATTTTTTTTTGTGTCTTTACTCCTTTATGACAGTAAACTGACTATCTTTGGGCTGTGAAAACAAGACATTTGGAAAACACTGGTCAACATTTTTCACCGTTTTCTGACATTATAAAACAAACACTTGAGAAATAATTGACCAATTAATTGGCTATGAAAATAATCATTAGTTGCAGCCGTACAGCCAACCCTCCTCTTGTAGCGGTTCAGTGCAAATCGTGAACTTAATTGAAAACAAAGTCAGAAATGTTCTAGTCTCAAAAGGTTTAGGAAAAGCACCAAACCTTTAACTCTCTCTCTCTCTATGTCCTGTGTCTTGTTCCCAGCCCATACGTGACAACGGTTGGAGGAACCTCATTCAAGAACCCGTTCAAGGTCACGTATGAAGTGACAGATTACATCAGTGGAGGAGGCTTCAGCAACGTCTTCTCGATGCCAGACTACCAGGTCATAATATGACATCACTAGCTCTTTCCATGCTCAGTAATTGCAGACAGTGTTGTTGATGAAGTGTATCTGTGTTCCTACAGGTCAGTGCTGTCGACGCCTATCTGAAGGGCGTAGCAGCGACTCTTCCTCCGAAGTCATATTACAACACCAGCGGCAGAGCCTATCCGGACATGGCTGCCCTGTCTGATAATTACTGGGTGGTCATCAACAGAGCGCCTGTCCCCTGGGTGTCTGGGACCTCGGTAACGTATATGAAACTTGAATATACTTTTTGGTGAATAGAATACTGACAGACTGAACACTGTAGTTACGTCTCTCTGCCTTTTGTAGGGAAGTAGAGTGAGTGTGAGGGTGGTAAAGGTTAATCAATAAACTGCACCTAGTACGTACATTAGTTACCTTTAGTATTAAGTTGTATGATGGGTAAGTTTATTGTGTGTCATCTCATTAATTGATTTACCTTCCAGGCATCTACCCCAGTGGTCGGAGGCATGCTGTCTCTCATCAATGATCAGCGGCTGCTGAAGGGTCTGCCTGCCCTCGGCTTCCTCAACCCCCGACTCTACAAGCTCAAAGGACAGGCCCTGTTTGATGTGAGTCAAGTTAATAGTACCATAGTAACTTAAATCTTTTATCAGTTAAACTTTGAAGCTTATTTTAGACTTCATTTATGTTGCAATCTCATGTTACCAGTGTTTTGGGAGAGTCGTGCTCTTGCTTCACTGAGGTTTATTCCCTGCAAAGAGATTTATGGATACGTCGCTGTCACTCTGTGAAGTTCACCCGTACAGTCTGTTGTAATTCAATACAACAGCTCTGTCATAAATTCTACCATAAATTAAATTTTTTCTGTTTTTGTTGACAGTATCGAACTGTGTGAATTAAATTATGGTTAAAGGAACTGTTGCAGAATATTACAAACACCAATATAATGCAGTCTCGAACAGTGGTTCCCTGACTAAGTGACGCATTTTTATATTGAGTGCATAACAATAACACTTTAGAACTATACAATAAATTGTTCATTTAAGGGTTATCGTAGGCAACTGGACTTGCTTAGGTTCTTGAAGACGTTTCGCCTTTCATCCAGGAGGCTTCTTCAGTTCTGACTAGTGGCGAATTAGATAGATAAGAACCACATTTGCAGTATTGTCTCACATTTTGTATGAAAACAAAACAATGAATGTTATTTGGGTCACTTACTGCCTACTGCGAATTGAAAATGTGTGTATATTCAGAGAGGCTTTATAAAAAACAGCAGAAGAAAACCCTTCTGCAGTGCAGTTTGAAGTCATGCTCTGGTTCCTAAATGCTG
Organism: Lutjanus erythropterus; assembly: GCF_056507025.1. Classification (NCBI taxonomy): domain Eukaryota; kingdom Metazoa; phylum Chordata; class Actinopteri; order Lutjaniformes; family Lutjanidae; genus Lutjanus; species Lutjanus erythropterus. The sequence goes on from NC_139334.1 coordinate 12,720,207, forward strand.
TGCATGCTTGTCTCCAGGTGACTGAAGGCTGTCACCTGGGCTGCCTGGATGAACAGGTTCAGGGTCAAGGCTTCTGTGCCGCACCATCGTGGGACCCTGTGACAGGCTGGGGGACACCAAACTACCCTGAACTGCTGGCTACCCTGCTGGCCGAGTGAAAACCCATCGGGGCAGCGTCTGCTCTGAGAGCAGGCACTATACACATTCAAACTCTTGACCAGGTGCCTGATAACCAAAGGCAGGACGGTGAAATGGAGGGAAAACAAATGCCTATGCTTTAGATTCATGCCTCCTTGTTGTATTCAGTTCATTTGAAGTTGAATCACTGCAGTCTCCAGGTTGTTTTTATCTGTCATCATCACTTCTATCCACTTGCTTGCCTCCTTTTTATTAGTATAATTTTATTTTCTCCAGAAGGCTTTAAACTGTTTCCTCAGATGCTTTTAGGTCAGGGATAGCGGTGGTTTGAGGTTTTTAATGCTACACTGCAGCTGCCTGTTTCTGCTGTTCACCGCATTTTATCTGACCCAGATTCTTCTGTGAATCTCTTACACAAACTTACAGGCAGATTCACAGACAGACACGAGATACACAGCAAAGGGAAGTGTTGCTATACATAAAGAACAGAAATGTACTAAAATGCACCGATCACCTCTTAAATGTGCACATGCTGTAGGTCTATTTGAATATTTGTTTTATACTGTTAGTGTCTAATATGTTAGCTGTCAAGTAAACTCTATGCACCGGATGCAATCATTTCATCAGATCAATACAATGTGTCTTGTAACTGGATGCAGGTTTGGTTTTTAGTTCAACAGAAGTGTCAGTTTTGCCATACTAATCTTCAGGGATGAGTCATCGTTTCATTTAATAACAAATATTTGCATGCAATTCTAAAAATGTCATGCATTTGTAATAAAACGGGAACATACAGTATGTGGCTTAAAGATTAACAGGACCTTTTAAGTCCACTTAACTAACCCAAACCCTTACTTTGGTTTGTTGCCTCTGCGGCTGTGAACTAACCAAATGCACTGAAATCCGTGGGTTAAAAGTAATTCAGCAGTTCTACCCACCAGCGTTGTTGCACTTGTTTTTAATCTTTTAACCATGTAAATCCTCAAACAGATGTGTTTGATGTGAGAAAGACTGCCTGTGATGTTTCTGAATTTATTAAAGCTGGATTTTTACTCGGAAATGTCAGTTAATTGTTCAGGATTATCCTGAGTCAAGGGTGTGAAAGCTGTTTTTAGAAATGTACCAGATGTCAAATGAGTGATGTGTTGGATAAAAGAAAATGCAATGGAAATGAAATGCTAAATCACGTTCTTTTTTTTCTTTTTTCTTTTTTTTAAAGCAAAACTGCCAAACGTTTCCTATTTCCTGCTTGGTTGGTGGTCGGACAAATTGATCATTTTGAAGTTGTTTTAATAAACAAATGATTGAGAACATAATCATCAGCAGGGTGCAAAATTAACTTTTTTTCTCACACCAGGTCAAATGGCTAAATGTTCAAATTTAATCAGCGACCCAATTGTTTATTGTTGTTTATTTTGGCTGCTGAGTCAAGCAAATCTAACATCCAGTTGCACCGGCTGGTGTTAATTTTGTGCCCTGGTCGTCAGATTAATCAATTAAAATAATTTAACTGCAGTGCTAAAACGATATTGCTGTTATTACTGAAAAGCTGATGCGTTATAAAAGCTACTGGTGAAGTCTCTTGAAAAATATCCTTTGAATTTCCAGTGCAAATTCTGACGCTGCTCTGGTCTGTGTGTTTTGTCGTCAGTGTCTCGTGTCAAACAGAAGAGAGTTGACAGTGTGTTCAAGTCATTGTTAAAGAATTTACCAGCTGTAAGATGTCACTTTCAAGCTGCTTAATATAAGATTTAAGACGTGATACAGTTGTCAATCATGTATATGCAATATGCTGAAAAATAAAAAATAATTTGTTTCACTTCCTTGTTCTCTTTTTCATTTTAACAAAAGGAAATATAGTCACATTGTTTATTAAGCAACTATTAAACTGCTGAAACCTCAAATACTGATCATACATTCTGTCAGCATTTACAGGGTTCCTCTACGTTTCAACAAGTTAAATTTAAGACTTTTAAAGACCATTTTCAAGACCACTGCAAATTCAATTTAAGACAAATTTCACCTTCACTTCTGGCAAAAAGTACAAAGGTTATAGCAGTGCTACAAAAAACAAAACAAAACAAAGAAACGGCTCATCTGTGTCTTCATTGCATAAGAGTTGCAGGAGTTATTGGTGCACAGTGGGTGCGTGCTTGTTTAGTTCTGTGGTTGTTACAGCAGAATCAAAACAGTTTTCTCCTAAAAACATAGTTTAAAGCAAGACTGAAGTTAATGCAACTTGACAAACCAGACATTGACTTCATTATCTAATCAATTTTCAAAACCTCTCAAAAAAAAGTCAGATTATTGGATTTTTGGCTTTTAAGACCCATTGAACCCCTGATGTAACTGCTAATGTGATGCTCTTTGAGCTTCAAGAATACATTTCTCTTTCTACTGAAATGACTTACTGGTGAAGTCAATATCAAGAACGGACTTCATGGACTCAGGTTTGTTTAAAATGTTACGTTCTCTTGTATGAATGTAGAGCATTTCTAAATAAGATGTCCTTGTATCTCAGTAAATTCACTATAGGTGCTGAAGTGACCTGACTTGGGTCTATGATGAGCCATTGTAACATTTAATTGAATCACACTTCTATCTGTATTTAATTCTAATTGTAGATATCAGAAATTCTATTATTACTAATCATAATGCCAATTGTAGACAACCATAATGACATTTGTACTAATGTATTATGGATGTTCAAAATTGCATTATGGATAGTATGAGTGGTTTTCATTTTAGATATCTGAACTTAAAATAATGGCAAGTGACAACTGACAATACTTTTTTTTTTTTTCCCAGAATGGTGAAGGTGTGACCATTTAGTGACTCAGTTTAGGTGCATCAACTACAACACATCAGCTGCTTTTCTTCACTGAAACTGCTTTTGAAAATTGGAAAAATAAATTGCATTTTACATACACTCTTAGAAAGGCGGGTTCCAAAAGGGTTCTTCCTGAAGGGCTGAGGTCCGAGTGAGAACCACTTGCTTCTGTTGAATCTGTCTTCGGAGAAAGGGATCGTCAAGGGATCCTGATATTCTTACCAACCTACACAACCTGAACTGATGAAGGAAACAAGTACTAGCCAATCAAAGTCAGGGTAGAACAGGGGAAAAAAATACAAGACAGTTATTGGAACAAAGAGCAGAAGGAGGAGGGGGGGCATAGGAATGGTCAATTGTGGATATTCATTCATTCATTGTCCGTAACCGCTTATCCTTGAAGGGTCGCGGGGGGCTGGAGCCTATCTCAGCTGACATTGGGTGAGAGGTGGGTTACACCGTGGACAAGTTGCCAGTTCATCGCAGGGCTGACACAGAGACAGACAACCATTCATGCTCACATTCACACCTGTGGGCAATTTAGAGTTACCAATTAACCAATTATGCTGAATGTCTTTGGACCGTGGGAGGAAGCCGGAGTACCCGGAGAGAACCCACATGGACAGCATGCAAACTGCACAGAAAGGCCTTGCCCCAGCCAGAAACTCCCCAACACCCCCAGCTGGCTAGGGGATTCAAACTCAGGACCTTCTTGCTGTGAGGCAGCAGTGCCTCAATTGTGGATATCAGAAACTTAAATCCCTGAACGGCAAAAGTGATGTAATTTATCCTGGGATGAATGATATGTTCATTTTGCCTAGGAAGAATTGAATTACAGATACTTCCAATATATAACCAGTGTAACTATTAAATGTAAACTGCTTCTCATATGCTTTGTTGTTCTGGGTAGCCTCCTAAAATAATATAAGCAAACATGCAAATCAAAGGTAAGCTTAATTGTGAGAGGACAAATGACACGTTTTGTATTGGTAGTGCAAGGGGAGAAACATTTTAATCAATGATCACTATTGAAAATCACATGGCTATTATCTACATGACTCTGATATTGCCTTGTACAAAATGAAAATATGCAAACACCCCCATCCAATCTCCCCTCAAAACACACTCACATGAAGGGGAACAGGGGAGGTAAAACAAACTGTGAATCCTCTTCCATGAAGAGCTACAGGGACAATCCGACTACATACATTACCACAGAGCTTATGTCAAACAGTGTACAATATGCACACTTAGGGGGGTAAGTACAAAATTTGAAAAGGTGTTGCTGCTGAGGATAGATGCAAATTGGTCTATTGCAAAAACTGTTTAACTGGCTGTGTCAAGGTATAAATAAGTTTTTTTTAGGTGCAGATCCATGATTTTTTGTCTTCACAAGAAGAAACCGTCGATTGTTCCATCCAAGTAGCGCCAAAGTAAGGTAGGATGCCTGAGGGGGTCGGGGTTCTCACGAGTTCCTTGATCAAACCTCCATACGTTTATCAAAAAGTTTGAGAAAAAGTCATTTCTCTGTTTAAACCTTTTATCTAAGATGATACAAAGGGGACTTCTTATCTCACAACAAAGCAGGCCACGGGACATTAGTTTGTCAGGAGCGGAGATACGGGTTGAGTCCTCCAGTGTGCGCTCACGTTGCTGTCGCTCGCCGGATTCAGGACTGATTCACTGGTTGTTTTTGGCTTTGGCGTGTGTGAGGATGTGAGACTTCAGGTTGGTTGACTGGGCAAATTTTTTGTTGCAGCCGTCAAAGGGGCACACGTACGGGCGGTCTCCAGTGTGAATACGCACGTGTGTGCGCAAGTTAAAGTCCAGGGAGAACCGCTTACCACAGCCCTCGAATGTGCACTGGAGACAAGAGAGAAACCGAGTTAATGCTGCTGCATGTCACACAAATAAACAGATATCATCAACAGCAGATGACAGTAATAGGGGTGGGGGAAATTTCCGATTCTTAGATGCATCGCGATTCGGACGTGGACGAATCTGAATCGATTCACAAACGTCCAAATTTCGATTATTTAAATCTGTTAATTAAAGTGATACAGAAGCTTCTAAATAATGTGGAACTAAGAAGCGCAGTACGCGTCATCGCCGGGACACTTTGGGACGCGCACCTGGAGCGACACGCGCACAGCGGAAAACAAACATGGCCGACCGGCAGCCACCTCGCCATGAGGTCCGAACAGCTCCTTCTATTTTAAAAGCAGCCGTGTGGAAACACTTCGGCTTCTACAACGTCGACGGCGGAAGCGAACTGGACAAGAGCCACGTTATATGTAAGCTGTGTTGAGCTAAAATAAAATACTTTGGCAACACAACAAACATGAGAAGCCGTAACTCGATTCCACCCGACGGAGGAGTCGGGGAGACGGCAGGCTGCTGTTGCTGCGGCTACTAGTGGCTACTGTTGGTACTTTCCAGTTTGCACATATTTCCAATAGTTTAATAAAATATAATCGAAATGAATTCTTATTACAAATGCGCTGTTTTTAAAAATGGCAAGTGACGAATGCTTATTCAGTGAGACAAAAAGAAATGTGTTTGTGAAAAAGTGCATCAATATACATAAAGATGCATCAATAATCGTTTTATAATCGAATCGTAGCCCCTGAATCGTAATCGTAATCGAATCGGCAGGTGCCCAAAGATTCCCACCCCTAGACAGTAACAAGGTTGGTGTAAAACAACAGTGTACCTTAGCAATAAAACTGAGAATGGGACTATAAATAGGCGTTTAAATGCAGGAAAATAATAATAAATAATGTTAACTGAAGTGTACAGTATAAATGCAATATTGATGCAGTATTAATACCAGTGTATATGTAAGGGTCTTGAATCACCCTTAAGTGGTGTAATTCACATCTGCTCATGGTACATTATCACGCTTATTAAATGGTTACTTACCCAACTAAAAAAAATAATAATTATTTGACACAAACTACTAACTTTAACATGATTTTATGGATTTAAAAATTAGTGTATTGCTACTCCAGTCTATCATCAGAGCTGTGTCCATAGCAACAGTCTGTTATACAGAAATAACAGACCCTAGAATGCTGTAATTGACTAATGAGAATGAAGTATTTAGCAATGTCATGTAAAATGTTGCATTCAAAACACCAGGAACTTGTGAACTTATAATTATGACACAGGCGTCGTATACTAAACATGTGAACTCTGAGCTTTTTACATCCCTTCACGACATGTCTTTACATTTTGCACCAAATAATAGAGACTAGTATCAATAAAAATATCAATATCAATCTCAATGAAATCCTAAGGATACCCGTCCCTAATAAAGCAAAATAAAATAATTCAGCCTCCTCCAGATCAAGGAAAATAAAGTCTGACAAGAAGAACTCACCTGGAAAGGTTTCTCTCCTGTGTGTACGAGTTGATGCCTCTTCAGTTTTGAACTCTCGACAAAGGCTTTGCCACATTCTGCACAGACGTGCACACGGGGCCCGTGGGTATGCAAGTGCTTCCTCATTGCTGAGTTGTCCCTGAACATCTTGGTGCAGCCCTGAGAGGGAGAGAAACAAGATGAAACTAATCACTCGGGACATATTCACTTTACAGTGTAGCTTTAGCAACTGAATGATGTCAGCTCAGGATGATTAACTGTTCCTTATATACCACTGCAATGAAAACATGGGTAATGCTAATAATAAACACGGGACAACTGAGTGAGCTTCTGTTCATATATTTCATCTTTTTCATAGTACTGTATAAACTGAACACTGAACTCACTTTGTGTGGACAAGCTATCGTCCTGGGTGCGTCATCTTCTTTTACTTTTCTTGGCTTCATTCTGTAACAGAAATAAACAGGGTCACGTCATTATAGAAAAGTCACTTTTAATAATTTTCCTTTAACTGGCTATTGGTAAAGCAAACACATTTTTCTTCGGAAAACTGTATTAATACAGTTGTTTAAGTTTTGGGACCCTCCCCCACAAGATATATATTGACTCCATTCAAATTCTGCCATGATTAAGATTTTATACATAATAACTACTATTATTATATATTTCTGCTTGTTGCTTTCATAATGAGTTGATACTTATTTTGTCTTCCTTTGTTTTGTTTTGTTTAACTGTGACTGTAAGGTGCCCTCAAGTGCCTTTAAATAAATGTATTTTTAATATTTTTATTTATTACAGCTCACAGAATTTGGCGTGCAATCATAAACATCAACATTAGAACTTACCGTGCAAACTCTGCCAGTTGTTTGGGGTCTGACAGGTCAATACCGGGGATGCCTCCTGGAGGAAGCTTCTTCCCTGTCATGTATTCTGAATAATCTGGAGGAGAGTTTTCACCCGTGATTTGCTCCTCATGGTCAATGTCCTTCTTGTCATCTGGATTAAGGGGACAAATGTATTGATCATTATAACAAGACCAGAACATGTTGATTAAACAAATTGATTAAAGAGCTAAACCTTTATCAATACCTGCTGCCACACACTGTTACTATATTACTATTAATAGACAAAAAAGTGACTGAAAATACAGGTTTTACAGAAAATTCAAGTCTGTAAACAAAATATCTACTCTGTAGACACATTGTCATGGTGCTTTATTAAACATAAATACTGGGAAAATAGAGGATTCTAAAGATACTTTTCATGATGTCTTTTTAGAGAAGAGAAAGAAAGGGTTAAACATTTCACATCCTGTTATGTAACTTAGACTACAAATGACCCCCCTGGAAATGACTAGCTTCAATTCTTTCATTGAGCTGAAATGGTACTGGAAGATTGATGCATATGTTTACAAACATGCATTTTCAAATATGCCAAATGAATGTTTAAAATGGAGCCGCAATGATTAATTGATTAGTTGTCAACTATTAACTGTCCTAATTCTGATTCCTGTTTCTCAAATGTGAATATCCTCTGCTTTATCTTATGACAGTAAACTGAACATCATTGGGTTTCGGACAAAACAAGACATCTGAGGATGTCATCAACAGTGGAAACAGTGATCAACATTGTTCATCATTTTCTGGCATTCTGTGGACCAAACAACTGATCAATTAATCAAGAAAACTGACAAATTAATCATTAAAATAATTGTTAGTTGCAGAGTCACAAATATTCAAATTGACAATGGAAATAAAACTGAGTTGTTGGTATTATTGTTTTATGAATTTGTCATCTTTTAACTCCTACAATATTTTCTACAATAAAAGGATAAAAAAAGATAGAGGTATATGTCCAGATATCTAATTTGAAAGGGGGAATAACATTGAGATGCTGGTATTATTTTTTTATTGTTCTCATTTTCTTTTCATACAATATTGCCAATAAAAAAAGGATAAAATAAATAAATTACTGTCCCCATATTGGCCTAGCATTTCTATATCAGTACTGATGTTGTCTAAAATTTGTTACAGAAAATAATGCTGATGTTTTTTTATTACTTGATCTTGGTTTTATAAGCAGCATTTTATGTGTATTTGATCCTTTGTCTTAATTCAAGTTGTTCCATTTTGTTTTCTTAAATTGTAGTTATTTAGTTATTTATAATTATTAAAAACACAGATGAAAAGTTACCGAGTCAGTGTTCTGATGCCATTTCATTATTTTCATATAAATAATGAACACTGGTCAATGTATCAATATCAGTATTCTTTTACTTCCTCCTTTCAGTATTGGCCACCTTTAATAACCACATATATTTTGTAAAATAAAGGGATAAAAACATAATTGGGGTATAAATTACAAATATTCAATCTGAGAATTGAAATAGAATTGAAATATTGGGATTATTTTTGTTAGTTTGTCACATTTTATACCATACAATATTTTATAAGAAATTGCTTTAAAATATAATAAATGGGGCACAACTCGTCTAAACTTTTGGCATCAGTATCTAGGTCACCTGAGCCATATGAACATATATGGTGCGTTTAAAGCTTCGGAAGTGTAAAGTATGAGGGGTTCCTGAAGGCACCACGGCCGCTTCAGTTGAACTGAACTGCGCCACAGCGGCCTAGCGGAGCCAGCTGCACTCGCTCCCACTCTCGCCGCCATCTTCGTCGGCCAAATAAACGCCATTTTTTCGGGCCGCCATACTTTTTCGACCGGGGAAATATGGCGGCGCCCATCGACACATAAAACATGGCTTCCCATAAAAACAAAAACATTTCAAATGAAGTTTAAGTGGCTCCGAGTTGAGAAATAACTCCTACTTTGGCGGAGGACAAGGCCCCAGACTGGGCCCAGTCACACGGCACACACGCTGAGAACAAAGCAGCTTGCAGGAATTCACACAGGACTATGAACTTACCCGATGCCCACATAGTAACCGAAAACTCCCCCTCCAAAGTCTTTATCTGAACCTGCTTTTGCTCCCATTTTCTGCCCATTTCACCCGCACTCAGGTAGCTCTTTTTGCCCGCTTTCTTTCCGCTTCCAGCCTTCTTCATCCGGCCTGTCGAAGAGCTTTTCCCGGCCACAGTAACGAGAGTCTGTTCGATAAAGTCCTCCTCCACGGCGGGCACTGGGATGAGGATTTGGTCCTCAAACCCATCATCCGTGTGCAGTTCAGAGTCATCCTCTCCCACCACCTCCTCTCTTGTTTGCACCAGGATCACCTCTTGGTGCGGGTGAAGCGAGTTTGGATCGTCCGTGTCCAGAGGCTGTAAGGCGATCATAGGCTGGTGTTCACCGTCGTCTCCAACTACTGTTGTCTCGATTGTCTCTACTTCGATTTCGTGCAGTTCCACTATCTCCGCTGGCATTTCGGATCCGTCCGCTTCTATGTACAGGGTGTCCCCCGATGCCATCATTAATTCTGTATTTACTCCTACTTGTATGCTATTTTTTGCACTCTCGCTTTCCCTCCTGTCTACACTCAGCCTTCCTCCTCCCTCTCCGACAACAACTCTACACTACTGTACTCTCGTCGCCACAATGCTCCAGTTCTCAAGTCTCGCGAGATTTGGACCAAGTAGACCTTTTAATGTAGAACTTGAACATGACTTGCAGCGTCCTTTCGCTTTAACATGTAAATGATGATCATAAATGTAAATGTGCATGTTATGAGTTATTTATGGGAAATTCTCTAATGTTCATATTAATCAAAATACAGAAAAGTATAATGGACAGGTACAAGGAAGGAAAATGAGAGGAAGTTTCTTTTATTTTGCATAAAAAAAAACAGACTTTCAATATATGTGCTAAGCATAAGAGAAAATAAACTAGAGAACAAGTCAAAATGTTGAAATACTATTTCAACATTATTCTTGAAATTTTATTTCAGCTTTATTCTTAACAGTTCGACTTCATTCTCAATAGGCAAAACAAACAAAAAACCTTACTTTTGACATTTCAACTTAATTTTTTGACATTTTGACTTTATTCTTAAAATGCAAAATAAAAGATATTCCTCCTCTCATGTTTTTTCCCCTTTTGCATTGTCCTAATACTCTTCAATATTATATTTATTAATGCTACAAACTAATATGTCTGACAACTCAATTTAATGTTAATGAAGAAGAACTATACCTGAGTCTTGACCAACATTTCAGCTTCTTTTTTATACAATTTAAGATGTACTTGCAAAGTTCAATATAATGATTATTTTTATTACTGAATAATATTTTTTATCACTTATTTGATTTAATTAACTACTTTGTGCAAAAAATAGAGCAGTTTTGAAAGTTAAACATCCAGTGTGCAAGATTTACTGTGAATTATTATCAGAATATGGCAGAAATAGAGGTTCATAACTATATTTATACAATCACTATGTGTATATAATCGCCTGAAAATAGGAATCATGTTTTCCTTACCTTAGAATGAGCTGGTTATATCTACAGGGGGTGGAGGCCTCACTGCTAAATACTAAATCACTACATCCTTTGTATGGTCCTTTATGTAATTACAAAATTAAAAGGTTTTATCACTGAGAATTATGCTGATTTTAACAATTATTTGATTAACTACGATCTCAACAAAATAGCACAAAATAGCACAAATTTGAGAATTAATTTTGCAACAAGCCAAGGTGACACATTCTAATTGCTGGTTTTATATGAACAATAGTCCAAAATCCAAAGATATTCAACTTACAATAATATAAGACAGAGAAAAGAAGCAAAGTTTCCCATTTCAGAAGCTGGAACCAACGACTCCTTGACGTTTTTGCTTGAAAAATGACTAAATCAATTAATAGATGTTCAAAATAAATGTATATCAGCTTGTTTATATATAGCTAAACCGAGGAGTGATCAATCAATAGAAATCAATACACTTCTTGAGTATACTATACCGAAAGAAAAAATGAAAAAAGAATTCGATATAGTAGGAACGCCAGTGTATTTGTGGTTCCCAAGAGTTAAATGATTATATTATGTTTCTGGTATGGCATCACTTATATTCTAATAATTCTACTGATATTTAAGGGACTAGTATGTAGGATTTAGTGACATCTAGTGGTGAGGCTGTAGATTGCAACCAACTGAATAACCCTCACCTCACCTTCCCCTTCCAAGCATGTAGGATACAGTGGTCACAAAACCTGCAAAAAAAAAAAAAAAGGTAAAAGGCCCAATCTAGAGCCAGAGATGGTTTGTCTGTTCTGTGATAGAGCTGTAATGATTAGTCAGTTAATCAGTTAGTTGATTGAAAGTTAATTAGTTCCAAATATGTCAACTATGTTGTTGGTTCCAGCTTCCAGCATGTAAAGATTTGTTGCTTTGTCATTTATGACAGTAAATGAAGAAGTTTCTGGTTTTGGACAGTTTGTCGGATAGAAGAAACAATCTGATGGGAAACTCTGATGAGAATTTTAAACTTTTTTTTTTTTTTTTACATGTTATTGACTAAAAGAATAATTAATCATGAATTGGCAGATTAATTGATGATGAAAATAATCATTAGCTGCAACACTATTTTGGGCTACTGTAGAAAGATGGCGGTGCAACATGACGGCCTCCATGGAAGAAGACCTGTTCCCTCTATAAACGCCTCATTTTAAGGTAACAAAAACAAAACAGTTCTTGCTATCAGGTAATCAGATGGAGGTGGCAAAAGAACACAGATTCTTTGCTCAAGTAGAGGTACAGATGCTTGTGTAAAAAAAAAAAAAAAAAAAGACTGGTAAAAGTAAAAGTTTCTTTACTTAAGCAAAAGTGAAAAAGTATAGGCTCTGAAATGTGCTCGAAATATAAAAGTAAAAAGTCACACTCTGATGGACATTTCTACCAGCTGTTTCTGTATAAAGAAAGGTGAAGCCTCTCTCTTTTGTCTGTTTTGTCTTGTTAAATCTTGTTGTTTTTGTCACCAAAATAAAAATAATCACTAAATGCATTAAAACCAAAGCTTGTTATAAAGATGTAAGGAGCAGAAACAGTACAGATGCAGTACATTACAGATATTTGTGTTAAACCTGAAAAGCATTTTCTCTCTGGTAAGTAGCAGTAGTGTACTAATAAAATCATCACACTAATTAATATTATACTACATTTCTGCCATTAAATCTCTTACACACTGGCGCTTTAATAGGTGCGTGCGTGACAGTAAACATGCAAAAGAAATTCAAACATCTTCATGAGTTGAGAAGGGGATCTTTTCAATAAACAAATTGTAGAACAAGCGGAACTTTCTCTTTTTTAGTGGGGAATTCCTTTTAAACTACCAGTTAGCATCCATACTATCCCCACAGTTCAGGAGAGACTGTAAAGATGCGTTAGTCCGCAGGCTGGTTGTGTAAATTTAAGCAGGTGCACAGCTCGGTCCCTCCCTCAGCTCGGGGGGGAGGTGGAGCTTCTGCTCACACCTTTTGCACCTTCAGCCCACAACCTGTGTGTGAGTGGGTGTGCCGCGGCCGAAACTCCCGTGTGTGTATGTGTGTGTGTTTGATGTCACACATAACGCCACAGAGCCTGTTCACTCCTCACAGAGACACGGAGGACAGTCATGGGGAAGACAGGTGGAAGAGACGACTTTGAATGGGTCTACAATGATCAGCCGCACACCTCAAGAAGAAAAGAAATCCTCGGTAAGAAGTTAAGACATTTTCTATCAACACAAATCCACAAATCTGTGGAGTTTAATTTCGCGTTAGTTTGAGTGGCTGAAGCGTGAGCACGCTCAAAAAATCGTAGCCGGTTAAACCTGTTTACTAGCTGTTGCTTAACGAGCTATCAGACACAATGTATTCCAGAAAGTGATATATATCTAAAGATAAATTAAATTAATGAATAATAAACTCACATATTCATGGAGGTTACATAATCCTTTTAAAGTAGGCCTGCAAGTAGAAACTCCATTTGAAACTGCAGATTTTTAAGGTAAAGATACTAAATAGTCCTTAAAATGCATTATTTGGAGTATTTCCATGACATTTTGTGTGGGGGAAAAAGTCACTTTTTTTAAAAAAAAAAAAATGGGGGTGTAGAGAGCAGCAAAGACAGTAAATGAACCTAGTAACCCCTGATGTCAAAGCAAAAGGCATGATGTGACAATTAAATACTGGGTGATTTATTCAGTTTCGCTTGAAAATCTCACCATCTTGGGTTCCAACCTTTTCTGTTTGTGTAAACCAATCTGCCTCTCGGTCATCCCTTTCCTCTTGACTTGTGAGACAATAACAGCAGCATATTGATAGCAGGTGCAGCTTGACAATGCCCCTGGGCCTGCCAGGTAACAAGACACATTCCCGGCTCATGACAAACACACACTGCAATGCTATGCATGAAGTGAGAAGAGAGGCTATTTGTAAGTGTCAGGGGATCAGGGAGGATCCCTGAAAGAATCGCTGTCATTCACAAAACCTCAATTAGTCGATTTAGAGCAAGAGAATAATTGTGTAAACTGCGTATAATCTTTATTATTTTCTAACTTTTCAAGCATTTCAAATCTGTATTAAGATCTGGTAATCTGATTTATCTTGTAATTCGATTTAAAGCCGTTTAGATGAACAAGATCTAAACCTGTTGATGAATATTTGATCCTGGCTTTGTCCAGCAGTCACACAGTTGCAGGTGATGGGTTGTTTGACACCACCGGACCCTGAATTATTAATGTGTTTTTTAACACACCTCTACCCTGGTGGGAGAGGAGGCAGAAGGGTGTGAATGTCAGAGGTCGTCATCCAGCCTCACTTCCTCTTACATGATCATATAAATGATGCTTTGATTGATTAAGTGGTCACATGAATTGATTGGCTAACTCTCTGACATGTCTGCAGCTTATAGGATTAGCCTCGACTCACACATCATAAACTTTATATTACTGTATACTGAACATTCAAAGGGCATCAACGCCTGTCTTTATAGTAGCTTGCAGAGGTCTGACCTCAAGTCACATGGTCTGGAGGTGTCTTTTTTTCCTGCATTCTGGTGACTTTTAAAGAATGACAGTAACAAAATAATAAGTAATATACACGTTGTTCGTAAGTAGATGACATATAAATGACAAAAACTCATTATATTTTCCAAATGTTTTTCTAAGCTCTCAGGAAAATATGCTCCTTTCCTTTAAAAGTTTCCATATGAACAAAAAAGATGTGACAAATTGTTGTAAACTGGGAGAAATACAAGAGACTTGTGACCCTGGGAGGAAACCGGGACAAGGCAATCAAAATGGGAGTCTCCTGTGATAATTAAGAGGGTTGGCAAGTATGAAACCTACACAAAAAGCTGTGAGTCGAGGCTAATATTAACTTGGGACTTGAGTGCAAGTAGTTTAGATGTACTTGTGATTCACAAAACAAAGACACCTTTGCCAGCTTGTGAGGTTAGATGGTTGATTAATGATTGCAACACTGCCTGATTATTGATCTTCTTATTAGCTCTGAGCAATACATGATTTAATTGTTTCTTTCACTTGTAGCATGGAGTGATTATGAAATGATGGTTATTTGAAACCTGAGGCTGAAATCTAACACGGTTTGATTTGTGTGACCAGAAGTACAATGAATGAATGTCTTGTTGTGTCTCTGACATGGTGACGGAGGAATCCAGTGATGGCTGTACATCATGTTCTTCGCAGTGGCTTGAAGCAGTTTAAACAGATTCTTTTATGACGTCTAGTTATACATTTAACTTTACACCCTGGGACATGGCTACATGGCTATAAATAACATGAGCACATGACACATTGGAGGTGAGTTTAAATCATACAGTAGATTTAAAGAATATGAACTAAATATTATGTTCTCATTGCTCTGTGTTGATAGATTATTTTTTAAAAATGTGTGACCATCTGGATTTCCTCTTAGCTAAACATTAACTGAATAAAGAGGTTTTGGTCAGTAAAAGGGAGACACATATGCAGCAGTAATGCCACTGAATGGCTCCAGGCTCTGGTGTCTTTAACCATTAAGTTACCAAAGTGAGCTCAATTTGCATAGATGCAATACCACAGGGAGCTGAAAACAAAGAAGCAGGCAGGATTTGCATGAACCATCATCTGGTAGTACATGCCAGTGTTTCATCTAACGCATGCTGTGCTGGGATCAGCTCCTGTCATCCTGAACTGGATGGAATGGGTATAAAAACCCCCTCCTGACCTCTTTAATATAACAAACCGGATCCTGTTTGTCCTATGTGCTGATGTGATACTCAGTAACTAGCCAAAATCACTGGATCAGATGTTGAGGAGAAAAAAATTATAATCCAATATGACCGATTAGCCTAATTTATAATATAAATGCTTAAATAAACTTTGAATTTCATTTTGAATGTCTGAATGGTGCTGACCAATCAAAACTGCTGCTAAAAGTTCTTCTTGTCAAAAAGTTAAACTAATAAGGGGCGGCAGTATTATATAACTGGTCATGATGTGGGCTATGCATTTCTAGAATATTTGTCTCACAATTTGAGCATTAGGTTTGGTAGATGGCTAGGTAAACAAAGTGCATTCATGCAAATTATATTATTAACAGCGTAGTTAAAATACATACTTTTCCTCTGGTTTGTAGTGCTTTTTATACATCCAGATTTGTTTTTGTTTTGGTGTGAGGTGCAGATTTTGGACATGTCAGCAGTAGAGATGTCTGCCTTCTCTCCAATATAATGGGATTAAATGGCACTCTTGTAGCACTCAAAGTGCTTGATTGATTGTTGATTGTTATTTAAAGGCCTGTGGACAAAAGTGGAGGTGTTTACCCCATAATAAGCACAAAATATGTTAAAAATAAAATGATTTAAATAAAAATCACCTCTTGCTTCTTCTTAATTGGCTAATGCCCAACTCACTGTAACTTTGTCTGGGAAAATTAACTCAGACTCATTTCATCTCATTTCAAGGAGAATCCAACCTGGTGACAGGCATTAAGAATAACTATAGAAATAGCCAGTCTTCTCCCTGATGTCTAATGTTGTCAAATGTATTGATACTTCAATACTTTTTCAATACCTCAAAACAAAACAATACAGTACTAACATTTCATAGTATCAAAAGTACCAAATCTATAAAAAAGAAAAGAAATATAATGAAACAATGATGAGTGACTTTTTCTGCATTTTGTGCAGTTTGATCATTTTTTAAAAAGGGAAATAATATCCTTAGTGTTGCCAGGACTTTCCCCCCTTTTTGCCAGAGGCATTGAGTATTGTTTTCTTTTTTTTAACAATAGTGTTGTATCGAAGTTTGAAATTCTGGGATCAGGGCAATCCTAATTGAGACTGTTTCATAAATAGTTAAAAACTCATTGTAGTGGCTTTAAGAAAGGGGAAAAGATGGTACAGGATTGGTATCAGTACAGGCTGACACTCAACTTAAATAACAAACTACAACAACAAGCTAAACTAGCTCTTTTCATATGCGTGGATGCTTTTGAACACATACTTTTATCTCCTGGAGTTTCCTGTCCCTCAGCAAAACAACACCTCTGCCAATTAAAAATGACTTTTGTCAGCAGGCTCTTCCCAGGAGAAGGACTGATACTGCACTGCATGCTCAATTGTGTTCTTTGGGATACACAGTATCGTGCCACAGTTTTACACAGTGATAAATTGAGACCAAGCCTCTGAAAACATACATAATTATTTAAAAAATGAAAATAATCTGTTACTTTCTCTCTCCCTCTACACCTCTTCTGTTACCCACTATTTCCTTTTTTCATTTGGTTCCTTGTATCATCTGATTTTTCAACTTTCAACTTTCTTTTGTCTTTCCTAAATATTTAATCTTCTTCTGCCCTTTCTACTTCCTTTCTCTGATACAATCTCCTCGTCTCTGCCCATGTCCATGTCCTTTCCTTTCTTCATCTCTGATAATGTCCCTTTCCATTCCTTTCTTTATCTGCTTCTCTCCTCAGCCAAATACCCAGAGATCAAGTCTCTGATGGGTCCAGATCCTCAGCTGAAATGGGTGGTATCCGGCATGGTCTTAACCCAGCTCCTGGCCTGCTACCTGGTTCGTGACCTTTCCTGGAAGTGGATCTTCTTCTGGGCCTATGCCTTCGGAGGCTGTATCAACCACTCCCTGACTCTGGCTATCCACGACATCTCTCATAACGTGGCCTTCGGCAACAAGTTGGCGAAGTGGAACCGCTGGTTTGCCATGTGGGCCAATCTGCCCATCGGGTTGCCCTACTCTGCCTCCTTTAAGAAGTACCACATCGACCACCATCGGTATCTGGGTGGAGACAAGCTAGATGTTGACATCCCTACAGACATTGAAGGATGGTTCTTCTGCACCCCAGCCAGGAAAGTCCTGTGGCTCTTCCTCCAGCCTTTCTTCTACGCCCTTCGCCCACTGGTGGTCAACCCTAAACCAGTAGGTCTGCTGGAGATCCAGAACGCAGTTGTCCAGTTCACAGTAGACTTAATTATCTACTATCTATGGGGGCTGAAGCCTATTGTTTACCTAATTGCAGGTTCTGTCCTGTGTATGGGACTTCATCCTATCTCTGGACATTTCATAGCTGAGCATTACATGTTCCTGAAAGGACACGAGACATATTCTTACTATGGACCACTGAATTTGATCACCTTCAACGTCGGGTATCACATGGAGCACCATGACTTCCCGAGCATACCTGGCAGTAAACTACCTCAGGTGAGACTTTCTTACTGTGATAAATCATGACGAAATTTCCAACAGGTCAAGCCTTGAGTCAATTTTTCCAAGACTATTATTAGTTGAGCAGTTGAGAATGAGGACAGTGGCAACACTTGCATCACCAGCAGGTGTGGCCAGATAAGACAGGCCTCCGCGGTCTTTCAGAATCTAAACAAGGTATCGACAAATGACATTTTTTCTATCAACTGCAAATATTTATCAGATGGAAGGCCGAGGCTTGTAACTGATTAACTGCTGCCTCTTCAGCTCCACTGGAGCATGAAGAGATTCAGAGGGTGATACCTACCTTTTGACTCAGCTGACAACTGCTTTTGTTGAACGGTTTGTTTGAAAATGCTTGGGTTTGAGTTCTTAATAGAGGGAAACCCTTTTTAAGATTGATCAGTTTGTGAACTATCAAGCAGAGGTGTGCTCAAGTCACAAGCAAGTCTCAAGTTTTAACTTTAAAGACTCAAGAAAGTCCCAAGTTAGCAAGCTATCAGGAGAATCGATCAAATCAAGTTGTGTCCCTGCTTTAAGTCAAGCAAGACATGTCAAATCATTGTTCAGGTCAAGCAATTCTATTATCTACACAAATTTCCACATTTAAATCAAACACAGCTGTTTTAGTTCGTAACCTGCCCTCATTGATAAACTGGTTGTTATATGGACCTGAATCATTTTTGCATTTTATTGAAAAGACATATCATTTATCGACTCAAAGCTGAGTCTAACATGGCTTAAACTTAACATTAGCTTGCTACCTAAGGTTTGATCAGCCTATAAATTAGACAATGGGTTTTTCTTTATGGGTTTTGAAATGATGGATGGTGTTGGATGTCACTGGTTTTTGAACTGCACACTTTGCATACCATTGTAATCCTTGAATCTAAATGTTATCAGTTTTGGACTAAGCCCTTTCCATGATAGCTGCCTCCTGCTTTGGCCTCTGCTGGTCTGCTGCATCCAAAATGTAACTTTGTCAATGAAACAACCAGTGTTTCTCTTCATGGAGTGTTTACCTGCATGCAACCAAAGCCTGTTCAAACTTGGTCAAATACTACTCAGACTACAAACAGAACCCAGACCACTTCCGATAACAAAATCTTGTCCCTTGCCTACAGACTCTGCATATTCTTATGTAGATATCTGTTTATAGAGATTATAGTGGGGTTGAATAATAGTGTTGATAATACACATCCTTGGCAAACTCCAGATTCTACTGCAAAGCTGGTTTCATTTGCCCCTACAGTTCAGGAGAAGCTGTTATAAACCTGTTGGATGATGTTCAGAGATACTGAAACTTTTCAGGAGTTTCAGGAGAGTTTCAGTGTGCCTTTCTTTGGTCCTACAGTCACTCATTTTGTCCAGTCTGATAGTATCTTCACTTCCCCCCAGATGTCAGTTAAAGGTGGAAGGAAAATGTTGGCAGCCATTGCTGGATCAGCCTTTAAGAGTTCTGCATTTAAGTTGTCAGCAGCTGCGGATGTCACATTTTTTAACGATTCGTTATCTTTTGTGATTTCCCTGTGTCTCTATTGGTTGTAGAGGGGGGTCTCTGCTTTCTTCCTGTTCTTTTTGTGTGGTAAGTAGTCCATGTTTGTACTGGTTTTACTGGTTCTCAGCTTTCTACTGCATAACTGGTTTGTGTTTTTGTAGACTGTTCCTTGTTGCTGTATTTTTGGCTGCGTTGGCATGCTCCTTGTGGACAGGTGTGTTTTCGACTTTGCATTGGGCAGTGTTACAGAACAGGTCTTTGTCCTCTTCTTTGGCATCGCTGGTGGGTGCATAGGATTGAACAACTGTTAAGTGAGCATGTTGTCCATTGAATCTAGCTTTGATCAGCCTGCTGTTAATAGGTTTGCATTCTATTAGTGACTTCTCTACCCACTTATTAAGAAAAATGACCACTGACTATATCTCGCCCACAGTATAGGATGGTGTCGCCTGTGTTTGTTTGGGCTGAACCTGAATTGGTCCATTTAACTTCGGTTATCTCAAGGATGCAATAGGCAGTAGCTTGCCCAATGTCCAATTATTGATTCCGTTGATTCAGTGTGTTAGATAAACTTGCTTTTTAACTATGCATTTGACATGCACAACCATCACTTCAAATGAATGCAGGATACCCGAGGCAACCATGATGCGTATGGATGCGTATGCCAATGCACAGTTAAAAACAGGTTTATCCTTGGCCTTAGCCCGCTCCCTTGACCTTAAGTCTTTCATGAATCATAGGCTCACATCAGAAGAGACCAGGCAGATTGTAGTTTGCATACAAGCTGCTCTGGCATGTCAGACACAGTCAAATCTTGTTACCAGCTACATTTCACAGGGAAATATTGAACGTTTACTCTAGTACATTTATCACTTGTAGTTGTTAGTAGTTATTAGTTAGTTTTTGTATTTATGTAATTAATGTAATATACAGTAATATAATATTCTATTATTATATTACACATTATAAGGAGCCTGAAATAACATTTTGAATTCAAGAACTTTACTTGCACTGGAGTATTTTTAGGCTATGGTATCTCTACTTTTACTTGAGTAAAGGTTCTTGGTACTTCTTCCACCACTGCCTGTTACCATGTATGTTGTATTTGTCACCAAAATAGTAATACTACACTTCAAGTCCAAGGTGTTGCACTTATATATATTTGATGTACAATTCACATTCTTATTTTGTTCTAAACTCTCATTCTTTCTCGTGATGTTTTTTTTTTATTTGCAGGTCAAGCAAATTGCACCAGAGTATTATGACACCCTGCCTCAACACACTTCCTGGACCCGGGTATTATGGGACTTTGTGTTCGACGACAGTATTGGCCCCTATGCCAGAATCAAACGGCAGTACAAGCTAAACAAGCAGGGATAGATCTGTGACTGATGATGTTTCCTTTTAAAATACAGGAATGTGTATTTCAGGTGTTTAATATCTAAGGACCACTATGAAATATCACTCTGTTCTGTAGTTTAAATGTTTTTTTTCCCATGGAGCATGCAGTTGTCACTGTAAGTACATTCTCATCTAAACTCTGTCTGTTTATAATATCGTGATGACATTTCCTTGTATCCAGAGCTATCTATCCTATAACAAGCTATTTCCTTATACACAGTGGAGACAAAAACATATAGTATTAAACAGAAAAAAAAATGGTCATATACATTCTCATGAGGCTTTACAGAGATGTCATTGGGTCTCTGTGGTCTCCTTTCCCTGGCCACAACCCTCAGATGAGACTTAAGAATTTTTGAATGTGATAATCAAGGCTCTCAAAGCCTCTCAGATTACTTAATACAGTTTCACAGCTATCACGCAGAACAGTGCTGAGGTGGAAAATGAGCATTGAAACTTACCTTATTCTGTAAGAGGAGCCTTTTCTTCAGTGATGCCCCATTCTGCTGGTCCGCAGCTCCATTGTGCTGTAAATAAACCGTTTGATTAAATGTACAGGGAGTGGACAAAATAACAGAAACTGTATAATGCAAAAAAATAGTTCTGTAGAAAATTCCAGTGGGAATCTCGTAATGTTTACAGTTTTTTTTTAAACTGTCAGAAGTGCTGAATTAACTATGGTAATATCACGTCATGTCTTAGTTAGAGTCTTCTTGTGACCCTGCTCATGTAGTCTTAATACATTTGGCCTCTGTCTTTATGAGTCGAGAGATACTGCCACATTACATCACTTTTGGGCCCTCATGACCTGCGCACAGTTCAAGCAGCAACTTGGAATAATCAATTTCCATTAAGCCAAAAAGAAAGACATATTCAATTGATATACTAGGAGTATCCATGGCAACACCAAAAAATGGGTACAAGTAGGCCAAATATAGACCTCTTTCATAGCAGCCATTTGAACAGGAAATAGTAAACACAGGTGTCACCAGTGATTCTAATGGTTCCTTTGCATTCACGTCAAACAGAGTCAGGGTGCTGCTATTGTGCCTCACCTGAGAGACTCTAGACCAAATGAAACAGGACCTTAATTAGTGCCATTGGTAACACCAGTGTTTGCCATACTATGTTATATCAAATACAAAATGATATGTAATCAGGTGAAGGAAAGGAAATCTTGTTGATGTAGGCCAAACAAACAGCATTAGCAACGAGTAGCAGTGGTCACAAGTAGTCCTGAAATTTTACTCAATGAAAGTCCTCTAATAACAGCAAATCAACACTTCTGACATCTGAGTAAAAGCATTACAAACTTAACCAGATTAGTCGTTACTGCAGAGCTATACACTGTATGTGTTAGTTATTTTGTTCACCCACTGTATGTACAACTTAATCTGTGTTGTGATCAATAAGTATGGTCTTTGTTGTTTCTATTTAAATGACTGTACTATATATAAAACAGTAAAATATCTTTATAAGCAGAAACTACTATAAAGCATATGTTTGTGCTTGATTTTCTATTTTCTGTCTTTTTTGTGGTAACCAGATGCAACCCTTTTATTTAAACACAATACAGCCACAACATTAAAACCATAGTGATACAATATGTAGACACAGCATCGACTGCTTCAGCTTGTTGCTGTGTTACACTGATGTCACTGCCATATTGGACAGGGCAAGACTGAACTGTGACCAAATATATGTAAATGTGGTAGCTGCATTTTTTGTGGATGAAAAGCGCTATAGTGTTTACATTTTTCAGCCAATTTTGCGGGTCATGTTTTACTCAAGGGATCTACGTGGAGTAAGTTGTAAAGAAAAACAAAACTTATTTCTTCTTAGTCCATGGAGCCTCCGTGGAGCAGATTTGACCGCAGAGCTAAATCACAGCTCCCCTGTTTAGATGTATTTGTTCACAGGTCAGTCTTGCCCTAGTCAGTATGGCGGTGGCGTTCATGTACAATCCAAAAGCCAGCGCAGTGTCTACATATGCATATCCATGATTTAAAGCACCTGCCTAATATTGTGCAGGGCCCCTTCGTGCTGGCAAAACAGCTCTGACCCACTGTGGCATGGACTCCACAAGAACTCTAAAGGTTTCCTCTGGTATCTGGCACTTTGACGTTAGCAGTAGATCCTTTAAGTCCTGTAAGTTGTAAGGTGGGGCCTCCATGGATCGGAGTTGTTGTTCCAGCACATCCTACAGATGCTTGGTTGGATTGAGATCTGGGGACTTTGGAGGCCAAGTCAACACCTTGTTACCAGCAGGCCACTTTCTTCCGTGGCTCCATGGTCCAGTTCTGACGATCATGTGCCCATTGTAGCCTCTTTCAGCAGTGGACAGGGGCCACGTGGGCACTCTGACCAATCTGTTTGTGTTACAGTAGGTCTTCTGTGGGATCAGACCAGACGGGAAAGCCTTCACTTTCCATGGGCATCATTGAGCCTTGGGCTCCCATAATCTCATCTTCCGATCACTGACTGTCCTTCCTTGGACCAGTTTTGGGAGCTACTAGCCACAGCATACTGGGAAAAACCCACAAGACCTGCTGTTATAAAGATGCTCTGACTCATTCGTGTAGTCACTAATTTGGGCCTTGTTCAAGCTTCTAACACATAAACTTCATGAACTGACCGTTCACTCGCTGCCTAACATATCCCACCCCCTGACAGGTGCCACTATCATGAGGTGATCAGTGTTATTTCCTTCACCTGTCAGTGGTTTTAACATTGTGGCTGATCAGTGTACACCCTTAACATGAAAGCCATTTAAACTCTCCACATGTACTATAATATTGGTTCTCAACCTTTTCGAGTCGCAGCCCCTCAGATTAATCACGACCGCAACCCCTGTGAGCCTGAGAAACTCAAACAAGACCGTTGCTCTGACTCTCACAAACACACTATAACATCTATTCTAAGGCAAATTACATTACTGCTACAGGCGATGTAATGTAAAAAATATTTGATAAAATATCGCTTCCCATCATGCCTAGTGCTGGACTGACTAGTTTGTCAAGTTTGCCATTTTAGGTTCCAAAATACAAATATTACTTTTTGTTAGTGTCTGTTCAAAACATGCTGGTTTATGCTGGCAAGTGTCATTTTTGTGCTGGTTTGGATTTACCATTTCTGATGCCAGTGCTTGAACCTTATGTTGAATGTCTTTAAGGAGCTGAGATCTGCTTTCTGGCTTTCACTCCATGCTGCTTGACTCAATATTTTAATTTATTTTTGTCTCCACAACTATCTGTAACCCCCAGACATGATCTTGTGATCACTTTGGGGATCCTGACTCCCAGGTTGAGAACCACTGCACTAAAACACAAGAGAACACACACAGCAGGATATTGTGTAGATGGCTGACACAGTCTATTGGTTTTGTTTGAATGAATTTACTTCCAGCTTTTTAAATCAGAACGTAGTTGAGAGCGGACAGAGTGGATAGAATGCAACAACCGATATTCAACCAAATCCTTCCTGCAAAGACACATTTAGCTACCATCACATAGGCCTACCATTCACTTTCTGCACATTCTTATCTAGGTAAGATTTGCATATTGCCAGAGCAACCCCATTAATTATTTTCACATTGCTACCATTATCAAGTTCAACATCTCGTATATAGAAAGAGGGAATCTTCATGGAAACAAACCACTATAATAAATGTACCACCGTTTGTATTTTTTTTAATCATTTTTTTTTCAAACCAAATAAAAAAAACTAATTCATAGAGATGGGGGTTTCATGCATACTTGGGAGGTTCACAAAGCATAGGATGACTAATAGATAGAACTACATTGTTTTATATCTAGGTAAAACCAGGTGGCACATTTACAGTTATCGGCCTGTTTTGTGAATGATCCCCAAGTTTCAATGATCTCACACATCTGAACAGGTAGAGAGAAACGCGTGCCTCGGTCACACTGGAGTTGTACAGCAGACTGTCATCGTGTGTTATTTGATTAATTGACCCTTCCTAAGTCCCGCCTCTTTTGGCTCTGTGCTCCAAAAGAAGTTGAGCAAGCTTGGTTCCTGTTTGAACCTAGGTGAACTTTATCCTGTCCTGTTTCCTGTACTTGGATACGCTATATGCTATGCCTAGCATATTGTCTGTGTTGAAAGAGAACCAAATTTTGAAGTTGATTAAAAGGAGCGGGATTGTAAAAGTGACTAACTAGCAAGCTAAGCTACATCAATCATTATCTACCATAGATATCTCCCTGCGGAAAAGAGAGCGACTGTTTCAGGACATCTCAAACTCTAAACAAGGTCAATTATGACACATTCTATTGTGAATTTTTGTTTGACTTTACAATTGTAAAACTTTCCTCAAACTGAGATGTGATTTAATAATCACAATGTAAAGTTTATGGGCTGAGCAGGAACTTAAACCCAGAAGATAGAAAATGTTTTTGGCTGATGAGCCAGGCGAGCAATTCTCACTGGACTAAATGGGCGCCATCTTGGCATACATCTATGGTAACTACCAAGTTAGCTAGCATTTTGCTATCAGATGTAACTAGTTAACTAGATGTAGATGTGACTATATGTTGCTTTTGCAGATTTCCCAACATCTTTTCACCAACTTCAAAATTTGGTTTTATTTTCAACATAGATGAGCCTAACACTTAGCAAATCTGAGTACAGGAAACAGGGTAGAAGAAAGTTGACTGAGGTTCCACCAAGGTTGCTCAACTCTTATTGAAACACAGGACAAAAAGGCGCAGGGCATACTAAGGATTAATTGCCAAACAAATCAATTGTTCACTTATTTTAATGTCCTATGCCTTGGATGTGGAGGAAAGAGGTAATTTAAGTGGCTAATTGTGGTTCAAACATTAACATGTTTTCCAGCGTCTCTGGAGAGAAAAGGTTAGACACACAACACCAGTATGAACAAGGTCATAAAAAGCCTGTTTTTTTTTTTTTTAAATATGCCAGTCGAGGGCAGCAGGTGAGTCTGCAGCACCATTATACCCATATTGTGCTTGTTATCATCAAATAGTTAGGGCTAAACTAAACAAAAAATAATAGAAAATATAAAAGGCTGACATAAATGGTGTGCAAGATTCCTTTTTCCTTCTATAATATCAATAAAATACTCATTGTCATCAACAGCATCATCATTATCACCACAGTTTTTAAATAATAAAACAGTAAAAACTTAGAAAACAAAAATATTTTCTTCTTAAGACTTGGACTGAACAGAGAACAAAGAGTTGCAACACTGGGCTGACTGAGTCTATAGGTGCACAGAGAGGACCACAACACCAAACTCAGCACGAACGTCCATCCATCCCTCAATTCTCATCGTTTAGTATATTTTTCATCCTCTGTTTAAGTTCATCAGTCCTTTTAAACTTTCTTTATCCATCCTGTTTCGTCTCTGTCTCATTAACCCACTTTCTCTCTTCTTCTTCTTCTTCTCTGTTTCATTCTTCCATTTTCGCTGTCCAGCAGACTCAAATGTTGGCACAACATCTCTGCAACTTGCATCGTGGCGTGGCGAGGTCACAGAAACATTGAGAGAACATTCCCTGGTCCTCGTGTCTGTGCATCTGCATGTCCATCCTCCTCCAGCTCCTCCTCTCGCTCTCCTCCTACTGTTGCTCAGATGAGATTAGGATGTACTGATTCTGCCAATTTCTTGTCTGATGGCTGCAAGAGAAGACCGCAGCATTTTAGAGAGTGAAATTTCCTGCAGCAACAACGATTTGCACTCATGCTTTGCCGCTCATTCATCAAATGTGTGGAAAAATATAATTACAATAAATTATTAATGGTGTCAACAAGTTTTTTCATGTTAGGATTTCACTGAAATATTAAAAATTTTACTGCCAGGTAGTGTGTACAAAAGATTAAAGATTAAACAAGCTGTGTGCCCCCAGTTACTGCAAAGAACTTTAAAAGCAGTGCTTACCATTAATGATTTCATCTTTCACCTTGTGCAACTCACGTACAACTTCATCCAAAATTTCCTGCAAAATGGGGCATGTTTGTGAATCCACAGGGTGTGCAAAATCGTTAATCTGCACAATACAAAACCCATAAAAACCTTTTATGTAATAAAACACATTAAACCAACCTGCTTCATCCTGTCAAACTCTGTGTCTGATTCACTAGTGCTGCCGATGGGTCTCACTCTGCAACACAAAAGGTTAAACTGATTCAATATAAAAGCAGTGGATGAGTATTACACTGTGCATATTGAAGGATTATGTGTCATTAAAAGGTTTTTTTGTTAACATAACCACAGCACCACAACATTTCTGTTGCACCACTGGAAAGGATGAGATTTATGCTGAAATCTCTGTGGTTAACGAGGTTTGCTTGTTCATATTCAGACCTGGACACCAGTGAGGACTTGTCTGCAGAGTTGGATCGTTCCCATGGCTTCTTCACAGCATCTGGCAATGGGGAAAGAATAAAAAAACAATTACAAAACAGTAAAATATAATGCAGAAGATGTCCTGCAGTTTTATGGAACTAAACTACTAGCTGTGTTATATAATAATCTGGTAAGAAGGCTGTTCTGTACCTGTTGAGTTCTGCTGACCTGCTCCTCGACCACTAGAGTCGTCCTGCATGAGAGAGAGAAATTCATTATCAGGTTTACTGATAACTTCGCAAAGAAGTTAAATTTAAGTTAAGAAGTTAATTTAAAATGCCCTCATAATGCTCCACAAAACTTTCTGTAAATGTTTGCATGACAACAAGGTTCATGTATACGGCATTATGAATGTTAAACTTATGCATACATACAAATACATTGTTATGCCAGTCATAATACTTCATAAACCTTGTTATAAGTTCTCATGCATGATTATAGTCATTTATAGAGTTTTATACAGTTTTAGAAATGCATTATAATTTCTTATGATTGTGCTTATAGTGCATTGTAAACATGTCCCTAATAGAAAGTATAACTGAATAGTTCAACCTTTCGGGAAATACACTTATTGTCAATACCATTCTCATGTCTGTTTGATAAATATAAAGCCACCACCAACAGCTGATTAGCTTAGCATAGCATACAGACTGTAAACAAGGGGAAACTTCTAGCCTTGCTTCTTCTAAAGGTAACATAGTCTGAGAACCAGCTGATTGTGGGTTTATGTCATTGTCAGATTACAAAAATTAGATACAACATATTTAACAAATAATATGTAAATTCAGCTCCCATGTTTTCTCAGAGGTTATAGCAAATAGCAACTGGCTAGTAATGGCTAGCAGGAAATGCACGGTTACCTTGAACATTTTTTTGAACATTTGGCATTACACACATGTAAAGCTCTCTTGGTAAGTGGAATTTGTTACCTCTGGACAGACTCACACTACCTGTTTCCCCCAGCTTCTAGTCTTAGCTTAGCTAAGCTAAGTTAACCAGCTGCAGCTTCATATTTAACAGACAGACATGAGAGTAGAATCAATCTTCTCATCAAATATTAACATTAACAAAAATATTAAACTACCGCTTTAAGACACGAGACTTACTTCATCAGGTTTCTCTGAAGCTTTCCGTCTATGAGAGAGGGAAATGAGTACGAGAGCCAACAGTGAGATAAAGATGCAAATAATTCAGTTATTAGTACAGAAAGATTGAGTCATGGATAAAGTACTGTCTGGTACAAGAGCTTATTTCCTTTCTAAGATAAAGATTCACTGCAAGTTAGGCAGAACCAGGAAGAGCAAAGTGAAAATGTTAGTATAAAGTAGAACAGTGTTTTTTCAAATTGTTCTCTGCATAACTAATTTAAGTGATAGATGATAGGTGTGTGTGTCACTGTTTTACCTGCGAGCTAGTAAGGCATTCATCTCCTGCATCAGCCCCTCCCCGCCACCACCACTGCCTCCACTAGACCGGTTAGAGTCACTTTTGCCACCAGACCCGGGCGGACTGCTCTCATCCTGAAGAACACATTATAAAAAAAAGGTTTCAGTTGTCTTGCTTTGAGGGGTTTCTGCACTGAGAGCGTCCTTTGTCTCCTCATCCCCACCCCCATAAAACACACAAACACCATCGCTTCTGCAATCACCACTGATAAAACTGGACGGACTGGCCCTTTAACCCTGGAGGCTCACCCTATGTACTTTACGTAGTTTGGCTCCAGCCAGTGCTGCAGCCAGTCCTGAGGGTTGGTGCTGGACCCCAGGCGGGCCCCCAGGAGGCCCTCCACCAGTGGGCAGTGGGGGGGGCATGGGGGGGGGCACTGCCATCGGGGGCGGTGGACCCGGTGGAGGTGGTGGGGCTGGAGGACCAGCCATGGGTGCTGGAACTGCAGCTGGAGGAGGAGCCACAGAAAGCATAGCTGGGTGACCTGCAGAGACAGGGGGGCCTGGGAGGGGCAGAGTTTGATACTGGTTAATGGCTGTTTGGGCTGATTTACCCTTTTTGCCCCTTGGAAGGTTTTATGAAGACCGTCTGAGGAATGACGCTCTTTCAATGAATAACTAACACCTAACCACTGTTTCCTACAAAACTGCTGGCCACTGTGCAGCGACTGATTTACACTGGATATTTCTAGATGACAAAACCTAAATTTGACACATTTTGTGTAACAACGCCATACATTTACATATTATGTATTAGTGTGTAAAGATTGTACAGTTTACAAATTTCCATGTTAAAAAAAAGTTTACATATTTTGGTGTAAAAACACATTACGTTTGCATATTTTGGTGTAAATAAAATCTATTCATGGCAAGAAGAATAGGCTGACACAAGACACAGAGCTGGCACAATGGAAAGGAGCTAAAGTCTTTAGATTTTATAGATTTATTTTTAGAAAAAAATAGCTGAGGATACATTTTTCAAGAACTTTGGCTCCTGTTATTTTCTTACTTAGAAGAGGTGATTAATGATGGACTTTTTCTGGCCCTGAGCCTTTATGGATAAAGCTACACCATTAATTATGGACATATTGAGCTACTGTTTCTTACAATTCAGTCACCGTTTTTTCTTTACGCTTTGTTTTAGTGCAGTCTCAGAAAATATATTTTCTGTAAGTACACTTTTTTTTTGTTCTTTTGCTTGTTCTGTATGGTTAGTTGGGTGTATGGAGGTGGAGGGAAAGGATGGAGCATATGATGAAACTCAGTGAACTCTGTTGTACTCTGTTATGCTTGTATGTTCACCCATTAGTACTGGTTATTGTACACTCTTCTGAATGTTAAAAAAATAAAGTTGTCATATTACAGGCAGCCATTTGATTTTAGTGCAGTATGAAAGTTACATTATGGTCTCATGGTACAGTGGAAACCTCTTATAATGACCACAGTCACAATGATTAGCCGCTTTTGTGGATCAAAAAGCTCAGGACAGGATCATTCTTATACAAATGCTGTTCAAATTATGTAGTTATAGTATTAAACTATTCTGCTTGCAGTACTCATTTTGGATCTTTTTATACATGATAATATAAGTAAGAAAATGTTTAAAACTCTGGCAATTCTTCTTTTTACTTTGACTCCCATGATGGTAACCCCTCTGCTTCCAGTTGGATACCTGAGGCTGCTGCTGCGTGCACACAGAAATCCAATGAAACGCAGTGGCAAAACTATAATAAGCAACATTTTATATACAGTACTTGATTGTATTATACATTATTTAAATTAGAAACAAAACAGTAATTTAATTTGCACAGTTAACAGCTGTACTGTATTTTGAAATAGGTAATAAAACTCAGTAAAAACAAAGCTGTCCTATTCATGACTTTATGTTAGTAAAATAAATATACAAATGTCAATAATCATCCGTTTATAGTGATCCATTGTACTTGGACAGACATGATTACTATGAGAGGTTTCAATTGTAATACAGTTGCAAATACAGCTGGTTTTTAAAACTCCAGCTTAGTGGTTCAGTAAGTGCATGAGAAAATCTCAAATATCCAAGACACCTTAAAACAAAAAAAAAAAAAACTGCTTAAGCTTGCATATTATGCTTTTACAATGTCTACGTTTGCAACATAGCTTGTGAAAGTGACAGTGGCAGCCATATAAAACAATAAAAAGGATACCAAGAGCCATCAAAACCGCCTGCAACGGCAAAACCATGTGACAATAATGTAACTTTGATGATGAAGGTTACAAAACGGTTAATTCATGCAGATTGTATGTCTGACTGTCATTACACTGTCATAACAATGTCATGACACCTGTCATGAACATGAGAGAATCTTAATGAAGGTTTATGACTGTTGTCATTAAGTATCATTTGGTCAAGTATGCCATTTATAATGCAAAGCTGACATTGTTTGAGATGTCTTTGTTATGAAAACTTGACATTAATCATGCCAGTAATGTCTTTGTTATGTCAACTTTA
The DNA here is from genome assembly GCF_056507025.1 of Lutjanus erythropterus. Taxonomy (NCBI): domain Eukaryota; kingdom Metazoa; phylum Chordata; class Actinopteri; order Lutjaniformes; family Lutjanidae; genus Lutjanus; species Lutjanus erythropterus. The sequence goes on from NC_139334.1 coordinate 12,751,441, forward strand.
TCTTAGCCAAGACAAAAAAAGTTGACATTATCAAACTTAAAGAAAGATTAGCTCTATCTCTTAACTTGACATTATACTGTCATTTGTGGTTGGTTCTGACCCTGGCCATTATAAGCGTGTCATAAGTATTTTCCTTGACCTCAAGTAAAGTGGTCCCATTTGGACTTGTCATGAAAATGACATTAAATGTTATAAGGCTGATTTGACGACAGACTGCAGGTGCTTTAGCTTACAGAGCTGCCTGATGGACAGACAGATTTTAAGCTAGTTTACTTGATGCTAAAGTAGGCTAAACGGTATCTGCTGTTATCTGTAGCTGGTGTAAATAGTTAGCTGTTAAACTGGCCACAGTCGGTCTCGAAGGCAGTGTTTAAAGTAAGTTTGGCTGCTGACCCCGCCCACAGCAGTGCACTGTTTAGCATCCTACACCGGTACCCCTGCTGCTTCTCTAAACTGGGGTCATGCTGACCACCATCTACTGTAGGTAATACACTAACTATCATTAACTACCTCATACAACCTCACTGTAAATAATCTGAACTATCTCTTTAATGACATTCGTGACATCTGTGCATTTTGTGCCACAACATGTCAAAGGCCTATTGTGTCGCTGTATTGTGCTGAAATCGGAGAACTGTGTATAAAAAGGTCAACGAGTTCAAAACTGTTGAAACGGTCTGTCACTTGTTTTAAAGCCTCTGCAGTCACACGGGTGTTTTTTGTTTGCTCTAGTCAGATTAAAGTTCAGTAGAAATATAGTGAGGATTACTCAAAAATTTTATGTACGTGTGTACATGATACCTGTGTAAAATTTTAGGTGAGGGACTATTCACTAGAGTTACACTCCCTTTGCATATGGCCCTCCCACACACTCACATACACACAGACACACACACACACAAATACACACACACTATACATGTAACATCCCTCTGCTGAGAGACTACCTCCTCCTCTCTCCTCCTCATACTTACTGCTGCTGGCCATGGGGGCCTGCTGGGGGACGGGGGAGGGGGTCTTCTTGGGCGAGCCCCCGTCAGACATGGCAGTGTAAGAGGGGGGCGAGGAGGAGGAGGAGGATGAAGTGGTGGTGGGGGGCTGGGCCTGCTGGTAGTACACCTGCTGCTGCTGTTGTGGTTGTTGTTGTGGCGGCTGCTGTTGCTGCTGAGGGTGGAAGGTGGATGCGTATGGGGGCTGCTGGTTGGGGGCAGGGCCTGGGCCTGTCTGACCTATCAGAGGGGGAAGGGGGACAGCCTCGCAGTACTGCGGGGTGAGTGGCAGATGCTGAGAATGAGGAGAGTAGTTGTCATCTGACTGGCCGTTGGAGTGAGGGTGAGGGTATTGGTGAGGGCCTGCCACCGTGCTCGGATCAAGAGGTGGAGGCTTCATCCTAGGGTTTAGGGGTGGGAGGGGGTGAGCCATGGGGAGGACGGCCTGTGGGGGCATGCCTTGCTTCACGGGCATGGCCATCATGACCGGAGGGGAGGAGGACGGAGGCATCTGCGCGTACATTTGCTGCAAATGTGAGGCGGACCAGGTGCCGTGTTTGGGGGGGAGCATGATGTCTTGTTGCTGGAGTTGCTGCTGAAGGTGGAGGTGGCGGGCCGCAGTGGGAGGTGACAGGGGTATCTGACGGACCTGTCGGCCCTGGGTGGTCACTCCTGCCTGGACTGGGGAAAAGGCTGAGGCGAGCGAGGTGGAGAGCTGGGAGGAAAGCTGGGCCTTGTCCCTAGCAGCCCCTGCCGCCTCTTTCTCCTGACAGGGAGAGGAGGAGGCGGAGGAGGAGGGAGGAGAGGAGGAGGCCACGCGGACGTAGGAGGGTGGCAGTGTGCTAGCCCTGTACTGTCTGTACTCAGGAGGAGTGTCTGGGTGGGTAGGAGGGGTGGAGACTTTATATTGGAGAGTGGAAACGACTGTGACGGGCAAAGACAGAGAGAGAGAAAGACAGAGAAAGACAGAGGAGAGACAGGCAGAGGAGATGCAGACGAAGAAGAGGAGGAGGACGGAGGAGGAGGGCGACAAACAAAGGAAAACAGAAAAGAGAAAAACGTGAGAAGAATGAAAAGCAACCAACTGAGCAACCAAGCAAGTAAAAAGATGAGAAAATCAGGAGCAATCCAAAAAACGGAAGCCAATAGCAAATAAGAAAGAATCAAAATATCATAAAAAGCAGAATGCAACATGACTGAGCCATGGTCAGAAAGCATATGGCAATTCCCCCCAACAGTAGCTGGAAGAAAGAGATGGCAGTAGAGCATGTTGCAGGGACGGGGGGGTACTGATATCGCCACTGACAGCAGGGACAGAGGAGGATGTTTAAGTCTGTATGTGCATTTAAAGGGGCAGACTTGAACATTTATATGTGTGCATGGATAAAAAAAGCATAAGGGCGTACAGACTGGGGGGAGCAGTGGTTGAAACTAAGGCGGGAACACAAACCACACTGGGAAAGCCTGTTTACCTCTAGGAACCTGCCTACCTACCATATCATCGTGTGGAATCTGGTTATTTATTAAACATGAAATCACCTGTTTGCTGTGGGAAAGTAAAGTGTGCTCTGCCTGACCTAACACTGATAACATCCCTCATTAAAAAAACACAAAGCAGAGCAAATATCCATTTGCTCCCCAGCAGGGTTGTCATGTGCTGTGAGGCTTTTTTTCTGCTGAAGGTTTTTTCACTGAAACGTTTTATAGCTAGGAGCAAATGCTATGTCAGCCTTTAATCCACTTTGGTCTCCAGAGCAGCGTGTGAAAGAGAGACTGCGTGTGTGTGCTTGTGTGTATTAATACAGCTGGGTGTGGATATGTTTGTTTAAGCCTCACCTGATCCTGACGTTCGTCGCTCCCTCTCCTTGTGCGCCATCTGATGTTGCTCCATCATCCTATAAATTGCAAGGATGTCACTGCTCTTTCAGCTGCCATTTTTTTATGTGTAATATATCTCTGTTTATAACACCATCACCAATGATTAACACATCAGTGCAAAGCTGCATAAAACCACTTAGGCTAAGGATACCTTAAAAAAAAATAGTTGCATTAAATCAACATAAGGATTTCCTTAGGATGTTGTAAGGGCAAACACTTTGATCTGCTGTGTAAGGCAAAATATGGTACAATATTATACTTGGACAATATCTAGCAAGGAACATTTTTTGGGACAAGGTAAACCCACTGGACACTATGAGTGCTGCTCAATTTTTTTTAGAGAGTATTACCATTAGTTTGCTTCATAGCTAGCTAGCCAAATATTTGCATAACTCTGTCTCACATATTAACATTAGTTATATGGTTTTATTGAAACTCATCGTTTTTTGTTGACTCCTGTTACAATATTTTTCTTTTCTTTTTTTGGTTTGTTTTTCAAAACTTAAAATATTTCTAAAAGTACACATTAACATGACTCCATAGCAAAGATAAATCAGCCTATTTGTAAAAAACAAACAAACAAATAATAAAAAAAAAAATTTGCGCACCAAGAGGCTACCCATGATTGTTTGTGCAATCATGTGAGCTAGTTAACCTGCTAAATCACTTTGCAGCACCTAGTCAGGTTTCAACTAGTTGTCTACAAATTACTGAAACTTATTGGTTACTTGTTTGTACTTCATGAGTAAAAGACTCGTATACCCTCCACCTCAGAAACCATCGGTGAAAGTGCAGAGGCTGAGGCTGACACAGCTATTATTAGTCATGCTACAAATGCTGCTGACCTAGCAGCTATGGGTAAGCGCAAACGAGAGAAGATCCGAAAATATTCAAAGCAATATATGTAGTGGGGGGTCATTTAAGGTTTATGCAACTGGACACTGAACACTAACGGCTGCGTGACGGCTTATATTCAAAGGATCATACATTACATCACAACAGTAGCAGCAACACTGAGGCTTTGTTTTGTATTTCCATGTTAAATGTCTTGCTCTACAGTATTAATATTTGCTTTTCTGTGAGAAGCATATACATGTCTGCTCTTGTCTACAACTGTTGAAGATCATACCTCCTCTGTGCCTCGCTTTCCTCTGAGGACGGCCCATTTTGGCGCTGGACGACTGGACCTGGAAGGCACAAGGTAGAAAAAAAGATCAACCACATGAAAAGAAAACAAAACCATAACAAAACATAATCATCAGACAAGCTACTGATAGAGAATCTGTGTGGAGCCCTGATAACCCTCACACCTGCTTCTTCCTTCTTCCCGTTCTTTCTTTATTTTCTCTTCTTCCAATTTGACATCCTCGCTATCCTTTTATTTCCTTTTGTTGAAAAGAGCATCTTCTGATGATCAGTGTCTCTGCTTTTTCTCAGTTTATCCCCTTTTTTTCTGCTTCTATTTTTCCCATCCCTGAGAAGAGCATTAGTAGCTTTGTTTTTTTGCTCTTCATTTAGTCACAGGAGTCAGAACAGGTCTATATATGGACAACTAACACGTGTATGTATTCTTTTAGTCTTGATAATATGTGTGAGACCAATAGGGAGTTATGAGACACATTTCCATCTGTAACCAAGTCTTTCAAAGTCATAATCATCTTATATAAAAGAGCTTCAGTAGAGAGTGCAGGAAGCTGTGTGCTCTGAATGAACAGAGCTCAGCAGGCATCATGTGAGGTACTTTGCCCCGGAGAGCCAACAAGCTGTTTAATGTAATTTGCTCAACATGCTGCCAGCCACAGGAATTTCAACTGTAAACCGCAGCAGAAAATCGTCTAAAAGAGCAGAATACACAGAAATATCATGAGAAACTATCATCCAAATAAGAAATTAAAACATATTCAACATGAGCTACAGTACAGTAACACATGAAACTGTTTGGCAATAAAATTCTGTCTATAAAAATTATTCATCAGCACTTAAGTCACTATGTCAACATCATGAAGCTCCCATGAGCCACATGATCACATCTCAGTTTAGCACTTCGCTTGTTGACCAACTACAGACAGTCTTCAGCGGCGACCCCCCCCCCCCCCCCACTGAGTGACAGAGTTAGAGCCTCATTCTGGGCCGGCTATTAACAGGGAGAGCGCTGATCACATATCACCAGAATACCAGTCATTAAACTTCAACGCCCATCGTGACATCAACAACACCCACGGGTGATATTTCCGTTGACTGTGTCTGGAGCATGAGGGTGGCGGGCGGGGCCATGGGGGCAGTCAACACGAGGCAGGGCTCTGGCTGCAAAGTGCAGTTTGAAAAGCTCAGTCTGGATCACATCAAGGGCTGGAAATGACCATTATAACTACATGACTTCTTTTTTTAACGGAATTTAGTGTGATGTAATTTCACTTGAGCCTTTTCACATTCATAGCATTTCTGCAACACGTGTGCTTTTAACTGTTAAAGAGCTTTCCATTCACCTTATTCACACGTTTCAAAATATTCCATTATGTGATAAAGATGAATCTGTCTGTTTGAATAGAGCCGCAATAATTAGTTGATTAATCATTTAGTTGTAAACTATTTATCGCCAACTATTCTGATAATCGACCAATCATTTTGAGTCATTTTGTAAGGAAAAATGTCCAAATCGTCTGATTTTAACTTCTCAAATGTGAATATTATGAAAGTAAACTATAGAAATAAGACTATTTCTGGGTTGTCAGCAAGAAAAAGACATTTTATGGACCAAATAACTAATGAATTTATTGAGAAAACGATCACCAGATTAATTGGTTGTGAAAATTGTTAGCTGCAGCCTTATTTATGAAGGTTTTTGACTAAAATATAACTCCTTTTGCCTCCAAGTCTGTAGTTATTACCTTTAATATCAACCTTCAACTTCATCAGTTAATCACACTTTGATTTGATATCAGCTTTCATACAGTCACCTTACAGGAGACTGAACACTACACAGTACAACACTAATGCACATTTAAAAAAAGTAAATTATAAAAGGGAGTAATATTTATAGAATTTCATTTTCTTCATATTCTAATCCTAAAACAGAATTATGTAATTCTGAGTTACATAAATAAAACTGACATGACTTTTGCTCCAAAACCTTAAAGGATTTTTTGCAGCAGGTTTATATGACACACTTATCCATACTCATTGTATCACCTACAGTAGATGGTGGGTGACACGTCCCCACACTGGAGAAGCAGCAGGAGTACGAGTGTAGGAAGCCAAACAATGTACTGCTGTGGAGAAAGGCCCACGTAAAAAAGAAAAAAAAATACTCTCCAAACCAACCAGACAGTAATTTTACCTTGCACGACACAGGAGTTGCCTGCATTGGTTAGTCTGTTTGTGTAACTGTGTGACCTTGGTGAATCTGAACCATCCCTTTAAAACACCAAAGTAAGACAGTGGTAGTTATGCAACCCCTGTGTTCTGCACAGCAAAATGACTGTTTTTGAGTTTGGTGGCTTTGGGGAAAGCGATACTTGGCTTGTATAACAGTGGTTTTCTGTCAGAGAAGGCAGTTTGATGGCAAGGTAATGTGGTGAAAATACTGTAAATATAGCATACACTTAAACTGATGTTCTAGGTGGCTGAAATACTGATGACCCTACCCACAGCAGTACATTGTTTAGCTTCCTACACCTGTACTCCAAACTGGGGGCATGTCAACCATCATCTACCGTAGGTAATACACTGACTATGGATAAGTTCTTCATTCAACCCCACTTGAAACTATTCCTTCAATAACATGCAGTGTTTTTTGCCATCATGCAGTAACAGATTAAACGTGCTAAATGCAGGTATCACTTGCTGATAATGACACACTGCCACAGCTGATCATTCTTTTGTTGTGCTAACTGTAACAAGGAGCACAGAAAAAAAAAAAAAAAAAAAAAGTGAGGTCTTGAAGATGTCTTGTTTCACTCGCTCCTTGACACCCGCCCCCCAAACTCTGCTCGTTAGCTCATGGTAATTATGCGCTTTGCTGGAAAAGCTGCACATTAAATTTAGCAAATATCCTGAGGGTTAGAGGCACAGAAACTCCTTCTTTCCGCAAGAAGAGAGAGGACGCTGGAATAACTGTTTGATTTGATCAGGCTTAATTAAGCCTCTCAGAGCCTCTTTCAGAGCACAATGAACACAACACTAAGAGGGAGTTTGAGCTTGTGGGCTTTGTCAATACAGGCTTTCTGTTGAAGTATCTGCATGGCACACTGTTGTGTTTGTTTGCACCAGCAGCAATATTTGTTGCAGAAACATAAATCTCAAAGAAACCGCTGACTGATATAAAGATATAGCTACAAATTAAACAAAAATAATGTGCTGCATGCACCTGCTGCCTCCCTGGTTCACCTGCCAACAACTGCATTACGTATATTTTCAGGTGAGACTTCGGGGATTCACTCTTATTAACACTTCACAAGCCTGTGTGCAGACATTAATGAGGTAGATGTGAAGGAGAAGTATCTATACGTGTGCGTTTCTACTGCTGATTGGTATACGACTCTGGCTGTTGCCATGGCGAAGGTAAGAGGAAGCCCAGGGAAACGGAGGGCCTGATCAGACTTGTAAGCGTTTTAAGGGAGCTCAGGAGACCACTGGGTGTGTTTCCTGCATGTTTGTTTATCTTAATGTAATCAAAGAAAAATCAATGATTCCTCTCTTGTACTCTGTCATTCTTTCTTTAAACACATACTGAATGCTCCCCTGGTGTTGAATGTGGCCTTTTGATTCTCTTACCTGTCCACAGATGATAATAAGGCTACTGGTGCAGTTTAGGATCACGTGTCTCAGTTACTGAAGTACAAACTTCTGTAGTTCTTTATGGGTAAATCTCCTAGTCAGATTTTCAGGCTCTCTTTCCCCTTTTTTGTACAAAAAAATCATTTAAACAGGCCACTTTTTCTTCTTCAACATGTACTTACTCTTTTAAATGTGGGGTAGGAAGGAAGAAAAAAAAGATAGAGGTATGCTCAGCCACACAGATTTGTATTCATTTTTAAAATTTTTCCTCAAACCTCTTTGGTAAAAAGTTATTTAAAAGAAACCATCTGAGACGTTTAGAGGCGATTTCACTAACAACTCATAGACATCAGAAACTAGACACTGTGTTTTTATAAGGAGTCACAGCCACAATGGTTGGGGACCTCATTTGAAATATAGCAGAGCAAATAAATAACAAAAGATGCTAGACAAGAACAACAAGAAACCATAACTTAGATTAAAAAATGGCAATAAAAATAAGTAAAAGCAAAATAATAAAGCATTAAAAACAAACGTTAATTTAAATGTAAAAGAAACGAATCAACTAAGACAAGAACAACTGGAAGTGCAGTAAGGTCACATTTAAATTTTTAAATTGACCTAAGGATAAAAATGAGTTAAACTTTAGATTGCTCTGCATGTTATTCTAGCCCACAGGTACAAAATAAGAACTCAGTAAGAAAAGCCGGCACTTGCAACATAAACCAGTCATTTAGGCAAATTTGATAAAGGCCCACTTTAATAGACAAGTTTAAAGTAATGTAAGAGCAGTCAGGGCCTCTAAATAAATAAAACCCAGCGTCTATCACACCTTACAGAGAGAGAAGGACACCCAACCATAACATTTAGCTCACAGTGATGAGTACATTAATTATCACCAGTAACAAATCTTAGTGTAGAGTGATAAACAACATCCAAGGGCTTTAGAGTCACAGCTGAGAATGCATGAGTAAAATGACACCATAATCCAAGACTCATTATAATCTATCACATTAACAACGTATTATCTTTTATAGGCTTATCATATGTTTATGTAATGTTAAAAAATGTATAAATTATCCATAAATGTAATGGAAATGTTAAATGTAATTTATAATATAAAGTAGAATATTTCCAGCTGAAATGCAGTTGAATAGAAATACTCAAGTAGAGTACATGGCAGGGTTCAATGTTTATGTTTTGTTGGGTCAGAAATCTTCTTGGTCTTACACGAAATGCTTTTTTCGTAAGCTGTTATCTAAAAACAAAGACTAAAGTTAAGTGTCATATTAAAGCTAAGGCTGTAATGTCTTTAAAATGTCAGAAAACAGTGGAAAATGTCCATACAGGTTTCTTATAGTCTAATGTGATGTCTTTTAACAGCATTGTTTTGTCAGTCCAAACCCCAAAGATATCCAGTTTAATATGAGAAACAGAAGAAAGCAGGAAATCTCCATATTTTAAAATAACATTTTCTGTCATTTCAGCATGAAACATTACTCGATTAATCAGTTACACCTGACGTGTTATTCAACTTGCTCTGGGAAGGCAGGCAATCCTTATTGTTGAGCCCTGCACGTATCTTAAAATTGTACTTTAGTAAATGCATTGAGTCAGTGAGAAAATAGCTGATTCTCACCTTCTGTGACCATGAAAACATGCACGGCCAGTGGCGGACATATTTCTCTACAGCACAGCACTTACTGAGGATGATGATGGCTGAAGAAACCCTTCTGAGGACACCAGGTGAAAACTCTGGAGTCAGCATGATGAGAATCTTATTCAGCACTAATATGATTTCTATGTCACTAGTTTACTTCTTTCAGTAAGAAATACCTTAAAAAACGTGGTTAAATAGGTAAAAAAATATTTCCCAAGAACAGAGACACTTTTGCCGTGCATGACGAGGCCCATGATCCCACATCCAAATGCACCCAAAAAAAGGAGGCTGCTGCCATGTGAGCACAGAGGGGTACGACATCAAGGCTCCATATGGGATATTTTAACCACCAATAGGAGAGTCACAAGGACGGGATGGGATGACACTCACAGATATTCTCTCTCAGTATCTTACACACACACACACACACACACACACACACACACACAGCTTATAAGTAGCACGTAACCAGAGCTGGTCAGGAGCTATTTAGTAAACCAAGAGTAGGTACAAGTTTGGCTTCAAATACAGTTCAGGGTTCAAAATGAATTTATTTAATGTAGAAAAACTACAAATCCACCAGTTTAACTTGTCTTGATTGTGTTGCTGCCCTGCTACACAGTCTTATTTTGAAAAGCTGAAAAAGTAATGCATTGTATAAAAATGAAAATATCTAAATAAATAAGCTTTAAATGAGGACAAATTTCAGTCATCAACCAACCAGCTCCTGATATTGATGTTATTGTGTGGTTCAGTGTGCAGAGTGTAGCTGCAGTACATGTTATCGACCAGCAGAGGGGAGCACAGCTTAGTTAAGCAGTCACACCTCATAGGCTTTGAACACTGCAGTGTTTTGAATGTGGGCAAGTAATCAACAATTTTGATTATTGTGTCACTTAAATGTATTGCTCGAATCACGTTCAAACATGCTTGTGGTGTCTGCATTCAATGTACATCCTGTTTAACAGATCTGAGCAGTAAGTATCCATTAAAGAGCGTCTATGTGGCCAAAACAAACTGAAAACATTCAAAACTATGTGGATTATTTGATTGTGGTTACCTCCTGACATTCTTTTGAGAGCAAAAAATAGACTTAGACGACAGTTGAAGGCAGTGGGTTGTAAACTGAACCAGAATCTATTTACAGAGATAGTTCAGACTTATTTGAAGTGGGGATGTATGAGGTACGTGTGTATTACCTACATTTGATAGTGGTCGGCATGCCACGTTTGGAGAAGCAGCTGGAGTACCGGTGTAGGAAGCAATGCAATGTACTGCTGTGGACAGAGACAGCAGCAAAATGTATTTTATCCACCTAAAAAAGGCCCATCTTAAAAAATCAATATTAGTTCAAGTGTACACTATACTTAGAACATTTTCGCCACGTTACCTGGCTGTCTGACAGCCTGTTCCAATGGAAAACTGCTGCTACTATGTCAAATCTCTTTCTCTCCAAAACCACCAAACTCCTCTGGAAAAATCACCAGTTTTACCGAGCAGAACATCACAGTTGCTGGTCTACTGCTGCCTCGATCTTTTCAGTCTGTTTGTGTTATTGTGTGACATCTGTGAATCCAAACCATTGCAAACAGTCTGGTCACACAATAACACAAACTAACTAATTGATCAAAGCAGTGTTAGACCAGCAACTGTCATATTCTGCTGAGTAAAATGAGTCATTTTGCCTATGGAGTTTGGTTGGTTTGAAGAGAGCGATATTTAGTTTATATAACAGCTGCTTCCCATGGGAAAAGGATTTCTGACAGCATGGTTATGTGGTGAAAACACTCTAAATACCATGTTCACTTAAACTGATTTTGATTTTTTTAGGTGGATAAAATACATTTTACTGCTGACTCTGTCCACAGCTGTACGTTGCTTAGCTTCCTACACCACTACTGCCGCTGCTTCTCCAAACTAGAGCTGTGTCAACTGTCAATAGATGTAATAGTAGATGTTATAGTAAGTAATACACTGGTTATGGATAAGTACCTCATACAAGCCCACTGCAAATAATCCCTTTAAACAGATTTAGGTTAAAATTACAACTGACTCCCTTTAACGGCCATCTGTGATCAATTTAAGTCCAAATAATCCACATAGTTTTGAATGTTTTGACCACGTGGACTTTGGATAAAGACTTCATACAATTCCACTTCAAAAAAAAATCTTAACTGTTCCTTAAAGAGTCAGAAACTCATTTCTCATTGAGATGAGCCATTTAATTTGACTCAGACGTTCATAAACTGTCTCACGAGCTGCCAGGAAATCAAATATAAATCTGTGCCTCATAAAAAGGTGATAGAGTGGACTCTGTAATTAAAAACCAAAATGATTAATTCATAGCATATCTGATGAACCCTTACCTCCACTGTCAGGTGAGCTGAGGACATTGAGGGCGAACAGCATGGCGTTGGAGAAGGTGGTGGCCTCCTCCTTACTGGCAAAGTTCAGCCCATAGACCTGGCGGGCGTCACGCCACTGATGGAAGGTCGGGGTGGCCTGATTGTATTTCAGGCCCTTCACTATGGAGTAGTTGATCACCACCTTCAATAAGAGACGGGAAATGAAGCTGTGATTTAAAATCTTATGTAGATTTGATAATGTGCAACTGGCTGGTCACTCGTGAGGGAAGACATGTTGGTGAAATATTTTACTCCGTGTACTTCAACAGTTGGTACTGAGCGACAGTGAATGAGATTCTTACTCATTTTCTCCCACATGTTTTATCAGCTCTTTGGAGATTTAACACCAGTGTCCCTCTGCTCCCCTCTATGATTTTCTAACCTCAACGGTACCTGTGTTCCCAAGGGCTCCCATGAAAACCCAACAAAAAAACAGCATAACGTCTAATGAGGATAATTTCCACACTACAGCACTTAAATACTGTTCAAAACGGGGTCTATATGTATTCTCATGGTATAAATTTCTTATATTATATTAAGTAACTAACAGACCAGAAGTGGACTTTTTCAACTGTTTTCAATCATGAACAACAGCAGCCATTTCGACATGAAATAGAATAAACACAGATGTTACCCATGAGGGTGCTGCTATTGTGCATATTGGTTCACTGGAAAGGCTCTGTGACACTAAATGGAACAGGACCTTAATTAATCATCATTTGTAACACCTGTGTTTACTTGACTATGTCATGTCAACATGGCTGCTGTGAAAAATGTCTATCGGCATCGAGTTCTGGGCCTAAAACAGACAGAGCCAGGGTTTACTCTAACATCACCATCTTGCATTTTCAACAATCTTATTAGATTAAATCCGTCGTAAAAACAGGACACAAATTTGTGCGCTGACAAATTCCTAAAAAACAAAATGTGCCACATGAAGAAGCAACTCTTCTCCTTACGGTTGCTCGCTGTCCCAAATGAGCTTCAGATATGTTCCATACATTAATGAGTATCTGACCAGATTTCCCTGCTAAATAAATGCCAACAACAATGCCTATCTCATGCATTTACCGTAGCAAAGAAATTTGTTTTAATGTTCTGAGAGAAAGTAGGTCCCCTCTGTCAAACTATGGATGAAATAAATTGTAAACCTCTCTCACGTAGAGAGAATAGGATTGGCAATATTAAACAGTCTGATTCATTTTAACAGGATATGACATCCTGGTCTACATGACACTGATAACTCAAACTGAATAGCTGTCTAATACTGATGCCTGTCTTTGGAGTGAACCAGTGTAAAGTCCTGGGAAAGAAACGGGGGTTAGGACAAAGAGGTAGTTATGTACATGTTTGTATTTGTTTATTCATTTGTTTTATCTATGCAGGAATGAATTCGTAATGCTGACTGTTTTCCACGGCTGCTTAGTGTATGAAAGAAATTTAAACTGACAGATTACTAATGAGGCATGAACATGTTGCACTTTGAGTAAAGGCACAAACGTTATTTTTTTCAGCTGGATAACATGCTGAAACTCTCAGTCTTGATTACGACTGAGAGACTTCATGGAAACAACAGACACAGACGCCTCAAATCAGCCAAAGATCATCGTTCAGTGTAATCAAATCCAAATTGAATGGCTGCCATGTGATATTGTCAATGCACAGTATTTTAATCCTCACATGTGCAACTCTCTGTAATCATACCAGCTTGATTTGCACAAACGCTCTCTAATTGTTAACATGGGAATTTTTTCCACCTTTACCAGGAATGCAGCATAAGCACTGTGCATTAAATATAAACCACGAAGGGTCGTTAAAAGTTATTATGGGAAATGTATGAAATTCATCAGTCCTGAAATCCACGAAGCATCAAACACTTGCGATAATTAGCATGTATCTGAGGGAGACGTGGGGAGATTATATGCAGTATATGTACACTTGGCAGCTCCAGAAGTCTAATCAGAAATGTCCTCTCATCAGCCGAAGTGAGATACTGATTATTTGTCCAGCGTCTCTCACCTGCTGGTCCTGCAGTTTGACGCCCACCACTCTGAAGGTGTTGTTGGCAGTGTTGTGGTAGATGTTGATGCGGCTGAAGCCCTGCTGGCCAGGCTTGATGGGCACCCACTTCTTACTGGCATCGTCGTAGACCATCACCGAGGCCCGCGCCTGGCAGATACTCTGTTCACTGAGGGAAGAGAGACAGAACGTTAAGAAAAGACCCCAGTCAAAAACTGAATTGTTCTGTTGACTGTGGAGACACATTCAGAAATCTAGTTAATTTAGTTTCTTTTATTGGCTGAAATGTGTTACTGTAATTCTCTGACAATAATAATAATTTTATCAAAGGTAAAGCACTGATCATTTTCTTGGCATTTAAGGTACAAATGCTTCTGTATCGTGATGTTTCCGATTCTGTTCTCCAAGTGAAATAAGATTAACAGTACCTGCTGTATCCTGCTGTTGCTAGCTTGCTAATTAATGAATCCTATCTCTGTGCTGCTAAATATTGAAGATTGATTGATGGTTGGATGTCATGATATTACTGGATGAAACTGGTTGATTCCAGAAGCACAAATCATGTTTTATTTTACAGGAAGATAATGGTGATGTGATCTAAAAGGGCTAAAAGTTTTTTTTTTTATTATTTAATCTCAACTTTAACAACATAATGTGTTTTAGTCAGAAAAGCACTAACAAAAATCTAGACCCAGAATCATATCAGTCTCAGTAATAATGAATGGAAACAGAAGGATTCCAAATGTTTTTGAGGGTCACGTTTAAATGACTCTCTCTCTCTCCACATTAATATTTTCTAATGCACACAAAAAAATTGTTATCATTGCATTTATGTAAAACAAATCCACACGTAAAGAAGAAAGTTGACAAATGTGTCACAAATCTTTCTTGATTTAAATAAATGTAGTAGAAATCAAAACATACATATTTGAAAGTACGTGCATTGTTTTAAATCAAAAACTTATTAGGATATCAAAATACTGTTTCCTTACATTTATATACAAACTGTTAATCCTGCAGTTACTGGGTTTGGAGGGCGTAACAGAATACAAGTAACAGAATACAATATTTAAAATTACCTGGCCAATCAGATGGTTTCTTTCAACCGTCACATACAAATATTTTCAAGGGTATCATTTAATATTTGAAAGAAGAAATATTTGTGTGTTTATCATCAATACATCTGTGAACCTTATATTTTTACAAGTGGGTTTATTTTACATTTACATGCAAAAACTATTTCCTGTGCACTGAAAAACATTTGTGGACAGTCATTATATATAATTCACAAAATACATCTGTGAATTCTTCTTTGTGCTTCATTAATATTGAAACTGATCTGAATCCAAATCCAAAAGTCTCACAGGAGTTCACAGATGAAGTGAAGTGAAGTGTAGTGTTCAAATTTTACTTGCCAGGATTTTTTTTTTCTGTTATAGACATACAAAGTATTATGTCCTGGCCTTTGAAAAAGAATCATAAAAGAAGCATTTATGTGAAACAAAGTTGAGCGATGAGGCTAACAGAGCAGAAAACAACTGGAAAATGGGCAGGATTTGTTTCTTAAATTTAACATAACATTGTATTATTGAGATGTTTGACTGCTCTGCTACTTCTGACACTGTTACCATTGACCAGAATAGTGTGAATGTGATGGTGGTCAATAAAAGGAAACCAGTGAAACAGAGTTAGTGTGTCATTATCTGGTTAGCTGAGGGGTCAGTGGGGAGCCACACCTCTCTGCAACTCCCACTACAAGCCACCACATCAGGAGCAACGAACTGCCACTGTCGAAATCTGACAGCTTGTGTGAGCCGAGGAGCCATTTTTAAATGCTATAAACAAGACCTCAACCTAAAAACTGAAGTCTGGAAAATTCCCCTCTCCCTCTGTTCCTTTGCTGTGGTGTGGCTGCATCATTACAGATCACATCTAGAGCTGTTTAGAGGCACTAGCGCAGAAGGGTGTGTGTGATGTGTTGGGTAATAATGACACAGTGTGTTAAAAACGCAAAAAAAGTGTTTGATCAGCAAGCGTGTCGCCAGCTGGAGACTCATTTGGTAAGAAGCAAATTAAAGTCACACGTAACGCACACACACGCAGCTACGAGGAGGAAGCATAAAATAATCATGTTCATAGCCACAGAGCTGAAATTAATTCACCAAAAAGACACATTTGGCCACTGACTTATATGGTTTAGACTAATCACATTACAAAAATATCACACATGAGATGCAGCTGGAGTTTGTAAGACAAGGACCCTTGCATGCTACTACTGTGACCTTAGCGCCATCTGTGCTTGACGGTGTCAAAATTGTGTCCATATGGAAACAGAGAACAGCAGGTGGAGAGGAGATGTGCACGGGTGGAGGTGAAGTTAACTTGCAGAGCCTGTGAAGTGACTAAATGCTTCTCTAATTTTCACTTTCGGCACCTCAGGGACCGACTGACTGGCTGTGAGACTGACATTAGCAGCCTGAAGGTGTGAGGGCCGAGGAGAGCAAACCAAAGAACACCGTTGATGTGCTCGCTGACTGACGAGTAGGGTCATGAAATTCCAGTTTTCATGGTGTAAGAGTGGCGGTTCTCTACCAAGACAACATAAAATACCAAGATTAGTGTTGTTTAAGTTATATGGTGTCAGTACCAAATCACTGCATGAAAGTGATCATTTTATAATTACTGTATTATATAATTACTATTATTTTTTCGACTCATCAATAAATTGTTTAATCTATGAAATTTGATTTGATCCAACAAACACTTGAAAAACACAAAGATATTTCATTTACTAACATATATGACAAAGAAAGCAGCTAATTCTCACATCATATCATATCATTTGATTTGTGCTTGAAAAAACTGAAATGATTAACTGATTATCAAAATAGTTACACCTGTAATGATATAATGATACTCATTGTACAATATATAAATATGACTTCAGTCATTTTTGCTGACCTCCATATTACCAACAGTCCAAGCATGTATCTTTTAATTTTTTACATGCTTCTTTTAACGAATTAAAAGTTCATTGCTCTTTGAAAAGGTGTACTAGCATTATTATACTTTTATATTATCAATGACATTATCAATGACATAAAATGTTATTAAAATGACAGTAAAAGTATTCAAGTATTAAAATTACCATTATTCTTGGACAACATATCATCCATCAAAACTAATAATTGTGACGGGCCTAAAAATAGTTGACAAATTGATTAATTGTTAATTTCATATAACCTGTTATTGTCTTCTTGAGATTTAATACATTTTTAATAAGGCAAAGATTGTGCCCTACAACTACATTTTACATCCATTATTAGGTCACATTTTACTTAACAATAATATCTGAGACTTAGGAATGATACAGTGGAGACATGAATGACCCAGTTAGAGAGGTTTCCGAGCAGCACAATAGTTACTGTATAACACAAAATAAAAGCAGTGCTTGAGAGCATGAAAACAGCCAGAAACAGTGACAAGGAACCAAAAGTATGATGAATTGCTCTGAGAGCCTGAAGTGAATGAGATTATACGGTGTAGGATCCCCCTAGCAATTTAGTACAATTACTTTAACAATAAAAATGGCAGAAATAATAAAATGAGATACGTGAATAAGCAGATAATACAGGCTTGTTCCCTGAGGACGGCGGTAACATTCAAATACCTCCCCCTCCCTTTGACAACCTTTCCTTCGATGTGGCGCTCTGCAGGAGGAAGTCAGCGTGACACCTGAGAGACCCTCGACCCCCGGATCGCTCGAACACATGATTCAGTCTCAGCCGGCTTCCTCTCACTTTCCTGCCATCATCTGCTCTCCGGTTCCCTTGCGGTGGTCTGAACAGCCTCAAATAACTCAGCAGTGATGAGACACCAGAGCTTCACACAAATGCTGCATATCTTCTCCAATAAAATTTTTTTTTTTTTTTTGTTTTAAGGTTCTGAGAATGACACAGACACGTCGTAATGTGGTCGTTTGATGCCCTTCATATTTTGCATTTGAAACACAGTGATATTTAATGCATTTTGGGTGAAGTCCTCTTACAGTTTACTGAGTAATTCAGAATGAAACACGTCACAGGTTTCCAGAGCTAAAAAATTATTTCACAGAAACATACTTTCATTCGCAGTTTTTTCATTTATCTAAAAGTCATCCTGCTGAGTCGGCATTGCCACGCCCTCTTCTGGGGGAAAACCCATAGTTTCATATAATGGGAGAGAGAGAGAGAGGAAAATGCTGCGAAGCTGCTGTGTAGCAGGTTGTATAAGCAATAAACATACATGTCCATCAATATCCCTGATTCCTCATCCCTCCTCGAAAGGAAAAGATCCAAAAGAAGAGCAGTAAGAACCATAATTGTCACTACTGACGTCTCTGACTTAACCTCAGACTGGCTTCGGTCAACAGTTGTCTATTGACAGAAACTGTTAACTCAACATGAATTCATACAAACTTGTCAAAACTGTAATTCAAAAACATGTAAAACTGCACTGTTGTTGATGGTATCCCTCTTTTTCAGGCCCCCTAAAAGGTGGCGCAGCGTGGCGTTTACCTGCAGATCTCATGTGTGTCGAAAAGAAAATGGTTAAAAGATGTTGCTGACCTGTAAAAGTCCCATATATGTATATATATATATATATATATATATATGTATATATATATATATACTGTATATAGCCACATCCTTAGTTAGTTAATGATAACAAAATGCTAGCTAAGTCCGTCTAAACGTCAAAATACTTTTGCACTGCAGTGGCAACATTAAGATGAATCTATATATGTCGCCTTTTCAGGTCCCCCAGCAAAACATCTTTTAATTATCTTCAAAATATGCAGCATATCTAAGAGCAGGAAACAGTAAAGGAGAAAGTTAACTGAGGAACCAATGTTTTTGTTATTAGCGTGAAAAGGGGTGAGTCCTAGGAAGAGTCAATTGCGATTATTTTGACTGATATTGCAATTGCAATATTATTTGCAATATTAGAGGGAATGATCGTTTTTACATTATTATTTTCACTGACAAACATTAAGATGATTATGGTGTTATTTTTGTGTGGATCTGTGTTTTCTTAAGTCTGTAGAATATAACATATAGGCAAGGATCAACAACGTTTCATTTATAAATGGTATTTTGACATATGCTTCACCTTCAACAAGTACTGTGCCTCCTGTGATTTGAAAATTGCAATAGGCCATACTGCGATTTCAGCAAATTGCTAATTAATTGTTCGTCCCTACATGACAGGTGTCTACAGATGTTCCAGGCAACAATATCAGAAATAGCATTAACAGCACAGCAACATGATGTCACTCCTCGGGGCGAAGCCTTTAAAGCTCACTTGACAGATGGATTTCAACAACAACTCCTATGATTACAACCAGCCTCCCTCTGTCCTATATCCATCATTCCCCACTGCACAACTGCTGTCAAGTTAACCAGCAGCAATATCATATCAAAGATTTCGAAACACTGTTTATTTAGGACAATGATTCCAGCACAGAGACATTTTGTAAAACTGGCAAAAGCAAGACAAAAGTGAGTCTGGATGCAGATGCTGATGCCTTGAAAATGGTTACACAATCAATATCCTCCATCTAGGGACAAACAGGAACTTGAAAATCAAACAGGAAACACATCTGTCATTTACACAAGCAAATGTCAGCGCAGAGTTCCTCAAATACATTCAATCTGACCTCAACAATTCACTCCAGATAAAAACAAACCTCTTGCTGGATAGCTCTGACGTAGCAAGATTAATAAAAGTAAAGTGGAAAACAATAATTAATCTCATCACTGATAAGCAGGCTGGAGGATAAAGCAATCTGAAAAGTTCACTGCCTCTACACTCAAGGAGACCCTCCCATTCTGGATGCAAAACCATGAGGGATAACTACAGACATCATGTTTCCTACATCTCTAAATAAGTTAAACAGACTCTCTAATCACATAACAGACACTTGTCTCCACTTCAGAGAGCCGACAGACCACCAGAGTCTCGCTGGGAGAAGGAGAGAGAGGGGAGGAGGGAGGTGGCTGCATCTCTCTGATGGATCTTCTTACAAAAACAGGCCCTATTTCTGGAGCAGTTTGGGCCAGAGGGATGGAGTGCCTCCAGCTCCACGGTTTCAGTTCTCCTCAAGCAGTCAGAAATAAAGCGGCCGTCTCGACTATTCCTTCTTTGCATACAGTATGTTGCTCAATGGATCATGGGATGCAAAGAAAAAGAAGAAGAGAAAGAGCATGGAGCTCTGGCTGAGACAGTGTCTCCGAGTTAGCTCCTTAACTGAAGTCCTAAAAGAGACCTTCACAGAGCCGCTCAGCTAATTTCAGTGAAGAAAAAGGACTTCTTCTCACTTCTGACGGCATGCTAAATGCTTCTGTGTGTGATCCAGTTACTGAGGGTGGCAGACCATCTCTAGGTCACATGACAAAGAGGAGACAAGGCACAATAGAGCACATGATAGCTGCTTCTACAGACAAAAAAAAAATCTAAAGGCCCATTTTGTTCAAACGCTTCATACTTTTGAGCTGGACCAAAAAAAAAAGGGTGATTGAACAGAGAGATGACAGAGATGAGAGGCAAAGAAAACAGAGTGACTCTGTGTTTGTGATGAAGGGACAGCAGGCGATATGGCATAATCTGAGAAAGGTCAGTTATTGCTGAAAATCACAATCAGTGACATTAAAATAACGTGATGAATCAAACTGATGCTCAGAGCAGGAACGTGCATAACAGCAAGAACTGAAGGTCAAATTAAAGAACAAGAACACATTATGTCAGAGTAGACATTATAGAAGACACCTTTTGTCAAAGAGAATTTCAGTGATTAAATAAATAAACTAAAATTAATGTTTCTAAATGGCACTTCTGTTGATGGTAAATGACAAGCAATGAGTGACAAAAACAAGAGAGTATCAGTGGAAGATGACAGAAATTCATCCCTACTCTGTATAGTTGATTTACGACTGCAATAGACCCTTTTCACAGCAGACATTCTGAATTGTCAAAGCAGGAAAAGCGCAGGTGGAATTAATAACATTAACGGTGGCTCCATTCCATTAAGTGTCCCAGTAAGTCATGTCAGTGAGTGAGCAAGCACAATACCAGAGCCCAGGGACCGGCTCGTCTAAATGGAGAGCAGCCATCTTTAATGTCATTAATTCCACCTGTGCTTTTCTCACCGTGTCAAAATATCTGTGGTGAAAAATGACTATCGCCGATTTCTTTGACACTT
The DNA here is from genome assembly GCF_056507025.1 of Lutjanus erythropterus. NCBI lineage: Eukaryota > Metazoa > Chordata > Actinopteri > Lutjaniformes > Lutjanidae > Lutjanus > Lutjanus erythropterus. Next base: position 12,772,408 of record NC_139334.1, read on the forward strand.
GGAGGCAGCAGACAACACAACATCAGGACTGGGTATCAACAACTGGTCCCAATATGGCACCCACTACTAAACAAAAGGTACTGACCAGACCAAATCACAACAAAGGTTTTGGTACCTCATTTAAGGCTAAAAACATGGTGTAAATGACATCATTCAAGTCAACTTGGCATGTCAGGGCTTTAGGAAACTTGGATTACACCAGACGAGAAGTAAGAAGGCATTTTATGTTTTTTTAAATTGTTTTTTTTCCATTTGAAAAGTGGTCATCATTCACTTAAAATGTTTTGGAACATTCTGCAGTGCTGAGAGTTCTGTGGACTAAAAAACTAAACCCAACCTTCAGTCATCACGAGGGTAAGTAAATAATGACTGAATTTTCATTTTTGAGTGAACTATTCCTTTAAACTGTCAGACATGGCTTCGCTAATTAATATTACACTGACCACATGCTACAGGCCTAAAGCTACATGGTCTAAAGAGTGGCTGTACTTCACCCAAAAGGATTCCAACACTAGCGCCATTATAAAAGTATAATTTTAGCACTGGTACTGGAAAAAAACCCAGTACTGACATATTATAACAGGCACATCCAGACTATTCCACAAAGGGCCGAGTGGCTGCATGTTTTCCCTCCAACCAACCAACAGCACACCTGACTCGAATAATCAGCTGTTTGAAGACTGAAATCAGTTGATTAAATGAGTGAAGCCTGGTGTGCTCCGGCTTGGTAGGAACAAAAACCTCCAGCCACGTGGCCCTTTATAGAATAGTTTGGTCTTATAAAGTTAACATTATCATTGATTGGAATCGTGTGTCTGGTCACCTGTCGAATTTAAGTGAATTTATTCACTCAACTTTTAGCTCTGCTTTGGTCTCCATCATCTTCTGACAGACATGTTTGTCCTGATGACTGCTAAATCCTCCACTATGTTTGCTTTTGTCTGCTGTTTGGTGCTGACTAGGTAGCTTTCATCTTGCTTTTTTTGTAGAGAACAGATCTGTGCTGCTGCTGCTGCTAAATGTCACGGCCATGGGAACCATTAGTGTGAATCAAAACAGTGTAGTTGTAATACACCCCTCTTCCACAGAGGCCCTTGCACTGCTGTGTTTCTACAGTAGTGCAGAACGGAAAAACCAACCAGTTTTGCAATCACCGTAGATTCATGCTTCATGCTTGAAAGAAGCTGGTGAGACAAGGGGTTTGCCATTTGCAAGATCACCACTAGATGCCACTAAATTCTATACATTGGTCCTTTAAGGCTGTCAGTAGTTTTCCTCTTGTTTATTCTATAGACTCCATCTTTAAAAATGCATAAGCACGTCACCACTACCAGCTTGTGAATTAAAAAAGATACTGTACATTTCTCACACCGCACTGACAGGCTAATGAGACAAGCACAAATATTTAAAATGTTGTTTTTAAAGTCTGCAGCAGCTTGTTTGTTATTTGTTATTAGCAGACAATATATTCGTACTGGTGCGGAGAAAACACATGTATCCTGAATATAAAGTCTGTTTCTTACAAAGGATCAGCTCAACTTGATATTGCCAGCAGCTCCTGTCGGTGCATTTCACCTTGTTTTTGCTGGACTAGGCAGATTTCTCAGCGGAGTCTGAAAAATATTCACCTCAAAAGGCAGCCCGAGAGAGGGGTCGAGGAGAGAAAAGACGAGGCGTACAGAGCACAGAGAGAGAAGGAGATGAATAGACGGCGGAGACAAAAACAAGGGCAGAGAGGATATGAAGGCTTCTGCCACACTGAGCACTTCCTCATGTCAAATAAGCCTCATAGGCGAGCGGTGAAAAGGAGGCCACATTCCCAGGCTTTTGAATTAAGCAAAGCACTTCTCTGCACACATGGTCAGACATATGTGCCCCCCCTCACCCCACCCTCCTCCACACAAATCCTATGCATACACACTCTGAGTGTCACGGCTGTGTGTTTTCAGTCCATTAGCAGAGATCTCAGAGCTGGAAGAAATGATGCCTGAACCTGATCCTGGCCAACAAAGAGCTGTAGACATGATGGGTTCATATTTAGGAACAGTGGTTTAGAGTTTCTGTGAGATTCTGCAGCTTCATGATTAGATCGCTGGATGTATTTAGGCTGGGAAAGTGTTTCCTTGGCACACTGAGAGCGTGGGTCGGGGTGGTGGGGTGTATGCGGAGTTCTCTCTGGGTAGCACCCGAGGGCAGAGCTTCTGTTATCATGGCAATTAGCTTTTGTTGCCGGGGTAATTGTTTCATCCTGCTGGTTCACAGTGGAAGGCACCCGAACAGACCCGAACAAATGATGAGTCATTCAACACAGACTCGCACGGCCGCCTCATGACAGCAGCTCAGATTCGTTAGGCCTTTGTTTCTGTGATGAAAACTAAATGTTAAAAACACGACCAAGCTGAAGGAGAAGTGTGCCATCAGCAAAGGTCGACACATGTTGAACCACCGACACAAAAGTACTGCAGTAAACTGTACAATGACAATGACAGTCATCAGTATGAGAGTCCTTATGGTTCAGTTTTTAGGGAATCTGTCTGTTTTCCCTTAAATTTACCTCTAATGATGAAGTTAGCCTAGCTTAGCTCAATTACAGGACATTCATGGTCTGCAACTTAAACCCAGAGAGTCATTAGGATGCCTTACATTTCTGTACTTTTATGCTGTTTTTAGTCCCAAATTAGTGCGTATTTGCAGTTTTTAATGTGGCTAAACTGTTTAAGTAGTTGTCAGTAGACAAATTTCAAAAGTGTGTCTGCATGTTTAGCTCTAAGGATTCTGAATCTCTGTGGTTTAAAGTTTAGTTTCACTCCTGTGTGTTTGTATTTTCAGGTATCTGCCTTATTTTACTGTTTCATGTTCATTTTCAGCTGGATAGGAGACATCGCAAGTCACCACTGATTAAAACGCAACATTTCCCGATATTGCTGTTTCATAATAAAAGCTTTTAGATAACAAAATATCCAGGGACTTTTATTTATAGGAGGTGATTGTGTTTATCCACTCTCTTACAGACACTTGACTCAAGACAAGCTTGTCATTGGTTAAATATACACTTTCAAGTGGGTGTAAATTCCACTGTGCTGGGCTGATGTGCTGAGGCAAACTCAGTCAAACCAAGAAGCACATGTGTATGCATGGAAAAGGGGAAAAAAGAGTTGTAGAAGTTACTGATAGGTGGCAAGCCTTCATTGCCTCGACCAGAAGAAGGGGCGAAAATTAGCGTGTCCACTTGGGTGTCATTTTTAAGCACAGCTGCTTCTTTATCCAATAGACAGCCAGCTAAACAATACTAATCTAACAGTTTAACATTCAAACTGCATGTAAACACAAAAAAAGAAGCTTCCTTGAGTTCTTCGACACTAGATCAGAGTAGGAAAATATAAAAATCCTCCCAAAACCAAACCTTTTTGTTTGAAAGAATTTGTCTTCAGAAGAATCACCTGCATATAAAACATGTTAAATTAGGGCAATAAAGGGAAATGAGAGAGTCCTAATAGTTCACTGGCTCACAGAGCCTTCTTCACCTCCCCTGTGCCCCCGTCTTTCATGTCAAAGCTGAACTAGCTAATAAGGGCAAAACTGATTCCTAAATAATGAAAGGAGACCTGATAGTTTGATGAAGGCGAACAGAAAATCCTAATTAATCCTTTTCTCAACTGTCACATCAGCCACAGAGACAAAGCAAAGAATTAACCCTGATTATTTGCACCATCTTGGAGGTGCAGCAGCCGATTTGCACAGCGGGTGACAACTTCACGTATCCAATTAATCAATTCATTTCATGCTAATTAACTAGTTTAAAAAAAATCATAACCTCCTGTATGAGGAAAAGCCAGCTGAGAGACTAAAGCAACCCAGAGAGGCTTCCTGTGCAGCCGGAGCGATAATTACACAGTTTTATGCATCCCTGGTTGGTACTAATAGAGACATACAGTGCAGTCAGTGTCAGGGAGGGTTTATAACTCAATCCAAGGTTTGGTAAACAAACAATGGCATCTTTAGGTAGACAGTGTTTATCTCAGCAGAGCAATATGCTGCCACATCTGCAATCTGGCTGTCTGGGCTGGAGAGAGACTAAACTATGTCTAACTCTATACAGTTTAACTTTTATAATAAGGATAATCTAAGTTATTTATCCTGAACATAAGTAGAAATATAAACCAGCTAACCTTGCAGACTGCTGTGAAACGTAAAGCAAAAACAGAATTTCAAGTGGTACTTCAACTCATGGCCTCATCTCGCTGAGATTGAGGCTGTCAGCTCAACGGGAACAGAAATACATAATTATACACCCACACACAGTATATTGTGGTACCCATACTGTATGTACACCCAAAATAACAGCCACTGATATTTTTAGGGAAGGGCCAGCTTAGGCCAACAGCAACAGACAGGCACACATACTCAAACACACTAACAGACACACACATTTGTTTTTTAAAAAAAATACTTTTGACCTCATTGACATAATACAGTCCCTAATCTATAACCCCAGCCTTCACCATCACAAATTAACACCTAACCTACACCTAATTCTTAAAACTTTAACCTTAAAACCAAGTCTTAAAGTCCCCATGAAGTCGAAATCTATGTTGAAGTGTTTTTTTGTTTTTTTTTTAATCACACACATATTGCACTATACATTACCTTTGCGCCACTACCTGGATCATATTTTATGGTTTCTTCTTTGATGCCTGCGCAGCTTCAACTCTTGTTTATTTAACTACAGAGCTTTCCTAATGGAAAGATACCTTTCCATACCAGCTTACTTGTTGCTAAAGTAGCTAACTGTGACTGTTAACTGCTGCTAGTGGGCAACAAGACTGGGCTCAGCAGCCTCCCAGCGAACACAGCCAGTCACCAGGACAAACACAGCCTCCAAAACTGACAAGGAATACAGTACCAAGTTCATGTACTGAGTTTCCTGATGAAAAGATAGCTTTAGCAGCTTACTCATTGCTAAAGTAGCTAACTGTGACTGTTAGCTGCCATTAGCAGACATCAGAACCAGGCAGAGCAGTCTCCCAGCGAACACAACCGGTCACCAGGACGGTCTCCAATACTGTCAGGGAATACAGTACTGGGGTTGTTTAGAGTTTTCTGATGGAAAGATAGCTTTAGCAGCATCTTTAGAAGCTTATTTGTTTCCAAAATGGCTAACTGTAATGGTTAGCTGATATTAGCAGCCAACAGAACTGGGATCAGCAGCCTTCCGGTGAATACAACTGGCCACCAGGACGAACAGTTTCCGATACTGTCAGGGAATACAGCACCAGGGTTGTTTGCGGAGTTTCATGATGGAAAGATAGCTTAAGCTGTTGCTAAAGTAAGTTACCTAACTGCTAACTGTAGTTAGCTCGATTAGCCGGGGTGCTGGGAGCCAAACTCAACAAGAAGACCATCTTGGTACTGTAGGCTTTTCTTTGTGATCAAACCAGTCTCTGAGGCTGTTTTGGTCCCAGTCTGACCATGGTCACTGAGAACTCCCAGTCTGGCAAGAGTCAGATGATGGGACCGCTCTCCCTCCAAGCGCTATATGGACCACTTTAGCTGCATGGCAGGATGAGGGGTGAGGGACTACTGTAAACACCAATCAATGTCTGCGACAAGTCCCTCCCATGTGTTTTACAGGAAACACATAACCAATAAGCACTCAGCTGGCTGTTTCATGGGAACTTTAACCTTGCTTTAAAGTAGCAAGGACCAGCCACACAATGTCCACACAATGAAGAAATGTCCTCACAATGATGGTGTAAAACTGATTGTTCCCAACAAAGATAGCACACATGCACACACACGCACAGATTGGTTACTGTGTATAGATTCGGTTGGTTGTCTGTTATTATTACCCTCACCATGAGGATTATAGCCTCCAGGGATCATTGGGAATTTTGGGGCAAGGCAAAGCCACCGGCTCTGTATAATATAGGAGGGGGAGTATACATTTACAGTATGGATGCCTGTGTGTGTGTGTGTGTGTGTGTGTGTGTGTTTGGGTGGGTGCTGGGGTCCAGCTGACGGAGGGAAGAGGTCTGTCTGACTGGCTGGATTAGAGACAGAGCCTGGCAGGCAGATCATTACCTCACTGCAGTCTTAAATCTAAATTAACCAGGACTTAACTCTCGTACAAGACCTCTAATCTGCTCCACGGGGAAAGTACTGCACACAGGCGCACGGAGGGGAAGGAGGCCTGCGGGAACTAAAAACAGCACAAGCCAACTTTATTGCTGAGGAACAGTGTGAAGCCTGGTCATTTGTAAGTGAGCAAAGCAAGCATAGTGAGCTTGTTTGAGAGAAACAGCGAGAAATGAGGCAGATGCCAGATTTCAGGGATTGCAGTAATGTTGCTGCATGGATTGAAACACTCTACTACGGTAATTAAAACTAAAGAAGAGTCACATACATACAGAGTTATTATTAAAGCTCTGTTCCTACATCCAGATTATTTTCTCTATACATGCCAGCTTAGAATTCTTAACATTTAATAAAGTCTGTTGTTTATTTGTTTGTTTATGAATGCCAAGTCTGGCTCTGTCCAAAACATACAGACAGCAGCTAGCCTAGCTTAGCATAAAGACTGGAAAACAGGGAAACCCTTAGTATGGATCTGCCGAAATACACCAAAATCTGCTTGCTAGTATGTCTAAAACTTAATAACTAACATGATAATATATATTTGTTTATTCTGTATAAAAACTTAATTTTTAAAAAAATATTTTTTGCTGTTTTACAGGAGGCTGCTGCGTTACTTCTCGGCTGAGAAGAATTAAGGAAGCTACTGCTTCTAGCTAAGAAACAATGTGGCACAGCATCCCCCTTAAAATGGGAAACTGTCATTTTTACACTTTGGCGTTCCCCTGTGTTTTCACTCCTTCTGCTAAGCTAAGCTGGCTTCAGCTGCATATTTACTGCAGAGACAGCATACTTAATAAAATGGGAACTATTCCAATAAATACTTGTATGCATGTTTGTATAGTAAAGTCACCCTAAAAATCTACAATATAGTACAGTAAACCTATGTTTGTGCACAATCACATGGCAGATTTTCAGCTTCCAACATATAAATCTCAACGACAGTCACTAGAAAAGAGATTTGCACTTTTTACACTGAGACTGCACTTAAGACCTATTTTTCTTTCACAAAGAGCCAAATTCTACATTTGTATTTCTACTGTAAGTATGAATATTAGATTTTCTATCTGGGGTATTAGTTCTGAACATTGGAGTCATTGTGATTAAGGACACAATAATGAGGATTCAAAGACTTTAAAACTAAGCTGTAATGGAATAAAAATATCTCCATCTCCCTCCACTAATGCATCATTTTCCACTAACAAAAAGACTATTATATAGGCTACTGGCACAGCAGTTCAGATTCTGATAATCTACACAATGCCATTAAAGCTTCGACATCCGTGATCCATCAGGTTATCCAGATTGTGATCACTGTGCTATGCCACAGTGTGTTTATCTAACCTCTGCCCCACTGATACACATAGTCCAGTGCAATACAGCAGAAAGGCCTGAAATTAAGCCCCAAATGGGGGAGAGAGAGAGAGATAGAGAGAGAGAGAGAGAGAGAGAGGGAGAGAGAGAGGGAGAGAGAGAGCAGAGTACTGCCGTCTTAATGGCATTAATGCAAACCGCATTAATGTGCTTATGTTCTTAGCTAAATGTCCCAGTTGTGTGCAAAAAGCTCAGTTCGTGCCATGATGTATCACTTTGCAGAGCAGCTACTTTTAATTCTCACACAGCATGGTGGTAGGAAATACATGACCTATATTCTGCAATTCTTTGACTGTATGCATTACAATATACTGAAATACATGTGAGTAACGTGTATTACTGGCACCAGAACACACTCATAATAATGTGAAAATTTGGTAAGAATCTGGCGATGTGATGTATCACGATGAAACGGTTACGATTCCATATATTGTGATATATTTACTTTTTATGCAATCAGAGCGGTGAAGATGAATAACAACTCTGTTATCTAACAGGTTTTGAACGCAACACTAAATGAACCGTTGCCTCAAATCTTTGCATTAATTGTAACACAGTGTTTTTGAGAACTGATACAGTATCACAAGACATGATCTCACAATACTCAAGTGTAGCGATATTTTCTTACACCCCAGTGATTTTTTTTTAAATTAAATTCAACAAGCACACACAAAACATGAAAAAATGCTCAGCTGTGTCCATGTTAACTTATTATACCTAATATTTACTTACTTCTATTTATTGTAATACTATATGTTATGAACTTCATTTTAGAGCGAAAATACTATCAACTATCAAACTATCAAAAATACCCCTGAAAATTTACTGTTATCATTTTTATTTTTAATTTATATATATGTAAAGAAATCATTTAGGCCAATATATCGACACCAGAATTTATTTTTGACATCAGACCCCAAAAACCAGTATTGGTCGGGCTCTACTTCATTTACTTAATATTGACATTCTTTATTTTCATGACTGCAACGTCTGTCTGCTCTGGATTGGGGTTAGAGGATATGGAAAACATCCTATAAAAATTAAGCAAAAAATTACCTAAATTAAATTCACTGTTCAATCATCATGTTGGGATGCATAAATAAAATTGGCCGAGGTTCTTTCTGACATCTACAGATTATTAGACATCAGTCTAAAGTCATGATGTTGCTACTATCAGGTTTAAACAATCATGCAGTTTCTTGTGTCCTACACAGTGATTGGTTCAGGTCAGTTTTAAGCAGCCAGCAGCTGCACATACTGCACACATAAACCCTCATTGTCCTTTATTTTTAAATCGACGCCCCCCCTTCCCTTCCCTTCCTCCTCCCCCTCATGATAAGAAGACAGCCAACAGAGCTGTTTGATCCTGCAGTTCTCATTTGGGACGGCAGCAGCGACCAAACCTCCCTCCCCTCTCTCTCTCCATCTCCTGTCCACATCTCCTTCCACCCACCCCGCAGAAAACAGAGACAGAAAGAGAGAAAAGGGCACTGGCCCGGAAGGCTGCAGTTTTAGCCAGGAGCCATGCTGTCTTCAATACATGTTTGAATTAAACATGTATGGAGCTCTTATACGGTTATTCAGAGCCGCTCTATGTGAGGCTGCAGAGTGTTTAGAATAAAGAAGATGCTCGGCGTGGTGTTGTTCACACAGCGGGCTGCGTCTCTCTGGCAGCGTCTCTGGCTTTGACTGAAAAGATGCGACCAGGCAGGAGGGAAGAATCAAAACAGATCAGAGTCAAAACTTCTGACACTTAACTCACAAGGCACTAACAAAGAGCAGAAATCATCCCAACACACAATTACTAATCCAAAATAACCTAAATTCTGTGTCTGAACGGCAGTTTGCTGAGGCCAGATTAAGATTACAGATTAGTATTTTAGCTCTGATTAAAATACAGCAGGGAAAGATTTGTCCGTCTGCTGCTGGAATATAACGACACTTTCTTTGCATATAATAAGTGAACCTTGTTGGAACCTTGCTGACCAAACCATCAAACATCAAAAGCGACATAGTCAATTAATCGGCCAGTTGTCAACTACCAAATTAATCAACAACCATTTTGATGGATCGATGAATCCTTTGGAGTATTTTTTGAAAGAAAAAATGTCCAAATTCTCTGGTTTCAGCTTGTCAAATGTGAATATTTTTTGGTTTCTTTACTCCTCTATGTCAGTAAATTCAACATCTTCAAAACAAGTCTTTTGATGACGTCATCTTTGACACTGGGAAACACTGATCAACATTTTTCGTGATTTTATAACCCAAACAATTGAAAATAACAATAACTGATTATCTGAGAAAACAATCGGCTAATGATGTTAATGATTAATCATTAAATGATTAGTCACCTTAAAGAATTTCACAGATTAAAAATTTATTAATTAAAGATTAATATTCTAGAAATGTCAGTAATTGTGCCTCATTTGTCTGATGGAGCCATTAGTTAAACAAGGAAACTTAAAATGAGGAAAGAAATGTCTGTTTTGCATTTTATTAATTATAAATGATTAATCAGTTGTTAGTGTTTATAACCACTGCTTAAAGAAAATGCACAACATGTGCAACCCTTGATCTATCAGACATCAAGTGTAACACTGCAATGATTTGTTTTTAAAGAAGAAATGTCCAAATTCTCTGATTTGGTTCTCAAATGTGAATTTTTCCTGGTTTCTTTACAGCTGTATGACAGTAAACTGAATATCTTTGGGTTGGTTTTGGGTTCTTACACGACTAAAGAAACCTGTAAATATTCAGTCAGAGAATTTAGACATTTCAACTTAATACATCTGACAAAACAACTAATTGAGAAACTGAGAAAATGATCACTCAAAATTAGCTGACAGTCAAGTGCACATATACTATATGATAACTTTCATTACTTCATTCAGCGAAAACATGTTTTTATCCCTTTCTTTCAGTTCAGTTTGTGCCGTTGACATTTAAATTCCATCACTCATCTTTCACATATACTGGTGGTTAAAATGACCACACACACACACACACACACACACACACCATGGTACAAAGTACGGGTACCAACCTGGCAGCGATGTGGCTGTAAAACAACCCCGAGTCACTGACACTCTGAGGGAGGCAGTAACGGAGCACTTGGAGCCGATGTATGTCCATTTTGGTAAACAGGAAAACAACAACAGCAGCAGCAGCAGCAGTCTAAAAAGACACAAACTCCCTCTCGTGCTGCTCCGCTACCTTCAAACTGTAACTCATTAAAAGCAGTGTAATCCTCCTGCTGAGAGCCTGCCACATAAATTGCAGAGAAACAAGAGCACAAAAAACCAAAAACAGCCACTTGAGATTAAAAAAACGTCCCTCGGTTTGGAATTCCTGCACTGCTGCATCCACTATGATCCATCCAGCAACAAAGAGATGACTGACGGACGGACAGACTGGCAGAGATGAAGTCATTGACCAGCCTGTTGTCTGACCGCATAACAGATGAGCATGAGTGTGTGTGTGTGTGTGTGTGTGTGTGAGACTGAACCTCTGTGCTATTGTCATATTGTTGTTAACCCATGGGAGATTACCTCATATCCGTCTCAAACAGATTCTACCCCCCATCGTCACACACTTGTGTGTACTGAGTGCGTGTATGTGTGGGGGGGGTATTGGGGTTGCTGCTGTTAAACCCCCCCCCCCCGCCCCCCCGCCACCCGACTCCAGCCTGCTGTTGCCATAGTCACCCAGTACTAAGCACAGGCTGTATTAGCATCCAGCTCTCCATACTGTGGTCAGCTCTATTGATTGGGACGCCCTCAACCTCAGAGGACACATGTAGCTGGTGAACACACGCCGACATGAACCGCTGGACGTGTGCGTGCTGAATGTCCATTAACTTTCACTGAGTAATTGACAGACTCTAACGCTCAATCACAACTTGATGCACATGTGGGGTATTTTGGAAGTCATTAGCTGTATCGTTGGCTGGAGGGACTTTGTCCAGACTGTAGTCCGGATGAATTAAACTAAAGCTGGGCCGATAACCTGGCCTATGTTAGCTTATTGATGATACAATGATATTGATGTATGCAGTGTCTCCATTACAGTTTGTTCGGACGAGTCTATTTTTAGCCATACTAGCAGCGTATCTCATCAGTAAGTCAGTCCACCACTTTGCTCCAGACTAGAATATCTCAACGATTGGATGGATGAAATTATGTCATTAAAAACCCATTACCAAAGGAAAACCAGAGGAAATTAAAATTCAAAATGTCTCAACTTGTCCAGATAGTTTCACTAAGAGACAAGTGACTTTTTTGTCACACTAACACAGACATGAGTGGTGACAGAAAATCAGACGACATTTACCGACGGCGGTGGCTGATGTTTATCTGCTGTGTTTCATCAAATTTTGCACTCACTATGTTTAGGTATTTCGCGGTCGGGGGTGGACAGCTCCAGCTAGCATACTCAGCCGCTGTTATGGAGAAGTGGCTTGTGGCTTAGCCATTTTGGTCCAGACTAAAATATCTCAACAGCTATGGATTTAATTATGCCAGAAAAATTCTTGGTTCCCAGATGATTTATCCTACTGGCTTTGGTGACGCTCTGACTTTTCCTGTTGTGCCACCATGAGATTCAAATTTGTAGCTGTGGGAGAACCATCTTTGGACGGCATCATGAAATATGGTACAGATATTCATGTCCCCCCTCCCTGGCAGCCTCAGCAGTAGCCTGCTTTCTGTTAGCATGCTAACATGTTTAATTTAAATGCACAATATGTAAATCCTGCTGATAAGACTGTCTCACATTAAAACAATAACAAAAGACGCAGTTTGATGGTGCCGTGAAGTGGCGTTAAATCATGGTAGCTGTTTTCAGTCGTGCACCACAGCTGATGAAAATCTATCTGACATGACTTAGGCAGAGATCATGTTCATGAACAAGGTCAAGTTAAAGTTTAATTCACGTTATGCTTCATCACATTCGAATCCTCGCTCTCTGACATATCCGACATGTCCCGTGTTTTCCGCACGAAGTTACAGAGACCAGCAACTAGCTGGCCAATTAATCAGTACTGAAAATAATTGACCTTATACTGATGGTAGTATTTTTCTAAGTATAGCCTCACAGAACTGCTGGTGTAGCTGTAGAATTCAGTCGTGTGTGAAAAAAAAAAACCTAAAACAAAAAATGAAAGACCAAAAATATAAAATTGGTTGATGTATCATTATGGGAATTTTAAAGTCTCACATGATGATATTGGTCAAGAGCAAGACACACCCATTCAGATTCACTCTCTCCCACAGACACACACAGACACCAAGGACTGACAGGGCTTCAGCGTGAGGGCGACATATTACTCTTTGACCTTTGACCTCTTTGGTTCACCGGCCTCCTCTCTAACAGCTGACCTCATATGCCGCTGACAGGAAACAACACAGTCATACCGCCACAGGGTGTGATGGGCCACTGTGCTGCAGAAAAATGCCACTTGTGATTGGTAAAACGAGGGTCACAGTCAACACTGATTGGTCGAGCAGGAGCGCCGGTCAGGAGCGGTTTGTTTTTTGGGGACGATCACATACAGAGTAACGTCGGTGCCAAGCAGAATTACTGTTGGCTCATCGGTGGCTCTGAGTGCACAGCTGGACTGCAGGACATTTCTGCGGCAGGACGGGCAAATGTTAACAAGCTCGATCTGTGTCAGATGAGACTCGGCCTGCCCTGAGGAGGAGGACGCTGCTGCTCACTAACATTTAGAAAATGATAATCAGCTAAACTGCTGCAGGGCAAGTGATCACACTGAGCATCAAACATGTGATAACACATGTGGATGTGATTCCACTGTTTTCTCCAGAGGGTTACTTATTAAAGATAAAGTTAACAGATATATATATAACCTAGATAGAATATACTTGAAACTCAATCGGTTATTGTACAGGTACAATTTGGGTCATCAGTGTAAATATAAAATAACACGACAGTACATGGGTGCCAAAATAAGATTAAATACAAAACCGTAAGAAATTAAAAAAGTATATATGAGGTATATTTAAAAACCGGACTTGAACTCTGGGGCAAACCAAACAACTGCTCTCTGGTCCAGCTTGAAGGGGTAATGTGGACCGGTTCATTTCTGATGTGGACACCACTTAAACCAGTCACAGAAGTGTACCACTGTATGTACCACGAAATTAAAAAAAAGGTTTTCGTGAGCGTGTTACTTGAAATGCCTGCATTATTAACTTATTCAATACCCGCGGTCTTATGAGATGCTTGTATGCACGGTCCTCTGAATTCTGCCGATATGCTCTTCGAATCAACACAATCATGAACATAACCTGATAATGCTCCTTAATGTAAAATATCCATGTTGAAATTGGGGTGTCTGTTGTGTTTTTTACATTTCCATAATATGATTCACAGATATGATGTTTCAGCAAGTACAGCCATTTAATGTTCAGTCACCCATAACAGTCAGAGCTGCGATGCAGCTTTTATGACCAAGGAAAAACTAATCTAGTAACAATATTGATTTTATATTAATATACAGAATCAATATACTGAATGAGAGTGAATGATCCTTTGATTAAAGCTCAATTAGGGATCACTGCCGTCATTTAAGGAGTTAACTTGACGGTATCATGTCTACAGTGAGCAGCAGTGAAGCCTCCCACAGTGAAATCAGCATATTGACGCCCATGACGACATCACTTATTCATCACACACCTCTAAAGATGCCAGTAGGCCCTCAGGCTAATTGTCATGGACACACATACAACATAGAGAGCAACCCCCACTTCTACACAGCCCCTCCCCCACATCTCCTTCTTCTTCTCCGCCTCACACCACCTTCCTCAGCGCTCTCCAGTCTGTGTCCTGTCACTAATCCTGATCCTTAAAGGGAAACGCTGCTTCCATTTGGAGGAAAATACTTACATAGGATACACAGATGGATACACAGCGGGTAAAAAAAATCACAGACAGAATACACGCCTGCCCATAATAAATATGATTCTTTGATTTCTCAGTCACTGTAGAATTATATAACCCTGTGTCTAGTGTCATAAACCGGAATATGTACTGATGTGCTGAGATGTCTGGAGGGCAGGAAAAGGAAGAACTGACAGTTAAAAAGGAAGAAATGCGACAAGATGGTTCAGATGAACAGTTGAGAAAAGAGGACTGAGCTTCCGGATCTGATAAGTAAAGCCACTGCAGAGGTGCCTTAAACCTGCATTATTTCTAATAGCCAGCAGGGGGCGACTCCACTGGCTGCAAAAACAAGTCAGTTGTATGTAAGTTTATGGCAAAATAATCCTACTTCTCCCTTGATTTATGACATCAGTAAACAGTTTCCTGGTGTGTTTATGTCCCCTAGTTTCTTTCATTCTTCTTTTATACAGCGTGATGCTCACTGTGTAAATTATGGTCAAGTTAAGAGTAAAATAGATGATAAAGCAGGGTATGTTTTAGGTTGGGGCTACTGTCTGATTGACGAGTCAGTCTCAGTGTGTCCATCATGAAACTCAGATTTAAACTGTCAAACCAGACAGTGTTGATGAATTATTGATCAAGATTTGTTACTACATTGCATATTTCTTGCCTCAAATGATTTCAGAAACATATTTTAATGTGCTGTTTACTTTGCGGCCAGACAGGCCCACATTATTTCCTGCTGAGTGGACGAGCCAAAACCAAACATAGTCCAAGTCGCGGTACGTCACCCACCAGCTCCACACTCTCGTAGATACTGCTCATGCTCTGATTGCAAAAAACAAGATGGCAACCCCCCCCCAATACCACAGTTGAGACTTGAAACTACTACTAGACTTTCATAATATCAGAATTTCTCTGCACAATTATCACGGCCATGGTGAAAAGGCATCTTTAACTGTTTTTTTGTTTTTGTTGTTTGTTTTTAGCAAATGAATGACACTCAGAATACATGAATAGGGAGCTGGAGAGATTTTGTGCAATTACATTTTTTACCTGGGTTGCGTATCGTCTGGATTTTTTCTGATATCAGTGCCAAAATGGCACCAAGTCTGAATACTGCCTGAACTGAATCTACTGATACTGGAGGATAACAAAACAGTCAGCAGTTAAAGTTTACTCAAATATGTAAATAAAGACAAAACAGTTACAGTCCTAATAACAGCAAAATAAATTTGGAGTTGGCATTCTTGGTATTCTACAAACTCCAGCTTCAAATATAAGCATTTCCTGTGCAGAAATATTATTTCATATTTGCTAACCTGAGGAAAGGCTGCTGTCATCATCATTAATGTTCTCTTCATCATTTATATGAATGATTCTGCCACTGACATCTGCACCAGAGGGCAACTATTTCAAACAGACAACTGAGACATGTGGCACCGAAATGAGGCGCCATAATCTGTGTTGGCATTTGGTCCAGTAGGTATCTGTCATATAAGAACCAGTGCCATGCTGGCACTGCATTTAGGTACCCAACCCTGTTGTTCACACAATGTTATCATATGTGTGTTATTAACATATTAATATTTCAATTTTTAAATATCACGGTTATCGCCAATTAGGGCTCGGCAACATAATAATATTACACTGTATCGTGATATCAGATAAGATATTGTGACAGAATTATTGTGATATGAAAAAAGTGTTGTCTTTTCCTGTTTTGAAAGGCTGCATTACAATAAAGTGATATAACTTTCTGAACTTACCAGGTTGTTCCAGCTGTTTGCATTTACCCAATTAGTCATAACAGTCAGTAATTATCAAAAAATCTCTGGATTAATATTTTGTGAAAGTACACATTCCTACAGTATTGTTGCAATATCAAGGTATTTGTTCAAAAATATTGTTTTATTACCTCAGCTGCTTCAATCCCTTGGAGTATACAACATGTAGTCAGTCCAAACCTACATGATCAATAATTATCGATATCAGCTGATATGAAACTTCACTATCGTTACAGGTTTTTCAGGTATATCGCTCAGGCCTATTGCCAGTACCAGTATATCGTAACACCCCGACTTCAAACTAATCACATACCAATTGGTGACATCATGCTGGGTTCACACAGGGTGGCATCTTTAAGGTCATGTTTTCTGAAACGTACATAAATTTGGACAAACCACTTGATGCTGCAATCTATTATTTAAGTTTCTTTTTTGTGACATTCTGCAGTATTATGAATGCACAGTACCTCATAAATAATGAACACAAAGCGAGAGAGAGAGAGAGAGAGAGGTTTTCCCTCTGATCTGTACTGTACTTTACAGTAGATTACTAGAGTGCATGCGGTCAAGCGTAAACCTCTGATGTTATCTCTTTTGACCCACTCGGCTCCACATCTGTATTTGAGCTTCAACAAATCACCATGTGCCGCTGTAATCTGCAAAGGCCATATTATACAGGGACCCTTCTATCTATCCTGGTGTCATCTGGCTTTTGATAGTCCCACTCATTCAGCCCATTCAGAGATTAGCGCTCTCGATCCCTTTCTTCCTGCCTGTCTTTCTTTCTTTCTCACACATGCAGCGAGTCAGATGGGATCCATCCTGTGAACGACAGAGAGCAGCTGAGACAGACAGACAGACAGCGAGGAACTCATTCCTTCTTCCCAGGGAAAAAGACTGAACCAATGAAAGATATGCTACAGGGTAAACCAATCAGGCTCCTCTGCTACAGTAACAGCTGGCTCCAGAGAAAACACAGACAGAGAGGGGTGGAAAGAAGGAGACAGACGAGAGAAAGTCAGCAACTCCTAGAGGAGATTTTCCTCTCCCTCTTCCTTTCCTGGATTTCTCTCCAAGTTGAGCCAGACGCATTTTTCAACAGCATGAGCAGACGATTGCAGGAAGAAATGCAGGTTTTCTTGCAGACTAACAGTCCTACGAATGCAGCTTGAAGAACCAAACAGATTCTATGGTCTTAAACAAAAAGACTAGAGAGAAAAGGACAGTTTTACCTTTACTGACATGATCCCAAAAGCATAGAGGCTAAAAGAGACAGAGAATGAGGGGATGATGAGGTTTACTTACCCGAAGTCGTCCAGGGAATACATGTCGCTGAAGAAGACAGTCCAGCTCAAGCAAAGGATGAAAGGAGGTATAAAGAGGGGAGAGATTATGGAGGAGAGGGGGAAGTGTCAGCCTGAGAGGAGAGAGCCGTACACATGCTGAACCAAACGCAACCCTTTTCCCTTCTTCACATCCTCTTTAAAGGTTTCTTTTTTAGAAGAATACTCTACGCCAACAGAGCAGACATAAGACTGAGACACAGAGAGAGAGAGAAGAGTAGGAGGGAAGAAGTGAGAGAGATGAGGAGTGTTGCAACAGAGTGAGGGAATGCAGGAGAGAGAGAGAGAGACAGAGGGAGAGAAGATCATGTGACTTGTGCAGACCAGTCACCTCTCTCCGCTCTGAGGATTGGAGTGCCGTCTTTCAACCTCCAAGGAATCATTTCCACTGGATGGAAATTACATGTTAGGCTGTATGTAGGAAACAGGAGAGCTTTTACAACCCGCCTTTCAGAAAAACTAGAGTGAAGCTTTAAATAGATTCTACAGTAACTGAGTTTTTTAAAGACACATGTTGTGAGCCGTAACCCCTAATCATCAATTAACTACAGAGTGGGGAAACATACACACAAGTTCATGCATCCAGCTCGACTTCCATGAAAAGGAAACAACATCAGAGCTACACTGCAGGAACACGTGTAATGATGAGTCTTATATTCCGACAACAAAGGGTTTCATTCATCAAGTGTAACATTTGTGGTTTCCTTGTGGTTTTCTCAGAATTCGTCCTCAACCGGTGGTCCATCTGGCTGAAGCAAACTTAGGCTATTAAGCCTCTTTGCCGCAGCGAGCCGAGGTGTGGGAAACAAACAAAGAGCAATCTAGTCCACTAAAAGATTAGGAGGCTTTGTGGGTTTAGAAAATAGTAAGAAACATGCAACAGATGCTAAAATCGAGCCTGGAAAGGTCACTCAAATACAAGATAATCTTCTTTTTTTTTCAAAATATGGCTTCTATGAAGTAGGCCCCAGTAGGGCTGGGTAATATAAGCAAAATCAAATATTTTTGATCAACTACCTCAATATTGATATTTAGTGCTATTGAAACAATTTTGTAGGGACGACTATTGGTGGTTTCCTCAGTGTCCTGCAATTGTCCCAAACTCTATTTTCAACTACTTGTTTAATAAATAAATGCATTACTGCCATAAATGCAGTGCAAATACAAATCTGTTTCTGAGTGGTATATGGTGATGGAAATTTACAAACACTCTTCTTTTCCAGTTAACATCAGCTTATCTGTTTGAATTTTAACACCTAGCAATTAAAATTATACATTTTATGATGCATAAATGCAATAATTTCATTTGTGATGAGAAGGTTTTCTATTATTCCCTGACTTGTTGCAGACATCACATCATTGAGTCCCAGCTGCTATTTTTATTCTCCCCGAGACAACGGGACGCCCTTAATTTCAAGCACTGATTAACACAATGAGATTTCTGATAAATAAGCATCAGCAGTGTGGATATAATGACTAAGTGGGTAAAGGCAAATATAAGAACAGACAGAATAGTCTGGTAAGCACAGAAAATTATATCACTCTACTGTAATGCAGCCTTTAAAACCAGGAAATTACATATCACAGCGGTAACCAAAGACAATATCTATATCTAGTCTCATATTACGATATCAATATAATATCAATTGCCCAACTCTAGAACAAATACAACAATGTTTAAATGTGGTTAAACTGTAGGATGCTGTAGGACGAAAAGCCTGAGGGGTGAGGAGAGACAGAGGAAGAAGAAATGGCTCACTCAGCTGTAAATGCTGTTCACAGCACAGTGGTGGGTTCATCTGATACACCCTGTTTGACCTCCATCAGGCCTTAAGGACACATGATGCAGATTCATCATCAAATTTCCAACGACACAAAGCTTGTGTGGGATGTATGGGATGTGCTATAAAATGACCAGATTATAGTATGGAGAGCATATCTACAGTATAATGGCTCGTTTTGTTTAGAGTATGTATGGTGGGTAAGTACAGAGCAGAAAATGATGATGAGAGAGAGCAGAGTCATATGGTATCTGTATTTACTTTGCAAAAAAGGAAGGAAGGAAATGGAGATAATAAAACATCTACTAAAGCTGTCCCTGACTAAGATTTTCTTTAGTTGAATCAGATTTGTCCGTCCTGCACAAATATTCAACAATTCATCTTTTTTTTTTTGCAGTGCGCCACAGCAAATTCTTATATGAGCCTACATGAATATATTTTACCTGTTACACACACGTTTTAATACCTTTCAGTGCCGCCTGTGATGTGAAAATATCAGATTTTCACACAGTCAGGGAAATTAAAAGTTAAAATTAAAAATCAGTGGACCTGGGGACCTTCTCTCCCGAGGCTGCAGCCAACGTCCAGCAGAGTTAAGGATTTATTTGGACCAAACCAGAGTTAATGATTGTTGGGACAGTGTAAAGATGAACCAGTAAGTTTTCGGTGAGTTTTATTTAGCTTCTATAAAGTCTGAATAAAGCTGACAATGATGCACAAAGAGTACGAGTTTGGCGAGAGCAATGAATCAGCTGTTTCTGTTTAAACAAAATGTATTTTAGTCTTTAGAATAAGGTTGTGATCCTTTCCATAACGCTGTCAGACACTAACAATATCAATGAGTCTGTCAGTGGCAAAAACAAACAAACAACAAGCAAACAATCAAGTGTCACCTGGTCTGTGTCCTCTGCATGCTCCGTGGGTGCGTCTGGATGAGGCGTCTGACAGCGCGTCACGCTGCTCTGTGTTTCCATCAGTTAGTTTTGTGGTTTGTGGGCTTAGACCCTCACTTTTTTTTTAACCAACTACTCCTTTCTCTCTTTCAGATTTATTTGTAACCTCTTAGGTCATGAGTCATCTGACCTAGAAAAATATGCAACTATGAATTCTGTGTTCTCTCTCTTAATGAAGTGGCCACATGATCTACACAGTTCTGCACAATGGATTAGACTTCACTGATCAGTTACTGGTGACACCTACAGGAAGCAGACAAAACAGCTTCAACACTTCTGAGCAAGACTGAAAGAAACTATATCCCTGTTGAACCACTGTTACAAAAGGAGCAGTGGGCTTCATCCTCTGAAGACTGTGAATGTCTGCACAAAATTTCGTGGCAATCCATTCGAACGTTTTTGAGACATTTCAGTCTGGACCAAACCAATCTCAGAAACCATCAGATACAGTCAATGATGATTAGGGCTCGGGGGCAACGGCCAATATTTTAGGGCTTCCAGTAACCAGAAAAATGATATCTGCGCTAGTGCTTAAACTAATAATTATGTTCATAGTGGATTAATTGGTCAATTATTTTCTTGATTGATCAGTTAATAGTTGTTTACCTATAATATGTCAGAAAATAGTGAAAAATGTTGATCAATGCTTCCAAAAGCCCAAGGTGAGGTCCTCGAGCGTCTTGTTTTGCTCACAACCCAAAAAATATTCAGTTTACTGTCATAGAAGAGTAAAGAAACCAGAAAACATTCACATTTAAGGCACTGAAATCAGAGAATTTTACCTGCATGCAACCAAAGCTTGCTTAAAAGTGACTGGTCAAAACTACTCAGACTACAAACAGAAACTAGAACGCTTCTGATACCAAAATCATGTCCCTTGCTTACAGATTCTGCATTCATATTGAGGTATCTGTTTATAGAGATTAGGAATACTGTGGTCGACTAACTGACATCCCATTCAAGCCCCCTGCATGGCTAAAAAGACCCCTACTAATACCCAGAACCAATGATGCACCTTTTCTTCGCACTGAGTATTGAACCAAATTACATTTTTCTGCTCTTCAGGATTGCAAAGTACAAAAAGTCAGAGCACTGAATGTCTGATAAAACTGGTAATCTTGTATATTCTGATCAGAAAATGTCAGATTAAAATGGAATTTTAGTCAGTTTTAGGTCATTTTATTCAGGCTATGAGATTATTTTAGAAAACATTTCATATTTGAGAACCTTGGTTTCTTCTGTTAAACAAAATAAATAATACATGCATTTCTAAAAATAAAAAAGGATCCCAAGCTCAGTGTAATTATGATTCAGTTACTTCAAACATAAAAGTCCTTTTCCTTTTTCCCTGGTCTCCCTGACAGGCTGAAGTAAAACCATACATCATCTCTGTCAGTGAAGCCCTGGAGAACGGTCAGTGTTGTGTCTATGTAGTGACGCCGGCCGGACGGCTCACGTGAAAGAGCTGCTCTCCGATGATCAGCTCCGAGGGCAGCAGCAGCAGCCTGCAGTAAGATGCATAACTCAGCATTTTACCTTTCACTGGCTGCACTCGCTCACTCTACCTTTCCCACGATGAGTCACCACAACAAGCGCTTCAGAAATCAGCCTGCATTAATAGTACAGGCCGGATGGCTCGCTTTTTATCTGCTTCCACTGTTTCACACACATGACAGCAGCCAGTCTGACAGAAGAACAGAGAGGAAGCATCACATAATGAATCCACTACTGTTACAGGACTAAAAATAACTCATGCACATACATAACTACACGTGCACCCTTACATAAATGCAGCAATGGAGGCAGTCATGCTGAACAAATGATCACTGAATCAAATCTTCTTTTTTCTTTGCTGTGTCTGCAGGTCTTGCTGTTGCTTTGTGGGGATTTAAGACTTCCCTTTTGGGCTTGAGTCAAAGAACAGATCTGCCTCTGGCAAAAACAAACACACAGGACGGCGCACAAGCAGCACAGCTTTACAAAGAAAGAGGAAACGGCATGTTCATCCAACTGGACTGGAAGATATGAATCTTACATGTTTACTGTCTGAGAGAAAAATAGTTCAGCTACTGGCTCTGAGCTGCGTGAGGTTAACTACAGGAAAGGGATGAATTATTTGGATCAGGATATGTAGTAAAAAAAAAAAAAAAAAAAAAACAGTAACAGAAGAGATCCAGATGTGAGAGTAGGTATGACTCTCTCTTTGAGAAGCTGTTATTTGGACCTTGATATTTATTTATTTATTTATTATCTCAAAATAATGAGTTAGTCTAAAAATAATGTTCTAAGACATTTAGACACTAACTTATTACTCATTATTTCGAGACACTAACTCACTATAATGACTTTAAAGATATTTTTTCAACACATTTGCATCCATATTACATAGTATTTTGAAGGTCTATAGGGAGTTTAAAGTATTCTGCTGTAGTACCTTTACTGTCTGAAAGCAAAAGAGTTCAGCCGCTGGCTTTGAGTTGTATTGAGGTTAACTACAGGAAAGAGGTGAATTATTTGGATCAGGATATGTAGTAGAAAAACACAGTCACACAGGAGATCCAGATGTGAGAGAGACGAGTATGACTTTTTTTGTACCATTTCTGTCTCCTTCTCCTCTGTGAAAGCACTAACAGCAGCACAACTACACACCCAGACAGTCACGCTCGCTCACACACACATGCAGACAAACACCGGTAGCTACAGTAAAAGCAGAGAGAGTGCACTGTATCTGAGCGGTGCTGTCAGAGTAAATCTGAGCCCATAAAACAGAATGGTGCAGGCTGCAGCTACGGAGGCACGGAGGAGTCAAACTAGAGGCAGCAGCAGCAGCAGGGGGGAAATATAAAAGGACTGTTTCATAAATAGATCAGAATACAGAGACTGGAGAAGATTTGGGAGTGAAAGCATTTGGCATCCCAACCATGAGCAGGGACAGGCTCAGCATACACTCTTAGGAATAACGGTTCCAAAGGGTTCCTCCGGAAGGGCTGAGGCTCTACTACAATCATCTGCTTCTAAATAAGCTTCTTCTTCTTCTTCTTTTTTTTTTTTTTTTAAAAAAGAAAGGGTTCATAATGGGGTTCTTTGTAAGACTAGGGTTCCATTAAGAACCCTTTTTGGAAGAAAAAGTTCCTCAAGGATTGTCAAAATCTTCAAAGAACTCTTTCATCGAGGATTCTTTGTACCACAATATAAAAAGATTCTCTGTAGAGCCCCCTGTGTGAATTCTAGATAAAACCTTTGGAATACAAAAGGGTTCTCGGCAAAAACCCCTTGGGTGGGTTCTAGATAAAAGCCTTGGAATATAAATAGATTCTCTGAAAACAAACCCCTTTGTGGGTTCTAGATAAAACCTTTAGAATATAAAAGGGTTCTCTGTAGAACCCCCCGGGGTGGGTTCTAGATATAACCCTTGGAGTATAAAAGGGTTCTTGGTAGAACCCCATGGGGAGGTTTGAGATAAAAGCCTTTGAATATAACGGGTTCTCTGTAGAACCCCCCTGGGTGGATTCTTGTTAGCAACCTTAGAAGGAGGAAGGTTCTGGATAGAAACCCCAGAGAGGGCTCTGAGTGGAACCATTACACCCTGTAGAACCTCTCATAGGTGGTTCTGGGTGAAACCTCTCACAAATAGTTCTAGGTATAACACTCTATGTTGGCCTCTAGGCAGAACAGTTCCAAGAGAACCCTTTATAAAAGGTTCTATCAGGAAGAAAAAAAGGTTCTCCTTTGGGGACAAGCCGCAGAACCCTTTATGGTACTAGTTACCACCTTTATTTCTAAGAGTGCACCATAGCCTCGATAGAGAAAACTGATTTTACCATGAGACATATAGACTGAGTGTGTGGATCCGTCATGGAGTAGGCTTATGTAGGTGTGTGTGAGGAGGGGTGGGTGGGGGTGGGTGGGTGTGTGTGTGTGGGTGGTGGTGGGGTCTGTTAACCTGCCTGGCAACCACCAGAATAAACACCCTCCTCCTCCCCCTGCCATGGTTATATGCGCCCTCTCTTATCCTATTTCCCCCCCCTGCAGCCACTCACCCTGTAACGTAACCAGCGTTTTATCTCACCAGGTGCAGCTTATGTGCAGAAATACATGATGCTGTCGTTTCCATGACAACATTAGCCTGGCTTTAATCCTGCATTGACCACACTGGGCGGGTCCGGCGGTGACAATAGAGGGCTAATATTGGGGGAAACTGATATAAATGAGTCGCCGTGTACATTAGGACCGTAAAGGACGTCTATATGGAGCCGAGGCCCAGTGGGTGGGCCCCTGGATGCTCATAATGCTGTCTCTATGAGGAGGAAAATGAGCCACAAGATGTCTAAGATGCTGCACGACATTATTATCTGTTGTATATTCTGATAAGATAAATGTATAAATGCAGATGCGGGCTGGAGGCAGAGGGCTGAGTGTCGGTGCGCATCTGTCATGACGCGTCAAAGAGAGAAGCGCATGGTGCTGCCGCCGCTTACCTCATTTTCCTCGTCTTTTATTCTGCCGGAGATGATGGCACTGATGGGGCTGATGAATAGGACCACCGGTCCGCTTATTTTTCTGTATATTTACAGTCTGGGAGGCTCGATTCAGCTCACACAGCGTGTCCCTTGTGCGCCTCTGTAGAGATATCACAGGCTGAAGATGATGATGAGGAGTCGTGTTAAGCGTTGTCTCCCAGCCGCTTTGTGTTCCGTTGTCTCTGCTCTCCACACGCGCTGCCGCCGTGTATCCTTAAGTCCATGTTCAGTCGGGGCTCCTGCTCGGTACAAGACGGTGAACGGTGGTCGTCAGCCGCCGCCTCCCTCATGCCATATTTTCTTCCCATTCGGAGTGTTTTGGTGACGAGGAGAGATTTGAGGGGAAAATGCTAATACTGCGTGCGAAGGAAGAGGGGAGGAGGGGGAGACAGACCGGCTCAATGCTGCCCACCTGCGGCCAAGACGCACACATGCAGCCCACTGACGCCCCCCTACCTCCACCCAGAGATCACTAGTATGTCTGCAAAAAATCATCTCCCCCAGGGTGATGAAAAAAGACGAACCTGTGTGACAGTAGAAGGAGAAATATCTAAATATATATAATATCTAAAAATAACATGATAAATATTTTTTAATTAGGATCTCAGAACACAGATAGTATCTCTAATTATTTAATTAACAGCTTAAAGTAATATTGCAGAATAATGAGATACTAAATATTTAATTAGTAACTCAAAATATTTAATTAGTATCTTGAAATAATGAGCTAGTATTTCAAAATATTCATTTAGTTTCTCAAAATATTTGAGCAGTATTTCAAAATATTAAGAAACTTTCTAAAACTTTGAGTTAGTATCTCAAAAATAATGAGATAGTAATTAAAATATTTCAGGTAGTTTCCCAGATTATATAATTAGTATCCAAGAATAATGAGAAACTTTCTTAAAATCTTAGTGTCTCAGTAATTACTTTGAGAAAGTTTTTCATTACTTTAACGTACTGAGTTGCTATTTCAAGGTATCTCATTTATGACTTACGGAACCTATATTTTATTTATTGACACACTGGCAGAAGTGGGTTTCCACACTATATAGTATTTTGGTGTTGTATAGAAGCTTTAAGTACAGTATTCTGCTGTAACATCTTTTACTTTTTACTACTATGTGATCATGAAGAAATATAAACCTTGCAACAGTATAAAAATACTAAAGTAAAGATGTAAAATAAAAAAAACATAAAAACATACCAAAAAAAAAAAATGTCACAAAGTGGAAAATATAAAACGCAGCCTCATAGGAATTTCATGTTGCATTTACTTTCAGACAAAATGTTAAATGTTCAATGGTATTCTGCAGCCCAAGTGTTTAGTGGTAAGACAAACCATGTTACATTCACCCTGTAGAGTGGTGACTTTATATCACTGCTGTTAGAAGATTATTTTTTTTTTTCCTGATAAGACAACTCTCTAACAATCAAAACAATACCAATACGCCTCATATCTGTGGCAGTTCTGGTCATAATCTGCTGAACCCCAATCCAAGAAATATTGTTTATTCATGCATGTGTGTCACATCGGCTTGCCGTTTACCACGAGATGAGCGAGCATGACGTGCTACGTACAGCACGCAGCTTGTGGGGTTAAAAGCAGACATCGTTGGTTCATGAAAAGCTCCGGTAAGCGCTAAATGGTGATTTGCTTGTTCTGTTGTGCAGGTGAATAGACCTGCTGTGTGTTCATCAGGCTGAAGCAGTGCATCGTAGTAAAAAAAAAAAAAAAAACACCTCAAGAAGGTTCAGTTAAATATCTCGCCAGTGACTGATGGTGCACATCAGACGTTAACAGTTACAGTGTAATGGTCTCAACCCTCCCCCTCCTAAACTGTTCTCGGTGCAATAAAATGCAGATAGATACAGATCTGAAATCGTTTCACATCATTTAAAAACCCAAATGCATGCTTGATTTTCATTTTCCTTGCACCTCAAAGCAAAGGAATATACAACAACTCATTCCCAAACTCTGAAACAGTTTCAAATACTGTATATTCACCCACACTTTTGATCATATGTGTTTCAAGCCTCTCAGTATATTTACACATCTGGGATTAATCAGGGATTTGTTGTAGGGAAAACTGAAATTGGCAGTGAAGGATCTGACTCATGATCAATAAATAATAGAAAAAAACGTCTTTTTTTAAAGACCTGGAAGCACAAAACAAAAAAAAAAAAAAATGATGCAGAAAATCGGTATGGAAAATGGTTAAAATCCTAACACTGAATCCTGATAATATACACACCCCCATTCCAAAAAAAAGTTGGGGCACTGTCTAAATTGTACATAAAAACAGAATTCAATGATTTGCTAATCCCTTTCAAACTATACTCATGTGAATACAGTGCAAAGACAAATTTTTTTAATGTCCAAACTGATAAACTTTGTTTTTTTTGTAAATATACACTCATACATTTGATGCCTGTAATACGTTCCAAAAATGTTGAGGCAGAGGCAACAAAAAACTGGGAACATTTTAAAGGGGAATCCTCAAAAGGCTCAGTGATTCACAAGCAAGGATGGGAGCAAAGTTCACCACTTTGTGAAAAACTACATGTGCAAACAGTCAATAGTCCAACAGTTTAAGTCCAATGCTTCTCAACACACGATAGCAAGGAATTTCGGGATTTCATCATCGACAATCCACCATATCCTTAAAAGAGAATCCAGAAAAAGGAAAACTTGTGATGCATTATGAAGCGCAAAATACGACAAGGGAGACCCGGGACTGTTGAGCACCTGAAGTCGTATATCAAGCAGGAATGGGAAGGAATTTTGCCCCTGAAACTTCAACAATTATTGTCCTCCGTTTCCAAACACTTAGTGAGTGTTGTTAAAAGAAAAGGTGATGTATCTCAGTGGTAAACATGCTGCTGACCCAACATTTTTGGCACGTTGCAGGCATCAAATTCAGAATAAATATATATTTACAAAAAAATAAATAAAGTTTGAACATTAATACTTAGTCTTTGTACTGTATTCAGTTGAGTATAGGGTGAACCATTTTTGCAAATCATTGCATCCTGTTTTTATTTATGTTTTACAAAATGTCCCAACCTTTTGGAATTGGGGTTTGTAAATTTTTTTTTGTTACCCTTAAAATAATTTCCCCAGATGATCATAGATATAGACATCACATCTGACTGGACTCCTGTTCATCCACAGTATTCTGCTGTATGTAAATGTCCACCAATGTCAGCATTTGCCTCAACTATATATGTAGTTTTCCTACACAAATAGCCAAAGCAAATAAATCGTTAATGGTTGGACAAGAGTTGCATCTGATATTAACTGTGGTTCACACTCTTCTGCATGTTTAGATGTGTTTAGGGCTCGTGATATGTCAATGTTAATAACAGGGAAGAGTCCTGCTTCACTAGTGCTTTCCTGAGTTGTTAAATACAAAATAAAAGAAAGTTTAACAATTAGAAAATCACTATGTTCTTTCTTTCCGTACACAGTTTTTGTTACAATGCTCTTGGATCTCCAGTGGCGGTGATATTCAGTCGGAGAACCTCTTCAGTCCGTTATCTGTGGCAGGACTGTGCACAATACAACAACAGGGAAAGCCAAACTGTACGAGTGCAGTCAGAAAGTCAGAGCCTTTGGTTCTGTTTAGTTGGATTTGATCCGTTTTGATTTGTTGTGTCTCATGTCATTGGTGAGTAGGCTACAGTACGTGAGAGAGAAAGAGAGATTTGTTTTTACATGTAGTGTGGATAAAGAAAAGGAGAAATATTCAAGGTTTGTATGTCAAGCAACAGCACATTACACCTCCAACAGTTCATCTCATTTGGGATCTGAGAGCAGATCAGGATGAGAAACCTCAGGTTCCTCTTCTGTCAATTCACTTCAGTTCAGTTCAGGCAGATCCACTTTTTGTTTTTAGTGTCTGAGTTAATTTAAGTTTGGTTCGGTTCAGTTTAGTGCAGTTCAGTTCAGTTCAGTTTGCTTCAGCTGGGTTTCAGGTCCCCCGGCCAGCAGCAGTAAGAAACCGACAGTGTCTGTTTCTGTCTCTGTCCCTCAGACTATCCTCCACTGCATCACGCTCATGTCTTTTCCTCCAGTCGACACCAGGTAGCTGTCGTCGTACAGGAAGGTCACATTGGTCACGTGACTGCTGTGGCCGCCGTAAACATGGCTGGGAGCCTGGAACGAAAATGCAAATGACTAATTTTGACATCTGACAGATGAATAAAAAAAGTCATAAAAATAAACTATATTTGTGGTGGAAACTTTGGATGCACTTACACCCTGAGGAAGAGCATGCACAAATTTTGTTTGTTTTGCAAATCTAGGGTTCCCTGCCTGACACCGCACAGTATCTTACCCTGAACTGTGAGCAGGGGTACGAGAATAGATGGACCTTCCCAAAGTCGTCCCCGGTAACCAGGAGGCTCTTATCATTGCTCCTGCAGACGGCATTAATGTCGGTGCCGTCTGAGCCGTCGGGCCACAAGCCTGAGGAGCAGGGGAGAGAGGAAACGTCTACTGAACTGACATTAAAACTCAAACCCACACCTGAAGAGGGAGAATGATGAAGCCCTTCACTTACCGAAGACCTGGAAGCCCAGAGCGCAGGTGTAGGTGGCCCACTCGATGTCTCTGGTGGTCTCCACACTCACCACCTGTTTACACACTGACGGGATCCCTGAGGAAAATAAATTAGAATCATGGGTACTGTTACTTTAAAAAAAAAAAATTAGCACTAGGCCAGTGTTTATATGCTGTGAGTCCATCACCCTCATGAGTCATTTTAACACCTTTTTTTAAAATAACCATTCAGCACCTACTTAACAGCAAAAATCAGCTCTCGGCAACTCAAATTTTGAGTTTATGTGTTGAATTAACTGTTATACACTGACAACTTGGTAACATTTTATAATAAGGATGCAAAACACATTCTTAAGTAATTAATAGATGACTCATGATTTTATGTGTGAACTGATGCTGTTATCTGCTGTATCATAAATTCCTGTTGTTCAGCATTAAGAAATTATCTTTATCTTATTAAATTATTTATTATCTTTATCTTTCTTTTTTATCACTTTGAGTCTATGTGATTTATTATGCAGCAGCATGTAGATATTTGCATCTGACTACCAGTCTGATAAAGGCAGCTTCATATTTCTGTCATAAGAAGTACTGTTCTGCTTTCAGAGAGGCTGATCAAATGAATGGTCTGAAATATCCATTTTCTATGTAATAGTCCAGCTAATTAGGTGACGTAAAATAATCTATGAATTAACTATGAGTCAGCATTATATGACTGATGATCCATTAAAGACCCTGAAAAGCTTTTTCTTCAATCAGCTTTTTCCTTACATCGGTTTTGTTTATTTCACATCAGAGATTTTCTGTATTTATTTGTTGTTTGTTTTGTATTTGTACTTTACTCACTGATCTTAAGTGGGTGGAGCTCAGTGGAAAAAGATGATGTCACATTCTTCTCTGCACCAAAGTCCAGCAAAATTTGAATCAAAATCAAACCACATGCACACAGTCTTGATGAAGTGGATTGGCTGATTTTTAAACTCTTAAGAATAAAATATTTTTCCAATCGTGAATATTTACTCAGTGTCAATCTTTTTCATTTTAAAATAAATATCCTTTAAGTCTTTATCTATTGCAACATTTATATATTTGCAGTATTAGGAACTGGGAGTCTGTGGTGCCACTCCTGGGAAAAATGCTGTATTAAGTTACAGGTGGCCGGCTGTGCAACTCTAACTTCTTATCAAGGTGAAGTAACACACAACTTTCAGTGTGTGCTGCTTTTCAGACTCATACCGTGCAAAGCATAAAATCAGATCATATTTTCTCACAGAAGGATGGAAAAAGGCCAATTATTGTCTGACCTTTTTAATCAAAACAACAATGTTTTGTTTTGCTTTCCCCAGAATTCAGTGACCTGTAATACTGATATTGTTTTATTTGAGAATTAAATTATCATTGTCAGGCATTCACTGATTCCTGAGCAGGATAAAAGATAAAATTAAACATAATTTTATCTGTACCATCCCCTGATCATAAACCCACCAAAATGACAAAGGCAGTGAGAGGATGAGACTGATCATACTCACAGTACAGTATCTCATAGTCCCCTGAATTTGATACCAGGTACTGGGAGTCCACTGACCAGTCCAGGTGGGTGATGAAACTAGAGTGACCCTGAGGAATAACGCAAAACTTAGATTATTTATCACATTCTTCCTGGAGTAAAAGCGATATGCACCAGAGAGAATCCTAAAAATGTGAATCGGTTGGGATATAACAGCCCTTAGTCATTATGTTGACGCAGACACAGTGATGTATGACTCAGCTAGCTGTCATTTATCATTTTACAGCTTCTTTATCAACATGTAGTGAGGAGGACAGGGTGTACAGAGAAGAGGCCCAAATATAGAGCTGAGGAGGGAACTAAATATAAAGCTGATGCAGGGTGGAACTAAAAATACAGGAGCCACGGATGAGGGGGGGGATTATAAATACAGGTGCTCACCGAGCACTTCCCCACTCGGCTGTACTTCCTCCCATTTTCTGCCACAGCGTAGATATAGATGTAGTTGTCATGGGAACCGATGGCCAGGAAGTTACCATCTAAATAAAATAAATGAAAACAGGAAGATTACTGATTAAAAAATAAAACAAAATGTAGATGTTAAAAGATCAAAAACTATCCTGAACCCAATGTATTTATACACCTGAAATGATCATTTTCATTTGTTGATGTCAACAACCCCACAATAAATGCAAGTTTTTGTATTGTTTTGTATAATCCTTAATGCTGTTCCTGTGTTGTAATTTTCCAACCCTATACAACGCTCTGCATGCTCAGGGGAACCGCTCGTACAGTACCTGGTCCATAGCTCATAACAGACAGCTGTTCGTTCCCATCTGTGTGCACTGTGACGAGATCCTTAGAGTCAGTGTCCAGCACCAGCCACCTGCAGGATCAATGACAAACTGTTCATCAACAATCTGCTTCTTCATCTGTTCAATAATAATTAAAATCTGCTCAGTGACTCTTTTCTCTTAACTTTTTTTTTTTTTTACCTGAAGCAGTCAAACATTGTATTTCTGTAGAAAGTGACTAACAGCAAAGGGTTTTATTTTTTTTGTTTACAGATCCCCTACCTGCCAGTTTGGGTTCCTATGGCAACCACAGCTCCAGACGGGTGGAAGCCTGCTGACTGGGCAGCATCCTGTCAGAAAGAAGAAGAGGAGGATATTTACAGTCCTCAAATCCATTTTCAGTGCCTGTTATAATGAATATAATGATTTTTTTTTTTACTGTTTACTGTATGTAATGTATAGTTGTTTATTTCTTTTTGTTTGTTTTCTCTTACACAGACATATGTCCAGGTTTTTAATACCATGGTTGACTTGCCGTGCTGTTTGTAAATCTATTGGTCAATAAAGCATTAAATAGAAGTCATATACTCAAAAATGTTTTTGCCTTTTTTTGTATGTTTGAACTGAACTTTGCAGAATAATCTATGTATGTATGTGAAGTTTCTCTGTGCTCAACTTAAATTTCAGTTTGATACGTGTGTGTACGAGCATATTTTTGGGATATCACAACTAGTTTGGAGGAAAATCATTGTTCAATATGCAACATACACAAATTTGATGTGCGGTGAAATCTCAAATTGTCCAAAGACATAAAAAGAACAAAAAAAAATTGAATACATGATCTAGAAGTTTTCTTGTTCACTCATGGATGGCTATTCTCAATTACTATACAAACCATTTTTTAAATTTTAAACTGTAATTTTACCAATTGCCATTAAGGTACTGGTGTTGGAAATTATCTTTGGCTATAAACACATGTACAGTACATCAGACAGTGGTTCCGCAACTGTCAGTGTTTTTCCGTACTTATCCCCTAAAAATAAACTAATAAACTAAGTTAAACTGAGCAAAAAATATTTGCTTATTCATATATTCTGGATTTTGAGTATGAAGAAATATACGCAATTTTCCAGAAGGTCACTGGACTTTTGTCTTAGACACAAATTACTGCTGAATGAGGATTGGTTTTGTGTGTTATGAAACATGTCTGGAGGGGATCTTTAATGTCAGTGATAAGAATTCACTCAAAACTGAAACAATGCATGTTAATTTGTAATCGTAAAATGTAAAATTCCTGGCATCAGAACTGATAAAATGATAGAGATAAATAGTTTCCTGAGGTATCGTTTGTTGTATGCTGTGTAATTCCCCTGATTTACCCCAGGGGGCAGTGTTGACTAAACTTACCTCCATACTCTTGGTCCAGATGAGCTGATGGGAACTCGAGTCCCACAGGCAGACCTGCCTGTCATAACCACAGGTGAGGAACTGAGGCTTCCAGGGGTGGATGGCCAGACCCCACAACTCATCAGTGTGACCCTGCAGAGGAGACAACAACACAGCCCTTCAAATGTCAGCTGTATTTTGTGCAGAATACCTGCAGAGTATCATAGTAGAGCTGCAAAAATGAATGATTAATCAACCTGCATCTATTTTGACAATTGATTCATTGTTTTACACTAATATTCTCTGGCTCCAGCTCCTCTAATTCAATATTTCCTGCTTTTCTCTGAGTTATTATTTTTTTGTAAACTTAATTTTTAATTTGTGAACTGTTGGTCAGATTAGATGAAGTGTCATCTTGGGCTCTGGGAGACTGTGATGGACTTTTGACATTTTATAGACCAAACAACATTGATTTATTGAGGAAATAACTAGCAGATTAATCGATGATAGAAATAGTCATAAATAGTCATTAGTTATCTCTACATTGTATTACAAATGTGTATTTTCGTATGTGTACCTGTGTAATAGGCATGAACTCTCCATCCAAACTGCCTTGCAGAACAAAGTTCTTCGTGGTCCCGATGAGCACAGTTTCTCCTCTGCCCTCTGCGATGGTCCTGATGGGACCAAACAACTCGGGCACCTGTGGAGAAAATAAAATAATCATGAAAACCATCTGTTCACCTGGAATCCAACATTTGCCTACTAATCTTTTACTGCATAATGCGGTCTCTTTAGAGCAAATAAGACACGAGCGACCCCTAATTCTCACCACTATAAATATCCATGAATCTCACTGAGAGCGTCTCATCCTCTGTAATATTTATGATATCGTGCAGTATTCAGAAGGCACAGTCCGCCGCCTCAGGCGGGAGCGCAATTTCTGGCTAATATGAGAAACCTACTTAAAGAGAGGGAGCTGGATATGTAGCCTAACATTTTATTAGAACATATTAACAGAATGTGGCAATAGAAGATCAGATCATTAGGACGCTCTCTGCTTTCTGCTGAACTTTGCCTCACCTCCACTGTCTGTATCTGCTGGTAGCTGCTGTCCCAGGAGACGAGCCTGCGGTCTTTTCCTCCAGACACAAGTGTGCCATTCCTTAGCATGGTCAGAGCAAAGATGCTGCCCTCGTGAGCTCCCTGGATGACGTGGCTGATACGATTAGTGCCTGAGTGACAGAGATGGGATGAGATGGATGAGAAGGTTCAGTTGGTCGGACATAAAGGTCGACTGCTTGAAGAGGGCAGATTAACAGACAGACAGACAGACAGACGGGGTGATCGATAGACAAATCAGAGACAAAAAGACATATAGTGCAGTTTTTTAGGTTTTAATACCTGTTTAAATGTTGGATTTTTGACCACGTGCGCACACTGGGCCACTCTGTATTAATAAAGGTTTAAGGAATTAATTAATTAACTTGCCTTTTCCCCACACCAGGATGTTCCCACTCGAATCTCCTGTGATGGCGTCTCCATTTTCTGCAAAGGTCACACACAACACAAACTTGGGCTTCTCCTGTTTCTGCAAGACACATAAGAACAAACACAAATTGTTTCATTTTTCCTGGACCACCACTGTTTGCCTCTATGACAGACTTTGATATTGATCTAACATGTGGGACACGTTCTGGTGTCCTACCTCAAACAGGCCCTGCTTCTTGACCAGCATGCCTTTCTCCAGGTTCCAGAAATAGAGGTGAGACTTGCCGCAGGTCACGATGATGTTGCAGTCTGTCGGGTGAAAGTCTGCCGCGAACACGGATTCATTCGAGCACTGAGCGGAAACATGCGAAAAACAAGAAACAGTGGGTAAGTGTTGAAACTGTATGCATACTGGTATTCACTGTATATGCATAAATGCACACACATACCTTCACCTCCGCCAGTCTGTCCTCTCTCTGCCAGTCCCAGACAGAGAGGACATGATCATTGGAGTCGTCTACCACACACAATGTGTTCCCTCCATTCTAACAAACAGAAAAAGGCACAAACACATGTTTATGTGCTGACAAAGTGGTATAGAAGAGACAAAGAACAGTCAAAAATGTTCTTAAAGGGATGATTGGATTTTTTGATTTGATTTGGAAAAAGTAAGCACATAATATGTCTTGTGTTTTAAAGCTTTTAAAAAGGCCCATCTAAAAAATCTAGATCATTTTAAGTGTACTTTATATTTAGAATATTTTCACCACCTTTTTCTGACGAGAAAACAGTCATTTTACTTAACGGATTGCAGGAGTTGTTGGTCTAGCGGTGCCTCGATCTGTTAGTTTGTTTGTGTTATTGTGTGACTTTGGTAACCTTTTAAAACACCAAAAGTCACACAGTAGCAGAAACAAACTAACTGATTGAGGCGGCGGTAGACCAGCAGCTCCGTGTTCTCCGGGAGTTCAGTGCTCAGCTTCCTACACCAGTATCCTGCTGCCTCTCCAAGCTGAGGCTGTAGCGACTGCCATCTAATGTAGGTAACACACTGACTATAGATAAGTACCTCACTCATCAAAATATCAGAACTACCTCTTCAGTGTCCTTGTTTGGTGTGTCTGTGGTGTTTCCTTACCGACTTGGAGAACGCCAAGCAGACCAAGGCTCGGTCGAAGAAGCCTGTGCCGAGAACGTGGAGTGTGTTGAGGCTGACGGAGTCCCACACACGGACATGAGGAGCCAGCTGCTGCCAAGAAAAGACACAGAGAAACATGGGCACAACACCAGGAGAGAAATATCATCAGTGTGATGCGATGTGAAACTGAATTCAATAAACATATATGGTAAGTGAACGCTGAGTGAATGTGTTTCACCTTCCAGCTGAGTAAACATAATTTCTTTCTAAACTATATCTCCTCACTCCAATAACACATCAGTCACTGAGAGCTAAAGTGATCAAATATCAATCTCTCTCACTTACTTTCCCATCTGAAGAGGTGCCCGCCACCTGCCCAGTTGCTATGGTGATTTTATCGGGATGGACGGCCAGGCTGGTGAAGAGAAAGATGTGAAAACAGACATGAGACCAGTTAAAAGCTTTTTCAACATCAAAAGGAGTGTGTGAATAAAGATGAGCAGAACATAAAAGGCTGTATTTGGTGAGTGAGGCTCTTAAAGCTGTGAATATGATATTCACTGTAGCTACCACACGCCGTCTGTGCTAATGTGAGGAGGAGAAATGAAACAGTTTAAGATAAACTCATCCTCTTTTGGGTATGGCGGTGTAGAAACACACGTAGCATGTGTAAAGCTCTAACATTTTGTCTTCAAAGGAGTCAGAATCTGTGTGCAATCCATCCTTTGATCTGCAATTCAAAGTGTTCATTAATAATTTGAACTTTGATTAACCTCAGAGTGAAACAGCATAATCAAGGACGTGTCTTTTTAAGGTTACCCTGCACCAGGGATGGCAAACGTACAATCATTCCTTACTTAACTACAGATACTTGTGTAAAAAGTGACTCTGGTAAAAGTAGAATTACTGATTCTTCTTTACTCAAGTAAAAGTGAAAAAGTTCAGGCACTAAAATGTACTAAATTTAAAAATTGGGTGTTGTTACAACATTCTTGTCTTGTCTGACCGGTTTTGATGCTGGGAAGGCAGAATGCAATGATGCTAAATAAGAATAATCAATTATTCCCCCCAAAATGCTTCAAAACTAAAGTAATAAGTCTGTTTTGAACTTACATGTCTGTGCAGAAATTCCTGTAAAGGAAAACTTGCTATGAATAAACTCTACAGCCTGTGAGGATTGTAGAAAATAAGAGTTGAAATATCAGCTCTAACAGGGATCAGAGATGAAAGGCAGATGACAGATGTGATGTGAGCTGCAGTTGACTGCATGTGGAAGCAGTCCCTCGGGTCAGTGTGTGTGTGTCTCTCACCATTTGATGTCATCTGTGTGTCCAGTGTAGTGTCTCTGCAGCTGCTCATCCACATTGAAGAGGACGACCACTGAGGCGATGAAATACACTGTTTCTCCAGTGGGCAACAAGTAAAGGTTGGAGCGACAGTCTCGACCACGATAACCGTAACTGGAATTTCAAATTGGTCAAGGAACAAAACAAGAATAATATCCAAAACAGAGCTGAAACAATCAATCAATCAATCAACAGAAAATTAGATCATTTTTCAAGCTAAACATTGGGAGCTTCCAGGTTTGCACTTGTGAAGATTTGCTGCTTTTTTGTTTTATGTGACTATAAAATTAAAAGCTTTGGATATTGACCTGTTGGACAAAACAAGAACTTTGGCGACTTGCCATTGTTGGTTTGGTAAGCCATTGTTTTCCTACCATTAGCTAGCTGTTTAGCTTCTGTTCTACCAACATATGTGACACTATATGTTGCTTTCACAGGAAAAAGAGAAAGTTGACTGAGGTTGACCAATTTTGCTCAGCGGTTTAACGAGCACACAGCAAAAAGTGGTGGCGGGGGGTCAGTTATGCAAAAGTGTAAGTGACACCAGCAAAGCTAGCTAGCAAAGTTATTTTTTTGCTTTTGATAAACAATGATGAGACGGGCCACATAAAGCTTTGTGACTAATGTATATACAGTTAAGTTACATCAGTGTCAGCTAATGTCAGCACTACACGCTGTGGTACATCTCCGTCACTTGGGTGAGAGAGCTGGAGACGCGACAGCACTTGGTCTTGACTTGGTCTCTGTCATGACTTATTCTCGGCTCAGGTGGTCTTGAATACAACACAGCAGACATAGTATTTAGACACAAATATGCACCTTTACTCCATTTTTTTAATAACATGAAGGTCAGAAACTACAAAAATACATTAAATGCATTCAAATTACACTATGAAACATTAAATCATCTACTGTGTGCATGTGTTTAATGTATTCACATAATCTATTTGTGATCTAGTTCATACTGGATTCAACATACAAAATGTAGAGCACACAGGTCTATTTCTGTGTATGTGTGCGTGTGTTTCTCTCCCTAGATTTAATCTTTTCTTTGTCTCCCTTTTGGCTTTTTCCCTCGCGGCTTTCTGCTCGACTGAACAACACACTACATTCATTCATTCTTCAACAAATGAAAGAAAGAGGGACACCACGAAATGAAACAAAACAAAAATAAAACAGCACAAGAGGAGCGGCTGACTGGTGGCGTCTCAGCCTGCCAGCTGTGTGCAGGTTATTACTGACTGCAGGCTGCAGAGCGATGAGCCTGACTCCAACTGCGGCAGCGCTGCATGGTGAAAATGAACATCTGAGCAGATCTACTCTGACAGCCAGGGACACATTTGTCAGCTTCCTCTCTTAACTACATCACAGGCCAATCTGGATTTACTCTCCACAGAAGATTACTTTTCACAACTTTCCGAATCATGCGCAGGACTTTTTATTTCCTCTGAAAATTCCCATTCCGAAGCGGCAGTGAAAGGATACACCCAGTCCAGTTTGAGTTTGTTGCTGGGCAGCTCGGCTCTGGCCTCCAGGCAGTAGCTGTCCACCTGCTCTTTGGGCATGAACATGGTGATGGGACGACCCTTCAAGTACATTTTCACATAACCTTCCTCTAGAAAAAGCAACAGAAAGGATCAGTGAGATAATATACATGTAGAAAAACACATGAGACTGGTGGAATTATGTCAGTTATTTTTTAGGTATCACATTTTTTTAAATATATGACAGTATGCAAAAAGCACAGACATGACACTGAAGCATAAAACAATGTCTTATAATGATGTGAATGACAATGACAATGTTGAATGTGTGACAGGATTATAGGATAATGGAAGGATGTGACATGATGTTTTTTTTTTTTTTGCTCAGGACTCAATTAAAGACAACAAATAACAGAATTTGCAAACACAAACAAACCAGCTTTTTAACTGACTTTATTAGTCATTTCAGAGACATTCTTATGACAACAACAAAGAGCGTTTTAGAACACTTTGAAAACTCATAAATATTCAGCTCACAGCAGAGGTTAACCAACATAAAATGCAGACACAAGCAGAGAGCAATGGAAATGTTATGAAAAAAACAAACAAATAACAAACAGATCCAAGCTTAGAAAAGGGGATAATGAGAAACCGTCATTGATTTAAAACATGCTAACACTGAAAAAGAATTCATGCAGAAAACATTAAGGGAACAAAATCAAACAAAAGGAACCATTAATGTCCACATTTTCTTTATCTCACTAAAAGAAAAGACTATAGTATATAAAACAAGCTCCCAATCTCACCTATAAGAAATTTGGACTTGTTTTGTTATTGTTTTCCATTAGGTGTTGCTAAAAAATCTGCAATCTCTCTGCAACTTCTTTGGTATGAGAGGTTTTAATGGTATAGATCTGATATAAAACCATGAACTTGGCTCTGTATTGACTGGCTCGGATATATTAAAGCTTAATAACTGGAATAAACTCTTAAATCTAGAGAAGTGACTGTCGGACTCAGCTAGTAACAAATCTGGAAGTACTGGCTGGGAGACTTGACGGGGCTGCGATAACTGGGTGTATCAAGAGGAGAGTATGATGACAAACTGCCTGACTTTCTCAGCTGGAGACTAAAATTCGGGGTCTTTCTGATCGGTGGCAGCTTGGCGGCACCGCCCTTTCTGGCCATGCTGGCCTTGATGCTTTCTGAGGTTTGCTGTTGGGGGTTGGCGGCTGAACGGGCCGTTACAGCCGAAGCCGCGGGGCTGCCGCTGGTCCCCGTCCGTTTGGCAGAGCGGCTGAGGTAAATCTGTACTGTGACTATAATGCAGACACATGGGGACAAGAGCAGAGGAGCCAGTGATGGAAAGAGGTGGGTGGTGGAGGTTTTCAGGGCCGGTTGGGAGGAGGGGGCCAAACATGGACAAGCAGGGGTGAAGGAGCAAGAGTTGCACAGGGTGGAGGAGGTTGGTACAGCAAGTTAGACAAATGTAATGATTGTTTTTTTTGTGTCACATTTAGTAAAAACCATCATGAATCATCATGTCAAGACACAAACTATCAAAAGGAAACTAGGGACACTGAGATCTCATAATGAAATATTAGTTATTAAAGAGTTTGGAGTAATTAAATGAGTTTTCTTGACTATCCGTCATGAGTAAAATGCTGCCTTGCTGGTCTAGATCAGTGGTTCCAAACTGCGGGGTCAGGACCCATGCAAGGTTAGTTACACTTCACAATAAGGGTGCAAATCATCACAGCTGTGCATGCACGTGCTAAAAGAGCATCGCTTATTGAACGTGTTCATGTTTCTGGTGATCTGAACACAGTTTGCCACTCATGAACATGAATCTGAGTGTTGTTCACAGCTGAGAGCTCACATCTTCAACCAACAATAAAAAAAAGTGTGATGCAGACTCAAAGCAGAGAGACAGAGAGTGAGAGAGAGAGAGTGAGAGAGTGAGAGTGCAAAATGAATATGGACAGAAGTGTCAACGATATTGCCTAAAAAGTTTCTTTGATTATGCAGTATGAAGTGTATGACCTAGGCTACACCGCAGACTGGAGTCTCTGTTACAGTGAAAAACAGATGGATGGATCTGCTCCTTATAGTTCCTTATTGGTGCACTCAGTTGAAATGGGAAGTTGTAATTTCCAAGTTCCCAGCTGGAAATTTCAATAATACAGCAGTAGTTTGCTGTAGTGTAAAAAGCTTGAAAATTGTTATTACCAACTATAGATATAAATTATCCTGGCCATACAAATTATAACAAAAAAGATGCATCATTTAGTATGACATGACTATACTTCAGCATCCCTGGTAGGAGGAGGTTCTTTTTAAAATTACACTAAGAAATGGGAGACATGCATGTGAACTAGTTTGACTTTGGGAATGTAAACTTAGTTCAAATTGTGAAATGGTGAGCTATGAATGTGAGCTAGTTCACAAATCTTTGAGGCAGCTCTTGTGAGATGTGAACTGCAAATCATAAACTTAATAATATAATCGAATAATATAATATAATATAATTAATGATAAATAATGGTTAAGTAATACACAACTCATGTTGATTCAAAGCTTGAATTGCAGAACGTATCACGAATTACTTTTACTCACCTCTATCAAATCATCAAGCCACTGTCACTTGATTGGATTAGTTCACACTTAATAAATCAGTGTAAGGAATGTTAATTCACAGGTATGTGATTAGCTGGATTGCAGCTACATTAAAAAAAGTTTATTTCAGACCCGTGCATTTGTTCAGCCTCTCTGAGGGCAGAACAGTAACTGCTCTCATAGAAATACAAAGCTATGTTTTTAATCAAATTCGATAGATGTAAACATTTACATAATAAACATAAATACAGTTGCACAAACACACTTATGTAACTGAAATCCAGCTGATTTGATGCATATCATTTAATGTATGAAGTATGAAGTGAATTAACATTCTTCAACTGATGATCTAAGTGTGAACTATATCACATCAAGTCGCAGTGACTCCATCATGTGTTTGTGGTGAGAAAAAGAAACACGATCCATCCTGAATTAATTCAAGCACTGAATCGTCATGAGTCATGCATTAGTTAACCAATACTTAAATATATTTTATATAAATTCTAATTACACTGTTCTTACCAGAGAACTATCAGCAAATTATGGACACTATAATTACCTCTGATATTTCTTTTATCTTCGCTTTTGTCTTGTAAAATACAGCATAATGATACCAGTAACATTTTATTTGAAAGGGTGTGCATAAGACTATCACTACACTGCCATAAATATGTCATGATACCTGTCGTGAACATGAAGCCTTTATGAATGTCCATAACTGTTGTCATTAAGTATCATTCACCAATTATGTAATGCAAAGTTGAGGTTATTTGAGATGTCTTTGCTGTGACAACATTAACCAAGACAACATAACCTGTAAATGTCTTCGTCATGACAACTTGACATTATCACACTTAAAGAAACTGTTCAGCTTTATGTTATAACATTACATTATACTGTCATATGTGGTTGGTTTTGACACCGGCCACCATGAGACCATTATAAGTGTGTCATGAATGTTTTCCTTAACCTAAAGTACAATGGTACATTTTGAACTTGTCATAAAGATGTTATTACATTTTGTGACATTGTCATTGCTTTTATAGCAATGTCATGTATAATTTCCTGGACTTCAACTTAAGTGTTACCATTTGGACCATTTGGACTTATAATGATGTCACAAGCCCAATTAATTTAAAAAAATAATGTCAAGTTGCCATAGCAAAGACATTTTCAACTTTGCATTTGCAAAAATGGAATAATTGAGTGAAGGGCACTTGACAGACATTCATAAAGACTCCTTGATGTTCATGACAGGTGTAATGGCATGTTTATGACAGTTTAATGGCTTATGCACACTCCTTCAAATTTCGTGTTAGAGTTTTACTTCATCAGGCCTCTGATAATTGTTCAGATGAGAAAGACTGAGAGGTTTCGTGTTGAAAACCTCCCTTTGATTAAACTGCTCATAACATGTGTACTGCTCACTGTGATGACAGGACACAAGTTTCTGCTACTTTTAAGGAGTTAGGAACCACTGGTCGAGATGCTTTCAAATGTAAAACTGGTTGTTTAAATGATGAATTATTCTGCACCAAGACTGGATAAACAGCAATATATCTGTGAGGAAATGAGCTTTAACTCCAGTCTTTATTTAAGGACAGCTTTGGCAGCTTTGTGAATTCTTTGCTGAAGGGAAACTACACACAAACAGACGACACTTCGGGCCATGTGAGAAAACTACAAGCAGTAAAATCAAACAGACTTCAATAGGAACTACCCCAAAAAAGAGACTGAATGTGTTTGTAATGCAAATATTCATTTTGAAGGCCGGAGGATAATAAAAGCAGCGGCAAAATCTACTCGCTCTCAACTGCAGCGAGGAATTTCAGAAAAAAGAGGATTTAAATGTTCGCAGAGAAACTCAAAGCGACTGCGAGGAAGCGATTGTCAGAAATCTTTGTGTTGTTACTATGGTGACAGAGACTAAATGCCTACGAGCGAAAGTGAGGCTGTGAGCGAACACACAGGTTTGGGTGAAGCAGCAGCTTCATCCGCAGTTGAACAACAAGTGTGTTGACACATGAGTGAACTGTAAACACTGCAATCGCACTCTGACGCAGCGCTCAGTGGAGGTTAGCGAGGATGTGTGTGTGTTAGTCTAAAAACAAAGGTAAGGTAACTCTCTCACACACACACGCTTTGTCAACCCACCCCTGCCCCTGTTTGGACAACTCCCTGATCACTGCACCAATGGGAAACTGTAAATTTTAATATTTAGGAAAGAAAAGTATATGATTTAAAATGTCAGAATAATAGTCCTGGTTTTACCCTTTGAATGAGATCAAAACAAATCATCTGCAGTGTCCAGAGAGCTGTGTAGGCCGGGGGCTTTGAGGGATGGGAGGGGTTGGGGGAGCCTACCTTTGCAGTGGGTCACACGTCGCATCCCTTGTAAAGGTCACAGAGAGAGACACAAGCAGCAGGTGAGGCGTGGCATGGCTTCCTCACTGCCTGCTCTGTCCTAATATGGGTACACTTCCTGTTTTCTGCTGCTAATGAACATCAGCTTCTGTCCTTAATGGTTTAAATGTATCACTGCTCATTTCCTGGTGGTGTCCCACCCTCTGCTCTTTTGTGGCGTCTGATTTGATTTATTAGCCTTTTCATCAACATCAACAGAGAAAAAAAATGCAGTTATTTTTTTCTAGCATTTCCTTTTTAAATCAGCAGTTATTTCTAACTGTTTTTATCCCGTGAAAGTAAGAAAACTAAACACATGCTTGCACTTGCAGCACATTTTCTTGTATCAATTGAACAGCTTTGCACGTAATCATGTCACGTATTGCAGATAAGCATCATATTGGCAGAATTTACTGTTGCAATTATCATCTGTATTGGTAAATTGTCACCCAGTGGCAGTTTATGTCCACCGATAGTGCCGATTTGCAGGAGATTATCTGTCTGTAATTAATTCAAATGTCCAATAAGTGGTGAACAGAGGTGATAATTAACCCTGTGGCTCATGTCTCCTAACAGTCAGCATCAAC
Organism: Lutjanus erythropterus; assembly: GCF_056507025.1. NCBI lineage: Eukaryota > Metazoa > Chordata > Actinopteri > Lutjaniformes > Lutjanidae > Lutjanus > Lutjanus erythropterus. The sequence continues at coordinate 12,816,514 of NC_139334.1, forward strand.
CTTAGAGATAATTAAAGAGCATTAACAGGCTGGACTTTCACAGTCACATGATGATATGTGATTTATTAATGGGGATTCTGACTGTGTCTCTACCTCCTAATCTGATGTCTTGTAAATATACAAAGGTAACATTTGTCTGTTTTATGTTTGGATCATGTTTGCTATAACTGGACATCTAGCTAAAAAATATTAAAGGTAGTTTGCTGAGATACAAACTACAATGAAGAAAGCTGAAGCCAGGTGTGTAAATCAAGTCAAAAACAGCTGTCTAATTTACACAAAATCAGTAGCATGCTGGAGATGGAAACTCTGATCAATGCTCATTAAAATTTCATATTCACTCCTATTGTCTTGTGTGTTTCCTGCTTTTTGTGTAAAGAATAAACTGTGACATGGCTTGTCTTGTGCAGAATTGTGGAAAAATAGTGGGAGGCTCATCCTGAGCTTTTTTAGGTCTTAGTTCTCTCCTTTGTGTGTTTCCTAGCCTACAATGAACACACAAACTACTGAAATTATTTTAAAAATCTGCCCAAAGAATAAAAGTAATCATCAGCCAAGGCTATTATTGCAAAGTGCAGTGCTCAGATAAAGACAGGTATCACAACTTAAAAGAAAATTATAGTATTTCTCAGCTTGGGTCTTATTCTCATTATTACAACCATAATGACTGTGGATGATACTAATTTTGCACTCCCCTCATTTGTCATAGAGATTCAAAGAAATGTGGACTCCAAAAAAAGAATGTGTTTAAACGCTTCAAAAAGTTTTCCAAAAGTTTTACATAAGTCATTTTCAAGATTTCTTAGGCTAGTTTGAACAGCTGTAAATTTGCTGTAGTACAGTAGATCCCTTTGCAGGTACAATAGCTAAGCCATTCTGTGTTTCAGTTGGCCTGAGAAACGCATTTACACCTGGTATTAGCAGATAGCAGATAAGGATGATAACACATGGAAAGATGCATATTGATGCAAGGTGTAAATACAATATGGCTCACATTGGGTTTGGATCTTAAATGCAATCCGTACAACGAAATGTACAGATATTTGTTTTTAGCTAAAACAAAATATAGGTTGTTCAAATTTAGAGAGCAAGCTGATGAGAAGGCTGAAAAAGGCACAACTCTAATTGCTGCTTATTCGTCTCTTCTGTGCTATAAGAGCACCAAAAGATGAGTTGTTCAATAGAACTACATGAAAAATCAAATACGGGTGGGACATGAATGATATACAGTAAGCAATAACTGTGTGCGGTGGTGTGCGCTGTACTTATCTTTGCAGCTGATCTGCTGGTAACAAGGCAAAATTTATCTAGTCACAGAGCAGCCTCCATACCGGCACAAACTGACAAAATACGTTTCATACAAAGAAAGGGATAATTAAGTATATTATATTCGATGAATTTACAAGTGGGAACATATAATGTCGTAGACAGCTTGTCACAAAGTTTGTAAAGTTTCCCCTAATTCAACAACTCACAAATCTCTCTGATTTTTAAAGGAGGAGGACAGAGATCTGATCTTAATGACAATAACGAGAATACATAAAAAATATCGGGTGTAAAAACAACGGCAGGATCAGATTGTTTATTATCTGGGTAACGTGTTTGGATACAGATCCCATTTTAATGGCAGGTGAAGGTTTGTAAAGCTTTTGGAGGCACTTTTTCGTTGGACTTCACATTTCCTCAATCTTTCACAACAGAGGATGTGTTGAATAGTCAGTATGGCCACAATGACAGGAGACCCAAACCTTAAATTAACCAAAGTTTGATTTAAACAACACAGAAAGAGCTTATTAAAAAGAAAAGATGAGTGGAAGTTTGGATGTGAAGATGTAGTAATGGATGAAGTGGTTATTTGCGGAGGAATGGATCATGGAAAGGACGAATGTTTGACACTGATGTTTAAGACACAACAACATGTAGAGACAAGCTCTCAGTGGTCCTCTGTGTGCAGAAAACAGTTCAAGGCACCGACTCAAACTATAGTGAACATAAATTTCTGTCTTGTTTTGGGGATATACAACACATAAATGTTATTTATTTTGAAAGGATTCCTTTATAAATGCATTGACCTTTAACTGACACAGGGAGCCGCTGAGTGCCTGGTGTGTAATGGCTCTCAGTGGGTTGTGTCAGAGCATGAATCTATCACAGCTGTCAGGCTGCAGAGCCATAAAAGAGCCTCTAGTTCTTACCTGCATTGAACACTGGATCCCTCTGTTTGCTGCAAAGTAAATGAGTAAACAGACAGCTGTCATTCACCATCCTGCCTCCAGATTCATTTGAAAGTGCTTTATGAGGATATCAGTGTGTTTTCTGGTGGATAAATCTAATCAAAACAAAGAGCCTCCTGTAATGTGTGGTCAGAAAGCGTCTGAGGATGAATGTGTGAGAACAGTAAATGGTAAAAGCTGATTTTAATATGATGTTACCTGTCACTTCTTTTGCCGCTGGAGTTGCTGCCGGTGGATCCGGCACGAGTTCGGTTGCCCTTGGAGTCGCCTGAATCTTTCCGCGTCAGAGTTCCCACATGTTCGTTTGAGTTGGCTCTCCTCACAGTGCTGTGGTGAGGAGGAAGGTGGACAGAGGCAAAGAGAGACAAGGGAGAGGGGAGGGGGGGGAAGCATAAGAAATAGGTCATAAAACTACCTGACGCTGCTTTTCTAAAAATGCCCTCTGGTTAAGTTTTCATCCAGGAAATAGCTTCTGAAAGCACGTACAGGGAAGATGTATTTATTTCATGATTCAGCTCAGACCAGCCTCATGTTTTTTTTTAAACTCTTTATAACAGTGTGAGAGAGAGCTTGCGCCAAAGCAAAAGCAAAATAAAAAATGTGGATGTTTGTTGCAGAGGTGGGAATAAGACACACACAAGTCTCAAGTCACAACTTTCAAGTCTCAAGCAAGTCCCAGGTTACCGTGGTGAGAGTCAAGCAAGTAAAGTCGAGTCATATGAAATTCTGATGATCTGCCCCAGTTTCCACATCTAACTCAGTTAAAACAGTCAAGTTTTATTTTCAACATTAACAAAAAAAAACTGTTGCAGCCTGTGAACACCTTATAAATCTGACTGATATCTGACATTTTGTGGCATCAATAACAAGCCTCAGAAATGAACAATAATGAAGAGTGGGATCATGGGAGTTGCACTTGGGAGTGAAATGCATGAGCACAATTTTTGAGCTGCAGACTGCATACTGCTGTTCTCTTCCTACCGTCATCATTAAAGACATAATCCTTGAATACCAGTTTTATTATTTTTGTTCTGACTCCTCCCATGCTTGTTTCAGTTTAGTTTTTATTGTTTGTAAAACACAGCCATGATGCAAGAAAATGTTTTCATAATTTACCAACACTTCAACATGACAATAAGAATGTACTTTTTCATGGTAGACAACTCTCGAACAATTCCTTCTTCCTAATCATCCTGATAATTTTAATTGTTTAGTTTTTTATTAGTTTCAATATTAGTCTTAGTTTATATAAATCATAATATGGGGGTTATTGTCAGGGGTTGAGAATAGATATTACAATACAAACATGTTGTGAAGGCCGTTGACTCTCAGTCATGTAGATATCCCAGTCTCCATAAACATATGCACAAATGTCTCCCCATGCTTTTTGTGCTGACAAATTTGACCACGCTGTCAGATGAAGACTTTCCTGTATATTTATTTTATTTAAATTTAGTTTTTTTATGCACACTATATTGTTTAATTTAGTTTTTGTTTGCTCTAAAGTCTAGTTTTAATTTTTATTTCAGTTAACTACGCTTAGTTTTAGTTTAGTTTTAGTTAACTACAATACAGACCTGTGTAAATCTGCATATTGATGGTGCAGACAGCCTGCCTATTCACAACAATGAAAAGGCTCCATCAGCAGTCCAACGGCCAGTAGGCCCAGTCACCTAATCCACCCTATGGGAGAAAAGTCTATTCAAACCCTAAAACTGGCCGGTGGCCGTTATCCCTTCTGGAGGGCCTGGGCATGTTTGTTCAGTAAAGAGCAGAATAGAATAGACAGTGACAGAAACTGTTGTTTGCTGCGTTATCCCATGAGGAATCATAGTAATTGGGCCACAGGGCATTGGGGAAGGGAGGCTGTTGTGTGTGTGCCAACACTGATGGGATTGTGACCAATCTGCAGTTTAGACTAATCCCAGACAGACAGTAAACAACACAAACCCCCAAAAAATGACAATTCAAACAACAAACAGTGTCAGTAATGATGCAAATGGTGAAAGGAAAAGTCACAGTTATCATTTAATATCATGTTTATTAGCAGCATGCAACAGAGCTGTGACGTGTCCATGATGTTATATAGTGACCAGTAAACTGTAACTTCCTCTCACCTGAGGGGCAGGTAAAGGATTCTGGTAGAGCGAGACAGAGAGGACAAAGTGGACAGATTGGCAGGACATCAGATTGTAGGTGGACAGGACATTAACAGGATATAACATCATAGGCTGAAACATGTTATCACAGAGAGACAATACAGGAGAGTGATAACATGTGAGACAGGACAGATGGGAAAGAAAGACACCACAAAGATAAACAGAGGAGACGACTGTAGTCACTCAAATTAAATCATCTAACAGCAATGAAATCCTGACGAGTTAAAAACAGGAATATTTATTTAAAGTAAATTGTGGATTTTACAGAAAAGGCGACTTAATGTCAAGATGATGTCTCTACACTTTTTGGAAGAAAAAGGGCCCAAAATCTCAAAATTGACCAGTGCATGAAAAAACAATGTTTTGTGCCTGCTGTGTCTGGCCTTAAACCCACCATTTAGCAAGAAAAGTAATTAATTAGCTTCATTTATAGCCAAACAGACACTTGTATTTTTTTCTTGGAATTTCAGGGATTTAAGAACAACATGGAATGAATTAAAAGCTTATAGAGAATGGGTATTTTGTTGGCTCATTCCAGATTCTTTTTTTAATTTAAATCCATCAACTTAAAGGCCAAAAATTACATAAAATAGTGAAGAAAGCAGTATTTGTGTACTAGAATTTCTTCTGGCCATTGTAGATAAGGCTTTGAAACAGCACTAAAACCTCTGGATGGAAAGTTTAAAGAAAGTTGTATTGTGCAGAAATTCAGAGAACTTCAATCCTGGAGGGGCTGAATTATGGGAACTTGAGTTCATGACTTTGGTATATCTAAAATCCTGGCCACAGCACTGTATCCAAGCAAAAAAAAAAAACTACTCATGGTTGATAAAGTTCCAAAGAAGTAATTGAAAAGTCAAATTCCTCAAAATCAAGAGATCCGGACGTAGAAAGTCAGCTAAGGTTGATATGAGCAAACTCCAGGAACAAGGAGACACTCAAAGACCAAATCACATTTCCTGTATTACTTTGTGTTTGGGGGGGGGGGGGGGGGGTTGTTCCTATCAAACATCCTCATGGTTCCATTTCAATCTGCAGAACCATCTCTTTCCTGTACTCTGCAATAAACCTCTAGGTGAAAGTCAGCAAGCCTTAAAAGTATCGACTCTCAGTATCAGAAAACATCCCTGAAGCAGAACTAAGAGTACACACACGGAAAATCAAAGAAACAACACCACAGGCGAGTCCACAGCTGTTTGGACTGAAGCAACTCTGTGCTGTCTGTTAAGCTTCATCTGATTATGGTAATGTTATCCAGAGATGGGAAAAGACTATTGTTCCCTTGACACATAAGACTGATAACCTGTGCTACACATGCATGTATAAACACACACACACACACACACACACACACAACAGAGAAGCAGAAACGGATGGTGATGACGACACTGTTTCTCTGTTTATCTGCCTTGTTTAATGTCAGTCGCTTTGGCTGATAAAAAGCCAGAAACGTGACATTTTATGGCTGGAATTATCTGTCCTGCCACAGACAGACAATGACCAAAAAAATGTCTCGAGACAAACGAAATGTCAGACAGAAAGACGTGATACATGCAAGGACTCACAACTGGTCTACACATAGCTTATATCTGGATTTAACACGTTTACAAGAGTGTTAAAAAGGCACAGAGCTTTGGCAGGAAACATTTGACTTAGAGCTGTACCTACATGTATATCTCCTGTGAAGCAACGTGAATAATTGGAATAATGCAGTAGATACCTCTTGTTGGCTTGTGTGCTGGTGTCCTTCCTGGATCCAGATCCAGATGGGGAGGGCAGAGTCCCGCTGCCTTTCTTTGGTAGGATGGTTCCGTTGTTTACTGTTGGCCGCAACGGCAGGGTGGCAATCATTGGCCTGGCTGGAAGAAAAAGAACACCAACAGAGTGTGTTCAGAAAAAAGAGGGATGTAAGACTTGCTGTGGCGTTATTATACTAACATGAGAGAGTGAGAAGTTACAGAATGCTTGTCAGAGAAATTGCATTTCCACTGTGTATAATGTTATCTTAATAATTAGTAAAATGAGATAAAAGCTTTATAAAACTGTCTTTAAACACAGTGTGGTGTCCCAGGAGGGTAGGGGTAGTGGAACGCCTCCCAGCATGCAGTGGTTTAACAGGTTTATGGACATCACTTTCTGTTTATACATCTTTCTACAGAGCTCCCACTGTCCCTGCAGGTCATCTGTTGTTTATTTCAGTCAGTATTAGCAGCACATATGCTCAGAGTGCTGTGTGTAATGGTGAAAATCATTCAGACATGAATGAATGCAGGGACAGTCAGATATAATGTTGATATTCAGTTCTGAGCAGCAAATCAGGCATAATGCTCAATTGGCAATTTTGATCCAGAAGAACTCAACATTTATTGAGTATTGTGATGGAAAAAGTAACATTTTAAATGAAGTGGCACGGCTATAAATACCACATTTATCATATACAGAGACATTTTTAGTTATAGTAACAGTCTTGAAGATTTCCATACAAACAAATGTCTTTTAATTCACTATTTTTTTGCTGAATGAAGTAACACAATGGTGACTGAGGCTATGGCCCACTGATGATATCACTTCCATTCACTATGAACTGGGTGTCTGTGGTGATAGTCCCGGAGAAATCACAGGCGCAGCAGGTGATTTGTTAATTTTTAACAGGTTTGTTTTATTCACCCTTGACTAGTGTAACATCCGAGCTTGGTTAGAGCTCACCCTGAAGAGCCAAAGGACAAAAAACACAGTAACACAGTCAGCTGCAGTATCCATTCAGCTAAAGGGCAAGTCCCATTAGTGGCCAGTCATGAAGCTATATTAGTGTGTTACTCTAGCAAACAGACTCTTTTAGTTCATATAGTTCAAAATATATTATAGATCCAAGATGAAACTTACATAAGAGAGATCTAGATGCCAAATAAATCTTCAGGACTGTTACTTTAAAACCATCCACTCTCTCAAGAATACTTAAAGTAAAACTATTAGCCCACTTAAGTTTTATTTTCTCCTATAATCTTTGCGTTGCCCACCTTCTTCCATGAAATATGTGTAATATGTCACTGTCCACTCTCTGTGTTTGTTGTCGGTTAACGTAATAATAATGGCAATTAATACTTGATTTGAACAGTAACACTTGGTAATTTTAATCTACCAATTATTATTGCAGCCTTAAGCACCACACATACAAAACTCTCCCTCTGTATTGTGCCCTTCAATGAGGTCTCAAAGACACATGAAATAATTGCAGTACAATAACGTCACAGATAAAGTAGAGGCAGCACGTGAGATTCATATAATCTTAGATGTATTCAAATACATTAGCTTATCTTTATGTTTTTTTTTCAGTCACTTTTCCATACATATGATACATGTTTACAAATCATGTGCAGGAGGTGGTTTGACAAAACAAAAGGGTCATGCACACACACACACACACACACACACACACACACACACACACACACACACACACACACACACACACACACACACACGCCAGTCAGGAAAGCCCAGAATAACAAATCCAAGCTGGAGCTTTATCTGCAGTGATAAATATTTAATAGACCCTGTTCATCCAACAGACACACACACTCAGGCAAACACACACACATGCATGCACGCTCAGGCCCACACACACATTTTGCTCTGCTATCTTTCGTGTAGTAATTACACAGCAGGAGGAAAACTGAGGTTGTAATTTTGTTAGCATGTTAAAGAAGATGAATGCGCGTCTGTGTGTGTGTGTCCATCAGAGTACATATGCGGTGTGTGTGCATGGGTTCAGCTCCGTGAGGCAGATCATTGTGCTTCAGTATAGAAAGGCAGGCTGTTGGCTCCTTCCAGCTATAAAGTGGAGAACAATAAGGGAAAGCAGCTCTGAGTCTGAGTCATCCTCCAGCAACTCCCAAATCAAACTGAAACTTCATCCATCCACAGTCACTCTGGAGACTGGAACTGGCAGCAGCTCAGAATCATAATCTGTTTCTGTTTCATCATTCAAATGCACATTTGAGCTCACAAAAAGGCATGAAGTGCAGCTAATTTCACATGCAGACTTCATCAGCCTCTTGGGTGAGGAGGCTAACTGAGACACAGATCGTATCAAACACACCTCTGCTGAAAATCAACACATGCAGTTTAGTTACACAATAAAAACAGCAAAACCAATCCATGATGCTCAGTGCTTTCTTATTCTGTGACGATGTGCTGGTTCCCTGTTGTTAGGTTTGCTTCCTCCATCTCTGAATTTCATGACTTTAATGAGAGAACAGATGAGAACATCCTGCATTCAGCTGAGTGATATCAGTTTGGGAGAGCAGTAGTACAAGTAAATCAAGAGTTTTGCCTGTTTCTTGTGAGAAAATGTGTCTCATAGCTGAATTTAATTCTGGACTGTTGAGGCTAAGCTGAGATTGTGTCAGAGAGGCGCCGTTTCAGTTCTAACTGAAAGGAACAGTTTGAAATTTCAGGAAATATGGTTATTCACTTTCTTGCAGAGGGTTAAATGAGAAGAGCCGTGTCAATCTCATATCTGTCTGTTCAATGTAAACCTGCAGGTATACAGCGACATGACGTCATGGCTTACTCCTTTCTTCATAAAGGACCCCGCAACAAAAAAGCTGAATTGATGGCGTCTGTGGTGTTTAAAAGTGCATTCTTTAAGTATGCTAAACGCCAATGCCCATCCTGTTGGGGGGGAAAAAGTCTATAGTTATGCATACTGTGCACGTGCATGAATGTGTAATACAATTAAGGGTCCTGGTTTGTGGGGTTGCAAATATGGTCCCCCTATGCAGCCAGCGTCTGGTTAGCTTATTAATAGTCTTCTTCAGAGGTGCTGTTAGAGGACTTTGTAATGGACAGAGCCAGTCTATTACTTCCACCCTGTTTTCAGTTTTAATGCTAAGCTAAGCTTAGCAGTTGCTGCGACTTGACTTCATCTTAGTTTACAGACAATAGAGTGGTGTCCTCATCTCATCTTAACTCTCAGCAAGACAGCTAACAAGCATATGTCCCAAAATTTCAAACTCCACTGTTACTGTAACCTCTGGGGCTGAGGCTGTAGTTGCTTACGCTGCCAAGTGTTCCTCTTATTTTGTCCATGTCACATCATGTCATTATACTTGGGAAATTTTCAGTAGGAATAAAACAAAGAAATGACATTAACAATTTTTTGTTTTTAATAGGCACAAGAATGTTAGGAGTGAACTGTCCTTTAACAGATGTATGCATACACAGATGTAAACACTCAAAAACAACTCAAAATGATCAAGGAGTTCTTGGACCCATAAACAGTAAAATAATGTGTGTGTGAGTGTATACTGTGGCCACAAATGTTCCCCTGGTTAACAATCAATCTATTTTCATCTTCTGACTCACAGATCATAGTGCATTGACCTCAGGCAGTGCAGGAACTATGTGTTTCCTAGTGAAATACTAATATATTAGACTACATACAACATAATACCAGCAGGCAGTGACTGAAATGTGCTTTTTGTAAACACCAGGCCTGGTTAGTGCAGACAGACTCCACAGTCAGCCTACCTGGCTTCCCAACATTGCTGTCTGCTGAGGGAGACTTTCTCATCAAAGCAGGGTCTATACACATGACGCACAACACGTTTAACAGCACAACACAGTCCAGGAGAAGCGAGGACAGAAGGGAGAGGAAGAGGAGATTGACAACAAGTCAGAGGAAGGATCTGAAAGAGGTATCCGCAGGAAAGAGACAGAATAAGGTGGAAAAAAGGAGAAAAAGGAACCCTCCAAAAATAACCCTGTTGTATGACATCCCAGAAGAAGTAAGTGAAAAACCTTTGATGCTTATGTCCTCTATGTATGTTACCTTTGGTGGGTCCTCTGCGTGACCCCATGGCCTGCTGCTCCTCAGACACGTTGAGCCGGCGGACCACATCGGCCAGAGCAGATTTCAGCAGCTGGATCTCATCCTCCTGCATCTGGACCCTCTGCTCCAGGGAGGCGATGCGGTCGGTCACCTCCATACTGCTGGCTGCTGACGCACTGTCATCTGAGGAAACACACGGACATCAGGTCAGAGATGCAGAAAGCATCACAACACTGATATATAAGGGCATATAATGAACTGAAAGAACATATTCATTTTAGGGGAATAGTTCAACATTTTGGGAAATACACTTATTTGCTTTTTTGTCAAACATAAGATAAGAAAATTAACAGCACTCTCATGTTAGCATAAAGACTGGAAAGGGGAGAAATAGCTAGCATTGGTTTTGTCCAAAGACAAACAAAGTCTGCCTTCCCAGAAACCAGCCAAGGTACCTGGAAGTCACTGCTCCTGGCCAAGAAATAGTTTGGAGCACAATTTCCATAACAAATTAGTCAGACTAGCTGTCATCTTTCTGAACAAGCTTCTTTTCTTTGGGCTAAGATAAGCTAACCGTCACTTGGCTGTATAGTTTCACATTTGCCGTACAGATAGGAGAGTGGCATCAATCTTCTCATCCAACTCTCAACTAGAAAGTGAGTAAGTATCTCAAAAAACATCTAACTATTCCTTTAATACACTTCAATTGTTGGTTTTAAAAAGACTGGAGCTTAAGAACCTACTCAGGTCTGACCAATACAATAAGACAGCAGCAAATTTTGCTCATTACAGATAAATAGATATGTTTGATACACAGGTTATGTGTTTAACATCTTTCACATTTGTGTTGGGATGAGTTTTTATTTATAGGCATTATTCATAATTTGTTTCTAAAATCTATTCTAAAAAAAAATTGAAATGTTTGTTTCTTCAAATATCTTTTCTCAGAGCACATCTTTTTTTCATAGTTAAATTACAGGGATCACTGCCAAAAAATGATTGTATTTAGCAAAAATGGTTTATGTTAAAAGGAATTAGAGCTGCAACAATTAGTTGCAGTCAACATTAGTTGATAAAAAAATAATTTGATTGATTGATTAATCTCTTCAGTCATTTTTCAAGTAAAAATATCCCATACTTGCTGGTTCCAGCTTCTTAAACGTAAGGATTTGCTGTGAATCGTTGAGTTTTGGACAGTTGGTTGGACAAGAGAAGCAACTTGAAGATGTGACATTGGGTAATGAAATTGTGATGAGAATTTTTTTTTTTGCATTCTATATAGAGTTAATGATTAATTGATTAAATGTGAAAATAATCAGCAGATTAATTGATAATAAGAATAATCATTAGTTGCATCCCTAAAAGGAGCTATATAATTATCACCATTCAAATAGGCATCCCTAAATATTATCCTAAATACCTACTACAGATGAAGACAAAAAAGGATAGAAAAAGAAAGGACAGAGCCAGGGATGAAATACAAACAGCAAACTCCTTTCAAGCCAGAAGTTCAATTTTTATGCTTTTATACTTTCAGACAGTTCGCCTGCGAAAGCCTTCGTCTTCTATGATTCAAAGAGCGGCTGCTTTTCTATTAAAACCTTTTATTCATGAGCCTGCGTGTTAATGTGTCTCTGTTCTTTGAGTTTAAACTAACTTAACACATTATTTTCACCTCTGCACCTGACACCCCGATAGAGGCCAAGCACCAGCCACCAGGGTCCACTTCATTAAGATAACACACACACACACATGCACATGCACACTCAAACACAGACACACACACACACACGCTCAGGGTCTCCTCCATTAAGACTTTGATGTCACGGTAGCTTGATGAAATATTAATGTAAATCACTGCTGTGTTTTCCCTGCAGACTTGCAATAACAGTCTGATGCATTATGCATTAGGGAGCAGGCATCTGGTGATTAGGCAGATCTGCAGCCTGTGTTCCTTAGGTGAATCTGAGCTGCCTGGTAACATTATGGAAATCTGAAGAAGCACTTGACTTCTGTAAATAACAATCTCAAATAACCAAGAACAGCAGTGTTTTAAACACACTGAAATGTGTGAAAAAGTATGTCTGAATTTAGATGGTCTGATGAAAGCAAGCTGGTCTGATGAGCCTCTGAATCTCTTAGATAAACAAAAACTGCTCAGGGGACTCAGGACATCCCCAATCTGAGGCTCTCCACAAATATTTGCTTGTAGATAAAAAGATCATTTCTTTTTTGGAACTTTTATTACCAAAAAAAAAAAAAAAAAATTAAATAATTGCAGCAACAAAAATAACGTAGGCCACAAGACATAACACAATTTAATACCGTGACATTAAATCTTGAAAGTAATCTAACTTTTCAACAAATAAGATTTTCCAACTAAACAGCAGAGGTGTTTTTCTAATATCAGAATATCATGAAGTGTAATACTGATGTTTTTTGCAAGTTGAACATGACAAATGATAAATATGCAGTGAGCCAAATCTAAATGCAATAAATTTTTAAGGGTTGCACGATGCTGGATTTTGCCAGTATCCAATATTTTGATATTTTCCAACTGATTTTGCCTGGCTGCTGATGTCAATATATGCACAGATTTTTTTCCCACCTAATTGCAGAGAACATTATATGACGTCTCTCCTGTTGTGGCATTAACATATTATTATGCCCCATCTCATCGAGATAAACGACCGGCAGACGCAGATATAAAATACAATGCTTTTCAAAATGTTCATATTCACTCAGCAAAATAAGAAAACTGCTGACAGCTTTTTCTTATTTTCTTCACAAATTTGTAGCAATGATCAGGATGATGGCTCTTAAGATGGGCATTAAATTTGTGGTGTTGAAGGATGCTGAGAAATCATTGCAAGTATCATGTTATAAGCTTGACATATTGGCAGAAATGCAATATTTCATTTTAAAACCTTTATTGGACAATACCAATTATATGCTTATGTTATCATGCATCACAATTTTTCATGTAACTTTTTAGCAAAATTCTTAATAGCTGCAAAAATGTCGTGTCAACATTGCCAGACATTACTGCTGTTAAAAAGAGGCCTCCTGTTTCTATATTTCTTCACAGAAATATTTAAAGGAGAGGTACGTAAGAACCTGGGGTTCAGAAATGAGTACAGCAGTCCAAATAGCGAGCTAAAGCCACAGACGCTACATTAAACAGATTGAATCCCTATTTAATAAATGATCTGTGGTTACAGAGAGTTGTTTCTCACACTCCCTCCTCCTCAGCCTTGAAGCTCAGCTCAGGCAGGATATTTGCAGGCTGCAGGGACACAAGATATACATGAGCGCAGGAGTGCAATGTTATCGAGAAGCAATGATGAGTCCTAAAAGTTGATCAGCTATTTATAACTGCAAATTGTCTGTCAATTTCAAGTTAAGCCTGTTATCCTGAAAACAAAAGCCAGCTGCTCCTGCCAGTCTCCATTAACATATTGCTCGATTTCACCGTTACAAATATCTACTACTTCTGAAAACATTATTAACGATTCCTTAAAATTCATAAACAGACTAACTCATTCCGTAAACATTCAGCATTCATTTTAATTTAATAAATATTGCAAGAGGACTCCCGTGCACTGTTTAACTTGCAATAAATCATTTATTTGCGAAGTTTCAAGACCTTCACCATTCATTTGTTCATGAGAAACCACTGAGAAGTAAGAGAACCTGTCTTATCTAATAGATGTGCGAAGTGTTCCCTTTGTTCTTACTTAATAAATGTGAAATGGGCAAAGAAAAATAGATGTTCCAGCCGAGAATAGACATTTCAAAGGAGAACATGCTGGCTGTAGTAATGTTGTCAGCGAAGTCAGTATTTCAACTTAGCATGTTTTCTTAGTCTCTAACGACATATCACGGCCATTTTATGATTTATTACAGTGAATAAATTACAGATTTTTCCTTTAACCAATGAAAAGAATTGAAGAGAGCTCGTGGCAAAACCTCATAGTTCCACCCCAACACAATTTTGAATGAAGTGGTGTACACATGGGAAAAACTGGCCTTCAGGGCTTTCTGAAAGCTTTGTGCTTCAATATTTTTAATTTCCTGAAAAATATTGATTTTGGACATACAAGGTTTACACCCGACAATGACATGGGTAGAAAAAACACAATGCAGTCACACTTACGGCATCACCCTGACAATCTGACAAATCTGATTCCTCATGTGTAAATACTTGAGTCTGCAAGATTGCAAGGCTGTCACACTTGTTTAGAAAAGACTCTTTACGCTTCACAACAAGTATTCAGAAGTACATAATCCCACAAGGTCCAATGAGGTCAATTTAATTTAACTGGCAGAACAGAAGACGCCAGAAAAGCAATTTCACAGATTTGTTTATGAGTGGACAAATTCCATTAGTGAGCTGGTTATGAATTGTTTTAGTTGGGGAGACCCTTGACGAGACAGGATGGTAAATTGCTGCATTAGCAGATGGGACTCTTGATGCTTGTAGCAGAAAATGGAAATCTGAACAGATTCATAATGGCTAAATAAACCAATTAATATTCACACTGAAACACAGCACCTACAGGCATGTACACACACACACACACACACTGTATGTTCACACACATTAGTGTCCTCCAGTGACCTATTTGAACATTTTCACATCAGCCCAACCCTAGATGGAAACCAATCAGTGAGACAAAAACCAACCAGAGACAAAATCCACTGAGAGAGATGGACCAAAGAGAAGGACCAGAGAGATGGATACTGACCAGAGAGACAAAAACTAAACAGAGAGACAGACCAGAGAGACAGACCAGAGAAAAGGACCAGAGAGATGGACCAGACAGACAGAAACCAACCAGAGGTTGTAACCATAGAGACAAGCCAGAAAGATGGAAACAAACCTAACATATGTAAACCAACCAGAGAGACCAATCAGATAGACAGAAACCGACCACGGAGACCAAAAACGAACCAGAGGGATTGAAACCAACCGGAGAGGTGGAAACCAACCAGAGACACGAACCAACCAGAGAGACAAAAACTAACCAGAGAGACAGAATTACTAATGTCCCGAGATAAATTCACACAGATTTCACTCCTTCACATTGACCATGCACCGGCCCACCCAGTGAGACTCCATAATGAAAACTCCCCATCTGGAGAAATGCAGTCAGATGAAAACTGCAGGTGCACAATCTAATACATTACACTCCCAGCAGTGAAATACAATGAGAAATATGTCTGCTTTAGTTTATATGCTCATACATTCACTTACAGAAATTTCTACTGAAAGGAAATGCTTTCTTCTTTCATAACGCACAAAGCCAATCTTACTTCTTCTCCTGAACACACACTGATAAAGCCTCTTCCACAGATAAAACTACATCTTAATAACTTTCTGCTCACCTGAGACGCGCTCTTTGAAGCAGTCCTTGTTCATATTCACATGTCACAGAGTGAATATCCCGAGATAAAGCTTCTATTATCTGTTCAACATCTGTTGTGGGTCTGCTCCCAACACTGACACAATGACAGCATGATACCATCAGTCGTTGAGGTACAATGACTGGCTGTCACGGGCTTGGCGCTAACATCCTCCGTCTGTCACCCCGCTCCCTGGTTTGAAACCTCTGGGGCAAGTTAACGCCCCAAATAATACGTTCACACGCAGGGACAGAAATCAGAAAAGATCAGTGGAGCTTAAAGGGATAGCAATGGGGTCGTATGAGGTATTTATTGACAGTCAGCATATACTATAGATGGTGTTCACCAGGCCCTCAGTTTGGTTGGAATATTTTCACTGCTATACCTTGCCATCAGACAGACTTTTTCTATTGGCTATCCCTGTAATCTGACTAGCCACTCCAAGTGTGACCCTATTGACATCAAGTATGAGGTTATCTGTCCATTGAGAGGCTGGACCTTAGTTTGAACTGTTTGAGGAGTATTTTAAATGTGCATTGTTTTGTTTTTGCATACATACATACAAGGTTACTTTCCTTACATAATAAATCCTAAAAATAAAAGTATTTTATGATGGCGTTGTTGTGGGCGTGGTAGGTGATACACTATTGGTCAATAAGTACAACATACAACCCTACTTCAAATAATCTGACCTATCCCTTGAAGTCTGGTGTTTGTTTTCATACAGATGCATGAGTGTCGACGGTGTGACACTGAGGTGATTGATGCTGCTAAATTTGCTCTTGATGTGACAACACTCTCCGGGGTTCAGGTCACATGTTCTCTGTCCAGAGAGTCTGAATCAGTAAAATGTCAATCTTCATTTAACAACAAATCCATCAACACATGCACCTCTGGACACTCATGTCTCTCTTTCATCCCCACAAAAGCAGATCATTACACCCCAACAACCCCCTCTCGCTCCAGTGCACTATTCACACCTGTCAGCCAGCTGCTTAAATTACTTCATTTCTGTCAATCTTCTCTGTCAGAGCTTCTCCCTCGCTGTCTTTTTCTGTCCTTTTTTCATTATCTGGTCAATATGTGGCTGGGTCACAAATCTGAGACGGATCTCTGAGCCCATCTATCTGCTCACCCTAATGCATGGCGACACACTGCTCCCTATTACCTTCCTCTGCAAGGCGATGTCATTCTGGCAGGACCACCTGCCTGTTTAAAGTGCCTGTCCATCACTTCAGCCACAGGGCCTCACTGAAGGGCAAATAGAAAACAGGCTCTCTCTTCAGTTCATTTTTCCTGCTCTAGAGGAACCACACCCGCCCCCTTTTTCATCTCCATCTTATTCCTGAGTCATTTACTGACCTCACCACCATTAATAATGAACACTGGAGTGTGCACACATGCTGTGACCCGTTTCCCCCCTTCTGCACTCTCAACCATGAAGATCAATACACATATGCTGGGCTGCACCAGAGGGGTTTAATTTTTAAACCTGATGAAATCATGATTTATCTTAAATTATGTTGCACCAAACTTTTAAACCAGTTTAAAATTTAGAGGTATTCACTTTAAACCTCTCTTCATTCCTTAGTTTTTAATCTAAGACGAAATAAAATTTAATTCTGTTGCACCAAAACTTTACCAAGCTAGCAAATAACAGTGTTTTGTAAACTTCATTGTGGATTTTAGTGAGCAAATAACATTTTGTTAACTTTTTAGCCAGCTATCAATTGACCCACATTTTGTGAAGGAATTCAGAGCAGCCAGAAGTTAACAAACTGAGACCTGCTAGGTCCCATCAGCACTCAAATTTATTACTTATTTACATTTTTGTTAGTATCTCTATATTCATTTAATTTCAATGAATATACTAGGATTTACTAAACAGAGATTAACTTTTTAATTATGCAACAGAGCTCTGCTTGATTCTGAATTGGATTTACTCATTTTAAACCTAGTTTTGCTAAACCCTGATTAGATCTTATCTTAGATTAAATTACTTTTTGTTGGGGCAACCCAGTCTAAAGGAGTAAAGAGACTAATATAGTCTCAGGTAAATGCTTCACAACACAACACAGAGAGAGCACTCACATAGTTTGAGCAATGCACAGCGACCTCATGTATAAAATATCTTCTGCAGCAGTGCTGTGTTGATCTGAGCTGTCTGAGTTTCTTCTTTATAGACTTGCCCTTCCATATACTAAACAAACACACACGATAGGCTGTGAATATAAATACACACACAAGGAATAGAAGAGGATGACGTTAAGGAAGTTCCCTGTGAGGAAATGTCATGATACCAGCTGTCTCACCATGTGTTTGAGGACTCCTGCACACTGACAACCAGAGTGATTGATGTCTATTTTCTTTTCACTCAGCGGTGCAGAGAAGCCAAACAATAAAGCTAAATTGACTCGATGGAAAGTTCAGTGGCCAGGTTAAGCTGCGCCACAATGGGAGGTTTCGAAAAGCCACAACCAATGTTTGTAGAAAACCAACAGATCAAAAGAAAAAAAAAAGGCTGCAGGAAACAGCCTGTCACAACATTATGACAACAATTCCTGTTTTTTAGAGACAGAAAGCTAGCGCTGATTACCACAATGCACTGCTGGCACGTCTATCCACGTGCTGGATGCAGATAGCAAACAGGGGTTTTGCCAAATGGTTTTAATTTCATAACGTGAATGCACACGGCCAGGTGGTGCACTGCTGCCGTAGTGCCAGTTCAGCTGCTGCAGATTGTGCCTTCAGGAGAGCCATCTCTCCCAAGACCAATGAGTCACACTTATTAAACAACCTGACTTCAGTCTGCTGCTGGCTTCACTAATGGAAGTCCAGACCTAATCATAATCAAGTGGCATGCAGGATTTAATTTCATGCCCAGAAGTAAAGGAGGTAGTGATTTAGAGACAGACAGGGAGAGAGGCAGAGGAGTTGAATGAGAGTGAGTGTTATCTATTTCATTGTCTGTTTTATTTGATTAACTATAGCCTGCTAGTCATTTATTTATTATTACAAGCAAAAGAGACATACCCTCCACCTGCACCATGCTACAACTGCCGCTGAGTTAGCGGCTATGTTTGCGTGCAAAGTGCAAGTGGGACCCAAAATATTTGATATAATATATGTAGCAGGCAGTCCCTGCTCTTTCCCGACCAGCTAACCAAGGGGTCAATGGCCTGAAAAACATTGAAGATGCCTGTGCTACAGAAAAACCAAGAGAATCATGAAACTTATTGCAATTGATCCTGAGGGGACAATGAATGTGTGCACCACATGGCAATCCATCCAATAGTTTCAATTTCACTCAAAGCCACAAATATAAAGGCATTAGGATTCATCATAAATGTCTTTACAAAACATCAAGGCAATCCATCCTATAGTTTTTCAAATATTTCTGCCTGGTGGACTGACACTGCCATCCATAGAGCCACGCTGCTCACATGGCTTAAGATAAAAATAATATGAATGTGTGTCGCTGAATTTTAATATTATGCAGAGTACAAGACGTGAAAAATGTCATGCTTGAAATTGCAGCATTTAGAAAATTGCGTACTGCCCCAGGCATGACTGAACTCATCCATCAGGTCTGTGTCAGCAGAATGAAAAATTACAAAACCAGTTGAGTTAGAGATTGGAGAAAAAGACTAATGGAGGAGAAAGAAAAAGTTACTTAAAGTGTGATCAATCTCGTGTGTCACCTGCAACGAGCAGTGGATGGCCTGACAGAGGTGTATTAGCTAATCAGCTGGCCAGATTAGAGAGACAGACGCCTGGTTTACAAACATGCTCTGATGGCTCCTGCTGGACCGGAGCTTAAGAGCTATAAATAGACAGAGGTGGATCAGAGAAGGGAAGCCCTCACACAACCTGAGCGGAGATTAAAGAGGAGAAGACAGACCGTGCAGGGAGATAAATAATCACACAAACACTGACAGAGAGAAACAAAATAGAAAGACAGAGCTGTGAATGTGTGTGTGTGGTCATGAAGAGTGTGTGTCTGAGTCAAAGAGGAACATGAAGAGAGGCCAAACGACCCCCATGAGAGATCCTACTGTCCTTTTACGAACATGTTAAACCCTTCTTTCCTTCCTTCCTCCCATCAGCTACATCCTTCCTGGGGTCAAACTTAGGTCAAATGGGATGATACAGCTCCTCCACCTTGCTGCAGACCATCACACACACACACACACACACACACACACACACACACACACACACACACACACACACACACACACTTCATTCAAAACATTAGATACAGGAGACAGTCATGTGTGCAGAACCACGAATACGCAAACAGAACCTAATGTGGCTGAGTGCATGATCAGATGACGCAACAAACACCATCAACACGTCTCTCTGCCTGTACACAGTCCTCAGGGACTGTACACAAATTATTAGGGGGGGAAGGGACCAGGTTATGTATTTATTTTTTCTTTTGGCTGAGGGGAGGGTATGTCTGACTTTTTGGGAGAGCAGATTCATAAAAAAAAAATCATTTTCAAAGAATTGTGACACGTGATTTTTTTTGTGGGCACAGTACAGAGACAGGGCCCAAACTTAACTTTCTGGTCTGTCTGCCAACCTGAAATAAATAACAAAACACATACTTTCAGACTCTCTTTGCAGTTAGTGTGGAATTCTACCCAGCTACCTGTGTTGTGTAAAGAGTTAGATAAGAAGTAAGCGATTAACTGAACTGTAAAGATGCTGGAAAACAGGGATCAGTCAAATAATTGCAATATAACTGCCACCTGTGTGCAAATTTGATGCAAAATAGAAAAACTAAATGTATGCAACCTATGTGTTGCAGTGATTAGAGTTTGTACTGATGTAGACTTATTTCACACACCAACGGCAGTTGACCTATGATTATTTTAGTCGCCGACATAGATTTTTACTTGCATTTGATGAGTGGTGGGTGCTTTTGGACTTGGTACGGAGAATATGTTTGTAATTAAGAGATTAATTTTCACTAAATTTAACCTCTAGCAAAAGTTGTTTCCTCTTTCAGTTCCCTCTGGATCGTAACAAAAAGCAGGGGCGGATATTTCGTAAGAAAGAAGCATCTCCCAGCTGGAGCTATGATGGAGTAGTGGCAGATGAACAAAGTGAACCAGGTTACTTACATAACCGGTTCTCATCACGTTCTTGTCGACAAGTTTCAGAGCAACAGTGATCCAGAGTGTTCCAACAACCATAATAAAGCTGTCAGTCTCCTGCCTGAGGCACACAGCACAAGGGGAGAGGTGTTGTGGTGCTGCCAGAGGAGCTCTGACTAAGATTACAGCATCGATGGAATAAATTACAATTATAATACATTTCTTACTTTCCCATGATGGTCTGAATACCTAATTGTTCTGCCTAATTTGCACTTTTGCTTCCTCATATTTAATTGTTGAAAGAGTTGTAGCAACTCAGCACTATATTTTGAGATATTAGAAGGAGACTGTTGAGGTTCTTTTTTCCAAGTTCAAAAATCCAATAATAATGCTGGGGATGGTCGTGCAATTTTCAAAACTGAAACATATGGTTTAACTCCTCTTCCCATCACAATAATTTTAGTACAGTCCCTAAGAGGCCTTTCTGAGACAGTTTGAGGAATCCAAAAGCCAAAAGGAGTGAGAGAGAGATGGCGGGGGGAGGAAGAGAAAGAAGAAGGACACGGCCCATTGAGGCAGAATAACTCCTTCTTAACTCGAACACATACTGTATATACACCAATATCCCAACACCCTGCTTTAACAAAACACACACACACTCCTGCACACACTGTCAAAAAGGAAGTGTTCACGGCGTGGCGGAGGGATTATGCTGGATATGTGGAGCAGATCTTGCTCAATGCTAGTGATCCCTATACTCAGGGGGTTTGAGCTTAGCAGCAGGCTGGATTTGTATTCTGTCTCTCTCTCCGTCTCTAACCTCTTTCACCTCTCCCTCTATTTGTCTGTCTCCCTCCCTCTCTCTCTCTCTCATGAAACTGTGGTGGGATGGTTTTTTTTTTTAAACAAGGCTAGAAATGAATTGACTGTGGGAGGAAAAAGAGAGACCGGAGGATTATACTTAAAGAGGGCTTGGCAGACGTCCTCTAATATTTATCCTCTATTTCTCCCGTTTATGTTGCTCACTTGAATGACAGATTTAGTGGCAGACTGTTTAGAAGGACATGCAGACTTCAGAGTGTGGGACATTTGGAGCATCAATATACTAAACTGTAGCTGAACTCAGTAGAACTGCAACAATTACTCGATTTATTGTCTCCTGAAACCAGACAATTAGATCTTGCCGCCTACTGATTGTCTGGGGATTTCAAAATGCAAGGCAGTAACTAAAACAGCCGCCAACAAACCTACGCCCCCTTGCATTTTTTTCTGGGACACACCTTACCAGCCACCAGATGCTCCTCAGTAGTGATTTCCACCCAGTTTTAGCAATGACAGGTGGGAAAGTCTAGTTGACTTATAGAAAATTAATTGGCAACTATTTTAATAATCAATTAATTGTCATTTTTCAAGCAACAATGTCAAACATTTGTTGGTTCAACCTTCTTAAATACAGGGATTTACTGCTTCATTTATGACAGCAAATGAAGAGGCTTTGGGTTTTTGCTGGTTAAAAGAAGCTATTTGAAGGCACCTCTTTGGGTTCTAGGAAATTGTTTTGAACACTTCTATTTTTTCACATTTTATGGAGATTAATCTTGAAAATAATTGCAGTTGCAGGCCTAGAAGTCAGAAAACACCCTTATAGTGGTGTGCAGTGTCAAATAGACTGTGTTTTTGTGTTTTACTAGTGGAGATTTCCAAAATAATGCATTTATAGATGCAATAAATATGATTCTCATTAAAACAAACCATGTTTTTTTTTACAGTGTGTTATTACATCTTCATTCAGTATTTTCCAGTGTTAGTGGCGGAGTCTGCCACTTCCATTATAGATTTAAATTACCTTGCAGCAGCAACAGCTACACAGCTTGTGCTTTAATCTCTGTCCTAGCATGCAGAAAAGGTCAAAGCCTTTAATGGCCTTTAAATAACTTTTATCTATCAGTTCTTCAGACAGGTGCACAGTGGGAGAAAGGCCTGCAAACTCGAGTGGGATGAAAAAGGTGACAGTTCAATTTGTGGCGCACCGCTTTCAATGACTCGCCGCTGCAGCTGGGCCAAACAAAGCTGAAGTGGCTCACTTTGGACAAGGTTAATGTTACTGAAGCTCAGTTTAACTGCAACATTTCAAGTTACAGCCACAAGCACTAGGCTCCTGCCTTGCAGAGGAGCTTATTTTCTGACTTTGAGGTTTAAGGAACTCCCGTCTTCCAGATTAAACTCTTCAGATCAACACAAAATACGAAGGTGATATATTTTTGGCAAAGTTTGCCAAAAGGCTACAAGTTTCCAGCTATAAGTCTGGTATATTCTACAATTCTATTTTGTCAACAAATCCCTTTATAGTCATACTATTGTACACAGATGGACCCATGAGAATGGAGCTCTTTACTGACTCATCATTAACAGGGGTGCAGTTGTCAGGGCAACAATATTCACCCAAACACGGGTGATTTGGACTTTATATGACATCTCTGTCTTCATGAGCTAAATTTAACTTATAAACAGTAACAAATGGCTGAAGAAAGGCATCCTTCTTGTTGCTGTGACTTTTAGAGGAGGAAACAGACCACAGACGCTCTAAGTCATGCCTGGCAGTGACTCCAGGCTCCGACACACAAGCCTCTTTCTCCGTCTCAACCTTTCTCTACATAAAACAGGGCTTTGTCCCTCAGTAACAAACAACCAGGAAGGAACAGGAGGCGGGACACTTGTTCTGTCCAATATATGTGTGTGTGTGTGTATGTGCGTGTGTGTGTGTGCGATCGTGTTGTTCCATCCAGTAACTGTGTTGTTATGGGAGACAGATTTCCATGGTGTGAGAATGGTCTCACACACATACAGATACACACAGTCTGTGTGCCAGAGAGACTGTCCCCATCCTGAACATCAGCCAGTCATATATATATCTGCCATCTGGAGGGAAGCGAGAACATACACTGACACTACTGGCAGCAGACGAGATCATTACACAACTAGACTGACGAGGAAAAATTAAAGATCAGATGAAACAGCATTATTTATTTTGATTTGAATCTTGACGTTGAAATAAGAATACGAACTGAGAATGTGATAAAAGAGTTAAAAGGGATTTTTAAAATTCTTCTCGACTTAAAAAAATGTCTTTTTGGTGCTCCTGTTCTTCCATTCTACCTGCTAATGCACTCTTACACTGTTATATGTCTGTGATTCTCAGTGCTTTTTCACAGTAGTTATTTTGGGATGATTTACAATTCTGTGCTCTGACTTTCCTCTGAACCAGCTGCGTCTGCTTCTACATGCAGTCTGTTCTCATAACCAGAGTTGACATCACGCAGAAAATACACCTGAGCCGTTCACATCCAGCTACTTCAGTCAATAATAAATCTCACAAGGCCACCTCATTACATTTTCTTTGCTCTCTGTGGACAAGGGTTCCCAAATTGTTCCATGACAGGAACCCCCCAAAACGCCTTAGCTTATATCCAGGACCCTCGCTTTGCAACGTGCCTTTTAAAAATAGTGATGCACGGTTTGACCTAAATCCATACTTTATGTATGCTGCATCATACTTGCAAGTTTTAGTTGGCCAGGAGTTCTTTGGATTTTTTGAAGCTGAACTGTTGGTCTGCTCATCAGGTCTTTTCCTTGTGTCCATGTTTATGGCTTAGCCCTGGCTAGGTGTTTGAAACTGGCTCAGGGCAGATGGGACATTTTACAAGCATTCTCCTCATTTTTTAATACTTAGACCCGGCAAACATGTAATTCACTGGGTGTTTTTTTCCCCATGGATGTTTCACGAAAAAAAGCTTTCTAAATACATTTGAGAAATGAAGTAGTCCTTGCAGTTGGATATGTGTTCCATTTAAACTCTGGTTGGTTTAAATAGTTTTGGAAATTTTGAGAGGTCTCGAATCATCATTTAAATTCTTCCCATAGCTCACTGATTGGACCAGTTAGCTTCCATTAGGCAGCTTCTGGGTTTAACTGATTGTCAGTGGTGGCTCTCCAAACTTCAGTCTAAGCAGAGACAGAAGTCTCAAGATCAGTGGTTCCCAAAATTGGGTTCCCTGAGGACATGCCAGGAATGCTGCAAGATTTAGCATAAAATTGTTTATTTATTGTTAATTCTATTAACTGCGTTTCATGTTACATTTTCAAACATATCAAAACAGAAGAACACAAACATTGAATATCAAAATAACAATATTAATTAAAACTTTGCTTAGTATGCAGTTATGCTGCAGCTAATGACATGGCAACTCACATTTGCTGGTTGTCATAGTAACACATTTTTCAGGAGCTCAGCAGTCTGATAAATGGCGACCTTCAGAGCAGCGATGGAAAGGTTTGATATGGTAAACAAACAGAGCTCAAAGAAATGCTGATGCATCTCAGCCCTGAACACCGTCTGACAGAAATGAATCAGAGCCAAAAACTAAAATCAGATCCCACACTTCTCTGTTAACGGCTTAACAGACAGATTTTAGCTGCTTGTGAAAGACGGATATCCATCGTTGTCACTGAAGTAGAGCCTGTTCCCAGCATCATACTGTGTGACGTGTCATCCCTATTATACATGAAGACACAACAAGACCTGCGAGAGGTTGTGAAGTTGTGTCGGGTCAAGGGACTTATATTAACAGATCAGGGCGAGTTCAAATTGGATTGATCCCAGTACTGAGCTTTGTGGGTGTGGGTTTGCAAAACTGGACCGGTGCAGGAATCTGCTCTAGATTTAGGCCAGATTTATTTAGTGAGACAGCTTTAAGTTTTCCATTCAAAACAGTGACTTTAACAGGAGATGGGAACTTGTTCCCTTGTTCCGTGGTTCTGGCTGCATAAAATAGTCCTTGCTCTTTGAATCTGAGAACAAAATGAGACATTTGAGAATGGTGCTTATGGTGACAGATTTCTGAAATCAGGCTGAATTGTAGCTGCACTAGAACAGTTCTGAAACATTTTATCTACTTGGAAACAAAAGTTACTTCTCCAACAACAGAGCTGGATAAATTAAAATATTGCAACAATGTTAATGAATTCTGTTAAAGCACAGACTTTTTCCTTTGACCCCTCACTGAAACTGACAAATTGACAACAATCAAATCATCATGTCCACCCTCTTTCCTCTCATCTCCGCACCTGTGTTCTTGATGAATCTATTTTTAATGGAATTTCTAATGGGATTCTCCTCTTTTCCCTCTCCATCTGTTATAGACAGACTGAACACATGCAACGATGGACACACATGCGTGCAGAGCTCGGGCTTCCCTTTCGGTTCCTCCATTAACAGCAGGTGTAGGAGACCAATTAGGGTGCTGAGCAGCCTCTGGGAGCTGCACCATGGGCACAGAGAGGTTAATTATATCTGTTCACATCACAACTGGCCAGATGAAATCCCGGCCAGGGTTTGGAGATGAAGAGCGACCAAATCAATGAAGCGTGACTTTAGGCCCACTGGAGACAATACGCTTATGGAGATAATTAGCATAAATATAATCGAGGCGGCACTCACCTTGTCACAGTAATTGAATTGATCTTTAATTAATCTTAAATGGTTTGGTGACGTACTGTGAGATTAAAAAGCAGATTTATGCACAGACATTCGTATGCACAGATATGCATGTACACACATGAATGCAGACACACATACCTGCGCTCACACAGACACACACTGATGATCTGTGCTGGAAATCATTTGCATACTAATTTGAAGTATATTTGAATACCTGACTGCACTTTACAGCGTCTTCACTTGTAAAAATTCATGATTTAATCCTTGTTTGTCTTTCTCGTGTCTCTTTCTGATTGGACAGAAGAGCTTTGGTGACACTTTGAGCATCAAGCAGAGACTAAAAATAATGGCATCTCCCCGGGATTCTGCTGACTGGAGTGATTTATTACAAGTCGTCGCCCTCCCCCACAGGTAGAAGTCAACGCTCTGCTGAGCACATTTAGTGTTACCATGCAGAGTGCACGCTTAGAAATAAAGGTTCCAAAAGGGTTCTTCCTGAAGGGCTGAGGTTCTATCCAGAACAATTCATTTCTGAAGAACCTTCAACTAAAAAGTTAGTGTTCTATTAAGAACCTTTTTCATAGAACCCCTTTTGGAAGAAAAAGTTCTCCAAAGATTGTTGAAATCTTTTAAGAACTCTTTTTTTTCAAGGGTTCCTTGTCTCATAATATAAAATGGGTCTCGGAAGAACACCATGAGTGGGTCCTAGATAGAACTCTTTGAATATAAAAGGGTTCTTGGTAGAGGGGGTTCTCAGTGAATCCTATCACAGATGTTTATGTTACATTGGGTTCTAGTGAGAACTCTCTGAAAGGGTTTCAGGAAGAACCTTTATAAAATGTTCTACCAACACCCAAAAGGGTTCTAAAGCCAAAGAACCCTTTATGGTTCTAGTCAGCAGCTTTATTTCTGAGAGTGTGTGGGCATCCTTGACGATTCTGTTTCTGGCTCTTTCATGGTATTTTTACGCATCCCTGACATCCTGTTCAAGGACTCACACAGCCTGCGTGTCTCCTCTCATGACCTTGTGATGGTTCACACATGCACAAACACACAGACTGAACTTGAAGATGGACACACACACACACACACACACACACACACACACACACACACACACACACACACACACACACATACACAAATACACTCATACATGACCAGAGAGTGCTCAGACTGCCAGAAGCATTAGTTACACACACGCAGAGTCAGTGTGTATATTTAGCACTGGAACTCACACACTCCTGCTTTACATGCCTGATTGTTTTAGTGGGTCATAAGATGAGGCTGCTGAATGTGTGTCAGTGGAGGAAAAGACAAGAGAGAGAAGAGAGGAGAGGGAATACTCAGTTCAGACAACAAATGGCATCTCTTGCCCGCTGGCTCACCAAGAGGCTGTTTTACATGAGCACGTCAATTCTGACCTTATTTCTGACTAAAACGCAATGCATCACAAGGTTACCACACGATACACAACAATATTTATGCAATCCAAAAAGAAAAAAATACTTCTGAGTTTTAGAGAGTGTTTTACAGACACAAATACATCATATCATCATAATACTTTCATTTGTGAAAAAAAAACCCATCATGACAGCTACTAAACATTACATAGCTGACAGGACTGCTTGATTCGTAATATTAGTCAATCAACAGAAAATTAATCTGCAACTACTTTGATATTCGATTAATCATTTACAGGTGCAGCAATTTATTCTGGAGAAAGATGGTTGATTATTGAGTCTCATTCCCAAGTCGTCAAATACTGATGTTATGTACACGCTAGATTTTTGCATTTCTTTATTTTCCATGTAATGAAACTGAATATCTTTGGATTTGGGGCCGTTTTTCACAACTTCAACTTGTGATCTGAGAAATTCCACCTGGCATTTTTGAAATTTAAGTAAAAATCATAATTGGTTGCAGACATGAAACATAATATATTATGATAATTTTGGTTGTGAAGCAGATTATGAAAATAAAAACAACCAAATTTAATAACTTTCCCAGTTACTAAACTTCACTCAGTCTAAGTCTACTCTTAGTTAATGCCCTATAGATTTGTTGGCAGACCCAGCCTTGGGAATCTCAGTCTGTTCTTACATATGTTAGTCTGCATGTCTGTACTCAACAGATATCAGCAGAGGTGTGGGCTCCAGTCACACATTTGATTGCTTTAGACTTGACTAGACAAAATCAAACAGACTTGCATCTCAATCTGGACTTTAACACCAATGTCTTGTGACTTCACTTGAACTGGAGCCTTTTGACTTGAAAATATTTGATACTTTCCTTCAAACCTAAAGATTAAAAGGTCAAATATTTAAAAAGCGTGCCATGAATCCTTTCATTTCCCTTCAGTTCCTGAATCAACTGATGTTAACAATATTCATTCCCAACAGGTCGACATTTAATTACACAGATCCACATTATTTAAACCAATCTCACAGCATCCAATCAAGTTGCAGGAGAGAACCATGAAGAACTAATATTACATTGTGTTACATTACTGTAATGTTACGCATGTAGGTGAAGAGCACTGTAGTGCCTCCTAGACTTTTTGTCACATGTAGTGAAGCCATCTGTCTAGTTTTGTTGTATTAAGCAAATATCAACATTTCTGTTACATTATGTTGCATTGTGTTGCGTTACATGGTATTATGTTGTGTTATGTTACTACGATGACAGTAACATAACAGAATGATAAAATTTCACGCATTCAAAAACTAAATCTAACTATCTAGTAGCCAACAAAAAACAAATATGCGAATATGCAAAATGTGTGGGTTGAAAACTACAAACGGAGCAAATAACTATCAACTTATTTCAACATTTGAATGTGAAGTTGCGGCCGATATTAACATAGCTAGCAAGCTAATGTTAGCTTAACAGCTAAGCACCATTGTAAATCAATCAGGCTGGAAACTGTTACATTGTGGCCTGTTTAGGACTTGAAACTCAAAGTTTATGAGTTGGGAGTTGTGACTTGATAAACAATGACTTGACCCCACCTCTGAATATGAATAATTAACTTCATAACAAAGGCTGCACACATTTCTGGTAAAACGCCCACCTGCTATTCTGTAGCAATAGATCCTCCTAGCTCAATGTGATACTGGCCTGTGGCCTCTATGCAGATAATACACAACAACAAATCCACTACGTGGATAAATTCTCCTTTGTATACAGATTTCTACTTTCTGCTGTGTAGAATGACCCACTTTCAAGTATTTAAAACAGAAGATTCATTAAGAAAGCAGGGTGCCAAAGAGGAGGGCTGGTTCTACGTGGACACTGGACCGCTTTCGTTATGTAACTGGCATCATTTCTCAACTGGCAACA
Source organism: Lutjanus erythropterus (assembly GCF_056507025.1). NCBI lineage: Eukaryota > Metazoa > Chordata > Actinopteri > Lutjaniformes > Lutjanidae > Lutjanus > Lutjanus erythropterus. The sequence continues at coordinate 12,846,090 of NC_139334.1, forward strand.
AGGGTAGCCACACACACAGACACACATACACACAGCTTGACTCTACTGCACCACAATCTGCTGTTTTAGACAACAGTAAAACCACAGAGCTGGAGTCTCTGGATATCTGCTGCTGCTGCACAAACTCAGTAAAGCTGTTAACATGTACACGACACGTTTAATGGGCACACACTGTCACTGTGTGTAACTGTTAGCGGCTAATGGCTCTCTATTCTGCAGCGTGAAAGAGAAAGTGCAAGGCAAACCCTTATCAGGAGAACGGGGAGAGAAACAGTGAGGGAGATAAGGAGTAGGAGGAGGGGGGGGGGCAGCGAGACTCGTGACTACAGAAGCCCAAACCTCCCTGCTCAATATCTGTCTGGAGATAAAAAGAAAAAAAAAAACCCAGAAAACCACTTTGAGCTCCACTTGGGGCACTCACACAAGATCAAACAAAGAGTGTGAGAGAGTCTGACGCAGGGATGACGGGTGACGGGAAAGAGGGAGAGTAAAGAAAGGTGAAGGACAGAAAGAGTCAGAGAGTTAAAAATGCAAGAAATGCTGCGACACCGAGTGAGACCGGAGTGAGATAAAAGAGAAATGGAGAGTGGTGTGTGTGCTCTCACTGACAAAGCAATAGGAAATCAATGTCAACCTTTAAATGAATCAGCAGCAGTGGATGAGTTATCCTATTCAGGTCGATATTTATTAAACTGCTGCAGCTCGGTTCCATGTTACACTTACACATGAATAATGGCAGACGGACACATCATTTCCTGATACTCTCCTCACTCTCTTTCTATGTTGACATTTATGTGCAGTTTTACTTTGAGTGCAGGTCAGCTGCCATCAGGTTTTACAGGGCATTGATAGATGACGCAAAAGAGCAGTTGAAGAGGATAAAATGAGGAAGAGGAGTATCACTTTGGTTTTTCAGTCACTGTATTTGCTCTTTTTAGTGGTATTACTTTTGAACAGTATCAAATCTCTTACTGGTTATTTTTAGATATAATATAGGGACTTGTTACCATTGTTGTCATTATTATTCATGTTTGCATAGTTGCAAAGTTAAAACATTATTGAATGTTATATTATTTTTTAATATACTGTTGAATATTTTGTACCATTGTCTGTTTTGATAAAAATGTGAATTTACAGGCAGCAAATACTGCTGCTATTTAATTTCATAAATGATTCTTTAAAATTTAATTAGTTATTTTTTTTGTTTTTATTTAGTAGCGGTAACAATCTGCTACTTCAGAACCATGGACAGTACCATGGATTTATTGATACACAGTTAGGTTACTGATATTTCAGGGCCAGTGTCAGGGCCATAGATCTTAATTTGCATAAACCTCAGTCAGATAACAGATCAATGAGTCAGACACTCTGATGATGGCAGGTTATCAATAGGGATGCATGCTAGTCAGTCTGCCAACAAAGGGGATGGGACCTCCTCTCATCTCCCCTCAAACTGCCTACTGCACAAAAAATTGCTGTACACATTTGGACATTTTTTCAAGTCCTCATTTTTCTTCATTTTTAAATATTGCATTACATATTGTATCATAGAATTTTATATTATGCTATTACTGCACATTGAGTTTTGGGTAATGTTACATCCCCAATAAGGAGTTTTATGTGAATGTGCTTATAACGCATTAGACATGAGCTTTATACAAAATGTTATTACCACAATAATAATAAATAATAATAAATCAAATAAAATAAATACTCTATCAATATTATTTAAAGTAGTGTTTCACTGTAGCCTCAAAATTGAAGAAAAGTCATCTTATTCCAACTCACACACATAAACATGAGCATGAGTCTGTGTCTCCTCCTCCTTGGCATCCCTCCTTGGCTACTGTGCTTGGTAACGTGAGCGGATCTTTAATCCTAATCCCTCTCCACGTGCCATCATCAATCAGGGTTTGGATGAAGATAACATAGATGCACAGCCAAGAAGAGGAGGAGACTGGATGGAGTCGTGTCACCTCCACTATGTATCAAAATACCACCGACAAACATCAAACGAGCCTCCATCTTTATTAATTTCCCCTCTCTGCCCTGCATGTGAGCCTGCCCCATCCATCTGCACTCCCACTTATTCAAACTTCCTTCCTTTCCTTCCTCACATTGCTGCGTTTCTGTATCCCTCTTCCCTTCTTCACTATGCCCCCTCAGATGTCTCGCTAGCGTGTTCCGGTGCCATCATGGTACAGTGCCACTGAGGTAAGGGCTGTGCCAGTGTGCCTGTGGTTGTGCAGCTCTACAGAGCGTGGAGCACAGAGATAAAGAGATGTCTGATCCAAAACTGAGCATTAGTTCATTAGTTCAAAAGGTACAGGACCAAATCTCGCTAATGAATGCTGGCTCATGGATTTGTTAGTGATGGAGAGGCTGGGTGCTTTGAGATGAACATGAGTGTGTGATCATCAGTATTACCCCGCCGTAAGTGAGACGGATTTAAGTATTAACAGATTTACTTATTAACACATCAGGAGCTTTTGGTACATCTGGAGATAATGAACCAGGAATCACATTAAGTCATGTTTTTGCTCTAATGATAGCTATAGTTTCTACCTTCAATGCAGCCACTGGTTCTAGTTTTTTTATGTGTGAGTCACACATAAAAAAACACAAAACACTGCAGGTGTGGTGTGAATGACCCCGGGAAAAAATATGGAGTGAAACTAACTTGAATGAATATGATTTCTGCAGAGAAAAGGAACAAACAAGAGTTTGCTGATGCTATCATGTTGACCTTTATTTACCTTTAGCAGTGCTTTGAGCTAAATGCTAATGTCAGCATGTTAACGTAATCACAGTGACAATGCTAACATGGTAGCTCTTATTTACCATGTTCATCATTTTAATTGTGTGTGTTAGCATGCTATGTTTATTAATTGCCACTCAATACAAAGAACATCAGAGGCTGATGGGATTGTCATTAGTTTTGTAGGTCTTCAACCCAAATACTGGACAAATACAATTTGTATTATATTGGGGGTGTAAGTTTAAAACAATCCTTTGTGGTGCATTCAAGGATGTTCCAATATCTATCATTTAGGTGTCAGGTGTTGCTTTCATGTTTCATGACAACGTAGAAGTGGGAAGTCCTTTGCAAGCTGATTTTAAAACTGAAGGAAAACAAATGGAATAGAATTAGGAACAAGTTATAGCAGGCTTTGGATCATGGTTGGTGGCAATATAACAGCAGAACAAGTAGGGAAAAACAAACAAGATGGTCCTTTAAAGTGATGATAAAATCAACTGGACACTCTTTCCCTTAAATTGAACAAGAATCCCGTCTATCTGATACGAGGACAACGATAATTCTATAAAAACAACTGCAATCTCATTACCAGCCGCACAACACAGACAAATTTAATCAAAACGGCCCTCTTCTCCAGAACCAGTAGATCCCAAATGTGATTTAACAGACAAAAAGCTTCTCTAAAGGATTCACTTCCTTCATCAGCTGTAATCAGAGTGTGTGACTGTGTGTCCTGGTGTGTAATGGGGCTAATTTTCAGTTAGCCGGAGCTAGCCCCGACCTCCTGAGGACAAAGCATGCAGCCTGCGCGTGTTTCTGCAGTTTAGCTGACCTAGTCTGAACATTAGTCTGGTTGAATGCTCCACAACACACGAGCCGAGAGGGAGGGAGAATGAATGACATCATTGACTTTTGCTTTGAGTGAATCTGGGTTCAGCTGGACGGCAGCGGCAGTATGATGTCACTTTGGCCTACAGGCCGTACACACACACACAACCACGCACAAAAACATCCGCTGCAGCTTGTATACACCTACACACACATCTTAACTGAGGCTCACCCAATTAAGCAGTCTGTTGGAACAACGAACGAGGCGCTGCTCCCCTGTTGTTGCAGTTAAATGTATTTCTGTGTGTGTGCGTGTGAAGGAAAGAGAGAAATCAGGGGGTTTGGGAGGTTGGAAAATCCCTGGCAACAGCCTCTGAGCAGCATGTCTTATTTCATCGGCTTTCTCTCAGAGAGGAAACATGACATCGTGAGGGATTACAAACAACCTCACAGAACTCACAGGCTCTCCGTCTGCTTGCTGTTCATAACATGGCAAGAAGAACAAGGTGGGGAATCTTCAAAAAAAGAAACATAGGTGCATGTAATCACAAGTTAACATGAATGTGCACTAAGTGGGAAAAGTGTAGGTAGGACTCGCCAGAGTTTTTGATCAAATAAGTCCAAATTTTGAGGAGGAAATCACAGTTTGTCTGACACTAACCTTCTCCCACCTGTCACCAAACCACAGTGCCTTGAGGGCATCACGTACATACTGCAGTACTGAAATGCTGAACCTGCCACTGCACTGTAATTTGTGAGATTTTTAAAGGTCAGTCATTTCCTCAGAGGAAGTCGTAGAACTATTCTGATACTGTACAACAACCTACACTTGTTTTTCAGGTTAATCCAACGACCCGCCTCAGTCGTTATCGCTGGCGCGCAAACAGCACGTGAGTAGACAGGGTGCATACCTCTTCTCTTAACACAACTATAGAAATCATGACTTACTTTTGTGACATATGGGCCGGTGGCTCTGTTTTATAACATGCAAACCAGGCATAGATGCTGATATTTTTAAGCAGTTGCCCACCAAGTCACTAAATAGTAGATTTTTGTGGCCCAAATGTAAATCTATGTAAAAAACAATACAGAAAAGGCAATTTATCACAGCCTTCTTTAACTATGTCAATTGTGTTGTCCACTTTAATCATGAATTGTGACATGGTATTCCCCAGTCTTGCATTGACAGTCCCATCTCCACAGCTGGAGAAAGGTCTGGTCCCACACACTAACACTCTGCTTTCTTTGTATTTCTTTAAACCAATCATAATCGTCTTGGGTGGAGCGAAACACAGGATGCACTGATGATAACCCTGCTAAATTGTGTCAGGAGGGAACTTGTTTCAAAGCAACATTTGCATATGGGGAGGTGTGTCTTGGAATTAAATGTCTAAATCACTGCAAACGTAAAGGTAACTGCTGCTAGCTTGTGTATGTTCATACTGTTACTGACCCAAGTGCTAATTTGCCATTTACAGCATGAAGATTGCTCGATCAGAGGTTGTTGTTGTTGTTGTTTCCAGGGGCCTTTTGAATACAAATAGTGGATGCCACGATACTGCCTGAAACAAGCGACCGATGGCAGGCTTATACCCACAGCGTACACCAGGAAAGTCGGTCTAGGTGTTTCCTGAAGGCACTGTTTCTGATGAAAAACAAGCTAGACTTCTCAGCTAGTCGAGGAAACTGGCAGCACACACTGCAGTACAATACATACTTAGGTGTGTCATATTCTAGCCACTTACCCTCTTGCTTCTATTTACTCCTAAATTTTCATTGCCTTTCATTGCATTCATTCATTAATTTTTTTGTACTTCAGTAGCCCTGGCATATTGTTAGCGTGCTACTGTTCGTTCCTTTCCTTTAATGTTGAAGTAAAAAGCACAAAGGATGCAGAATGTTTGTATAACTATAATGTTGTGTTGGTGAAGGCTCACAGTATGGGGATAAAATGTGGTGGGCACCCATAGCCTGTGCACAAATATGTGTAAACAGCAGATCTGCCATTCTTCTAAATAAAGAGTCCTATAACATCTACAATTCTGAACTGATTTTAGTGAGTCATGTTGTATTTAAGGGTTTATGGTCTACATGGAATAGAGGAAAAAGTTTTCTTTCTCCAGCTTACACCACGCAGATCATAAACCCTTTAATATAAAAGCAACTAATTGAAATCGGTTGAGAACTGTGGACGTTATAGTGCTTTTTATCTAGATAAAAAACAGTTCCCCTGTTTACTCCTATGTGTTTACAGGCCACCATTCCATTATGGCAATACAGACATATGATCTAAAGACAATGTATATATGTCTATGGGGCCATCTACATGTAATATTAGGTGGCCACAGAGCAACTTTTTATGGCCACAGGCCATCAGGCCATGATTAATGTAGAGCCCTGCAAAAGCCTAATCTTTGTTCCTTGTTCCAAGTGACCTTATCACTGTGAACCATCAAAAATGAAGCAGATGTACCATCTTTAATTAGTTATTTATGGACATGATGTACTCAGGGAAGCTGTCCAGCTGCACAAAAATAGTTATCATATTTCTCTTTTCTACACTGAATATATAACACATTATAATCATCTTTCAGTTTTGCATGATCTATATCTCAGCTACAAGCTTCTCCAACTCATCTTTTTCTCTTTGTCTGCATCTTCTCCTTAGTGATTGCTATAAATTTAATGAGGGAAATCCATAAGGGATAAAAGCTCTTAACTGGATTCATCTCATCAGTCATTCATGAAAGTTGCGAGGTACCCGGTATCCGCAGCGGGAGATACCTCTGTGTAATTCCACATCTATGATTTGCTCTGGTTGACAACAGTCTTTTCTCATCCCACTGACTGCTACTGCTTACACAGCGCAGTAAATATTATTGATTTTTTCATTATCCACCAATGGCAATTATAGGTTACTCTGCGCCTCAACAATGATAGCTTACGCTCGCTAACCATCACACGATCACTGCGACTGCTAAATACACGCTGAACAATGTTAGACGTGCATTAAAAACATTGAGGATGCTACTCTAAACTGGGAGGTTCCCCTCTTCATATGATAAACGTTTAATTTTATCTTCATTTAGCTGGTTCAGTGAAGCTCAAATCAGCATTACAGCCCGGTTCAAAGTCCCTCTGCTACAGTACTGGTTTCTATTAGAGACACCGGTTATTGTGTCAGATAATCCCCTTTGTGTAGGGGGCTCACCAACTGTAGTCTGTCAGTATGCAGCCTCATTCAAAAACAAAACATAACTGGAAAGAAGAATCCCTCTCCATTGTTGAACACAGATAAACTTATCACCACTATAAAACATTTTTGAGTATAGTGTAATAGTTCTGGTAGAAATCTAAGTTTACTTTTAAAAAAACGAGCTTCTTCTTGGAAATAAATCTTAAACTGATGTCATAGTGATGTGTCATGCTGGCTTACTTCTTCCCTGAGTCACCCCCTCTCCCACCCATAACATTAGCAGCCTAAAGTATGGTTTCTCCCTCTGCCAGCAAATGAATTATATTAGCGCAGCAGGCAACAAGAGCAATAGTGTCCTGTTCTGTCATTCCTGTTCTGTCTCATTCAACAAAATGATCACAATCAGCCAACAGGGGAGAAATATATTCATAACATACCCCTCATCACATCAAGCAGAACCAGAGTAATCAGGGCAGCTGCTGTGAGCAGAGGACTGCTCCTCATCCTCCCTCCTTCTTTGTTTATTAGCTCTCTTGAGGGCTGCTGGCTCACACAGACTGTTGACATTATTCTGGCCTTCATTCCAGAAACTTTCCTTTTATATTTTACTTGAGGTGCACAGAGACGTCTGTATCTGTATCTGCTCAGCCAACAAAATGACCTGTCTCTGTATCTGTATTCGGATAGAAGGCTGGACGTGGGTGTGGTTTAGACCCAAAGTCACATTAAATGAGACCAATGTTGTATTTTTTTCTAGCCTAATGTTCACTGGCAATGCAACTGTTGTGTCTTCAAAACATGATAGCAACTTCGGATAGAAGATCTGTTTTCATTGCATTATTTGTGCTTTGCCAAAAAACATATTCAGATTCTGGTGCCTCCCTAGATTCTATTATTTTTTCCTGAATGATAATATTCTGATTCGAGCGCATTCCTAAATTCTACCAATTTTTTTTGCAAATAACAAGCAACTTCAGATAGAAGAAATATCTGTTTCCAACCCATTAGCTGTGCTTTCCCAAATAATGGATTCGGATTCAGTTGCATCCTTATATCGTACTATATTGTACAGAATAATAACAAGCAGTCTTGGATTTGTGCTCTCCAGAATAACAACTTTGGTGTATCTGCATATTCCACATTTTCCCCTTATAATAACAAACAAGAGACAGAAGTACTATCTGTTTCCATCACATTATTTGTGTTTCCCAAATAACACATTCAGAATCGTGTGCATCCCTATATTCTACTACTCTTTCCCGAATATCAAGCAACTTCAGATAGAATACCGAATAACATATTTGGATTCGGTTGCCTCCCTCTATCCTACAATTCTTTTCTGAATACCAACAAGCAATAAGAGATAGAAGTAATATCTGTCTCCATCACATTATTTGTGTTTTCCCAAATTACATATCAGATTTGGGTGCATCCCTATATTCTACTACTCTTCCCCAAATAACAGACAACTTTGAACAGAATACCAATTGACATATTTAGATTTGGGTGTCTCCCTCTGTTCTACTATATTTTCCCAAATACCAACAAGCCATGGAAGACAGAAGAAATATTTGTCCCAAATGCTCAAGAACATAAAAGCTGAACTCCTTTTTCACCAGAGCTCTATAGGAGCTGAAGCTAAAATAGCTCATGACTGCAACACACACACAAACACAACCCTACTTGGTGTCAAGTTTAGCCAGTCAGCTGGTGACATGTCAAGTCCAGAGGAAACAACATACAGCCGAGGGGATACAGGGGGATGATGGAGAAGGAAGAGTGAGGAAGAGGATTAGTGAGTTTTTACCGTTGCAGAACTGTAGCAGTGATGAGGTGTCATACAAGCTGCTGTAGCTGGAAAATCCGTCCTCCATTCTCAACCTCTGCTCCGCTCCGCTCCTCTCTCTGCTGGCTCCCTCTGTTATCCACCACTCCTTCTCCTCCTTCTCCTCCTCTCGTCTCTCTCTCTCTGGTGACTCCCTCCTGTTATAGTTTATCGTTCACTTGGTGTCCAAGGCGCTCCCTCCATTCACTCTGCACGGGTCAGGCTCCCTGGGTGAGTCACCATGGCAACCCATTCACTCCGATTATGTCATGTGAACTCCAACCCCTCTTCTTCTTCTACTTCTTTTCTCACAAAAAAAAAACAACAAAATGAAAAAAAGTCCTCAAGTACAGCAGAAAACACTCCCTGTTGAAGAATGACGGCACCGGACCGCCCGAGAGACACAGAGACAGAAGTTAAGAGGCTGCTGGTGGTTTTGTTTTCGTCCTCTCCTCCCTCCTGCTCCTCTTTTCCCCTCCCTCTGTTCTCCTCTCGCCCTTCTGTCTTCAGCGGAGGCAGCTGTGTGTCGTTAGCTCTCGCTGATCTCCAGCAGAAAAACAGCTTTAAGAGGGCTTGAGCTGAGCTGAGAGCGCAGGCAGGCAGGGAGGCTCTGGCTCAGTGTGTGTGTGTATGTGTGTGTGTGTGTGTGTTTAGATAAAGCTCGGGACAGCCCAGCCTTCCCCTGTCACACTGTGGACGAGTCAGAGCGCAGGGGGCTGGGCCTGACGGATATATCCTCCTCCTCCTCTGTGAGAGGAGAGGAGAGAAGTGAGAAGATGGGAGGAATGAGAAAAAGGAAAGGATAACAGAGGAGAGAGGAGGGCAAAAGAGGTGATGAGAAAGGAGGAGAGAGGAAAGGAGAGAAGAAAAAAGGAAAGGTAGCTTCTGGGTCTGAAATTAAGCTGTATTATTTCTAGTGGCCAGCAGAGGGAGACTCCACTGGCTGCAAAATAAGTCTTGATTGTATGTACTCTTATGAGAAAATTACCCTACTTCTTCGTCTTCTTCAATGTAGCATGACGATCATTTTGTAACTATGGTTCCACTTAGAGAACAATAAGACATTAAAGCAGGGTATGCTGACAGGAGATTCTCAGTGAGTCCGTCCACTGCAACACACAGGGCTCATGAAACTCTGATCAAACTGAGATCAAATAACAATTATGATTAGATTATGTTACTATGTTGCCCGTTTTATGTTTAAAATGTGTTTAGAAAGATGTTTACACATACTGTTTAGCTGTGCTATACAAAAGATCGCAACCAGAAAACTGCCATTCTGTTTCAGAATCCCAGATGAAACTGCCAAACTAGAAAGTGCTGATCAAATACAGATCAATGTTCTGTTACTAAATTGTCTGTTTCTTGCTTCAAATGTTTTAAGATACATATTTTTGTTTACTGTTTATTTGTAATATGATAAAGATTGCAACCAGGCAGCCCGTCGTTATTTCCTGCGAAACGGACGTGCCAAAACCAAGCACTGCCAAAGTCGCCGTACGTCATCTGCCAGCTCCACATTCTTGTTGCTATGGTGCATGTTCTGGTTGAAAAACCAACTGTGGTGACCCCAAACACCAAATTCGAGGCTTCAAACCAGTAGTCAACAAACTACGACACACTACGACACTGTGTTTGGTCCAAACTTGGTGGAGTGGGAGAGGAAAGATGAAGAGAGGAGAAATGTGAAGGGAGGAAAGGATAAAAGAGGAGAGAGGAGGGCAAAGGTGAAAAGAAAGGAGATAAGAAGAAAAGACAGGGTAAGAGAGGAGATGAGAAAGGATGAGAAAGAAGGGGAGGGGAGGCAAGGAGAGGATAATATGGACATGGTAAGGTGAAGGAAGAGGAGAAGAAAGGCTGAAAGGAGTAAAAGGACAGGTTAGGAGAGGAAATGAGGAGATGAAAGTATAAAAGAGGAGAGAATGACAAAGAGGAGATGAGAAAGGGAAGGAGAGAAGAAAAGAGGAGAGGAAAAGAGGAGGACAAGGTTGAGGAGAGGAGATTGAAGAGAGGATGAAATGGGAGAAAGGGAGATGGGATGAGAAAGAAGTGGAGGAGATGACAGGGTAGCAAAACAGAGGAAAGGAAAGGACATGAGAAGAGAGCAAAAAGCAGAGGAGAAATCAAGAAAGAAGAGGAGAGGAAAGGAGGAAAAGGAGAAGGACAGAGGAGGGGAAGAAAGCAGAGCAAAGAAATGTAGATAAGAGGAGTGGGAGACAGACAAGACAAGGTAAGGTAGGAGGGGAGATGAAGTAAGGAGAGAGGTGATGATAAAAGAGGAGAGAAGTGAGAGAGGAGAGGAGAATATAGGACAGAGGACAGAAGAGATGGAAAGAAAGAAAGACAGAGGAGAGGAAAGGAAAGAGGGAAAGGGAAAAGAAGAGGACCAGAGGTCAAAGGAAAGAAGAGGAGAAGAGAGAAGGGGAGATGACATGGTAGGGTGGGAGAGGAAAGGGGAAGAAAGGAAATGATAAAAGACAAGAGAGGAGGACGAAAGAGGTGAGAAGAAAGAAGGACAGAGGACAGAGGAAAAGAGCAAGGAACGAAAAGGAAAAGAGACAGGGGGAGAGGAAATGAGAGGGAGAAAAAGAGATGAGAAGGCAGAGTAGGACACAGTAGAAGAAAGGTGGGGAGATTAGAGCCAAAAGAGGAGAGGAGAAAGAAGGAAAGAGGAGAAAAGAGAACAAGAGAGTAGAGAGGAGAGGAGAGGAGAGGAACAAAGACGGGACAAGGTAGGAAAGGAAAGGAATAGCAGAGATGAAAAAACAAACAATTGGTTGGTTACCAAAATGACCAAGGCATTGCAGGTCCCTCAGTCAATATATCACAGCTACTACATTATTCTCATGCTCTTCCACACACACGCACACAGTCACAGAGTCACACACGCTGTACATGTAACGGTATGGAGTCACACGGGGACACACATCCATGACAAACGAAACGCCACTTCTTCTTTCCTGCAGCCAAACATTCACACACTGCCAGGGGATCTGTGCTGTGCTGTGGCTAAACATGATTATCATTCTGTCCTCCGTCTGTCTTATCTGCCATGCTGCAGACTGCACAGAGACCGAGGGATCCTTAAAACAAGGACAAGAGGGGGAGAGAATGAAAGGGAGGCTAGGGGGATTGAGGAAAAGAGAGAAATAAATGGGATGGAGGGGGAGGGGATAGAGGAGAACCAGAAAGAGGGAGTGCTCGAGGAGGGTGTGGGGGTAAAGAGAGAAGGAGCAAATTAAAAAGTGAGCCGGGTGGGAGTTTAGTGAGGGAAAAAAGGGGAATGCCCCCCAAAAATGGGTGCCTCTTAATTCAAACTGGGGGTTTTTGTATGTGCATGTGAAGGGGGGCCTCTTTGCATTATTTATAATTCACTTGCAGGGAAAAATAACAAGGCTAAAGAAGACAGAGTCTGTGGCCTATATTCACGTCTGAAACATTCCCCCCTTTCTTGCAAGATCACAAGACGGAGCCGACAAAAATTACACAAAGGCAGGGGGATGCTCAAAAGGCGGCAGCGGAGGGAAAGACCATGAAAGGATGCATTTGTTTCCCTCGGCAGGTGTGATATAATCTCTGTGCAGGTATCGCTCGTAATATCCAGAATCATTTCTGGTTCAAAGGTGTCCCCGGCTAGATTTGACCTTTAACTGGAGGATGAAAGGGATGCAGCGAAGCACCTTTTAACGGTTGATCAGTTTATGGTTCAAGGCCCCTCTGTTGTTGACCTCAGTGTTTTCTCTCCCTCCTCTTCTACTCCCTCAGGAAAACACTGCACTCTGCTTCACTTATTACACAACAACAAAAAGCCACCAACAGATCCGCCGAGCTCAGCAGCAGCAGCCGGGATTATGTGAGAAAACAAGGTGCTCTTTGTAGACCAGTGTTACATTTGCACACTGCAATAATTGTTTTGTAAAAATCACAAGGATATTACGTTTCAAAACACAGCAATTAAGACTGAGCGTTGACCTTTACACTATTTGTACACATCACTCTTTGCTTGCAAATACAGTTAATGTTCTTATCTACCACCAGTGGTGGAAAAAAGGTGCCAAGTTGGTCACACTTTATTTTACAGTACACTAATGAGACGCAACAAGCTGTACTTTCTACAGATTAGACAAAAACTAGAAATAACATGTTCTTTATTAGACAGTGAAGTACACTTAAGTACTGTGCATTAACTCATAGACAAAATATTCCTTTACTGCTGTAATTTTGACTTTTACTTTGTAGCTCCGCTTCGCATATCGTTTTTAAATGAGGAAGCAGCAGATACGTGATTTCACTTTAGTTTACAATACAGTTCTGTTATAATGTGTCCCTCATTACCCTCTAAGAAAGTTTAATCAGTCTACCTGTGGGAAATAATACAAGGGCTGCCACCTCATAGTCCACTTAACTGTCAGTTGGTGCCAAGAGTCTTACTCACCCACGTTTTCATTTATTTCTTAAAAGCAGTACAAAACCCACCTAAATTCCATTTTGGAGCTGCACCTTGTCGTTAAGCCTGGGGGATTGTTGCAACATGCACCTTTTACTCTGGCGCACTGCTGCTAAGTGCACTGTAGCTGCCATTAGCAAGTTAGCTCAGTTAACGGCCTATGCTACGCTGCCTCTGAGATCAATGAAGGCCAGCTGACAGGTAATAATACAGCAGCTAAGATGATTTAAGATTACAGCGGCTCCGGCTGAACTCTGAATCCAGGGAAGATGAAGACGGGTTCAGGTGAGGACAGGAGACATGAAATGGTCAAGGAACAAGTTTGTAACTTAGCACCTACCCATCACAGTGTTAATAAGCCTGCAATTTTTTGTCTAATTAAGACAAAGTACATCTTGTTACATCTTATTAGTGTACTGTAAAATAAAGTGTAACCATATTTTTAGAATATGCAGTCACATGTCAGATGTTTTAACCACCCAAAGGCCTCAACATCCAGTGTTTTGATTCAGATACAGAAGGAATTTCATGCAGCTCATCACCCAGAGTGAGTGAGCTACACACACTGTAAACATCCTTTGTGTTTTTCCTCTGAAGGCTGTGAGTCACGCTGGTGTTTTGTCTGAAGGGGGTTCAGATTATTGTAAATCTCATTCTGGGGCAGATTTGGGATCTAGATTAGGGACAGGTCTGGTTTTTGTGTGTCAGTGCATATGCTCACGTGAGAGGAGGCAGCTAAAAACTGGGCTATCTTCCCTCCAAAATCCACCCCCCACAGCTCTGTAAACCCCACCTACAAACCCAGCGGGTGGCAGGTGGTGGGACCGCTGCTGCTCCACCCATCCTCTCCTCACACCTCCCTATTGTTCCCTCCTCCCACCACCCGTCAGTAAATCCAGGGGGTGCACACACACACACACACACACACACACACACACAATATAAACAGGATAGTGCTGTGCAGAGTGTGAGGCTATGTAATATGTCTGCAGACCACAATATACAGTCAGTGAGCCCCAGTTTAATGTGCAAACTGGGGCAACCATCTAAATGTAAATGATCTAAATATAAGTATTGATACAATTATTTTTACTATTAATATGGCTATAATCAACACTTTCATAATAACACAATGACAAAGCATAGTGAATATATTCCACCGAAATAAGTTACAACCTCAAATCATTTTGCAAGGTGCTTCCTGGGCTTAGCGACACTGATAATATTGTGATTGGTCATGAGAAATACAAACAAGCCAAAGTGATTTTTTCCCCCACCATTCCAGAATGGTAATGGGCTCAGCCAGACCCTTCTCCAGCACACCACTAAAACTAAGTATGGAAATATGTCTATGCAAGACTACTCAGCAGCAAATGGCAGACACAGTTAGTGCTTAGCTAGCTAACATAGTGGAGCATTTAGCAGGTAAAGAGACAGATATTTCCCTCAGGAGCTGGTGGAGACCAAAAACTGAGCTAAAAGAGATGTGAATATCCGACTTACATACACAGGTGATCTGAAACACGACTCCAAATGATACCTTGTAACTGTTGGTTGTTCCAATAAGCAACTGTCAGCTAACATATATTAACTTAAAATATGATATGTTAATGTACTGTCCACATCTTGTTTCTGCTGCCCACAATAAGAGGAGGATTAACCTCTAAACTTTTGCCATTGGCTCCATTTTTCCGAATTTGTTGTGTTGGTCTCACCTAGAGAAATTAATTTAAATTTCTAATGGAGAGAAAGGTTTCTACATATAATATGTCAGGCTGAATTTAAGGTAAATATGAATAAAATGTGAATTTCAATGAAAAAACATATGGGCTTGGCCTGGACTATTCAGTTCAGTGCAAACACACTGTATCCTCAGTAACATGTTCAAACAAGCACCTGATACTATCATATAGTTTGATGAATGATTTATAAATGTAAAGCAACAAGGATTAAAAGAAGTTAAATGGGAATCATGCAGAAACAAGAGGGGTCGTACACGCAGCTGTCTTACATAATACATCAGACAGAGGTGCGGTGTCTTGCTTAAGAGCACTTTGGCACGGCTTTCTCACCTGCCCTGCTGCTGACGGTGTTTTTACAGTTTTGGATCTCAGGAGGCACTTGAAGGTCATATTCAAACCGAGCCGGTTGTTCTTCTTTTCTTCCAGAGAGAGAAAAGAAACCGCTGACATTCCTTTTTATCCACAGATGATCAGTCAGTCTGTCAGTGGGCCAGGATTACACACAATCAAATCCAGAGCTGAGGAGGAAACAAGGTCAATCCTCTGTATGATCCAGCCACCATCTGTGTGCCTGTCCTGGTTATTGGGCTGTTTTGTGCTCTACACCATGAATTAATCCAACCTGGGGTCTTAATGACTCATATAAACATTAAGCAGCCTGGGGATGTAAATACTTTTTATATCAGTCAAGCTGGACAGCCAAAGACTGTATACCAACTTTATGAACATATTTTTAGGCAGTTCTGTGAAGGTTTGCTCCAAATAGTTAAACATTGCAGTATGCTAATGACACTGGGGAAGCTGCCAGATTTAACAAAGTTTTACAAGGCTTTGTAAAACGTCCTTGTCAGCATATAAGAATGTAAGATTGCAAAAATGAATTCACTGAAATAAAAAGTTATGAGCTACTAAATGTATCCCAAGTCAAAGATGATATTGAGACCGTTTATTTTTCACATAAGTGATGAGAAGGAGAGGCAAATGTGCAAAATCTAAAATGTAGCAGCAGGTAACAAAGGTCAGCCAACAGGAAAGTGTGGCAAACATATTCTCAACATGAAAGTGAAGTTATTCATTAATCTTCCTGGTGATAACTCACATGAAGTTAATGAGTTCAATAGTCTGGTCATTATGCCAACATGCAGTGCAAGGAACAGTAAAAGACTGAAAAGACTGCCAACAGCAGATTGAGATACAGAGATTGAGAAACATCTCAATAATTTCTGGAAGTATTGCCATGAAATTTGGTACCTACACTCACAACATAACTGAGTAAGAATTCTACATTTTTCCACCATTTTGATTTTGGAAATAGCTGGTAAACTAATGAAATTTCCATCTTTCTGATGTTGGCACTTAGCTGAGTACAGCATGCTAACATGTTAACTAAAAGAGTAAACATGATTCCTGCTAAACATCAGCATGTTAGCATACTCATGTTAGCACTTAGCTTAGCCCAGCCTCTCAGCACACTGTATGCAATATGCAAGCAATTCTGACAAAACGCTCAAATTTAAATGAGCTGTCCTACTTTCATTTTCCTTTTCATTGACACTAAAATGTCTAACCTTCTTAGGAACATTAATGTTTTATCTTTTCATATCTTATCTTACCTTAGGCTTTGGTTGATAAAACCAGGATCAATTCTCAAGGTGTGACAGTTTGACATCTCATAACAGGAGCTGTGCTATTGATGCACCTAGATGGTGAGAAGAGGCCAGACCAGCAGAGGATGTAATACTGTCTGTGACTGACAGGTTCACTCTTTCTAATAACTGTCTGGACAGGAGAGCAGAGACAGAGATGAGGAGAGATAGACTGAATGTGAGGGGGGGGAGAAAATCAGCTGAGTGATTGTTGAAAATACATCATTTCCCACCTGCTGGGGAAAATAACCTGTCATTCATAATACATGGTTATCAGAGGAGGTGTCAAGTCCAGATTAAAACACATTTCATGACACTGCATTATGATCTCTGGTCCCGTTAGATCTGACGTTATTAGCTTCAAGAATCTAAAGTAAAGAGACTGCTTACACACATGCATAAGCACCAGCTGATGCTCCAATTATTAAGGTCTAACCCAACACCAACGAGGAGAAAGCCGACAAGCCACTCTCTGCTGTGTACATGTGTGAAAGAGAAACATTTAGTTTAGTTCAACCCTGCAAAATCAACTAGAATCCATGAACAAGAGCTGTTGAAAGTTTTTGTCATTATGAATTATGTGGAGGAACGGTGACCTACTTTCAATGGGGGAGAGAAACCAGAAGGGGCAGCATCAGGCAGAATATGAGCTCTCATAGCGACATACAGTAGATGCTGGATTCAAAAGCACAAATGAAAACATGAGCTGTCCCAGTAAATCATCCACCTTCTTACCTGTCATCCTCTTATGTTTATGTCCCCTAAAATGTCTGATGTTGACTACACTGACTTGAATCTGTTTGTCACTAGAGAGGTGTTTTCACATTCCCCTACTGAAGGGAGAGATGTCTGTGCACTTCCCTGACAGATTTGGTACCTAACTACACTTACTATTATGATACATCTGATTTTGGTGCACAGCAGACTCCTCATCTGAGTCTGACTAAAGCTCAAACATGCATCGCTCGATCTCTGCGATGCATCCTAGCATGCTAGCCATCTTGACGAGGACTGCTCTGAACTAGTCAAACTAGCACCTAGCATCTGTGGTGGGCAGGCATGAGGCTCAATGAAGACGAAACAGTAAATGTGTTTCCAGCCCTTTTCAGGGTAAAATTTAATATTTTATGTAACCCAATGAAAACTAACACTAACAAAAATTGTACAATAATTTTTTGTACCATCTGCAGAGAAACAAGGCTACAGGATGAAAGCAAATGGCAGTGACATACTGCAGTACACTGTTGTGGGCCACACAAGCAGCAGCAATGCCAAATAATGATGTTATGGTTCTGAAAAACTGGGTCACCACTTGTGTTTTTAGTGCAGTCTTTTGGTCATGGTCTCTAATAGCATTATGCATGTAGAAATCCCCTGCCAGACTCTGTAATATCGACAAAACCCAACATTTATTTTAGAGAAAGTGGGAGTCGTGGGAATGTGTTTTGCCAAACTCACTGTGGTGCGATAATGCATTATGCATTATGGAAAAAATGGGTCTGAGTAATGCTTGATCACCTGTAATTCTTTAAATAAATCAGTAAATACAGGCCCTGCTGTGCAGCTACATTCACTCTAAGATAAACAAGAGTGTGCTTATTGGGTTCAAGGTGACTGATAGTGAAGAGGTGTTTTGGTGGCTGAGGCTTACAAACAAGATGTCCTGTCCCCTGTTAAGTCTCAGTGGATGGCGTGTGAAGACAGACTTTAAGGGACAGAGACACAAGAGGCACGTGAGTGTAGAAGAGGAGAATCTGCTTTTGGGCTGTAAATAGCTCCTAATCCTGAGGCTGTGGAGCAGCGTTACATGTCCTACTCCTGCTCCTCTTCTCTCAGTGGTGGAACCCATCAAAAAGCACCGAAGCGAGAATTATAGGTCACAAAACCACTACAGTGCACGTGTGTTATAATATGCTGTTAATTGGTATCACTTTATCTTGACTAAATAGACAGCTTAGTGTCATCTGACTTTCATCTCTCTGCTGTAAAACCAGGAAGTGAGTCAGCATTTTTGAGCCACGTCCCTACTGGTCTATTTATTGTATGCAAGCAATAAAGTCTGAAGTGGTTCTGCCTCATAGAGTTTAATGATTTGTTGTATGACACACATTGCACCTGTCAGTGTCTCAACTTTGAAATCTGAAGCTGTAGCTTGTCCGGTGTTAATACCTGACATTAAAGGGATAGTTCACCCAAAAATGAAAATTCAGTCATTAACCCTGATGTGAATGTCAGAATTTATTATTTAACAAAGCCATGAAATAAGTGGCCATAAAATACTGCAGGTGCCAATGACAGCGAGTGGCAGTTAAAGGGACATTTCACCCAAAAATTAAAATTTAGTCATTATCTACTCACCCTCATGCTGATTGAGGGTCTTTTTTTGTATTAGTCCACAAAACACTGCTGGAGCTTCACAGGAAAACAGTGTTGCAGAATCTCCAAAACAATGGAAGTGAATGGTAACCAGTTTTCAAACATAAAAAAAGAAAAAGAAATAAATTAATTAATAAATAAAATGCATTTATACTACTTGTCTGGTGTAATCCAAGTCTCCTAAAGTCCTGACATGCCGTTTGCACAGTCACAACAAACACACCCAGTTCAGACAGTGTGCATGTGCACATGAACGTGGCTCCGGGCTAACAAAATAAACCTGACCCTCAATCAGCATGGGGGTAGTTAGATAATGACTCAATTTTCATTTTTGGGTGAACTATCCCTTTTTGCCACTAGATGTCATTGGCACCTGCAGTATGATATAGCCACTTATTACAAGGCTTTGTTAAATACTCTCACATTCATGTCACATGCTGTACTCAAAATGGCCAAAACCTTGATTGTGGAACGCTGGACTTGGCTCGCCCTCAACGGTCACCATCTTGTCTATGGAGCAGAAGAGGCAGGGCTACCAAACTTGTGAATATGGTGGCCATGGAAGCAGCTGCAGTAACAACAGTGGCCACTGTGAATACTGAATTATACAGATACAAGTGATGCATGTACTTTTATCAGTAAGTACCACTACATTGTTGTTGGATTGAAGCCATCAATACATTTATTTGGTTAAGTTTGTAAAGATTTGGTACTGTGAATCAAATATAAATAAACATATTGCTTGTCAAGGGAGACTGGCATATTTTTAACCTCACACGAAATACAAAAAGTGAAACTGAACACAAATTAAGAAACAAGCTGATAGGTGTTTTGGTGGGTGGCAGTAAAGCTCCACCCGGCTTCAGTTCACCCATGAAGAAGAAGATGTAATCATTTTCCAGAAAGGGGTGATTTGAGATGGCACTTTGTTGAAATTCACACACTATGCAAGCAGGTACATAGTGTGCAAAGTACCAAGAGAAGTATCCGAATTGAGGCACAGCTTATTTCTTGATAAAGATCAGTAACTTACTATAACACCCATAGCTCAAGCTGTTTTCCCACTATTTTCAGTTATTGTACTAAACCAAGATAACCGCCTCCTCTGTTCAGCTTCATATTTTATTGACAGATGATATCTACACATTTAACTTTCAGTAGGGAAAGCAAAAGTGTATTTCTCAAAATACTGAACTATTCCTTTACGTTTAAAATCCAGTTAAGGGTATGCAGTGTTGGGCAAGCTACTTGGAAAATGTAGTTAGCTAAGCTACAATAAAATGACAAAAGTAGCTTAACTACATCAAAGCCATTTTTAAAGTAAAAATAAAGTACTGTCTGTGTTTAGTAGTATATTTATTGGCCCCCTTTTGTACTAGGAGCCAGCTACACAAATATCAAATTATTTATTTAAATTGACCACAACAATTTGGTTTTGTAGAGAAGTTTGCCAAAAAAACAAAACAAAACTGCACAAATAATATTTCTGAGTAACATAACCCAAAGTTATACTTTTCAGCTTCTCCTGTCTTGTCATTTCTCCTACCTCTTCCTGCCTAAATTCCCTTCACACACTCATGAACACAGTTTTATTCTTTTGCTGCCAAAGGACGTGTTGCTAGCTAGCGCCATGTTAGCTGTTGGTGTTTGCTGACTGAGTTGTGATGATTAGCTTAGCTAGCGATTGTTGTGTTAACTTCGGGAAATACCTGAATGTGTGTCCTTAAATTTGAGTTGGACGTCTTGGATGTGGACAGATGTAACATGAACTTGTTCAGGTTTGGCCACGGAGATTCACGACACGTACACGTCTCCTGCTGCGCGCGGCCCATCTTGCCCCGCTGCGACAATTCGCGGCCATTTTTTTTCTACCCAGTCTATGGCGGGCATCAGCAGGAGGGCAGGTACGTGACGTCACATGGAAGAGACGCATTTAAGGTTTAGAAATGCGTGGGGAAATGTAGCTTCTGTCGACTGTACCGCGTTATTCGATCACTAAAGTAGCTTCACTACTGAAAAGCTGTTTGATGAAGAAAACAGCGACGTTACGACCACGTTACTGAGAAATGTAGTTGAACTAGTAACGCCGCTACTGCCCAACACTGATGGTATGGTAATATCTGACCTAAGCTGATGCTAGCTGAATTAATGATGTGGTCTAAGTAAATGTCCAGGGATAGGAAATGTTAGAAGTAAGAGATTTAATGACCATTCAGACAGCATAATACCAGACAATTAATCTTCAAAATGTATAATTCCTTAAAAGGTGAAAAATGTAAACTTCAGCCCCAGTGGTTTGTATACAATATGTGACCCAGTTTTAAAAATACTCCACCAAAACCAGCTGTCTCTCTCACGCATACAGCACTTCTTCACAATGTGCTTTTTCAGAGGTGACAAATTCACCTTTTGCTGAACATAATCATTGTGACAAACAGCCAACACCTCCGCCTCTGCAACTGTAGATCCTTTATTGAGTCTTTGTCCACGGTGTGTACAGTCTGTGCAGCGTACACCAACTTTTTCTTAGACCCTCAAATTGGATAAGGAAAATCTCCCAAGAGAAAACTTTTAATGGGGAAAAAGGACTCCTTCTTGCAGGATGGAGTGGGCAGACATACACTAGGTATTGTATATGTGCAGAGAACAGGATTAGATTTTCACTGAGACACATGAGCACTCTGAGAGGACAGATATGAACACATAGGCAGGCGAGATGGACAGAAGGAAGAGCACTGAGGAGCATAGAAAGTGTTCCAGTAAAAGGGACCTACTCTATTATTCTGCACAAAAGTATGACATCCATAGCATCGTGACCATATCAAATTATATTGTGCAGTATTACTTGAGCCTTCATTGCTTCTGTCAACCTTTGATACCTCTTCCCGTCTCCTTCCTCCCTGCCTGACCTCCTCGCCTTCACGCTAATGATGCAATAGAAGTGTGGAAGAAGGGTTATAAACCACACTGACTTCTCTACATCTAATCTATATGTTAATGAGGCATAACTCGGACACAGAACTGGTGTAATTCAGCGGACTCCAGTCCATGGAAATCTACTAATGTGACCGATGCTGTGTGCGGCCATTAAAAAGCAGAAAACAGCGTCTTGCAGGTCAGTAGGAGACATTGTAATTTGTCAACCCACAACTGCTGCGAAAATGATCCATTTATCTATCAAACCCGCCTCATCACTAGCATGAAAGTCCAGAAGTGCTATGGTGTGTAACATGGACACACTAACACTGTGTATCCCAGAGTGTGCAGGGCTGTGTGTTCTCTCAAGCGACGACAACATTAATCACATCTGACTTGCTTGGCCGCTGAAACATCCATGTACACCCTTCCCCCATTTCCTGAACAACCAAGAACTCTGCTCCACTCTTTCTCTCTGTACCACACACAGATGTACAGTATATATACAGAATTGGGAGGGTTACTTAAAAAAAATATTCTGATATAATTACTAATTACCTGTTAAAAATGTGGTCAGTAACCTAATCCAAGTATCACAATATTAAAGTAATGCAACTTGATTACTTTCCATTACTTTTGGATTACCTCAATAACAAATATGTTGAAATTGTTTAGTCTAATATAACGTGTAGCAAATGTTAATAGCTGGTCTGTGCAGGTAACATTAGCGGTGGGTTGGTCTATGTAACCAATGTTAGCGGTTGGTCTGTGTAGCAAACATTAGTGGTTAGTCTGTGTTGTGAACATTAGCAGTGGTTGGTCTCTGTACCTAATGCTAGTGGTTGGTCTGTGAGGCTAATGTGTGGTTGGTTGGTTGGTAAGTGTAGCTAATGTTAGCGGTTCGATTGTGTAGCTAACGTAGATGTATGAATGAACTAGATAGGACGTTGTCGTCCAGCCTTGCTGCCAACTTCATCACAATGTAAAGTCTACAGGTTGAGTGGGAAGTGGTAGGTAGGAGAAAGGAGGGAAGCACTACTGTGCATATTCAGTGGTCTGTCTGGTAACTAATGTAAGTGGCTAGTCTGTGCATCAAGCATTAGCAGTTGGTCTGTGTAGCTGACATTAATGGTTTATCTATGTAGCTAATGTTTGCAATTGGTCTGTGTAGCTAATGTTTGCAGTTGAACCATGTAGCTATCATCATCAATGGTTTATCTGTGTAGCTAACATTAGCAGTTGCATGCATGCATACAAAACTATGTCCTTGGGTGAAAATGTATACCCCTTCAGCACACAGTGTTATCTTTTGCTTGCTTTTCATGCACCACCTCCCACAGCCTACACTATAAATTCTTGAATGCCTTTTCTCTCCATTCCATGTTATGCTTCCGCACCAAATAAGCTCTCCTCCTGCATTTGATGGTCTCTCCTCTCCTGTTCCTTTCAAAGTCAGAGCAACTCAGTCCTCCGATCAATACGGCCTAAAATAAACTCTGCTGAGGAAATCTGGCGTCTGCTGCAGAGTTTACTCTAATGCATATGTCGTGGCAGTCACGTTCCTCCCTGCACGTTTCACACACACGGCGCAAAAACTGCAGGTGACTGTGCTCAAACCTGCATGACAAATGACCCATTTTCACGCAGTTTGTTCACATGAGGAATAGGTTTAACATCAGCAAAGCTACTTGTCCTCATATTCAGGGCACAGATGGAGGGCTGACGTCAGCAGGCCATGATGCTGTCTTCATGTCTCATCTGCATTTCTGAACACTCACTCTTGCATGCCTACACACACACACACACACACACACACACACACACACACACACACACACACACACACACACACAGAAGTCTCCGTGTACACTATTTGTATTGCAGCCGGTGGTAACTGGATGCTGGTAGGTTTCTGTCACATAAAGACTTGTCAGCTCCCATTGATGCTCCCATAATTCTCAGTTACATGACACACAGCAGCCAGAGCTGCTCTTCATTTTTCACCAAACTGATCTCCTTGGAGACAGCCACCGCCTTACACCCCCTCGCCCCTTCATCCTCCTCACCCTCCCCATCTCCCTCTTTGTCCCTCACCTCCCATCTTCCTCGCTCCTCTTTCACTTCCCCTTTTTTGTCCCATCTCATTTTCTGCACTTTTGTCCCTCATCTCCATTTGTATCCCCAAACCCCATTTTCAACCCTTTTTCCTATTTAACTTCCCACTTTTCATGACCCTGTGCTTTTCCTTCATGCAATCGTCAGTACCACCATTCATAAAATGTGCAAATACTGCCACCTGCAGGACATTTGATGAACTGCTTGATGAAGTTTTTACATGTTATTTTCCTTTTCATTGTCATGACTTGTTAACACTGTACAGCTCATAGAAGCCCTGTACTACTTTAAACATCTACTGTTTCCTCTCAGAAAAAAACACAGCTACACCAAACTAGACTTCCTAAGAAGAATTCCTGTTTCTTGAGGCATGTTGGGACATGCATTTTTGTAAAATCTTCCATGTCAATTTTCTTATTCTTTCCTGAGAATTAAAAATAACATTATCATTATTATATTCAACATAAAATTCTGCTGTAGTTTATTTATTATTTTGTCATTTTCATTATTTTAAAGTCACCAGAATGTGGAAAACAAATCTCTGAAATATATAATGCTGATATCAAAACAAAGAAAAGTCATGTGTAATCCCGTTATTCCATGCACATAACACACTAATACACTTTATCCCTGTCAGTACAATTTTGTGTTAAATTGAACTTTTTGTTAATATTGCTGTAGATTTGAGAATGCGACTGGTATTTAAGGTAACAGTTTTTCTGAGCAATGTGATTCAATGCATTACTCTGTACAGTATGCCTTTGTGTGTGTATAAGTGACTACAAATGTTGCTGTAAATATCAAACTTTGTGCTGTAAAATGACAATTAAATGAACCCTTGACCCTTGAATATTATTTATCTAACACTAGCCAGTAATGGTTTTCGATTAGTTTGCTGTCATGTTAACATTCAGAAAAGATTATGGGGACTGACTATGTATATAGTTTAAATATGTCTATACTATTATAAAGTAAACATTTATAAGAGAATGCCTGAGAGTTAAACAGGGCTGAAAACTAAATTTTTCACCACCTTCCCAAACCCATATGGTTGAACAATAACAGATTGACAGCAGCCAGACTGATGCGGCTGCCCGATATTTTTTGTTTATGCGCCTTGTGAGCGCAGGCCGATTATCTCAAAATGCCAGATAATCAGCCCCATTAATCAGCCAATTTTCCTCCCTTGATGCTAAATACCACACAGTAACAACAGACCTTTTTCACTGAAAACATTTTGACATCACAGCTGCAAGCATAGGTGTAAATAATCAGATTAATTATGCTTGGATTCCATTTAGCTGGTTCAGTTTGAGGTTATTGGTATTTTGCATTTGTTCTCGGACATTTAACAACTAAAATAACTTGTTAAAATAATTTGAATGTAATATACGACCTTATATATACAGTAAGAGAGATGTTAATTTATTACCTGATTTGGGAATAAATGTATTCTATGTGCTGTTGAAACTGAAACTTCTCTGCTCTCTTACTACTAGGCCACTTTTCTAAACAGTTTATTTCTACAAGTGCGGTTTCCTTTAAGTGCTGTTTCCTTCAGATAACATCTTCATTCCCACACATCCTCAGTGGGTCAGCTTTGCACACAAACATATGTCCTTACACTTCGGCACGGCCAAATAATGGTTTCAGAAAATACAAAATGAGTGAAATGATTAAATTATTGCACAACCATTTCAGAATTACCAGTTTACCCAGATTTTAATATTTAATTCAGAATAAGTGTAATACAGATTCATAATAGCATTCATTGTGGGAAGTTATTCCTGCTCTTTATTTGTGCCTGATGTTGAAAATTCTGGGGGGGGGGGGGGGGGGGGTTGCAGATCAGGACAAAACCACAAACATTTTTAATTTGAAGAATTCACTGCAAGCAACCAATACTGTATCAGGTATAACTCCATCAGAAATAGAGGAGATAAATACTTGTATACAGTAATACGTATGGCCACATTCAACAAATCTTACGTAATTGTTTGGATTTATTAACACCTGAAAAGTAACTGCAGAAAAGACCCAATAAATGGAATGAATTACTTATAAGTTGAGAAACAGAGAAGAGGAATTCAAAAGAAACTGGAATAAATGGGTCAAGGAAATTTTAAACAATAAAACTAAAAGAGTTCAGCAGGATCCCCCACCCCCTTTTCTCCCCCTTCTTCTTTCTCTATCTTTCTTTCATTTATTCCATTCTGTTTGTAGTAACATATATAAGCCATATATATGACAGGATTAATTAATTGTAATTAAAAAAAGTTTTTTGTTTTTAAAGCAAAGGTGTAATATTGAGTAATATTGAGAAAACGCTCACCAAACAATGTGAAAAAAAAAAAAGCCTGAGTGTAAAGGTGGAAACTCCAGGTTTAAGACTTTAAAATAACACTCACACATGTCCATACACATTACATACTCACATTTTCTGCTTTTAAATGGATTTTATCGTTGTTGTTGTTGTTATTGTTATTGTTGGTAATTATCATTGTTTCTGTCATACACATTTTGTTAGTATTAGTTTGTCATCACTTGTATTATTAATAAGCCTCTCCCTGCACTGTATTTTATTTGTCATTTCTGTGTATATTTTTCAAATTGTGTAAAATAAATAAAAAACTAAACTAAATGTCAGTAGCCTCTAGATTATTCTATCAGTTTGTGGTATCAACAGGACAGGAGGGCACAAAAAAGGGAACAGCATGAGCTCAAAGTGTTTCGGTGCCAGTAAGTAAATCCCAGCGACTAAGCTCTAACAATTTTTATGTAACTTCCTGGCAAAAACATTAAAGATGATATGATAGATAATGGAGGTGTGGTCAGCAGCCCATCAAATACAACAACAACAGTCTTGGCAGCCGAGTCCTATAATTGACAACATCAAACTGTTGAGTCGTGTGTAATTAAGGGAATCATGCATGGATGGACTGAGCCTGTAGAGAAGGAAGGAAACAGGAAAAAGAGGAGATAAAAGGACAAGAAGAGATGAGATAGACAGAGGGACGGAGTAACTGAAACATGAGTGACTGGAAGAGCAAGACAAGGGGACGGTTTCTATTTATAACTGATTGTGTCTGTCGGTCTGTAGTAAGGGCTTCAGCTCCTCTCTCAGCTTGGCTGCACTTGCGGGAAATGGCCCTTCACTTAATGCCTAACTGCACACACACACACACAAGCAGACACCTGCACATACACACCCCACATCTTTATACCATTTGTCCAGAACAGTCAGGTCACATGCAGCACTGTTGTGTACACTGGGAGAGCCTGAGAGGTAAACCTACCTTCCTCTCTGCTCTGCTTGTTTCTCTACATATCTGTGATCAAAACTTGTGCAGAGTCATCCTGCATTATTTGATGAAACGAGAGGGAATTCTCTCCAAGTTTCCATATAAGGGCCGAAACTGAACCAGCTCCTCTTTGCAGCTGAATACTTGCTGGGTGAGCTGTCTCAGTGGAGGGCTTAGCAGGACGGGCCCAGAAAGACCCTCTACACCCTCAAACATATGCAGACACACAAATCCAAACAGTTTACAAGCACATATGCACAGATACACACCTCATATATCTCTCTCTTGAGCAGAGCATGCACGCACATGTGCACCACAGTGTTTTAGCTTACCCGTTGCTTGCCCCTCACAGTCAGACATGGCCACAGAGAGGACAGAAGAGAGGATCAGGACAGTGTCTTCTCTTGTCAGTTGAGTCTCTGCAGCCTGTTGCTTCTTCTGAATCTGAATCTTTTGCTGGCAAACTCTCTGTTAGCTGTCAGACTCTCTGTGTTTAGCTTCCTTTACTTCACTTTCTTTCTCCTTGTGTTCCCCCCTATCTCACCCTCTCTCAGCAATCTGTCCAGTGGCCAGAGGATATGCCAATCAAACATCACACACTGTGCTATTGGTCACTAAATTTATAACCAACAGTCCTCCCTTGGGATACTGTTTCCCTTACATATGGTAGGCCTTTTAAGATATGATTTCATGGACTTTCTCATATATCTACAACATATGGGGCCACATTACAGAAACTTAGTAACTTGTAGAGCCTATCAGTTAACTGTTTAGTAACCATGGTAATTAACATTAGGGGGGAAACACTATTACTGATGAACAGTTCATAAGTCAATGTTCATATCCTAACATAAAATAGGAAAAGTATGTTACACAAGCATCCTAACTTCTGAAAATCTTAAATAATTTCTCCTAACTCTCCTAATGATAATTGTATAATTTCAATTTAGTTACAAACTAGCCAAACTAGCTATCTTAAGACTTAAGATAAGAAGTTCTGTGAAATGGCACCTGACCACTAAAATGAGGCAAAAGAAAGAAAATGTAATTTTTACAAGAAGGCCAAGCCCTCTGCTTACAAATTCACCGTAGCATCTAAAGAACCTCAGTTGTTTTCCTGTGTAATTTTCTTCTTATCCCTTGAGCCTTTAACAGAAAACACTGAAAGTTCTTACTTATCCCTTGGGACACAGGTTGGCCCAAACCTGGCATTAATCTCAGTATTTTTTGTCAGTAGTAGCTTTTCTTTCCAACTGGGGGCGCTTGTGTCTCATTGAAAAGTAGCTTATTCACATCAGGAGAAATCCTTTGTTGTCTTCAGCTCCTCAAGTGGCCTGGATACCAAGAAATTTCCAGGGTCAAGTGACTCTGTGCTCAAGACTGCAAATTTGACAGCTAAACTTAATCTCAATGGTCTGTTTTATTCCTCATAAAAAAAGCCAGAGGCCATGTTTCCAAGAGGTTGCATTTGCTGCCAACTTCTGCTAAACGCAGACAGACAGGCGGGGGAGCAGAAAAACAGAAAGTTCTCTCTTTAATGAAGACGAGGCAACATAAAGAATTCCTGAAGAGGGAAAACAGGGGAAACAAAGATGGCAGCCAGCTTCATCTCTCCTTCTAAGCACTTTCATAACTCAGGAGACAAAGAAAAGTGCTTGCCAGGCACTTCATAATGCTGTACAGATTACCGGCCCACTTGAGTGCACAAATGTTCCTCAGAACATGCTTAACGCCGTGGAGCTTTGATTAAGCTCAGCGCCAACCTCTCCATACCCTCATTCCTGAATTACTTTTCAGCTTACTCAGCTGACCCTTTGTCACTTGACTAGGAGGATTATCACGAGGGACAGGTCCCACATGTGACTGAGTGGGGTCAGAAGGTAACTTGTCCAACAGGACCAGTGTCACAGAGGTTAGGATTTAAGTGTCAGGGACCAGAGGTGGGAAGTAACTATTTCAGGTATCTGTATTTAACATGGGTATTTATGTTACTGACAACTTTTTAGTTTTTACTTACTTCCTACTCCCTACATTTTAAAACAGGCTTGTTACTTAATGAATTTGAGGGGATTTATTGATTATTCTTATTTAGCATCATTGCATCTTCTCAACATCAAGACCAATTTCACTCTTAATGGACAATAACACAGAAAAGACAGTTTCTTTTGTGCATAACATGCAGGACAGACACAACAAGATGAAAATGATTAAAAAGCAGTAACAAGAAGAAAACAATAAAACAAGGCAAAAATAATGGCATAAATGATATAAGATGAAAACAACATAACAAGACGAGAAAGACATAAGACAAAAAACATCGTAACAAGGGGTAACAAAATGGTGAAAAAGACAGCAGGATGAACATGAAATGATGTAACAAGATGAAAACAACAAACATAAGAAAAACAACGTAAAAGACATAACAAGATGAAACACATGACAAAATTAAAACCATGTAGCAAGAGGAATGAGACATAACAAGACAAAAGACAACTTAAAAGGCATAACAAGATGAAAACAACAAGACATAATGAAAACAACACAACAGGACAAAAAAAGCAGAAACAAGACATAACAAGACATTGCAAGACAAAAATGACATAACAAGGCAAAAAAAAAGGCATAATATAAACAACATAAGACAAGGAAACAAACATAACCAGATGAAAACAACATAACAAGACATAAGAAGAGGGAGACAATGTAAAAGATAAAACAAGCGACTTAACAAAATGAAAACAATATAAGAAGACGAAAACGGTGTAAAAGACGGAACAAGATGAAACAAATGTAACAAGGTGAAGCAAGAAAAACAAAGACCAACACAATGTAACAAGACAAAAACAACATACCAAGATGTAAGAGGAGGAAAACAACGTAAAAGACATGACGAGATGAAAACAAAGTTCGCAAGAAAAAAAAAAATAAATAAAATAAAGTAGTAAATAAATAACAAGACCTAAGAAGAAAAAAATGGCGTAAAAGACGAAATAAGGCGAAACAATCATAACACAATGAAGGACAGAGAGGGAGACTCGACCACAGAGAAAAGGTGAGGTTCAGTGAGCTTTTCACCAAAACAGCTGGTAAAAATGTCTGTCAGAGGACTACTTTTTCTTTTACACTTCGAAAACAGTTCAGAGCCTGCACTTTTTTTTTTACTTTTACCTGAGCAAAGAAGTTGAATCAGTACTTCTACTTTTAGCAGAGTCTTTTTCTAACATAAGTATCTGTACTTCTACTTGAGTAAAGAATATTTGTACTCTTGGCACCTCTGTCAGGGTCTGGGGTTATCTTGAGATTTTTGAGAGAAAACACAGGTGATGAGACGTTGGAGGGTTTCTTGCGCCCTTATCTGTCCTCCAGGCCTGTCAGTGACCCCCTCCTCCCTAACTTAACACAGCACCCAGCCTTCACACCAGGACCAGCTTTGATGTTTGATCTCCACCTCTTGTTTGCAGAAGAGCTCGAAGGCCCTTCTGCAAACGTAACCCAAACCTTCACCCCATAAAGACCTCTCGACCCCTCTCGCTCTGGCAAACAGAAAGTGGACCATCCACCACTGTGACTGGTTTTACTTAG
Organism: Lutjanus erythropterus; assembly: GCF_056507025.1. NCBI lineage: Eukaryota > Metazoa > Chordata > Actinopteri > Lutjaniformes > Lutjanidae > Lutjanus > Lutjanus erythropterus. Next base: position 12,876,823 of record NC_139334.1, read on the forward strand.
TAATGATCACAGGCAATTACTTCGGCTGAGGTAATATACTCCAGAGTATTCAAAATGGTATCCAAATGATACTTAATTAGATTGTAAAGTAGTTTAATATGAGTTTTCAGGCCTTGGATTCTTACATTGGCTATAAACAATGCAGACGAGAACAAACTAGGTTACTGGGAGAAGTTAGACAGAAGCAGGAAGTGTGACAACATATTTTTGACCACTGCAATAACCTGGTGTCTGTAAAACCTGCACTCATTTTTACCCATATCCAGCGGGCTCATTGCTGCTGTTAATTACAACTCTGCACAACTCTGCAACTCTGAGTGATATTATGTTACTTGTTTGTTGAAGTACACACACTCTTTGTAAACAAGTCAACAGTCAATGCTGGAATGTTGAGTTTAAGTTAAGACCTTAACTTTATTTACATGCAGCAAATGCCAAAACAAGCTCTAATTTTCAGTCGTTTTGCAATGAAGAGAGCGATCAGAGCACAAAAAACAGGTTGCAAACTAAAAACTGCTATAGTAATTAAGTACTGAGAGCCATAAAAGTAACTATCAGTAGCAATTAAGACCCATCAAATGGTAGTAAAAGCTAATTAAATGTTAGTGGAACAGTTTGACAGACTAAAGATCTAAGATGCATAGTTCTGGGAACCGTTGTGGTATCTGATGACTGAGTATTGAAGGAATTGACCTTCTATTGTGTCATCCTGTATGGAGGAAATTTGTAAGAAATGAGATAATAAATGAAAAGATGCCAACATACACACAGGCGGCCAAACTTCAACGTGACAAATAGGCTCGTATTGCATTTATCACACAGCCAGGAGTACAATGATGAACAGGCTAAAGAGGTTGCACAACATTATAAGTATATTTTAGAGTACAGGAAACTGTATAATTAATAAATGTAAGGTTTGGTTGTATTCATTGTTAATCTACAATCTACTTTTTTTGATTTTTACTCTTCAATTATGCTGGGAAATGGACAATATTTGCATTAAAAAAAATCTGTTTTAAAACAAAGATGATTATAAAAGCATGTTTATACATATGTTATCAGTAGGTTTTCATAGTTTTAGATTTTTAAGGTTTTTAACGCATTTTTTAATTAGTGGAAGTTGTGAGTTATAAAAAAAAGCCCATAACTCATTCAAGATATATACAGACATCACCTCATCCATGAACATAATTTCTGCTTGAGTCATGCCAGATAAATTGTCATCAGCCGTGGTGGGTGCCTGACAGTAACGACAACAGCTCCCATGACCCCACGTTCACGACGCCATCAAAGTACGTCTTCTGTCATTGTTTTAACGAGAGACTCCGAGCAGCAGAACAGGAGATTATATGCTTTATAAGGGATCTAAAATGACCAAATTAATGACAATACAGGATCATGTCATCAGCATATTAATGAATATTACTGTCATGCAGCTATGAGACATTAAAACAGAAAATAAAATGACCTCATACAGATCCTTATGAACACGTTTGGTAAATAGTTCAAGTGCAGAAGACAATTTCCTGCATTTATACTCTGATTTATATTTGTTTGTTATGGTTTTTCAAAACAATTTACATATATCAAAAAGAAATAGGTTTAGTAAGCAGCAGCACATGCTTGACCACGTCAGTTTCCTTTGATAGAGCAATTAAAAGCACCTCACAAAGCTGTACAAAGTGGGCGATAATTGCACTGTGATTTGTCCCGAACCCAGCTGGATAGTGACCGTTTGTAATTTCCATCAAAGCAAGTGTGGTGAGCTTTTCATGTGGCAGCACTGATCACTCTGTGTGAACTCAGTTTAACCAGTTACAACTTCACCATAAAAAGCTGCTTAAACATTAAAGCAAAAGCAAAAATGGTCACATTTTATATATCAGTAGGAATATATTAATGTTAACTATTTAATATTAATATTATTTTGTTTACTTTTACTTTTTAAGTACAATTTTGAATGATCATTCATTACAAAGACTGTAGCCTCTCTAACATGTTGCCCTTTCTCCTCAGTGTGTCTCTCTCCATCACTGTCTCTGTTGACCTCCTGCTAAACCACTCTCTCTTTCTACAGATGTTTTTCTTTGTCTCCCCTCCCCTGTGTTGGACAGTTTCTGTCGTCTTCAGTTGCTGCTTCACTCAACAAGTTGCTACCACTTTCTTCAGCTCACATCCACTCAGCACATAAACCTTCGGCTCTAAATGGAAGATATGAGAGCAGTTTGAAAGTTATTCGCCTGTATGCAAATTATGGTCACAAACTGCAGTAATGCAGTAATTTAGACGTGATTAGTATTAGTTCTTCTCCACTCTCACCATGTTGTATGCCTTATACATTTTGTGTTGTGTGCATTTTTAATTAATTTAACACTTGATTATTTAATGTCATGCATTAATGAAAACATGAGTTCACAGCAGTGTTTTGTTTTGTTTGTTTATTTTAAATATGCAGGGTAATTTTTATATTGCACACGCCTAAGTGGTTTTGGGTTTATATGTAGATACTGAGTTTTTTTCATTTGTTCTTTATTTGTGCATATAATAAAACAAAGGAAAAGAAATATACAATCACATAAAAAATGGACAAATAAGATGACAAATAAACCCCCAGAGGGTTTGGAAAAGAAACTCAGCTTACATTGAAATTAAAGACAGACATGATTACAACAAATTACTACCAGTGGGTAGTGTCTGATGTTGAATCTTTTCCAACACACTGTGCACTAACATGCAATGTAGTTTTTGTTTGTTGGTGCTGTGTATTCAGTACCCTACTGCAACCATGGTTTAAAAGCCATAAAGGCATAAAATAAGTATTTTAAATCTCTAAAAATCAGTAATAGATAAACAGTTTAAAGATAGACAAGTTAAATGTTTTAGATTTACAAATTCATAGGTTTTAAGCAAGTATTTTACTTGATTTAATGTTAATAAGTTGTTTTTGAAAGGTGACAGTTCTCCATATCCTGTTAATCTGTTACAGTTTAGCTGCAGCTTCACGTTTAAAACCTGCATTGTTTACACCGCCTCACTTATAAGATAAATTATAGTATATTTTTAGGCGTTAAGACCACGGCAGGTGATAGTCAAAAGGGAGCTTAATTAATAATGGGTGAAAAGGCCTCTAGCCTCCTTTAACAGCTTTATGTTAATGATCCTCTTGTGGCAGCAGCAGTAGTGTATGCAGGTACTAATGAACTCTTAATAGTGTTAAATCTAGCAGCCTCTGAATGATTCTACTAACTGTTTTATAGCCGTGTGGGCAGAACCCTAATTGGGGACTTGTGGCAAAGAGCTTCTCTTCACAGCCCTTCACAAGTTTAACAACCTGCACAAGGCAACAGAAGCTGCACTTCATTGTGCCAAACAGGAGAGAATACAAACAACTTCAGCAATTATAACTAGTTACTTAGTTTGCTGTTAAAAAAAAAAAAAATCATACAGGAATTTAGTGGAACCAACTATTTTTTCTCATTGACTTAATGAAAAAAAAAAATGCTGATTTAATTTATTCAAGTTAATCAAACTTAAAATTTCTAGCATTTACTTTCAGAACCTGTAATTACAGGTTCTTCTGACTTGATGTCTTTTGACTTTAACTGACTTGACTTGAATGAATGCACTGTAAAGAGTTAAATCAACTCATTAAATTAAGTTTCCAAAGAAACGTGGCGAGTATATTACACTGTAAACCCAAATAAGTTCTAATAAAGTCAGATGATCAGTTGCCACAATTTTTGTTCATTAACTCAAAAGTTTTATTGTTGGTCAATAGTACATGTGCTCTTTGATTATAGTTACATTAAAATTATCTATTAACTCCAATATTTTCAGGAAATTCAACTTAAAATTTTCATTCAACTCTCACACTGCAATTAGTTGACAGAACTGAATCATTTGAATCAGACACAAATAGTTAAAACAAATAATTAAACTTATAGTGTTGTTAGTAGTTTCATTTGTGATTATACTTATTTACTTGGTTAATTTACTTCCCTGTCAAGCCAAATATTTTGGCAAATTACACCTGACATTACAAGCCACTGCTTTGTTCTGTATCAGACATTAAAAATGCAGTTGGTAAGACATATAAAATGTGAAAAGAAAAGCATCAATTATAATTTCAAGTTGCTTACAACATATTTATGTACAAAAAATTGGATTAATTGTGCACAGAATGGCAGAGGAAAGACAGAAAGTGTCTTTTTTGATCATGATAAAGGACTTTCTTCCTCCCAGGTTTCTAAATCTGCAGAGCTGTCACGAGAAAAAACAAAAAAAGAGTTTATGGATCAACAAGATTAATGTGAGGGGAATGTTTCTTAATTACGTGTAAACTGAAAAGGTCATAATAGAGGCTAAATGTGTTCTTGAGTTTGAAGAAATTGCAAAAGCATATCAAATTAAAAGTCCTGAAGGCACAAATTCATTTAATTGTGTATAATTCAGTGGCTCAGAAGGGGGCCGTGGTGTATTTCTGGTGGAGGATTAACTGTAGAGAAGGAAGACTTCCTCTGGCTGGGGGCAGTCGTCCCCCCCGCTGGGAAACGGCCGAGGTGTGACGGAGGGGATTCCAGAGCACGCAACAAAAGGCAGGCACTTTGATTTGAACAGCAGTTAGTCAGCACACACACACTCACGCAGACACACACACACAAACCACAGTTCCTGATCCTCTGCAGCCCTGCCCTCAGGTCTCAGCCGGTTGAAAGACAGGGGAAACTCCAGATGCTTCGCAGCAGTTGTGGGCTGTGACTTGGAAGGAGAAGGGAGCAGTGGGAGACTGGCAGGAGGAGGACACTGATGGAGGGTTTAAGTTATGTATGGAGTGGAACAATTTAACAGCAGCGGCAGCGGAGGAGGCCTAAATTAATAGCAAAGCTGTGGAGGTTTTTGGCCTGAAGGAGCGGTTTCAAACAGAGAGGGAGGGCAGTGGAAGCAGCAGCAGAGGAGGAGGAGGACGGGTGGGGTGAGAGGAGGTTCCACAGACTGTATGATGGATGGACTGGTGAGGAAGACGAGAGGTGGGGGTGGGGAGTGGGAGCTTCAAAAGAAAAAATGACCCAGACTGCTGCTGTGATGTAGAGGGAGGGAGTGCAGGACAGCAGAACATGTGGGGATCTCATAACCAGACAAGGGTTTAAAGCACACTGTAAAAAATCAGTCTGCAGAATTTAGTGTCCAGGTTGTCTTTACAGTAAACTGAATTTGAAAAGACAAATTGAGGGAATTTTGTAATGACTCAAAACAAATACACTTTTTATTAATTCAGTTGTACTTAAGAAAACATGTTCAATGAGCTCGAGATATAAAGTTGAACCAACAACTGTCACACTGACAAACATTTTACAGTTTTTACATCAAAATTAGCACATGCCTGATAAGAAAATAGGCAACTGACCCTTTTCCTATTGCCAATATATTGTATATATAATTCTGATGTGCTGCTGGATGCTGAGATTCAACTCTTTGGTGCAGGAGAGCAGAAAGAAAGACATTTTTAAAAGACTCTGCATGTTCAGCTCTCAGTACTTTTGAAGCTTCTAACTGATTATCTGTGGTTTAGTTTCGCTCCTGTGTCGCTGTTTGTACTTCCAGTGGTCTGTTTTATTTTACTGTTTCATGTTCACTTTCAGCTGGATAGGAGTGGTGTTAAGTTAATCACCAAAACCATAACTTTTCTATATTTTGCTGCTTCACAATAAAAGCTTTCAGGACACAAAATATTGGGGGACTTTTATTGTGAAGAATATATAGGAAATCTAGCCTTTTATGGCTGTTTATCTCAAGACAATTGTGCATCAGTTAAATACACTCCTTCAAGCAGGTGCGAACTCCTGATGCTGATGCTCTGAGTCAAACCAAAGCAGGCCAAGCAGTACATGTGTGTAGAAAAAGGGCAGAAGAGTTGCAGAAGTTACTAACAGAGGCGACAAGTCTTCACTGCCTCTACCAAAAAGGTACACAAAAAAAATGTCCACCTAGGTGTCATGTTTCCATCACTGCCATGCGGAAATGGAGCTGATAAATACCTGTGACATTTGACCCGGGAATCAATGCTGCTTGTACCCTTTCACATTGACAACAGAAGCCAGATGTCAGTAGGATTTTTTTGCCCAGTGTAAAAGGGGCTTATGTGAAACTGCTCCCTGTGACTTAATTTAACTTTAAGTGTTGAGTGTTATTTTAAGTTTCATTACTGTAAAAACAAACAACCATGACTTATCTTATAGTGTATTACAGACAAACAGCAAGTTTTTGTCACATATTTTTTCCCTCCAACTATAAAAAGAAGGGTGTCAGGAGAGTTTTAATGAGTTGATTGAACTCTGAACAGTACGTTCATTCAACTCATCATTTCAAGTTAAAAGAATTCAAGTAAGAACAACTCGTGTTTATAAATTATTAAGTGTTTAACTTAAGTTTAATTTGAACAAATAAAACCTGAATATTTATGTTAAGTTAATGTGACAAGATTAGTTGATTCCAGTTAATTCCTGTATGATTTTTTACAAAGTTAAAACACTGAACATGAAATAAATAAACTATTTCCAAAAGTGAGAAGTAATAAAGAACAAATACTTTATTACTGTACTGAAGTAGAGTTTTTTGGCTACTTTACTTGAATATTTACTTTTACTCTCTATTGTGACAAAATGAATGTATAATAGCTGTATTTTCCACTTCTTACATTATTTAAAAAAGGCTTTTAGTTTAAAGGGAGTTAAATGGATGAATATATGTAACAAGATGAAAGAGACAAGAGAGGGAGACTTGACTGCAGAGAAAAGTTGACATTCAGCTAGCTTTGCACAGAAACAGCCAGTACAGATGTCCCTCAGAGGGATACTTTGTATCTTTGCATTTTTAAGTACACTTCAGAGTACATTTTATTTTTTCACTTGAATCAGTACTGCTGTGTTTTTGCCTTTTGTTACCAAAGAATGTGTGTTTTCCACCTATGACTAAGCTTTGTTTAAGAGCTGGCACCAAATCTTCTTTTTTTTTTTTCATTTTAATGCTCCATTTGGATTATACTGTACAGCACTGCAGTAATCAGTTTTGCTGTACAGCGGGAAACTATGCAGTGGGTCCATGGAGATGTCACTGGATACAACGGTGAGCTATTACACCTTTCAAGATGCCTCTGTAGCTTTAGTGGTAGGCATAAACCTTTTGACTGGGGTTAACTTCGGGGCTTTTAAAACATGATCCTGCCACACACACCACCCCCCGACACAGACAGACAGGCAGAAATGAAAACCTCTCCTCACACACACCTACTTGCTCCCTCTCCTTCAGGGGCCTGCTAAAGCCATTATGGCTCTAAAAGAGATTGTATCGGCTCCGGGCAGACAGGCAGACAGACAAATAGTTAGTTAGACAGTTAGATATACAGACAGCGCCCTGCAAACTAAGACGCCTCTGTGCTCGGGACGGGCCGGCTAAATGTCTGGCTGCTCTTCAGAGGCTCTCAGGTGTGACCGGCCGGTCTCCTGTGTACCGCAGCCAAGGCGGCAGACAGGCACAGAGGTGTTCTGTGAGCCTGGAGTCGAGTGAATATCTGCTCTATCTCTCCCGTCACAGGCTGCATACGCCGCTGCGAGCAACTCAAACACAAGCCAGATCTTCTTTCCTGCAGAACTATGCAGGCTTTCACTGAGTTAATGCATATTTTTAGGCTGAGCCAAGGTCAAACATTTTTGCCAAAGACCTGCCTGACACGTAATTTCTCCCAGCAGCTGCGGTTTCTTACATCTAATGACTAACTTTGCATTCGAATCAAAGACTTTAGCCAGACCACAAATGCATTGCAGCACGGTTTTAAGAGAGGATGATGGAGGCTTTCGTTCTTAGCTTAGCATACACGTCTTTCTGACTGCACTAACACTGCTGCACTGGAGGAGCCTGAGCCCTACAGAAGAGGCCCTGATGTCCCCCTCCCTGCACACACACACACACACACACGCACATGCACACACACAAGTCTTCCCTAAAATTGCTGATGGCTTGTTTTCATGAACATATATTATTTCCAGATGGAGGTCATGAATAAAACCTGACGGAAACAAGTCGGGTGAAACTGGAAACTTAAAAAAACAGAAATGGAGGGGTATGGAGCTGAGTAAAAAAACAATCTTCCTCCTCCTCCTCCTCCTCCTCCCCAGCTCGTTCCATGAACCTCTAGAAAAGAGCAACTTGTCAATTACACGGTTAAAAACAGGGGAACAGTGTGCCACACATGAACATGTGGACAGCTATACCACATGATACTATGCTTTCAATGTCTCATCCCTAAACATCCCTAAACAAAAAAAAAAAAAAAGGCTTTCATAACAAAACAAACAAAAAAAGCTTAGAGGAGCTCAACCCTCGAAACCTCCACACATATTTCCAGCTAAATAAACAAAGTCAGGGGAAAGAAAGGGAATACTTTCAGACTCAACTGAGAATACAGAAACTGTGCTGTGAAGACCTCCTTTGGAACGGCCGCAGATTCACCAACCCTGCAGGCTCTCCAACAAAGCTGTATATGAAGAACGACGCGTTGTTTTGCTGTGAATATACAGTGAATAAACTAATGAATATATCACATTTTGCATTTCTGATGTGTTTAATAACATTTAGGCATAAAATAACATGTGCAGGCTCCAGATGAAGCCAGAACATCCATTATCTCTGTCATAAGGAGTGCCAAGACAAACCAGACGCCAGACATTTTCTTCTTCGAGTTGATGAACTGGAGGATGAACCGCAGCTGTAAAATACAATAAATTAAAGCTCATCACTGTGAGATATTCAAAGGGTGTGTTCCATTATCAGTCTGAAGACTGCTGCATATTTTGTATAAAAACTGATCTACTGCTGACTTTGATTGCCATCCCACCCGCTCCTGTTGAGTTCTTTTTCACATGATGAACTGTGAAATTAATTCCCAACCTGCAGGAATCCCATAGGAATCACAAAAAAATGTCAGCCTCTATTCAAAAGGTAACAAAATCCACCTACGAACCCCTCTTAAAGCTCACTAATTAACCCGCCATTCAGTATCTTGTTTACTTAATCTGTAGAAAAACTGAAATGTTAAAGACATTTCACCATTTCATGGGGGATTGTGTGCCACAGTATTTCTTGGCGGGGACTGGTAACTTCCTTTAAAAATATAATTACTTTTGGACAGAGCCAGGTTAGTTGTTTCACCCTGTTCCCAGTCTTTACGTTAAGCTGACTGAATAACTAGCTGTGAACTTATACTGGCCAGACACTGTAAAGACTGTTATAAATCTTCTCACCTAACTATCTGCAAGAAAATGAGTAAGCATTTTCCTTCAAAACAGTGTTTCAACTAGACTTGCACCGATTAATCGGCAGTGCTCGGAATCGGGCCGGTTTTCACGTGACTGGCCTTGACCGGTGACCGGCCGGTCAGCGTCACAAATCCGGTTCTGTGCCAGTCATTGTCATACACATGTTCTGCACGATGGTCACGTCATGCGCGCAGCAGACAAACTGACCGTGACGTCAACACAGCGCTGATAACAGCTACACACTCTGACACACGTCTGCTTGAAGATGGTGTCAGAGACAGATTCCAAGAACAAGATAAAGAGAAGACAGACAGTCTACAACGAAACAGAGCAGCTGACAATGTCGCAAAACAGCCGTAAACTCTCTCGCACTTCAGGCTAATGCTAGCAAGCTAGCAGCAGACTGCTGTTCACAGAGGGACAGTTAAAATCTCACCTCCTGTTCTGACTGAAGAATAAACAACCTGTGTTGATGTGTCTCCTCAAACATTTTCTCATCCAGACTCCTTTAACTTCTGTGTTTGTTTTTCTCACGGCAAAGTTTTACTTCAAACTGTTGCACCACGTTAGTCTCCGGTTTGTTTACATCCGCTTCCACAAAAGATCACGTGAAATCGCGTCCCACGAAATCCCGCGAGATGGTATCGCGAGATCACGTTCACCCAATTCATAATCTTAATATAAAATTATAACAAGGCCTGGTTGTAATCTGGATGATTTTGGAGAAAGTATTAAATTAATATTTAATAGTCAGTGTCTTATTATGAACATATTTACAAGAAAAGTTGCAAAAATGTTTGTGAATGCTGTCAATTACAGTTCTTAGAAAGACTGAAAATCGGAACCGGCCAAAATCGGAATCGGTAGGTCAGACCCATCAATAATCGGAAATCGGAATCGGCTAAGAAAGTTGCAATCGGTGCAAGTCTAGTTTCAACGGTGTAAAAACCAAAAGCAGACCAACTGTTTCCACTCTTTATGCTAAGCTAACTAGTTGCTAGCTATAGCCATGAATTTACTGGGCAGATACTGTATGACAGTGCTATAAATTCTCTCACCTAACTTTCTGCAAGAATTTTCCCAAATATATACTTCAACTGTGTAAAAAACAAATTAAGCCAACTGTTTTCACTATTTATTTTAAGCTAACTGGCTCCTAGCTATAGCCATGAATTTACCAGGAAGAAAACTGTGGAAAAACCTAAAGTAAAACAACTAACTATTTGCAGTCTGCTAAAATAAACTAAATGTCTGCTAGTGGTATCATCCTCTTTGTACAGTTTTATCAATCTTCTAATCTAATACTCTGTAAGAAAGCAAATAAGTATTTTTTTCCAAAACAGTGTGCTGTGTAAAAAAAACAAAACAAAACAAAACAAAACAAAAAAAACCTAAGCTAGCTGTTTCCAATCTTTGTTCTTATCTAATCTAATCTAATTGTTTGCTCATGGCAGCTTCATCTTTAACTACCCTGCAGACATGAGCGTGGTATCAATCTTCTCATCTAACTCTCTGTAGGAAAGAAAATGAATGCATTTCTCAAACTATTCCTTCAACAAATCCAATATTGATTTTTGTGCTCAAGTGTTTTGGGCTATCTGCAATTCTTTCAGTAAGGTTTCAAGTCTTATTTACTGTAGAAGAGATAAATCACACACCCCTGCGGTGGCTTATTCCCCCACCTCTCAACCAGTCCTTCAAGTCAGCCCTGCTGTGTTGGTCCAGTGAGTTGGTTTGGTCTTATCTAATCTAACTCAGACTCCTTATCTCCATAATCAGACTCTAATCAGCCAGCTTTGTCCAGACAACAAGGGGCCAACATGAGGCAAAGAGGACCCTGAGGCCTCACCGGTGTCTCAGCCATAAAAGTGTAATTTGTAGACTGGGCAAGCCCTTTCAAGTCAGCAGTAGTGATGTGACTGAATGACAAAGATATATGGAGTTGGTTGTACTTTCGTTTATGATCCTTGTTTTTCTTTTAGCAATGAAATTTAGTTTTTGTGTTATTTTGTGTTTCTGCAATAAGTTGCTGAGTAGTTCCAACATCATTTGAATTTCAGTTCAAAACATTCAAAACCTAATTATCAACAGAATTTGAAGAACAGTCAGTGATGTCTACGTATTCTGTTGCAGAAACATATAGATAAGTTTGCATGCTAACTAGCTAGCCCTCGCCTGATTTGTCTGGTAATATGACTTTGTACCGAAAGAGGCAATAGTGAGTCACTGCAGCATCCAGTTTACCCTCAGTCCAACATGAGAGGATGAAATAATAAACAGAAGCATAACAAAAGCTAACACTGGCGTTGCTTTCCACTGCTGGAGACAGCTCTTAGCAAGTAAAGATATGAAGTTTGAAGCTGAATTCACATCATTTCTTCTAGACTGGTAAGTAAACAGCTGTTAATAATAACACTGATTTTTTAACGATACCTTATAAAGGTAGTTAATTGCATAACATTACTCGTAGTGTTAATATGTTTGCTGAAGCCCCCTTTACACCGAACAAAAACCAACTTACACCCATTAACATCTGGCTTTTGTCTTCAGTGGAAAGCGGTTCAATCAGCATTAACTCCGGGGTCAAATGACTCTGCAGTAGCAGGGTATTTATCAGCTCCAGCTCCCATCGGCAAAAATGTAAACACAATGACTGGTTGGACACGCTAATTTTCACCCCTTTTTGGCAGCGGCAGTGAAAGTTTGTCTCCTCCGTCTGTAACTGTTGCTCCTAGTTGCTCCTGTTGCTTCTTTAGCTCCTTCCCAAACACATATGTGGCTTGGCTTGACCTGCTTGAAGGTGTGTATTTAACTGAGGAGGAGCTTGTATTTAGCAAAGCATCTAAATGGTGGATAAACATTTTATTTCCTATAAATTCTTCATAACAAAATCCCCCATTATTTTTTTTATGTAAAAGCTTTTATTATGAAGAGACAAAATCAGAAAATGCTGAGAAATTCTACAATATTTTAACACGACTCACTATCAGCTGAAACAGTCAAATAACGCAGATTCCTAAAAGTACAAAACAATTATGCAGGAGAGAAACTTCAAAACACAGAGATTCAGTTAGAAGCTACAAAAGTACTGAGAGCTGAACTCAGCTTTTAAAAACAACTTTCTCTCTGCTCCCCTGCACACATGAGTTGAATCTTGGCTTTCTAGCACACAACAGGAGGGAAAACTCATCCATTGACAATGGGAAACAGGTCAGTCACTTATTTTTATCGCCATTTGTGCACTAATCGTGGTGTAAAAAGTGGTATATATTAACCATTTGTTGAAACAAAGACAGATCTATGGGAAGGACTGTGCATTTCTTTGTTTCTTACGGACACCTCAACTTTCTGATGATATGCCCTGAATTTGTTTGGAGTGTGGATTTGATAGGTGGCCAATTCTTACATTTAGCTCCTTTAAAGGTTTGTGTTTTTATCCCTTTGTAATGGCAACAGGAAACATGTGAAGAGTGGGAGATGACGTGTTACCAACGTCTCTGGCTCATATCAGTACATCACTGGTATTTGGTCTGCTCTTTCTCTCCCACCCGAGACTCTGTGGCAGCAACAAGTCCTGACTTTACAAATCCTTCAGCCTGCCACCCTGAATGAAGTCCTGCCCTTATCTCAAGCTCACCCGGTTCGTCCTGGCAGGCACAGATGGCAAGCCCATTCGTGTGCAAACCGCAGATTGAGCTCTGATTGTCCTGATGACTGCCTTTGTCTCACAGTCATGCCCCCTCTCTCAACATAAGAAAAGGCCAGTAAGTAAGCTAATTTACATGTATTAATTAAGGCTCATAATGAGCTCAGCATGACGGGGCATTTGAATGCATTCCTCTGTCATTGTGCAAACTCTGCGGAGCTCCGTAGGTTTGCAGTCTCAGCCATTCAGATGGGCTACAGATTGCAGATGTGGGGGCACACGAGCAGATAAAGGATTTAAACACACACAAAACCAGGTCAGTATACACATGCAAGTTTCACCTCCCCCACTGACACACACACACACACACACACACACACACACACACACACAAACAAAGGCGCTAATGAGAAATAAATAGGCTGTTAGATATAGTGGTGTCATTTTACAGTAAGATTACCCTTATAAATGATTTAAACATGGTTTTAATTTGGCTCTAAATTAGGTTGTAGATCACTGATAAACTGTTACAACACATCGGATAAAAATTACCTGTTGCTTGCTAAATAGTGAGTCCACATTCATCTGTACTGTTAAGCCTCAGATCTTCTCCTTCAGCAGCATTTATACCTGTTATTGTCAGTAAGTTACTAAAATTTAACCACCGTCATGCATGTTTACCTCGACATTTTCAACATGCACCATTTTACACTTTACAATAAGGCTCCCTCATTTTGTCTGATTTCATTTTAACTGATCCAAGGACTATACAGTAACAGCTGATCTAATCATCCTTATGTAAGTCACATAGAGGCATTAGTAATAAACTGAGATGGTTTCATAGCCAGTTAAAAACACCTTGTAGTGGCTTTTATTAACCTAATTATAAACCATTTATAAATCATTTAGAAGGGTAGCCTTATAGTAAAATTGAACTGATGTTTGATTTAATTCAACAGAAAAGCAAATGACCACAACACCAAAGAGTAGAAACAATACATTTATATAATTACAAATGGCAAACTGTACAATTACAATAAGTGAAGTATAAAAAAAACACTGAAGTGAATAATTTTTCATTGAAAATAAAAAAGTTTCACCCACAAGGTGCACGTAAGCTATAATGCACAATCATGTAAGAACAATTACATTTCATTCAATCATATAAATATTTACGAAGTAACCACTATAAACTAAGTTAACAAAAGTACATAAAAACAGACTGCTCTGGAATGGTTTTAATCATCTTCGTTCATTGTTGACGTGTAAATGCTTACATGGTTGTTGCCATCTCATACCACAGCGCAGCTAAGCCAGAGAACCATGAAAAAACAGCCACAACCTCAGCGCATTAACATCAAAGTGTATTTGTATAAGAGCTTGTTTTCTTTTCTCGTCCTCAGGCTTCAAACGCTGAGCTGCAGCGGCTGTTCTTATTACCTCTTTGGCTTAAAAATCCTTCTACTATGGGGACCCGGCCTCACAAGGAAAGCCAACACACATGGCAAATAAAGACAAGGTAGAAAAAAAAAAAAAACATGTCGAGGGCACAAGGCTCTCCCCTCCTTAATTGTACCTGAAGGGAAATCCCTTTAAATAGTAGTTGGCAGAGGCAGTGAGCTGGCAGGCAGATCAAACAGTCACTGAGCAGAAGCCCTATAAATACATCACATTCACTTGCCTCACTTCAAACGCCTCCTCCTCGGCGCGGCCTCTACGCTCCTCCTGCGAATCCACAGGGCCGAGCTGCGTTCAACAACATGCTCACAAGGAGGACGCACTTCTCAACATTTCGCCTCGCCTCACATCCCCGTTATCTCTCATCCCGCTCCAGCTCAGTTGAAACAGGACTGTTCTGTTTGTTCCTCACGTCACACTGTGGACGTTTCGGGGGCTTTGGTTTTCTTCACGTACACCTCTGACATCCCATCAGGCACCACATGACTGAAGCCGCTCCTGAAAGAGGCCAGGAGGCGACCTGTGAGGCACAAACAGTCATGTTAAACACATCTGCAACATCAATAAAGTAACATGTTTTGACTCGAAATCCTTAATAACTGTATACAGCTCAACATTCAAAAGCTTCATGAACAGATGAAAGGAGCAGCGTCTGTTTACTCAGCAGTCTCAGTCATGTGACAGGCAGACATGATTTACTGGGTAATTATACATGCTTATTATAGAGCATTGCCAGTATTTGTGCATGAGGCTGATTCAATTTATGTAATGAGTTTAATTCAGACTAAAATGAGCTGGAACTAGAACTACCACCTCGCGGTTGCATGCCTCCACTGACTCATGTTTGTCCAGATGTCCACACTCATATATCATGTGTGGGGAAGACTTTGAAGGAATTTAATGAAAACGACTATTAAGTGTATTTTTTAATCACTATATTGACATGTGTGCTTTGAGTGAATATTTTTTCCAGTGAGAAACATGCTGTCTTCACTTAGACACTATTTTCACAGAGGAGGACAGGTGATATGATGTGGCAGTGAAGTTGACCTTTGACCTTTTGGATATAAATCAGATCATTTTATCCTATTAGACATTAGTGTAAGATTTTGTAATAATCTGTATATGATCTCTTGAGTTTCAGTGCTTACAGTGACCTTTGACCACCAAATTCTAATCAGTTCATCCTTGAGTCCAAGTAAACATTTGTACAACATTTGAAGAAATTTCCTCCAGATGTTCCTGAGATATCTCGGTCACGAGAATGGAACATACATGAGATCACAGTGACCTTTGACCTCTGACCATCAAAATCTAATCAATTCACTCTCGACTCCACGTGCATGTTTGTTCTTGAGATATCATGTTCATGAGAACGGGACAGATGGATAGATGTACGTACGTACGGAAAACCTGAAAACATTATGCTTTCATTACTGGTGTGGAGGCATAAAACCAAATCGGGACAGGAATAAAACCTGATGCTTAAAAAAAAACTAAAAAAAAAAAAGGTCGATATCATACAGACTTGTTAGATTTAGTTTGCTGTTATATTTTTCAGTAGAGTGTAGGAAGCATTAGTTTAATTCAAACTAATACTGTATATTTAACATTTTGTCACCACTACAGAAACACAAGGCCACTGCTGTTAGTTAGTGGTCTTATTCACAGTGCACAATCTATTTGTATTGATTACTATAATGCTTTGTCTTCATATTCATTGTTATTGCACCATTGGTTTTGGCCTTGGTGCTCTATATTTTATCCACAATGCCCCCATAAATTTGTGTATTTCAAGGGCCAAAGTGACCTTGCACTAACAATGACTTAACTCCAGACCTGATATCTACTAATAAAAAACATTCTATACAGGGGAAAAGAAAGGAGTTAATCTGTGTCTTTACTAACCCGTCCACGTCTTCTGTCCCGTCAGAGTGAAGCTGTTGCACTGAGAATGGGAGTTGCAGATGTGCGCCGCCTCTTTGGCGCTGTGCACCGACAGCACGCAGCCCTGCTGGCTGTAGGACGGCCAGCAGCGGTACTCCACGTTCCCAGAGGTCCCCATGCCTCGCATCACGGTGTAATCTAGCCACAGAAGACGAGAGATGCCACTTCAATACATGAGGCTACTGAAAGATTTTGAAGCGCTCTCTGAGGATAAGATGAAAGTTTAATGATCCCCGAGGGGGGAAACTGATACTGTGCAGTGTCGAATGAAGAGAATACAGATAAGAACATGAAGAAGAACAAGCAGGACAAACAGGTTGAAGGTGAAGATACACCGCCTTTGTCATGCAACTACAAAGCTTGCACTGACTCAAAGGGATTCATAATATGGTTATGATTGACAGGTTTAAAGGTAAAGAATATATTCACGTATATTTAGCAGTTTTATGTTGATTAAAAAGGTAACCTGAACATGAACTTTTTAAATTTTGCTGCCAATTTTTATAGAGATTAGGGCTGCAATGAATTATTGATCAATGTGCCAACTATTGTCTTTATTGTTTGGTATAAAGAATGTAAGAAAATTCTGAAAAATCACATTTTTTTCTTAAATAGAACTTCCCAGAGCCCAATATTATGTCTTTGTCTGGCAAGAGATACAGAAGTATACATCAGATTTGTATTATCTTTTATATTTATTTATAAATCTATTGTAGAGAATCTTTGTGTTGTTTTATTATGTGCAGCAAAGCGACATCAAAACCTGATATACAACCCTGCTGCATACTGATAAATAAATCTCTTTCATCTTGTATCTTGAAATTGCTTCTTTTTTCTAACTAACAGTTCAAAACACAAAAGATATTTAATATCTTCTTACACAAGAGTGAAAGAAAAATAGCAAATCCTCATGACTGAGATGCTGGAACTACAAAATCAAGTTTGTGATATATTGTGATTCTGTATACTGTAGATAATCTCCTTAATTTTCTGAAAACTGTCATAGTATAAAGAACATACCACCATATGCAAAAAATCTGAGTTAAGAATTGACTTTTTTATGCCGTCAGAACAGGATGGATAAAAACACTAGGGCTTCAGGGGTTCAAACACAAACTGAACCACTGTCAGAATGAGAATCTGTACAGTATCACAAAACACGTAACATTGCGATACTCAAGTGTATTGATATTTTCTTATATCCCTAACATCTATTACATATAAAAACAATCTCCATTTCACACTATTTGTAGCGTTTCTCTTGCAAACTTTTTGCCCGCCCTGAAAAATCACTTTCCTTCACCTCACTCCTGCCCAACATTTGTGTTACATTCATCATTATAAGTCTTTCAGTCAGACGTCTCGCGGATCTGGCCTTAAATCATCTGCTACACATTAGCAGGAGCCATGAGAAAGAAGCATGCACACATGTGCCAGCACACACACACACACACACACACACACACACACACACACACACACACACACACACACACACACACACACACACACACACACACACACCAGTGCAGGACAAAAGCCTCGTCTGTGAGTCCGTACGGAGGAGGCACACTGTTACAAACTGTTAACCTTCCTAAATGGCAGGAGCCGGTGTGTGTGTGTGGGGGTATTGTTAAGAGGAAAAAGACACGAGGATCTGCCTTCTGGGCTTGAGAAAAGGGAACAAGGAGAAGGAGTGTTTCGAGGATCCTTCTCAGGGGAGAGGAAAAATGAGGCCTGTTGGGGAGCTGTGTCTCAGCTGTTGAGGAGACAGAGACATATGACTATAAGCTCTCTGTGTTTAAGATGAAGCATGGAAAAACGCCTTCCTTTAATAATAAAATAAATATAAAGTATATAAAACATTTATGACAGTGCTTCACTCTTTGCCTTTTAGAACACAACTAAATTCATACTTGCAGCAACGGCCACTTTAATAAATTACGTCCACTCCTTCAAATCACAGATGATCTCAACAGTGGAAAAGTTACATCGACATTAGCCATGAATCTCCATCTGTCAGCAATTTCAAATTAAGACTTGAGACCTGATGATGTCTTTCTCACACACACACACACACACACACACGCTCACATTATTACACTATGTACGTCTTTGAGCTGCGTTGCCATTTGGCTTCTTTTATCAGGCTTAGTTATGTCTTTGGCTTCGATTCTATTTTTTCTCTTTTGAGGGGAGTCGTTTTAATGAGTCCATGTGTTTTTTAATACGCAGCCTTAAACTTTTTGTTTTTCTCTACTGGTTGTTTAATCACTTAAAAGCAAGAGTTCAAGAAATACAGTTATTTGCTTTCTCGGTGACAATTATGGCAAGATCTATACCACTCTCATGCCTGTGCGTTAATATGAAGCTGATGCCAGCAGCTGGCTAGGTTGACTTAAAGTTAGGATAAAGAAATACTGGAAACAGATTGCCTTTCTCTGACTAGCAGTAAAAAAAACCCTGCCTACCAGCTCATCTTAAGGTCACTAATTAATTACCTTGTATTTAATTTGCTTAATAAAGTGTAAATGACAATTTTATGGGAGTTTATGCGCCTCACCATTTCATGGCAGGGACCAGTAACGTAACGTTGCCTGTATGCTACATTAAGCTAACTGTAGTTGTACAATGACTGGACATATAATGTAATGTAGTGAATATGCAGACTAATGTAATGAATAAGCATTTCCCCCCAGAACTATGTTAGAGCTAAGCTAGCTGTTTCCAGCTAGGTTAAGATAACTGGTTGCTAGCAATAGCGGTACATTTCCTGGACATTTAATGTAACTCTCAGCAAGAAAATGAATAGGGGGTTTCCCAAAACCACATTTTAAGAGTGTAAATAATTAACGCCAACTAAACCAAATAGCTATTTCCAGTGCTAAAATGACAATTTGCAGTTTTACGGGGGTTATGTGCTAGACTTTGCTTGGCTAGTAGCCATAACTTCCTAATTAATTGTTATCAACTGGCTGAGACTTTAAACAAAGTCTCTTCCATGAAAATGCAAATTAGTGAACTTAAGAGGTGTTAGTGGGTAGATTTTTTTTTACTCTTAGTAGAGCTAGGCTAGCTGTTTTTAGTCTTCTGACTTAAGCTAAGTGGCTGCTAAGAGTAGCAATACATTTACCAGAGAAAAAACTGTACCAGACTCCGGCCAAGAAACTTAATAGGCCCGTGTTTATTTACCAATATGTCAAACTATAAACAAAACTAAACCAAACAAAACTGAATTAAGCTAAACTACTAAGCTAAATTAAAAACTTTTCCTGGCTTCGACCTCAAGATGACCTCTGTTTCAACTAAACCCACAATATGGCGAAATAATATACACAGACATTTTTTTAGGTCTTATCACACACACTTAGCAGCGGCAGCAGCAGGGTTGACTCATGGCACCTCCTTGTTAAGCTAAAACATTCCCTCCTGGTGTCAGCCTCAGCGCCCAGGCCTCTTTACCCTGAATCTGTGATTAAATTCACAAAGCGCTGCTATATAAACAGTCCAGCATCTGGGGGACGGAAAATCTCACCACAGGAACGCAGCCAGTCATTCTGTTATTAATATTTCATAGCGCTGAGAGGAGCGGCGGGGAGGGGTGAGGGGGGCTGCAGTGGAGTGGAGCAGAGTTGAAGAGAAGAAAAGTGAAGGACTTACAGTGCTCATACTGAAAGAATACAAAAAGTGTTACAGAAAGTTTGCAAAAGAATTACTGACTATGACTGCTCTGAAAAGCATAAGTATGTTAACTGGAGCAGAGGCGGAAAGTAACTAAGTACAAATACTTTGTGGCTGTACTTGAGACTGTGTTAAGTACTTTGCTTAACTATTTATTTTTCTGACAACTTTAAACTTGTACTTACTTTAGTTTTAATGCATTTAAGTGGAATTATTAATTATTTCTTTTTTGCGTTAGGGTGAGCTGACTTCCCAACATGAAGACCTATTTCAACCTAAATGAACTGGACAATATCACATAAAAAAAGATGATTCCTTTGTGTCCAACAATGTATATCATGCACAACAGATGTAAGAAGACAAAAACAATGTAACAAGACATTACAAGACAAAATCAACACAAGTCATCACAAGATCAAAAACTACACAGTAAGATTAAAATGACGTAACAAGATGCAAGGAGACAAAAACAGCGTACAAAGAAATACCAAGACAAACACAACACTATGAGAGGAAAACAACATAAAAGATGTAATGAAATTAAAAAAGTCGTAATCAGACAAAATAAAGACTTTACACAGAAACAGCTGATAGAAAAGTCCTTCAGAGGAGTAGTTTTTGCTTTTATATTTTTGGTACATTTCACTTTTTCACTTTTACTGGAATAAAAAGGTGAATCAATACTTCTACTTTAACCAGACTCTGGTTTCATGCAAGTATCTGTACTTCTACTTGAGTATGTACTCCATATGTACTATGTAAGTGTGGACTTTTGCCACCTTTAGTTTCATATTAAGAATTCAAAAGTTGGATGAGAAAATCTCTATATGGACTGTTCTGAAAGGCAAAAAAGACTTAACATAACATTTCTCATGTAAAGAATAACTCTATGTAATCCCAGCACTGTTTTTTTAAATGAACGCCGACTGTGCTTTCTGAGCCAGAGACATGCAGGATTAATCCCACTTTGTTGGTCTTGTCGTCTCATTCCAGCTGCCTAATAAACCTGTCAAAACAGCCTGAGCGGGAGAAACAACCCCCTTCATTTTTTTTTTTTTTTCAGAGATACAAAATGAAAACAGAGGTGTAGACTGTCTGAGTTTTCTCCAAAAGTAGGGGATCAGAAAAAAGCCAATTCTCTCCAAGAAAAAAAAAGAAGAAAAGGGGGTTTACAAGAGGGTCCACTGTACCTTATAAAAAGCAGCCTTCATTCCACGAGCTCTTACCTCTGATTATTGATGGAGGCAGGTTGTCCAGGTGCAGGCCAGACTTGTAGAGGAGGAGGATGTGTTCAAAGGCCTCCAGCGTTTGATTGATGTCAGCTTTCAGCTCCCCTGGACACACAGAATGCATTAAATCTGGTAAAAGATCTAACTGACTACAGGCATAAAGTCATACTCATCCAGTGAGGATCATTGTTTTTTTTTATGTAACGCTTTATATTAAGGTGCCTGTAATAAGCTTTAGTTAATAGGTATAAAGACCCTTATCAGATGCTTATTAACATTAATTAACAAGACTAGAAGTATTAACAATAGCATAATAAACATGTTTATATTAGATTATAAGACATTTGTAAGAACTCAGAAGAAACTTGTTAAAAGCTTATAGACTGCTTAAGAATGTTAACAGAAGCCTTACGAATTTCTCATAATGGCATTACAAACACATTTACTGACTTTAACTAACTTTCCTATTACGTCATGTTGTTGCCTTATTGAGATTTTTACATACTTTGTTATGCATTTATTAGCAGTAAATTTTTCATTTTACCGGATCTAAAGAGTGAATAATGCTTATTAATGTTAAGTAATCCTTTATTATGCACTTACTAACAGTTAACTATTCCTTTTGGGGCTACCGATCTAAAGAGTGAACAATGCTTATTAAGGTTAATTAACCCTTTATTATACGCAGTTAGCTATACTTTTTTTTAAAGTTACCTGATCTTAAGTGTGAACAGTGCTTTTTGAAGTTAATTAAATCTTTATTATGCACACTATGACGAAAAAAACTGTATCTCTTAACAAGTGCATAATAAAGGATTAATTAACCTCATTAAGCACTGTTCACGCTTTAGATCGGAAACACCAAAATGCATAGTTAACTGTTAATAAATGCTTAATTAAGTATGTAGAAAACTAAATAAAGCAATGATTAATTGCATAATTAATTATTAAATTGACTGATGGGTTCAAGTTTTTTTCTGGAAAAAAAGAGTCAAAATTCTCTGATTTCAGCTTCTTAAATCTGAATATTTTTGGTTTATTTTCTCTTTATGACAGCAAACTGAATATCTTTGGGTTGTGGGAAAAACATGATGACATCATCTTTGGTAAACACTGATTGCCATTTTTCACCATTTTCTGACATTTTATAGGCTAAACAACTCATCGATTAATCGAGAAAATAATCGACAGATTAACCAAAAAATGAAAATAATCGTTAGTTGCAGCCCTGCTTATTACAGGGACCTTAATATAAAGTGTTAACATTTTTTTCTCTAATCCCAGTCGTGTGATCTCAACAGAGGACAAATTGTCTTCATTATGGTGTTACACATCATGAAGCATCTCGTGGAGCTCATTAAAAGAAGCACTTAAAGCGAGGCATGTCTTTACACGACGACAACGATGGAACGATTTGCTTTCTGATCTTCAATAGTTAACGTCAAGTCAAGACGTCTCTCGTCCTCACCTGTGGAGTTCATGATGTGGTCCACCAGGTGTGTGAGCCCGGGCGGGGCCTGGTGAGGCAGCAGGTAGGTGAAAAAATACCTGGGGCCAGGGCAGAGACAACTTATTCAGACAGACAGAAAGACAGACAAGCCCCGTCACATAGTTCCCACAGAACATGACTTGTCTCACATTGGTGTTAAAACAAACACAGCCTGTAAAGCTGTCAAAAATCTGAAGGCTTTTTAAACATAAAGCGCTCTTTTTTTTCCATTGAAAGTACCAATTTATTCATCACACCTCCTCCATCAAACCACAAATTTCCAGCTGTGTGTCTTTACTATCAACAGCATTTTAGTTGTCAGTTGAGCTATATTTAAGCAATCATCCATGTAGTGGCTGCTCCATCCATCCATCACACATCCATCATGCCATAAAACTGTCACTTTTCTTACCTATAGGCGTTGTAAATATTCCTCTTCTCGCCCAGGCCCTCACACACTCCCTGGGCCGAGCACAGCACAGTGAAATTTCTGTGTGGGAACTGAAGGGTGCAGTCTGCGTCCGTCCGACAGGAGGTCTCCGCAGCGCTGGCGTCATCCAGGTCCGTGAGTTTCAGCTGGCCAGACACGGTGACAAACTGCCGGGGCTGGAAGTCCAGCAGGGCCACGGAGCCCAGAGGAGACTGGGACAGGAAGTGGAGGAGCCTGACCAGATCCAGACACACCTGGGAGCAGATCAGACATGCCGAAACCTGATCAGCTGGATTGATAACTATCTGTTTGAGTGCACAAAAATGTAGTTAAGGAGAAACACATTGTCCTTAAAACTCCAAAAACCTTGTAACAAAATAATCAGTCAATCAGCCAACAGAAAATTAAATGATTATTATGATAATTGATTAAAGGTGCAGTAACCAGTTCCGGAGAAAGATAGCTGATTGCTGAGTCTCAGGTCGACAAATACTTATGTTCTGGAAATGAGACACAATAATTATCTATATTACTGATCTGTAATTGGCCAAAATTTTCCGTCACATGCTAGATTTTCTAAAGCCAATTTTCTAAATCAGAGCCAAGAGGAGGAGCAGAAGAGTCATTTCCTGTCTGACCACTTGAATTACATTATGCTTAAAAGGTTATTACGGAACATTTGACCAAAAATAAACTATCTATCCCAGATTCATGAAACAAAAAGCCCAAATTGACTTATTTAGACAGCTTGTTTTGTCTGACCAACAGTCCAAAAACAAAAGTCAGTTTACTATCAGAGAAGACAGAGACAAAAAGTGAAATTCTAACTGGAAAACCTGAAAAGGATTCATAATAGTTCATGTGAAAGAAAAATAAAAGCACAGCCAGCTGCTATTGACCATACCAGTACCAGTATTTCTCGATGCACATCAGATAATAAGTAACATTAACTGTAAAATAAGAAACCAAAGCACATTACTACATTACTCCTTAACTTGGATATTAGCATAGTTTTGCACTAGTCCATCAAATTCAGTTAATGGCTTTTGGTTTTGGTATACCACCCCAAGATTTTCAGTGGCCACCTCTTGTAGCTTCACAGAAATTTGAGGATTACATGGTTCCTTACAGCTTTCAATCAAATAATGTTGGAATATCAAATAAATTCCTGTTGGTCAAGCTAAAAACAGACTTGTTTTTTCCTGAATCAATGTAATTAAGTTTCATTATATAGCTAAAAATGGTAAAATATAAAACCGACAGTCTCACACAAAAACAGTTGTTTGCTTGTAAGACGTTTTACCAACCACAGTTGCAAACCATTTCCTGAGACTGCTTTTATAGTACTCTTTAAATCCTATAATAAAAACAGAAAGAGAAAATAAGTAGGCGACTAAAGGCAAAATAAAGGCATTAGCCACGCACTGACAGAGCATGAAATGATCGTGTCACACTACAAACATAGCTGCGGTGTTAGGTAATGCTCCGAGTCTCCTGGACGTCACTTGGTGGGATCGAAGCACTGTAATAACAGTACTGGGTGAAACCAAACACCCCTGGATTACTGTAGCCTGCGCAGATGCAACATGGCTGAAAGGGGCCGAGCAGCTCGAGGGGGGGTATTATGAACGGCTATTTGGGCGATGCAGCAGAATGAGGCCCACAGTTGAGATGATACTCGCAGACAGTGATGTTACTTTAGCTAATCCTAAAACAAAGCATGCATGCTCTGACATATTTTTCTCTCTCTTCTACCCATTCTTTCTCTCTCTTTCAAACACATTCATGCGTGAACACACACACACACAGAGTTGGACCCCTGGGCCGTATTACAGAAACGTCCTATCTTTAGTCTTCAGTTAAGAGTCTAAAATTGGATTTTTCCCAGTTTGGTGTAACAGATGCAAATCCTAACTAACTTTGGGAACCCTATCTTATCTTACTTCATCCTATCTTATTTCAGGTTAGGAAATCCTAAACCCTCAATCCAACGCTTACCAACTTCTATGTTTGTTATCTAGCAACCAACATTTCTCACCTGGCCATTGGTCTTTTACCATTGAAACATGCTGAATCATTCATTGAAACAAACAAAAAAAATGGAGTGAAAACGACACAGTGGACACAGACACAGTGTCCACTGTATCCAGCATCCACTGTATAAAAGCAATAAAAGAGCAGCCATAGATTAAATAAGCTAGCTAATACTGCTGTTAACTATTGTTAGCTGATACTACTGTCAGCTACTGTTGGGGAGCACAGCTGTTAGCAACTGTTAGCAAACACTACTGCTAGCGAGGTGGAAAGGTTAAAGTTTGGACAAAAGCAAGTTGTAAGGGCATTAACCCAATAATCTGCTGATCTTTACAAATCAAGACTGTAAGCACAAAATTTTAAAAACACTGAATTATCGAATCAAATCGTGAACTTAAAATCAAAAGTGGCACTGAATCGTGGATTTGGAGAATCCTGATACCCCCTAGTGAACACTACATTAGTTACTGTTACTGAACATTACTGTTAGCTACCATTAGCAAACATTACCATTAACTAATGTTAGCTAACACTACCAGTAGCTTCTGTTATAAAACCCTACCGTACCATTAGCAAACATAACCATTAGCTGGTGTGAACGAACACGAGTGTTAGCTAGTTAATATGTTAGCTGCCCCTACTACTACAAGAGGAAAAGTAAAAATGAGGTGAGGTAAGTTTAAGTTTTAAGAATTGGAAAGGATATTTGTGTAATACACATTTCCTATCTTCAGTTAGGATAAGAACATTGACTTAGGAACAGTACATCTGTAACGGCTTTTTACTAAATGAGGTTGTAACTCTAATTACTATGGTTATCAAACAGTTAAGACTGGATCTGCAATTTAGTAAGTTTCTGTAATATGGGCTCTGGAGTGTAAATTCAGCCTCTGTTGACTCCCACTGTGAGCATACCTGTGATGGGGGTTGACTAAAGCTGTGTGTGTGTGTGCGTGTGTGTGTGTGTGTGTGTGTGTGTGTGTGTGTGTGTGTGTGTGTGTGTGTGTGTGTGATGAGATGACATTCCTAGCCTGCAGTGGATTAACTCCAGGACCCATCTCCTCGTTCCAGCCAGGGCCTGATCAAATACACTGAGGGACAGATGTCGGACCTCCAGGAGTTTCAAATGTCCTCCTCCCTCATCTTTCAACTTTCATCCCTCCTGCTGAGCAAGAGGAGCAGGAGGACCCACACTCACACTTACACACACTCCTCATGTGCAACATGTGTGAGGAAGACTTTCAGCCTTGCAGTGTGCAACGTAGCATAAAGGATAAGTGACAGAGTATGCGTATCAACAGCTGGAAGTGGGAGCTAACGTTCTTACCCTGAATCTGTCCTCCCAGGGACTCTGGAGCAGCTGGATCATCTGGAGAGGATTCCCCTGCTCCAGAATGACTGTGACTCTTCCTCTCTCTCCTCCTCTCTCTCCTCCTGTGTCTCCCGCACAGTGACCTTTGAGCTGTGGAGTGGACGATAAAAAAAAAGATAATTATGCTACTATTTGTTTTTGCATATTAACTCTGCAGAAATGATCAAGCGTCTACTGCATGCAGAGGTGAATTAAGGGGACATGATGTTCTGCCAACGTTGCTCTCTGCAGCTCAGGCTTGTGACAGTGAAATCACATTAGCCCACGGGGGAATGTGCTGTGTACACTTGTTAAACTAATCGATCAAGCTGTTGGATACACACCGCCATCGCACAAACAAAGTCATCCGCTTAGTTCAAACTAGTTTCTAAATTGGTCTGTAATGGTTTGAGTGAATAAGCGCCGGGGGTTTCAGATGCAACCGGGGATAGTAGAGAGGACAGAGGCACATTGTCTGCTGCTGCCAAACTGGACCCCGAGGTCAGAGGAGGGTCAGTGATTTTAATTTAATTACATGGGAAGGTTCTGCAGAGCCAATGAGGCCTTTCATGCAGCTCACTGTGTGTGAGACAAAGGAAAATGTGAGCAGACATGGATTATGGAAAATCTTAATAATATTCCAGCAGTAGCTCCAGTACAAAGTGAGCTCTTAACGCCCTACATTCTTTAACTTTGCAATAAATGCATTGTCTATAATGTTTCTCAGGCATTTAGATATTAAACTTATCAAATATCATGAAATCTAGGGCTACATCTACCGTAATCTTTCTTTCTTGAGTAATCAATTAGTTATATGGTCCATAAATGTCAGGAAATGGTGATACATGATAAGTGCTGCAATGATTAGTTGATTAATCGATTAGTTGTCGACAGCTATTTTGATGATGGACTAATCATTTGCAGTACTTTTTTTTAAAAAAAGATGTCTGAATTCTCTGGTTTCAGCTTCTCGAATGTGAATATTGTCTTTGGTCTTCTGTGACAGTAAACTGAAGATCTTTGGTTTGTGGACAAAACAAAACATTTAAGGATGTCGCTTTGGGAGACAGATAAACATTTTTCATCATTTTCTGGGCCAGACAACTAGTCAAGAAAACGATGGAGAGATGAATTGATAACCTCTAACCAGCCCTAACCATGACAGTAGATGGCTAATATTTCTATTTAATTCTTTTTATTTAATTTTATTTTATAAAAGGAATGCTACTGACTGCAGCACTGTTTTGTATTGCAGCTGTACATAATTCAAACATTCACTGCCAAAGACAGTTTTATACAAGAAGGAAAGCAGAAGCATTTTAAGTTTAAAGGAAAAACGAATTTTATACAAATACAAAATGATGCTCGGATTTATAATTTAATAATATTTTTCACATCGTTATTTTTCTTTGCTTTTAAATATCGTACCATGAACTTTTTTATCACGTTATTATCGTACCTTGGGTATTTGGCATCGTTACATCCCTGCTCTTTAGTGTATGAAAACTTTTTAAAAGTCTTTAAAAGTGTGCAGACAGGACGGGCAGAAGGAAAGGAAAGAAACATTTTACCTTAATGACATTTGGATGCTGGAGCCGCTGCAACAGGACGATTTCTTTCTTCAGCTTGTAAGAAACGAGCTCCCGGCAGCCTTGAGGGTCTTTAAAATCCTCCACACACTTGCCCATGTCGATGCCCTGCTCGTTGACCAGTTTTAAAGCCACGGGCTGACCTCCGGCCAGATTCACTTTGACAACCAGTTTGGTGTATCCAGAGCCGAGGACCTCCACCGCCTGCATGTCCACCAGAGACTCACAACCCATTTCATCCAAATGCGCTTTCCTGGAGCCATGCGTGATTTCATTCCACAGACTGTAATCCACAGTGGAGTCTAGTGCCTCATCAAGTTGGGACGAATGTCTCAACAGTCCGTTTTCATCATCATCATCATCATCATCATCAGGTAAAAGCAGCGGAATAATTTCTTTGCGCCTCTCGTTCATTTGGTGAATCAACGCCCCGCGGAGGGACGCAAACTCCCCTTCATCATCATCAGCAGCAGCAACAGTTGAGTTGGAGACGTGAGAAATTCTGGCTCCAAACTGCTGCACGCTGCTAATCAACAGTGACACCAGAATAGAAAGAACCACGAACGCCAGGAGGGCAGCCGCGCGTAAAGAGTTGCCCATCCCGCCGGGCATTTTCGTCCCGTGGCAGGGCGGCTACTGCTGCTGGAGAAAGACGCACGGTGAACGGACGGACGGACGGACGGCCGCGGGCTCGGACCGGACGACCGCTCGCTCCAAGTGAAAGGACTCCTGACTTTTCTGCAGGAGAAGTGATCAGCAGGCAGCTCCTTGTTTCCACCTCCCCGGGAACTCCCTCTAGAGGTGTGTCCTGTGCGCTCGTAACTTTACACCCGCCGAACAACTTTGCAGGAGAGCTCGACCTCATGTTGTTACTCAAATAATCCGCGTGTCCGAGCGCCTTTTACGCAGCTGAGTTTACAACCGCAATCAGACAAGTCTGTGGTGATAGAAAGAAACGCAGTGTCCGAATGATAAACTGCGTGCTTTACTTTAACCAGGCACTTAAAAAGACTGGAAAAACAAATTATATTTGCAATGGCACTTAAACTTTGATTACAAAGTAATATTGAGTTACTTTATTTAATATGAAAGCTCATTTCCGCCAGTAACAGCAAAGAATAGTATACATACAGAACAGAATTTCCCCATGGATACTCATAATTAGAGCTAAATATATATATGAAATTATATGAGATTAAAATGTAGAACTACAAGAGAAAGTTGAAATTTTAAGTTAAAAAGTAGGAATTATGCGTTAAGAAATTATAATTATGAGATAAAATGTCAAAATTATGAGTTAAAAATTCATAGTTACGTGACAAAAGTTGAGAGCATGGGATTTCACGAAAAAAAACATTAAATTATGACATAAAAAGCCAAAATTAAAAGTTTCAATTACGACTTACCTTTTACTGGCTGAAAGTAGCTTCCATAGTATGCTGATTAATTTCATTCAAATTATGAACATAAGGTTGTTTGTTCAACATTAAACAACAATTTCTGTGGCCTGTACGTGTTTTACATTGTAATTGAGAGACGGAGGTCTGTAGTCACCTTCACAATCTGTCCAACAGGGGGCAGCAAAACACCTTTTTCTCTGGACTCATAAACAGACAATTATAGAAATCGATTTCTTGGTGTTCAGAAACATTTCCACAGAAACACATGATTCTGGTGGTTTTTTTTCTCACAGTCTTTATGTTATATTCCCAGTTGTATCTTTATTCATCCCACTGTGTTTGTTCCACATCTCATCAGGCTGCACTGAAGCTGTAATCAAGTGCTTCCTTTTGCATCACTACTCACCGTACAGCAGAGTTCTGCCACAGGAAATTACCATGGCTGTCACCTTCACAGCAGCCAGAAGCCAAACCCCCTCTCCTCAGCCGCTCATTATATGTGGGTCTGGTATCCAGTTTGTGCCTGTCAGGCTCTGGGTACGTGTGTATTTGGGTGTTTTTCCTCGTGCATGTGTGTGGCAGGCTGTAAGTTAATCAGTGTCTGAAGTCAGCGAGGCATTAGCCATGTCAGCTGCAGCACAGGCTGTTCAGAAAACTCCATGCCAACCAGCAACACAGCAGGACTCTGTTGCACAGACACACTCGAGCATGAAGATCGTAAAGAAAGTCGAAGCTCAAAGGTCCACTTACTAGCAGCTTTTACTTGCATCATTTGAAGTTAAAGGATAAAGCATTTAAACTGCATTTACAAACTCTGAATCAGTCAGGTTAGACTTAAAGGAATAGTTCACCTCAGTATCAAAAATATACATTTTTCCTCTTACCTGTTGTGCTGTTTATCCATTTAGATTGTTTTGGTGTGATTTGCAGAGTTTTGGAGATTATAGAGATGGAGATGCCTGTGTAAGACACAAGTGTCTTTCTTGCTCCTGGTTTATTTGAAGTCCTCTCTTCAAATCCACCGTGGAAACTAAACACAGTGTTGACAAGACAATAAATATTCAACATGAAATAACACAAAGAGCATATGAAATAACATTTTACCAAGTACAGTACATCATGTTAGCGAGCTCAGTGGTGCTAACATTGCTGCTCAGCCAAGGAAGACACCATTAATGTTTAGAAAATGTTTCATAAGCCTGCCCTCTAATGGTCGACTAAACCATTAGTCAGTGAGAAGAGTTTTAGTCAACCAAGTTCAACTGTTAGCAACCCCATCAAACTCCATTTTGAGCTCATTATGTAACACTGTACTGCTGCAAACTGTGCTGTAGATACCCATAGCTAGTTAGCTGGGTTAGCGGTGCTATTAGACTGGGAAACAGCCTTTGAGACCGACGGTGGCCAGTTTGACAGAAGGGAATACAGTACCAAGGTGATTTACAACAGCTCCGACTGGACTCTGACTCCGGGGACAATAAAGACCCAGCAGGTTCAGGCAGAGGCAGGTGATATGAAGCAGTTGTTAAGCCAGTTTATAATGTAGCAAGTGACTTTGAAAGTATATATCATCTATTGTGTCTGCAAGTATTTGTTTTTGTGCAGTTGGAAGTTGGTTATTCCTGTGTTTTGAACAATAAAACTTGTGTGATATTATACTGCATTGAAATAAACCAAGGGTTCAGTTTCTTTGCTTGTTATTCTTACACATTCAGAATCATTAGCTTCAAAGCAATCAGCTTGCTTTGTGCCCCAAAATACATATATCTAAATAATTAAGTTAATATCATAAATGAAAAATCTTTTGTTGGGGGCAGCCCTAAATGTTTACATCCTGCACAGGCATCTTGTCCATGAGAAGGTGCATGCTTCCCTCTGCTCACTGATACGGTTGTTGGGTAGAAACAAAGTTGTTCCTACATGAAACTGCTCACAACAAGGTCTGTGGATTATCTTGAGTCATGATTTCTGGAAAGAGACATTAATGTTGAGTATGTCAAATATATTTAAGTCCCATAGTTCCATTATAGTCAAGAGAAGGCAGACATCTTTACTGCTGGTATCTCCAAAAGTTAGCAACTCACACTCAATCCAGAAATAAATCTAATAAATATGAATTTTTGATTTAGGATGGAAACTGCCCCTTTAATCATCCCATTCAATATGCATGGATCAGTTTTCAGCATCATAACTCACTGAAGCACCAACAGATATAAATGATGCTTCATTACTGAGATGAAAATAAAGATAAGCCCCTTCACTGTCTCTGCTTCTCATTTAAAACCATAAAACAGGACTTTTATCTCTCCCACTAAACTTTCTCACACCCTCCTCCTCCCGATCTCTGCCTTTCTTCCAATAAATCATTTCCTTTTCTTTTCCAAGGTGGCCCCTCAGACACGAGGGCCCAGCACCATGATTCATATTTATAACCAGAGCCAGACCAGCGGCCGCCTCATTAGCGGCGAGTCACACAGGTCTGCTGTGTCACACTTTCTCCTTTCTTTTGAGCCGGTTGGGTGGATTTGGCTGACTCTCGCTTCTCTTAACACTCAGTCCAAAGTCATGTTCTGTTTCCACGTCTTTCCTTTTTCCTCTTCTCTTCTCATCTCTTCTCTTAAACAGTATAGCAACTTCTCTGGCCTCTACAAATCAATATCAAAATTATGTAATTCTTAACTGAGCATAAAAACTGTGAACAATTCCCCTTTTGATCTCCCTATTGCACAATCCACATCCTAACCAGATCAAAGTCTGAAAATCATTAGTCTGAAACTCTTTATCCGCAGAAGAAAGTACATCTATTAAAGAGGATTTTCAGATACTACATCAAGATTTCTCTTTGGCCCCATTTTCTCCTGGTTAATCACTATATAATGACTGTGGTCTTAAAACACAAGTCAAGATAATAATATGATAAATTACTTCACATCTCAGCTTTCTAATAAGGCATCCTTTATAAAGGGTTCATAAGTGATTGTTTTATTAGTGGTTTGTCAATCATTTACAAATGCTTTTGTAAGAACAATGTTTGGGTTTATGAAAAATTCTCTTGTGCTATATGCAGTAATAATGGTAGTAATTCATTAAGCAATACTAACTGTTAAACTGCTTTTAGGCCCTTTACTTTGCTACTTAGCTGCATCTGCCACTTATACATTGTGGAAGAAGTACGAAGATCCTTGAGTACTTGAGTATAAGTTGAAATATGAAACTCCACTACTAGTACTCTGTTAAAAGTAAGTTTTAAAAAAGTACAACGTATACTTCAAAGTGTACTTTAAGTATCTCAAGTAAAAGCACTCATTATGCAGAATGGCTTCATTCACAGTGTTATATTACTGGGTGTGAATGCTGAGTCAACATTCATTGGGTTGAATGCTGAATAGGCATTCACAACCATATGTTCTTCTACAAAAAAAATTCAGCCGTATTTTTTGGCACCTAACAAGTTCCACATTTTATCACCACAGAAACATCATTTAAACATTAAAATATTCAGCTCAATTAGGACATGGTTGCTATCATTCAGATGCTGGATGTCTTTCTTATACTTTCCAAAATATTAATTGTTTTTGGTTAAATTTTCACATTCAAAGTAAATGACATAATGTTGAAAATTGACACATTTTCACAGTTTCAAGGTTTTTTCAGCTCCTAACTACTTATTCATGCTTTCATCGAGAAATGCTACTCGAACATCAAAGTATACCACACCTTTCACACATTTCAAATCCCATTAAAACTTTTCAAAATATTCAACTTTCTCTGAAGCTTATTTCTAATTGAAGCCAATTAGAAAACCCCTCATTCTCACACATCTTCAGCATCTTCATTTTAGCATCAGCCCTTCAACAAACATTTAACATATTCTACATCTCTCATAGATTCTCAGTGTTATTCAATCTTTTAACCCAGCAGTGCAGTTTAGCATTTCTGCACCCAGCATTCACACTTGTAGTTTCTTCAGAAATAGCCTTCTCTAGTTATACATTATATTATTCTGATAATATCACCAATGAATACATGTAAGAACATTTGTAGTTTCTTAAAATGGAGCCAGTTTTAGATGCTGTTTCGATCAGTAGTACAGTACTGGATCATTTCATATAAGCATATGGTTTTAATGGAAAAAGTAACAAGTAACTAAGAATGTAAAAAGTACAGTATTTACCTCTGAAATGTAGTGCAGTCAAAGTACAAAGTAGCATACAATGGAAATACTCTGGTACAAGTAGGGGAGACCAGGGGCAACTGTAACAGGGGGTAATTGTAAAACACACCCAATCAGAAACAAGCTAGAGTGATGACACTCTGCACATGCTCAGAAGGAACAGGAGCAGGATCATTTCACCTCTGCAGAACTTTTCAACAAAAAAAAATGAAAGTTACTTTTTGGATGTACAGTAATTTCCTTTCGCTGTCTAAAGTTTAGACAACTGCAAATTTAAAAATACAAACCTTTTATTTCTAGATTATTGGTTAGAAATGTACATGAACAAACTATGCTGTTGTTAGCTAACATACAAGATTTTATCATGAGTGCAAGATCAGAGGCAATTGTAACACCGTGTTACAGCCTAATGTAGGCACATTGTCTGTCTGACATACTTGACATACTACATACAGTCGCGGGGGGCTGGAGCCTATCCCAGCTGACACTGGGCGAGAGGCGGGGTTCACCCTGGACAAGTCGCCAGTTCATCGCAGGGCTGACACATAGACAGACAACCACTCACACTCACATTCACACCTACAGGCAATTTAGAGTCACCAATCAACCTAGCATGCATGTCTTTGGACTGGGATAGGAACCCGAGAACCCGGAGAGAACCCACGCAGACACGGGGAGAACATGCAAACTCCACACAGAAAGGCCCTGCCCCAGCCACCTGGGGGATTCGAACCTCAGGACCTTCTTGCTGTGAGGCGGGAGTACTAACCACTGCACCACCGTGCCGCCCGTGTGTAAAAATCTGTTTCATAATTAATCAACATTTTAGTGCTTTGGAGGCACAACAGTTGTAATGTCAGTAAATGTTAAATTAGAGAAAAAAAAACATTTGCCCAATTAAACATGATTTCTGATATAAGCTACACCCATCTCTGGTCTTCTATCCAAATACAGATATGGAGACAGATCATTTTGTTGGTAGAATAGATACAGATATGGATAATGACATCCCTGAGCACTTGTAGTTCATATATGACTTTATGTAATAAAGAAAATTCTAATTTGTGTAATTACCACTATTACTAAAAAATGCATTTGCACATAACAAAGGAAGGAATAGCTGGACAAACAATTAATAAACCTACAACAAACATCAAACCTTTTAGGCTCAACAGTTTCATCTTATTTGGTAATGAGGTAATCTAAAAGTAATGGACAGTAATAAATTACATTAATACTGTGATATTTGGATTACATTCTTTGACAGGTAATTAGTAATTGTATCAGAATACATTTTGAAAGTAATCCTCCCAAACCTGGGTATAGATGAAAATAGAGAAAATTGTAGATAATTGTGTTCAGCTGACTTCATCTCATCAGTCCTGACAGGGGTAAAACTGTTTGCAGCACATTTAGCACCAGCTGGAGGTCCCAATTAACTGATTGTTTTAATTGAACACATTATAACTGTCTGTGCACCTTCATAAGCGTACATTAAACAGCAGCTGTAGCTCCTGTCCGAGCCAATTAAGCAGCCACTGATGCACACTCTCCGTCACTTTGTGCTCCAGCACCGAGGCCGGTTGGACAGCGACCAGGCAGCGTCCTCAGCATCACCGCGGCTCCGCCAATCAGCGCGCAGCTCGGGGCAGATTAACCCCCACAGCCCCGGTGCTGCTCTGTAGTATCAGCCTGGGAAACAAGCCCGTACTGTACCTCTGATCCTCGTGGACTCTCGTCTGGGCAGATGGAGGCTGTTCCGTTTACCCGATTCAGAAATATCAGGAAATTCATGACTGCCTCTCTAAAAAATCAGCTTTGAAGCAGAACCAGGAGGGAGATGGAGGCTTGCTCGATAATAGGAGAAAGCACGGATGCGATAGTGATGGATGATTCTCCCACAGATGAAAGGGAAATTCAGGAGGCTTGCCAGAGGTGGGTTGTTTTTTTTCATGTCCGATATCTCTGCTGCTTAGTGTGTAACTTGATTACTGTAGAGAAATTAAATGAGATCTACAGTAGGAGACGTGAGTGTGTCTTTACCCTCCTGTGGTCGACGTGAGTATTGTTCAATCCAGCTGTGTTTTTGCTGTGGACAATAGGATTTATGTCCTGGATATGTTTTTTTTTTTTTTTTTTTTTTCACATTACACTACTATAACTGTCATTTCAACATTATTACACCATTTATTCCTGATTTTGTTACGGACTGTTTGTACTGCTGAAAGAGATGGTAATGTGCTGAAGTTACTTTTAACAATTTGTGTTGGGTAATCACAACATTTCCAGGTCACGTATCAATAGTTAATGCAAAAGATCACACTGTACATCAGTATTTTACAAGGTGATAAATAAGAGCTAGTGCTCTCAGTGCCTTCTTTGATTTAGCATTATGAAAACCCATTTCCACTAATGTGATGAAAAAATTACCCTGTAAGCCATTATAATGAGAAACGTAATCAAACTAATAAGAAATCTCAAAATAATGGGTAGGTATGTCAAAATTGAGTTAGTATATCAAAATAATGAGCTAGTGTATTAACACAATGGATAAGTATCTAAAAATAATGAGAAACTCTAAAAATAATGAGTTAGTATATGGAAAATAATAACTTGGTATCTCAGAATAATGACTTAGTACCTCATAAGGAAAGAGTTAATATATCAGAATGACGGCAAACTCTCTAAATAAGGAATTACTATGATAAATAATGAGGTATTACCTCAAATGAATCAGTAAATATTTCAAAATAATGAAGTATTCACTCAAAATAATGAGTTAGTTTCTCAAAAATAACGAGCTATTATCTCAGATGAGTGAATTACCATCTCAACATAATGAAATATTAGCTGAAAATGAGTTAATATCTGAAAATAATAAGTTAGTGTCTCAAAATAATGAGTTAGTATCTAAAAAATAGTGAGAAACTGAAAATAAGGGCTTAGATGCTATATATATAGTAGACATTTTGAGATATCTAGGCATTAGTTTGAGAAAGTTTCTCAGTATTTTGAGATACTGAGACATAACACACTAAATAGACTTCCATATGTCCCCATATAAACAAGCTTTTATGCTTTTATGACTTGCCTTTGAAGCATAATAGTGCATGCAGTAGCAGCACAACAGCACAGTCCCTCTGTCGCCGTTAAACTCCAGCTGACTTTTGTAAGATCTGTTCGGTGTCATCAGCCTCGGCTCTCTGGGTCACGGATGTCACCCTGTCACTCACTCTGCTGCTGCATATAAAAAAGGCCAAGGGGCTTCAAACATGACAGCGGAGCTGCAAACAGCTGAGGCCTGCTATCCTTTAGCTCAGCAACAGGCCATGTTTCGTCTCTCCGAGAAGGATCCTCTCTTGGTTTTCTTTTCCTATAGCTGGAAGGCAGACCCTCAAGAGTTCTTCCTCTGAATAACACCCCCGCAGAAAGCAGCTCCCTTTTGAGGAAGGTTAACAGTTGTCTCCTGCATACAGCCTGAGCTTTTGTCCTTTTTTCATGTGTGATTGGCGCTTTAGGAGATGTCTGAGGACATGACACTAACTGGCATCCAGAGAGTTGATGAAAGAGACGTGCTGTAGGGAGTGGGAAAGACAGAGGAGAGCTGACAGTCTTTAGCTTGTTAGATATTTTGTGATTCTCCCTGCTGGAGTAATTCTGATGCCTTACAGCGGTCCTTAAACACTGTTGTTACAGTCTGGATTAATGCTCATAACATTTACTTAGTTTTAATTAACTTAAAGTTAGTTTGGACCTCAGTAAGAAGGAAATAAAATGAACCTCAATTACATACCAAAGGAGGAGATTATGAAATCTAACACAGAATGTAAACAGTGAAAATTAGCTCCAGCTCAGCCAACTACAATAGTATACTCCCAGTGGCCATTTTGTCTCCATTGACTATCTTTACTTGCATTTAGCTGATAATGATTATGTACTGGTAAAAAAGAAATTTGGATTTGGTCCAGTAGATCACCTTAGCTGGGCTGCAATGGCTCTAACACAATCCTTGGTGGCTAATAAGTCTGTCAAAGCATGTCGACAAAAAATGCTTGTTTTTGCCAACACTAAAGGAAAGGATCCCACAGAGACAGACCTTTTCAAACGGGAAAGTGAAGCCGTTTTATATGACTCGATCCAAAGCCACCGGACTCCTTTGACAAAAACAGTCATTTAACCTCACAGAACAAGGGAGTTGTTGGTCTACCACTGCCTCAATCAATTTATTTGTGTTGCACAAGTCCCATAAGAAGCACAGGGCAGAAACAGAGATTAAGTTTATTCTTGTTAGAAAAGAGCCAGGGTCGTCTGGTTTGTGCAACTCCGGAGATGACTTAGAGGGTAATTCAGGTATTTATAAACTTGGGCCCTGTTTTATTTTTTTTTTTTTCATATTTTGAGATCATGAGATTACACGATGACGTGAGAATCCATCTTGCCAGGCTCTAAGCTATCCATTTGTGTCCGTACCAGATGTAGTGCAGCCAGTCAGCATCCATGGAGGGACTACTGGCAGCTAGAGGCGTGGTTTTAGATGCGCCAACAATGAGAAGTGTCCATGGAAACGATTTGTCTCGAGCAAACGATGGCGGCTCCTGAAGAGATTAGCATAGATACTGCGAAATCATCAACTATATCAGAACTGGAGAGTATTTCTTGAAAGAGGAGCAAAGAACGGCACTGAGGGCTTTTATCGATTCCAGGCGGCTTCAGGTTCGCTTCGGTGGGTTGATCAGATTGGTTGAAGGTTAGACATGTCAGATGGTTCATCCAATCACCTGCCAAGTGTTTTGTTTTTGTTTTGTGTCAGGTTAGTAAAAATAGGGACCAGGTTTAAAAATGCTAGAATTACCCTTTAAGACTTTTTAAAGCAGGACTAAGAGTATTTTTAGTGTGGTTATGAATATTTCATCCATCACCTCATATAGTCAGTTGTTATTTGGTACACCTAGCTGAAATTAAAACAGTCTAATACACTTCAGTGAAGGTTACAATTTGTGAAGGTTGAGTTTTTGATTAAACTGTTTTGAAGAGGTGTTGATTCATCTTTTGGGCCATTCTGGAGGCTGTAGATTGTGGTGCTGTTCTTATAATGCTTTATTCTGCAACGTTTCTAATATTTTATCGTCCTCATTTCTATGCCATCGCTGTTGTATTAGACTGCATTATTATACATACACAAGTGTAGATGGGTGTACCTGTACTCAAACTGGCAACTTACTTTATGTTACAAATAATGAGTGTGACCCTTTGTTTTACCTTCTACACACTTGATGATTCTCAGATTTATGATGTCAGTCCGACATCAGTGCACAATGCAACCGTCTTTTTTTATTCCTGGGTGTGGGGAATGACTCGGTGACACCTTCCTGGGTGTATTTTTGTATTCAGCCACTGAAATATTGATAAGCTCCACAAATTGCGCCCCTTGTGTGTGTGTGCGTGTGTTTTTGTGTGTGTGTGTGTGCTTTGAGAAACTACCAAAGATGAGTAATAGGCTTACATACTAATTATCCTGAACTCTGTAGTGAGGAGGCTGCCAGGCGCAGGTTACACAGTTACTAATGATTCAGTATATATTTGAACCTGCTGGAGTGAATCTGGATGGATGGAGTCTACAGTGCTGCACCAATAGAAACAGTGTTGACTTCCAGATACTTTTTATGAGTCTATTTACTCACTCACTCCAGAGCCTAAATAGGTTAAACTAGATGACAAACATTTGCTCTGTGACAAAGAGCTGCTGAGTACACTGAAGGCTATTTATTATTTAGATCATGTTACCGTTTTTATTGTAATACAAAGACAAAATAC
This sequence comes from Lutjanus erythropterus, assembly GCF_056507025.1. Classification (NCBI taxonomy): domain Eukaryota; kingdom Metazoa; phylum Chordata; class Actinopteri; order Lutjaniformes; family Lutjanidae; genus Lutjanus; species Lutjanus erythropterus. The sequence continues at coordinate 12,916,376 of NC_139334.1, forward strand.
TGAGGTTCAGTTCCACCATTAATCAGCTCCACAATCCCTCTGCTACTGCAAACCACCAATTCAACACACTACTCATCATCTGTGCACCTTATTATGGGTTGCAAATAAAACTGTGTGAGGTCATTTAGGCTCTGTTGACTTACTCCGTTGCCGTGGTGACAAGACAGGAAGTGCGGTTGCATCCAGTCTACTGTGGAAAAACAAGCATGTGGTAGACGAGACTGTACAGACCTCATGGCCCCTTTACTGAGACACAACTGGAGCAGTACTCAGTGGTTCAGTTTGTTTATTTACTCTCTAGACTTTCAGACCTCTGCATTCAATCCTGGAAATAGGTTAAATGAAAATGAAATAAATGATCCTATCTGACTGAAAAGCAGGACTGTGATCAGATTTAACCCCTAAAAAATATTATGAGTAAATGAATAAAAATGAGTACAGATTACATAAATAAATACTTTAAACAGGACATGTTGGTGTGCGGATCTCTCTCTATATATGCAGGCATTTTTGTGATCAGCACCAATCCCATGTGCGTGTCTTTTTCGTTATTTTTTCATACTCTTGCTGCCATGTCAGCAAAGGGTACTCCACCATAACAACGGTCACCTGACTATTGTTACCATGATGATGAAGGTCACCTGATTGAGATCATCAGATGTTTGCATGTCAACATACAGTAAGAAAGTTTATTGAAGGAAAAAAAACTCCAGGGACAGTTTGTATTTTCAGAACAGCAGGCTTTCGGGGCAATGGGTGATTGTTTTCGGGATAATATGTCAGACATCTGGGCTTTTGGTCCAGTGGGACATTTTTTGGACTACTAGGCTTTAAGAATACTGGGCTGTCAGAACAATGGACAGTCCTCTAATGTTTAATATGCTCATCATCTTAGTTTAGTGTGTGTTAGCATGTTAATAGTTGCTTAGTAGCACTGAAAACTAAAGTAAAGCTGAGACCAAAATTAATGTTGTTAGTTTTGCATGTATTTTATTCATAAGCCAAAGTACAGTACAACTAAGTACAACTACAAATGTCAATAATCACCAAAGTTATCACAGTTCATCCTGTGAGGAACATTAATGTTTGTACCAACTTTTATTGCAATTCATCCAATTATTGTTGAGACTTTTCACAAAAAAACACAAACACCAACATCATGGTTGTGTGAGTGTAAAAGCCAGGAATCACCAAAGTCAGTAGGATTCAGAGATGATGAGAGAGATGAGATTCACAAATTTGATTAATTTTGTGAGGTTTGTGACTGTACTTGGACTTGAGTGTCCTTCTCCCAAGCCCAAAGATGACATCATTCCCCAGATCTACATTGTTTGGGCCTGTCTGATAGCATCCAATCAAGTTGCAAGAGAGAGGAACAGACATTATGTTACTGAACTATGAGTTAGTGAACAAAAAAACATGTGCAGTATGCAGAAAGATACAGTACCTTCCAACTTAGTTTGACATTTGAATTTGTTAAGATTGCATAACATTCGGTGAAGAGAGCATTATGACTTGTTTAGGACTTGGGACTGCAAAAACTTGAGACGTACTTGTAACTGGCAAAACAATGTCTTGGTCCCTCCTCTGTCAGGATTCGTCTACTGGGAACCAATAACGTCTGAGTTTCATGTTGACCTATCAAATAGTTTTATTTTAATCTGAACTAACATCGCCATCCCCAGAGCAACTTAAAATTGCTAATCAAGTTTCATAAAGTGAGCCTGCATCATTTACTGCAGGAATGAGAAATGAATACATTACAAACGCAGACGGGAGAGTCAGACCATTACAGGCGTCACTCCAGGGTTCTCCTGGCTGCCGTCATTACCCATGAGTCCTCACTCACTCTCATGTTATCTATCCTCGACAGCCACCCACCTCTCTCATAATGGGGTCTGTGACACGATGTGAAAACAGTCTCTCACTCTCTCTCATACCCTCCTCCTTTCCTTTTTAATTGGGCCTCCGTACTTCCAGTAGCCACGGCGTGTTACCCAGAAATCCATTCTTTACCTCATTAGTTCTGCTGGCCCACTCGACTCTTCGCTGAATATGAGTTGAAGCCAAGGAAAGAACGCAGTGAAGAAAACTGAGATGTCAATCAATGAACGTGTGGTGGGAGAAACAGATTGTTATGCCTAAGTTTTCTAAACATTCCCGTCCGGATATTTGCACTGTTTCACAGACTGAACTTTTGTACCTTCTACTTAAAAAAAAGCTTTGTTGCCTCTTTCTCTCCTGAATATCTGTCAATCATTTCTTCTCTCCTGCAACAATATTTTCATAATTTCCCTCTCTTCATCTTTTCACACCCTTTCTCCCATCTTTTGCTGCTCCTGTCTGTCTTTTTCTTCTCCTCAGTGAGATCCCGGCGCTGTCTCTGTGCCCTCCTGACAGCGACTGTGGCACTGAGGCCCAGTTGACAGTCATCCAGTCTGAAGGGGAGCTGTGTGACAGCTGCAGCAACCTCGGCAGACCCTCTTCCTCCTGCCAGCTTTATCACCAAGTAAGTCTGAGCACCGACTGTACTGTGTGCTGTTTAGGAGAGATATTTGGAGACCCATTAAAACAGAGTCAGAATGTCTCAAAAGATTCGAAATAGATCCAGTATTTGGGAGGCAGCAGCAAAAATAGTCAGTGTGTCATTGGAAAGACAGAATCTTTTATGTCTATGTCCTTTTTTTCTTCTCGAGGTCCCTCAGGGCCCTCAAGCTGAGGCCTACGATTCCCGAAAATGTCCCCACTGCAGCCATTACGGGCCAATCAAAGCAAACACCTGCCACGACTGTCATTCAAACACAACAGGTCCTCATGCTGAAGGAGGTGTGGCGGCGAAAGTGGGACACAGTTGTAGTTCTGCCCATCAGACGTCTTGTCACGGCACGGTGAGATGTCATTGGCTGCACGGGTCGAATGAAAGCGGGGCGCAGAAACCGGCACAGCGACACGTGGTGACAGTAAGGTCAGTTTTTAAAGAAATAGTTTCGAAAATACTATGAAAATATGTACAAAGCTAATTGTGAAACGTGAAACAACTAACTTAATGATGAAAAGGCACTCTAATATGATTTTGTGAGGTTGGAGGTGTAACATCACTGTAGGGGTGACAGGAAGTAAACAAGATTTATTTAGTAGATTACCTTATTTTTCTCAGGCTCATTATTTAGAATCGATAATTTAATTAATTGTAATTACATTGTTCATGCTGTATTCTGGTCTTTAAGTTAAATTTGTAACTACATAATATGGCGCACCTTATATGCAGGTAATGTGAGTTACGATTAAGATTGGCGGAGTTATATTTAAGATGTAAAATGCCACTATTGTTGTCGGTATTCAGTTGTCCTACATTTTCATTTGGACATTAAAGTGGATCGGGTTACACAGACAAAGATGTCCCTGTGCTCTTGCGCAGCCCTTCAATAGTTTAAAGTAGTAACAAGTTTAAAGTTAAGACAGAGAGAGAGCCCTGACTTATAATATGTGTGCCACACTACATTGTACAAGTAGAGAACAGGTGCTGGCAAGTATATTTTTTACTTTTGGACAGAGTTTCCCCTGGTTTCCAGTCTCTGTGCTAAGCTAAGATAACTGATCACTTGCTGCAGCTTCACATTTAACAGATATGAGAGCAGTATCATCTCTTATGTAACTCTCGACAAGAAAACTAATAAGAGAATTTCTCAAACTGTTAAATTGTCCCTTTAAGGGCCGTTTGCGTTGCAGCCTTCTCAAATTTGTGTTGAGTCATTCTTATAATGATGTTTTCAATTATTCACAGGGATGGGGGTCTCTACTGCATCCTTAGAAAGTAAGTGCTGAAACCAATTTTCCCTTTAAAACCCAGAGGATTGGCTAATCATAGTAATTATTTTTACCTCCATGTCACTGACAGCTCCTTCTTCTTCTTCTTCTTCTGTGGTTTTCTACTTGGCAGTTATTCCCAGGTGATAGTGGACTATCCGTTAGCAGTGTTGGTGGGTTGTGCCATGCTGCTGCTGGGATGCTCACTGGCCGGACTCTTCATTGGTCCACTGCCAGACTTCTCTGACCCGCTGCTGGTGAGTCTCAAACACACACACACACACACACACACACACACACACACACACACACACACACAGTCATACACACATAAAAAAAAAAAAGCAATGAGTGTGTAAAATTTAATCCTGAGGTGTCCTGTGGTGCAGCACACGTATCTCTGCTCTCACCCTTCTGTCAGGTCTATAATACAACCCCCCCTCACCACCTCAGGCTGAGTGTTAATTACTGTTTCCCTAAAGGCTCATGATCTCTCCATTTACTTCAGTCATATCACATTCATTGAACCGCACTGAATTAAATCATGCTCACTGTCATCTTAATTAATCTTAATTTTTACCTTTTATATGCATGCTTTCAGGATAAACACTGATTAAGACATAATTCTGCTAATGCAACATGTGAATCACAACAATGCATCATTAATGATGAATCCAAAAAGATTTCAAAAGAACGGCTTCACAAGTGTTTCTGCTGTATGAGTGTGTGGTTCTTCACATCAAACACTCATCTACCAAACAAGCTCATTCTCTGTGTTTTTATGTGGAGGTTCAGACAACATTATAGGGTGCTCATGATGCTAATTCATTCAGAAAGCTGCTGCAGTGCGTCGATGTCGATGTCCACACAGTGTCTGAAGCTTTGATGTCTGTTTGTGTGACTGTGTGTGTGTGTGTGTGTGTGTGTGTGTGTGTGTGTGTGCTCTTTCTTCAGGGCTTTGAGCCACGGGGAACATACATCGGAGTTCGCCAGTCCAGCTTGGCCGAGCTGCAGGAGAACACAGGCCCAGGGAAAACTCTGTCTCCTTTACCACAGCAGCTTAGTAAAAGGTCAGCAGAATATTGACATAAGAACACATTAATTAAGTAGTATGTAAAGTCAGTAACATTTTGTTTGAATAAATTATACCACTGGAGCTATTCTAATTAATGTTTTTCTATTAATAATGATCAAATGTATAACGCAAACTAAGAATTATCACCTGACTCTGCATCGTGCAATGCCCCAGTTCCCTGTTCAGAGCAGGCTGATTGCTCAGCCTCTGGCATCACTGCTTGCAGCTTTCGTGAGAACTGCTCATCCGAACAGCATCACACACGACACTGTGCTTCCTTAGGTCCACTGCAGTGATATAGTTGTGTCTCCTAGCAAACTTCTTATTGAATGGTGATGCACAAGACATAATGAAAGATGGGCATTTCAAGCGAAAATGGCATTCAACTTAAAGTAGTAGCAAGCATGAGATAATCAGCAATGACAACAGCCAGCTTTTTGGGACCAGGTTATGTTCAGGAACAAAAGTGTTTATTCCAAAATGGTAAACTTACAAGACTTTACTGCAATGTAAAATCTCCACTCTCTGCTCTTTTTGTCCTCATCTGTTCTTGAATGTACTGTGGCGAGCATGTAGACTACACAGCGTGTACTTCTGTGGGTGGTAACACACCTCTTATAAATATGTCTCATAGATCTCAAGAGCTTGGACTCAACACTGCTCTTCCTTGCATCCTCAGCAGTACACGTCCAGTGCGAAGCTGATCGGATGAACAGTTGTTGAGAAAATGGAAGGACAGACAGACAGAGACTCCTTCCATTTTAGTTTGTAGATTGTTTTGGTTCCGCAAACTTTACTGGTCTGATTCACTCTCACTGCCCTCATCACAGGTCTGATAAAACCGCTGTACACTACACACACAACGCCAAACAAAGTTAGCAACCGGTTGGTGGATAAAGTGGAGCATTTACAGCAAAGGGACACATATTTCCCTCAGGGGACGGTGGAGAACTCCAAATGAATAATGATATTGCTTTGTAACTGCTGGAGGTATAATAAGCAACGTAAAGGGAGATGATATGTCAGTGTTGTGTTAATAATCTAGTTGCAAGTGGCCAATGAAACATTTTTCTCTCTGTATTAAAACGATTTAATTGTGAGACGTATCACTTTCATCAGCTTTGGAAACAGATGTATGTGTTTACTGAGGATGGAAAAAAGTGCATATTTGTGTGTATCTGTCTGTGCTAGTTTTGGGGGAGCTGCCAGCGGGGACGACAGCGGCAGCCAGGACTCCTCCAGGCTTCGTATCAAGAGGATGCTGGCCAGAGACTCATCTCCAGAGACCTTCCTCTGCGATGCTCCAGGTGGGTCAAACCTGATCAGTTCATCCCCGTCGATAAAATTCATTGTCGATAAATAAATCCTTCAAAATTCTGCCACACTGTTTTTAGTAACAATAAAAATATAAACCACATCAAAACAACAATCACAAGCCAAAGTGACTCTTTCTAAGGCCCGCCATTTTTCACTCTGTAATTTATTTACTTACTTAGTTATATATTTCTGCCCAACAGCAACCTTATATATAGTCACATCTTAAATTGATTAATTTAAAACAGTAGCTAACTAGCTAGCTAACAATTTGTGTATATTAGCTAGCTAGTTAGTTAGCTTGTGTTTTGCTAACCTTAGCTATTAGATGTAACTTGCTAGCAGCTGGATAATGATGCACATATCTGGCAAACGATTGTACAAGGTAAGCTAGCTAGTTAGCTAATGTCAACCAGCTTGTGATCACCTTCAATTTTTTCTTTTCAACATAGGTGAACCTAGCACATAGCATATCCAAGCAAAGGAAACAGGAAAGGAGAACGCTGACTGAGGCTCTGCCGGGTACCAAGCTTGCTCAGCCGTTATTGGAGCACAGAGTGAAAAGGGGTGGGACTTTGGATGGGTCAGTTGTAGGGTGTGTATGAAATCAGCCACTAAATCATACAGAGTTCACCAATTTTGTAGCGCTGTCTGCATTGTCAACCAAGCAACCAACTAACCAAGCACTATATCCCATCATCCACTGCACTTAAAGGCAGTGACACAATTAACTGTGCAGAGAGTTGTTTCTGAAAGGGTTTCTTCTTCACTATATAGAGAATCCTCTCCATAAAAATCTCTACATGGTGAACGAGGAGTACTGAATGTGTGAATAACTTCAGACACTTTTTTTTGTGTCACGTTTACAAAAGTAGAGAAGAAGAATATGTGCTGGCTCCAGCATATACTCAGCGGAGCAGACGCTGGGAAAAAAAAAATAAGTGGAAATATTATTTTAAAAATGTAAATGTGATATGTGCCTGTTCAGCAGCTGGGAAACTTCAACAACTATGTAAATACTGTGAGCTGAAGGCAAAGCCATCCAGCCTGTGAGGGAGTAATCAGCACTCACAGCAAACTAATGAAGACAGTGACAGCTTATTGGTTAAATGCTAATTTACAGAAAAAAATAGTGAGATGTGTGAGAAGATGTGAATAAAAGCTTTTGTTGTAACTTCAAAGAGTTTTTCCAGATTTTCTTCTTTAAGCTCTACTTTGAAATAGTGTGTTGGTAGATCAAAGACTTATAAATACACGGAAAGCTCCCTAAATGGATTTATTAGCAACTCCTCAAGCCTTGAGGTTTTCATTTTATGAAGCCTAATTTTTATTCAACACAGACAGCTGGATACAACACACAAGAAATTTGTTGTTAGCAGATTTTCCCTGCATTTATACCCGTCTTAACGAGTGCTGATTCACTGCTGGTCATCTTGTTCCTGTATGTTGAAACCATCTGTCTCTGTCCGTGCAGGCGAGCATTTGGCTCAGTTGGTGTTTCGATCAGAAAACTCGGCCAGTCTGTGGAGTCTGAAGGCCATCCACGCCATGTGTGAGATGGAGCAATCCAGGGTTCGCTCTGATCTACTCAGCTCTCCATCATCTCATTCTTCTGTCTTTCTACTTTCTTCATCTCTTCTGTCAGATCTCACTCTTTCTCTTTGATGTCCTGAGACCTTTACTCACATTTAAATCCTCTACTGAAATTAAAAACGCTACTATATGTGCATTGCCTCATCTCAAATGAATTCATTTTTTGTCAATTTGTTGCAAAACTGGGCATGTGTTCAAAAAAAATCCTTTTCTCTCGTCTGATACAGATTCGTTCCCAGGCTCAGTTCCAGGATCTGTGCCAGCAGCATTCGAGAGGGGAGGCTGAAGGAACCTCCAGAAGCGGCTGTTGTCCAAGCTGGTCTCTGGGGAATTACTTGGCTGTTCTCACTAATGCCTCCTGCTGTCTCAGTCTCACCTCACACCAGGTACTGAGACTTTCTTCACATTTTAGAAACTACCATACAAACAAATTACTATATAAACTGCAATTATAAACACAAAGTACATTGCAATAGCCCATTTTGGACTGATAAGAAAGTTAACTGTCCATGTTATTTAAGGTGAAAAATCAAATAATTAAACAAATTTAACCCTGAAAGTTCAATTTGGACCATGGAAATAGTAGTTTTATAAAATAATCTCAACTTTTCTGTAACAGTGTCTCACAGTTTTCTTTCACAGATGGAGTTTACGCATAAAAAAAAGCTGATAAGAGGACTTTAAGATATTAAGATTGCTCAAATATGTTTTTATAATTCTTGTTATTAACTAAATAAACACAGACTATGTGAAGTAAAATTGAAGATTTTACATAATGCTAATAACAAATGAATAAGACTACAGAGGTTGTCTGGGACATTAAACGTCACCACACTGAACACTCGTCACTTTCTGGTGTTGATATGAAGTCATGTGACTGTGGTGTAGTTTGATTAAAGCCTGATGTTAGCCTTTTTGATTGCATTTATGCATCAAAAATCAGAACAGTTGTGCTCTTTTATATCAAGCATCAAAAACTTGTGTCTGCCACAGAGCTAATTTTCTGCAGTAATCCAAAATCCAATGAAAAAATTTGTGGAGGGAACTCCCAGGTTGGCCTACAAAACTACAGCATCCCTGCAGCACCGTATAGTTCAACATGTAGGGGAAATACACTTAGTGGCTTTCTTGTCAAGAGTTAGATGAGAAGGCTTATATTACTCATGTGTCTGTACAGTAAACATGAAGCCACAGCCCGCAGCTTAGTTTAGCACAAAGACTGGAAACAAGGGGAAACATCGAGCCTGTCTCCGACCAAAGGTAACAAAATCAGATTACTAGCACCATTACAGCTCGCAAATTATCATGTTATATCTCGTTTGTGTAATCTGCACAAAAATCTGTGCAAAAACGTAAATTCAGTGTTTTATGGTTGGTTATGTGTAGACTTATTTCTTTGAGTTGCGTCTAGAGGGAAACCCTCTAAAGCTGCGAAACTCTCGTGCAGGGGCACTTCAGCACAGTGATGCTTGACTCAGCAATGGCAGATATACCATGAGATGCTCCTGGAGATGCTTCTCTAACTAAGTTTTAAGTCTCTGCAGTCGCACAAGGTCAACCCCAAGACTAATTTTATTACCTTATATATATCTTTGTCTGTGACTGAGTAACTTCAAAGTACTTTACATATGTATTCTAAACACTCAGCATCTTCTTAAACTATAAATGTATAATGAAATGCTAGTTGAAGTCCTTTATGCTGCTTGTAAAACAAAAAATATGTAAATGGATGAATAAATGTCACATAATACAAAGTTCATATATTTATCATTTTATAATGCAGGGTTCTATAACAAAATGTTAGTCTACTACCTTCATGCTACTCACAAAACACAAATTATGTAAATAATTTGTGGTGTGCGTACAGCCTGGTGGGAGGCACCCTCTATGAAGAAACAGTAAGTATAAATCTTTCAAGTGCAGAAAATCTCACAAATCTAGAGTTCCCTTCTAGACATGACCATTTCTTGGCTGGGAGTAGCGACTTCCTGGAAACTCCACTGGTTGCCTGGCAACTGGTCCCAGCCAATTAATAATCTGGCACATCAGTCCCTGTAAAATGGCACATTGTCATACAGACATCAGAGGGATAACAATCTTCTCGTCGAACTTTCTGCCAGGAATCACATAAATGTCCAAAACTTTTCCTTCAACTTGAAGTTGATAATGTAGGAAAAGTGGGGTACAAAAGATGATAATGTAATCTACAACACTACACTATAACACAACTGAATATATTCATTTTCTCTCTTTCACAACAGGTGTCTGAGTCTCTGAACCTTCTCCGGAAATGTGCTCCGTACTATCATGAAGGACATCTGGTGGAAGCCTGTGTGGAAAGACCCAAACATGGCGGCTGCTCCTCTGTCCCGTCCCGTTGTAAACAATCCCGCGTTGTGTTCCAGATCCTGCACTTCCTGGTTGATAAAGACTTTCTCGGCCCACAGACTGTTGAATATCAGATCCCTACACTGAAGTACAGCCTTCTGTTCCTACCTGTGGACAAGGGAGAGCACATGATGGAGATGTACATGCACAGTCTCGAGGGCAGGGACCTAACGCACAACAACACGACCATCACTGGCATGGACTTCGGCATCAAGCAGACACTGTTCAAGTACTACCTAGCGAGAGATTCAGTCTACCCCGTCCTGGCTGTTGTTTCTCTTCTCTTCACGATGGCACTTTATCTCCAGTCTCTCTTCATAGTAGCATTATCTGCAATAGCAATTACCGGCTCCCTCCTGACTGCTTATTTCTTCTACAAAGTAGCATTTCGCCTGACTTTCTTCCCCCTGGTCAATCTCACAGCGGCTCTCATTCTCCTGGGAAGCTGCTCCAATCAGGTTTTCATCTTTGCTGATTTCTGGAATCTGCAGCTCTCCCAGAATCCCTCAGCCTCCCTGGAGAAGAGAGTAAACAGAGCCTTGCAGGAAGTGGGCTATTTGATTTTTGCGTCAGGGTTGACCTCCAGCGCAGCATTTTTCTCCGGTTATCTCAGCAGCATCACAGCAATCAGATGTTTCTCTGTTTATCTGGGAACCGCCTCATTTATCAGCTCGATCTTGGCGTTGGTGTGGCTGCCTTGCTCTTTCATTCTCCGTGAGCGATACACAGAGGCGTCCTCTGCATCTGTGGCGGTGCAGGGGTGGAAACCATGCTGCTCCAAAAACACTGGCGGCGGCTTCTGGGATACAAGCTCGCGCAAGCGATGCCTCTTCACTCTCGGGCAGAAACTGAGAGAATTAAAAAGAGGTCTCACAGACACTTCCAACTTATTATTTATGAAAATCCTGCCTTGTGGTGTGGTGAAGTTTAGGTACATCTGGGTGTGCTGGTTTGCAGTGCTTGCTGCTGGGGGCACGTATATGTCCTGCATCGACCCAGGCATGAAGCTTCCCACCTTGGACAGCAGAGTCACCCAGCTTTTCCGCTCCAGCCACCCCTTTGAAAGATACGATGCAGAGTATCGTCACATGTTCATGTTTGAGAGACAGAGGAATGGAGAGGACAAACCTGTCACATTGATGCTCGTTTGGGGTGTCAAACCAACTGATAATGGCGATCACTTTAACCCCAAGAGCAACAGCTCTTTGGTTCTAGACCCAGACTTTAACATGAGCCGACCAGACGCTCAGGTTTGGCTGAGGGACTTATGTGGACGGGTTCAGAACCAAAGCTTTTACTCCCCTCCATTGCCTGAGGATAAAGACATGACAGACAATATCTGTCTTGTGGAGCAGCTAATACGCTGGGTATCTGTCCGACGGTGCTCAGAGAGTGATGACTCCCTCCATTTTTGCTGTAATGACATCCCTTTCCCCTACCCTCCCAGTGTTTTTGAGAACTGCCTCAGTATGATGCTGGCGGAGAGGTATGCCGAGGGCCATCTGGCCCACAGTGGAGGCCTGTACTTCCAGCCAGATGGCAGGGTCACGGCCCTCGTGTTGGCATTCAAAACCACATACCTCTACAGCTTCAACTTCAGCAGAACCAGTCTTTTCTACAGAGAAATCCTCACATGGTTCAACAGAGAAATATCAGGAGCGCCGCAAGGGCTGGAGAACGGCTGGTTCATCAGTCATCTGTCTCTTTTCGACCTACAGCAGTCTTTGAGCTCAGAGACTCTGGTCGTAGCTGGGTTCTCAGTAGCTCTCACATTTGCTTTGCTTCTCTTAACTACCTGGAATATTCCACTGAGCATATATGGGACTGCAGCCATAGGAGGGAGTGTTTTTGTCACCGTCGGCCTCCTCGTTCTTCTTGAATGGCAGCTAAGCGGCATCGAGGCTCTGTTCATATCATCAGCAGCTGGGCTGTCTGTTGACTTTGTTGCTAACTACTGTATATCTTACAGCTTGGCTCCTCATTCAGACAGAATCGGGAAAGTAGCACACTCCACTAAAAGGATGGGCTGTCCTGTAGCAATAGTTTCTGGTGCGTTTTTCTCCATGGGGATCATCATGTTACCTGCCACGGCCCTGCTGTTCAGAAAACTGGGGATTTTCCTGTTTTTGGTAAAATGTGTAGCATGTGGATTTGCAACCTTCTTTTTCCAGTCCCTCTGCTGCTTTTTTGGACCCCAGAAAAACTGCGGGAAGATCACGCTGCCGTGCTTTTCAGATCACACCGATGGCACGCTGTCCTCGTGCTCGGCAGCAGACCCTGGGTCTTCATCAGCCTTGGCTGCTGCTAACGGGGCCTTTGGCAGATCTCGAGTGAGGAGGAGTTATGACAAAGAGGCAGGTGGCTATCTCTACCCCAACCACCAGCGTCAGCAAAGACAGAAACAGACTGGGGCAGGAGGAGGAGGCGGGGGCCTGGGCCCGGAGCAGTACGAGCTGCAGCCGTTGGCCTATCGACTGAGTGACAGCTTTGAAAACAGCACCTGCACCAGTAAGTTGTCCAACCGACCCTCTGTGCTGTCCGATGAGATCGAGTACTGCGGAAAAGATGTAGGCATGGACGGGGACAACGAGGAAATGTGCAGCCATCAACATAAGATCTGCCAAGCACCTCCAGCCCTCCAGACTTCATCTCCGTACAAAGAAAACACCCTACGGCCTGTAGAAGATGTAGCTAAAGACAAGCTGCTGTGTAAAACCTGCAGAGGTCAGGCTGGTGGGGTGAAGCATTGGAGCAATACATCATTCTCCTCATCTTCCAGCTTAGAGGAGACCATCATCAGCCACACACTGGAGACCATCGACCAGCCGTCTCCCTGCAAAGAGGAACAAACCACAGAGGAGAGTCTCCATCGCCATCGTCACTCCAATAAAGGGCACCTCTCCTCCCAGTCTCAGAGCTCATGCGAGGGCCTGGAGGACTCTAATGAAACGTGCCTGAGTGATATTGAACCGGGGCCTTCCAGCACGCAGCACAACGAAGGAGAAGACGAGGTTCAGCTACAGCCAGGACATCTAAACGGGAAGAGAGACACACTTCGTCTCTCACTGAAAGAAACTGTTTATGAGAGTTGCAATAAAGGTCGCACCAGTCAGAGCGAAGAAGTTGTCATCATACCCAACAGTAAACCAGACCTGCCAGATGTTTGGATAAAGAGAGATGGACAACGGGAGGATACCTGTTAAGTGAAGTTGGTGGAATCTTTGCAAACACTGTGCATTAAAAAAAAGGAATCACTGAACTTACAAAGGCAAATAGAAACTACAAAAGGAGCAATCAATGTGACTTTTGTACCGTAGTCAAAGGAAATATAAGCCAACTGCAAATGTAACATGTGACAGCATTGTTGTCTAATGTTGCTGCTAAGGTTGTTACAGTGTGTGAATGAGGTCAGAGCATGAGTGTCTCTTCAGCCAAAGGTCAAATCAAAGCATGACTTGTTCAGTTCACCCCGGCATTTGCAGACAGACAGCAGTGAAAGATGAAGCCTAATTTTCAGCCACAACCTTACACCAATATCACACTTGAAAGCCAGAGTTTGTTGTCTACACAAAAATAATCAAGTGCTGCAGAATTTACTTTGTGCCTGGAACGTTTTATCACCTGCACAGACTGGGTTATAACAACAGCCGATGGCCTTTCTTCATGCTGGAATTGACCTTAATGAGCCATATACATTCATGGACTTCTGGATATTAAAAGACAAATGTGATTTGCAGAGAAAGAGCTGCTTTGAGTAGCAAACAGCTGTCACTTAACAGACTTTACAGTCAGTTGGTTTTGCATTTTGTGGCGATAAAATGTACAGTATGTCCTCTGTGACCATGATGTAGAAAACCAGGGGCCTCATTACAGAAAATTCTTATGTCTGAAATCCTATTTCTTGTCAGTTTAGGATGCCATTTAGGATATTTGGTATTACAGAAACGTTTCCTAAATGCATTTAGAAAAAATTGGAGGAGAATCACTGAGTTTGCCTTTGATTTTGATTATTGAAAGCTCATTTCTATCGATTTTCCATTTAATATTGAAATTGTGACTCTCCCTACTACTCAAAACATATAATGGCACTTTATATTTCTTGGACCATATATTAATGGATATGTATTGACTGCCAAGATGGTTAATTTATCAGTGTGCTGATTGATGGGATTTCCTTTTCCTCCACCAACACATTTAATACCTCTGACCCATAAAAACCTAAGTTTAACACCCATTTTTTTAACTTGTCCATTATAGTGACAAGTGAGACAGCCGTTGCCAAGGACACAGGCAGTCTTCTGAGTTTAGGAAGTGCTTCTGTAATATGAAGACAAGATTTTTTCAGTCCTTGAAATTTAAGGGAGGACAAGCAGTTAGGATTTTTTTTCTGTCACGAGGCCCCAGAAACCTAAAGTTAATACTGTGTTATTTGTAGTGTCATGGCTTGTTTGCATTTAGTGTTTCACTGTCAAATTAAAAGTCATGTTGATTCCAGTGTCAGTGCCAAAAAATGTAATGTTTACTTACTGTACAAGAAGGCAAAAAAGGTTTTTAATAGATATCTCTATATGCAGGTTTTTAATTAAGGTGCATACTATTCCAGGATCTGTGGATGTCAGTGTATGCCTTAGCCTTTGAAAAGACGTGATTTATTTCTGAGGAAGTAGTTGTACTGTCACATGCCACTGCTTCAGCAGCTCACTATTTGTATATAGACCTTGCTGCAGCACTGTTCAGAGAAACTTTAACAGATTATCTAACAGAGAGCCTTTATCTGCACCCCATCCCACAGATGAGATGTCTCATCGGCTGATTTTATGTGTCTCAGTAACATTTAAATAACAGTATTTATTGACATGAACAGCATGTGCCAAATGTCTTTCAACAGGTTGTTTCATACACTGAAACAACTGAAACTGTGCGTGTTTGTGCAGAGGATGTGTCCTTTAAATAAGTAAAAGATGTGTCTATGTAGTGATGGTGGTTCAGACCTGGACAACTAGAGACTTCACTTGTCAAATGTGCCTATGAGCAGCGTTTTTTTTTTTCCCAGCTTTCTCTTTGTAAGAAGTGTTTGCTTTTGACATCTTGACTGTATGATCACTATTCTTCAACGAGCCTTCACTTTACATCACTCAGCAGAAAAACCTGCCTTAGAGACAAATGAAACTCATCACAGGCTTTCTGTGGACAGGAGAAACTAAAAAGGTCACCACCACCCCTATGTAAAGGTGTTAATGTTGTTAATTTTTCACAAAACTGAAATAAAATGAAACATTTATTTTCCTGCAGAGTTTTGGCTTTTAATTTATTTCAAATCTCGGTTGAAGGAGTACCAGGTAGATTACAGGCTTAAAGGGATGAAATTAAATTAGAAAACATGTCAGATTCTTGACATTAAACAGCTTAGAGCCAAAGGAAAACATATTCTGGTGGAAACAGCAACTGTTAAAACATATTTTGAGGCATTTTATACCACCTTCAGAGAAGTTACTGAAGAAATAATAAAAATGCATTGCTGCAAAATTAAAAAAAACTGCCTCAGCGCAAAACCTCATACTTTTAAATGTCTTCAAAACCAGGGTGCTCATCAGAGGGGTGTAATACAAAGCAAGTTGCCCATAGCCAGAGTTTCTTTGCATTAGCTGGCTCGACAAAACTTAAAACCCGAAATGAGAGATAATGGGTATCACAGCGGTGGTTAGAAACCTTCTTGTTCCGTTTCTGTGTTTTCTTTATTGCTCCCTACTTTGGAGCAACAGAGCTATGAAAAATGTTAAGGCAAAAAGTAACACTGCTGCTGCAAATAAGGCAACAGAGAAATGTTGGCAGAAAATTACTATTTGACTTAATACATGCTTCATGCCTTCAGTTTATATTTAACTGACAACTGCACATTTGTAGAGCTCTTAAACTTTAAATTTCATACAACATGTTATAACATGATACTCAAGACATGCATTCAGGTCTGACACTGTCCCATAGTCGGGGAAAGGTGATAATCACTTTAGTTTTGGGGCAAATTAAAATGAATTTTACTGATTGAATATTCTTTGTGATGAATACAAATGGATCAATCACTTTTCTAATCAGTGTTCTGAGCTGACTTGGCAGCAAATCAGGATCAAGCTTAAAAACATCATTCAAAGTAGACTATAGTTGCTTCATTATTCTTTAAGTGTATGAATGACATGCTGTGTGGTGTTGATATGACCTGACGCAAACAGGAAAAATGGCTTTCTGCATCGCCAATTGAATGCACTTAGGTTCTTGTGGTGATGCATACAGTTTGTGGTGCTGCGGTCACATGCATACATGTCACATGGCTTTGTTCTGTGACATTACTAGCATAAAGAAAGAAAGAAAGGTTTAGATAGGAGGTCCCTTAGCTGAGAATCCGTATCACTCAAAGAATATTGTCATAGTTCATTAAAGAGAGTTGCTTTGAACCAAAACTCTGAATTAATTTACCCTGGTGATCTCTCTAGGTTCAAAGAGTGCCACCTTCAGGACACTGAAAACTCTGGCTCTAGGCTCAACATACCTCACTAACTGATTAATCTCACTTCGTAGTACACCCCTCAGGTCGGCTCTAATCAGCCTCCACCCACTCCTCTTTGGCCCAGTCGGGTAAACGCGTGCAATATTCAAAGTCAGGTCCTTTGTAGCGTAATGCATGGAGATACATGATGAGTTCCTTCTCTGTAGGATCTGGTCGCACCAGCTTACACTCACTGCACAGGTGGTCTCTGGTCCCTGGGGGAGTTTTGTCAGTCGAGTCAGTTTCTTCTGTCTGATCTCCGTTTGATTTGGATGCAGATTTCAGTGAGGTATTGTCAGTGTTTATATCTTTGCAGCCCTGACTCACCGTCTCACTGTTTGAGCTACAGATTGTTGGCAGCTGTGTGTCAGTGTGTGTCTGATGGATTTCCCCACTTGTGTTCGGTTCAGACGTGACACCTAATTTATCTGCTTTCTCAGATGTCTTGCATTTCTCTGCCTCTTGCTCAATCCCAATCCCAGCATCTGGAATATCCAGCAGGTGGAGACTTTCCTGAGAGCGATGTTCCTCTACCAGGGCCTGCAGCAGCTCCTCGTTACTCTTTCCCACGAGGCCCCCCTTCCCCCTGTCAGGACCCCAGGCTGAGGACCCATAGATGGGGTCATTGAGGATGGGGAAGCCCAGGTACTGGAGGTGGACTCTGATCTGGTGTGTGCGTCCAGTCAGGGGCAGACAACGGACCACGCTGTTTTTTCCGTTAGAGCTGAGCCTCTGGAAGACAGTTTTGCACTCCTTTCCCTTCGGGTCGACTCGGCAGAGACCGATTTTAAAGGAAACGACCAGGATGGGCTCCTCGCAGATCAGCTCGCCCTCTGGAAACTCTCCCTCTACTCGGCACACATACTCCTTTTCAAGCTGTTAGAAAAACACAGGATATTTATGAGCATATCCTATGGCAAATGCACTTCTGACGCATTATGGGAAAAAAGTATGCTTAAGAGCCATGCCAAGCACCACCTACTGCTAATACTTCATACAACCCCACTCCAAATAATGCAAACTATCCATTTAACTAAGTGACAGCTTCAATCCACTCTGCCATAAACATACCTGTCTATCTCGCACCAGCTGGTCCAGTTTCTTTGAGGTCTCCAGCGTCCTGGCAAATAGCAGCACTCCTGAGGTGAGTCTGTCCAGCCTGTGAACTGTGTGAAGCTCAGAGATACCTCGTTCTTTTCCCAGGATGAAAATCACTGTGTTGTGGCGGAAACGGCCGCAGGGGTGGACTGGGATCGAGGCAGGCTTGTCGACCACAAGAACCTCACCGTCATCCACCAGAACCTCCAGGGGTCTGCCGACTACAGGGGGCTCATGGCGGTGCACCGTGTTCTTCATTAGGTCATTATTCTGTGGAGAGTCAGGGAAGATTTCAACTTTTGCCATAATGTGAAATATATAGTAACTTTACACCCCCTGCGGTAATTTATCAAGACTGATACCATCTGGAACCAGTCAGAGTATTTTCTACAGGACTGCAGGACTACCTGTGCAGGAAGCTAAACAATGTACTGCTGTCTACAGGGGCAGCATCAAAACATACTGTATTGTAGCCACCTACAAAACAACAACAAAATCAACCTTACAGTAAGTGTACACAATATTTTAACTGCTTTACCTTGCTGTCAGAGAGCCTTCTGTGTTTTAACTGATTAGTTCAGACGCATCAAGCATTCAATTCAAGGAAAAAAAAAAAAGTCCTGTTTTTCTGAATCAACAAGATTGTTATCTCAGAATTGTTTGAAAGGTTTTCATGGAATAGCAAAAAAACTGCTCTGTTTTTCTGAATTTATGAGATACCTCTAGCAGGCTCTCCAGAATCAGGGCCAGCTCTCAGACCCATGCTGAGCCAATCCCAAAGCCTATAACCAACCCCAAGCATCATGCTGCAGTGGTGCCTAACGCAAAGCCCCTAAAACTGTCTCTCCAGCTCTAAGACAGTCTCCAGCAATCTCAACCCACCAGCTCTCAGCCACAGCAAATCCCAGAACCAGCATGCTTCAGTGGGCTTGCCAGAGGCTGTCTCAGGGCTGCAAAACCAGTGACTGGCTTTGGACAGTCCACTGGAGCATGATGCTGGAGGTTGATTATAGGTTTTGGGATAGGGTCTGGTGGGGCTGACAATCTGCCCTGGCTCTGGAGAGCCTGCAGGAGGTATCTCTAGCTAGAGACCCAGAGTGTCTAAAACATTAAGTCATACAGTTATGTCCAGGTGAGACTGACCCTAAGCACCACAGACAGGTCCTCCACAGGTGTGTCGTTCAGCCTGATCCGTCCCTCTTTGGCAGCCCTCTGGTAGTACTCTATGGACTCCGCTCTGAACTCACTCTTGAACACCTCCAGCAGAGTCTTCCCGATCCACCGACCTTTGCAGTAAGTTTTAAAGTCAAAGTAGTACGGATGCACTTTGCGCAGACCTCCTTCAAAGTAGTAGGAGGTCTCAATGAAGTGCTCCTGGCTGAAGCTGACCCCCGGGTTCCTCTTCTGCGGAGGGGGGATGTATCTCTCGCCCGGACGGAGCTTCTTCCCCCCCGCTCCTCTCCGTCTCTTCCCTCGGCCACTTGTCTCGGCTTGGTCCGGCTCGTCGCTTTTACGTTTACCGGCGTGTGTTGCCTCTTTCGCGTTTGATTTCTCCTCTGACGGCAGACTGTTTACCTCCGCCGCTGCCTGCTCCTCCATGGCGGAGCTGCTCTGTTGACACCGTGGAGACAGAAAAAGACGATTCAGAGGAGGATAAACGTTATAACGTAAACTAATGTGACGTTTTATCTGATTGATTACGTGTCTATTAACTTGACCCGCGAGGAAAGACGATAAATTACATGGTATCAATGCTGTAACAGACACACTCACGTGCATCACCTTGTAGCAAGAGAGGTCCTTCTCGTCTTCACAGGCGCACAGTAATGACGTATAACTGTAGTCCAATCAGCCTCACATGTAGTTAAAACTGCTATACCTTGCTGTTTCTTCTTCTTAAATCACCTCTTTACCGGGGCATTATCGCCACCAACTGTTCATAATGTTTCACGTCATGCTGCATCATGTGGGTGACAGCAATTTGTAGTAGGTATTAGAAAATATGCCGTAATAATATTTCTAGAGTAAGTATTTTTATTTACACTGTTATAGATTACAGTGTGAACATTTGTTTGCATGTTTTTTTCATCTTTTACTTGTTTTTTCTATATATATTGCTGTTACATATTGTAGAATGAGTCAAATATTTTTCACATACCTCTTATTTGTTGTTGACCATATTATGTTCTGTGAAAATATATAAATGAGACAACATACCGATATAGCTGTGCTACGCTGATACCAGGCTGATAATATTGGCCAGAAGATATATTGGTCTGACTCTGTGCATCTTTGTTATATTATCATTATTGTGATCAACCTGGGTTGGTCCTGCCCTGACTGAGGGCGTCTTGTGATAAAAGGCTGAAACACCCGATAACCTCGAGGTCCACAACTGATGATGTGTTGTACTGGTAGCTTCATACAGTGGTCACCTCCAAAAACACCGCTCAGGTGGGAGTAGTGCTGAATATTCAAGGATTCTAACACCCAGTCCTATTAATGAATCTGAAATTGTTGTATTATTTTTGTTAGATACTGTAGTATAATGTACATATTTTTACAACTTCTTATTATTTCTCTACACTTATATACATTTTTCTATTCTTAAAACATGACTAGTTTTCCCCTAAAATTATATGATTCTTAAGTCTTAATCATAATTTGTTTTTTATGTGAAAAGGAAAGGTTTATGTTTAATTTTATTTTAGAAATATAATACAGTACATACATCCATTGAAGTAATAAGGATATTACCCCCTTTGCAGGTGCTGATCACATTTTCTTGCTTTTGATTAACTATAGAAAATGGTAAAATTTCATGTGTCAGTCTTTCATTTATCATGAAGATTCCCTTTTTGTCCTTTCTATAGCTCTCCTGGACTATGATGTATTAATAATCAGTAGAAAAATAGTATCCATTAGTAAGTTTTATTAATAAAGTGTACACATAAATCAATATTTGTACAGTTTAAAAAAAAATTAAGTGCCTCAGTTGATCAATTTTTGGCACGATGCCTCCTTTTCTCTACAGTAATAAGACATATTCTACACATACAGCATGTGAAGCCAGTAAGAAGTTCTTTCCCCAAAATATATATTAATCTGTTAATGTGCTGAATTTCCATTTAAATTCCTTGGCTTGTACTTCATTACCAAAGCATTACCATTAGATTACACGCGTCACACACTCCCCATTCATCTGAAATTCCCACAAGCATTCACAAGAACACATACTGCAGCTCCTCAAGCTGTAATTGCGTTTTTCTCATTGCTGAACTTCACTAACTTATCCATGAATAATGCTGTGAATCACTTAAACTGACTGCAAGGATTCTGGGGGTGAAGTCATCAGTCCAGCAGCGGTCACTCATTCACTGTCTCAGCACTCTCGGAAGACAATCTGGACGGACAAACAGAGCGGGATCTTCCTTGTATGTTGCTAGGTGACGACCCAGCGGGGCAGGTGGCTGTTAAGTCTGGGGCTCAGTGAAACCACGAGGAGTGCTATGGGGCTCCAGAGATGCAACACCAACGCCACCTCCTGCAGGGGCAACCACACTGCAGTCAGAGCTCACCTCTGGGGAGAGACGGATAGCATGGAAATCAGCAGGGACAAGCTTCAGGATGTAGGTGGCTGTGACTCATGACTGCATGAAATTACAGAGACACCTGATTGACATAAAGTTAAAAAATAATTTGCAGGTTTGTGTCTGTACAGACAAGTTTTTGTTTTATAGAAACCCATTTCTGCCAGTGTGATGGGAAAGAGTTAGTATCCCAAAAGAATAATTTGTATCACGAGATAATGAGAATCTTTCTCAAAATGACTCGGTGACTAGAATAGTGATTTAGTCTTGCAAAAGAATGAAAAACTCTCAAAACAATGACTTTGTATTGCAAAATAATGAGAAGCTTTCTTAAAACAATGACTCGGAATAATGAATAACTTCCTCAAAACAGTCATTTTGTGAAAGTGTCATTTTAATGACTTACAAGATGTATTTTTTTTCCATTATATCGGCAGAAATAGGCTTTCTTTCATTAATTTTGTTGAGAAAAATAATGATTTGTGCATTACCCAGGCCACTGGCGTCTCTTGTCAGTCAGGGGGACATAAACCACTCCCATCAAAGCTTTCTTGAGGAAGGTCCCATCACTCTGACGATCGTACTGTTCTAGCACTTGACTGCCACCATCGGGGCCCACTGGGAGAACCAACCGCCCGCCAGGCTTCAGCTGCTCCAAGAGCTTTAATAAAACAGAGGGCAGAACACAGAAAATTCACATGAGGTGAGTCCAGGAGGCAGATTCAGCTCAGTCAGTCAGAGTGGAGACACTTCTGTTTTCTGCATGTCAAAGTTCCCTCACAGCTTACAGCACTTGAGGAAATTGTCTAAGATTCACTTTACTACTGTAGATAAAAATGTACACATAGAACCAATAACGTTTTAATACTATGGTCTTTAATAATTTAGCTCCAGGGCTCAACCATTTTATACAACTGACAGTTATTTATGATGTTAGGGTCATTATTTCTAAAATCCTACAAAATGACAAGAAAAAAAAAATCAAGACCTGTAAATGAAATTCAAGACTTTTACAGCCCTGTTTTGAGAATTTTAAATTCACTGCTTTTTAAATACTTTTAAGACTGAAATGTATTTTAACCTTTACTCTTGTGCACAATTTCTCTTCTTCTGTTCTATTTTCACAAGAGTAAAAGCCATAGTTAAGTGTTCTTACAGGTTTAGGAACAGTAGGGGCAGCTGCTCCAACATGAATGGCATCATATGGCGCTCCCTCTGGCCAGCCGAGCCTTCCATCTCCCACTGTGGACAGATGTGGACAGACGTTGGTATGATTTTATAGTATTTTCTAGCTGTGCAGTTTCAACATCTAAATATGAAAGAGGAACGACTCCTGACTCACCTACGAGTTTGATGCGTCCAGACGTCAGCAGTTCTGGGTCATCAGCTTGCACATTTTTTATTGACCTTTGAACCAGTTCATCGATGTGTTCGATGCCAACCACTCGACCACTCGGTCCAGTCTACAGACAACAGAAACATACAGCCACTGCACTCAGTCATATACTGTATTTTATGCCTACCTGGGTGAAATATATCAAGTGAGTAACGTGTATGGTATGAAACATGCAGGCACTGACAAATATTGATGATTTATTACAATAATGATAAAATATTATAAAGCATTTTCTGTTGACTTATAAGATAAGTATCATGATACTTAATAACTGCTGGTCGTTCACTGACATTTTCAGCAAAAATCATAGTGTATTATAAGTCTCACAGTTGTAATACATTACATACATTTTATGATGCATTATAATCACTGTTATAATGCATTATAATGCGATTGTAAGTTACTCTAAGTGGTCATTGCGCAATTACAGTTAAGTAAATTTTCTGAGGTCATCATAAGGGATCATAGTTTGCTTGAAGAAAAGCGAAAAAAAAGAAATTATGCTAGAACAACACACAAAACATATTATTAGTGCATGTAACTATAATTATACATTGCTATACATACTGTATAACACATTATATGTTTGTTTATAATGCATTATAGACATGGGCATTATAAAAAAAAATGTTACTAAACTTACCATCCTCGCAAAGCAGGCGGTGAGATATCCACTTCCTGAACCCACATCCAGTGCCGACGCCCCTTCCGTTAGTTTGTCACTAAGCAGCTCCAAAGCATGAGCATGCTGTTAAACAAGCGTAAGTATACATAAGGGAATTATAGTTCATCTTAAGAAATCTGCTCACATCACAAAACAGTTCAGTTTGTTGCTCACCATGTGTGGTGCACTGATGGTCGCCCTGTAGCCTGTAATAAGAAAATGTCACGACAAAGTCACAGCACACGCCTTTGCTCATGAAACAGATTTAACTCTACAACACCATGTATTCACTCCAATTTACCATACTGATAGGCAAGTGTGTGTATGTGTCTGCAAGGAGTGACTGGAATGATTACCTATGGACTGAGGAGAGTCTGCATAAGGATAGTCTGTAGAGTAGAGTCCTCTGTCTGTCGCCAGCATGGCCTCAAACACTTGGTCACTGCGGATCACCCCATGATCTGCAGGAGAGAACAAATGAGTGAAATGAGTGCAGGATGAACTCTGCAATTTTGAATTCAGTTTCCCTCTTGATTTGTGTTTACCTTTACCTAATAATGTGAGGGGAAATATAATCAATGCAGGCTTTTTAGAAGATAAAAATGAGAATGAAAGCAGAGTAACATCAATATATTTAACTGTTGATAGTTGTGAGGGATTTTGGTCATTGTAACGTCATGATGTAGCTTACATGTAGTGTGTTCCTCGTCTTAAAAGCTGCAGCTAAACTTTGTAAATGCCTCATTTGCAAACAGCTCAAATAAACAAATGGATGAACAAAAAGATGACATATTATTTTTTTAAATAATTTTTGTTTTCAAATTTTAATAAAATGTTGTTGTTTTTTTTTAGAGAGTTCATTAAATTTAAATAATATTCTTTGTAGTGTGTATTCTGTGGATATATATATCTTATTGCCTATAGAGTATACTATGTTTTTTTCTATCTATCTATCTATCTATCTATCTATCTATCTATGAGAATTAATTCTGGGTAAAATCATCCTCCATGTTCCTGAGTAAATTTAATAATGAATACCTCTACTTGCCTATCAGATATGCACACTACAAGAAATAGTATCACCCTAGTGTATTTTAAATAGGTATAAAATCACTGGCTGACACACTCAGCATATCTCTGCTTTGTGGACCTTGAGGTTTTGAATGAAAGACCTTGACATGTCAAAGTCCGTTATTACCTCTGAGCCTGCTGATGAGCTCTGGATGTGTTTTGCCGCTGGACATCCACGCCATGGTCCGGGACAGCAGCACACCCATAGGGACTGCCACTACTGCCAGGCGCAACGCTGCTAGCATCTCCTACACTGGATCTCCCTGCAGTGACATGATGAGCAGCGCTTCACACCTGAGTACATGACACACATATAACTGTAACATACATTTAATGACCAGGTTGTATCATCCGTGTGGCAATGAAGGCGGCAGTTTGGTGAATTTGGAGTAGTTTTCTCAACCCTTACAAGCAGACTGAACTGAACGTGGCACAGCAAATTAATCACACATTCAACTAAACTTGACTGTTAGTAAGCGATCCGTACAGTGCCTTATAACCACATAATATCTTATAACAGTTGTTAATGTTAATGAGAGCTCTTCAAATAGTCAAACCCGACGAATAAAATAATTCAACGGAGGTCAGTAGAGCTTGTTTACCTTGGTAGTTCGCCACTGTTACTCCGTCCTCCAGCTGAGACAAACTTCCTGGATCCCTTTTGAGCGAACCACAACGCCTGGCCAATTAGATGCGGTCTCTCCAACGGGACGCTGTCGAGATCCAATCACATCTCGAAGCTGTTTGATGGGCGGTTATAATATCCAATCATATCACCCTAAATAAGGAAGTGGGTTATCGCGCATTCAATAATGTTGGTCATCTCTTAAAGGGAACCCCAGACTCGTGAAAGATTTAGACAGAATGATCATTTAAGCCCAAGCCTTGATCTTTCACTAATCCTGACCACGTGTTTTCTGTCCATGAACCTACACAGATTTTAACCACAGCGATGTCACATTTTTAAAAAATGTAATTAGTTTTACAAAGTGTCCAGCGACGAAACAACGCGTACAAATCGCGCGAGAGTTTCGCAAGTCAAGGGTTCTCTTTCAGTTACGGCCAACATTGTGGATCATGGACACGGTTAGCTAGCGAAGCTAATCTTTAATCTTTGAATTCATACATTTAAGGAATTAACGGCCAATTTACTGAGATTTTCACACAGGTAAGAGAAAGTTGGAATTTATCGTGATGACAACCCGTTTGAAGAATATTTTAAATGCATGACAAGAGTAAATACAATAGGTCAGAAACCAATTAGCTTAGGTATTTTAATGTAAATAAAGCTTTGATTGGCCCTTCGTAATTGGGAAACGGCATCATTTCTCTTTAATCCACATCTTTTATCCATCTGTTTTCTATTGCTGAGACAATCTGGTCGCAAACAACACCGTGTTTATGCTAACTGGTGTTGAAAACTGATGTTGACATCTGTTCTGACTCAGTACACCAGGATGGTTGACGACTTCGAGGGTCAAGAGGTCCGGTCCAGCGGGGAGCTGTGGTCCGAAATCTGCTCCAGCCTGCCGGAGACTGGAGACGAAGGAGCTGCAGAGAACAACACGGAGTTCAAAGACTCATTCCAGCCAGCATTGCAAGTCGGAGTGCAGGAGGTCAATGGACAGTCAAATGGGACAAATACCAGTTCTTCCAGCGCCAAGTGGGAGCCCATGGAGGACTCTGAGATCTACATTGCCAGTTTAGGTACAGTTTAGGTCTGCTACACATGCCGCATTCAGCTCACGTTGTCCTCCATCCACCTGATTACAGCATCCATCATACATCCTTCTCAGTCAAGTTGTCTGGGAGATTGAAGGGATCAGGGAACAATATTATCACCAGCCAAATGTTGGCTGCTAGATTTTATTCATGAAAGTGCTTTACAAATAAAGTTGGATTGGATTGAACCAGCCAAGAAAACAAACAAACAAAACAATGGTAATCAACTGCATGGCTGGTAAAATCTGAACATTCACAAGCTATTTGGCCAGTGGACAAAAAAAGTTAATTTTGCATCCTTGTACGGTTGATAGTGTGTCAAAGTCCATCAAAGTGAAAACATGTGGCACAGTTCTTCTCCAGTGTGCCGTGCTTCATTTCCCAAATGTTTTCAGCTATCCTGCCATCATCAAAGTTGTATCTGAAGTTGTTTCAGGTTTCCACAGACGTAGTGCATCAATTCATCCTTTCATGTTCCCTTTTCTAAATCACCCAAAATACAAATAAAACAATTATCTTTCCAGAATAGTTTTTTTTTTAAGATGTAGAAAAAGCTATTGATGAAATTGTTTAGCAGAGGTGGTAAGGCACCCAGATCTTGTGTTTTGTCTTGTAGGTACTTTTGCATAATCAGTTGTTTATGTAATTTTTCAAACGAAAATGCCAGAAACACCCTTGTTCCAGCCTCCTAATTTTGCTATTTGCTGTCTCATTTAGTAGTAAACTGAATATTTTGCAGTGGTGTTTTGGGGAAAACCAGCAATTTAATTCATCACCTTGGAGTTACAAAACAAAACAAAAAAACTAACTTTTTCCCTACAATTTTCTGACATTTTAGACTCAATGATTGTTCCATTAATTGAGAGCACAATCTTCAGATTCATCAATAATGAAAATAATCTTTTAACCCCAGAATAACTGACTGATTTATTGATGTGTTCTATATGAAGAGAGAGGAAACAACACCTCATGCTACCTTAATGATGGCAAAATATCCAGAAACATTTGGGCAGTAAACCATGATGTATTGAGACACATGTTAAATTTTTTGATGGACTCACAGTGGCCTGCATCCTGTATTGTATGTTTAGTCAAAGCTAAACTTCCACCTCCACTCAAAAATGTAAACTTCTTGATTTAGGAGGTAAAATACATTTTTTCCCCGACATTTTGGTGCAGAGAACCGCCTGAAGAAACTAAAGGGCCAGTCCAGCGATGTGACCTCCAGGGACATGTTGCGCTCCTTGTCTCAAGCTAAGAAAGAATGCTGGGATAGATTTCTGCACGACGCCCAGACTTCAGAGCTCTTCCAAGGCGGTGACATGGATGAGAGGTATGATGGCAGGGATGAATTACGCTGTTTTACACACACACACACACACACACACACACACACACACACACACACACACACACACACACACACACACACAGTTTTGAACAGTTGTTCACATATAAAAACTATGTTTCCTTTAATATCAACCCAAAAAAATTGCCTAAATGCAGAAAATAGGTGTTTGGTAGTGACATTCTTTAAAGTTACACCCTGATTTTCAGACTTTTGTTGCAGGAACGACTCCATCTGCTCCTCTAGTGTGCTGTAAATTTACAAGAGTTTATGTAATTTGTTTTTCTAGACAACGGAAATAGACGTGTTTTCATCTTAAAATCTTTTGACTGTTTCCTCAGTGCTCTTGAACACTTCAAGAGGTGGTTGATTCCTGAGAAGGTGGCCATCAGTGCAGAGGAGCTGGAATATCTCCTGAGGCCGTCTCAGAGTAAAGAAGCAGCGGAACCAAACCAAACACAAAACGACGAGGAGACAGAGGAAGAGAGACGCAACCCGGAGGAAGATGACACCCCCAGCCCGGAGAAATGAGCGCGTTTAAAATAGTAACACTGAAAAGAGAACTAATTTGGCGTGCATTCAGTCGGGCTGACCTGTTACCCACACGCTCATTTTGAGCTGCGTTATGTCACGACAGTGTTTTGGCCAAAGCTTTTGTGAACGACGGTCAAAGAGGCAATTACAGCCTGTCATCATCCTCTGTATCCCCAGCAACTGAGTGTTTGTGAGTACTTATTCAGTCACATGTTTTGTCCTCGCTATTCATCCCTTCAACTTAATCACACCATGAAAATATATGATAAAGAGTTTGAAATTAGACTCGTTTGTCCTGTAGCAGCAGAATTTGCATCCAGTCTGTGTTGTGACTCCTACTGTGTCAGTTACAAGAATGGCTCTCTACTCTCTGTACAAATGCAAACGCTAATGAAGGACCACATGCAGTATCATGTTGTAAATGAGACTTTGAAGACATACGCAATACATTTATCTCGCAGATACACTATTTTTCTGTTTTTAAAAACTGTGACGTCTAGAGTAGGAATATATTCCTGGAAATATTGTAACATATTCTGTAACATCTTTATTTTTGCCATGTTGATTTTACATGAAGTTTTACCCATGTTTCAATAAAAATAACTACAATGGTTTCTGTTCGTCTTTCTGCTCATTAGCAGAAACAAGGGCACGGTTATATTTAGCTAGAGAGCTGAGGAACAGCTGACATGCAATTAAAACTTACAATATTCTCAGACGCTGAAGTGAGTATGTGTGTGTGTGTGTTTGTGCTATTGTACCATCTTTGTGAGGACCTATTTGAAGTTTAGACTTTAGGAATGAGGACATGCAAAGTGAGGACCGTTTTAGGATTTGGGTCGCAAGTATGTATATTTACTGTAAGTATAGCCAGCTTGGCTTTTCACCTTCCTTTACCTTATTATGTATATTATTGGAATGACTGACATATAAATATAGAAATTAGTAATTATATATTGTGCTATATTGAACACTGCCACCATCTCCATTTGTTTGTTATGCCTTATCCTTATGCCTGGTGTGGACCATGTGTGCATGCATGAGTGAGTGTGTGTGTGTGTGTGTGTGTGTGTGTGTGCATGATCACTGGATCTACAGTTTGTCCGCAGCTAATCTCAAATACTGTCACCAGCCTACAGGCATAAACATATAATTAACAACAAACTCTCATGATGTGTTGACTTTAAAAACCAATGAGAAAATCTCAGCTTATCACTCCTGAATAAAGTCCATCTCTTTTTCAATATATTTCTACATTCAGAAGGAATGTAATACATTTCTATCAACATTTTTTTTATATATATCCTTTTTCTTCTAGTTGACATTTCTGTTAATCAGTAGTTGCCAGTACACAACTGACAGCAGGAATGGAGACAAAGTTCAACAGTAAGTGTCCACTGGACTGAAGGCTTTTTCAACACCATCGTTTGAAACTGAAAACAGAAAGACACCGTAATGGTTTCGGCTCATCTCTGAATGTAACGCTAAAAAGAAATGTTGGAGCGCTCTTGAATGGAGAGGGTTTGCAAAGAGTTTCTTTCACAGCTCATGGTGTTGGAGTCTGCATCTGTCAGACTGGGGTTCAGTGATTTGAAATGTCTTTGAAGAATTCATCTTCTTTCAGGAGGGTCTGGTAAAAGGCACAATACAGAAAAAAACATTAATTTTACTGCCAAAAGCTTGAGAAACAATATCGAAGTGCTATGTGTCCTGGTCATCCTTTACATTCAACAAAGACTGAACATTATAACCTTCACAAAGTTAACATTTATTGCAGGGCTGCTGCGTAAGTTTTACCCAGATTTATCTAAGAAATTAGCCGCTGAGAGTGAATGAAATCGATTCAACCTGGGAGAATCAGAAAAATTAAACTAGTGTTCATTTGAATAATGGCAATCATGGTTTAATTCTCTAACGTGAATCAATTTCAGTTTTAGTCGGAGTCCTTGACATGAAAACCTTTGGGAACTCCTTGATTAGCTGCAGTCTATCTGCTGTAGGAGCCAGGGGACTGAAAATGTGAAACCAGTTGAATGCACGCAATTAAAACAGGGATTGTTCTCATTTTTCTTTCAAGTGAAATGCTTATTACAATTATTAGTATTTCAGCGAGCAAAGTTAGCGACTCTCCAGGTGTCACAGAGCCGTGCTTTGGGCTAACAGGTTGGACTGAGAGGGCAAATAATAGTGTGAAGCCCAGAATAGCAGATAATTAGAATGTGATTGGCACCCGTCATTGATTAAATGTAATTTCCATCTCTGGACTGTAAGGTGTTAATAAAGAAAGCCAGCTGTGATGTGCCCTGAGAAATTGAGCTTCAGCAACCTAGTAACTATTTAACCCTGAACATCATCCCTTAAAAAAAAAAAAAGAAATAATATTTAATGGAACAATATATAGCAGTTCTAGACAAAATGAGAGCTGCAGTCCAGCCATAGACTGTGTGTTAAATAGACTGAAACCCTAAACACTAATTAGCTGTTTCCCCGAGGCAAGCTGCAGGGAAAGCAGTCGATCAGCTGTTTTTATACCGTCAGTTGTCTGTCAATGAAAATTTAAGCCTGTTACCCTGAAAACAAAAGCCCACTGCTCTGTAAATACACTCTGGAGTCAATCTAAGTGGCTGTCTGTCTCAGTGCCTGTCAGACTTCATTAACATATCGCTCAATTTAACCGTTATAAACATCTACGCCCTCTAAAAGACCATTTATGATTTCTTACCACTCATAACCAGACACTTACTCATTTGCCGAACATTCAGCATTAATTTGAACCCTAATTAATGTGAATTAAAACAGCTGTCTGGCCTGGAATAGAAATTTCGAAGCACACCGTAGCTACTAATGTAATGTTGATGTCAGAGAAGCAAATATTTCAACATGTTTCTTTGATCTCAGATGACACATTATGATCATTTTATGATTCATTACAGTAAATATATTACAGATTTCTCAGTTAACTTTGACTTATAATATATTATAGTATAAACTTAAAATAACTCCAATTAATGTTTAATCTATTTATCTATTAATTTATATTCACTGAATTTCAAAAAGCTCAAATTATATCTGTGCTTTAGAAAAAATACTGTAAATGAGGTAAGGACTGATCCGCTGAAGAAAACAGTCATTTACTCTCCATCTAACTCTGAGTTAAGGATTAATTTCAACCAAACCAGAGTTGATGATTGTTGTAACAGTGGAAAGACTGACCAAAATGGTTTTGGTCAGTTTAAAAAAAAACAAACATCAGCCATTACTACTTTGCTTCTGGCACACAGTAACACAGCACTAGCTCATGTGTCTTACTATTCTGAGGTGATTTAATGTTTGCATCCAGCTTTTCCTTTGATGTAATCATGATGTCAACACTAAAGGGTCTATAAGAGCCTTTCCAAGCTCACAAGAACCCAGATACTTCTCTATTTATCAGGGCTCACATGTCCATTTCACATGTTTCTACCACCATAAGGTCTCCCTGCCGACAGCATCTATCCTGTCTGCTTATCCTCCTATGTGACGTGTGCACTCCAATTTAAAAGGATGTACTGTGGCGCCTTCTCCATGTCGCTGTTGTTGGTGTTGTTGAGAGTTGTGCATCTCTGCCAGAAAGTTATATTAATGAATTTTGAAAAGAGGTTGGATCTTTGAGCGACATTAACACCACTTTAACCTGCACACAGCAACCTCACAGCAAGATTACATTTTTGCCTTAAGTTATGTGGCTTAGTGCTCTGAGGTGATTTTGTGCTTTCCTTCAGTTTGTTTGTTTCGCGTCAACACTAAAGGGTCTAGAAGATCCTTCCTAAGCTCCTAAGAACCCAGATACTTCCTCTCCAGTTTGTCAGTGCTCACATACCCATTAAACATGTTTCTATCAACGTAAGATCTCCCTGCTATCCTGTCCACTTATCCACCTATGTGATGTTTGTGCACTCAAATTTAATACACACTGTGCCCCTCTCCTTCATGTGATTACTGTTGCTCTTGTTGTTGTTGTATCATGTCTTGTGTCCCTATGCGAAGAGAAATTACAAAGGAAAATAAAGCATCAAAGAGATCGAAAAGGTTTTTGTGTTGGCAGAGATCAGCAGTGGTTACACTTTCTGACTCTTCTACAGAAGCCCAAGACTTTTCAAAGACCTGTTTGCCATCACCTCTGAACAGGAAGGACTGCCCTCGCTCACGCCAGAGGCATCACCAGGTGGCCACTTGATCCACGTGTCTGTGAAGCAGATGGACATGTGAGGTTGCTGTCCACCCCAGTGGTTAGCTGACTGGTTAGTATTTGTTGCCTCTGTTGCTTAGGTTGGTTACAGAGGTTTTTATGCATGGCTATGAATGCAGGTGTGCCTTGAGATTTTAGCCTGTGGTTTGAAAATCGCTGCATTTATATTTAGAGACGCAACAGGGTGGGCTGTGCCACTTTCACCTTGTGAGTTTCTGCGTGTGTGTGTGTGTCTATCATCATGGCAAAATGTGGCCCTGGAGACACCTACTGTAGTGTGAATCTCCACAGAGGCTGTTTTGACTACTTTGACAGGTGCTTACATGTCTGTCTGTCAGTGGAATGATTTTGTCAATGTCAGGGCTAAATTCACACTTCGCTAAGCCCGCCCTCCTTAGTTACTGTTGCTATGCCTGTCAAGCTTTCCACGGTCACACTGCGCAGTGGCACACACTGATGAAGACCGGATGGCTGAAAACGTTTTGTGTGATTTTCTGCCAGACATGATCAAGTCATATATGTGATAGAAGTAATATATGTATATATATATATTTTTTCTTTCTCTATGCAACGCTGGCAGATTTCACATGTAAATTTACTTACTTAACAGCTGCGTACATGATATAATGTTACAGTGAACAGACTTAGGCTAAAGCTAGCTTACACCCCAGCAAACACTGGTCGGATGGTAAAATATGAAACGTATATTTACACAATAGATGACAGAAACATATGTGCATATGTGTATATCTATATGTGATATATAATGTAAATGTAATGATAATGTACATGTCCTTTTACAAATCCCTAATATTTTCCATGTCGTCTAGGATAAGGACATCTTCATTATCTTCACAATCAGCCGTCTGTTCCTTCAAGCAGTCCTATGTTAATGAGTTCGTTCTGCATGACCCTTTGCAGATACTTCGCATGAATCACACAGTCACACTAGTCCTTTAGTACCTCTGGCACCAATATGCTTTTTAAATTAGTTTTAGTTTGATGAATATTTAATGTGTACTGCTGGAGAAAGATAATGATTTGTCCCTTATTTGTTCAATTTTTGCTCTGTTCCCTGATGCTTGTGTCCGAGTGTGTTTTTCTAGAAAGTGACCTTAATGCGAGGAACTGCACAGCTGGAAATTTGACATCCAGTATTAAAGCTGATTCACGGAAGGTGTGGGCAGAGATTATTCAACCTAATAATTTTCCTTCTATTACACTTAGTCAGTCAGAACATTTAGGTCAACATGAATGACATGTAATTGGTCTATAAAATAAAACATTATAACTTATATCATAAAATGTGCCAGGATCGCTATAAATTTACATAAAACCACAGACACTTTAAAAGTCCCAAAGGGAAGATTACAGTGATCCATGTTGGATTAAATTACCATAAAACAGGACAAAGTCATTATAAATTCACAATTTATCACTGGAGACACATTATAGATCCCAAGAGGTATATTATAGGAGTCTATAATGATTGTTCATTGGGTGTGATGAGTGAGACTGAGATGACAATCTTTTACCATTTCACCATACTGGAGGTGACTCACTCACATGAACACTTAGTGTATGCTGTGTGAGAGACAGTGAAAGAGCACATCTCTTTATTCTGAAGCAGAGCGGGCTGAGGTACGGCTGCACAACAGTGGGACTCCCTGCAGACAGAGGACAAAAACAGGTGCTGGATCGCTCAAGTCAAATGAAAAATGTCAGACTGACGTCTCTCAGAGGTATTCTTTCTTTTGATTTTTACTTTTTTTTGAAAATGTATGCACTCTGATAACTGTCAAATTCATGTGCAGTTATTTCTAAGAGATGAAAATGATCTGTTAACAAAATGATGTTGCATATTAAGGGGTTAACAGAATCTTTTAAAAAAGCAGACAGTTGAATTATGTGCAACTTAATTCATCACTGTTCAATCAATGAGGCAATAAGCTGATTCAGCATGAGAAAGGCACAATTTGAGCAGTACTTCTTGGGAAATTCTGACAATTTAGTGAACATAATGATAAATGCGGTGGTCTGTAGGTCTTTCTTAGTTTAAATATGTCATTAATAAGCACATTTTCATGCTTTGC
Source organism: Lutjanus erythropterus (assembly GCF_056507025.1). Taxonomy (NCBI): domain Eukaryota; kingdom Metazoa; phylum Chordata; class Actinopteri; order Lutjaniformes; family Lutjanidae; genus Lutjanus; species Lutjanus erythropterus. The sequence continues at coordinate 12,950,838 of NC_139334.1, forward strand.
AATAGGGCACTTAAGGTTTTTCATTTACAAATGTAATAATGAAGCTTTCCCATTCCTTTTACAACAGTTTGGAATTTGGCAAATGTGACAGGATAAATTTTTTAGATAGTGATTGTTTGTTTTTCAGGTAGATTTGTTGCTTTTTAATGAATGAAATCAAAAATGCCATCCAGCCCGAAACACATTCATTTAGAAGACAGATTTTTTCATTCTCGTCTTATCTTGCGGATTTAGATAGAAGCGCTCTCATTCTTTTCAGTGCTGTTATGTGGTTTTCCTTAACGAGCCCTTTAAGTCACAGGCACAAGAGACAGAAGCTTTTATAAGCCTCTGTGCAAAATGTGGAATCAATGAGCATTCATACCAATTTTCACGCTCTCACACCTGATTGCCTGATGCTCAGTGATAAGTATGTCTTATTGCTTGGAGATAAGCGAATCATTGACCGAGAATTGGGTCCATATGTTTGAGCATATGTCCTGAATGACAATCATGGACAATCGGTTTGACTCTTAAGGTGTTCTGCTGTATATGGAGAGAGCTAAGAGATGCCAAAACACATAGCAAAGAATGAGATGAGAAAGATCTGGAGAGAAAAAGTGAGATATAAGGCGAGAGGAGTGAAAGGGAGAGAGACGAAACTAAAAAGACATATTATTACCCTGTTGAATTTCCAGCATTGACAGTCATTCTTGTCTGATGACACCCACCTCGACGTGGGCAGCTGGTTGCAGGCATGGCAGATCCTAGAGCAATGTGCATTGATTTGATTGGCAGACAGGAGGCACACAATTTTAAACAAGGGAACCAATCAAAAAATTTGGAGCCTGTCAAGACAAAATGCTAGCGAACTAGCTAACTAATCTACATCATACTACATCATCATGTTTCTGCAGATATGGACTGGAAGAAGTCATTGAACCAGTCTGGGCTGAATTCTTCTACTCCAGCTTCTTCTTCTCCTCCATCCATGTCCAACTGTTCATCCACCTTCTCCTCCTGTTGCAACTCCTCCCACCCCCTCTTCCTGACCTCCCCGTTCTCAGCCCCCTCCTTTTCCGGCCTGGACCTCCTGTCCAACCTGAAGCTCGTCTTCATCCCCCTCTACTCGGCCGTGGTCCTGGTCGCCTGCTCCGGAAACCTCCTCCTGCTCTTCCTCATCTGGCACAACAAGAAAAGACATAACACCACCAACTTCCTCATCAGCAACCTGGCGCTGGTCGACCTGGTCATGTGCATCTTCTGCGTGCCTTTGACTGCGTCCTATGCTTTTGACCAGCGTGGATGGGTGTTTGGCCCTTACATGTGCCATTTTGTCACGGTCATGCAGTCTGCAGCTGTCTTCGCAGCGGTCCTGTCCCTCATGGCCATCGCAGTGGATCGTTACGTGGTTGTGGCTTATCCCATCCGCAAAAGAGCAGGGTGTCAGTTCTGCTGGGGTCTGGTGATCCTGATCTGGCTGTCCTCTCTGGCTTTATCCACACCTACAGCACTACACACTGTCTACCTGGACCTGCGGGCTGCAGGGCTGCAGATGGCCGTGTGTGAGGAGTTCTGGGATGGCCAGGAGCGAGGCCGCCTCATCTACTCCTGTTTTGTTCTCTTCTTCTCCTACTTTGTCCCACTGGCTGCTGTCTCCATTTCCTACTGTGCTATATCCTATCAGCTTCGGCAGAGAACCACGTCGGACTTGACGGCGTGTCCAGAGTTGAGATCTGCAAGAGCTGCATGGGGCAGACGGAGGAGAAAGACCTTCTACCTGCTGTTGGTGTCTGTCCTCTGTTTCGCCTTCTCCTGGCTCCCCTTACAGGTACAGATGAGCGAGAAAGAGAGATTTATGATCTGACAAATATATCTGAAAACATGAATAAATTCATTCTTAAAGTTATTATATGAGGCAATTTGTATTGTATTAATCATTAATTAATTGTATTAATTACAATGTCCCATGTGAAACCAAAAATTATTGTTGACTTATTTTAAGTTACGCACATAAGTTACTTACATAACATACTTAACTTACATCTTGTATGTAATACAATTTCACTTACCTTTACGTATGTTAACCCAAGCCATAATCTTTTCCTAATTCTAACCAAGTAATTTTGATGCCTAAACCTTACCATAATGCAACAGTTTTGACTGTTACACCTGTCACTGCTACTGTCCAACGGTCATATATATCGTTATAGCAGTCACTGACAAACAAACAACTCTGTCCTATGAAGATGTGTTGAATTAATTGTCAAATTTTTCAAACTTTTCCTTGGATGAAGGCTTTGAATAACACAGTTTAATTTTACAGGTGGTGAATCTGATCCGTGACCTGGACACAGACTTCTCCATTTTAGGGAAGAATTACGTGAACATCATCCAGGTGTCGAGTCACCTGTTCGCCATGAGCTCCGCCTGCTACAACCCTTTTATTTACGCCTCATTGCACGACAAGTTCCTGTCCTGTGTGTGTCAGCACTTCCTGTCCTGGAGGAAAGGAAAAGGAAAGGATGGGGGCCAAAGGTCAAGCATCATGACAGTGTCACACAGAGCGCAGCGCCTTCACACCTCCTCCACTGCGGCAGACGCTGTTGTAAATAACATCGGTCCTCAGGACAACTATGCTTAAACTGCCGTTTCAGATGAATAGACACAAAAAATGAATCCACTGGTGTTTTCTTCCGCTCAACTGGATAAAAATCTCTGCTTCAGAAATGATGCTTGGTATTTTCCACACTCCAAATTTAATATGAATCCAGTTACAGCCAGAGTCTGCACAGCGAAAATACACTGCAGCCTGTCTCTTTGAATGAATGTATGCAATTTAAACACTAGTCTGCTTTGATTAAAAGTATTAGATGGGTAATGATTTATATTCTAAATGAAATATGTGGAAATTTCAGCACTAATGAGTTATTGTGCTCCACTACACCCAATCACAAGCAGGCCTAGTCTTTTGCACCAAGCTTTGTGTTGTATTATTGATTTTTATTTATCATAATGGACATGAAAACCTTAACATTTGGAGCCTCCACAGCCGTCGGTGAGAACTCACTCTAAAACCTGACCACACACCAGTAATGCTTCACGAAAGAAAGGCCCGGTTAGTTTAGCTGGTGTCTGAGAGGGACTCTTCTCAAGGAGAGACATGCTTTTGATTCAGTTTATGATGCCAGCCTTGGCTTTCTTTATTACAAAAAAAGGTTGAACGATTTTTGGGTTTGTCTGAATTCATTCGGCTGTTTGTGATCCCCTGTGGTTACCCTATGAGCCTTGATTAGATTTATAAAGCAGCTGACCCTGAACAAGGTAGATTTATTTAGCATTTTCAGGGTTGTATAGGGAGATTAAGTTGTAGTTCCTTTTTTGCTTTTCAAAAAAACATTATATACAAAAAATATCAGTAGATTAGTTGAAGCGAGAAGTCATTAAAATAAATATTAAACAATCTATTTTTGCTGAAGATGAGTTAAGTGCTTTCACAGTCCAGGGGAAGAAGCTGTTCTTCAGTCTGGTGGTACAGCAGCGGATACTTCTGTACCTCTTGCCAGACAGCAGCAGGGTGAACAGGCTGCGACTGGGGTGCGTGTTGTCCTTTTGTATCCTTTGGGTTCAGTGCAGGCACCTTACCTCCCTGACATTACTGAGGCTTAGCAGACTGGAACCAGTGATGCTCTTGGTATTTTAATAAACCACATCCAGTCTCATGTAAGTGTATTTTAAGTCTACTTGGCACTGAAAAATATGCTATTGTGACCTTAAATATATATTTCACACAGTGTTTCTGCTCTTGTCTTTGCAAAACTACACACATTTTATAATTTTCTTCTAATTGTATGTATTCATGTTCATGTGAATTTCTAATATTGTACATAATGTTTATGTATATAATGTAATGATCAAAATAATCATTTCCAATTCCTGTCCACTTTAACTGTTAGTGTATTAGGATAATCGTATATGTGTATCGCATATATATATTAGATCTGTTTTGTTAAATGTCGCTCAATAAACAGGGTTATTTAAATCATGTTTCTGTCTGCATTCATTTAATGTAGTTTTAAGGATGAAATATGAACATGAGGAGTTTCTGTGACAGTGAATGAATAATGTATTTCTGTCATTCAGTTTGGCCTTGAGCCACCGAAAGCTTTTCACACTTTCTGCCGCAGCTGACATTTGACGAACACAACACGGTAGGCAAAATATTCAGCGTGTTTAAATGTCAACTTTTAGGTGGTGAGAGGAACAAAAGCATCATTAGTGCCATTCATTAGGAAAATGGTCATGAATGAATGGACTTGAGAGAGAATTTAATTAATGGACAAATGAAAAACACAAAGTTTTTCAAAATCTTCATCTGATGAGTTTTAAAACTAGTTTAACAGCTATATGTGCATTTCTTAAACTGTTTACCTACTGTGTGAAAATATTTTACATATGCACAATGTCATTGCAAGGCGCTTGTGTCTTCTGTCTTTCTGGAAACTGTCACACTAATGGCTGGCAAGATATGCAGGTTGAACTGCTTTCAGTATGCTGTAAAAAAAAAAAATGGCGTCCTTAAAATTTTATGTTTACTGAATTATAAAATACAATCTGTAATTTTGTAATGATTCAAAACAAACAAGCTTTTCCAGTCAAATTTGAATTTAAATTTAAACTTGTCTAACTAACAACTCTTCAGTCACTGTGACGAACATTTACAACATTAAACAATTATTATAATTTATTCACTTTTAATAAAGTAATTTACTACTATGGTTTTGAATTGGACTGTTTCCAAACACGCAAACATAACTTTTGTTAAAGTATATTAGAGACACACAGCAAGTTTTCATCATATATGTTTTCATCAAACTAAACTAAACTAAAGTAAAAGAAGGGTTTCAAGAGAGTTTTAACTCTCAAACAATGCATGCTGGGGCATCTGATCATGTTTCTTAATATAATGAGTTGACTGAACTCTGAACAGTGCATTCACTCAGCTCATCATTTCAAGTCAAAACACTTCAAGTTACTCATGTTTATGACCGTTCTGAAAATAAATACTACAAATTTAAAATTTTATTTTAAAGTTTAATTAACTTGAACAAATAAAACCTGTATATCTATGTTAAGGTAACGAGAAACGATTAGTTGGTTCCACTAAATTCCCATAAGCTTTTTATTTTACATTGTATGTTTTATTGGCATGATATCTGATGTGCTGCCAGAACACAGTTATGACATTGTAATCGTGTTACTAGCACGACTGATTGTGTCTTTGAGCACCAACAGCTCAGTGTTATTGAAAGATGAGTCACTTTCACCTGAAAGCAGTGAAAACAAATGAGTAATGCACCGTTGTGGGGCTTCTCACCTCATTTGTAAGTCCTGAAGTTGTCAAGACCAAGAGCTGCCAGGTTGTAACAAGCTGTAATGAATGTGAGTAAATTATTTTTTCAAGAGCCATGAATGGCTCTCAAAGTCTGTTTAAATCAATTTCCTGAGAAAACCCAGTTACAACGGCAACGTTGAAAAACAAGTGTTACTCATCACCTAAACTGAATGTGTCTGACTATTATCTCTAATAAAAGCAAACAATCTTTAAAAAGATTACTTATTTTGAATTTTTTAAATTTCATATAATAGCAAGTATGAAACAATGGTACTCCAGGAAAAAACACTGAGAACCATAATGGTGTCTGTTAGCCACGAATGTGCAATTATAATATTACTTTTTGTGAGGAAATTTAAACCATTTATCCCTTTCTTTGGCAATTATATCAGAAAATATCCAGCGAATTATCCACAAAGCACTTAACACTTAATCAAACAGAGGGCTGAGTGGTGTCATTTAGTTTTCTTAAGCCAAAGCCACTGAATGGGTCTTATTTTAAGCTCTAAACAGCTCATTTTATTGATCTCATCTCAGATGTTACCTCACAAAAAAGGACAGGGTGGTGGTGTTGAGGCTGCTTGTGTTTCAGACACCCAGAATTCCTTTTTGGGTAAAATTACAAAGCAATAAGTTTATGTTTTAGCAGCTAATGGTTGGGAGATGATTGCAGAGCAAAACAGTGGATGTGGGGATGAAGAGAGGAGGAAATTAAGTAAAGACAACTTGTTGAATATTATATCAGGGAAGCACAACCTCTCCCGATTGGAGCATGAGATGCTGCACGTGTAAATCACACATCCACTTATGCTACATGTTATGCTCATGTCTGATTGTGTTGTGAACATTGTTTATGAAAATGCAAATGTAAGTCTTCACATGCAATCGTCAGTGGTCCTGATATAGTAAGTACTGGTAGTTGTGTGGTGTTAGTGTAAACACAGAAGAGATGGTTGTCCTCTTTCATTCTGAGGCTGTTTAGATTGTTCCCATCAGCTCTATGCATCTGTAATGTCCAGAAAAAAACAACTCAGCTGTGGCACTGTGATACCTAACATGAGCAGAAAAACAACAACAACAACGACAACAACAACAAAAAGGACTATGATGCTGTTTTGAAGTCTGCTCTTACTGCCAAAAATGCTCAAACAAGGCAATTCTGCAACAACCGTGCAGGGCGTTTTGAGATGAAGAAAACAATTTATAGGCTTTCACTTGATATTACTGTGTATTTTTTTTCTCTCTAGACTCATAAGGTTCTTATTAAAAAACAAAAAAACAAAAAAAAAAAAACACCTCCTGTGGAGTCACAGTTTTACCTGGAGGGTGCAGTAGAAGCAGAGGTGTGTAAAACCCAGAATAATTAGTGGGAGTTTTGATGGTGTGAAAATCCTGAATGTCAGATAAGAAATGGTTTTCCTCTGCCTTCGTGTGGATTTTGCACAGACCGAAAGAGTAGCAAAACAAATCTCTCTTCTCTGTTCTGAATAAAATGAGAAAGCCTTTTGGCTCTTAAGTAAGAAAAACATGGTCATATTAATATTTCTTGCAGCATAAGAAGCATATCTTGCAACACTTTCCATTTTCTTATAGATTTTGCAGAGAAATCAGCAACAAATTGCCACAATAATCAGAAATCTTCCAAAAAGGTAAAGCCATGTGGCTGTGATTCAGTATATTTCTTGTGTACAGCTGTATAGTAGGCAGCAAAGGGTCAAAAGACAACAGAGTGGTGCAAAATTGGAATGAGTCAGTCGTGTAAAGCATTGCAGGTGTGTAATTTAAATACACTTTGTCTCGGCACAACTCGTGTACATGGGGAAAGGACTGAACTGTTCTTCACCAGTTCTAACACCTGCAGTTTTTTTTTTTATAGGAGAGGCTTTGGAAGAAAAGGCAGCCTTTCCTGCAGCTCTATCAAATTAACTACCTAACTAACTGGTTTAGTCAGGTTTGCATTTAATTATCAGTGGCAGAAGCTGGAAATAACCATCATAAGTTACATTTAGCTATGTCAGCTGTTTGTGTGCATGCTACTGTCTTGTCATCAGCTGTTTATTGCATCAAAATTGTACTTCAGATCAGCACTGCACAAAGTCAAAGCACAGCTAAGCTTTCCACGCACACTCCTGGCAATTGCAGATTTAGCCATACTCCTGTGGGATGCAAGCACCCTACCCCTGGCTGGGAATAGCTGCCCGTGTCACTGCAGGAAACAGGACCAGGATATAGAGAAGGAACAGCAACAAAGTCAAACACACTCACACTGCATGATCACTGAGCGTGTACACACCACTGCTAAGTAGGCTAAGCCATGAGTTGAAGCAGCTGAACTTTTTGACTCATATTCCACACATGCTCGCTGTTACAGATGCAAATGATTTACCACTCATCCCATTTAAAACCTCATAACCTGATTGAGTGGTGCCAGAGGCCTCATCCATATTCATCAGAGGCTTGATTATTGAAGGTAGATGATTTATGTCTCCTCATGTCTGCTTTCAAGATGCTCACGCTGTTGTTTTTCCTGTCATGATCTGCGCAGCGGAACAGATAAATGGGGTCGTAATCATTCCAGGTGGAGGAGATGAATGAATTACAAAGGTGGAAACAAGGGGGAGAGGCTTGAGGCAATGGAAAGAAAACTGTGAGTTTGATTTATTAAGATAGCCTAAAATATTCTTCTTCTTTAGGTTTTTTTTTTCTTACATTAAAATGCAAATAAAGATAAATTATATTTCTGAAATTCAGGTGCTTTAATGCAACAGAGGTAGTTTGAGTTTTCTTACATGGTTGAACTCTCCAAAACAACAGTCATAATTAGTTCACTGTATATACTGACTATAGACTATGTGTTTTAACTTGAAAAAGTTAATGTCCAGTGTGCCTTAAAATTTCAAGTTGACCAAATTTCAAAAGTTGAGGTAATTTTGTAATAATTCAAAACAAATAAACTTTTCTTGTGAAAAAACCTATTCAGTTGTACTTAAGAAAACATGTTTGTAGTGTTTTCTTTATTGTGAAAACAAGCAACAATGACCTCATCATGCATGTTTTCTTCAGTTCAAATTATAAAGAAGAAGGTTATCAGGAGAGTTTCAACTCTCAAACAATGCATGCTGGGAAGTCTGCTAACATGCTGATCATGTTTCTATAGACACTTAATTTAATGAGTTGATTGCACTCTGTACAGTTTATTAAATCAACTCATAACGTCAACAGACTTGAAATGAGAAGAACTCATGTTTCAAGTCCTGAAAGTAAATAGAAATTTGACGTTCAATTAAGCCGAATAAATAAAACTCATATATTTATGTTAATTCTAAAAAGATTAATTTATTACACTAAATTCCTGTGGGTTTTTTTTTTTCGGTGTACAGTCAGAAAGCAACATGCATTTTTAATTTAATTGTCCACAAAAAAAACAGACAATACACATTTGGCTGACGGATGCATTGTTGTGAACTAAACGTTGTGAGCATTGATTGGCTGAATTGATTCGATCATGATTACACAAGAGCTTGACAAACCTTATTGAGTTTGTAATGTGGATACAGCTCGCTGCCTCAAATATTCTGAAAACCTGCAGTCAATTAATATTGACAGTCTTTCAAGTCCTGCATGAATTGAAAGACTGAAAGACTGAAAACCTCAGCGTCCTGATCACTGTGATGACTGTATTTGATCAAACAATCAGATAAAAAAAATACTGACCAAGTGAGCCACCATGTGGGCAACAACTACTACTACAGCTCTCAACCTGGCTCGAGTATTTGCCAATTAAATTTATTACACAAGCCATAAAAAAAACCCCCTCCCAACCACATGTTCAAACTCATATATTATTTATTACAATTAAATATTTTTCTTATATTACAGAGGTCCATTTGAAACCATACAAATAATCTGTGCTGTGATTAATATTTCCAAGATATTTCCAAAACGCCATGCAAAGAATAAGAACATAAATTCACATCAGAAGAACCAAAGTTTAGGTTTTTTTGTACACCTGGGGATGAAATTAAAATTAATGTTTCAATACCTTCTCCTCTTTCTCTTTTTGGTGCAAACATTTCTTTGTGATGATTCAAGATCAGCGTCATCTGACAAAAATGAAAGGCATTTGGAAGGTGGGTGAAAACAACAACAGTAACTGCTCATCCTTCTCTTCATGGAAAACGCTTGGAATATATGTATAAATATATACATATATATATCTATATATATGGGTTAATGGGAACAGGCACAGAGGACCAATTAAGACATAAGTATCACACATCTTGATTAAACATAATTAGTTTGCTGAGTGATTCCTAAGGCCATAATAAGTACTGTGTGTGGTTTCTAACTCTGATCCAGAACACCCACGTGGATTTTAAATTGCAGAACCAAATCAAACCGAATGCATTTTACCCAATTCTGCTCTCTTGTATTGTGCTGTGTGGGTTTTCCACCACCCATAAATATTCCATAAAATGCTTCAGTCAGTGGAGAAAGTTTAGTTTTGATAGACTTTGGTTCACTGGGAAAGATCTACTCTTTCCATTTTAGCCTGAATTAAACCAATATGAAAAAAATCAAGGAGGCTTGTTTTCAAGTCAAATCCAGTACGTAATTATAGCGAATTCTATTTTTGTAAATTAACACACAAAATTAAACCCCCCACCCTTTGTGCAGTGAGTAAAGCAGAAGTGGGTATTTTGAAGTGATAATCCACCCAGTCTTATTACTATCACACACTCATCCCCTGTGCTTGTAAGGTGGCTGTAAGTAATTTCCTCCTCCATGTAGAACAGCGCTTGTGGACAGCTTAAAACACGTCGGATTAAAAGGAATCAAATGGTTTCAAAGCAGAATTAAAAAAACACTCCTGTGGTATAATAAATTTCCTCACTGTCCACCCATATCTTTAGCATTTTCATTATCTCACCATTTCACCAAAATATGGCTAAGTACACCAACTCGTTGAAGCTGTGCCAGGAAGCGGTGTCTTTAGCTGTGTTTTGGCAAAATGTGATTGTTTGGAACACAATGAGCATACAGATGGACAGCTGAGAGGAGGATTATGACGAAGAAGGGGTTTAGAAAAGTTTCTTTGGACATTTTGATACTTTTTGTCCACCATGAAAACAACTGAAATTCACTGGAACTGCTCGAATTCAAGCTGACCACAGCTGGTGCCGTGCTATTGTTCTGACAGCCTTCTGAAACCCTAATAATCTGAAAAATGTCCCAGTGGACTGAAATCCCATCTGTCCAATAGCCTGTTATTACGAAAACACACACACATTTTTCCAAAAATACACACACTGGTATCACCAAACCAGGATCTTTTTCTAAGCCTAACCTAACGGAAACCATTTCATGTTACCCAAAGTTATTATTGTTATTATTGTTACCATAAAGATGAAGGTCACCTGACTAAGGTCACCTGGCCAAATACACAACAATATTAAAGCTGGAGTAGGCAGTTTCTTTTTGAGTTTTAGTTCCAGAAAAAAAAAAAAAACCTTTAAGCATACTGTTATTCAAGTGGTCTAAGAGAAAGCTAACCTTCTGCTCCTCCTCTGGGTTCTGTTTTTATGCTTCAGAAGATCTCACCTGTGACGGAGAGAGTGTATTTTTGGAACAACGGGCCTTTAGAGCAGTGGGCTTTTGTTTTCCAGATATCAGGCTGTCGGACGAATGGGATATTTTTCAGATCATTGGGGTTTCTGAACAATGGGCGGTGGGAACAACTGGCTGTCTTCCAGCAGCCGCTGTCCTTCAAGAGGCACAAACCTACAAACTTTAAACAACTGTTCAGTAATTTGGGAAATAGGCGTTATCACTTCCTTGTCAAGAGTTACTTCAGAAAATCAATCACACTCATGTCTGTACACTAAATATGACCCTACAGCCAGCAGATAGTTAGCTTCGTTTAGCATAAAGACTGGAAACAGGAAGAAAGAGCTAACAGCAAACTGTCATTTTAACTTTTTTTTAAAAGCATTTTTACAGACAACACTCCTACCCACACAGGACTAGTTTAACCAGGGGACCTCGAATAATTTGGAATATTTTTTTTGCAAATCTGCCACGTCTGTAACTTGTTAAAACAAACAAACAGGCAAAAAGAAAAACAACAAAAAAAACACACGCACCACAAATTACCTTCCATATTCATGTCATATGATAAAATCTGATTGGCAACTTGGTGATTTGGGATTATATATATATATATATATATATATATATATACATATTTTTTTTTTTAACATCTGTTTTCTATTATGAAACAGTAATATAACAATAACTCATAATATGCTAAATACTGCTAAATAAAATTAGCTGCAAATGTGTATTTTGTAACACAGCAGAAAGGAAGCAAAACAACAACAACTACTGCATATTATTAATATTGCAGCTGATAAACTGTCACTCTGATTTTGAAATGTTAATGTTACACAGAGCCTTGAAATCATGTTTGGGGGAATAATGCTAGTAAATTCAGACTTATCCCGTTAAATGTGCTTCTCGAAACACAGATGTGGGGGTTAATTTCTAAATCTAGTCCTGTGTGAATTGGGCTTTAGTGAGCTTTAGATGGTATTTGTTGCCTTTTCTGACGGAGCCAGTTTTCCCCCTACAGTCTTTTTTCTGTGTTAAGACACTTGGGTGCTAGCTGTAGCTTCATATTTAGCATACAGGTATGTGAGCAGTATTAATCTTCTCATTTAACACTGGAAAAGAAAGTAAGTAAGCGTTAGGTGTTTGATACTAAAGATCACTTTGAATTTGGATCAAACTTGGGCAGGATCAGTTTTGCCTTTCGGATTACACAAATGTTTGGACCTGCGATGCATCTCAAGCATCTAGGAATCAAGATCAGCACACTAAAAAGCTTCATTACCCCAGGCAGGCTGATATCGGTACACATCTCTAAATGAAAGGCTGGGAATGTTTTCTAAGGCAGCAAGATCAAGGGCACAGGCTAATGGCAAGGTAAGTTTAAATCATTGTAAAACTCGGCATTTAAAGGTGAAGAGGCAAAGCTTTATTGTCTGAGGAGAAGTGAAAGGAGAACGAAGCTGGGAGAGGCCAAAGTATGTTTTGGTCCTGCAGGTTGAGCATCTCTGGTCACATGTTAGCAGGTGTCCTTCAAACTGTATCTGTGATCCTTCCAAATGTGTCCTCAAATCTGCCTGGAGGACTTCAACATCTCAACACAACATTGAATAGGTTTGTATCGGGCAAGCAAGCTCAATCGGCCACAGAAAGACTATTGCAAATGACTCACACACTTTTCATCTTTAGACAGTGCAGCTAAAAAGGAGGGACGACGTCGACCTCTCTAATCAGGAATGAAAGCCACTCATCTAAAACTCTATTCTTTAAAATTATCTTTTGAAAATAAATTATATTTTCTCAGTACAGAAATAAATACATATCTTCTCTCAAACATAGGAATGAATCATCATCACAGATCTAAATGCTACACTGAATACATTACTCACCATCTCATCGGTGAACAAACAAGAATATAGGTGACTAACTGATGCCATCTGCCATGAACAGACACTCATCCAGATATATAAATGCAAATATACAGTTAGCTGACACCGGATGTCAAATCACACCTCTGGCAAACAGCTTTGAGAAAGTAAAATATTCCTAAGCATTGGCATAACAGAAATCCCCTCAATGCTCGGTGGCTCGTTGGACATCTTCACACTGCGAAATCAAATAAACTGAACTGTGCTTTCTTTGTAGAGTGCAGTCACTACTAAAACGTGAAAATCACCACCGAGGTGAATTTCAGAGTAACAGATATGACATAAAACCTGTATTATTCTCAGGAACTCATGAGATATGTAGCCAAAAAATGTCCGCATTTCGCTGTTTGCTGTGCATGTAGGCTACTTAATCAGTGGTAATAAAAGTTGAACTGGATGTAATCAAAGTTTCTGATCACGAACTTTCCTCACAGCTGTGTTTGGAGTTTACCACATAAACCTACAGGTCAATCACAATTACATGATAATGGAAATGTTAAATACGAGAACTGATTGGCCCATCCTAAGTCCCGCCCCTTTTGAAAACTTTGTCAACTTTCTCCTTTCCAGTTTCTTGCACTTAGATTTACTGTGTGTTTGTCAATGCTGAAAAGACAACCATATTTTGAAGATTGCTAAAAAGATGCTGCTGGAGGACCTGTAAAAGCATCATGTAGTCTCATCTTAAGTTAGCTAATATGAGCAAAACGCTAGCTAACTAGCTAATCTACATAAATCGTAGATGTATTTTATAGTTTATGTTAGCCAAACAGTAGCTAACTAGCTCACCAATCTACATCAACTGGCCGGTTAGGTAGCGTTTTTCTAATGTTAGCATTTCAAAACTGTATCTAAGCACTGGGAACAGGAAAGCAGAAAGCTGACTGAGGTTCTGCTGGGTACCACTGTTAATGGAGCGCAAAGCAAAAAGGGGTGGGGCTTACAAAGGGTCAGTTTGCTTTTTTTTTTTTTTTTTTACCAAGATTTAGATGACTATATCAAAACCACTCTCATGTCTGTCTGGTAAATATGCAGCTGATGCCAGCAGCCAGTTTGCTTTGGGTCGCCACTTTTTAAATTCATGCATGTGCACATATGCTGTATGTGCTTATGTACACACCACAGGCGTTTTCATCAGAACGGGAGACATGTGCACACCTGGAGAGCACACCTTTCAACACCACCGATGCCATGAGCGTAAGCCTCCTGGAGCTCTTAAAAAAACACAGACTTTCTCTTTGACATGGCAGCTAACTATCTGCATACTGACAGGTTCTGTCAGACCGACTCACAGGCCAGCAACAGTCCTGACATATTGATTGATTGGCACACACTCGAGACCGAACATCATAAACACGGATGTAAGCACTGAAAACACTTACAGTATTAGAATTATCATTTTCACTGTGTTGAAAACCAGAACAATTTGGTAGTGAATTTTGAAAATCAAGATATTTTAATATTTTAAACGTATGTGTTGGGACTTGGGACATCCCGTAAATTGGCTCAGCTTAGCACAAAGACAGATGATACCTAGGCCAGCTCTGTCCATAGCCTGGGAAAACAGCTAGTGTGGGAAAACCCCTTCTCCTTGTTTACAGTTTTTATACTGTGCTAAGCTAACAAGCAGCTGGCTATTTACTTTACAGACATAAGAGCGGTACTGATCTTCTCATCTAACTTTCAGCAAGAAAACGAAAAAGCACATTTCCCAAAACATCTTGAATTCAGATGTTCATCAGAGCTTTTCTGTGAATCTCCTGTATGCAGTGCCCTGTAGAAAACTGCATCTTTCTACATTCAGATGGACATCTAGCAACTGCAAATTACAGAGAAATCTAATCAAACATGATTAAATTTTCAGCCACTCTGAAAGCTTTTCTCATGGACCGATATGCCTCAGATTTTCTTTAGCTATGGCGTATTGTTGAGACACACTGTGTGTCTGATATCTGTCAGGCAGACAGTAATTCACATGTAACATCAACTTCTCTTCATATGTCACATTTCTAAGAGCTACAGTAGCATTTTCTACAGCAGAGTACGTTCAGGTTCTTCACACAGCTGCTACGACACCAGAGAGCCATGTATGATAAAGACCATTTACACTGCCATATAAACTCTTACACAATATGTCAGACCAGTACTCGTACTAAATAAATGTGTGGCATGTAAGTATAAACACGAGAATTCAAAACAAAATAAGCTCATCTCTCGATCCTTCATCCTAAACTTCCAGTTCCTCTCACACAGGCAGCAGGTGGGTACGTAGCTAATTAAAGTTGTGGAGGACGAGACCAGAGTAACGTTATCTCACGTCCCATAGCATTATTATGTGTCATATCCCGTCAGATGCTACTGCAGATTCTTCAGGAGGCGTCCGTAGCGGAAGTCATAGACGTGTCGACAGAAAAACACCAGCTCTGGGTCGACGTCATCGGGCACACAGTGGTGGGTGGGCATGGCGTTGCCAACAACGGGTGGCACCATGAGGGAGGCGGCACTGTCACGTACACCGTCCCTACGGCGCTTTACCAAGGCACAAAATCTGGGAAAAAAACACGAATACAGGACATCAAACTCAATCACCTTCAAACTGTGTGAGATCTGAGAAAACCTGCCTGCTTTTTAAGTTAAACATCATGTTTTTTTGTTTTTTTTAAAATCTTAATCCAGAGGGTATTTAAAAAAGCTTCCACACCCAATGCTGTAGACTTTTCTCAGCAGGACTGTGTAATCTTTCAAAAGCAATATGTTTCACAGAGGAAACACACTTAAAGGAAACGTGCTAGAGCCACCACAAAATGTATAAATGCTTTCTTTCTTACCGGCAATACTGTGCCAGTGTTAGGACATAGCATTTGTCTTCAATACAGGCCACACTGTTCACATCCTGGTGGCGAGACGCAAAGATCTCATTCTGCAGAAAAGAAAGTCGTGTTTTATTCCTGTGTTAAACCCATCATTCACCAAGAATGTCAATCAGCATTTCATCCATTTAAAGGTACAGTTCAGGTTATTTGAAATAGGGTTGTATGAGATACTTAACAGTGCATCTAAGCTATTTTAATTACTTAAAAAAGATCCACCAAAACCAAAGAATCCTGGCAGGTGAATACAAAACCAAACATCACTCTCTCCCAGCCAACCAAATTCCACTGGCGAAATCAGTAATTCTACCTCACAGAACACACGAGTTGCTGACCTGCCGCTGTCTCCACCTGCTAGTTTGTTTGTGTTATTGTCTGACTTAAGCGAATCCGAACTAACCTTTTAAAACACTGAAGCCACACAACGACATGAACAAACAAATAGATCAGTGGTAGAACTGCAACTCCTGTGTTCTGCAATTTCCCCTATTTTGTTTGGTTGGTTTGGAGAGGGGAATATTTGTCTTATATAACACTGGTTTCCCATCAGTAAAGGCTGTCTGATGGCAAGGTAAAGCAGTTAAAATATTCCAAACAAAGCATAAACTTTAAACTGGTATTCTATTTTTTTAGGCAGACTTGTTTTTTAAGTGGATAAAATATGTTTTGTTGACGACCCTGTCCACAGCCTAACATGCTTGTGTAAATGGAGCGCTTAGCTTCCACACTGGTGCTCCTCTCTGCTCCTCCACACTCCAACCCCACTTCAAATAATCAGAACTCTCCTTTTAGCCAGCATCTGTCGGCTTCACCGTACACGAGCGTCTCTGCCTCGCCTTCGCTTCCAGGTGTAAAGACAGATTTACAAGAGGAAGCTGTTTCATTTCTTCCTCTGAGCTGAAGCCCTGCTACTGTTCTCACACCGCTGCCATGATGTGTTTGTTGTTTGTCAGTGCAGCTGAAAAGCGACAGACTTCATGTGGTTTATTGTTTCTGGAGATTTAATACAGTGCAACTTGTTCCTTTGGGAGATTACTGACAACAGGAAGCAAGCACAACAGAAGCCGCTCCTCAACATGTGTGTCTGCCTGTGTGTTAGTGTGTGTTTGTTCTTTCACTCTCATCTCTTTCACACACATTTTCAGTAACTGAGTTAAGCCAAAATCTCAGAAGTCTCCTGAATTGAATTTCATTTTTATGCAAACTCGGAATGTACAAATAGGAACAAATGGATGGCAAAACTGAATGGGAAGAGGCTCAGGAGTAAATGCTAAAAACATTTTTACATCCTCAACTAATCCACATATCCTACAGAAAAGTATTTTATTAGACAAAATGAAATAAGCAAGAGAAAATGCACAACAGTGAGTCTCGGTATGAGGAAAAAAAGTTAAGATCCAGGTGAAGAGCACCCCTACATGACTATTATTGTCTTACATGGGGCACCACTCATGCTGCCTTCAAATGGCATCGTGTTTACTGTGTTCACAAGAAGAGTCCGTATGGACCGTCTTGGGGTATTGACAGAAATTTTCTAAAAGCTGCAAGTTAACAAGTTGTAACATGTTTGCTCATTTTCAGAAAAGGCATGGAGACCTTGGATGTTCATTTTTCGGTGGATGTTAAATTAATATTTTGTAAGTTTAGTCGTATAGAGTTTTTCTTTGTAATTTTATAATATGTCTGAGAAAGAAAAACCTTGTAATATTGTAAATGACCGTATCAAACATTCAAAATAGCCATGTAATTATAAAGCAATATCAAACAAGAGGGAGTGCTGTTGTACTGAATATCAGCGCCGGGGTGAGTGTCAGGCAAAACAATATGGTGAGCTTTCATTTTGGGATTGTGTAGATTGTGACTAGATTCCACCAGGCATGGCTGCATTGCATTAGCCAAAGCCAATCGCTGCTATTCTACAAAATGCTTGTGATTCCACCAGCCGCGCCTCGGCTGTCCCAGAAGTGCCTCTCCGTTCTGCTTCAAATACGCGCTTGAGTCTATTTTTGACTGACGCTGCGCCAATTTACACAGAGCAGATCGACTTGGCAGGAAATCAGACACAGAAAAAGTAGAGAGAATCTGGCAAATTTTCAAAATAAAAGACTCTGTGCAGACTCGTGATCATAAAGACAAACAGAAAACAAACTATTTAACTATGTAACCTATTTATCCATGGTGGAAGCGCAAAAAGCAAAGAACAAAGAACAAATCAACAACATCTGATCAAGTAAACATAATCAGATGAGCAAAACGCTCTGCTGCTAAAACACTTCTGAAACATGGCTGGTGGGACCTGCAGCCATGTGGAGGACGGATCAAAACCATGTTGCACACGTGCTCGGTGGAATCAACTGGTTACGTCTTCAGTGTTTTGAGCATAAGTTTGTGTGATATGTGTAAGTTACAGTCTATGTAAGGGATACAGTTACTAAGCAACTGCCAGCTGCTTATGACAAAATAAATGCAGTCAGGTTGATCACCAGGGGGTTAATATAAGGTCAATAAAACATTTGTTTCCTTGTCAGTCAGTCTGCTATTTCAGTCTCTCCTTACAGGCTAAATAATAATATAAAATCTCAAAACCAAACTGTAGTTTAATAGACACTATATGACCCATGTGAGTATAAAAGGGCCGAGCAAACCTCAAGCAAAAAGTTTATAGTCCCAGCGCTGTTCTTAAATCTGTTATTATCAGCACTTATGAAATGCCTCTTGTTCAATCAAATTACTTGGTTGGAACTAACTGTTGTATAAATTGGCATGAAATGATGTCCACGGTGTATCATCACGATGAACAACGATATTATCCTTGTTTTATATGTATTGATGTTGGATATTAACAACCATTTCGACGATACTTAATGCTTTTTTACTTTAGTAAATCAGGCTATTAAAATAATCAGAACAAACCCATCCTTCATTTTTGTGCTCTCTGGTTGAAACTCCCTAAAATAATTATTCAGCGGTTCTAAAGCACTTTTAAATCAGCCATCCGTCCAGCCCTATTCCCAACAGCCTCATGTTTTCATTATGCTTTTTATTTCCTGCATCATGTTACCCGTTCGTGAGCTTGCTGAATTGTTAGCCTCTGTGGCTTTTTTTTGTAGTCCATGTGGCTGTTGCCTGGCAGTGGTGGTCTCACAGCTTAACCACTTGAACACAAAACATATCACGTACAACATACACAACTTCCCATGTCGTAACTAAACCACAAGCTCAACAGTTCCAGTTGAAGGCAGCATGTATTACAGGGCTTATACCACAGACACTAACAACAGATTTGTTTGTTGTCAACAAATCTCATAAAAAGTCCAAAACCAACAGTGCCTAAATTGGTTTCTCAGTAGTTTCTCGTTTCCTTACGATGTCTGTGGTATTTATCCACAAAGCCTTTTGTTCCTATTTAAGATGTAAATGTTTAAAAACGGAAGGAAGCGGGGAACTTTAGTTTTTACCTATAAATAGTGTAAATAGGGGATTTGTTGGGGACTATTTTCAGCTGAGGATTAATACGTATTTGGTGCTCCAGCAGAGAGTACTTAGCGCAGCAGGACTGTGTGTGTGGGATTGACTCAAAATAAACTACGGGGACCATATTTATGATAACGAGGGGACGTGTTACCCAGAACAGTTGAGTTGCTGACAACAAAGGAGGTTAATGACACAGACAAATAAGCCATTATCAGGCTTTATACACACGGAAAATAACTGTGAGTGGGATCAGTTCATTGTATGATTTTGGTCTTTTTTATAGGATTTGGTGACAAAAAGAGAAATATAGAAAATTAGCATCCTTTATCACTTAAAATTGTATGCTATGTCTAAGTCAATTTATGTTATTTTTGCCTTAGAGATTTAAAAAACTAATGTGACATACATGTTCTGCAGTTTACTAAGCTACGTTTCAGATGTCCTGGCCATATCACAGAAACTTCCTAACTTGCAGATCCTATCTTAACTGTTTGGTAACCATGGCAATTAGGGTTTTGGACCTGATTTAGGAAAATCAATGCAGATGAACAGTTCCTAAACCAGTGTTAAGATGAGAAATATGTGTGTTCCAATGTTCATGTTTCCACCCAACTAACTAACAGTAGCTAATGTATGTTAGTTAATGTGTTTAGATGTAAGTTTGGATGCTGGATACAAGAGACTGTCTGTTATCTTAGTCCACTCTTTTACTTTTATTTCTCAAGTTGGCATTGTTGTAAATTTCCCCAAAACCCCCACATCTTGGGACTTCTGCACAGATGTTATGGAAACCTCTAAAGCATCTGTCTTCGGTCCGTATGCTTCTATTTTTTAAAAAAGGAAGTGGTTACAAAGTTTGGAAGATGAGAAAAGTAGTGTCGGTTGCTTAATAACAGACATAAAAATTGCAATGTTGGATTGAGCATTGAGGATTATTTTCCTGAGATTGGATAAAGTAAGATAAGACAGGATTCCTAAAGTTTAGGATTTGTTTCTGTAACACCAAATTCATCTTAACTCAAGACTGAAGGCAGGACGTTTCTTTAATCCGGCCTCTGATATACGATTTTTAAAGTCAAGATGACATTAAAATGCCTTTTTAACCCTTTTAGATCACATCTTTCATATTGTGCGCCTATTTAAAAATATATGCCAAAAGAATTAAAAAAAAAAAATCTTTTTTTTCTGAAACTCAGACTTGGACTGAAACTCAGAAACCAGCACTGAAAGATTTGTTTCTCACCTCACAATGTATACTGGGGTTGCGTCCCCCCTGTGTGTGTTCTGGACGGTAGTACCAAAACAAACTCATCATCAGCTCTCCTGAAGAAGAAGAAGAAACCACACAGTTCACTTCAGCTCTCAAGCTTTTAATTATCACATTAATGCAGCTCCTCTTGTGCTGGAAGTCAACTCGGTGTGCAGTCTGTGTCCTACCTGACTCTGGCTCTTCCCACAGAGCTGAGATCTTGGCCACGTAAGGCAGAGACTTCTTCCTGGGTCCAGATTTCAGCAGAACAGTGTCTCTGACCCGGATCAGCTCCCCGTCCCTCTGGACTCCTTCGTAACACCTCCTCAGCACCAGAGACTCCTCTCCCTGCGAACACAGGCAGCAGAAAACACTGACTCCACAGTTCCAACAGGGTTCTTCCTGAAGGGCTGAGGTTCTACCCGGGACCGTTTGCTTCTGAAAAACTCTTTTTGAAGGAAGGGTTTGTCGAGGGTTCTTTGTAAGACTCCATTAAGAACCCTTTTCATCCAAAGAAATGATTTTAGAGAAAGAGTTCTTCAAGGACTGTTGAGGTTCTTTAACAGCTCTCTATTCAAGGGGTAGTCAAGGTTTTTTGTATCATGATATAAAAGGGTTCTTGGTATAAACCCCTGGATTGGTTCTGGATAAAACTCCTGGAATAGAAAAAGGTTCTCTTAAGAATGTCTTCAGTGTTGTAGATAAAACCTTGGAATAGAAAAAGGTTCTCTGAATAATGTCTTCAGTGTTTTAGATAAAAACCTGGAATATAAAAAAGTTCTTGGTTGAACCCCCTTGTGGGATCTAGAGAAAACCCTTAGAATATGAAAACGTTCTCAGTAGAACCCTGAGTGTGTTGTAGATAAAAACCTTGTACAAAGTAAAGTGGAAAGGTTCTGGACAGAACCTGCACAGAGGGTTTCTGGATGGAACCACTGAACTACAGAAACTTCATGCTGGGTTTTAGTTAAAACTTTCTGTAAGGGCTCCGAGTGAAACCTTTTTAAAAGGAACCACTAAAGTTAAATGACACCATATTTAATTACAAGCATCATGTTGTGGCGGCATCACAAAGCAGCAACATGACTTTCTCCACGTACCACTGAGAACACCTCCTTCTGAAAGGGCAGGCCAACTGGCTGCCAGCCGTTGGTGGTCTTTTGGCGACCGTTCTTCGGCTGCTTGGCAACCGTCCGCTCTCCGGCGCTGGCAGAGCCGAGCTTCTGTTTCTTGTCCCTGTTGAGAGGGCAGACAGCCGAGCTGATGCTGCCGGTGCCGCGTGCGCCAGACCTCGACCCGCTGGGCGACTTGGCACTCTGCGGACACTCCTTCGCCACCTGCAGCGGAGGCTGTGGTTGGCTGGGGTCGGACAGCGGAGTCTGAACGTGCGGCACTGATTGGCCGGCTGGAGGCACAGTGGGAATGGGGCAGCCAGTGAGGATTCTGGGACTGGGACAGATGGGGATGGAGGAGGGACTGTGATGGTCATTGAGGGATGATGGGTAGTCGTCTGAGGAAGGAACAGAAGAGATAATGAACAAGAGTCACAGGGAACATGGAGACAGTCCCTTAAGGAGCAGCTACAGTGATCAACAACCTTTAACAAGGTTACATAATAGAGACATGAACGACACTCAGTGGTTATTAGTTCTGCTGAAGCAGCACAAAACAAACAGAGCCTCAATTAAGGTCAATTATAGCCTTTAACAGAGCAGGCCCTGACACACACACACACACACACACACACACACACACACACACACACACACACACAGTAGACATCCCCATACAGCTGACAGTGAAAAACACTAGTGCTAACTGTGTGAAATAACAAGAACAGGTTGAGCACACTCACGTGACGTGAAGTAATGAGCAGTTTATTTCAGTGTGATCTCTCAGCTCCCTGCTTCTAAACTTCATCATCACTTTCTCCATGGAAAACATTTTAACGTTAAGACTACTTGGATTTATGTTTGCCAACTGAGCCATTAGCAAACATGTATTATGTTATATGCACCCAACTTCCCTCTGGGGATAGATAAAGTATTTCTGATTCTGATGTCATATACTATTAGATACATACATAGATGCATTAGTTTTTATATGCAAAACCTGAACGTGAGCCTCAGCCTCAATCAGCCACAACATAAAAATGCTGCTAAACCTACTTGTGAAGCCAAAAGGTAGTTATACACCTTATGCTTTTAAGGGATAGTTCACTCAAAAATGAATTCAGTCATTATCTACTCACCCTCATGCAAATTGAAGGTCGGGTTTAGGTTTTAAGTTGTTGGAGTTTCATAGGAAAACAGTGTTGCAGAATCTCCCAAACAATTTAAATGAATGGTGACCAGTTTTCAAATGGAAAAAAAAAACCAACCACCTAAAAAGCCTCCATATTGCTCGTCTGGTGAAATCTAGGTCTCCAAAAGCCCCGACGTCCTGTTCACTTGTGTGCACGCCATCACACCACACCCCTCCAGTTGAGACGGTGTGAACATGTCACTAACGTGGCTCCTAGTTAAGGATCAACAGTGAAGATTTAGATTAAAACCATGGTGTAAATGACGTTTTAGGAGACTTGGATTACACCAGATGAGCAGTATGGAGGCATTTTATTTAATTTTTTTTTTTTCGCTGTTATTTTTTTACATTTATAAACTGATCACCATTCACTTCCAAACTATTTTCCTTCAGTCGGTGAATAGATAATGACTGAATTTTTATTTTGGGGTAATTTTTTTAGATTGGATTTTTTGAAAGTTGGTTTGGAAAGAGTGATATTTGGCTTGTATAACAACGGCTTCATGCCACTTCATATAACCCCACTTCAAAAGCTATTCTGTCAAATACATTTTGCTGCTAATACTTCTGTACTTTTATTTATAGGCAAGTTCAAATGGAGGCTTTGTAGACTCTGATATTGCAATATTTATTTAACAGAGGCCATCTGTGTCTAATAGTGGTAATTACATGATGCTGATGAATACTAAAATGTAGTGTAACAATAGCAGAAACACAGCAGAGTTGAAATACTGTATAACATGGCAATATTATTTAAAGTATTCCAAACATTACATGACATTTGCCACCATAAGCAAGGCTGTAACAGCAAAGCCCTTGCATGTATTGTGCATTTGATTGCATTTAAATTCAACTTTTGATTTGTAAAAGGACAAATGTGCCACTTCTTCTGTTACATGGTGTTGTAAAAGGTCTGAATTCTTCTGCCAAGCCCGCATAGAAACATTACGACATGATGACATCATTATTTTGTTTTAGCCGCACACCCACACAGGTGTTTTCACAGGTTAATTAGACCTCTGCTCAGGCATATGTTGGGTGGAGCCTGCTGTGAATGACATGAGGTCATGTATCGTCCAGGTAATGATAAGGCGCAAGCTGTTTCGCTCCCAACAGGTGCAACAAAATGAACAGGAGAGAGAGAGGGAGGTGTCAATCAAACCTGATCTGTAAACGCCCAGTCAGGACTGAGCAGAGGTCTAATCAGGCAGAATGCTGCCAACACCTGTGTGGGTGGACCTGTTCACATTTGGACTTGTCATAGCAGGAAAAGCACAGGGGTTACTAAAAACATTCTCACACAGTGGTTTTCAAACTGGGATCTGGGGACCGACTGAGATCCTCGAGAAGGATGTTAGAAGGTCCCCAGGAAAAGAAGGAACAGAATATTTTAACTTTGATCACATTTTTTGAAAGTTGGACCAACAAAGGAAGAGATAACTAAGTTTCTGACTAAGTGTATAAAAATAAAAAACACTCGGAGGTGAAATATGTAAAACCCTCGCATTTAAAAATGACATCTGCAGTTCAAACAGCAAGTTGGAGCCACAGACGGTACATTAATCAGGTTGAATCCCGATCTACGGTTGAAGCGGGTTGTTTCCTCCTCCTGCTGCAGGGACACTAGACCTGCACAAGTACACAATAAGCTGATCAGCTGTCAGTTGTCTGTTGTTATGACCTTGGGTCATTTGTGAATTCATGTTTGTCATTTTGCTGCAGTTATCTCTCTCCGTCCCTCAGTGTGTGAGCGATCTGTCTCTCTCTCTCTCTCTCCAGCTGGCAGCACTCTGTCTCCTCCAGCCTTCACTCCAAGAAAGTGTCAGCTCATTGTTTTCTAGATTGTTTTACACGTGTAAGTAGAGCAGGCATGTCTAAACTATTCCACGAAGATTTCGGGATTTTGTTCCTACCGAGCCGGAGCACACCAGGCTGGACTCATTTAATAAACTGATCAGTCTTCAAACACCTGATTAGTCCAGTCAGGTGTGCTGTTGATTGGTTGGAGCGAAAACTTGCAGCCACTCTGCCCTTTGTGGAATAGTTTGGACACACCTGAAGTAGAGTAACAAGCCTCCTAGGAGAGCTTTGTGGAGGTTTTTGTTATATGCTGTAACTTTGATAGATCTGACGAGATTCTGATTGAACTGGTATCTTGTAAATATTGTTTGTAAAATAAGAGCAGTCTGTAGATTAACATATCACTCAATTTAACCATTATAAACATCTACTCCTTCTAAAAGATGAATAATTTCTTATGACTCATAAACAGACACTAACTCATTTGGCATCAATTTAACTCAAACAACAACGGACAAACAAAAAAACAATGGAGTGGAAGAGACATTTTAAAAAGCTCATACTGGCTGCAGCAGTGTAGTTGGAGAAGCCAGTACTTAAGTTTAGCATGTTTCCTTAGTCTCTGATGACCTATCATGGGTATTTTATGTTTCAATATAGTGAATATATCGGTCCCTGCAGGATTTTGAAGCTTTTTTGGGGATTAATGTGGCATAAAAGGCCTGATTTCAAGGCAGCTTTTCTTTGAAAAAAAAAAAATGCAACGCATGTTTGTAGGCGATTTTTGCAATTAAATTGCAGAAGTGAAAACTGCAAAAAACAAAAAATGAAAAGCTGCTTTTTTTTTTGTATATTTCAATAAAAATCAAAGGTAACTTGCCTTGGTGAAAATAACCTTCCAAAGAGGGCTTGGGATTTAAAAAAAATTACAAAATATGCTTTATTTATAAATGAATGGTCAATTAATAAAATAGTAATTAACAAAACACTGAGTCGGTTCATTGAAACGTACATGTATGACGTTTGACACTGGAACTGGTATGATTGGTTGATCTCCCTGGAAGCTACAAGGATTGGTCAGATTTGCAGAAATGTTGGCAGTGATTGGACAAAATTGCAAGATCGTGCAGAATTCACAAGGATTCGCTGAATGTGCCTTAACTGTTGCAAATGCAAAACTTCCTGGAGGGACTGATTTCTCCTTAAAGAAAAAAATACTAATATGCATCGACTGTGTCGATCCTTGACATGAAAAACTTTGGGAACCCCTTTCCTAGCAAGCCTTGACAGTGAGCCAACATGCTCAATAACAGGATAAGCAGCTAAATAGAATTCAGCCGCCCATCATTGATTTTATTAATACACCTGTGCTTTTCCTACTGTGACATGTCAAAATGTGCTCTGTGAAAAAGGTTTATTTGTGGAAACCTGAAAACCTCCGCTGAGATGAAAACTGACGGCGCACTTGTAGACAGGAGTTTCACCCCTCGCAGCCTGACCTGGTTTTTTACTGCTGGAGACCACAGAAAGAGACCGAGAGTGCAGCTGAGGCTGGTGTGTGTGTTCATGTGTTATTTGTGTTGTTTTGAGGTCACGCTCAGGTGTTTTGAACCATGCACCCACACATTCAGCCAGACACACACACACACACACACACACCACAGACATCACAAAGAGTTTTCCTGTTCTGGCTCACGTCTCTGACTTGAACACAGTTACTAACTGCTGACACTGGAGCTCATACAGTCAGCTCATTAGGTTTCAGCTGCACAGGCCTCGTATTCACTGTCCGGCGGCTTGCATTCAAACTTAGACAAAAGAGGTCTTGCCCTTTATCTGATATTTTTTTGTTACTTCCCACTCAAGTGACATTCCAAAACGGGAGATTAAAAATGCCTGACATAATAGCTATTCTCAGCACATTGTACTGCTCTGGCAGCCGGATTAGGAGTCGGGGGGAGGGGTATGGGGGAGAGACTGCATACAAAATAACCTTAGAACTACGGTGTGCTCATGAATGTTTAATACTTAAACTTATTAGGAAATCCCACTGTCTTACTTAAAAGGGTCAGTGATTTTACCCATGAAGCTCATGAAGTTTCCTCAGCCTGTGAAAGTAGTTTAATATCTTTTATAGCTCTGTGGGGAGCTGTCTAAAGTCTGAGAAAATAACTGATAATGTCACGAAACAACACTAAATCGCTCGAGTAACCTTTTAATCAGCCCTCTGTGATTTCTGGTCTTCACCATCTAATACAACTGCATCTACACTGTTTTAATTTACTACTAAAAACATCTTTGTCAGCTAGAGTATCTTGTCAAAGCTGTATTTTTTTAGATGACAAACATACCTAGCACTAATGCTGCTTTTCTAAATGTTGCATTTTCCTTTATCTGGCAATTAACAACAGAGAGCAAAAAGGATGACATGCAACAAATTGAATTGGACCAGAAAGGTTTATGTGATCAGTTTGTTAGACCACTAAGTCAAAAGGCTATAAGCCCCAATACTTAAGTTTTTCCTTGGAAGACTTTATTTTCTATGGAGTACTTTACGCTTTGTGTTATTATGAACTTCCAACACTTTAAGCCTAACCAGATAAATGAACTCTACACCACAAACAATGAGGTGGATAAAATTATTTAAGTTGATGTGGCTGAAAGCTCAAGAAAAAGCAAGTAAGTGGACACTGTGATATTGTCAAAGTTCTCTTTGCATTATCAGACATCAAGATTTAAAGGGATAGTTTGGATTATTTGCAGTGGGTTTGTATGAGGTGCTTGTCAATAGTCAGTGTATTGCCTACAATAAATGCTGATCACTGTGCATAGAATTCCTTTGCACAAATCTGAACACTGGATAAAGCCAGGTCCAAAATCCTTGTTTCATTTTGTGGACATATTAGAGTCAAACGTTCTTAGACAGGGAGTTTTGGATATCTCCTTTTTATCACGCCATAAAATTGATAAAATAGTTTTAACAGTCATTAAAAAAATATTTTTTAAAATGTTTTTAGGAGTACGTACATACCAGACACAAATAGTCAGAGTGGAGTAAAATAAACACCTAAATGTGTATTTTGGATGTTTTTTTATCTTAAAATTTCACAACTGACCAGCGCATGTCTCTGGTCTCGTTTAGCATGTGGTGGTGATGTAATGAAGTTTAACTTCGTTACATCACCACCACAGTCTGCAGTGGCAGCGAACACATCCTTTGACCATTTAAAAAACACTCTCCTGTCTTTTTGCTTCACATCTGAGGCAAGTGTTGTTACATAAGCGCCACTCGGACAGATACCTGTGCATTAACTCGTCTTGTTGAATTCTTCAAAAAACAGCTCTGACACACCGCTGCAGGTTGACAAAAAGTAAACCCAGTACTGTCAATCTCGTGTCTGCTCACCTCTTTTCATGCCGTGGTTACATTTGGTGCAGTCTGTGGAGCTGAAGGAGCACCCTCCTCTTGTGATGGCTGGAATCACACTGGTGTAGGAGGAGTAGCCGTTGATCCTGCAGGGCTCTCCGTAGCACGCCTCCACCGAGGTGCAGCAGTACACTGGGTGGGTAATCCCTGAGGGCTGCGGGCTGCCACTGGGGAGCAGCTTGGGTCTCTTGCCGCTTCTTGGGCATAAAGTGAGGGGCGAAATGGGAGATGGGGAGTTGTCCGGGTGGCTGAAGTGGACGTAGTAGCTGGGGAAGCAGGTGTACGTGTGCGGGCTGATGGTTATGGCTGCTGGGTGGGAGTGCGGGGACTGAAGATGGTGGTGATGATGATGATGGTGGTGATGGTGGTGGTGGAACACCTCGGACAGCGAGCCATCCTCCGGTTCCTTGAAGGTCTTGTCGTCCAGGAAGAGGGCCAGTCTGTGACAGTACTCGACACACCTCTCCTGGGAGCAGCAGTAGCAAGAAGACAGCTCCGTCTCCACCTGCTCCTCTTTGATTGTTTTCAAGGAGAATCCCAGCGAGGAGCTACAGTGGAGTGTGTGTTTGAGACACTCTTCGCCTCCTGCGGTGGAGCCCTTCCACTCTGGATCCAGAGCCTCGCTTTTACACAAACTACAGCACTCCTGGATGGTCGATCCCAGCGGGGAATGATCCTCTGTACCCTGTTTCCTGTGCTTTAGTTGGTCCTCATGTTTGGGATGTGTTGTTCTTTTGGTCAGTGTTGGTTCCCCACCCCCTATCTTACCACTGATCTCATCCTGAGTCGTAGCTGCTGCTTCTCCTCCGCTCCCCGGCTTGGACTCCGACTTCTTTTGCCGCTTGCTTCCATATGCAGCACTGGTGAGTTTGAGCAGTGTCGCAGCGGTGAGGCCGGCCTGACGCCGAGGCGTTGGCGCAAACAATGCCAACCAGTCGATGTTCTGAGCCTCCGCTGACGACCGCCTCTGCTTTTTAGGTCTTTCTTTTGGGTCTGCTTTCCCTCCTGATGGAACCTTTTTGGTTTTATGACCTCTATGTTCAGTTTTAGCTAGACTATAATTGGCTTCTTCATTCGAAAGCCGTTTCTTTGCAAGATTTGATGTGAGAGACTCGTCTCTGAAGAGTAGCAAGCTGTTGACAGCCTCAGCATTAAGAGAGGCCATTCTCCGCCTGCGGGGCAACATGAGTAAGGCGTCGGATTGGTTGATTTTTGGTTCCAGTGCTTGCTGATTGGAAGTTTTCTCAAGTCCAGATTTGGTCCGTCTTCGAGTGGAGCTGGAGTGCAGCTTCTTTTTGACTTTAACACGGTTTTGTTTCCCAGTTTTTGGTTTGTCCTTTTCTTTCCTGACAACTCCCTTCTCTTCCAGACGGGTGAGCAGGACGCAGCAGTCCAGTGCCTCTCCATCACCCACCGCCAGCGTCTTCTTTCTGTGTCGATGTGATTCTTTCTTGTCCTTCTTTTTCTTTCCTTTCAACTCACGCTTTCTCTCTTTCCCTTTCTTTACTCCACCTCCTTTCTCTTTGCTTCCCTTCTCCTTCTGGGGCTTCCTGCATTTTGCAGGCTGGCTCTGCTGAGCTTTCGCCATGGTCTCAGTGTCCTCTTCATCCACAGGGTCCTTCGATGGTGGGTTTCAGCTCAGAGAGACCCTTCAGTGAGCATCATCATGGATCATCAGCTGGGTCCATACACTCTGTGAGGGAGACACAGATCAGACATTTAACTTTAAAGCTTTACACCACACACAGACGTCAATCCTGTAGAGACTGAGAGCGACTTCATGTAACAGGCATCATCTTTTGATGCATTATTTAAGAACAGGTTTTACTTAGTTTGTTGTCAATGTCCAGGTCTCCAGAGAATATGACCACTTAGACAACATTTCTATCCAACATGCAAACCACACTGCACACAGGATGGAGGAGAAACTGAGATAAAGAACACATTATGTCGTTTTATGTATAAGCTGGGGGCCTCGTGCATATAAGATAAACTGCTATTGCATAAATCAGATATGTTCCTGATACATTGGTAATCGATTCATAATTGACTTCATAATTTAATGCAGTAAATCAGTAAATAAAGAAATTATTCATTTGATCTGAGATATAACTGGTAAGAATTAACACAGGCAACTGAAATGTTGACGCTGCATATGCATTAGTTCAGTGCAAGGGCATAGGTTTTGTTTCAAAAGTGGGCGGATACATATGCCTAATTCCACTCCAGCCCCCTTCCCACTGTCACTCCATTTGCACATTCACGAGGAGGATCGAGAGGTTACAGTACAGTTTGAACTGAACGTGCCATTGTGACTGTTTAATTATTCTGAAGAAATAAAAATGAAAGAACAGATTAAATTTGGCTTGACTGCCGTGGACTCTGGACCTCCTCATATTAAGAATGTCAAATTAAAAAGTAAATTTTTATCTATTTAATTAATACTGTTTTCTCTAACAAGTGTGGAGGGGCCAGACTGGAGTTGGGTCATTTACACTGAAGTCGGGGGTCAGGGGGTCCTCCGCCAGAAACACTGAATTTCCCGGATTCTGGTGATTTTTTTTTTTTTTTAATTCTTTAAAGTAAAGGACGTAAGGAGTAAAGTAAATATTTATTCTCCTGGAAATCAACATCTAACATGTATTATTTAATAATGTCGTATGAATTATGAGCGACATATAAATTCTGAATTCAAATTTTTTTAAAAAGTCCTCATATTGGACCTCCTCCTCCTTTTCCCCATTTGCCTCCGCCATGGTTATTACCATGCATAGTTGTTTCTTCTTCTAGCAACTGTGTCTTTTGAGGTTATAAACTGCCACCAATCACTTCACCGGAGGCATTGTTGCATCTGTGAGTCCCATTCTGACAGTTCATCAAAATAAAAGTCTCTGCTACTTTCATGCTTTTACTGGTGGGGACAAATGCACGTGTGCTAAATACTGAGAAGGACGTCTCCTCTGTCCCCCGCCTGAACTCTACACCTGCAGTTCAGAGATAAGCAGATTAGGTGCATTTAAAATACGTATTTAATTACTTTTGAGTATTTTGTAATAATTTGTAACAAAACACCTTAATAGCTGTTATTTCTGTAATTGAAATATTTAAAATACACCACTAAATTGTCATTTTATTCTCAAATGAGACACATTTTTATCTCCAGGCTTAAACTGTAGAAAAATACTGTACTGTAAATACTGTAGTCTAATCACAGTATTTGGCTAAATGTAGGTGAATTATGTGACACGGCTGATCACACAGATGACAAATGTGTCTGTTTTCCTGGTGAGGACAGGCTGAAACTACCCAGCATGCTCCCCTGAATATGCAGCCTCCACTATTCCATACCAGTATTTTGTATTTTATTTAAATAAATTTAATGAGCATATATTTGTAATATGTAACAAGGTTTTTTTTTTGGATGTATCTGTTCCCGTCGCTGATAGCACCACTACAACAGATTTCATTAAGGGACTTTGTACAATCAAACACGAGTGGCCGTCTCAGAAGGCTCTGCTATACTGCATTCAAAGTCGTGTTGACGTCTCAACCCAAAGCAAAAGGCATGAAAAGAGACTTTCAAAGAATTTCGAGGACTTAAAAACCTCATGACAACTTTTAAAATGTCTTTGGTTTCATATTGATGCTGAGCATTTTATTACATTCATTCATCGACATAGTTCTCACTGTGTGAATAAGACGAGGATGCATCAGAGAAACAAGTCGTGCTTAAACAATTAACACCTGTTTTAAAGAACTGACCTGTGTCTGTGTTGTTGTTAAGAGATCTTCTGTACATGGATCTTCTTGCTCTTTTTACACTTTTATCATGATATATTAATTAAGTGTTCTGTAGCTGTTTTCATTTAGGATGGCAGCCAAATGATTAGAAACAAAACAAAAGATTGCCTTTTTGCCCTTTGTATCAATAATGCCCATTTTCAGCTCCTTGAACCCATGTTGAAGCACATTAATAACTCCCACGATCCACCAGGAGCCCAACATTACAGCATTCACCCACTCACTGGTACGACAGAGAAGCACAGCACAGAAACAGATGAGGCATTTAAGGTGATGTATTCAATGTTTGATATGATGGATGCTTTTAGAAGTGATCTGTAATTCATAATTCTGCACTGATTTAATTTTAGTAGCTGCAGCCTGTAGCAGATCTTTGTACGTAGTACTAAGGCTTACCAAAGAGTACATAATTAGATTAAACACGAATAGACAGCAAAGACTGTTTTACCTTGATGGACTCCATGTTTCAATTTCTACAAGGTCAAAGGGGCAGAAAACTCTTTAAATCACAGTGAGGTATGAAAAGTAAGAATTCTTCAACATTTGGAGACACAAAGAGAGATTGATCAAATGACTCATCATGAATTGATCCTTATTTTACCAAAACTGGTGGCAGAATCACTCGTCACACAATAGCCTCTTCAGTTTCCATGTCAACAGGCTGCTACAGACAGAGTACATCAAAGCATCTCCAGCACCTTTATAGTACAACATGCATAATCTGCCTTTCACACGAGTCTTCCTGCTCTATCAACACACACAAAAAAACACCTCACTTAGGAAAAACCTTTAAAATTCCTGGTGATTCAACCGCCACTGACCTTTATGCATTGACACTCTGTCTGTGTGCAGCATAAAGAGATGGATCATCCTTCTTGCTGCAGCCCTGAAACACAATTAGGCCACTTGACCTCCAAGAACTAAGTCAACATGAGTCTTTTTTTATTATATTAGCAACTCTTGAGCCAGAAAACCATTGAGCTTTCACCATCACTCTCACCATCAGGAATAATTTAGTCTGAATCTCAGTCTCCATTGATCATTAACACATATTTGAACAACACCTGATTCTTTAACAAGCAATATAACAATAACAATATGACCGGCAATGTTTTTGTCATGACAACTTGAGATGAGTAGACGAATCTGTTCATGAGAGGTGTCATGACATGGTTATGACAGAGTTATGACAGTCTTATGCACAGCACTATAAATACATCTTACCTTTCTACTGAGGCAAATTTGGTGCTGCGTTTAAGGTCAATACAGAAAAAGGTCCTTACACTGCCTTCAGTCTGTTAATTTTGTTTGTTCCTTAAGAACAACAACTTTGCTTATCATAGCTGTAAGTTTTTAAGAGTGACATAAAAGCAATAACAAAAGATATGGAAATTTGATTGTAATTGATTACTGCAGTGGACTTCTGACAGGAACATCAGGCACCTGCAAATTATTCAAAGTCCAGCCAGAAGGACAGCCCACATCAACCGCAGCCCTTTAGTCTCTTCACTGGTTGCCAGTGAGCCACAGAACTGATGTTTAAAATCTTATTACTTATTTATAAATCTCTACATGGAGTCGGCCCTAAATATATAGCTGATGTGCTTGAGCAGTATAACCCTGCAAGATGTCTCAGATCACTGGGGAGTGGACTGCTAGTTGTGCCCAGGGCGAAATCTAAACAAGGAGAAGCGGCTTTTAGTCATTATGCAGCACAATACTGGAACCAGCTGCCTGATGGTCTTATGAATGTCCTGACCGCTGCAGCTTTTAAATCCAGACTTATTGCACCAAATTGCCTTTAACTAAATATTTCTAAAACCCATGACTTTGTAATTAGCTAGGTGCAGAGATGTGACAATATATCTTATATCTTTTTTTTTTTGACATCAACAAATGACATCCCAACTTCACGTAAAAACACACTTCATCTGCAACCTCACTCTGATCGACGTGAGTTTATATCGAGTCAAATTCCAGGACCTTTTTCTTTTTAAATATCACATCAGGACAAAAATGACTCCATACAATATTTCCAGTATTGACAATAACAGACTAGAGATGCTCTTTTATGCTGATTGTAAATGATGTTTATGACCTCACTAATGTTTTCTTTCTACGAATCAAAGTGCATCACATCATGTTTAAATGTCATTATAGTGCACGCTGTCCTGTTTTTTAAAGTGAGCCACTTATAGCTGCAGCTGGAGGAGCAGTCAAGACTAGTTTATGTGTGTGTGTGTGTGTGTGTGAATGCAGTATTTGCTTAGAATACATACAATACAGCTTATTTTTGTTTGCCAAAAGACAATTTTTGTTTCTTTCCTCACAGTATGATATTATACATCATAAAACGTCAGTTCCTCTTGTAGTCAAGTAACCTGCGTCAGAAAAAGAAC
This sequence comes from Lutjanus erythropterus, assembly GCF_056507025.1. Taxonomy (NCBI): domain Eukaryota; kingdom Metazoa; phylum Chordata; class Actinopteri; order Lutjaniformes; family Lutjanidae; genus Lutjanus; species Lutjanus erythropterus. Next base: position 12,985,071 of record NC_139334.1, read on the forward strand.
AGTGACGCAAATTCTGCTAAAACTGTTTCAGCACTGCACGACATATTACACACTCGAGTATTTACACGGCTTCATCTCATCACCAAGTGTGCAACAAATCTGTGATTCTTTCATTCTGACGGCTTGCTATCGTGTAACACCTAATGCAGGACTGGAAAACCAAAAGTGTGGCTCGTGACAGTGTGCAGACAGCATGAGGAGGGCTTTTTTTCTGTCACTAATAATGTTCAAATCTGCTAGAGATCTACACTAAAAACCTGAACATACCCTGACTCTTGCAGTGATGGAAAGAATACAGAAAGCCAGTGCTCAAATAGAAGTACTTCAACATTACTGAATTATTACTCAGACTACTGGTAGTCTGCTCAAAAAATACACAGAGTATTATTCTGTGTTTCCACTGCAAGGACTTCCACAGCGATCAGGTAAGAACCCCACCACAGGGACCAGGGTATAAATTAGTTGAAGTTCTGGGGACATTATTTGCCACAAAACAGTTTTTTTTTGTTCAACGTGCTTCAACACATCAAGTCCAGGCCTTATTGAGTTTTTAAACTGAGCATAAAAGCTAGTGGGAATTGGAAACGCACATGTTAGCTGTCCTGCACTTTCTATGAGGTCATGGACGTCATTTTTTTCATGTCAGCGGATTAATTTGCCTAATCTTTGTGGGTCTTCAGACCACAGTGGAAAATCAGAAAACAACTGGCTGAAGGAACAATTTAGTTCCTTGAAAAGTAGTTCCAGGGACTAGAAGTTTCAGTTACTTTGAGTGGAAACAGCTTTATTTACCTTTTATTGCTGTTTTTATAGCAGGCAATCAATTGAAAGGGATTCCTGTTCCTCCACATTTTCAGTCAAAATTACTCCCAGCTCCTGCAATGTTCTAGTCAGTGGTCATGGTCATCTCTCCAGGCCTGTGGCTACTGCAGTGTTTTAATTTTTTTGTCTGTATGTCATGGTTTTCATCGGGACGATTAAGACTGAATAGTCTTACTGAGTAGTAGAAGTAGTTGAAACGGTTTTTAATGCAGATGAAAGGATATTAATTAAAATTGTAGGCTTACTCAGTAGCAAATTATGGTTTAAAAGTACATAACATAGTGTAATACATACTTAAGTATGAGTAAAATTACAGACATGAAAAAGACTTTATTACAGTAATCTGATTGGCTGTAATTAATTACTTGGAGCCCTGAAATCTGTTGCAGAATTTTCTGTCATTGTTAATGACGGAGAGCATACCCAGGGTCGGACATACCACAAATTCAAACCCACTTTGACTTGACGGACTGGACACACGACTCTCCGGCTGGACATTTTCAAAACCATCTCATAGCTCAGTCTGCCCTTACTGCCAAACGACTCGGTGAACCGTGAAATGCAATCCATGAGAGAGAAATTTAATTTCTAGATAACAAGAGGACAGAAGGAGCCTCACATTGAGTTTCTGTCTGAGGATATCAAATCAAGTTGCTTCATTTGAATAGGACAAGCATGCACACAGACGAAGGACAGCAGCTCAATGAAGAGCGCCGTTATTTCTCCCAGACAGACCTTCGCCACACTTACGCTGACCGCAACAAAGGAAACAATAGATTTTTAGCTTAAAATTAACACTGTGGGCTTGTGTTTAGTTGATTTTTCATGCTGTGAAGAAACTTTAAACAGGTTGCCATTTTAGAGGCACTTTGCACACTCAGCCTCATGCACAGCAGCAACACCAGCAGCTGCACGCACCCACACACACACACATACACACACGCACACACTACATTTATTTCAGGACATTTGGTTTTGGATTAAATAAAAACTTCAAACATCCTCGTTCCCCCTTAGTTTACTTGATTAGTTTTGCTAAACCCCTTGATGTCTATGGGATCATGATTATCTTATTTGATTCCAGAGACACTCAACAATTGAGCCAAGATGACCTAATATTGCTGTTTCACACAACTTCACACTACACCAAATACATAAAAAGGGCTGCGCAAAGGCATTTATTAGTTTCTGACACTGGGAAAAACTGCAAAATTCTGCAATATTGTACTACTGACCTATGCCTTTAACCTAATCGCACACATTTAGACTGTTGTCTGTCTCATTTTGATAACTAATGTCATATTTTTTCATTTCCATTCACTTTAGTCTCCCCTAAATTGTTTGGACTCACCCCTGGGGAGGCCCACCTCCCACTTTGAAAACTTCTGGTGTAGATGAACCAATACGTCCGTTCCTCTCTTTACTTTTAGAAACATGGTAAAATTCAAAAAGTGTTGTCACAGAGAGACATCTCTGAATTTTAACTTAGTTATTTCTAGGATTTATGAGATGAATCTGAGCAGTCACAAGATGATCATCATGATAAGACAGAATTGGAAACATATTTCTGTTGCATACATTTATGTCGATTTTTCAGACTTTTCACTAACAACTAAAACACTGGACATTTTTTTTAACTGTTCATCCTGTGGATGGTATATTATTTGCAACAGTTTAGAGTACTACTTCAGTACTTCATACTATCATTAAAGTTATTGTTCTTTGTCTGTGCCTTGTTTGTATTTTGTTTGTGTCCTTCTATTTCTAACCTCTCCTGTTGCTTTAATAGTAGGTCTGAGAGAAATGGTTTGATCCTGTACATATGACTAAATCTAGAATAAAGTTGAGTTTGAATTTTCAGACCTTTTAAAGTAGCCAAGGTGGGGGGCAATACTTAATTTTTAATTGGTCACGACTCATGGACAAATTCAATCTGCGATGAACAGTTAGAGAGCATTGCTCTGTTTTGTTTTATGGGGAAACACGGTTAGAGAACAGCCATTTAGATCAGTGTTTCACAACCTCTCCGGCTTGTCAGGGTCAATTTGTGATCCACTCATCACAGGTTATGACCTTATGGATGTGCAGTTGTGAGCAGGTTAACTAAGGACCGGCTCAATTTGAAGGATTTTTAAAGGCCTGAAAAGCAGTTTTTGAAGGTAACTAAGACCATTTACTCAAGAACAAATCTGAGGTACTTGTACTTTACTGGAGTATTTCCATTTTAAGTAACTTTATACTTACTATTCCTAAACTATTCTATACTAGAACGTTTTCTATGTGAGCAAGTCTAAATAAGAGGAAGCAACAGTATTATATAATGGAGTAATTCTGTGTTCTACTTCTTCTTTCACAGAGCAGAATATTTGTTTCACACTTTGGTGTTTTTAAATGGCAAGGTTAAACAAAGTGCATTTATACCAATCTATTATTAAAACCTTAAGTTGTTTAAGAGCAGGGAAAAGATGGTATCAGATTAGTATCGGCAGACGCTCAAGGTTGCGGTATTGATATTGGTATGGAACATGAAAAATGTGATAATGGAGCCATCCTATAAAAATATTTTAAATATATATTTAAACAGCCACTGGGTTAGCTGGAAAATGCCACACGGCTGAAAACAGGGTTGTTTTCCCGAGCTCAAGATAAATGGACTTGTCGTTCTATATTGCTGAAGATCACATTACCCAACGGTATATAATGTAGTTAACATTAGCTCAGCTTTAAACATTTACAGCGGTAAAATGCAACATAAACATTTAAGCAGCAGTTATATTAATCCAAAAACATCAGATAAAACAGTAAAACAGACCAGTACTTCTACTGAAGTTGTTTGTTTGTCTCCTATCTTGTTAATCATCTCATGACCACTCAGATTTTTTGTAGTATTGTACAAGAAATAAACTTTGTGTAACAGACAGTGATGGGAGGAAGTATTCATTCTTTTACTAAAGTAAAAGTACTAAAATATGCTGTAAAAATACTCCATTATAAGTGGAAATCCCTTCATTAAAAATGTTAACTTAAGTATCAAAAGTAAACTACTCAGTAAAAAAAAAAAAATGCCCCATGTGAGCGTATACAGTATACAAAATAATAGATTATATATACATACAATTTACTCTAATTTAAGACAAAGAACAGCAGCAAATCATCCAATTTGTCGAGCTGAAAACATGACATATTTGACATGTATTAAATGATTCAATTAACAACAATTAATTCATTATCACTTATATCTGATATCTGGTTTCACTCTCACCATTGTCACTGATAATTCATCAACATTTAAAATATTAATTTGGTACAATAACAAGTGAAGCTTTCAGATAAATGTAAGGGAGTAAAAATACAACATTTCTCACTGAATTGCAGTGGAATAGAAGTATAAAGTGTCAGGAAAAGGAAATATTTAAGTACGGACACTTCAAATTCATACTTAAGTGCAGTACTTGAGTAAATGTACTTAGTTACATCCCACCATTGGTAACAGGTACATGTTTTCCTCGTAATATCGCTAATTATCTTGTGAAGCTCAGGTTGATTCAGGAGATCAAATGGAAAGACGTGTTTCTACCGCTGCAAATTGCAGAGAATTAAAGCGCCCTTCTTTAAACGCTGTGCAATTTAAAGTAAATGGAGCATAATTGACACATAAAAACCCACTTAATAGCAATTCTGCATCATCTCTCTCTCCCTGCCTCCTGTCCTGATGGCATATTAACTGAGTGTAGTTTGATACAGAGGAGGAGGACGTGTCACACACCCTGGTTGAGCAGAAGAAGGACATGGTGTAGAGCTGTCATCACGAGAGAAAAAAAACCCCGAGGCGGTCTGAGCTCTCAGGAATCTGCAGCTTCAGATACAAGTCCACTTTTCCTGGAGCAAATCAGCACCACCAACACTAACCATCCTCCACCACCACCACCACCCTTCACCTCCATGCAGCTTCAGACACCAGCAGCACTTACAAACACACCCACACCACCATCCTCACACTGATCTGTGCTGTATTAAAGCAGAGAAAAAAAAGGTAATAAGCGTTATGCATGTGTTGTAATAATCAGGCTGTGTGGACGTAGACTCGCCTACAGGAGCTGTAGTTGGCCATGGTGGTGGTGGACGGTGTTAATCTGACAGCAGCATGCCGTAGCAGGAGCGCAGGCTCCGATATGAGAAGTAAAACGAGTCTAAAACATGATCGATCAATCAGAGCTGCTGGTTAATATCAATAATAACGATGAGGAGCTCGTCGAACAGCCAGCAAACAGGCTACACGCCGATCATCTCCAACCCCAACTGTGACGGGAAATTACAGCCGCGATTCATCGTTACCTTGTGCGTCCCGTCGGAAATATAAAGATCCCCTCAGCCTTTTAAAAAAAAAAAAAAAAAAAAGGACGAAATAGATCCAAGTCCGTCCTGCTCCTGACGGTCAGTCTCTCCTCCGCCGGGCTGTCGACCTGCAGGGGAGCGATCCGCGGACCGAGCAGCCCACAGTAGCTGCTGGAGACATGGTGAACAAATCGGTGAGCGGTGACCTACTTCCGAAGTGGCATGCTGGAGATAATATTCATGCGCTCAGCTCGCTGCCTGCATTCACATCGCCGCTGCACCGTCCGGGACATCCCTCTGTAATAATAACGCCAAATATTCCTGCAGGGAACTAAAACTGTGGCCGCAATCAGCACTGGGGAGGTTTTTGGGGTTTTTTTTTTTACCCACTTCACAGTATTTTTTATCTCTTGTGTGAGAATTATGCACGTGTATTTATTCTGCAACATCACTTAATGCACATAGCTCTATTTTAAGCCAGTCCAGAGCAAAAACACGCCACTGGAAACAACCAAACTTCCACCAGTTTGAGCCCGCAATAATTGATCAGATGAGACATAGCGGAAGAAATACTTTCCCTCCCGATTTTCCACTAGAATGAGCTTAAAATATCACGAAAATCAGTACAAAAAGTATGAAAAACTAAGTTATAGTTATAATACGCATGAGGCTGACTATAAATTACAGGAAAAATAGGTCCCATAGCGCCAAACACTATTATAAACTCACCACTGAAATGTTTCAAAAGTCCATATTGAAGAAATAAAGACTATAAAACATGATTATAACCTTAAACTAGCAAAAACACCCCACTGGAAATGACCAAACTTCAACCAATTTGAGTCCGCAGTAAGTGGTGAGCTGAGACATAGCGGAGGAGTTTAAAATATCACGACAATCAGTACAAAAACTTTAAAGAAATAAGTTTTTTTTATATAATATGCAGACAGCTGACTATAAGTTAGAGGAAAAATAGTTCCTACGGTGAAAAAATAACTGTAAACTCATCACTGAATGTTTCAAAAGTCATTATTGAAGTTATGTACATATGCTTATATAAAAGGAAAACTAAAAACTATTACCATAAACTCAAAGCAAAAACACCCCACTGGAATGACCAAACTTCAAAATAAGGTCTGGAATTCATCATCTGAGAAAAAGTTTATGAAATATATTTTTTGCCACTGTAATGAGCTTAACATATAAAGAAAATGAGTAGAAAGTAATGCAAAAGAAGTTATAGTAATATTTGCAGACAACAGGCAATAAACTATGGCAAAAATAGGTCCTTTATTGCCGAAAATGACTGTAAACTCACAGCTGAATCTTGTCATCATAATGACAGCAGCAAAACAACCTTAAAATGTAATTAAAATGTGTGTGTAGAAAATAATCTTATACAGACGGCTGAAAACAAACTACAGGGAAAAAAAATAGGTCATATAGGAATATAGTCACCACTAAATGTTCAAAAAGTCAATATTAAAAAAGTGAAGACAACATTTTATTATAAAAATGCACACAGCTCTATTTTAAGCGAGTCGAAAAACATTCCCTCTGTTATTTCTGAGATGATCACTTCTTGCTAATGTTATTATTTTTTAGTTGTGGTCTCACTTTGGTTAAGGTTTGACAATTTCCAGGAAAAAATGATTCCATAGTGGCAAAAAGTGGAGAAAAAGTAATAGAAAGAATATGCAGACCACACAGGAAAAACAGGTCCAGTGCCAAACATGACTGTAAACTCATCACTGAATATTAAAATTAAAAAAAGAAAAAAAAAAAAAGAAATAAATATTGAAGCAGTTAAGACTTAAGTTAAAATATACGCAATTACTCTGAGCAAAAACAAAAGAGAAAAAGAGAAAAAACTTCTTAAAAACATAAAGAAAACAAAGAAAATGAACTGAAAGTAAAGAAAAATAAGTTACAGTAATAATATAGTACCAAACACGACTGTAAACTCACCATTGTTTAAAAACTCTGGTCAAAACCAGGGATTTTCAAAGTCTGAGACTACTGGCTTCCCCTCAGGCAGAGTTTGAAAAAACCCTCACCCCTCCACAACAGCCTGTTGCTGTTTGACGTAACTTCAGGTCTGTCTGAAGGCATTTATTAGTTTCTAACTCTTGGAAAAACAGAAAAAATCCCCAAAACTGTATCTCTGAACTATCTCCTTGGCCAAATCAAACACATGTAGACTGTTCTGTGACTATTCTCATTTTAATAACTAACGTAAAAACATTTTTTCGTTTCCACTGACTGAGCCTTCCCTGAAACTGTTTGGAGCCTCCCTGGGGATTCTTGAAAACCCTTTGCTATAAACTATTAGCCTACTATAAAGTCACGCCAAGTTCCTATATAGTGTACCAACAAACATAAACATCATTAAGGTCGCTGCCAACTCTCTAATGAGTATTAGGCCTACATCCATAATATAAATCCCTGAAGGAGTATTACAGTGATTCTTCCTGTTGGAATAAGGTTTAAAAGACTATAAAATTTGACTAAATAAGAGAAAAAAATATAGCCATTACTAAACTCATGCGAAGTGCCCATACAGTGTACCACCAACATGAACTTCAGCAAGGATTGATCATATCAGATACAACAAAGGACATTTTTAAAAAATCCCAATTGGCTATTAAAATGAGCTTCAAACATGACTAAGATAAATAGAAAGTAAAGGCAAATAAGTTATAGCAATAATATATAGACAGATGACTCAACTATAGGAAAAATAGGTCATATGGGACTATTATCAGAGGCGTTTCTAGGGGAGGGGCAGGGACGCTTGCCACCCCTGAAATCTAATTGGCCACCCCAAGTGCCACACCATTATCCTCGAGTATGATTGGTTATCTGTCCCGTGAGAGGCAGGACCTTGGCTTTAACCAACTGTGTGATGAGTATTATTAAATGTGCATTGTTTTCTTTGGTATATAACATGCTTTTAATTTTCTGTGAGGTTAATGTAGCCTACATAATAAATTAATATATGATTTTAAAAAAATAAATGATAAAAATAAAGCTACTGAACTGTTTTTCATGATGAGGTGTGGAGGACGAGGACAGATGTACAATGGAGGCACAATTTCCTTTTGAGAACTTTAAGAATAAAGTATGGTAGCTTTAAATTATATTTTTATGGTGTTTCTATGTTGTCCTGTGATAAATACAATTTTTAAACACAAGAATATAAAGCTGTAAGATACTGTAATGTTATAAAGTAGATAAAAGAAATGGCACATTAATGTGTGCATGCCTGTGTACACATGCTGCATGCACCCCTGCATAAGACAGCGCTCACCCCTGTCATAAAAGTCTGGAAACACCCCTGACTATTTTAGTGCATACATGACTGTAAACTCACCACTGAATATTTTAAAAGCCAATATTCAAGAAGTAAAGACCATAAAATATGGTTATATAAAAGAAAAACTATAAAGCCATGCTAACCTTCCTACCAGCAACATAAACATCATTAAGCTCAACTCTCTAATGAGTATTACAGCCATAATATAAATCCCTGAAGGAGTATTCTAGTAATTCTTTCTGTTGGATTAATGGCAGCAGAAAATAGAAGCATGTATCCCTCTTAATTAGGCTCAATTACTGTATCCTCTTCTCTTAATAAGGCAATTAAGAACAGCCTAAATCAGTGGTGTTCAAACTGTGGGGCGCCCCCCCCCCTGTTGGGTAGAGATCCACTGCAGGGTGGGCATGTGAAACATATGGAGTCAAACAAAGTCTAATTAATTAATTGAACTGAATTAATGATTGAATTTATTTGGGGGGAAATAAACAAACAAGAGTTTGCTGATACTGCCATGCTGACCTTTACCTCACAAAAATTCATCTTGGATCCTTTTTCATCAGTTGCTTCACCAATTATTATTAATGACTGATTAAAATGTGGGGTGTGAACTTTTTCCAGCCTCTGAAGTGGGGCATGACAGAAAAAGGAAGAAAAAAAGTCAACCATAATAATACTAACATACTGTACACTAATAATACACAAATACCTCACCACAACTGTCACATGCAGTATATACTGTAGTCCTATGAAAATATTATAGTAAGGTTGATACAAATATAAGATCATTTAAATTGTAGACATAATATAAAACACTATAACGTCACGCCCCTAACCCTAACACTAACCCTAAATGAAAGCACACACCTATATACGTGGAGTTAACAGTGACATAAACATTATTAAGCAACAAGGGCGCATGTTTTGTTATTCATTCACTTCTTTTCCTGAATTCTGGTGAAAGTTTATGCACCAACTTATACATTTTCTGCATCAATATTTTGAAAATATCTTTTCTATGTCTAATATTACGGCAATGAAAAGACTTTTTGAGGGGAAAAAAGGTGTAAAAAGAACAAATTTCCCTTTTTGCTGCTACATCATGGATGTGAACTGAGGTTGCCTCTCTCTGTTGTATGGCAGACTGCAACCGCTGTTTTTGAGGCTGCATAATGCCACTACCTACTTTACCAGGGCATTGTGATGTCTATGAGTTGTTTTTTTTTTTTAAATGGCTCATCACCGGCTCCAGCACGTTAAATGTGAGGAATTTCAGTTTTTTTCTTGTCCTTTGTCACATTTAACTGAATATCTTTAAGTTTTGGTCTGTATGTTTGTCAAATTATGACATTTTAAGACACCTTGTTGGGCTTTGATAAGTAATGGTGGGCATTTAACTACATTATGAATTGCCTCATCCAGAAAATAACTAGTAGATTCATCAATAATGAAAGTAATCCTTTGTTGGAGCCCTGAAATGAAAACTATCAAAGGTGATCATTATGTAACATAAACTCATTGTGTATAGAAAACTATCAACCCTCTAATTAGTATTATATCCATAATATAAATCCCTAAAGGAGTATTCCAGTGATTTTTTTTTCCTCCCGTCAGATTAATGACAGCAGAAAATAGCAGCATGTATCCCTCTTAATTAGTCTCATTACTGTATCCTCTGCTCTTAATGATACGTGGAATCTAATAATGATGATGAGTGATCAGTCCCTGATCATCATTTATAACCCTGCTTCTTGAGGAAACACAGATAACATCAGCCTATTACAGTACAATAAAACGCACACTGCCAATGATGAACACTCAGCTGCTGCACTCAGTCCATGTCCACCTACAGGAGAACTTTAATATCTGCGCCAAACGGCAGGTTCACTCTGTTAACAACTAACCGATCGGAAAGCCTCGGTGTTATCAAGTTAGCATGTAGTCAGAATCAAGCTTAATTGGGATAAATGCTGATTGTCCTCATCAATATCAGCTTCGCAGTGTGTAATTAACAGCTGTAAACAAGCTGAGTGTGTTGAGTTAATGAGGCGTGAGCACCGGGGGAAGCTGAGGGAGTATAGACTGCTGAGAGCTGACCTGCACTGCAATAAACACACTGCAACACACTGCAGAGAGAGACAGAACACCGACCACGACCACTAAATGCTTCCTACATGCAGGAAGGAAGCACTCAGTCACTCAGGGCCAATCCCGCCTGAAGCCTTAAACCCTCACAGACTTCAGCTGATGCTACCTGGTAAGTGTTTGAGGTTGCAAGAGCCTGAAATGGTATAAATAGGAATGTGAGAGCCCTCTGTGTCAACTCTGTATCAACACCACTCAAAACTTTAAAAAAAACAAAACACAACAGCATGTAACGTCATGTCTTATCTGTTTTATTATTAGAATATTTCCACTTATTTTTGAGGTTATACTTCATTTTATGCCTGTATTATTTTTAGGGCTGCCCCCTAATAGTTGACTAAGCTGTTAGTTGGTGCCAAAAGTCTTAGTCGACCACATTTTCATTTATCTGTTAACTTACAGAAAAGAAAACACCTCGCACTCCTTTCAGGAACTGTGCCGAGCCATTAGGCCTGAGGGTGTCCTGCAACACGGACCTTTTTTCTGGTGCACTGCTGCTAACTGTGCTGTAGAATATAACAGTAGATGGTGATAATGCTCCACCCGGCAGCCAGCTGCCATTAAAAGAAGAAGAAGAAGAAGAAGAAGAAGAAGAAGAAGAAGAAGAAGAAGAAGAAGAAGAAGCAGCTCAGTTAGCAGTTCTATGGGATCCAGCCTCTGAGATCAATGGAGGCTGGTTGACATCGAATTCAGCAGCTGAGGGGAATTTACTGTAGCTCTGATCAGACTCTGACATTGGGGATGATGAAGACATGGCGGGTTCAAGTGGACACGGGAGATGTGAGTGAGTTTGTGACTTAATGACTTAATTAATGAGTTCACATTGTCCATATAGTTGTAAGTCAGATGCTACACTTAGATGTAGACTTTGTTTTTCTTGTATAGTTATAGTTGCTGCTCCCACTTTTGTTTCCCTTTTTTTGAATGCTTCAGGTCTTCCCTCATGTTACACATTATGGTGCAAAGAACTTTGGGTAATTCCCACAGGCAAAGCCTGCAAAAATGCAGACTTACAGAAAGTGTGCATAAAGGGATCAAAAATTCAGTGAGAGAGTCCTCATGGATTTGGCAAATTGACAATGGGACAGTCTGAATCCCTCGTGGACTTACTGGGAATGCGCCCCAGAGTTTTGTGAGTCCATGAGAGTGGACATGGTGGGACTGGGCAGAGTTCATATGAACATCCCCTCTTGTGGTATTCATGCCCCCAGAAGTGGAAATTTTCTGAAAGCTCCAAGTTCATGAGCATTTTCAGGAAGTTCATTTTTCGAAAGTGTACTGTAGTGGCTGAAAATGTCAGTGGCGTCTACATGGTAACCCTAGATTTGAAAGATTCTTGCAAGATTTGTACAGTGTGTGTTGTTTCTTGTTTGCATCTTGGAGAAGTTTGCCCTAGTCAAAGTTGACATGCTATTGTATCACAAACCATGATCTTGTCCTAAACCTGACGAAGTAGTTCTGTTGCCTAAACGAACTCTAAGTATAAACTTTCTTGCTGGATTCAAATTGTAGTCTCCTGGATGAAAGTCATGTGTTTAATCCACGCAACCACAACCTACAGTAATGCATACATGGACTCTTTCTCGCCCTTTATACTAACCTGATGTAATCTCACTTCCTAAAGCCTGTGCTGAGTCAAGTGCACAGAGTTTCACAAATCTATCTATGATGGTATCAAAGCAGTAAGGCTGAACGAAAACAGTAAAGCAGAGGGCCAGAAACTAAAACAAAGAGCTGAAAGTTTCTCTGAAGCTCCATAAAGCTGAAGGGGACTGCAGAGTCAGATGATAATTATCTGAAGATTCATCACTCCTTTCCCATTATACACAGTCATTTGATCTATTTTTACGATAAAAGTATTGATTATAGCTGCTTTAAAGGCTTCTTCAAAGGTACTTTTCCCTTTGACAGAACAATTGATCATTTCCCACTAGCAATAGTGTGAATACGTGAACATCAGAATTTCAACAATGGCAATGAATATGAAGCAAGTCAAACTGTGTCTGTGCTCTAGGCTCATTTCCAAAAAAGAATTTTATTACAGCAATTAATACTAAAGACAGGTGTAAAAAAGTATCAATAACCATTAAAAATCAACACTATCAGGGGAAAAATATATGCGAAGTGACACTTAGCTCACAGAGCTTAAGTATCAGAGAAATGCATTCAATAAAATGAAAAAAAAAAGTCTTCTTTGCAAGCAGAAAGAGGCTCTTAAAATAAAGTCAAGAGACCCACCGGCATCTTGACAGGGATCATGTATTTCGGATAATGAAAAGTGTCTGAATCCACTGATTTTACTAACTTGCTGGATTGACTGCTCTGATCAGAGGTCGTGTAGTGAGCTGGAAGAGAAAGCATCCACCTTGTCCTTGAGCAAGACATGTAATATGATTTCAAACTCAGCAGCATTTCTTAAGAGTCACCTGGTCCTTTGTAGCCAGCTCCAGATCACTTTCACATCAGATGTAATCTCAAGAATGAGCTACATTTGGCCTTGTACCTCCATTCAACAAGATCTTGCCCCAGAAACTCTCATCTCAGGAGATACTTACTGAAGATGATGAATTTTTCATTCTGAAGGTGGAGAGATAGCACTGGGCAGAGTGAAATAACACTGTAATTCTTTATTGATCTCTTTCTCCGCTTGCCTGGAAAGTCTGAGCTCAGATTCTGCTTCAGACCAGCTGCCCTCGAGCTGCCAGAGCATCAGTGTAAACAAAAAGTTTACAAAAATATCAACAAATGTATTTTGTTCTGTAAAAGAAACCAGTTTTATCTGTTTCTTGAGCCTTTTAAAAAAAGAATATGTCACACTTAAAATAACAAATCTGTCCTTACACAAATGAAACACTGAATTCACAGGAAATGCAGTTTGCTGCTGCACCCTTGCATGTGGTGGCTAATGTTAACTAACGTTAGCAGGCTTAGGCCAAACATAACAATTACCGTGTGTCTGACACTACTGAGTCCGTTCAATGACTCTTCTATTCATGTTCGACTGTTAAACTATGTTTTAGAGTTGATGATATTCGTGTAATTTCCACAGTTGTCCCTGTTCAGTTACATTTAGCATCTTTAACACACAGGTTTCCCCTCAGCAAAGAAACACACATCAACGCTCAGCTTGGCTCACAGAGGATGAGTTTCAGCTGATTGTTTAGATTGCCAGTTGCACATTTCTGCCAGCAGTTGGCGGAGACCCAAAACAGAGCTAAAAGAGAGTGAATACTGAACTGCCTAATTATGATGACTTGCACAGATTTTGTTGATTTTCCTTGATTTTTGTGCCACCACCATGGATAAGTACGCTGCATTGTTTTATTTTGAAAACTGACCAGATTCTCCGTGTTCTGTCTGTGTCTGACTTCCTGTCTCCTCTATCTGCTTTGTGTTGCTTGACGTTGTATCTGGGGCAATCAAGCTGTAAACAGAAACTGTCGGTGTTAATGTTGTGTCCACAACCTGCTTCTTCAGCCCAAACTAGTGCCAAAACTACTTTTCTGCCACTCAAAACTAGCTTTTATTTATTTATTTATTTACACTGCACATCCATAGACATTTCTGTAAACATGCCAGGTGTTTAGCCATCTTGGCTGGTTTTCAACTGCAGTCCCTGGGCATGTGCGATGACAGCTATAAAAGAGCCATAAAATACATCAAAAGACGAACAGCCTCGCACAAAATACTTAAAACAAGGACAAGGAAGCACACCTGAGGCTTTTCAGTAGGTTACAGGTTATGGTCACACACTTGATTGCCTTTTAACTGTAACTAAATGAAAGATATGCGTCACATCTCTCATAAATCTCTTGACACAGACCCGGTGTGTCCATCATCGGGTATTTTTCTGCTTTTGCTCTTGTGTATTTTGGCTGCACAGTTTTGAGCAGGTCAGTGGACTTCAAGAGCTTAATACCCATCTAAGGTGACGTGATTGAGGTCAAACACACGAACGATGTGTTAATGCATCCAAGGTGTAATAAACCCGCCGTCACTGAACCACCCATGAATGTAGTCTATGTAGTCATATAAAGCAAAGCAGCAAGTAGCCGAGCTGCATCACGCCTGTTGAAAATGGACTGCCAGTGGTTATGAATGTGAGGAAGCATTTTCTGTCAATTAGGAGAGGAAGCAAGACGCAGAGTCATCTATTAACATTAAAGGGAAACATATTTTCAGTGTGATGATTCATGCAGTACACACGTAACATAGTGAAGTCATCCAGGAGGCCTTATCCCCTCTAACCACCTCAGCAACCAGCCATTGTCATACAACAGGCTGAATACTGTGTTATGTTCACAGAGGTTTTCTAAAGCGTGTGTGTGTGTGCGTGTGTGTGTGTGTGTGTGTGTGTGTGTGTGTGTGTGTGTGTGTGTGTGTGTGTGTGTGTGAAAGAGAAGTATTTGTGTCATGCATGGCTGGTAGCAACAATGTGATACATGACTGTCTTTTTGTGTGATAAAAACTTGTTCAAGGAAAGTTTATGTGGGTTAAGGCGTGTTTTGAAAGGAGAGTTATGCTTTTTGTTAGAAATAAGACAATACACTGCAAGAATTAAGTGTTAATTTACAAAAGTTAATGTTTGGGCTTCCTTATTTTGCAGTGATTCAAAACAAATAAACTTCCGTAGTCAAACAAACTTGATATCAATTCAATTCATAAACAAATTTGATTTCCTTTTACATTTCAAATAACTTACTGCTTCATCTGTTCCTGTTGGAGCTACTTTGTTTTCAATTCAATTCAATACTGTCCTGAAAAAAAGTTTAGAAAACTTATAATTTTGAGGCAACTGTCTTCATTACTTCTTTTTATTTAGAATCAATCCCAAACTCTTAAGTTTTGCCAAACTATAATCTTTGATTGAGATCATTTACTTTTCCTCTTAAGATAAACTTGGTTCTTTAGTTTTAGAAACACCCTTTAAAATGTATTTCAGTTTTTTTCACAGTGAGCTGTGAACCTGATGTGTCATTACTTGGGTGCTTTAAAATTAAATGGTTAAAAATTAAAATAATAAATTATTAACCATTATGTACTTTCACTTAAATTCAATTATTCAAAAAAAAGTTTGAAATATACATATTTGGGTTTCTGAAACTTAAATATTCAGGTTTAGAATAAAGAAGAGAAGTAAATTATCTCAACAGAACATCAGTAATTGGTTAAACCTTTTCAGAAAAGTGTTGGGCTCAAACTAAAAAATCTTTTGAAGTAAGTTCTCTCAACTTTTTCATTTTTACAGTGATCACGATTCAAGTCACCATGATCAAGTTTTCATCACGTTTTCTTCAAGCTATTAAAAAGAATGGCCTAAGGATTTTTAACTCTCAAACAATGCATGCTGGGAAGTCTGCTATCATGCTGATCATATTTCTTTAGAAAGTCAATTTAATGACTTGATTGAAGCATCTATAGTACATTCATTCAACTCGACGTTTCAAGTGTAAAGACTGAAAGTTCAAGTTCAAGAACTCATGTTTAAGTTAATGAGAAAATATTAATTGATTCCATTACATTTTTTTTACAGTGTACAGGAAAATAAAATATGTGGTAATTATATAATTACATGTCAAAAACAACAGGACATAATGAGGAGGGATGGATTGATAATGTTTAAGCTGAGACAGTGATGCACACGTGTAGAATAAAAACACGACTTCAGTACAGGATATGTCAGAAAAACACATCATGTTGTGTAGCATACATTTACTACACAGCAGCACAGGTAGTAAGCTGTTATTTCTCAGCTTCAGCGTGTAGCCTACAGATGTAGAGATGACAGTTCAGCACTACAGAGCAGATACAGGACAGGAAGTGTAATTATCTGCGTCTACTGTTCCTCTTCAAAGAGACGGGGCGAGATGCCAGACAGCCTGACTGGCAAAGAGGGGAAAGAGGGAAAAAAAAGAGAAGAGAGCCAGATAGAGACAGAGAGAGATAGCGATGAAGACTGAATTCAGAAAAGATCGAAGCAGAGAGGAGTGAGAAAGTGGAGAGGGAGTCTCACACCTCACATCTCATCGAGCAGCAGAAAAGTCAAACTTAGTAGAAATCAGAGGAGCAATTTTTCACATCCACCCTCCTGCTTTTCTTTGCTTGACAGCTCCAGAGATACAGACGTTTGACTTCCTGAGAGAGCAGGCGAGAACAAGGCAGAAGAGAAATTAGGAGAATGTGTGAGAGACAGCGACAGGGAGGGGAGGGGAGGAGGGGGGGGGGGTCAAAAGACAAGAGAGTGATGGATTGAGATAGCAGAATGGAGACAGAGAGAGATTGTCATCATCATCATGAACAATGACTCTCTGATAGACGAGGCCTGTCGCTGGAGTTTCAACCCAGCTGAGGAGGCAGCGAGGAGGGGGCAGCCGCCCGCTCACCCACCCACCCGCTCGCCCGCCCGCCCGCCCGCCCGCCCACCGCCAGGGTCTCAGTCGTGCTTTTAGCATCTGCCAAACTGAAGGACGCTCGGTGCCATGTGCTTTTCACTGAAGGAGCCTGATGTTTGTCAGTCACAGTGAGCTTCTGTTCTGTCCGGCCGCAGCCAAACAGGGTTTAATGTCCTCCTCACACACACACTCTGGGAAAGAAAGGTTCTAACTAGAACCATAAAGGGTTTTTCAGCTCATCCCCATAGGAGGAACCTCTTTGGTGCCTGGTAGAGACGTTTATAAAGGTTCCAATTGGAACCGCATCAGAGATTTCCACCTAGAACCAAACCTACAACCATCCATGAAAGGTTTCACCCAGAACATCCAATGAGAGGCTCTATAGAGAACCCCTCTTTTGTGTAGTGGTTCCACCCAAAACTCTCTCCGTGGGTTCTATCCAGAATTGTTCCACATTCTAAGGGTGCTAACAAGAACCCAACCAGGTTTTTTCCTACTGAAAGCTTTTTTATATTCTGAGAGCTTTATCTAGAATACACTCGATTGGTTCTACCAAGAACCTTTTTACACTTCAAGAGTTTTATTCAGATCCCAACCAGGGGGCTCTACTGCAAACTTTTTTATATTCCAAGGATTCTATCCAAAACCCACCTAAGGGGTTCATTGGAGAACCCTTTATATTCCACAGGTTTTTCTAGTTAAGAATCACTGAGACTTTTTTATGTTCTGAGGGTTTCATCTAGAACACACAAGGGGTTCTACATTCCAAGGGTTTATCAAGAGCACACTCGGGGGGGTCTAACGAGAATCGTTTTATGTTCCAAGTGTTTTATCTAAAACACACTCAAGAGGTTTCTACTGAAAAGTTTTTTTTTAATATATTTTCTGGGTTTTATCTGGAACACACTCAGGGGGTTCTACTGAGAACCTTTTTATATGATGGTACAAAGAACCCTCAACAAAAGAGTTCTTCGAGGACTTAAACAATCTTTGAAGAACTCTTTGCTCCAAAAGAAAATGGTTCTTAGTAGGACCTCAGCCCTTCAGGCAGGACCCTGTTGGAACCCTTATTTCTAAGAGTGCGTGCACACACACACACACACACACCATGTAAACAATCCCAGTGTGTGTGAGAAGACAGCGAGACCTCGGTTCTGAAAGCTCCACATCCAGTGCAGCTGTGAGGCGGCCAGCAGCTGACGCCGGCCTGTGTGTCTCTGCTCTGTCTCTGCTTCCTTCCCCACCAACCCCGCCTCCTCTTCTTCTATGTTTCCATGAAACAGACCTGTAATTTTCACAGCTGTGTCTCGGGCACCGTGCCAGGGTGAGTCAGGGAAAGAGAGAGTGAGAGGAGGGAGAGGGAGGCAGAGGGGCCGGCTAATGGCTTTTAGAGGAGTGCAGGCTACAGCACAGCGCTGCTAATCCTCACACACTCAAGATTCAAACCAGAGGAATATTCAAACAGCTGACAGAGATTAACATCCAACTGCAAAACTCATTAGCATTATAAAATATACAAGAAAAATGTTCTGTACATTATATGGTAGCCAACCTTGAGATCCCAAAAATAAAGACAATTTTGAAACAGAAATCTAGGGGTCCTCCACCAGAAAAATCAAGTTTCCTGCATTCTGGTGACTGTCTAAGACTGACAATAACAAAATAATAAAGTACAATTTTTCTGACAGACAAATGCCTGCAGACAAACTACAACAGAGACTTGTTAGCTGGAAAACTCAGTGGGACCACAGCAGTTAGCTTCACCCAGTCCAATTTCAAATTTCAGTGACAGAGAAAATTAATATTTATTCCTCAGATGCAAACAGTCGACTTTTGGAGCTGTGAGGCGTAGACACACCATCCAGAGCCAGAAATTTGTCATAAATCCGTAAAAAGTACGGGAGAATTGTGATCCCAGGAGGAAACCAGAAGAGGGCAAGGAAAAATAGGGAAGTTTCCCCGGAAAAAAAATCTGGAGTGTTGGGTCTTTTTGTCATATTTTGGCCATCATATCTCCTGGTTAGGATAACATTGTTCTCAGCAAAGTAGGTGCTGAAATCTGCAGCATTGTTAAGTCAGACAATCAGACAGGTGGTAATGAGGTAAACAGTTTAGGTGGATTACCTAAGTGTGTTATTTGGAGGTAAAACTGAAAACAACTGCACTCTGAATTACGATAATAACCCCAAATTGCAGGAAATCTGTGTGCACGCACAACTAAGTAAAAACAGTAGGTCAAAGTTGAAGCCTGCAGTCATTCTGTAAACTGTGATGCATGTTTACAACGGACATTTCTGGTAAACATTTTGCTGTTTGGCTTAGTTTTCTCCTCCGAATTAGACCTGTGGGTTCGTATCGTCCGACAGTTACCCTGTTGGACTCTTTTTTTAGTAATGCTGCCATATTCACAGATCTGAGCTGGATTACCTGCAGGGAATATCAGACATCTGTCCAGAGGCTCCAGACCTCTTCAGGGTTTTAGGTTTAGGGGTTTAACTTAGAGATGCAATAACAGCAGTTTTCTTGGTTGATTACGATTTCCAATTTTTTCAAGTTTCTGACCTGCAAATTCCAATTTGGCTGATTTTAAGTCTTTCTAAGAACTATAATTGACGGAATACGTAAACATTTTTGTAGCTTTTCTTTGATGTAAAATAATACTGGATGTGCAAAATAAAACACTGACTATTAAATAACTTTTCTCCAAAAGTGCTCCAGGTTACTGCCAGGCCTTATTATATTATTATATTAAGATTATGTACCAGGGGGGCACAATCTTGCGAGATCTCTAACGGAAAGTGGTTTCACATGATCTCGTGGCAGCAGATGTAAACAAACCGGAGACTAGGTGGGAGTCTGGGTGAGAAAATGTTTGGTTGAGGTCTAATGCTGACTTCATGCAAGCATGTGTCTGAATGTGTCTCTCATTAGAAATCTCTCCATGAGGTCGCAGCACATTGTTCAAAATATTATCGGTCAGCAGCAAATAATTCGTATCAGACTTCTGTCTCAAAACAATATGAGTGGAGCCCTGTTGCTGAGGCACTGCAAAAATTTTGATTTTTAAATGATTTGGAAGGCAGATGATAACTTAACCTCACTGACTTCCATTTAAGTTGGCGTTGTTTTATCCCGATGCTTAGTTCACATTCTAACCCTGTTCTGCCTCAGGACCAGTCTGAGAACAAATCAATTAGAGTCGACCAAACAAAAACCAACAAAACAAAACTACATCACAAAATTGGAACACGGACAAAAATGCAGTGCTCTCTGGCCCTAAAAACACAGTACATTGTGGCAGATTACCTGACCACAGCAACCGACAGTAAACAAAGAACGCCGTTGACGAAGTGCAGACTGTGAGCGCAGTCTGGCCATCGAGACGGGCAGATACAAAAACTCCTGGCTCCCCAAAGAGGAGCGCTTCTGCCAGTTATGCAAAGAAGAAAAAGTGGAGACGGAGCTGCTTTTTCTGACAGAATGCACAAAACTCCAGTCCATGCAAACCAAGTATTTCCCCAAATTACACCAACGCCCTGAATTTGACCACTCACACTTACTGTTAATTTTATTACTGTTATTATTTTATTGTTGCTGATACCCATCAGTTATGTGCAGTTTCCTGTCCTGCATTGCTCTTTCATGTTACTGAAAAATGTTTTATTGCTTGCTGCCTGTGTTTTATTTGTGTTTTTTTTTTTTTTTTTTGTATTTTGAATGTGCTCTGGCACGACTGTGTTTTGTTATGGTCATGCCAATAAAGCCTCTTCAAATCTGAATTTTGTTTGGCGATGCAGCGTCACTGCACAGGAGCGGAGACGTCTGTAAAATTAAATACATTTCTGGATCTCAACAAGATGTTCAAATCATAAAGAAGGAAAATACTATATTGTTCAGTTCCAAAATGCATATATGTTTTGTGCATTTGTAGATCCACTGCTCTGTATGTTGTAGTGCACATTAGTGTAAAGTTATGGTAGATTAATTATTAACGTTTTCAGAGTGTTCTTCTACTTCTTTACACACTTGCAGGTGTTTCTATGTACAGGTTAGTACACAGTGGTTTTACTGGTCTGGCCCACTTTATATCAATTTGGGCTGTATGTGGCCAGTGATCTAACACAAGTTTGATACCCCAGATGTATAAATTTCCAAGTTATTTTGATAACTGACACTGTCATCTACTGCATCTGCACTGTTTATCAACTGCAAGTTGTTCTAAATACAGACAAAACATACTTATCTTCTTTGCCACTTCAAAAACAGCAAGACCAGCACTGTCTGAGAAAACTGTAATGAGAAATGTTCAACAAATTGAGTTGGTACCTAATTTTAAATTGATGTCTTTTAAGGAGCACATTCAGTATGTTGTTAAAAAAAAAAAAGAAAAGCTGAAGCTCTTTTACTACAGAAACAAGTCTTGCTTTTCCTTTTGTGAGAGATAGAAATTGGATCTATTTTTTTAAGGTGGTACTGACTATGAGGATGTGTTGTATATGGATGCCTCTGCTCACTGTCTTCATTTCTCATGTGCTCATAATCTCAGTCATTGGTGTTTTTACCTACAAAACCATTCTGGACATAATTCCTTCTTACTTATCTTCCCTTTTAAACTGGAAACATGGAAGTCATAATCTTCATTTTATTGATATTTTGCAATTTGTTGTTCCAAAGTCTGAACTGAACTGGGAAAGAAATCTTTTAGGTTTTTGGCACCTAATGCACAGAATAATTTACAGAGTGATCTTCAAAAACCAGTGATGTTAAATGAGCTTAAAGCTCTGGTGAAAAGTCTGGAGTGTGCAAGTGTTTTACAGTATATGAGCAAGTTTTAATGTTGTTCACCTGCGTGTTTGTCTGTTAATTACTTTTGCTGTAACTGTGCTGCTGCGATCCCTGATCTCAGTGAGACTAACCTGGATAAATAAAGGCAGAATAAAAAATAAAATGAATAATGGGGTTTCTGAGCAATTTCTTAAGCAAAAGTGCTCATAATACAGTCACCAAAAAATGCAGTTCTTACAGAAATCTCTACAGCAGGGATTTTGAGCATTTTTAGAAATTCTTAAGTGGTCAAAAATGATTTAACTTCAAATCTGTGTAATAAATTTTATCAGCTCAAAAGCTGCTGCAAAGACTTATGAGAAAAGACTGAGAATCAAAATGTTCTAAGCCTTTATACACACTTAACTTTCAAAATTTGAGCAAGCACCTAAAGAAAATGTGTTTATTAGAGATTTGTGAAACCGAAGAGCTGCATCTCAAATTATTCTTATAACACTTATATGTGGCATACACTGTAGACCTGCTGTTTCCCCTAAAAATCCCCTGTTTATGGCAGAGAGGTGGGAGTGGAAGAGGTAAAAATCCCCTGTTTATGGCAGAGAGGTGGGAGTGGAAGAGGTTAAAACAAGGTAGCTCGGCTCCAAAAAAGCCAAATGAGCTGTGTGAGTTCCTGCTAGATAATATTTAACATCAGTCTGTGGGGAGCAACAGTGTGACTATGATGACAAGTGTTTTGGAAAAGAGGGATGTGCCAGTGTACTTTTCCAATGGCCAATAAAGTCATTCATACTGGGTGTGATATTGTTTTCACTTTCAGAAAATATTTTCCAAGCATAAACAAAACATTTTTACGCATTTAATTTCCAAGATAAGCCACATGCTAATATGAACAATAATGGTAATGGTAATAAATAATAATTACCCTACTAATACTTTTTCTAAATGTACAGTAAAGTCTCTGCTGAGCACATGTTCCTGTATCTGAACAGGAAGTATTTGTCTCCTTAGGGACAGCAGGGCGGACAGTGTGTTTGGGCAACAGGAGGCACGTTCCCCTTCTCCTCCTCCCCCTCCTCCTAACTCCTCCTCCTCCTGCTCTCTATGGCCACAACAGGACACTTCTTCAGAAATAATGGGATTATGTCTGTGATTGATAACCAGCTTTATGGCTCACGTGTGGGCGCTGCACCTCGATTCAGCATGCTGCTATGACAGGCCTGTCAAAGTCGGCTCTGGAGAACTGACTAGACACAAATCTACCACGACCTCCAGAACTGAAGCTCTATTGTCAGGCATTTCTGTCCACAAGAGGCTTTACAAACACCATTATACTGAGGAACTCACTAGGTAACTTGTATGTCATGCATTATAACCCTGATGTCATGTCAAAGCCTGTACTTTACAGAGGCCTTTTACAACAGCAGATGATCGGCTTTTCACATCCTGTATAAGAACATTTAAAATCCAAATAGTGCTGCAACTCACAATTTTTTTTTATTAGTAATTAACCTGATGATTATTTCCTTGATTAAATAAAACACTAAAGGATAAATCTGCAATATATTTGCTATAAAAAAAGGTAAAATACTTGCTTCTCTGACAGCCATGCCACAGCTGCGGAGTCTTTCTATTCCAGTCCATAATTTGTGTTTTTGTTTGTTTTTCACGTTAATTAGAATTCAAATAAATGCCAAATGTTTGCTGAATGAATAAGTGTCTGTTTCTGAGTTATAGTATCGGAGATCTTTTAGAAGGAGCAAATATTTATAACAGTTAAACTGAGCAGAAAATGGGAGTGTGACAGGCAGTCACTGAACTCCACCTCCGGAGTGTGTATTTTCAGAGCAGTGGGCTTTTGTTTTTCAGGATGGCAGGTTTAACTTTACACTGACAGACAACTGACAGTTATAAACAGCTGATCAACTCACGGTGTAGGACCCTCATCACTTGTTATTGTCAGTTTACGATGTTGCGCACATCTTGTGCTAATGCAGCGCTCCTGCAGCCTGCCTGAGCTTCCCTGAGTCTGGGGGGGGGGGGGGGGGACAACGTGCTTCAACCAAGAGATTGTGTATCAAATAGAATTTCAACCTATTTATTATACCGTCTGTAGCTCGAACTCACCGTTTGGATTCGAGTACTCATTTCTGGACTTGCAATTGTCACATTAATTAAATGAATTGTGTAACATCTAAAAAAAAAAAAGCTCTGACTCACCACTGTGTGTTAAACTCTTGGGTTGGATGGTCTGCTCTGGCCACCCATACACTCTTTCATTGGTACACCTTCATATATAATTATGTGTGTGTGTGTAAGGCAATTGTTGGTCTGCTCCCACGTTACCTACAGTATATACAACAGTCTTTGTGTTCTGAGGACTTCTTTTTGCTCTCTGTATCAAACACCCAGGTGTATTCTGCGCCTTCGGCAAGGAATATGTTGCAGAATGACTTGAAACTCGAAGAATTTAAATCCAAAATTAAAGCATAAGGGGCAGATTCCATAGGATGGACATTTTTCCTTATTTGCCCTTGTTAGACTTTCTTTACAGGGCAATAAGGGACACATTGCAACAGACCTGTAGTGTAAACTGAAGTGAAATAATAAATCTGATACTTCCCCATTCAAAACAATATGTCAAACCAGATTTGCTGATTAAAGGTCAAAAATATAGCAGTAGAGGAATAGTTTGTCTATACACAGACTAACTGTAATACTGTAGACAGATATTGTGGTTTGATCGAAGAAGTTGGCATCGGTCTTAATTACTCTGTTTGAAACAGTTTGAATTTTTGTAGAATCTAATCTGTAGGACAAGA
Source organism: Lutjanus erythropterus (assembly GCF_056507025.1). Taxonomy (NCBI): domain Eukaryota; kingdom Metazoa; phylum Chordata; class Actinopteri; order Lutjaniformes; family Lutjanidae; genus Lutjanus; species Lutjanus erythropterus. The sequence continues at coordinate 13,009,685 of NC_139334.1, forward strand.
CATCATTGCCTCACAAAATTCATTAATTTAAATGCTTTTTCACACATTTTGCCTTTAACAAATATTGCACCTCCTGCGATTTGAAAATTGCAGAAAGCCACGTCGCGATTTCAATAAAATTTCAATTAATTGTGCAGCCCTGCTCAAGATGGACACGGAGTGTAGTGAGCCGACAAGGAAAGATGAAAGACGTATTCAGATGCTTTACGTCAGAAGAAGTACCAATACAACGGTGTGAAAATACTCTGTCACAAGTAAAAATACAGAAGTGTTGTTGAAACAGGCTTCTACCAGCACAATGCAGCTGAATCAGGAGTTTTATTGTTCGAGGATACAAACTACCAATACAAGCCTGGCTGGACCATGTATGACTAATATACAAAAAAATGTTACAGGGCTAGTCGGTGGTAGTGTTTACAGCGTGAATTCATGGATACTGAATGCTCATCTGAAATTTTCTGTAGTTCCAGTAATATTTTGTTTTAACGTGTGCTTAAGTGTCACATCACATGACATGGTTAAGCTATGTTTGAGTAAAAAAAAAAGGGGTTGTAGAAGCAGTTGCAAAAACACTTTCCACAAAGAGAACACATTTCACTTTTAATTATAACTATTCTAATTATCTGTTGCCAGAAAGGGACTGGAACAAACTCACTGATTTAACTGTTCAAACAGACGACTGCTATTTGAATAGAAATACACACAGATATGAGCCAAAAACAAATATTCAGCCTAGAACTAATGATCAACAATCCAATATAATTGATGCAAAGTGAAAACATGGATCCATGTCACCGTCTTTAACATACGCCTTTATTTTGAAATTCCCATGGCAAGTCTATCACCACTGAGTTATATACTTATCTTCATTGTTCTTGTTAAGTCATGTTGTATGTGTGTTAGTGAAGTCAGTGTAAAGTAAGATTTTCTGTGCTTAACTGGTTACAACTCTTTACATTTATTTCTAACCAAAAGTAGGGAAGAAAGGGGCTGCAGCCTTTTCAGTAACTGACTGTGTTGAATGGGCATATAATCTGATCTTATATCAATCACACAACCCTTTATGATCTCAGCAAATATGGTATCATTGTCCGAAGAATCGATATAATATTGTATTGTGATAAAACTTGTGACTTACACCCTTTACACATGTATGGTAACTGGAGAGGTAACAGGAGAGCGACCTGATTTTCTGAAATGTATAAATTTCTACTTCTAATTATATTTCTTTCACTGTGAAGCAATATGAAACCTTTGTTCACTTTCTAGAATTAACACGCCACATGAAAAACAACAAACAGCTCCACTGAGACAGCAGTATATCACACAGCCTTCTGAAAGTTTAGCATTTCAGGAAAAGGGATTTCTCCACATCATAGACGTCTCTGGCCAATCAGAGGACCAAAAAATTAATCCCTGATAGTTAAGATAATAGACTGTATATAAAGATATATTTAAACATCTTTATACAGTCGATGGTTAAGACAAGTTAGCACTACTTCCTGACAGATCATTTTCTCTGCTGAATTTTCCCTGAAAAACACTCTTTAAACAGGCTCTGGCAGGTCTTTGCAGATATAGATACCACCAGGGATTATGTTTATAGAAGTCTATAGCTTGTTTTTGTTTTGTTTTGTTTTTTAGAAAAATCCTGTATAGCATGATTTCAATCATCCAACAATTTTTGCAGAATCAATTACCAACAGATTATCAGTTAACTGATCTGATTCAGCTCTAGAACCAAAAGATATAACCAGCAAAACACCAACAAAACCTTTAAGAGTCTATGTGAGAGTCTCTTTCAATGCAAAAGCCAAAGATAAGCAGTTTATAATCACAGAAACCAGCAAATATCAACATTTGCAGTCAATTATTGATATTTGTTGCTTTTAAAAACATCCAAAAGTGTTGCTGATTTAGTGAACAACAACAAAACAAAATAATTGGTCAGTTTTTCAGATCCAACAGAAATAACCAGTGAAATACGAGTAGGAGCCCTTTAAAGTCTCTCGAAGACTCTTTATTAGTCCAAAAGCCAACAATGTTTAGTTTACTGTCATAGAAAACCATAAAATAGCCACATTTGCAGTGAAATGTTGATACCTTTGCTTAAGAAATCATCCGATATGGGTGCTGAATTAGTGAACTAACAGATGAATTGGTCAATTCAGCTCTAGATTGAAACGAATTAACCTTTTAAATAACAGCAAGAGTTATTTTTAAAGAATCTGTATCAGTCAAAACCCTACGATATTCACAGACAAGCAGCAACTATCCACATTTGCAGTGAATTTATGATGATCTTGCTTTAAAAATCCCCTAAATTATTGTTGTGTCAGTCATGGATACTCAGCTACCCATTCTGCTCTAGATCCCAAAAGAAAGAAAGAACCAGTAACACCAGCAGGGCCTTTCTGAGCCTTCATGTCTTCCTGGTGGCACTGACAGACTCAAACTTACTGCACGTATTTTGCCTCAAACGCGTCTGATCCTCCATCAAACCGCCTTATTAACAGTAAACCTGCAGACACAAACTCCGCAGCAGTGTGGAGCCTCGAACTTGACTCGAACAGAAGCCGCTGTGTGACATTTTCTGCGATACGAGCTGCCGAGGCTCCGCGCTCAACATTTACGCTGCAAAACACGAGTGTGCCACCTGCACAAAGAAGTGATATGCAAAAGTTTCACCGCCACCGAGCAAGGATCTGTTTCTGCGAGCGTAGCTGCCACATTATTATTGTTGTTATCCCAGCAGCCCCTGAGCGGAGCGGAGCTGTCTCATGGCTCGATCTCTTCCATGTCCCGCCTGACACTTTCAGTTTGGCCCGAGAGGCGATCAGAGTTGACGGCTGTGCTGTCTTACCGTTTCGTAGACTGGAAAATACCCCAGGCAGAGACGATCCGAAGAGGGGGGGGATCACTTCCACAGGGCCGGAGAGTGATGCGTCAGGTGTACGCTTCCCGCAAGTGAAGAAGGAGGAAAACGGAGCGGAGGGCGACTCATGTTGAAGCCTGTTTTTTAACTCCGAACTGCGCCGCTGCCGCTGCTCCGCCGTGCGCTGCGCGTAAAAAACCCCGTCGGTCCGAACACTTCAAACTACAATCCTGCTTCGCAAGACGAAGAGAGGCGCCTGAGCGTTCACAAGCTCCTGCAAACTACGGCTCCACTTCACTTCGGCGTGTTTTTACATAACAGCATCATCCGCTTTTTTTATGTTGACGCATCATGTAGCGAAAACATGGAGTTTCTTAAAGGGCCACGGACGCGCCGTCGTCCACATGTCACCGTCCCTCCCCAGCAGCAGCAGCGGCAGCGGCAGCAGCAGCCCCGCTGAGGCTGACAGATGGCTTTCACCTAGTTAATGTCTTTAAGCCCTACTCTTTTGACACTTGTATTAACCCTGGCAGCAGCAGCAGCAGCAGTGAGTGAAAAAGCTGCTCAGCCCTGAATGAAGGATCTGTGGTCTGTCAGCTCTCTGGCTCATGAAAGAAACCTGCTCTGACATGTGACTGCGTGGTGCCTCCAAGTACTGAAGTACAGGAGTGTGTTGTCTCTTCTGTGTGACTTAGTGTTTCAGTTGTCTGCAGTGACATTTTATATAACAATACAATGTAACAATAAGAAGACAGTCGACAGAAGTTGGTTCTCAAACTCAATTTTGTTCATTCAAGTGTAGCTTGCAACTATTATACAAATTATTAAAAAAAAAAAAAAGAATTTTACAGAACTGTAGACATTCTGCCTTGTTTCATTAAGCACAAACGTGTTCACTTTGCTATGTCTCATTAAATTGCCTCTTTTCTATGTCAGCTTTTCTTTTCTTAGACATTTTGCTCAGCTGTTAACATACATCAACCACTTGGCTAGAGTACCACTGCTGAAAGGGTGTGTGTATTAAGAATATAATGACATTTGGCCTTCAGGACATGGAAAACAAAATCGTATGATTTCTGGGACATTAGTTCAAGGATGCCTTACTTTTGCAATGCAGCGGGCCGGATTTGGCCCACGGGCCCTCAGTTTAATACACTGTATTAGATCACCATCTGTATCCACTCTTAAAAAACAATGAATTAATTTATTCATTTCTTCATTTTAATAATTTGTCTTGCTCATATGCCGTGTACTGTGGTGAAGCATGTGGATAGAGTATGTTTGTATATGTACACTTGTGAGTGTGTGCTTCTCTATGGGTCTTTATTATACATATTTGCTTTTTATCACCTTTTACTATCTTTGGTGCTGCTCATGTTTAATAGCTTTTTATTGTTATTACTTAATTTACCTTGCTTTTATTGTCTCGTGAAGCACTTTGTAATGTCTGTTTTGAAAATGCCATATAAATAAAATATTATTATAAATAAAGGTATATACATTTAATGCAAGATAAAGAGGAACCACAGTATAACTTTTTCCTTTGAACTGGAGACAATATAATCATCCGACACATTCATCACATGAGTGAAACCCACACTAATCTCACACAGGTGTTGATATAACTCATGTCGCATACATTAACATTTAATCTAGTGCAAATATTCTTCTCTCTCTAGCTATTTATAAATGGATAGAAATTATCATGGTGCCACTTTCTAATAAGTGGCCTTTTAAAGAGGGATTCATAAGATTAAACTATTTTATTTAACTAATCCTTCATAGATCAGCTGTGAATTATTAATACGGGAGCAACTTTTGGGTTGCCAGTTTGTGGAAAATCCTTGTGTCCTGTGTTTATTGTTTCTACATGTACTGTGCTTTATGTACTGTAATACAATGTTAGTTATCTACTAATAAATGCATAAAACTTCTCACTTTATAACAAGCCATTAAGTCTGCATTTACAAGCTATGCAATGGTAAATTAGATGTTAATTAATGAGTATTTCACCAAGTTAGTCGTCCATCTCCAACCCAAACATTAGTTTAGTAATGGTTTATAACTGACCCATAAAGCTTCAGTAAATTATTTATTAACCTTTTCCACTCCACCTCTCCCTTTGCACTTACCTTTGTCACTTTTGGGCAGGGACAAGGGTCTTCAGGGGAAGATAGCAGGTCCACAGTAGGGAACCTGTAGGTTAATTTGTGTCAAGTTGTTCTAGTCATAAATCTGTAACAAACATTGCAGCACCTATTCACATTTTGAAAGTTTAGAGTGTTCAAGGACTTAGAACATGACGATGGCCATTCAAATGCTCTGTCATGCACAATTTATAACTGGAGAATTGATTTAAAAAATGGTCAAGTATCCCTCCAAAATACCACATTAAGACACCAAGACCTTGAGGAACACCACAGAAACAATCACGCTGTGAAAAGGTGTCAAAAACTGACACTGACATTCTGAGATTTCTGTAAGAACTGCATTTTTTGAGGACTGGATGGGGAGCAGTTTTTGTCAATACACAAATGAAAGTCATACATCCTCTGAAAGCTTTATGAGGTCAAGTTTCAATGAGACGGTCTCACTACAGTTAAACAGCTGCGATGGGGGCCATTATCATCATCGCACCTGAATATAATTGGGCTCATTAAATCCACAAGAGTCTCAGCTTTACAGTCAATTTATGCAATTTCAATACCGTTTATGGACTCCAGTATGCAGAAATATTCAAAGAGCGTGAGTGAAAATAACACATTTACACTGCATGCAAAAGGAAGACTCAGGTAAACACTGAAGCCATTTTTAACCAGATATCCTGAGGTGAGAGGTCAAGGGACCACTTTGAAAATTGCCTTGATATTTTTTTACTTGTAAAAATTTACTTTGGATTCAACCATATAGAAAAAAAACAGCATAATCACACTAAAAAATATTAATGATCAAAATTTCCAATGAGCCATGTTAATGCAGAAGTAAGTCACATTTCCGTCACATATACCCTCATTTATTGTGTATTCTTCTGATTTTAATTTTGTCTTTATTAATCAGACAGCTCCCCCTGCAAAGACATTTTGGGACTCCCTGCCTTTGCAAAAGAAGGTTATGTGGCATCCAACATGAACTTTAGACTCGCTGCTCATTGTAAAAAGGGAAGCCTTCACTTTTCACTTGACAATAAGGCATTCAATTTGAATGTCTGCCGTGAAGGGAGGAGTCCTTCCTGCTTAATAAAGAGCCATACAGCTAAAAACACAAAGCACACTGCACTGATAGACGTTACACAGCAACTTCGTTTACAAAAATGCGGACTCACAACCTTGAAGCCCAGAAGTTATTGTAAGTTTACATTATAACCATTTATTACTGATTCGCACGGCATTACATGATTGATGAAGGACAGCAGCAAGCTTTACTGTAATCTGATAATAAACCTATCTAATGTTTAGAAGATGAATATGAACATATCAGCAAAACCATAATGTTGTGTTAAAATGGTCAGTTTGCTATAAACTGACTGCAGGGTGCCACAGATGCACAATCATGTCTGAAGTAAACCATCATCCTTCATCTTGTCACTGTGTCTCTGACAGGAGAAATGGACCAGCTGTCACTGCAGGACAGGAAACTGGTAGAAATAGTTTGATGTATTTTCTTCATCAAATGATCACCAGTTGGATTTTAAACCTTGAGGTCAGTTTCAAAAATATTTTTTTTGGAAAAAGTAATATTGCAGAGAGATGTTGAAAAAGTATTACTGGCAGTGATATTGATATTATTGTTTTGTGTCTGATGTGTCACTGGTCCTTCCTTCCCTCCTTCCTTAAGAGGATATATCCTTACAAGACGAAGTTTGAATCTGAATTCTTACTAACAATATTTCATTCCAGTCCAGTTATCCAGTATGTTCGATAAAATAATGTTTAAACCTGACTTGTTTCCCGTAAAGGGAAAATTCAGTGTGTAACAGAACTCTCATGTATTATTCAAATGCACTGGATAGCTCAATCAATGTCTGAACAGCAGTCTTCCCTTTGGCTTTTGTCAAACAAGGAGCTCTGTGTTCAGTGGGTACAGAGGGAGTATACAAACATGTTTTCACTGCAGTGCTTTTATTTTCATCACATCTGAACACAAATGTATTTCAGGACAATCACAGTCATCTCTGCTTAAGGGCAGACAGACTGTCTTTTTCATTTCTGCAGTGAGATAGAGAAGCATCTTCAGATCTGGAAGGGCACTCTTTCATCTCCAATGGAGGGTTAAGAAACAAAACAACCGACTCAGAGAACCGTTAATCCTTCCGCCCGGTGCTGAGTGGTTTTATCGCGGAAAGCCGAGAACGACACGCAGCAGAGCGACGGTATCAAAGTCCTACCAAACAATCTTCTGCACATCCATCAGCCTGAGTCACAGCGGCTGACAGACGCGAAATGACAGGAGATGGATTTGAGGCCATAAGCTGATGATCTGTCATCTTAGGTAACAGGTGATGGACACAGAAGTTTCAGCAGCAGGTTGCTGTCGGAGGGATTAGAAAGGTGCAAGTCATTCAAGTTTGAGAAAGAAAGAATGACTTAAAAGTATGTGATTGTTTGGAAAGAACAACTTATATCATTTAAAACTCGACTTTATGTTATACATTCAGCGGTGGAGAGGAACAGAGGTCAAATAATATACATGAGTACAGTTTTGAGATATTTACTGTATTTGATTACTTACTTTATACCTGTACACCCAACCATCATAACAGCTACTTTACAGATGAAAATTTTAAACATTAATATGTGAGCTATCATCCATCTGTTTACAGTGCAGTACAATACACAGAGAAACAAAATAATGTTTGTCCTGGTCCCCCGTGCAAAACAAAATAGAATGAATGATGCAACATTCAGTGGGAGGAAAGCAAACATTCAGACAACACAGAGGGTACAGCAACAAGACACAAAAACAGGTACAGAACCATGGTACAAGAGGTTACAAGGTGCAAACATCTAGTACACAAAAGTATAAAACTACACAAAAGTATAAAAATAGAAAATATAAATATAAGTGAGTGTAAAAAGAGCAAAGTGAAGAAATACAGTAGCAGCAGTAAAAGCAGTTGTGGGTCCCTCAGGAGATTTATGAATACTAAATAGGCCTAATAAAATATAATAAACATATAATAAAATATGCAGTAAAATATGATAGAGTGATCTAAATGTATTCTGGTTGAGCGCCACCTTTACCCGCTACAACAATAAATATCAGTTCACCTGGTAAGGACAATAAAATAATATTACATACTATATATATACAGTTTGAAAGACAGTCAGCATAATGACTTTCACTCTTGATATTTATAGCTGCAGCAGCTAATTTGAACATACAACCCTCTGCCTCTCCTTTGCTGCCTCACATGCCGTAAGCCCCTCACACTTTTTTTTCCTTGTACCACAGGACAAGTGCCATTTAGTCTCGTTATAGTGGAGAGAAGGCAAACATCTCTATGGCTGATATCTCCAAAACTCTGCAACTCACACTAAAAGAATCTAGACGGATAAAAAGCACTTCAGGCCAGGGGTAAAAAAAATATATTTTTGATTTTTGGGTGAACTGTCCATTTAAGAACATTTGATGCTACTACTTACACACTTCTACTTGTCTGAATGCAGTTATTCTACTTTTAATTTTTTTAAGTATTTTCATATTGCAGGATTTCACTACAAGAGAGGATCTGAATATAACTTCTTGCTACTGAAGATATTTATGATTTGAACACATGAAATTAATAAACGTTAACAAACCTCTCCTGAAATTTTGTTTACAACTGCACCGAAACAACAGTTTAATGAAAAAGTACTTTAAAAAAGAAAGCTAACTTTTCACTAAATTAAAATACAAAATTGACCTTAATAGTTTTTTGTTCAGCTTCAGAGAAATGAGACACTTTATATGCTGATTGTCAGTTACAGGAAAAAACAATGCATCAGTACATAATTAAATAAGACTGTTGAAAGTGGAAATGTTGATACAAAAACAGAAAACATGCAGACTGTTGTGTGATGAGTCCCTTCGGCACTTTATGTTTTCCACCAAGCTACTGTGATTTTACTGCTAGGCAATCATGTATTTTAATTAGGGTTTAGTGTAAGCACCGACATTAAAAATCATAGCGGTGATGATGGATGAAGGAGCTAATGTATAAGCTGGTGATAAAAGCTGTTACTCCAGTGATTTAGTATTGCACTTACATTCAATTGGAGGACTCATAAACAAACAAGTTTTAAAACACATTTTAAGAAGGAAATGTCAGTAACAAAGCAGCAGAAGAGGCAATATCCTGACGTTTGGTCCTTTGTGTGGGGCAAACTCCAAAAATGCAGCATCTTACATTTCCCTTGATGTCGCAACAGCATCTTTGTGTTGAACACTTCACTGCCTGCTGAATGGCCTCATCTTTTAAACTCATGTCCTCAATTTGTAACACGGACTTTATTGCTCTTTTTTAAATTCTCTTTTGTATAATACATATTGTTGATATATTTTCCCTGTTATTTAAACATTTAAACATTTTTTTTACTTCTTGTTATCCTTCATCCATACAAAAGACACAGTGCCTACATAAACAAAGTAATACAAGTATAAATGTTAATTACATTTATATATCAATTACATTTATATATATATATATATATATATATATACACATTATATATATATATATATATATATATATATATATATATATATATATATATATATATATATATATATATATATATATATATATATATGTGGGTACTTTAGCAGATAGCAGATATGTATAGTAGGCACTGTTGTGTGTAATACAGTTTCAGATGAAAACTTATAGTTGCAAAACCTATGCAAAGATAACCCACTGATGACATCATGGCGGAGGGGGTTCATGTTCGAACTGCAGCTCCTTCTGAAATATAACTAAGTCTGAACCGTGACTTATTAAGGAATGATCAAAGGGCATAAAAAAATGATCCTTAAAGTACATAAATGTGATACAAATTAAAGACCAGAAGTTTAAAAAATGACTTTTATTTAAACAGAACTACTTTATTTCATAGTTTTTCACACTGTACAGCTACATCGTGACACCAACAATACTCTGGAGAAAAGACAAACAAATCTTCACGAGGGTTTCTCCACTCGGACTCCACAGACAGGTTACAACAGCGGAATATGTTTGCTTCCAAAAATGAACAAACTTGTTTTATTACAACAGAATCCTCAGGCAGCCACTTTTCCTTATTGATCAGAAACAGTTACCAGTTTGCATTGAGATCCTGAAAGGGAAGCTATATACAAAAAACTCTGCACATTTACAATGAGAGATCAAAATGACTTAGTGTGATCAACTGTTAAAGGTCATTACTGGATATTCTCATGTTCTCACATCAGCGTTTCTTGTACAGTAATAGTTCAGAATTCATTCTTATATCCCTCGAAACACCAGCATGGTTTGCTGGAGGTGAAACTAAGACGCAGCCGTCGCAGTATGAATGCCGAAGCTCTTGGCAGCAGCAGTTTTTGAGCTCTGGTTGGAGTGTTCAAGACAACACAAAAATGTGTCTCCATCATGTCAAGGGGTCTAAATAAATTATAATGCAATGACGAAATGAAAACATCCAGCAAGTGGTACACAACTGCATTAGACATTTGCAAAATTTAACTTCACCGCCTAAGATTCAAATTTGCAACACTGTCCTTTATAAAGGTAAATACTTATAGATTTATTGCTTTATTGCCATTGCAGTGGTTATAAAGTAACAGTAACTTAACCTACTTACCCTAATTTGAAAATAAAATGAATCAAGGTCCCTTCACCTACAAAATCAACATTTCATTTGTTTTATCGGTCAACTTGTAAGTTAATCGTAAACTGACAGATTCCTGTATGTTATATATGTGAATTAAATGGTGACAATGATTCTGACACACGTGATAATCCAACATCTTAACAGCAGCAACAGTTCATACAGTATAAGGCGCTGGGTGTGAGTAACTGTGTTTGTCCACGGCAAGCCACTCGTACAGTCTTTAGTGATCGCCACTTCTCAGTTCTGATTATTTGAACATGGTGTTGAAGGCTCGTCCAATAATGAGCCGGCGAATTTCGCTTGTGCCAGCGCCGATTTCATACAGCTTGGCATCACGCAAGAATCGTCCCATGGGGTAGTCGTTGATGTAGCCATTCCCACCTGTTGACAGGTGACACGTTAATTAAAGTTAGTGCGTTGAAACAACAGAGCAGAAATAAAACACATGGGCATTACATTCATATACTGACCAAAGGAGTGAGTGAAATCTTAAAGGGATAGTTCAGATTATTTGAATTGAGGTTGTGTGAGGTATTTATCAATTGTGATTTGCCTGTGGAGTTTGGTTGGTTTGGAGAGAGCGATATTTGGCTTAAAAAGGGCAGTTCCCCATCAGAAAAGGCTGCCTGATAGCGAGATAAATCAGTGAAAATATTTTAACTATAGCATACACTTAAACTATTGATTTTTTTAGGTGGACCTTTTTTAGGTGGCTTTCAGTTTGCTGTCAGCATCCAGAGCAGCTCATTGCTTAGCTTCCATGCCGGCCTGTCTGCATCTCCAACCCCAGTCAACTACCATCTACTGTCGGTAAAACACTGATGATTGACAAGTACCTCACATAGCCTCACATCAGATGATCTGTGTCATCTGTGTCAGTTGCTACTAGGCCTGGGCGATATAGCTGAAAAGCCTATATCGACATATTGGTCGATATCGATAATGGAGGGTGGGGGTGGGGCGTGCGCAGTCTCAGACTTTGAAAACCTATGCTGTAAATTAATACTCAACCAAAAAATCTCTGTGATTTTACACTACTTAATGTAGTCAAGTCTGCAAACTACAGCGTGAGAAATGTCTAAATTAAGTAAGAATATAGAGAAGAGGAAACACAATGAAACAAGGCCATTCACAGTTAATTAACTCGACATGGTAATTTGTTTGTATATTATTATATTCTGGGCACAAAATACTATAAAATTAAGGCATTTACTTGGCAAAACAAGGCAATCATCAAAGCTTGGCATGTGGTGAAAATGGCAACAGGCAATATAACAAACACAAAGAGGCAGATTCTTTCTAACCATGCAAATGAAGGTAATTACAATAAACACTGCATGTAACATGTTGAGAGCAATTATGTCTGTCGAACAATCTCATTAAAATTAAACTTATAAGATGTTCAATAAGGATTATTACTCCAATCTTTGTCTTCTACACCTTCATTTCTTACTTCCACTAGTCTATCTATGAATACAGTATATTCCCACTTCTCTCTATCATCCTGGGCCCCGTTTCCCAGAGCCTCCTTAGCGCTACGTGCATCGCAAATTGTACCTTAAGGTCTCCCTTTAGCTTACGGGCTGTTTCCAAGAGTCTCCTTAGTTAAGGTATACCTTCTGAAAGGTATACCTTTAGAAGGGTGGTCTGAACCACTCTATAGCTGCCCTTTAGTGATGCACTCTGTCCATCCTGTCACAGTTTTAGCTTTATTAGGCCACAATTATGCTTTTCAAATACTTGTGCAAATTAAATCCTAAATTAACTTCAGGAAAATTAATTATGAACTTGTTTCTGTCCATAACACATCATGAGAATGTTGTCATTTGACCTGTCTATTCTTATCATGATGGTAGCCTAGTGAAATATAGGCCCTCCCCATAACACTAATCCAATTTGTGAAAAATAGTGGATTTTTTTATGTAACGAAGCTAACTGAGGATACAGCTTTTCTGAATGTCTGTACCCCAAACTGTCCCTGAGGTACCTATTGTGCCAAACTTGTATTAGACTTTTTGTTTGTATGAGAACAAAATCATTCACCTATTTAGCTATGTTATTTATCCAGGCCTTTCAAGAGGTCTCACACTGTGGCTTATATGTTTAGCAAGATTAGCAGATGATCTTTAGTAAGCATAGCTTCCTTTGTTGTCATTATAGAATGAGATAAAACTGTCATGGTAACACCCCTCATGTTAAAACATCATTTATGAGCCTTTACAAGTGATCACTTATGTGCACTGCAATGAAGGATAGCTTAGGATGTACCTTAGCAGCTCTTCCTTAAGGGCACCTGCTAAGTTCCTTTGCTAATATTAATACCTTAGAAACGTTCGTAGAATGCTATGGCACATCTAACCTGGGAAACGTGGCCCAGGACGTTTAATATCGAACAGGTAAGTCCCTCTGTGTTCACACTATGCAGTCGAGTCAGCCTCCTCTCTCTCATTCCCTGCAGCTGTTCACTAGTCAGCGTTCTATTTATTAACCAAATTAGCTGCACCTGTAGAAACCCACTCCAGCTCCTGACAACAATGTTAACATCAAACCACCAACCAGCTACATCCTAAAACCGTGTGTGTAGCCTCATCAGAATCTAATCTCTATGCTGCATGAGGCTTTTCTTCTGTAAACTGGATTCTCCTGACTGTAATAAATTTATTCTAACTGTACGGTACTGTAGAGGCTTTCCTGGACTGATAAAATCACAACAGTTGCCTTCACTTTGAGGTTCAGTTTTCAGTTGAGCCTGTCAGTTTCTTGGCACTTACCCAAACACTGAATGCCATCCAGCGCAACCTGAGTGGCGTTCTCCGCACAATACAGGATCACTCCAGCACAGTCCTGCAATGACAGCACAAGTCAACACAGTCACTGTGAGCAGCGGTGGGGAAAAACATGAATGAGCACTTTCAGAAAAAGTAGAATAAGATAAAGCTGACTTAGGGAATGGTGGAGCTCTTTGAAATAATGAAGTATTTTTAGTTCAAGTTAAGTCTGAGGCTTTTTAAAACTTTGTAATGCCAAATAGAAGAAACAATATTTTATCATAGCATGAAAAATTTAGCACATAATTAACCACCGTCTGACACCATGACGTAAAGAGACATAAAAGATGTTACAGGTCACTAATAAGACTTTTCCTAAAACTCTTAAAGTCATTAGATTACAATTATCAGCTTTTTAATATGTGACTGAAATTTATGGGTTGAAAAATATTTAAAATGATATGTTGTACTCTGCTATTAAACACACCATCCCAAGCCTACACAATCACTTTCAAGATATAAGTTCTGTAATTAACTGCACTTAAAATGCTGTTCAAGGAGATCAGTTAAGATCATTTCAAAATCTAATTTTTCTATAAATTAATGATGCAATATTTCAAAAATACATTTACAGACACTGTAAGAGAAAAAAAATATCTGTACACTAATGCATTGCTATAGTCTCCAAATAAATTTTTTACATTTTGTGCAAATTTTGTGGGAAAATTTAAATGTTTTTTTTCCCCTAAACTGGGTTGTACTGAAGTAGATAAGTGATTAAAACTTTTCTCACCATTGCACTGAAGTGTCCTTTGTCACAAGCCCGGGCAACATTGTACACATACTGCCGACAGGAGCTCAGCCTGGTGTACATGTCGGCCATCTTCCCTTGCATCAGCTGCAAACAGATGAAAATAAAACATTATTAATTTCCCTTAAGTCAAATTACGTTTTTAAATTCTACAGCTTCACACTAGCAGTGTTAAATTTCACAAAACATATATTGTGACTTTTAAAACCTACTTTTTTGGATAACGGTGAAGACAAACCTGAAACTGTCCGATCTTCTGCCCGAAAGCTTCTCTGATGTGTAGGTATGGAATTGCAAAGTCCACGACTGACTGCATGATGCTGAAAAGTAATGACAATAATTTATTGAATATTGCAATCAAAAATGTCCGGATAGAGACATTGACGATACCTGCCATGGTAATACATGAGCAATTATTTAATTTTATTTTCTTTCTTAAATTGATTGCTACCAACTGCTGCATTTTTGCACACGCTTAGGTCATGACAGTAAGTAACACGACAAAAAATGACTTAAAGATAGAAGGAGACAAAAAATATGTAACAAAATGAAAAATGATGTAAAAGACGTAACAAGACAAAACAGACAACAGAAGAAGACTCAACTGTGGAGAAAAGGTGAGGATATTTCAGAGCCTGTGCTTTTTCATTCTTCTTCTTCTTGAGTAAAAGACATTGATTCAATACTTCTACTTTTACTTGAGTGTTGTTGTTTTTTTAACACGGGTATATGTTAACTACTTGAGTTTAAAACAAAAATGAAATAAAAACTACACATATACATATATACTTCACATATATTGCTAAGTATATCAGTAATAATGTAAACACTGCTTTGCTCCTCTAAAAAAAACATCAATTACACACATGAAAAGAAAATGTGCCACTAGTTGTTTTGGCTGCAGGCGAGCCCACAAGGTCTAACTAGAGGACACAGAGTTTATATTCAAATTATTTCCTCAAAGCCACCAGAGGTTATTGATAGATTAGCAATTACTTTGGGAAACAAATATGAGTGAGTATGTGGACTGGATTCAGGCAACTAACAGACTGCACTTTGTAAAAGAGTAGCTAAATGTGCTGCAAATATACTAGAAGATGCAAAAATGAAATAATTTTATTTCTGGTTTGAACTTACCCAATAGGTCCTGATGCCAGCACCAGCCTCTCCAGATCCAAGCCGCTCATCATCACATAAACACCTTTGTTCAATGGACCGAGGATGTTCTCCGCTACAATAAACAAACAAAAAACATTTACAACATAATTAACTAAAGGCGTACCTGATAAGAGATCACACAACACACATGCAAATAAATGAGCCAAAACAAAAACATGATCTGTTGATTCTCCTGCTGTACACACATGAACATATGGCAGGGTAACCGCTTAAACACACACCTGGGATTTTGCAGTCTTCAAAGATCAGCTCACAGGTGTTGGATCCCCTCATGCCGAGTTTGTCGAGCTTCTGTGCTGTAGAGAAACCTGGCATTCCCTACAAAACGCACGTAAATACGTGCACAAACAAAACCACCTCTTTTAACTGCTACGATTCTTGTTCCTTTCACATCCTTTTTGTATCATATTCTTTCAACAAAAATGCAAGGCAGACCAAAAACACATCCCCAACAAGTAAATCCCGAGGCAGAGAGGGATGCTGGATGCTGGATTTACCTTTTCAACAATGAAAGCTGTGATGCCTTTTTGATGAGCCTCAGGGTCTGTCTTTGCATAAACAATAAGGACGTCGGCATCTGGTCCATTTGTGATCCAGAACTTGTTGCCATTCAGAACATAGTAGTCGCCTGTAGAAAAACAGAAAGGCAAAACAAAAAATAGGTTTAACACTGCAGAATTTAGATCTTAGAAGCATTTGTCTGGATACTATATTTTAAGGACACTATATTTTGAGGATACATTTAACAGTGTTATTCACAGGTTCAAAGGGAGAAGGTGTGGTGACCTGTGATTGCAGTTATTTAATGTCTTTAGGCCATCATATTTTCAGACAGCTCAACAATAAATTCTCCCATCCTGGAAACATCTCAGTCTCTCTGGTTAAATCAGTACAAAACAAAACACACACCGCTACTCTATCATTAACCTTAACAACAGTTAGAAAAGCCTGACTTATAAAGGGCATGAGGAAAGGTGCAGCCACCAGGAGATCACACCCTGGAGCTGCAGCACTCTGACATGTCTTACTCACTCAGTGGTGTATCTGTAAAAGCACTGAACAGCTGTATTTCTATTTCAGTGAACATGTGTACCTTCTACAGGCGGCTTCATACATTCTGCTTTGATACTGTCAGTTATTTGGTTAACATAAAAGGCAATGATAATGTCTTTGTCTTCTGCAGTTTACTGCCACAGTGTAGTGTGACACTAGGGCTGTACCCAACTTAAAAATATCACCTTGGACTCTGAAAACCTGGGATGGACACTTTTCGCTATTTTTGTTTTATATTCTATAGATACTGCAGCCCTAGATTTAATATGACAATTAACTTTTATCTTTGTTATTATTTGATTACCTCTAATATATAAAATAATTAACAAAAAAACATTAAAATTGAACATTAGGACCTCTTTCACACTGCCTTTTTAACACATAGTGAAAAATATTGGTTATAGTCACTTTAAGATGTTCAAACCTGTTTGAATATGTGCATTAATTGTTTTTATTGGCCTTAGGACATTTACATGGTTTACACGCTCAGTTCACTCTCTCCACTCAGGGCAGCAGCATGTGAGAATCACTGACTCTTGACTGATTTTTTCAAGGGAAAATCAACTGATCTCTTCTGAGCAGAATCAGCCAAACCTGGTCGTTATCTATGCTCCATAACACAGATACAAATTCATCTTGAATGGGCAAATTTATCAAGAAGAGATGTGAGACCCTAGTTTCACTGTATGAAGTGACTAAACTTTATTTTATATATATGCATATATGTATACACATATAGTTATATACATATATATGTATATGTATATATTTATGTATTTTTTCACTAGCTGAATAAATAATTTTGTACAAGACAACACTTATTCCAAAAAAGCTGCGGTACTGTATGAAAGCAATCAACTTCAGAATGAGTTTATATTTATATATTCAAAAAACAATAAGGTTCATCAATTTGAACAGTAAATATATCATCTTTTAACTGTATAAAATTGATTACAGGTGGAAAATGATTTATAAATCAGGGAGCAAATTGAATTATTTTGGGAATGTTCAAATTTTACCAGCCACTCAAGACATTACCATTTATTTTTGGGCCTAAGTAGTTCACTTATCAGGCTACATAACCTGTCAGTGAACTAAAGTGACATGAGATAGTATAAACTTAAACACATACACAACAGAGGATACCCTGTTTCTGTCAGAGGATCAGTATGTGGCCTCGCAAGACTGAATTCTAAACAGGCTGTAACTTTTCACTTTGCTGCTGTCTCTTTACATACAGTATATTGACTGCTCACACTGACAGGGTGGCCATCCAGAACACACACACACGTCACTTTGCTGAGTCAGAGTCACTTGGCAAATGTAATATTCAGCGTGAAAAAAGGCTGAATGCCAACAGTGTTTTTGTCAAACCCTGAGTCAGTAAAATCGCCAATTTGCATGAACTTGCATCGTATTCTTTGTACTATGTCGTTGTATGTGTGTGTGATGTGTCAGTTTAGCAGCGTGTTGTATAGCATGAGTGTCAACTGTCTCAGACTGTCCCTGACGGCAGAGACAAGTCAGCATGTCTGGATCTTGTGTCCACACACATGCATGGTTATGATTGTTTTTATATTGACTATGTGTAGATTTTGGGGGCTGACTGTTATGTTTGATTGTTTAAATCACACGTGCAGATTTAATGTGATGTTATTAATGTATTGTGGTGTATCAGTATTTTTTTTTTCTCTGTTACCTGTCAAGGAACTACAGACATAAATTAGCATTCTTGCTAACTCTGGCATATTTATATCATGTATTTGACACTGATGCTCATTTACATAAACTTAAAATAAGAATAAAAGTAAAGAGAAATTAGAGGAATATAGAAAAATCACAATGTAGAATAACATTAGCATGTAGCACTAATGCAGAGGAATAAATCACACTCATTGGTGTCCTACCTTGCTTCGTTGCTTTGAGTTTCATGGATACGACATCAGAGCCAGCGTTGGGTTCACTCATGGCCAGGGCTCCTACATGCTCTCCTGTCATTAACTGGCAACAGAAAACACCAAGATAAGAATGACGAAATTGATCAATCACAGTTTGCGTTTGTATGTACTTTTAAAACTGTTGATGAATAGCAGGTGCTGTTTTGGTTCTGACCTTGGGCATGTACTTCTCCTTCTGTTTCTCGTTGGCGTGGCGTACCATCTGGTTGACACAGAGGTTAGAGTGGGCGCCGTAACTAAGAGCGATGGCTGCTGACACTCGTGACATTTCTTCCATCACAATGACATGATCGAGGTAGCCCAGTCCTGTGCCCCCGCATTCAACTGAAGGAAATGTACAAAGTAAATTAATTTTAAAGCACTACAAAACAAGAAAAGAGTATTTAGTCCAAACAAATAAACATGAAAAAGTTCCCAAATGGATAATTAACTCATAAAAGTGTGCAAATTGACCAGTTTCCAATAGATAACTGTAATTACACCAGTATAATTAAACGGAAAATATTATTAAAATCACTATATGGCTGGGGGTAAAATCTAAATTGCAGAGGCTGCAAGTTTTTCATAAGGAAAAATGTGTGACAAAAATGTTCTTCAGATGTAAGAAAATATGATTTTGATTTCTTCCAGTGACAAAGAAAATTTTGATGCAAAAATGATTATTCCCACCAATTGTGAAATGTTGCAATATCTCTCAAAATAATCACAGTATATTTTTTGTACCATATCATGGAGCTCTAACTGTAATTCAAACATCTAAATATTGAAAGACAGTGTTTTTTTCTTCCTTTTTTTTTTTTGTTTGTTTTTTTACCTGGAGCTGTCATCCCAAGGAGTCCCATCTCCCCCATTTCTTTCCAAAATTCCTGGTGAAGAAACACAAAATGTTACAAAGACAGAAATCCAGCTTTCAGTTCAACGCTAAATTTCAATTTGGAAAGACACAGCTCCCATATGAAATACACCACAACAGGAATAGGCATCATGTTCATGACAATGCAACCACTTTGTGAACTAGTCAACTCAATCAGGGAACTCGAGGTAGGTGGACCAAAGTTTTCCATATGTGCCAGCTTCCAGCAAAACATCACTTGAGTCCAGTCGGTTACTTTGTTAGGTTATTGTATTAATTTCAACTTTAAAACAATGAGACCATGATGACAGAGACACATGCCTGTCTGTCTGTATCAGTGCCGCCCCCACATTCTCTGTATGAATGTACAGAATGTGTGTGAGAGCCCACACAGAAATTTATGGGTTTAATAAATTAAGTGATTTATTAATATTAAGGGACCAAAATCAGCACCAGGTAATAGGGGTGACTCACCCGCATTCTTGGAAATTCATTCATCTTGTCGATCTCGTCAGCATGAGGGGCAAGTTTTTCTGCGAAGAATTTACGGACTGTCTGCCTGAGCTGAGGATAAAGACACAACAAAAATGAAATGCTTCAACCCTCATCCTAACAATATATTCAACAGTCACAGACTACCGCCTATCACGGCAAAATGTTAACTTGTTTCTTCTCAAATCATTATCAGTCATTTAATTGAGTAATTTTGCATAATTGTATGAAGAGTAGTATTTAGGGTCATTGACAAATCACACGACAAAAACTGTATCTGCTGCGCTGTTCTCACTCATTCGGCTAATTAGCTTCAGCTAGTTCAACTCTGTGTAACACGATTTTACCTCACTTTCAACATATTGTATAGCGGGCTGTAACAGCAAATTGTACAAACAGTTTAAAAAATAAATCATGGGATTACATTATTTTTTTTTCTTACATGGAAACTAACAAATCTAATGATGAAAGATGACATATCACCTGGTGACAATGACAGGTAATTATAACTATGCACATTCTGCTCCAAAGATGGCAGCGCCATCTCAGAATGTTCCGTGATTTCCAGTCTCTATACACTGACATTTTTAAAAAGCAGTAATTAAAACAGAAAACAATGATATGAAGTCATAAGGACCAAACTGATTGACAAAGTCATTAAAAATTGGAATAACAGAATAAATCACCTGTGAGATATAATAGAAAGTATAACTCTGGGGTCTGCAGGTACCCCGTAGAGAGGGTGCAACAATAAGGATTGCCCTCTTGGCCGGGGCAAGTAAAATGCCATGTCAGGCTAGCACATCTCGCAAATTATTTGCCCATCTGAGAAAGTGGTTTATAAAATAAATAAATAAAATAAAACAGATGATAATCAATTAATGGTTAAAGTAATCTTTCATGCAAAAATGGCAGAGAATGGTGTTTTATTAGCCCCTAAAATGTGGAGATTTACTGCTTTCCTCTGTTTATCACATAAAACTGAATATTTTTGAGCTTTAGACTGACAAAACAAGACATTTAAAGACATCACCTTGGACTTTGACAAACTGGAATGGACATTTTTATGTTACTGAGATTGCAGCCCTAGAACAAACATGACAATAAACTTAAATCTATGTTATTATTTGATGCAAATGAATAAAAATATTTGCACAGGGGCAAACAATTTTTTGTTTGTTTGTATCTGTTATTATTTTATTAAAAACACCGAAAAGGAAGAAACTGACATTAATCTCCGTTCTCCTGTGGGAATAAGTGAGAATGTGAGAGAAAGATATTTCACAGCCATACAGAAATGTATTTACTGACATTTCAGGCGTATTCAACTTGACACTGGCCAGGACTGGAGGACAGCCACTTTCACCCAATCAAATCCTTTATATGAACCCCACCCCCTGCCCTCGTCCGAGCCAGTGTCCACGCAAGTCTCTATCACTTTGTGCCAAACACTACCAACCTCCTGTCACCTTGCGTTAAACTGACATATCTTGATTGATAAGCATGTTTGGATGAGCCTTTCACCTCGCACCACCTTTCCATTGCGGTAGCTTAGCCTGTAACGTCTGATCTAGCAGGGCTACTGGTGGCAAACAAAGCTGTTTAAGCTTATACCGCTGCTCATAGAGAAATGATTAGTGTTGCATGCTTTAGCAACTATATAGGTGCAAGGGATATAATTTAGACTGATATTAAGCAGCTGTCGAGTTTGAAAAAATAAGTTTGCTAAGTGGTTAGCTAGGTTGAGCTAATATCAAGGTCTTCTAATGGGTCTTGTGTAGGGAAGGGAACCCAAACCTTGTTGTCAAACTCTCGCGATATTTGTTTCTTAATTATGCACGTTGTGCAGACTACGTCTGTTCTATGATATGACAAATCTCTAGTTAGTATATGGGTATGTTCAGAGACAAAAAAACACCCACCAAAGTAAGAGGAAACGTTATGGTTTAAGTTAAAATGATCACTCTCGCGAGATATTTCGGGAGTCTGGGGTTCCCTTTTCAACACAACTTTCCTGTGAGGGAGAGTTAGCTAATGTATGTCATAACGTCATGCGCACATCGTCCTTAAATAACTGTCGGCATTTGACCATTAAAATTATTTAACTACAAAGTTACTGTTCTTTACCTTTGTTTAAGTCATTCTAGGATTATCTTTACCATCAGGTGCTTAACTACACAGATAAGTGAACTTTATGTGGCGTGCTAGCTAGCCAGTGTGGCTAACC
The DNA here is from genome assembly GCF_056507025.1 of Lutjanus erythropterus. NCBI lineage: Eukaryota > Metazoa > Chordata > Actinopteri > Lutjaniformes > Lutjanidae > Lutjanus > Lutjanus erythropterus. Next base: position 13,031,745 of record NC_139334.1, read on the forward strand.
TGTATCTGCTCGTCGGTCAATCCGTTAACAACATCGTCCACCGGGATGGAAGCCCCGGCGCATCCTCTCCTCGCCACGGCGGGGATGGATAACCTTGAGCCGAGGCGGAGGGCGGTTCTGACGGCAAACATGATGAGACCCACACGTGAATGAAGAGAAATTGCAGTGCACCCAAACGTTCACACTGACGATGGTTGACAGACCCTGGGCTGGCAGTTCTCCTGTATAGAGAGAGTAAGAGGTCTCACTCTGCCACTATTTTCGAGTAAGAGGTCTCACTCTGTCACTATTTTTCAGGACTACAAACATCCACACAGCTGTTCGTCCTTCTTTTTCCTTCATCATTTTGCCACACTATCGCCACCTACTGGACTGGGGTGTATATCAGTAGCTCTACCAGTGAAGACAGTAGACCAGTCGGGAAGTGACCGTTTGGACCTCTTGTTCTCCCCACAGCCATATACATTTTTCACAGCTGCCATATAGACATGAAATTGTACTGTAAACACAGGTTTTATCAGTGATACTAATTAAAATCCCATTCAATTCTTGTCAAGCTGAGTCATAGTGCTGCTATTGTGCACACTGGCTCACTGGAAAGGCTCTGCTCAAGCAGAACCTTAATTAATATCATTGATAACACCTGCATTTACTATCTAATATCAGTATGGCTCCTGGGGAATGTGTCTTTCTACCTATTCATCAGTACTGGAAAGTAGTAGGACATGAGTAACATTTATTTGTGTGTGATAGTTCTACTCCACTACTTTTCAGCGAGAAATTTTGCACTTTTTAACACCACGACATCTATATGACAGTTGGACTAACAAGTTACGTTTGAGATGAAGATTTTACCTAAAACATAATTTTAGAAACTTGCAAATACATTGAATGCTCAAAAAGTAAACTCTTCCCATTGTCCAGGGACAATTTAAAAATAGCACCTGAGACACAACGATATGGTGTCTGAAACAATTCTTGAACAGTTGAGAAACATATCATTATAAATAAAATGATGATGTCCATAAATTGCATCATAAATATATACATGTTTCAGTTGTTGGGTGATCAAATTAAAAAAGTGTGAAGTGGCACTGGAAAGAGAAGGGGAACTATAACAAAGACCAGGCTCCAATGGAGGCAGAAAATGGGGGGAAAAGTGCTCAGGCACTGAATGTGTGTGTGTGTGTGTGTGTGTGTGTGTGTGTGTGTGTGTGTGTGTGTGTGTGTGTGTGTGTCTGTGTGTGTGTGTGTGTGTGTGTGTGTGTGTGTGTGTGTGTGTGTGAAGTAAGTGTGGAAAAGAAAGGATAAAGGGTGAGGAAGATCAGAACATGAATGAACAGATGAGGAGTGACACTAGAGGAGGAGATTGTATTTTGGTCAAGAAAACACACTCAAAATTTCTCTTAGTATCATTTTGATGACAGGAAATATTTGTGTGTGTATGTGAAAAACCTAATATTTATTATTTATATTTATTGTGAAGACATTAAAGACATTTTTTTAATTTTTAGTTGTTGTGCAGGAGATACTTGGACTGCCAAGGAGTCATCAACAGTAGATGGCTGAGAAGCAGCAGGAGTATTGGTGTAGGAAGCTAAGCAATGTACTGCAGTTTTCACTAAGATTCTGGGATTCACCAAAGTTTTCTCATGTGGGATTTAGAGTTAGGGTTATAAATGTATTTATTAATAATAATATAAAATAAATAAAATGATTATTTATAGCTTGCAAATAATCTCAAGAAAGAAACACATCACAAATCAAACAGGTTTTAATGATTATTCCCTTCACTTTTTTTAAAGCATGTCAGAGGTCTTGGCCACTGATGAGGCTCTCTGTGTGAGCATCAAGGGTTGTCCAGGACAGATCTGAGATCAGACTTGGGGCCGTTAAACAGGACCTAGAGGTACTGGCTGCGAGGTGACAGGTTCCTCCTCAGAGGATGGTTGTTTTGTTGGACTTCTGTAAAGAACTGATAAAAATAGAACCATTGTGGTGACCTTTTGGGGGCTTTGAATGATGCAGTGTTTACATGTCTGCATACAAACTAAGCAATTCAGTAACACTTTTTAAACACATAGCCATGTTGAAGAGGAGAGCATTTATTCACTAAATCTTTTTTCTTTTAGGTTTTACACTGGTGTTTAAATGTGAGCATGTATCTACAGCTCCCATCAAATTGTATTAATTCTGAAAAAACACCTTACCTTCTGATTGTGAGATGATCTAGGAGATAAACCTGCTCCACTGTCTTTCTCAGCTCATCTATGTGTGATCTCTGTGTGTTCATAGCCACACGGTTCTGCTGTTTCATGCCCTTACATTGGGCTTCATCATTGTAAAAACAGAGACCGGAACAATTCTGCAGTTTAAGAACACCATCATGAATCTGAGTTAGACTTTTCTTAGGACTTTCTCAAGAATGATATTTGTGAATGAGGCCCATTGTTTTAATTAGGGACAACGTATGTGGGGGTCATGTTAATGTTGGCAGAACTTTGCAAATCTCCGCTGGTTGCGTCTGGCAGTTGTGGTGGCATTGTAGTACTCATGCAACATGTGTTTGTTTTGTGTTAATAAAAACATGGATATCACAAAGGACATGATGCCATTTTGAATCAAGAAGTTTTTAATATATAACTTTAATCACTGTAATCACTATTGGAAAGTTTTCATATCATTTGATCTCTACCTGCTGTGTCTCCAAACTGGGGGCATGCTGACAGCCGTCTACTGTAGTTAATACATTAAATATTGAAAAGTCCCTCATACAGCTTCATTTCAAATACACAGTGTGATCCAAACTATCCCTTTAAGACTTTGCCAGGAAAAAATAAGATTTAATTTTTCTGATTTCATAGTAGATTTGCTAAGATTAGACACTAAAATCATTAATGTATAAGCTCAGTGTATTGTATTCACTTCTAAATCATTGTTACCTTTATTCCTTTCTTTTCCTGTCTCTATCACTTTATGCCTTTTTTGCCTTTACAAAAAATATCCCAAGCGTATCATCCTCCTTCACTTTGATCTCCTCAGGTATTGTGAAGACCTCCAGCCTGATCAGAGTGAAGCCGGTCTTCTTCAGACTGTCACACACAAGTGCCCCAGTCAGTGGAATCATGGGGATCTTCAACTCACGCCCGGCACAGTAGTAAGTCCCTTCCATGGTTCCAATGAGAAGAAGGTGGCCTCCAGGTTTCAGGAGCCCCTGAATGTTTCCCAGGGCTCTGGTGAAGGCCTCCATGTCAATGCAGGCACCCTCCAGACAGAAGCACGACACCAGGCAGTCGGCCCCCGCTGAGGGAAGAACACCAGAGCCCAGAGGGTGAGGGCTGTGCACATCGACAGGGAGAACGTCTGAGACAACTGCACGGAGCCGAGCAGCTTTCTGTGTCCAGGCTGAGGGCCTAAATGAGACAAAATCACCAAATTAGATACTGATATGGGCCTACACACCCTCTCATCTGAGGGATTATATTTCAGAGCGTCATACTGATTATAGCGTCAGAATCTTTCTACACATCAAATTTGTGTCACATTTTATTTTACAAAAAAAATACAAAATAACTGTACTGTAAATGAAAGTGTAGCCAAGCTAAGTAGATGTTTAAATTGATTCTTAATTTTAAGCTAGTTTTAAATTTTGATGCAAATTTAAACCATCATTTAATAAGCTTTATGAATGAATTCTTGTTGGTGCAATCCAGCCTAAATCTTTTCAGTCACCCACAGACAACATATTCCTCTACTGTGACAATTTTTACGCCTTTAATTGATAGCTCTGATTAACATATTGTTTTTAAATGTGTAGATAGCAGATATGTCGTATCACTTTAGTTTACATTACAGTTCTGTTGTAATGTGTCCCTTATTACCCTCTAATAATATCTAATAAGGGTCTAATAAAGAGTATAAATGCTGTCAAATAAAGAAGATATTTCTAGTTTTGTCATTATTTGATTCAAAGTTTGGTTTGTTACGTCTTATTAGTGTACTGTAAAAGAAAGAGCAACCTAAATTTGATCTCTGGATACCTTTACCTACACACATCCATTAAAACGTAATAAACACAAGAAAAGACTGAATGAATGAATATCACATCATGGATTGTAACTCTTTACACATGAGGCAAGATCAGTTATTATTGCTGTGTCCATACTCTCTTCCTTCCAGCTTGCAGACATGCTGTATAAATGGTGTCCAGTCCACTCCACAGTCTCCCTCGTCCTGCAGCCATTTCTTCAACTCCTCCCGGTTGACCTCCAGGAAGTCTGTGAGGATCACTCTGTTGAAGATCTCACAGGCGCTGAACACCTGGTACAGGGTGGGACCAGAACCGATGTCCACCAGCAGGTCCCCACTTATGTCACCTGGGAGAAATGGAAAAGAGCAGGTGAGACTCTACTAACTATTGAATTAATGTAGCCTAAACCTTCCATTCCAATATTTTAAAGCACTGGTTCCCAACCTGGGTGTCCCGACCACCACTAGGGGTTGCCAGAGCTTCACAGGGGGGTTCGTGAAGCTTTCTAGATTTCAAGGGGTTTAAGAAAATTTTCTTAAAATTAATTTCTGTGATGAAAACTGAATAAAATTGTTAATTTAATGTTCATATTATTATTTAACACAAACAGCATTTGTCAGCTTCTCTGTTGGCAAAGAGGTGTTAAAGTTTGTATTGATAGTCTATGTGGTTTCAACACAGACTTGGTTTACCACACACACTGTGGGGCCCCAGAGCCGTGAGCCTGCCATGCATTTCTTTAGTGTGGACAGTATCTAACATGCACTATCATTTTGTAGAGGTTTTTGTTAAGAGGTTTGCTCTGTTGTCTCACCTTCAGTGAAAGCCCTGTGCAGACATGCCAGTTTCCACGGCACGATGACGTCCTGTGGAGGCGTGTAGAAATACTGCAGGTAAGCTCTAGGGTCAAAGCTCTTGTAGTAGGCTGCCATGGCTGCCACTCCATCCTCTCCACTTTTCTCAGCCATCGTCACTCTTTGACTGTGTGTCCCGCACCTGAGCCTGCCCTCAGTGCTCACTCTTTATAAACCCTGCGAACAATGGATCCTTCACAGAGGGGCCTCACTGGTTGGGTCCCACCTTAAATTCTACTTAAATAAAGTTTATGTAAAGGGTACATCACCTGTACAGTTTACAAGATGATAACAGAATGCTAAGTACACAGTGTTACATACACAATAAAAGTGCACACACTTGAAGACAGACAGACAGACAGACAGACAGACACAAACACACATTCATTATCATACACAGTATTAATAATATATATATTTTTAAAAACCGAGATCTTAAAACTATAATAGGGTTGGGTTAGCCACTCGTCAGTAGAAGGAAGAATCAGTGATTTGGGTTTCTCAGCTGGTAAAATTAGAAGAGATCATAGTGAACAGAGAAAACACATGTCTTTGGATTTGGCTTTGGCTTGGATTTGCACATATCAATAGAGTTTGCATTTCGGCTGTGCAGTGGCAGTTTGGTCCAGAGCAGTGGGGCTCGGTGGGCGTAGGCTCGACCACCAAAAAGAGTTCTTATGAAAGTGAGGAACAGTTAAGTAGTCTCCATCGAGGGAACCTAAGGGATATAAGAAGCTGAATTTTGACATTAGCCCTAGCAGGAACTGGTAGCCAGTGCAGAGACATCAGAACTGGAGTTATGTGGTTGAACACTTTTGGATCTTTTCCGGCGCTTAAAAGTCAGGAAAATAGCCACGTCCGATGGTGGGGATTGGCCATGAGAGAACAATCTGCTTGCTGGTGCCCTGTTCGCTTGTCATGCCCTTGAGCAACTGAGGCGAGGCTACATCCTGGAGGCTGCCGGGGGGCTTTGAGTTAGTTCTCGGACCGATTCATGCAACCAGTGGGTATCAGTGGGGAGGCATTATCTTCTTTCCTGTGATGAGGATGCTGCCGTTTGTAAAACAACAGTAGTCTATTGTATTTAAGGTCACTCTCTGGGATGTAACACCCTATATGCAAGTGATGTGATTAAAATAGATGAAGGCAAATAAGCCACATGTAAACCAAAGTTGATAAAGTGAACTAAAACTAAACTAAAAACTAACCCTAACCCTTACATTTTAGTTAAATGAAATAAAATAAATAAAAACTAGACTTTTGACAAAAACAAAAACTAATTGAAACAATATAGTGTACTTATGAAACTAACCAAAATCACGATCTGTCTTTAGTGTGTCAGTTTGCTCAAATGTATAATAAAAACAAAACTAACAAACAAACAAAAACAACTATGAGGAGGCACTGGTGTCTACATGACTGGGTCAGTTGTGTTTGTATTGTAATACCTATTCTGAACTTCTGAAATCTTACCCCTGACAAATGCCCCATATATTATAATTAAAAAAAGAAAAAATAAAGAAAAACTAAAACCAATACTGAAACTAAACAATAAAAACCAAACTGAAAAGAGCAAGCCCACTCTTAAAACTCACTGAAACTAAACTGAAAGAAAACAAAAATTAAACATGAATTAAAAATAAAAACTAATAAAACATTTCAAAACCATATTTGATGTAAACATCATGATGATAGATATTTCAGTTTGCTTTTATGACATGTAATGACAGGAACATGGGCATAAATTTTCGTTTTAAAATGTAAATGTACTGCTGAGTCACCACAATGACTGTAACTGTGATTTGTTTTGTTTTTTTACTAACACGGAATTAATCACCCAGTTTCACACCATCTTTCCTCTCATTGCTGACTGTTTCTTGTCAAGAGCTGTCAGCAGTAAAACTGTACAGGTGTGTCACCTCCTGAATAATAACGACACGATAATAATAAACCTTTTATGATTTTTGAATAATTTCCTCTATTGCCACCAGATTTCTACAGTGGTGCACGCATGTAAATATATTATTTTATTTTGATGTTCTGCACACTGTCAGCACTGCGTTTATTAGATAAGATAATTTTTGTTTCATCCATCAAGTGTCCATTAGACTATACTTATTTTTTTATTTGAAATGATACCGTTCTGTGTAATTAAACCAGTTTGAAAGCTTGAAAGTTATTGGTTGAAATATCGAAATATTTCGATACAGGAGCTAAAACAATATGTTATTTTTGTGTTGCTGGATTATTTTTGATTGAATTGTTTAGTTCTGGATTGTGTCTGTGCGAGACAGAAGACAGTGTTCAAATCTTAACCCGTCAGCTGGTTTAAATTTTCAGTCAGGAAGCGAGAAAACCAATGCGGAAGATAATAAACCCTGTTGTACACTTGTGTGCGTGAGTGCGCCGGCGCGTGCGCGCGTAAAGCGCGTAGAAGCGTGGCCACGCTGCCTGCCAGCAGAGAGGGGTTCCCCTTTCCACCAGTGCGCACCGAAAGGAGAGGCTAACGGAGGCTGTTTAATGTGTCAAAACTCGGACAACAATAAACGAGGAAGTGGCACAAAGGATCGGCTGACCACCTAAACTCAAAACTGCGTTTCTGAAAGTGAAATGACCAGATTTTGAAGGTTAAACTGCTGCGGCTTGTGCGCTTCTTTCGTCGTGCGCCCTCACGACGGATTTTGGTATCCAATGCCCAAAGAGTGCAGAAGAAAGACCTCCAAGGACTTCGGGCTTCCTGGGATAAACGAGGGGTCGCGTTTAGAGCGAAGGACAGCCGGGAAGTCACCCCAGATTTGCGATGATCTCCTTCAGAAAGCCGCTCAAATCGCCCCGTCGTCCACAACCCGACCAGCGCCGACTGTGATGGATACGCGCCGGGTACCGCAGGTCACCATCACCCCGGAGGGAGGCGGCTCCTCCCGGGAGATGCAACAGGAGGACTGGGATGATGTGGTGGACGGTCCCCTGCGCAGGAAACTGTCCAACTCGTCCATCTCCTCCACGGGGTCCTCTGCTGTGGAGTCCGAGGATGACTTACTCAGCGACAACGAGAGCAAAAGCAAAGGCATCATCACTCTGGAGCATCTGGGGGACGCTGGAGAGGTGAGTAAACTGATGTATTAAATACTATAAAATCCTATTAAAGTGCAGCTAATGATTGTTGTAATTACTGATTCATCTGTTAACCAGTTTCTTGATTAATCGATAAGTGTTTTTTTCCATAAAATGTCAGGAAATGGTGTCAAATGTTGATCACTGCTCGCCAAAGCGACGTCTTCAAACGTCTCATTTTGTCCACGACCCAAAGATATTCAGTTTACTCACATAGAGGACTAATGAAATCAGAAAATATTCACATTTGAGATGCAGAAATTGAGAATTCTGACATTTTTCCTTTGAAAAATTACTCAGAACGATTGATCAGTTGTCAAAATAGTAGACCACTAATTGATTGATTGACTAATCATTGCAGCTCTAAAGTGGCTGAGTTTTCATTGGTCACTGGCAGGTTTTCCAGGGATTTAACAGCAAACAACTGCAGTGTAGTTTATGGTTTATCCCATTTACATAGTGTATGAAACAATTAAAATCACTCTCTGTATAAATTCTCTATAATGCATGACTAAATCAACTACAGCTAAAGTGATCCCGGGGCAAAACCATCTCAAATTACCATCCTTGACCTCCTTTGTATCTCCTCATATCAGTATCCTCTGTAATTATCCAGTTACAGTAAAGAGCTGATGTTTTGAAAACAAGAAACTGTGAAGCACAGCAGCACATAAACAGTGTCAGCACACTACTTCCTCACAGAAGACCTCTGGGATCTCTCTGACTGCAGAGAGAGGAGGCAGTTACATTTGTTTAAAGTTTGTTTAGTTGATTCTTGAAGTCCCATAAACACCTCTTATAAGTGAGTTCTGCAGCTAAAGAAAATCTCATGGGAAATCAGTTACTTCTACTTTTTTTTTTGGTGTCTGTTCTGTGTTTATCAGTGTCGGTTTGAGATATGGGAAATTTCAGTTGTGAGATGTACCAGTCATCAGAGTCACACTGCTTTTCTCTTTTTGTTAAAGATCATCTTTAGTAGAAGTGACCATTTTTTCCTTCCGTATATTGACTAAACTTTGCTTACCACAATAATGATATTACTAAATAAATGACTAAGTCTTGCTGATGGTGTAACTAAAGTGTTTACTGTGAAAAAATATAATTCTACAATAAAACACTACCCTTTTGAATGGAGTTTGGTTTGTAATGAGACCTGCACCCTTGGTTTCAGGGCTAATACATTCAGGTTCAGATTGATGCATACAGTAAACTCTCACCAGATCTGTCAGTACAAATACCAGTATTTTTGGCAGTTTTAGGGCATTTTCCAATACTGGTATCAGTATTGGAACAACCTTATAAAAAGTAAGATTAAATACCTTTTAGATCCCTGCCAGTGAGCGCAGGGTAATCTTCAGGAAATGTGATTGTCCCCATTGAAATCACATTATCTCTTCTTATGTTTAATAGCTTATCAAAACCTCTCACATCACCTTAATGATCTCAGGTGCTGTTTATGATCTTCAAACAACACAAAGAAGCTCCTAAGAGCTAGATAATCTTTGTGTGGTCGGCTGTTAACTGCTAATTATCTTAAAGGCTACGTCTTTTTTTTCCATGAGTAGGGCTGCACAGTTAATCAAAATATTACGGGAAATGCAATATGGCCAAGTGCAATATCCAAATCGCAGAAGCTGCAGTTTCTTGATAAAGGAAAAATGTGTGACAAAACAGGATTATAATGAAGTTCTGTGGTGCTGCAGAGATGCCCTGGCTTGTAAATCTTCTCCAGATGCAGCATGTGTGTTGGTACAGACCCAAACTAATGTCACGTCATCATGATTTTAATAGTTTATTTTAGTGAAAATGAAAATTGTGATGCAAAAATGATCATTCCCACTAATCACGAATCATACTGCAAAAGCAGTATGTGCCAAAATCATTGTAATCTGATTTTTTTTACCCTATCATGCAACCGTTGTTGTCAGATATCATTTTATTTACTGCCATCATCATTTTCCTACAGACTACTAAGTCAACAACTCATGCACATGTTACACACATTAATAATGATAAAAGTACATCTGTTCCACCCTAAATGTCAGATCAACAAAGTCATTAAGTCCTGACCTATTACACTGTGCGCCTCTCCTTCATTACACACACCAGTGGTGAAGGATCGGCATTTACTTCAATACATGCTGAGGGTGGCAATTTGTTTGCCTTTGACATTCTTGGCTGATAAAGCTTCACTCGTGGCTGACAAGTCTTGGTCTTATTAAACATGCTTGGGTGTGCGTTCAAATAGTGGTGTTTTTACACCGTTAGGCAGCACAAACTCATATTCTACATTTAGATTTGAACAGAACAACATATATTTTTGCAGCTGTGGAGCTTTAACTCTGCGTGTGATTTGTAGGGAAGTTTGGTGTTATCATAACAAGTGAGTCACCTCTTGGTTTCTCCAGTTAATCTGCTTTTTGTCTCCACTCTTGCCACATTATACTCAGAGGTTCATTGTGTGTGTGTGTTTTTATGGTGCGGCCTCTTCTCTCTACCTTCTCCATACAAGGCCGGTAGCTGTCACTTTCTTTTAAACAGACTGACTACACATTGCCTGTTAAGCCTTGGTGTTTGTGAGTGAGAGTGAGAGAGAGAGAGAGTGCGAGATATTTTCCAGTATTCTTTGAATGTAACATTGTTCCATGAAATCAGGCTCTCCCAAATAAAAAGTCAATTCTAGCTCTTTATTGGCTCCTCAAAGCACCGTAAGTCAAAATGGAAATATGTTGGTCGTGTCACCTTTGAAAATAGACACTTTTATGCTTCTGCCCCTTCAGCCCACACATCAGCCCACACACACACACACACACACACACACACAAACACAAACACACACACACACACTCAGAGTACAGCACAGGCTAACATGTCATTGTGTAACAGTGTTTTTTTTTTTGTGGCCAGTAGCTAATTTGAGTCCTGGCCTTTGACATTTAACAAAGAAGCACTTCAGGAAGTCAGAAACACTTGTTTATCAGCACTTAGCTTTTGAGTTCACATTAATACATGTATAATTAAACAGATTAATTCCTATTACTGCACAGCAAAGTGCGTTTTAATGAGGAGAGAACACACAAGACAGGCAGACAAACAAGCAAGAGGATGAACTTGATCAAACTCGCAGTGGTTCACATCCCGTTACACATAGATGACAGTACACAGGTTCACATGGAAGGTATGAGTGATGATGGTCGGCCAACAAAACCTGGCAGGGTGAGTCACATCATCGTCTCACTGATGATCTCATCAGTCCCTGGAAACGCATCAGTGGAATTTGGTGAAGTTGGCTTTCAGTGGCCAGTGTTTCGATCGATTTCTCAGACTATTCAGATCACCGTGGTGTAATGTCAGTGTGTCACACACACAACAGTCTGGTGTTACAAAGGAAACGTGTGTCTGACAGAGCAGACAACAAGTGTGGAGGGCGCTGAGCAAACCAAGCAGAAAGCAAACGAATCCTAGAAATACAATCCTCTTCATTTGTGACAACTTTGCTTTGTTTAAACAGTCATGGGAAATTACCATTTACATTTACTCAACTTCTGTATTTAACAAACCCCCCCCCCCCCCCCCGCCATTTCTTTATATGTTTATATGAAACCTAACTATGTTTTCTTTATGTAAAACAAAATATGACATGTGCTTACGTAGGTTTGAACCATCCAATTCCAACCAATAATATCATGACACCCACTCATCAATCCATCTTCAACTTTTAGCAGCACAGTGCAAAGAGTCATTAGTTATCTAGCTAGCAGCAGCATGGTTTGTCAAGTAATGACATGCCCAGGAGGAGTTTCAGATAAGATTTTCTGTCATTTAAGATGGTGAAACATGTTCACATTTAAAGACGTTGTAGACTGAGGAAAATTAGGTAAATGTTTATAGCAGGATGCCTCAGAGTTAATACAGAGCGTAAAACTAACTTTTACTTTTCCTTCCCAGAGCTCACGAGCAAGACCACTAACATCGCTAACAGATGTGTCAGCAGACTTATTTTGTTTATCTGCCTTGTGAGCGTAGGCATTAGCCGATGCCGATGATCTCAAAATGCTCAGCAATTGGCCTGATTAATCAACCAATAGATTGACCGGTCTTCATTAAGCACACCTGTTTTTAGCTTCAGACTAGACCCCATACGCTGCCTGCTGGATTTAAATACCTAAACTGAACTTAACTGAGTATTTATCTATATATCTAACTAGCTAACCAACTTTATACTTTTACTCCCTACATTTCAACACAAATATCTATACTATCTACTCCTTACATTTTCAAAATAGGCTTGTTATATTAGTTTTAATATTGATTAGTTTTAGTTGTGTCGTTGTGCACTGCCTTTGCAACATCAAGACTGATTTCAACCTAAATGGTCGGGGCAGTAACACATACAGGTGATGGACTGGTGTATCTATCAGTGCATATTACACATGACAGCTGTAACAAAACAAAAACAACATAACAACACTAAAAAGATGCAGCAAGATGAAAACCGAAGTAAAAGATGTAACAAGATGGAAAAGACGAGACGAAAATAAGTAACAAGACTAGAAACAAGGTAACAAGACGAAAAAGATGTAACAGGACAAAGGGAACTTCATTACAATTGTGGCACAAAGGCCATTCTTCTGCAGAATGTCTACTTTTAGTTTTGATACTCCCACTTTAGTAGAACTTGAATGCAGGACTTTAACTTGTATTTGGGTATTTCTACCTTGCTGTTTTGGTACTTTTACTTAAGTAAAGGATCTTCCACTACTGTATAAAAGGAGTTTTCAATGCATTGTGCTTTGTAAGTAAAAGGAGTGTTATTGTGTTATCAGTGCAAACTCTTGTGGTTTCTGTCATCAAGGCTGGCTGTGACAGCATAGAGTGAACAACATGAAGTTTCAAAGACAGACTATGTGTAAAATATAAATATTGTCCATAGAGCTTGGTCATTATGTTTACAGCAAAACCCAGAGTTCACATCTAAGCTTCCATACCCTCTCAGTCTGTGGAAAAGACATTACACCACATGACACCACTTTGTTTCAGTCAAAATGCAGTCAACCAGCAACATCCTGAAAATATATCTATCTATATTTTTTGCATTAGATAACAGTAAAGTTAAAGTTGACAGTAATAAACCAAATGCCTGTGGAAGTCTTAACACTTCCACGGTGTGATATTATCAGTAAACAAGTGGCACTGCAGCCAGTGAAGCATATCACCTGACATTTAAGAGGGACTTGGCTGGCTGCTGCGGAGTTCTGCTATTAGTGAGGACGGTGAGCTGAGAGACACTGAAGCGTGAGCTGAGTGTTTGACTAACATGAGAGTCCCTGTTTCATTTCCTGTTTCAATCTCAACACAGAGTAAAATGACCTCTCCAAAGCCTAAAGCTAGGATATAAGAACATGTTTTGCTTTTCCTTTCCAACACCTGGGAGTTTGAGTATGTTCCTTTAATTATATTTGAGAGGATTTCATGGAAACACACTGTAATCCTCACAGTGTTTTTTGAGATATGGACAGTTTTCTGGGAGAGAATTAAACAGGCATTTTCCCAAAGTGTGAAGCACTACTGTGTCTCTGTGAAATATGCAAGCTGTCACTGTGTTGTTTTTCTGTGTGTGTATGTGTGTGCGCACATAGTGAGAGACTGTGAAAGAGAAGGAGAAAGTGAGGATGGTGGGAGGAGAGTCCTTAGACAAACAGCCATGAAGAAAAAAAAAGAAATTCTGCCAAGACAAGATAATTCATTCGACAGCCATGTTTTTTTTTCCTTCTTTGTTCAGGATTCAATGCATTCTTTGATGTGTTCATCTGATTGGCCAAATGGTGTGAACACAAGTATCCAGGGCTCCATCTGAGAGGTCAAATGTTCACATGCTGCATGTGTTAAGAATGCCACTTTGAGTAAATTGTCCCACTGGTTAATAAACCTGTGACAACACTGGTGTTACCGGTTACCCTGGACATTTTACAAGAAAAGGTATGAGTGATGAAACTCAATATCTGTAACATTAGAGCGCTTACTTTGCTCTTTAAGATTAGATCGTTAGATCTTCCCCTCGTCAACAAAACAAATGCTCAGAGGGTTCATTCAGTAGTAGGTTTCGAGTTGCCACGTCTCTCACACATACCCCGTACTGACTCCAACAACTGTAGGTGACAGACAGACAGACAAGTAACGTTAATCTGTAACTGCACCCCAGGTCTAAGCTGAACTTCATCCACTGCAGAATTTTTAAAAAATGCTAAAAAGTGTCAAGAGGTTGAGATAGCGGGACGGGTTGGGGGAGCACAGAACAACCACTGCAGAGGGTGTGGCCACATGGTTATGTAGTAGGTGATGAGACACCAGACCAGAGAGACAGAATGACCACTGCTCAGTGTAGCAGTAATAAGAGCTAGCAGTAAGAGCTGGGTGGCTGCTGTCAGACTCTCTGTCTGCAGAGAAACACTGGAGACAGACAGAGTAATCTAGAGCTTTGACGGTCACTAGAAGCCCATATGTTGCCCTCTTTGAGAAAGTTTCTGCATAGCTAGCCAAGCTAATGCTAGCAGCTCAGCTGAGGCGAGGCTTTCTGGCGTGTGTGTGTCTGCGGGAAAATGTCAATACGTAGCCGTAACCCTGTTGTTGCAGTCTGATGGAGCTTCCACTGCCGTCAAGAGCATCAAAAGTTAAAAATGCTAAGTAGAGGGCTAGCAAAAAGTAGTATAAACTTCTGTGGATGATGAATTTCAATCAGCCTATGAAAATTATGATTTAAGATTAACCCCAAACAATCATCTGTATCACAGCATTGGCCTTGCAAATTTCATGATTTTTATAAATTTATCAAGAAATATTAACACAGGGATTGATGTGTTTCATCAAAATACAGTAATATAATTTAATTTTACAGCTCAACAAACATGTTTATGTGTGCAGTATGTGCATGGTTTACCCAAGTTAGCCATATTTTAGCACCAGCTAACAGCTTCATGGTACTGCATTGAACAACAGAATATTTGACAATGCTGGGGCTCCGAATAAATGCCCTATACATATATATGTATAATATTCCAATAATGATGAAAACAGTGTTAGTTAAGAGGCCAGCAGGAAGGCCGGTGTCACCCTTGATTATTTGGTGTTAAAGCTTGAGGTTTTAAAAGAAAAGTTGATCCAATGAATCCTACTTGAATATTAAAGCAATATAACCAGAAAATGTCTTAAGCTGCACATTCATGTGCCTGATGTCAAATAGTAGATTTAGACCTGTCTGTGAATCAAAGTTGCAAGCCCATCACTACACCAGGCTAGAGATGCTGAGTAGAGATGTTGAGTGCAGATATGAGTTTCCACAGAAATGGCATTTAACTGACCTAGATCAGAGGCTTCACGCAGTGGAAAACCAAAGACCTGGCATCAGATTTACTGGTTAGAACTGCTTATGTGATCAGATTTATGTTTAGACAGTGTAGGCCAGAGTGGACCAAGGGTCAATGACCTCACAGCACATCTTCCTGTTATCAGATCATTGATATGAACAAAGACACAGATAGGCAAAAAAAAATTTGTCAGTGCTTTGTGTTGTCTTGTTTTCCAGAGCAAGCCGTGGTGGAAGCTGAAGACGATTGTACAGTGGCCCTTCAGTGCCACTCAGAGGAGAAAACTCAACTGGGTTCAGCTGGCAGGTCATAAAGGTACCTGACCTGTTCACATCATATTACATACTGTCTGTAGATCCCTGCCTGAGAAATCTGATGTCCTGTTCTGCTGCCCACCTCCCATGTCAGGATTTGGTGCGCTGTCTTTGACATTTCTTTTTGGTACTGCTCTGTCATTTTTGTTGTGTTGTTCAAATTGTCGGACAGATTTATCGAGCAAGAAGGATGGAGGCTTAGAGGTCAGGCACAATCGCTACTAACACTTTTAGCACAGCAGATGCTGTCTGTCATGGATGATAGAATTTCCTTTGATGCCTGAAATCCGAAGTCTTTGCCTTTATCTCCTCTCAGGCAACTTCAAAGCAGCAGATGAGGGCAACATCCTGAAGAAGTTCTCGGAAAACGAGGTGCAGTGTTTCGAGAAGCTGCGGGATGACGCGCTGCTCCCGTTTGTGCCCGGTTACCATGGAGTTGTGGAAAAAGATGGAGAGTCTTTCCTTCATATGACTGACCTGCTGGCAAACTTTGATCTTCCCAATGTCATGGACTGCAAGATGGGAGTGAGGTAATGAAGCAAGCTGTTCATTTAAAGCCACTGGAAACCTAAATCCATAAAAACTTTATAACTATGTAGAGTTAGAGTCTCAGGTACATGGAAGTAAGCTTCTAGATGTATTAGAAATTAGTTTTATTCCAAATTTGAAATGTTGTCATTTAAGTTTTTGTACATTTTCCTGAAATTGGGTTTGAACTAGACACTCCCACAAATTATGCAATTAATTTCACCAACCGATCATAAAAAAAATCCACAACGTCAGTTGTCCCACACAAACAGGTGCAACAAAACCCCTCTGCTCCCACTTAATCTGCCTCTTTGAATCTGAGCCAACACATCAACGGAAAAACAGTCATATCACTTCAGACTCCTTTGACAAAACCTGTAATTTTACCTCATGAGCACAGGAGTTGAATAATCAGTAGAAGTAGAATAATTAGTGGACAGGGACACCATTACCTCACCCATTGGTTTGTGGATTACTGTTTTGGAGCCTTGAGTTTGCCCTTATGGGGGTTGTTTTTTGTAACCAGTGCATGCACAGTACTGTTGAGAGCAGGTGGGTGATGTACTGCAACTTGGGCGGTGCTTGGTTTTGGCTTGTCCATTCAGCAGGACATAATGGCAGCATGCTTGGTCGTGATCTTTCTTGTATTGTATTACATGTTTATGAAAAAATTTTAAGTGAGAAATAGGCAATGTAGTAACAATCTTGATGAGTATTTGATTAGTACTGTCTAGTTTGACAGTTTGATCTGAGTTTCAGGAACCTGGTGTGTTGAGCTGGACGTTAGTGATGTTCCTGGCGACTAATTTCCCTGTTGAGTGAATGCAAATTTGAACTTAGACTAGTCGACTAGTCTTTGAATTTGTAGCCGTTAATCACAGTCTACAATCGCCAAATTGTATTTCAAATGCTGCTGAAATGTGTGGCTCTTTTGCAATATGGACATTGCACATTCATTTACAAAACATGACAACAACTCACTAAATGCCTCAACTTTTCAGACCGAAAAGGTTCACAGTGTTTTGCAGGTTAATGTCGGTTTCTGTGCTTAATGTGGTCACATGTTGCTCCAGTCAAGTGGTTATATACCAGTTTATTATGTCACAGCCTACATTCGACCTAATTTTCATTATCTATATTAAAACACTGCCAAACCACGCTGGTTTTGCAAACTGTCATCTGTTCCACTTTGCTGATAAAAACATCTGGGGTAGGATGGACCACTGGAGCATTCACGCTGGGCAGGAGGGGCTGCCGTCTGATGGCACTGCAGCCCCGATTAGTGGCAGGCAGCTGCATAACATCTTAGAGGCAACAGTTAACTGACTCTGTGCATGAATAAAACTTTGATACATAGTTTAAGCGACTAGTATTTCTAGTGTTGACTAGTGAAGGTGGCGTTTAATCGTATAGTCAACTAATCGAGTACATCCCTACTCACTGGGAATGACTTGTCAGTCACAAGGTAGCCCAACCCTGAAGCATACTCTGCTTTACTGTGTATTTTACTCAAAACAGGACCATAATTTACATTTTCATATAAGACTCAATGCAATTGGACTTGGCCATTAGAAAGAATGCAGGTTAAACTCCGACCACTTATTCTACTCTTTATAGTTGTTGGTCCACTGTTGCATTGATGTGCAGCAATTCACGTTAGTTTAGATCCTAACTTACCTGTTAAAACGCCGAAGTCACACAACAACACAAAAAACAAACCTATCTACTCTCTCTCTTCTATGATGTAAAATTGCTGGGGGTTTTTTTTTCAAATATGTCTAGTGGCTGCAGTTCCCCTGCCAGACAAAGGCTGTCTGACAGCAAAGTAAAGCAGAAAATATTCTTAATATAGCATACATTATGTTGATGTTTTTAGGTGGACTTCTTCTTTAGGTGGGTAAATACATTTTCCAGCCCTCTTCTACAGCAGTAGATGCTTAGCTTCCATGCTAGTGCTCCTGAGGGAGATGTGGTCTAAACACCAAAATAGGTGTTTTTTAAACTAGGTTTTCTAATAGTTATGAACCTTTATTTTCGCTCAGATCTTTGTGCTTAATGACACACTCAGCTTTGATATTATACATGCATTTTTTTTATTTTAAGCTAAATTTACATTCCTTTCCTTACATATAATTGTGTAAAAGAAAAAAAAAAAGCTGTTTGTTTCCGCTACACTAATTGGCAGAAATGATAATGTCAGATCCTTTATGTGTTTGATGTTTATATTAATGCTCATGTTCTGTGGAAATGAATTAATGAGACATGTGCAGACTGGTGACAGTACGTGATGCCTGAAGCATTTTTGCTCTACAAGGGAACACCTGTTGTAACTGCAGGCTATATGCTTGGCTTCCTGCCACAGCGGGCGGGGTGCCTCACTGTATCATGTGCACAGACATACACACACACACACACACACGCACACACACATGCGCATACACAAACTCAGGCACACACACAACACACATACATATATGCATGAATGCACACTTGAATGTATACATGCACATGTTGGTGCATGCAAAGACATGCAGCACAGACATGATCTCCTCTGAGAGCTTTACTTCCGGTTCAATAAGAAAATACACACAAACACACACACACACACACACACACAGAATCACATGTGCACTAAACTTACATACACACATATGAAGACACACGAACAAATCTTTTTATTGTCTGTTAAATGTCTGCATGTGTCTGTATTTCTGAGACTACACACAAACACAGACATACACACATTCGCGCACTCAGGGTGTCCCTGGAGACTCCCCTTTGTCAAAAACACTCTCAACCACAAAGTTGCAAAACCGCTAACTTGCACAAACACACTCACACTCTGTGCTGGAGTCTCCTCTCAGCTTCCCTCTTCAGCACAGAGGAAGTGAAGCTCACAAACTGAAACTGAAATTCACATCTGTGTGCACATTACTGTCTGTATGAATACAAGTGTGAATGTGCTACTGTTCTGTCCACCAGCAGAATTTAATACTCACACAGTGTGTTGCTCTCAGCTGTGCTGCTCAGTAATGACCTTTAATGCACTGCTCATCCGTTTCTGCATTAGAAAAGAGCTGATCTCTTGCTTTTAGTGCAGTGAAAGAAAAATGAGAAGAGTCTTTTGTAGCAGAAAGTCTTTTGTAAGTTGTTGCTATAAGGTTTTTATATTGATAACGGGGTATTTATAATTTATATATATAAGGGTATTTTTATTCAATAAAAATATACTGACGTTGGCTTCATAAACTGAACAGTGTTCTTTTGTTAACTATGTAGTGTGTGTTACCCACAGTAGAGGCGGATTGGCATGCCACCAGTTTGGAGAAGCAGAGTTAGTGCACGCACAGAAGCAATTCAATGTACTGTTATAGACAAAATACCTTTTTTTGCTGACCCTGTCCACAGAAATACGTTGCTTAGCTTCTGTGCTGATGGTGCTCCTCTCTGCTTCTCCCAGCTGCAGGGATCCTAACCAGCATCTACTGTAAATGATACACTGTCTATCAATAAGTACCTTACTCAACCCCACATCTAAAAACCTGACTTATCCCTTTAATAAATAAGGGTGTGAATGCAGGACAAACCCTGAAAGTAAACCACAGTACTATTTATTTACATGCAGATAAATATTACTGTGTCAACATACAGCTGAAGGATTTATTCCTGCCACTGTTTCAGGACATACTTGGAGGAGGAGCTCGTCCGGGCGCGGGAACGGCCCAAGCCGAGGGAGGACCTGTACAAGAAAATGGTGGAGGTGGACAGCGAGGGCCCGACTCCTCAGGAGCATTCCCAGCGAGGCGTCACCAAGCCTCGCTACATGCAGTGGAGGGAGACGATGAGCTCCACCCACACCCTGGGCTTCAGGATAGAAGGGATCAAGGTAGAGGGAGTGATACTCCACATAGATGTTACTAACATGTCATTAAAGCTGCTATACTTAATATTTATATAATAACCACCATGGGTCAAATTACTGTGTAATATGAATATATTAATAATAAAAATGTCTGCTTCCTCTACAATATAAGGGGATTAAATGGCCATTGGAGCACCTGTGCTCAAAGGACCAAGAAAGTACTACAATATGACAATATTTTATTGATTCCAGGGGGTAATTGTTCATTGTGTGTGTCGCCATATTGCCATAAAGTCAGGTGTGTTTATGTTGGAGAACTCGGGCTAGATCTAGCTTTAGTTTCTGACTTGGAATTCCTCCTTCAATGACCATTTCATTGCAGTTTTTTTTCAGAGTACAATGGATTGCAGCATAAAACACAGCTAGAAAGGAGAGCGAATGTTGGACTTTGTTGGTCTATCAGGCGGCCAGAAACACAACTCTAGATAAGTGGTAATGTTGCTTTGTGTGTGGTTCATGTGTAAATAGGCAGTTGTTTGCTTACAAGTTCACCATATCATCAGGTGATGTTGAAAATGTCAAAGTGGCCAAGTAAACATAAATTCAGTCACTTGTGCTGCAGAATCACAAAATACTTGATGAAATATAACATAATGAAAAGTAATTTCACATCTCAAGTAAATGACTTGGTTCAAAGTCATTTTATTGTGTGATATTGTCATTCAGGCTGGGTGGCACAGTGGTGTAGTGGCTAACACTGTTCCAGTCCTCAAGTCGGTTGGGGGGCTGGGAATCTGTGGCTCCGGCAGAGCCTTTCTATGGAGAGTTTGCATGTTCTTCTCATGTCCGTGTGGGTTCTCTCCAGGAACTCCACCTTCCTTCCACAGTCCAAAGACATGCAGCATAATCAGTTAATTGATAACCCTAGATTGTCCGTAGGTGTGAGCGTGGGTGTTTGTTTGTCTCTATGTGTCAGCGCTGAGATGAACTGGCGACTTGGCTTCAGCCCCCCCGCGACCCGTTAAGGATACGTGGTTTTGGACAATGGATGGATGCCATTCACACCTTTTCTTCTCTTTCAGAAATGTGACGGTACATGTCGAACTGACTTCAAGAAAACCAGATCGAAGCAGGACGTCATCCAGGTGTTCAAGGACTTTGTTGAAGGGAATGTCGGCATCATAGTACGTAGCACTGATGAGTCATCTTCTGCACAAACACAACAACATGCAATATATTCATGCATGTAAGGATACAACGGATTACTATGCATATAAAGAGAAATCTTATGGGGATTATTGCAGACTACGCCAACTACAAACACACCACTTGGTTAAGGTCTCTTGTCTGTGTTGAAATGGATAAATGCAAACTGTTTCGTATACTCAGTCCTTACATTGGAAAAAGAGATGAGGCTTTCTAATGATGAATGTGAACAGCCTTGAAGTGTTTGAACTGTGAGAGCAACCCGTAAATCAAACTCCATCACATAAAGTAAATATTCACACTGTAATACTGTTGAGTTTTGTATAATGGTTGGAGGTTCCCAAATAAACACGTCAGCACCTGGTTATGTTGCAGCTGAAGCTTATACTGTACGCATTATGATTAAAATACATTGTATATTAAATCACAGGCTTCAGCTATTATTAATATTTTACATCACTGTCACTGTTTTTTCTTTAAATGCAGAAGTCTTACCTGAGCAGACTGACAGAGATCCAGCAGGCCCTGAAGATGTCAGAGTTCTTCAAGCGACACGAGGTGATGGCTGATCTAGAGACGTGTGACAAATTAAAGGAAATGAGCACATAAGGTGTCTAAGTAAAGCGTTGCACTTGAAGGGCTGAACACCATTTTTTCAAAAGATATTCTCATGTTTTGTGTTTTGGTGATGAGGTAGAGAGCGCTGTCTAACACATAGGTCAAAAATCTGTCAAATGTGTTGTGATCTGGTGACTACGAAGGTCATATCAGTTTCACACTCATCAAACCATTCAACGGCCCCTCCTGCCCTGTATGGCAATGATTCCTAAATTTCTTTGACCTCCCAGCTGCTGTTCCAAATGAGCCCCTTTGAATTGATTTTAAAGGGATAGTTCACCCAAAAATTAAAATTCAGTCATTATCTACTCATCCTCATGCAGACTGAAAGTCGAGATAAGTTTTTCTAATCCACAGAACACTGCTGGAGTTTCACAGGAAAACAACGTTGTAGATCCTTAGCTTGGAGTCATGTTCACATGTACGTACACATTGTCTGAACTGGGTGTGTGTGGTAAGATAGCGTGTATGCACAAGTGAACGGCATGCTGGGGCTTTAGGTGTCTTGGATTACACCAAACAAGCAGTATGGAGGCATGTTTATTCACCTTCACTGTTTGGGAGATTCTGCAGTAGTGTTTCTCTGTGAAACTCCAGCAAAACTAAACCGGACTTTCGATCTGCATGAGGATGAGTGGATAATGACTGAATTCTCATTTTTGGGTGAACCGTCCCTTTAAACTGGATGCTCTATAACATTATGAATTGTGCAACAGTGATTTTGTTAGCTTACAATTAAGTTTTTATATAATTAAACTGTCAGTGTTTAGGTCAAATTAGTATTACCACTAACTGGTTGAAGGTAGACATTTCAAATTTGTCCTTTACTTTAAGCAAATTATTTTATTATTATCATTTATCCTTTACTTTTCATTAAGTATTTCAACACTTTATCCATTATTTTAAGCAAAGCTAAAGTTAAGTATTTCAACCATTTATCCATTATATAACTATCTCAATTGTTTATCCAGTATTTCTATCTATTTCACTTTATCCTCTATTTTTACCTGAACTGTTTATAATCCTCTGTTAGCTTGTTTCCAACAATATTATTTAGAATTACAGCTGACTCAATATAAGATGTAATTTCTGTTTTTTTTCAATCAGTTGAGCTACAATGTTTCCATCTACCCCCTGCTTAAGTACCCCTTAGCTACAAGCATCCCTGGTTGGGAATCACAGCTGTGTGGAAGCATCTGCATGCATTACTGATTATTCATGTATTTCCTTTAATTTGTCACCCACCTGTATTTATGGATTGATGGATGAGTAAAAGCAAAAAAAAAAAATGCAAAAGCTAATATGTAACCTTCATTGTTTGCCGTAGGTCATTGGCAGCTCTCTGCTCTTCATCCATGATCACACAGGCAATGCCCAGGTCTGGATTATTGACTTTGGCAAGACCACAGCGTTACCAGAGGGCCAGACGCTGAGCCATGACATTCCCTGGCAGGAGGGCAACCGGGAGGACGGCTACCTGTGGGGGCTGGAGAACCTCATCCACACACTGGAGTCTGTGAGCAGTGAAGGGACTGATGAAGAAATGTTTAGCTCAGTTACCAAAGAAAACAGCCAAACTACAGACGTAGATGGTCAGTGACCTTCAACTTGTCAATGGGAGACAGGAAGTTGAAGTGTTTTAATGGACACCACAGAGAGTCTCTGAGGGAGGTTTCGGTGCTTTATGAGTTGAGTGTATACAAAGCCACTGACAAAAAAAAAGACACGATGGACATTGATCAGAGAGGAGCAGACACGTCGTCACTAGTTACTGAATGATTGAGCAAATGAACTGACACTAATTCAACTTCCTACAAAACGAACAGAAGTGAAAGTGTAGGCTTTTCAGTTTCAGGGGTCAGATGTGAAGGAAAAAAAGCTTTTAAAATACAAATTAAAACAAGGAGAAAATGATTGAATCACAAGTCAGAAACTCTGTAAGTAATATTAAAGGAGAAATCCTGTGCAGTATGAAACTGACTGGGTCACAGACCTCATAGTTATATGACTACAACACAACACATTGTCAGTATAATATTTCATACTGTATAGTGATTATATATGTGTCGCTGTTCTGACAACAATTTTATTTCTCTCACTTTCTTTTGTTGTTGTAATCAAACTTTAATTTAAACTTAAACGTTCAAATTAAACTTTAATTATTTTAATTTCTGGTGCTGTTGCAAACCTTGTTGGATATTGATGCAGCAATGTTTGTTCCAGCACATTCTTTGGTCCTGGTCTGAGATGTTCTGCAAATAAAAAGAATGAAAACAAACACACATACATATGAGGAATTAAAAAGGGGGAAATACTGTTGCATTTTGATTTCCATAGTAGAGCACTGTTACAATACTTTAAAGGGATAGTTTGGATTTTTTGAAGTGGACTTGTACTGTGTGATGCTCATTGATAGTCAGTGTATTACCCGCAGTAGATGGCGGTTGACACGCTCCCAGTTTGGAGAGGCAACAGCAGTACAGGTGTAGGAAGCTAAGCAAATTACTGCAGTGGACAGACTCAGCAGCAAAATGTATTTTAGCCATTTTAAAAAAGGCCCACATAAAAGCATCAATATTAGTTTCAATGTACGTTATATTTAGAATTTTTTCACTGCTTTTCCTTGCTGTACAACAGCTTTTTATAATGGAAAACCTCTGTTGTGTATGCCAAATATCACCTTTTCCAAACCAACCATGGGCAGAATCGGTCATTTTACCTCACAGAACACAGGAGTTGGTCTACTCACTGCCTCGAGCGAAAGATTAGCAACTCCTGTGTTCTGCAGGGTAAAATGACTGATTTCAATTTTGGTTGAAAGGCAAGAGCAATATTTGGCTCATGTAACGACGGTTTCCTGTTTGAAAAAGCTGTCTGAGAGCTGGTGGAAATATTCTAAATATAATGTCCACTTATAATAAGGTGGCTAAAATATGTTTCACTGCTGACCCTGTCCCCAGCAGTTCATTGCTTAGCTTCCTACACCAGTACTGCTGCTGCTTCTCTAAACTGGGATGTGATGACCGTCACCTACCATGGCTGATGAACTGACTAGTACCTCATACAACCGCACTTCAAAAAATCCAAACTCTCCCTTTAATATGTTAGGCAGGAGTTTTCACTCATTTTCATTTTGTATCGTGGAGACATAACTTTGTGTAACTGATCAAACTTACACGAATACGATCAATATATGTTGATTTATTTGGGGCACAGTTAGGTTAGATGAACATGTGTAAAGACAGTATATTGCATAGAATGAATTTTTGGTTGAGGCAGGACGACCTCGGCTACAAAAAGAATGTGGGGAAAAAAAAAAACCCTCAACAACTTTTCAGGGAGTGTGAAATAAAATGCACCAGGCCATTAAAAATAAACACTGTGAGCAATATGAGGATGATTTTTTTTCTTCTGTGAAAGAAATCAGTATTTCTAAATGACACAAATCTCTTGCTAAAAAGTCTTTAGAAAACTATATGAGCCTTTTGGTGAGTTACCTTTTCTGAAAGCTTTTCAAAAGGAGTGTTGAACAACTGAAATAAACACTCATTAATATCAGCAGGCCTGAGCACAAAAACATAGAACCCTCATATAAATGTAACCATTCATTCAACATATCAAAAAATAAACTATCGGCATGTTTAGGTTCAAAATAAAGACAAGTATCGGATACTAAATCGATTAAATAAGAATAACCTGAAAACATAAATACTGAATAGAGATTTTCACAATTAAATCTTTGATTAATTGTATGAACTGAGATACCTGCAGCAGCATGTTTGGTATATCATAGCTGAATACCTCCCCCTGCTGAGTAAACATAGGTACTACCAGCACCACATCAGTAGATGCAGTGTAGAGGTATCTTAATGGCAGTGATTGACTACAAATACACATCCATCATAACATAAATGAATACAAAATAAATGGTAAAACAGCTACAAATGCTATGGGTTAGTCCAGTGTACAGAGGTGAGTACAAAAATAGCAAATATTTTCACAGCTGCATGGTCGTCATCAAATTCAATATACGCTTACACATTCTGAATCCTGCTAAATACTGAGACACAGGGAGAGAGTCAGGATCAACAAAACCAAATCAAAAGCTATGAAGTTTGACAAAAATGATCAGCACTACCTGATTTTAAGACACACAGAGTCAGAGTTTACCACAAATCTTTTCACATCTGTTAAAGGGTATAGTTAGACATTTTGGGAAATACACTTACTTGCTTTCTTGCAGAGAATAAGATGAGAAGATTGCCAGACTCTCATGGTTGTTCGGTAAATACTTAGACTGGCTCTGTCTAAAGATAAAAAATAGCCTCTAAAAGTCACCAAACACATTATGTCTTCTTTGTGTTAATCCGGACAAAAAAATCACAGTGGAAAGGGGGTGTTGGTTTGTGTGGGACTATTTCTTGGAGCAGTGAATTTTAGGGCTTTTCCATTGTCACTTTTAGCCATGCAGAGTCAAATCATGCTGATTTACATTTACATTACCAGTTATAACGATGCTCAAGATGGAAAATCTCTGAAGTAGGGCCAAGTTGTGCCCGACCCACCTCCAAGCGGCTTGTGGCGACGTCTCAACGACCCGCAATGACCTCCTCAAACAAGCATGTGTTGCGAAAATCAGCTTAAGTTAGTGCTGACGAAAAAAAAACAACAACTCCTGATTTTGCTGCTTCATAATAAAATCTTTTAAGTAAAAAAATATAGGGGCACTTATTGTGAAGAATTTATAGGAAATTAAATGCGTATATCCACTGTTTTACAGCTACTTGACTAAAGACAAGCATGTCATTAGTTAAAGACACATCTTCAAGCGGGCAGCCCTGTTGTAATGGAGATGCAAGTCCCTGGCGTGCAACTGATGTGCCAAGATAAACCGAGTCAAGCCAAGTCAGCACGTGTCTAGAAACAGGGCTTTGACCAGGCGTCAGTGGACGGACAGAGAAAGATTTGCATTTGACACCTGAGATCATCCTCAAACAAAAGCAGGACTTATGTTCTGCTCATTTATACGACCGCTTCTTATCACGTGACTGAAATCCGATACTGAACAACCAAACCATCTCCATGACAACTGAGCAAACTCCATCTGTTCAGGAGGTTTTGGAAACACCAAGTAAGTAGAGCTTATGTTGAGCATTTTCCTTTTTTTTTTTTTTTTTTGCCAAACTGCTGTTTCCAAAGTTAAGAATGAACCTTTTAGCTCATAATCCACATATAAATAAAGAAATTATTGCAGTATATTTGACATAATTCTTTTCACATTATTTAGGGTATTAAAGCAAATCAGAATCACTGAAGTGTACAGAGTTGTACCGTAAGTTCCTAAAGTATGTATACATTTATAAATGAAACAGTTTCAGTAATTCTACAGCCTTTTCTGAATTTTAAACTTTTGAAATTAAATGCTTGGAGATTCTCTTCCCAGTGGCTCAATATTTTTGGATTCTTCTGGTTGTACTGTACACTGAATTCTGCAAAATATTTACTATGACGCAACATAAACTACTATCAATGCATTCATGAAAAAACAAAAAGGTAGAAAAGGAGTCCAACTACAGCAGTTACGTATGGCAGCCTTCTTAACCAGCAGGGTGGACGTTGAGAAAGCACAGGGCTGCTTCAGTGTTCAGCTACCAGTGTACCAGAGGCCCAGGACAGAACTCCAGAGTCCAGGGTCAGCTCTCTGTATCACAGTGCAGAAGACTGTTTGTGTGCATGTGAGTGTGTTTTCCAGCATTCCAAGAGCTCAAATAATTTGATGTTGCGGCCCTTAGACCATGGCAGAGCCCTCGTGGTCATGCTTTTTGTTCCAGAAATCTAGAACTCGAGTCTCAGGCTGTGAGAAAAGGGGCTCTTATCAATCAAAATCCCTGCTACAGTGAGCCGTCTCTTAGATCGGGGTGACGCTGAGGTCTTCTGACAGAGAGAAGCCTGAGTCTCGGTCACGTGTGGGTTTCTCAGCTTTGGTGTGTCTCCTGACATCCTCGTGTCCGTAGCTGGCGTGGCGCTTCAGCAGCAGCTTGGGCATACAGGACGAGGAAGTGTGGAGACCTAACGTCAGTCCCAGGCCGGTCCCTGAGGAGACACTGGGGGCGGAGCTGGTGTTTGTAATGGCTGGGGCTTTGGGTGTAACCAGTGGCAGGCTCTCCGCCTCGTAGCTCTGCTCATCGTAGGCGTAGTTGACGTTGCCACAGGGGAAACTCTGCAGCTTGGCAAGGTCCATGCCAGCTTTGGTGCTGCCACCTGCTGGGGGCTTGTGGGTAGAGGTGCTGGGAGCAGCTTGAGCCTGGCAGGAGGGGGACGGAGTTGAGGAGGTGCAGAGGTTGGTGTTGTCGCATCCAGCCTCGCTGCTCTCTAAGGCAGTGGTGCAGGTCTGAGTGTTAGAGGTGGAGGAGCTTGAGAGAGGCATGGACTGAGTGTGAGCGAGTGTTTTCTTCCCCCTGAAGTTCTCCAGCACCCAGGAGCCGTATGTGGGGTTCCACAGGTTCTTTGTCTTGTTCTTCAGCCTCTGGCTCCCTGAGGAGGAGCTGTTTCTGGAGCAGGGGCGGTGGTGAGGAGGCTCAGGGTGGAGCCAGTGTCCTCCTCCTCCTCCTCCTCCTGCTGCTGCTGCTGTGGACAGACCAGGGGCGGGAACAGGCTCGGCCCAGGACGGCTCCAGAGCCTCACGGCACGATGTCACCTCGTGGTGGACGGGTTGGGTTCTCTGGAGGAGCAGACGGGGTTTGGTCGGCTGTGGAGGGAGAGGGGAAGTACCCAGGCCCAGAGAGGAGAGACCCAGCTGGGAGGACGAGTCCTGCGAGACAGGATGGGACACAAGGAGTGGAGTGAGGCTGGAGGAGGTGTGGTCAGAGGGACGGATGACTCTGCTGCCATCGTCTTCTGAGGTGGGGGTGTATTCCATAGGGAGGGGTGTGTTAATCACATCTGGGTCCTGATGAAGAGTAGCGAAGAGGAAAATAAGTAAAACAGGATGGAAAAATTAGAAAGGAGCAACAATCTAAAGGGACAGTTGACACCAAACAGACTTAACTGTGAGCAGTTTCATGTAGGAACTACTTTCTTTCTATGATAGAATCTACTGAAACTACTTTCTTTCTACTGGGTTTGATTTGCAATTTTTGGCAGAAAATCCCTACAGCTGATATCTCCAAAATTCATACCAAAATGACAGATGGATAAATAGAAACATTTACTTTTGATTGTGGGATGAAGTGTCCATTTAAGAAAGACTGTTAAATGACATTTCTGAGTGTGATATAGTGCGTACCTGAGAGCAGTAGTTAATTCTCTCCAGGATGGTGGAGAAGTTGGGTCGATGCTCAGGACAGTGCTGCCAACACTGGGTCATGATCCGATAGCTACAGAGTAACAGACACAAATATCAGATATCAGTAAGATAAAGGTCAACTTTTACTGACATGACCACAGATTAAGTGACATAATTTTTTAATATTTAATATTATATTTATTGCATAATGATAACGGTACAGAACAGCTGATAAACTGTAAAATTAACCCAAATGGTGAACATAATAAGTGACAAGAGAAAACAAGAGATTTAGAAGAATTCTGAGATAAATTTTTTTTATACAATTGTCTGTATTATGTATCTCTCCTCCTGTCTGTTTCTGTTTCTCACACACATAATAAGCTTCTTTTTTTGAAAAATTCAGTTTTCTTCTGCCTGATGCTTAGCCACTGTCCTATTAGATCATTGGTTCATTCATCTCTGTGAATATAGCTTGTGTTCAGGTCTTCACTGTGCCCTTATCCTGTGAGATTTGTTTAAACTTATATCTTAAGTAATAATCAAAATTGAAAAAATAACAATTAAACAAGATATAGGCTTACTGTATATCTTAAAATATAAGTTTTCTTACACCCCTTTAAATCAAGGAGGACTTGTGTCCCCCCATGAAACTTTGATGACCTCTAGTGGGCTTCAGGAGCCTCAGGTCAAATTGGTTTAACAATGATAAATGTTCTTGTCCTCACTGCTTATACATGACTTTGTGCATGCAAGTTTTTTGATGAGAAATCTTTTGTGTAAAGTCATATGTTCAGGTTCAGGTTACTTTATTGGTACTTGTAAGTAGGGGTTAGGGTTATTTGGTTTGCTGTAGAAGATGAGGTATCCATCCTGATGCACATTTTAGAAACACCACAGACACCAGACAAAAATGATAAAAGTACTCAAGGCTCCAAGGACTAGATCTATTGAAATAAATAAGATAAAATGCAGGTTAAAAAAGTCTGTGCAGTGCTGCTATGACTTGTTCATCTGAGTAATGGCTGCTTGAACAAAGTTATTTTTATGCCACTTTGTTCTACACCTGGGGACTGTAAACCCCCGTCAAGAAAGAAGAAGCTTAAAGTCACTGTGTAGAGGGTGGGCGTCGTCATTTAAAATAGAGCTGGTTATCTGCTGTAACCGTCTGGTGTACAGGGACGCTGGATTAAGCAGTGACTCACTTTGATTCAGAGTTTCTGTTCTTTAAAGACAGGTTTCCATACCGTGACACCAAAGAAAAAGATCAGATAGATTCTATAAAAACATGATAGAATAAGGTTGCCATTGTTTTGGAAATAGGACAGTTTCCTCAAAGAAACAAAACACTTGCTTTTAAGTTAAGGGTTGAGTCAATAATGTCCCAAGATATTTGTGAGTTTGACCATATTCCACTGTCTGACCTTTGACTTGATGTCAGCAGTCATGTCTTCTAAAATGAAATATCATATCTTTGGTTTTGAACATGTTACTGGGCTTTAAATATCCAAAAGCCACTATTTTGGCTTTATTACCATCCAGATACAAATTGGTGTCTATTTAAGACGCAGTCTGTCCACACCTTCTCTCTTACAGCTTTAGTGTATTCCTCCCTGCCACTGAAACTCCTCAAAACTCAAGCTCTCTACCCTCAAACCATCTAATCCACCCTCTACACTCGACTCCACCATTAGATAATGGGATCTTACTGGTCTTATAGGCATTAGGGACTTAAACACTGACATTTTTAATAGTTTTGATGATCTGTTTAGAAAATTTCTAGTCCCAAAGTTTCCCTCTTTTCCTGATCACCCACCTACCAGTACTGGAAAAAACTCATTTTTAGCCTTGATGATAAAGGACTGATCTCTGCATTATACTCTCAACTGATGTTTCTAGGAGATCAAGCCTAAACAAAGTTAAAATCAGATGGAAGGTCAAACTTAACGTGTATCTGACTGAACACTGGACAAAAGCACTGAGGAGCATAAGCAAAGTTTTTGATGAATCTTTGTACTGTTCTGTCCGTTGTGATGTATTTATGACTCTGTCCTTTTAACTTATACTTTATCTTTTGTGCTGTCCATTGCTGTGTTGGACTGTCTTTAACTGTTTTCTTCTGTGTGTTGTCTATTGCTGTGTTGCTTTCAGCTTGCAAAACAGTTGCCCTCTGGGATCATACTAAAGTTGAAGAAGTCCTCAGCTTGACAGCTACTGGGCAATAGTTTTTTAAAACAACCAGTGAAGTTCTTGGAATAACATTAAGACCTTGCCCACTCACAGCTGTATTTGATATAGCAGACGAAACTTTGAATACAAATCAGTCTGACATTTTTGCATTCACATCACTTTTGGCCCATAAGGCGGTCCAGTGGTCTGCAAATCTGCTTCTCTTCCATCTGCTGCTGCTTGGCTAGAGGACGTTGTGTTTTTTCTAAGACTAGAAAAGATTAAATTTACACTGGGGGAAACTGTAATGAAGTTCTATTTGAAATGAGAACCCTTCTTGACCTACTTGGGAATCTCAGGGAGCTGCCCGCTGGATGAAGGCATGTGTAGTTGGGGATTTGCTTTTTTTTTCTCTCTTTGACTTTCACTTGCACCTTTTTCCCTTTTTCTTTTTTTTATTGCAAATTCCACAGGATGCCTGATCAATAATAAATGAATGTATTCTGAGCCATCCAACATGTTAAAGATGTACAGTGTAAGGGCTTGTCTCACAGAACAGTGCAACAAGTACGGCTGTGAAAATATGGACTTGTATTTGTGAAGTATTGTATTATGAACACAACAGCTGCCAATGTTTGTTTTAGGAGGGCAGGTGAGTGGTATGTTGTTAGTTCATGTCATACAAGCAGTTATCTTAAATTAGGGGTCAGTAACCAATCATTTTTGCATGCATTTCCTGCCTGTACTTACACGGGCCCTGGACAGCTCTTAGGAGGATCCATCCTGCCTCCGCTGGTGACAAACTCCAGCACCTCTTGGTTGGTTTTACAGGGATATGGCATGTATCCCAGAGAGAAGATCTCCCACAGCAGCACCCCAAATGACCTGCAGGGGGAGAAACAGGTCAACAACTGAACTGACTCCATCACGTGGCTCACACGTTGAACCTCATCTAATGCTCCTCAGACTGAAGACAACAGAGTGAATACTATATATTTCAACTAGCTGGAGATGTAATCATGCATTGACTAAACTGCAAACCTCCTCAGCTCATGTTTGGTGCCTATAGTTTACTGCAGCTCAGTCCTAAAATCTGAAAGCATGCATGGATATTTGTAATATTTATAGAAAGCAAATAATATAGTCTCAGCTTAATAGGGATGCCTTACACAAGGTAATGAGACCATGTGCGAGAAGATCAGCTATTTCTGTATAGTTATTCTGGCTGCCACCTGGTTGGATTCTCCTTGAAATCAGGTGAAATGAGCCTGTGTTCATGTTATGTCTTAGCCAAGGTTAGCCAGTTAAACAAATCAGGATTATTTAGATGATTTTACTTCTAACTGTAAGGGAAGGACATGCCATTGAAAGACAACAAAAAGAAAAGAAAAATACTTTTTTAACAGGCATGGCTGGGCAAATTGGAGCATCACTGGAGAGATAAACATGTTGTTTGGCCATTTTCTTTAATGAATTTTTCCCTCTGAGGAAGGGAAGCTGCGTGGAGATGGTGCCTTTACACACACATGAGTACAGTGGATTTATCTGGTGTGCTGAGCAAAAGTATGTAAACTGAATGAACTGTGGTGTTAATTGGAAAACTCTGGAAGCGCACAACATGCCTGTGGTGTCCTCAATGTACGTGTTTGGGAGTAAAGGGCTGAAAACCAACACTGAATGCTCCTAATTGTTGAGCCCTCAGGCAGCACTGCATTAAAAACTACATTTCGTGGGTGTGTTAGTGTCTATGGCATCATGGGTAACTGTTACATCTGTGAAGGCCCCATTAATGCTGAAAGGTACATACAGGTTTTGGAGCAACATATGCTGCCATCCAGACAACATATTGGTTAGGGACAATGACACATTCAGCAGCTGTAAGAACACCGTGGCTTCATGCCTGCCTTCAGTCCAGACCTGCCTCCCATTGAAAATATATGGTGCAGTAGAAGCGCAAAATAAGACAACTGGACTGTTGAGCACCTGAAGTTGTATATCAACTGAGAATGGGAAAGAATTTCACTTTCAAAACTTCAAAGTTTCCTCAGTTCCTAAATGCTTATGAGAAGAGATCATGTAACACAGCACAGCACAGCACAAAATGCAAGTTGGCCTTTGTGCTTATTGGCTCTTGTGTGGTCTGTGGCACTGTTAAATTCTGTTCTCACTTCAGAACAAACAGAATTACACAAGTACTGATGAATACCACAAAAGATTTGCACACACAATTTAAGCTCAAATCTGTGCGTACAAACATTTCATGCAAATGGCCCAATGTCAGTATTCAGTTTAACTGCACCAAATTGTAGTTGATGTCGGACTTATTGTCACCACCGTCTGACTTTGTCATCTCCACATAAAAATTCTAATTGCAACTATAAAAGTCAGATTTACACAACAGTTAATAAAACTCTGTTTTGTTCGGACTTGATCTGTAAACAAATCTGTTTTCCATTCTCCAAACGTGACATTATGACGTTGTTTGACTTATGTTTCATATTTGACTCGTCTTGTCATTGAAGAAGTGGCTTGGACCGTGTTCCTCACTGCGTTCTTTGTTCAGTAAGCTGTGTCTTGAATACAGATGCTGTTCTGTCTTGTAAGGATATTCATTTGATATACTGCTTTTTAAAAGCTGAGTTCTCTGTAGGTCTGTGTGGTTTTTGGAGGAGGAGTAAAAATCAAGATGTTTTTGTACTGACAGTCCTTTAAACAAGCTGCACTTTGCTGCTGGGATTTGTCAACACTTAAGAGGAAGAAAACAATATGTCTGATACGAATAAAAAATTATTTCAGTGTGAATCTATTTTCAAATTTTAAGCCCATTCAATGTAAGTTGTTAGTCTAGAAAATAAATCAGGAAAGCACAATGCCTATTAAGATATATGAATAATGCACTGTGACAGCACTCTGCATGTTATCCAGCATTTATCAAGGGCCTGTAAATGTATATCATTAACTAAGAGGTGTCATACAGAGTAAAAAGTAAGCAGTATCCAGTTTTTAAATTGAAAACAGTTCCTCTTTGTGGGTTCACGCTGTTGGAGCCTCACACAGTATGATATATCATGTGTTTAGGATTTATACCATGTATCAGTCTTGCAAGTAAAAATTCCCTCCATGAAGGCCTCCGGTGGCATCCATTTGACTGGCAGCATGGCGCGGCCACCTTTCCTGTAATAGCTGGCTCTGAGAGAAGAAGAGGAAAAAAAAAAAAAAAAAAAAAAAAAAATCAGATTAAGGAATGTGCATTTGTCAGTTTTGAGGAGAAGAAGAGGGTAAATTTGCACAAGGCCATGAACTCTATAAGTACATTTAGGATCTGGCCCTGTGGAGGATAATAAGAAAGCTTTTCAATCGGTCCCCCATCATCCCTCATCAACCCAGTGCTGCCTGGAGTCCTGAGCCCATGAAACACATCATAGTGAATCATCCTGTGTAGTGGTCGACTGATATGGGTTTTTCAGTGACCAATGCTGATACTGCTGATATTTACAAAGCAGGGTGACCGATAGGCGATACATGATGCCAATATCAAAAGAAAGAAGATTATTCCATGCACATTACAGTCTAATATACATGGTTATCTTACCCAGTAACATGCCATTTTAATTAATCAATTCAACAGAAAAATACACTGAGTCATGCTACAGAAATCAGAAATGTGACTGAGCAGGATACAGTATGCGTCATTCAATTGCATTATTCTATACATTATATTATACACTAGATTTGCTTTCATTGGGGATGTGCAAAAAGTGTTTTAACATTTAGAGAAGATGGTGGAGACTGAAGATATTTAGGTTAACATTTACAGTAGGATGCATGAGTTACAGTCCAGGGCTTGAAGCTAACTTTTGCGCTACAATGCAGATGCAGCACACAGACCTGTATATGTCTCGTGCCATGCCAAAGTCTCCGATCTTGGCTACTCTTTCTGGTCCGGGGCAGGTGAGCAGGCAATTTCTAGCAGCAATATCTCTGAAAAAACACAGGATGTATGTTACAAAATCTTGTTTCATGATGGCAAGACATTCTCCAAACTCCCAAATAAATTAGTTGAAAAAAAAAACAAAAAAAAAAACAACTTTTTTTTTTACGGAGATCATATAAAGATGGGTATAAACCAATTTTCAACAGGATTTACATTAACTTAAAACTTGTCATGTTTCCTGCTGCAAGACTAGAATATTGACCACTGTAGTTCACAGTAAACAAGCAGCAAGCAACTGCACTAATATGCATATTGGTAATTAATAGTGTGTCTGCATAATATGCTTCTATCTGATAGTTTACTTTTGGTACTACTCATCTACATCAATAGTGTTTATTTTCTCATAATCACTCATGTTAACCAATGCATAACCAGCAAGCTGCTTTTGACCATCAGGCCCTATGAAAAATTTCTGAGGGCATCACTGTAAACAAGGTTCACAGTTTATCAAATGTGTGGCTGTCCACAAGTCTGTCCATGTAAATATATACTGTATTGCTGCATTCTTTGTCACCCATCATTATTTTTGTCTCATTGATTTTTTTAACTCATATTTTGAGGAACCCATCTTCTACATGTAGCTCTCAATTACACACAGGAGAGTAAAGCCCTGATACCACGTTTTATTTTTGTCTTGTTGATCCCCGTATTCACTTGACTTCTCAGCAGTAATAATTGGGTGTGGATGTGAACCTGTGTATGAAATGGTTCTCCTCCAGGTAGCGACAGCCAAAGGCGATGTCTCTGGCCATTTGCAGAAGATCCCGCATGGTGAGAGAGGAGGCCTGGCCCTGGAGACAGCACAGCTCAGTTTAGTGAACGACACTCACTTACACAAACACACATGCAGAAGGGTGCAGTACGGACGTACAGCTCGTGGCCTGTTCTGTCTCAAGAAACTCTTCATGTCTCCTCCGGTCATCAGCTCCAGCAGGATGAAACGTGGCAGGATGTTCAGGCTGACGCCGATACAACGCACAATGTTCTCATGGTTGAACTTGCTGTGTGGACAACAACAGTTGGGTTAGTTTTGTTATGTAAAGTGTACACTCTTATATAAAGGCGCTAACTAGAACCATAAAGCGTGTTTCATTTTTTTTCCCCATAGGAGAACCCTTCCGGGGTTCCGCCTGGAACAGTTTCAGGGAGTTCTACTTTTCACAGATGGTTCTGCATATAACCCTTTATGGTAGGTTCCAGCAACCTAAAGAGTTATTCACAGAACCATCTGTGAAAGGTTTCACCCAGGACAAATCATGAGCGGTTCTACAGAGAACTCTTCTATACTGTAATGGTTCCACCCAGAGTGTTCTTCAAGGATTTCATGAAGAACTCTATCTTCCAAAAGGGGTTCTTCGGATGACGAGGATTCCTACTAGAATCCTTAGTCTTACAAAAAAAAACAACCCTTGACAAACCATTTCTACAAAAACAGGGTTCTTCAGAAGCAAACGGTTCTAGATAGAACCTTAGCCTTTTAGAACACCTATTTCTAAGAGTGTATTTGTCACTCAGGAAGCTTTGTTTGATGACCCTACTTGCACTCGTTGTCCTATGAAGACAGAGGGTTCTCATTTACACGTTCTTCTGGGAATGCTCTCCAGTGGCCATGTTCAGCCTCCAATCTTTCTGAGAACTTTGAGATCAATGTGTCTCGCTTGCCTATCACACTCAAGCTGAACAATCTGTCCAGTTTGGGCCTGACACTGATCAAAGAGCGAATGCTATTAGCTGGACTTGCAGCAGTGAAAAAATTGATTGCTACATGCTGGAAGACTCTCCGCTCCTTCTCCCATCAAGTGTGGCTTCTAATGTACCTGGATATCATGCATCTGGAGTTACTGACAGCCTGAGTACCCAGGGGCAAAGAAAGTCTCTTTCTGTTACCATCATTTTCCCTTTTTGACACTGGAAGACACACTGTTTGTAGTTAACACAAGAAAGGCTGTCTTTTTTACTATTTTTATTACTGTTGAACGTTATGAATTTGATGTTTTTTGTTTTTCTTCTCCTACCTTACTCATTTATTTTCTGTTTTTATTATTTCTGGACTTATTTTCCTGTTACTATTAAGGTAGATTATGGGCACTTTCTCATTCTTCTGTGATCAACTGTGGTTGTCAGTCTGTGTGTTTGTTTTTCTTTGGGTATTATTGTAAATCGATAAAAAAGACCTTTGAAACAAGAGAAAGACAAAAGACAACAGTGTAGATGAGAGAGAGAGAAGAGTTTTGCCCTGCAATTACCATATGATAAAACTGAATTTTCAATCCTTAAACACATCAAACAAATGCATGCAACACACATTGAGGAAGATAACAGGTTGTGTAAATTATGCAAATTTGTTTTGTTTTTTTCTGTATTGTCCTTATTATGCAAACTGACGCCAGGTGATTGGCTGAGTTATCTGTCTAAACTTCAAACAATCAGATCAAACTCTTGGTGAAGCAGTTGAGTGAAGAACAAAAGCATCTTTTCCATGGAGAAAAGCTTTCAGCGCCATTCTTTGTTCTCTTTTCAATTCAGAAATACTCTCCAGTTCTAATATAACTGACGCTATCACAGTATCTACACTAATCTCTTCAGAAGACGGGTTGTTTCCATTGGCGCTTCTCACTGTTGTCACACCTAAAACCATGCCCATAGCTGCCAGCAGTCCCTCCTAGGATGTTGATTGTAATTCATGTTGCTACCCTGGTTTCTGGTCAGTTTTTCTAAATAATGGTGTCTTGTAAGCCTGTGTTGCCTGGACACATTATTTGTGCATGACATAATAATAAAATCAAGTCAAATATTAAAATGAACAAATCCTCAGCTCCTGTTTTGGGAAGATTCATTGCAAATATAGTCAAATGTGCCCCTGATCTCATTGAACTGTACAAAAGAAATGCTGTTAATAAACTCTTAAAGGAAAACAGAAACAATTCAAGCTTTAACCAGCCTGCAAATGAAGATTTGAAAAGTGCACATGGACAGAAATGTCAGCACAAATTAAGTTTTAGTTAAAAAAAATAAAAAAATAAAATAAAATAAAATTCTGATTTGGTGCATGCTCAGTTTGAAATATTCTTACCAATGGCTTCAGCAGATTTTAAGCAGTGTGATAATTACAGTGAATAAAGGGACTTATCTACATTTTTTTGCTGACAGGCTTCATCAGTATCTCAGCTGTCAGGCACTTTTTCATTGTTTAAAATTCTGGGCCAGTGAAAAAGCTCATAGAGCACACAGAGTAGTCTGAAAGGGTCTAAAAAGAAGATGCTCCACTTCCTGGTTAAATCTAGTGGGTTTACTTTGCTCTTACTTTGAGTTCCATGTGAGGAATAAGCACTATTAAAATGATAACTCTTCAATCTACAGACATAACTCCTCTTGTGCCCAAAAAACATTGATTATCCTTATTCTGTATTTACTCACAATCAAATCTTGTCCTGAGATAACAAATCTAACCTGTCAAATCTAAAATAACAAATTTTCCTTAAGGAGTTTAGTTAAGTGAGAGAGAGCGATATCTGGCTCATCAAACAGTGGTTTCCTGTTTGAAAAGTCTGTCTGATGGCAAAATAAAGTGGTGAAAATAAAGTGAAAATAGATATAGATTAGAAAAAGAATAGATTGTAGACAACGTAGACATCTCCCTGGCTGATATTAACAAAACTCTGCAACTCACAAAAAAATAAAAAATAAATAAATAAAAACTCTGCAACTCACAAAAAATAAATAAATAAATAAATAAATCTGAATGGATAAACAGCACTACTACACTTAACTTCCATGCTGGTACATCTCTCTGGTTCCCCCGAGTGGGAGCGTGCCAACCCCATTTACAGTAGTTAACACACACTGAACTCATATAACCCCACTTCAAATAATCTGAACTACCCCTTTAACTTCAGTATACATCTGACCTCGACTGTATTAGAGGGGCTGAAACGGTGCTCCAATTTAAATGATCCCCCTTTATTTGGATCAAATCTCTCTGAAAACATTGCTAATGAAGCACAAAGAGCAGAACAGATGTTTTGGAATCAGCTTCATTACTGGTACTTGCCAATTAACATCTCACAGATCATAAACAAGAGTTAAACTGTATTACTGTTAGTTTCTGATACCAAATCATATCCCTGCAAATATGATTGTCACTAACAAATTGACCTCTCATATAATTAAATGAAACAATCATCTAATAATACGAGAGGCCATTGTGTATGTTGCTAAGTTTCACATCTGGCTCCAGCTGTTGTTTGCTTTAACTCAAAAAACATGTATGGTTATAAAACAAAGTCAGTTTGTGCCTGAGGACATGAGTTGACTGGTTTTTCACACGTCATGTCTACTATAAGACGGATGTACTGAGTGAATCAGTGTGTGTGTGATGTACATAGGAAGTGTAGCTTTGCACCTCATAATCAGCGCCTCCATCAGGAAATCCATTTCATCCTGTTCTGAGCAGATTTCTGGAAGGGTCTATGGAGCACAAAGAATCAGAGTAACAGAGTGAGGTGAGTGTGTGCCATTGTCAAGAGGAAAGATCATTAGACCTAATCAGCAGACTATTGAAAACCAGGCAAACACATGTGGAGCTCACTCAGCTTTTTTCTTTTTTTATCTTGTATATTTTTTAAGCCAAGCAATCTGAGGTCAGAGACTGAACACATTTGTTTTTTCATGCAGTCATCATGATTTTACATTGCATGTGATTTCATCTATGCATAATGTAGATTTTTTTTTAAACACATCAGACCAACTAGCCTGGGAACTGGACAAATCTGCCAAGTTCATATTTTCATTCTCTCTGGCAGACACGTCTGGCCCCACTGCCGTCAAGACACAATTCACCCAGCCTTGGATCGCGTCAGACCAATCACAACTCCACTGTGGAGCTGGTAGCAATGTTACCTTTGCTTTCAGCTATACTTTGTGTAATGGTGGGACAGCATTATACAAATTCTCAGGAATTGGTTGAATTTGCGTGAATTGTTGCAATTGCGACGTCGCAACTTCCTGCAAGGACTGATATTTGCATCTCTT
The DNA here is from genome assembly GCF_056507025.1 of Lutjanus erythropterus. Lineage (NCBI taxonomy): Eukaryota > Metazoa > Chordata > Actinopteri > Lutjaniformes > Lutjanidae > Lutjanus > Lutjanus erythropterus. Next base: position 13,072,114 of record NC_139334.1, read on the forward strand.
ACTATTGGTTTTAAACTAAAGTTTCAGACATACTCAAAAATCTCACATACTGTTTCAGCGTACCAAACAGCATGTTACTATGGAATTTCGGAAATAGCAAAAACTATGACACGCGTTTTGCTGCTCCAACTGGTTGCAGGTCTATCCAGTTGTATCCAGGGGCGTTTTGATGTGCACATGTTAGTGAGAGGTTCCAGACTTCACATTTGCTAATAAGTCTGGTGACAAAAACAAACCACCTTATTACATTTTATGTAGTGAGTGAAGCAAATAACCTTTCTCTGAATGAACGCATTACAAGAACCTGTCTTTTAAAATCCCACATGCGTGTGTGACCTTTACTGTACATCCAAGAAGGAGAAGCACCCCTGTGGAGATGTTGAGTGATGTATATGTAATCAACATTACTCTTGCTGAGGTGCTATCACCTAACATTTAGTGTGACTTTTCTGTATGCGCCTTCACAGAGTGCGAGCTGACCTTTATGGCCACCTGCATGGGACTGTTATCACCACTCATCCCCAGAACTTGTCCCTCATAGACTTCACCAAATGCACCATGGCCAAGAGCCCTGAAAAAGTGAAAATACAAAAATTAAAGTAAAAACATCAGTACTATGCAGTGTAAGTATGGGCATCAGGACACAGAGAGACATCAGAACCTAAAACTGAAATTTGACATAATATCCAGGTGTGCTGTACCTGAGAAGTGTTATGTTCTTGCGCGGTACTTCCTTCAGTTCATTGAGTGAGGCGGCCTTCCCTGCAAAGCAGTAGTTGGGGTTGTAGTCTGTCATGATGGTGGAGGAGCGGATCTTGCTCAGCTTGTACTCTGGACTCTGTAGACGCCCTCTCACTGCGTGCAGGTCATTCTTCCTGCGGTACCACACTAAAGACAAAGAAAAGACAAAGACAAGCTTGTTTTACGTCAAAGTCTAAGAGGTTATTTACTTATTTTTTTTTTTTACAAATCATAACCTTAACTGAACCCCACACTTACATGTAAGTTGTAGAGGTAACTTCCTGACTATCTGCTAACTGTAGGAACGGTAACACAAGGAGGGGTCAAGCCACATCTCAGAAGTCGATACAAATAGATGTAAAAACAAACATCTTAAAAGAGTACTCCACCAATTTAAACTTGTACCAATATAACATTGTTGAACTCACAATGTGCCTTGCCACAACCTTGTGCCTAATTGATTGATTAAACTACATTTTATATTCAGCATTCCTATTTTTGATTAAATAGTTAACTGCCAAAAACTGTCAACAGTCCTAAAACCTTACAGTAAGAAACCAACAATCACTATCACATTCACTGTGAGGAGGAAGAAACTGGAAACAGAGTAAATGTCAGTATCATTAAGAATGTTTGATGGGATTTACCTCAACGTGTTGACACTGTTGGGGCAATGGTGTATCATATGCCTTTATATAAGCTTTTTTTTTCTATCAGAAATGTTTTGCACTGGTCAGGGAGTACTCGGCTGAAAAAATTCAAAGGGGGTTTATTATTGACAAAAGTTTGGGAACCACCATTGTCATTCTAGTAGTGGCTAATGTAGCCTCGAGCCGCTAGCCTAAAACAGAGACGAGAAGCAGGCTACAGAGGTCTGGTAACCTCACTTCTGTCTAACTCCACAACATCAGATTCTTTTGCTTTCAAAAGTGTGGTCTTCAGCCCAAAACAATGCTGACTCAAGCAACATCACTTGAGGCACTTCATCAGACCTTGCATATATACAGTAGTACTTCCCAAGACCTGTAAACACATATTGATTTGGAAAATCAGTGGAGTTCCCTTTTAAGAAGACAAATCTGTCCACACACAAAACAAATTGTTTTGCTGGATGCAGGTGGGATGTCCCCTCTTTGGTTACTGCACCTAGACTGTCTGTTCCAGTGAGTTTGGACTCACCCTCCGTGGAGGCAGCCCACGTCCCCGATGCAGGTTGGTAGTCTGCCAGGGAGGGGGCGTTGCGTGCAGGTAAGAGGTGCCGTCGAGCCATCGCCCGGTGCAGGTGCTAAGGACTCAGTGGGGTTTTGGGAGGAGGGGTGGGATTAGGAGGAGAAGGAGGAGGAGGGGGGCAGGAGGAGGAGATGGGACGCCCAGGGAACAGACTACCTCCCTGCATGGGGGAGAGCTCAGGTGAAGAGACACCATTAACCTGAAGGGTGTGTGTAGGTGTGTTTTTGCAGCGGAAAGCAACATGTATGTAACTGCACAAATGTCATGTTTTTGTTTTAGTACTTGATTTATTCACTTCCACACAATTACACACAATGCAGTTAGTGAAGACGTCACACTAAATCATCCATTTTTCATGAAAAAGGTTTTCCTGTTTTTTCCTGTTGTGCATAGAAGTGAGCTTAGTCTGTACTTTGGTAATTATAGGAGTCATGCAGTTACACTCCACAGCGGTTTGTTAATCACTGGTTATAATTAGCAAAACAACCGTCTTATCTGCAAGTAATATCAGTCTGATTACAGAAGAGCGCATCTATGTCAAATATTTGGTATTATTTCACTAAGAGTTTCTGTCTCTTCTGTACAGAAATTTGTGTCTTTTTTTTCTAAAAAAGACCATTTATCTGATGGTTGACCTTAACACTAACTAAACAACTGAACTGTTGCTCATTTCCTAAAGTCATTCATCACCCCTGTAGTCCTGTTTTGGTTGTCTGCATCAGCAGGAAGAACCAAAATTTCTCAACATTAATTCTTCTGGTATTCTACAGAAAAACAAATGGTTTCTTCTAATGTGCACTTCACACGTTTACATTAACAACTTCATCCAATACCATTATATATCACGAGGGTCTGCCACTAGAAATTACTATCAAGTAATGCAGAGGTAATTTACCTAGAGGCTGCTCACTGCAGAGCAAAGGGGCGGAGCTTGACCTAGTTCAGCACCACCTCTAGGCTCAGCTGCACCCTAAACTGACAGGAGGCCAGTTTCACAACAGTGACTGGCTTAACCCGATATTCCTACCCTTACCCTACCAAATCTCACTCCTGGTGGAGCCACACTAGGTCCAGAGAGGTGGAGCTTAACTAGATCAAATTTGGTTCTGCAACAAGCACAACTTTTAGAGCCCTACTTGAATCTACCTCATTTTAAAAAAAGTTGTTCTACCTCTTTCTCTGCAAGCTTACCTTTACTTGTGGGTCATCTTTTCTTTAGCAGTAACTGAAGGTGAGATTTTAACTGTCAGTTTTAATATCTGTTAACAGTAGTAGCTTATGCTAGCTAACGTTAGCCTCAAAGGCTAGAAAGTTTACCGTTGTTTAGCAACATCATCAGCTGCTCAGCTGCTTCCATCTCCTGGTAGACTTGTCTCTCTCAATGGCTATTACGGTCCTGCTCAGACAGTACTGAAATAATCATCCAGATTTTAACTTCTAAATATCAAACACAAGTAAGCGAGCAACTCAGGATGTTTAAGATTGAATCTGTAAACTCCTTATATTAACCAGATAATGTGGGATGACAACCAAGACAATCAACCAAGGTCCCAGACCAGATTCTTCCTTCAATTCACAAGTGAATCTGAGACAACCAAAACTGCTGTAGTCTGAGCCCAGCTATAGGTTGGCAGAAAAAACAACTTTTCCTCGCTCACGTCACTGCCAGTGAGGGAAACATCTTCAGATTGCTCCTTTAATCCACCTGATTTACTTTTGATTGATCAGTTTCCTCAAAGGAGGGTTATTGAGTTCAGAGTCAAAACTCCAAACGGCTTCTGACGTTCCTAGTTTCCTTGTTATACAGCATACAAGCCCAGACAGCTGAAAATGAAATTGATAATTTTCAGGAAGTCAGTGCCATGCAGAGTTCTCCAGAGGCCCTCACACAAAATTCAGATTCACCAGAACTGACGGTGGGAAAGAGCTTCATTTAATATTCAGCACTTTCAGTGAGGTTATGCAAAGGACAAGAGAGAGCATCTATCGTATATTCACACACTTTAAACAGCACTTGGTGGAAGATCAGTAGATCAGCCAAAATGTCAGGATTCCCTTCCCAATTATCTGCAGCAGACGGTTGTCATAGAGCTGACAAAGGTGCAAAAAAAGTGTTATTAGCAGTATAATCCCTCACTGTCCTGTATGTCTGCAGAGTGACTGCATATGTTGTTATTACAACTACAACTGTATTTGTATAAAGTGTCTGTGGTTAATAATATTAGATCTAGTATAATAGTCAACACAAGACAGTATATATTGCATAGCAGCTTTTGAGACCACGTTCAATACTAATACAACATTAGTGTAAATAGGTAATGTTATATCCATGATTCATAATAAATGGACAGTTCAGATTATTTGAAGTGGGGTTGTATGAGGTACTTATCTATAGTCAGTGTATTACCCACAGTAAATGGTGGTCAAAGCAATGTACTGCACATCAATTTCAGTTTAAGAATATGCTATATTTAGAATATTTCCACTGGTTTGCCTTGCCATCAGACAGCCTTTTAATGCTGTTATATAATCCAAATATTGCTCTCTCTTGCTTAACCAGATGTCTTTTTAAAAACGGTCATTTTACTAATTAGGGAATGAACTTCATTGTTTTCTGTAAATACACACTCACTCTGAAATTGATTCCTGCAACATGTTCCAAAAATGTTGGGACAGAGGCATTGTTTTATACTCAGTATGTGTTTGGGAACTAAGGACTCTATTGCTTATGTTTTGAAATTCCAAACACCAAAACCTTTTTTGTACCTTTCAGCATTAATGGGGCCTTCACAGATGTGACAGGTACCCATGATGCCATGGGCACTCACACCCCCACACCATCACAGATGCTGGCTTTTGAAGTTGTCACTGGTAACAATCTGGATGGGTCCTTTTCCTCTTTTTCCCCAGAGGTCAAGACGTTCATGTTTTCTGAAAACAGTCTGAAATGTGGACTTGTCAGATGTGATGTGGACTATTAGCCCACACAGTTTTTCCACAAAGTGGTGACTGTCACCACATCTTTGTTTGTGAACAACTGAATCTTTTGAGGACCATTCATACTCAATCATGACACTACCGCCTGTTACCAGTCAACCTGTTTTTGACCATTCCACAACTTTCCCAGTCTTTTGTTGCTTCTTTCCAAACTTTTTTGAAACATGTTGCAGGCATCAATTACAGGATGAGTAAAACAATAACGTGTGCCAGTTTGGACATGAAACATTAAATATGTGTCTTTGTACTCTATTAAATTGATTACAAGTGGATAAGGATTTGACAATCAATGCATTCTGTTTCTATTCATGTTTTACACAACATCTCAACTTTTTTGGAATTAGGGTTGTAATCTGTTATTGATTTTTTTGGTGGCTAAAATATGTTTTGATGCTGCAGTACCTTGCTTAGCTTCCTACATCCCTGCTCCTGCTGCCTCTCTAAACTGGGAGTTTCAACTGTCATCTGCTGTCGGTAGTGCACCGACTGTGGAAAAGTACCTCGTACAACCCTACTTCAAATAATATGAACTATCCCTTTAAATATTTGATTGTGGTTGTCTCTTTATCCCTCAGTTGTTGTCTTTCCTAAAGTTATATTACCTCTAAGTGGTAAAATTAAAACTACACAAACTGGTTAATTGTTAATTCCCTAATTATTCCTATTTTAAGCAGTTTATTTGTGCAATAATCATCAGTAAAGCATTTTACAGGGCGTCTGACTGCACAGTTGTCTCATATTACATAAATCTATCCATCTCTTCACTCAGATACCCACCTTCTCTCACATATTCTGTATCACAGTGCTTTGTGTGACTAACATTTTGCTGTATCACAGCTGCTATATCCTTATCATAGTGTCAATGCCCATGGGTTAAGATAAACGTGTGATTGTCACTGTGTGCTTCCCAAAGTGACTGAAAGGCTAATATTTCACCACAGTTCTCTATTTCCCCATATTATTCTTATTTTCATCTGTATATAATCATAATTGTTTCAGGGTTTTTTTTTTCAGCCGCTGAATCATAACACCTGACATTTACTGCTATCTAATCTAATCTAATCTTATTCATCAGTACATACCTCCAACTGAGAGAAATGTCCTATTTAAATGTCAAACCTTTCCACTTATCCTTTTTATAGCCAATGGTGTATTTTTATACTAAAGTCATACAGTGAGATGTTTACAGTACATCCCTACTGTTCCCTACCGTTCCGCCTCAATGAGAGCAATCTGTAGGCAATAAATAAGGCATATAAACATTTTGTTATTTAACTACATTATTTCACTCCTCAACTGCAGTATAATTTTGTTTCACACTATATGGCACAAAGTTGTATTTACATACAGCCATCAAGAGGAGAGTGCCACCTGAAATAAGTGCTTACAATGTAAGTGTCCAAAGAATCACTTCATGTGTCAGTAACGTATAATTCAGAATCATATCTTTCTCACAGCTCCTTCAATCATCCAGCACACAGCCAGAGGAGGATGTTCAAACCAACGCTTGTCAAAGGTGTTTCTGTCAGTAACATCTGGAAGCATCTGCACGTCCAGCTGCGCTCACAGCCGGTGGAAAGTGGAGGGCACAGACTGCGCACAGAACTGGAAGAGTCTCTTACTGAGGATGAAGCCGGCGCAGATCAGCACAATGCCGCTCGCAATGGTGGAGACCACAACTGCCAGGATCAAAGATGTTGACATCTGGCTCTGAGGACCCAGGCCTTGGGGAGCTGCAGGGAGAAGGGCCTTGATTAATAGACATTGAAAAGTGTTTAGTCTAGATGCTTCGTGTGCTTCGACTGAGAGGAAGTTTGAGGAATTTATCATTTGATATTAGAGTTTTTCCTACTTGTTTACACACTTTTTCTGAATGTTTGGCTCATTTTCTCAAAACTCTTTCCAAAATGTTTTGAAAAAATGTGAGAAAAGGAAATGAGCTGCATCTTATAAACTTTTTTGTTCTGGCTTCTAGGCTCGCCACATGCATCCTCCATTGCCTGGAGAAGAGGCATGCGTGGGGATGGTGGTCAGAGACCTTCTATCGCCTGCCAAAAGCTCTTTAATTGGGTTTAGGAATGGGGAATATGGTCATAAGTATAAAACAATACAGTAAATTGTGGGAGATCAATGAATGGCTGTCCAGAAATGGGTAGGGACCAAGGTTGGCATGGTGATGCTGGCTAATGGCTGAGCTCATCTGTAGCCTATTATTGTATTAAAGCTCTGATTTCTAAGTCAACAATTAAGCAATTAGTGTTTACACCTGTGAAGTTTGGCTGTTGCCAATTGGTAACTCAAGCCTGGCACTGTGACTGCCAATTGCTTTCCAAAGGAGCACAAGAGGTTTTAATTTTGAAGGTTCTGTCTAACATACTGTTTGTAGTGTTTTTAGTGTGATTTAGATTTTAAAAGGTGAGCACAAAGCAGAAATTGTGCTTGTAATAATGCAGACTTGGTTTAGGGATTTGTTGGACAAGTTTCAGGTTTCGGTAATTGCATTTCAAGTTCCAATTTTAGGGTGTAAACAATTGTGAAAAACTGTCAAATGAACTGTTTATACAAAGTGGTGTTTGTCGGGTGTAATTACACACCTACAGCGCCGATACATGTGACGTTGTCGCTGGCCAGGACTTCGTCCTCATCACAGAGACAGAGGATAAGGTGAGTATCTTCATCTCGTTTGCAGCTTTGCGTTTGACAGTGGCTGCAGTTAAGCTGCACCTTGATCTCACATTCACCGTGACTCTCCATGGCTAGAGGGAACAACGTACACACACATATAAACATGGATGTAAAGGAGAACAAACATCAGACACAAACTCTAATGAGATGAAGCTCATTAGGTTAGCAGCGTGCTCTAACAGGGTCTGGTGAAATGTTTTGTGTTTTGTTTGTTAGCAAATATCTTAAAAAGATCAAACAATAAAACAATCCCACTCACAAATACTGTCTGTGTTGCCAGGGAATGATGCTTTATAACCTCCTCTATGCCACAGAGCTTCAGTGTTGTCCAGAAAATATAACACTGTTGCACTTGAGTCAATTATACATATCCTGTTCCAGTGTTATAAATACTTGTGAGAGCCCCAGATCTGTGGCTAAAAATACTCCCTAATAAATGCACCAAATATGCTCTTTTTGAGAAACATTTGCCCCCAACAGTTCTAGGAAATCAGTTAGACTTTTATAAAAATGAAAGTCCATGAACCCTTTTTATGCATTTACATCTTCAGCTGGAACAAATTAGCTTGGACAGGGAAGTCAGAGGTTATTGAAAGACTGACAGTAATGCCTACCACACACTAGAGGACTTTGAAAATACTTCTAAATGACCGACACCCTCACATCTAAAGACAATGTGTCACAAGTCACAGAGGTTTTAGCCACAGACTAAGATTTTGTAAAGACCTGGCATCCTGAGGAGTCACTACTTACAATACAACAACTATAATCTTTTTGAAATTATTTCCCATCATTCTGATGGAAATTTACAAGCAGAAAAAAGCAAAAAGTGAAAAAAATACAAATGATATTTACATATTTAGAAGATCAAAATAACTACTAAAATATAAAACAGAGAAGAGAAGGAGTGAGAAAGAAGCACAAACAACTATTTATATATTTACAAGTTACAGGAACATTCAGATCCGGAGAGCAAGAGTGAGAGAAACTCAATCACACTGTGAAAAGTTCCAATCCGGAAGATAGTTTTACAACAACTGAACTCCTTCTCTGTCAGCAAGTGGCATCCTCCTGTCACACACACACACACGCTGTCTGCCTGCACACAGCTCAAGATGCTGGAGAGAGCTCAAGTATTGGTTGTTGACAATATTTATGTCACTGAGCTACACTGTTTGCATGAGCCAAGACTTATAATCATATTAAACATGTTTAAACATGATTTTATTTGGACATCAAGACAGGAAAAAGATTGGACTGAGTATTTTGGCCAGCTTAAACCAAACAAGTCTGTGCTTCAACAACAACACTAATGACTTTATTAATTGGACTTTTGTTTGAGACAGTGAGATCTTTTCAGAAGTCATTTGGTGTAAAAAAAAAAAAAAACTAAATTAGGCCAGCCTTGACCTTTAATCTCTGAAAACTTTGCATGTGCTCAAATACATAATTCGTATATTTGTGTAAAAGCATGTGCTCATAATAAAATGCTTCTGTAATACATTTTTAATAACCTTACTGACTCAACATTGTGGTCAAAATTATGAATTAGGCTGTGGTTTGATATTTTTTTCCATAATAAAATTACTGTGACCTGAACTACTGTCATCTGTGACCTAGACAGTGCTCCGCTGTCTCTGGATAGAAATTATGAATATAAGGAGAAGTAGGCTTGTGCCATGCGTGTCATATATTAAACCTTGTCTGTCACTTAAAGACATGACAATGATTTAACTACATTACACAATTGAATTATAACCATTTAACTTAATCTCTTTTAGATCTCTCTTTGAATGTGTTTCATGTTTGAACTCTGCAGAGGCAGTCAGTGTGTCTGAAAGCGACAACACAGACACACACAGAAACAACAACAACAGTGTCTTTCACATGAGAATGGAGGCCTGTCTGATGGCGCCGGGGGCAACAGGCTGCATGAGGCTGTGAATTAGTGGACTGCCTTCCTGTTCCCCCCTGCTAAATAATGAGAATCAGATGGCTGGTAGTCTTACAAAAGAGGAAAAACAAAAAAACACCACTACATGCATCTATGTGTGAGTGTGTGGGCCTGAATTTTCAGAATGATAGTTATGGCACCAACTGGTACAAGCACACAAACACACACACACACGCACACACGCACACATGCACGCACACACGTACACCCTGGGGCATTGACTGGATCGATTTCTTGGCGAACTAAGTGCACAGACACCCGAGAGCTCAGGATTTAATCTTCACACCGACAGTGTCTCTTTGCTTTGGGATCAGCCGTGTTTAACGTTATCTGCACCTGGAGCAACTCTAAGCGGTGATGCAACTATATGTTATGTAACCAAAGATGCCCTTGAGTTTTCATGTTACCACCACCAAATGAAATGCAGAGGGATTTTCAACATCTGGCTCGTAACTGTCTGCATGTTTAATAGAGTACAAATTATAACACCAATAACATCAATTTAATAGAAATAATTCTGGCCTCTGATCGAAGGAATTTCTTGACTCAGCCTTTATTTGTCATTATTGTTATGTCCTGTTCCTGAGAAACAAAACTCCTTATTCAAGGTCCACATACTAGCTTTATTCATCTGCCTTTCATGGTCTTCATCATAGGAAGACATTTGCTTTATACTGTCCTCTTTTCTTATCCTCCTCAATTGTTTCCTTCTCCAGTCAAGTCTACTTTACTTTATTCTAGTTTGACCTTCTACTCTATTCTCCCTGTAGTTTCTGTACTGTACTCTGACAGTCGTTTCCACATTTATAAGCATCACTGTTATCTCATTATGATGAGACGTAGTGAGACTGACTCACCTGCCAGCGGCTGAAGAAAAATCTCTCCCATTGGATGAATGAACGAGACTCCATTCTGACCGTCGGCTGTGATCTCATCTGTCAGTGCAGCGTCACCTCCTGTCACAAAATGCACATTGTGAGTGCTCAGTAAAATCAGTCAGTATTAAAAATGATGTCAAAATCCTTCTGATCCAATTATAACAGTTTATTCTTGTCAGCATGTCAGGTTGTTGCCACTTGTGACAGTTTTCTCTCGACAGAAAAACACCATGTTGCATAATGCCCTGAATTTTTATATCTGTGACAGGAAGTCACAAAGCTGTGATTACACTGGAGTGATACTCCTATTAACTTTACATGGCAGCAAACAATTTTATGTTGCAAAACTTTTTTTCAGTTCAAATTGTGTAATTTCTGTAAAGACAAAATAATGCTCTAGTCTGAAGGACAAATCATTATTAATATTTTAAGAAAGCCAGTTATGCCACACAAATGATGAATATTCTTTGAGGAGTTTAGTAGAGTGTCTATCAACAAGAAACTATTATTATTATTATAATTTTTGTGCAGGGGTTAGAAATGGTAAAGCACTGCAGTTTAAGGACAGCTGACAGAATATTTTTACCTCTGTAACCTCCTCCGCCACCCCCAGCTGTGCAGGCTCCACCTCCACCTCCAAAGCCCCCAAAGGTGGACCAACTGAGCTTGGACAGGGCCAGGGGACATGAGGACCCCCCCTCAGCACCCTCCTCCAGAGACTTCCCTGCCCTCAGATGAGGACTAGGACTGTCTTTCCAGCCTCCACCTCCACCTTCAAGGAGACAAACAAAGTCAAAAGACATAATTAAACACTATAAACATATAAATTGCATACAGATTTGATTGGAAAAAAAATAAAACAAAACAAAAAGTTTAATGAGAAATAATTCACTGGATAGAGAAGAAATTCTTGATCAGATGATTTTTTTTGCTGCTGTTCACCTCTATTGACCTTCAGTCCATCTTTTGTAAGTGAACAGGGATGGAGAGTTTACTGAGCAGCAGCAGGCACTATGTGGAAACCCTCACAGGAGGTTTTCCACCACAATTTGAATTCAGGGAAGAAGCAGGGAAGCAGAAATGGTATAGAAGTGGCATATTTTCATTTCCTTAGAATGAGCCGTTAATATCTACAGAAGGCCTGTAGCCTCCATGGAGGTTGATATTTTGCACTGCCATGTTTTTACAGTGGCTCAAACTGGACAAACCAGACGTTGGTTCTAGATCGGGCCTTCGCAGCAACTGTAGAGTCTCCTACACGCTAGTCACTAAATCTCAAACACTTGTGCTTTAACTTCATTAGGAAACAGAAAGGATGTACACTCAGAGACTTGCATCAAGCAGAGAGATTTCAGAGGAGTTTTTAAAATTATCTTATTAAGATTTTGTAGATTTTAACTGTATAATCAGTTAGTTTTTTGCTGTTTATATTTTTCTACACACTGCACACTAGGCTAAAACATACAGCACAGACCTACACATGTGGGTTACATTTTTTATTACGGTTTATTACTGTTAGATATTAAGGATGCATGGTGTGCATCTGTGAATTAAAAAGAGGGAGAGAGACAGAAAGAGAGAGAGAGAGAGAAAAAAGGAAGTTAAGCTTGTCTCTTTAATATCCTAGATGTTCCCTCTGCTGTCCGTGGAGGAGAAACTGCACTTTGACAGCTCTCTCTGCTACTAGCAGGAGGATTAGTCCCCTTCAAGAGCTCAATTGTGCGGTCCTGACAACTGTACTATGCATAAAATTTGCGATTTGTGGGTTGAGTTGGGTTTGAGTTATTGATTAACGCATATATTTTGCTGGTCGTGCAGTGCAAATTGGCTCTCATTATATCATTGATAAAGATTCAGCCATATTGTAGAGTATTCTGTATAGGCTGTATATTTAGTAAAGTATATCACCCTGATGAGGACCCAGCACATAAACACGTCAGGCTGTTGATCTGCCTGAGCATGTTAAATTAGTGGTGGAGGCTATCTGTCTGGAGTGCTCAGCCAGCAAAACAGGCTCTGCTCGGTATGTTATCGATACGTCTCAAGAGAGACAGATTTTCTACAACCTTAGTCTTGTTGAGACTGGGTTTGACAAGATGGGAAGACCTCCAGCTGGAAATTTAAGTGAGGCAAGCAGGGACAAACAGCACAGAAATAAGAGGAAACAGAGCTCTTTTTCTGCCAACCAGTTTTTGTTGTGTTGTTGTGTTACTTTGGTTCTGTTCACAGGCAGCTGGTGGGTCAATGGCAAGTCTTCAGCCTGCCTTTGCTTTTGTTTATCATTTTAAAACCATTCACTTAGTCACTGACAAGCACGCACTATTGTGGTTACACTGTCGCGTTTTTACATGTATATATAAAGTTATATATATATATATACAGCTCAGTTCTTTTCCAACTGATCAAGGAGGTTTATCAAATAGTTTATTTAGTCTAAGTAGGGAAATTTTCTTAATGCATACAGGAACATGTAATCACAAATATTCAAATCAACACATTTGGTGATACATAGATATCACTGGGCAGGAACAGTACAAAAATTTGCAATCTGAAAAGTAACGAGTAATTAAAGCTGACTGACAAATGTAGTGAAGTAAAAAGGAAAAGGAAATGCTTGCATTCCTTGAATTTATACTTAAGTACAGTATTGTAGTAAATGTACATTGTTAAATTCCACTACTGATTGAGACAGAGAGTCTTCAGCAGTGCTTAATTTGTAAATCAGGAGGTACTGGAATGAAGACAAGGTGCTGTTCCAGCAGGTCAGAGGGCAGAAAAAAAGTCACAGAACGTGTAAAAAATCTACAGGGCCTGGAAAACAACAGACAACTTTGCCTACAGATGCTCCCTGTTAAAACTAAGCAAACCAAAAAGACAAGCGACTAAACAACTGTCATGTCAAACAAAGCATTATTTATTTACATTTACTAATCAGCGCATCCAAAATGATCACTCAAAATCAGCAGGGGAAGGTGAGTGGAAACAGCTGTTTGGTTTGCAGCTTTCACTCTCTCGTTGCCTGCCCCTTCACTTCACTCGTTTCCCTCCTGTCTGTGGATTGTGCTGCATCTATACAAAGCCCCCTAATTTAGCCTTTGGTGTTGAGCTGCAAGGCTCGGACACTTTGTCATCCAAGTGAGGAAATACAGGCAGTTCACAGATCCCATTATCTTTTCTTTTGAAGTTATTAAGAGTCATCACATAAAGTTACAGCCCCGATCAGACAGACAGCTGTCTTCGTAGTGAGAGGCACCTGTGAGGTAACTCACAGTCACAGAGGAGCGACACGCAGGGCGGGTGAGTGACATAATCAACATAATAAAACTCTTCATGAAGTCACTCTAACATCTGCTCTGATTCAAAACAGAAGAACAAGTACACACTATCTGAACTTAATGAAACATTCTAAAAATGTTGGGACAGGACCATTATTTACCTCTGTTACATCACCTTTTCCTTTCACAACACTTGGCAGGTGTGGATAAGTTTGGAAAGCGAGATTCATTCCCATCCTTGCTTGATGTACGACTTCAGTTGCTACTTTAACAAACAATACTACACCCTTTGGATTCAGCCATAGTTATTTCACCATTTCACAGCACAAATGCCCACTTGCTTATATTATAGTGATCATCAGATAACATTAAATATTTCACAAACTTTGTTTCAAGCAAAGGAGGTACAGGATCCAATCAAGTGGGTGCCGGTCCCAACCTGGGAGGTCCTGGATCTTGTTCAAGTGGGATCCGGCACAAATTAAGCCCTGCCTTTTCAGCAATTAATATTAATATAGTAAAGAAATGACATGACCACACACACCTGATCAAGGCCTTACCTACACTGATGAACAGATCAAAGCATGTTTTAAATGAATAACACATGTCCAGCAGGAGTTACCAATCCTTTGCAAATGTTGTGAAGTCCACACTGTGATGCATTATAATGACACATGTATCTACTGCAGCTTTTGTCTCATGTGATGGCAGGATGACCACTTCCAACATTGCCAGACACACACACCTCCTCCACTCACCGCTAGGAGCTACATACGTACTTCCCCTCACACTCAGATCTTTATCTAAACAATCCCACAGACATTTCAATGAGATGAACTGATACACAGCCTGTGTTGAGACTCTGTTGGTCAGAGGGGATTTAGTGAGAATGTTCCAGCAGGCGGCAAAGAGAGACCTCCCTGCCTTATATGTCTCGCTTCAAAGGTCAAGACCTGTCAGGGAACTAAAAATACGATCCAGATAGATCCCATTATCCACAGGCCAAACACATCCTGCTGTGTGTGAGAGCAGGCATGCATGCCAACGTGTGCTGTTTCAAGTGGGTGTACACAGACCAAACAAATCCTCACATGGCCTTCGACCAACATGTCTCTGTGGGCCAGTTTTAACACTACTTTTGAGAGAAAAAAGTGCTTTTGATTTCACACAAAAGTTCAGACAGTTTCAAAGAGAAAAGCCTGTTGTAATGTGGTGTTTATAACAGTTCAGCAACTAGATGAGACAAACAGGAGCACATTCTTTACTAAGGCACTTAACCTCTGTGATCATAAAGTAAACATCTGAGTCTGCAGACGAACCTTACTGTCATCAAGAATAATAACTACTGTTGTTCATTTTATACATTATTTATACTGCATATAATACAGTATTGTGCAATTTTGTAATTTTTTTTCTCTTGTGTTCAACTTTTTTTTCAAAGTTAAACTAGTTGAGACGTTTTCTATGTTTTTGTAGCTACACTGTAACCATTCTGTCATTCTACTCTCTACTCCAGCTTTTATATAAAACTGTTGATCTCAGTCTGGGATCCCCCTGGAGTCATAATGATTTGGGGTGATTTACAAGATCTTGCTGATCTGAAGGCATATTCCATTAAAGAGCCCTATGAAATGTTTATATTTTTAAGGGCCATCGAAAAAAATAAAAGAACTGTTACATCCCTGGTTTGAGTTTGGCCAAGACCCATGACGCACGTTCAGGATCTCTCCGTTTTTATTAGACAGCCGAAAGTGGAGGGTCGCCAAAAAACTTGCATGTTGATGTTCCAACAACTTAGTCAGTTTCATTACATTATCATTTGAGTATGTAGTACTCCTGGGACAGTCTGCTTAATTCTGCCTAATCTGCATAGCTTGCAACTTTGTTGGGCATAGGGTAGCACATACAGTGTCAAGATAACCTGAACTTGACCCACGTGAGAGCAGTCTGAACAAGAATACAGCCCCATGATGACAATCCTCCCAGTTTCTTCACAATCATTGGATAAAAGCCAGACTTTAGAAAAACATCTGTTCCACAGAGGTTTAAGTGTTCAAAACTTGAGTTAATCAAAATGTGGGACATTTTCTCAACATGTGGGACATGAGACAAGAGACAGAAATGCTGTGCAGTGCCACATAAAGTAGGACACCTGGTTAGCTTCTGCCACAACAGCATGTGGCTGTGATTTAAAAATTCAAGAATTGTCCAAAACAGTGTTCCCGTTAGTCCAAATTACTTACAGACCTCACTGTCAAATCTGTCACTGAAACTACTTTTGATTAAAAAAAATAGTCCCTATGAGGACTATTAAGTGCATGTTCTGTGGATTATCCAGAGTGACAGAAAACACATTTTTTATTTTTTCAGGGCTGTGAGCACCACAAGTAAAATTCCATTCGCTCTCATTGTGTTAGGGTGGAGGGAGCAATCTTAACATCAGATATATCACAACATGGGCACGTAAATCTGAAAGTACCAGCATGGACAGACACCACAATAGGCAAATGAACATCTGCAATCTTAGTAGTATGACCTACAGTATAATATCGTACCTGCAGCACCAGTTCGACCATTGGTACTTGAAGCTATAGTGCTGTTTTCGTACTGCTCCAGTGGTATATGGTCCAGACTAGACTCTGGGTCCTCCAGGTAGGCATTTCCTCCTCCACCTGCCGCAATCAGCAACGGAACCAGCTCACCCCCCTCCATCTGACAAGTGGACAGAATCAGTCTAAATCTCATTTGAGCCTTTTTCAACTATGTGCGTGCTCAGTGGTGCACATGCATACATTTTATCTCAACATTTCACTGCAAATGAAAATGGAGCATAAGCTTCGGCATTACAGCAAAAGATACCCTCATTTTATTACTTGATGGGAGATCACAATAAAACTGACACGTGAATATTTTTCTACAGTATGATAAATCTACTCTCTAGCCTCTGGTGTATATCTAATCTATATCTAAACCCATGGATTAGCGTGTGAGACCTTGCTGAATCAGTTCAATATGCCTACAAGCATCTCTGATGCCTATCAGTATGTACACTTAATCTGCACAAGGTATAAAATAAACTCACAGAAAGGACACACCATATTGAAACAACACAGAGTTCCTTCTGTCACCTTAAAGATGTAGGTGGCTCCACCTCCTCCACCTCCTCCCCCAGCCCACTCTGCGCCAGCTTCTCCCCTGAGGTTGTTTTCAATCACAGATGACTCCCCAAGGCAGATCTTCTGGGTGTGAGGATTCCTCTATACACCAGATGAAAGTGAGATTCAGAGAAAGAAGCCAACTTCAAAAAAGTATGAATCAAGCCAGAAAGAATTTTTTTTTAATCTAGGTCACTCTCTTGTCTCTCCTCTCTCTGGTAAAAGATATCCCAGAGAGACGTCACGCATATCTATGAATCCTTTTGCCCTACTTACCCCTGGACATGCGTCCTCTCCCTGGTGTCCCGCCAAGATGTAAAGTACATCTCCTTTCTCCAGAGGAAATATGGCAGATATGAACACCCCATGGTTGCGTTTGTTGTGGTTTTTGGCTCCTTTTCCACCTGCAGCCCCGTAAGCAGAGATCCTGCAGGAGATCATTGAGCCACATGGGGATTAAATACTGAAAGAAACTGCTTTCTAGCTCAGGCTTCACATAGTGGACAGATAGACTTCAGTACACTTAAGCTATAGATATTTGCCATAACGCATAAAGAGGTTATCTGTGGGACACGGTTACCTGCAGTTCTATATAGATTTCCTCTTTCATACACACTATGTGTTTATATTGTCATGACGCACAGCTGTGTGTAATTTATTTAAGCTATTCAACACCCTGTGAATCCCATAATGGTCATAATCCTGCCACTTTTCTATTGGCTCTTTTCATGTTGTGAGTGTGATAATGAGGTCCCATGACTGGCTGTGCAAAAACAATCAAACTGCTTGAAGTCTTGATCTGGCAGAAAAACAATCAGTTACGCTGAGCATGGCCAGAAGAATTTATATTCTCCAAGCATGCAGTCACACCTTTTAATTGTCATGCGCAGCTCTCTGAGTCACACAACAATGTGAATCAATACGGTCTGTTCAACAGCAATGCTCTTCGAAATAAACTTTGGATAATATTTAGAAAAATGTTTTTGAAAAGTATAAACAACAATGGAACTCTTTGTCAGTATAAAGCCTGTTACATTTAGTATGGGAATCACTGCTTTTAAAGGACAAGCCTGGTTATATTCATTTCAATGAATTCACATCCCTAATTATTATTTATGGATACACAATGAATATGAGGATTGATGTTGTATCTGCTGATATGGAAACTTTATATGATAATTAATTATTCTCATAATGACATTATAACCACTGGCAATAATAATGTCTATTTTGACAGATTACTTCAAAGAACACAATTTGAATTCTTGGGTAAAAATGCCCTATGAAAGCCAAAATATGAGGTTATTTGATATACTTAACTACAAAAAATAAATGCCTATTTAAAGAATAAGAATTGTTCTGAAGAGTCAAAGCTCTTTTTGTTGTAATAGTGATGTCAGTTAGATTTAGTATGGTCAGAGCTATGAAATTTTAAGTTGTTCATCTTTGTTATACGTCAATGTTGCCTTTCTTATCTTCAAGTGTGCATAAACTACAGATTATACGAACTTTTTAACATACAAAAATGTTAGATTATCAGTTTATCTTATCAGCACTGGCCATGACAAGGAGATAATTATGTTATCATATCGGCTGAAATCCATCCATATTGTGCATCCATATCATTATTATTTATTTCATTGATACTTTTTGAATGCCCTAAAATGTTTGTGGCTCTCAACTTCAAGGTAGAAGGACAGTAATATACGCACACCACGTAGGCGTCAGCCAATTGAGGTGCATGATATATAAATATGGATGTGGTTTCCATTGTTCAAACATTCTGACCTGATGAGGATTCAAGTGGGATAGACACGTCTTTATTGGACTTTATTGGAAAAAATGTGCAGATATTACCCCCTTTTTTTCTCAACTTCAAGAACTGTAACTTCTTACTGAATACAAAACATTTTATTCAGCATTCATTTTTAAGAAAGGCTCAGTAATTCCATATAACCTCTGGGCACTGCAGTGTCAAGCAAGCGTTACTCAAACAGGAGTGCAATGCAGGGGACTCTTTTCAGTTGAGGATTTCATGAGCTAGTGAGTATTTTTGACAACAGTACAGTTGACCATAATGAAGGAACATATTACCCAGTGCAACAGTGTAGCTCATTTATGTGTTTTTCAACAATTAAAGTCTATGACACCGAGTATGAGAATATTTTATAATATATAAGTATGTATGGAATAAGCCAAATCAGGTTTTGACTATACAGGTAATATCTGTTATTAGGATCTGTTCATTGTGGGTTTTGGTCTTTTCATGGGATTTGTTGACAATACGAAAACTATAGCATATTATCAGACTTGCACAAATAAAAAACCAGCCTGTTGACTTCTACGTTAAAGCTCCGGTAGATGATCATTAAAGCCATCCCCTTTATCACTTACAGGTATCTATTAGTAGCAGGTACCCTCCACATTTGGACTCCTTTCAAGGGACCTTCCTTCCCCACAATAACAGTGACATTTTTGTTCCTGTAGGTGCTGTCACACTGGGCCTGGGTTGGGCCATGGGGACCACTGGCACCACAAGAGTTAAACCACCACGTCATCAAAGAAACCTCTAGAGAAATGGAGACAAGGAAAAGGAAAACAACATGAGCTGTTGGGAGATTTTAGAATTGTTGAGTGAGTCGGTAACTGTAAGTCCTGTGTAGTAGTGTATAGTCACATGGGGAGAAAAACAAGAAAAAATGCAAGAAATATATGAGACTAAGAAAATTACAGACATAAATAAATATGTCTGTGTGACTTTGTGTTTGTATACAGCATATTCAAGGCCATAAACACAGACACATCACTGGAATGAATGAACCTGAATGCAGACTGGATTCAAATCTTCTGGTCAGCAGATATGGTGGATAAAGCGTCAAGCATCAACAGACATAATGAGTGTACAATCCACCACCTGTTATGTAAATTCTGCATGCAGAATGGATTAAAAATTACACAGTGGATGAGGGACCCCTTGAAAATTTACAAGGTGACAGCTGAAGCTGCACGCTACCTGAAGCAGAGGGCTCTGGAAGGGGGCTTAAGAAATCCTCCAAGTCCACCATGGGCAGGAGAGAGTTGACATCTGCGACAAGGCAGGGAGCCACGGTGGAGACAGGTGTGAAGAAAGAGAGAAAAAAGGGCAAAGTCACTCATCTGTATATCACTTAAGAATAAATTACATCCAGACAGAAAGCGACAGGGATCAAAGGAAATGAGAACAATTGAAGTAAGGGTAGTCCCCTTCAACCACTATGTAACATACAGACAGATGTTTACATTATAGAGTTGTCTTAATTGGAGCTGTGCCTATCAGTTGCCAATACCATTAATCTTTTAGTTGCAGGAAAAAAATACCCCAAAAAAATCCATTCGGGAGTTGCTGTCAGGCCCAGGACAAAAGTATTAGAGGTCATTTACCAGTGTGCTCGCTGATTTTTCCTCAGATTGGGTAGGCATGACCAACTCTTCTCCGCCTTCGATTGGCCTACCCTGATATTCTTATCCTAACCTTACCCAGTTACATTCCTTGTCATGCCTAAACCTACTCAACACAAGCCAATGAAGGCATTGAGTCCTAGTCATTCAGAGTCAGAGTAGGGTGGGTCCTTCTGGGAAAAAAATTGCCACCAGCTTCTAACTGTCTTCACTGCCGTTAGCTTATAAGCTCAGTTAGCTTTCCTATCTAGCTTACTCTTCCCGGACTGGGACACAGCCTGTGAGGCCAATGGAGGCCTGTTTGAGGGCCGAGCATACAGTATTGAGGTGATTTACAGCGGGTCTGACCAGGACTCTGAGGACTTAGCAAGTTCAGGCACAGAAGACAAGAGGCATGGCAGGAAGCATGATGCACAAGCTAGTTTGTAGCAAGTTCAGCAATCATCATCCACCATGTCGATAAGTCCACAAGTATTTGTTTTTTTGAAATTGGAATATGAAAGTTAATTATTCCTGTGTTTTGAGGAGAAGACTTGTGTGAAGTCACGCTGCGTTGAATATACATTGACTAAAGGTTCATTCATACATTCATTCATTCAGTCAATACTGCTTTTACTGTTAGCATTTAACAAGTGTTTTGCTTCATGCCCCTTGCAAAGTGTTTATTTTAAAGGCTCATTATTACGGTTTTGAATTTCACAAACATACCAAAGTGCTGACAATGTTACTTATAATATTCTCTCTCAGCCCTGGAACTCAAACCACTTTCTGATGCCCCCTAAAAATAGATATTTATAATAATTAAATTCATATCATACAAGTGCAACAACTAGTCAACTGGGAAAATCTTAGTCGGGGGCAGCCCTAGTCCAAACTTTGCCCAACCCAAGATCCAAGGCTGACTACACTGTCGTTTTCCAGGCCTTTCCCTGAAACCACGTAATGGCAAACTATGCAGGATTTTCCCAAAAAAGGACTCATAGATTTATACGAAAATAATCTCTCTCAGAAGTGTGTGGCTGCGCCTACATCCTTTGCTCACGTTGTCTAATTTTCTCATTATTTTATTCACTTTAACAACCCAAAACATCCACATTTGACGTCCTGGGAATGGCAGTCAACTAATCAATCAACTATCTTTCTGGTGCATTTACACACAGCAACTGACAAATTCTATTTATTCAACCAGCACGATAAGATCCCAACACAGAGAGAGTTCATTAATGTGATAGGGAGAATCATTAGGCTAATTTATAGTTCACTAAAATTACTCTAGATCTTGATTTGACCCGAATATCAGCTAGAAAATGTTCCAGTTTTGCCCAACTGGAGCCGAGCAAAAGCTGTATACCACTGTTATCACTGTGCTTCCCTGGAGTACTTAAACAATCCTTGCCTTAAATCTCACACAAACAAAAACAGACTCATCCCTTTCATCCCATGCACCCAAGTAAAATTTCACATCTGTGTGTCAGCTCGCAAAATAATAAAAGTCATCCTGGACTATTTCTCATGATTGTGAGACTAATGATTCTGACACAGGAATGTTGGCACACATACTGCGGTACTGCAATCCAACAAAGCATTAAATGTTGGTTACCCTCATGTCACGTCCAATTGTTTAAACAGGGCATCAAATGAATGACTGACGGCCTCTGTGACACACAGCGGTCATGAGTTAGTCTCAACAATAGTCAGTCTCAACAACAGGGAGGGCTCCCTGTACTCTTGTGTTCTCCATTTCATACAGCAGAAGTTAGATTTCCTAACATGTACGGATCACTTTGAAAGAAATGAGGCGAGACAAGCAGAAGCAGAAAATAAAAATGGTCGATTACATTTTCTGCATAGTGGTCTCTGTGGCTACAAGTGCTAATTAAAGAACCCTGCAGGAGTTTTCTTGTCAACAAACAAAAGTTGTGTTTTCATTTAATGTTTCTGACCAAAACAGATTGTCTGTATCCAAGCCAATTTCTGAGTATTTAAAATTATGCATTGTTTACTAAGGCTGTATCCGACTTGAATCGGATTTGACCCACCCTTGAAATGGTAGTGTTTCTGTTAAACTCAAGTTAAGCAACAGCTCACCTGTGTTGAAGCAGGCTGCTCCAATTGCAAAGTCATCGAGAGCAACATCAGCGTTGGAGCCTTGTTCCCACACAGCTGTCACCTTAACCTGGAACCTGGAGCAAAGTACAACTCATTTGTGTATTTCAAAAATTGAAGTTGTTATCTTCATGTAAAAGATAACAGGATTTCGAAACAAAAACATCTTACAGTGAAGCATAAGTCTAATCTTCAAAATTATTACAAATTCTTTAGATGAAAGCAATAATTTCCCTCTTTTTCATCATCAATCTGAAGAGGGTCAGAGGGTTTCGAAGCGGGAGGTGGGCCTCCGCAGGGGGGCTCCAAACAGTTTCAGGGAAGGCTCGGTGAATGGAAATGAAAAAATATTATATTAGTTATCAAAACGAAATCACATATAATAGCCTAAATGTGTGTGACTTGGTTAAAGAGATAGATCAGGCATGCACTATTGGGGAATTTTACTGTTTTCCACTTTCCCAGAGTCAGAAACTAATAAATGCATTTGCACAGATCTTTTTCTTATGTATTTGGTGCAGTCTAAGGTTATGTGAAACGGCAATATCAGGCTATCTTGGCTCAAATGTTGAGCTCTATTGGATCAAATAGCATAATGATGATCCCATAGGCATCCAAGAGTGAAATTAAGCAAGTCAACTAAGGGGGGTGGGTCTTTTTCCCAAACTTTGTTTGAAGGGAGGAGGCTCACAGTCCAAATCCAAGGTGTGTCCAAATCCACCTTTGCCGTCTTGCACCAGCAGTGCAACGGTTTGCGCTGGGTGTGAGACAGGGCCCTCAGACTTTGAACTCATTTGACCTGCTAATCAACTATGATGGTACTGCTGCCAAAGAACAGCTTTTGTTTTGACATGGAAATGAAAGGAAAAAGAGTGAGTGAGTAAACTTATGATGGAAGTCACTTTCGCACACACAAGACCATGTGCTCTCTCTACCCTTTTATTTTCATTTTACATACCCATGAACAAGGCCAGACAGCTGCAAGGCAACATCTTCCCAGTCGTCTGTCCACTGACCATTTCTCTCCCAGACCAGTGGCGCTGTGGTGGTCCCATTCTCCTCTATAGCCACCACCAAAGAACCATTAAAGTCCCCATACAGGTACAGAGAGAAACGCATCTGCACAGAAAAACAAAACCAAAAAAAAAAATCAGCAAGGAGTTAGCATGCTGACAAAATCTTGTGTTGCCCCATAAGGAAAAGGGAACAATAATATATCAATAAAATTGTTTAACTACTGCATTTGTTTAAATAACTGACCTGGCAGGCAGTAGTGGAGACTGGGGGAGGCAAAAAGGAGCTCTGAACGGACGCCTCTCGAAGGGAATGACTCTCTCTTACTTGCAGAGACAGGAAGTGCCCTGGGGAGCACAATAAATGTGAAACAACAGTACACTGACATTGAAACAAACTGTTATAAAAATAATGGGATCAGAGATACGGTAATGGTTTGAAAGGTTTGTCTTGTTTTATTGCTAAACCGGAACCAGCAGCCTATAAAATAATAACAGTCCTCAGAAGAATGAAAGACGTTAGTAACATTAGTTTGAATATAAGGCTGTTAGCACAAATATACTCTGCAGCTGGATTTAAACCATCCATATGAAGTCTTTAAGGTCATGTGATGCAGCTTTATATGGTAGTAATCTATTCCTGTCATTAGCTGGGTTGAGAGAGAACTATAAATGAAAAATCAGATTGCCAGAAAACTGATGAGTTTTGTCATGATACAAATTTTGATAACTTTTAACTTCCATCTCTCCACGCCACAATAATGGGATGAGATTCACCAGAGGGATAGTAATACAACACACACACTGCCAACCTGGTGTACTCTGCAAAGTGACGCCCTGTATGTCTTCTCTCTCCAGCAGCTCATCTCCAGCGACTCTTCTCCAGCCCGTGTGCTGTTTGGACACGGACCAACCACATGTATCTTCTTCAAACGAACAGTACGAGCCAAACGGAAGAGCACCTGGGGAGGAGAAAGGCTGTTGTCATGTTTTACTAAAACAGAGATCACAGCTGTTCAAAAGTTCATCTTTTTCCCTTTGATCACCCTTTTTGAGGAAATTAGCCAGGCAAAAATAATTACTTCAACGGGCGCAATATTTCTTGATGTGAAAACTGGTTGTAGTCTGTGAGCTTGGGCACGTTTCCTTTATTCTCCACACTTCATATTATCTGGGTTCTATGATATGCACTCTGTGCTGTATCTGCAGGTTAGAGTCTCCTGACCTCTCTCAGACTTTGCAGGAAATGTGCTTGTTTGGAATCTTACAGTCACACGTGATGATAGATAATATCTAAGTCTAAAAGAAGAGGTTAAAGAGTGCCTTCCAGCAACTCCAAAACTGTCTTATTTCCGTGTTGAATCATTTTAGTTGGCAGTCTAGTTGCAAATACATTCAACAGTCACTGGGTTAATATATTTTAAACTACAGCATCATTATATGATCACTTGCAATATATCATTTTCTGTCTCTACAGGTCAACATTTTGGGAATTATGCATATTTCCATTCAACAGTCTGTATACAAGTACAACAACATCCAAATATATTTTTGATGAAAATTTTTAATATTTTGAAATACATTTATTAGTAGATTTCTGTTACATTTATTTAAATTTATTTTTACCTGGATTTTTTTTTACATTTATATAAAACAATTTATATTTTTGGAGAGACAGACATTTAAATATCAGGCCCTCCAGGATTTTGCAATGTCACAACTGCAACAATTAATGCAAATTTCCATGAATTCTTTAACCTTGCAATTTTGTCCAATCCACAAAGTCAACCAATCATCCAGCAAGTATGTACATCTCAATGAACCAACTCAATGCATTTTTATATTTTATAATTTTATGCTTGCTGTTTTATTTTTTTGCTTATCAAGTTTGAGGTATCATACATGAGCACACCTTCATGAAGTATATTTTGTAAGAATTTCTTTAATCCTGAGCCTTTTTGGTAAGGTCACTTAGAACATTCTACCTGGAACCAGGTGCTTTAGACTTTTAATCAATCAATTAAGAAAGAAAGAAAGAAAGAAAGAAAGAAAGAAAGAAAGAAAGAAAGGAAATCTCAAGTTTGTTTTGCAATTTTTCACTTGCTCCGGCAATTGCATTGCAAGAGACGCAAAGACAAATTGTAACACATACAGCAATTTTTTTTTTTTTTAGAAAAACTGACATGAAATCAGGCACTTTAGGCCGCAACAATCCCCCAATTTAAAAATTGTTGGGCTGTCCCTTTAAGAGAGCACTGTACGAACACTCATGAGCACTACAGAATAGATTACACTGGCAGGCCATTGAAAAAACTGCACCACCACTGTGGCCCAGCTCTTTTCCCCGGGGGATCCACAACTCAAGGACTCTAAATAGCCCTGACTTCATTGATTTCATTACTGACTAAAGTGAGGCCTTTTGATTCTCAGTGTGGTAAAGTGTTTTTCTTTGCAGTGAGTGATTGATGTTTTCAAAGAGGCTCTCTATAGAAGCTCGTATCTCAGACTGTGGAATGTAACTGTATGAAAACACACTTTTGTCTGAAGCATATCTTGCAAATCTGACTTTTCAAAACACCAATAAATCCACACGGGATGTGTCGTGATAAATTATTAAATAGCTTATGTTTGATGTTTTACAAGGCAGGATTTCAGAATGAAAACTTAAATAAACAAAGAATATGGAATTCCTAATGACAGAATAAATTTCCTGCTAATGAAGAAAAAAATAAGATGACGAGAACATTTTGATGCACATAATCTGAGGACAGAAACTCCACTCAGGCTTCACACTTTAAATGTCCATATAATTGTTACTTCTTGCATTTTAAATACATTGTGTAGAGGCTCCTGGCATGGAATAATCTGGTACCTCCGGTCAAAGGATTAACAATTTATCATGGATCTAAACTTTAATAAAGCTAATGTAAAAGGATTACAGCCTGCCAGGAGCAACATATTCTGCTTTAGGAGTCCTGTACTGGCCTCACTTAATTCTCCACCCACAGCCACACAAACTAAAGCACCCACACACACACACACACACACATCTTTAGCTTTTCATATTGTTCTCACAATCCCACTCTCAGACCAATCAGTCCAATGGTACAGATCAAATCAAATAAAACATGTTTCATTGTCATGCAAGAGGGAACCTCTCAAGCGAACTGCGCTACTGCATTTCCAAGTATCACTAATAGAAATTGAAGGCCATGATTTCAATCAAAGCAGCATCCTATTCTGCCTCCTGATTTTATTTGGAAAAAATAAAACAGAACCTCACCACAGATGAAGCCCTCATCCTCTCCTAAAGGACAGTCAGTGTGGAAGTTGCACACTTCGCTCTGGTCGATGCAGGCCCCTGAGTTTTCACAGTGGAAAGATTCCCCACATACCGCATCCAGCCTGGTGACCTGGTGTTCTGCTTCACAGCAACCACACAATTATCACACAATATTGTAATTATACATCAC
Source organism: Lutjanus erythropterus (assembly GCF_056507025.1). Lineage (NCBI taxonomy): Eukaryota > Metazoa > Chordata > Actinopteri > Lutjaniformes > Lutjanidae > Lutjanus > Lutjanus erythropterus. The sequence continues at coordinate 13,099,059 of NC_139334.1, forward strand.
CTATATCATAGACAACTCAACCCAATGCAAAAAAGACTTCTATATTTGTAAGTAAGTGTATGTTTCCTTAAAGGAGCGCTTCATAGAAAATATGTCTTGTCAATTGTCAAATGAGAAGCTAAACAAGAACCTCATATCTGTTTAATATGAGCTGCAGTCAGCAGCCTGTTAGCTTAGATTAGCACAAAGACAGGGATCAAGGGAAAACAACTAGCCTGGCTCTGTGCAAAGGTTACAAAATCACACTACCAGTACCTCTTAAACTCACTAAAAAGCCTCTTGTAATCTCATTTGTATAACCTATATGGAAACAAAAGTAACAATTTGTTACAAATGTTTTATGGGAGGTTATATGCTGGACTATTTCTTGGCTGGTGGGAGCAGGAGCCTCCTGGAGTCTCCACTGGTTGCTTCATAATGGCTCTCAGCCAAGGAATAGTTTGCCAGAAACTGAATAAGCATATTTCAGAAACTGTTATCCAAAAGAGACTTACACCTGCCAAACAAGAAAGACAGAGTTATTTGTTCAAAATGTGGTGAAACAACTATATGTTTGGGGCTTGTGGCCTTCATCAGGGTCAGCCTGGGCTGCTGGAGCACATGTGACAATGAAGTCGTTATTGATACTACCACTTCCTTAACACTTTCTCATTTTCATGCACCCTGCAAGTAGGTGAAGCCATGAGAGTAATTTGTAGAGCAAAAACCTTTTCACTGTCTATCTTTTCAGCAGAAAACTTTAAAAAAGATGTTTCCAGTCATGTGCCACTGTGAACCAGCTGGTTCTCTCTGTTTTCTGCGTTTGGTCAAAGGTGCTTATCAAAGGAACAAATTACTCTACCTTTTGGTTTGGGTGGAAACTAGTCAGTCACAGCTCTATAAAAGATGATGAACTCACCTGATTCACAGTCTATGAGCTCCAGAGAGTCCAGAGCCACAGTTGCTCCATCCTCCCCCAAACAGGAAGTGTAGAGCAGGGTCAGCTGAAAGGGCTCATCCACCTGACCAATCACAGTCTCGAGAACCTCCCACTCAGCTCTGCATCAACCAATCACAGAGAAATGATGTTGTTTATCATGATATGCATTTTGCAATACTGAAAACGTTTTAGATAGTTTCCATGTTTATAATACACCCCAAAGCAGCAAACTGTTCCTCTGCTCCTCTGTTCGCAGAATTAAATGAAAAACAGGTTTACTTAGAAGATAATGGAACACTCAGTTAATCTTCCTGTGAAGACTTACGTCTGGAAATTTTGTCTACAAACATAATGAGGAACACTTTTGCCATAATGAGCTGTAACACATAATTGTGACAATCTGGATAACAATCTAAAAATGTGTGTGAGTATTTTCCCCACTTGAGCTCTGTGCTGTCTTCACTTTCACTGACAGTTAATAAAAACCTTTACTAGTTGATGTGAAAAGAACCACTCAAGCAGCTTGGTAATCATGGATCCTTTGAAGTAGTTTACCACAAATAAACATTCATACAATTCTCATTTGTCATCAAAATCCAAAATGAAGCCCTTGCAAACATACTGAATATATTTCCTGTGTCAAAAAAAATTGTAGAAGGTGTTTTGGTTTGTTTTGAAAACTGCATTGTTTATATCAGTTCGTAACTCTCATTTTTTGCTTTTGATGAAGTTGATGATTTCATTATCTTAAGATAACAAAGCTTATTTTCTCAAGATCACTGGTTTATTTATCTCATTTTCTCAAGAAGACAAAAGACAGTTTTGATCTCGAAATAATAGCATCAAAAAAATATTCTCATCTCACTCAACCATCTCACTTTATGGTTGTAACGAGCAATGTAACTTATTAGTTTTGCAATCCAAATACTCAGTTATTTAGTTGCGTTTTCAGATAAGCAGTACAGATTTTCATCGCAGCGAGAAGTGCCGCTGCCTGCACCTGTCACCAGAGGGCACACAGGACAGACACAGACCCACAGTCTCAGTGGACACTGAATCATCCAGTGTATAATATAACCAACATGTGCAAGGAAGAGCAAAGTGATTTTCATGTTTGGGGATGCAAAAGTAAGCTTGTCTGCTGACAAGCATTATCTCAGTAGGTAATGTTGTAATGCAACAGTTACTTTTTGATGGTGGTAATCTTGTAATCTAATAAGCTGCTTTTAGAAGTATTGTTTCCCAACACTGCTTGTTATGTTATTTTTTTACTTCCTCGATTCCACCACATGCCACAACTTGCACAAAACCAAGAGACGACAAGGCATACAGGACAAGATGACATTTGACATTATTTTCATCCCAGAAGGTGATGCTGAAGGCATCTTCACTTAACTTTACCTCACACAGTACAAATCCATCTCTCAGAGTCTAAAACAAATCTGCAAATGGCTGAGTAATATTTCACTATTGGGAACACACAGTGAAATGAAGATAACACATACAATCTCGGGGCCATTTCCAGGAATATTGAGCCTCTGTTTAGCAGGAAAGATGTTCAATTAGGACAGCTGCTGACTTCTAAGAACCGTGCGTACAGGTGAAACATCACAACACACACAGCACTGCGGTAAAATTTATGTCACGGGTGATGGAACAAGTGCTTTAAATGGAGGGTCCATCCAGATGATACAGCTATCGGTTGGTATGGGATGAATAGTGGCTGAATAAATGTAACCACCGTCTGTGTGTGTCTCATAATGGAACTGCTAAGTCCATTACAGCACCAACACCAACAAAGCCAATGTAGAAACCTGATTGCATATGCCCATCCATCCCTCTTCTGTCCTAACCAATTATACATAAATTCATTTCCAGAGTCTGCATCTAGAGACATGAATGCTTTTAGCTGCTCTAAAGAGGGCTGTACTTCAGCATTAGATCAATAGGAAATACCTGTCCTCATTTCCCAAACAATACACAGAGGACTGCTGTCCCAACATGGCCACAATTCTACAGTTTGTCCCACATGAAAGCGAAAAAACATTTTCTTCATTGAACTTTAGTACCACAGAAGTAAAATGTATTAGTTTCTGTGCCCTTGCTGTGTCTGAAAGCCTCAGTCAACTTTCATTGCAGTGAATCTAAGCTCCCTTTATTTATTTTACAGGCTGGACCTCAACTTGACAAGCACTTCAATCAGTACAAATGCAGGGTTTTGCTTTTTGACACTAATTGAATTGACATGTTGTGCTGCATTAGTACACTAAAAAATAAATAACCATCCTGTACAAACAGCAATCAGAGATATGGGCAGCCTGTTCTGAGTGTGTTCACTGACCTGCGGTCATCACGTCTCCCGTGGTTGAGAACCACAGATTGAACAGCTGAACCTAAGAAAACTGGCTTGATTAGGAGCGTGAGGTTCCCCGCCACTGGACCGGCTTCATACAGAGCAACCTGCAAGATGCAGTATCTGTTGCTTTCCTGCAGAACTGGGCTGGTTAGGTGGTATTCACATCTCCCAGAGGCCTCGGCTGCGGGGGAGGAGCTCAGGAGAAGAAAGTGGCCTAGGGTAATAAAACAGAATAGAAGTTTCATATTTGACAGTTTTAGAGCAGCTTCATAATTCTGTCACTCCTGTAAACAATTTGACAAATGCTTCAACATTAGGACAGATATCAGACTCAGCATAAGAGATAAGCACAAAATCAAAACTAGAAGATTGCAGTCAGTAGAGTGCAGATCCAAAAAGATGGTGAAGTGCCTACTGCAGTGACACCACAACTCTTGGATGCAACCGGTGGAGATTTACAAAGTTTGAATAAAGTATTTTTATATAGTATTGTAAAGTTTTCTTATATATACAGTATATGTGCAAAGTTTTTAATGCAATGGTTTTATAGTATAGGCTCAGTTTTCTTTAAGGTACATAGAATAGTGCAGGAGTGAAACTAGATGGCAGCAGATCTCGGCATGTCAACCGGAAAAGAATATTTGGATGAATTCACCAATATTCTCCAGAACTGCTGGTATCCTATTAGACATTTGTGTGAAAGTTTGTCATAGTTACCATATGAATACTGAGATTATGGTCATACACATGTTTTGTGAGGTCACAGTGACCTTTGACCACCAAAGTCTAATCAGTTCATCCTTGAGTCCAAGTGAATATTTAAGTCAAGTTGGAAGAAATTCCCTCGAGGCGTTCTCTTTAAAAACTGTGAATCACAGAGGTCCTTCAGCATACTGGCACTTATATACACAAAACAATTTAGGCTGATGGGTCCATTAGGATGCGAGATTAGCTGTGAACAAGCTCCAAGCAAGTGCTAGCAATTAGCAACAGTCTCAGACACATCAGGAAGGAAATTATGTCATTTAAAATCGTTGAGAGGTTTTCAATATAAAACTTAGCAAACTGATTTCAGTGTATGTATCAGTGCTTTGCGCTCTGTACAGTTTATCGCATTTTAATAAAACTGCAATTATACTGATAACTGCAATAATTTTGTTCACTATAACCATGATATAAAATTTTCATACCATTTTATCTCTAGAGTAGTGTCATGGTTTTGTAACTGTGTGTTCTGGGTTTGCCTTACTGTATAAACTTAGTAAGGAAACAATAAACTGAACATTAAATTAAATTAAAATTCACACACACACACACACACACACACACACACACACAACAAAATGCAGAATCCCCTCCATGCTTGTACCTTACCATCAGAGCTTCCCACTGAGTGGTCGGTCACAGGCATCATCCCAGCCTGTACGTTTTCTGGTTGCTGTGGCGACACCACCGACCAATCACTTTGTTCGCTGTGATATGATGAACTCCAGGGGCACGTAGACTCAAAATCACAGGAGGTTACTGAGAGACAGAAAGATGAGAGTGTCAGTGTTGTTTGGATAAATATTCGAGGATGTGAAGAATTTACTAGACACTAGCAAAAAAAACTCACAGTCATTAATGAAATGGCAAAGTGGTATTTTTCTCTTCTATCATCATATTTTAGATGATTAAGTGTTTTAAGCAGGAAAAAAATAATACATTTACAGCTGCCAAAACAATGCTCTACTACTCGTAAATAACTCATGATTAATTAATTTTCATATTGTGCAAAGTTTCACATAGTATTTTGACCAAATATGCCTGTAAGATGTTTTGATGCACAAAAACACAAATATTTAACAGACTGAATCTTGAATTTTCAAAACCAACTAGCCAACAAGATTTTACAGAGAACAAACAGCATCTGTGATTTCCCCGAAAGGAGCCAAAAGAAGAAGTCCCAGAATGAGGACAGGCAAGGATGACAGTTTCCAATTTGTTTTGTTGGGATCACAAGAAAAGTATTTGATGATCTCAACTTAACAAGCTGTTTTTCTGGAAATCTGAAATATATGAGGCCACACACCAACACTGAAAAATCCCAAAACTTTCCATTTTAATAAGAAAAAATAAATAAATAAATACTCTACACACAGAACAACACAAAAATAGACATAGTGATACATGTAACAGATGTTTTTCATTCAGGAAATTACTGTGATGATTAACAAGTTTTAAGTTTTTATTCTGGTTATAGTTATAGTTTTGCCATTTTTAGTTATGTTTATGTGGTTTGTTTTAATACTTTTATTCTCTTATTGCCATGTTTTTATGGGTGTTTTTATGATTTATATGTTCTTAGCTTGTTCTGTGATGCATTTTGTAACGTTCTTTTGCGAAGGCAGACCAAAATATTATATAAATCATCAATAAATGTTTGGCAAAAGAAATTGGAATTCGTGTGGTGATAAGTAATAATTTTAATTTCTTCTGGTATGACATGATTTATCCCAATTCTCAAGAATGGGTGAAATATATTATTATCATTATTATTATTATTATTAAATAAAAAACAGCAAAGGTTTTTCAAAATAATTTAAAAAATAAATATTAAATAACAGCTGAAAAATTCCTGGAGTCACACCTGGATCATGACCTCTACCACAGACTAATCATTTCATTGGTTCATAACTCAAACTAGGTTCAAATTTAATTGAAATCCAAGATTCGATTAACAGTCAAACAGGGAGACCCTTTGTAAAATTTGAGTGATAGTTTGATAGTGTGTGTGTGTTGGGGTGGGGGAGGCGGGGGAGGTTGATGAACAGGATGAGAAAAGAGGAGGCGTTCAAGACATCATGTGATGACTGGAGAGGAAACTATAACTTTATTCAGTGCGGCAAACACCCATACGAATCCCTCTGGGGAGAATATGAAGTTGTTATTTCATAGAAACCCTGTCATAAAACTAAAAAATGTGCTTCCTTTGATCATAAATGACCTAAAAATGCATCTGGTTTGCATTTTCCCAAGCTGTTTTCTTGGCGTCAGCATGCTGCCTGTGTGCTGCTTTGTTCTTTTAATTTCATAATCTAATGGAGAAGTGTTGTTACACCTCAATCAAGCTTGCACCTGAGCTTCATAATAAATTTTCTGTTCCTTGATTTTTTTTTCTCCTTGTGAATAATTGGCAATATAAACAGTCCTGACCTAAGTTGAATTTTCAGGAGCTGTAGGTGCACTAATCAAAGATTCCTCTCTTCATTGTGCTTTCCAGTCAAGCCAATTTCCATTCAGATCAATGTCTACTTGAAATAGATGCAGGTAATCATTTCAGGTAATGATAATAATGCCACAAATGCTCATGGGAATATTTATTTTCTGTGTGCGTGTGTGTGCAAATGTGTGTGAGCACATCGTTAAGTACACAACTCTTACTTTGGCCATCATCTTCTGAGCCCAAGTGATGAGGAAACAGCTGATGTGAGAAGTTCTCCTCCAGAAATCTGTCCAAAAGAGCGTGGCAGGCACTGCTAGCTGTGAAGAGAGAGACGGAAAGAGAGAATGGTTACAGGACTAGCTTTGCTTATGAGGGTAAGACATACATACATATATACAGGACTTCAAGCTGCTATACAATCATTTCACTGACCAAATCAACAAATGAATTTTACTTTCGATTTGAAGGTCACGGTTTGGTTAGACTTTTCATTTTAAACATTTTCTCTTGCACTGATGTTCATGCCATTGTTAGACTATCGAGTATTGATTTGTAAAGATCAACAGATCATTGGTTTCATGCCCCGACAACTGTCATTTACAATTTCAAATTCCTCTTTAAAAAGATTGTCTATATCTATCAAGCGTGACATAAAAGTCGGTAAGCTACGCTGTTACGTGAATAGGGTAGGACAGTAAGTAATCCTGATGGTATGAATTTCAATACTGTCATAAATAAAGACGCTGCTATGTCTATTAAACTGATATGGAGATGATGTATGGCATCTAGGAGATAAAGATACAGGACTGTAAAAAAAAAAAGAAAAGAAAAACACCTCTGCCCTGGGAGCATTTAGGGATTTACTCATGATGCTCAGGCCGTGTTAAGGTATGAAAAAATAGATATCGCCCAAGCCTATGTGGCAAGGCAAGTCCAGGTGTACTGTGAGATTTTGTGAGAACCACACATTGTGATAACCATACACTATTACTGCAATATACAGTACAACTATACAAAAACACACTAATTTCCCAATCCTTGAAAAACCCTCCTTCAAAATGATGTCCAGTTTGTGGATGGTGGGAATTAAGAGCGTCCGTCTCTCCCTCTTTTCTGTTCCATTGCCTCATTTTTAATGTCGAGACCTGTCTGGTTCAAATAGTTGTGTTGCTGCTTTAATGTAATTTGACAAAGTTTCAAATTAATTCTTGCATAGTTTTGTTACTGAGTATTTCATGATCAGGCCTAATATAGTATAAATAATAATACCGTAGATTTGGCATTAGTAAATAAAAATAAATACGTACAGAGTGATTACGATTACGTCTGTTATTAAAAATATTTTACACAAATATAATACAGATGAGCCTTGAAATTGGCTGATACTGTATGTGTCAGCCCTGTAATAGACTGATGACCTGTCCAGGTTGTATTTTCCCTCTTCCCTAATGTGAGCTGGGATGGCGATGGACTCCAGAATGGAGATTTACAAAGCCTGAACAAAAACAAATCAAAGGAAGAAATAAAGTGAAATACAAGACATAAAGTTATTTGTTTTTCCTTTATATGTCTGTATATACTATGTCATAATTAAACCTGCAGTTTGGGACTTTTACACATAAATGAACATCCATAAAATTGAAGCCCTTACCAAAGCTGATTAATTTTGTAACCACTGGGTAAATCTCTCCATAGCCGCAGTATACCAGAGTTTTTAACTCTGACTAACTTTTAACAGATGGCTTTAGCTGACTTGCTGCTAAAGTAGTTAACTGCTAAACTGTTAGCTGCTGTTAGCAGCCAATAATGCTGGGTTCAGCAGCCTCCCAGTGAACATGGCCAGTCACCAGGACAAACACAGCCTCCTAGACCAACAGGAAAGCCACTGGCACTTGCTAGCTGTTACATGGGAACTGAAAATGACAAAAATATGATCAATTTCAGCTCACTGACACAAAACTTACTTGTTTCAAACTGTGAATCATGTGTTTGATGGACAGTTGCATGCAAAGGGTCTTGTTCATCATCAAATGAAATCTCAGTGATTAAAAGGGTTGGGTTTTTTTTCTCATATGGTGTCAAGACCCAAAACTGATGGGAATAGCTTTAAATGAAACAAACAATTTTTAAAAACAAACAAACAATAAAAGCACAAAAGGGAGATAATTGCAGCAAGTGAGGAGCTTTTATATAAGCCAACACATTTATTTACAGCATGCCTTGAATACATAAATCTTGATATACTGAGCTTAATTGTCAACAGTGTCCCTAGAAAACCTCTAATAATTTCTGTTATGCAAGATACTCAAGATGATTGAGATTCGTTCAACGTATTGTCCTGATGGCATTTTAGGCAGCACAAGCGTGTGACCAACCTCTTAGTGCATTAGCAGGAGATGATGCACTATACACTCAATTTATCGGCTGTGTAGTGTGGCTCACTGGATGCCAATCCTCATTAGAGCATTTACCCCAACTTTGTGGATGATTACACACGTGTCCTGATCAAATATTCTGTGTAATTGCTGATAATTTAAACACTCAGAGATCAAGATTTGCTTTTGCAGTTTAGAAAACCCACTACCTGAGAAACAATGCGCACAGAAGCTAGGAGAGGCAACAATAGTAGTATGCAACAGGTCTCAGGGTTGGGCTGATGTCACTGACCACTGAGCCCTCTACCATCGTAACATTGTGATTTAAAAGCCCTCTCTATTTGAGGTAGCATGTCCCCTCTGAGTTGCCACAGAATTGTTGCCTAAGTTCTGTTTTTGACATGTGGGAGAGAAAATAAAAAGAAGCTGTGGCTGCTGTTTATTGCACTACGTCTTCACGTTGTTTTAATTATTTCCCTTTAAACACAACTAAGTTCAGACGTGGTGGAGAGGCGAAGACCCTATTAGACCCAGCGACAATATCATTGTTGTTTCACTGTGGACATGGACATATGCCAATTTGATAGACATTGCCCAGCCCAAGTATCTTGCTATTTTGTGATAATAAAGGTACATTCATGTGATAATGAGATAAGTACTGAGTTATTATGAAACTATGATTTCCAGATGAGGAAGAAGGAAAAAAGTATTGATGATAAAGTGAATTTGCCAGTGGGTGTGAATATGGTTCTCTGCAAGGGCTCAATTTTCACTGAGAATTAGAGGCAAACATTATACTGTCACTTTTCAAAATGCTGTTTTATTTATTCACATTTTATGAAAATGTCTGTAAACAGTATCATCCTTCTGTCCAGATGTAATAATTCAGACAAGAGAAGCACTGAGTGGATAAAAATCCTAACACTCCCTCCACCTTGTATAGGTCCCCCTCAGCTACCATGTCAGCACACACATGGGAGAAGTTAGCCTCCAGGACAGAGAGATTTCATGCAGAAATTGCTTTCTGTCAGAAAGCTCAGAAAGCTTTCTGCCAGAAAGGCTTTAGGAAGTCAGATGACATGGTATAAAGAGTGACAAAGTCCACAACAGCAAAGTGGGATAAAACAGAACTGATAAGTGAGAACAGTATTTCTATTAACAAAAGACACAGACAGAACCAGAGCTGTGACAATGAACATAACCCTGAATTAATCAAGAGAAGGTAAACATGGTGTGTTGAGTTGGACTAGTTTTGATAAGTGGGGACAATGTTGACATATGCCTTTTAGAAGATTCTGATATTGCTTGTTGCTTTTCACTTTGAGTTCTTGGCTCATTCAATTTAAGTAACAACCATTTCTCACAACTATTGCTGCTTATTTCTGATTGATATCGATGTTTCTGCCAGAAAGGGCTTTCTGACAAGTATTTTATAGGCTTTCATGCTTGGTTTCAGGTTAGAAGCTGCCCTTAAGGCATCAATATGCTCTAATCCAACTCAGATGGCCAAACAAAGTCCAACAATTTCTGTAACTTTCCAAAGTGAATAGCCTAACATTCGCACCCTCTTAATACCAGATGTGTGGAGGTTAGACAGTAAACAGGGTTTGAACTTCTCTCTGAGGCTCTCTTTTTCATTCTTTCAGAATTACTTATGTCACTTTTTGTGTGCACATCTGTCCAAAAATAAATTCTCATACTTACACCTCATTATTTATTGCACATCAGGCTCTTCACCCTGCCTTCATGTTTGGCCATTCAGAACAAGTATGAAGATGTTTTGCCTTCCAATGTTGTCAGATGACACATCGTACAAACTAGTTTGTTTCAAGGATCCCCCTGCAACCTAACCTTTTAACTGGTCAGGCTGTATGGAGCCTTAAAAAAGGATCTGCAGACACATTTAAAAACAACTGCACCCACCTCTGGATACTTTACAGGACAATAAGCATTTAATCTACATTTTGATTTACATTTGGCTTTGTTTAATTCTAATCTTCAATTTCACACCATTGAAGTACGTCCACTTAAAGTGCTTGTTTTTTGGCACTGGCAGGTTCAGGCTTTTTAAAGAGGAAGATGGGTTTGTTGTTCTCATTTGTCACTTAAACACAAAAACATGGAAAAATAGGACCCAGGCTGAAAAATACCAAAGTTATCTTTTATTTTTATCTTTTTTTTTAAATTTTATTATTATATTTTAATTCCTTGGTTGTCTGCCTTTATCCATTAGGCCAGTGACATTGCACAGCCCAATACACATCATGTCTCAGCCCAGTGCATGCTGGGAATGATTTCAGTCCCCACAAAAGATAGAGGGACGTATGAAACAGAATTAATACAGAAATAGGGCCACTGCAGGCTGACCAAACGCTCGTCACAAACAACCGACAAACGTGGTCTTGTTCTGACCACTTTACACGTGACATAACATTCAACATAGTAACTGGCATGACCAGCAGACAGTGACGATGGTGATCATATCTCCATGGGTCATCGCAACTTAACCCCTCCACTGGCCCCTGGACAGTGACATTACTGTTCTCTGGAGCCTGTAAGGCAAGGCCCCACAGGTCAAGCAGAGCAAATTGGATTATTTAAAGGACAGTTTATTAAAAGCAATTAGTTATGACAGTGATGGGGGTGAGGGGGGTCATGTACTTGAATGGCAGCTTAGCTATTCATCAGTAATTATGGAATAAAAGTAGCTATGAAGACATTCCTGATATGGAAACCGGAAAAATTAAAAAGCCCATAATGAATGAAGGGGGAGAAAAAACATTAACACTATTATTAGCATTAAATAGCGAACACTTTTTTGGTGGGAATCCCCAAGAATTCAAACTTCCTGTCTTTGCCATGTCCAGAGTTATAAAATGAAGGAGAAAAAAAAACATGATTACATCCTCTTTCATGAAACAGAGGGGATGAAAAAACATTGAATGATCTGCCACATCATTAGCCAACAGCTATTTACTTTGATGACAATCCAGGATGCTGGTGATGTTTTCTGCTTTGAGCTGTGTGACTTGAACAGTTTTTTGAGCTGAAAAGCTACTACTGATTATACTTTAGTTCAAGGTTGGGGCTTTGTAGTGGAGCTGCTCAGAAAAGTTATCTGATGTTGTTCTGTAACAGAAAAGGGAGCAAAATAGCTGGGGCCACTTTGCCACTGATATACCTAACCACCAGGGATGCTTCTCCTTTCCACTCCTAGCTATCTCCCACAGACTAATTTTTCATTTTCCCCTCAGAGGATCAGTGAAAAGACATCTGGGCCTGTTTACAAAGCTTTATGGGAAATTATTTTGTGAATACTGGCTGTTTGTCAGGTCAAATAACCCTGAAAGCAGCTCCAGAAGGTCTCAGATCAATGTTCTGCCCTGCATCTAACACTTGTATCTGCTAGACCATATGTATTGATTGCATGCTATTTTTGCATCTTTTTCAGCACTGACAAATACCACATCTTCTATTCATGAGCTCATGAAAGTGACAACCTGTAAATAGTGTTTGACTGAAAACAAGATTAAGAATCTACAGTGATGATAGCAGCTCTGAGGTATCAAAGTATTGAAATCGATGCAACAGAACCAAACATGCTGCTTTTTGTATTCCACACATTCTCTTTCCTTGTCAAAACTTGACATCTACATTACCAACAAAGCAACTCAACCGCTGACACTTTGCTATGAGATTCAGGTGTGTTTTGTTCGTGGCAGGTAATGTAGCCTTAAGCTACTAGTCGGCAGCAAAGATAAGGAGTGGGCCACAGAAGTCTGGAAATCTCACCCCACACCTCCAGATTTTGTTTTAATTTTCAACTGAAGTTCTTAATCCCAAGTGATATTGACTGAAGTGAAATCACTTCAGGCAGTTTATCAGACTCTGCACAGCTTCTTCTGGAGCCACAAAGTTTTATAAAACTAGAACTTCCCAAGACCTGTAAAGACACTGTGATGTGTCAACCACTAAAATGACTCTACATGAAAACTTCATGTAGGGATGCACAATATGATTTCTGCTTCTAATGGCCAATACCAATAACCAATAATTCCACGTTTTAAAATTTTATACATATGTATAAGCTGTAGTTTATGCACACCTGAGGATAAGGACCATAAAACTTTTTTTATGCAAATCATTAACATGTTAATAATATTTTATTAATTTCATAATAATTTCATTATTGGATTAATAAGTAATAATACAAAATTTATCCTAATTTATTGGTCCTGATATTATTGTGTATCTGTAACTTCATGGCAATCAAGACATTTGACTGAAAACCACATTAAAGATCACTACAGAATGTTTTCAGGGCAATCCATCAAATAGTTGTTCAGATATTTCAGTTTGGATCAAAGTGCTGGACAGAACAACAGCCCGACACTACCATCCACAAAACCAAAATGAGACTGAGGTCATTGCATAAGTAATTCTGATTGAAAGTTCTTGCCTGATTCCTCTAAAACAGTGCTTCAACTCACCACTGGCAACATATGAGCATGATTAGGAGAAAAAATGAAAATGTAACACATGTACAGGCATAATATGAAAGTCTAAAAGGCAAAGAGTTAATCTCCTTGTACAGTTGTTTAAGCTGAGTCATCATTTGCTGAGAGTGAAGCTTCATCCCTTTCCGTCTGCTCAATGAAGTCCTGATCCTCTTAAATAACTTCACTGCATCAGGTGTGAAGACAGATAGAGGCTTAGAAAAGGTTTCACTGACAAGGAGAAACACAAAAGCGCAACTGAGAGGAACTTGAAAGGTAAGCCTTCATATATTCAAATCAAATAAGAAAAAGTATTCTCATGGCTCATGTTGTAAATAGTTTACGCATGGCCTTGTTAATATCGTTATTGAGGGGGTTCTGAGCCTTTGTAATCACTTGCAAGTGCGCAGCTATGAGCACACAAAGAACTCTGTACTTCATTTATGAGGGTGTCTGAGAAAGAAAACAGAGCAAAACACTGGAATCAAACAAAACTCTCACCCACAAACATTCGCCCTCCACTGTGAGGCATCAATTTTTGTGCCGACTTCTCGGCAAGATTGTGCAGCCTGATCAAAGAATCTTCTCGCTTATAAAAGGTGTGATAAATTAAAAAAAAAACACTCTCTGACCAGCCTCTGCCAAACTTCAGTCAATGTATTTATCACAGCACGGGCACCAGAACTCCTCACGTCCGAGGCTGCGTAGATAAGCTAACCTTTCACAAACCTAGATTTAGCCCGCAGGCTGTCATAAGGACAAGGTCATGGCTTTCCTTAACTATCTTGTTGTCTTCTCTAAACACCACAAATCTAGTCAGAACCAGTTACCAAAGCTTTCAGAGACACAAAGTCAATGACATGTCTGGAAATTGGCCAGGGAAGCGTCTAACTGAACAACAACTGGTTAGAGGACGAGGGCAGTGTTTTCTTGGGAGACTGATGGTGTAACAACAACACTGAGGTGATGTAAAACTGACTGTAAAATTACAGCATTAGCCAGTGCTCCCATCCATTGGCGTTGTATGTAAGAGGGGCCTACTGAGACAACAGGTGTGCATACATGGGTAGATGATGCACTTTTATATGCAGTATACTTCAGCACATTGTGAAGGGAGATAGAGAAGGAGAAAGCACCAGGCTGCCGGACAGATAAGCAGTAAGAGAGGTTCACTGCCCCTCCATGTTTCCACACAGCCAGAGGAAATGCATTACCTAAACAGGCCACAGAAAACACTAACTTAATGCAAAGAACATGACAATTTCTTCATGGTTATTATTATGTAAAGCTGCCCCTCCAGGGTGGACTACTAACAGTGGCTTTCACAGCTATATGCTCATACAGTATTTCAAATTTGTTATTATGACTCACACTGCCATTGAGATTGTGGAGCCTTTTCTTGTTATGTGTGCGGTACTTTTTCAGAAACACATCATAAAGGTGTCTGAGGGAACAAGCCTTGGTAATTATAGCAGAAGGTAATAATCTCCATAAAAGTTTAAAGGGTAACTAAGAGACAATTAGAAACAACCATTTCTTAGATTCGTCCAGTATTGAGGGAGAGGGAAACTATTGTGCACTGTCAAAGTACGCCCAGTAAAAGTGTTTGTTTTGCCACTGACACGCTCAAAAATCTTTATGAGTGCCTCACAAAATTATGGAAAGGATTCCGACAGACTGAGACCTTTTTTCAAAGCGCAAGATACACGTCACAAAACAATTCTAACATCATCATCTTCATCAACACTTGACAGAAATTACAGCCAGAATATTTCACATCTATTGCTGTGAATAAAGGGTCTATTTTGACAAAAAACAACCAGAGTTGATCGGTAGGTGATTGTTGGTGGAAAGGTGGAAAGACGAGCCAAGACTGTATTAGTGGGTTTTATTTTATTTTTTCTGACAAATTGGAATTAAGTGTGTTAATGATAAAATTATCGTTTTCCCAAAAATGACTCTGGTTAGATGGTGAAAGCAATAAAACAGCTGTTTGTGGTTAAACAAACACACTTTGTTGAGACTTTGTGGCTCTGTAATGTCACCTCAGCTCCTAACAGACAAGAGTCATAGTTATTACAGCCACTAGAGAACTTTTTTTTAACTTAAACATATACAGGCCACAAAATTATCACCAGCCAAAAACACAATGTGACAAAAAGCAAAAAGCTTCCTGAACATACAAGTAATTTTGGGGTTCTGTCTAAGACAACTGATTCTGTTATGCTAGCTGTTTCCGTTTCCTTTTTTTATGCTAAGGTAGGCTGTTGGCTTCAGCTTCATATTGACCATGAAGACATGACAGTGGTATTGATCTTCTCATTTAACTCTCCGAAGGAAAGTGACCGAGTGTATTTCCCAAGATGTTTGCCTATTCCTTTAACATTCAGCGCTGTGTTGTGCATGATGCTTGCAGTTGTGCAGTGCATTAAAGCATGCAAAAAGATGTTTTTCAAGACATCTTTTGGCAGACTAAAGAAAATTAAATAAAAAATTAAACTCTGAGACTCTCATCTCCCAGTGATAGAGCCTGAATAATTAAACATCAGAAAATGATGCAATTAGACACAAATTGGACAGCTTCACCTTATACTTTAGTGGAAAAGCAATTTAAAATGCTTGTCTGTTTCCAATGTCCATTTAACAGGAATGTAAGCTTGTTTCTAGCTTCAGAAACAAGGCTCGTGGGGGTTAACCGCTTTTCAAAACAGCTGGGTTCAATCCAGGCTCACCAAGCTGTAACAAATGCAGTGTGAATGTCCATTTAATGATGAAACATTACAGTTAGACATAAATCTAAAAAGTGTGATAACAAGACCTCATCAGAGCTTGTTAACTTTTAAGACAATGAATAAATTCGTTGTCTTCAACAAGCTACCATGGAGGGCTTAGAGACAGGTAATACAGAGACA
Source organism: Lutjanus erythropterus (assembly GCF_056507025.1). Lineage (NCBI taxonomy): Eukaryota > Metazoa > Chordata > Actinopteri > Lutjaniformes > Lutjanidae > Lutjanus > Lutjanus erythropterus. Next base: position 13,115,322 of record NC_139334.1, read on the forward strand.
GACTCTTATTTTTAAGAGGAAACACTGGTAAAGAGTCTGGTTTGTCACCAATCTTTGGTTTGAACCCCTGAAATAACTAGTGTAATTTTTCACCATTGTTATATGACATTAGCTTTCTGTATAATTTAAGGCTGACAGAAATAATTATTTTGCTTTTTGATTATCAGTTAATCTGCAGAAATTTTCTCAATTAATTAATTAGTCGATGAATTGTGTATAAAATGTTGGAAAACATGACAGAAAATCAAGTTTTCTTAATTTGAGGAAGCTGTAATTTGAAAATTGTTGAAAATGAGTGAAATTATAATCCATTATCAATGGTTTCCGAATGCTGATCAATTTTCTATAAAAATAGACTAATCAATTAATTGACTAAGTGTTTCAGCTCTGTTACATGTCAAGTCAATTACAAACAAATTTCCAGAGTTTGCTATGGCTGAACTAGATATTACTTCAGTTATCACTTCAAGCTATTTCTTCTCAGTATTCTAGTTTTCTCCCACAGGCAAGCAGCTCGAATGAATGAAAATCTGTGTGATCATCTGTCATGCAACATCTACTTTTAAATATATGTCTTTTATGTCACCAATTATGTCAGTTATAAGTAGACTTGCACCGATTAATCGGCAATGCTCGGAATCGGGCCGGTTTTCACGTGACTGGCCTTGACCGGTGACCGTCAGCATCACAAATCCGGTTCTGTGGCCGTCATTGTCACACACGTTCTGCACGATCGTCACGTCATGCGCGCAGCAGACAAACTGACCGTGACGTCAACACAGCGCTGATAACAGCTACACACTCTGACACGTCTGCTTGAAGATGGTGTCAGCGACAGATTCCAAGAACAGGATAAAGAGAAGACAGACAGTCTACAACGAGACAGAGCAGCTGACAATGACACAGAACAGCCGTTAAACTCTCTCGCGCTTCAGGCTAATGCTAGCAAGCTAGCGGCAGACTGCTGTTCACAGAGGGACAGTTCAAATCTCACCTCCTGTTCTGGCTGAAGAATAAACAACCTGTGTTGATGCGTCTCCTCAAACATTTTCTCATCCAGACTCCTTTAACTTCTGTGTCTTTTTTTCTCACGGCAAAGTTTTACTTCAAACTGCTGCACCGCGTTAGTCTCCGGTTTGTTTTCATCCGCTTCCACAAAAGATCACGTGAAATCGCGTCCCGCGAAATCCCGCGAGATGATCTCGCGAGATCACGTTCACCCAATTCACCCAATTCACCCATTTCATTAAAAAATATAATAAGGCCCGGTTGTAATCTGGATGATTTTGGCTGTCAATTACAGTTCTTAGAAAGACTGAAAATTGGAACCGGCCAAAATCGGAATCGGTAGGTCAGACCCCTCAAAAATCGGAATCGGCTAAGAAAGTTGAAATCGGTGCAAGTCTAGTTATAAGAAAGCAGTTTGATGACATGTTTGATAGTTTAAATTTAACTTAAATGCAAACTGCCATGAAAGCACTAAACAAATATACCCTGGCTCATAAACAGCCTGCCACATCCATTGATAATGGGACGTGCCACAATCGGCTCATGCACAGCCAGTCATGAGTTTGAGGATGTTTTTTCTGGCTTTCAGCTGGGAAATTTGGATGTATATGAAATACACACTTATAGGATCAGAATTGTCCTCACTTCTTGAGCTAATAGTTGTCTTTGCCTGGAGTGCTCATCATCTGATCCTGCTGCATTCTGCACAGCCTGAAAGGCCATCACACAAACCTGATCAGATCAGCCTCTTCTGTTACTCGCCTCATTTCTCCTTTCATGCAAAACTGGCCTATCAGTCTCTTCTTCCATAAGTCACACATAAAAATGATTAGAACCACTAAAAAACACTGTTTTGCTGCATGTTAACTATGACTAATAAGCTTGTTGAGGGCGAATTCTAGACTTTGTTGTTGAGGTCTGACATCAAAAAAGTCACTATGACTAGATGAACAACAATTCACATTCATTTAATTTTCCAAATTGACTTTGCCATCCTGGCAAAAGAAATATTGCCCACACAGGACTCTACTGTTAATGATAATCAGACAGTTTAATTGCTGGGATCATAATGCTTGAGGAGTTAAAAATAGGGTTGCAGTTGAAAAAACTTTGCTTGACCCTCAAACCACCCCACCCCCACCCACTCCAGAAAAGAAAGCTTTTTGCCATATCTGCTGGGACTTGAAGTTTTTTTTTTTTTTTTTTCTCAGTCATAAATTATAGGGGGAGCTTGGAAATATAAAAACATTAGTGTAATCATTTCACTCATGGTTTGTTTTTGGTTTTTTTCAAATGAATTGTGTATTTAAAGGCAAACTCAACCTTAAACCTAGACTTTAAACTCATTGTTCTTGTGTTTCATATTCCATCTGTCATCTGCCTGTGACGCACTGCAAAACACATATGTGCTCTTGTCTGAGGTCCAAAAGAAGCAAACACTGCTATCATCTCCCAAATTCTCATCTACTAAACACACTGGAAACCATTTGTACATATCAGCATGACTCCAAATAATAATAAATACATTTTCTCCTCCAATTTTATGTCAGTCATCAGCAAGATCATTAGAAATTTGGACATGTGGAGACAAACTCAAAACTCTCTCAAGGTCTCCAAATTTACCTTAATGTGTCCAGAGGTTTTAAAAGAATAAACATTTGGACATTTTGGGAATACTTGCTGACAAACTACTTAACTACTGGAAAACTGAACCAGTCCTTGGACTTTGCTAAAGGATTTGTTCACAATTGTTTCATCATTAGGATTTTATTGTTTGTTTCTACTAAAACCTTATGTTTAACCACACAGACGTTTTATGGGGCTCATCAAAGCCCATAACCTCTAAGATTAAAACATATAGACTACAATTAGATTATATCCTGTTAACAGTGCCACATAAAATTTTAGTGAGAACCTGAAGGCTTTTCAAGCACCACAATGACCTGGAAAGCGATCCCAAATACCACAACTGTTGTCAGTTAATGAGTGAAATAGAAAAACACTTACTAGTTTCTTTTGTTAAAACAGTAAATTCTACTTCAGAGGCATCAAAGTGAAAAGTTTCACATGTAAAAACAATCATTTTGAATTCTGGCTAAAAAAAGACTAGGGACCCTATCTTATGTTGATCTAAAGTGCAGGTGGAAAGCACGAGGCCCAGTGGATTTAATTTATTCAAGGTCTGTCCAAGTCCACCTTTCCCGTCTTGTGCCAGGGGCGCAAGTGGTATTTTGCCCTGCCCCACCCCATGCACCACCAGCACAAAGCAGGATGCACCTATCAGGTGTGCCCAAGTACCATCATTAATTCACAGGTGAGTTTAAGCCAAACATGCAATAAACCAATCAGAAAGTCAGCTTTCATCACCTTTAAGAGGCAGGTGTGCCAGCAGCGCAGATTTGCATGACAGCAGATTTACCAGGAGGAAACAAAGAGAAAAGATATTCAAAGCGAGGAGACACATCTCCTGGTTCGAGAAGTGAAAGCGCGAAAGTGTGCAATATATGGAGACGGCAGGACGTCTCCAAAGTAGCTTCATAATTTAACTGGTTATGTTTTACACTGAAGCACCTTGAAAATGTGTTTTTATAATTTTATGTTTTCTAATTTATTATTATTTTTATCATCATCATTATTATGCAGCTCTGTCCCGCTAGGAAACAATCAGAAAGAGTTTCTGAAGTTTGAAGTGCGCAAAATTACGCACGGATATATCCAACCAGCTCAGATAGAAGCACACATACCTTCTTCTCTCCAGGTCAGGCCGGACTCAAGCGGTCAAATATAGTGTCTTGTACATTCTGTAATGTTATAGATCATGATTGTTTAATCCTTGCTTTTCTGGATCTCAAGAAACACGCAGACACAAAAACTACAGCTGCCCCGGCTTTCACGCTGACTCCTCTGATAACGACGATCTGGCAGCTGTCCCGTCCGCACTTTGCATGTCTGTTTAGATTTATTAGGCTTTATGATTATAAAATAATATCTTTTTCATTATTAGCGAGTTTAACTTTAAAGACACACACATGCATATTGTCTTTTTTTTTTTTTTTTTACAATGCTTGAACGAACTGTCACCGTTGCAAAAATAAATAAAACAGAGCAGTGCTACTCAACTCGTCAAATCTGTCTGGGTGGCCCTCCGATTATTTTGTGATTAACGGTTAAAATAAATTGATTCACATTGTTTTGCTAAGTAAGGAAGGACTGATATGTCAGTTTTTGTATGATGGGTTAAACTGGAAAAAATGCAAAAAATGAGTTCTAAAGTAAATTGGAGATAAATGGGACAGTTCCCTGAAGAAGCACGGTAGAAAATCAAGTTATACTAATCACAGTGTAAATCTAAATATGTTTTTTCATGTCTTCTTCTGGACACTTCATGGGATTGTTCACAAAACACTCCCTTAGACAATGACGACCTAAAAAGATTTTCAGATGGGAATTACTTCTGCATGGTTTTTCAGTAAGAAGCTTTGTGTGTGTCTGATGTTCACAGGTATACTATAGAGCTCATCATTAGGGATTTGAACTGAAAAAGCAGAATGGAAATATATATTTTCTATGATTCATGACTGGAAACTACATAAGTCCATTAATTCACATTGACTCACTCTGTCCACTAAGTGATCTCAAGCCGAGCCAATGAGCAGACTGTTCATGACTGCTCATGCAAAAGGAAACTTGAGATGCTTCGTGCAGTCCTTCAGCTCTGTGTGTTGGTAAACTGGAGCTATGGAGTTCATTTCCTTCCAGAAAATAAGCTCCATTATATCAAAATTTTGATAAAAACTAGACTTCCACTGTGCATGATGTCAAAATGTGCATATTTGCTGAAACCCTTGAGTGTCTCTCTGCACTTCTGAAAGACCCATTCATGTGCAGAGAATTAGAGAATTCTTTTGGTATTTCCAAAAGAATTAAGTCCCATAACTCAATTTATGATTTAATTGGCTGCATCTTGGCTTCAATTAGCTTGTATATCGTACTGGTATGCTGTTCCTTCTCAAATGGCCCTTTTTAAACAAAAACTCACCCTGACTTTCAGACACATCATGCCTGTTTTTCCTATTTTTTTTCTTGACAAGCAGATATGCATATGAAGATAAAAAGCAGCATATACATGCTAATTCAAGGTGACTTGGGACAATTTAGCTGGCATGTAAACAACATTTGGTTTGGATGAGAGATGCATCAACTAAAGCCTTGATGGCGATGGTGAAAAGCTTTTACTACATTAATGTAATGTGCTTTTGCGATGCATTTTTCATCATTGTGGGGTGCAAACATGTCATGGAACTGTATGTTTGTCGAGTGCTTAAGGGTCAAATCTTTATTAATAGAATTCTTAGAAAATGTCACTGTTCATGCATGTATAATTTTGTCATTTGCTGTAGTTGAATGTACAACATATTATATATAAATGAACTAATTCAAGCTCAAATCAAGACTGGTATCTAGTATCTCTCTGATTGACAGGGCTAATTGGCATTATTTTCTACTGCTATATAATGCTGTTTACATCAGGACTACTGATATAGAGTACAACAGTACTGGGACTTTTGACTTCATGTATCACTATGGTTTACAGGTGTTCTAACAGCAGCTGCATTAACATTATATTGACTAACAGGTAGAGACCCACCTTTTCAAATGGTCTCGATCCAACTGTTTGGTCTGTACCAGGACGAGTCTCAAAAAGTTAAACACGGACATTGAGTCTCTTAAGTCTGAGCTAAATACAACCTTGAGGCAGTTTTATCGATCTATCATGACAACAAAGCAGGGGAACTCTATTGCAGTAACATGTAGACCCACACAAAGCAGTTTGTGTTGTTTGGCAACAGTCCAGTCCAGTGGTGAAACTATTTGTGTTGGTGGAGCCAAAAATATTAGAAAATAAGAAAAAAAAATCTTAATTTGTTGATGCATATTACTGTTAACTAATAAACGGTACTTGTAGAAGTGTTGTATACAAACAGTGTCAAACTCGAGGTTCTGCTGTTGTACTGAATAATCAGCACAGCTGTGATCTATCTTCTATCAACTGAATCACTGCCATGCTTATATTACATTTGTCACCTTTGGAGGTTAACTGTTCCCCCCTGTTTCCAGACCATAGCAATTCCTCTCATCAGCATTGTTTTTGTCCACAGTGGGCAGCTATTTTCATTTTCCGAAATCGCACTGGACTGTATTTGCAACCAAATGATGTTAGACGAAGTATGCAACTAGCTGGTGAACACTGTGGAGCATTTAGTACCTAAACGGCTCACAAGATCAGAAAGGGGTCGTATTTTCATAATATTATTTGTAATATCTGTGGGGCACCAGATCAAACAAGGCTTGTTTTTGTCAGGGCAAAGAGAACCAACTTATTTTTTCAACATGCTTTGAGGACAAATTCTCCAGATACTATATAGATGTAGACTTAGGATTACAGTGTATGATTAAAAAAATACCACTTCAGCCTTGAATGAAAAGAAAATTTACTTGAAAATTATTTTCTTGACACAGCAAGCATTAAAAATCTAAAAGTTTGTATTTCTTTTATAAAGTATAAACTAATACTGTGTTCATGAGCCTTTAGAACAACTAACAGTGTCTGTACTGTGGTTGGCTGTCGCCCTGACATCTGTCTAGTTAACATCCTGAGGAGGCGGGGGACTGGCTGGGAAGTACTGAGACCACCCTTCTCATCTCCAGCCACAAAGTCCAACCCCCACTCAGTATGACCAGGCTGGGGAGCTGACCTTCCTTCACAGAGATCAAACAGCAGAGCAAAGTGTACACCCACACTTCACTCACAAGCTACGTCTTTCAGTTCAGCATCAAAGCATAAATTAGGCCATAACATCACTGTGACCGACAAGAGCCAACACTGTCTTCTGTATGACTCACATCGCTTTACTGGACTTGAATGAACATCTGCTGCACACTGATTTAAAACTGATGCTTTTCGACAAAGTGCAAAAGCAATGTTTCCCACATTCTCAGAAAATTGAAAACACATGGTCAAATATATTAAAACGCTTCCTGGTAACAAAATGTTATTTGTCAGTTTGGGGAAAAAAAATTTGCTATATGAGCAGCAGAATAGCTCAAAAGTCACTCTGTTTGTGATTTCCTTATTAGAGGGACAATAATAGCAGTCTGGATTTGTTGCTGTCTCGGCTGCTACCTGTTCACTCTTTACCACAAACCAGACTTTAAAATATATTCTGATATATTAATATTGTTGTAATATCTTCACCTTTTTTAACTTGAGCCAAGAGTCAGGTCAGTCACTGCAAGAGTCAGGACACTGCTGTGTGACAGTGGAAATGCGGTCACTGAATTGACCAGAATGCGGCAAAACATGAAAGTCTCGTGATAAATTAACATGTGACCTTGAGTCTAAGACATTGGACACTCTGTTGTTCTGGTTTGTCCTTTTGCTTCCTCTGACAGTGTCCTGTTTCCATTTAACAATGTCAACTTGCAGCCAAGTTATTCTTCTCCACATGGATGTTTGGGGCTGGTGAAACGTGAAACACTTTCATGTCTAAAACAAATATGCAATTTCAACTGTGTCATTTAAAGGAAGAAGGACAAAATTGTGGTACATTATGGTGACCAGAGGTCCCGAATTACAAACAGTTGTCTCAGATCCCAAATCCTGTCCTGTTTCTCCTGAAAATGAACCATTATAGTAGCATAATTGGATAGCATGAACGACATATGAATCCTTGAAGATGTTCTCAAATCCTTGCTGAGGACTATAATTCCTGCTTTTAGTGTCATTTTCAGCTTTAATTACCTGTTTGTTTTTGTAAAATATGACAGAGAATTCTTGATGTGTTTTCACGTCTATTGCACTGATTAGACTACCATAAATAACTTTGAGATCGCTGATCTCATTTGATCTGTTTTAAACCAGATGTGGAGAGTTATTCCACTGCAGGAGGAATTCAATAAAAAAAAACAAAAAACTAAAAAATATGTTTGCAAGCTCTTACAGCTTAATGACTACCTTACCTGCTGAAAAGACTTCTGGTATTTATAATATTGATGACAGATTACCAGAGTCAGACTCTGATTTTACTTTAAATGAATCTATACATTTTAATCCCCCTAACTTGACATGCTCAACTGGACACCGTATGGTAGACACGTTCACAGATGTTGGAAAGTGAACACAACAGAGCCATAAAAAAAAAGTTTCTACCTTCTGTATAATATCCTTAATCAGAAATTTTATCCTGCTAGGATCCTCAGCTGTTTCTGAAACTACTCTACATGATTAATTATTCACACTCAGGAACTCTCTAAGCATGAATCTCATTTTAAAATGACAGAGGCCTAATTGCTAACACTTCAAGTCTCCCTCTTTAACATTTATAAAAACATGTGACATTTAATAAATGGCTTATAGCACACCACAATGTAGTTGTAAGCAGACCTAAGTGTTTTTATTGTATTTGTCAACAGCTATAACTTCCTGTCGGCAACCATCAGTGGAGGCTGCTGTATGAACAAGTTACTAATGACAATATAGTAAAACATCATTGTAATAATATAAAATACGAAAAGTTATAGTTGCTGACAAATACAATTCACGAATGCTCTCATTACAACTACATTTAACTGTGAAATAAATAATTTATTAAATGTTTGTATACTGTTTATAAATGCTAAAATATTGGGACTTAAGTCCAGCATATTCATTTTACCAAGGACAAAAGAAAGCAGCAAATCCACACATATGATAATATGGAACCTGCAATACTTTGAAAAATTACTGAAATTATCAGTTAAACTATAAAAACTGCTGACAATTTTTTTTTTGCTCAATAAATTAATCCCTAAATTGTCAAAAATCATTTCAATTTTACTTGTTTTGTTTTTTGTTTTTTTTGTTTTTTTTAGAAGAACATATACTGTAAAGGGTTACTAACGTCAGCTGAACTGTGAAGAGCGTTGTCGTTGTCAGGCTTCCTGCTGGTAGCTTAACATGAAAAAAAGGACTAATTCTGTAAAATAGTAAATGCTGTGCATAAAACTTTACAGCTCTCCAATTTAAATTTGAATAACATATTTTGTATGTTTTATTGCCAATTCTCTATGTCCTATTTGCACTTCTAAACTTGCAGTACTTGCTTTAATATTTCCTTATATTTTTCTACTTACTATGTATGTTCATTGTTATGCACCTAATAACCAAGGCAAATTCCTTGTATGTGTAAACCTACTTGGCAATAAAGCTGATTCTGTATCAGTATACTGCAGTATAATATACTAACAACAACCTGTGGTCATAACGACATCATTTACTCACATAATGTCTACATAAAGTCGGACTGGCACAAAATGTGCTTTACCATATTCAAGATAATTTTCCTCAAAAAGTGGTTTTAATTCACTGCGGTCTTACTGATCCACTGGAAGTCAACCACTATTATCAGTCACTTTTTGGAGTTCCATCTATTTAACCAGATAACTGGGATCTACCATAATCTGGAACTTATTATCTGTGCAGTACTGCATGGTGCTTTAGGTGCCAAAGAGTTAATTTGAAAAACTCAATTGCAACGTCTCTCTCCAGACTCACCTCCCACAGCTTTATGAGCAGACTTCACAACTCTGCACTAATGCCAGTTTGTTCTTTTTTGTTTTGTTTTGAGACCCAGAATGAGACACAATTTAGAGCCACAATTAACAGCAATAATTCAACCAATACACCATCTGTGCATTTACTTTTAGTATTATCAAAGACAAAAGAAAACGGGTGCAATTTTGATGCCACACAATTGTTATGCTATATCTGTGAAAGTCTGTGACATCCTGAAACTTTCAATCCTTTCCATATAGCAGAACCGATGAAATCATTATTCCTTTCCCGTTTTTCATAGTTTCAATTTCTCTACTACCTCTGTGAAAAAACAAGCACCTTCAACGCCTAACAGGTCACACTTTTGTGTTATTTCCTTACACAACGGTAAGATCTCATGTTTTATTTCTCAATGTTAATGCTCCCTGTCATTATTGCCTATTTGTATGCATCTCTCTGCCTTTATGTTTTTGATGACAAGAATTTTAAAAAAACAACATCTGACTGGTTTTACCCTTGAATGTAAAGGATGCACAGCTGGCTGCTCATCTGTCTGTTATGCGGCCAGCAGAGTGAAGCCCCTGAGGCACCGCTTTGATCTGCTGTCTCTCCCTCTGCCGACATCATTACACTCTAACTACACCTGAGCAACAGGCATCAGACTCTAATCCAGCAACTTACTACAAGGACAGAGAAGAAAACAACATTTCTGTCTCCTTGTGTGACAGACTGTAACTGGTTCAGGAGGTGGAAAACACCAAACATGAAAAGATCGAAGAAAAAAGCAGAGGAAAATTCAGTCTGCCCCAAAAGCCTGCCAGAGAAAAATTCTGAAAGGAGGCAGATCAAGGAAATGAGACGTTTTGCAAGGTAAAGAAAAATATACCGCAAAAGTGATTAAGTTTGCACCTCTTAAAAAAAGCTGAGCTTAGTGATCAAATTCAACCGACCATCAAGACAGCTGACTCCTGAGATATTTTAGTGACTAAGCACCTAATTCCCAACCATGTTGGACTAATCAATTTACGCCTTAAACCAGCTCCTCTTGGTTCAAGGTACGGTCAAGTTTTTACATTTCGTTTGATCTCCAAAAAAGTTAAATTTCCATATATGCAACTTAATCTCAGAGTAAATTTCATACCTAAATTCAACCAACTGAATTAATGTGACTTAAATAGTATGAAGTATGAAGTATGGGCTGACTTACGTGTGTGCATGCGTGTGTGTGATCTTTAGTGAGCACTGTTTGCTCTAATGAGAACGCTGAGAACTCTGCACGCTTATTATGTGCAAATCAGACCTATCTTTTTTTTTTCTGACATTCATAGAGACACATGGGGACTGAGAGGATAAAAATAAACACAAGATTAGTTTGAGAGGAATCATTAAAGCTGTACACACAAACACACACACACACACAGTTAATGCTGTTTGAGAGTCACTGCTATTCAATTAACAATCAAAACAAGTCATAACCTTTTATTACTACCTCACCCAGTTTAATCTTTACTTCTGAGGGGCACATTTTCATTGCAGTCAAACCACCACAGTCATTAACTAGGAGTCTTTTTTTTCTTTTTCTTTCTTTTTGTCTGTCTTGTTTTGACTGTTTGTTGGTTTTTCAGAGTGTGAGTTGTTGCATTTGTTGTGTAAGTTTTATATATGTGAGATCTGAGGTCTATTTATTTTTAAAAAATGGGACATACATATTAATGAACGTTTCCATGTAAATATGTTTGAGATTGTCCCATTGGCAGGTTGGTGTTCACAGAAAAAAAAGGCAACAATAAGAGAAATATTAATATAGAAAGAGTTTAGAAAAAAAGGGGGAAGAAGAAAAAAAAAAGATCAAATAAAACAAACGAGGCAATGAAATAAAAGGCAATACAATTATTGATTGCAGACCAGACTTCTTCCACAGTGATCAAAGTTTGTCAAATATTAAAGTGCGAGGAGCTAAGTGCTACAGGTGCCAATTAAAGTATTAAGTGCTGATGTTATTGCATACTGCCCGATTTCTTATGTTCTTAAAGTTCTTAGTGCTTAGTGGATTGCACGCTTCCCTTTTGCACATGTTGGTGTTAATGCACGTTGCTCGATTTCATAATGTGCTAGTTAAATTGCACAATGCCCGTTACACAGTATAAAGTCACATGGGGTTGCTTGTCTGGTCTGTTTTCAATAATGAATGTATTAATACGTATGTGTATGAATTATGTTATCCATGTGCCATCAAGATGGGGGAGGGTAAGGCGTGTAATCCTTTGGGTAACAAGAGGTTTGGGTAAGTAGAGCCCTTCTGAGGTAGTTCATGAGTTGATCCATGGAACGTTTTTTTTTTTATTTTTATTTATTTACATCGGTTAAAATGATCCATGTATATGTCCTCATAGAGGCTGTTGATTTTATGTTTTGCTCTAACCTCCAGTATTGAAAAATTAAATAAAAACTTGGTCAGAAAAAAACAAAAACAAAAAAAAAAACCTAAGAGTCTTGCTGGCTTTCGTATGAATGAGTAATATTCACTGAAGTAACCCCAAATCAGTTCATGTAAGTCTCTGTTTTAGCCAGCCAATATCCTCAAGAAAACTAAAAGCTAAGTCAAATCAAAACAAGTCCTGAACTGAAATCTGTATTTGTCTAAGTCTTGTTATTAAAGACAAGAAACAGGCCATGAAACTGATAGAATAAATAAATAGCAGCACAGACACAGAGTTACAAGGTGGAAATGGACTGTTAGTGGTCTATGTTTTTGCATCACAGAAGTTCTTTCAAGATAAAAAAAAGGTCTTCATTCAAATCTTTGTTTTCTGAGAATTTAGCATAAGATACCAAGTAACTGGTAGAAATGATGCATGAGTCAGTGCAAAAAGAAGAACTTTCTCTTAAAGACTAATGGCGCTGATGCATTTTGGCCATTTGCCAATCTGTGCCATTTTAAAAGATGCTACGTGGCATTTGGCAGAGCTGTTAACAGAGTCTGAAACAGCAATGTTAATACCTCTAGTGTTTCTACTGTATAGCATCAGGCTGCATGAGGTATACAAAAACCCAGGATATATATAGCCTCCTTGAGTGATTGTACTGCATGAATGTACTTTTTTCAATATGCAAATAGGAAGGTCATCAAATAAAACAACCATGTTAAGTCCATGGAAATAATGAATTTAACTTAAGGGTAAACGATGATTTTACTTGAAATGGATGAAGGAAATAGATGTTTTGTTTTACAAATTACCAATATAATATTACTAACATTTCGTTTGTTAACATTAATGTTACTCATTACACTTATAACAATTCTAAGGCTGCCAAGTCATTTAAGTCTATGTAGTGATCTATATGAGCAAGGTGTATCATTATATGTTGAGTTTCTTGTCTTATTTGTTCACTAATTTATCAAACTTTTAGTAACAATCAGTCTGGTTTCTATAACATCCTAGACATTAGCACTGGACAATTTAAAAAAACATATGTATCTGCAATTATTTTGACTGATAATTGCAATTGCAATATGATTCGCTGATACTTTTTACATCAGTATTTTTATTTTGATTGAAAAACATGTTAAAATGACTATGGTGTGATTTTTTTTTTTTTTTGCAGGAATCAGATTTTTTTCTAAGTCTGTAGATTATGATTTGTAGGATGGGACATCTCTGCCTCACAACATCTGCATTTTCAATAAAATTTTCAATAAATGATTAATTGAGCAGCTCTACTAGACACGGCCGCCACTACTGGTTATTTGTACAGTGTTTCACTTTATGCTGCCCAATGTGAATTCTGAATATGCATAACATCTCAGTTAAAACATTTACTTTTCAGCAGTTAAGAGAGAAAACAACTCTTCTGTCTTGCAGTCTAAACACAGCACTTGATGAGCCACTGCCATGAATCTTTGCATGTATCACAATAAGTACAGTGTTTTGAGAATCGATGCAGTATCACAAAACTTAATATCATCATATTTAAGTGTATCAATAATTTCTCACAGCCCTACTAATTAATAATTCATAAACCATTTATAAATGATTTATAAGAGCAGTCTTATTGTATTGCTGTTGTAAATTAGTAGTATATAAATGTAATTTCAAGAAGGCAGGGTTGACGTAATGCATCTGTATGCTGGCATGAGAAAACCGTCCCTCACTTGCTGCTTAACTAAGCTGCATGCTGGATACGATTCAGGAACGGGGAGTGGGGGGTGGGGGTGTCTGACATAACACTGTGAATTTTGGCAAAGCTCACGCTGGGTTTTCTCTTGTCACTGGGATTGACTGCAGTAAGAGCCACTGGTCCAGCCTCTGTGGCTGCTATGGAGCCAAAGAGGGGACAAGCCAAGAAGAGACTCATTCCTCCTGCGTCTAAAAGAAAAGGTGGCGTTGCTGAAGATATGTGAAATACGATATTCACTGACATGTTACTGGGAAAGCCTCCAGCATCTGATTGGCTGAGCACATACAGTACAGTACATGCAAATATTAAGCACACAGTAGAAATTATGTGTGCATTTACCAAACAGCTGTTTGAAAAACAAGCATAAAAAAAAATTAGGCTGGCAGTTATGTGATCCAAATCTGCCTTTTAACATGTGAAAGGTGTATGAATGTGCTTCACTGGGGGATTTTAATACAAATGAAGTGACAGTGACACCAATAAGTCAGCTCTGCCGGATCCAAGTGACCTCATCAAAATTTGTATGCCCACATGACATGCCTCTGCTTGTTGTAAACACTCACTCCATTCATATGACATTAAGCCTGGTTGGATCTGATATGCAAGAAGCACAACTAATCATTCTTTTTTGGTCAACAACACAATTTCAATTTCATTCAAAAAAAGGAAAAAAAAGACTTGGGGGATTTCAAAGTGAACAGAGGCTGACTCTGAATAATACTATCGGCATGTGTTTACCCTTTTCAGTTAGGCCGCTCGCCTAAAAATAAAACACCTGACCATAACTTGTGGAGGGAAAAATCATTGTTCTGCTACTATTTTGTTTAAAGAAGTACTAAAACTAATACCATGCAATATTCTGTAACTGCAAACCTTCTCCTGCCAAGTCTTGTTGTAGTGCTGAAGTGTAAATGAATGGAAATCAAATCCCCATAAGTCTGCCTCTGTTTTCAAACAGGATGTGAAAACACCTTAAGATGTGTGTGTGGAAATAAGAAAGAGAGAGAGAGAGAGAGAGAGAGAGAGAAAGAGAGAGAGAGAGAGTAGCTGCAAATCCACTCAAAGGCACTCAAATAAATGAAAATGAACTGCAACCGGCTCGGTCTAAAAACTGGAGTACATGCTCAACTGAAGGCTCCATTTGACTGGAGTGACACAATAATACAGCAAAACTGCAGCAGCTAGCGTTAAAATTAATTTATCGTTTTATTATTTCTGATCATTTATTTCAGCTTGAATGAGGTTGGTATAGTTATACAGCAAAATACAACAAAGTAAAGATAACTATTTTATCATGATGGAGCTCAGTTACATGAAACGTGACTTATTTTAAATTGGGTTCAACTATGCGCCCTTTTTGACTGAAACCACTCTACAGGTTGTCAATCGATTAATCAAACCTGTTAAAGAAAAAGTAAAGCAATAAATGACCGGTAAGGGAAAAGTTTTGACGTGGTTAACCATTTGGTCCTGCTTGAGCAAAACCGCAAGTGAGGTAAAAGTGAATTTCTGTACTTACTCATCAAAATGATGATGGAGAGATAAGTGTTGCGTTTTTTTATATAATCCATGGCTCCCGTGTCTTTATTCCCGGCAGGTCCACAGAGAGTTGGAGTAGTTTTTTTGGCACCTTTACGTCCTCATGGATCCGGTCACAGACAGTTATAACGGGCACAGTCAACACTCACAGCGCTCCTCCGGACAGTGTGGTTGTTTCTGCAAGTTGCTGCACTGTTACTCATTCTGACCGGTGATGCTGCTGATGCTGCCGCAGCTCCCAGTGACGACAAACCACCGCCCCCTCCTCTCCATTTACTCGCCCTGCTCCGTCTCTCTCGCTGTGTTAGTCACCGCTCAGGCAGGCTCCCGGTCCTACAGACGTTCATGGTGTGTGTGTTTTTTTTCCTCAGGGACGTGCACAGATATTTTGGGGACAGGTGCTCAAGTGAAAAAAGGGCATTCCTCTCATTATTTAAATTTTAAAAAGTTGCATCTAATAGCACATCTTTTACTAACTAACATATTTATTTATTTAAATAGCACTCATGCAGATATTTAATACTTAACCTGTTTCTGCAAAATTCTGAATTCACACAGAGACGATCTTTAGGATTCACTATTTCTACATTTGTTGCCAGAATAGGTAAAAACAAAGAAAACAGTACCACATTATGCATGCTTTAGTGGTCTATAAAATAAAGGCAGATGCTTTTTGTACCCGGTTTGGAATAGCCAATGTGGCTATTTGCATCCTGGGTTTCAGTGCAACCTCATCACAAAGGTGCATATGCAACTTGAGGGCTGGAAGCAGCACTTGTGCACATAGATTTACCAACTTTTCTGGTAATTTCCCACAATTACTGACAACTAATTTACTGATGTAATCAGCAAGGTCCGACTTACTTTACAGTGTAATCGGTGCGAGTCATTTTGTCACTGTTTACAGTAGCTGTCAAATTTCTTTCAAATGTGGAGGCCATAAAGTAGACTTGTTGTCAAGATTTTTTCCTTTGAGTTAATTAGCCCATTGACTCTAATGTCATGTCCACACTCCTGATGTGGTTAATAAAGAGAGGATAAACAGGCTCAATGGCCAAAAACCAGGTAAGCTGAGTGAATTTAATATGTCATTAATCCATAAAATTTTGTGATCCGGATCCTTTTAGCTAAACATTTATTTGAATAGAAAACTTAATGGGGTGATTTTATTCAGAGACCTGATAACTATACTGATAGTCAACTATTGTTAGCTAATACTGTACATATTATATTATTATGATATGAAAAACAAACAGAACCAACTCTGCAATGGCATTTCATGATTGAGTCTACAAAGACTTACATGCAACAAGAAACCCATATATATATATATATGCTGTATTTATATTTGCAACACTTAATTTACTCTTCATATCTCTTTGCCTTAGAGCTAATATTTACAAAAGAAGATTATAGATGAATATGCAAAGAGAAATTGTAGCTCACTTATTACGTACTGGCCAGTAGAGCAGGGGAACACTGCTAAAAGAGGGTTACAGTCATTTTGGAGGATGTGGTTTGTGGTTTGTGGTGCTGTACTGAGTTACACAGAGGTGTTTCTGCTATTTTGTCCACCCATTTACTTCATCAGTTGTATGTAGTTTATATATTATTTTTTGTAAGGTGTGCCTAATAAAGTGGTAACTGAGTGTATTTTATTCCTGGGGCTACTATTACTATTCATGCATTGTGTATGTAAATTACAATGTTGTGGTCAGGGTGAAGTAGAATTAAGGACTAAAAATGAGTGCCTTTAGATCATAACAATGCATTATATTGTGTACTTTTTAATAATGTAGTAACACTGTTTGATTATTGTAACAAAGTGATTAAAAAAAGCGCATGATCTGTGGGGGCAGAAGTGTAAAATAGCTTAAAATGGAGATACTTTAGTAACTTTCCGCTGCGGACATTGTTATTCATAGGGCGAAACACTGCAGTAATGAAACTATTAAAATGAATGTTTGTTTTTCAAATAATTCAGGTTCAGAGTTTAATTGCTGGTGTTCTGTACTACAAATGAATCCATATTTTTTTTCTTTTTATATTTACTACTGCGTTGCAATGTGTTTCTAATTAAGTGCTGAGAGGCACCACGTAAGCACACCTCACCTCTGTGTTGCAGAGGCTTTTCAAAATAGACTATTGCAATCTGTCACTCATAAAGAGTTGCTGTTTTAAATGTAAACACAAGTAAAGATGTTGCACTGATCTAATTATATAAATCACTGGTGAACGTGCAACTTGGTATGGATTTCTGGGATCTGTTTAATACAGATGTTCTTTCAGGTGTGTTCTATGTACTCAAGATTTACACCATAGACTACATTTTACTAAGCAATACCATGCCATATTTATTATTTTCAACCATTCAATAATCATTATGTCGTCTAAACATACAATGTTCGTGTGAAGATATGTTTATTTATTATTGAAGAAGATGTATGAACCTACATCAGGCAGCATTTTAAATTTTATTGCATTGTTTCAGACAAAAGCAAATAATACATTCAGTACTGAACCTCTCACAGCCAAGGTTGCTTTATAATGCACAGGAAAAAAATGCCTCTTTGTCTCTTACTGTGTGAATGTATAAAGGTGAAATTGTCTGATCTGTTTCATGTTCTCTCCCCTAAGCTATAAGGAAAACTGTGTTTGGCTTATCTTAACCTCTGCCTGAGGAAAAAAAACTGACCAAATATCTTCTCAAGTGTGCAAACAGCTCCCTAAACATTATATTTGAACACATTCTCTTTATTTCTGTATTAGATACCATGACAATCCATATCTCAAGAGTATTTCTTCTGACTCTTCACTTCAATCACACAAGGCTTGCTTCATCAGACCACTGAGGAGTGCCTTCATGTTCATCTGTGAAACCTGTCAATCAATGGCAGTTTGAGGAAAAAATTTTTCAATCTTCAGAGCACGTCACACTGCAGACTGCAGCATAAGTGAGAGTGGCTGTGGAGGAGGAGGAAAATATCTTCAGGATAGAGGAACACAGGAAGATTGGAGGAGCTAATAACATCTTCTTTCAAGGGGGTTTGGGTTAGATACTGGCATAATGTCACTGTTGTGACAGCAGTTGTATGAGCACCAGGAGATATTCCTTATTATGAAGGGTAATCCTCCCAAAGAATCAGTATAATTTTAACAGGGGAGAACTGACCTTTGTTCAACAATGGACGAGAAGAGACCAGGAGCTCCACAGGCTTATTCAAATATGCCTGCGTTTTACACAGAAACATGCTGCTGAATTTCTAATAAGAATTTGTCACAAGTGCAGCACCACATGGAAATGTACATCAGGTATTACAATTCATGTGCACATAGGCATAGACCTTTATAACTTATATAAAGATAAAATGGATCACATGCAGGCTAAACTGAAGTCTGGTTGCTTCCTGGTGACTCACATAAGTAGTATTACTTGGAACCACAGACAGCCTGAGTTTCAGACTGGCAGATCTTTGCTGATGTTTTTCACACCCCCATCATGTCTGCCATTCCTCTCTGTAGACTGACAGCAAATATATGACAGCTGCATCCACATATGTCGCTTCCCTCCCATCATCAGCCTTCAAAAAGCAAGAAAGCTGCCGATTTGTGATGTCCAAGTCGTTGCTGACCCTTCAAGTCATCTTAATCTGGCTTTTGCTCTATGAGGGAGCTCACAAAGAACCCAAACAACGATTAAGATGCTGCTCGTAAAATTATGATCGTTAACAAGCACCATAACAGTTTTTTATTAATGTATTTGTTTGTATATGTGTTAAAGTGGTAACTGTTGGGAGGTTAAGGATTAATGGTTATACTGTGGTTTACAAATTTTGCATTTTAGTAGCCCTGTGTCTTACAGTTTATACTAGTTGACTTTTCCAATAAATGATCACTTTGTTTTGAACAGCTGATAATAAAAAAAAAAAGATTAACAAAATACCTGCATTTACATGGACCCTAATAATCCACTTATAATCAGAATAATAGCCCAATCAAAAAAAAAAAAGCCTCATGTCTCAATCAGAAGAGATTAACCTGATAAGATAAGATAAGATAAGATAAGATAAGATAAGATAAGATAAGATAAGATAAGATAAGTAGTATTTGCAATGACAAACATTATATTGCACCAGATAATGAAGAGGAGGGGAGAACTTATACAGTTTGTTGGCTACTGGTAGAAAAGCCTGCAGTGCAGAAAAGCTGTCCTGATTTGGCTCAGTCAGAAGGAATTTTAAACTGGGTTGAGAGGGGCGGTGTAAATCTTTGATAACCTGTCCAATAGTAAAATATTAGTGCCAAAAGACCATGTAAATGCTTAATCTGATGGGTTCTCTAAAATTGGAGTAAATATAGTCTCTGTGCACATTTGATAGAACTTTTGTTGAACTTTTTGTTGAAGACCTGAGAAGATTTATTGGTATAATACACATTTTCCTAAAAGCAATGTATAAAATCAGATTGTAATCAATTTTAATCATTATTTATGACTGTGTAGATATGTGTGGTGGTGACTAAATGTGCAGAGACCCTGTCTTATGCCTGTATTTCCTTATCTTTCTCAGTATTTTGCAGTGCTGGGAACACTTCACCAACACTTTTTTGATATCTTGGCATCTTTCTGGTGCACTTATGAACAGATCAAACAAATCCCACTCATTCTGCCTTTAAGGATTGTTGAAAACTTTGATGGCTGGAAGGCTCAAAACGCTGAGTTGTTCAAACAAGTATTTGAAAAGATGAACGAAGCTGGAATCCACAGATTCATCAACCAAATCAAACATGTCTGGAACAGAACCACTTTTTCCTCTTCTGCTGTTAAATATATGGCAGATTAGACTCATCATAATGGGCTGAACCACTTTGTGCATGTCAAAAAAGTTGCATTCTGATCAAATGCTTTGGGGCATGTAAAATGCACATCTCTCTGATCACTTTATTTTGTATCTATGTAAACAGTTAAAGCTATAATTTGTAAATTTTCCACATTAAAATGTCTAAAAATGGCAGGCATATGTTATACATTTGTTTAGTTGTGTACTTGCGTTATCCAAATGTTTCAACAATGGTCCAACGCAGAGAAATCCATATTTTATTCAAGGTCAAGATTGCAAACTAGTTGCTAGCTGCTATTACTTCTGGGAAAACATGTCGATTACATCAGAGTGATAAAACTTAACACGAACACAACAGCCAATAATAATAGTAAATTTCATTTTTATAGTAACTGTAATACATGAAATGCAGCTCAAAGCGCTGAACATAAAAAAAGACAGAATGAACATGAAAACAAGAATGCCATAATTAACGGAAAATTTGATGGACAATAAAGCCAACTTGATGATAACAGCGAAAATAAGATGCCAAGCATGACCTAATTGCTCTGCCCTGCTGCTGTTCTTCATTTAAACTGCATAAAATAAAATATAAAATACTGAAAAGTTACAAGCCAGAACCAATGTCTGTTGTTAAGCATACTGATAAAACAGGCTTCGTGCTGCTGCTTTGAATAAACTCGCCTGACTCTCCATCAAGAAGTTTCTTTTATCTAATCCTCTTAAAGCTGTCGTAGGCAACAATTTTTTTGGTATCCTTGATCAATAATTCCATAATAACCTTTCCGCATATCGTAAATCAAGTGGTCTGAGAGAAAATTAGACATCTACACTTCACCTCAGTTCTGTTTTTGGGCTGTAGGAAATCTGTCCCGTGACGGGAGACTTTAACCAATCACTAGTCATCTCAGAGACGTATTATTCCTGTTGGCTGTTCTAATAGTGCTGCTGTGTGTGCACGTCCCTTCAGTAGGAAGCTTGAATCGGTGGCAAAAATTCCTGCAGGAAAAGTCGCTATAAAGCAAATTATCAGAAAGAGAATCTTAAAGAGAGTCCAGCTAATGAGCAACATGTTCAGACCAGGAGTTTGTCAGCTCATCCGGTTAACTTGACTTTACCTTCAGTGCGTTTATCTATTGCGGGGTTTTTGCCAAGTGGACCAGGTCGAAGCCGAGCACAGAGCCGACAGAC
Source organism: Lutjanus erythropterus (assembly GCF_056507025.1). Taxonomy (NCBI): domain Eukaryota; kingdom Metazoa; phylum Chordata; class Actinopteri; order Lutjaniformes; family Lutjanidae; genus Lutjanus; species Lutjanus erythropterus. Next base: position 13,136,670 of record NC_139334.1, read on the forward strand.
AGCTGCTGTGAGCCTGGGAGCTCTGCGGGAAGAGGGAGGAGTAACTTATTTGAAATGTAGTTCTTGAATGTACAGAAAAGAGGCGGGAGAGAACATGAAGCGTGTGCCCCTGCATATGTGTGCCTGGTAAGAGTGGCTGAGGATGGAGAAAACGAAACCTAACTCATATCCTGGAGATGAGATTCAACAATCAGGTGTAATCTAGGCTTTCTACCTACTGCAGCTATTACTGAGGAACCATGACTTCTTTACACCCTGAAAGACTGAGGTGAATGAGATCAGGAGAAACACGGCACTTCCTATAACCATTAATATCTCAGTATTAACTGAAGTAATAGATATTTTTACATTAATGTAAAAATCTTCCCAACAAGACTGATTTCCATGAGTCATCTATACATCCCTTGGTGTATAGATCAGTGCATATCACACACAACAGACATAACAAGATGAAACTGATTACTTTTATACTTTGAGTACATTATAGAGCCTGTACTTTTTCACTATTACTTGAGTAAAGAAGTTCAATCAGTAGCAGCAATACAATAAACACACCAAAGGGGACATGAAGACACTGGACACTGGTCATGTTGTCACTACATCTGTGGCAAACATGAGATTTAAGGTCAGTTTCAAGTCTTCTGATGTTAGTAGCAGGTTTGCCAAGACACTTCAGGAAATGCTGCACAGACTTTCAACTTAACTTCTGGGCGTCTTTTCTGCACAGGTCTGCCAGCAAAGCTTGTTGAGTTCTCAGCTGGGCCAAAATGCCAGATTTCCCCTACAGGCTCTCTGTGAAACCGTCCTGCCATAATCATTTTGTTGAAAAAAATAAAAACAGGATTTCGACAGGGCGATTTTGCTACAGTGGTTTTTAAAGAGCTCAATCAGTGCAAACCACTGATTGTGATTGTCTGTTTTGTATTCTCCAGAGGTCTCTCCACCAAATCGTTTGTAAGCGCTTCAGCCAAATCTGACCAATGGATCCTCTCAAATTGCTGCTCTGCTACATCTGCTGTTGTGCAGGAGAATTCAGCATGTTTGAATTTCAGCAGAGCGCCCACTGTCTCTCCTTTTATCCTTACATTTTAATCCAAAATAAACACCACCACAAGTTTTCATGCTGCTACAGCAACACAGTATGGTTTTCTTACGGGAGTGTATCCAGACAAGGCTGTGAAATCCGTCCAAAGTTAATACATAAATTCCCACCTTTGCTCTGTCGGTTTGTTAGTGTCATCACATCTGCAGCATCACACTAGAATACAAGAAGATAGTGTCAGATTTTGTTGGTCTCTGTAGCTGTCCAGGAAGACATCACTGCATCTTTTAAAAGGCCACTAAACACATGCAGCACATCAGTTGAGAGCAAAATTATGTTTGTACCTGTGGTTTTCTCCTCTCCACTTATGCCAAAAATTATGATTCACAGCAATTTGTGGTGATGGGAAAGGCATACAAATCTAATTTATGCTGCAACCCTGCTGTGTATAAACCATGCACAAGTTCTGACTACACAAGGTGCTGATGGGAATTAAAAGGCAGACAAAACAGAGTAGATTTAAGATGTCATCTTGTCAGTTTGATGCAAATGACACTGAACCACAAACAGACATTTGCTGTGTTTAATGTATCTTCACAATCCCAGTAATGGAGAAAATGATCAAAGAAATAAAGCAATGAGCAACATATTATATCAACACCAGAGAGGTCAGGACTGCAGGTGGGCCCGGTTCCTTGCCTAGATCATTAAAGGGATAGTTCGTAGGGTTTATCCATAATCAGTGTATTACCTGCAGTAGATACTGTTCAGGCATTGCGCCAGTCCGGTTTTATTATCTGGAGTCTATTTTGAATATTCTCTATGCTGTGTCTGATTTGCTGCTGGCTTGATCTGCTCTGTGCGGATTGATGCGGCATCTGTCAAAAATAGATTGGGCAGGTATTCTCAGTGGAGCAGAGTGGAGAGACGCTTCTGGGATGCGACGCAGCGCTTCTGATGGAATCGCAGCTTGCATGGTCTAGCATGGCCACCATCAGTTGCAGCAGCCATGGCGCAGCCAGAACACGGTGAAGATGTACTCAGTGGAATCAGGTTGTAAGCAATGTACTGCTGTGGACAGGGGCAGCAGCAAAATACATTTCAGTTACTTAACAAAACATTGTGGTGGCAATTTCTGTTGAATAAAGCACGGAGTCAGAAACTTGTCTTTCTGTAAGGTTTACTCAGGCATCTGCAGATGGACTCACAGCACAGTAGAAGAATGAACTGGGCAGAATGAGCCCAGAACAGAGAATGTGTCAATGTTTTATACACAGATAAATGCAAGGTCAGGAAAGGGCGAATTGCATGTCGTTATCACATGATGGTACAGGACATTCAGAAAAACAATACAGCACTTCTGGCTTGTTCTATCTCATGTTGTCTTGTGCGTTATACAAGTATATCGGGCCTTCCTCGCTGTCCTGTATTTAGGCAGATACAGGATTACATGAGAAATGGGAATTTCTATCACAACATCTATACCAGTTTAAGTGTTTGTAGAATATTTTCACTACTTAGCATTTTCTGACAGGAAATTTCTGTTATATGAGCAGTATAAGTATAATGTAAAACTAATCTAAAACCCATTTTGCTTCTGACCCTGACCACAGCAGTACATTATTTTGCTTCCTACACCGGTACTGCTTCTCCAAACTGGACATGTCTGAGAAAGCCTCTGCAGTCTGAATACTGCACTTTGATGCTGGTTAAAATGTACCACCTTGTTGTTAGGGTGACAGTTTGCCTTGTTACCGTGGTAACCTGGGAAACAGAGGAAACATCACTGTACTTCAGCGTAGCCTCAATAACAGAATTTGTTTCCGCTCTCTAAAACATCAACTGCATCCTGAATCTGAGGCTTCAGTTTCAACTAAAGCTGCATCTGTACACTTTTTGTCAGTTCAAATCTTTCCTATACCTGGATTTGGATCTCTGTTGATATTGATACATATCTTGTAAATGTGCATTCAACCCTCACGATTTATCTGTGAGACTCTGAGACAACCAGACAGATACTGTCAGTGTGACTACAGGCTCTGCCCCTCTCTGTACGTCATCTTTCACCTCCTTTCTTCCTCTCCCTCTCGTATGAGCAGCAGTCAAACAAATTAACTCAAGAAACGCTGCAGACTTCTGTCGTAAAAACAGCCTATGGTATGTGGATCATTACGTGGATCAGTGACGTCGGTCCGATATCCATTGAGTGATTTTTTTTAAAAAAAATTTTTAAGTTTTGGGGGAACAGAGGAATCAGAGGCCAGGAGGAGGTGAATCGCACTACTTTATCACTATCTAACAGCTGGAATGCAGTGAACCTCACAGACAGATGATATCTAATTGTGTAGGATTATGCCGAGTTGATTTATACTGGAAAGCATCAACTTCAAAGAGTAAATTGTATTAAGTAATGTTGATACAATCATGAAGACCAAATGACCTCAAGTCAAAAGTAGCACAGCCTCTTCCTTCATTGGGGCTGCTTACACAGTGTCACACATCAGAGGCTCACAGTTTTCAGTTTGGGTAAAAAAAAATAAAGCAGCTATAATCAATATTTTTATAATGATAATGGATCAGATGACTGCACGTACATTGAAAGGGGTTGTTTGTTTTTACTCATGACAGACCTCATTAAGAATTCATTCATTCATGGAGGGGTTGATTTTTTAGCATCTTTCACCTCATTGTTTTGGTTTTCTGAATGCAAACTTTACACCAAAAATGGTGCTGTTTCATTATGTTAATCACGTTTTAACGTCATGTGTACGTGACATAGTTAAGGTCCCGAGCACCTGTTGCTGGTGTTCTCCACCAGTCACATATGATTTTCTAGGAGTTCATTTGCATTGACCTAGTCTATCGTATAGGAATGAGGATGCATTACAAGAAGCGAGTGAACAGGGAGGAGCATTTAGCAACAAAAATCCCCACAAAAGATTCCTTCAGGTGCTGGTGGAGACCAAAACAGAGTTAAAAGGAGAGTGAATATTGGAATTACATTAGCTATATGCAGATGGATGCTAATGTTTGTGTAAATAAGCAACTGTTTGCTGACAAGTTGCTCACATCATCTTAAAAGAAGATGATATGTCAATGAGTGTCTCTTTACGATCTCAGTTACTGTGCTGCTCTATAAACTAGAGTCTTACGGGGTGTTTTGAACTTTTTATGTATGACAGAGTCTTTTGTAGGGTTGTCGTCCAGCATCCATTAGTGGTCTTATTGTAAACTGTGAGGTCACGAATGTTGGCGTTTCATGTTATTCCTCAAACATCTGTCCATGTACTGCCCATACATAAAGTCGTCTAGTATTAGGGCACCTAGCTGTTGTGTCTCTCTCACTACGTTCCCCTGACCTTTGTTTGACTACGTATACCATCTCTCAGGATGATCTCAAATCTAATCATGTAATTAAATTAGAAGAACCTCATTACTTTGAATCGCCTGCAGAAGTAAGGCTTTGTCTCAGGTCTCATTACATGACATTTCTTCTTCCATGAACGCAGTCTGGTTTGTCGGCAGTATTATGGGTGATGGAGGCCCAGATGGAGACAGAAGTAATACCAAGCCCTCAAACCTTTCTGCTTGTTCGAGGAGAATGAACAATCTATGACTTTCATAGCTTGAAACACATAATATTGTTTGAGTTCGTCCAGCTAGACTGCATTACTGTATAAAGTGACAGTTGCATTACACCGGCCAAGCATGTGTTTTCAACCTTTTTTGTGAGTCACATCCTATTAGCCTGAAGATCAATGACATGTTTTTGTTGTTATCTCACTTGGCATTGTTTGGATAAAATTTCTGGAAACAATGCTTGTCATTTTGAACAGACTCTAAACATTAGTGCATGTGAAAGAATGTATAACTTGCCAAAAAAAGAAACACACTGATTGAAACAGGCTTTATTTGTCATTGACATCACATTGCCAGCTTTTCTTCTGGCATTGTTTAGAGGTATAATTCAGATAATAAAAAACTCACCATGAACATCATAGTCAAATTTCATGTTCTTCCACTGAGTGTTCTGGGTCATTTGCACCTTTTGAGGGGCTGCTGAGGGGATTATTGTCTCGCTCAAGCACACTTCAGACATGCTGGTTCCCGTGAGATGCAACACTTTGAACTTGTTGATCCACTGATTACAGAGCAGCAGCCAAATACGTGTGCTACAGTACATCTGGGAAATTTCTAGACACATTACTGAGTTTGAGCCACTCGGAAATGTTTTTTGTCTTTCATTCAGATCATCAGGATGAGACATCTATTTATTAAGTTATTTATATACTCGGCAACATATTTGCAGGTGATGAGATGAGCTGAACACAGTTGCTGTAGACAGGATATGAATGTAGGGAGTTCACAATCTGCGTGATGTATTGTGACCTAAATGTTAAAAACATTACTTAAGATGATACATTTACTCTGTGTGCATATTTGTAACCAGATACTGCATTTCTACTCCTGTTTTGCTGTACACTCAAAATAAGGAAGGCAATAGGCAGGGGGCTGAAATGAATGAGGATGACCTTCAAAGTTGCAGTAAATTCTTTATTTATTGATGCACGTGTTTCTTATTCACTTATCACATTTAATCCCTTTAAAAGTTTACAATATGCTAAGCCTCTCCAAATTCATCACTTTAACTTTATTAGCTAACAGGCAGATATAATGACAGATGTTGTCATGTGGTGATGAGCATGTTTTTTGTTTTTTTTTACCTCCACAGTTGGCAGGAAACGACTTGCTCTTGATGGTTAATCTAATAAATGTGAAATATGAAGCTGTCTGGGTCGGTCAGGATGTGTTTCCTCCATCTTTAGTGTGTTTGTCTGGGTCTTATCAGGACCCATCAGGAATTGTCTCTCCTTTTATTGTGTCCCAGTTACTGTATACAAATCTCATACCTTGCAAAGTTGTTCCTCTGCAGTGGTTTGAGTTTGACATGACAGTTTATAGACTAAAATGCACCTTATATATCATCAAGTAACTCTACAAGAAATGGGCAAATGAGACCTTTCTTCTCTCTTTTCCTCATGGCTCTCTTGCTGTCTCAATGGACCAAACTGTTGGACGTGTTGACAGAACAGTTAATACCTAGCGGATCAGATTCCCTGTCTGTGCAGGTTTGCACAGGGACCACATCTACGGCAGTAAATATCACATTTCCCGATTAATTGTGTGCACAGTACCTCAAGGCCAGTTGATTTAAAGTCCTACGGGAACACAAAAGCAGGTTTATGTGTGTGTGGGTTAGAGAGAAAAGAAGAAGTAAGGTTTTTGTCTGATCTTTTCTTTAAAAAAAAAAAAAAAAAATCTGACATTTCAAAATTGTTTTCCTGCTGGACAGCACTGACAGTCTTGGCATGAGAGTAAAATCTCTGACTGAATTTAATTTCCTTCCATCTGGCATAACATCAAATCCTGAGGCAAATGTTTAAATAGTTGGAAGCACTGTTGAGGACCTTGATGCAGAGCAAACACTGAGGCGATGCCCTCAAAAAAAAAAAAGGAAAATTCCTGAACAGTCAAGCACTACAATAAATATAACAACTGGAGAAGAACAGAGTAGAGGAGATTAGAGGACGAGATGAAGAGTGAGAGAGATAGAAGAACATCGAGAAGAGGGGGAAATCCAAAGAAGACGGAACTGAGACACAGACAAAGAGGTGATGTGTGGGAGCAAATCAAGAAAGAAAGATTTCAGAGTTCAGAGAAAAAAAGAAACATTTTGTCTGGGGTCTGGAGACAATTTCATAGAGAGCTGAGCAAAGTGAAAGAAGAAGAATGAAAAGAGGACATCAGTATGACAGAAAGAGTACATTGGTACTTTATTCTGCACAGTATGTGTGAGTCCAAACAATAGTTTGACGTTTTTGCTTCTTGTTAGATGAAAAGATCATTGCTGCATTCATATATGTGTTAAATATGAGGCTAGAGCCAGCAGCTGCTTAGCTAAGCTTAGCGGCTGAGACTGGAAGGAGGAAGAACCGGCTAGCCTAGCTGGTACAAAGTACAAAAAATCACCTGCTCTCCCCTCTAAAGCTTAGTAAAACCACAAATTGTAGCAACAGAAGAAACAACTAGATCTGCTAACTGGCTCCATAAAATAATAATAATAATAATTATAATAATAATAATAATAATAATAATAATAATAATAATAATAATAATGTCTATAACTAGCTTCTATAATTAGCTATAATTAGCTTCACCCTGTTTTTCTCTAGCTAAGCTAGCCAACTCGGCTGAAGCTTCAGACAAAAATAAGTTAATCTGCTTTGTACCATTAATTTTCATACCACACTAATTTCTCAGTTAAGAATCAAGCAACAGCAGGAGATGGTTATTTAGAGTGAGAAGATGGTTAACTTTGTTTAGCATGAAGACTAGAAGCAAGAAGAAACGAGCGCTGGTTAACTAACTCCTTGTGCTATGCTCACTAACCTGGGTTTAGCTTCAAATGAAGCTTGGATGACACTTGGATGGATATGCTAATCTGTTTCACTCATTTTCAACTTTGAAAACCTCAAAACAGTACAATGGTGAGTGGCAAACTATGGAACACTCAGTACAGAAAATGGTTAAATTACAATTGTTCAAGACAGAGAAGACAGACAAGCAACAAACTGAGTCACTAACAGACACAATGTGACAGACAACACTAAGAGGCACACCGTGATAGACAAAGAAAACAACAATATTACAGACAAATTACAGACAAAAAAGGAAATGTCCCTGACTGCAGTCTGAGTGCATTAAGAGCAGAACATGAGAACATAAGCACTGAACTCTCCAGGGTTAATTTTTCCATCTCACTCTCTGCTCCCTCTCTCCAGTCTTTAATAGTAAGCAGCACACTAGATAAAATCATTTTGCTAACAGATTGCGATTGCATGCATCGTTTTTGTATTTTTTTTATTTTTTCAAAAACATTGTTTTGAATAATAAATTGGCTGGCTCTGTCATGTCTTTACATTTCCTCCTCTATCCCCTTCACCAACTCCTTCTTTCTATCAAGTCTTCCTCCTCTATTTCCTCTCTCCTTGACTTGAAAATATATTTGTGCTGATGTTGTACATTCACTTAACTCTTGCTAATTTCTGGGAATGTTTTCCAAAGCAGTTTTCTAGTGCAGGCTGTTAGTAGAAGAGGAGTGGTATGAAGAAGTGGTGAGCAGACCCCTATGCTGGCCAAAACAAGCAGAACGGTTGAAATAAGAACATTTCTTCATAGTTTCAACTAGAGACATGACCATCAAAAATGGGGTGTTGTTTGAATCCTGTAAAACCACAAATTGTTTTTATATTTAGTTTCTTGTTAGCTTTGGACAGAGCCAGGCTTACTTTACCCTGGTTTTGAATGAGTCCTAAATTGTTGTTAAATCACACTCAAACTCCAAGCAAGTGGTATTGACAGGGTGACTAGTAGCTTACTGGTTTTCAGTGTAGCTAACGTTAGGTGTTGGTCTGTGTAGTCAATGTTAGTGGTTGGTCTGCATAGCTATCCGTAGCAGTTTTTTTCTGTTTTTTTTCCCTGTAACTGGAATGGATTACAGTTATCTTTATTTGATATTATAATAATGGAATATGTAATCTGGCAATCTGTAATCCCCAAATTTGCTCTAAAGTGTAAAAGAAAAGCGAAGAAAGAAAATTATCATATTCCACAATATTGAAGTGTTCTGTTTAAGTTTTTCTTCCACCCTTTTCTTTTACAAAGTTGAGATGAACCACACATGCAGAAAACAGTTATCAGAGTTCAATTTCAATGTCAAAACCAGGACTGAGATCAGGTCTCTGTTAATGTTACTTCTGCCTTGCTGCAAATCACGCTAACCACAACCTTCAGAGAAATGAGAGAAGGAATTTTTAACTCAGCAGGGAATACTTTTTCAAGTCCTTTCTGTGGTTTGAATGTCAAAAAGATAAAACTAAGGAAAATATAATTCCCATAGAAGGAAACCACATTGTTAGATCAGTCAGAAACACAATAATGGACTTATTTTTGGATCCATTAAAAGACACATCCTTACCATCTGTGTATTTGCAGAGACGGGTTCAGTCCTAGACATATTACTGATTTTTCCCTCTGCCGTCCTGCCAAATCCCAGCTCATATCTCCATTTCTTAGTTATTACAGGAGGAGGTCTTGGCACAGGCGTGAACTGTGTAAAATAATCCATCACTAAGCATGAAAGGGTGCATTATACTCCATGAGAGTGCATGTGTGTGTGTTATTACCTGTACTTACAGGCCACAGTTCTCAGCAGATTGTCTTTACCATGAATCCTCTGCAGATAGTATAATGACTGACACATGCAGGTGCTGACTCTTGGGCTCATTGAAAGCTGCATGTTATCTCTTTCCATCAGATACCATGTGTTCACATACCACTTTTTATTTTACATATTGGGTTGGTTATTGTGTCTTTTCATTGTCCAATAATAACATTCCAGATAGAGCTGTACTGGCCCTGGAGAGATAAAATCTTTTCTCAGCTAGAGTAAAATGTTTTCATCAGTCTAATTCATTAAAGTTTATTGTCTCTGCAGGGAACTGTGTTATGCTGTCAGATTAACAAAATAATAGTAACCACAGCACATAGCATCAGTTTAGACAGAAATCATGAAGTGTAAAAAAGGGTAAAAATGTGATCATGTTTAGTAGCCAGCTCTTTCCTAAGTTGAAAAATTTGGTTACCAGCACCTCTCTACTTCTTGCTTTGCATGTTCTTTGTTCAATCTGTGCAGGATTAAACAAAGGAGTATAAAATAGGAATATTAAAACAATAATGTGTGGTTTTAGGAAGGTTTTACAAGCTTGAATTATTTCTTGGCAGCTCCAATAAGTTCTGTGCAGGTGCAGTTTTGTTGTTACAGTGAAAACAGTACAGTGGAGTGTTGAGTGGACAGATAAACCACTTTTCATAAATAAATATTTACAGCTTCCCCTTAAACAACAAATTATAAATTATACATTCATAGCCAGGCTAGCTGTTTCAGATGGCTGCCAGTTTTTATGCTAAGCTAGGCTAATTACCTCATGGCTCCGGCTCTGTGCTTACAGCACATTAGAGTCGTACTGATTTTCCCAGGTGACTCTTGGAAAGAAAATGACTACACCAAATTCCTAACATGTCAAATTATTCCTCTGAGCAGCCAACAGTGAAGTAAAGTCTTCCTGCAAGATCCCTCCAACATGCCTGGGAAGCAGACAAATCTGTGAGCTTGTGTGTCATTTGCTCTGACATATATATGAGGCCACTGTCCTGTTCAGACAGATTTCAACCTGCCCTGGATTTTTCATAAACAACTAAGCTGGCATCTGCTGTTATGGAAAGTTGTTTCTTTTGAATCCACTGTTGAGTCAGTATTAACTAAACTGGAGATTGCTCTAAGAATAAACAACTAGTTGATCAGAAAGATGTTTGTGTTACTTGCAAGAGAATTTGGTGAGTTTATTTACCAGCTATGTTATATCACACATGTTGCTTTGACTGGTTGCTGGTCTTTTCCAGGGGTCTGTGACCCGCAGCTCTGGAGCCACATGCAGCTCTTTTGTGCCTCTCCAGCGGCTCCCTGTGACTTTGACAAAAAAAATGTAATGGAAATTAATAACACTTCTTATTTACTATTATGTAATACTTGACCATTGTTGTTGGCCTAAAGGGATTCTTACATTCTCTAATTGTAGACATGTGAACCCAATACCCATAATATAAAAAAAAGTTGTAGTATTTTGTCAACTAAAATGTGCATCACAGACCACGTCTATGACTTGGCATCTTTTCCTCTAAATTTTGGCAGTGGATCCTCTTATGTCTCCCTTGAGGAGCTATGGATGCCAAATCCAAAAATAGAAGTCTCTTTAATAGTAACGTCTCCAAAGAGATTTTCTTTGATGGTAAAGGTTGCTGATTCTTGATCTATCCAGATGCACCTGGAGGCATTTTTTGTCTGTGCCTGTTAATAGCACTCCTTGGAAACTGAAAATGAACTGAGTGATTCCAGACTAATTCACATTTGCAAAAGCAGATGCCAACGTCGATGCCAGGCTGCTCTCCAACATCCACTGAACAAAATCCACATTTGCATACTTCTCCTGACCAGGGACCAAAATCAAAGTTAAACTTCTGACAGTCAAAGTGACTCATTTAACCAAGAATGCTGGTTAAAAATGTTCCAGAAGCCCTGATTGATTTTAGTTAATTTTGTTCTTTTTTAACAGAAACATCATTCAATTAACTGAGAGAGAGTCACCTGAAATAAAACTATTTCAGGGAAATAAATTACCAAGAGTTTTCTGGTGCTGTCATTCTGACCTTTATTTCATTAAAATTCAATCTGAGTCCATTTTTATCAGTTGCTTCTCCAGGTTTGGTTCATGACTGATGATAATGGTGGGATGGGGGCGTGAACATTTTTCGGCCTCTGAAGGGGGTCATGCCAGAAAATGTTTGGGAGCCACAGAACTCCACAGAGAACCACAATGGATACATGTGTCAGTACAAGCGTGACAATGTGCACAGTTGTCTAATGTCTACAGCCTTGAAATGTAACTTTACTGCAACATGGTTGCTGGTGCCGCTGTCTCACCTTCCCTGAAACACACTGGGAAACCGTCACAAGGCTTCCTAACTCGGGGTGATGTGAATGAGCAGAGAGAACATCAGATTGTGTCAGTTTTTCCCGATGAGGATATTGTAATCTGCTCCATGTGTCAGCAAAAAAGTTTAGGCAACATGTAATTTGTTTGAAAATCTGCTCACATTGGTTCTGTTTTTGCAAAGTTTTGCAGACTTGCTTCACCCATTTTCATTGGTCAAAATTGACACCAATGTCCTTGACAGTTCTGTTTCCCTTGCCAAAACCACTTATCGATCCATGCCCGGTTGCATAAAAGCAGTTATAGACTAAGGTTTCCCTTAAAAAACAGGATGCCTTAAAACGATTTACATAAAATCACCCTAAGGATTTCCCCAGGGGGAATATTTAAGTATTTGCCCTTAGCTACTTAAGTATTTCCTTATGTGTTGTCAATGAGTCCAGAGTAACCATTTTCCTCAGAAAAATTTATGGGACCCACAACAGTCCCTTAAAACTGAAATAATGTGTGGAAAATCAGACAATGACTGAATTTATGGTGATTGAAGACAAGGAGGAGGAGACACCAAGACACATTTTTCAGGACAGGGGGACCCAGTGGACACGATGAATAATGTGACTTGTTACAGAGTATATATTTGACATTAGCACTTGCAACTTTGCAGCTTAGCATTGCACTAATCCACACTGCTGTGTGGGATAAAGACAAAAAATGAAGGTGTTCTCTGATTGTGGAGACGTGTGTCTGTGCTTCAGCCAAACGTGCTAGTTACTATCTTGTGCAGACAGACCTATCGCATCACAGACTTTGCACTTCGACCGGGTTTTAGCCAGTCTAAGGCACAAGTGGTTTTGACTCCAATGCACTGTGCACAAGATAGCAAATGCGCCCAGCCATGGCTTTGTTTTGTCTTCATTTTTAGACCTCCCATCCATGGCTGCACAGACTGGGCACAAGTTCATTTGCTATCTTGCAGATGTAGCAAAAATGGATCAATTCATGAAATGCTGGTCCCATAAAAAAGGTCAACTAAACTTCAACTGAATGGGACTGAATAGACTGAACTGATCTAACAAAGACAAAACAGATCTAACAAGATGCATGCAAAAGGTGAACATATATAATGACTGATCGGACCATTTTTGAAACAAATGTGGTTACACAAACTTTAGTAGCTACTCACCACTAGATGTCAATAAATCTTACGCAGTGACCCGTCAGGAAAATCACTCTAATTGTGAATAAAGAACATTATTGTAGAAAAAAAAAAAAAAAAAAAAAAAAAAGTTTTCTTTTTAAACAAGTAAGACAAAACAAGACTGACTGAAACATTGGGGAAAAGAGGATATATTGGATATTTGGATATACAAATGACAACAAAAACAACAACAACAAGAGGAGAAGTAAAGATGTGTGTTGAAGAAGGGACAGCGCTGTCCGTTTGTGTGTTTGAGGGCTCATTTCAACCATTTGAGCCCCTCTGCCTTTCAGATTTTAGCGGCATGTTGCTTATACTTTGGGGGGCCTATCCTTCCTTAGCTGCCCTCAGACCCTGGGAGGGGGCTGCTGTCAGAGGCTGGTCCTTTCATCCAACCTGAGGAGCACACAGACTTTTTTTTTCTCTTTTCCTTCCCATGGAAGATAGAGATTTACCAGCTTTCTCTTCACTATTCTGCAGTATTATTATTATGGATATTCATTGTAATCCAGAGCCTGGAGGTTGCCAGCAAACGTGAGATGGTGACGTCCAAAGCAAATCCGCTGCACATGGATCCACTGTCTGAAATGCAAGGATTGACGTTCCCTCCCTCACTGAACATATGAATGTTTCTAAAGCACGACTTTATTATTTTATAGTCTGCAATTAATTTGGGTGATTCTCCACGTAGACTACAAACAGCTGGCTCTTCAACAAATATGCCACACATTTCAATACCAACACCATGACAAAACAACAGAGGGCTAAAATGTGTCTGCCAAGGTGTCTTGCGACACGCACATAATCACTCTAGTATGCTCTAATATGAGGTTGTACAACTTGAGCAAAACTCTCTAATCTTGATTTCTTGCATTAACAACTCTGTCAGGTGTCATTACGAGGTTACGATGCTTATAGGTGAGATAAAGAATGTAAGGGAGACAGGATTGTGATTTCTGTCAAGGAAAAACATTCAGTAAACAAACTGAAAGCCCTGGAGTGGGTCACACTTGTCCTCAAGTTGTTGTCCTTGTTTTTGTAATCATCCTTTCAATTATAAATGTTTTGACAAAACACATGGAAAAAAATTTAAAGACGTCACTAATAGGTCTCAGTTGACCCAAATGATAAAAAGATCTAATTTTCACAAATAAAGCAGATGAAGATGAAGACATGTAATCTAATAACAGTCAGATCATAATCTCACATTCGTTGCAAGAAAGCTGCTGCAGTACAAATATTCAGATAAGATGGAGGGAAATAAATACATTTCATATGTTCCAAAGACTTGGAGATGACATTTAAATAGGGCTGAGTAAATCTAATAATAGAATTTATGGTATAAACTGTGAGAGCAATTTACAAGACTTGGCTGAATAACATCCACTGTCACTTAATGAAGATGAGAGATGCAGCTTTAAAGAGATCTATAAAATCGGGTTTGATAACTGATCAGTCAAAGCTGGAGTAGGCAGTATGTTTATTTATTTATTTATTTGTGTGTCATTGGGCCAAAATTCAGTCATTTGGTTTCAGCCTATAGCAATTCAAGTGATCTGAGAGAAAACCAGACTCTTTAGCTCTGTTTTCTGAAAATCTAGCCTGTGACAGGAGACTTTAAATCCCCTCTCTACTTTTATCAGGGAGCCTTTCCCTTTCCCTTTTATTTACCTAAACCATGTTGTTTACCTGCAGACAATGTGATCATGCATGGTCTGAAAAGTTGAAGCATTCAGTGAGGATTTGTAGGATAGTAGAGAATGTTCATAATGCACTGTGCCACACATTTCATGACATTTTATAGGATTTTGTTGTTGAAGAATGCAATTAAAGGCCTCAAATGAATCTTAATACACACAATATTTTTTCAGACAATGTTTAACATCGGACACTAGTGTAAACTGGTTCCAACTGTTTAGCCATGCCACAAAGGGGGAAATACAGAGGTTTTTTGTTTTTTTTTAAAATATGGGGACATTTTATTTAATATCTTGAAAGTCATAATGCCAGATATTTGCTGAGTAAATGAACGTGAGAATATTGTAATGTGCTTTGTTTTGTTTGTTGGTTGGTTGGTTGGTTTTGTATTCTTATATATCTAAAATTGTAAGTGTTTTGAATAAAATAAATGTATTTTTCCAAAGAAAAAAGCATATTGCACTTTTAACGAAGTTGAACAGCTCTCATCTCCTCCTGCTGGAGCTCTCTTGGTTACTGGCAGGCTACTTCTATGACATGGAAATGCTCAAATATCACAATATGAAAAATATTAAATCTGAGGCCATTAAATGTCACTCTACAGCTTGATTTGACTCAATGCTGCTGATGTCTATTATTCCACCATGTGCACAATCCCCAGCTGCAGGGTGTGAACGAGTGAAACTAACCCACCTCAACACATTGATTCAGGCCAGAGGCCGGTGCAAAACACTAGCCTCACACTCATCAGGTTCAGGTGTCATAAAAAAACAGAAAATTACCTTTCCATTCCTGCCACTCACCACCAGCAGGGAAGAAAAACTGGGCTTAGAGCCATCCACTCACCACCCATGTGCTCAAACAGAGAGACTGATCTAAGGGTGCATGTATAGACTGCAAACCAGTAGCTTTACTCAGGCTTCACTTCAAGCTCCTTGTGGCCCAATTTAATGCAGCCTGCATAGGATAAAGTAGCCTGTAAGCTGACAGCCGACAGCATCCATGACATAATGAAGGAGTTGAAGAGTAATGAGAGAGACACAGAGGTGACTGGTAAGAGCTGTGTGTGTTAAACTCAAGTGTTTTGGACCCCTGTGAGATTCTCCTCAGTAACAGAACAGCAGTTTCTGCCATCTGTGGCACGAATCTCCCGGTATAAACCAGTGGACGGTCAATCAATTATTAATTTAAGAACTGTTTTTATCCTTTTAAATTTGCCAACGATTTACACAGCCCGCTCTATTTTAAGGAATGTCTTCTTTTGTCGTATTTTTATGAGCCGATGTAAAATCTTTCCCACCAAAACGACAAGAGATTGTGGCCAGTCTCTGTCTCAGATTACTTTTTTTCTTTTCATCATGCTCTGTAATATACATCTAAGTAGAAAAAAATAGGGGTGTGAGACCCAGTAATTTACTGCTGTGTGAAACTGCTGTGCCAACAGCCTCACAGCCTCATCTCTTTGTCGGTAAAAATTACCTACCACTCACTAAACAAAGATTTGGATTTGCAGGTCAACATGTCTAGACAGCCTAAATTTAGTTGAAAAGCTTTTCAAACAATTTGAGAAGTTTCATAGCTAACTGATGTTTCATGAATATATTTCAACATACTTCACTTAAAAAAGTTCTGATCTCTGAATAATTTTATTTTATTATTTTAAATGCTCAGTCAAAAAAGACCAAAGAGTCTTTACCCCTGACGGTGTGCAGTTTCTGTGACATTATGAAAACAGTTTTGATGGCAGGCTGTAGTTCAGTATTTCCTGCTATTTGGGTGACTTCTCATTTGGGAAAGAGTTCAATGCTAGGCATGCAATGACACCAAAAAACCCAGGTCCATGATACAATATTTATCATGATATTTCAAAAAAAAAAAAAAAAAAAGAAAGAAAGAAAGAAAGAAAGAAAAGAAAAATGATGACCTGAAACAACTTGAAAAAAAAAATCTATGAAATAATTTATCTGTGTGTAGGCCTGAGCATGTGCAAAAATGTGCAAAACAATGCAGCAGTCAGGAGCAGCCTTTTTCTGAAATTAAATAAAAATACAATAATTAACCCTGTAATATCACAATATATCATCACAGGCTGTTATGGTATCAAGACATTTTTTTTTTATCATGAAGTTTGATGTATTATTACATCCCTAATAAATACTGTTTATGTGTATTAGGTGGCAAGTTTGGACTTTCAAAACAGCTTTAGCCTAGATTTATCTTTGACATATGGATATCTTTCTGATCTGCAAATCATAAAAGTCAATGCTTACTGCACACTGTGTGCTCTGAATGTGCAGCAGAAAAATAGTTCAATATGTCATGAGAATACTGAATATTGTCAGCTTGAAAAACATCAGGAAGAGATATAGAAGACCAGATGCAGCAGTAGCATTATATGTGTTCTCTTTTTAGCTCTTTTTAGTGTATAAGTTACTTCAAATTAAGTCTTTGTGACTCAGCGTAAAGTGAGGTCTTGCTCATAACTATCTCACTAGTACTTTGACAGATGTTAATCCGCACATTTTCCCCTCTTAAGCTGCCTCCTCTTCGCAGCAAATCCATTATAGCACCCAACTACTGTAATTCAATTGTATAGTGTGGAAAATATATATAGGTAATGGCTTAGTGGTTGTAGAATTAATAAGAGCTTTATAATGATTAATAAAGAGCCAGTATACCACTAACTAACTAGTAAATGGTGGATATGTGTACTTTACTATAAAGTGTTACCATTATAACTACTGTGTTAACATTTTAATGAAACTATTTAAACTCTGGCCGTCTGTCTTAAGCTACTGCTTTAGCCTCTCTGCAGATCTAAAAGCAGTAACCCCTGTTTATTTACAAGCTGACAATGTGCCTCATGGTCAATAGGAAACTCACTGCAGTTCACAGCCAACCTTTGACAAAATTGCCGTAATTAAAAGCAGGTCAAATCAGCCCACTGACCTGTTAGAGCCTCTGCAATTTGCAACAGACTGCTCCATTAAAACATCAATAGGCACTTCAGTGCTTCATTAGGGATTTATCACCACCCCAGTGTGGCTTTGGCCGTACAATACAAGCCACAACACTTTTCTATACATTGACTGGGAATATATATGCAAGAAACACACAATAAAGATGTAATAAAGGAACTGTTATAATTGGTAGGTGATTTGAAAGGGGCTGTATCAGCATATAGCCTATTTAATGTCTTTAACCATTCATGAATGTATGGATGGCAAAAATGGTCCACACTTAAGTATCTTGATTATTGTTATGAATTTTGATCCATACATTTATGTTCCCTTCAGGACTAACTACAGTAACTCGATCCTCCGACATTTCGTTGAGTGTTGCACCATCACCAGATCAAAGTTTTCACTTTAATCTGTGCAATACTTAACATGTTTAATTGCTAAAAACTTGCAAAAACTAATGCAATTAACATCTGCTTCAATTTTACTTTATGTTTAACAAATGTTATACATACTTACACACTAAACTTAGCTGGTGGACATAGGAAACATTAGCATCAGCACGTTAGCATTATCATTGTGTTAGCATGATTTTAGGCTTTCATTGGTTAAAACACATTGTCTCTTCCTGTCTTGATGAGAAGTGAACTAGTAGCATGTCTGCAACCAAATGCAGATGGACAAACCTTGACTCAGTGCCTGCATAATTAAAATATTTAATACCTACTTTCCTACAAGACATTCATATGCCGTCCTCTAATGTCTGCTGATATGCACACCAGAAATTTGGCCATTTGTTGTCTTTTTACTTGCCAACAGCACGACCAATATTTTGAACCACATTTCCACCACACGACTTGTGTTTACAATTTCAGGACAGTGAAACACAAACCAGACCAGCTGGAAAATTGAAACAAGGTATCATCCTCACATTGGTTTGATTCAGGAGCCAGACTTCAAGGTGTGAACCCGCCTTTAGTCATATTTCCATTATCAAAACATGCAAGTAGAATAAACTTCATTTCAATAGCAATTAGGCAAACACAAGAAAATGAAAGAGAAGAAATAAAAAATGTGATTTTGTGTCAGAATGTGTTGCCATTTCTGCACGAGGATCAGATGAATCTTTTTTTACAGACTGTAGAAGGACGAAGAAGAAGATTGAAAACTTGGCGACAGCGAAGAAAAACACAATATAAATATGGTCAGAGACAAGCTGTTGTTTTTAGCACCAGTGTGATGCAAAACAGACTCAAAAACATAAAATGTGTATACCATCAATCTTCCCAGCACTACATCAGAAAAACATCAGAAAAACTCTAAAGGGCTACAGTATAAGAATAATGTTTCCTAACAAGAGACACTGATAATTTATGCGCAATCCTAAAACTGTAGTCACTCAGTTTAAATAACTGAAAACAAACAGCTGAAAGGAAAAATATGTTCAGAATTAGGCCACTGTTGTCAAAACTAACACTATTCATAAACGTGTAATGAGACCATCAGAGTCCAGCTGAGAGGAACATTAGAGTTTGGACATCTGCAGTAATTCTGACATGAAATGTGTAAAAGTATATAGAGGCGACTTCCTTGTTTGCACTTTTATATACAACTTCAATTAAAGTTATTATAGGAATAGTCCGACATTTAGGAAAATACGCTTATTTGCTGTAAATAAGGTAACACTTTGTCCATTCACATGAAAATTTATCTTGTGTCACTCTGGGAAACTCTGCAGTGATTTGACAAAATACTGACAAAAAGTAAATGACATAGTGGTGGGAAAGATTCACGTTTACCTGTAGTGGATAAATGTCTGTGGATAAGAAAATCTTTGGCTTCCACATTAACAGACAAATAAAAAAAAACACAATTTTGCATGTCAATTGTGGGAGAAAGTGCAGGTTGCTTATTTACAGAATGTTTACCAATGGGCAAGCCACTCGCTCGACCACTCCCACAGGAATGTACAAGGAGTGATGAATGATGTTGTGTGATCTGTTCACTTCCAGTGGGTATTTTCCACTATAACTGAAGACTGATTACACTCTTGCCGGGAGCTGATTAGCTTAGCTTAGCACATGACTGGAGGCAGAGGGATGCATCTAGCCTGACTCTGCACAAAGTAATAAAAAAAAAAAAAAATCAGCCCCAACCGCTAGACGCAGTTCTGATTTTTAGACCCACAAGGGAACGCCATGGGGGTCAATTACGAACGTACCTTAAGCAACTCTCTCAGTCCAAGTCAGCCCAGCAGTTCACTTCAGCTCAGTTTAGGTCCAACATCGGACTCAGACTGTGGCGGCTCAAACATGTCTGGAAATGTCCAGTAAAGCTGCTAGACTGAGTATCCATGTTTCAGGTTGTTTGACGCTGAGACAGCAGAGTGGACACACCCCAGGATTTCAGAGCAGAGAGGACTGCTCAAAGATATGACAGGAAAATGGGAAAGAGTGGGGAAATGACATGCAGTAAATGTCTCAAAATGTCAAACTATTCCTTAGTCCCCCCAAATATATGTCTATTATCTAAGGGCAGAATTAAAGTGTCCTGCATTCAGCAATTGGCTGGCCAAAAGAGTGTAACTACTTCAAAACTGCTGACTGTTTTCTATTAAAAGAAGCGATGAGCTAATGGGAATGATAATGACAGCTTTGAATGCAGTGCCCTTCACCTCGGTGACCTCTCAGGATTTGGCTTTTGAGCAAAGCAGAAACAGCAAAAATCTGATTTAAGTGATCAAAGACGCTGCTGATGCTGCCGGTGTTTCTCCTGAGTCAACACAAATTCTTCTGTGTGTGTGTGTACAGTGTACACTCCAGAGAGACCCACAGGGCAAGTATTAATTCATGCTTCTAATCTGTGTTGGGCACAGCATGTGTTGCATGTATTTCATACAAACTGTGTTTGATCTCATCTCCCTTCATACATAGTGGATCAATTAATCCCTGGAAAACCAAACATGCGACACGTTGTGTGACCTATAAACCATGTCATACAAGGCAGATGTGTTTGGTTTTGAGCAGTAGGCTACAATTTTGTTTGTGATGTGGTTTGTTTATATGTTACCAAACAGCAGCTGCCGGGAATGTAAGGTCGAACTGGTATAAATATTGTTTTTCGCATTTTGTTCACATTTGTAGTCTGTCACTGCACTTATTTTGCTCATGAAAGATTAAATTGAAGTTTATGGGGATGACTTGAGGTTATAAGGTGCCATAATTAAAGTATTCTGCTCAAAAAACTGAAGATGGCTAAACACTATAAAATAAAAGCCAGAACCATTTGTGCAAGCTGCAACAAAATAAACAAAGTGAACCTCCACAATGTCAGGAAAGGAAATATTCTCACACCTTTGTTCCTTATGAAACAGAAAAATACAGCTGTTCACCTTCTGAATTCAAGTTTGTCTCTTAACTTAAGTAAGACAAGCTTTAATTGCCTTGCTAACTCTGTGAAATAGACTTCATACAGACAGAAACAAAATAAAACTCACCAAAACTGTCTTGGTTAGTCTTTCCACTGTTAAAACAATCAACAAGCCCTGGTTTGGTTGAAATTAATCTTTTAATTAATCCTTAACAAATGACAAATAATGTTTGTGACTTGTCCTCTATGTCACAGCCACAGTCATGCTCCAGTATTGTTTGTGTTTCTCTGTGTTTCCAGCTCCTGCTGTGTCCCCTGTTGGTGTCTCCGTGTTGTGTGCATGTGTGTTGTTGCTTGATTTACACTCTGTTCTCATGCTTTTGTGATTGATTCTCCGTGTTGATTCCAAGCCTGTCACTAACTGTCTTTCACATGTGCTTCAGGATCTCTCTCATCTGGTCATCTGCCTGCCTCCCACTCACCTCTTCATTGAGCCTCATCCCTGCAAAACTTTCTTAAAAATTATTCTAATATCCCACATCTGTGTGCTGCATTCAGGTCCACCCAGCTACAGTTACACTCTGAACTTTGTGAGGGGGAATCAACTGAATCTTACAGTGCAATGCAGAGTGCTGAGGTCAGAAATGGCGATAGTTCCAGACCAGTCTCTCCATGAAGAAACTGATTTCCACCCTGCATCCAGCTCCCAGTAAGATCAGGGGCATTTCCAGGCTTTTTTTTTTTTGACTGCGGTGGCCCAAGAGGGACACTGACTAAAGTATGCACCCACATTTGCACGGATACGTGCAGATGTGCACATTAATGTACTGTTTCTCATACCTATTTTAATCACTATTATAGCAGTATCTTACAGTGTCGCTTACATTCCTGTTTAAATGATTTATTTTAAGATAATTAGTCCAAACAATCAAACACGAGTTCAGTTCTTCTTTTCACAAAACAAACTTGCAGCTGCTACTGGTTAGTAGTCTTGTCATTGTTTTGAAAACCAACCATAACTTGTCTCAAAGTTTTTACAGACACGGCAAGTTTTCATCACGTATGCATATGTTTTCTTCAAACTATAAAAAAGGAGGGTCTCAGGAGAGTTTTAGTTCTCAAACAATGCATGCTGGGAGGTCTGCTATTATGCTGCTGATGTTTCTTTAGAAACTTGATTTAATGAGTTGTTTGACCAACAGTACATTCATTCAACTCATCATTTCAAGGCAAAGGATTTAAAGTTGGAAGAACTCATGATGATACATTTCGAAGGGTTTTGAAAGTAGAGTAGAAATTTTAAGTTTAAATACCTTGAATAAATGCAACTTGTATATTTATCTTTTGTTAACAAGCAAAGATTGGTTGATTCCATGAAATTCTTGTCAGATTTTTTACAGTGTAATGCCTTTCTTCAAGTTAACCACACTACTCATCAATCTTTTCGTGTAACCCACGCTCTGTTCCCCCTGAGGTCTGGAAATTACTACCTTGGAAGACTAGAAACTTGGAATAATACCCACGAATACACAGAGACCACACACTCCAATCACTCATCCCTTCATATTTCAGGTCAAACCCAGTTTTCATGGCTACATTAAAAAGTGGAACATCCTCCACAACAAGTTCACTCTCTGAGCTGGAGCCAAGAAAAGATGACAACTGTTCAGCCGTCTCCACATGTACAGTACACATGCAGCAGATTTCTGGAATAACAAGCCTGAACTCCTCTCCTTACAGATGTCTTCTCCAGCCATGAACGCCACATGTTCGGTATTTGCATCACCATATAGAGAAGAGGAAATAAATCCCAGGAAATGTATAGACTGTGCCTACTGTGGCTGGCTGCGGGTTAATCTGACAGGACGATTTATACAAACATGGAGCGTGGAGCTGTGCCTCGCTGTGTCAGCTTCATGTCAGGAGGTAAGGGGGGAGGAAAAGAGGATTTCAGTCCAAAAGGAAACAAAGGATCTCCTCTGAACTGAGAACCTGCGCGCAGAGGGATTCATTAAAAGAAATCTTTGGCTGCATTTTTTTTTTTTTACATGGACCTGACAGTAATACTACAGCTGCTGTTATTAATGGCTGTGCAACTCTCTAACGTGCACCTCACTGTGTATTGTGTGTTGGGGGATGATGGATGAGTGCAGTGATAAATAAGCACAGCGCAGTTCTTCTTCAGGTCTAATTGCTCCGCTCAGAGTCTGGAGATCACTTATCCAAAGATAATTTACGATCTCTGTGTTTTTGGAAATGTCATCAGTAACAAATGTGAACGTGATATAATACCATCCCTGCTGTGAAGAAGTCCAACTCCAGCCAAACATTTTTTGGACATCTTATCATTCTGAGCAATGTCAGCCATCAATTTATCAGCCTAGCAGCATCCCCTCTTGTCCTTAGATGAACTGTTACTTTAGTTTAGTTCTACAGGCTGATACAGAGGTCAAAATTAATGTTTGGCATCAGTGTCCTGCACCTGTCCCGAATTCTACTTTCAACTGTCCCACTTAACAGCTGTTGTCCTAAATTGTTCCGTTTTTCATTCCACATAATGCAAAGAGTTTACAAAGTGCATTCAAGTGACTCACACTGACTCACTCTGGAAGTGGATTGTGGAAGTGCTCTTAGTTGTTCTTTGCCTAAAATTGAAATTACTCCAGCAAGTTACTCAAGTGTAACAAGTTACATTTACTTATTACTTCTTTAAAAAGTAATGCTCTTACTTTACTCATCATTTGATATCAAAAGTAATAAGTTACATTCCTCATTATAGTACTGCTATATTACTTTTGTACCTTGTTGTCAGCCTTGTTGTGTCCTTAAGTTGAACTGCTGACTGAACACCTGCACTGTAAATACTAACATCAAGTTTAACTCAAAATTTAAATACTAAGTTTACCTAACTCAGTTTTTATCAACTTGTTATTAACACTGATTTTAAATTAAATTAAAAAAAAAAAACATATATATAAAGAAACTCAGAGATGTGACCGCTTATAATGCTTTTACAGGAAAAGGAGACCAGCTAACAAAGTTGACCGCAGTACCAGGTTTGCTCAACTGTTATTGGAGCACAGAGCAAAAAGGGGCAGAGCTTCGGAAGGGTCAGTTTACAAAATTTCCATCATGCTGTATTGAAGACTTACAATGGAGACCGTAAAGTTATTAGGAAACTACCGAAGTTATAAAGTGAGAAGTAGGGTAATTTTCTCATAGACTTCTGTACAATCAGACTTTTTGCACCCTTCTGACCATTAGAAAGAAGGCAGGTTCAAGGGCACTTTTGCATTGGCTTCACTTTTCAAACCTGGAAGCTACGTTCACTTATCTCATACAATCTATTCATGCACATCATGCCATAGCTAATATGCTGTATGTGTATGTCATGATGAGGATGGGAATATCATTATTTTTGGTCAAGAAGTATTGCACAAATTAAAATTCTGACCTGATCATGTAGCTACATGAAAAGTTGAGTGATCATCAAAGTTATTACACCACATCCTGAGAAGAACATTAACGTCTGTACCAAGTTTTATGACTATCCAGTGTTTGTTGTGACAGTAAGCAGAAATTCAAAATACAACAGTAAAACTATAATGGATCCAATACTCCTGTGTGAGAGGGAACAGAGCAACAGCAGATATCCATGATGATGACCTTACCACATATCCTGTTTTCCTGTCTGTTTACTCATTTGTGTCATGGTCCAGGCTTTCTATTCACCACTAGTATTCTCTTTTCCCTCCACAACATACACACAGTTCAGAAAAACACCATGCAGCTCCAAATTACACTTGAATCTCTTCTGGGAATTGTTTACTCTGCCTGATGTGAAGAGCATTTCTCTGAGAAAATCTGCAACGCTTATGGACACAGAGTGGATATAATATGGTCCTTACACTGCCAGGAATGTCACGGACCTCTGCACGCATGGAATGTCAACACAGCCATGTCACACACAAACGCACACACCGTCACCGTAACTAATGCGGCTCGACCTGCCAGCTGAATGTAAGCGATTAACGGAGAGCAAACCAAAGCAGCAGGGGAGACCTCCTGCTGCTGCATACCCTGCCCAAAACACGTCGCTCTGATCCCGAATGGTTTGAGATCTTCCATATCGACACCGAACTAATTCACATAATGGATCACAGTAAAGCATGTGAGAGTTAAATGGCTCGATCATGGGGAAAGAATGCTCAATTCCAGATTTCCCCATTGTTGCAAACAGCATGATCTGCCTGCAGCCTATAGCAGTCAAGCTCCAGAGCAAAGTGTTTATAATCCGCTGTTTAAACAAACAAGGACATAATGCCTGTTGGTGTGTGTTGTCAAACCTCCATACATATTCAAACCAAATGTGCTCAAAAAGGCCGACAAATTCAGAAAACCTCTGAGACAGATGAGGTTTTGGTGTATATATGCTAAGCTCAAAAAGTGAACACCAGACTGCATTTCCCACAGCCCCACAGAACTTTATAGATCCTTGTAGCATTGTTTATGTTTTCTGGCCTGCAACTTTATTGCTTTGGTTCACTCTCACTGCTTTCATAGGGATGTTTTTGGACGCAACAGGCAGAGAAAAGCTCTGCAACATCACTGTACACAAAACTCATGATCAGATTAACTTATCAACTATGTTTCTTAAAAAAAAAAAAAGAGTGAATATTGATTGATTGATGAATAATGAACAATATTTTACTGAGTAGCTGCTGGATGTGAAATCAACCTTAAGCTAAAATGCTCCAGATGTTAACTTAAAAAGTGATAATATGTCTGTTTACTTTGTATCTGCTGCAGAGTTAAGGTCATCATAAGCTCAGAAAATCTTAACAAGAATAGTAAATATCCAAGGAGCACTCTGTGAATTTTACGAGAAATTTTAAAAGTTCTACAGCCCATAAAAGTAGCTACAGTATATACTGTCATCAAAAAATTTTCAAAAATAGTCGTCTGGCTATGGCTGACTGTGGCTTCTCTCACACACTGAGGTTTGGGAAATCACCACTCACCGCTGAAGTGACTTGTTAAATCACAGATTGTCCGAAAGTTTTGGTTAGAGAACTTAACTGATGAATAAGTGGCTTGACAGTTATATTTGTGAGCTTGTGTGTGCTGTTGTCTTGACTGTACATTTTTAGAAGAGGGTCTGCCTTAAAAACTCGAGGTGTGGGAATTTAGGAGGCAGAAAGGGTCCAATGAAAGACTAACAGATGGGGTTCATTACGAATTTTGTGTGATCCAGCATTGTTGGAGTTTAACACATACTATAAAAGGCCGGATATCTTGACCTCTGCTGCAGGAAACACAGGGCTTTTATTCTGAAACCCCAACAGTCCAAAAAATGTTCCGTTGGACTGAAAGGCCACTTCTCCAAAGGCCTGTTATGCCAAAATACACACTTTAAGAGCGAAGCGCTGTTGGAGCAATGAGCTTAGGCTGTCAGCTGTTTATCCTAAAAAACAAAACACTGTTACACTACTTTGGACAGGCAGATGTGGCAACTGAGGTAAAATTCTTGTGATTCTATTCTGATATTAGAAATATGTCTGTGGCGGTGGAATCAATGGGAATATTGTCTGGTGTCAGGCCAGAAAGATTAAGGACAAAAGCCCCACTGATTCAGCACCATGGACAGAGCCTGCAGCCATGGAACTAACAACTCCATGAAGAGTGTGTACTTTGGGAGCAATGGGCCTTTTGGAGTAATGGGCATTTGTTTCAGAACAATAAGCTGTCTGAGAAATGTGCTTTCAGTCTAGTTGGACGTTTTTCAGACTGTTGGGGTTTCGGAATGATGGGGAGTCGGTACACTTGCATGGCACCAAAACCACTCACGTGAGTTTATCAAATTAACAATGGTTCTATTCCAGCAATTATTGTAATGCAAAGCATTTGGGTTTGGCAGGTGAAAGTGTCTGTTGTGAAAAATAAAAACTCCAAATCTTTTTCGTGAATCTAGTTTAGGAGCCAGAATCTACGGACAGGCTAATTTGGATAGGCCAATTTTGACCCTTTGCTTATCTCTGACCCCTGTAGTTACTTTTGCTATGCCTGCCAAGCTTTTTATTCCCGCACTGCATGCGTGCAGTTTACAGTGATAACGGTGGCAGAGTTAACATCAAAAAAAGACGCCACCGTCCAGACTGTTTGGAGGAGCGGACAGTGAAGGGTAAATTCACAGAACACACTTTCAACAGTTTTCATGGGGATGTTTTCTTCTGTAATTAAGTCATGCTCCAATGAAAACTAATAAGTTGTTCTAGAAGATGTTTCAAATCTAATTTTTAAATTCTGCTACTATCACAAAACAATCCATTGTGTTGGTGTGGAGGAACCATCGGAAGGATTTATAAAACCAAAACTGTCTGCATCATGAATTAATAAAACTAGAGGTGATATGTATATATATATATATATATATATATATATATATATATGTATATTGTTTTTTGCTTTTTGGGTGAACCAACCCTTTAAAATGCTTCATGTAGTGGGGGTTGCATACGTTGTTAAAATCAAGGAGCAAGACCAAGTCCTCACTCAGTCAACTGTGTCTTCTAGACATTTCCAAAAGTCTGCCTCAGTGACCTCACACTTACTCTCAGATACACACACTTCTTGTACTTCTATCTTTGTGAGGACCCTTTTTGACATAATGTGTCCCCCATCGCAGCTACATTTCCAACCTTAACCCTTACCTTTACCTGAACCTCAACCAAAAGTATAACCCAACCCTTAAAACAAGGTTTGTAGCCTCAAACAGCCCTCTGAAGGTCAAATGTCCTCATTTCCAAAAATGTCAGAAGGTCTAAAACTCAAACTGGTGTCACACACAGAGCCCAGGGCCTGGCTAGGTCATTAAAGTTCATCCAAAAATGAAAATTAAGTCATTATTTACTCACCGTCATGCTTATTGAGGGTTAATTTTGTTAGTCTGCAAAACATTGCTGGAGTGAATGGTGACTAGTTTTCAAATGTAAAAAAATGGAAAACACACACACACACACACAAAAATGTCTCCACACTGCTTGTCTGACATAATCCAAGTCTCCTAAAGTCCTGACATGCCGTTTGCACACTGTCACACCACACACACCCAGTTCAAACAGTGTGCATGTGCTATACTGAAGATTCAGGTGAAAAACACAGTGTGAATAACTTTTTTTTGGTCAACTTGACGTACTGGGGCTTTAGGAGACTTGGATTACACCAGATGAGCAGTATGGAAACATTTTATGTATTTACTGTTGTTGTTTTTTGATGTTTGAAAACTGGTCACCATTCACTTACATTGTTTGGGAGATTCTGCAATGTTGGTGAGTAAACAATGACTGAATTTTCATTTTTGGATGAACTATCCCTTTAACTGGGCCGACTAAATCCTAAAATATTATCATCCTGTGTGTGCATGTGCATGTGTGTGTGTGTGTGTGTGTGTGTGTGTGCGTGTGTGTGTGCGTGTGTGTGTGTGTGTGTGTGTGTGTGCGCGTGCATTACATCGCACTGAGGGTGTTTAATAGATAACAATTAACACAAAGCTTTTCAAAGTGATCACTGCAGTATCGATGGTGTTAATGGGTTTATAAGTACATCCATACACTCACAGTCCCTCAGACACACACACACACACACACACACACACACACACAAATTAATTAGTGTGCACTGACTCAATCATTCCAATCACGACCTGTTTAATCACAGTGGTGCTGCTCTTATTGTGGGTTAATGGCTGTAATGGAAAACCTTCATTTACATTTCCGCCTTTTCCATTTACGTGGATGTTAATGTGTGTTTAACACACTCATGGGTCGTGTAAACAGGGATTCGTTGTCTGTGGAGCCATCATAACAGATTTCAGGGGTCAGGATGTTACACAAATTGTTTCCGTGCGAGCAAAAATACAGCTTTAGATATTATTTGCCGTGAGCGAACAATCTGCTATAGTTCCTTTGTGACCCTAAATATCCTTGTTGACTTCACAAAAACGTAAAACTCTTCCCATGCTTCAAAACGAAAGTGAGTCATAGTAAATTGGCTGGAAATTAGCAGCATTTGTCAGCTACAAACAAGGTTTAACTATCAGCAATTTGAAAGCAATTTGAGAAAAGTAACAGAGAGCAAAGAAGCTAAATCACCTGTGGCAAAATAGCTGTCAGATTGGTTTTAAAAAACAAGTGGAAAAAGAATTTAAACTAAACCAGAGAAATTAAATTATACAACCTGAAATACTGCTCCTCTGTAGCAATCTTTGCAGCACTAGACCCTGTCATTAAGTTTCTACTTTTCAGAGTGCATCAAATCTTTTAAGTCTGTTTGGTTTCAGCTAAACACCTCAGAGGAAGAAGCTACAACAGCTGTAACAGCTCACAGAGACATGTGGTTTTTATTGTTTGATAATGTGATCACAATCTGGTTCAAATTAAAAAAAAAAAAAAATCCTTCAAAATGTATTAAGAACAAGTATCTTCCAACGTGCAACCATTTCTTGTCAGAATTCACTGAAATAAGGATGTTTTTGTTCATTTTTGATTTTTGTGTTGACACTATTAATTAAGTTATGTCTTGATTCCTTAAATTAAATTTTGATGTACGACTGAAAACAAAATAATGTTTCAACTCAGTTTCACAAAAAATATTCTGTTTTCCAGAAGACGGGACTGATGAATATGGACACACATTTCAAATATAAAAACCTCAGTACAGAACAATAACAGAACTTATTGTTTTTTCCCCATAATTAATTAAAACCATATTGCTGATATACAACAATTGTTTATAAAATATTAAATAGTGACTCGGCCTACTTGCACTTGATTTCATCACCAAGTTGAATTTCAAAATGTCATCAGTTACAGAACCTGAAGACAAGCTGAGACCTACAGATAACATTGTCCCATCAGGGTTTTCTTTTTCTGTCAAATTACACCTTACCTGACAGATGATGTCGAAACATTTCATTTGAATTCTTCAGAAAAATTTGACGAGTCAGAGTTGTTCTTTGTTTTTGTTGTAATAGTGATGTCAGTCAGATTTTGTTTGGTCAGAGCTGTGGAGTATTAAATTTAGTTTTTAAAGTTAAACGTCTCTTAAAATGCAAACATGTGAAATGTGAAGTAGGTAATTATACGCCATGTTGAAAATAGACTCTGGGAAGAGCGAGAGGGACTAGCGTGCACAAACATGAACACGCAGCTGTCCCGGCCAAACTGAGATGAATAAAAAACAACAAAAGCCCCGAGAGTGTGACGTTATTCTCTGCCCAGGAAGACATTCCTCCATTAAATCTTTACACAGCAAATAGAGGTTTGTCGACTTCTGACGAGTGAGCTGAATGTTGTGTTTCTCACCTTTAAAGAACCACAGGCTAAACTTTGGATTAGGATCTTAACATATCAAACGCTATATGATTTTATCTACAGACTGTCAACACCAACCCAGACAGGAACAGACTCGGCTCAGCTTGGTCCTATCAGTCATCACGCTTGAATATTCACTATTCAGTCACTCCTAATGTGTCTTTGCCAGATTCCGGTCTTATCCCCTACAATTTATTGTGTCTCAGTAGTTCGTAATAGTTCAAAAGCTTATCTTGATTATTTTGATATATATGCCTTTGAAAGACGAAGCCTTTGCTCAGCTACAGGTCACGTAATTTTAACAATAAGTTGTAAGTTGATGAATTGTTGAGCATATGTGCACATTCAGGTCATTCGTGGGTGAAAGTGTGAATTGTGTCATACAGCCGCCCTTCTGGAGGCTTTAAAGGCCTCATGAAGCTTCACGTATGAGGGCATATTGAATCCAAAGACAACTCTGTCAAGACACCCTTATGAACCCCGGGGAGTTATAAAAGAAATTCAGGCAGCATGAATCCACAAAGTGCTTGGATCCACCCTATCCAACACGAAGTATCACAGCGAAAATAAATGAAGGCATTTAGGGTGTTGATGAAGGAGAGCTTGGTGTGAGTGACAGAGGTTATACAAGGACGAATTCTTTGTTTTTTTACAGTGAAATTTGGCCTGAAAGTATATTGCTCCCAGCTGATGACTTAGAAGTTAATTGCTGAGATCTGGGAATGTGACAATATTACTTAAAGCTGCAATAATCACTCATTTTATATCAACAACGGACTAATATATGTAATGTGAAAGTTGAATGTCCATTAAATGTGCTCATGTTTTTGGTGGACGGTGAACTGAAAGTATCTGTGAATGTTAGTGTAATTAACTCACAGCACCCGGTACATCCACTCAGCATTGCTAATGCACAATGTTTTGCAATTCAGATGCAGCTCTGGCGCTGCTGAGGCCAGATCATGTGAATATCTGAGGGCCTTTTAGGAACAAATCAGTACAAATTTAAACAGAAAAAAGGTGACATTTTTATGCAAATTGTTCCCGCCGGGTATGACAAACAAGTAATTGTCACCCACATCTGCAATGAATTTGAAAAGACACATCTGAGTCGAAGCATCCGACCAGTCTTGGGAAATATATATAAGAGTTGATGATCACAGGGAATGAATAACAAAGGGTAAGACCACAAGGCAAAGTACTTCCACCCAAGTCAAACAAAGTCTAACTTTGCTGGAACTATGAACTTAATTCAAAGCTCAAGTTTGTGGACTATTATATGAAGAAGTTCATTTTAATCTGCGTGAACTGTACTTCGAACTGGCTCCTGTGAAACATGAATTTGCACAATGCTGCTCTCCAGGCTCTGCTACCTTTCCAGCACCAAAAGACAGATGAGGTTAGCAACTAGCTGGTGGACAAGCAGCATTTAACAGCTAAAGAGAGAGAACTAATAATTTTGGTGGGGACCAAAACAGAGCTAAAAGAAGAGTGAATGTTGGCCCTGACTTTGACTGACTGGCCAGAAACGCAGCTCCAAATGCTCAATGTCTGCTGAAAGTGTAATAAAGACATTTTTTGCTGAGATGTTCAATGGCCATCTCTTTTCTTCTTTCTTTCTGTAAAAAGAAAATCACTCTTATTTCTTGTTGAATCTATTTGCACAACAGCTCTTTCATATTTTAGATGTGTTGGTCTTGTATGTATATGTGTGCAATATTGTCCTTAATGCTTTGGCATTATTGTTCACTAAACATTCATGCCAATAAAGCAAATTACACTGCATTGAACTGAAAAGTGAATAGTGATTTTTAAAGCTTTTCAGCTGAAAACAGCTGCTGTCTACATCTGGAATGAGCTGGAAGACATACGTTCCCTGTGGGCTCTGCCACTATTTTAGCAACACCTTAAAAAATGTAGGTCTGGTGGTTGCAGGTGCACATATGGGCTGCAGCAGTTGAAGTGCACTATTTCCAGCCCATACTGGCAATCATTCAGGTTCATGGCCTTAACCTGTCGAGGCAAAACAGCAACACCTCAGTTACATAAACCCAGATTTGGATCCAGATTGCTTTGATAAATTGCTCTTTTTTTCCTTCCTCTCTCTCTGCTTCTCCATCTGTTTTTTTTTTTCCTTACACAGGCAGCGGAAGTGCAGGAATTCCCAGGTGGCTTCAAGCCAAAAAACTCATCTCTTTTAAAATGAGCTTCTCATCACTTGACGGTGAATCCCACACTGCCTTTCATGCCCAAACATTACGGCTCCCTCTGCTTCACATGTCTCAGTCCGGCTTGAGATGTACGGCTCTCGTTAGCTGGCTGTTAAATATTTAATTTGCTGCAAACTACAGAGAAAGAGGTCAGTGAGTCTATGTTGTGCTTTGAAAATGTACCCTGTAGATGACGTAGTTTGAGGGCCTAAATCAGATTTATTGAGAAAATAAAGAATAATAGAGCAAAATTTAGACACTGATGGACATTTCTGTCCTCTGTCTGGTTTGTTTTGTACTTTTTAATGATATGGCCCAGAGAGAACAAGCTATTGGGATTTTACAAGTTTGTAACACACAGTAATATATTAATATTTTCAGTGTGCTCGCTCTATTTTTCAAACACTGAACTCAGTTAGGCCTTGGTGGTATCATCACAAATCTGTTTTCTTTATTAAAGCTTTTAACTGCTGTTAATTTGTACACTACACACACAAAAAAACATGCACTTACGCAGTCAAATGCACCCTGAGCCACACATAAGCCTTTCCAAAAACTTAAACACCAGCTCCTTTGTTAACGTCAGATTTGCATTTCTTTGTGTCTGACTTTCTTGTTTTTCAATCTGCCATAAGAGTATCTGTGGCCTGAAGGCAGGCTTTGTTAGCGGGACATCGTGAGAGCATCATGGTCCCCTCTAATGTAATCAGTTTCAGTGAATTACAACAGCGCCTAATGTCATTAGGACCTGGTGACACTCATTTAGTCCACTTATGTCCCCACATGTCTCAGACTTCGGAAAGTTGGAGCAGGGAGCAGAGCGAGTGACAGCTGTTAAAACAGCATCTCTTCCTGGTGAGACAGGAGAATTACAGTGAGGAGTCTTCACACCGAAACACTCTTCCTGGGTATAAAGATCTTAATCCAAATCTGTCAAAGTCTTCTTCTGTCTTTCTTTTTAATCTTGACTCGAGGCACCATCTCAATCTTCAGCTCAATAATCTGTCTGATGGGGAGTTTTAAGGAGTTTAAGTGAGTTGAGCTCCATTTTGTCAGATTCAAAATGTAGCATTTTGTCAAAAATGCCTCAGAGATATGAGGATTGCTCTTTATTTCCTTCCACACTCTGGCTTCAACAAATTATTATTTGCAGAGTAAATGAATCACATTATTATTTTCCCCATTAAAGGCACAATATCAAACATTTTCCCTTTCAATCATCACTTATGACCCACATGAAATGTGGTATTTGACCTCCTGGGAATGACATTCAACAATCAACTCTTTCTTCAGAGTCGTTGCACATCTAAGCAGTTGTTTTATAAAATTCGGGTTTAATTTTCTAGAGCCTGAGGTCACATGTCCAGACAGATTTTTGTGTTTTACTAGTCCAAAACCCAAATAAAGTTTTAATAAGATAAGTAAATCGAGGCAGTGTTGCACATTTATATTTCAGTAGCTGGAACCATGAAATTTTTGGCATTTCTGTTCGAATAAAACAAAGAATCTACAACTAGCATGGTTGTAGAAAAGAGAGAAGAGACAGGACCACCTCCAGGCCAATTTGAAGATGCAGATATGGTAACCCACTGTCCTGTTTCATTTCTCCCAGTTTGGGTTGCAGCGTTTGAGTAACTGAGATATTTTCACTTTCATCATTACAAGCTTTCATTATTAAAGAAGTAAATAAGATTAAAAATCGAGTCATGCAGCTCTCTGAGGCTGTAATCAGGCACAGCGGTGCTTTGAACTAAATGCTAACATCAGCATGCTAACATGCGCTGAATAACAATGCTAACATGCTGAGGTTTAACAGGTATAATGTTACCATGTTAAATATCTTACTTTTGTGTGTTAGCATACTAATTTGTCTAGGCACAATAAAGGCTCCTTGCATTTACCTCCTTGTATTTACCTACTAGGATGGCTAAAAATTACTAAAATAAAAGTCCACCTGCAGTCATGTTTTAAACAATATAAAGTGGCCTGCAAGAAGTAATAACCTTACACCTTTCACCATGCGTTCATTTGGTATTTAAGGATTCCCCCGCCCTTACCCCTCAGTAGCTGCACCTGAGTTCTCCGCTTCTCTGCTGCTCCTCATTGAACAGGATTGGTTCCTTTGGTTTATGATGTAACATACCCAGTCAGACTGAATCTGATTTTTCAGAAAGCCCTTGCTCACTGCAGGTTCAAAGCAAGAAATGCTCAGACATAGCGTTTACTGCTTATTTTGCCCTTGATATGTCTTGTAACACATGAAAAACACCACATGGATGTTTGTGACAAGGTTGAAAACATTATTTTCATGGAAGGGGGTATTTTAGACCACGGGTGGTTGTGGTCACGGTGTGAATGGACGGACTCTTAGCCGCTGCTGGCTCAGTCACAAGTCTACATAATTGCAGCTGGTGCTAGGATAACTAGCAGAGCTCATAAACCAAGTACTCTACACCATGTTTTGACTGTCTGCTGCTGTAGCTGTGATTGTGACAGGCTGTAACTGTTATATAGCCATGGGTATAGCCATTGTCGTCATTGCTTTTGCTGTAATGATGGCTGGGAACACAACACATCTACATGTAGGGGTGTGTGCAGTAAATTGACATGGTTGTGCTGGCTGACTGTTCTGGCAGAGCTGTTCCTGAGCTCCTTCCCTCTCTAATCTGATAGAAGTACCGGTTTCAAATCAAAGTGTGTCGATACTTCCTTGGCTAATGTTAGCAGGTACAATAAGAAGTCACGGTACGATTGTAGTAGCCATATAGCACCATAGAATCAACCGAAAATGCAGTTGTAGCCCATAGCCATGCAAGTCCACAGCCACAGCTTCCACCATAACTCTACCCTGCAGCTGAGTCTGAGACAGTCAGAGCAGCTGCAGCTGTGTTCACAGCCAGTGGCTACTTACTGTCGGAGCTCGTCCTTTTAATCAGCAATAAATACATAATGCAAAGTGTCACATCATCTGTTTGTTCTGCAGTTTGATGAATGTTAAACTGCTTTAAACTGGCAGTGTGTCAGCTGGACAGGACCAACCCAATAAATGCTCCGATAGATCAGGGGGAATGCAAAAGTTATTGCAAGGAAATACAAAGCAAAATACTCGGCTGCACCCCACACACAAAATATGAAATATAAATTTCTGCTCTTGATTCGGTGAAAATGTTTAGCCTAATGTAGTGCCAAATGACTAGTTTGTTCAGCTTACTGTCAGAGAGGAATATTCACATTTAAAGAAGCTGAAATCAGAATTTTTAAATTTGTTTTATTAAAAAATCACTCAAAATGAAACAAAACTGGACCTGTTTGCCAAGTCTCTCCTTTAATAATTATTTTCATTATTGATTAATCTGTCAACCATTTTCTCCGTCAATCAGTTAGTTGTTTTGTCCATAAAATGTTATAAAATAGTGAAAAATATTGATCATAATCAAATGTCTTGTTTTGCCTACAACTCAAATATATTCAGATTACTGTCAGCATGGAGTAAAGAAATTTGACTATTTTTTCCTTAAAAAATGACTCAAAATGATAAATCAATGATCAAAATAGAAGCAAATTAATTTAATAGTTGATTAATAATGGATTAATCAATGCAGCTCCAAGTGTTTGGGTATATTAGTTTGTTTAGCTGTTTTTTCATTTGTTGCGTGCAATTTATTTAATAATTGACTGATTTAAAGGCAAAACATGGTGAAATTTCCACCCATGACTTGACTCGAACAAAGAAAAAAGGGAGTCAGCACTCATAATCACCAGTTTCCATCTAAAGAGTACGTAAGCAGAAGACAGATCAATACTTGGTGTCATCATTTATTCATACTGGAGTTGCACCTCCGTCACAGTTCTCTGGTAACGTACAGTGTTTGCTCCTGCTGCATGTTAAACACAGCGTGCACGCTCCTCCTTTGATGATGCTCTGTATGCAGCTCTCTGTAACTAATGAGAATAAGCTTCACACAACAGTGAAGGAGTTAATATTCGTCTGCAGCTCACTTTCTTTTTCATGTCAACAGCAAAAAGAGTACAGTGAGTGATGACACTGAGCTCAGGGGTGTCATAATTTATGCATACTCAAACACAGACATTTTATTATTATACAGTGATCATAAATAACGGCCGACTGTCTCAATCTCTTAAATCAGAAAGATTTATTGTTTAGAACTTTCTGGTATTTTGTTAAATTTTTTACCATGAGCCATTTTCTTTAACGATTCCTCATTTTCCCTGCAGGAATGAACATCTGACGCTCTTTGCACGGCAGTCATTTTAAACCATTTCTTATCAAACTGCTATTTATGAGTAAAGATCGAGGCAGAATATTTAATGAGCCCTTTCAAATGTAAAAAGTGAGCGGTTTTCTTTGACTCGACATGTTCGTGGTCGAGCTCCCCATATATTGATTATTAATTCTCTCATGCTGACTTTACAACTTAAAGGGATTCAATCAAGGATGGCAGCAGATTGAGGCATCAGTGATAATCTGTATGCAGACAGCAGGTGAAGTTCACTGTATGATGTGAATAAAGTCCATACAGCGATGCAGGTTGAAATCAATATCACAGTATTAATAACCATATTTACCAGAGGTGGGAACAAGTTATTGTTTTGCAAATCACAAGTAAGTCTCAAGTCTTTGCATTTCAGTCCCAAGTCAAGACTGACAAGTCTCAAGTCCTAAATTTTGAGTTTTGAGTCCAAAATACCAAATGTAATGTCTTTTTAATAAGATCAAGGAAAATATTCATAGTACACTTATAGTGGTCTCAGCCAGCCCCAGTCTGAATCTCCAAAGTAACTAGTAACAAAAGTTATCAAACAAAAGTAGTGGAGTTTGCCTCTAAATTGTTGTAAGGTATGAAGATTGAAATACTCAAGTGCAATTACCTCAAAATTGTGCTTAAGTACTGCTCACAAGCAACCACCAGTCTATGTAAGACTGAGGGCCTCCCAGCAAACAAGGCTTGGAGGAAGGACATTTATTAGTCAACAAGAAGGCTTTTCTTTAGAGTAAATGGCACAATGATATATTTGAGGAAGCTGGGTGACGTTACATGAACCATAATAATTTATCATGCAGCATAAACACAATTAGAAGAAAGTTATTTGCTAGATTTGAGGCAAATGGTTAAATTATATTTTGTTGAAACCAAAATCATGAACATATTCAAATCAAGCACAATTACGGCCCTGAATCAAGAAGTCAGAGGTCTTTAGTTGCACAGCGGAGAACAGGAATCCCTCCTCTGAACCTTGAAGTTGGCTTAAAGGTTTAAAAACATCCAGGAGGATGACGGGTTGTGTGAATGCTGTGAACTAGGAGGAGCTGAGAGTGAATCACATTTTCTTCTGAACTGTCCTTTATATGACGAGTTCAGAAAACTGATATTCAATGAAATGTCAGTTCAAAATCCAGAAATGTTCTGGTGCACTGATGATGGCAGAATGGTTGTTTAACATTAATGTTTCTAAATTGGCTAAATTTCCTTATAAAGCCTGGAAAAACATGTCAGGATGGTTTATTTGTTTAATATAATTAGTAATTTATGTATCATTCTACTGAAATAAACAAGCCTTACGCTGATGATGGCTCTCAGATGAATTATGCAACACATTAACTGCAGAGTCCAAACCAACTCACACATTGAAGAGGACTTTACTACCCAGCCAAGTAGTAGTAGGGGAATTTAGCAGCCCATTATATTATTCAAGCCCAAAGAGTGGATGGCTTAGTGGAGGACTATAACAGTTTTGAGCTTTGTCTCTTACAGGCATCTGTCTTTTAGCTTCTAGATACCTCCTTTACAGTACCTGTCCTAATGTTTGTACCACCACAGCAATCGCTTCATTCATCCATTATTTTTTATTTTTCATTCTTGCCTGTATTGCATGTCTCACATTAGGAGATTCTCATAAATAACTTAACTTTCCCAGCCTTAACTATCATTAAACTTTCTTGCATGCACTGATCATCCTGTGAATTTCCTCGCCAGTGTGCACCCTGTGTGTTGCACCACCACCTGGATCTATTTGAAGAACTGCATGTGTTTACAGGTGTTGACTGGCTTAACTAGGATCAGTGGAAAAACACTAGCAAACTGTTTTAAATTAGGTTTTATTGACTCTGAATTTCTAAACTTAGATACATTTCAAAGCTGGACTTGTATCAGAGGAATAATTACCCAGAATATTAAAACCATCCCAGTTTGTTTCTTTGAAAGCACAAATAAACGCTAAGCACTTGCTTATTTGCCAATAATTCAGCTGCTTTATTTGCAGGTTTTCGTCTGCCAGTCAGATGTCTTAGTCATCCAAGTCGTAGTACTCACAAATGGTTATTGTAGGGAACTGCACTTGTTTAGGTCTTGAAGATGTTTCGCCACTCATCCAAGAGGCTTCTTCTGTTTTTTCAGTTTTTTGACTTTTCATGACTTTATTGACAGGAGAGCTGAAGATATGATAGGAAAGGGGGAGAGAGTGGGGGGGGGGGGGGGGGGGTGATATGCAGCAAATGGCCACAGGTGGGACTTGAACCTACAGCCACTGCAGAGGACTCAGCCTCAGTACACAGGGCGCATACTCTACCAACTGAGCTACCACGCCGCCCCAAGAGAGATCAGGTATTTAACCTCTGTGAGGTTGTTAACACCTTGAGAGGTGTGTGACTCATGTACCCATCCCTCCATCAAGTGACCCATTATGGACACTTGAGTAAAGGTGTCAGTGGGTGTTGTGAGTCATTGACTCACCCTGCCATCATGTGTCATTAGCGACACACAAAAGTGTCGATGGATGTTAATCTGCCTGGAGAGTGACATCAGGACTGTATTGTATGTGGCTGATAGATTGCATCATAAACCTCCTCCATATAGGGATGGTTGTTCCAGGCTCTGACAAAAATGGCTTCTTTTATTCCTCTCTAAACCCATCAGTCTTCCCTGGCCAAAATACCAACATCGCTGTCCTCAAAGGAGTGTCCCTTGGTAAGGGCTCTCTTGTGTCAGCCGCATACAATGTTGTCCTAATATCACTCCCCAGGCAGATTAACACCCATCTACCCATCTACCACCCCTGCATTAGTCAGTGCCCAACTTTGGTTGCCTCAGTCAAAAAAGTCTAGACTCACACCTGATCTTAACATAATGTCTTTTTTCAGACTGTGTAAAAGCTCCGAAGAGGTTTGAAAGTTGCAGGACAAACAAAGAAATATGAGTTTGATGAGTCAGATGGTGGTGCTGTAATGAAGGCCTTCTTGGACAAACAAGCGTTATTGTATTACTGATGGTATCCAAATGAAGAATATTAAAAAAATCATTCTGTTTTTTGCATTTTTTAAACCGTAAAAAGATAAATACCAGCTGCACTATTTGCCATTTTGTGAAAGTAGGTTGGACATTTTATAATCGAGTCGAAGTGTAGTTTCCCTGTGGAAAATTTACTTTTGAATCACACTGGTCAATTTAATAATTAAGCCTAACTGGGGCTGTTGGCAGATTCCTCACTTTTGTAGCAGCTTGGCACATTTTCCCATGAAGAGACCAAACGCAGACCAGATGTGGGAGTGACACATGTGATCAGTATTAGTACCCACAGGAGGTGCCATTGTCTTTCAACAGGAAAAATCACATGCCAAGGTATTTCACTGAGAGACAAGAACGTTGAGCAGTTGATAAATCAACAGGCAAAACCAGGTCATTGCATTTATCTAAGAGAGCCAAACGAAGGAATGAGTAAACAACATGAAGCTGCCTGGTGCCAGTCCATCGTCCGACATGTTATGTGAAAATCTGGACAAGAGTCAAACTGAAAAGATGGAAACGAATCAGATTAATCAGATGCAGAAATTCACCTTGACAACCATATAACTGAATTACGGAAGTAACGTAAAATAGGACCGTGTGAGAGGCAGCAAGCTATGGTCAGAAATAATTTTTTCACACATACACCAAATTGAGAGATGAGATCTCATATTATATTAGAGCAATAACCTCTGTTACACACCTTAAACAGACACTATCTGATGGAAGGACACACTTGAAATCACTGATTTAAACTACCTCATTTAAGTCCATCTCCTCACTGAATGTCTGTGTTGTTGTTTGTCTTTTTGCTGACTATCGCTGCTTTGTGATGTGATTTTGATTTTGTGATTTTATGGGCTACAGAACAGGATCCTGCTGTAAACCAGTTTTAACTGAGTCAGGCCTGATTAGTTGGAACTGATTTTATTATGTTACTTTTCATCTTTTCCTGTATAATAATCAAAGCAATGAAAAGCATGAATGTTTCATAGGGAGTTGGTTGTGTGTGGAGTATCAGATTGCTATTATTTTATATGTAGTGCCAGAAGGAATTGGATACTTCCCTGGAGCATGCAGGAGATGAGTGTTTAAATGAAAAACATCCTGCTCACTTTGACATAGATGGACTCCACCTGCTTCAAGATCAACACAGCAGCCACAGGACTCCCTCCGTACATTCATCTTTACAGCAGATCAAAACCAGCGAGAATGAGTCTGCGAAGCATTCCTGAAGTTGTATAGCATTTCTTAGCATTATTTTGATTGTCTTTGCATACATGGAGCATTAATTTCTGAGGACATAAACAATCGACAGTCCAAACAGATGGAGGATATGCAAGTCCTTGGATTGTCCGTCAGTTTTCGTCTGATTGACTTCACACTTGGCGGGAGTATTCCTGAGGACTTGAGGGAGTAACAACAAACTTTATGTTTTGGCCTGGAACTACCAGAATCTTGATACAAATAAAGATGGACACTCTTGGGCTGGGTATCAGCAACCTGACATGCCAGATGATTTGTTACACAAAATCATCTGGGAAGTCGTCTTCAGAAACTGTTTGGAAAAGGGCAGGACCTTTCAAAAACACACTTGGCAGGTGAATGGATAACTCATCTGTCCACTATGGGCCTAACTTCAACCAGTCAGATCAAACTCTTGCCGAAATCAGTCGGGAGAGGAGTAAAAACATCTTTTATATGGAGAAAAGCCTTCAGTGCCGTTCTTTGCTCTTCTTTCAGTGAAAAAAATCTCTAGTCCTGATATAACTGACGCTCTCACAGTATCTACCCTAACCTTTTTATGTGCTGTGTCTTACCAGCCTGATTGTTTCTTGTTGTCAATAAAAAAATAAATGAAAAAACCTAAGGGAGTGTCAAGGGTCATCATCCTGCTCCCATCAGGTGCTGCACTGCTATCTTTTAATGTGTGAAAACACTCCACAAAAATGCAAACAAAGGATCCAGTTGTGGTCACACCTCTTTGCTGCTTATTTGAAGAAATACGATGATGATGTTGGCTATTCTAATTATTGTCGTTGGATGGCGATTTCTTGGAAAAACCCTGGAAGGTTTTTACATCTGGATCACCCCCTGTTGGGGGATTATTTCCAATATTATTATTACCATGTGTAATTACCTACAACTGAACTAATACATTAGAACAATCTAGACCAGATGTTCCCAAACTTTTTTCATTGGCCCGCAATTTGAGAGGGTTTTTGTCTTGAGGAAGCCCCTCTTTCATGTCTTCATAGATCACAGTAGGATCACTATAAATTACAATTAATCCAAATGGACAACCATATTTCTTTCTGCAGGAATTTCTATACTGATAAATTATTTCTAAATTATGGTAAACAATTCTAGTTATAAATTCTTTTAAAGTATTAACAATGTGCACAATATTGAAACTATATTTATCTCATAAAGTTATATCTAAAAACAGCCAAATCCAATATTAAACCTGTTAAGTAAGAAAATTAACTTCAACAGATGTGACAAGTTGTTAATGTGAAGC
This sequence comes from Lutjanus erythropterus, assembly GCF_056507025.1. NCBI lineage: Eukaryota > Metazoa > Chordata > Actinopteri > Lutjaniformes > Lutjanidae > Lutjanus > Lutjanus erythropterus. The sequence continues at coordinate 13,178,950 of NC_139334.1, forward strand.
AGGTGCTCGCAAAGTGTTATCTGAGTACAAGCACATCTGCAGACAACACTCTGGTCCCTTTCGGGCATTTTCCAAATCTGATTTAACACTGGCACCAGTTTGCACAGCTTCAATGGGAATTATATAGGGTCTTTGTCTGTGAAGGACTTCAGAGTGAGTGTTATTGATCAGTAACACAGACACGGAACAATGCACTCCACTTATTGTGATAGCCCCGAGAGGCACATTCTGGACAGGCTTTTGTTTGTGGTTTCAAAAACACATTTTAATTTGTTACAACTCTGTGAAAACAACATGTTTGCTGCAATGAAAATAAATAAAAACTAATCAGTGTTTGTTTTAATTTTCAGCTAATTTTTGGCCCATCCTCAAAGAGCACCTGATTTGTTTATGTTCTGTATTGCCTATACCCTGTGCAGCACTCCCCACTTTATCTCTATATTTACTGTACCGTTTTAAAAATATGTGCTTTTGCACAGCTACATTTTGTTAAATGCCGAATTTATGAGTTATACTTGCAGTGTTGAGTCGCAGTGATTAAGAAATAAAAACACCGGGGTTACGCATACTTCAAGTTTTATTCACAAAAAGACCATTTCAGGCACTTGTAAAGCAGGTCACTTGTCTTTACTCTGAGCTGCCGAGAATCATCCTGGTCTGTTTTTCAAGCTTATCAGACACACAAGAGCTCTGGCAAAGTGCTGGTATCACAATGAAAAACATTAAATTTCTCCAGTTTGGATAGAGAAAAGGTTTGTGGGATCTGTGCCCCACAACATCTGCACTTAATTTTTTAGCATTACAATTTAACCTTTGGGCTGATTTGACTGGTTGTGTTTCAGTTCAAATGACCTTAGAAAACCAATAATTTGAAACAGACTCGCACATAATTTCCACTGACTGTCTGTAAAATATAATCTTAGATTGAGAAGTCTACTTTTGTCATGCTCAAAACAGGTTAAATTTAGTGCTAAAAGTTATTTGCAAATGCCTCTTCATTAAAGGCTGACCAGATCTATGTCAGGCTGGGTTTCCTTTAAGAAGACAGGCCACAGAAAATATTCTTGTGACCATATTGGCTGATCTTGATGAGACATTTTTAGTACCCTTAAGGTGACATTAATGTCTCCCTTTATCTCCACCACCAACCTCTCTTTCTTGTGCTCTAGTCTCTACTTCGATTTGCTCTCAGTCCCGTTCTGTCTCTCCTCTGTGTCCTCAGTTTTTTGCCTCACTACTCTCCCTGCTGTCTTCAGTCACCTTTGTCACTGCTGCTGTCCTGCAGTTTCAGCACACTCTCCAAACGTTTTGCCCTAATGGGAGGCAACTGATCATACATGTTGAAGCCAAACTCTGAGTGCTGTTGTGGCAGACGGAAGAGCAGCAAGTGACTCCTCAACACCTGGAAATGAGACACAGAGAGCGAGAGGGAGGTGAGAAGAGCAGCAGAGCTGATGATGTACACCACAGATATCCCAAACAGTACTACTTGTGGAGGAGGGGGTACTTCAGCAGTTACAAGGTGGTATGTGGAAATATTGTGCAGTAGCTCAACTAATTTGAAAAAATAGAAAGAATGATTTGATTTTCAAATGTATATCGGCAGCTGTAACAACAGGACACCATTTGTTCCAACTGAGAAAGCAGGAAAACTAATTAGCAAGCAAACAGAGGGTGAAACAGTTGACTGAAAGTAATTAATAAAGGATTGAGATAGATAGCTTAAAGTAATGAAGAAACAGTTGAAATAGTTAGTTAGCTGCTAGCTTAAAGGTAATGAATAAATGGTGTCGATACTAATGTTTTAAATATTTAGCCAAATATAGAAGCTGAATGTCTTTAAAAAAATAAATACAATTTTGAAGTAGATAGCTTCAAGTAATGTATAAACAGTTGAAATAATTAGCTACCTGGAGGTAATACATAAATTACTCAAAGTAACCAATAAATTAATGAATAGATAACTGTTTAAAATATTTACCTAAGTAAAGAAGCTCAAATGGCAATAAAAATATGAGTAAATGGTTAAAAGTAAGCAAGTACAAATGCAAACTTGATTAAACATTGACAGTTAAACTGTATGAAAAAATATTGTAACAATATAGACTTTTATGTAATGGACAGCATTAAACAGGATAAACAAGGATAAATGAAATTCAAATGAATAAATCAGGAAAATGACATAATGTCAACAGATCTGACATTCAAAAAAGGTTGGGGACCACTGGTGTAAACAACACCTTCAGATAAAGAACTTCACAAAGTTTTTTTGTTACGTTACAGCAGGACTTCACGTTGCAGTGTTAAGGTTGGAATAAAGGCTGTTGCAGTGACCTCAGTTTTGAAATAGTGTTTTATAAAATGAAACAACCAATCCGAGGGCCAGTAACGTCTCAAGCTCAAGAGTAGACTGATGGACTGTCCATGACCCGACTTCAAACCAAGCAAAATATTATTACATTATGTATATTATGTTAGTCTAAATATTATTATTTTCCTTGCCTCACACTTGAAAGCTATGTATTATGCTGTTTTACTGTTTATTTTGTGGATTTATCAGCTGAACTTGGCATTAGCATGTTAAGCAAACTAAATAACCAGAGTTGTGGGCTGGGTGCCAGCAACTGTTAAATGTCTTTTCTGTTGCTTTTTGTGAAATTTTATTCTGCAACATGAGCTACGTTAGCTTTGTTGTTAGAGAGAAGTTGGCTCGTTACTTCATTGACAAACAAAAGAATTGCACTAATACAGCATACTGTGCTGAGCCAGCATAAATGACCGCAGCGGAAATTAGGTCAGAGGAACAGCCCTAGATGGACTGCAGACCATTTGTTGGTCTAAGTGTGGCAAATGTATTCAGTGATAATAGGGGAGCAAGGTAATTACTGGAATTAGAAAAAAGCTGGAACAAGTGTTAAAAGACATTTTGGAGAAACTGAAATACTAAATAAGACATACAAAGAAAAATTATTGGGTGTAAAACCAGCTACATAAAAGGAATTAAGAAGAGATGATTATCACATACATAATCAACACTGAGCCTTTAAAACATGGACGTTTTAAAAGAAATGAAAACACTCCAGGCTACAACAACCATAGATGGTAAGAAAAACATCCAGCAGGATAAAAGTGAGTTGGATGGCGGTTAACGACATGAGAAACAGCATGGAACCGACTGGTTTGTCAGAGGAATGTGGAGTGATTGTGGAGAAAACAACATTTCGTGAGGCTAGGAGAAGAGTGCTTGGTACAATCAATAAACACCTCGTAGCACATAAAGATCAGAGAAGAGGGAGAGAGTGAAGTACCTCATCAGTCAGGTAGTAGATTTTCCTCAGCATACTGTGTCGAGCTGCTTCAACCTCCTGGAAAAGGACGACAGGATTAAAGATCAAAGGCCTCATTGATGTACTTTACTGGCACACTTTACCACTCAGTGTTTATTTTAAAAAGCCTGCACCAGCATGGATGAATGATTATAGCTCCACTGCTCTTATTTTAATGTCTCTGTTAATGAATCCAATAAGCTGAAACTGCTAAATATATTTCTTATTGCAGGATGTTAACCCCCAAACCTCACAGTTAAATAAAAGTCACAATACTACACCTTAAAGGGTAATTACAATGTAGTTAAACCTGGGGCCTATTTTCATATTATTGGATCTAAATGAGCCCCAGGGTACCATCAAGCTGGCTGCAGAGGTAATAAAAGGTCATATTAAAATGCATAATTTCAATGACCGGTTGAATATCACTATGCCAATCATGGTGCTTTAAAATGGGGCTTTAAAAAGGAACGATACTCAGTGTTTCATAAGTAAGACTAAGCTAATAAGAGTCATCATTTTAGTCGACTGTTGTCACTGTAAACTGCATGTGTGTAGTGTGAGAATGGAAAGCTTGATAGACATAGCAATAATAACTAAGGAGGGTGGGGCTTAGTGAAGGGTGAAGTTTGCTTATTAAAAGTGCTTGTTTTTGCCATAGACAGGCTCAGATCGCTTTTCTAAATGTCTGATAACATTATAGAAAGGATCCCTACAGAGACAAACCTTACTTTTGAAGAGTAAGTTCCTTTCTTTCTAATTAGAAACAGCTGTTATATTGCTCTCCTAAATTTTACTTTGCAGGAAACTTGAATTACTGATAACTGCTGCCTCAATCTTTTTTTTTATTGTGTGATACGTGTTAACTCGTACTAAAACACCAAAGTCACACAGTAACACAAATAAACTAACAGATTGAGGAAGTGGTAGACAAAAGACTTGTTTTCTGTGAGAAGAAATTGCTGTTTTCATCAATGGAGAGAGTAATATGACAGCTGTTTCTGGTTGAGCAAAAAAGATCTTACGCTACCAAAAAGCACTCTGTTCTCTGTAGGGATGCTTTCAATAATGCAGCATTTGCCCCGCATGGATTACAACTGCAGCCATTACAGCCTGTTTTGCAGTTGCTGGTTAAGGTGATCTACTGGATTCATTTCAAAACTTTCATTTAGACCCTAGGGCCTGGGTTTTAAAGTAACAGAATTTCCCTTTAAATAAATATTTATGAACAGGAAGGAGCTAAGTTGAATGTGACACAAACTCAAGAGGCCGCTCCACACTTAATCAGTAACATGAGAACCAGTTTTGTAGTCACATAAAATCTAGAAATAAGAAGATTTTGAATCCCATGAGCTCATATTTGGCACAAAAAACGTGCGTGTCCATTACATAACTGAATACATCTCACAAATCCAGTGCAGCTGCTGCACCTTCTGGATTTGCTAAATCATGACATATGTGGCAGTTTACCTTTATGTGTTCTGTGGCTGAGAATAAAAGCCACAAAGCACATTCTAAAAATGAGCACAACACAAAAAAAAATACTACACACACTTTCTCCAAGACAGGCTTGGACTTGTTTCTGAAGCTTTGAGTATTCACAAATCAGGAAAGGTATTCCCAGAGGAGACAGAATTCACTTTCCTTTAGAGTCCTTCACGTACAGACTGTACTTGTCTTTGTGTGTGTGTGTGTGTGTGTGTGTGTGTGTGTGTGTGTGTGTGTGTGTGTGTGTGTGTGTGTGTGTGTCATGAGGGGCTGTACCTGTGCTGCAGCATCCTGAGAGAAGATGAAGGAGTTGACGTGAGACAAGGCAACCACATATAAGACAGGACACCAGCATGGCCTCAGGGTCCCCGTTACCAACGAGCGGAAGTAAAGACGGAGGAGAGGGAGGGAGTCTTCAGGGGGAGACGTGAACCGCTCCATCGGGATGGAGAGCTTCATGTGAAGAGACAGAGAGATAACAAATGAATCCAAATAATTTGTTATAGGATCATAGAATATTTGTGGTATAAAAAGCAGTAAACTCATCATCACCTGTTCTTCAGTGACTCCCAGTGACCTCAGCATCCCCACATGTTCTCCAAACACAGCCAGCCTCATGGTGGCACTGTATCTCCTCTGCAGGGGTAACAGGACCCAGCAGCCAAACAGCCGGTCCCCAAAGGACACGGCTTCATACTGGGTCAAAAGAGCAGAGTACAAGTCCTGGAAGGAGGCGAGACCTGGAGGAGCGACGTTCAGGTTCAGAGAGTCCAGCCTGGTTTGCCTAGAAGTGGAAGAGATTTGGTGAAACTGGAGTTAAGCCACCTTTCTCTGTTCTCAGGTAAGATCTGACACTTTCAGAAGAAGGTGTTTAAAACTTTTCAGACCTGGTCAGCAGTCTGAACAGACCCCAGGTGAGCTTCTGAACAGGTCTCTCCAGGAATAAGTCACTGGAACACAGGAACACGCAGGACAGGCGGGCAAATTTGGCGATGGGAAGGATCGCCTACAACATAACACAGTGTTCTGGAGGTTAGTTACAATAACAATTATAAATATTTAATTTAATAAAATATATATGTAATGTTGCCTGACAGACACACTAGAAGAGAGGTGTGGCCACCAGAGGATCAACATTAATCATTAGTATTTATAAACAAAATCACTGTGACGTCGCACTAATAACAGGTAGACAACTGGCGGTTAATTTGAATATGCAGATATGTAAAATCAGCAAACTTGTTTATTTCTGCTGTTATTTTCAGCCGATACATGTAAAGATATATAGTTAAACATGGCTTCTGCTATTAAACTGCTTATACATAATATAACACTGTTTTGAAAGGTGCTATGTAAATAAAGCTTATTATTATTATTATTACTCATACATTAGGTAATTGTTTCAGCTCTAACTGTTAATTGATTTATACTATGTTGGCTAATATGCAATGTAATCATGTTTTTTGTCATCCTACACTGACCCCACAAATTCAGTAACAATCTGGTTCAAATATTTACATTACAAAACTCTTATATATGGCTGCAAAATTAATAAAAATACTATCGAAATTACAGCATGGCAAAGTGCAATATCCAAATCACAGACCCCGCAATTTTTTAATAAAGGAAAAACGTGTGACAAAACAGCATTATAATGAAGTGCTACAGCACTGCACAGATGTCCTGGTCTATAAATCTTGTTCTCCAGATGTAAATAAACATGTTTGTTTGGAACAGACCACAACAAATGCCACATTGTTGTGATTTTCATTTTTTTCAAGTGAAAATGAAAATTATTACACAAAAATTATCATTCCCACTAATCGTGAATCATATCACAATCAGAATATCTGTCAAAATAATGGCAATACAATGTTTTTACCATATGCTTTACCATTTTGTTGTTACTTGGGATTGACAGTTTTTTTCTCATCCAAATCTTGGGGTCAGTGTAACTGTGAAGCCCTTTGATGCAGTTTTGTGCTCCACAAATGAAACTGATTTGTTTCTGTACCTTTAGTGCTTCGTCCCTCCAGACCTCCAGCAACAGCAGCCACTGCAGACAGTGGGTCACTGCCTGCAGCGCCCCCTGTGGAAGCTCTTCCACTGCTAGCCCTCCTCCGTCAGAGACCCCACCACGCTCGTACAGGCTGACCAATGGGAGGAACGGCCAGTCCAACGGCAGGGTGGGACCAGTGAGCTCTGGGAGGAGGTGGGACTTGATCCAGGGGTTGCGGCCAAGCAGAGCGTCTCGGGATGTCAGCACGGACGGCTCAAGGTGGGCCAGGTGAGTGAGGAAGCAGCCTCGTATGGATGGCAGCTGGACACAGGCTTCTCTCAGGAGAGCTCCGACAGTCTGGAGGGAGGGGGAGGTGTGGTGTTGTGGTTCCTCCTGGAGTTTCAGCTCTCCCAGCTCTACTGCCTCAGGTCCTCCGCTGTGGCCCTCTCTGGAAAACAAACATAAACTGAGTAATAGAGAGGAAGCAAAGAATGTGGAACACCACTTTTGGTGTAAATATGTCATCGGTTAAATTGATAAAGTTACCAAAGAAATCAAATTTTGAAGGGAATATAATTTGTGAAATTAGATATTAATCATCTGCCCCGTTTTTCAAGCACTAATTATATTATAATTATAAAGAATTAGAAAGAACGTTATTATATGGAATCAACAAAACAAAAAGGTCAAAAACATTTCAGGCTCTTTATGTTGATTGTTTTGTTGTTTTTTAAAGTTAAGATAAGCTTACGATATAAAGTCCTTGCTGAAGATGATGGTGGACAGCAGTTCATGAGCCAGGAATTCACTGCCTGGTAGTAGCCATGGCAGCAGAACCAGCGCCACCTGGTGGTACAGCGAGGTATGTTTGGCTACTTGTGGCTCAATGGGAACCTGAGAAGAAACAAAAAGAGTAAATGCACAGCTCGATGATGACAACACGTATAACAACAGTTTGTCTCAGGTGAAACCTCAATTCATACACAAACTCTCCAGAACAAAGAAGGAAATCACACTGATCTGCACTAACTGATACTCTTTTTTCATACAGGCGTGTGAATAATCTGTTTTTTTTAAATACAATAAACTACAGAATAGGATGTGTTATTAACCTCTTTGACTCCTCTACTTCTTACCATACACAATTTTTTTTGCCATTTTCAGGAGGTGGGGGAGGAGATCTTAGGCAGAGATAGAAGGTTAACAGTATATGCCACATATAAGTTGTATACATCTTCTGAAAACTGAAAACCTGAAGATTGTAAGGGTTAATGATGGAAGTATGAGATGGCCTTATACATACTCAGTTATGTCTCATACGTTTTTGCAGCAATTGCAGGTTTGAATCCATTATTACACAGATTTGGTGAAAATTTTAACCATTGTTGAACCCTCAATAATTGATAATATTGTTCACAAGCCCCCTTATTATCATTCATTATACACAGTGAAGTCATCCATTCTCTGAATGCCCTAGGTCTCTAGTTTGTGGTTGTGAAGTTTCACAAGGCTGTGATTATCCCAGATGTCATAATATTTCATCTGATACAATGAGGTCAAGTTTAAAAAAAATATTCTCACTACAATGAAATGGTTACTATGGTTACTAACATGCATACAATCGGCTCGCTGAATCCACAAGAGTCTCAGCGTTCTGGTCATAACTGATTTATGATATTCCAGCACATTCATACACATTTTTTTTAAGAACAGGCATAAATAATACATTTATATTCCATGCAAACAAGCATTGCATGGTTTTTCCCCAGAACTTAACGGGATTGACATAAAGTGAGGACGTCTGTAAAAAGGGAGACTCTTGTGTACCCATGAAACCATTTTCATTCATATGTGAGGAAGTAAGAGGATAATGGACTCTTCTGAAAATTGCAATGCCTGATTTTCACCTGTCAGAAGTGAAAAACCTAACTTTACAGTGTTATTTGGTCAAATTCTCAACAAGCTAACATGACATGGTTCACTTCACTCTAGCTGTAAAGCTCACCACATCCTCTGAAAAGACAGTGATGTCAGCCACGGAGATGCCCGTGGAGAGGTTAAGCATTATGATCAGTCAGGAACAGCAGAGAATGTTGCTGAATGAAACAAATACTTGAACAGAATATTATTTATGGGTGTTTGAAGTTGGAGCCTACCAGTCTGTGCGCCAGCCGGAGCAGTAGGTAAAGGAGGTGGTGTTCATGACGGAGCAGCCAAGCTCTGGTGTGAGACAGGGTGGGAGTAGCCTGACTGCAGCTTCGCAGGTAACTTATCATAGGCTCTGACAGGAGGAGACCAGTGAACTAGAGAGGAGGTCAGACACAGAAAAAGACCACCTGAGATAAAATATATATGGGATTTAGCTTCTGTTACCACAGGATGGCAGCAAAATACATCTTGCTGTGTTCCTAACTCAGTGCTAGACTGCCAAGAAGCTGAAACAAAAAACAACTTTATTGATTAGTTCCTCATATTTGGCTGAGTTTGTGCTTCACGGTGATATAATCTAATGGAAAACCTTGCAGATTCTGTATCCCTTGGCAGGCTATTGTCAGTCCCTGTCTTTGCAGGATATAAAACACTCCCTAAAAGCATATGGACTCAGTGAGACCTACCTTTCGGCTGAGACCTTTGTGGATGCTTGTAATTGTCTCCAGGAGGAGCCCCAGTCCTGTGAGAAGAGGGAAGGGGGAGGAGGGAACAACCAACCCTGGACGGTCCCTCCATCCTGGACAGGCCAAACCAGGGAGGCTGGGAGTGGTCTCTGGACCCAGATGGCTAGACTGGACATTACACACTACTGAGGAAGACCTGGTGTAAAACAATTACAATAGAGAAAGTTCAACATAAAGTGTTTTTAATGTGCTGTTGAAAGTGTGATTCACGGGTTCTCAAACTTATTACTCAAGATCTGCGTCTCATTTTTAGTCAAAGTCAGAGCTTCGGCACAGCTGGCAAAAATAAAATAACATTTAATCAACTCAACAAGCACTGAACAAATATCGACGTCACCTAACAGGTCAGCATATAACTAGGGCAGACATGACTCAAAGAGCTAGTCCATTCATTTCTGACTTAGATATCTTAACAACTACATTTACATTAGTTTTAGAAATGTGTAACGGAGAAAATCAAGTTGATTTAGAAGTTGATAGCAAATTCTCCAGTGTAATGGCAGCAACGACACACAAAACTCAACAATGTCATGCTGCTACACTGTATATTCAACATCACAAACAATGTATTGATCAACAGAAAATTTATTTCCGAAACAGAAAATGTTCCACCTCATAATGTATAGCATAGCATAGTTGCTATTTGTTTCTGAGCAGGACCATGGTTCAGACATTGAGAAGATCTTGTATAATTGATAAAGAATAAAAGTTCATAAGCAAACAGACAAAACAAAGGCAACTGTGTCAGACTTACTTTAGGTTCTTTATCAGGCCTTGAACAACGTGATGGGACAGCAGGGGCAGGAGAACCTCAGACGTCAGCAGCTCCAGTTCCTGAAGTGTGTCTACTGGCTTGAAACAATTCTGAGAACAAGAGTCACAGTGACATAATTTTAGTAATTTTAGTTGTTTTCATTTGACAGTTACTCTCCTGTGACTGCATTTACATGCAAATGTGTATCATGGTTTTAATCTGATTCAGGATATGATGATGATGATGATGCTGATGATTTACACTGAATACATGATTCTAACAGTATCTTGGTTTCTGATGATCTGGGTGCAGTCTTATCTTAATCACTCACCATCCCAACCACTCTTGTCTGTACCAACAAAAATGTTCCAGTATCAGGTGTCTGCATGCCACAATATCCCGGTTTCTATCTGAGCATTCCAGCTAACATCTCCAGGTTTCTCAAAACTGGGATTTGGTCTTCTCCGGATTTATGATGTTTACATGCTTAAAAAAATAACCAGGATACTTAAAAGACCTGATCATAACCAGGAAACTTGTGCACATGGAAAAGCATTCCATGTTACATTTTGTTGATGTGCAGCCAGAGCTAATACATGCCAACTCTTGAGTTTTTCTAACAAGCCACTTTTATTGAATGTATTTTGTAATTCAGAGATTTTGAAATATCAATCATGGATATCTGAGATTTTACTGTCCAGTCATGTTTCAGACATTTACTTAAGAGAAAACTGATAATGAATTTGTTATAGAAAGCCTAACTGCTAACGTTTGCAAGTACCAACAAATATGGCTTTGCTATGAGACAGATTCAGAGATGTACAAAGCAGGAAGCAGTACCTGTCTGGAGAGCTGGTGGTAGTAAGCCTCTAAGTAGACCAAGTACGCTGGTATCACAGCCAGGCTGCTCTCTTTCTGAACTGGATTATCAAGACTCTTCACAAAACCCTTCAAATGGCCCAACAGGGACGCCTGCAACCCTGTGACATGACTCCAAGACACTGGAGGAGGAGGAGGGCACTCTTCTCCCTGAGAGCTGAGTAGGTAACACAGACAAAAAAAAAAAAAGGATTCAAGTGGAACATGTAGCAGCTTGGTTGCATAAAACCTCTTAAACCGTCATGTGTACCTGACCACACCGGCCTGTAGCTCCTGATGGCAGCCAGCAGTGTGTGTGACCTGTGTGAGCAGAGAGAGCAGAGCCAAGACTCGCTGGAGCTGCAGGGGCCACAGAAGATCTGAGGGGATCAGTACTCTGTGAACCGACTGTAAGGCCTTCGCTAAGCCTGGATACAGGTCTCTGTGGGAGAATAATGCCAGAATGGTGGAGAGGAGGAGAGGAGAGGATTATATTTTGAGAAACTAAAAGTGCAGTTCCTGTGAGCTTTGAATTATCTGTATAGTTGAACAATCTGGAGGATAACCAGTACAGAAGCAACTGTTAGGTAACACACTGAAATGACTTACTAAACAGATGGTTTACAAAACGGATAGTTTATAAAGTGTCTTTTTTGTAAGTTTGTTTAGGAATAGGGCAACTGATGACTATTTTCATAATCGATTAATGTGCTGATTATTTTGACAATTAATCTGTTAATCATTTAGTTTATAAAATGTCCAAAAAAATTTTGAAAAATGCTCATTACAATTTCCCAGAACCCAAAGTGATGTCTTCAATTTGCTTCTTTTGTCTAAAATCCAAATACTCTTCATTTCCCAGCATAGATGGCAAAAAAGCAAATCTTTAGATTTTAGGAGCTGCAAATGTTTAACATCTTTGCTTAAAAAATGATTGAAAGAATCCTTTTTCTATTTACTAACTGTCTAACATAGTCACAGGTCTATCTGGGAGTCTTTCTGTCTCTTTCTACTCAGTTTGAATTCCTGAACTTACATGTATAATTGACAGGCCTGTCCGTATCCAGCTGCTACAGCCCACAGCCTGTAGGCCTCTGTGGTGATCCTGAGAGCATCAGTCGCTTCCAGCAGCAGCTCGCCGGGCTCCGCACTCAGCAAACGAGACAGACGTTCCCTCACTCCAAGAGAGTTTAACTGGGGACAGGAGAGCAAAAGATGCACAATTAGCGCTTACATACTGTATATGCTGGATAGCATCAGGCATCTCTAAATCACACAGTTATTCTAAAATAATATAAGGCTATTAAATACTTAAAACACTGCACTAGCACTTACCAATCTGGCACAGGCATGTCTGCCAGAGGTAGCTAACACTCTTAACAGCTTCATGGCACTGGCAAGTGGGACTCCGTAAACTGACTGAGGAAGGGGTGAAGATGGCATTGTCCAGGAAGTGGGAAGGAACTCCGACAATACTGTCTCCATCAAGCGAGGGCAGTCGAGCACCTGAGAGTGAAATACATTTTAAAAAGTTAGATATAGGCAATAATAACTACTTGTACTGCAAGTTTGGGAAATAATAGGAAATAGGATGTCTAGGTATATTTTTGTAATTAAATGACTGGAATTGTGGCTGTTACTGTTTCTACCTGGGTGGCAGATGAAGAGGAGTGCCTAGCGATACGAGTCAGGATCTCAAGGACGTCCTGGACTACTCGAGGAGAAGGTCGGACCACCTCGAGGATGTAACGTAGCCTGGGCAGCAGTTTCATTTTTAACAGACCCTGAAACACAGGCAGGAGAGACAACAATAGTCATCAAACCATCTAAAGAAACTTCTTTATTACTGTTGATTTACAACACATTATATATCTGAAAAAACAAGTAGAACAAGTAAAATATGCATTAAATGAGTTCTGCTTGTTTACCTTGACAACATCCTGCCTGGCCACATCATGATCACTCTTCCTCTCTTCCTTCTCCTTAGTGGTCTCCCTCATATTTTCGGGCAGCCCTTCATCCTCCTCATCATCTTCCTCCTGAGCAGATGGCAGCAAAGGGAAGGAGGCCAGGCCACGGAACCAGGAGAAGGTGCAGTCCAAACACTCCTGAGAGGGAAAACAAATTGGATATGAACCAGAGGGACAAGACATTAGACTGAGAAGAACTGTAACAGACAACCACAGTGTATTATATCTTATATAAATACATTTTTTTCTGATATATTTTGTGATAATTGGTCAGTATTACTGTGATTTTGCACTGCACTTCAAAGAACCGCTTCTTAACCAAATTTTAGTAATTCTTTGGAGATAAAAATGATTGTTGTGCATCACATTGTTTAATCGTGTTTTAATGAAATGCTTCTAGTTGTCTTACCTCATCCTCTGCACACACGAGGAGTGCTTTGAGAGCATGCACAGCTGCAGACATCGCTCCCTCCACACCGTCGTCCAATGCAAAGCGGAGCAGAAAGAGCAGGCCTGCATCCAGCAGAGTGGGCATCACGCTGCCTTTCAGAACAGACAGGTACTCCCCAGCTCGTGCCTACAGGATGAGAAATGAGTGACTACAGATATCAATACGTCTCTGCAGAGATGTGTGACTCTGTATGTTTGTTTGTGTACCTTTGAGAGGATGTTGGCCAGAGTGCTGAGAGCCAGACTCCTCTGCTGGATGATTTGACTCCGAGACAGCAGGAAAAGTTCCTGCAGGGAGTAACCTGCCCGCTGGAGAGGAAGCCTCAGCGTCAACAAAATAAGCCATGATAATGACATTTAAAACAACAGGTAAAATCTCTGGCTAATCTACCTTTGTATTTAGTTGCCATTATGTTAAACTAGTTTTTTTAGTTATTGTTGGTCATCTTTTGTTTGCTTTTGTTCTCTCTTTTTTGCATGCTATTTGTGTATGTAATGTATGTGTGAAATATCCAGTCTGTAAAATAAGGAACAATATGAATAGAAAATAAATAAATACAAAACAAAACCATGAAGAAAAGCCATGAAAGTGTTACATACATTTCATTAGACTGACCACATTAAAGAAAAATAGGAAACATTTAATGATATTAAATTTGGGAGACGTTTTTTGTTTCTTGACTTATTGCCAACTAAGACTGTACCAACTCTCCTTTAAACCACCAGCTTCTCTTCTTTTGAGGTTCTTTTTGTCATATTTTATGACATCATCACCCTAAAATAACAAAAAAACAAAACCCCAGCATTTTCATCAACATTAATATAATTTGTGGTGCTGTTAGATTGATGCTAGACTGCTGACTAGAGCAGAGGTTTTTGACCACAGTGAAAATGGCTCGACACCAACAGGTATGGATTTAAGCAGAATGTTTTGTTAGATAAAAACATTGTGAATTTTGGGAATGATTACATCTATCGTTGTTCAAGTCATTTTGACTTGGACTTAATGACGCTTTGGAGTTATTGGAAATGTTTAGATCACATGAGTAGGAAAAGATCCCATGCAGCTGCCATGGTAGAACTGTGTAGAAATAATGGGTTTAAACAGAATGAATAGACATGCAAAAAAAGGCTGTGTAGTTCAAATGTTGATATCGTATTTGAATGTCAATTTTATGAACGAAGCAGGACAGAACAGCCCTGTTACCTACTCACCTCAGGCTCCTCTCCATGGTGGTGCAGGCCTAAGTGTGTGGGCAGATCCTCAGTGGGTGGAATCAAAGTCCCCGCAAAGTCAAACCGAGCCTGCATGGCCTATGAAGAAACCACAGAATGTGTTGGCTCGCACATCTTTTCATCTGTCACTACGGCCTGAATGCAGAAAGAACTTACTGAAATGCAAGTCGAGTTGAAATGAATGAATGCCTCTTTTTGTTTTACTGATATTATACAAAATGTTGCTGTACCTTTTTGGTTCCTTTCCGTCTGGGTGCAGGCAGGTCTCTCATCCACTCCAGCTTCTCTGGTTCCAGCTTATCCATGTTGACCCACTCCTTCTGAGGCTTCACCGGCAGATTCTCCACTAAATTCACACATTCACACACACACACAAGGGCAAAAACAAGATTAGTAACAGTGAATTGTTGCTCGTATTAATCAGTACAACTGTCTGCTGTAGTCAGAACAAATAAAGTGATAACTCTATGTGCCTCCATGTAGGCCTGGACAATATATTGCCCCAAAATTAACTGTGATGAATTAAATTATTGTAATTTTACAACAATTTTATGCCACTGACATAATGATAGTATCATAGGATAATAATGCCAGTACATTCAAGAACAATGTACCTTTAATACTTAAGAATATTCAGAATGTGATACTTAGACTACTGCTTAGCTACTACTTAGCTACTACTACTATTTTGTCTACTACTTAGACAAAATAATACATTTTTGTGTTTCTCCAGAGTCTGTTAATGTCCTGAACCCTTTTTACACAGAGATCCCGTAATACCGCCGCAATGAGCACTCACCTTTAAGCAGGCTTTGTGTATTTACACTGAAACAAGCGGTACCAGCACCTGGAGGTACTTCACTACTTGCCATGGCTGAGGAATTGTCTGGCTATCTATGTAACCCAAAACAAGGATATGCTGTTTTCTTTAAAAGGGAAGGTAGACGGGGCAATAAATAATCTTTTCCAGAATGACAAAAACAGCCAGGTTCATTAGGATTTTTGCTAAAACAGAGAGGCATAAATGATGTGTAAGACTTGTCTTCGTATGATCCATTAGAAACACTCTCATCAGGAACGGGAGTATTCTTTGAACGATCTGCAGTAACTTAATTGCAGAGAGTGGCTACTTCTGGCTCAGTCTGGCCTTTCTGCTAATCACACAAAGTGAAGTCAATGATCAGCTTAAAGTCTGGATTTCAGCCATGCAGCAGCAGCAGCGTCCCACATTAGTTATACAATTAGAGAATGGATGCTCAGGAGAGTGAGGAGAAGAGGGAGAGCAGACAGAGTGTAGGGGAGAGCAGAGAGATAAAGGTAGGAGTGGAGGCAGAGAAAGCTGATAGACAGCCAGATGTGATGGTTCTCATGACAGCAGACAAGTTCATTTAGTCTGACAGTCGTAGAAGCAAGTCTACCATGCAAAGGGACGGTTCTCCCCAAAATCAAAAATACATACGTTTCCTCTTACCTGCAGTGCTAATTATCCATTGAGATTGTTTTGGTGAGTTGCCAAGTTTTGGAGATATTGGCCATAAAGATGTCATCTCTCTAATATAATGGAACTAGATGGCACTTGGCTTGTGGTGCCAAAAAATACATTTGAAAAACTTAACAGCAACGTCTCTTTCCAGAAATCATGACGCGGTTACTCAGACCTTGTTGTGAGCAGCAAAACTCCACCTGCTAACTGTATCACCACACAGAAGGAAGCGTGCATCTATTCATCGATGAGAGGCTAGTCCTCATGATGGCGTGAGGTGTAAACATTAATGCTGTCCTCCCCATACATCTCTATGGCCGATATCTCCAAAACAAGGTTACTCAAACCAAGACAACCTAGATGGATAAATAGCACTATAGGTAGATTTGAGTAACCTGTGGGGTTTTTTTCAGATACTGGTGCTAAAACGATACCAGCAGCTTAACGTTGCCTGAACAGAAGCACAAAATGACATATGACAACTTTAAAGTAAGGCTTTTTTCATTGCAAGGCACATGTAAATTTGAAATTGAACAATATATTAACTGTTAAAATAAAAAATAAGATCAAATTGAATATAATGAATCTGGTTAATTTTTGGTGATCTACAAATTCCAGCTTCAAACATCAGCAGCAATCTTTTGCAGAAATTCGATCATGAGAGCTGCAACAATTAATCAGTTTGTTAAATGATTATTAAATTAAACGCCAACTATTTTCATAATCAAATACAGCAATTTTTTAAAGAGAAAAATTCTAAATTCTCAGATTTCAGCTTCTTAAATGTAAATATTTTCAGTTTTTTTATTCCTCTCTGACAGAAAACATATATATGTGGGTTATGAGTAAAACAAGACATTTGAAGACTTAATTTTTTATGCAAACAACTATTAATTACTTAATCAAAAAAAAATAATGGACTGATTAATCGACTATGAAAATAATTGTTAGTTGCAGCTCTAATGAGCATATCTGCCAGCCACTCATCATCATCAGTGCTGTCATCGGACTCGACACATCTTGTAATTTATATTTCTGTGTCACACAAAGTTGCTGCCTGATGAGCTCATCATGGGGTCACACGAGCAGTCAATCATGATGCACCGCTCTGCTTCCATGTGTGTCCTGTGTACCACCAGATGCTTCCCCCTTTACATGCGACTGTTTTAAAACATCTGTTGCATGTCCCATGTGGTGTCGGAATCCTTTCAAGTGAAATAAAGCCACAGTTAAAGCAGCTTAGCTCTGCATTTTAACAGTGTTTGCAGTAGGTACAAGGTAGTGGAGGGCTGCTTGCTGCCAGAGCCATGTAGAGAGCATGCTGCTATAATGTTAACCAGGCACATTCAGTGACGCGTCTGTAATGTCTGCACCAGAGTGCAACTATTTCAATCCACAGCTCAGACATCTGGCACCGAAATGATGCAAGGATTCGGTTTGGTGGTTACCAGTTGTGTAGGAATCAGTGCCATATTGGCACTGAGTTTAGCTGCCCAACCCTAAGTACAGGTAGGAGAAAAAATTTTTTTTTTTTTTTTTGATTGTGGGGACAACTGTCCCTTTAAAAGTAATGTGAAATAATAATGAAGCATATACATCTGCATAACTTAAATGCTGCTGATTCATGTATATCTCCAGCAGCAGCAGACCCCTGGAACAACTGACAGGGCAAATGTGAAAAAAGTGTTTATTTTTATTTTATCCATACCCGTCACAGCAGGCGGTGGTGGCAGTTCCTCCTCCTCTTCTTCTTCTTCCATCTCTACTTCTCGGGGTGTCTCAACCAGCACAGCAGCACTGGAGGAGTCTGACTCTCTGCTCACATTTTCAAGAGGAAAGTTTTCCTTGGTGCTTTTGCCCTGCGGGTGTTTGGATGGGGAGGCAGAGGACGAGACACTCTGGGCTTTGCGAGATCTAACAAACTCCACCAGTCTAGGATCTGGGAAGCAGAAATAATCGTGTTACACGCACTAGGACCAACAACATAGAAAAAGTACTTCACTAGTTATGATACAAACTCAATTCAAATTTTGTCTTCCATTTCAACTATTGTCGCCTACCAAGCTGCGATAAGAGTTTCTTCTGTTCTTCTAGTATCTCAGACTGAGGCATTCCCAGCAGCTTCGCCTGGTTCTCCCTATGGATCCTCATAATCTCTCCTGAGCTGTCTGGGCCCTCAAGCCCCTGACCGGACACAAGCCGGGGGCCTGAGGCTGCAGTCGGCTCTGGTGGGTGGAGAGGAGTGGGCAGATAAAGAGAAAAGCAGAGAAAAATAATGTGAGGAAGGGGTTCTGCGGTGAAAGAGGAACAATTAGAATAACATAGCTCAAGTCTACTTACGATCATCTGCAGCCTCACACTGATCTGTATCCATTCTGGTCTCAGGAGCTTCAGGTGCACAGTGTAAAGTTTTCGTCCCCTGTGAAAGTTTCTGAGCCGCAATCTGACGTGCAAAGATACTCTTCTTTCCACTAGCTGAAGACAATGGTACCTGGTTGTAAGGATGAATAAACTTAAAAAAATTAAGATAAAGCCTTACGGAAAAATTTCCATTTAATCATTTTCAAATAACTGTAATGACGCTTTGTGGGTGTAGACACTCAGCTTGAATAATAATTTTTCATACACAGATTTTTAAATAATGTGTGATTCTGTTTGTAAAAGCACTATTGTTCTCCATTGTAAATTGCCAGAGGTCGTTGCCATTTTTAAAATCAAAGGGCTTATACACTTGCATTTCAGCATTTCAAGAGCATCACGCTTTCACATCATAGCATATTTATCAGGGTTCCGCACCTTTTCTAAAGTGAAATTAAAGCACATTTCAGGCATTTTAAAATTACCTTAAAGCTGGTTAGACAGCTAGCTAGCTAAATAATGAATCTCTGCTCTGTGCCACTAAAAGTTGAAGGTTGATTGATGGGTGGATGTCGTGATATTATCAGTTGAAATTAGTTGGTTCCAGCCTCAGCACACATCATATTTTGTTTTACCAGACGTAAATACTGTTAATTAGGTGCACAACATGACCCGGGATGTGATCTATAGGGGTTAAAATGGCATGTTTCATTTAATCTCGACATTAAGGCTCTAAAATCACACACATGAAGAATCTTTTTACCTGACTGCTGGTTTCTGAGCGGTGCAATACTTTGGGGAAAGCCATGCCTGTAAATGCTGGTAGAGATACTGGTACAGAGCTGGTGTCTCTCTCCTTAAAAACAAGGAATGTTACAGATCCGTTAGTGAAATACTGAAAAAAGATGTGAATTATATCAAGATAAGCATGATAGTAGCAAACAAGGATAAATGAGAAAAAGTACTAAACAAAATTTAAGTGACACACTGGATGCATGAATACTAGGAGAGATCAAAGTGGGAAGATAAATTACTTTTTTAATATATGGTCACACTTTGCATTTCTTCTCTTGCTTAAGTTTGGTTTCACAAGAGGTACTTACAACAATCCTGGAGAGAACAGCACTGATGTGAGTGTCATGTCTGTCCAGCCTCTCCTCAGCATCCTCATCCTCAAAAGTGACACGACTGGCTTTAAAGCGAGACTTCTTAGGAGGGGCTGGTGTCAGAGATGGGAGTTGGTCTGGAAGATCTAGAAGAATTGAATTTTGAATTCTGTATTAAATATTGTATTAGTCTATTATTATTAGCTGTTATATATACTTTAAAAATGTGACATTATTAAAGAGTGTGACTGAAGTACCATTTGCCCTCATGTTGAGCCAACGGTGATTAAAAATTCTTAATAATAGAAAGAAAAATAGAAAAACAACAGATCTTTTACCTTCCATGGTGACAACATCCCTCTGTCTTCCTTCATCCTCCCCATTATGTTCCCCTCCTTCACCTCCAGCCTCGCCTCTCCTCTTGTCAGGTCGGCGGACTACATTGGCAGCAGAGGGGGCACCGGAGGTCAGAAACTGTTCCTGCTCTCTCAGGAGGTCTGCCTCAGAGTCGGTTGGCTTGGGACGCCGCAACATCCCCCTGAAGGACACAAAAAAAATGATATTAAATACCACTGGTGTGCCCAATTCTCGTTCCCCTATCCATTTGGCTCTCCATACTTCAACCTGAGCCCCAACCAGGCATCTCTCTAATGCCTAAGCTACGCCTTAGCGGGATAATTTCTATTATTTAAAGTGAGGTTGTATGAGGTACTTATCCATAGTCAGTGGATTACATACAACAGATGCTGGCTGACACGTCCCCAGTTTGGAGAAGCAGAGAGAAGTACCAGCACCGAAGGAAGGCAATGTCCTGTTGTGTACAAGGTCAGCAGCAAACCTTATTTTAAGCACCTCAAAAAATCATCACACATCAACTGTACACTGAGTATGGGTAAGTACCTCATACAACCCCACTTCAAAAAATCCGAACTATCCCTTTAAAATACCTTACTGGAGAAGGAGGCAAGACTGTTGAGGTGAAAGGTTATAAGAAGCTGGTGAGTTCCCACAAAAATAACTTATGCCACTGAATGAAGGATGACATTTAAACTCTACTGAGACTTATTCGTGCTGTCCTCTGGTTCATCATACCAGACAGGAGCGCGTCGCAATTTAATAAAACACTGTATGTTCAACATAATCTCTCATCTACTTTACAGAGTACTGTAAACGTTAATGGCTAACTTAGATCTGGTTAACATTAGCGAGGCTAATCTTAAGGCTAACTAACGTCATCTAACGTTATCTGCTGGCGTCAAATTTACACCAATTAAACAAATTAATTAATTATGTCAAACGTTAGCTGTAGCTATACATCGCCTTTTTGTTTTCACGTGCAAGTGAACGTTAGTGACGTTCACATCAAACACGCACCGGGTAACGTGCGGTTTACGTTAGCTTAACTTTAGCCTGAAATCTAAAACCTCACTCAGTTGAAGCTAAAATTATCCAACACGTTATCGAACCACATCTCCACGATGTGTCTGTCTTTGTTGCTTCAAAGTATTTTACAGTTGAATTAGCTAACCTTCGGTTAATTGCTGGATCCGTGAAACACAACACAACACTCGATGACAACACGGAAGCTTTTTAGTGTGACACCAAAACTCCACCTTCAAAATAAAAGCTCCGCGAGCATGAAGAGGAAGGAAACCGTAAACCATTCCTTCTCCAAAACTATGAGGTATTTCATAGGTTTAGAAAGCATACACTATTTAGCTGAGTTGTTGGTTAGTATTTGAATGTATTCTCGCTTATTTATATCGTGGGACGCCCAGGGTTTACCTCATATCTAAGCTACATCTCGCGTTATTATTCCTCCCTTCTTCAGGAATTCAGGACACAGGATAGCGCTGCAGCATCTGGATAAACATAATGCGGTGATGGTTTTATTAATGATTTATGGTTTTATGAGGTAATTTGCCACTGACAACAAGCTTCCCTGGCTGCACCATCATGGTCAACCTCTGCTGCCTCTGCTGCGGTGAAATCCCTCAACCCCGCCCCCCTCCGTCCGGCCAGTCGGGACCACCGCGGGATCCCCTCTCCTCCTCCGCCTCCTCCTCCGTGCAGCAGCAGCAGCAGCCTGCTGGCTTCGGCCCAGACCGTGTGGGGCTGAAGGGGGAACCGAAAGAAGGGGGAGCGACCCGAGGGAAACAGAGCCAGTGAATAAAGAAAAGAAAGAGTAAGTTTGCAGTCTCTGTCTGACATGCGAGAAGTGCAGCATGCTCTCCTCCGATATGGACTCTGCGGCGGCCAGCTGCGCTCCCAATGATGCTGAGGGAGAGGAGCAGGAGGAAGAGGAGGAGGAGGACTCACCGGCTGAGAGTGATGTCCTGGAGGAGGAGGTAGGTGTAGACATGTCAGCCATTCATTATCTTATTATTATACTAAAAGAAAAACCTTAAAAACAGGAAGAAACAGCAGCTGGGGATACTTCTGATGAATGAATTACTTTGAGAAAAGTAGAACAAATAGAGCCTGACTGCTGCTGGATTTTGTGGTTCATGCCCATACTGATCATAAGGAGTAAAAAAATATATATATAAAAATACTAATATTGATATGTTGACCATTATTCTGTATCAGGGCTGCAACAGCTAATAAATTATTAAATTAATTGCCAACTGTTTTGATAATCGAGTTGGGAGGGTTACTTTAAGAATATATTCTGATATAGCTACTAATTACCTGTTAAAACATGTAATCAGTAGCACAATCTAAGTATCACAATATTAAAGTAATGTAACTTCATTACTTTTTGCTACTTTTGGAGTTCCTAAATATAAAATATGGTAAAACTGTTTAGTCTAATAAATATTTTCTGACTTAATGAATTAGTAGCTTTGACCATGAAATGGTGAGCTGGCAGCTTCAAATGTCTCGTTTTGTCCACAACTCAAAAATATTCACTTTACTGTCAGTTGGAATCTGAAAATTTTGACGTTTTGACTTTTGTATTCAGATTATGTAATTATTACATGTAATGTGTCACTCCCCAAGCCTGTTGATGAATTGATTTGAGTAATTTTAAGAAAAGAAATCCAAAATTCTCTGTTTCCTGCTGCTTAATTATGAATATTTTCTTATTATTTTGCTCTTTTATGACAATAAACTGAACATCTTTGGGCTGTTGGCAAAACAAGACATTTGAGGACATCATCTTGTATTAGGGAAAACAATGATCAGCATTTTTCACATTTTGCAGAAAAATGGAGAAAATGATGAACAGACTAACAGTGAAAATGAACATTAGTTTTAGCTCTATTCTTTATAGTGCATACAAATTACCAAATATATCCACACATTTTTTTGCAGTGATTCCTCAAATGTGCTTATCAAACATGTGTGACAAAACATAAGGGAGTCAGAATATTTACAGTTTGACAATAAACTTTATTGTCCAAAATGATGTCAGGACAATGAAACAGTAAAAGTGTTTTAATAATTATACATGAAGCGAGAAAAAAACAGAAATAGAGTAAAATATACTGTATATAGGCCTATACAGTATATTACATTTTAAAATTATGAAAAAAGGATTAAATATACAGATTATGCTGCCTGTGAGGACCTAACTGTGTTTGTGTGGATGTTTCTCCACCACCATGCCCTCTGTCTTTACTGTCATGGAGTAATTACTGTGATTCTAACTGGGGGATTGGCTGAGTGTGCAGCCATCCGTGGACAGAAGAAGCGAGTTGTCTCAGACCCGCTGTCCGTGAAAAGTCCCGTTTTATAGTGTGGAAGAGATTAAAGTACAGTTTAGTTACAAACAACTTTCCACAAATGTCCTATTTATCGTCAGCCAACAGATTTAGTTTAGCTGCTTGAAAACCGCTTTTAAGGATTTGATTGTCTCCCACCTGAGCCAGGTCGATTTGAGTCATTTTTTAAGGAAAAAAAGTCCAAATTCTTTGATTTCAACTTCTCAAATGTGAATATTTCCTGTGTTTTGTACTCTATGACAGTAACATCTTTGAGCTGTGGAACAAAATAAGACATTTTACGACACCACTGTGGCCTTTTATAGACCACACTACTAATCGATTAATTGAAAGAATAATTGACAATCAAAGCTGTTAGTTGCAGCCTTAACTTGAATCTTTTGACCTGAAATGATGAGTTGATTTAATTTACTGTACATAGTTAAATCATGATGAAGGTTAGTATGAAATTCAGTCTCTCTTGACCTTAAACTTAAAATTTTATAAACTAAAATGTTAAATGTTAGCATATTGTCAGTGTGGCTGAAGAGTTGTTGGTTCAACTTAATATCTTGAGTTTGTGGAACATGTTTACTCAAGTACAACTGAATTAAGTTTATCTGACTAGAAAAATTAGTTTTGAATCATTACAAAATTACCTAAATTTGTCTTTTGAAATTCAGTCAACTTGAAACTTGAAGGCAGTCTGGACACTTACTTTTTGAAATTATAACACATAGTTCATTCTGATAGTGTAGTGATATAACATAAGGGTCACAAGTGCAATTTTACTGCTTGGAACACTTAGATTTTCCTGAATATACATCCATACTTTTAAGAAACATTTTCAATGCAGGACTTTTACTTGTAATGGAGTATGTTTATAGTGTGGTACAAATACTTTTAATTAAGTAAAGGCTTTCCTCTACCACTGGTCAGGGCTTATAGTTTTTTATATAACCATGGCTTGATTTAACAGATATTTTACTTGGAGGAAATATATAATGTTTTGTTTTTTTTTTCGCAAATCCTGCATATATACAAAATATGATATAAAGTCCTCCCAAAGCGTTTTTCAGGTAAATTAGTACAATCTGTATGTAGTCAAAAATGTCTGCAGTCTGGAGGCCTGGACAACTGAAAAGTCCGTCCTCTGTGCTACACCAGAATTGCATCCCCGTTTGCTCCATAAATAACTGAGGTGGAACCAGCAAAGTGACATCCCCACCCCTGTGTCAGTGCAGTAATGGATGGGCTGCTTGTCAACATAAATCCTTTCACTCCATAAAACACCAGAGGTAGTCTCCAAGAACACAGGATCTCATGGGGAAGAGGATTGTCAACCAGACACACAAATATTATAAACTACCATCAAGTCATCTATTAGTTTAACTGATAAATGTGACAGGACAGGATCAAATTAACTCCCAAATTTCTCTCCTTGCAGATGCATACATTAAATGTTGGTTTAAAGGCTGGTTTAATCTCTTTATGCATAAAGGGTTACGCTCTGGCTTCATGTACTGTTAGTGTTACTGATGAAATGGCTTAAGGCCCATGTCTCTGCTGAATGGGACAATTTGACTTGTGGTCAGTATTGCAAATGTGAGCACTTTTGTGTTTGTCTGCTCTGAGCTGACCACCCAATACTCAGCAGATAAGTGTGTCTGTGTGCTTAGGCAGTCCTGGAGAAGTATTCAGATTGTTTTCTTAGGTAAAAGTAGCAATATTACAAATTTAAAATACTGCATTGCGAGGGATTATCAAGTGAATACATGCATTATCAACAGAATGTAAAAGCACCACATGCTAATGTACTAGTTTTGCAGCAGAATGGCCTCTCAGCGTTATATTATTATTTAATTATTATTACTTTTAGCATGCATGTGCAACTGAACGTTAGTGATGCACATCATCTCCATCTCTATGAGAAGATATCCTAACTTCAACCTGACTGGGCGGGAGAAGAGCCGCAAAATTGCCTCTGCATGTGCTAGATGCTGCTGTGGCACCAGCGTTAACTCTGTGTACCTCTGCTACGTTTAGTTATTCTGATTCAGATTTTAGCAGTGACTCTTAAGTAAGCAAGTAATGAATTTAGCTTTCTCTTAGCCATATTACTTGATGCAACTTGATGCGTACTTAGACTGTTTGGTGTAACCCTGATGTGGAAGCAGAAAGAAAACATTTTTTTCACATTGAATGCTGTAGGCCTAACGTTAGGGTTTCTTAAGTACACAACATTTGCTGTCCATTTTTAACAACCCAGTATTCAATGGCAAGGAAAGAGAAAACACCTGAACAATATTTATTTGTATTCATATTTGTGAAAAATGTTTTTTGATTTGAATAAGGAATACTGTATATAGTGAGCATAGTGAGACATTTCAGTGACAGTTGCAGTTGCAATTTGTTGATAAATAATAATTGTATTTTGCACCATGGACCTGACTAATAATATGTGTGGCTCATATTATCAGCCAGTATTAATTTACCACCTGTATATGTGTATACATTGGTTACTAAGTAACAAGAAATTGCTGTTGAAATGCCAAAAATATGGTTGAGATAATTATTGTTGCAGAAACAGTGTGTCTATTAATATATTGCTGTACAGGTTGGTTAAAATTATCTAAATTTAATTGACCCTTATTCATTTTTGTGTGCGTTTTTATGTATACAAGTGTTAATCTGTGATATCAATATGACAACTTTACTAGCAACTACATTTGCCCTCATGCAATAAAGATTAAATTGATTTCAGAGATAGATGTGTGAGAAAACCTCAGTTAATATTTAGTCCATCAGCTGCTTTGACTCACAGCCTCTCAGGGACACTGCCTGCTTTAATTGAACCCCACTGAGCTTTCTTTAGTTTGATTTACTTCATGCTTAGGTCTGGAAAAGCTCTGCAATTTATAGTGCAGCCACGTTCATTAGCATTTCTGCTGCAACTCATAGTGTCACTGCCATGTTTCAGGGGCTCATTCCTCTAAGTGCCTTTTCCTAATTACTCTTTCTCTCTTTCTTTCTTTCTACCTTTGTTTCTTTTTTGTTTCCTTGCTTTCTTTTCTCTCTCTGTCTCTGCAGCAGCGTCCAGTGAAGCAGTCCCTGGGTGCTTGTGTCTGCAGAGAGTCCCATTGGCGCTGCCTGCTGCTCTCTCTGCTCATGTACAGCTGCCTGGGTGTGGTGGCCTGGTGCCAGCTGACCCGGGTCACCAAGATCAGCTTCAACCCAGCTCTGACCTCCTCCTTCACGGCTTCCTTCACCTCATCCCTGAGGGGGGCCTCCGGGATGGGCGTCGGAGGACACTCAATGATCTACCATGACAGCCCCTGCTCTGATGGCTACATCTACATCCCTCTGGCCTTCCTGCTCATGCTCTACGTCCTGTACATAGTAGAGTGCTGGCACTGCCGAGCCCGGAGCGAGCTGCAGTGCAAAGCAGACGTGGACAGTGTGTACGAGCGCGTGCTACGCATGCGACAGGCCCAACCTTGCATATGGTGGAAGGCCATCAGCTACCATTTTGTCCGACGGACTCGGCAAGTCACTCGATACCGTAATGGTGATGCCTACACTACCACGCAGGTGTACCATGAGAGGGTGAACACCCACGTGGCCGAAGGCGAGTTTGACTTCAGCCACTGCGGAATGAAAGACGTATCACGGGACCTCAGAGGTTTGGAGGGTCATCCGGCAACTCGGCTGCGCTTCACCAAATGCTTCAGCTTCACTGAGGCTGGTCCAGAAAACGATTACCTCAACCAGAGAGCGAGGTTCTTCTCTGAAATCGAGGGTTTGGACGATTACATGGAGGCCAGGGAGGGGATGCAGCTGAAGAATGTGGACTTCAGAGAGAGTCTGATAGCCTACATCGACCCGGACAGGATGCCATGGTACAATTCCCAGGTGGCCTTTTGGCTGGCAGCTCTGTTCATGTTGTCCTGGCCTCTGAGGGTGCTAATAGAGTACCGCACTGCTTATGTGCACTACCGTATAGAGAAACTGTTTGGGTTGGAGTACATCAACAGCCAATCATCTCCTTTGGATGAAGACAGGCCTGCAGGGACTGGGTGTGTTATCCCAAGAGTGGACACACTGGACAGCACTGAGATGGAGTGGCACATACGCTGTAACCGTCAGGTGATTCCCAGCTACTCAGAGGCCATGCTGATCAACATGAGCACAGCAGACTCTAACTCCCTACAGGACACTGAAGAAACCTCGTCCTCAAACTGCATCCTCCTGGACAGCAGCCAGACTGCTCAGAGCTACGGCGCCCTCCAAAGCCAGGATGACTATGAACGACGCAGCGAGCCAAGCGAACAAGGTAGGAGGAGGACCATCACCAGCTCCAGCTGCTCCTCCATCTTCTCCTGCCGTGGAGCACTGTTCCACTCCCACCTCTCCTCTTCCACGTCCCGCTTCTCCCTCTGCCGCATGTACGGCTCCCACCGCACCGTGGCCCTGTGGAGGAGCCGCAGCAGCAACCTAACGGACCCATGCTGCATGGATGAGCAGTGCTGCCGGTCTGACTCCAGTCAGCTGGCGCTCAGTGACAGTCCACCGACCTATAGAGACGCCCGGTTTTTCCCAGTTCTCATTGTGCATCGATCTGAGGGCTGCGGTAGTGAGGATGGGAGGGAAGTGAGGCGTTATTATATACGGAGAGGGTCGTCCTGTGTGGAGACAGCTCTGTAAAAGACATAAAGAGACATGTTGGAAAGAATGATTGCAGTGGTATGACATTTTCATGGTATGGTAACCGTCTCAAAAAATATCTCAGCATACAGTATTATACAGTTATTTTTATTATTACTGACCCTTCCTAAGTCTCACCCTAATTTACTTCAGTGACAGTTGAGCCAGTGTGGTAACTTGGTCAACTTTCTTCTGTACTTAGATATGCTGTGTGCTTGACTTGTCAAAGGTTGAAAAAAAATCTAATTTTTAAAAGACACTGCTGGAAGACCTGTAAAAGTGACATATATTCACATCTTAACTTGTAAACATTGGCACTAGCTAACTAGCTGGCTAGTCTACACGAATCATTAGTGAGCTAGCATTTAGCTAACATTAGCTAATGTAAGATGTGACCCTATATGTTGCTTTTACATGCTTGCTCAACTGTTATTGGAGCACAGAACAAAAAAAGGTGGGACTTAGCAAGGGTCAGCTATTATTTTCATTAGCAATTACAATGACCCTTAATAGAAGGAAAACAGAAGGGTTTTTTGTGGTTGAACAAACACCTATATAATTTCAGAAAATATTATTTATGGCAGACATGAAACTTGATGATGATAACTGTCAAGTTTCATGCTATGGTATACCATGGAACTGGTCAAGGTCATGGTTACAATACAGTAGCTAATGGGGATCCAATAAACAAACAAACAAACCAACAAGGTATTGACTGAAATAACCCAGTGCCAAGTAGTATCAAAACCAGTCAAACGATACCTGCATTCAATCTTTTTGGTACCCACATCTAGAGAAAAATTTGACTGCAACCGTTATTCATGAAGAAGAACCTTCAAAAAAGGAATCAAATTAAATACTCCACTGGTCACTCACTTTAAGGGCGCTGGTATTGATACTGGTATTGTAATGTCATAAAACAATACCCAGCCACAATTCACTCCACAGACAGAATGACATTAACAAGGATTTATGTAGAAAATGTTTTTTTTAAAGAAATTCCACTGTAAATATGAAGTAAAAGAAACTTAAATAAATACCTTATTTACTTTTTAACACAGTCACCAAAAGGTCAAAGACTCTGTCCTCATAATGAATTTGCACATGTCCATATCATTGACTTTATATAAAGATGGATGGCATGACAGCTCCCAGAAAGTGAAGCCAAAACATCTTGATCACCCCCTGATGACTGGCTGCAGATATGTAAAATGATACATAAACCCCACCCCCTCCCATGAGAGTAGATTGGACATGGGCCAAACTAATACATCAAAATACAAGTCAAATAAATTTAATAAACCTTGACACCATGGCTCCAACCCTGATCACTACAGTGCAGACTCCAGATAACATCAACATTGCAGAATGGCAGCACCCATATCCAAGATATTTTGGCTTCGGTTTTGTACAGTGGGAGAAAGAGGAAACGCGTTATCCATCTTTGTTTACAGTCAATGGTCCATTTTATTACAGGCAAATTGTCTGTATGAACACAGGTTGGGATGCACCAGGACATTCTCACCTCGTCACACTCTCCTCGTGCCAGCAACAGTCTGTCAGCTACAGGAGTGTGTGCCATGTATAAGAGGATCTGACAGATCTGACTAAATGGTGCATACTTGACACAGATATATGGAAACTGCACAACCTCAGCATCGTACTGTTTTCATTAAAAATTCATATTTTTCAAAAATCACAGGAAACAAAACTTCCGGCTCTTACTTTGACCTTGTATGTGTTGTTATATGTGTGGGAATACTTACTAAAATTGTGCCATGTTGGGGCATACGTAAGGATAATAGTATGTTCATATTACCTGCGACACAGCTATAATATGGCCAAACGTGGTCGGCTGCATTGTTGCAGATTGCTGAGAAAAGTTGAAGCCTGTTCACCATTTTTTGGTAGAACGTCACACCCGACACGCAGCAACAAGTGGTTGACGTCAGTTTCTGGCTTCATAGCCGGCTTCCATCGAAAATGACTTGTGGCCTGACGTTTGTTGCCAGTAATATGAATATAATGTAAAGCTGTATTCACACCAGATCAGGTGTTCCAAGATCAGTGCAGGGTTGTGCGGTGGTGTGGGCGTGTTTATTTGTGCTGTAGAATGTAACCACTGTGAAACAATTAGAAAATAACATTTTGTTTCTCTGATTCACTGCTAACACAGCTCCCTCTCTTCATTCACTCTGCTTGCTGGACTACCGCTGCTCTCTCTCTCTTTCAGACAAACAGATCAGAGCAACCCATCAGGATACTTTGTTCCTGCATCAGGTTTACACTCCTTTTTGGGTGAAAACAACTACTCTAATTAACTGATGGTCAATAAAAATGCTGAGGTTTTTGCCAGTTTAAATTCATTAAATGCTATATTTCAGATTGACTGTGGAGCACTTTACCATTTCGTTCTCCGGCTTACATGATTGGTCACTGTAGCATAATCAGATTGTGTTTCTCCAAATGTTGATTCTGTTTCGGCATACACTGCAGCCCCCATGGCTGCAGCCCACTGCCCCCATTCAAATGAACAGGAGAACTGGTGTTTTTGACGCAACACCTGATTTGGTGTGAATACAGCCTAATACAAGACAGTTGCATGTTTTTACCAAAAGTGTTGCCTTTTAGTTGATTCGCAGACAGCAAGGTGAAACCAAAGAGTGTGTTGTTGTTGTTTTTTTCTTTCCAAAGAGTTTTATGAAACACTGCAAAGAATCTATTTAGGAAGGATACGCTGGTTGGAGAACATGAGTTGAATGTCAAAATGTAAAGCAATAAAAGTTGTTTTAAGGATTATTGTTGCATAACAGTCATGAGACTTGTGAGGTTTATGACTCAGTGAACTTGTACCCTGTCAGATTAACTGGAATATTTTCAAACTGGAAATGATTCAAAATTGCAGAAGGAGTCATGTAACAGGATATGATTATCACAAATAAATGTACAATCCTCCTTTTGTGTGTTAACATAGAGGATCAGAAAGAAGAGAGAAAGGAAGAGGAGAGATCAGAGTTAAGTTTCTCCTGTGATCATGTTGATCTGAGGCGACGATGTCGGACACAGTCAGACTCACTGGTACCTCTGCTGTCCTCAACTACAAGGGAAGAAACGCAACACTGTGAAGTCAGTGTTGTTGGGTTGAAGTATTCAGCAACTTTCCATTGTGACTGCAAGACAGAAAATCAACCATTTATACTAACAAAAGTTTAAATTCAGCATCTTACTGGAACTGGAATAAATAAACAAAATTACATAAATATAACTTGATAATTTTAATAAATAAAAATAATATAGTGTTTCTGAAATTCTTATTAATCAGTGATCACATTTAAGGAAGTTTGTCATAATCCTCTGGAGCCCAGTAGTTTTTTTTGTTAAATATTTCATAATACATGAGTGTAACATTTGTAGACAAACCCACAGGTGTATGTGATTTATATTAGACATGGTTGTTTTACTTACTTTACTTGAACACAGGAGCCTGAGTTTAGGAGATTTCTGTTCACACATGGCATTTATGTTTACATTGTGATGGGGAGAGATAAAAGAAGTATTCAGATCCAAGGTAAAAGCAAAACTACAAAAATATTCCAGTACAAGTAAAAGTCTTGCCCCCAAAACTTAGTTACAAGCACAGCATTATTATCAGCCTAAAATAATTGTAGAAAGTTATAATATTATACATTATATTACTTTTCTAGATTATTATCAGTTAATCAATCAAGCCATTTTGAACTACTTTATGTACAGAGTAGTTAAATGTATAACACTTAATCATTATTATATCATTATCATTGTAAGATGATGCGATCTGTATGGAAAAACTGATTCTCCAAAGTAACTAGCAGCAGTTCCGTTTTTGGGAAAGTCTTTCTTTCGGTTGACCACTAGATGCCACAATTGCTTTATGTTTTTTACCCCAAATTTATTGACAAATGTCAAATACAAACCATGGTAACATATTACCCATGTTAAGGAAGAAAATATACACAATCAAATAAATAAATGGGCACAAATTAATAACTGAGTATCGATGATTTTATGTTTCAAATATCGTTCGGGTTTTGTTACTTTTCGGTTTTATGGCTTGACCAGAGAATTAGTATGAGGTAAACATATTACAATAAGGCAGAGTTTAGTTTTATGTTGGTACGTTTCATTTAATCATATGAAATTTGCAATTTACAATTGTAAATTGTTTACAATTGTAACATTTTAATCCATTAGTCTGTCCCTCAATGCGCGCTTGAGCTGACGTCCTTCCTACAAGGTAACCCCAGACCCGCTAAAGATCTCGCGAAAGCGACAATTTAAACCTAAACCATGACCGTTTCCAAATTCTAGCCAAGTGCTTTCTGTCCCTAAACCTACCCAGATATTTTAACCACACATGGCTGTCACATTATAAACCATAATCATTTCCTGCAAGGTCGTCAATGAATAAACGACGCGCACAAATCTCGCGAGGGTTTCGCAAATCAACGTTTCCCTTTCAAACATGTCTCGAACTGAGTTAAGCAGCGCCTCACTTACGTCACTTCCCACGCGCGCGGGATCTCTTGCTAACAGCAGCTAATCAACCATCTGACAACTGCAAACTATCAGGACCTTTACGATTTGTAAAGATACTGTCAAAATAACCTCAGCAGCCCACAAAAAGCTTAGTTTACCAGCCGTCAGTTGTGTTTAGCGTGTTGTACAGCCGTTCAGATGCAGCTGTGTGTGGGGAGAAGTGTGCTCTGTTGTTGACATCCAGGACAAGCACGGATGTGTGTTGTGTCAGTAGCTCCAGCGGCTGCTAGCGTTACTTTTTTCGCGGAAGTTTTTCTCTCTGGTATGCGTTCAAAGCCTCTACTCACTGTGACTCGGCACTGAGCCGGACTCGAGTCTGTAATATTAGGTTGAGATGAAGCTGCAGTGTGATGTCGAGGTGGTGAATCGGATGCTCCCTACGTTTGGGATGAAGAGTCGCGGCAAAGGGACGAGAGCGGTGCTCTCCATCGGGAAGCATTTGGACAAGACGAGTCAACGCAGCAATGTTTACATGATGATCTGTACAGCCAAAGACAGGGCAGGATCAAAATACAAGGTCAGTGTCTGTCTGTTGTTGTTGTTGTTGTTATTATTATTGTTGTTCCTCTTTATCTTCTGTGCTGTACTAACTGCTGTACTGCGTCTGGTTGTTGAAGCCGGACTTCAAAATTTATCCCGGGGCGTGTGGCCTCTGTGGTTGTTTCCCAAATAATTCTGATGGGAAGTAAGTTGTAAGCACTTTCCTTAATCTGTCATTGGCATCATTAACGATCTGATAATCAATTAGTTGTTCTTTTTAAAAACACAAACATTTTGCTTATACTAAAATATACCAAATTGGTTTTTTTTTTCTTCCCCACTCAAAGCTTTATTTCCACAGCAACATGTATACTGTCTGACAGTATCATATAGCCTATGAATCATATACAGGCATTAAATATCAGATAACACATGAGACTCGCTCATAAAAATAATCTCTGTTGTATTTCAGATCTTTATTTGATAGTAGATCGATTACATTTTACTTGATTGACCAAATTTTTAACGACCGATTAATCAATCATCGATTAATCTTTATCATCCCTAATCTGTTCCAAATTTTCTTAATTAATTGATTAGTTGTGTGGTCCATAATATGTCAGAAAAATCGGGAAATTGTTTTGTTTGTTTTTTTCCATGCAATCAGAACTGTAAAGGTAGATAACAAAACTGCTATGTAGTAGTTGGGGATTTAAGCACAGCATAAAATGAATGAAACAATGGCACAATCATTTGCATGGATCACGATACAGTGTTTTTGAGAATCAATACTGTATCGCAAAACATAACAATGTGTTACTCAAGTATGTTGGTATTTCTTACACTCCTAATGTTGATCACTGTTTGCCAAAGCCAAATATGATGTCCTCAGACATCTTTTTATTCCACAACCCAAAGATATTAAGTTTTTGGTCTCAGAGAACTAAAGAAGCCAGAAAATAATTACATCTGAGAAGCTGGAATCAGAGAATTTAGACACATTTCTTTAAAAAATGACTCAAAACAAGTATCGATTATCAAAAGAGATGATTAATTTAATAGTTGAAACAACTAGGTTAATTACTGTAGATCTAATATTAAATATTAAGCGAAAATTAGTTCTTAAAACATGCATTTAACAGTCGATCCAGATTAAATATCTATATTATCTATCTATATTACATTATGGTTTCTTTTACATTTATTGTTCACAAGTCTGTAAACTTTGTCTGTTTTTGTAGTATTTTAGTTAGCATTCTTTCCTTGCATGCATTTTCACCAGTCAGTGTTTATAGTTTATTTATTTAGTTTAGTTAGTTAGATAGTTAGTTAGTTAGTCCTTTTTAAACAGAAAAATTATAATTGCCTGAATCAGCCCTCTGCTTGAGTTTAAGAGCAAAATTTGTATTTACAGAGCCTCAAAAAGGATAAGAAAAGAAAAGAAGCATTAAGTCTTGGCCGTCAACTAATGATTATTTTCATTTTCACAATTATTTTCACAATCAGTGCTTACCTCAATTTCCCTGAGCCCAAAGTGATGTCCTCAAATCGCTTCTTTTGTCCAACCAACACTTCAAAACCCAAAGACTCTTCATTTACTATCATAAATGCATAAAGGACAAAGAGAAACAGCAAATCCTCACATTTAGAAAGCTGGAACCAGCAAATGTTTGACATGTTTTGCTTGAAAAATGACAAATTTCTAATCGGAGTAGGTGGCAACTAATTTTATTTTGATCAACTAATTTACATTTAATGTTCACAAGTCTATGAACGTTACCTGTTTATGTAGGGTTTGTTTATATTTCACCCATCCATTCAGGAAGGGGCAACTGTATTTTTTTTACATACATACATTTATCCATCTATCTATCTAGAGAGATATAGATATATATATACACATACATACATACATACTATTTTCAACATGTAGGTCACATTATAACAAAATATTTTAGTGTCTACAAGGATGTGCCAATTACATGCTACATTCCTCATAGCCCTAGTTTAATTAGACTGAAAATTAGGGCTAATTTTATTTGTTTGTCAGTAAAACACCCAGACCTTCTGCTACAGTTTCTTTTTTAAATAGACAGTATCAAACATTGCATTAGATTGGCTGTATTTTGCTCATTTCCACTTACTCAATCCCCTGAGTGACTTAAAAAATCAACTTTTTAAATTATTCATTATTAACTTTCCCAGAAAGACCAAGGCTGGAAACACTAGAAGAGTTGTTTTCATGGTTTCAAATGTTGCCTTCAGGTGCTCTTCAGAAGCTCCCGTGTCTGATTTAAAATGTTATAGCTGTAGATGTAAACCTGCATGTTGAGTAAGTGCTTTCAGCAATCCTGTCTACACTTGCTGAGCGACTGTGAATCACTCTTGGTCAAATGAGGACACGTAACCGCCTCAGTGTTGTGTCATGTATTTTTCCATCTCTGATATTTGCCAACTTTCTCTTGCAGCTGAAAGACAACATAGAGAAGTTCTTCACATGGTTTGTGGAGGAAGGCAAGGCCACAGTGAGATTAAAGGAGCCTGCTGTTGACATTTGTCTGAGCAAGGTATGACACCCAACATGATGTAATAATTACAGTATGAGTAGAAGCAATGGTTGGTTGTTGTTTTTTTCCTATGAAGCAACTTCATTCTTATGTCCTTTGACAATTTGTTACATAAAACTCAGAGACAAGAGTTAAGCTGTCCACTCACTCATATATCAGCTAGACAGACACGTAGGCTTGTTTTGACTGCAGTTGATGCCTGGACAGACACCAGCAGCCTCATTGTTTCCAGCTGCTCTAAAGCCCTCCTGGCTGTTTTGAGGCAGCGGTCACCTTTGACCCAGATTCTAACATAGCTGAACCTGTCACGTAGACAGAAATACTCCCACAAACACAGTGACACACAACATTAGGCATGAGCTCCCAAGCTGTAAGAAATGTGTAAACAAGATCTCAATTTACTGAAAGGCCACAATTTTATAAACACCATGATACCACCAGCAGAAACTGCAGCCTTAAAGGAACAAATAAAGGGATTATACAAAGTACTTGAAGTTGTATTAAGTACTTGTCCATAGTTGTTGTCTTACCTATAGTATATGGCGGTCAACATGGTGCCAGTTTAGAGAAGCAGTGGGAGAACTGGTGTCGGAAGCTAAGTAATGAACTGCTGTCAACGGGGTCAGCAGCGAAACATATTTTAGCCACCTGAAAAAAAACAATGTCAGTTTAAGTGTTTACCTTGCCGTCAAACAACCTTTTACTGACCAAAAAAAAAAAAAAAAATCAACGCTGTTATACAAGCTAAATATCACTCCCTCCAAAGCCACCAGACTCCTTTGGCAAAAACAATAATTTTACCTCACAGAATAAAGGAATCACTGGTCTACTGCTGCCTCAATAGGTTAGTAATGATATTGTGTGACTTTGTTGTTGCTCTCATTCACCAAAAGACACACAATAACACAAATGGCGGCTGTTGTAGACCAGCAACTCTGGTATTTCACAAAATAAGATTACTGAAATGGAGTCTGGCTGAACAAGAAATAGCAATATTTGGCTTATATAACAGCAGCTTCCCATTGAATAAAGTTTGTCTGACAGCAAGATTAAGCGTTGAAAATATTCTAGATATAGTGTTTTGTTGTTGACCCTGTACATAGCAGTACATTGCTAAACTTCTGTGCTGGTGCTCCTCTCTGCTTTTCCAAACTGGGGCTGAGTTAACCACCATCTACTGTAGTTAATTCATTGCTTATCAATTAGTACTTCATACAACTTCATTTCAAGTAAGTTGAACTATCCCATTAAAAGTGACCAGAAATATAAATAAACACCACATTGTTTCAGTTTGGGTATAGATCTGTTATTTTGGAACATGTAGGATTGTACATTTATTCACAAAATGGCATCTTATCCCTGTACTACCTGAGTCACTCACATTTATATTCCCAGCAGCAGAAAGTTCATCATGTTCATTCAGAGGAAGTGTGTCAAGATATTCCAGGCCAGTGAATTTAGGTTAGATATTTCAAGGAATCCGGTCATATGCAATCACCTGAGCAGATACTTTGAGTCTAATGTAAGCTGTTAACCCCCCTGTAACTTTTTATTCATTGATTCATTTATAGGCTGATGCCAATAGCTTGAAGAACTTCCTCTCAGCTGCTCGCTTGGCAGACAGAGGAAGTGACACAAGCAGCCTTCCTCTCTCCACACTCACTCCTGTTCGTGCCAGAGACGTAGAGCAACCCAAGAAGAAGCTCACCATAGTCTCCAAGAAGGACTACCCCCTTACCTCTAACTTCCCCTACTCTCTAGAGCAACTGCAGGTCTCCTACTGCAAACTGTCACGGGTGGACATGCGGATGCTGTCCCTAAAAGGTAGAGTGAGACGATGGGGTTGTTGACTAGTGGCTATACATATACATATATAGCCACTATATATATTTATATTCAGCCTGTGAATAGAATCTGATGATAACTCTTTGAGCTTTTCAAAGTTTCAGAAAACAATCATGAAGATCCAGTGTTTTGAGAGCTTCAGATAAAAAGTCAGCTCAGCTTCTGCTGCTTCAATTTAGACCATTTGATCATTTAAATTTGTCTCTTGCTAGTCCCCCAACTTCATGGGCGTGCAACAGTTTATAACCAGAGTACCCCTTTTAAGTGTTGGTATTTTTCTTTTGTTTTGTTTTTGCAGCTCTCCGCAAGCTAGACCTCAGTAACAACCACATCAAGAAACTCCCCGCCACCATTGGTGACCTCAGCTGCCTCTCTGAGCTTATCCTCCACAACAACCACCTGGAAGCTTTTAGTGTGGCGCTCTGCCTGTCCACCCTACAGCGGACCCTCCAGTTCCTGGACCTCAGCCAGAATCGGCTGCAGTCCCTCCCTGCTCAGTTCTGCCAGCTCAAAGAACTAGTGAACCTCAAACTGGACGACAATGAGCTCGTCTGTTTGCCATTCCACATAGGACGACTATCCAAACTGAGGTTCCTGTCAGCCGCGCATAACCAGCTGGCTGTGTTGCCTGGTGACTTCCGTCAGCTGAGTCTGGAGAACTTGGACCTGTTTGGAAATCCGTTTATCCAACCTAATTCTCTGGACCACACAATGAAACTCACATTCCCCCTTCCACTCCAAGAGATGGCCTCCAGAGCAGTGGCGAACCTCAGGTTAGAAAATATAACATACTCAGTGTATCGTACTTACTCTTTGCCAGTGGATGATGGGGCTGGGGATGATTAAATGTTCATTCCAGCACATACCACACCAAAATATGTTCTTAAATTTAACAGTTACAATCTCTTCGCTTACATGCCTCTATATGTCACTTAATGAAATCCACATGTTCCACATGTTCAAATCGGCATAACTTCTTATTTACAGCTCAGTTTATCTTATGTATGAAGAAAATTCATCACTTTTAATGCTGGTTTGACTGTCACTCAGCATTATTTCCATTTTGGAAGGAAATGGCGAGAAACATCAGAATAAAATACCAGGAGTTTAGTTTTCATTAAAACCAAATTGTAACTGGTGTGTTAACTGTATGCCAAGTTAATCCAAGCGCTCAAGGCCTCCTATGTTATGATTGCTGACAAACAATGTAGTATTTAACAGGTTATTTTTTTAAATGGAGTCTGGCGCAGTGCTCACTCCACATAAAAAGAACTGGGGCTACATTACATCACTTGCAGCAAACTTTGAGGAGAACAGTGAGGGTAAAACAGCTTCATTGATCACCAAAACACCAAATCCTTCAGCGCATTAGCATGTCATTCACCACTGGCCCTGCTTGTAACCTGTACTGACAATGTCTCTTCTGCTCTGCTCTGCTCTGATGAGAGAAACCAGCATGACAGTAAACACAGTAAAGTGAACATAAATTAGGTAAATAACATGGATAAAGTAACTCATTATTGTACTCTTTCTGATTCACCTCACAGGATACCATACGGACCTCACCTCATACCTGCCCATTTGTGTCGAGACCTCGAAGTAGCCAAGACCTGTGACTGCGGCCGCGTCTGCATCAATTTCTATATCAAAACGGCGGTCAGCATGAACCTGCACCAAGTCTCTCACACGGTGGTCCTGGTGGACGACATGGGGGGCACAGATGCTCCTGTGCAGCAGCATTTCTGCTCCCTCTCCTGCTACTCCGAATTTTTAGACAACTCCCTCCAGAGAGGAATCAGATGAGGAGGAAGAAACTGCTTTTGTTTGACAGGAGACACACTAACATCTAGAAACTGCTGTG
The DNA here is from genome assembly GCF_056507025.1 of Lutjanus erythropterus. Taxonomy (NCBI): domain Eukaryota; kingdom Metazoa; phylum Chordata; class Actinopteri; order Lutjaniformes; family Lutjanidae; genus Lutjanus; species Lutjanus erythropterus. Next base: position 13,218,392 of record NC_139334.1, read on the forward strand.
GATTTTTGCACTAGATTGCAAGCTATGAGACATTGTTGGATGGTATCTGATAAGACAACAACCAGAGGAATCTACAGTAGTAAACAGCTCAGTGTCCAGTTTTCTACTAATGCCCTTAAAGTGATAGTTTGGACTTTTTGAAGTGGGTTTGTATGAGGTAATTATCTATAATCTGTGTATTAGCTACAGTAGATTGTGGTCTGCATGACCCAGTTTGGATGCAGCAGGATTACTAATGTTGGAAGATTTAAAAAAAAAAGCAAATCATATTTTAGCCAACTAAAAAAATCAATATCAGTTTAAGTGTACACTATATTTAGAATATTTTCACTGTTTTGCCTTTCTGTCAGACATATTTTTTCAACAGGAAACAGAAGCTAATATATACATCTATGCTCTCTTCAAAACCACCAGACTCTTTTTGCAAAAATAGTTATTTTACCTTGCAGAACACTGTATTTGCTGGTCTACAGCTGGTCTTTTTTTCATAGTGTGTTTATGGTGAATCCAAACTAATCCTTTAAAACACCAAAGTCACACAATAACACAAACTAACCAATCTAGGCAGCGATAGACCAGCAACTCCTGTGATCTGTGAGGTAAAATTACAAAGGAGTCTGGTTGCTTTGGAGAGAGCAATATTTGTGTCATATAACGGTGGTTTCCCATCAAAAAAGGCTGTATGACTGCAAGATAAAGCGGTGAAAATACTCTAAATATAGTGTATGCTTAAGCTGATAGATTACATTTTGCTGCTGACCCTGTCCACAGCTGTATGTTGCTTAGCTTCTGTTCCAGTATTTGTCTCTGCTCTCCAAACTGTGGGTTTGTCAACTGTTATCTACTGTAGCTAGTACACTGACTACTGACTATTGATAAGTACCTCATACAAGCCAACTTCAAATCCAAACTATGCCTTTAAATGACAGGAGATTATTGGCTCTGTTAAGCTTTTTTAAAAGTGCTTCAAACTGACTGTTTTACACTTACATTCAACTTATAATGCACTTCCCACACATGAAAAATGTGAGACGAGCATAAATACATTTGTCACTGCTCCATCTCTAACAGAGTGGCACTGACATTATGTAACTCACAGCAGCACTGACACAAAATGACAGTTTCCCTGTCCATTTTGTGTAAGTATCACTCAATGTCTTTTCTGTTCTTCCTGCCACTTAAAACAAACTGCAGGTTCCCCCACTGACCCACTTCTACTTGGCAGGGGAATAAAGAAATTAGATGAATCACAGTCTTTTCCTGAACACAGTGCCTCAGGGTCCATGAGTAAAGGGAGTTGGTTTTTACTGTGCTAGTGACCCACAACTTTTATATAAATATATGTGAAAAATTCAATAAAATAAAAGTATCCGTTATGTTGTCCTAAGTAGCTTATTCTGGGACACTGAAATGAGTTATGTGTCATTTTTATCAAGTTTTTGAATAAAGTGACTGAAGAAGAATGGTTACGTTTTGAAAATAAGAATATTTAATATTGTTTTAACTGACATGACTTGCATTCAGAACTGCTTTATACAGTTAAATGCTTCATCTTCAGTCCAGTTCATACATCAGGGAGTTCTGGAAGACGAACCCAGCAGATGTGGAGTGATCACTGATGACCTTTTCGTTTCCATCTTCATCGATTTCCCTTAATAACGCAGGTGGAGAGGAGTTGGTGTCATGATCTGAGTTCTGGAAGATTTGCTCTGTCGGCAGGTCATCTTCGTCTATGTTCTCCCTTTCCTCCTGCTTGCCTGTGGCAGGTTCTTCGGAGCAGAAGTTGACCCTGTTGCCTGAACCTCCTCTGCTTGACTTGTTCATTTTAACTGTCACAGGCATCTTGCTGCACTCTTCAGTCGGCTGGGAAATGCAGCAGTCCTTGAGGTTCTCGGCTGGTGTGGAAGACAAAGCCTCACTGGGTCTGTGATGTAGAAATGCAGGATCTGTTTCCAACTAGAACAAAAAAATAGAAGTTAATAGAAATTTACAACCCTAATTCCGAAATCGTTTGGACACTGTAATAAGTAGACAAAAACAGAATGTAATGATTTGCAAATCCCTTTCAACCTTTATTCAATTGAATGAATTACAAAGATGATATTTAATAGTAACACTGATTAACTATCACTTTTTGAAAATTTACACTCATTCTGAATTTGATGGCTGCAACTCATTCAAAACAGGTAAGGACAGATGCATTGTAACTATTGTTCCATCTTTTTACAACACTCAGTAAATGCTTGGAAACTGAGGACACTCATTCTTTAAGTTTTGAAAGTTAAATTCTTTTCCATCCTTGATATACAACTTGAGGTGCTCAACCGTATGTGGTCATGTTTTGCGATCTATAACGCATCACGTCAAATACTAGGAAGCCACTTTGTTGTACCACATGCAGAATGTGCCGGGGCGTTGTAATTCTTAAAAAGATGTCTGGGTGGCAGCATACGTTGCTCCAAAACCTGTATGTGCCTTTCAGCATTAATGGGGCTTTCACAGATGTTACAGTTACCCATGATGCCACGGGCACTAACACACCCCAATGCCATTACATTTGTGCCTGTAACAATCTGGATGGTCCTTTTCCTCTGCAGTCCAGAGGTCACAATATCCATGACTTCCAAAAACAATCTCAAGTCATCAGACAACAGCATGCTGGATGTTGTTATATATGGCTTTTGCTTTGCATTTGCATTTGCAGATGCAGCAATGAGCGGTGTTTACTGACAGCGGTTTTACAAAGTGTTCCTGAGCCCATCCCTTACAGACATGTTGATTTTTGATGCCGTTTTTAGTTAAGTGTTGCCTGAAGGATCAAAGCTCATGGACATTCACTGTTAATGTTCAGTCTTGCCCCTTACATGCAGAGATTTCTCCAGATTTTCTGAATTTTTAAATGATATTATGGATTGTAGACACTGAATTCGCTAAATTCCTTGCAACCACTTGTCAAACTGTTAGTCTGTTTTTCCACACAATTTTCCACAAAGTGGTAAACCTCACCCCATCTTTATTTTTGCATGACTGAGCCTTTCAAGGATGTCCTGTCACCTTTTAACCTGTTTACCTTTTGAATGTTCTAAACAGGTGTTTTTTGAGCGTTCTACAACATCCCCAGTCTTTTGCTGCCCCGTCTCAATGTTTTTGGACCGTGTTTGAGTGTATATTTAACAGTTTATCAGTTTGAACATTATATATCTTATATTTGTACTGTATTCAACTGAATTGAAGTCAAAAAGGATTTGCAATCTTTGAATTCTGTTTTTATTTCTGTTTTACATAATGTGCAAACTTTTTTGTAATTGGGGTTGTGGTGTGATCTCACACAATTTTTACCTGCTCTCTAACAGGATTTATCTCACCTTCAGGTTTGCATCTGGAGTCTCTCTTGTCTTTTCAGTCTCCTCTTTCAAGCCTGATTTCTTCATTTTGGGCGTTGACTCCAAACAAGAGTTCTGGTTCACTTCTCCCTCTTCTCCAGTGACACTTGGATGTTCAGCAGTGACTAGAACAGATTGGTTCTCTGGTTCAGGTGCAGCCACACATGAGTTTTCACCTTCGGAAGAAACGGCGTCACACTGAAAACTTGTTGCACCAGAATCATTTGTCTCTGCTGCCCTGTCACATCCATTTTCTCTTAGTTTGGTATGTTTACTTGTCAGTTTATCTTCATTTTGCTGCCTTTTTTGTTGGTTCAATTTTTGTACTTCCTTATTTTCCTGCTTCTCCACCTGCACACTTTCTTGGCCTTTTCTAATGTGTTTTTCACATTTCGCTATCTCTACCATTGTTGGCCAGTTCAGATCCTCCTCTTTGGTGTCTCTGTCCTCCTTCATCTTCTCCTCAGCACCAATTTCCTCTTTTTCACCATTTTCTCTTTCTCCCATCTCCTTTTTCTCTTCTTCACCTTTCTCTACCCTTGTTGGCAGGTTCAGATCCTCCTCTTTGGTGTCTCTGTCCTCCTTCATCTTCTCCTCAGCACCAATTTCCTCTTTTTCACTATTTTCCCTTTCCCTCATCTCTCCTTTCTCCTCTTCACCTTCCTCTGCCCTCGTCTGCTGCTTCAAATCCTCCTCTTCGATGTCTCTTTCCTCCTCTTCCTCCTCAACACCTCTTTGCTTCACACTTCTCCTCTCCTCCTTCCAGTTAACCTCCTCCTCCACCCCACTTTTCTCCTCTTGCCTCACACCATCACTAACACTAGCAGGCCCTACAGCCAAATCAAAAGCTTCATTAGAAGGAAGAACAGGCAGTGTGACATTCAGCTGTCCTCTCTGTTTGTTGAACTTGGCCTCTCCTTTATCTTCATCCACAGGGTAAGCTAAGGGCAGCTCCAGTCTGTAGGCTGGTTTCGTAGACTCCAGTAGCAGCAGCCGTCCCTCTTTTACCTCAAGGCTGGCATCTGCGACCGTCTTCAGAAGTGGCACATCAATGGTAACCACTATCTCTTTGGGCCTGGGGCTTTGGGCTGAGTCTCTAGAATACCTGAAGTCCTGCAGATCAATAAAAGATCGGTATTTTACTGTGTAGTTTGGCTTGGTTGGCTCTTTGGGTTTCTTAGGCTGGATCTGGAAACTTTTAGGTGTTTCTGCAGGCTTGGCTTTTGAGGTTGTGGTAGACTGTTTCTCATCCGGATATGGGAATGCAAGAGCATCAGGCTCCTCTGAGGGATCCTTGGGTTTATATCCAGGTATGGGTTTGCGGATGACACAAGGCTGCGGGGTGCCTTTGTATTTTGCACTCATCTCTCTCACATTATTTTTATCCACGGTCACTTTAAATGCACTCTGGATGCCCTCCATGGTTGTGCTGACCACCATATCCATGAATCTCTTGTTTTTGCTTGCAATGTGGAGAGTGTCTGGGTGGAAAATAACATCATATATCATGATTTTATTCCCTTTTGTATCTGTGTCTTGCCGCCCTGGGTGCAGACTGTGAGGCAGGGACCAGCACTGTCCTCTGTGGCCCTTCTTAGATACCTCCCACTTACTGGCAGGTTTTCCAACTTTCTCATTGGCACAGATATTGATAAAACACTTCTGCTTGCCGTTCACACTCGTCCTGAGAGCCCTGAATGGCTGGGGGTGGATAAATTCAATCGTGTTTCCTCGTTCCTGCTCCAAAAGTTTGATCTCCTCTTCGTATCTCTTCTTATTCTCGGGATCGGACAGTTCCTCGGCGTAGTCGCGCAGCATTTCTTTGAATTGTTCGTCTTTGAACGCCTTTGTCAACCTGTCGATTTCTTCCACTGTCATGTTCAGTTCTTTCAACTTATCTCCGAATTCCATGTTGATGGTAACAAGGTGAAATATTAAGGCGAGTGAAGTTAGCCTGCCACGCAACTCTGATGAGTTAAACAACAAAGAAACAAACAACTGGTCAGAAGCAAAGTTAACTAAACTGTAAAGGTGCTCGAGGTGTCCTCGCTGAGAAAAATGCAGATTTTTCTGTCGTTTTAAGGCAACTAACATGTGTTTTAGCTCGTGTTTGACCTCCAATTGGCAGCAAATGGTCCAAGTTGTGTTAGTGTAACCATAGCAACGCAATGTAGCGTTTAAATGATGGTAACCCCAGACCCGCGAAAGATCTTGCGAGAGTGAGTTATCTTTCCCTACACCAATCCAAGTGTTACCTGTCCCTAAACCGAGGTTAATGTCTTAACTACCGCGTTGTCACATTATAAAACATATTTAATTTGCTAAATGTGTACAATGAAGCCATTAGTACAAATCTCGCGAGAGTTTCGCAAATCTCAGGTTCCCTTCCAGATACGACCATCATTGTTTTAATAAGGAAGTACTCTTCTGAATAAATTATTGAAACAAACAAAAAATAAACTAAAACTAATATAGAAATATTGAATTGAACTAAAGGCTGACATTGATTTATATAAAGATCTAAAACTAATACTGAAACTATACTCTGGAAACTACCTGAAACTATACTGAAGCGAAAACTTTTTTTTTTTTAAGAACTATGATTATAAAATAAAAAAAAACCTACATTAAAATTACAACTCAATAATACCTCTGGTTCTAATGGTGAAATGACATTATTCGACCAGCAGATGTCGCTGTAGACCAGGCCTCTGGTGGCACACGGCCAGTGAGTATGTCGGTCAGTAAGGCAAAGGGGCGGGTATGCAGGGGAGAGAGGTGATTGGTCGCACCCCCAACAGTTCATATTTCTCACAGTCTGATTGGAAGGAGTGTGCTGTTACTAGGTATGAGACCACCGATTATGAATGTGTGGGTGAGGAGAGAGGCAGAGGGGATGGAGGCTGCACAGAGAAACAGTCCTGGTCCAGCAGCATCTTAACGGCTCCTTTTTATTATTTACTTAATAATAAAACATGCACACTCCCAATTTCTCACACTCCGTGTTAGTTTATGTGGCCAAGGATAGTCTAAATCAGAGGTTGCCATTTTTTTCTCAGTCAAGGACCCTCTTAGAAGATAAAATATCAAATAAATATAGAATGAAATATGTTGCTTTTTTACACTTCTACTTAGTTATGTGAAAGAACAGCACAAGAGAACATGTATTATGAAGATATTAGACACGTATCAAAATTATTCATACCATCTCATCAAAGAACATCCATGACATTCATGAAGAGAGTATGCTTCACTCTCAGAACAGGATCGTCTGTTTCATAGTGGCAAAAGAAGTTCAGGCAAAAAAAAATGAATAAAATAAAATAACAAATTTAAAAGCAAAGCAGAAATTAATGTAACTTTATAAAAGTAATGTTACCTTTATAATTCAGTCCATTTTTAAGACTGTCAGAATCGACCTGTCAATACACATATGTCTGTCTGTCTAACTATCTACATCCAGAAACTAATAAAAATTAAACTGAACAGAGCACACCCACTCTGAAACTCAGCTCAAAAATTAAAATTCTACATTTATTATCAGAGCTATTATACATTTAATATTTTCATTAAACTATGAAACCTTTTGTAAATTAAAAAAAAAAAAAACTGACAAGAGTTCCATGAACCCGTTTGAGAACCACTGTGCTAAATTACAACCAGGCCAGTAAGAGACGTTGAATGAATAAAACACTGTGGTGGTGTGTTATGCAAGAATCATACAGCCTCCACCGCCTCCTCGTTCCCATGTGACGGAGCTCAAATGATCACTTAATAAACTCTTCAAGTGTTCCGTCTCTGAGCTAATGAACAGGACGCAATGTCCCCAAATGGTCTCACCAAAATGAGGAGAAAAAAAAAAAAAATCATTCAGCCAGTCATCCAATAGAGCAGTGGGGAGTAAGAGTGTGACGCACACAGGATGTGGGCAGGCACCACTCACTGCATTTCTGCATGAGACAACCGGGAAAGATTGCTGACTATATCTACAATCCCACACCTCATTTTTCCTGGATTAGATAACAGAGAGCTCATAAAAATGCACAGGGAATGACTTGTTTAATCTTTTGTTTATTACAAATATGTATTAAATAATATGAAAAGTTAGACAGGGAGATATAATCAAGGTATAATCATGGTACTGATGATTAATACTCATATTTACATTGTTTTTCATGTTAACATTTTCCCCAAATATGACATATAAATGCATTTCATAGTACAACAAACAATACATTCACATAGACATGTGTGTTGATACTGTTGATCAAAAGTGTTGTAGGTGGGGAGGAGAGGATGAAATGTATAAGACAAACTTCATACAAAGGCTTTGGCGAGAGTGCATATACATTATCAATAATATCAAAATAAACAAAAGAGAAAAATACACATACAAATGAGCAGAAGAGAGGAAAAACAAGAGTCCAGTGCATGTTTTTTGTTTCATTCCCATGAGTAAAGTAGCAGCAGCCTCCTGTGCTTGGCTGCTCCCTGTGGTATCTTGGGAGTGGGTAGGATGGCAATGTTCATTGTCTACTTGGAGCTGGCAGGCACCAGCATGCTCAGCGTGGTGAGGCCAGGTTTTGAGGGAGGTGTTTTGCAGGCGGCCATTTTGTTCAGGCTCCGAACGTCGGCCTGCCAGGAGGGAATTTTCTTCGTGGTCATGTGACGGCGTGCGTGTTTGGTGAGGTGGTCGCTGCGCATGAATCGCCGGTCACACACGGGACACACAAATTTCTTCTCACCGGTGTGTGTTCGCCGGTGACGCGAGAGCTCGTCAGAGCGGGCAAACCTCTTGTCACAGCCGTCCCAGCTGCAGCTGAAAGGCTTCTCACCTAAGACAGGGAAACAGAGAGAAACAGGAAAAATAAGGAGTCAGCAAGTGAGTCACGAGGGGTTCACTCTCTTCCCATAAAGCATAACAAGGCCGAGAAATGTTTTACAAACAGGATGCAACACTCATCTGTGGTCACGTTTTGTTCCACATGTGCGTGAATATGCAACCAAATATGTCTATGGAGACGGACGATCATTCACTTTATCCACACAGCAGCCATTTTGCTCTTACATCACACTCAGGTTGGGAACCTCAAATGCTGCCCAGCTCTGTCCCAGGTTGATTAAACATAGGAAACCTGACAAACTGTAATTATTTAAGTGCTTCCTGAGTGATCAGCAACTGAAAAGACGATTGATAGTGAAAATCTTAAGGGACATTGGGCATTGATTTCAAGCTAAATAAATATTTTTGATAACCTATTAGCTACCATAGCTAACGTTAGCATTAGCCACTTCACGATGTGATATAAAAGGTATAATTAATGATTCCCTTTATATTTCAGAATCAATTAACACATTTCATATCATATCATATAAAATGGCCGCTGTGTGAATATAGTGAATGGGACCTTAATTTGGAAAATATATGAATGGTAGTCAACGGCAAGAGACAAATTATTCTTCCATCCAGTCTGAATTGTGCCATGAACTACAAACATTGTCACTTTAGAAGAAAATTAAAGATGTTGTGATGTTGATGTTTTTAAGTATAAGACTGTGACTTTCTCACGACTTTCTCCCTCCAAAAGCTAACGTTAACTGCTGACACTATGATGTCTATGTGTTTTCTCGTACCATGTCATGATACAAGCAATAAGTTTTGCTCGTTCTTTCATTTCCTGAATGATAAAAGGACCAGAAGTTGCTGGACCAAACACATCAGGTAAGAGCAAGGGACAGCCATGTTTGTGTTGATGATGGATACTGCGTGAGACAAAATTATTCTGTATGACAGTGTGACTTCCTTCTGAGCTGACAAATTTTATATGTGTAATTCATAGCACAGTTCAGATGGGAACGAACATTTTTTTGTCTCTTACCACTGACTATCGTTCGTATTTTTTCCAAGGTGAGGTGCCATGGGTCACACCTAAACACCAAACATCAAACTCAGTTTTAAAATAAACCAAACTAAGTTCTGCCTACCTAAAATCTTTTGTTGAGACAATTTACTTTTCTTCTTTAGATAAATTTGAATCTTTGAGTTCTAGAAACCCCAAAAAATTGTATTTCAAAATTGTTCAATTATTCACTTTTACTACACTACATGTAAACTATCTCAATGAAACATTCATAGTTGGTAAAACTTTTTCAAAATGTAAGAGCCTGAGTTGGGCTTAAAACTCAAAAATCTATTAAAGTAAGTCACCTTGAAATTTTGAGTTTTCTCAATGTTTTCATTTTTACAGCGAAGGGGAGGGACTTTGCCTCTTTAAATGCACTAAGCCCTCACCTGTGTGTGTCCTCAGGTGAGCCTTGAGGTGTGAGCTCTTAAAATACGTCTTCCTGCAGCCGGGGAAGTTGCAGACGTAGTTTCTCCGACGGGAAAAGTCCATCTTTGTGGCTGTTGTAGTGCCGCTGGGCCCCGCTGGCACATACACAGGGGCTGGGGCCAGAGGGAGCAGCTTGGTGTTGCCCAGGGTCATGACAGTCTGAGGGCAGTTAGGGGCCTGAGAGACAGAGGGCTGAGGGAGGACCAGCATCACCGTGCCCTGGGTCACCGCTGAGCCCACAATGAGGGACTGCTGCACCGGGGCGGTGTTGGATGTGGTAGCGGTCTGAATCCCAGTACTGGATGTCTGAACTGCACCGGGGATGAAGGCTGAGATAATACCTGATTGGTTGCTGACAGGAAACATCTGGCAGATGATTTGAGGGCTCGTGACAGGAGGCGGGGACAGTGTTGAGGGAATGGGCTGTGGTTGAGTGGGGGTGGAGAAACTGTCCAAACAGGATGTTGAGGGACTGGTCTGTTGCTCTGTTTTTGAGGTGGGTAATGTGGGTGTGAGCAGAGCAAGAGGAGATGGAGGTGAGCTTGTCTGATCAGTCTTTGTAATGCATTTCTGCTGCTGCTGTTGGCAGACCACTGCGGCAGCAACTCTGTCTCTAGCTTTCTCTGGGTTGGGGGCCACTGGAATGTGGTGTTGGCAGGGGGTGCTGTCTGCGGTGTGGCGGATGACACTGGTCACCATTGCTCTGCAGGGCTGTGGCGGACGGGGGAGGGCGGGGGTCTTTTCAGCAATGGGTGCCAGGACAGGTTGATGGAGGCCGGAGCCACAGTGTTGTGAGGACACAGCCATGCCAGAGCTCGACTGGAGCATTGATGTCTCAACAAAGCTGGGGCTGTGAGGGGGGGTCATACACTGGAAACAGAAGGAGGAGATGAACATCAGAGGAGTGTTTCTGTACTTTAACAGTGGAGAGTGTTTGCAGAGTTAAGTATCGCAGGTGGTGAACAGGTACACACAAGAATAACGATAACTCTGAGCTATAAACTGAGATTTTTACGGCCCTGCACTGTGAGACTGAGACCACCTGACTGTGTCAAGGCTGTTCTTGCTTTTCCCCAGTCTTATGTCATAAACATTGTCAAAAGGCCAGTGACAGACTGACAGTAGCATTCAGGGCCCTGTAGTTTTTATGATAATAACAATCACATCCATAATCAGAACTGAGGAAAAAACATTTTAAAAAACTTCTTTACAATACATCCCCTGAAAATAAAATTCCCAGGTGCTGAGGCCTGGTGTGGTATCATTTTAGACCTGGCGGCCACCAGACTTGCATGGCACTAGGTTAAATTCTGGGGGAAATTAATAAAGTGGAAAAAAATAAAAAGGTGCATTGTTTTACACAATTAAATTCCCAACTGTGCAGGTCAGCCATAAGACATGTAAACGTCCAGCCCCTTCGCACTTAAATTTTTCCAAATCTGAACTTTTTTTAAAAAAAGTAATTGAAGAGGCCTGTTGTTAACAGTTATGTTTATATATTTACATCAAAATATGAGGGGCTTTCATACAAACCCTGAGTCCCAGGAATATGTGTATTAATGAAACATCAGTTATCTCAGTAGTTTCACAGCTCAGTGATTTCAGTGCCAGCGCCTGGCTCAGACTATTGACATACATATTCAACGCTCGACCTGTGCAGCATGATAAAGTAACTCACCAGGGAAGAGAGGGACACAAAGTCCTTCGGGGGCTCTGGAAGTTCAGGTGGGGAGATGGAGTCGCATGAGTCCGAGGCCGGGGTCAGGGGTCTGGGCTTGCAAGGGTTTGGCCTGCTGCTGCTGAGGAAGTGGCCCCCCTGGCCCCAAGAACTCATACACACCAGCGCTTCGGCTGCCTCCAGGTCCGTGTACTCCAGGCCAGTGGTTCCGCTCGAAACAGACTGCTCGCTATCATGCCTCCTTCTCTTCGCATAGGACCCACAGTGATCCATATACTCAGTCTGAAAGGAACCACAAACAAACATCAGACAGAGACAGAGATGTGAAGCAGAAAGGTACAAATACTATACTCACTGTACTTAAGTTGTCAGGCATTTGTACTCTGAGTATTTTTAATACTTATTTAATGTTATATGTTAACACAAATATCTGTACTTTCTACTCCTTGCATTTTACCTAAAATTTACCTAAACAAGATCACTATTTAAGTTCCAATGCATTTAAGGGAAATGATTGATTATGTTTTGTCCTGCCTTCCTAACATCATGACCTATGTCAACCTAAATGGACAAGACAATAACATAAAAAAGACGATTCCTCTGTCTATCCATCAATGCATGTCACACATAACATAACAGGGCTGTAACGACAATTATTTACATTGTTGACCAATCTGTCAATAGTGCATGAAATGTCAAAACATTGTGAAAAATGCTCATCAGTTTCCCACAGCACACAGTTGCAAGCAACCAACAGTCAAAAACCCCAAAACACCTAATTTACTAACATAAATCACAACGAAAAGCAGCAAATCCTTACATTTAAGAAGCTAGAACTGAAATGTTTTGCTTGAAAAACAACTGAAACGATTAATCAATCATCAGAATAGTGTCTAATTTTCTGTCAGTCAACGGCACAGAAACAGCTGGTGCAGCCAGAAATACTTTTTATATTTACACTTATGACACATGCCAGAGTCTGTATTTTTTCATTTGTACTTGAATAAATAAGCTGTATCAGTTTAAAACTGCACTTCTACTCCAGTGAACTATCTGCGTACCACTGACACTGACAAAGATGTATGTCAATGGCATGTACTTTTGCCAAAAAGAGGACAAAAAGTGGACAAAAGAAGCAAAATGAAAGTACTTCAGTTTTGCCACATCATTGGGTTATCGGTGTTATTTCCAACTACATGATATACGGAGTTGACTCAGCTTTGACTCAGATGTAATCACGCAGACGAAGGGACGCTTTCTACTCTATTAATCAGAATGGGGGGGGATCTATTTCCAGTTATAATCTGCTCTGTCACTGTTCCTCAATCTGAAGTTACCGGCCAAACCGCTCGACGCTGCCAATAAGACCGAGAGGGGGTGTAGGTGGTGACTACACCCCGGCCCAGCATGCACTGCCTCTGGCTCAGAGCCAGGACACCTCCCATCGCCAAATATAGACCAAACAGTGACGTGCAGCCGAGATGAGCCATGTGAAATCCCCATAAAGCGGGTTTGCATCAGGAAGTGGGCTTATTACGTTATAACTTCATAACACACATTAAAAATAAGCAAAACATATTACTTATCCTTTACACACCCTCAACCAGACAGATCAATTTGTTGACACTGACAAGCTCCTGAATACGTTTAAATTGCATTTTTATTTTATATCATCATATATATATGTTATGACATTATAGAGATTAATAAGCAAAACCGCTGAATAAATTCGTGTTAAAATTTTGTTTAGCTACATTTTGATTTAGCATAATATGGTTGGTTTGACATCACTTGGATGCTTACGTGACAAAACAAATATTAGCTAATAAAACTGTGCAGAACTGTTGAATGCTTAATATAGCTTATGAGTGCAGGAAAATAAAATGAAATCACTCAGTAAACAAGCCAGTGTTTCTGGACAACAAAACAAAAGCTTGAGTAACAGTTTAAAAAAAAAAAAAGTCTTACCCCATTTGACTCCATCTCTGTGAATTTTCGCGATGGCATTGAGGAATAAAATATCTGAATATCACTTTTTTGTTGTCAAAGCCAGTAAAGAACAAAGAGACGGCGGTTGCCAGTGCTGCTGCCTGTGCTGGGGTAGGGTTGAGGTCGTTTTTTTCTCTGACTGGCTCCCTTTTCTCTCAGCTGTGTGTGTAAAACATGGGGAGGAGAAAAAAAAAAGAAAAACAAAACTCACAACACGCACAGGCGGGTGGCAACACTTGGCCAATCACAAATGAGTGTGTGCGGAGCTCCAGCCAATGGGAGAGCAGAGAGCGCGTGAACAGTGCGTGCTCGCTGGACGGTTGGAGGAAATAGGGTGCGTGGCCGTTGGTGGGCGTGGCCGTGCGAGTCAGCAGTGTCAGGGTAAACCCGATGAACTGCCATCCGCCAAACTAGGCGAAAGGTCGATCCGGTCTATGAGACATTCACGGACTGTGGGAATGACCGGACGGCTCGATGCAACATGTTATAGATTATCCAAAAAGAAAAATATTTTATACACATATCTGTCCACCATGCAGCATTGTAAATCAGTCATAGTCAAAGTGAAAAAGGACTACATAGCTATTAATTGACAAGGAATCTAAACCAAATCTTTTTTATAAAAAAGGAATATTCAAATAAATAGTCTATATGCCCTACTTTATTGTTGCTGCACATTTTAAAGCTAATTTTTATCATCATTTTATTATCGATGTTCAGCTAGTTTCTGAAATCTCAAAACAGACTATGTTAGGGTATAAAAATCAGAAAAAATGCCAAGGCTCTCTCTTTTAAAACAGTTTAAATGTCTTTGTTGTCATTGCATGGTCATGTTGATGTGACAGTAAAGGTATTTGAGTGCCTTATGTTTTTATGGCTTTTGTGTACATGTGTCCCTATTCAAAGAGCACCTCAAACAAATTAATTTTGAATTCAAGAACAAAATCAAACATGTTATTACTGTATTATATTGATGAAAAAAGTTAACAAAAGCACTCACATCCAAATGTGATAAATATTGAGTGCTGGAGACAAGTAGCCTGCATATAAAAAAAAAAAGGGGGGGGGGGTGACTCTATTATATTGGACTAGATTATGCATAATTGTTTTATTGTATTAGGATGTTTTGTTTCTCCTCAAGTGCAGACTACAAAATATTAAAAGTGTGTCTTCAATTTGATTTGAAAAGACAAAACCTCAAAATTGTATTCATGTTCACAATTTATAGTGCAATTTTTAGCTAAAATGCTATCAAGTGTTCAACAATGTTCAATACTTTTGAAAAATGTTTCCCGAACCTCAAACCTCATTGCATTAAAAATGCTTAATTATACATTTGTGTACTTCTGTATTGATTATTGTGTAATTTCTTCCCCTGCTGCACAGTCTGTGATATTGCAGAGTATTCTTTTTCATTTATTTCATTTTAAAATAAAATAAAGAATATAACTATTTGGTCCTGGTCTGGTTGAAGTCAAAATGTGAAGGACAAACAACAAAATTATTCCAACAAGCTTCTTAAGAAGGGAGTTAAGTTCAAAGTTTACAAGGGAAACTCTTGAGGAAAGATTAGGCTAGGTTCACACACATTATCAATACTTGATTATGCTTTAGTCTATTATCAATTGCATATACCACTTTATTGTCAATGGAAACGGTCTGTCAAAAGAAACCTTGATTTTTCAAGCTCTATTGTCAGCTCAAAAGTAAGGGAACCTGGAGGAATGTCATTTCTGCCACTTTTCCCACAATCCCTAAATGCAACACTAGTTCCAGATGAAGCGCGGGTTTCTGTCTTGTTTTTTGTAGCTGTTTGTGCAGCTTTGTCACAGAAAACGCAGAAAAACAAGTGCTTAACTCTCATCACTTTAACATTTCATAACAGAAACAAAACATCACTGAGTTTCAAAGTGAAGAAAATGCTTTGTTTTATCCATGGTGTTACTGTATACCTCAATAATTTATCAGCATCCCTTCAAAATCAGCTTTCTCATCATTTTTGTTTTTTAAACTAGGTCACCCATGAGTGGTAACATAACAAACTTTATAAATATTCAATAAACTCGGCTACAGTGTAACAGGTGTAACCCAGTCTTCCTCATGAACGGGACAGTTGTTATGGCTGTAGCCACTATTTAAGTGATTATCAAATTCACTGTCCCACTTATACCCATATAGGTGTTCAAAGTTATTATAATTATTTATGACTACAGATGCTCTGCACTGATAACCTATTGTCCTAAGTGCAGAAAAAAACATATTGTGCTTTATTCTCCTTATTCTAAATGTATTCTTTAAACTTTATGTAAAAGTTGGTGCATGTTTTTCCTGTGGCCTACTGTCTGAACATTTCTATTAGGTGAAAGTACATGTCAGAAAATTCAAATTGGTCTTGACCTACATATGCTGTTACATCACCAACTGCATTTGGACAAAGAGAAATCAGCCAACGAACCTCTGGAAGTAAAATGAAAAAGGCTCCAGTTGAATTATTTCAGAGATATCATCAGTTCTGTATAAACTAGATGATGTGGTAAAAAGAAATAGTAGGGCCAGTGTCAGGCCCATTATATTTCATATTCTGTTTGTCTTTCCTGTTTATTAACAAACTTTACACCTTTCCCTTTTCTCATATTGGTAAACTGGTGTTTGTTTGTAGTTTGCCTGCAGCAGGAGGGAGTATAGCAGGTGTGTTGGCCCCGCCCTGGCAGCGCCTGGCTGCTATCGAGGGCCGTGCCTCACGGTGACTCACATAAGCATGACCTCAGGGAGCAATGAGGGCATGGAGCTCTGGCAGTGCAGCTCCAGTGCCAGCAGTTAGCGAGAAGAGAGGGGAAGAGGGAGGAGTTACAGGAAAAGCGAGTTGAACGCAGGCATGACAGGCAGCCTGGGCCTAAGTACAGCAGCCTGTTTGTGATATAAGTGGGGCAGGCCGCTTCAACTTAGTTAGGGAATCTGGAGGAAAGGTTACGCTGGCCCTATCTGGGCCTCCACATGCACACCTCCCCTGTCCAACCAACTCCCCCAGCTCAGGAACTCTAGGAGAGGACTCAAAAAGGGGGGCGTCGCCCCAGCAGGGTTAAATATACCACCCAGGGACGATATTTCACTAACAGTCCCTGAACTCTGACGGGCAGCCAGAGACAGTGTCATGCAGACCAGAACGTTGCTTCCACAGGAAATATATACATGGACAATGTATATAAAAAAAAAAAAAATCTTACACTACATGATTTATTAATGTTTTATGATTAGGTTATTAAAAAATGCATTAATCTTTAATAAACAATTACAGACCCATTTTTTTTTTAGAAATGTCCCCAGATGTCAGACTTTTATTGTGAAGATGTTGACCATATTATCATCACCATACTGTTGCTGCTTTTCACATTCAACCTGATGCAAATTCAGAAAATCCTGAGTGTATACATGTACGTTTATATGTGTTCATTTTGTTTTATATTTTCATCCTATTCCATTCTGAATTTAATTAATGAGCTGTGAACAAACTAACTGACTAACTACTAAATCAAGGTAGTGGAAGGCCAGTAACTCCCATATTCTGCAAGTACTGTTTTTGCCAAAGGGGTCTGGTTGAGAGAAAGATATTGACTTCTGGCTGATATAGCAGCGTCAGGCTTCCAGATGATAAGTTTAAATGGTTAAATACCATACCCTTAAACTGCTATTAATTTCTTTAGGTGAGCTTTTTTTAGCTGACTAAAATACATTTTGCTGCTGACCCTGATCACTGCAGTATATTGCTTAGATTCTGTGCTGATATTTCTGTCTGCTTCTCCAAATGGGGGGCATTTGGATGATTACCATCAAATAATCGGAACTGTCCCTTTAAACATATTCACTTCCCACTCCCACTTCCACTTTTACCGATAGCTTTTACCGTCATATTTCTCACTTTATACATTTCTTAGGACAGCAAACTGGAACAAATAAAAAGAGGAATACTTTCGTGTTGTGAAATCCCCTTGCTGTACTTTTTTCAACGAGTTTATATTTTTTTTGTTCTGATGGAATGCAGAGCCAAAATGGATTTTGCAGATTATTGTTCAAGATATATGTAGTAACACTTGACTCTTGTGTTTTTGAATGACTTTCCTGTTTTTATTTCTTATAAATCTACATGGTTTGGGGATAATATTTTAATAGCAGAGGCTAATGCTAAAGTAATACAAACATGCAGAATGCTTTGTGGTTTCAGTGAAACTTGTGGAAAACACTGTCAGTGAGTTGCTTCCCCCCACCGTCACAGCAAGCTGGCATCTGGGTGAAAGGACACAGCAAGTCATGACATCCCAGACAGTGGGGAAAACCTGTAGAAGGATCCTTCCTCCCTTCTTTCTACTCATCTTTTTGTTGCCTTCTTTGATAGCTTTTTTAAAATTTCAGATCAATGAAAACACTGGATATGGATGGGGTTTTTTTTATTTTATTTTATTTCTTTATTTTTTTTTTTACAATAATTAAGGTTCAAATAAAGGCTGATTGTTTGAGAGAGTGTCTCTTTATGAGCCATAAGAAATCATTAATAATCTTTAAGAAGGTGTAGATGTTTATGATGATTAAACTGAGAAATATGTTAATGGAGTTTGGCAAACATCATCACCATCATCAAATTATTAGACGCTACAACAGTAATGTGATTACTTTGAGGTGTGTTTTTATTTGAGATACACTTGGTTAATATGACTTTTCTTTTTTAGTGTTACAGTTGGCCCCAACCACTGTTAAGGGCCCAACACATGATCAACGGTAAAAACTCTTTGCGCTGGATGTCCCGTTGTTTTCCTATGGAGAGAGCGGTGGCACCCAACCAAGTGGAACTGCTACCCTCGGCGTGGCACGCCGCTCAGATCTGCCACTGACCGCTGCACTCAAAGTTCAAATTATTTGAACTATGACCTCATTTGCCGCTGACCTTTCAAAGCACAGCCAATGAGATAACAGCTGAAAGTGACGACGCAGGCGGAAGAGACCACAGGTGTGTCGATGTGACACAAGCAGAGGAGACAGTGGCTGATGGTCGAGTCTTGAAGGGAAACCCTCAACCGCGGAAGATCATTTTGACGTCACAATGAAGGGACAACAAAGAAAAATCTCACAAAAATTCCACAAATCCCTTCCAGACACGACTGAAGAAGTGTTTCAGGGTTCCTCAAACTCTGTAACACAACATTAAAAGCAGACTACAATCTTGCCAGTAAACAGTCAGGCTGGGTTACAAGTTTTGTGAATCATATAGTTTGAATGGATGAAACTATATTGAATGAATTTAGCTACTTCCAGAGCTAAAGGTAGCCCAGCCATTTGTACACCTGGCAGACATGATGTAGCAGCTGTAGCACTGTGCTTCGCCTCTCTGCGCCGTACCTGGCGGTGAGGCCGGGACAAATTTCTTATCATGTGAAGGCCCTATTACAATTACACAAACTGGGGGTCAATGTTAACACTGACTACCTGCATTAAATTTAATTTTGTAGTTTTGTCCTTATCAGTGAAAATGTATAAATTGTATTATTAATTGGTTCACAAATATATGTTCCTTACATTAAAAGATGACTAATGTATTTCAAGTAGAATGTGAGGTATGAAAGAAAATGCAGAAAAATGTACAAGTGCCCCCCAGTCTCCTGTAAATTATGTCATCCCATATAACTATAATATTTCATTATTGTTTGAATGAACCTCCACATGTTTTTTCCTAAATTGAATATGTTGTTTTCTTTCTTTTCTCTTTTTTTAAGAATTTGTTTAAGATTTTTTTTTTTTGCCTTTATTAGATAGGGACAGGAGACAGAATAGGGGGTATAGAGAGGGGATGACATGCAACAAATGGACACAAATTGAATAGATTTCTAAAAGATTTGTGTGAACCTGTTATAGATAGCAAACACTGCCTGACAACAAACCACAGATGACCTGTTGTGTGAGCCTTTTCCCTATCAACTCTGCTCTGAAGGATGCTTTGTGTACCGCACAACACACGTGCCCCCCGCCCCCCCCCCTCCTACAGGAGAAGGGAGCGACGACAGGAATTCCTCAACAAGCACACCCGACTCCTGATTGGAAGGAATGGGACTCTGAAGCCAATCTGTTGCCTTGAGAAACTGACTTGCGCGCTGCCAGACCGCTGTCTGTTGTCCTGGCAACATGAGGATCAGGAGGCAGGTTTGAGGGCTCCCTGGCGAAGCTGGGCCTGGGCATGCGCGGTGCCTAATAATGAATGCTTGACAATCTGACATATCACTAAATAATACACTAATATACTCTCTGCTTGTCTGGCTGACAACGTTATTTCTATGCTTCTATTCTATTCTGTTTTTTAAATTATTATTATTCATTTATTTTTTAATTTTCTTTTTTTTTGGGGGGGGGGGGTGGTTTTTTGGTTTTTATGTGGGGGAAACTGGAGCACCAAGAGAAAACCCACACAGTGTTAAACACTTTGCTGCGAGGCCAGTGTTAAAACACTGAGCTGCCTGGACATTTCAGTGGTTATGTAGTCATCACAGCTGCCCATGATGCACTGCCTAAAAGGCTTTGTGATAACTTTCCCCACTGCAGAAAAGAACAGGGCAACTGCGCACTTCCTTGGGGCTGGATTGAGGTGGGCATTCATGTGGATTTTTAGATATTTCACAAGAGCGTCATGGAAAGATGGATTGTTTTGAGCCATTAAAGCTTCCAGTAGCTGTTTCGGGGGGGGGGGGGGGGGGGGGGGGGGGCAAATTCCTGGGTAAGGTCTTTAATCACAGCTTTGTTAAATTTTTTTCATCTTGTCCTGGATTTTTATCTCAGTAGATTCAGTGATGTTTATCTCACCCAGCGCCTTGTCTGACAGACGCTTGATGACGGCCATCATTTCTTCTGTATCAAGGTACCTTGGATGTTTCTGAGGGACCTTTGCAATGAGCCTCACAGACAGAGCCAAGATGAGGTTTTTCATTACTTTCTCAGGACCCGATGATAAGGTATCGACTGACACTGCTGAGAGTCCACCTGACTTTTCAGAGCCTGACGCCGGATGGTGGTGAGGCAATGGAGGAGAGACCAATGTAAGCTCATGGGTCACCTTGGGAGTTGTGATGTTTTCATTTTGTTTGGTGTTAGGAGGGACAGTGCAGTCCATCAGGGAAGAAGAGCTGGACACGTCTTTTCCTGTAGGAAGAGGGTTAAAATAGCGTATATCATCTAGATTTTCACGCCATAACACCTTCTTGCGGTGACGCACTGGGGTACGAGTGTGGGAGATTGGGTTGGCTACATGGCTCAAGTGTGAGACTACATCGGATTCACATTTGAGGCAATCCTGACTGTCAGCACGGTCCATGACATTCAAGTCTTCAT
This sequence comes from Lutjanus erythropterus, assembly GCF_056507025.1. Taxonomy (NCBI): domain Eukaryota; kingdom Metazoa; phylum Chordata; class Actinopteri; order Lutjaniformes; family Lutjanidae; genus Lutjanus; species Lutjanus erythropterus. Next base: position 13,239,139 of record NC_139334.1, read on the forward strand.
TAATATCGTCCTCGAATAAGGTTGGAGACAGTGTAGCATCACTCTCAGGTGATAATTGTATTGAAGGAGAGCGTGCTGTTGTCTGGCTGATGTTTTCTGGTTCTACGGTTCTACGGTCTTCAGATCTACCACCACTTTTTCAAACTGTTTTTTGGCAAAGTTGCCAAGGTTTTATTGGTGGGTATCTGTGGTATATTTTTCATGCGTGGCTTGTGAGTCACAAAAGTCTTTCACCTTACTCGTGATTAGTCCTACATCAAAAGAAGGTCCTGGTGAGGTCCTCTCACTGCGTTGAGATGCATCTTCGGTATCGCTATATTGTATGTCACCAATTGTATCATTAACAATTTCAACCGCAGCAAAATCAGCATCCATGCTGGTGCTGATAGGAACGTCATCATTGTCAACCCCTGTGTTGGTGTCTGCCGTGTCAATCGACCATCTGATGAGGATGTCACTCACAGCTTTAGTCGCTGAGATGACAGAGATCTTGGATTTTCTGCCCTGCGATGATTCACATCTCTCTGGTTCTTGTAGTTCTAAGGATTCTGGTGTATTTGGGTGGAGAAATGTCTGTGCTGTGCTCTCCGGCTGCCAGCGGTGTTCCAGGCACGGGAACTTCAGCTTACCTAAATGTTTGTACTGTCAGCTGCTTCCGGTTACATTAACTCGACAACAGCGGCCTTTCATGCGCAACACAAATCAGACACTGTGCCCTAATAAAGTTTGTCCAAGTAGAGTTACCATACGTAGCTGTCCAGCCGTAAATCAGGGCAGTGACAGGGGGAAAATGCGGTGCCGTTTCTGCGCATGTGTGGGGACGGATCGGTCGAATAATGCACAATAAAGGTTATATAATAAAAAAAAAAAAAAAAACCCGATAGTTACAATAATGAAAACAGTTTATGTTCACCGAAACTGACGTGGCCGAGATCACTCATGAATTTATGAGCCAGTAATCAATTAATCATTCATGAACCATCATAAACATGAAGACTAAAGCTGTAGGGGTTTTTTTCACAATATTCAGAGATAAATTCTTAAAATGAATCGGCGCAATGTTTCTTATGCTCACTGATTATATTCATGTTCCAAAATAACTCAGGTGTGAAAGCAGGTGTTTTCTCCTCACAGCCGCCAGCCTTGATATAGAGAATGGATACAGTATAATATTTTTAATGGTGATACAAAATTAGTAGGAGAACACAATGCTGTCACGTAAATGTAAAAACCATGCACACCCATGGACGGACATTACAATAAACTCAAGACCAACACATTCATAATTTCAGTAGAAAATGTAGCCTATATGTCCAGTTTTCTGCGTTGTTTCTGTAACAGCTCTGGGAAGTGAGACTCAGGTGCAGAGAACACACAGGAGGCAGAGTGAGGTTCAAATGAAAACCACTGTCTTTACTTAAGTCCAAAACAAGGCAAACACAGGGAGTCCAAAAAGGCAAACAAAAACAGACAGGGAAAAAAAGGCACAAAACTATAATCCAATAAATAGGCGAAGTCCAAAAGGAAACATGAGGCCTATAACCACACCAAGCAGCTTCACAGACAATAGATACAATCTGGCAGAGACATGTGGAGCTGGTGGGGGTATAAATGCACAGGGATGGCAAGGAGGGTAATCAGGGGCAGGTGAGTGAGTGGCCTCAGGTGCAGTTGATGAGGGGCGGGAAAACACAGGAAACTGAAAAGACACAAGAGGTAGTGTTAAAAAATAAAACAGGAAACATAATAAAACCCGGAATGTTACAGTTTCACCAGACGAAAAGTGACATACATGGCAAAAGGTAAAGAGATGTGCTCTCAGGTCATTGTTCTGCCCTTGCCAAATGCTCTCGTTTTGTCTGTCTCAGTGTTTTTTAGGGTTGGGAATGACAGAAAGTGCACAGAAAAAAAATCTACACATTTATACAAATGTACAGAACACAATAAGGATACTATGACATGTACATAAAATAAATTTCGGTACTTCAGGAGGTATTAATGTTTGGATTTTAGTCCCATTGCTGTATAAAAATGTGCAGGCCCTGTTTGTATACCATATATTTATATACAGTAATATTCCATAACAGAGAAGTTCAATTTGCACTGTTCTGTGTAACCTAATGATATCTACCAAAGGTTGAGGAATTGCTCTGAATTTTAATAAAAATAGTAAATATCTTATATTCTTTTCCAGGTGTCCATTGTATCTATTTTAGTGGCTTACAACTGCAGACATGCTTCATAATATTCATGTAACTTTTCAGTACTTGCAGTCTATCAAACTTCTTCATTGTGCACGTGTCCTGGAAGAACATTCAGCAGCCGTGGTTTGACTGTGTGGGAACAGTAGATGTGGGTCTATTTCCAGCGCTAGATTGAAGTGATCATGAATGCCTTTTTCAGAACCTACAGTCTGAATCACAGAGTCACGATAAAAATCATCCTGTTATGTCAGCAAGTCCACACATGGCGAGTGAATAACTTCACAGCAGGAAGGATTTTTAACTTTGGAAAGCGGTTCTATAAAAAATGGTATGAATCATACAAAGATATATTTCAACTCAAACAGTGAGTTTTCTAAGTCTTAAGTCTGTATTGTAATTGCAAATAAAATCAGTAAAATCACACAAACATTTGTGATTTAGATTATGATGGAGAATATAAAGGAAACTTCATGTGCGAAACTTGCTGTACTGTCCAAACTCCCTTACATTAATTAATTTTGAGACTTACATATTAGAAACCAGTCTAAAACTCATTTCCATATGAATTCTGAAGGAGACATTATCATTAAGCTGCATGTGCAAATGTGTCTAGACTCCAGCCTGGTACCAGACATGGAACAACACGTATATCTCAGAGGTAACTTGAGGAGGATTGCAGAGCAAAGGCAGGAATGTGTTTAGATTTCTCAAAGTGCGAAACTAGAGCAGCACTTGGGATGTTTGAACAGCATCGAAGTAGGTCACTTGTGGTCTGGTCTGCCAAGGGTTCACTACACTGTCATAAGAGTGTGCAGTTTGACAGGGCAGAACCCAAAGTGGTGCAGCATTTAACCTCAGAAAAGACAGAGATCTCGACAGCAGTGACATTAAATATGAGTCATCTGTTTTTACTGACTGTACTGGAGCTCTAACAGGGAGTCAGTTGCCATGCCACGTTATTTAGAGATGTAAAAAGAAAGGTTTTTTTTGGAGATAGTTTCAAAGTGATGTAGACTGGATATCATGTAACACCATAAAGACGAGTGCTTTGAATGATGAATCAGCTTTGTGTGAATCTAAGTGATATTCCATGGCATTGTCATACACTTTTTTAAATTTTATTTGATAGGGACAATGCAGTTTAACATATGCAGAGCATGCAACTGGTATATTGTACAAAGTTTATAGCAACTGCAAATTTTAAACTCTTGATCCTGTTGGAATTTTGCACGTAGGCTTACAGTGTAATTAAAATATACAGCTTCAAGAATCGTACACTGCAGATATGAACAATAACCAACACACCGTTACACCAAAGCACCAGAGTTATTTTGAGCACATTTAGCTAAAATGGGTACGGCTGTGGTTTGCGTTTAGCTAGCACATAATCTTTGTTGTTTTATATCTGTAATTAATTTGATTTCAGTTGATGATTTGTTCCAGAGCTCGTGTACTGCAAGGCACATTTACATTTAGCAACTCTCCTCCAGCCATCAGTGTTGGGCGGTTTTCTTCTCCAGAAAATCCCAAAACAGTCACTGAGCAGTAAAAGCCACAGCCACAGAAATGCAAACTGTATCACAAAAACATCAGAACAAGAAAAAATAAACTTGGGGAAGTGCAGTGCAAAAACATCAGATTATGATGTCTTGTGATAAATATGTTTTAAAAATATTGTCAAGAAAATTCCTTCACAGTTAGTAATATGTAATTTGTTGTGTGTTATTAAAATAATGCACAGATTCCATTCTGTTTTGTACATGATGGATAATGTAAAGTGAGGGTGTCATTATAGTGCAATAAAGCCCTTCAGGATTCGAGGGTGACTATCCCACTATGTCAGGATTTATTTCAATTATTGCTCTGTGAGAGTCTATTATCCTTATAGAGGACACCAACCAGAAAACAGCTTTAGATATAAATGAGAGTCTACATTAGTAAAAGGGTGTTTATAAATTTGTGGCCAAGTGTCCGACAGAGCGGCCTCTCTGCACCGGGCTGTCCTGTCATGCCTGTTTCCTGTCCACAGGGTTAGTGTTGATGCCCAGACATCTGTTCCTGTGGACAGACACAGAGATCACTGGCACAGGCACAGTTAATATCTGCTACAGCTCAAAAAGATCAACTACTGACAGACCCATTACTTAAAGTTGACCATTTCTAGGGAAGAGTATTAGGGCAAGGTACAAGGGAAAAACAGAGAGAGGAGGAAGACATTTTTAAAACTTTGCGTTTTGAGAATAAAGTTGAAATGTTGAGAATAAATGAGATATACTGAGAATAAAGTCAAATCTAAAAAACACTCAAAATGTTGAGAAGAAATCTGAATCAAAATGTTGAATGAAGCTGAAAAAATAAGAATAAAACAGATCTCAAAAATAAAGCTGACATCTTGAGAATAAAGTTGAAACACCATACGTACCATTTATGCCGAGCAGTAAGCAAGAAATTTGACTTTACTCTTGAGATTTCAATTTTCTCTCATTTCTTCCTCTTATGCCTGGGCCTAGTAAATGTCCATACAAATCTCTTGTAAGATGGAAAGTTTGGAAACTGTCTGCTATGTTTAAAAGGAAACAACCATCTGAGAGGACATGAGGAAGAAAAAGTCTCAGACAACCAAACCAGCAGCTACTGCAGAACCTTTATTGCGCACTTTGTGCATCAAATCCTTTACAAAAAAAAAAGAACAAAAAACAATTAAAAACAAGTTAATAACTTTTTGTCCCATTACATGTAATGTAACTTCATATAAAAAGGAAAGAACATTATATTATTAGGAATAATAGAAATTTGAATATATATGGTAAAAAAAAAACAAAAAAAACAAAAACGAAATGACCCACATCCATTCTCTTAATAAATATATACACATTAAGTACTGAGATACAAAAGGAGGGATCATATAGATCCTTTTTGTCAGTGAATATATACAACAATATTTCTATTTTTAAAAAATCAGTTTTATCAGTTAGAATGTATATATACTGTAGTTAAGGAAAAACTTTTTTTTTTCTGAACGTGTCTGAACCTAAATATCATATTGCACTTCCAGAACAGCCTGCATAGACTGTACCAGACATCCATTGACCTATTTCATCAACATTCAGAAAACTACTCTACAAGGGAGGGGTAGCTGTGTTTTAGTGTTATTATCAATATATTTAACAACTATTTAATACTTACAAAGAGGCCATTATTTAAGTTGATCTGAGGAAAACATCTTTTAAGCCATTTCGCTCACAAACAACATGTACCTTAAGCTAAAAAAAAAAAAAAAAAACACACACACACACACACACAACAAACATTTACTGTACAATATTCTCCCCAGACTGTGTGATGATTGACTAAGGTTTTACACACTAAATACTGCCGCGTTGTTTGATAGTAATACACTGAACCACTGGGGCTCCATCAACAATTTGCTGTCTTCATTTTGTGCGCTACATACCCAATTTACAGATTACAGATTGTAATCATCAGTGCTATGGCTTTCAGAAGGGAGCTGTTTCTCCTCATAAGAAACACTGCTGCTTGCATAGCATGAGGTATAGCAGCACCACAAACACTCTGCACAAAAGTAGACACTGATATTTGAATACAAAATACAGGTGTCTTAATAATCAAACCTGACCTCACTTGTTGATTCTTATGCACAAAAAAAAGGGTTTAAACTGAATCAAAATGTATAACTTACATATCTAATAAACGTTGTGGTCCATTAAGAGCTAGGGCTTTTCCAATACCTCCTTTTAAAACCTGTTTGACATTAATACAGCACAAAGACAACATGATTTACAATTCAGATCAAGTCCACAATCGCTGCATAGCTGGACGTGTAAACCACCACTCCTGACGGCTTCGTCTCATTCGTCCTCAATCCCTCTGCTCAGGGTGTCGTCACCTCCTTCTGTCCAATCAGATTTCAGTGAGAGTGAGTTTGTACATGCCGCCCAGCTCTTCCATGGTGATCTGGAAAGTGTCCTCGTTGGAGTAGTGTTTGATGATGTTGTCGTCCATGTGGACTAGAATCCTGTTAAAAGCCAGGTATGAGTGTTAGTGGCCTGTTGTACAAATGCAATCTACTGTATGGTCTACGAGTGTAAAACAATTCTACCATAATCATTTTAATTTTTACATTTTTAAAGCAAAACTTTAACATTTGGGGAAATGAAGCAACAGCCAGGAGCTGGTTAGCTTAGTTTAGCATAGAGCAGGAAAATGCTAAGTTATAGCAGCTAGCAAGCTGGCACCGTTACCTTGAATAAATTATGGATTTCTCTGAGTTTGACCATTGCTGGACACATTTGGGTTTATGTGCAGGACTATTTGTTGGCCAGGCATAGTAACTTCCTGGAGTCTTGTTCGCACAGTCATGTGTTATTATCAGAATTTAGGCAAAAATAAGCATATTTCCCAAAATATTCCTTTAAGATTTATTGTACTACAGCAAGATTTTGCTCAAGACCACAGCTTTACCTTCAATATGCAAATGTAATCATTGCACCATTTAATTTACCTTTAATATCCCAATTACGGATATGTCAGTCAAGCCTGTATGCGTCTGCTCGTACAGTTTATGATTGGCTGATGTGCATCACAGCAGCAGCTAGTTTGATTGCTAATGCTCAATTAACTCACAGATTACCAGCTAAATACCAATTAGAAACAGGTTTGAAAATTTTAATTAGGCAAGATGTCACCTTTGCCACATGAATCATGGGAAAAGCCAAGAATTTGACTGACACTCTCATGATTTGCATTTTGAAGGAGACCGAAAACAATTTGATCAAGCCCCAGAGGAAAACTCTGCTGCTGAACAAATATAAACTCACCCTTTCTTGCACTTCTTATAGACTTTTCCAACCTTATCCAAAGGTAGTTCATACTTCTCTGAAATCTGGTGGAGAAAAAAAAGAACAAATCGATGTGAAATTATTGACAGAGACGTAAAAGCTTGAATAAACCTCGTGCTTACTCTTCCCTGCGCTATTCCTCAGTCTGTGATCAGTCAGGTCAAATTTAGAGAATACAAAACATTCTGCACTTTATTAACTGCAGGAAAAACTTGATATATACCTTAACACAGCAATATCCAGGGGTTACTAAATTGTCTTAAGCAATAATTTTAATTTAACAGTTAAAATTTGAGCACTGTTGTTCGTCAGTGTCTGGTCAGTATTATTTAGCGAGAAATTCAGGATTGTGACAAAGCACCTTTGCCAATGATAGATGCAAAAAAAAAAATGTTTCCAAGTAACAATAAGCAATAAGAAGCACTGTAAGCTGATCAGCTGGTTATAACTGCCAGTTGTCTGTCAATGTAAAGTTTAGCCCGTTACCCTGAAAACAGACGCTCACTGCTCTTGAAATACACACTGGACTTTGACCTCAGTGGCAGCTTGCCTCACTGCCTGCCAGACTCCTTTAACAATTTGCTCAATTTAAGCATTTAAAAATGATTAATGATTTCTTACAACTCATTTGGCAAACATTTGCCATTAACCTGAACTCTAATTGACATGAAACCGACATCCAAAAACAGTTATTCTGGCCTGGAATAGAAAAGGGGGGCGCCGCAGCTGCAGCGTTAATATCAGAGAGGTGAGTATTTCAACTTTACATGTTTCCTTGATCTCAGATGACACGTCATGGTCATTTTAGGATTTATTACAAAAAATATAATAAGCACACATTAGCAAACTTCATTAGCACACTGGAACTGAAACTGCCTGAGCATCATTAGTTATTGGACTAAAATATTTCAAACTGTCTGGGAGTTTGAGAAATCCAGTTCTGGTAATGTTTGTAGTGAAAATAGCTATGATAGAGCTGTCAAACAACCAATATTATACAATAGGTTTTGTGACACTGAAACAAAATCTTTCTCTATTTGATATGGCAACCTTTTATAAAATGTTGCAGTAAGATAAACCCATGAATGGTAATTGATATAATGGTGTTATTTACGTTTAAATCTGTGGCATCCCTTTCTGTTTTTTATGGACAAATAAATGTACAAATTATATGAATATACAACTGATAATTGTATTTAAAACAGAAGCATGAGGTGCAATACTAGTCATTACCAAGTATAATGAACTGAATACAACTTACAGCCTCCACCAGGCCTTTCAGCGTGGGATTCTTCAGCATGAGGGCATCAAACACCTCCTCTGTCTCTTTGCGCACGTACAGCAGGACTGTGTGGTGAAACGAGAAAGAGGAGATGGAAAGGCGTCAAAGCAAAGCACGCATGTTCATGGATTGGACACAAAAACAGACCCAAATCTGGCCTCCAGCGAAAGTCACTGGCAGGCGTAAAAGCGTGTGTCTGCGTCAGGCTGAACAGCTCGACTGCCGGTTTGGTTCGTGTGTGGGTTTTGGATTTCAAAGTGGTGAAGCTCAACCACAAGCACACATATGTTTAATCCATTAGAAGATTTGTATCTATAATGTATAACCCTGCAGGGTTATCCCTAAAGGGATCATTCAGATTATTAGAAGTGCGGCTGTATGAGGTATTTAACAATAGTCAGTGTCAATAATAAATATCATTATAAAAAAAATCAATGCTAGTGTATGCTACATTTAAAATATTTTCACTGCTGTTCTTTGCCATTAGAAAGCCTTTTCTAATGGAAAACTGCTGTTATATGAGCCAAATATTGCTCTCTCCATACCAACCAAACTCCATGGGTGAAATTTGTAATTTTACCTCACAGAAAAAGGAACAAAAAAAAAAAAAAATCTGATTGAGGCAGTGGTAGACCAGCAACTCCCGTATTTTGCGAGGTTAAATGACTGATTCCACCAATGGCACACCTAGAGAGCGCACTCATGATACGTGGTTGTGAAGAGACACAAACAGAAGGACAGATCTCGGTCTCAAAATACATCATGCTCTAAATAGATTTTTATCGTATTGTTTTCCAGCCTGTTGCAGGAACTTGTGATATTTGTGGCGTCTAAATACAAGACCTCCTTCTGTTTTTAAGTAAGCTTCTATTTAAAGATGTAACTGTGTGCAGAGGAGTTTTCAGCACTTTACGTCATCTGTATATGGAGTAAAACCAGATAAAAAGAAGAGAAAGAAAAAGAAAAAAAAGTGTGGTGGTGTTTGGTTTCATAAAGCTACAGCGTATTCTGTATAGCCACAGTTTTGCTTCGCTCGTTGTGGTGTGGAGCTGCCGTGGATAACTCTAATTGAGACAGACATCATTTGAAAGAGGCTGTTCAACACGTGATTGGCAGTCCTCACTTTGAGACGTCAACGTGGTTACTTCCAAACCACCACAAAGCTCCCAATCGTCTCATTGGAAAACCATGACAGCTTTTCTGGAAAGATTATAAAACATCATACGTGTTTTTACTGAATTTAGAGAATTTTCGAGGAGAGGAGAATTTAGAGATTCCAGACTCAGATTGGGATAATTTCCTGTGGAGTTGAACCCCTTTTAGTAGTAGAAGTTAAGTAGTTAAGCTGTAGTTTAATTACTTTTCATTGTGAAGCAGCTACCAGCTTGGTAAACTACTATTTCAGAGTAGTTTCCCCAACACTGCTTATGGTTTGGCATGAGTTGTGAGCATTTCAAAGACAACCAAAGATTGATTTTATTCCATTTGAAGGAGGCCATCACAGAAACCTCCTAGCTTCACAGAATCTTAAATAAACTAACTTTAAACTAACTTTCCCAACTTTAGGATAACTGTTAAGCCGCCCTTTATTTCACTTTTCCGTCTGTAGTCGTAGGTAACTCACTATCTAGCTAACCGTAACTGATGGTTGTGTTCGCTAACAGTAGTTAACAGTAGTGTCCACTAAGTAAAAGTAGTAGATAGTAGTAGAAGTATTTGATAACGGTAGAATTAGGTAACCATAGCTAATGGTGGCGTTTGCTAACAGTATGACCCAGTAGAAGTGTGTGGTGTTGGCTGTATCTGTAGAGACCCTGCCCTCTGCCTATATTTCTTTATTTTTTCTTCATTGTTTTGTTGTGCTTGGGAAGTTTCACCAACCCAAAATGCTGGTATTTGAAATCCTGATGTGTTTAGGAACAGCTTGGACTAATCCTACTGACTCTACCTCTAACGTAAGATGGAAGTTTCTGTTGATGAGGTGAACGTATCCAGCATTTCACAAGAAAAGAAATCTGAAACATATACATTATTTTGTGTAACAGGAGCATCTGGTGATCCCTCAGTTTTTCTTAAAACTTCTTGAAACTTCACTTCAGGTGTATTCATGCAGAATATGTCTGAGACTGGCATGAAAAGGTCAAGGTAAAGTCCAACTCTTTAAAACTTTCTTCCTCTTCGTAAAACACATCTTAAAACTTTTATTTACATATTTTACTATTGGAAAGAAGCTAGCTGCACTCCTATGAATAGGATATAGGGTAAAGGGCACAGGCTTGTTTGCATGTGTGTGTGCACGTAGTGATCAGTGGTATTTTGTTGGGTCAGTGGAGGCCTCGGGCACGTGTGTGTGTGTTTTGAAAGACCTGGAATAATCACATGGCCCAGAGACAGTATGTGTGTGTGTGTGTGTGTGTGTTAGGGGGGGAGTTGTCTTCAGAGGCAGATCACAGCACAGACACACACACATGCATATGCACGTGCACACACTGACCATCACTCAAATACTCCTGATCAGCATGTCAACAGTGAATGCATTACACACATACCTTTCTTTGGTTCCTCCACTCTTGCCATCTTGTTTGGGGGCGACACAAACTCATCATCACTGAAGGGTAATCTCTTCATGCCCGAGCTGCAGTGGACACACACACACACACACACAGAAATCAGTGCTTAAATGCCCTTAACAACCAGCTAACAGGCTATAAAACACACACAGGCACAAAGCCAGCGGGCATTTCCTAGAAACATCAGCCCTGAATGCCTTTTACTGCGAAGGTACCAAAGGTTGTCTCATTTCAAAACTACTAAAAAGCAAGTCAAAAACTCACCTTTCCTCTCCATCTTCTGTCGAGAAAGGCTGCAGAAGAAACAGAAATGGAGAAATTAACTTGTGTGCATTCATGGTAATAATTAAATATGATTTATCCTGCAATAAAAGTGTGTGTTTAAAATGTGCGACTTTGCAACTGCATGTAAATCATTCAAGCAGGTCGGAGCCAAAGTCAACAGCAACCTCCAAAAGGTCTCCCATTGTTGGCTCATTTATGCTTCTTTTATCACTGATAAATTGTTTTATCAGTGATAAATGAACTTGGTCAACACAAACCAGCTACTCAGCCATCTGGTTTATGTGGAGTAAAGTATTTCCAGTTACAGCTGGAGAAACAGTGATCAAAGTACTGGTGTGAACCCTGACAGAGGGTCACACGACTATTTTCAGGTTTTTATTCGATAGGATAAACATGTGGTTGAGATTTGATCAGTTTTTCCTCTTTATGTGACTTAATTTTCTTAGGAAATACAGAATACTAATAAGCCATGTTCCTCAAATTCTTCTTTTAATGATATAGGAACAAGCAAGGCCATTTTATTTCTATAACACCTTTAAAACAGAAAGGCGTTTCGAAAAGCTAAATAAAGTCTATTCACATAGAATAAAATTGGATTTTAAACCAGATAAACTGCACAGAGGAGTATCAAGGTAAGGCATAAGTATTAGTATTAGTGCCAGATGTAAGAAAAAATAAATCAGAGGAGGAAGATTTTTTTGAGATTTAAGTTGAAATGATGAGAATAAATTTGAAATATTACTTTGACTTTATTCTCAAAATGATATTTCAACTTAAGGTCAAATATTTCAGCATTTGACTTAATTTATTGTTAAAATGAAAAGCGAAAATCTTCCTCCTCTCATATTTTCCCCTTATGCCTGACTCTAATACTCTTCAATAATGAAGAAAAATACCAATATACATAATATGGTAATAGGCCAGAAATACAGTTAGTGCATGAAAAACCTCAAATCAGTTAATTATTTCAAATAATGCATACAATCAGTCAAAAACATGTTGTCTTAATTCTTGTAAAACTGCCTTTTTGGAGGGTCTTTTGCCATGTGACTGTATTGATCACGGGCGTTACTGTTAATAGAATTCTATTTCTAGCTGGTAGGTAAACCCTGAGTTTATCAGAAACTGACAGCGGTTCAGTCAGGTTCAATGTCACCGGCAGCACCAAAAATAACCTACTGTCCCAACTTGAGCCTCGCTGGTGCAAAGTAAACTTTGTGAAAGTGGGAGAACAGGAGAAAGAGAACGTGTGCTCACAATTTGGCCAGGAGGGGGCACTCAAAACCTACAAATAGTTAAGTTTCTCAGCGTTCTTCCTGCAGAATCATTTTGCTCATTGTGCATGTCACAGAAAACACGAAAAGTGTCTGAAACGGTCCAAAAAACTAACGCCAGGTGTACGTGCACATGCACCTGTGTGAGTGTCAAGTGACGTGTTCATCCTGACCGGACGAAGCTCAGAGTTCAGTCACAGAGCAGAGGGCTGCTGCTGGTCAACTCTGATAAAAGCCTGTCAAGCTGCATGCATGCTTAAGGGCACAGTTCGGATTATTTGAAGTGGGGTTGCAGGAGGTATTTATCCATAGACAGTGTATTACTGTGTGCTGCTATAGACAGGATCAGCAACAAAACATATTTGAGCCATTTTTAAAAAAGGGCCACCTAAAAAGTTAATTTAGAATATTTTCACTGCTTTACTTTGCTGTCAGACAGTCTGAGTCACATAATAACACAAACAAATTAACCGACTGAAGTAGTGGTAGACCAAGTGGCTAAAATATGTTTTATTGCTGAGCCTGTCCACAGCAGTACATTGCTTAGCCTCCTACCGCAGTACTTCTGCTGATTCACTGTAGGTAGTGGTATAGTATTAGTATGCTTCAAAAAATTCAAACTATCCCTTTAAAACATGCAGTTAAAAGTCTGCCACATCCGCATCCACGCATCATTAATAAAATTGCAGTCCTCTCTCTATCTCTAAATCTTCTTTTTTTTTTAATTTTCCTCTGAGCATATGAACAAATTTACGTGGTGGCACAGGTAGTATTTTCTGAACCAGCCCGGTTTGTTTTGAGTCACTGGTAAATGATTCATCCTGTGAGTAAGCAGTTTGAAATACAGCCATCAGTATGTCGGACTCCTATCAGAGCTGGAAACTAGAACTCTCTGTTCCTGCCAACTACCAAGCAAGCAGGTCACCTCGACCCAGCTGGCTGAAGAGTGGGTGTAAGCTGAAGTCTGTTTATGGACCACCTAAGATGCCAAGAAGGGTACGTGAATGTGGCAAAAACAATGTTCATGGTCGGAAATCACATACGAGTCATGTGATTCCATGCTGTCCTGAACAGTGCCGGTGTTCTTAAAGTTCTGTGTGTGTGTGTGTGATTGGCACTTACATGGCGCTGGAAGGAAGAGAAGTGAATGTCGGGAATGAACAGGACAGGTTGGGTCTCAATGTCCGTCATCATCTTGAAAACAGTCACATCGTGTTTCTGGAGGATGGGCACTTTGACATCTACAACTGGGAGGAAAAGACACAACAGGGAATAGTTCAATGAGAAGGACATCTTTTAAGGACACATGGTGGAAGCAAAACAAGCTGTAAACACAACATTGACTTATTATCACCTTATAACGCTGTTACAGCAAACATATTAGCACAAAGTCGTCTGTTTACACACCCAGTGTTTATTTAGAGTCATGTTTCTGAGCAGTAGTCACTCTTTTTTTTTTTAACTCCTGTGGGAAATATTTGGCTGCTGAACGCTCCACTACGTTCACAACTTTGCCTGTCTGCTGTTTGGAGTGTGGCAGGTAGCTTGGAGAGGGTTTATTCAAGCTTTTTGTTTTATCTGAAAATAGCACCTAATGTGGCTGGAAACAGGAAACAGGAACTGCAGAGTTGGATGATATTTCTCTGTGTGTTCATCACAACGTGCGTTATTTGAGAGATTCTGTAACACTGTGAAACTCTAACAGTGTTTTGTGGACTAAAAAAACAAAACCCGACCCTCGATCGGTATGAGGGTGACTAGATAATGACTGAATTTTCATATTAGGGTGAACTATCCCTTTAACAATAATACTTTACAGAATAAACAACTTACATTGACATTATTTAGTGAACTTATTGTAGTACAGTTATTTTAGGATTTAGGCATGACTTTTTTTATGCATGAGTGATTATATATATATATTTTAATGTCACATATTTCCTGCAGTACGCCAAAGTCCCTCTCGGGGTACTTGTACCCACATTTAAGAAGTAAAGTGCTGAGTGACTCACAGGCCAGGCCGGGGTTGAGCTCGGCAACCTTCCCTTTCCGGCGGGACTGCTTCCTCTCCTCATCTCGGATCTTCCTCTCGGCTCCCTTGTCACAGAAGACTTTGATCTGGCAGTAGGCGCGGTGGATGGGCTTGTTGCTGCGGTTGTTGTAGCTGTAGGTGTCGATCTGCAGGTTCAGCGGCAGACCCTTGACGCCCTTCTGAGAGGAGAAGTCTGTGCTCAGACAGTTGACGGAGATGAAGATCTGTGGAGAGAAGACAGGACAAATGAGAAAAAGACGATGGAAACCAAGAAAAAATGTCCAACTTCACCTGTACAAAGTTTAAGTTTTGTCACTTTAATTATTAATTTAACTTTTTAACTGCTGTTTGTTAAAACATCATTTCATTAAGACACTGAGGATTTCACTTTGCATCATCCTAAAACACTGAGGGCCTTCCTGCTGAGGCCTCATTCAGTGTTCTGAGTCGCCCTCTTTTGGTCAAATATAGTAATCACAGGCTCATATTTTTGGCCTGATGTGGACATGTTTCGTTGTCCTCCTGGTGCTTGTATTGAAAACAGGTTGGCATTGTGTCAACAAGACACACTATCACAACAGAGAGTTTGGAAACACCTAACAGAGAAAATCCACTGATGTCACTGATATTATAAAGATTATAAAAAGTCAAAAGAAAATGAACTCTGTGAATGGATCTGTGCATAAACATAGTGTATTTAAAATGAGCTTCAATGAAAAATAGACAAAGACAAGTTGGGATAACAACTTTACAAGTAAATCTGCTCTATTTGTGTGTTTTACCACCTTAAAATGTTTATAATGATATTTAGAGTGATTATCACCATGCATGAGGGGAAAGGAGTTTAAAATGGCTTAACAAAGACAAAAATTTATGTTTATACTGTCACACATAAAGCTGAATGAAAATTATTGTCATCAAAAGATGTTTTTGCGGTAACACCAGTAAATTGCCCTAGAGCAGGTAAACATAAGGGAGGGGCTGCCTTTTGCAAATACACTGCAAATACAACATGCTGCAGATCAATCAGCCCAGGGACAAACCACACATACAGACACATGTTAACACACACACACACACACACACACACACGCTTCTTCATCTGTCGTTAAAGTATAAACAGACCATTTTTCAGACACCTAGCACTTCCAAGTGGTTTTGCTGTTCTGGAAAAATCAACGACAGGGACAGGACAGGAATATTTTTTGCGTTACTGGGATGGACAGAAGTGAAAATCCACTCCTTAAATGTGTGGTGAAAGCAAGACTTATAAGGAACCAATTTAAATAAGGATGGTGTCATTATAGAGAGCCTCAGTCACACTAGCTATACCTAACTAACCTAAAAACATGAACTGTAGTTAATGACAAGAGACGTGTTATTTATTGATCCCATTTGAACTGTGCCACAAATCCCACATATGTTTGTTAATTCAAAGGAGAATATTTCAAGTCAAGACAGTTTCAGTTTGTTGTAAAACTGTTGAAGTGTAAGACTGTAAAGAAACATAATTAGTAAGACTACACACCTAGAAGTTCATCTGATGTGGCACTTAGGCACATGGTAATTCAAACTGGAAAAAAAAAAAAAAAATTCTCATGTCATTAGCTACATTCATATTTTTTTTCCCCCGAAGTAAGACCTCATGGGCGACACCGGAAAGGGAGGGACTTCACCTCTCTATTGAGGAGATGCTCAAACAAAATGTGGCAGGGCGGTGCTTCCAAAATTACACAGACGGTGAAGTCATGAACACACACAAGGATGAACATCCTATGGCCTCGAGTCATGGGACAGTTAGACCCACATCCTGGTTCGTGTGCGTGAGTGTGTGACTTTATTTATGTTAAGCGTAGCCTACAGAGATGAGCGCCATGTTGTCTCTTTGTATGTTTGTTGGCGTGTCAGTCGTCCTCCATCTCAGGCTGACAGTGGATGAGTGCCAGAGAACGACATGAGGGTCAACAACAACTGGGAAAAAAAATCAAGACTGGAGGAGGGGACAGGAGCGCCTCCTTTCTGTCACCTCTGCTACCTGCTGAACAGGATTTTATTTGTTAGCTGTCCAATCCGGCCCTTGTCCCCCCCACAGAGTTTCCTCATTCCTTCACTCTTTGTCTGAGAGCAAAAATATCCTCACACACACACACACACACAGCATCACAATAGTGGTGACAGGCAGGTTGGACCAGTCAAGAATGTATATGCACAAAGCAGGAAGACACACATGCACACACACCTCCACGTCTCTACGCAACAAGACTAAACACTCAAGGTAGCGGTGACAGCATCCTCACTCTTCTATTTAAGCTCTTTATTTTCTCTAATGACTGTTTTAGAGGATCACAATGAACAAACTGGCTGATGATCACGGACAAAGGGCTGTCAACACCTGAAACCTTCATTCTGGTCTGTGGCACAAACCACGCAGGGCCTTAAAAAAGGAGGAGTCGTCTATTTTTGGCTTAAGTGTGTTGATGTGAAAAGTTCAAGGCTCACATTAAGAGTTCAAGGCAAGGAAGTTATACGGAAACCTGGGATCACCAGTGATCCTGTGGACTAAACACTGCACCTGTTCTTGCGTGAACACTGGAGGGCAAACACCAGCTCTCGCACAAGCACGTCATTTTGTTTATTTGTGTGTGTGTGTGTGTGTGTGTACATGTTTCCATAACACTTTCTAAGAAGGTCTATCTGTATTGCATTGTATGCACATTCATAATACATTATAATACAGTAATAAAGATTTATAAAGCTCTTTCTAAATTTTTCTTGTCATGCATGATAAGTTATAACAAGGTTTATAAAGTATTACAAAGGATATGTACGTTGTACATTATCTCATTTATTACACAGCTACTTTAAAAAAAAACAATAATCTGACACAAAATCTTAATTAAAAAATGATTTAATTGCTTCTGCTAATTTGACATAATAATACATTTTATTACACAGCTTTATTAAATAAATTTGTCCTACTGGTCAGTCATGCCATTCTAAGGTCTTATTATTTCTATATATCAGACTGTTGCTATGAAGAATAGACAGTTGCTATGAACATAGTTGCTATGGATCATAGACTCTAAAGGAGCAGTAAAATAATTTCTGAATCTATAGACTCCTTTATAAAATAACATTAAAAAAAGTTCTCTATGTGGCTTTATAACTGGCTAAAATTATTGCTGTTATAATGTGCTGTGTAATCCAGGACTCGGATTAGTCTCGCATGAGGGTATAAAGCATTATGAATGCTGAACTTACATAATGTCAATCACTTAATACAACTGTACTTAATAAATCTTGTTACGAGTTCTCATGCATGATATTAAAGATTTATATTTATTGTTATAAACCCTTATGAGTGAATTTTTTCTTATGAATATGTTTATAATGCAGTATAGACATGATCTTCACAGAGAGTGTTACCCATGTTTCTTTTATTGTCTTACTTTGGCCTCCTCATTGGTGTCCCAGGTGAAGGAAATGGCGTTGTAGGAAATCTCCTCGATGTTGCCAATAGTGTTGAAGCTCTCTTTGTAGTCAGCTGTGACAGCAAACAAGAGTTTAGTGACTAATTTAGTAGCAGAGTGAGCCAAACCAGCAGTTTCTTAACTCAACAAAATACAGTCAGAAACAAATCAGCAGTTTTATTTATGTTCGCTAAAGCTGCGTTTCTGGGGACATCACTTTGCCCTCAGAAAAGTCCCTGCTGGATGAGTTGCACTTTCCAAAAGTACTGGAACCTCAGGGGTGGGGCTTGCAGCACTCAATATGTCTGATTGGTTGAGAAGGCCAACTTGCAGCATTTTATGTCAGCCACCATTCTGAAATATATGCAGCCGTAAACTAGCAGCATGACTTGAATCTCCTCCATGATTATTGTGTTGCACTGTTGCATAAATGTCATGTAAAACAGCTGTCACACGGGCTGAAGGAACCTTTTAGTTCCTGGGAGTAAAAGTTCCCGGTACCATGGGTAGAAACACGACTTAAGTTACTTTATGACGTGCAGAAGTTTTAAAGGCTGCAGATTTAATCCCAAACCGATCCAACTGAACTGGCACAACCAAACAACACGCCTTTTCCTGTCAGTTGTAACTAAGCTGCCCTTTAAACCAGCCACTTAACTGTGCAGACACAGGAGGATTAATCAGCTTGATCTATGATGACAAGTGAGATGAATCATTGGATGTTTGAAATCACGACCATCTGGGCACCAGCAGTGTTTCACACATCACATTTGAGTCTATCTGAACCTATTGCAGTTCTCTTGTTCTGCCAAGTAGTACATTTACAGTATTTTTAATGTAATTGACAGTTAAATTAAAAAAAAAAAACTTCTTACCTATGTCCAGACATCTCTGTTTGGCAGTGTGCTGTCTGGAGTGCCAGTACTTCCAGTGTTTCAGCTGATCATCTCTGCACTTCTCCTCTCCAAACACCACCATCACTACACTCTGGTGGATGGATTAACACACAGTGACAAATTTAATATGTTATTATGGTATTCAGCACGCGATCACTGTCAATAAATCCAAAGCTGTTGCTTGTTTCAGGTTTATTTTTATCTGTCTTTCTTACCCTGACTTTGGTAATGGGTTGGTGAATGCCTTTGTTGTCGACCTCCCTGAGGGTGATGGGGTAAAACTGGCCCTTGTTCAGGTATGTCATTGTCCCGTCACCTGTCTTCTGACGCAGAGACTTGGATGCCTCGAGGGTGTACTCGAAATTATTCCTAAAATATGGGGGCAATAAAAAATCATGAATAAAACATCAAGAAAAAGCATCTGTTATCTGCAAAACAGGATAACAATGCAATAACACTATTCAATAACTTGAAATGGCATGATTTAGCATGATTCATTTAGCCGCTGCAGCTAAATGTGTGACCTAAAATGTGTATGTGGCCTGTCAGATAGCGCCCGTGTGTGTGTGCAGGCTCTTGTCTTTCACACAGAGGGGGAGTCTGGTGTCTCCCCTGTGACTGCCATGAATGAGGCCATTCTGCAGTGTTGTGTCAAAAGCTGAATGGAGGTGGAAGTCGGGCGGTGGGCCGGCGGCAGCGCGACTTACCCCGGCACAGTGTCAAACTGAGGGTACTCGTCAGGCGTCATGGAGGCCATGCGTAACTGGAGATCCCCTGGGAAGGAAAACACCTGCAGCACACACAAAAAAAAAAACAGATAAAGTGTGAAGTGAGGCACAGGAGAAAGAGGATTTTAAACAGCTACTTTTAAAAAAAATAAATGATTTATTTTCTAATTCACCGGCAACCATATCAGAAACTTCCTACGTTATGTCTTTAATTGAGTCTAAGATAGGATTTTTCCTACTTTGGTTTTACAAAAGCAAATCCTAACTGTCTGTCTTACTCCATTGTATCTTATCTCAGGTTAACAAAGCACCCAACAATTTTTACATCTGGCCTCACCACTTGAAGACAGATGAGTTAGATGTGTTGCTAACATCTGTATAGAAACAAATATTTTCTTTTTTCGGATATTTACAGCAATGCTAACACTGGAGAGAGCAGAGGGTTGCAGGCACAGTCTGCGCTGTAGACGAGGAGCAAAATGGAACACGTCCTTTAACTACTGTTAGCTAACACTCCCAGAGGCTACTGTAAGCTAACACTACTTGCTAGTTAGTAAGTAAGTTAGCCACTACTGCAGGTGGGAAAGTGAATGGCAGCTTAATGGGTATCCTAAAGTTAGGAGAGTTTATTTTAACTTTGGAAAGTTAGGATGCTTGAGGAACACAGTTATCTAAAGTTAGGACAGGGACATTCTTCTTAAAAACTTTTCATCTGTAATGTTTTATTTTTCCTAATCAAGCCCTAAACCAAATTACCATGGTAACCAAACAGTTAAGACAGGATCTGCAAGTTAGGAAGTTTCTGTGATATGGCCGCAGAGGAATAGACAGTATTTTCATTTTAATGCCCCTCAGCTCAGGGTTTTTATTAATTTGTTCTTCCCCTTCATCCCCATTTCTTTGAGTTTAAATGGCTCTTCCTTCATGTTGCTAACCCCCCTTGCCCCCTCCTGTACAGGGGTTTTGTTGGGTTACTCTTTTCTAAGGTAATTCCCCTCCAGGTTAAATAGAGAGAGAGAGGACAGAGAAAGGGCTTTGGCTATTGTAGGAGAAAAGTACAGCACTTTATTGTGTTGGTGAGACAATGGCATAATAACACACTGGCCGCTATTTTGGCATGTTCAAATAAAACCAGGGAAGGCTGAGCCCACCGCTGGCTCCATGGGATCAGGTGAATATCCTATTGTCTGATGGGAGAGATCTGAGAGAGGAGAGGAGAGGAAAGCGAAGGAGAGGAGGAGGAGGAGGAGGAGGAGGGGGTTGCAGGGAGAGCATTAGTGAAGAGGGGGATCGAAACACACACACACACACCTCCTGGGAACCATCCTTGAAACTCTCGGAGAAGGTGGAGTCGGGGGGCGTGCGGGACTGAGTGCTGGGGCTGAACTGGACGCCGTTGTGGGCGAGCTGGCGGTCAAAGACGCCCACGTGACTGTCGTTTTCGGTGCAGTTGTTTGGTATGGTCACTGAGAAGCCGTGGCTGGGCACCTCTGTCTTCACGGGTGGAAAGTTTGGCACGGCGGCGATGGAAACTGTGACAGTCGTGTCTGAAAAGACAAAATCGGTAAAATATAAGTATAAGAAGTATTTTTCCTCTGGCCTTTCGTACTACTTATCCAGGTCTGTGGATTATCTTGACAAGACATTCATCTCTACAGCCGATATCGCCAAAACTCAGTAACTCACGCCAAAACTATCTAGATGGATAAATGGCACGACAGGCCAGCAGAGAACTGTGTAACTGTCACTTGTAAGTGTTGTTTGGTGAGAACAGACCTGGTGAAGCGAACTGGCTCCTCTTGTCCTGGGCGAGCTGAAGAATATTGAAGGGGCCCTTGAGGACCTGGATCCGGCTCTCCATACCAGCTTCCTGAAGTGGAGCTATGGGATGTCCGGCCTGGATCTGGTGTCTGCAACAAAGACAAATAGCACGTCTGTAGTATTGGATCGAAGGTGTTACCCAGCAGACTGTTTCTGTAAAAATCATTATAAACATAATGATAAGTTTTAATTTTGCACTTTATTGTGTCGTGCTGTACTTTTTAAAATTAGCTTCATTATATCTCAGTTTATCTTCTTTTCATGATGTTTCAATCTCTTATTAGCATCTGTTATAAACACTATGATACTTGTATTGGATAGCTGTTTTCAGTTTGTCTAAGTATAGGACTAATGTATCTGTCCAAGTCAAATAAAGCATAAATAAATAAATAAATAAATACATAGAGGACAAACAGGGAATGAGCCCCATTAGACAAAACTAACATATACCCAGACTTTAACACATATACATGCACATATGCATTCAAAACCTTTACTCTAAAAGAGTAAAATTTTTGTTGTCAACTAATCGATTATCATTATTTTCTCAATTCCTCCAAAGATGAATATGTGTGCAGTGTTAAATAGATTTTAATAAATAAGGCTGCATTCAGCTCCATCAAATACAAAATCCAGAGAATGTGAAGCAGCTTAAATCTGTCCATTCCCTTCACGCCATGGTTCCCCTCTGCTGTGCTTTTATTTTTAAAGGGGGGTGGTATCAGATGAGGGTTGCTGCTTACCTTTTGTTGGGATCCACATCACAGACCAGTGCCTCTGGCTTGCTCTGGGGTATTGTTCTCTTCTCCCTGGGCACCTGTATGGGAGGGTAAACACAGCCGCTCAGCGTCTGACCACATCACATCCAGCAGCCTGGGTCATCCTGCTGTCTATATGTGCAACTTGATCAGTTACATGACAGAGGCTCTGCCTCGCAGATGTTGTTTAATGGTTGGATGGTAAAAGCCTGTAAGGATTTACCTAATCCCCTGGCAAGAGATTCTCCACTTTTGATTTATGAGAAAAGAGCTCAGAAGGTTGCAGAACTTTCTCCTGCGTACCTTATAGTAGTCGTAGAGCAGGCCGAGAGCTGCGGCGCTGTCCTCGTCTCCGTTTATGCTCATCATGGCCTTGGTGGCAGCTGTCAGCGGGTTCTCCAGAAATGATTTCCAGGCTTCATCCTCTGTGGTGAAGGGACGACGCTGGCCGCCATAACCCGGTTCATTCTGGAGAACCAGGACCGCACGTTTACTGCAAGAAGACGAGAGTCTCATAAGTCACTGTGCAAAACCAAATATTTAGATGTCAGTGTTTTTTTAATGCGGAATCTTCTTATGTGATATGCTTTAAAACTTTTTATCACATGATGTTTCAAACCAACAACAACTCAAAGCATCACTTCTGATATACTGTATGGACACTGATACATGTTTGAAAGAGCAGGTACAGACTGCACCAAGAAAAAATAATCATATTTTAGTCAAAAAGTCAAAAGTCAGCAAAACTAGATTTAATATGAGTAAATCCATATTTGAAACTAAGCACAGTTCTGTTTGTTGTAAAGTAATATAAGTAACGGGTAAATTGAAATATGGGGATGTTTTATTACCCAAATCACAATAAATGAAAAATAAACTTGAGCGTCGTTGAGACCTAGTAAGTATAAAAAAGGAGGAAAACTTTTGGCTGCTCTGTGGGTGTTCACTAGCTAGCTATAAAATTCTTAAAATGAAACTTCACATCATGTTTCTAGCTACCTAAAAAGTTAAGAAAGCATTACATTGTTTGCTAGATGACTAAAAGAAAAGCTTTACTTTCTCCTCCTTTCATAAAGACTTGTTGGCTGAATTTATGGAGTAATATGGCCAAATAATAGAGGATTAAAACAGACAACAGCACAGTAAGGAAAAAAGAATTGGCAGACTGTTTAAACAGATCAGCTGGAGCAAAAGAAAGAAGAAATGAGTCGTTAAACTCGATTGGGTTAAATCTGTCCCTTAACTTTCTTTAAGCAACTTGAAAATTTAGAGTAAAAGATAAATTGAGGTTTAAATGTAACCATTCTTAATTTTAAGCTAGTCTAAAAGTTTGGTGTGTAAAGAATTGAAGTTAAACCATGATTAAAACCGGTTTATTTTAAATTAAATGAATCCTTGTTGGTACAATGGCGCCATAGACTCCATGGGTTTAATGGCTTTCAGCGAGTTCACAAAGCCAAGACCTACAATCACGGCCTCGTTCAAAACAGACAAACGGGTTATAAGGGCTAGAGATCCACCGCGTCAATCTCTTAATCTGCGAGACCAGTTGTTCAAGCTTTTCAATGATTGTGCAACAAATCTCAGCCATCGAACCACCGAGGCGTCTCGAGAAAAAGATGCTCGACAGGCTCGTCCAGTGAGACAACTCTGGTTCGGGGAACACTCATTGGCTGAGAGGGTGACCGCAAATGACGTATCTGACCCGGCCACATTCCTGTGTTTTTAATCAGCGGCGTACTACTGTTTTCGTAAGAGAACCTGTTTGTGAAAAATACGTTTTTTTATGCGCAGTCACTGCCTGCGTCTTTCTCGTTCCTCTTCCTCTTTCATCGCGTGACGTCTCCAGAAGAGTCGTTGCTTTGTAAACAGGACTTAGTCGGACCAACAAGAATACACCACCTTGAGTTTTTTTGTGT
The DNA here is from genome assembly GCF_056507025.1 of Lutjanus erythropterus. Lineage (NCBI taxonomy): Eukaryota > Metazoa > Chordata > Actinopteri > Lutjaniformes > Lutjanidae > Lutjanus > Lutjanus erythropterus. The sequence continues at coordinate 13,263,237 of NC_139334.1, forward strand.
CTCATCTGCTTAAAGTTGATTTAATGCGTTAATTTAAGTTCACTGAATTTAAAAAGGCATGAAACTACGATGCAAGTGAGAAAATACTAAGCATTTCAAACACTGAGCTTCTCTATTTACTGTAATGTTCCATGTTTGCTCAGGTTATGTTTACTTAGACATGTTAAGCCCAGTGACTAAAACAAAGTAAAGACATTAGTTGAGCTCTTGTTATTAAAGTTTCATCTAGATCATTAACTTTACTCATCAGAATAACACATCTTAAATCATCCTGCCACTAAATCCTGATTTTCTGCCACATTAAAGTCATTATGACAAAGTGTAAACGGACTGGCTCAGTTTCCACGTCGAGTATCTACAACAAATACAGCTTTTTTCCTCTCAATGGTCAGAGCAAAGTGATAATTAGTAATCCTATATCTAATTGTGCTGTTCATAAAAGGCAACCTGATAAGATCCATTATTTACTGGCAATAAAACTCTAAAGAAATGTAATCCATTAACAAGACAAAACAAAGAAGAGTTTTTTTTCAGACAGAGATTAAAATTAGATTTCACATGTTGGGAATAAAGTCATGAATTCACAGATGTCTGTCACTGTTAAATATTGTAAGTATGCTGAGTGTTCCTGCAGTCAGACTAACCTGAAGTTTGCTATTTTGGAACAACTAATTTTGGACTAAGTATATTTTAGTTGTAATTAAATTGTAGAAAAGCACAATTTTAAGCATATTTAGTGCTAAAGTGGAACAACTTCATGTAAGCCTGGCACACTTAAAGTGTGTATATATAGACATGTTTGTTTAATGACATTTAAGTTTACCTTGTTTATGCTACTTTTCCAGAGTACACAGCAGTACAGCTTTATAATAAACATGCATACTTAAATACACCTCTGATCAAGAGATATCAAAATAGAGATGCAACAATTAATCAATTCATTAATTATTAAACTGTCAGTTATTACTGCAACCATTCTGATTTCAATAAACGATCAGTTTAAGAATTAAAAAAAAAAAAAAAAAAGTCAAAATTCTCTGATTGGAGCTTCTTAAGTGTGATTATTTTTTGGTTTCTTTACTCCTCCCTGACAGTTAACTGAAAATCTTTGGGCTGTAAACAAGACATTTGAAGACGTCATCTTGGGCTTTGGAAAACACTGGTCGACATTTTTAATCAAATTCTGACATTTTATAAAGCAAACAACTAATCAGTTAATCAAGGAAGTAACTGCCCAATTATTCAACTATGAAAATAATCATTAGTTGCAGCCCTAAATAAAAATATAGACTTTTCAAACTTCTTACCAAACTATCATTCCACTATACTTTTTAAAAGTGCACAAATGTACAATTTACAACACACTTACAATAAAGTACACTTGAAATATACTTTAAATTAGGCAAAATAAAATAAAATAAAAATAATAATACAAGTATACTAGTAATAACTTTCTAATACACTAAAGTAAACTACTTTTTCACTTGGGAAGAACATTAAAAAAAACAACATATTTTTCTGTATTTAGAGAAGTTTGTATATGGTCTCTGATTTTAGACACTAAACATTTTGGTGGTGTGGAGTAAAAAATATAACCTCATATAGCCCTGCGCTTGCTTACATTGTCTGTGTAAGTAGTCGGGCCAACGCCTAGCAGGTGTACAGTTTCACCCCCCTCAAAAGTCTCCTTGTCGTTTGTCCTCAAAAAAAAAAAAACATACAGAATATAGGCTGAGCAGCGTGAAAAATACTAATCGGGTTTTTTTGTGTGTGTGTGTGTGTGTGAACCTGTTGATTAAACTCTTACTTGGCAATAAAAACCACAAGCAGAGGCGGTTTTCTTTGACTGACAGCTCCCTGCTGAGGTCCTACACAAACATCATTAAGACTATCCACATAACTGTTGGAGCTTAAAGCAAAATCAAACAGCAAACCGCCCTTCATCGCTATCACGGGACACTTTTTATTCTAACAGGCGCCTCGGCTCGCTCGCACGACAGGTGGAGGGATACACCTGTACAGGCTTGAACATGACAGGTGAAATGAGCGGAGTTACACCATGGGAAACTATTTACGTCTCCATGCAATCACTCTCCCGCTTGGCAGCCAGACTTTAGAGTAAACTTACCCTTAAAAATGAAGCCGTAATCGTCCTAAAATAATACTTAAATGCAAGATAAATGTCAGAATTTTAAATATCAAGGCTGCAGGTCAGAGGTAAAGCACTAATCCGTCTGTGCCATGAGCTCAAAAAAGTGCAAAAATGGTGTAAAAATCCACAAAATATTTAAAGTCAGTATTAACGAGCTTATAAAGTCGACCTGCTGTAATGTGCAGGCTATAGGTGGAGAGTCAGGACAACTTACTTGTCATGCTCCTGTGACATCTCGGTCGGTCGAACTGGACTTTCTAGTTGGTACTGAAAATCCGATCCGTCTTCTTTACCGTGGTGCTGGATGAGGGCCGCGGCAACAAACAACACAGTCCCCGACTGAGAGAACGGGTTTTGTCGGCTTTTCTCGCTTTTTTGGGGTAATGGTGAGAAATCGAGGCCGGTTTTACCTGTGACAGGACCGCGGATTGGATTACAGGTGGACGAGGGGGCGGGGCCGCGCTGTCAATTACCCCCTCTGAGATCGTGATTGGCTCAGCCGGTGGCCTACCTGGAGCTGTGGAGGGAGACGAGGTGAAGCAGTGGAAGAACAGGGTTTAACAGCTTTGATTTTATCATGTTACGTTTGATATTGTTGGAAAAATATGCAAATCTGACAATAAATTACAAAAAAAAGATGGTGATTGAAGGGTTAAAGTTTAAAATAGAACAAATAAATCATGATTGATGTGTGGAAGAGCTCTAGAAAATTATTATTATTTATGTACACAACTCAGGGTTGGGTGGTAATTTAAAAACCAAATCAAATATCAACATTTTGGGTTGGTGAAACAGCTGGAGTGCAACAAAACAATAAAAAAGCAGTGGTGGAAAGATTAAGTACAAGGACTAATACATTACTAAAATAATTAATTCAAATTGAACTCACTACCCATTCTACTCATTTATGACTTAAAAACTAAGTAGATAACGGTGTGATGCAAACCTAAGTACAGACTTGAAAATATAAATATACAAATACCCGAAAAATTTAATTTCTGTAATTTGAGTATTTGTAATGAATTACATCCACCGCTGAACATAAGAAAATACAACTACAGCTATCAGCACACACTTCTAGTGGGTCATAAGTCGGGCTGGTTACTGGTACTCAATAGCTTTAGAGTACTGAATGAAATAAATTTCTCCAGTCAAATGATACGTGCAATCAATCCTTTTGGTACCCAGATCTAGAAAACAAAAAATTAAAAGCAAAACTATTTTTATGGTTTTGCTCACAGCCAATCACCACAAGCCTTCTTCATAAAGAATAACATTTGGAAAAAGGTGTGAAATCAAGTGATCTGTTGGTATCAGTATCACTTAAAGAGTACTGGTATTGGTACTGGTATTGCAGTTTTTTACATGATACCCAGGCCTAGTCATAAGTGATGACTGATGATTGTCATATGAGTCTAGACTATGTTTTCTTTGGGAAATGTTGCAGATTATACCTTTAACTGTGGTGCTATTTGTCCATGGTTTTGGAACCAAGTTTCAGCGAGATGTCTGCCTTCTGTCTGAATTAGACAGCACTTGGCTTGTGGTGCTCAAACGGCCAAAAACAGTACAGTTGAAAAACTCAAAAGCAATGTCTCTGTCCAGAAATCATGACCCTGTTAATCAAGATAAACCACATAACCTTCAATCCCAGTTTTATGTAGGAACTACTTTTTAAACCTTTTTTTCTACGAGCAGTCTGTGGATTATCTTGAGTAACCCAGTGATGATTTCTATAAAGATAAACTACTGGAAACTCACATAAAAACAATCTAGATGGATAAATAAAAAGATAAAACTTGGAAATTAAGAATGCACCTGTATCACAAATGAATGATAAGTGATTTCTTGTCTAAGACATTGGAGAAAATTAAATTTATTTGTACAGTTGCATGTTTCGGTGCTAATTTAAGGACTGGAGAAGCAAGGAAGGCCTTGTTTTGAGCACAATCACTGCAGCATTATACAGTACATGGTTAGTAATGTAACTTATGTATGTGTTAAATAAGAACACTTGAACACATGAGATGTTCTTTCTTGACTTGAAATGATGGGTTAAATAAATACAGGACTGTGAGTTGACTTGACCTATCAAATTAAATTTCATAATAAATTAGATAACTTTGAACTAGTTATTTATTCTAATCTCAGTCGCACTCACATTTTTAAGGCAGCAGGTGAACTTGTGTTTTTCATTTGAACCTGTTTAAAATGACTTGCAGTGCGGGTGTCTGCAGATATCACTCCAATAACAGTCTTTACCCTAAAATCTGCAAAGTAATTTTTATGTAACTTATCTTAATAAGGATCTCTTCTTGCTTCCTTTTAGCTGACAAACGTACTACTCACTGTAACTTTGCCCAGTAAAAATGTAAACAGACTGGTTTCATCTGATTTCACGGAAAATCTGTCTCAGTGGCAGCCATTAGAGGGACAGTTCACCCAAAAATTAAGGTTGGGTTTAGGTTTTTTAGTCCACAGAACATTGGTGGAGTTTCACAGGAAAACAGAACACAAACAATGGAAGCGAATGGCAACCTGTTTTTAAATGTAAAAAAAAAAAAACAACAGGAAAAAAAACATAAAATGTGTTTATACTGCTCCTCTGGTGTAATCCAGGTCTCCTAAAGCCCCAACCTGCCAAGTTTACTTGAAAGATGTCATTTAAACCATGTTTTGAGTCTAAATCCTCACCGTCGATCCTTAGCTTGGAGCAACATTCACATGCATGTGCACACCGTCTGAAATGAGTGGGTCTGGTGTGACGGTGTGTCAGGGCTTCAGCGGTTATGCCAGACGAGCAGTATGAAGGCACGTTTGTTTTATTTGTTTTTTGTTTATTTCGTTTATTCATTTATTTTACATGAGTGTGTCGATAATGACAAAAGTTTCATTTTGAGGCCAACTATCCCTTTAAGAAGAACTAGTCAGAAACAGCTGATCTTTTTGCTGATGATCTCTTTAACTTATTAGGTCATATTGAGGCATCAGTAATAAATTGTGCTGGTTTCATAACCAGTTAAAAATTCCTTGTAGTAGCTTTAACATGAGATCTCTTTCATGACACAAAAAAATTCACTCAGTTTATAATGGCATTGACAAATAAAACTGTTTTCCAGTCTTGAATCAAGAATCAGATGCAATAATGTGATAATACAAACAGGTTTTACTTGCCATAATCATCCCTCCTGTTCACACACTATTCAACCTCTTTCTAAGATGATTCCTGTGTTAAAGATAAGGGACAAAATCCAATGATCAGTGCAGCAAAAATATATTCTGAAGTTTTGCTTTGCTAGCTTATATTGTTATATTGCTCTTATTTAAATGTATTTTACAATTTAAATTTTTATCCTGGCAATAATCCCCATTTTTTCTGTTGCCTTTTTTTTGTATCCTGATTATGTAATCCCATTACATGTAATCAATTACTCCACTATTTTATTTATTGAAATTAAAATTAATTTCAAAAAATAAAATAAGAAAATTAAGTAAAATAAAATGTATACATAGGTAAATTGAGTTTTTCTTGCCAGGAGGGCACCAAAGCACTGCCCCCTAAATTCTTGTTTCAGAAGACCCATCATGCAAACAAAATGTAAAGTATCTCAAGTTTCCCATCGTGCTTAACAGTCAGTAAACCTTCCTTTATGGAGAAATCCACCCACCTGTGTCACTGTTACCGGATGATGACATGACACAGAGAGTTGTTTACATTCTCCTGGAGGAGAGATTATCATCAGCCTGCACTGCTGCAAGTAAGAAGCAGGCAAATTTAGTCCCGAAATCTCCAGAAACATCAGAGGTGTGCAAATCAAATGATGTATTAGCATGCAACCAAATCTGGGGGTGCTCTCAACGGTTACTAAGTGGTATGAGACTGCAGCAAATTACTGTCATTGGAGAGTTTTTCTATGGAAGTTTGGCACAGAGACTTAGAATTAATTAGTTGCTTACTTTAAGTATTTTGAGCTCCTCTGACATGCTTTATTAACATTGCCTCGGTTCTTTATAATCCTCTACAACTAGCTGTGGGCTGATTGTGATAAAATAAACATAAATGTACAATAAAACCTTGAAACCTCAAAACACTGGATGAAAAGAAACACCCTGAGTGAAAACAAACAGCTTTGTTAGAGACAGAGAGGGTTTAAAAGATGCTATCAGCAATATTCAAAGTTTCTCCCTTTACACACACTGAAACTAACAGTAATCCCCCCACCCCCTCCCTCTCTCTCTCTCTTAGTCACACACACACACACACACACACACACACACACACACACACACACACACACACACACACACACACACAGAAACAACCTCCTGCTCCTGGATCCTGGTTTACTGTTTATTTATCCCAGAGGAAGGACACCTGCCTCTCCTGGAGTTTGTTTGTGTTTGCACTGAGGACATGGGATAATACAGCGGGGAGGGATACAAGGATGTGTTTGTGTGTGTGTGTGTGTGTGTGTATGTGTGTGTGTGTGTGTGGTTATGTGTGTGAGGGGAGGCTGGGAATATGTCACTGGGCTGCTGATGATAGTGGGTCTGGCTAGATGCTGACACGACAAAGAGCAGCGAGGCTAAACCATGAGGGGAAAACAGACATAAGAAGAAGATCACGGATCAAAGCGTGGGATCAAACCTGAGAAATGACCTGCAAAGATACTCTCGGGAAAGCAAAAGATACAGTAGATCTGAGCAGAAAATAAGTGAAATCACTAATATAGTGATGCAAAAAACAAAAACAAAACTCCATTACAAGTAAAAGTCCCAAATCTTACTCAAAGCTACTACAAGGAGATGGCGATCATGAATGATTAAATTGTAAAAGGTAGCATTTAGAGGGCAAAATAATGAAACAGATTATGCTGAAACATGAGATAATAATAATTACTTGATTTATTAGTGAAAATGAATGAATTATTACTATTATTATGAGTGGTAGCTTATTGTTTGAATGTTGCACTAACAAAGAGTTGGTTTACAGTTGTAAATTGGAGCTGGGCTAGAAAGGATTCACCAGCCAAACCACATCCTTAATAATGCATTGAATTTTATTATCTTATCATATGTTTTATCAGATGTGAAATCTAAGTCTGTGACTAGTGACTCTCGCTGTCAGATAAATGTAATGGAGTAAGTGGAAACCTCATACTCTGGTAGCTTCAAAGACAAAGAAAACTGTAGGAAAATCAGTTGTTTAGATAAACATAACAGTCTTGATAAGTTTCATTTGAGACTCAAATGACACATGTAGTGATGCAGAAGAGTGTTTAGTTTTGCTGCAGGTGGATCTCTGCAGCTTTTGATACCGCAGACAACAACATCTTAATTGACAAAATTAGTCAAAGAGTCATTATATCAGGGTCAACCCCGGAGTGGGTCCTAATTTCTGAACAGAGTATTTCAGGTTTTCATCCTCATCTGTATCTCTTGCGGTGTGTCCCAAGGCTCTGTTCAGGGTCCTGGAAGTCATGTCTTATTAAGCTAAGTAAACTTTTTTTTTATGCAAAACATTTCATTTTCATGACATGACGCAGATGAACATGGCAGCCTCTGTGGAAGAGGTCAGATGCCCTCTGTATATATAAACGGCTCATTCTAAGGTAATGAAAACATAACCATTCTTGTTTTCAGGTGATTACACACTAATGAAAACGGAAATGAAACTGTCATGTTTGACTGGCCACTGTCTCTTAATCAACATGTTAAGTGCTTAATTTGTTTCTGTAAAATGAGATGGAGATTATTATTCTTTCTTTTATTTAATTTGATTTCTTGAGACAAAATCCTCTTAAACTGGTGGTGTAATATGCTTCTGCTGTGGAGGTCCTTGACATGAAAAATTTTGGGAACCCTTTGTCTTAGAGTCTCTACTTGGGTTTAATTGTGCTGTCCTGGCTCCAGACTCAAAACTGAGACTCCCAAACTTTGCAATTCTCCTCTTAAAAAAACATGTTTACACATGCCTTTGCTTAGTTTGTCCTTATCTCTGTTTTCTTATTTTCATATTGTTCCCAATTTTGTTTTTAATTGTGAAATACTTGGTATATTTCATATAGAAAGCTGTTATACAAAAAGACTTAAAAGAAAGAAAGAAACAAAAAACATTATTACACATTAGCTGTTTTTTTTTTGTTGTTGTTGTTTTTTTTGCTTTAATCAAAGTTTGCTCTCCAACAGAAGGGAACACACACCCAGGACAGGCTTGCTGTAGTTGCTGGTGTTTAATACCCCGAGGCAAAAAGATGATCTCATAACTTTTTGAAAGAGACAGAGAGACACAAACATACAACAAGAAATGAAAAGACAGGCAAACGGACTTCTTTCTGATGTGTACGATCGATGCACATGGAGCCGATTCCAACCGTTTCCAACGAATGAAACCCTCCAGGATGCTTTAAGTCATCTTTGTGAATTTACTTAGTGAGATAACCCCCACCCCCGCCCCCGTCCTCTCCGCCATCCATTTTTTCCACCTCCCTCATCCTAGAAGACAGTTAACGCCGTCCCACCTCACTCCAGGCATCAAACTGGGATGGAAATAAGATGCAAATCCATCCCCACTTCTCTAGCATGTGAGCACTTGTCTGAGGCGAGAGCGCTTGTAACCGTACTGAGGTTTGTTAGAGCCACACTGGACCACTGTCAGCTCAGGGTCTGCTGTCTGGTGAAGCTCGCTGTTGTTGGGTAAACACAGGAAGAGCCCTTATGAACAATGAAACAGTGTTGTAGTGTGTTTGAAGATCATTATCATACTGTTTCTAAATGTTAACAGACATCCATGAGGTTTGAAATGATGTGAGCTGGGGAGAATGATCATTTACGCCTACATGACAGATGAGTCTGATGCACAAATATCATTTTATTGACATTGTGGGATTGTCACTGTATGTCCAGGTAACTGATTCCTTGAAGTTTGTCAGGCTGTGTCACACTAAGATGAATTCTTGATGGGGTTTTAACAACAAGGATTTTAAACTTGATTAAATCATCTAGTTTAAATTATGTTACACCAAACCTAAACTAAAGGAACAGACTCGACTCAGTTTTATATGTATCTTTTTTCTTTCAGCCAACAAGTATTACTGAATGGAGGATAAATTAGACCTTCTCTGAAGAGCCACTGTTACTGTTTAGCTAGCTAGAAAACAACATAATCGTGTTTTTCTTTTTAGCTAGCTATCAAACAATAGAATGTTTTAGCCAGCTAGAGAGCAATGCAGTGTTTTAGCTATCTAGCGATTAGCGCAATGCTCTGTTATCTTTTTAGCTAGCAAGCAAACAATATAACTTTTTTTTTTTTTTTTACATTTGAGCACACTAGCAAACAGTATAACCCTTTATTTTTACTTTTTAGCTAGCTAGCAAACAATGCAATGCTTGTTAACTTTTTAGCCAGCCAGCAAACAATGTAACTTTTTTTCTACATTTTACCTAACTAGCAAACAATAAATAACCACTGCTCCCCTGGTTATCAAAGACTGTAACATTTTCTTAACTTTGTAGTTAGCTAGCAAACAGTATAACTTTTTAAAAATATTTTAGCTAGCTAGCAAACAATTTAACTTCTTGTTTTTGTTTTTTTTTTACTTCTTAGCTAGTTGGCAAACAGCATAACTTAAAAAAAAACAAAAAACTTTTTAGCTAGCTAGCAAACAATGCAACATTTTGTTTAAGAATAAAGAGCAGAGGTAAGTTACCCCCAACCCCCCTTTTGCTCAGCAGCATCTCCATATTGATTAAACTCTATTTAATTTCAGTTTCAATCTCTTAAATTGGGTGTAGTGAACTGAGATTAGTTTTGAATTGTGCAGCAAAACTCTGTTTAACTCAAACCTGGTTTTACTTAAGTCTGATTAGAACTAATCTTAGATTAAGTGAATATTTGTTTCAGTGTTAGACTCCAAGCAGCTTGATGATGATCGTGATGTTTTTCAGTGTTTTGCTGAGGCCGGGGTTAGATGGTATCACACTCTTCCCACTGATGACAGTAAAAACAGTCACAGACACTGAGGGCATGGCAGACCCGCATGCTGCTCCGCAACTCCTTACCCACCTAATCACACACACACACACACACACACACACACACACACACACACACACACTGGGAAGGAAACAGGCCAGTACTTTTTCCAGGTGTTGTGGGATTCTGGGATTCTTGATGGAGTGTTGTGCGTGCGTGTGTGTGCGTGCGTGTGTGTGTGTGTGTGTGTGTGTGTGTGTGTGTGTGTGTGTGTGTGTGTGTTTTGCTTGACAACACTGCTGATGTTTTAGCCCTGAGCTGTGGATATAACTGACCATTCAGTCTGATTAAAGCGACCGTTATTATTCACAAACACTGGTACATGGTCCAAAGAGCTGAAAACAAATAGTTGATTAATCAGTTAGCTGATTGATGGAATATTAGTGAACTATTCTGACATTTTTGGGAACTTTTTCTCTGTTTTCTGTCAGTGTAAGTGTAATCAATGTGAGAGACAGACACAAACAGGAAGGAATGAAAAACACTGTACTGCACTTCCTCTCTTTTTTCTGTCTTATCTTCTACCTTTTTTTCTTAACTTGAATATCATTTTGAAGGCGCTGAGGTTTTTCACTATTTTCTGAAATTTTATAGACGAAATCAATGATTCATCAGTTGAAAAAGCAGTGGCTTCAATTAACACCGCAGGGGGACTAACGATTAGCCAATCAACACTGTGGGCGGGACTAAAGCAGATGCCAAGGTGTTGTCAAGTGCTGTTAAGCTGTGCACCATAACCAAGGAGGAGTAATAACAACAATATTGATCACTATTGACAAGATAGACACTATTGAGGCTGTTCTAAATCACTGTTGTTGACCTAAACTTATGCTAAGTTCAGGCGGACTCGTAAGTCTCCCATGTTTGGTTGTGGAAAGACAGATCCGCTCCCCCACAGAAATCAGTTTGAGTCTAGGCAACCTCAGACTGAAAATGCAAACACACCATAACAAGCTGGCAATTATCTCATATATCAGGCAAAAAAGAATCTGCAGATTGATAAAATTATTGTTAGTTGCAGTCCTAATAATTTGCCATAATAGGCCTAACATAGAAGATTGATATCAAATATAGATCAAGTTATCAGTCATGTTCCAGTTCAGAGCGAGAGTTGGTTTTGCTTACAATGTTTATATATTAAGACACCCTCAAATTTGATTTTCATTGTTTTATTTTTGAGTCATGCACACAAAGTGCCAAATCCTTGTGAGTTAACAAAACATCAAAAGTCGGCCTACAGCTGCAGTGTTCAAGCATTTTATTGCATTTCCTGTCACTACAGGATAGCAGATAGGCACTTATTCCCCCCCTTCACCTCTCCTAAGCTAAAAAAAAAAGTCTGTTTCAAAAAAGTCTCAACCGAAGCTTTTCATAATCATCCAGCTGAAATGAATCAACATGAGTTTAATTAAAAAAAACACACACACCTCCAGCTAATATTTTATCTATTTTCGGATCTGATCTTCATGGTTTGTACGTTTAGAAAGAGAGAGAAACCAAACGAATGTTTACATTATGTTGTGGCTTCATTTACCTAACGAGCCATTCAGAGGTGAGATGATGATCTGTGAGCCGTTAGATAGATAAAAACACTCACAGTAACCTGAGCAGTGTGTTGTGGAGCTGCTCTGCAGGCCCAGACATTTCCATGGCTACATGCAGAAAGATGTTTGTACATTAAACTGAAAACATATTCTGTTACAGTCAATTTAAGGTAAATTCAGCGTTTATCCTCCCAAATCCCTTTCCTCTCTGCTTTACCTGTCAGGCTGCGTCCCTGTTTTAACATATGTGTTTAATCCCATAAAAAGTGGCACCTTACCAACTGCTTTGTATTCGCAGGCAGTGACAAGCGTGAGGTTTTTATAAGCGGCCTGGCTTGCTGTGTTGTGAGGAATGTAGGTAAACAGAACATACGACATTCCTGCGTGATCACGGACACTCCGACGCGTTATTTTAAGACTCACATCCATGGGAAATTTTGTCACATTCATTTAAAGTTAACACATGGGGCATGTGCAACGCCAAGATACATCACGAGATATGACAAGAGACATCTTGACATTTACTGGCAGAAAAGTAAAAAAAGACAGCTCATAATTATCAGTTTGGAACGTGCTCTCCAGTTTTAGATACTATCAATTTAAAAAAAAAAAAAAAAGGAAGAAAAATCAGTTCTGGTCTTGTTAGATTCTGCCCTCATCGTAGTGTTTTAGTGAGGAGATGAGGAGCGTGTGTGCAGAGGAGATCTCAATAGAAAGGTGGACAGGGAAAGGTGGTGGTTTGTCAGGATCTGCTTGATTTGCTGGAAATTCACAACCTTTACATGTCTTACCCAGCTGACAAAATTTGTTTCACAAAACATTGTTGGAAGGTTTCTTTTTTGGTTCTGGCAACATTGATGGCAAAATGGCAAGTTATTCTCAACATTTTTGTTACGTCTGTTTCGTTATGTTCCAGAACGTTCTGCGAAAGTTGGTTCCAATAAGGGAAAGGGAAAAATAAGGGGAAGAAAAAAGTTACTTCATTTGGTTATTAAAATGTTTTGGGAATATCACGTTGAACAGAAACATTTGTACAATGTTCTTAAAAAGATGTGGGAGGGTTACCAAGTAGACGTGTAAGGAGCTTTGTAATGTTGTGGGAACGTTACATGTTAGTTAGGTACCATATAAATGCTGAGCTGATAAAGCATCCAAGCTTCAGTTCAATGAAACAAAATACAAAAAACAAACTTTTCTTTGGTTTATAATTGCTGAAGCTTACTCATTGCGGCCTTTTGACTTACAGGCACCTTCACACACAGAGACAACAACGTGCACATTATTTATAAGTCACGTGGGGGCTGAATAGTGAGGTGGAGGTTAATGGATGGGACCAGTGAGGTGACTTGTGACTGAAGGCGGTTATTGTTGAAGAAAGCGTGGGAGACTGAGAAACAAGCTCTGCCACTTGTCACCTGGTTCAGCCTCCCAGTCTGCCCAGTCCAGTTTTGTTTCTGTCGTGATTGATTCCAGCTTATACCTGCAGAGCAGCAATCACAGCCTCCTCACTGATTACTGCACGAAAGAAGTAATCAGATCTTTTACTTACACAAGCGTAGCAACATTACAATGTAAAAAAATTATGATTGTAAGGTTGAAATTATAATAAATAACATTTACTAAGTATTAGTAATGCTATATTTTTTGTCATTAGTTCGTGTAATATAAAATAAAAAACTATATTTTGTATCATGGCTGATAAGAGACAATAACAATTACATTCTAATTACATTAGTAAACTATTTTATTGTTGCATGCATAACAAAAACAGCTCAAATAATGACTATAGCATGATTATTAGTATCATGCCCTTGTTTTTTAAACAGTGAAATAACTAAAGTTTAATTAACTATCAATTTCACATTTATTAATGATGGTTATTATAAAGTGTTGCCATAAGTAAGCCTAGCATTTTTGTTTTGTAGCAGGCCAAGGAGGGAGTAATTTAAACTTATTTAAAGGTTGTGTCATGCAGTGAGATGCAAAAAGAAGAAATATAAAGGATAAAAATGTATAAATATCATGTCACAATGTTAAGGCAAATGCTACAATCAAATTTTGTATAAAAAAATTCCTCTGCAATTATGCAAACGTGTGCAATGCAAAGGATACTACAGAGTCAGTGCATCATATTTTATACTCACAACAGGTTTTCAAAAGCTTAATCTACAACATAAGTAGTAGCTGTGGCTTATAAAGAAATGAAAAGGATTTAAAATTTAAGCACAGTGTTTTTAAACTAAATGAATGCTGCTTAGACAAAGTTATTGCTCTTTTTAAAACTTTTCATTGATTAAATGTAAACCCACAGATGGATATAAAGAGTGATCAACACAGAACTGAGAAAAAATACTTTAAAGTTTTCTTGTTGTTGAACAAAAATATTTGCAGGCAGATAATTGGATATTTGGAAGTTTTATAGCTGTATATCAGGTTATTCCTTCTACATATTAATCCCAACCTCTGAATTGACCTTTGACCCGGTATTCTGTGTATGTGTTATTCAGAGTTTACCAAAAAAATATTGGGTCATACCAAAGCAAAAGGCAGTAACTTCCATTTTATCTGATCATTGTTTGAAAAGCAGTAAAATGACAAATATGATAAATGATGTAAAATGAAATTGCACTTTTTACTTTTATTCTTTACATTATTATTACTATCCTTATTTATTTACAACTTTTATTATTATATTACTTTTAAAATCAAATTATTTCAGTTGATTTGGGGTGTTTCTAAGCATTTGATGTTACTGATATTTATATGATAATAAAACAAAAGTTAAGAATTTTAGGCAGAATTGTGCAACAGAAAAAATATTAAATGGCATCAAACCTTTTTCAATAAAATACAATACTGATTGCTTAATTTAAATGCAATACATTTTCACACCTGGGATCGGAGTCGTTGTAGGGGGGAGTCTGAGAGTTAGCTTAATGCTTTTCTATACTGTTGTTATATTTTATATTATAACACACACAGTTTACGTATTTCTTCATATTCTTCCAAATACTTTGCATGTTAGGATACTGTAACCGAAGTTATTTGGTTTCTCTGCACCTTTTAACACTTACTGTAATTTTTACCCCCTATTTTCTCCAAAATGAAACACATTTGAAAGAAGATACTTGTCAAAATGACAAAGGATGTGTTTAATGTCACAAAAATAAAAAATAAAATGTCAAAATATGGAGAAATGAGGTTTGCATCCAGCAGTGATGGCATGGACTATTTGGCACACTGCAGTACACTGCTTCACCCCGGAGAGAAGATTTGCTTCTTGCAGCCATCAAAAGGTCAGTTCATGCATGCTATGGGGCTTGTCTCCGCCATGTCACACAGTTGTTTTCACACTCAGCAAAGAGGAATCCTTCCTCAACAGATTTGCTGTCAAACCTGAAATGTGTCTTCAGGAGGAAGCAGGAAATAAAAGCAGAGCCTCAAATGTTTCTGGAAAATGGACTGAGGTCTAAAACAAAAGGTTAATATGCACATGCAATGTGATTTGGTTGAAGCTACAGTGTCATCATAGGTTTTGTTTTACTTTCACACCTGACACTGTGAAGCTGCTCCCTGTGCCGGGCCTGATGTCTAAACACCAGACACCATCAGTAACGTTTAAGTTCAGTGAGAGGACACATGATGTAGTTATTTTCTCTGCCTGCTGGTTAATTTCTCCAGACTGAGCTCATAATACACACGAACTCCAGCACAAGCAAGTTACAATATACAGACAATGCAGCGGTGTTTTCTAATCTAGTTAAGTGAACATGCTACTCAAAGGTTAGGCTAGCTAGAGTTTTGTTTGTTAGACAGAAATATGCCCTGTTGCATATCTGCTCCTTTCATTTTCTTGCTCACTCTGTTTTTTGTTGAGAGCTTTGACCACACCATTTTCTCAGTTACAGTGCAGGTGGGGTATCAGCAACCTGAAATGCATTTAAATGATAATACATTTATTTATCTTATAAATATTGATTGTACTGTCTGTGATATAAGTCAGTAAGTAAATGCAGAACAGGGTGGCCCAAATTTTGGTTCAGTTCCCTGACAAAAAAGATTTTTAGATTCATTTTTTTAAAAAAATCATAATATAAATCAGCATTCATGCTGTCTTATTTTTGTGAGGTAAAAATGCTTGAGCATCTCTAAATTTTTGCAGTCTTAGCATGGCAGGAGAGGGAGGCATGGAGGTGTACAAGGTTCAAGAGTACAAGGTTTAAGATTTGCATGTGCATTCAAATGCAATGAAATGCATGTGCCCTGGCTCTCTTTGTCCTTAAATCCTTGAGAAATCCTGAAAAGTAATAAATCACTTCGAGTTAGGTAACGTACCATTCATTATTTTGACCGTCTGGGGGTAAAAACTGTCTTTGAGGTGGCCGGTCTGAGCTCTGATGCTCTCAAAGCATTTTTCTGAGGGAAGAAGTGAGAACAGACCATGTGCTGGGAAGCTGGTGTCCTCCATGAGTACACTTACGGACCTCCTCCTGCAGTGGATGATGTAAATGTCCTAAAGCTGTGGCAGTACAGTGTTTCTATGCTTTCTGAAGCCATTTTAACTATCGCTCTCAGTTATTTATGGCCTTGCTCAGTCAGGTTGCCAAACCACACCAGTATGCCTCCTGTAAGAAGTTCTCTGTGTAGCCTGGTAGAAACTGATCAGGGTTTTTGTGGACAAGATTTTTTTGAGACGGCTCAGAAAGGGTAGACTCATACTGATGGAACTCATGTTCAGAGACCTAGACCCTGAGATCTGAATGTCCAAAAATTTGAAGTTTTCACAATTTTAACACCGACACAGCTGATGCTGGTGTGTGAACCATTTTGGAAGGAAGAGCTTGTTGTCTTGACACGGTGTAGAAGACACCTGCTTCATACTGGCGTCCACATTGTTGTCATTTATCAGTCCAATTTCTGTGGTCTGAACTCAAGTTTCGATCTAATTTGTCATTAAGCTGTTAGTTGAAATGGTATTATGCAGTTTTATCATGCAAAATGTTATTTTTTGTGTTGTTTTATCTATTGTTTAGAAGTATGGGAGTAAATCTTCTAAGTAAGTCTCTTATTTTGTAATTATTAGCAGTCTACATGCAACTTCCTTTTCTTATCCAAATACATGTAAGAATAAGAAGTCATTTGACACCAGTGAGGAGAGCTTTTACATGCAAAAAATGAAAATCAAACTGTTTTGTCTTCATCAGTTTTCAAATATATGTTTGAAAATATGTGAAGATGAGAACAGAGAGGTGCAAAGTGAGTGACACAGGAGAAGTTTCACTCAGGGATTATCGATTTGATTTATCACACACACACACGCACACGCACACGCACGCACACACACACACACACACACACACACACACACACACACACACACACACACACACACACACACACACACACACAGTTTCTCAGATTTGACTTCTTTGTGGCAATACAGTCAGCAGGATCTCAGAGGGCATGCATGAACCTGCCGCAGTTTCTGTTGTCTTCAAGCCAACCGTTGCTGCTCAGCGATTACTGCCATCTTCATATTGTGAAGGAGCCGCTGTGGTGAAACCCATTCGTCTTCTCCACCTGTTTAACCTGTAACATACGGAGAGGCAGCGACTGTGTGGTGCAACACTGAGCAGACCTTGCCTCATCCTGCACATGTACAGTTTTAATTAGGCTGCAGAAAAGTGACAAGACAGAAAAATAGATGAATAAGTTAAGGTCAGGTCCTGACAGAGAGCAGGAGAAAACAGAGGAGTTTCACTTGAACCAGGGCCAAACTTCTGAGCCTGAGGGGGGTGAGAAACCCTGACAGACTGTGATGATACTCCTTAACACATCACATTTAAAATATACGTGTAAAGTTGGTTCGTAGTAATGTAATACAATAATGTAAGACTGTTCTTCATTGGCACAGTCATGCTGAATAACAAGGAAATATAATCTGACCCACGCTCGTGTCATGTCCTGTGTTTTTAGTAACTGTGAGGGAGTGAAACAGTGACACTGGAGCTTTTTTTATTTCCAGTACTTTTCACTCTAAAGGAATTTAGTGTTTTCTGTTAGAAAATTAAACTGCTATACTTTATTTTGCAGGTCCATCATTTCCTAGAAAGTTTCTGGATGAGATTCGAGGGACAAAAGCACTGCTCACCCAGTATCAGACTTTGCTGAGATGGTGGAGTTAAAGACTATCAAACTGAATGAAAAAAGCATTTGCGCACTTAAATCCTGCGTTCAGTTTGATACTGTACAGCTCCAGCACCTCAGCACCTCACCGAGTGAGCCATGTTTTTTTTTATATATCCAAAAGATTTTTGCATAGATTTGAGTGTGCAAATGCTTTTTTCATTCAGTGGGAAGTGTTCAGGAAAAAATATAGGAACTAATCTGGAGGAAAAATACAGAAAATGTTCTAAGAAATAGGAAAAAGTACAGATAGTTGTCTAAAAAATAGACTGTACAAGTAGAAGTACTGATTTAACTTCTTTAATCAAGTAAAAGTGAGAAAATTCAGGCTATAAAATGTTCTCAAAGTATAAGTTTAAAAACGTTTGTACTGGCTGTCCATCATGTCTTGTTTTGTCTTTTTTTAAGGTTTTTCTTTTCTTTTTTATTTTGTCATTTTTCATCTTATTACATTATATACATCACTTTTTGTTTGTTATGTATTTTTCATCGTGTTACGTCATGAACACAGCTGGTTTAAGTCAGATGTACTCAAGAGTTTGCTTTAACAGAACTTAAATTTAAGGCAAGTGAACTTAAAAAAAAAAATCCAGTTTTCCAATTTAGTAATTTGCTTTGCCCAAAAGTAAAATACTGCTCCTTTACAACACAATAGTAGTTTTTCAGGATTAATGTTTTTATAGTGACATTAATGTGTTGTTTCAGTTTGTTAAATACCGTGGATATAATGGCTTATATCAGCATGATGTAATGATAGGTGGTTTCATCCAGCAAGTTTAAGAAAACACCATTTCATCAATTCAGGTGGACAATTTCTTTTATCTTGCAGAATATTTTATACTTTAGAGACACCAAGAGAAAATGGAAATAATATTAAACAATAATTTAATAGAAATAATCTTGAAAAGACATAGATGTCATGACATCAAACCTAACTGGTGTGATTGAATTGAAATAAGAATAGCAGATTAAAGGAATCGGTGAAACTTCAGGTTGTTAAAATCCACAAAAATAGATTCCCATGACTCAAGCAGAAAGCTGAGTGGGTCTCATTCAAAACATTACTGTACTGTATTACTGTACTTCAACTGCTACTGAAGTACAATTTTTACAGTGTATAAAAATCTTGCAGAAAACACTTCAGAATAGATAACATGCTCAAGTGCAGTTACTAAAAAACTACTGAGATGCTGAGAAGTGGAGAGGTGGATGTGACTCGTCAGTGAGCATTTCTAAAATTAGTATTTTCTCATTGAAATATTATTCATTCTTAAATAGATATTCATCTCCAAGCAAATTATATTTGATAAAATCATATCAGATTTTTTGCAATCTTTACAGTCCATGTAGTTGATAAACAGTTTGATTGCATCAGTAAAATCGTTCTAATCTTTACTTTCTTCTGTCTGTGTCAACATCACATGTTGGACTGAGGTGTGATCGCAGGACAGAGGTTGTGTGAAACTGCTGCTAAAACAACCTATGTACATGGATCTCTTTTGTTAACTGATCCTTAGACCAGTCAAACCAGCAACACCTCTGTCCTTGGTCCATCCCAGGGTGGAGCAGAGAAATCACCGCAGCTGACAAGTTGGGTTAGGCAAACCGTCACCATTGTTTTGTGTTTGGTTTCACTCTGTGTGCTCGGATCTGCCATAGAAATGTATGTGGTGTGTGCACATATGCACACACATGCACAGAGACACAACTGCATGTTCTCAGAGAAAGACTTTTTCTCAGATCCCCTTTACAACAAAAATATTTCAACATACACTGACATGCTCCTTTACAGGGGGTTAAAAGATTAATTTGGTCTTATATATTCGATCAATTCAACAATACATATATATATAAACTAAATAAAATGAAAACAAATTAAAATAATAACAGCTGTACTGAAAATAACCACAACAAAATAAAAGTAAGCATGGGTTGCAAATAAATTCACCTTACATAGACGCACACATTCATTATCAGTGCAAGTGTTTCCTCCTATAGTGAAGTACCCTCATTTCTGGAGGACACGGGACATTTAGAAAGCAGTTTAAGGGCCAGTGAGTAGGATTTAATGGCATCTGGTGGTGAGCTTGCAGATTGCAACCAACTCGCCTCCCCCTTCAAGCATGCAGGAGAAACTAAGGTGGTTTTAAACTCATGAAAAATGCAAAAAAAAAAACTCTCTCTAGAGCCGGTGTCAAACCTGGTGAAAAAGAAAATAAAAGCGGAATTGTGGGATGAAAAAGTAAGAGCAGGTGTAGTTTGCAAAATTCAACTGTGAATCAGAAGTGATCAGTTATGATGAGACGTGAGCTACTGGGGATGATGAGGCTAAAAGTACTGACCACTTATAAATATGAAAAAACTATATAACTATGATATTATTTAAATTAAATGCCAAATCAACAAGTTTCTGGGTGTTAACATTGTTTATTAGAAGATGATAATTTCAGCAATTACTCTTAAAAAGTTTAAGCTGTTTAAGGAAATTTAGGAGAGTGAATAAAAATATGTTAAATGCAACATTGTGTTTGTCAAAACAACAAACTACTTCTAATGTAGGAAAAGAAAGGTGCCTTGTTTTACACATTTAAATACTTAACTTTACATGTCAGACACTGTAAATGTAAATGTGCTTTACTTTTTTCAATTCTGGCCTTTCTAAAAATAATTGAACAGGCTTGGGATAAAACGATAAGGTGATGACATTTTATTCCCGAAAGGTCAAAGGTCAAGTTCGCTTTGACATTATAATGCTTAACCAGGGTTGGAAGGGTTACTTTAAATATATATTCTGATACAGCTACTAATTACTTGTTAAAAAATGTAATCAGTGAAACGTTTGTCCACAACTCAAAAATAATGAGTTTACCATCAGAGAGTAAAGAAACCAAAAAATCAAACAGCTGACTTTTTTTTTTTTAATTAAAAAAAAATACTCAAAATGATTAATCAGTTAATTAATCCTGTCACAATCTTGTCAATTGAAAAATAGGACCAAAAGTCCACATGTCTGGATGAAACTTTCAAGTCTTTCCTGTAATAATTATCTTCATAATCAATTAATCTGTCAACCAAATCCATGACAACATCCTCAAAAGTCTTTTTTCAACCCGAAAATATTCAGTTTATTGTCAGAGAGGAGTGAAGAAACAAAAATAACCTTCACATTTAAGAAACTGAAATCAGAGAATTTAGGCTTCCTTTTAAACTAAGAAATGACTCAAAACAATTAATCGATTTTCATTCAATCACATTCTTTAAAAACATGAGTTGTACCTAGAAACAGGGTCAATGGGATGTTTTCTTTTTCTGATGTACAGTAATCTGGTTGAGCGATTTAACTTGGTAGGAGAGGGACATTTCTGGAAGTACTTATAAAAAAAAGTTTCAATGTGAAACTGATTTGGCAAAATGACTCTGGGGAAGAAAATTAAAAGTGAGAAATGGTCTAAAATTGTTCCCAGATGTAGCAAATATGTAACAGAAGTGAAAGGAAAGCTCAATTATCACACTCTGCTAAAACACAACAGAATGAAGTTGTTATATGGGAATGTAGTTTGGACAGACCACTTTGGACTAAAGTATTATAAATTTTAAAAAGTTGGTTTGGTTCAAAACTCCTCTAGTAAACACAAAAGTTGTGTTTAAGGAAGACCAGTCCCAAATACCAAACATATCCAATTTTCATTTTCTGTTATTACTGTGGGTTTAATAATGCCTGTCGGCTTATTTTAAGACACTGGAAGGCAATAAAGGCAAAGAATGAGCTAATGCAAGAAAGTATGCTCAGTAGAATAAGTGATGATCAGGAGGAAGGAGTATCTACTTGAGTCCAGCTCTGGGTTCACACTAAATAGAAGATCTAAATAAACATGAATGGGCTCTGAGATCCTGTAGTGTCATGTATGAGGAAATATGTGTCACATGTTTTCTTTCCTGTTTTTTTTTTCCCTTCTAGGCTGATTTATTTATTTTTCTCCATAATCTAAAAAATGTGCCTTGTGTTCCTGTATTCTGAAAATTATAATATATGCATGTCATATACCAAGCCTTTCAAAAACCGATAAAACTTTGAATTCCTAAAAAGGATATTTCTGAAAGGCTTCCTAGACTAAGTTCAGAGTTCTCTGAGAGTTTTCTTATAATATTTCTGAATACGGGCCCTGCATTTTCTAAGAACTTCATCACCAGGAGCAACTCTTTGCACGAGGAAGCTTTGTGAATATGGCCCCCGATTTGTAGCATCAGCATGATCACTCCTTCTCTGTCTGCACAGGAAGCAGCACCACCTCTGTCTCCTCAGCAGTGGAGGCTGACGGCCAGCAGAGGGCAGCGTGTGATAACGTTTATGTAAAAATCAGCACCCAATAATCAAACCCACTCCTCCCTCTCAGGGAAACAGGTTGTGTAACGTTGATCTTTTTCAAACATTTGTTCCAACACGCCTTCTGTTCTGTTCAGTTATGTTCTGCCTTCAGGCAAGTGACTGGCCTTCACACACACACACACACACACACACATCTGCACTGCCACATGCAGACGCACAACTTCACACAGCTGAAGAGGGCTTTATGTACTCTCACCCTCCTCCGACCCCTCTATTTTTATGCAGATGTCTTCCTGTAGGACAGTGTATAGAAGCTCTTGTACATGGAAATGAGTGGCGGGCTGTAACTGAAAAAGATGTTTGATATACGGCCTCTTTGCTGGGAGGCCTCTTATGAGGATAATACTGTGCTTTTTCACTCACTCGCACACACATGCATGCAGAGCTGCACTATGTCTGTGTCACTTTGTCTGTTCTCCTGTCTCTTTCTCATGAATATTTCATTTTCTTTCCCCCGTTGAGTTTTGCTCTCGCTGGCTGCTCCTCTCCCCTCTTTGTCTCCCTTCCTCTCCTCGTTCTTTTATCTTGATGAGTGCGGGGAAGGGGCTTGGTATTGATCTGTTTGTGTCCAAGTCAAAGCGAAAAAACAGGATTTGGTATCACGGATTACACCCGCCGTGAACAGGAGGGCGATGAGAGCAGTACTTGCCTGAACACCCTTGGGTCCTCACTTGATTCATTATCCATGTTCTGGTGGTGCCTTGTTTTCCTCTTCTGTCTGTAACCTGAAACCTCCTCCTGATAGCTGATATAAAATTCAGGATCCGTTTAAGGAAGAAATCAACATGCAATGAGGCGGACGATAAGGCAGTAGGATGCTGACACTCAACCTGTTTGCTCATCTTGTGGAGTCACTTGGTTTATTAAACAGCAACAGAAGCACTAAGCTTTTAAAACACTATGGAACGTTTTTCCCTGACAGATCTGACTGAATATATTTATGTTTGTTTATATGTGTACAGCTCTTTATTTTCTTGTAATATCTTCATTCGTAACTGAACATTAGAGAGACGGTGTTGTTCGTGTGTCAGTCAGTTTGTGGGGTTTATAGCTTTCATGTGCACCGCAGAGGGTCCCAGTTCCCAAGATGGGAAGTTGTTACTCCAACGTTGGTGTGTTCATGTGCTTTCATGTCATGAAGTGGAAACAATAGAATACTATTTAGGATAGAGAGTACCTCGGGGTAAAGTAAGGGACTTAATAACCAACATTTCTAAAAACAAAAAACAGCCCAAAATGCTGCAACAGTTTTCACAACACGTTTTGGTGTTTTGGTCTGATACTGAAGCACAAGGTATCCTTTAGCAGCTGTATCTGAAAGCCTTTTTGACATGTGATCAACACTGCAAAACAGTTGCAGTTTGGGTAGATTTAGGCACAAAAAACTACTTGGTTAGGTTTAGGATGAGACCACGTTTCAGGTTACAAGAATTATGTTATGCTACGTACTTTGTGTGATGTAGGGTTGTCACAGTTCCCAAAATTCACAATTTGATTTGACTTTCAATTCTAAGGTCATGATGCAATTTGATTTCTCCCTTTAAATTTATTTTTTAAAAAACTGTTGTCCGACATCTGCAAAGTCATCTTTCAAAATAAGTCTACATGGTACAAAGTGTGATGTAACAACCAGTAAGCTACGCTGTGTCATCTCTGTTGTCTTTTTTTTTTCCTCTGGCACATGCTGGATGCTGCAAGTAGGCGGAGTGGAGTAGGAAAAAAAATGGTGGAAAAATGTGATTCTGCCTTTGATTTCAATTCGATTTTTCTCTCATTTCAATTTTAACATTGAAATTTTAACATTGAAACTGTGGCACCTGTAACATGAAGTTACTCAAGCAACTTGCGAAATGAAAGTCCGATGACACACATGAAGCAGGTCGTGACACAAAAGTCACAAGACACAAGTCGCGTAATTCACATAACGTTATGTACCTTACGATGGATTGGTTTCACGTGGGACATGAATCCTGGCGTCCTGGGTGTCCTGGGTGAAAGTCATGCATTTGTTTGAGCCATCCGTCCACCCCACCTTCTTCCTTTTAATACTGCGTCAACAGCCTGGGGCGTCTTATACAGTCGCGGATGGATTTACAATCAAGCCACTTGGAAAGCCTGGTGCGTCACTTTCGGACGCCAAGGGGCAGTGGCAAATCATCAGTACGTGACACGCTGGGAATGTGACTGTGCTGGTTTTATAGAGGTGACTGTGACCACTGAGCAGATCAGAGCAGGAGTCTGGAGCAATTTAGACCGAAGATTTAAACAAACGAAAACTTCTTTGATCAAATGCTGCTGCTGAAAATTGCATCAAAGGTCAAAAAGTATCTTGTACTTTGAAGGATACTTTGTATGTATATTTACGTATTTTTCAAACACCAATACTTTTACTTCTAATTGAGTAATATTTTAGTAATTTCACAGTACTTGTACTTGAGTACAGATTTTCAGTACTCCTTCCACTACTGGTGATAATAGTAGCCGTTTCATTGTAGTGAAACTTAAACATGACAGTGGTTGCTTGTTGAAATTAAATTCACTTATGGGAGGAGATCTAACCAGCTCTGTGTAGAAACATTAACCTTCTGTGGGCACAAGGGGAGACCAGGAGGATGGACGGACACAGGAGAGGAAACAGGAAACAGGAAAGCAACACAGGAAGAGAAGCAACAACATCACCTCTTCCCTGCTGTTCCGCTCCTCCTTCCCCCTCCCCCTCCTCCTCCTCCTCGCTACACACACACAGATGTTCCCATGTCCTTCGCCAGCCCTCCCAGTTGCCCGCACTAGCAAAAACACTGGCGTGCTGCTGGTAACCATGGTAACAGCTGCACGCCCGGGCCCTGCTCGAAATGTATGCAGAAGAATCACAGCGTGAAAGAAGGGGACCATCCCTCCCACTCGAGGAGGAGAAGAGGCTGCATTCATCACCATGACGAGGGCAGTGCTGGGTGTTAATGTGGTCGACTGTCGACTGCTGTACACACAACAAGTTTGAGTCCAAGAATAACATCTCGGCTTGTTCCTTTTGTTCTGACAACAAACATGATGTATTATAAACACTGTCAGAGTGACACGTCTTCAAGAGAAACAATGGCTTCAACTGCAGGAAAGATGTGGACATTTTGAATGGATCCACTTACATGTACACGTGTATACAGCATATATACTTTACCTGTCATACACACACACCTGCAGTATCTGTCAACCAGGCCTGGGATTACATCTAACAGGATTATGTAATCTGGATACAAAAAAGGTAGCTGTATTCCATCAGTTACAGATAAAAAAAAAGATGTGGTAAAAATGGGGATTATTAATAGGATTACAATTTTAAACAAAAAACGTTATATTACCATGCACAGTACACACACAATTGCCAATTTATTATCATGGTCTCCTGTGAAAAAATGCTTCACTGAGTGGAAATTTCACCATTTTTGTCTTTAAATCAATCAGTCAATCAATTGCACACGACAAAGAAAGGAACAGTTGGACAAACTAATAAACAACAAACATAAAACACTTGGAACTGCAACACTTAATCTATTAGACAACTAACTGATTAATGGTTAAAGAAAATGGTCGACAGATTATTTGGTAATGAAAATAATCATTACAGGAACGACTTGAAAAATATGTTGAAACTCTTAATTAACTGTCATTATCCTACAAATTTCTTTGTAAGAACAGATACGTAAGGTAAGGTAAGATGAGGTGAAGGCAAATTCTGCCTATTTATGATTCATATCCATAAATGACATGTGGGGTCTTTTCATATAATTGCTGTACTACTATGTGTCATTTGGCATTTTTGTTTATTTATGTTGTTTGATGCTCTTTTTGCTAAGAACAGTGTTGTCTGCCACCTGATTCTGTTTCCTCTCCGTATTTTTATTTGTTTAACTTGACACTACGTATTTTACTGCACAATATTGTGTATTCATGAATAGAAAAATCCCCTAAACCCCACCAACCCACAAACACACACACACACACACACACACACACACACACACACACACACACACACACACACACACACACACACACACACTCTCCTGTCTTGGCTTCTGTCTGGTTTCTCTCATTGTGTCTGCTGGTTGTGCCCAGTTAACGCCCTGGGATGGGACAGCTGTCATGGTGGAATGTAAACACCGCTGATGGAGTCGAATCAAGACTCGTAATAATACAGGAAGAAAAAACCTCTACTGTTAACACCAGACGCCACAATGAAGACACACACTCACCCTTTATTCTGTCATTCTTCCTTTGTGTCTTTGTAGTACCAGGTGTCAGCCAGATTACTGACCAGTCGGTGGTGACACACTCTCCTGTCACCACCCCCCCCCCCATCCTGTCTGTCTCTGTCTGACTCTCTTCATCTGTCTCTCTCTCTCTCTCTCTCTCTCTCTCTCTGTTGAATGCACCACATGACCTCACTGTCCAGAGATCACACAGAGATGCTACTGAGCATGTCAATCTGTTTTTTTAATACATTTTTTACTGCCCTTGGTTTCCATGGCAACAGTTAATGTCAGGGAGTGGGGGAGAGAAAAAGAGATGCTGAGGCTGGGTTGCACCAGGAAGGATTCATTTTCAAACCTGATTAAATCATGGCTTTAGTTTTATTGTACCAAACATTAAACAGTTCAAAATGAAGAAAGATTCTATTTAAACCTCTTTAAATCACAGTGTAGGTTTTACTCTAAACCTAGATTAAATTTAATTCTGTTGCACCAAAAGTTTAAACTCCAATTTAAAATGTGATCCTTTATTAACTTTAAACTTACACTTGCAGCAGTTTACCTTTTTAAAATTACAGCCTTTTTAGCTTCCAAGCAAACAATGTATTAACTTTTTCGCTACCTGGCAAACAATATACATTTTTAAAAACTCTTTAGCTTGCAAACATGATGCTTTTTTGCTTTTTGGCTAGCTAGTAAATAAAGTAACATTTTTTTTTTAAACTTTAAGCTAGCTAGCAAACAATCTAACATTTTAGAATATAGGAATATAGAGCAGCAAATAATTCCCAATGAGAAACAAGCTGTTTTCACTCAGATAGTGTTTTTAAAGAGGAGTACAGAGGACTGATAGAGAGCTGAACATTACAGTGTCCCAACAAAATTGACCTTTGACCTCTTGGACACAAGCAGCGAGGAGGGGTCCCTCTGTCAGGAGCCGCCTCAGGAGGCACCCTCAGGCTGCAGACAAATTATTAGAAAGACCTCTCAGTATAAACTTTCTTGCTTGCTTGTCTTCTTCCACAGGCATCTTGAAATTTGTTCATCTTCATCTCATCTTGAAATAAAACTGACAAATCAGAATAGAAACAGAAAAGAACCAGAATATTTTATAGTCTTAGAATAAACTTTATTGTCCAAAATGATATCAGGGCATGAAACTGTGAACTTAAATAGGTATTCTTTGATTGTACTCAGTACTCAGTACTCTGTAGATGTGTAGCTGTAATTATTACCTCATGTTGTCTGTGAACATAATCCAGACAGGAATTATGTTGTCACCGCGATGTAAATTGGAAATCAGTTCCATCATATGCAAACGTATTTTCACGGTGACAGACTCAGACACAGTGCTTTGAGCTGAATGCTTATGTAACATGCTAATATGCTCACAGTTACAATGCTAACATGTTTAGCAGATATGCCTAAAGTTTATCATGTTCACTATCTTAGTTCATTGTTAGCATGCTAACATTTGTTAATTAGCACTAAACTGTAATTGAAACCGATAGGAAGGAAGTTTGCAGGTATTTTATCACTAACCAAAGTGTCAGACTTTTTGTGGTTTTGTAGCTTTGAAAAAAGCTATTTCAGGCTTTATTACTCTGCCTGTTTATGTACGACCTCAGTTTCTGAACACAACACAACAATAGCCCAGTTTGTTCCCTGCTGCCTCAAAGTAATATTTATTTATTTCTGTTGTAAAAGTGGCGGTGGTAAGATGAAATTCCTGCATAATAATAAAAAAAAAAAAAAAAAAAAAACTAAATAAATCACAATACTGATGCGAAATAAAAGGTAACTAAAAATGGTTTATGGTGGATTGCAGAAAAACACACAACAGTATAAGGACCTGAATACTTCTGCTGCCACCACTGTGGAGGAGTGCAATTTAGGGCAAATTAGCCATTTTTCAAAAGCTCTCTGCTGCTACATCATCACAGAGCAGGGTCACCTTGGGAGAGGAGAGGAGAGGAGAGGAGAGGAGAGGAGAGGAGAGGAGAGGAGAGGAGAGGAGAGGAGAGGAGAGGAGAGGAGAGGAGAAAATAGAAAGAAGAACAGAGGGCTTGTCATCAGAGCAGAACGTGACCGGAGGCCTGGACACAGATTGAACCCTCTCTCTGTCTCTCTCTCCCTCTCTGCTCTGCTGTCTTCTCAGCCTTTACCTCGGTGAAACAAAGCCGTTGTGTCGACAGTTTTGTGCCTGGAAGAAAATCGTTCATCACAAGTGTTAAAGCCTCAGCTTGCACCATGCAGATCTCCATCTGTGTGAGTCTGATAGTCTTACATAATCAGCTCAGAGCAGACAATAGCCTAAAGTTACACAATAAATTAACTGATGCGGTCACACACCACAGTGCTGTTATTGTTGAACTGTTATAAATGTGTCTAAATTAATTAAAATTATTGAAAGATCCAAACTGATGAAACGATTTAAACACTGATACACTTCCACAGCACCAAACGTCTTATCTGATTTTCCATATTTGGGTCATAAATCACTTCCTGTTGAAGCATTGTATACACAGAAGACAGTGTGGCAGTACTTCCTCAAGGGATATCCTCTGTGTGTTTATGGCCACAGGATATCTGCATCAGTTCTGGCTCCATGCCTGTTCTAAATATAGCTGTAAGCTGTATAGCTTGTAACTTCTTTTTATTTCCTTTTAACAGTTACAGTCACACAGTACATAAGCATATTCAAAGACTCCACAAGGTTGTAAATGTCTTTAAGAGGCTGTCTGTGAGTTTCGGCATGCTCTTAATGTCCATACATTGTTTCAGTAGATAATATAAGATATAAGATATAATAAAAGTAAATTCAATAAATATAGCTTTTAATACAGTAAATTAACAGGAATTGTGAATCATATGCACATTTCACCACACTTCTTTATGAGCTACTTAATTAATCTGATTACAGTGAGTGGTGTTTGAAAGTTATATCTTCTCTGTTTTCAGTTCTGTTCTGTGGGGCTTTTGTTTTTTAAATGATGATAGAAAGTGTGGGCGGGCAGCTCACATTGCCATGGTGACAAGATCACAGCGGGACGTAATAAAGGCAAAGAGTAGGAATCTGTAACATGAGAGGAAAGACAGAATAATAATAAATCACATTAGAAATAAAAGCACAGACATCGAGATAAAGAAGCTCTCATATCACCTCTAATGGAAGCGTAATTTTGTTGAGGAAATGTCAGCAGCTCAGTGGTATCCATAACAAACACTTGAGCTGAAGGGCCTTCGTTTGATGGAGATCTGTGTGGCATTCAAATACATACATGCAAAATCCCACAGTGAGTCAAGTTAAAGAAATAGCTTGACATTTTGGGAAGCACATTGATTAGCAACGCAGTGTTAGATGAGAAGACTGATACCACCCTGATGTTAGTTCGCTAAATATGAAGCTACACAACTTGCTTGACCCAGTCCAAAGATAACATCCAGAAGATAAGATAAGATAAGCTTTGACTTTAGAGTCTGTGCGGTGTACGGCACCTTCTGTCGTTAGACCTTCAATTCAGGTGAGGAAAAAGCCCCTGAAAACCCTTTTAACTAAAGGCCTGAGTGGCCTTGACATCTAACATAATTAACAGAGAGAGGCTGCTCTAACTCATGGATAACAGTGTTTACCAAACTCTTTTTCTGGGGGCCCACTTTTTGAAAGTCATAAACCATGTTGCCCCAATTCACAACAGGCCTTGAATACATCTTGGTAAAAGTTAATTTATGCATAAATGAAAATTCCTGAACATTTTTACTGCCGTTTTCACATCATTTATCTTATCCTGAAGCATTTTATTGAAAACATTCGTTAATATGGGAATGTATATTTCAATCTGGTTAAAAATTAATTATTTCACACGATAAAATTCACAATCAGCAACTGAAAAAGGAATGGGCTGAAGACTGTTTTTTTGAAACTCAACTATTCCAACTCATCACTAAGGCCATTTTTAACTCCCAAAACTGAAAAACATCTGTATTTTACTTTGGTTCTTACTTTAAATGTTTCAAGATGCATAACCCTCTTAGATTGCAATTTCCTTCTCTTCATTTAAAAAAAATGTTGAATACAAATAAGGATTTTATTCCTGACTCAAAACAGTATTTCCATTGTTTTTAAAATACATAATATGTCAAACTTTTTAAGTGCAGGACTCTACAAACAATTGGTTAGTAGATTCACGATAACCAGCTTTATTTACACATGTTGAATATTAAAATCTCCTGTTACCCACCTGTGCGTCATGACCCAGTCTCTGGAAATGATGGCTCTTGAAAACACACCCTCTCTGCAGCAGTGGAACAGTCAGCACATGCCATCATAACACTGGTTATCAAGGCTGTGTTGATGGTGGTGAACAGGCTCGCCTGGTACACTTGGCTTGGTGTAGGTTAAACTAACAGGCAGCAGCAGGTTGCAACAAACACAGGATCAATTCAAAATAAACGTATCAAATCTTAAATGAGACTTAGTAGCTTAAAGTTTAAGTTAGTAGCTTAATAGCTTTTAAACATACAATATGCAAATTCAGCTGCCAGGGGTCTCGTTCACATTAACACAATAACAAGAGTTTGATGATGATGTTAAGTTGCATGGGATCATGGGAGTTGGAGTCAAAGCTGATGAAACTCTTTCTGACATGACTCAGGCAAAAATCATGCTCATGGACACGGTGATATTTCAGTCTTATTCACATTAAGTTTAGTCATGTTTGCAACCTTCCTTCCTCACTCACTGACTTATCCCATGTATCCTGTTTTCCCAGACGTTAGCAACGGCTAGCAAGGAAAAAATAAAAACGGGAGGAAGGTACATCACTAGGGCTGCAACTAACAATTATTTTCATTGTTGATTAACCTGTCAATCATTTTCTCGATTAATCGATTAATTAATCCTGCCACAATCTTGTCAGCTGAAAAACAGGTCCAAACATGAGGAGCACACTGACGTACGACGCCTGTTCTTCTCCCTCTGTTCAGTAAAATGGTTAATAAGCCATCAGAACCAACTGTCTTTTCTGTCATTTCTGTTTTAAAGCTGACCTCTTTTACCTGCTGTGTCTCTATAATAATCTGGTACAAGCTGTATCCCCCACTCACTCTTCCTCACTCTCTCTCCCTCCATCTCTATTAGGGCTGCAGTCTGACCCGGCTAGCTGTTGCTAAGTTTATCTCTGTGCCAATCTGTGCCCCAGAGGCATGCAGAGGCAACCCAGAAAAGACAGAGTGCACTGTCAGTTAGAATAATCAGGGGCGGGAGGAGGGGATGAAAACTCATGATGGCCTGCTCTGTTTTACACGAGCTACAAGCTGTAATCTACTGCAGAACAAGGGACCGTGGGCGAGCGTGTGTGTATAGGCGAGTTGTTTTGTTAGTATGTGGGTGTGTGTGATGGTTAAGCGTGAGAGATCATTTGCATCAGATAACAGTCGCATCAAAATATTAGCTGAAAATGATGGCGGGGGGGGCTTTAATCATTAGGAATTAACTCGGTGCCCTGCTTCCGAGTGACCTTTCTGCTGCTGTTTGCCTGCAAAGCTCTGGAACTGACTCAGCCGCTTAATAATTAACACCAAACCCCCCCCCAAACCATTTTATAAAGCACATGCTAATTATACCGTCACTACAGACGCACTATATTATGTGCATGTCTGGTTGATGAGCTCTGGTTTCCAGTCAGTCATGCAACAGCTTTACAGTTTGCAATCTTTCGTCATTTTGTCACAGAAAAGAGCATTTTTTTTCTCTGTAATGACACTAAGACTGGGTTGCACCAACAAACATTAGCAGAGTCTAAGTTTGGTTCTAATCAAAGTATCCCAAAATTAGGTTTAAAATGTGGAAATCCAGGTTAAAATTAACAAGAGCTCTGTGGCACAATGAAAAACTAATCTCAGGTTTAGTGATTTTAACCAAAATGAAATAGAGCTTAATCAGTATGGCGATGCTTGCTTACCTAAATTGAAATACTTAATAAAAGTAAATTTGAGTTTGATCCAGACATGGAAGTATAAAAGAGGGGAAACCACTGACTTTTGGCTTCTCTTATGCCAATAATTTAAATTGGAGTTTAAAGTTTTGGTGCAACAGAATTAAAGGTTTAGGATTAATCCTTGTTGGAGTAACTCATCTTAAGATGTGTGGTTACACACAAAAAAACAACAAAACAAAAATATTATCCAAAGTAAACATGAAACATGTACATCAAATGAACTATACTGTTTTAACTGGTGCACTAGAATATACCCCAAACCTATTAGTCAATATATTGATCCGAAAGGAGGCATGCTGGTGAATAATTGAGTTTGTGACCTCTTTGCAGTGAGCTGACATCATCACTCTGGGTCTGGAGCCAAACGCCCCGCTGCACTGGAAAAGCCCCTCTGGCCAGGACTGGGAGATCTCAGTCCTGCTGGTGGTGACATGTAGTGGCCAACAGATAGGGGACCTTTAGCTGAAGCCTTACATGTAACACTACACCTTAGCAGGGTGTTGGTCTCTTTTTCTTCTTACCTTTGACATAGTTTTGAACAGGGATTGTGCAACATGTCCCTATTTATTACATAATAGGTTAAAAAAAATCTTCTTGAAATTGTATTTGGCGGGAAATGTCAGGTGGTTCGTATTGCTTTGAAACTGACCTGGGCAGAAAATATGAAGTGTTTAAAAAGGCACATTCCAGGTTGTTTTACATTTTAAATGTGCTGTTTTGTAACCAGTGATTGCTTCATTCTTTGTGTGTTGGGGTCAGAGTATTATATGGCTGTGATATGGATATGATTAAAGGCATAATATGCAATATTGTCCTAAAAATAATGTATAGACTCATACAAACAGAATCCATTTTGATCATCACTTATGACCCACTAGAAGTGTGCGGCTGTATCTAACCCCTGCTCTCTGTCTGTATTTCCTTATTTTGCCATTATTCTGATGGGCTCAGGATCAACTCAAAACATCTGTATTTGACATCCTGGCAACATAACGTTAAGAATTTATTGTTTTTATAAGTGCTGGTTCCATACCTTACACAGCAGGTTTGATTCCCAATTGATTAGAGACAGTTTTGGAGAGTCTGAAACACACCAGTTTGAAGACTCTGCCCTGTTTTTGTTTTCAGTAGTCTAAAAAGAAACTCGAGCGACTGGTTTAGGACACCAAAATGTTCCACAGAACATTTTAGAAGGTCTTTTGCGCCTACAGTGGTGAAACTTTTGAATGGCATGTGTTTCTTGAGGTGAGGGTTGTGTGTTTGACACAGATTGCATAACAAATAGTGAACAGAACCACTCTGCCATAAGTTTCTGAAGAGCCACTTTGAAGCGCATCTTGGCAGCGCCTGAATTGGCTAACTCCCAGCTAATCCAAAAAGGCCAAAGAGGTGGAGCATGAGTTGCGCTAAAGCGGGCCAAATGAAGTGGCTACCTCACAGTTAGCCATCTGTAAAAAGGGGCACAGGGGGGCACACTGTTAACTATGCATAAATTTAAGCCTTATTATAATTTTAACCGGTGAGTTCACACCTAAAGTTGTCATGAGAAGGGAAATTTGCATTTTTTCCCCCTTAAAAGGGTTCTGGGCGAGTTTTTCCTGACTTTTGTGAGGGTTTACAGGATGGGGGGTGTTGCACACTGTGCAGATTTTAAAGCCCCATGAGGCATATGGTAATTTTGGGCTATACAAATAAAATTTGACTTGACTATGAGACCAAAACCTTTTTTGTATCAGGCTGTAAACATATGTATTTCTGCTGTAAAGCTGTGCATTTTAAGCTGGGGGTCAATGGGGACTGACTCACATTTTGAGGCAACCTTATCAGCTGTGCACAATTGCTTTGATCAATTCATGGGTGTCACAAGCAATAAACCAATCACTGTGCCCAGAGCAAAAAAAACAGTACCATGATAGCAAAACTAAACAAAAAAAAGTACAAATACTTGAAAGTGACGTTAAAAAAAAATATAACAAAAAATGACAGACGACATAACAAGAGGTGAAGTTCAGTTGGTAGAAATTTCCTTCCAAGAAAAACTTTTTACTTTGATAATTCGAGTGCATTTCAGATCCTGTACTGTTTCACCTTTACTTGAGTAAAGAAGTTGAATCAGAACTTTTACTTTTACCAGAGTCATTTGTTTTACACAAGTATCTGTACCTCTACTCAAGTAAAGACTGTGTGCTTTTGCCACCTCTGTTAGTTAGATGACGAGGTGTACAGATAATTCATGAATCATCTCTGCCCCATCCATAATGGAGAACTTTAAATGGAAGTGACAGAAATAATTAGAAACAAGGCGCCTGACAAAAGTTCAGCTCAAAACTGCATCCCACTCTCATTCTGTCAGTGACGCTTGCTCGTGTCGCATTCAGTCAGGAAACGTGTCAGCTGGTGGAGATGACAAGAAAACCTGCATTAACAACTATGGATATGGAGTTTGAGTGGGTGTTTATGAGGCAGGAAGGAGCTAACAAAGAGATGCTGTTGGGTTGCATTATGGGAAATGTAGGATCCAGTGTTTTACCCACATCAAAGAAGGAGTGCCCTTTTAGTGGTCAGTTGTTGAATGTGTGTTAGTTAGTTACTGCAATGTTTCCCAAACTTTTTTGTTTGTTCGTTTGTTTCCGAGGACCCACTTTTTAAAAATGGCAAAACCATTGTGACCCAACTTACAATAGGCCTCAGCAATAAGTTGTGGGAAGAGTTAAACTGTACGTAAAGTAATGTTCCTGGTCATTTTTATTCCCAGGGTCTTTTATTTATCTTATTTATTTAGTGACCCAAATAAAATCTCCTGTGACCCACCTGTGGGTCCTGACCCAGTCTTTGGATTGAGCGAGTACATTTGTGTTACTATTGCTGTGGCAATACATGTTGTAACACGTCTGAATGTTTCCCCTCTGCAAAATAATGTAGTATAACATATCTAAAAATGACTATTATGATCATCCACACATCTGGTTTATTGCCAAAACAAATATATTTTCTTTAACTGTTTTATAAAACCTTCTGAGTTGTACATAAATGTATCTATAAAATCACACTGACATTATTCATCTTTGATTTAGCAGCAGCAGCTTTCTCTTTGGGCATGTTGGTGCACAGTCAGGGCAGAGTCATTCTGCACGGTGGCCAAGTGGGTGAGCCCTGCCCTCTGATGACTCACAAAATAACAAAAAAAAAGCGGACATCCGTAGGCTTCTGCACTTTGCAAATAAGTCCGTCTGTTGGCCAAACTGCTATGTTGTTTGTCAAAAGCAAATCCCTGCATTTATTTATTATTATTTGCTAGTTATTAGTTATTATATAGCGATGCAAGGGACACGCCCTGTCACACATTACAGAGTTGACTCTGAGGGATACAGCAGCATGCCAATCACCTCACCTTTGAGTAAACCACAGGGAGTGGCCGCATATCATAAAATCAGCTTTAGTAACTTTCCATTTCAGTTAACCACACCACAGACGAGGAAGGGAGAGGCATGTGAGAAAGCCAGACGCCATGCTCAGGGTAGTTTTATTGTTTGAAAATAATAGCATACACCTCATTAATAATGTCAACTTGTGGCATCATACTAGTAAAGTTCAGTTCCTTAACTATTAATTCTCTTCCAATTACAGGCATCTGTTGTTGATGTCCATATATTATTATATAAATCATAATCAGTCAGACTCTGACTAAAACCTTCATTTAAAGGAATAGTTTGGATTATTTAAAGTGGGGTTTTATGAGGTATTAGCAATCGTCAGTGTATTAACAACAGTAGATGCCAGTCAACAGGCCCCCAGTTTGGAGAAACAGCGAGGCGCACCAGCATGGAAGATTATCAATGTACTGCTGTAGACAGGGACAGAAATAAAACGGATTTTAGCCACCTACAAAAACACACATGAAAAAAATCTATATATTTAGAATATTCTCACAGCTTTGCCATCAGACAGCCTTTTACAACAGAAAACTGCCGTTGTATGAACCAAATATTGCTCTCTCCAAATCAACCAAATCATTGAAAAGGCTGTCTGAAGGGAAGATACAGCAGTGACAATAATTTAAATATAGTGTAAACTTACTCAGCCTCCTACACCAGCACTCCTGCTGCTCCCGCAAACTGGGGCATGTTGACCACCATCTACTGGGGGTCATACTCTGACCATGGATAAATACCTCATACAGCCCCACTTCAAACAACCCAAATCATCCCTTTTATATTTTTGTCAAAGTTATCTCTCTGTTGTGAGGGAACACACTGTGCTTCAGCAGCAATAACTTTAATGCAGATTTGATGTTCAATGTGATGGATTATAAAATAAGCAAGTTCAAATATTTTCCCTGAAACCTCAAAAAACATTTTGCACTGGGTCCCCCCAAAAACTAGAAATGGCCCTGATGAGGGGCAACGTTGGTCAGAGTCACGCCTTTTGTAAAATATGGCACACAGATTTTATGGTGTCACATGGCGGGAAAAGCGGCGTAACCCGGCATGACAAATCTGGCAAGCATGACCACAAGTCACTTCCTTCATGTAGGGACTAGTTGACCCAGTTATTGTTGCACCGATATTTTTGTGGTGGTTGGTGACTTTAGGATTCACTGTGTGCTCCTTTGGCAAAATGAAAGGTGTATATGGACAGTGGTACGGGTGGTGGGGGGCTTGAAAGTTTTGCTCATTTTCAAATCCTGGTGTTGACAGGTATGATCCAAATCATTAAAACACAGCAGCTGCAACTGTGAAACAGTTAGTTGTCATGTAAAACACAGGTGGTTTCTAGAAAATGCTCTACTACAGAAAAGGGAAAATCTGCTGGTATGGTTATTTAAGAACAGAAACACACTCTGATGGTTTAAAGTTACTTCTAAAAAAAAATGCAGATCACTCTAGGGATTAAGCATATGATGAATACTCTGTTTTTTGCCAGTATTACAAAATGCACTCCTAAAGTGGCAGCACACACCAACGCTACTTCCCTCAGGAGACACCGTGTCCTTATCATGTGCACTTCCTGGTAGAAAGCATTCCCTCACTTTTTACGGTCGCCTCTACCTTCATTCTTGGCTGCATTCCTGTGCAGGGCTGGCTGTGTATCCTCTCTGCAGGTTCACACAGGTATCTGTCTGATCTCCTGACAACATGAACAGGGTGTTGGTATTTGGGCGTGTACCCTGCAAACCCCGAGCTACAATACTTACTGCACAGATATGGGGGTGTTCTGTCCAATGGTGAAATTGCATGTGGAGAAAGAGGGTATGTAAGCCGGCAGCATAAAGCAAAAGTCTATTAAGGCAAAGGAAGAAATGAAAATGAAACAATATAACAGAGACAGATGGCGAATGAGAGAGAAATCAGAGCACTCCAGCCTACTCCTATCGCTGTTTCATTTGGCTGAGTCTCTGGTACTGTAGCACCCTAGGTGGGAGTACTGGAAGCCCACTTGTTGTGTAACACCTTTTCCCTCCTCCACACTATCGCCAAACTCTGCTACAACAAGGTTGAATCACAACAGCTTTCATCTTATGGTGTGGGATATTTCGAGTTTTTTTTAAATGCAGTTTTCATGCCTCCCCCTCTCCCCACTTCCCCCTTAATGCACTGTAAAAAAAAAACAAATCAACAGAGTTCAATCAATCAGTCAATTAGACAGCCAGTTCTGTCCTGTCAATCAGATCTAAACCATTAGGTCCACTCCTGACTCAAAGAAGTGATTTTGCACCAGTATATTAGGGGTAAAAAGGGTGATTCTTTCTTTTTTTTTTTTTTTTTTTTCTTTAATTTTGCATTTCGAGAAGGAAAGTAGAAATGTCAGGAATAAAAACAAGCTGTCCCTGTTGCTGCCTGGCATAAGAAAAATAAATCAGAGGAGGGAGATTTTAATTCAATTTTAATTCTGGCCCTAATACTCTTCTGTATGATTTGAAGGTAGAGTATGCGATTCTGGAGATTGTTGAGTCTCGTTCCCATGTCGGACAAAGCCACCCAAGAAAACAATGAGACTCAACAATCCACCCAACCCAAAGCATCTGTATTTGACGATGTGGGAATGAGACTTAACAATCTGCTATCTTTCTGCAGAATCACTTACCCCACCTTAAATGAAAGTGTTTGCCCAGCTATAAAACACATGATGACTCACCTGGCACTATACATGTTCAGAACATTTGAAGGCAGACTTTCAGGTGACAGCCTTAATCGATGTCCTTAGTTGACTTTCTTTCTAAATGTACAACTTTCTGCAACCTCATGAGACTGCTGAGTGAGACTGAAAAAACTAGTAGGGCTGCAAGAGGTTTGTGGCACCACAATTTGTCAAACTGAGTAACATTTTGTACATGCTTAAATAAGATGTACACCTCATTAAGTCACTTTTTGTTTCATGATGTTACTTCTGATGACAGGGCTGCACATGCTACTTGCTGACTAACTGGTTAGGAAGGGTTATGCAAATCAGCAAAACAGCTAGCTAGCTAATTCAGAGTTACAACCTCATCATTTTGATTGTTAAGATGTTCCTAATGAAAGGCATGTAATTCTTTGAAGAATGAAAAAACAGGCTTTCTTTGTGGTTGTTCAAAGCAATGGGAGTTTGCTAACAATGCTAACAATGACTCTTCTGTTTGATGCTGAGTGGCAAGCTCACAAGCTAGCCTAGTTAGCTAGGCAGTGTCACACATCTTGTTAAACTAAGGCTTAAAAACTGCAGAAGTTTTAGACTGTTTGTAATGGATAAAACATTATAGTGCACCTTCAGTGTGGCCACGGCATGTGTTTTTGACATTTTCCTAGTCGGAGTGGTATTTTAGGGCTAATGTGTGTACAGAATTTTTCACTGAACCTTCTATTGTATAAAATAAAATCATACACAAAATGAGACCGCAATACAACTGCAACACTGCTATGTGTTAATGTAAGACCAAACATAATATTAAAGGGATAGTTGAAGTTTTTTTGTGTGGTTGCATGAAGCATCATACTCCTTCAGCAAAAATAGTCATTTTACCTCACAGAACATGGGAGTTGCTGATCTACCACTGCATGGATCGTTTTGTTCGTTTGTGTTATTGTGTGACTTTGGTGTTTTAAAAGGTTAGTCCAGATTCACCAAAGAAACACAAACTAACTCCCATAACTCCCATTTTCTGCAAGGTAAAATTACTGGTTTTGCCAAAGGAGTCTGGTGAATGTGGAGAGAATGATTTTTGGCTTATATAGTGTTGGTTTCCCAGTGGAAAAGGCTGTCTGAGGCACAGTAAAATAGTGAAAATATTTAGCGTGCTTTTAAACTGATATCGACTTCTTGTTTAACACCTTGCTGCATCTCTAAACTGGAGGCGTGTGGACCGCTATCTACTGCGGATAACACACTGTTTATGGGTAAGTACCTCATACGCACCCACTTCAAAAAAGATCCAAACTATCCCTTTAATGTTCTATAAAGCTGCTGCAGATGAGGCCAATGTCTTACACTACATATATCTCTAAAGAGCCATAATGCTTCCTTACAAGCCTCATCGATTTCTCTGTGTTGATCTGCTCTTTGTTGACCTTGACAGTCATTCTCTTTAGTGCTGAGTCGAAGATTGGCTTCCCTGCATTTCTAACTTCAAGATTAATGAAGACAGTGATAAAACAGCCTCTGCATCAGCGGCTAATGGTAACTTCACTCTATCCAACACTGACCTCTTACTGTATCGGATCATGGCCAATAACACTGCAGCTGACTTAGCCAGCGTGACTGTGAGACTGATTATGCCACAGAAATCATCAATAACTTGCTGTTTTCCTTACATTTTATCCACTCCAGCAGGAAAACCCAGAAGCATTTGTTATAATGATAACCTTTATCATATTGCATATTCAGCTAACATTCTGGCTCAGATGGAGCAGCCCTCCGGAGAGGCACAAAAATCTTGCCAGAGTAAGCCTCGCTCAGGGCTCTTCTGCAGCCAACTGCCACTCCACTCTGCAGTGAGGTGGAATGATGCTTGGCAGCCGCAGCTTCAAGGCTGGAAATGCTGCAGCGTGCTGTGTGTGTGTGCTGGAGTGCTGGGAGTGAGACTGTGTATAGACACGTTAATTTAGGTTCTTCATCCATGCTTGTTAAAAGACCAGCACATGGAGAATGAACGTAATGGGGGAAAATGGGCATGGTTCTGAACAAGAAGCGTGATTTTCTGCCAGTTATGAGCCCGTGCATATGTGTGTCTGAACATGTTCGACTGTCGAGCATCCCTGGAAAGGCTGAGTCAATCAAGAGACACACAGAGCGAGTGAAAAGAGAGCTGTGAGGTACAGCTGGCTCTGAGCAGACTCCATACATTATGAAATCAGAGTAGGTGGGAAAGGAAAGCAGGCAAACACCAGAGAGGATGCTGCATCTTGATTAACCTTTTGAAAAG
This sequence comes from Lutjanus erythropterus, assembly GCF_056507025.1. NCBI lineage: Eukaryota > Metazoa > Chordata > Actinopteri > Lutjaniformes > Lutjanidae > Lutjanus > Lutjanus erythropterus. The sequence continues at coordinate 13,304,185 of NC_139334.1, forward strand.
CTTTGCAGAGCATAATACAGTTTTTCTGTCACATTTTCTCCACAGAATTTTGGATGAAAAAGGGAAAAGCAAATTTGCAAAAAATGTGCGACTTTTACTAAAATCCATGTTAAATATTAAAAATAGTATCTCAGAAGCAGCTTAATAAGAATCAAAATTTTTGTACCACTCTGTATGCCAGGCGGTGTCCAGATTTGTGTGTGCTCTGCTTTTAAAGCACACACACACACACACACACACACACACATATATATATATATATATATATATAAATATAGTGATTTCTGGAGCCATTTTTGTGAGTGAATTTTACTTCCACATCTAAAAACGACAAACTGTAAGTGATGTAGATCAAGTCAGACGGCCGAATTAGATCAAAACTAACATTAATAACTATGGATCCCAGTGCGAGTTTTGACCCTCGTGAGATTCAATGGAGAACCAAGCAGGTGTCTTGGTGAGTGAACGGCATTAACAGCTAATCCTGTGTGCTTTTATCAGTCCTATCTCACATCGCTTTGCCTCATATAAATCCACACACAGCGCTACAACGGCAAGAAACAGAGGGTGAGGGAGAGAGTGACATAGGGATGGAGACTGGGAGAGAGAGGGAGATGGAGAGTGAGTTCTCTGCAGCCAGAATCTCACTCCTACCTCTATAGTTTTACATACATTCATACATTCATTACACACACACACACACACATACATATACATGTATATTCATCCATTCAGTAGAGTAACTCATTTCCAAAGAGATGACTTCAGCCTGCCGATCAGTAAGGAAGTATAAGAGGCTGTTGTCAACGAGCAGCCATGGTGACAAATCTGTCTGTCACCACAATCCAATAACTCCTCTTTAAATCTAAATATAAACTGCAGGGGTCACTGGTGTTTACATTAAAGGGATAGTTCACATTTTTGGAAGTATATAAGGTTGCATGAGGTATTTACCCTTAGCCAGTGTATTACCCACAGTAGATGGTGGTCTCTATGTCCCTGGTTTGCAGAAGCAGTAGGAATAGCCATGTAGGAATTTACTGTTGTGGACACAGTCAGCAGCAAAATGTATTTTAGCTACCTAAATAGACCAACCTAAAAAAACAGTATCAGTTTAAGTGAATGCTATAGTGGTATAGGTGTATTTTCACAGTGGGAAACTCTCGTTATATAAGCCAAATATCACTCTCTCTCACTCACCCAGAATCTGACAAAACAAGCCATTTAGCCAATTAGGGTTTTATCCTGAAATCATGTTGCTCCACATCTTCTACCCCAACAGGACAACAGAATTAAATGTTATCCAGATATGTTGGGCAATTCTTGGTTTGTCAAGAAAACAAGTGACTACTGAATAATATGAAGGTCCTCCTTACCCTTTGGGCATCCAAAAAGGATTACTCATCTTTCTGCTACAATATAAGCTGCATTTGCTTTTGCACACGATTGCAAGACACTGCACAGACTAACTGTAAATGGGGAGGAAAGGAGAGGAGATGAAGGTCATGCTATACAGTGATGGCTGCAGTAAGCATGTCCCCTTTGCTTTGGTGTTGTGAATCTCTACAGCAATATGCACTTAGTGAGCACAGGTGATGTATTATTCATATGAGCAGTCAAAGAATTAAAGAGTGAATGCAACCTGCATACCAAGCTAACTAATGCAGACACACACACACACACACACACACACACACACAGCACTTTATGCAGCACATAGCCCCTGTTTAAAGAGCAGTGGATGCAAATGTGCAGAAGCTGATTTCCAGTGTGAGGACAGATAAGCAGAGAGGCAGCTCTGAGGAGAAAAGCACAGTGACATTACTGAAATGCAGGAGGAGAGTCTAAATCCTACTTGATAATTCACTGACATCCTCTGTTGGATTTAATTAGAGCCCGGACCCTTTTGAAATCTTGGTGTGTGTTTGGATCTTGTTCGTATGTCTCTGTGTGAGCCAGTTTAAGGGAGAGTGACAGAAAGTGTTTTAATTACCTCTAATTAGAGCTGAGAGATGGGCTGTGAATTAGAGCACAGAGGCATAATTGCCATGAGATGACCTCCCACCACTGCACAGTGTGGAGTGGAGACCACCTTCTCCTCTTACAGCCACTCATTATGGCAGTCACAGCCCACTAAATAAACACAGTAGGGTTTGAAATGTTCAGAAATACGAGCAATCACACATTTGTCAACTTCACCTTCTGCATTACAGAATGAACTGAGGAAATGATTGGTAAAAACAGAAAGTCGATGACTCTTAGACACAGAGCAAGAATCTAATGAGGTTCAGAAAATAGCTTCATCTCTCATCTATTATTCAACCTCTTTCCATCAGCAGCTACACACACACACACACACACACACACACACACACACACACACACACACACACACCATCTGTAAATATGCTGCTGAAACTTACAAAGTCCATTTATAGGAAAACATTGACAGTTCTTCCGAGGCAAAATGAGAGAAAGTGTTGAAGTTTCTGCAGTGTGTGTGTGTGTGTGTGTGTGTGTGTGTGTGTGTGTGTGTTCTGTATGTGGCAGACCTGGAATACCTACAATATTATATAATGATATTTACAATTAATATGACTAATCAGCATTTTATAAATGTCATTAGGTTAAACAGACAAGTGTAAAATTTTGACTGTTAGTGAACACCATCAAGGCTTTACATTAACATTAATTAACTGAATTAACCGAACATTAATACACAGTCCTTTGAGACCCAAAAGATCATTTTTTTAAAATATTTATTTAATTTTCTGTTTTCCAATTAACAAAAAAAGACAACCTAAAGTAAACGAAAAAAACGAAAAAAAATCAGAAAAGGATTGCAATTTAAAACATGTCACTGTACAGCTCAGTGTAGTTAGTAAAGAAAGTAGTTTTCTTTTTTTTTTTTTTGTATTGTTCCATATATCCAGCCTTATACCTTCTGTAATATCTACACCCAGTTCCTTCTCCCAGGACCGTCACAGCTACTGAAAACCAACAGCAGGGTATTTCTTCTCTGACACCCAAGTGTTAGATGATAAGCAACACAACAAAATGAGCTTCATAATAGAAGATGTATATTTTGTCTGATGGAATTAATCAGAAGACATGAAGCGCATTTGGCAAAGCTGAAACCTTATAACACTTATCACTGGAGTAACACTTCAGTAGGTACTTTGTGTCCACTGAACTTTAAGAGATAATTTCACTACTAGACTGCTGGCGCTCCAAAAAGTTTCATTACCATGAACATCCAATTAGGCCTGTGTGATATGGATGAAATGCTCTACCCCAGTATATGCAAGCATCAAGTGAGATATAAATACATTTGTCCTGGAGTAAGGATCGTGCAAAACTACTGAGAAATTATTTAAGTTTAAAATTCAATTCTGACTGGTTATAGAAGGAAACGTCAACATCTCAAGTGATATTGATATCCAAGTTTGCTGTTTCCATTAATGTCAAAAGATTTTGTCATTGGCTACCAGTAGGGTTACTGCACTGTCGGTTATACACTGACTATGGTTAAGTATGTCATATAACCCCACTTCCAATAATATGAACTATCCCTTTAAGACCTGTGCAGAACTATACAATGACAAAACATCTCTATCTCTTCCACTACAGCATTTGAGTACACTTTTTTTTAGGCCTAATATTGTAGCTGCTCCACATATCAGATGAAACAACAGGAAATATGAACCTGAGGTATAGAAGCTGCCATGCTGCTGGCTAATATCCGCACAAGCTGCTCAAAAACTAGAGCTGAAGCCATGGGATTTCCCAACCTATTAACCATTACTATATATAGCCATCTGGCCTACTGTGGACAAGAGTCTCTTCATCTGAGAATGACATGTATAACGACAGAAATAGATGTCTTAGTTAGCCTATGTGAGGTGGTTGAGGGAGAGGACTTGGCTGTGTTGGAGAGTCAAAATACATTTTTCACTGAGGATACTGAAACTGGAAAGATGGTTTATTCAGAATGTATATTCATTAACAGATGTTTGAGAAGAGGCATCCGTTCATTACAATATCTACACATCTATCACAACAAAACCTGTCTTATAGATTTTACAAAACAAAATCTTTTGCTTGAGCTCTAGAGATCATAGATCCACAGATCAGTACATTACATCCGGTTTTAATTTTTTTTTGTCCTTGATGCGTGTGCTCTGGAAAAAAAAGAATGACAGCTATTCATCATCAGTTAGTCTTTTACTGTAGATTCCTCTGAGTCTGTAAAGTCTGTAACTCTGTAAAGGCAAGAAAAAGCATGTTTTGCGGTTGGGTTTGGCCGTATGCAGGATGTGAACCTTCATGTTCTTTCCTGTCGAGAGCAATGGTAGCTGTCGTAATGTATCCTGACCTGCACTGCTGGTGGTTAAAAGAGGGTCTTCATGCTCCGTCTGCCTGTTTCAGCGTTTATGCAGCATATGGTCAAAGTGGGGGATCTAACACTTGATGAACTCATTTCAGAAAGTCCCCACAGGAACGGACATCTTTGCAAAAAATAACACAAGAGTCAACTCTGAATCTAAAGTGCAACTCAGTAAATCAAAACTTACAAGCAAGTTTTACTGTCAGAAACGAGTAACGAAACAAGAAAATATTCACATTTAAGAGGCTGAAATTAGAGAATTTTGACTTTGGATAAACGAATACCAAAGTAGATGCAGATTAATTTAACAGTCAGTTAATAATAGATTAATGGTTGTAGCGCCAAGTGTTTTATGTTCATTGTTAGGTTCATTTGTTTCTCCAGCTGTTCTGTCCTTTGTTGTGCAAAACTGATTGACTGATTGATTGAAAGACAAAAATGGCACATTTTCCACTCAGTGAAGTATTTTTTCACAGGAGACTATAACAATGAATTTGCAACTGTGTTTCGTTCTTTATTTTCCTACTAATAATCCCCATTTTTATTAAATGTATCTGTAATCTGATAACTTTTTTTAATCTGCAACTAGAATGGAATGCAGTAACCCTTTTTTGTATCAAGATTACGTGATCCTGTTACATGTAATCTGTTACTCCTCAAGCCTGGTTATGATTAAGAAAGTTAACTCCACCTGTATTATAGTCTCTGAGTGATGAACGTTAAAGTGACCCAGATTGCACTGTGAATCGGTTTGAATTTGTCCTCAAATCACCCGACTTCTCACTGCCAACAAGTCCTCAGACTGCATCAGACAGCTGGCTTCATCATCAGGGAGTCAGTGCACGATCAGGCCTGCAGTCAGCCATGAAGAGGAAAGGAGTCAAAAAGCAAATAACGAAAGGGCTTTTCACACTGCTTATTCTCAGCCCAAGGCTATCCTTAATTGACCCTGGGATAGTTTAGCTTCATGATTCACACTGCACTCCTACAAGCTCTGAGTTAAATGTCCAGCAACATGCAGCTAATGTGTATAATATTAACCCTGGACTAAGAAGGTTTTAAAATGTTTTTTAAACTGCACTTAGCCCAAGGCTAAAAGCATTCTTAGCACCTTCTTTGGCCCTGGATAATAACGCTTTCACACTGGCACAATCCTGTCATATTCCAAAGGGGGTTAACCCCAACTGTAGCCCAGGGCTTATTGGCTCTGGTTAAAGGACCCCGAGGACCAAAAGGACCAAAAGGTGCCAGAGTGAAAAGTCCCAAAAAAGTTCTCAAGTCAAATCATGTGTAAAGCGTTGTTTTAAATGGTTGCAAGTACACCAAAAGTGTTATGAAGCATGTCGAACTGCCTTGATGCTCGTCAACTCTGACCTCGTTTCACTTTATGAGTGTCAAATGAGGACTAAGGGTTTTTTTTCTCCAGCTGCAGTACCTGCTTGGAGCGAGACTGTCCTGAGTTTAAAAAAAAAAGGCATTGACATGAGAAGTGGGAGCTGTCAGGCTGCAGCAGCATCAAAAACCTTACATCTGCTATCTGTATTTTATAGTCCACACTCAATGAAACTTTCATCGCTACGCTGCATTATTATGAACTGCAATTAACTGTCCAGACACTGTCTCTCCCTCTTCATCTCCAGGATTGTGCCAGTGTGAAGGCCTCCTTAGCCCGGGGCTAAGAATGCTTTAGCCTTGGGTTAAGTGCAGTGTGAAAACCCCTAGTATAGAACTGACAGCTTTCTAATGACTAATTACACCATCAGAATCATTCTCTGTAGTCTATAGGAGTGTCTCCTGGTACTGTAGAAATGCAATCAAACCATCAACCCAAAGAGGTAATAAAGATGTCATGAACCTAAAGAGAGTGTTCGTCTGTTTTGTGAAGATTTAATCCTGCCTGTCTGTCCTGGCCTCTCACAGCTGAGGCTTTGATTAAAGCTCCCATTAGCTCAACTGTTGTGTGTCAGGAACAGTAAATAATGCATCTGTGGTTACCTTGGGGATGTGTGACTAAGCACACAGAATCTGGAAGAAATAATAGACTAGGAGACGAGCAGCTAACAGTATAGGAAGAGAACTGAGGCTGTAATTTATTTTTTGATTGTTCTGCTTATACGCATTCATTTATCTGAAATGGGTTTTTACATTTCCCGTATAAATTAATCGGTTCATCATGTTGTATCTGTCTTCATGTGTATCAAAGGAACTGAATGAAAGCTGTTGCCAGGTTTAGACAGGTTTCAGCTGAGACCAACTACACCCATGGGTTTCCACACGTTACGTAAGCCCACGCCTTTTCATGAGCTCAGCGGCTTGTCACTCTGCCTTCCTCTGTGACTGATGGCCAAAGCAAGGTGGGGATCAAGCGAGCACAAAGGTCAGAGCGAGGTTTGAATTGCGCAAGAGAAGGAACAGAAACTTACAAAAGACCTCTGAAGAAGGTGGCCGACGGCAAACAAGATTTGAACAGAAAGTGCCCTTAATATTTTTCCCAGGAGCACATGCCATCTGATGTTTGAGCCAGCGTAAGCTGTGCACTGAATGAGTCAGTTATTAGAGAGACATGTCACACACAAGACTGTAAGAGTGTTTGCAGACACAGACATGTAATGTATATACACGCTTGGTTTAAAAGATACATCTGTTGTATTCTGCTTACAGCAAATAAGCACAAATGAAACATCTTGTGATATTCTGTATTTCCCCATTAAGTCCTAAACCATAACAAGCGTTGCCTTTGTAGCCAAAGCATCATATAGCTTTTTCCTTTATACCTCAGTGCTTCAGATTTGCCAAAAACCTTAAAAACACCTCAGTGAGCCACAGAGTTGCACTGTGTTTCTACTTTACAATAAACATATGCACAAATATGCATCTTGTTACAAATACCAAATACTTGCTCATTAAATATATCACAATAAAATACTGGTATGAGAAAAATAGCCTATGTCTGACCACAAAGAGATAGTTTATTACCTACAGTAAATGGCTGTCAACATGCCCCTCTGTACGGGGAAGCAGAAGATGTACCAGTGCAGGAAGCTAAGCAATGCACTACAGTGGACAGGTTCAGTCATAAAAGATATTTTAACACCCTACTGTCACACAGCCTTTTTTTGATAGTGAACGTCACTATATAGGCCAAATGTTATTCTCTCCAAAGCAACCAGATTCCTTCAGGAAAAAGAGAAATTTTAGTTTGCAGGACAATGGAGTTGCTGGTCTACCACCGTCTAAGTTGATTAGTTTGTTCAGTTAGTTTGTTTCTGCCATTGTGTGACTTCTATGTTTTGAAATGATAGTACGGATTCACAAGGTCAAATTACCGTTTTTCTTTAAGGAGTCTGGTTGCTTTGGAGAGGAGTTTTTGTCCATGCTGGCTTTAAAACTGAGTTCCAAAATTGATTCTGGACCTAGGAAACAGCAATTGCCTACAGCCTCAGGGTCAATTTTTGTGGCTGTCTCGGGGCTTTTGATCATATCACATGAGCTAGTATGAGTTTGCTCTGCTGTTACAGAAGTGAAATTTAGTTCTGTCTGGGTAAGATTTCCTAAAAACTACAGAAAACATATTTTTTTTTTAAATTGAACTATATTTGTCAACCATTCTTAAGCATTAAGGTATTCAGTATAGGAACCAAGAGGCTTGGGGCTGAGAGTCACAGACATGATATAGGGAAGTGGGGAAGTACTAAGAGACAAATCAACATATTATTGGTTTTGGTCTTTTCATGAAATTTGCTGACACACACACACATAAAATACAGAATAATCCCAAGCTCATTCTAGGAGGTTCTGCAGAGGTCATTTTCATTCCCTACACACAGTGAGACAGCACAGCCCATCACCTGCCAATACTCAGTACAGTGTGTTCATCTATCTTTTTTGTCCCTGTGAGATATGTTACAGATGGAGGTGGTTTGACTTGAACCAAATCCGAGAGCGTTACTGAAAATGATGGGACTGCTAATAACACCGGGTGACAAGACACAGACCCCTATGAGGCAGAGACGACTCATTGTGAATGTTATGTACCCTGTTGTTATGTCAGCAGCCTGCCGGTCTTTAGCCCGTCTGCAGTGGCTCCTCATGACTTTGACAAAAAAAAAAAAGCATAAGGAAATTAATAATATAATATAATATTTTATTTTTCATTTATCATTAAAAGAGCTACTTTGCTTGACAATTTTGCTAGGTCACAGATCTGACAAAATGGTGGCTAGAAAGTAAATTGTGTCTCAATAGCATGAATGGATTAGGAGACCATGAGCCCTGATGCACAGACATGTGCACAGTTCTCCACTGCAGCCTGCTAGAAAGATCTTCTTCCCTAATCTCCCCACAGATCTTGGGCACACAGCCAGGGGTGAATTGACCACCTGGGCCCCTGTGTCTGTGTGTGATAGTCCTGTATGCAGTTCCATCCATACTCAACAGTAGAACAAGTCCAAGAGGACAAGATGGTAAAATTTTCTGCAACCAAATTAACAAAAAGGAAAATTATACTGAACCTGTGGTGTTACATATAATGGTATAAAAGAGTAATTCTTGGATTTTTTTTGAAACACTATACAAGTGCTGTCACAAACTATGAGATTGGAGTTATCTGTTTGATTTTCTGTCCATCAACAAAGTCTAAAAAAAACTGTACCAAAATCAATTAGTCCATCTTTCAAGACTCTTTGTGTTTTTGGACAACAATGGGGATCTATGGCACAGACAAATAAGCCACATCCGACACACACGATTCTTGTGAGAGGGATCAATTAATTGTTGGTTTTGGTGTGTCTGTTGGATCTGCTGGCAATAAGAAAAATATAAAATGTCACCAGATAATCCTTGAATAAAAACTTAAGAGAGATAAGCATATGTAGCCTAACTAAAGCGATTGAGTGCCACACCCGCCTACAGTCACTACAGCGTGTGAAAGCAGGGAGTGATTGGATGAGCATCACCATGGCAATGCGATGACGTCTTCATCCCGTGCTCTAATTGGAGGAAACCCCGTGGCCCCAGCCGCTGCAGCGTTCCGGTCTGTCAAACTATCCCCGAAGTCCCGCCTCTTTCCCCCGCGCTAAACACCTACTGGTTTACACCGCTGCATCTGCCTGTCAATCAAGTGATAGACGACTTTATTATTGGAAGGGCCACATTCAGGGGAACCGCCCTATTTTAGCATGTTCAGTTGTATTTTCGCTGCTGTGCTGCTGCTGCTCTTTGCCTTTCGGTGCAACCTCTCAAATCGGATCAATTTAAGGAGGAAATTCGGACCTCAGTAGGTCAGAAACTATTATTAATTATCACATTCTTTTCCTTTAAATGTAACATCGCTGTTTGGTCTCTAAACTGACAACCTGTGGTTCGTTCAATAGTTTTTACGAGTAGGGCTAACGTGACATTTTTTTTTTATTTGAAAGGAGTGGCCGATGCAGCTAACGCCAGCTAGCTCTTGCTAACTTGCTGGCTAGCTGCTCCAGACAGCTTTGTGGCGGGTTGCTGTGCGAAACGGGCTTGCCGACAGATTTCTGTTTCCGATTTTCGCAGTCAACCTCATCTTAGAACCTCTTTAAAACGACACAAGTTTGTGCGTTGTTTTACAGCGGATAATTGTATGTTAATGGCTGTGAAAGCGGCCTGATATTTTTTTAATTTAGTGTAAACGTGTCTAAGCACGGAGTTTCTTCCGTTTTAAAGGATTTTAATGACTGCTGTTAACATTAGCGTCTCTTCTCAGCTCATACCAAGCGCATGCATGTTATTCCATGTTGTGATAATGATCTGCGGGCTATTTTGCTCTCCAGTTGTATGTGCTTTCAACGACACTCGCTAATTTTATCAATTCTTTTTTGCAGCTTGTTACGTTGCTGTGCGGAATCGTCGATCTCTTGCTACACCCAGTCTTCAGCTCCACAGTCCTTGACTGTTACATACTCCCGGATTTCTGACTTCTCAGTCCTCCAAAATGGACTCTAGCGAAAAAGCGGATCTTATTGCGAGTGCCAAGCTGGCGGAGCAGGCTGAGCGCTATGAAGACATGGCAGAATACATGAAGAAGGTTACGGAGAAGGGAGGCGAGCTGTCAAACGAGGAGAGGAACCTGCTGTCCGTCGCCTACAAAAACGTGGTTGGGGCGAGGCGGTCCGCATGGAGGGTGCTGTCCAGTATCGGACAGAAGAACGAAGGATCGACCGACAAGAAGCAAAAGCTGGCCACGGATTATCGGGAGAAAGTGGAGTCGGAGCTGAAAGAAATCTGCGACGCCGTTTTGGTAAAATGTCCTATTTTTACTCTGATTTTTAAATGTGGATCCATGCTACTATGCTCATAGCACAGCTATATTGTTTCACTTCATTATAATTTAACCAGGTTCCATCTATGATGTCTTTAACTGCAGTATGATTCTGTTAATACTCCAAAATACTGGATAATACTTTAATATTATTGATATCTTTACATAACACTAGATATTTGCTTAGATTTTGGATAACGTGATATCTCATTAGTGTTGGGTTTTTTCGTCGTTTTCGTCGGTTACATTGCAGTAAAGTGATATCATTTTCTGTACTTGCTAAAATGCTCTAGCTGTTCAAATGTTTTCTTTTAGCCACTTAGTCATTATATCCATCACTACTGGTGAGTATTTATCAAAAATCTCATTATATAATAATATAATATAATAATATTTTGTGCGGTTTCAGGTCAAAACATAGTGATGTTTGATTTTAACCATATTGCTCAGCCCTACTTTAAATAGTTAAATCCACAGCAGTGCATCATGTTCTATAGAATCATCAGTATCTGAAAAGTAACAGTATTTCACTTAGAGAAAATGTGTATAACAGGATACATACTGTGTGCATTGTTGTTTTTGAGGCAAGGAGTGAATAGTTGGAGTATCTGTGTTGTCTAGCTATTTGGGGATACTTAAAACTTAAAAGTTACCATGTTGCCATTGGTCATTGCCATGCTGTCAGTCTTGATGACACATCTGTATTCTTAAAATTAAATGTGATATTTCATCAGTTAGTACAATAATCTGTGTCAAATGGCCTCAGCCCTGTTTCCTGTGAGCTCCTCTGTTGTGTAAATATGGCCTCTAAAGCCAGAGAGGACAAGGAAGTATTATGTAGTCCTCCCACTGTTCTGCTGTTTGGGAATCTGAATTTAGAACAATAGGCTTGAAACCTTGTGAGGGTGTGAACTGGCAAAAGGTCATAGTGACTACACCAGCAAGGTGTGTCTGAATAGGTGGAGAAAGACCTCACTGCATTCTGCGTTCTGAGATGCTGTGCTGTATCCTTGCAGCCCCATCTGGCACATATAAGCCTAATGTGGTTAGCCAAGTGCAAGAATTTACATGCATAAACGACTCTTACTCTCTCTCCATTCCAGTTAGTACAGATCACTGAAAATGACACCCTTCTGCAGAGCTACCCATTGAAACTAATGAGATCGTGTTTGACGGCTAAACTAAATTCATTCTCAGACATTCCTCTCCACATTTCAATGCTTAGCTATACCTCTTTTTTTTTTATCTAATGCTACAGCAGAGGTTGCCGCTTAGCATTATTTCTGGCCTGCCTTGATAATGGATTAGAGAAGATCTGTGTAGAAGCTTAGCTGTAAAGATCGAGATAATTTCCCTGAGCTGCCCTTAAACTCTTAAAATGCACTGCAGAGCTGCATTAGTCATTTGTGACTAGCTTTCTATGCATGTTCCTGAGAATATGCGCTTGCACGTTTCTGACTCAGCTTTCAGTATGTCTGCTGATGAGTGTTGACTGAGGGTTTGCCAACAGAGGAGGGTGTGTCAGTTCTCATGCCACAACTTGTCTGCAGTAGCCTGTCAGGTTACTTGTGCACACTTAAAGGCAGAAGCAGTAGACAAGAACATTTCTTGTGCGCCCCTCTGTCTTGATTTCCTGCACAGTAGACTGTGAAACCAGATTGACGTCCATCCCAGCTGGAAGCAAGAGTCCCATTTGCACATGCACTACAACCTAGAACTGTGAGAATGCAAATGTCAGAATCAGTTGGAGCTTTACCCAGCCAAGTCCCATAGGACAAAGTCTGTATAATATCCTACTTTTTTTGCGGCACATCTCTGCTGCACAGTATACCCAGGTATCACCACTCATCAAGAACAGAATTTCTCACGGGTGAGAACTTGTTTGACACAGACGGTCTCTTGTGTGAAAGGACAACTCTGGACAATTGTACAGTTTTCATGTGAGAAAACTGCTCAGGTCTCTGTTGGGAGGTGGCAGAGGCTTGGAGATGTTTGGGATGTGTTTTGCACACTGGAAATGAAATAAAAATAAAATGGATAAAATGCTATAAAAATGTAAATTGGGTTTTCCCAGTGTTCAGCGCAGTTATACAGTGCGCTGTGTTTGGTATAGGTGGGTACCATAAATCTATATTTAAACAGCCCTGGAGCTAAATTATTATTATTGATAAGTTTGGATATTTAAGGTTTGTAATTTATTGTCACACGGCTGCAGTGTCTCTCCTCCTCCGTCTGTGGCTACAGCTTCTCCATAGGCGCACATATGCACACACAGCGAGGTCAGTATGTTTCTCTCTCCTTGTCTGTGTCTGATATGTTGACTTTCTTCATCAGCAGGATGTTTTATAAAATCGCACAAAAACAGCTTGCATTTTAGTTTTTTTTCCATACTTGCATTCACCCGCGATTCAGTTTTCACAGCAGCAGAGAGCTGCATGTGGAGGAGGCTTGTTGTTAACGAGTTTATTAATCCGATAGAAACTAATGTGATGCTGAAATGACATTAACACCAACCAGGTGTACTTACAAAATTATATAACTGTACCCAAAATGTAGTAAACAGGAGACTATGTGTATGTGTCACACCTTCTCACAGTAGTGCAAACATGTGACGGAGGAGAAGAAGGGCGGATTGATCACTGATCAATTGTCAATGCAGTCGTCCTCTTCGACTGATTTTACCAGAAACAACAGGTACAAATGTTGTGAGACAAATAAAGGGTTCCCTTCTAGACACAACAGTACAGCTCCTTAGAAAATAATTTTGTGGTGTCCAATGTTTTTAATGTGGCAGGCCACCATACATAAAATATTGTATTCACTCAGTCACAGAGTCTGATGAAACGCTTATCACTGGCCTGCACTGATGGAAAAAATACTCAGATCCTTTAGTAAAAGTACTAATACTACAATATTTAAAAAAAAAACTTAATTACAAGTAAAAATATTGCATGTCCTAGATAAAGTACTAATGCAAAAGTACTAAATAACTTTTACTGTAGTACCTTACTTAATACTTTTTACATAAAGTACTAAGGTAAAGGTAAAAGTAGTAATGTCAGCAGAAAAGGCAAACAGAAGATGTAGGCCTCTCTTAACGGAAACCGAATGCACTAGAACACTTTGTTTATGTGTTAAAATCACATTTTTTTTTTCTTCGGAGGAGGATTGGTTTATGAACATGTCACCTTTTTCAACTCTTATGAGTTTGCAGGTCTGTGTTAAGTGATGAAAAGGTACCAATAAGAGTACTGTTGAAGTACAATAAAAGCAATGTAAATGTTGATTTCTCAAAAAAGTAAATGATTAGTTGTTCATTAAGAGATCTGTCTTATTTTATCCATTGTGTATTACCATTGCTCTTAATCAAAGCAAAAGTAATTTAATGGAAAAAATTGCAGCACGTGCAGTATTTCGTATCCAATTATTCGATTATTCGCCAGAATAATCAATAGATTACTCAATTACTAAAAGAATCGATAGCTGCGGTCCTAGTTGGTAATGTTACTAATTAATGTTCTCTTCAGACTCAGGGTGCTGGCATTGTGCACAGTTGCTCACTGAAAATGCTCTGCCACATCTGATGAAATGGGACCTTAATTAGGATCGCTGGTAACACCTATGTTCACCTTAATATTTTATGTTAATTTGGCTGCTGTAAAAAAGGTCTATTGCTAAATTAAACAAAAAAAAAAAAAATTAAAAATGCAAGAACTGCCCACGACCCTTACGGAATAAGCAGTTACAGAATATGAATGAATACAAGAACCACCTCACAGCTAATTGTAGTGTTGCTGATAGAATTGATAATTAGGGAGTAGTCCGTGCTTGGAAAAATATATCAGTTCCTAACATGTAAAAGCAATCACACAGATAGCCCGTCTTTAATCCAATAGCACTATTTGTGCCTTCTTGTGTACTAACGACTGAAATTAAGCGTTTTTCATGAAAGCACTGAAAGCAAGGCTACTCTAGTCTATTGTGCATAGCATGCAGAAAAAGAAGAATGCTTAGCACTTGAGACATGTGCGTGTTTCAGCTGAGCCAGTCTTTGTGTCAGTAAATGACTGGGGAGTGGCTGCTAGGTTGGGTTTGGCTCAGACAAGGGTAGTTTATTTCTTTCGGGCTTTGGAAGGGAAAGCTCCTTTTTTTATTTTTCATTAATTGTTTTTTTTTTAATTAAGTTGTAGTTTAAGGCATAGTGGTTGTATTCTAAACACCATACAGCTTCTCGGTTAGGACTGTCATTAGGGCTGAGGTGTTGGTAAGCATTTTCATTCTGAGTGAACGGCTAATCTGCTCTCTAAATCGGTTAATTTGAGCATAAGCCATGGTTTCACTGACACAGATTAGCCCTCATAATCTTCCTGTCCAGTGAAAACTGGATGACTCAGTGTATTCACAGGATGTTATTTATAACACACACTAAAGGCTGTACAGGGTTGTTGAAATACATAACTCATTCCACTATTGCTGTATATTATGATTTAGGTTGGAAACTTGCGGGAGATCTTATTGAAAAGAAGCAGTCAGTTGCAGTAGTAAATTAATTATTGAACATCTGAAGTCAAATGTCAACCTTTGATCTTATTTCTGCACTATACAACCCCGCTGAAGGCAGATCCTTAAACTGACAACCATTATACATGCTTTCCCTTTTTCGAGCTCTGCAGTTTCAAGTTATGATTGGGAGTATGACGCAATGCAGGCCAAGCTTGTGTTACCCTAGAATTTGCTAACGGAACAAGTCATTACTCAGTAAATTATATATGTCTGTTTAAAATCAGCAATAAGACCTCAAACTTTGCTATACAGCACTGAGGGGAGGAGAGTGCTTATTGAAAGAGTTTGGAATCTGGGGCAGAAGACAGCTGGGGACACACTAAAGGCCTGGCCTAGTTGTAGATGGTTTTTGAGCAACTTTAGCTGAAACTGAGACAGAGAAAAATGTCTCTCTTAAATGGCACATGCACTTGAGTCCTGATGGAGCAAAACTGTACCAATTATTCATTCAGCTGAGGAGCTATTAATTGTTGTGGCACTACCATGCAATGTGAATGAGTTCATTGTCACACCTCAGGGCATTTTCACACCTACCTTGTTTGGTTAAGTTAAAACTAGTGATGCACAGATCGACCAGCCAGAGACAGTGAAGTCAGCATTTGAAATAGGATAAAGAGAAGACAATCTACAGAGACACAGAGCAGCTGAGGGGTTAACTTTCAAGCTCTTCATTCTAATGTTAGCCAGCTGCTTATTACTGTTCACATATTATATTCATATTACTGTAAAAATCTCACCTCCTTTACTGGCTGAAGAATAAACATCCTGTATTGATGCTTCCCCTCAACATCACTAGAGCAAACTGTTGTACCACATCTGTCTTCTGTTTGGTTACATCTGCTTCCACAAGATCACATGAAATCATGTTTCCTACAAGTTCCCATGAGATCATGCTCCATCCTGGTACATAATATTAATATAATCAAGCCTGGAGCACTTTTACAGAAAATGTTAAATCTTTAATAGTTTAACATAAAATTTAATTTTACATTAAAGAAAAGGTACATTTTTTTTGTATTCTGTCAATTTTAGTTCTTAGACTAAAAATCAGAATTGGCAGGTTAGACCCTTTAGAAATCGGTCAAGAAAATTGCAGTCAGTGCATCTCTACTTAAAACGGACTGTGGTACATTTGCCTGTTTAATGTGGTTCATTTGGGCTGGTGTGAAAGTGGTCAGTTGTATCATGGTATGGACCAAACAACCAGAACAAGTTCACCTGAAAATTGATTTCATGATTTCAAAAACTAAACTTCTAATAAATGTCTGTTGGTTGTGAAATCTGTTCAGGATGTGATTGTATAATTGGTCTATAGACATGACATGTAGCCTATATTTGTGAAAATCATTTAGCGCAGGTATTTTCCCTGGCTAAAAAAGGCTGTAAAACCGGTGCTCTTGTATCCTACTTCATATGCTTTGTCTGATTTAAGTTTGTGACAGCGATCCTACAGTAATATAACTGAATGTCACACACATGAAGGACAGTTCCCTCCCACCCTCCTTCATTCTCTCTTTCTCTCTGAATGAGGGTAAATAAAGTCTTAGAACTTTCTGCTTATTTTTCTCTTCACAGAATTTCTGCAAACTGAGTGTAGACAGATGTACAGTAGAGCTGGCAGACGCAGTGCTGCAGCACGCTGTCTCTGTGGACCACACACACACACACACACACACACACACACACACACACACACACAGAAAAGCCGTGCAGGTCAGCACTGTGCAGGGTACTGTAGACTACAGGATACCTCCTTTTTGTCCTGTCTATGTGTTAGTCATATTATATCATGACTAATCATAATGTGTAGAAATTTGCCAAATAATGCTTAGAATTGGTTATTTATTTGAGAGTCCCAAGTGAATCCTGATTATGTAGGATGACAGTCACCAAAACTGTCTAATCAACAGGTTACCTGCCAGTCTGTCTTTTCATCATCATGAACATGAACAAATCAGAGCTAAAATGTAACATTTCTTTTCTTTCTTTTTTTTTGGTCTGGACCAAATGAATCAAACTACAGGGGTAAAAACAACTCAAATTAAAAATATAAAATAAATAAATATAGTATGAATAATTATGTGAAAGTATCCTTTAGATGTGGCTCTTCATTTGACAGTGTGCTTGTGGTTTGGTTGATTGTTAAAAGTCTTACTGTTCATTATTTATTAATCTGACATTTTCTCTCTTTACAGAAACTGCTGGATGACTTTCTAATTAAAAATGCCACAAATTCTGAGAGCAAAGTCTTCTATCTAAAGATGAAGGGGGACTACTATAGATACCTTGCTGAGGTTGCCTCTGAAGATGACAAAAAGAGTGAGTTTACACTCCATTGATTTTATTTAGAAAAGAATTTCTTACTGGAAGAGAGAAAGTTTTCAGTGAATGTTTGTTACTGCTTTGCCTCTCTTTGTATGTTGTAGTGGGGAGTGTTTAAGGTGTCATTTTTCTCTCTAATCTGGATCTTTTCACACTTCAGATAGGAATGTGTCAGATTTTGTCTCGGAGCTAAAAGCTGGAAATGACGTCAGGTAGGGCAGTGTGTCACAGGTCGAGGCCCCATCTCAGAAGGTGAAAACAGGAGTGTGTGGCAGCTAATTGAGAGTGCCTACTGCTTTCCCCACAGAGGAAAATGTATAGTGACCAAATTTCTTCCCCACTTCCCTCATTGCTCTCTTACTAGCATTGTGTATTCCAGATTGATGCTCTTAACTAAAAGGAATTGGTGTGCTGATACAGAAATGTTCCTGCTGTCTGCTGCAGTTGTTCAAGAATTAAGACCACAGTGCTCTAGTCAACTCCATCAACTTGTTGAGAAACTGAATGAACATGAAATTATCACCACTGTCTGTGTTGACTGGTTGTCATTGTGCTACATGAATTCACAATATTCCCAGTATTTCCACTTAAATATCCCTTTAAATAGCTTAAAAGTTTGACAAAACATCTTTGTAATGTGTTCATAAGATTCAGTGACATGAACAAGATTATGCATTGCAGTTAATGCCATTATGTTGAAGTCATATGTCAAAGTGACAACATCTAATGAAGAATTCAAAATGCAATGTTAAATTTCATGCCTTATTCTATAATTTTGACAACTAAAGTAGTGTCAATAAAACAAACTTGCAGTACCTCAGATCTCAGGAGCATTAACTTGACTCTGCTAGTTGCTTTGCAACTGCTGCAACAACTGTGGGGAATAGTCTAGCTCAAAACTGCCAATAGATTTGCTAGTTTTGACACCTTGGAGTCAGTGTTTAATTTTTGTATAGACCTGCTGGCCTGACAAGAAACATACTGGGACTAATTTTGGTCAAATAAAACTTTAAAATTATATTGCTGCGAGTTGACTTAATGCCAACCTTATAACTAAATATATGTATGACATATATATGTAAATTGACTGTTACACTGATTGTTTCCTTCCTCTGTTTCCAGAGACCATTGAACACTCGCAGGAAGCATACCAGCAGGCATCTAATATCAGCACCGAAGAGATGGAACCCACACATCCCATCCGCTTGGGCTTGGCGCTTAACTTCTCCGTCTTCTACTATGAGATCCTGAACTCCCCGGAGAAGGCCTGCCACTTGGCTAAAAAGGTCTGCAGGCTATGTTTAAAAAATGTTTACACCTTCCTATGTCCTCAGCTGTACTGTGTCGCAAGTGTTAACAATGTGTAACATCTTCTGTTTTTCTTTACAGGCTTTCGATGATGCCATTGCAGAGCTGGACCAGCTAAGTGAGGATTCTTACAAAGACAGCACTCTAATCATGCAGCTCCTCAGAGACAACCTGACAGTGAGTGTTACATGGCACAAAAATTATCTTCACTTGTAACAGTAGTGATACAGTAGATATGCTTCACACAAATTCATTTGTAGAAATTATTACAGCTGAAGGCAAGGCCAAAAGCTTGCTCTCATATTAAAGGGCAGTGGTGGAAAGAGTACTGAAGATTTGAACTCAAGTATAAGCACTGATACATTACTTAAATATTAAGCAGTTACAAGCAAATATACTGGGGTTAAAAAAAACTATGTAAGTAAGGTACAAAGTACTCTTCACAAAAACTACAGAGTGTTGGTTTCGTTTTAACCATTGGTGTTCAATACATTATCAATTCAAGGGGGTTTCTGTAAATCTTCAGTCTAAAATACTGCTGTGCTGTCTAGGTTGACCTACTTTAATGTGTTTCAAATGAGAGAATGTATAGTATCTATACATGCAGTAGGCATTATTATTATACTCTATTACTGGTTTGGGGCAGTAGTAGCTCAGTCTGTAAGTACTTGGCATGGGAACCAGAGAATCCTCGGTTCAAGTCCTGCATGGACCAAAATAGTGGAGCGTGGACTGGTGGCTGTAGAGGTGCCAATTCACCTCCTTAGCACTCCAGGTGAGCAAGGCACTGAACCCCTATCTGGTTGGGTCTATATGCATTTCTCCAGTTCAATTCTCCACCTAATTTTACTCTTAAGTTGCAAACTACTTTAATCTGCTCACCTTGCCTTTCTCATTTTTCTTCTCACACTTGCACACCTTTTAAAATTATGTGCATGTGGAGGAGGCTTGTTGTTAATGATGGAGTCTATTAAAACAATCAAAACTAACATGGCACTGAATGACCTTGACACCAATCAGTTGCAGTTACGAGATTATATAACTGCATAAGTAAGCCTGCATATTAAACAGGAAACCGTCTGTGTTTCTCTGTCAGAAAGTGTCAGACCTAAAACAGCAGAGCAAACGCATCATTCAGGGGTAGGAAGGCAGACAAATCAATTGCAGATACTGTCATCTTCTCGCACTGATTAAAAGAATAAATATGCCAAAATGGGTCACCAAATAAAATTTGGTGAACAGACAGGTCTGCTGTCATGAATTTGACAGTGAGAGAGGGTTGTGTCTAGATCTAAAGAAAAAATCTTAAAAAAAAAAAAAAAAAAAGTTCTCTCCAAACACCTGGCCAGTTGTGAAGTGATTGTCAGAGTCCCTGTTTGAGAAAGTCATTCCCTCCTCACTATCTATTCTGCTGTCAGAAAGTTTCACATGATGTACAACAATTTGACCAGCACTTTGAAGTATTCATTCACTGTCCAGGGACTGAACGTCTTTGTTGGCAGGCTCGATTTAAAAAGAGGGGTTTAGTATTTGCAGCACTTCTACTTCAAGTTCTACATGAAGTTGTGCTAATCAAAACCTAATGTGGTAACTTACAATGCAAAATCACCTTGAGATCTGCAAGGAACAAAGTAGAAACTGACTGTTTGAAGGAGTATTTGACTGCATTCTACTAACCTCTTGAAAAAATGTGTTTCTCTCCTTTAGTTATGGACATCAGACAATGCTGCTGAGGAGGGCGATGGTGGAGAAGCAGGAGATGGCGGCGAGCAGGAGAGCTAAAAAAAGAAAACACAAGCTCTCAACGCTGGGGTCCTCTCCAAAAACGACAAAAGGAAAAAAAAACTTTTTACACATTCTTCATTCCTTATTGCTCCACTCAAACATTCTACCAATGAAACCCATTGCTGAAAAGAGTCCTGTAAGGAAATACAAATAATAAATTTAAATATCATGCTTTTCACAATGTAGATTTGGTCAACAACTGGTGAAAAGAAAAACCCTCCATTCCTTTGATTTGTGTTTGTCCTGGCCTTCCCATATGTGCAGTTTCAGCTGTAGAAACGTGATTGATAGCTTGACATGATCAGACTCCTAGCTCAATTTGGAGACAGAAAAGCTTAAATCCCATTGTTGAACATCTGGAAGCCAAAAATCCCAGAAATTTAGAAAGATTTTTCTATTTGATAAAAATGAAAAATAGTTTCCCCTATACTTTTTTGGGTGTCTGTCTCTTCATAGTTACGTGGTACGGTTACAGCAGCTGAAGTCCAACTGCAAACAGATTCAATTTTCATACTGCAGGGAAAGCTAGTGCACTTTACATGCTGGCAACACATACTATAATACAGCCAAGTAGTGCCAATTGGTTAAAGTCCTCACTTTCTGCCCTGGTTTATAATGCCACTCTCTTTCACTGAAGCATGCCTGTTTGGGGAGGGGGTGGGTGGGTGGTGGGGCTTGTCTGACCAAAATGCAGGGACCTTTTTAATGGGAAGAAGACAATTCTGTCATGCATGTCTCTTGAGATATTACACTGGAATGGGAACAAATGCTGTAACACACAAGTCCAAGTGTTGAGTTTAGTCATTTTCAATGCAGGTTTGTACACATCCTACAACAGGGTGATTTGTTAATCTGTCCAGTGATTGTCATTAGAGATTTGGACCACTATTGTTTTGCTATTCATTCAATTGTAGTCCCCAACGCCTTGTGGAACTGTTTGAATCCCTATGTATCAGCTATGTTAACATGAATAAAACATTTTATAAATGAAGTCCATGCTGGTCTCTGTTTATTACATTTGCTTGGTAATGTACTTGGAAGGTTTGTAAATTCCCTGTAATCTATTCTTGCAAAACGCAGTGCTTGATAGTTAAATAGCTTTGACAAGCCTTAGACAGAAATGAGCTTTAATTTGTTTTTTCATTTAAATCCATTATTGTAGGGGAATTCAACTTATTTGCAGATTTGGTCCATATCATTCTGCTAAGGTCATCTTTCTTTATTATACATATTCATGCAGGGAGATTAACATTTATTGAATGTGCTACTCTCGCTAAATTGAACTGGAATTGCAAGTTGCAAGTGGAGCTCAGTTATTTCCTTGGAGCATCAACTTGTGTTATTAAAAGGAAAGAAAATATGAGAATAATAAAAAGATATAAGGAAAAATCTGATCTTGTGTTATTCCTGAATACATAATGTCATAAATCAGTGTTTGAAAGTGGTTTACTTAAGATCACATAAAAAACACAAGGTTATAGAATGTAATGTATAAAAATGCATAAACTACTGAAGAGGCCATTTCTCCATACTGAAAATTAGAATGAAAGGGCCACTGATGCATCACAGAACTGTATACAGGGAACTGCCCATTATTACATTTTAGTTTATCTTGTAATTAATTTATCCTTGACAGTGGTGGAAATAACATTTACCGAAGTGCAGTACTTGTAAAATGTTGGGGTTCTTTACTTGAGTAGTTCTATTTTTTGCAACTTGACACTACTCCTCTGCTTCTTCCAAGGAAAATATTGTACACTTTTTCTACATTGCATTAAAAATGCATCCTATGTCATTACAACATAAATTTGTAAAATATGATGGATTGTTACAGATTGAACTGCCCAACAGTGGATGAGGCATTGGTAAACTTGGCTCTACCTCCACCAATTGCAATCCAGTAATTTGAAAATACTCCAAGCAAATAATCTGATAAGGGCCCTTCTCCATCATAATGACTACTTTTAGTAAATATGATACTTAAAGTACACTCTGATAATACCCACTTTTAGGTATTATTATTACCACATTTACTTAAAATCCAAGCATTTATTGGCAGATAATGACAGAGATGGAATATAATATTAATAAGTATGCTTTCATTAGTGTATCAGCACTCGAAAACAAGAATCATGCTTTCATTATCATAAAATGCATGCATTTCATGTCAGGTTCAGGGGCTGCAGAAAATGTTTCTGAGGGCTGTCATTGGCACGTGGTCCACACTTTGGGAATCCCTGCATTATAGACATGACTAATTTTATTTTATTCGCTTATTTTATTGTATGTATGTTCTATACTTTTATTCTATTTTACTTTATTGGTATTCTGTTTTGTCTTTTTAATACATTTAACTTGTTTTTAGTCTAGCTTTTATCCAACTTTATTTATTTATCATTATATTATTGTTAGTAGTAGTAGTGGTATAGCTTTTATATATATTTTATTGTCTGTTATTGTCATAATTTCTATTTGTTTTGTTTTCGTTTTTATTCAATATTTCGGTGTTCTGTCTTTTTTGTCAGTCATCTGTTCAGGACTGATTTGCATGAACCTGCATGAGAGGTGGTATGCGCATGAAGTTTGATTGATAGAATACTTTTTACAACTCTGATAATTCAGTTACATAAATTTTAACACTCTTAAAGGAGCCTTTCTGCACAGTGAGGATTACCTTTGCAGACAGGACTTGTTACAGAGAATCCCTACATTGTGGTATATGTAACTGACTACTTCTTCCACTACTGTCATTAAGTTACCTACCTGTGTAGAGCATGGGTGTGTAGCGTTGAATCACGTCTCATTTATAGATGGTAACCCCAGATCCACAAAAAGGTCTCGAGGGATTGATTCCCGTAACACAATCTATTATCTTTCCATAATCCCAACCAAGTGTTTTTTATCGCTAAAACTACGCAGATATTACTCACAGTGTTGTCACAATATAAAAAATTTGTTTGTACAACGTGTATAATGAAGGAACAACACGTACAAATCTCGCGTGAGGTTTGCATATTTAGGCTTACCATCCCGCAAGTATATTAAAGGCGGATGTTTTCCACTCGGCGCACTTCCGGGTAGCTTAGCTAACGTTAGCTATCCAGAAAAGAAACTAACTCGTGACAATGACAGCACTAGCATAACCAATTAAGATTCTTGAAAATGAAGACAATATTATTAATCGTCTTTCTGGCCCCTTGTTGGGTCAATGGTGCGATTAAGTCAAGAGTTACTGAGAAGGAGAATCACGAAGAAAAACCGGAGTTTGGTAAGTGATTGAGCAGCTAGCTAACTCAAGCTAACGTTAGCTTCACTTTTAACGCCAACTATTGTTGTAAGAGTGATTCTTAACGATGATTACTGCAATTTAATGCTATTTAAGTCACGTTTATTTCCTGTGATTAACAACGCTGATGTGTGGATTAGGTGTTATAAAGTGTTAGTATTTTAGTTCTGGTTAGCCCTTAAATAAAACCACATCGTCAGGCCAGAGAGCGGGTTGTCAGCTCCGGACTGCGGTGTTTGACTGTATCACTGGTGTTTCAAATGAACAAACCCTGCTATTTGTCGTCCAGATGCTCTGAACTCCATCCTGTCAGATTATGAGGTGCTGCCATTGGCAGGCCTCCAGCTGCACTCTGTACGGAAGAGGGACGTCCACACCCAGTCTCACCTGGAGCGTCTGGTGAGCTTCGCAGCCCTGCACAGGTACAGCGGCACCTTCACAGCTAATATAACCTGCTCCAGTTAATTTGACCTCTGGGGTGTTGATGCAGAATATGCCCATATCTTTTCAAGTCTGTATTTAACGATACTCACTTTGCCTTGTATACATTCAAGAAGTTACTGATCGCTGTAATAATTGTCGTTGACTGTACTTGTTGAGAAGAGACCCCTTCTGTAATATCCAACTCCCATTACATGTGTTGATACTAGAGGAGAATGGTTGAAATTCGGGACAGGGAAGTTGGGAGTGGAGGTGTCTTGCCAGATGTATTAAAATGTGTAGAATGATTTTAGAGTTACATGAGACTCTGACGCTGACTAATAATGAAGATCAGATACAGATTGTGAGGATGACATGATGCACACTGTCTTCACTTCAAGATGTGAACTATGATATGGATATTTTAAATAACTTTTTAGCAGCCAGGATTATAATTAAACTGTAGGTGCTAACAAACATTTTCTTTCTTAGATATTTTTATCACAGATTCTTCACACAGTGGAGGCTGCACTCTGTCAGTTGTTTTAAAACATGTTGAATGACATCAACAGTCTGTTATTTATAATGCTATAAATGTATTCAAGTAGACTAATTGACAGTTTAATGTTATTTTCATGACAGTTTGATAGCACTCCAAAATACATGGTTCAGTGTGGTATTTTTCAATGTGACTGCATCACCAAATCAGGTCTCCTCAGCCTTTTTGTCTTAGAGTCTCACATACATGTAACTCCCATTTTAGCTTGTTGATAATCTATTACTGTAGGCTAATTTTTAGGACAAACTTGACAGGTTTCTGAACAACTGCTCAGCATGAAGGGCTGTCCCGAATTTCTCATTACATCTGATCTATTTGAGACTAACTCTGGTGCACTTGGTGAATAACTGTATGAGTATGTACCCTAGAAAAGCAGTTGAGACATGAATATGCATATTGCAAGATGCAGTCTTGCAATACAGAACACGGAACAGATTATATGTTGCTGAATAGTGAAATGCCATTGTTAACAATGTCAGGATATTAGGCTCTGTCCACACCTAAATGGGTATTTTCTGTATGTCATCTCCATGGTTACCTTGTTTGTTTACAAGGGGGGCTGTTTTGTGGAAGACAATGAATGGCAAAAAAAACCCCTAACATGTGACATTGACTACATAGCGAAGTAAACCAACTCCAGGCTTAATCCACAGATTACAGAAACATGGAGAAACATTCTTCGACTCTACAGGTGTTGTGTGACTATTCAGTTCAAATGCAGTTTAAAGAATAGTTCAACTAAAACAGTGCATGCACATATGGCGATAAGCATGAATTCACTTGTGTTATGATACTGTGGAGTATTTAGACTGTACATTGACACAATGGATGTTACACAATGGATGTTACAAAATGTTGATGTAGAAAGACACAAATGGACATTGAAGGAAAAAGAGAGACAAAAACACGTTACTGAAGATATTTTAATAAAAACAACATTATCTAGAAGGACAGGACATACAATTATGTTAAGAGCAACTATTTACACTTCTGCAGTTACCATAAATTAGTCTTAAATAGATCCAGCATTGAATTCCATGTGAGTCCTCACAAGGAAAGCAGACATGTAATTGTGTTTGGATTAATGTAGATAACATGTTTCCATTGTCTCTTTTTCTGTCTTCAGACATTTCAAGCTTTACTTGACCACCAACACGGGCCTTTTCACTGACAACTTCAAAGCTGTGTTTGTCGATAAATATGGGAGGGAGAAGAACTACGATGTTCAACTTCAAAACTATTTCACTGGACATGTTGTTGGTGAGTGACTTGTGACTCGTAGGATCAGGCATGCACCAATATGCTTTTTTAAAAGTACAGTAGTCTCCCTGATCCAGCTTTTTCCAAGAGTCTTAGTTTGCATGTGCAGAACAAATGCAACTCAACAAACAAACAATTTTTAGTGTTTCTGAATTATTCGAAGTAAGAGTTATAAATAAAGTATTATTGCCAATTTGATATTTTCTGTGAACATGGCTCCAAGCTAAGGTTCTGCTGTGAAAATTGGGGCTAAAAAAAAGACATCTTTCAAGTCAACATGGCATGTTGGGACTTTAGGAGACTTGGATTACACCAGGCGTGCAGTATAGAGGCATTTTATGTTTTGTTTTTTGTTTTTTTTAGGATGAGAAGGTAATGACTGAATTTTTGGGTGAACTATTCCCTTAAATAGATTACCAGATTCAGTCTTCATATGTCAGTTTTTTTTAAATGTATCATGCCTTATTTTATTATTTTGTGTTTGCAGGAGAGGAGAATTCACGTGTGCAGGCACACATAGACGGAGATGAGTTTTCTGCACATATTCTAACTGATGAGGCAGAGTACAATGTAGAGGTAAGAAGCAACTGTAAAATAAGTGTGTGTGTCTAGAATCCAAATGCAAGTAAACTGACCCTTAGGCATTTTTATTAGACCATTTGACAGTGGAGAGGCCACACTGTTAAAGAAGCATGAATGCAAGTATTTCTTAAAGCCCCAAAGAAAATCAAGAAAGAGGCTATATATGCTTCCCAAAAACATTTATTGAATACAATATTACAGTACTGTACTGGGGAGCTGTTTGTGTGTGGGTGCCTTTTTCTTGATATCGCTTCTCTGCATACAAAAGGCACATCTCTGTAGTTCACAATCTGTTATACTCTGTCATCCTGGGTGTACCAGCGATTGTCTTTTATATTAGTGTAATAACTTGGGACTCTCTGACAGTATCAATAAAGTAGTTTCTAATTTACCAGCCCAGCTGCCACCTGTAGTAGCTGATGTAAAAGATCTTGGAGGAGGAAAGGTAGGCAGTTTGATAGTGAAAGCCCTGTTATCTCATGATGACAATATTTTGCATTAAATAAATTGCAGCTGGTCTAATTTACCACATCTAACATAGATTTGAATACCAGTAATACCATAATACCAGTGAAGAATGAGAAGAAATTAAATGTCTATGTTGCAATGGCCACTGCCCTCCCTATCTATCTTTTTTTTGCTGTCATTCCTCTCCTAGCTATATATTTATATATTAATTTTATTTCTCTATATTTATCTCTGACAAACATTAGCCTGGGGGAGATCATGCGGTTGTCGTGTGTGAATGACTAAGAAGGCTGGATCTACTGTCTGTGTCGGCAGCTGAACTCAGACACTCCTGAACCCATCAGGCTTGCATTTTTTTTGTGCACTTTTATCACTGTATGTTCAAGGACCGCTCATGGTTGTAGTCACTGACATTTTTTTTTTTTTGGAAAACCCTGAAAAACTAATTTTATTGACTGCTTTGTTTTTTACCAACAGCTGACTCCTCACTCCTGTTAACGGTTCAGTAAGGGCCACAAATCATCAACAACTACTAGGCGATAAACAAGGTCTACCTAGTCGACAGCCCATATTTTAACCTTTGTTGTGGCTCAGAAACTTAACACCCACAGAAAAGTTTTGTTTCATCTTAAACCTGAAATCATCAAACCATATCCGATCCTTTATGATCCTCTAGTGATTTGGATTCAGTTACTGGCTGATAGATCTTCACATTTTAAAAAGTTAATTTGCCACCCTGCTCCCACCTTCTGTTCTCCGTGTGACTCCTCTTTTTTTGTCCTCTAATGCCACCTCTCTTTCTCTGCCCATCCAGCCACTGTGGAGGTTTACAGATTCCCCAACTGATGGCAGGTTGTTGGTTTATCGCTCAGACGACATCAAGAATCTGAGCCGCATCGCCTCGCCAAAAGTGTGCGGTTACATCCACGCAGAGGCCAAGGACCTGCTGCCGCAGACTGCCAGGAGGGATTGGGATGAGCAGGACGTGGCGGACCGGGAAATGGGTGAGTTCTGCTATTCATTTACCTCAACAGAGGTCGAGAGTATAGGACATGCGTGCATATTCATATTTGTGCCTGTGTAGTGGAAATGTGTAGGAGGAGGATGGAGTATATAAGGGGTTAAGAGATCAGAAAACGGGAGCAGCAGGTTCTGTGTTTGTGGAAGGTAAAGTGTGGATAAAGAGTAGGAGGATAACAAATGTTTAAGGTGGTGAGAAGGAAGGAGGAGGCTGTAGTAGTGAGACAAAGGAGGTGGGTGTTCGATTCTGTAACAGTCACTTTTAATAAAAGCCTTTTTATCTGTAAAGCCAAGCCTATGCTATGCACATACACACTGCTGACAAGTGGGTATTATGTAACAACCAAATGCCTTTTGATTCTTTGGTGCTGCATTGGAAATGTAAAGCATATAACAGTGATAATGTGCCAGAGGAGGATTCTACAACACCTCTCACTGGCTGCTGGTAGGATCTCATTGGGGGATATGAGTTGAGGTGAAGGTTGTTATGGAGGAGGCATTAAAATTCATGGAGGCTCTGCTGTCCAATGAGATGGCTCTGAGTCGTCACTGGTCTCCCACTGCTTGTTGTGGAAGCCAGGGCAGCGCACGCCCACACTTCTGAACAGTGCATAGCCAAGTGTATGATGTAATGCTCAAATGGGATGTCTTCCTGTTGTCCTTTTCTGTTGTTCTGCTGACTACTGACTGTTTGAAGTGTCTAGGATGTACAGTAGGCAATAATAATTCTTATAGCTCTCCAGATTTCTTTTTTACCTCTAGTTTCTGAAAATTTAGGACTGTCTGCTTAATTTATTTGTAAACTACAAAATATATTAGATATTGATATTGTCATTCTAAACATCAATCTAATAAAAGATTGATACCTGGCATCTGTGTATTGATGTAGTGTTGCCACACAAAATATCACAGTACCATGCTGTATCCATTTTTGCCCCCACCCCTACAGTTTTTAATACAAAAATATCCTATACACATATATGTATATCCTTTTTTTGATGATAGTAAAATGTATTGTACCATTATAAATGAAGCATTGTGGTGCTTCAGAGAGGCTTCAGCCTTCAGATCACAATTTCCAAATATAAGGGAGCATTTCTGTTTGATACAGATGCCAGCAAAAATCGCTTCAGCCTGTCAGCATGGCAGGACTAATTGTCATTATTTGAGTGAAATTCATCTTAGCATCTTTAATGCAATTGTTGATGAGGATTCAACACAGAATTGTTTGTATAGAAGTGAAACCACTGAGTCTAACCCCAATAAATCTCTGCTCTAGCTGTACTGAATGTAACATTGTACGGTCTGTTTGTGAGATCAACTTTATTGTATTTTGATTAGCTGTCAGGATACGTACAAAATCTGCTCTACTATACAGATAAATTTATATATTTCATTCTGGCTTGAAGAACAGAGGCAGAGCTTAATCAGTTCACAGGCAAACAAAAAAGATGTGCTGCTAAATGTGAAAATCAGGGCAATTAACAATGGGATACTGGAGCATGGCCTCATTGTTAAACTTCTTGATCTCTTTATGTAAGCTCACCTTGGCTCTTTGAATGTATTGCTTAAGGAACTGACTTGCTTCTTTTGTGACCATTCTTCTTTTCTGTCTCTCTTGTTGCCCCTCGCAGGCTACCACCACAGACAAAAGAGGCAGGCCCATGATCACAAGAAGAACACCTGCCCCCTGTTGCTGGTCGCAGATTACCGCTTCTTCAAACACATGGGCCGCGGACAAGAGAGCGTCACTCTCAACTACCTGGTCTGTCGTCATGATGCCATGTACAAAACCCTCAGGAGTGCAGAAACAATTAGGGATAGTTCTTTCTTTTTTAAGTGGTGTTGTGTGAAGTACTTGTACATAGTCATAGTCAGTGTCTTACCTACAGTAGATGACGGTCGGCATGACCCCATTTTTGGAGAAGAAGCAAGCAGTACCTGTAGAAGAAGTGTACACTATATTTCAAATATTTTCGCAGCTTTACCTTGCCATCAGACAGCCTTTTTTATCAGGAGACCACGTGTTGTATAAGCTGTTGTATCACTAAAAAAAATCCCTTTCCCTTTAATCTACAAGTAACTAGTAGCTAAAAACAAAGGCCCATCTAAAAAAATCATTTTAACATGAAATTTGCATAATTTACACCAGGAAAGGTATACCAGGTGATTCAATGCAAATGCACACAATTCAGGTCATTCATGTTTTCATGCAAGTTGAAAATATTCTACTTTAGTTAAAGAGACAAGATACAATTGCTTATATAACAGCAATGTCCCATCAGAAAAGGCTGTTTGGTGGTGAAGGTAAAACAGTGAAAATATTTTAAATATAGTATGTTCTTTTTCTGCTGATCTTGTCCATGGCAGTACATTGTTTAGGCTGTTAGACAGGTACTCCCTGCTGTTTTTTCAAACTGGGGCATGTCAGTTACAGCTGCAGTGATTAATTGATTATGAATTGATTATTAAATTAATTGCCAACTATTTTGCTAATTGATTAATACATTTTAGTAATTTCTTTGGGGGAAAAAAAAATCACATTTCCAGCTTGTGAAATCTGACTATTTTCTTGTTTTTTTATTCCTTTATGACAGTAAACAGAATATCTTTGAGTTGTGGGCAAAACATCTTGGGCTTTTAGAAACACTGATCAACATTTTTCACAATTTTCTGACATTTTATGTATAACAACTAATGGATTAACTGAGGAAATAATTAAGACTAATTGACAGTGAAAACAGAGCAGATGGCAGTCGACACTACGACTGAAACTAATGACTAAGTAATACACTATCAAAAAACACAAACTATCCCTTTAACATGCATCCATGGGGTATTAAGTTAAACAGGACTGTTTTTAATTTAATTGACACAGTTGTTTAAAAAAAACAAGTCTCTTTTTTTTTCAATTTTTATGTATTTCTGTATGTCACTGATTGTTTTTTTCTTTTCTCACTCCAGATTGAGCTGATTGATCGAGTTGACGATATTTATAGGAACACAACTTGGGATGATGAATTCAAAGGCTATGGGGTCCAGATCCATCAGGTGTGTGTGTGTGTGTGTGTGTGTGTGTGTGTGTATTGTTGACTGTAAAATGGCTCAAGTCTGACTCCTGGAACAATCAGCAGCGTGATAGCTTTGTTTTACACCCAGTCAACCTCGGAAGTGAAGCTGACTATAACACTATTCTTCAGCGGGTTTGTGAGCAGCATTTCTAGAAGAAACTGAAAGCTTTTGTGTGAGCCACGTGGGGTAATTTAATTTGCTCCACAGGCTTTGAGAATGAATGGAGACAGTGTTTGTCATACTGTGAGCCCTGGGTTTTCTCACTGAAAAGATATGCACTCATTTAGCTGCTCAGTTATTTTCCAATTTTATTCACCATGCATGTCAAGAGGAACCTCTAATACACCACTTTTAACTCCAATACCTTGTAGAAGAATTTTTTTGCTTGAAATGCAAACACAGTGCTGACTAATTGAGAGTCATTGACTAATTTAGGCTTTTGTGACATTATAAGTTCAGTGTAAAATAATGTATAATTCATCAGTGATTTGATGGACAAATTCTTCAAATCTGGACTATGAAATGTTTCATGTAACATTAGTTATGAGCCAATACACTAAAATTTGTCTGAATGCTTTGAATTAAATAGTATTGTTCTGTAAATACACTTGATGAATTGTTCACGAAAGGTGTATTTGGTTCTCAGATCATTATCAACAAGGAGTCAACAAAGCCTCCGCCTGGCCATGGCAAAGGCTGGGCCCATTATAACATGCAGAACAGTTCGACTGGAAAGGAGGTCTGGGATGTGAAGAGACTTCTGGAGGTAGGAAATGTCTTAGCTGTACAAAATTCACTGTGTGACAGGTGCATGGAGGGAGGTTGGGCATTTTTTTTTAACTTTTAGGTAAAAAGTCCAAACTTTGGGACTGGATATGATTTAGAAAAATAAATTTGTAATGAGGGCTGTCACAATGTCAGATTTTCCCTTAATGATTATCATGGCCAGACACATTCACAATACCAATATTAATGCGATATGTACCGTAATTTTTAAAAATGGTTTCAGTCAAATTCATCTTTAAAGGGGAACTCTTGTGCTTTTCCTTATTTTCTGTCATATATGTTTAATGTTCCATTTTTGGATGTTCATATTAAACATGGCCAAAGTGTCTAATACTTAGGTAAACATAAAAATTATACCTGTGAGCAATATTCTCTGGTTTCAAACTGCTCTAAATGCAATGCAGAGTTTTTTTTTTCTACTTTCTACTTAACTTTACACAACCGGCTGACATTGGCATGTTGTGTATTTCTTTATGCTCATCCATTCCAGGCACAGTAGAGTGTGCACAGCACGCCCACCCACTCAAGCTGTTTTCACACATGCACTCCAAACTATGTCCTGAGAATCAAGTCCGCATATTGTCCGAATTTGCCCTTCCACACATGCAGCACATAGCAGGATATTGTCTACATCAGATGTGTTCATGTATGTTACGTATAATCCGTGTGGTTTAGGCAAGAAGGCGACCCAGCAGCAGCAGGAGGAGCAGGAGCAGGAGGAGGAGGAGGAGGACA
This sequence comes from Lutjanus erythropterus, assembly GCF_056507025.1. Classification (NCBI taxonomy): domain Eukaryota; kingdom Metazoa; phylum Chordata; class Actinopteri; order Lutjaniformes; family Lutjanidae; genus Lutjanus; species Lutjanus erythropterus. The sequence goes on from NC_139334.1 coordinate 13,337,027, forward strand.
TATTTGTAATGATCACTGTCTTTGTACTGATAGAATACAGAGTCCCGACATTTACAAACTGTGATGGAAGCTGAGGAGGATGATGTGGAAAGTAGATGTGGATTCCAGTGTGCCGACTCGGGCACAATTTTTTTTTTTCACAGTAGGGCGGGGTGTGCCTTTACCAACCTGGGAAAAAATAATCACTGTCTGGCAAGAGAGACAATTGTGCACTGCTCTTCTCATGTTTTCACATCACAAATGATGAAGAAAGGTATTAGTGTGAGCTCTAGTGTGAGCAAATCAGTCGGTGAAGTTATAAAGTTGTGTGCTTGTGTACAGAAACACTCTGTTCCAGCTGCCTTTATCATTTTTCCAACCTATTCATTGTCTCATTTGTCGTCTGATAAACAGTAAATGAATGAAATTGATTGCCCCATATTGCTATTTTCCATGCTTTGATGGTGCTCATAAGCACTTGCTGCTGTAGTGTTGCTTAGCCAGACCAATCTCTGAGCTAACTAGTAAACTAGAGGCTGAATTAGCTGCTAACAACATGTAAATCTTTCTGGCAGTCAGGAGGGCAGCAGGAGTACATTACAGGGAAGAGCACAAAATATTTTCTCTGTGAAATACAATTAAGTTTCACCAAAATCATTGAATTAAGTTGTATAGTTATTAGGGCTGGGTATCAATATCTTTTAAAGCCTTTTAAGCTGAAAAGACGCAGGAGATTTTTCTTTAGATCATTTTATCTTTGATGCTATTTTGTGGTTATTACAGTGGAAACACTACTGTTTTTGTCCACAGTGGCCTCCAAATGTGAAAGTTCTGTGTGGTAGCTTTAATGGAAGATACAATACTACAGTTTGTCCACATGGTGTCAGAGTTAACACATCTGGTTCCGATGCAGTAAATGTGATTAAGGGTAATAACATTACAAATATTTGCATTTCTGAATGTCAGTAAACAAGGGTCATCCTACAGTGTGTAGAAAAGTGTTTTTGACATACACACCTGTTGGTTGATAATAGTTCTCTTTGTGTCTCTCAGCAATTCAGCTCAGACATAGCTGACAACGCCTCCACTGTGTGTCTGGCTCACCTATTCACCTACCAGGATTTCGATGAGGGCACACTGGGGCTGGCCTATGTCGCCCCCTCCAAACCCCAGGCCCTGGGCGGCCTCTGCCCAAAACGTAAGATACATCCCTTTGCAGCAAAATGTTGCTTGTGTGTCAGGTTTTTAAGACCACCTATGGTGCAGTATCAATGGAAATCTGTGAAGTGAAAGTGGTGTTTAAAGGGGCAGGTTCCCCCAAAATCAAAAATTCATAATTTTTACTATTTATCCATCTACATTGTTTTGGTGTGAGGTCAGTACCTGCAGTAGAATCTACCAGAACTACTTCATGAAACTGGTCACAGCGAAGTCTGAGGATTGTCTTGAGTAACTAGATCATGATTTCTGCAAAGTGACATTGCTGTTGAGGTTTTTCTTGTGCTGCCAAGTGTGATCTCGTTCCGTTATATTGGAGAGAAGGCAGAAATCTTACATGGCCGGTATCTCCAAAACTCAACTCAGTCCACTGCAACTCACACCAAAAATATTGATGAATAAATGGTACCAAAAATCCAAAATATGTATTTTAGATTTTTGGGGTCCCTTCAAAGCTGCTAGTAGACTTTAATGCAGTGTTTCTCAAACTTTATACACCATGTACCACCTCAGAAAAAAAAAAAAAATATATATATATATATATATATATATGTAACATATCACAGTTTGAGAATCCAGGCTTTAATAAATACTGATGAGGGAACTGCCAAAATATGAAGGAAACAGTGTTTGTTGGAGTTCTGAGCACAAGAAGGACTCAAATACTACTACTAATAATACTTTCTTTGACTGTGTCATTTTGTAGCATACTACCCATCTCACTCTGCAAAGAAGCCCAGTTACCTCAACACAGGCCTGACCAGCACCAAGAACTATGGCAAAACCATCCTAACAAAGGTCTGTTTTACCGCGGTTTCTCAATGTGTGACAACACTAATTACTAGGTGCACTCAGCTTCAGCCAGGATGTTATGCAACATGTCATTCTGCCAAATTTAGGTCCTAAGTAGGGCAGACACACCTTTTTGTGTGGGTGTTATGAGTAACAGTGTTAACCCGTTTGTAATTAACACATCAGGTGCCAGTGCGTTACTTAACTGCTTCTCAGCACAGTTAACAACTAAGTTTCAAAATATTTTTGTATTTAAATTTGATTATGGATTACATGTCTGTTATAGAGATAAGGCAGATTGGAGGGAAATGATGGAGGAGGGTTACAGTGATAAATATTGTTTATATTTTCTGTTTAACAATTGTGTTCATAGTCGCACATACAAGATCATACAAAAATTCATGAGTTGTTTCAGTCATAATATGCTCTATTTCATTCATTTGTATAGTTTTGTTAGTTAAACGTTGCTATGCATAAGCAAACAAGATGGTTGGGACCAGAAAATCAACCAGACTTTGGGTCTTCAGATGATTCTTTCCAAGGTATACTGACAATAAGGGGGTTTCTGAACAATTCTCAGAACACAGGCGCTCCCCATCCAATTGCCAAAAATGCAGTACTTGCAGAAATCTCCAAATGTCAAAGAGGAAAAGGTAATTGACTCATAGATAGAGTGGTAGATTTATACCAAATAAAGCTGATACGTTTGTGTCCCATCAGGAGGCAGATTTGGTGACCACTCATGAACTGGGCCATAACTTTGGAGCAGAGCACGATCCTGACAACATCCCTTACTGTGCTCCCAGTGACGACCAGGGGGGGAAGTTTGTCATGTACCCCATCGCCGTGAGTGGAGACCATGTCAACAACAAGGTACCCTCCCAGAAACAGTAGGATACAACAGAAGCAGTACTATCTAGGAGCTATGTGGTACAAAACTACATTGACAGTTATGAAGATATGCTGAGTTAATGATACAAAATGTGATATGAAGTGTGAACTCGATTATGTCGATTATGCCGCTCATGTAGAAACAGAGTGTTGGATAAATGTGAGTCACAGCTGTTCCTGTGAAATATAATTACAGACAGTCAATGTACTGTACTTCCTCCGCTGCTGGCCTTAACACAGCTAATATGCATACCACTTTTCTTTAGCTGAAAACCAATGTATATGGGCTTTTAGTGGTGGTGTTGTTGATTGATTCAGATCCAAAAACATTTTAGTGCAGAGTATTTTGAATTTTACTTATTGTGTGATTAATATGTATAACAGCTACCCTCTACTGGTTGAAACCCAGCTATTGCAATCATTATTGTGTTTTCAATACATACTGATTCTGAATATTTAAAATGGTTTCAATACAGTATGGCATCATGAATAGCTGAGAGAGTAATACATGGACTGCATCAAACCGTAATACAATTTACGTCATCAGTGATTTCTTCACCTACAATCTTTGTCATTGCAACAGCTCATAGTTTGTAGTGTGTTGCCAGGGAAGGAAATGGTAACAACCCCAGAATTGTCTCTCAACATAATTGTCGGAACATGAGGGATTGCCAATACAATATAAATAAAATATTTTCTTTTCAATGGTAGTGGAACTGCTGAACTGAAATTTTAATAAAAATATAACTTTTGAGGGTTAGAACTCTATCATTTTTTCCCTGTGGTATCGAAAATGGTATAGAATATTGATATTTTTAAAAGTATTGTACCAAAGTTATAAATTCCAGTATTGTGATGGCACCATTTGCAATTGAATTTTGCGATTGGCTGATCTGATGGCAGTTGGTGTAAATGGTGGTAGCTTTCATCACCAACCAACTCCCCACCTGCCCGAGAAACTACAACCGACGTCTTCCAATGCTGCCCTCTAATCAGACTTGGGTGCCCCCCCACTCCTGAGTAGAAGTCTGTGAAACGGCACTCATTTTCAAAGTTGTGCTGATCGAGACTCATCATTCACAGGACTTTACACTGTTTTTGCTTTGCAACTACTGCATCACAGTGAAGTTAGTTTTAAGCTGGATATTCAACAGGCAGATCCAGCATAATATTCTTGAATATCCAATATACAGAATGGCTCTGATAGTGTCTCTCAAACCTCAAGTGGACTCTGTTTCCACCACAGACACGAACAGTCTGATAGCAGTTACTCATGTTTAGTTTGCTCTGACTACCAGCTTTCTTGGAGCGATGAAGCCACACACCCCTTCAGTGGTTGTCATGTACATCCACTCTTTGGCATTTTTTCAGAATTATGCAGTGGGTTTAATTGGGCTCAGAGCTGAGTGTGAAGTGCTGCTGTTTGTCTGTTTAAGTTGTTTTGAATTTGAAGTCAGGCCCCTCTCCAAGATGTCTGCAACTTTTAAAATTAAATTTTGAATAATATTAGTATGCATCAATAAAAATGTATATGAAGTCCAAGAAACTGTTAAGCGTGACATTCAATTTATGCTTAGTTGTGTCAAAAAATGTAGAAGCACATATAGTTTATCTATGCAGCTATTTGAATAAATATCTGTTGAGTTGTTTTGCATCAGAAAAGATATTTACACGTTATTTTTTTGTATTTTAGTGAAGCATAAATCATCCACACCTACTTAATGTCTAACCATCTTCTACTTTTACTTCTCTTCTAAAGCGTTTCTCCAACTGCAGCAAGATCTCTGTCGGGAAGACGTTACGTTTCAAAGCTCCTGTGTGCTTTAGGGAGAGGAACAGTAAGGTATGTGGGAACTCCAGGGTGGAAGATGGGGAAGAGTGCGACCCCGGGCTCCTCCACCTCAATGACGACCCCTGCTGCACATCTGACTGCAAATTCAAGCGTGGTGCACAGTGCAGGTATGAACTCCAGGTTAAATTGTATAAAATACACTTGTCAAGTCTAAATACTCACACAAACATCAGATTAATTCATTGAAAATCCTTGTGTAACTAGATTGAGTCACAGAGTTGTTCATGTTTCTCTGTTTGCTCCACAGTGACAGAAACAGTCCTTGCTGTAGGAATTGCAAGTTTGAGCTGGCAGGAATAAGGTGCCAGGAAGCCATTAATGCTACCTGTCAAGGCACATCCTCCTGCACAGGTGAGCACCTCCTGCTGGCGTAACGCAAGAACTGCAGTCATCACTGCAAGGCTTTTAAATAGCTTGACAAACTCCATCTCTCTCCCTTTCTCTTTCACATGTTAGGCAACAGCAGTCAGTGTCCACCTCCTGGAAAAGCTGATGATGACACGGTGTGTGTTGACAATGGCCGGTGTCTCAATGGAGAGTGCAACCCTTTCTGTGAGGCCATGCACAACCTTCAGTCTTGCGCCTGCAACGGTAATGAGATGTTAATTTGTCGCAAGATCAGGGAAAAATAGACCAAAAAGGAGAAAATATTATCAGAATTTTCACTCGGTGTCACTGCCTGCCATTTTTCAAGATTAGTTTTTTACTTATATGAATTCTTGTACACATTTAGATATAAAAATAACTTACTTGTAAATTACAAAAAAGAAAGAAAAACTATTTGCTATTTATTTTAATGTAATTGAACTATTAGTGCGTTTATTTAGAATTTAGAGAATTTAGAGAATTTGTCTCGTTTTGATGGAAACAAATTGTAATCCGTTCATTGATGTGTTCAGGAATATGTTGTCAGTTATACACAAAGATATACTTTTTAAGAAAAGTTTTTTTTGTATATAAAAAACCCATGATAATAAAAGGAGTGGATGTGAAAATCATACAAGCCCATACAAAACATTTTCAAACAGTTAAACTCTACACTGTTGCTGAACACAGCTTATTTTACTTTTACTTTTTTTGCATTAGATTTTTTAAAGATGTCAGTGGCTTATTAAAAGGCTTTTAAGAGATTTTTCACTGATTCTGAATGAATTGTTTAATCTCTGCTCTAAAAAAAATGAACTACCACTGTTAATGGAGGATGGAATAGTTATTACAATTTTGCAAACACATAAAACAGTTAAATGCCCCCAAAGTTAACTCCTCTTCTATTTGCAGCGACGGAGGACTCTTGTAAAGTGTGCTGCAGGGGGAAAGATGGCACCTGCTCTCCCTTCATCCAGGCCAACGGTAGCTTCCTTTTCCTTCGCAAAGGCAAACCCTGCACTGTGGGCTTCTGTGACGAGGGCGTGAGTCACCAAGTCTTTTATATCTGTCCCCTCTGCAGACATGTTTCCGTCAGTGTATTATTTGTTTTTGTTCCTTAACACAGGCCAACACTTATAGGAAAACTGTGTGAATGTTACAGTGAGTTTACTGTTTTTGCTTTATTTGGCTGTTCTCTTTCAGGGAAAGTGCATGAAGCAGGTGCAGGACGTGATTGAGAGGTTGTGGGATTTTATCGACAAGCTGGACATCAACACATTTGGTGAGCTGGTTATAACAGGACCCTTTGAAATCTAATCAATCTTATGAGAGTCTGTGAAAGTCCGTCTTTTGTTTTCTTGTTGATGGCTATTGCTGCTGAGTCACTCTCACACCTGATTGTCTCATTACTCTCTGCAACTTTTTCTTTCAGGGAAGTTCTTGGCTGACAACATAGTGGGCTCTGTTGTGGTGTTTTCCCTCATCTTCTGGATTCCTCTCAGTATCCTTGTTCACTGTGTGGTAAGTGACTAATTGGAACAACAATTTTTGAAATTGGTCCACTCCATTCTTAAGTGTCTGACAACATATGGAAAGGATTCCTACTGAAAGAGACCTTTTTTAAAGAGTTTTGTTTAACCTGGAACAACTGATGTATCGCTTTCACCAAGGCCACCAGACTCCATTTGCAGAACAGTAACATTATCATTGTCTCTCTACAGGACAAACGACTTGACCAGCAGTATGAGGAGAACACAAAGTGCTTCTACTACCCTCCAAATGTAAGTTTCTTATCTCTCAAATGCCTCCATATATGATTCTGTGCACTAGCCTTGCTGCCACACTAACCAAACTAATAGAACGCTGCATTACTTTTTTATACACACTTATATCTTTAATAAGAGAGGGAGAGGAAGGCATGGAAGGTTGATTGTTCCCGTTGAGGTATCTGCCATTTTTCTGGATCTCTGCATGATCCATCACCATTTAACTAAGTTAGGGTTAAACATGTCAATTCTGCTGAGAGGAAAATAAATAAGATTAAATTACCAACAATATAATAAGAATTTACTTCAAAAAAGCTTTGTTTGTATATTTTCTTACTTTTAAAGGCCCAAAAACATATTTTCTCAATCAGATTTTTACTGTGGGGGGAGGAGTAGTACATAAACACAACACAATGCGCTAAAGTTGAAACACATGAGGTACCTTTGTGCCTTTGTCTGTGCTCTTGTCACTGGCTCCATTGGCAAAAGGTGATGTTAAGAATTTTTGTGTGCCGAGCAGGATTTATCAGTAATTGAATGAAAAATGTTTTAAGTTGTGAGGTTGTTTGCTTCTGCCTCCAGCCACTGTCAATCAGCTGATCAAACCTGATGCACACAGTCCTGATTGCTGACATCACAGTGTTCACACTAACTCTTGAAAGTTAGAAAAATACTTATTTTTAAATGTCATATTTTCAAGGTTTGGAATGTGATTGAATTTTAGTACACCCCTTGAAAAATGCAATTACTCATGTAAACAAAAAATCTTTTTAATATTTGAAATGAAACAATTGTCAGATTTGTTGTTCATAGTCTTCTGTTGATGTCTTACTTTTGAAATGAGCAAACATTAAATAAGCATCAAAACATACTATATATATATATATATATATATATATATATATATACATATATACATATATATATATATATATATATATATATATATATATATATATATATATATATATATATACATATATACATATATATATATATATATATATATATATATATATGCAGTGTATATATATATTAACAAAATGTTACATTGTTTGTTAGCAAACTAGTCAGTTAGTCTAGTTAGCGTACTCATGATGGCTCAGAAGAGAAGCTTTAATTTCTCCCCTTTTAAGAAAAACTTGTTGGCTGAATGATCAACTGGAATGAAAGAAAAGTGATGCATCAAAGAAGTCAGATGGGTTCAGTCTGGACTTTCATGAAGGAACTTGATTGTTTTGTCCAAAAAGGCAGCCATTTTAAAAGTTAAACCTCCTTAAGTCTACGTTTAAAGTTGATACTGGATCACAGCCTAAGGAATTTGTTGCTTCAACTGACTACATTTACCATCAACAGTGACTGTACATCCACAAGAGAACTGCAGAATTTCCCCTTTAAGAAACAGTTCACATGAGCAGTAATGTCGTACTTTGTGCTTTTTGTCTCTTTGACATTCAGTACCTATCACACTTTCACTTTTATCACATTTTTGTAACATCATTCCCAACACAGTCGTGAGAAGTCTGGAGCTAAATTGGCATACGGTCTTCAGAATACAGGGGTGCGAGGAGGACACAAATGGATTTAAGAGACTCTGAGTTGAAAGTGTGAACTAGCAGTCAGGTTATACGTCAGCAGGGGCCTCACTGTCACTGATGGGTTCAAGCTCCGAATGACCTGTCCATCACTCTTTGCCTTGGCCCTTTTCCATTCTCATTGGAACTGCAGCAGATGGTGGAAGTTTGTAGTAGAGCTCCCGCCATAGGTGAGTGCGTGCGCCATGGTTTGGTGTTGCGATGCGTTGCCATTGAGTCCATGATGGTGCATGGTCAGTGGCCCACGTTTGGGATACTCCTGCAGTCACTTCCTCCTTGAAGTAATCACTGATCTGGTTGCACATTTCCAGCCCTCAAAGTCACATGTCTTTTTCATCAGAGATATGAAGTGAAGAATATAAAAGCTAAAACTGATACTCGAATGTGAACAGCTGTAAGTGTGCTTCTCTGCACATGTCGTCCATGCAGAGTCATACCTGATCAGAAATTACCTCAAGAGGGCAAGATGGCATTTTAGGAGTATTCAAACAGACAGAGGACTGAACAGGTTGCACCTTGTTGTCTTTTGTGAAATCCGATGCAGTGTGTGTCAACCTTTTTAAGTTTGCATCTGCTGCTGTTCAAAGCAACAACATGAAAAGGGAATTGTCCTTTAGGTGATTATTTTTTTTTACCCCCTTCTTTTTCTTTTTTTTTAGTGGCTGTCTGCACTGTGTTAAATCATTTCATAGGTTTGATGGGGAACACGTGGAGACTGAGGGTACATTCCTCTATAGACCTTTCTCATGGCAAACATGTTGACTTGTGATTTCAGGAAAAGCACAGGAGCAACACATAATATTAATGATGGCTTAATTCCATTTAGGTGTGAAAGTTTTACCATTGGCACGTTTGTCAAACCATGCTGCACTGATTTGCATTTCCATTTCAATTTTGTCACGCCTGAGATGGACCTTCTCCTCCCAGGACTCAATTTGTCTGTGCAGCAGACCAAAGAGAAAGAAGTTTTGAGGGGTGGTCTCACACCTAAAAGTCCAGTCCAAGGTCCAAACCATTGTTAAATTTTTGGAGACATTGTATACATTTGGTCCAGTTAGTTTTGGTTTCACACTGCAAGTATCATTGTGGACTAAAGGACTTAACATGTCATACCTACGTCCTGCCGTCATCACCTGTGTAGGCTGTGTCTCCTTTTATTTGATATCGATTGGTTTGTAGACGGGCATGCATTTGACTTTTTACAATTCGGCAGGTATTTCAGTGGCTGTTTATGGAGAGAGATGAATGAACAGATTCACATTGTTGTATTATTATTATTATTATTATTATTATTATTATTATTGTTATTATTATTGCACTACTGTCAGCAGTTCCAAAGTGAACCAACAACTGAAAAGTCTGCATTCTATACAGATTTTTTTTCCAGTTGATTCTTTAAAAAGTCCTCAGACCAAATCTCAATTAAACATCTGGTCTCCTCCTGTCCATGTGTGCTCTCGTGGCTCATTTTGTTTTGGTGCGTTGTTTTTCCTTCTTCTGGCTCTGATGATACCCTTTCATAATTTCCTATAATTGGTCTGAAAGTCCAAACCATTCAAAGATGTTTTCATTCTGGAAACAAACCAAACCATGGTTCAGTTTGATCCAAAACGAGATCTTATATTTTTGGTCCGCACAGTGGACCAAAATGGCTGTTGCAAGAATGCAGAAATGCAGAAATCGTGAACAACAGTTTAACAGTCCAGATACACAGTTCAGTACTACATAGTTCAGTCTTTCGTGAAGTACATTTATAATGTGTTCAGAAGAAAAACTCAATTTCTATTACACTGACTTAAAAGACAAGCCTCCAAACAGGAACTATTGTAATGGAAATGCAAATCCTTGCCATACTGGGCTGTTGTGCTGAGTCAGACCAAACCAGCACGAGTGTGGAAATGGGGTTGAAATCCTGCAAATGATGCATGCACAGTACCAGGACCCTTGTGCGCCTAAATAGATTGCAGCCATTATTAATAATAATTGCACCTCTGTTTGACGACAAAAACTGTCTACCATGAGAAATGTTTGTTTTACTCATTCCCACTTTAAAGGGGAGTAATGGGGAGGGTAATGGGATGGAGATAGGAAAAAAATCACTTCATTTCTCTTGAAGTAGCTTTAAGTTTTTGATCAACTCTTTCATGATGTTTAAGGGTAACCAGTATTTTTCAACTTGGACCCCATTTACTCATGTTTCTGTGTCTAAGTGACTAATGGGACAACAAGATTTGAAACTGCTCCAGTATTGATGGAAAGTGCTGCAGCTGGTAGAAGTGAAAACTCAACAACAACTCCAACAAACTGTGCACCATAAAAGCACATCTCATAAAAGTGCTTGTTTTTGCAGGCTCAGATTGTTGTTATAAGTATCTGACAAGTTTAGATGAAAAGTCTCTCGCATGATTATTTCCATAAAGAGTGAGATTCTTTTTGTTAAACCACAGTTGTTTTATTGCTCTCACCAAACTCCCTTAAGAAAACGCAAATTTTAACATTGCCATTATCATCTTCATTCCAACTCAACAGAAACAAAATAAAACGAAGCAAAAAACATCTTGGTTTGGCTTTCCTTTGTTTCAACAATCACGCACTCTGGTGAGTTTGGAGAGAGCAATAATACAGCACTCCTAGTTGACTTTGATGGTGAGTTTAGTTTCGCTTATACTGGCTGCAGCGCTCTCCCTCAATACTGGAACAGTTTCAGAAATCATTGTTTCCATTGGTCACTCGGACATAACGTCATGGGAAAACAGTGTCCTGGTTGGAAGATACTGAAGTTATCATTTAAACTATGAAGATCAGGAGAAATATTTGATGGTCTAATTTGAGCAGAATGGAGTAAAAAGGGAATGGATCCCACCTCAGTCAGAGACGGTCAGCTGTGATGTGCTTCGGTCTCACACGTTGTTCTTTGCTCTTCAGAGTCAAGAAATGCTGAGCAACCTCGAGTCAGCATCCGTGCGCATCGTCAAACCTCCTCAGCCTCCCTCCTCCTCCGCCGGCCGGACCGCGCCCTCCTCCCTGCTCCCGCAGCCTCAGCAGCTGAGCCAGGTCGGGGCCACTCCCGCACCCAGCAACAGCAGTACCCCGGCCCCCGGCCCGAGCTGCGGGCCCACCCCGGACAGCGCAGGGGGGCTGCGGATGGCCACCATCCAGGAGGACACCAGCAGCGGCTCTCACCTGGGAGAGGAGGGCCTGTCGGACGATTTCACAACCGCAGGAGCCTGCTCGTCGGCTACGAAATCCTCCTACGAGGATCTGACAGAGCAGAACCAGCTAGCCAGGGACCGGCGGCGCCTCAAGAGGCAGGAGTGCATTGACACTAAAGAGACAGAGTGCTGAGAGCAAACGACCACTACTGATATGTGTTTTAGGGAACATACAAATACATGCCACATTATAAACATTTTTCTTATCACAAAAATCACAGACAGCAAGTGTTGGAAGGTAAAAGCACCATGTTTCTTATGTGATTAAAGGGACCCCAAAATCAAAAATATACATTTTTCCTCAGGCATGCAGGGGTATTTATCCATCTAGTTTGTTTTTCAGCTCGTGGTACTGAGCAATTCCATGTAAGAACTATTTTCTAGCAGAAAAGAAAGTTGTTTCAGATTGTCTTGGGTAACCAGGTCATAATGTCAGGAAATAAATATTGCTTGAGTTTTTCAAATGTATTTCTTTTGGTGCTTTGGGCACCACAAGCCCAGAGCTATATAGTACTATTGTATTTGAAAGAAATGGCCGATATCTTCAGAACTCTGCAACTCACACCAAAATGATCTAGATGGATAAAAAGCAGTACAGGCCAGAGGGAAAATGTGTGTTTTTGATTTTGGGGTGGACTGCCCCTTTAACAGAACGAAGGACAATGTTTGAACCAACTCTAGATGTGGATATTATTGTTACATATAATACAGGAGTACTCTGAAATCCCTGTGACTACACATAAAATAGTTAAGCCCAGTTCAGATCAAAGATTGATGATGAGACAAACCATTGCAGAACATTGCAGGGAGACGTTGCAGCGGTGGCACGTCACCTGTTTGAACAGCCAATCAGCTTGCAGTATAGTCAGCTGGTCAATTCAGTTACACTGTCAGTAATGGCAGGAGTTTCAGACGGAGGAAAGAGAAGATGATGCGTGTACTACTAGTATTTACTTGGAGTTTGCCCTGTAATCAAACACAGTTATCATCAAAGCTAAAATTTGAAACAGTTACATAAATATTCAGCAGTTTTATCACTGATTATCGTTTCATCCCTTCTCCCCATGCACACATCAATACTATCACTGTGCTCGCTCATATTTAAAATTGTAATGAATTACATCCAGCTACAAAAAAAGCCTGAAAACCCAGCAGTTAGAGATTAAGCACAGTGTCTCATGTAGTCACACAGGTGTAAGGTGTTTTCAGAACTTTGCAGCTCAGATTTCAACACATCTCATCACAGTTTGGGCTTTGGACAGGGCTTTACTGAGTGAATTCATGTTTTTGTGTGCCTGTGGTACCTTTTTCAGTTAAATGGGGGGGGGGGCATTGAGTTCCACAAATATTCTTTTTTTTTCCCCTCTTTAAATATCTCAAAACATTTTCAGTGTAAATAAAATGCATTTCTGCATTGGGCTCATTTTTCAACATGGAGCACTTGTCGAAAAATATGTCAGATGTGCTTTTCATGAGTCAATAGAGGATTGGTTATCATCAAAAATAGTTTCATATTTTTAAAACTGACGTATTTCACAGATGTAATAATTGCCAAACATTACTTTAGTAATCCTTGACAGTGTAACTATTTTTCAAATGTAATCTGGGCTGATTACTGGGCTTACTACCCAACCCTGACCATGGGCCAGTTGCTCAAACACATCAGAGTTAAATTATCTTCTTGTCATAAACTAGAGGCTAAATGGTTTCTAAGTATGGACATTTTTTTGAGAACAAAAAAAAAAAAGGAAAACAAAAAGTGATCTGCTTTTTCTTGAGTGTCCTGTGTGAAAAGTGAGCTGCGATTGTGGATAGGTTCAAAAACAAAGCATCATGTTAATAGCTTGTTTGTTAAAGGGGTGAATGATATAACGTAACATTGATGTTGTGGTTATTTTCCTGTACAAGGAAACATTTCAGTGTGATATATTAAGCTGAATGTTGACCTAAAAAATGACCTGAATCTGTGTCATGACTGCACTTGAAGTATTTTTCACATCACTGGAGGATTTTAACAACTTGTATACATGTTTTTACCGTTGCGTGTGTCATCAATGGTTTGTTTTAAAAAAATTTCTGGCTTGTATAATATTTGGACCCCTTTGTACTTGGGAAGCAACATTTTTAATACTGTGCAAGGATTGAGCGCTGGTCTCCATCAGTATTACACTTATTTTATTTGGTTATTTGTTATGTATTCTGTCTGAGTTGTTGATCCCTGTATAAAACGACACAGTGCCTTTTCAGATTTTGTGCCTAACCGTTACCCGCTTACTTATTTCTGTACAAAAAGACGTGAAAACTCTCCATAGGTGAAAATTAATCTGGACAATCCTGAATTAACTTTTTTAAAGAAAATGAATGAGGTGCTTGAATGTCATTTTCCCCCTTGGTTGTTTGTCCTTGTGCCAATGTGAGTTACGCACCTCTTTCTGTTATTTAATGCCGTCTCACCACTGTTGCCTGCTGTGTCACGTGTTAAAATATGTATTTAACTGTATGTAAAGAAAGAAGTAGATTGTGTAACTAATATCGACTCTACTGGATGGATGTGAACTGTTACACAACAAGCAGATATCCTGTGTGATTAATTCTGATGTGTATATTCTTAATGTTTCTATGCATATAATTGTCCACCTTTGAGTTCTTTTTTTTTTTTTAAGTTTTTTGCCTGTATTATCTACACACATCTCAAAATAAAAATCTTTATTGTACATGTCAGGCTCTCAGTTTATCAAATTATTATTATTAAAAAATATTTTTTGTACATAACCGTGTAACAGGCAGAATAATGTACAGTGAGAAGGTCACTATTGTGAAATAAAGAAATAAAACATTTTAAAATGGATATTTTGTGTCACAAATGTGGCATTTTTTTCTTTTCCTTTTTTTTGGTAAGTAACCATGTAACAAGTGAGATAATGTACAGTGAGCAGGTCATTATTGTAAAATAAACCCCTTCAGGGTCATCCTGCATAATTTTGTCAGGATTTATTTCACAGTAACAACCTGCTCACTGTACATTATCCCTGACTTATTCTCCTCAATCATCTGGCAAACCCCAGAGATTATCTTGTAACCCTCAGGTTGAGAACCACTGGTGTATATAATGAGGTCATACTAAATGGTATGCAATATTCGTGTTTTTGTATTATTTTTACAGGCCAGGAGAAATTATATCTGTAGTTATTAACAACAGTTTCTGAAAGTTTTATTAAGTTTTACAGTACAGCAGGCAATAAATTTGAACATTAACACATTATACGCCAATAAAGAGTGAGACACCGTGACTGGACGCTGGTGAGATTTGACCCATGACTAGTTCGTCATCACAGATGTTTCATAGAGGAGATGAGTGTACATAACGTGGATATATCTGTCTGTTTCTCACTGTGACCGAGACTCCAGTCTGCAGTGTAGTTCATACGCTGATAAACCACAAACAGGTTTTATATCACCTCGACACCTCTTCATGTTCGTACGCTCTCTCTCTCTCGACCTCCAGCACTTTGTTCTCTGTGTGTTCTCTGTGTGTGATGCGTGAGTGCAAAGTCTTCACTGGTCACAGAGGAGGCTGCTCTCGGGACTCTTGGTGTCGACGTCTCCCCAGTAGGGCAGGATGAAGGGCAGATCAGCCACACGACTTTCCAGCACCTCCCACAGCTGCTGAGCCACAAACTGGTTTCCCTTCTCTGAGAGATGCAGCCCATCAGACAGGTAAACTGTGTAGTCCTGTGGAGCATAGGACAAAACAGGTTAATAATAATAATAATACACTTTATTTCTTTATTTATTTTATATATATATATTTTATATATATACATATTATATATATATATATATATATATATATATATATATATATATATATACATACACATATATATCTGTGTGTGTGTGTGTGTGTGTGTGTGTGTGTGTGTGTGTGTGTGTGTGTGTGTGCGCGTGCGAATGAAGCATCTGTCAACAATTTACCAATAAAGTATTTGTGATTATGATAAATTCTTGGATATTATGTGCAAATTTAACACAAAAGGTTTTATCACCTGTGGTGTTTGGGGATTCAATGTTATAGTGGCCTCTATCATCACACAGCAGTGTGTCAGTGACCAACACTACCCACCTGTCCATCTTTCTGCATGAGTGTCCAGAGGTCCAGGACATCTGTCCCACACTGACCAGCTGCCTGCACACACGCCTGCGCATACTGCCCTGCTGCAGAGTTGAGGCGATTGAGAGGACATCCTGGAAAAAAGACATGAAGACACACTCATGATGTTTGGTGTTTCGTTTAGACTCTGTGACGATACAAGAACAAAAGAGAAAAATTGTGAATAAGCACTACCTTTCAAAATGCACTCCTTTTCCCAGGCTGGTTCATGAACAGGTGGAGGGGTGATGAAGATCACTCTGTCTGCTGGCACTCCAGCTGAAGCCAGAAGCCTGGTGATCTCCTGCAGGTTCTCTGAGTACTCCTGCACAGGGACGTGCTGTTGGGGGTTTTTATCTGGATGAAAGACAGACGAAAGGAAGCAAAATCATACTGAAACATGAAGAAAAAAGATTATTTAAATCTTCTTTGGATCATCCCATTAAGCTCAAGCAGTTGAGTGCAGGGTATGAAATTAGAAGACATTAAAAGGAGCACTTCAGCAACTTATTTAACTAACCCTTTACAAATGTAAGCAGAAGTTTATATTCTGACTTCTACTCTCAAATTTAGGCCGAGCTCAGCAAAGTTTCCTGATGGCAGAATGCTTTAGATAGGATACGTTCCTCTTCAATTTCTTTACAACAAACAATTATCCAGTTCAAAGTTTTACTTTGCCTTCACTGGTCTAAAGTAAAGCTGGTTTAATTCAAGCTGAGTGTCAATCCTATGCGTGATCGATACAGGTAGGCAAGCCACAAGCCACCAAGTAAACAGTTTCTGGCAATAAGTATTTAAAACCTTTTCAAATGTTTTGGAAGTACCTACAGAACCTTCTGCCACTATTGCAGTATTTACAGTAGCTCCACAAGATTTACATCGTAGTCACCAGGCAAAAAAATATTATGGCTTTTGCATCTCTTTTAGCCAGACAACATACACTCCTTAAATGGAAGGAGAAATTCCCTGCAACCTTTGACATGTGGATTAGTGATCTTATATATTATTTGGTGTTGGAAAATATTTGCTACCCTACAGAAATGTTATGCTATATGGAAATATCTTAACCTTAACCTAAATCTTAACCTACAGAAAAAATGGAAGCATCTGACATTGGACTTTTATACTGATGCCCCATATTAAATACAATTTACTTACTTACTTTTTTTGTAACTAGTAAATTTCATTTTTATTTTTCTGTATGCTTTCTTACACTATTATGTCTTTTTGTTCTTTTTTACGTCTCGCCTACGATTTCTGTCACAATTAATTTATGTAATTGTTTATGAAATCAGCTCTGTTGAATTATCAAATGTGGCTCTGTTGAAAAACAAGTAAAAAATTAAATAGAATGCTCAAAATTTTGAAAACTTTTACTGGATAAATTGAGTCACAGGTCTGTTCACATCTTGTGTGGGATTTTAACTGTAGTAATTAACAACATACACATGAACATAAACAAATATCCACAAAAAAACAAAAAAAACCCTCAAACTCATGGGATCATTTCATATTAGATAGTAAAGAATAAGAAAGAATTATACATACAACAATATACTTAAAGACTTAGATTAAAAATACTGAATACAATCAGTCGAATTTATTGGGACAGTTTGTGGTCTCTTGGTGCCCTGACATACAGCTGGTTAGAACATACCACAAAACAGCAAAGTCTCATATCATCTGCTTAGAGGCAGGTAGAAATAAAGACAAAGAGGCCAAAAAACTAAAAAATAAAATAAAATAAATCTGAAAGAAATTGTAGTCTCCAAGCCCAAGAAAGTAGGAGGGAAAGTAAGGAGAACTCTACTTCTACTTATGAAATCAAATACAGACAATTTGCAGGAAAATATGTATCATTATTAAATTTTTTATGTTTTTTGTTACAGGTTCTGTTGGTGAAACTGTACCTTCCAATGAACAGTCGTTGGCTCCAAAGAAGACAGTGACGGCAGCTACGTTACTGTCTGCTGAGTTTTGACTGTTGATGAGGCGGGGAAGAATTATCTTGGCCCATCTGGAGTTGTAACCAGACAGTCCTCTGTTTACAACATCACACTTTCTGAAGGCAAAACATATGTACATCAGATTCAGATATTAGTATGGCTGTATAGTATGGTAAAGAAAAAATAATCATATTGCAATTATTTTGGCTGATGTTGCAGTTGCTATGTGATTCTCACTCAATGGGAATTATCATTTTTGCATCACAATTTTCAACTACAAAAAAAATCAATTAAAAAAAATAATTTAAAAAATTGGGGGTCTGTATGTAGGGCTGCAACTGACAATTACTTTCAGTCAGTTATTTGGTCTATTATTTTCTCAATCAATCAGTTATTAGTTGTTTGTTTTAAAATGTCAGAAAATGGTGAAAAATATCCAGAAACGTCGTCAAGTGCCTTGTTTTCCTCACAACCCAACACATTCAGTTTACTGTCAGGAGTTAATAAAAAACAAAACAATATTCACATATTAAGAAGCTGAAATCAGAAAATTTTGACTTTTTTCTTAAAAGATAATTCAGACCAATTAATGAATTATCATTATACTTGGTGATTAATTTAATAATTCACTAACTGTTGCAGCACCGTGCCGCCCATCACACATTTTTCCTTTATCAAAAAGTTTTACGGTATTTGGATATTGCTCTTGGCCACTTATTTGATAATATTTCGTTTCACTGTGCAGCCCTAAATATTAGTTAAAGGCACAATATCCGGTTGTTTATATGAGTCGTACCTGTTAAGAACTCTGGACAACGGTTTCTAAAATCTGAGGGTTTATGTGAAATTAATTGAGCACTTAAATTATGGCTGCAATAAAATATATGGTAAATACTTACCTCGCTAGTTTGTTGGCGATCTCTGCGCCCCAACCGTTGGCTTGAAATGAAAACTGAAAGAACAGCAGTGGTTTATTCATCTCAAACTTAAGCTAGTGAGCTAGCAGCTACTGCTAACAAACTAACTGAGTAGCAGGTCATATGCAATGCAGTCTTTATAAATCAACGTTAATGCATGACTAACCTGCGTGATGGAATCCCCGAATAAAATCACTTTAGGCCAAACTACTGTTTTGAACTTGGACATCATGAACTTGTAGCTATGAACTGCCTACCCGGAATACACAGAAACTTCCGCTTTTAGTGTGTCTAAAGGGAACCTTCGACGCGCTGACACTCTCGCGAGAGTTGTACCCGTTGTTTCTTCATGGTGCACCTTGACAAAGTAATTATGTTTTCTAAGGTGACAACGGTGTGTTTAAAATCTGGTTACGTTTCGGAATATAAAACGCTTGTTCAGGATTAGGTAAAGATCATGGTTCGGGTTCAAATGATACCTCTCGCGAGAATTTATCACGGGTCTGGGGTTCCTCCAAGACACGGCCGCGTTGGGGGAGCGTTATCATACTTCAAAATAAAAGTCTGAACATCATGTTTTCTGTTTGTTTTGTTTTCTTTTGTTTTTGTTTTGTTTTTTGTTTTTGTTTTTTTAGATGTTATGCAAAACATTTTACTTTTGCAACATAAATGAAATTAAGAGTGAGAGTCAGTAATTTGCACTTGTACTTTATATATCCATTGTATGCTACTTTAAAATCCTACTTCATTGCATTTTTGGAAGCCATTATTATACCTTTTACTCTACTACATTTATTTTAGAACTTAGGTTACTATTTACTTTGCAGATTCAGATTATTAATACAAATATTAATCAAATAAACTGAAAGTAGCTCCACCTTCACTAACTACTTTTTACTTTTGGTACTTAAAATATATTTTAATGCTAATACTTTTGTACTTTTACAGAGTGTTTTTACATTGTAATATTATTACTTTTACTTAACTAAAAGTACCACCACTGTTTTATTGAAAGGCTGTCGTGTTAGACTGCAGTAGTGTTAGATGTACCTAATAAACCAGCAACTGAGTGTCTGTTGAACTGTGTGCTTGCCTGAAGACAAAGTTCACATTTTTGAAAATTCACTTGACCTACCTGTGCCAGAAATTAAAGAATTTCTCTATTTTATCTATTACATCTAATTCTATTATCTATTTTATTATGATTTCGTTTTATTTTCCATGTATTTTTATTTTGAATGTCTGTATTGTATTTAGTAAAAAATGACATGCTTTCCCCTCAGGAAACTACCTCAGGAATTGTTAGAAAATGTCAAGTAAAAAATACAGACCTGTAAAAATAAAAAGTTACCAGGATATTTTAGTTGATTGGTTAGATTTTGCAAAAATTACGTTTCAAAATTTCAAAATATATCTGTAAACCCTTTTGTTAGTGGATTTGCAAACTTTTAACATGTCATATGCAGAAATCTACAGATTGTTTTCTATCATGTAATATTTTATTGTACGGTTTCAGACTCACCACTCGGGGGCGCTGCAGTCAGACGAGCTTCCGGAAATCTGTTTTCTTCCGCTGCTGGGTCGAGTCCAGAAGGGAACCCCACACCCGCGAAAGATCTCACGAGACTGATCATTCTAACCAAAACCCTGCTCTTTCTCTAACCCTAACCAAGTGCATTCTGTCACTAACCTCCCAAAAAATTAACCACGGCACATTACTGTCACAAATTAATATATAGTTAATTTATACAAGGTATACAGTGAAGAAACAAAGTAAATCTCGCGAGAGTTCCACAAATCAAAGGTTCCCTTCCAAACACGACCTTCAGCTCCCTCTAAACATGGCGGCGGTGAGGCAACATCTTGGAAGGGGGGCGTCCAACTTTGCACACAAAACACATAACCGTTACCTCCTGGAAAGAAAGAGCAAGCACGGTAAAAATGCGACACAAGTTTCGTCTCTATCAGGAGAGTGTCTTTTGGGTGATATTCAACATGGCGGACCGTGTGGAGCTGAAAATCGAGTGACCGCTGGGGTTTCACAGGACAGTTACACAAGAGCAATACCAGTGTTTGGTACTGGTGAGGCTGTGTGGAAAAATGGAAACATTGCTGAATATTACTGTTATAATGGACTCAACAAGGAGTGCTCACTTCCCAGTGAGGCCCGGGTTCAGAATATGGAAAGGAAGCTTTATCGTCAGAGTTATGTCAAGTTTCGGAGGAATTTTTGGTCCCTCACGTCAGCTCGCCGACTACAGAGCGTCGGTAGACCACGTCCGTGTTGGGGACATGAACAGATTGTCAGGGATTACAGCGGCAACGGAGCCCGATCAGAGCCCCTGTACAAAACGAAAACAGGCTACTATGAAATCCTGGAGGTGACACCCACCGCCACTCAAGCCCAGATAAAAACAGCCTACTACAAGCAGTCCTTCATCTACCATCCGGACAGAAACTCTGGCAGCGAGGCGGCCACTGTGCGCTTTTCTGAGATCAGCGAGGCATACACGGTGCTGGGCAACAAGGCGCTGAGGAAGAAATACGACCGAGGTCTGCTGAGTCAGTCAGACCTGATCGCAACAGCCAGACCCTCCGGCAAAGACACCGCAAGGAGCTCCGCCAAACAGCAAACCGAGAGCCGGCGGTCTGTGGTGGGCGCAGACAGCCGAGAAGGCATGTTCGATTTCGACAAGTTCATCAAGGCCCACTACAGCGAGCAGCTACAGAGGAACAAAGACATCAGAGACCGCAAAGAGGAGATGCTGAGGAAGAAGCACGAGACGATTGGGGAGATGAAGCTGGGCAGGTTGCTGGAGGTGGGAGTCGGGGTGATGCTGGCGTTGGCCGTGGCCATAGTGGTCAGCTTAAAACAGAGATGAAGGGTGTATCGAGGAAGAATGCTGTCTTGGTTTGGGAATTCTGGACATCTTATTTAGACACAGCACTCCAAAATCGAAAATACCATTTGTCTTCTCTTGAATATAATGAACCCGGTCACTTAAAGTAATCCACAGACTTTGTTTTAGCAGTTTCATGTAGGAACTATTTTCTTTCTACCGAATTACACACTCCAGCTGTATAAACGTGCAGAAGGAAGTGTGCATCTGCTCATGGAGGAGAGGCTACAGCTCAGCTGAGGTGAACAAAATTGGACTCCTGGTAAAGCAATAATTAATGTATTCTGAGTTTGTCATGCCACACAAAAATGCCAAATTTGTGTGATTAAAAAAATCACAAAGTTTACAAAATTAAGTCTCAAGTGTCAAATGCCACTAAACCTGAAAAAAATCATGAGTTTTCTTGCTTATGATGGGTGATCAAAACAAAATAGGTAAAATCTCTGAATTTCCTTTACACAGACTTTAATGTTTACATCACAAGCGTGAGTCTCATGTCCATGAGTAGCTGCACACTTGATTCTGCTTTGTGACGTGGATGACCAACAGCGGAAAGAGAGAAGGCAGACATCTCTATGGCCAGTATCTCCAAAACTCTGCAATTCACATCAAAACAATCCAGATGGAAAAATAATTCTACAGATAAGATCAAAACATGTATTTTTGATTTTGGAGTGAACCGTCCCTTTAATAATAGAATTGCATTGTTGATCCCTTAAATAGTCACCATCATTCACACTTCAAAGAAACAGCACTACATGACTGCTGTTAAACGTCTTCTGTGGACCCTGTTCTCTGTCCTCACAATGCAAGGACACATGGACTAATCAGTGAAATGTCATCCACCATGGGTGACATCATCCCTTGGGTCATGTACCAGTGCAACTGTGCAATTTTTTTTTAGGATTACACTGAAAAGCTGCTAATAAGACAAAGCTGTAATATGTGCACTTTTCTCTTCCTCAGTCTCATTACAGTACTGTAATTACTTCTCATTCAACACTGTGTTCATTAGTTGTTGACATGACGTTGTGCACTGCTCGGTGTAGCCTTTGTCACTCAGTTTGTCAGTCGCACACAGTCAGCAGCAGGGATGGGTATCTTTGAAAATTTTACCAAATCAACTTTTCTTCTCTAAAGCTTTACTTCGAGGAATATTTGTCTACATCTAACAAAAGAAGTCAAACTTGCCAGATGTTAAGTGTTGTCTGAACACAAGTAGCCACACTAAAACAAATGACAAATAATTGTTTGAATCTGTTTAAAGAATACATGACAATATTAAGAACTCACAACTTTTGGTACAGAAATACTCCAGTACCCAAAAAGTATTGGTGTTCAACTGACAGAGGAAGATACAGTGGTTGATTTACAACCTGTAAGTCTTTCAACTCCTTTGGCTTTTATAAAGTCATCTGTCTAGCAGATTTCTTTATTTCTAAAGGTGACACAAGTGCCCTTTAAACAAGGGCATTACAGGAAGTGTAGGTTTATGCTTAATGATAGTTAAGTTAAAGAATGTGCCTTGGATGATATTTATTGTAAAAATCAAAGGTGGTATTGTCCTGATATTTAATAAATGATTTCAGAGCAGTGCCAGTCAGAGCATGGTGAAACAAATGTTGCTTGGGTCTTCTGTTTGCTCCATTTTTGGTCACTGTAAACCAAACTTAATAGACATATCTAGCCCACTAGCCCAGTGGTTCTCAAACTGTGGGGCATGGAGCCACTGTGGCAGGTGGAGTGGATGAACAGGGGACACATATGGGCTGAAGCAAAGCTGATTATGATTTATGTACCCAAGTAAAAAACAAGCATACTTAATTACCTAAGCTTCTACAAGGAACAATCATATTCTGTTGATTTTGGAGGCCCCCTGTGGACAAAAGCGGTAGTGTTTCCACTGTAATAATTACAAAATATAACATAATTTATTTATTTTTTTTAAATCCCTGCTTCATTTTTACTGGCTAACCAACTACCCACTGTAACTTTGCCTGGGAAAACATAAACACTGGCTCCTTTAATCTGATTTCACAGAATCCAACCTGGTGGCAGGCATTAAGAATAATAGTACAGAAATACCAAATCTACTTGCTGATGGTCTTATTAACTTATGTAGGTCATACAGAGGCATCAGTAATAAACTGAGATGGTTTCATAATCAATTAAAACTCCTTGTAGTAGTTTTAAGTACATCTTTTTATACTGATGCTGTATTTACCTATTTAAAAATGTACTATTTTTGTGCTGTAAGTACATTTTAATCCTCAGATTGCTATTAATACAGTTTATGCAATATCTATTATATTAATAATTTAACACACACAAACACATTTTTGCAAAAGTCTTTTTCAAACAGTACATAATAAACATTTAGTGCATTTAGATATTCACAGTTTACATCACAGTTACAAGTAAACAAACTTGTTATTTCAGTGCCTATTAGTAGCAAATTCAGCTCAAACAAAAACGTACAGTGAGTGCATCCACACAAATACAGTATAACACTTAGGTTGAAGGGCTGTGCATAAGACTGTAATAACACTGTCATAAACATATCATGACGCCATTCATGAAAATGGAGTCTTTGTGAATATTTATGACTGTTATGTTTTATTCAAAGTTGACATTGTTTGTGATTTCTGCGTTATGACAACTTGACATTAACCGAGCCAACATAACCTGTCAATGTCTTTGTCAGGACAACTTGACATTATGAAACTTATAGAAACTGTTCAGCTTTATGTGGGAACATTACATTACACTGTCATATGTGGTTGGTTTTGACACTGGCCATCATGAGACCATTATAAGTGTGTCATGAATATTTTCCTTAACCCTAAGTCAAGTGGTACATTTTGGACTTGCCATAAAGATGTCATCAAGTTTTATTACACTGTCAAATCCCTTTCTAACAGCGCCATGAAGAATTTCCTGGACTTCCAGTTGAGTGGTACCATTTGGACTTGTCATAAAGTTGTCATTAAATGTTGTAAGGCCTGTGTGATGAACAGAGGTTATTTAGCTTACATAGTTAAGTGATGTTTCCTGACGCCCACTTTAGTTGAGGTAAAGTGAATAATTTATAACACTGTTACAAACGCATTTGACAGTAATAAGACTTAACAACATCTTTATGACAGGTCCAAAATGTACGCATGTATGCACTTTACTTGGGGTGAAGGAAAATATTAATTATACACTTATAATGGTCTCCTGATGGCCAGTGTCAAAACCGAACAGATATGACAACAGTCTTAAAGTTTAATAATGTCAAGTTGTCATAACAAAGACATTACTGGCTTGATTAATGTCAAGCTTTCGTAACAAAAGACATCTCAAACAACTCAACTTTGCATTGCAACTGACACCTAACGACAACAGGGATAAACATTCATAAAAGACTCCTTCATGTTCATGACAATGTAATGGCAGTCTTATGCACACAAGTACAGTAAAGTCTTAAATATATTATAATTAAAAGTGCTTGTAGAACAGAACACAACTCTAAAATCCATCAAAACAAAAACCTTATTTCCTTTTCTTATATGAGAACTTTGTGGTTACAGGTCATAAAACTTTCAGTTAATTAGTAAAAGGCTAATCTAGTCTTTACAAGCTGCATTTCGCAAGGTGGGACAAGGATTGGTTGTCGAGGCGATCAATCACACCAACCCAGATGCGCTATGTCTCCTGGTAGTGCAGAGATTTGGATGTCAGATTAATCAAACAGACAAGTCTATTCTCGCGACCACCTCATTCAGTTTTTAGCACACATATAAACTGCATGTTAATTTCCAACATGTTCTGAATTTGTAAAAGTGTACTTGTTATGAACACGTCTGCAGTAGTACCTCTGCTCTCAGATGACTGGGTTGAGGGCGTCATAAAGCCGCTGCACCGCCAGCTCCACCATCTCTCTCAGGGAGTCGTCCTCTGTGCATTCATCGTCGTAGCACACCGACTGATCAGGGCAGAGGAAGTCCGTGAGAAAGATTGTTTTTTAAAAACACAACAATCCACCACCACATACCGCATGTTACTCTGTGCTGCTTCTCACCCTGGTTTCCAAGCAAATGTGAACAGTCTTCCCATCTACTCTCACCAAGATGTTTTTGCCATCACTGAAATCGACACACTCCTCTCCAAACATGTCCCTAAAGACAGCGAGAGAACCAAGATACAATACGATAAATAAAGATCAACTGAGGGTCTGTTATTTCTGGTGTCATTTTATATTACATTTACCTTTCAAACACAATGTTTAGTATACATATAAATAGCTGGTGTGTCACTCACTGCAACATGACTCCCAGTCGGGTTTGGAAGACGTCCATGTCCATAATGGTGCTCTGGGACTCCATAACTGTTAATAAAACACAAACTGAATCACACGAAATGAAGTGTATTAAGCTTTCTTTTAGTAAATGGGTTCAAATAAAACACAAGTGATGTGTTGCAGAAGTCCTTTTATAGTTTTAAGAATGTGCTTCTTAATCGTTGGATTTGGGGGATGGTGTCAAGTGTTTCGGATCAAAAGGCTCAAGTCCAAGTGAAGTCATGAGTCACTGGTGTTTAAGTCAAAGCTCGGTCCCAAGTCCCTTTTTTATTTTTTCAAGTTGAGTCAAATTTGTGACTTGAGTCCACACCTCTGTTTTTTTTTTTTGAATGTTTCCTACAGTTCATACAGCAAAACTAAAGATCTGGATAAACTGAGCTAGCTGACTAGCAAACTGACCTTTCTGAGCCTTTGGGTTTGACTGGACCTCCAGCACTACAGTGGTGACAGCATCTGCATACATGTCATTGAGAGGGTTTGCTATCCACTGAAACAGGAGATGAACAGAACAGGCAGTTGGATGAAGATAGAGGACAGGACAAAAAGGAGACTGAGAACAGAGCAAAGTCTTGCTATCCTGCATCAGGACCACAAGTGGTTGACTTTGTCCGGCCGCTCACCTCCAGCAGCACCATGCCGACCTCATGGATCAGAGTGACGTTTTTAAAGATCTTCAAAGTGTTCTTCTCGGTTCCATCCAGCTCTTCCACATCACCTGAAACATGAGTCAAGACTGCCACCATGAGTATAGTTTACACTCAAAATCAGTGACAGTAAAACCAACTGTGTCCTGCATGAATGCACAAAAATAAACTTTTTTTTTTTGCATGTATACATGTCAAAGCGTTAAGAAATTGGTCACTCAGTCTTACCAGTGAGGTTCCTCAGATGGCAGACGAGCAGTGAGTAAGGTCCGGTGAAGGGGATGGCCTGGGATTGTTTCACTGTGCTCATGGCCAGCTCTGTGTATGCTGCAAAGCAAACACATCAGGTCACTTGAGGATGCATCTCTCTTTCCAGGGTTCCTACACATTTGTCATTTTAAAATTCCTTACTTTTCCACGGATCTCTGGTGATTTTCCATACCATATTTGACTATAAATAGCTAGATATTAAAATCTAACTGTTAACATGTCTGTAAAATTCTGACAACATATTCAATTATGATAAGAAAAGTTGTTTTTAGGGCTACAACTAACAATTATTTTCATCACTGATTAATCAGTCAGTTATGTCCTCTATCACAGACTTCTGTGTGCTCCACACATTTTGGCCATGCCATGCAAAACACTCTGCTTGTATGATCAAATTATTTTTTATTTATTTTTTATGCTGCTATGACACCTGAATGTCCCTCTGGGGATTAATAAAAGTTTATCCAGACTATAAAGGACCCCTGCAGCAGTGTGCACAACTGAGTAATGAGGCTGTTGTATTCTGAATTTCCCTGGAGAACCCAAGAGAACAAATCTGTAACATATATCTCTAGGGACAATTTGGAGTACTAGAAATACTTACTAGAAAGGTCCGAGGGATTGAGGATGTGGTAGTTGAAGTTCTTTTTCACCAGTATGCCTGACACCCTCTGGCCCTGAGCACACTTCTTATCAGCCAACGAGCCCATCACCTGAGAGACGAGTGCCGTTCAGTATCTTCAGTTTCAGAGTAGATTTATGTGTTAAACATTTCTAACAATATCAGCACAGTGTTATCTAATACATGCAATAATCATGATGTAAAGTGAAGCAGCCAAACGTGACCTTAGACTGTAAAAAATCAAATAAAAAAGGACAGACACAAACAGGAAGTTTATTAACCTTGGCTAGTTTCTCTCCTCTGAAGTTGAGGGTGACCGCCTCTGTGTTGCGAGGGTTGTGTACTTCGATGTGAACCTGGTCATTGTCCTCGTACTCCCTGATCAGCGCAGCCTTCAGACGGGCCATCTCATTCTGCTCACCATGGACCAGTATCTGAAGATAACACGTAGACCAGAGGGTCCAGGATTTTCTCTACAGGCGACTGAGGATTTTAAACATAAATCAATCAATCGATGTTTGTTTTTTCCTACCACGTGTGGTGGTTTGAGAGCCCTGATGAACTCGCTGGTCTGCTGGTAATCAGTGTGGGCAGAGAAGGAGATGTAGTCCACTGACATCTTCAGCTGCAGCTTCTGCCCTGACATGGTGGTAATCTCCTCTGGCTCCGACATGATGTGCTGCAGAGACCACAGAAACACACAATGATTATTTTCATGATCAATCACTCTGCAGATTATTTTCACGATTAATAATAATAAATGCTCATCAAGCAGCCTTGGGTACCTTAAAAGGCACTTTTTAAATCCAATATATTATTATTATTGTTAAAACAGTTGGCAATCAATTTTCTTTTGATCACTTAATTAATTAATTGAATAATAGTTGCAGCTCTACACACCATTATTATAAGAAATTGGATGTATCTGTCTGACCTTGGCCAGTGTGCCCTCCACACAGTATCCAGCAATGATGACTCCGTTCCTCTTATCAGTGCACCAGCTCTCAAAGAGCTCTCTGGAGAGCCCGCTCTGCATCATACCTGGAGACGCCATCACCACACTGGGGCCGATGTCATCAAAGTGATCCATGCTCTGGAAAGAACCGACACCACAGTTAAAGATATTCAGCAGCAACAGTCTGGGGGTTTATCTGTAGCACTCTCCACCTTGAGATTGCTGATGTGCTTGAAGACAAAAGGGTTGTTGATGTTGATGGCCTTGCGGATCTTGTCGTTCATTGCATTGACGTAGGTCTGGTACACTGCCATGCACTTCTTGGCCAGAGATGAAGCATAGTAGATGGGGATGTCATGGAGCTCTGGGTGGTTCTGCCAGTACTCATCTACAGGATAGAAACACAATCATGCAGTTTCCACTGATTGATACATAATAGAGTAAAGATGCAACAGGCAAAACCAGAGAAGGATAAAATACAAAAATTAAGGCGTAACTTCAGCATTTTAATACTTGTAATCCCTCTGGGCAACTGAACACTGTTAAAGTAAGTCCACTAAAAGTGTTTGGTTTTGCCACTGAGAGGCTCAGATTGTTGTTCTGGGTGTATGACAACATTACACAAAGGATGGATAAAGAGATAGACCTTTTTTAAAGAGTAACACCCTTTTTGTTTAACCAGAAGCAGCTGTTTTGTTGCTCTCGCCAAAGCCACCAGACTCAATTGACAAAACAGTAATTTTACCTCTGTGGTCTACTATTGCTTTGATCGGTTAGTCTGTTTGTGTTACTGGGTGACTGTTGATGTTTTACAGGGTTCAAAACCAAACAAGACAGCAGTAGACCATAGAGGTAAAATTACTGTTTTTGTCAATGGAGTTTAATTGCTTTGAGACAGAGCATTATAGTGGCTGTTTCTGGTTAAACAAAACAAAAAAAACAAAATAAAACAAAACAAAACAAAAAAAGCATGTCTCTGTTTTCATAATGTTGCCAGACATTTAAAGAACAATGTCAGCCTGGCAAAACAAACTGCTTTTAGTGGAGCTACTTTGAGGCAACAGTTGCCTGGACGAATTACACTGCAGCTTAGTTTCATTTCTGCCAGTAGCAGCCCTCTCTGTCAATACTGGACCAATTTCAAAATTGTTGTCCCTTTTAGTCACTGAGACATAAAAACATGACAAAATAGGGTCCAGGTAAAAAAAAATACCAAAGTTAACTTGTAAGCATCTTATGATAAAGATTCAGAAATGAAAGCTTGCAGGCTAAAAATATTTTTGGATTAGGTTGAAATTGCATATTTAGAGACCCAAATTCATGGGGTGACACCTGACTTCTCACCCAGGATGAGCAGAAGTTCCTGCGCTCGTCCCAAGGCGAACACAGGGATTAAACAGCGGCCTTCTCTGTTGACAATGTCATGGACTGTGTTACAGAACCGAGCTTCACGCTCCTCCCTCTTTTCATGGATGTGGGTGCCGTAGGTCGACTCCTGCAGACAGAAAAACATCATTTACCATGTTGTGATCATCTAAAGAATTATTAAAAGTAGTGTTGAATGTGTGTTATTATTTGGCATACTATGATTAAGATGTCAGGTTTGACACTGGGGATCTCAGCGGCCATCAGATGCCTGTCTTCCTGACGGGAGAAGTCTCCTGTGTACAGCAGCTTCATACAATAACAGATAAACCACAGACATGTTAAGTGAACTTACTGTAATTTTATGTATCAACAGGAATAAATATACATAAAAGAAAAGCAGCAGGTATTACCTTAACTCCAGCTATTTCGATCATGAACATGGCAGCTCCCAGCACATGACCAGCGTGGTAGCACCAGAACTTGATCCCAGCCACCTCCTTGACCTCGTGGAAGTTGATGGTCTCAATCTTATCCATGCTCTCCTCCAGGTCAGTCTCAGTGTACAGCATGTCATCTGCAGAGATGTTGCTGCAATAAAACAAGGACACAGTAATTGCAGGTGCATTATTAATTTGAAGGAGTGTTACATGACGAGGAGTGCTACAGCTCCTACCTGACTTTGACATAGTCAGACAGTAGCCAGCGGTAGATGGCCTTAGTGGCGTGGGTCATGAAGGTCCGGCCTTTAAAGCTGGTCTTCTGGAGAAACCAGGGCAGAGCTCCACAGTGATCCAAGTGAAAACTGATGAGATGATACATATAGTAAATGACATATCCTTATATATGTTTTAGAATAGAATCAAAGTACAATAAAAGCAGAAGAAAATGCCCTAATGAGGAAATTATCAATACAGATATGCATCTATTATTATTTTAAAAACGTGGACCATTCAACACATCAAAAAGAGGAGGGAAGACTCACTGGCTGATGAGCAGCAGGTCGATCTCAGCTGGGTCGATCAAGTCTATGTAGGGAAGAGCATCCATTCCCTCCAAGCCAGGATGGATACCACAGTCCAGCTGCCAAACACAAATATTACTTTCTTTTTTTTTTATCTTATCTAGGATAAAGTAGCAACACTGCTAGGTACTAGGGCTGAACAATTTGAAAAATAATGAAAATGAATGATTTTGAAAAAAATCTGGAAAATTCAGCTTCATCCAATATTTATTATTAGATTGTTTATTTATTAGTTACTAGCATTTAACCACCATCAGAATATCTTAGTTAAAAAGTTTCATTTGTCATATCAAATAATCAGATTCATACAGAAGGGCTTTAGCAATATTGTTTACCTTGACATTTTCAGCTGGCATCACTTTACACTTATAAGGCTCATTTTGCCTGATATAAATTTTAGTAATTCATCAGTAAAGATTAATTACAAGTATGCAGTAAATGTGAGCCCCACAGTCATGTATGAAAAATTTTATAATTTGATTTATGAAGTTTTTAAAACCTAATTAATAACCTTTTTGTAAACTATATATAAAAAGAGTAGTCTTGTTGTAAAGTGGTAACGAACTAGTTACATTTTGTACTCCTATAATAAGCCATCATATTTGTTATTGCTGTTTCAAATTTATTGAATAACAATTTGAATAATTTAACTTAGAGTGATGTACACATATTTTGTCTGTTTTAATTCACACAGCAGCATACAGTTACCAATTAATATTACCACAGACTCAAGACATAAAATATTTACCATTATTTTCCTTCCTTTGAACTCCAGGATGATGCATGACCTCCCAACCTCCTGACCCGCACCCCTGTAGTAATATGAGATCATAGCATTTAAGCTAACGTTACATTTATTTGTTGTTATTATGGTTACATATGAATAGGCAGTCAAAACGTGTGTTCATGTAAAATACAAACTCACAGTGGACGAATTAGAAGCTGGTCACTTTCCTCTGCCGGAACAATCACCTCTACTTTGCGTTTTGTAGCCATTATGCGTTAAATTTTGCAAGTAAAATTGCACAAATAAGAAATAAATCCGTCCATACTGGACTGTGTTGAATGAATGAGAGGGGGGGCGGCCGCCCGAAACGTCACATGTCCGGTGTTGTCCCAAAATACTGCCGACGAGAATCAGTCGTGTTGACAAAAGTTCCGAGACAGCCGTTAGTAAGTTTTGCCGCTGCAAATTCACAAAAATAACATAGCAAAACTTTAACAGAGACACGCTAAGCATAAATATATATATATATGTATATAAAAACGTAAGATTTGTACACACGTTACCATATATTTTATCCACTGGCCTTTCGTCTCGGCTCAGCATTCAACTTCAGAGATATTTTTTGTGGTTGTGTCTACAAATTAACCGTTTTGTCAAGCTCTCGCGAGATTTGTATGTGTTGGTTATTAATTGTGCATGGTGTACACATTAACTGTGTTTCATAATGTGACGATGTTGTGGTTAAGATCTGCTTAGGTTTAGGACAAAATTCAGTTGACTAAGGTTGGGAGAAGATCATGGTTTGGGTTCAAATGAACACTCTCGCGAGATCTTTCGCGGGTGTGGGGTTCCCTTCTAGACATGACTATGTCTGCACCTCGACGCGTCCCCTTTAAGTTGTGATGGGTGTAGTCTGTGAAACTCAAAGGAAGCAGAAGAGTCAAACTGTAGGTAAACAGAAAGCTTCTTTGATAAAAAAATTAACTCTAAACGGTCTATTGAGACGACCGCGGTACAAACAGGTGTGTAAGCTAGCTAATTCTACTGAATACAATGCGTTTGTGTTGGTCTGCCCTCTTTGAAAGTCTTCTGGTTACAACTTCAGTGTGAAAATGAATGCGGTGGGGGACGTTTAAGGTGGAGTAGGATGAGTTTCGACCAAATATTCTTAAATATTTTATAACGATCTTTTTTTTCACCGCGGATGTATGTTGTAGATGATCTAGATAAATGATGAGTTGACGTGCAATGTAACCTGTTGACTTAAGTGTATAATTTGTGTCGCGGGGGGCTCTGTTATAAATATTTTATGCCCCCCAGCCTCACTCAAATACAGATACACCCTCCGGCCCCATCACAAAGACCCGCAGTAATAATTTGCTCTGACATGATGGAGGTAGAAGATACAGTTACAGCAGCAGGTGTAACAGATAAACTGGTACTGGAGTTAACTGGTGCCTCATTGTGACTTCATCAGCAGTTACTCGTGGTTATAAAAATGCTCATTTGACTCCATACCTCTAACAAAGTCTAAATATTTACTAAATATTATAAGGCCCGCAGAGGTATTATTTATTACAGTGTTAGATATATCAGTATATTTTTTATTAAAATGTGCAGGTGTTTTTTTTTTTTTTTTAATTCTCCCCTTTGATGTTATCTCTCGGCATGTTGAATGAAGGGGTATGTAATGGTCATAGCAATTGAAATTGAAATATTTCCAATTTTAAAAAGCCATACCTATTCTTATAAATTAAAGTGTGGTAAATTGAAATTGAAAGTGAAACATGAGTTAATTTTGGGGTTTGGTGTTTATACACAGGGTTTACACTGCATTTATCGGTGATCAGGTTTTTCAATGGCTGAGAAAATTAATGTATGATTTAACCTTTGATGATTCAGGTTGCTGAGGCTGGAGGGGTTGGATGTGGTCGTCATGGTGAACAATGTTTCGGAAAGTCAAAAAGCGCCACAGCAGCAGCAGCTCACAAAGTAGTGAGATCAGCACCAAAAGCAAAGTACGGCAACAACACACACGTAAATGTAATGACAGAGCCACTTCCTCCTTTCTCCTGTTGAATTTATCCTACACCCTCTTGTGTTTCTGACTGTGTGTAGTCTGTGGACTCAAGTTTGGGAGGACTCTCCAGATCCAGCACTGTTGCCAGCCTTGACACAGACTCCACCAAGAGCTCAGGTCAGTCTCTTTTTCCCAGAGATGAGAAATAATGAAGTACAAATACTTTGCTACTGCACTTAAATCGAGTTCTCGGGTATTTGTATTGTATTTGAGGTTTTTTTTTTCTTACTTTTACTCCCCACATTTTAATACACATATCTGTACTCCTTACATTTTCAAAACAGGATTGTTTCTTTAGTTTTAACGCATAATTGGGGAATTATTGATTATTTTTATTTTACGTAAAAGACAACCAGACGAAAACTACATAAACGACTTAACTAGACAAAAACAATGTGAACGACATAACAAAGACGAAAACAATGAAAGAAGTAGCAAGATGAAAACAACATAAAACATAACAAGACAAAAAAGATGCAACAAAATGAAAACAACACAAGACACAACAGACAGAGGGGGACTCGACTGCAGAGAAGAGGTGAGGTTCAGTTGTCTTTGCACACAAACAGCAGGTAGGAATGTCCTTAAGAGGGCTACGTTTTACTTACACACTTTGAGTACGTTTCAGAGCCTGTGCTTTTTCATTTTTACTTGAGTAAAGAAGTTGAAGTACTTGAGAACACAATGTGTGTACTTATGCTACCTCTGCTCTTTCCTCTTCTTCTTCCTTTCCTACCCTTTTTTTTTTTATTATTTCATGTATGCCCTCTGCAGGTAACAGCTCATCTGAAACATGTGCTGAGTTCCGGGTGAAGTATGTGGGAGCCATCGAGAAGTTACAGTTTGACATGAGCAAGACCCTCCAGGAGCCTCTGGACCTCATCAATTATATTGATGCTGCTCAGGTGAGAAGCTGGAGAAAGATGGGAGGGGACGCACTTCAAGTAGCATTGATTTGCTTTCTCAGTCAGTCCAGGCTTACAGTAATCAATATCACATCATGAATTTATGCCGTCATTGAGAAGATGCTGTAAATATTCTGCTCCTTTTCACAGCAAGATGGAAAGCTGCCCTTCGTGCCTGGAGACGAAGAGATGATTCTGGGAGTGTCAAAGTACGGAGTCAAAGTGGCCTCGCTGGACCAGTGTGTGAGTAGAAAATCATTAGGGAAGTGATATACTGTACTTCAGACTGAATGGTCATTTACTGGATGTGTGCAGTATTGCTGGGTCAACGATATAGCCAAACAACGTGGTTATGAATTCAGCATCAATTTATATTTCTGACACTGGTCTGCACAAAGATGCTGATTCAAGTATTTCAGCAGTTCCCCCGATGTTTCCTCCATATACCCCTTTTATTTGAACTGATGCAGTATGAACTAAATTTTGGAGTGTAGCTCTGGTGTAGTGCTACAGATTTACTGCTGAAACTATATTGATCAATGATGTATATGTTTCTTAACTGCCAATAGAAATTTAAAAAATCAGATTATACGTTTCATCCCCCTTGATATCTGATCCAATGATTTTGGTCAGTATCGGACTGATCTATCCCTACCTGCTACACTGGTACTCTTCTTCTCTGCTTCTCCAAAGTGATCCACTATAGGTAATACACTGACAATGGATAATTACCTCATATAACCCTACTTCAAATAATGTCAACTTTCCCTTAAACCACATAATACAAATTAAGTCTGATTGATTTAATGAGTTAGTAATAAATTGCTTTTAATTGTACCTCTGGCCAGGATGTGTTGCATCGCCACCCTCTGTACCTGATTGTGCGCATGCTGTGTTACGATGACGGCCTGGGCGCAGGGAAGAACCTCCTGGCTCTCAAAACCACTGATGCAAAGCAAGAGGAGTGCAGCATCTGGGTGTACCAGTGCAGCAGCTCAGTGAGTGTGATTCGGGGTAGTAGAAAGATCAATATCACCTGTCTGGGGTCATTTACACTGTCAATAAATGCTGTTTTTAAATCATGTGTCTGAACAGGAGCAGGCTCAGTCCATCTGCAAGGTGCTGTCGGCTTCTTTTGACTGCGCTCTGACATCAGACAAGTCCTGAGAGACGGACGGGAGCTGAGATAGAGATGAGACATGAAACAACTGCAAAAACAACTGTTTTGGTCATTGACTTTTCCTTTGAGAAACAGGCATTAAAAACAGAAAAATGAGTGGTTCGTTTTGAAACAGAAACATTTAAATTGGAATAAAATGTGTTTTTCTTTTTCATGGTCAAAGAGGGATGAGCTAAACTTGGAAAAAAAAGGTTTGATTTTCTGTTTCATGTGACAAAAATGACATCACTAGAAAAGAGAAAGGAAAAAGCCTGTTCTTCATATTCTGGGACCAGATGCGGTCATTTAAAGACAAGAGCACCAAACATGCCAGTGTTGCTTTAGCCCCAACTAAATGTCTTCAGAAATTTACTCTGAAATGATTTTAGACATCACAAAACAAGACCTGTCATCTGCAGAAATCTCACTGTGCTTAAGTGAATCATCCTTGTGAAAACCTGGTCAAACCAGTGACTTAGAAAAAAAACAAACGGACCTTTATGTTTCTGTTTTCTTGTGATTTTATCTTGTTATACAAAATAGAAAATTAAAATCAAACTTTTTTTTAATTTAGCTCATCCCCCTTTTCACCATGAAAGAGAAAAACACCTTGTATTTCAATTTTAAGTTCTGTATTTTAGACAAAAATCTAATAAGCACTCATTTTTTTGTTTTTTGTTTTTTTTTCCATCTTTGGAAGGAAAATCAAATGACCGAAAGACACACTGACATAGCTGCAATCATTTCCATTTTTTCCCTCCAACTTTGCTTGAAGAGAGATCAACTGGAAGACCTGTGTGTTTTCCATGGTACGTTGCAGGAAAACATGATTCAAGCCTTTGTATTGATGGCATCACACCCAGATTCTGACACGTACTATCATCAGTTGAAATAGAACTACTGTGAAATTGTCTGAATCATTTCCTTGGAATTTGTTTCATTTACCTCACTTGTTCCCGTGTGACCTGTCGCCTGAAGTCAAGAGCAAAAGAGAAAGCATAGAAAAAAGGAAAATGATTGCATTTTTTAAAAAGTGTTGGAATACAGCGTCATGTAAATGAATCATATTTAATGTAAATTATGGCACAAAATGGTACATATTATCATATTCCATCTCTACCCAGCAGCTGTCACCATATGGTAATTCATGGGAGACGATCATCAATGCAGAAACAAAACGGTACCCAGATTTGATGACATGCACGTGGTTTGGTTCGCTTTATGTGGAAGCCACTCAGATCCCTGTTTAAGTTCTTTTTGTGTGTTTTGTTGTGTTTTTCTGAGACAAGCAGTGTTGGTACAATGGCAGTCACCATTTGACTTGAAGGTACATTATACAAAATGTTTTAACTGTAACCCACATCCTATATTTTGTCTTAATTTGTGGAATTTAGTTGTTTTTTTTAATGACTGTTTTTGACTGTTTCTTGGTACCAAAAGCTTCATGTGTTTACTGATTTGTTAAGTTCTTGTTTTTAATGTAGCGATGAAAAATTCATTAAATCGATTAAGACTTGCTGAAACCACATAAATCCTAACAGGCTGTCAGAAGCATCTGAACGTGTTTACAGTCATGGTACAGACTTGACTTCACCTTGTATATAATAATAGCCCTTTTTCCTGTTCTTCTTTTTAACGATTGGGTTGAAAATGTGTGACAGTAAGGAAATATAAGAATTTTATCTGGTACTATATGTTTTCAATAATTATTTTACTGATTAAAATGTTATTTTTTCTTTGTCTTTCAGTGTCATCTTTACTCTTGAGTGTAAAGCTGCAACAATTAGTAAATTAATCCATTAGTTGTCAGCTAAATTAATTGCCAGTGTTCTTTAAAGAAAAAATATTCAAACATTTCTGTTTTTTATCTGTGAGTTGTAGACAAAACAAGACATTTGAGGACGTCACTGTGCTTTGGGAACCACTGATCGCCATTTTGCGGCATGAACAACTAATTTATTTAATGAGAAGATGATCAACAGATTAATTGATAATGAAAATAATCAGTGCAGCCCTACTCAAGTGTGTAATTTACATTTTATGTCTTAATTTTGTATTGCTGCAGTTTATGCTGAAAAACAAAACAATATTTAGGATATTGTCTCCCTAAAACGGCAGTAGTGTGTGTTTTTACACCACAGTGCATCCTGAAACAGCCACACTGACATGTTCTCCATCAGAGGGAGCTCTTGATACATCATCTGACTTGGACAAAAATCACACCAGTTAAATGGTGTTTTATTTTTAACATGCAGGTCATTAGGGCTTAAGATCCCCCCCAGCAATAATTTAGTAAAAGTAGGCATTATTATTTGCACAAATGGGCCATAAATTCTTTAATATCCTTAAGAAACAGACCAAAACCATATTATTTCATATTTTATTATTCCAGTTTCATTTTCCCATGTACTTGCACAATAGAGTTAAGAGTTGATGCAGTGACCCACAGACAGTTAATGAGAATGAATGAAGTTTATTTTCCCAGTTGTGTGTGCGTGTGTGTGTCACACACAGGTCCAGCTGAGGTCGAATCTGTAACTGCTCACCACCACAGCACATTTAAAGACATTTACTGCCCAGGTTAACTCTGCTCTTTTTTTCTTTCTTTTTTTTTTTTTTTACATTTAAATATCAACAAAACAAAACCAAAAACTATTTACATGAATAGATTATTAAATCTTCCTGTTTCCAGTGAGTTCATATTAAACATTTTGAAGAGAGCAGATCAGCTACGAGTCACATGCTTCTCTTCTGGTCATTCACAAATCCATGGAAGGCTCTGGTTTCAGGTTAAATGCCTTAATATCAACATTATGAACAGAAAGAAAGTTGCTCTGCAACCAAAATGAAGTTAACTACATTGAATGTTATATAGTTCTTTCATAACACTATTGATAAACTCATCTTTCTACATTATAGGACCCAAGATAAGAGAGACTTAAAGGGATAATTTGGAAGTGAAGTTGTAAGAGGTACTTAATCATCAGTGTATCACCTACAGTAGATGTTGATCAGAATCCAGTTTGGAGAAGCAGAGAGGAGTACCGGCAGTGAAGGTAAGCAATTAATTACTGTGGATAGACTCAACAACTAAATGTATTTTAGCTACCTAAAATGCACCTGAAAAAAATGTTCATTATATTTTGAATATTTTCACCACTTCACCTTCCCCTGAAACAGCTTTTTGCAGCAGGAAACTGCTGCTATACAAGCCAAACATTGTTCTCTGCAAAGCAACCAGACTCCTTTTGCAAAAACAGTGACCTTACCTTGCAGAACACTGGAGCTACTAGTCTACCGCTGCTTTCATCAATTAGTTTGTGTTACTGACCCGTTATAAGTTATAAGTCAGTCAGCTTTCTCCGGTTTTCCATAAGCTACTTAGATATGCTATGTGCAAGGCTTTGTGACATATAAAGTGTCCAATTCAAGTTCAAACTGTGCCACAAAATACACACGTTTGTCAATTTAAAAGATAATTTTTCAAGTCAAGACAGTTGCAGTTTGTTGTAAAACTGTTGAAGTATAAGACTGGAGTTGTGTAGATGATGTCATGATTTAACATTAGACACTGAAGCTACGATCCTTGTGTGTTTTCGTACCAGGATGTAGTCACACAACAGCAGGTCTTACTCATTCTTTCTCTCCACGACTGATAAAAGCACCAGGAGTCACTGGGTAAAACACTTCAGGTATGATACCAATACAAGAAGCAGTAATGTGTGTGTTGATGACTTAGGCTGTGCGAGACATGAGATGTACTTCACTTAGCAGTTTCACATAAAACTAAACTAAAATACGACAAACCAAGATTTTATGTACTAGTGAAATGATCTTTTAAATTGACAAACAACATGTGTGTTATTCCCAACACAGTTTAAACAGAATCAAAGATGCGTTGGGTCTTGCCATTGACTACCATTCATATTTTTTCTGAATTTAGGTCATGTGGGGCACAGCATAATACATAACCACAGTCTTAAGATAGATGATGTTAGAAAAACACTATCTTACAATCTGGCTCATCTACATCAATCCGTAGGTAGCTAGTTGGCTAGATGTGACTATGTTGCTTTTACAGGTCCCCCTCCAATATCTTTTAAACCGTCTTAAAAATTTGGGTTTCTTTTCAACACTGACATTTTTTTAAGTAACGAAAATAAGTTTTTCTGCTGTTACACTGCTTAGCTTCCGAGCTGGAATCCTCTGCTTTTCCATACTGCAGTCAGACACTGACTCTGCAGAAGCACCTCATATAACCCCACTTCAAATAACCCAAACTATCCCTTTAGGCCGAGGGAAGGATGTTCCTTTCTCTTTGTGTCTGATTGTTTACAGAATGTCAAAGACGGGGAGCTCAGAAATCAGCCTGTCAGAGTCTGAGAGCTCTCAAAGGCAAAAGGAAGCAACAGAAGTCACGGAGCTACCTCCAGCTCTTCACCACATTCCCACGCTCTCTTCTTTTTATTTCCTCTTACTTTAATATTCTTTCAGTCTCAGCCTATTCTGTGCAGACGACACATGCACACACACACACACACGCACACACAATCACAAACACTTCCTATTCCTCTAATAAGGCAGATGACAGGCGAAGACAGCCTGAGGTGTCAGACTCGGTATATAAAGGTAATTACCGGCTGCTGCAGTCTCATTTTACCTAA
Organism: Lutjanus erythropterus; assembly: GCF_056507025.1. NCBI lineage: Eukaryota > Metazoa > Chordata > Actinopteri > Lutjaniformes > Lutjanidae > Lutjanus > Lutjanus erythropterus. Next base: position 13,377,368 of record NC_139334.1, read on the forward strand.
AACAGAACAGGAGGAAGAACTGGAGTGCTGCTGTTCAATATTGTCTATGAAACCACACAGGCAGTGTGAGAGTGTGTGTGTGTGTGTGAAGCATTCGAAGACGGTGGGTGAGAAAGTGTTTTCTCACAGGTGTGATGAGTTGGAGGCTATTTTTACATTCCCTCCCTTTTCAACAGCAGTCTGTCTTTAAAACGGGGACAGGGAAGCGCTCCCTCGGGTGCAGCTTCTAGCATATTCCAGGGTTAATTTAGCACCATTACAACAACCTCCACACAGGAGGCCTGCTACGGGGTCGAAAAGCAGGTAGGCATTTAAAATCGCTTGTGCACGGAGGTGGAATGTAAGCACGATGTTCACATTTACAGTTGTTAGTAAGATAAAATACATTGCTGTTGTCTTCACGTTCAGGACTGTCTGTACAATGCAGCTGAGCAGGAAACGGATGAAATGAATACTGAACATATAACCTTCATTATGTCACATGTCGTCTCATGTTGTAACAAGGATAAAGACAAAGAAAGTGCATTTTATTGCGAGAGGTCATTCACTACAATCATCGTTTTTAAATCTTAAAGAGTCTTTGTCAGAAACATTAACAGCAAGCATTAAAACCACAAACAGTCCCATGAGACCTCGCGAGAAGTCTACACTGCCATGATGACACCCAGGAGCCGATACAGCAGTGGACACCTTGAACAAGCTCGCCAATGACGATGTCGACGACAAACACGTGGGACGATGGTGGAGGTTTTGCTGGCTGGCAGACAGAGACGGGTGAAGAGGGGACGCAGCGTCCCGTGACGCTTCCTGAGACTCAGAGGGGAACCGTTCAGTCAGCGATGAAGTGTACAAACGTGACCGGGAAGGCTCCTCTTCTCATCGGCTCGCCTTCGATGTGGCCCAGCTGTGAGGAAGGAGGCCAGACAGGCGAGACACTGTCAGAACTGTGTCATTTCACTGAAACATTAAATTATTTCACTGTTTTTTAACAAAATAAGTCATCTAGAGCACATACACAACACAAAAACACAAAAGTGGAACGTGTACATTCACTCAAGTACTCTATAAAGTATTTAGCTGTATTTTACTTGAGTATTTCCATTTTATCGAACTTTACACTTAATACATCTCAGAGGTTAATATACTTTTTATTCCACTAAATTTGTTTGACAGCTTCAGTTACTTGTTACTTTTCATACTACAAATTTTCATAGCCTTTTACTTACTTAAGAAAAACTTTTCAATGCAGGACTTTTCCTTGTAGTGAATTATTTCACAGTGTGGCATTCGTACTTTTACCGAAGTAAAGGATCTGAATACTTTTTTCCACAACACTAAAACACCACTAAACACAAGGGCTGTTTAAAAACAAAGATTTTCTTATTAATTGCTATTGAGAGGATCAAAACTCATTCTTTAAAATCACAACAAATCTCCTTTGTCTCTGCGATTATGGGTACATTTGCACTAAATATTTTGAGCAGACTGCTGTTACATATAATAAATGGTGCAGTTAGTGATGCATGATGAATAAAATGCCTAAATAGGTGAAATCAGGTTTCAAACCGCATTTTCAAAAAGTTGGGATGTTGAATAAAACCGAAATAAAGACAGAATACGACAATTTGCAAATCTGTTTTAACTTGTATTCAGTTGAATACAGTACAAATACAAGGCGTTTAATGTTTGAACTAGTTTGTAAATGTACTCTCATTCTGAATTTGATGCCTGAACTGGGAAAGTTGTGGAGCTGCAGACTTCTCTGGAGCCCGAGCTCATCAGAGATAGATGAGTGTGCTGTGGTCTGATGAATCCACATTTCAGACTGTTTTTGAAATCATGGACATTGTGTCCTCCAGGCTAAAGAGGAAAAGGACCATCCTGATTGTTGCCAGCACAAAGTGATGGTATGCGGATGTGTTAGTGCCCATGGCATCATGGGTAACTGTCACATCTGTGAAGTCCCCGTTAATTCTGAAATGTACATTTAAGTTTTGGAACAATGTGTGCTGCCATCCAGAGGTTTCTTTCAGAGACATCCCTGCTTATGCAAAGAGACACTCTGCATGTGTTATAACAGTTTAAAAGAGTTTGGTTACTACAGTATATTGGCCTGTCCGCAGTTCCAAAATGTGCGGTGCACAAAAAAAAATTGAAAATGGAGACCCCGGACTGTTGAGCAACTGCGGTCGTATATCAAGCAAGACTGGGAAATAATTTCACCTTTAAAACTTCAACCATTAGTGTCCTTATTCAGAACAAGTTTATACTCACAAAAACAATAAAGTTCATCAGTTTGAACATTAAATATCTTGTCTTTGCTCTGTATTCAGTTGAATACAGGTAGAAAAGGATTTGCAAATCTTTTAGTGAAAAACAGCCCTACTACACACCACTACACACCACCTAATGTAGCACACAAAGTGGACTATGAGAGGCTAAATCACAATTAACAATTTGATAATATCTAAAGAGCCATTCTCATATTATATTACCTTGGCCAATAGAAGACAGTACTTATTATGTCCATTTAAGTCATTTTAAACGTCTTCTATACCTGAAAATAAAAAGCTAGAACATGTTTCTGCATGTTTAGACAAGCCTAAAAATAAAAATAAATACAGAGTAATGAGCAATTTGTTGATGTGGTCTCAAACTCTTGTTATAAACACAGCTTATACAAACAAAAAGACATCCGTCTCTCGTTTGATTTACTTCTTCCAATGTTTTCATAACTTGGAAGCTTGAGTCATATAACAAACCTGTTTTCCAGCTAAAAGCCAATTTAATTTCCACCTAAAGCAACACAGTGACACTCGCTCCAGATGACTTCATCCCTCCTCATTACTGTGCCTTCACTTCGATATTTCAGACACACAAAGAGTGATAACGCTGCTGAACGCAGGACAGAGAGGAAGCATGGCGGGGACCTCAGGGGACTTTAGGGTCCACGTTGGGACACAGAGAGTGACTAAATACGGTCATTTCTGCAGAGGTGGCTCGGACAAAAACAAGTTGCAGCTGGATGATGGTTCACACAAGGGGCTCCACAGAGGAAGCAGCAGCAGGCGGAAAAAGAGGAGGAGGGGGGATATCAGCCAGAGTGAGGTCATGGCTTTTTGCTTCGGCCGCCATGGTTACCGAGTCCACTGACATCCATAAGGACCAGAGCGGGACATGAGCTGGTCCGCGAAGTAAATTATGCTTCAATCTGAGAGCATCATGCAAAAACTGAAAACAGCGAATGTGCAGCATGAGAGATACTGACCCACCACTCCTGGTCCTCCTCTCCATCCACCACGATCACCTCGCCCTCAGAGAAGGTCAGCTCGTCCGGGTTGTCGGCTACACAGTTGTAGATGGCTTTCACTCGTTTCGGCCTCTGCTTCTGAAAATGGAGAAAAGAAACTGATAAAACTGCACGCTGCAGATACAGCAACACAGTCGTAGTGCAATCCATCTCATTTTTGTTTGTCTTGTAGTGTTAGGATGGTTGCCTATTATTATTGGTAACTAAGGCCAAGTTATAATGATTACACAACAAGATAAAGCTCTTCAGGATGATTTAGTGTCTTTCTTCTGGTATTGTTCCCTTTTTGTCTCCCACATTTTGGGAGTTCTTACTTTTTTCAAACTGAGAGACTATGAGCAAAGAGTGTGGTATTTTGTACAGATTGTTAAAGCCTTTCAGGAAAATGTCTTTTTTTTTAAATTGCAAGACAAAAGACGAAATAAGGTGAAAAGATGAAGCAAAATGGCAAAACAGTATAACAGAACAACACAAAGAAAACAAGAACAGTGAACACAGGTCAGTTAACTAAATTTTGACAGGATATAATACTGGTTATGTATTGTTCACACAGCGTTATCTAATGCATGTTTGTCCATCCTGGGAGAGGGAAGCCGCCTCTGTTGTTCTTCGTAAGGTTTCTTCTATCTTTTCCCTGTTAAACGAATGTTTGGGAAGAGTTTTTCTGAGGTGATTTTTCTCACCACCCTGCTAGCAATTTTCTGCCAGAGAAAAAAAAAACGGAGACAAGGCCTTAATGTATGCTCTTTTTTTTTTTTACTATACATTTTATCATACATTTGACTTAACTTATATGGTTTATCTCTACTGTTTGACTTGTTTTGAACTGCTTCTGTGTATTTTTTGCACCTCTGACCAAATAAATGTTTCCTGTGCACGTTGCACAAGTTAAATGTGATTCTGATTTGAATTTCACAAAGGAAATGGCTAACAGAAAATAATGCAAAATCCAGTGAAAACATGTAGCTGGTGCACCAAAGACAAAAACAAGCAATAAAAACAAAAATAATTGCTATAGTCCTAGAATTCTTCTTTGGAACTAACTAACTAAACTAACTAAAGACTAGAAAGTTGTAAATCAACCCCCATGCTTCCATCTTAAAAACCATAAAAGAAAGCTAAACAGCTTCTCTACAACAACTGAGAAAGAAGCTCTTTGCCTGTTAGAGTTCAGGAAGGAAATTTACTGCATGAGTAGACACTGGAAACACTGAGACAAAAGGTCAAACTGCAGTATACAGAAGGGAATTACACAACACTAATAACGGAATAAACCATGACTTGGGAAATGGGGAGTGAATTGGTGTAGCAGAATGAATGAATAAGCATTTTATAATCAACGGTTTCTGGATGATAATGAGGGGAAGAATGAGGTACTTACTGGGTACGCCTTCCTCGGCATGGGGGCTGGTGGCAGAGACTGACCGATGGAGTTCTGGGGGCATCCTGGCACTTCCTTAGCTGGAACAGGAAGAGGAAATTATATCACAACGACAACAAAACTTTCCACGTTTCCACAGAAGAAACAGGATCTGACAGACAGTAAAAACAGCTTCAGACTCAAGATTCAACAGACTTGATATTTTGTGACTCTTATCTGTGTACTCACCTGGTCTTTCAATAGATTGTGTTCGATTTAGAGGTCCTCTGTTGAAGCTTTTATCATTGCTACAAAAGCAAAAAAAAAAAAAAAAAGAATGTAAAAAATGTGCTCTCATCGACAAAGTAATAGTCATGTAAAGACAAGAATCTAACAGAAAGAAATGTCCTGGTCTTTAAGGCTCTCAACAGCTCTGTTACAGATTTATTACAGCACCATCAGCCCTGTGGGAGATAAAAAAAAAGACAAAAGGGCGACTGCAGAGGAGAGTTATCGCTCGTCTGGCTCGACACAGAGCTCAGCCTGGGAGCCAATGAAGCAGCTAAACAGCAGCCATGTCGGCTCATTCGTCTTGGGAGACAAATACCACATTACAAGACCAGGATTCACAACAAGATACACAACCCCTGAGGCTGTTCCTGTGTGTTATATTAATCTATTTGTTTCCTGTGTAGCTAATGAAGCTGCAAAAACATCATTGAACACTTGGCTCTATACATGTTTATATTGAATTTATAGTTGCAGACACCTTGGAAAATGGTTGTTCTTACCCTGCAGGAGATTTAGGTGGTGCCGCTCTGGACCCCACTGGTCCCTGGCCCAACTTTGCCTGTATGGTCATGGCCTCCATCTTCGCCACAGGAGCAGAACCGAGACCTGGGGCACACAGTGACACACACTGAGTGCTTTTTGTTTCATATCGTTGCAAGCTGAACACATTTTTTGACAAATCTCTTTATCGATTTTCATGAGAGGAGCAAAGAGTGAAAATACAATACACGTAATAAACAGCAGAATTTACTTTCCCCCTCTCTCCAACCCACCCATCCACCCCTAAGCTCCTTTCTCAGCCTCTTAAACTTCTAAACCTAAGAGAGAAGAAAAAAAGGTTGACAAAAAGACAATGTGTGGGAGAAAATAAATGAATAAAAATAAAACATCTAGAACACAAATATAAATAAATAAAGGGGGGGGGGGGGGAGCAACCCACAGAGGTCAGAGCACTTATGGCACAGCACACTTATGTATAAAAGAGGCAGCAGATACACTGAATATGAGGTGGAAGTAAACACCGCTGGGGTGCAAAAGTAAATATAGTAAAAGGAAGCATGTGTGAAAAAAGAAAAAAAGAGAAGATTATCTCAAAGCTGACATATTTTTGAGAAACCGTATAAACCACACCTCTGAATCTTAACCGTTAGACAAAAAAGTTATTTAAAGACATCACACCACATTTAGTATGTTTTTTGCTATTGACTAGTCAATAAAGAAAACAATCATTAGTTGTAGCCCTTGTCTGGAAGCTGCTAGTCCTCTCAGTTTTCTTTCATTTCTTCACAGTAATCATCATCTCTTCATCCATTTTTATCTCCACCGAGAAGGTTATGTTTTTTGTATATATATATGTTTTTGGAATAAAAAGACAAAATGTCACGGAGGGAGGAGTTGGGAGATGTGTAATCTCTTCATGTGGTAAGGAGGTTAGATGCACACAACTGGATAGTTCTGAGGCCTGTACTATGAAGGCAGCTCAACATAGCCTGACTTTCTTTGCATGAGCTGGTTCAACAAAACCTAAAACTTAGGTCAGACATAACAGGTGGCTTCTTTTTCAGATGCAGTGGGTCGTCACATAAAAAGGGCCGTTTGGTGCATCATTTGATGCTGTTCCGCACAAAGTGGAGCAGTTAGATAATCACTCAACAGTGTGAATTAGTTTTTGCATTAATTAGGCAGATGTAATCAATAAGCTCTTATGGGCTCGTATGGCCGTCTCCCTGCACATTAACTTTCATTGTTTTGTTTATATCATTTATTTCTATCCTTTGATTTTTTTTTTAACTTGTGCAAGTAAATTAAACTCAAACTGCAAATTTACAGGTGACACAATGTGTGCAATGATACATTTAAATCCTTCCTAACTTATTCTTTTTTAGTACACTGAGCTATGCTCCTCAGTCTGCATGACTCATATCTTTGAATCTACAACACTGTACTGTACTAACAGGCCTTCACATCACAGTCTAGTCTAGTTTAAGATGGAGGAATAGGTCTGTTGGGGTTCATACCTCCAGTTGAAGTGAGTCTCATGGGGGGGACAGGAGGGTGCATGTTGGGGGGGTCTGAGGACGACCTCTGTCGGCCAACCAGGTCTAAAGAACCGGGCTTCCAGCTGCTGGACGCTGAAGACTGACCCATCCCTCCCAGACCGGCTAACTGGACTGAGAAAGGAAGATGGAGAAAAAGAAGAGTTATTAAGATGAAAAAGAGAGACAGAGAGAGAGAGAGAGAGACAGAGAGGGAGAGAGTACACTGCACTTTGCCAGGATCAGCGTCCACTTTAAAAGTCTGGCCGTTTCCATGTGTGTGTAATTGAAAGCGACAGTTAATGGAGAAAGGGAATGTGCAGAATGCCGAGGTTGGGGACTGCGGTGGGCAGCACAGCTGGTTGTTTCTCCTCCGCTCTGTTGGCAGAACTCCAGACGGCCACTAATGATATTAAAGATCGACAGTGGTGGACGAGTCACAAGCTGGTTGGCCTGTTGACGAAGTTGTCCAGCTGTACATGTACAGATGCTTTTCAGTAAAAGACTTACAAATCCTTTTCTACCTATATTCAACTGAATACAGAACAAAGAGGAGATATTTAATGTTCAAACTGATTAACTTTATTGTTTTTTTGAATATACACTTATTCTGAATTTGATGCCTGTAACATGTTCCTAAAGAGTTAGGACGGGGGGCATATTTACCACTGTGATAAATAACCTGTTGTCGTAATTTGCACTTCATAATGTGGCGCACATTTTCAGTGAGAGGCTGGTCTGGACTGCTGGCAGGTCAGTGTAGTACCTGAACTTTTTTGCTATGAAGCCACGTTGTTGTAACAAATACAGAATGTTTCTTGCCATCGTCTTGCTGAAACAGACAGGGACATTCCTGAAGAAGATGTCACCTGGCTGGCAGCATGTGTTGCTCCAAAACCTTTCAGCATTAATGGTCTGCAACATTTCTGGATGTTGTTGATATATATGGCTTTCTCTTTGCATGATAGAGTCTTAACTTGCATATGCAGCAACAAACTGTGTTTACTGACAGTGGTTTTCCAAAGGTTTTTGAGCCCATGTTATAATATCCTTGATATAGTCATGTCAGTTTTTAATGCCTGAGGGGTCAAACGACACAGGCATTCAATGCTGGTATTTGGTCTAGTCCCCTACATGCAGAGATTTCTCTGGATTCTCTTAATCTTTTAGTGATTTTATGGATTATAGATGGTGAAATCCTTAACTGCTGACTATTTGCAATGACAGTTTCTCAATAAGTGGTGAACCTTACCGCATGACTGAGCCCTTCAATTATTCCCCTTCATACCTAATCATGATACTGTCCAGTTACAAATTAATCTGTTTACCTGCTGAATGTTCCAAACTTTTGAGGATTTCACAACTTTCCCAGTCTTTTGTTGCCCATGTCCCAACGTTTTTGAAACGTGTTGCAAGTATTATTTCAGAACAAATACCTATTTAAAAAAATGATAAAGTTCATGAGTTTGAACATTAAATATCTTGTCTTTGCACGTTATTCAGATGAATACAAGTCAAACTACAAATCACTGCATTCTATTTTTAATTCCGTTTTCCACAACATCAGGGTTGTAGTAAAGAGGTCAACAACTTTCTGGAAAAGCGACCCACCCATCTGTCTCCAATGTGCCTTTTCCCTGCTCCAATACCCAGAGACATCTGTGGTTCTGAAACAGGTCAAAAAGTCACTGAGACCCACTTAGTAATTAACATAAAGGCCTTGGAAACCAGTGATACAGAGCCAAATGAGACTAGGCCCACACAGACACCGATCTAAATGAGGTTGTTCATCTAGGGCATATTTTATAATTATCACTTCCCTGAGGCAAACAAACGGGTCAGACTCAGGTCAGAAAGGTTATCAGGTGTAGCCGGATTGTGATTAACATCTTTTTCATCCATATGATGATGATGATATACACTCATATATCTACATCCGCTTTCCATTCTTCTAGTTCTGAGCTTACCCAGGTTCCTCGGGGGCAAGGGTGGAGCAGAGGTGGTGGTGGGCTGAGGTGGGTTGGTGTTGAGGATGGTGCCGTATGTCTCGTTGTTGACCAGGTTGGGCATGAAGGCACGCTGCTTGTCCTTGGCGAGGCTGGCGGCATCGCGGCCCGCAGAGCCCAGACTGGTCTGCAGGTGGGAGTTACTGCTCGGAGTGTAACAGCTGACGGGACGCTCGTCTCTGCGATGAGGGCTGGGCTGCAGTGGCGGCAAGAGGTCAGGGGGTTATTTTATTTCTTCCAAACTGATAGACATTTCCAGTTTTATTGAAAAGTTACCAAAGGCAATGCAGAAAAAAAACAATTCTATTCTTATATTATATATTCAACATAATTTCTTTATTAGTAACAAAATAAAAGAAACTGTTTTCTTTACTAGCTGTATTGCACTTGGTAAACTCTTCTTCTGCTTACAAAAGTGTGTCTCACCTTCTCATCCAGATCTTCATCACTTTCATCCAAGTCTTCATGCTGCAGGCACCATTCATATTCAACATGGACGTGGGCGTTGAATTTCCCTGCCAGTGCTTGGTTCAACTGTACACACAAACAAAGCCGCACACATACAAACACAAATGACTGACAGCTCCTACATGCTTTCAGGAGGCAATATGTTTGCAGGCACAAGCCAAGACTCAACGCAGTGAGCTCACCAGTTCTTCACACTGTAGGTGTTTTAGCCTCCGAGCAATATCCAGCGGTGTCTCCCCGGCCTCATTAGCTGGAAGGGAAAACAACAGAAACACATAATCACTGTTGTATCCACACATGCCACATGAGCACAAACACACAGCCCTTTTTATTTTCCTCCCATTTCACTGTGACATGAGAAATGGGTAATTAGACTGTTTCCCACACTGAACAACTCTCTGGTTTCTCCCCGTCTTGCTCCTCTCTGTCTCCATTATCTGGCTGTTTTGATGATGTCAGAGCTGCACAGAAAGATTAGTGTTGTGAGAAACAGTTGCCACGGTCTGTTGGCAAAGCCCGCACCACTGGGAACTAAACCTGAAAGACTTGAACCACGTGGGGTGTGGTATGTGAGAGTGTGTGTGTGTGTGTGTGTGTGTGTGTGAGTGTGTGTGTGTGTGTGTCTGTGAGAATGAGAAGATGAGAGAGGATGAGGGCAACAAGAGAAAAACGTTTGTTTGAGACAGTAGTAGACGTGTGCAGATCAATTACAATAATTTAGTACTTACTAAGTAAAAGATGAAGTAAAAATGAAAAATTTAGCCTGACGAGGCCCAAGCCAGATTGGCACCACAATATGAAACCAAGTGCTTATATGCTAACAAAGTGACTGTAGCTCACTAAAAACATTAGATTTCCTTTAAGTGACCAATTAAGTTTTCACTCATTTACTTACTTTAAGTCCAAGTTGTCAAATATCCGTCTCTCGTAGCTAAGACATGCTTGTCGGTGTTAAATCAGTAGTTTGAAATTAGCTAGCAGCTATTAAAAACTTAGGACTTAACACACAAAGCTCTGATGGATTTCTGAATACACTGTGCAACTGAATCCAGACATGAGAAAGAGAAAGAGAAAGAGAAAGGGGGGAAAAAAAGAGATGGACAGTAAACAGACCACTGTCTTGTTCGCTGCTGGTGTGTTTTCTTACCGATCTCTATGGAGGCCTTCCCCCGCAGCAGTAATTTCAGACACTCACTGTTGTCGGTCAGGCAGCAGTAGTGCAGCGCAGTGCTGCCTTTGACCGTCTGCTTATCCAAATTCAAACTGCCGACGGACGCAGAGAGAGACAGAGGAGGAAAACTTTAAAACACCAACACAAATAATGTCTTTGTTTCTCCAGTTCAGCCCCAAAGACAAAAACAGCGAATTAATTACTGTCCAGAGTGTTTTTTTTTGCAGATGTGTGATATATAAAATATTTAAACAATATTAAGCAGAGTACAGAAAACACAGCTCTATAAGGGTTTACACAGAGGGTTACTTTACAAACACATTCTGGTATATTTACTAATGTCCTATTAAAATGTAGTCTGTAACCTAATCCAAGTATCACAATGTTAAAGTAATGTAACTTGATTACGTTACTCTAACATTAGGTGAGTGTTGCTAACATTAGCTGTTGGTCTGTGTAGCTAATATAAGCGGCTGGTCTTATCTGTCGGTGTTTCTTTAAATTAGATGTTGAGACATGACAGTGGAGTGAAACCATTTTTTAAGAGATAATGAACTGGGAACAGTCAGATTAGCTGGTTTCACTCAGACCAGAGTTACATGTAATCCGTTATTCCCCAATTCTGGAATAACAAGTGTTCAGAGACATCATTCCTACAGGTTTTGTCAAAATCAGCCGAGTCTTGTCTCTGAATGGTGGTGTGCTCAATGTTTGCTGCACAGTCAGATGGACAGTCAAAACTCATTTCCAGCATATAATATTCTGTATGTGACAAGAAAACTGAAGTGCAAATGTATTGAGATTCTCTGTTGTTTTCTTGCTTTGTTTACCTGTTCTGGGTGAGGAAGTCGACGATGTGAAGAGACGTTCTATCAACCAGTCTGACTGCGAGATGAAGTGCCGTCTCCCCTTGTTCCTGAAATAAGGAGGAGAAAAGAACGTGTGCGTAATGTTTTTGTAACACCGCCGGGAACATGAGGCGATTGTGGAGAATCATGGGAGAAGGTAAAGAGCAAGAAGGATGCAACAGATTACTGTGAGGTGGAAAAGCTACTGCGTTAAAGTTTCAGCTTTTGACTCGGCTAACGTGTTGTGTACTGACGTGTCCGTTGGCCAGAGGAATGGGCTCCATGAGGTCGACTCCCTCGGCGTACACCTGGATGAGGGAGAAGATGTCACGGGCCTTCACTGCATCGCACAGCGTGTGGAGTCGCGACGTCCCATCGGGACACTTCTTCCTAGCGAAACGTTTCTCGGTGTATTTGGCGGTGATAAAGTCTTTCCTCGCCTGCCTGGTGGGAGATGAAATGCGACAAGATGAGACCCATTGCGTTTTGACCCCAGTACATTGCTGGTTAAAATATACCGACATGGGCTGTGGCGTAGTGTAAGTGAGAGGGGAGAGGGAGAGGGGAGGGGTAGGAGTAAGAGATGGAGTGTGAAGAGAAGAAGTTGGAGCGGTGACTTACATGTCACTGGCTGGGTTGGGTTTCACCACATTTTCAGCACTTAAACAGGCCTCCATGATTTCATTAAAACCTGCATTCCCCACATTCTTGGCCAGCTGTGGAGCACACACATGGACACACACACACACACACACATTAAAACTCATCATATTAGCCATTTTCTGCACCACATGCTTTAATTCAAGCAATCATCTTTGCCAGTTGAACTCACACCTCCACATCAGGATGCGGTACAGTCTAAACTGTGTGTGTGGAGCCTTATAAACACAGCACAACGCCCGTCTGATTGTGGCTAACACGACTGGCGTCTCGACACCGAGGAAAGCAATCACGACTGGAAGCATTTAATCCTGACTGTCCCACAGGCGGTAAATCTCTACCCCAAACAGTGATTAGAAAAGCCAAAAACAATCTCAGCTATTCGGAGCATGGAGACTTCCAGAGGTCTTGGAGGAGAGAGGAGAGGAGAGGAGAGGAGGCCTGGGGAGGATGCTACTCTCGATTTACTCTCCCTTCTTGTCCTCCTGTCCCTTTCTTGCTCATTCTATGGATGAGAGCAGCCATACATCACGTCACCATCTTGAGAACGATCACGTCCCGCTTTAGGTGGAAACAAACACTGTAAAAGTGGCAGCGCCAGTGGTGAAAAAACACCAGTGGCACCAGGTCTAAAAGCTGCTTGGACAAAATGCATTACTTCCCCAAAGAGCATAGGACAGACGTGTGGCTTTAGGCCATCAGCAGAGAGGAAGAAAATAGTAATCTGTGGGACCCGGCCAGTCAGTATGTGCGTCAGTGGCAAACACTTCATCACAGGTTAGTTTATGATGTTACTCAGTAAATGGCATGTGTGCCGATTGTGGCTGTAGATCAAAATGAATCAAAGAGTTGGCATGATGGAAAGTTTTTACTAGGAAAAAATAGGGCCCTACCATAAAACACCTGCTTTTAGACTTGACTTTGGTTTGATAGTCTGACCACTCAAAAAACAGCATTAAGTAACACAGGAAGTGAAGCTAAAACTGACAGATGAGGAAAAAATGCACACATTCTTTACTCAAGAAGAAGTACAGATACAACTTCACTATTCACATAAAAGTGAAAAAGTACAGGCATCTGTTATGTTGTTTTTTGTCTCGTTACATCTTTTTTGTCTTCTGACATTATTAACGTTTTTGTCTTATTACATCTTTTTCATAGTTTTTCGTCATAGCTCTTGCATCTTTTTATACATTTTTGTCTCAATAATTCCCTGGTCAGAGGATTTAGGCTCCTAATAGCTAAAAAGCAATATGGCATTCTCATACTGGGCTACCTCAGAATTTGTATTTAACACCAGCCAAATTAGAGGAGCTGTTTTCACCCAAAATGGGCTGCTCTCATCTGTTCTTCTTGGCTCTTTCTACTCCCACCTGTCCTCCCCTCCAGTACTATCCTGGATAAAGATCTCCAGAGAGATATCTCATCAATGCAACATGATGACTCGAGCTATGACAAAAGTCGGGCGACATGAGGTAATTTACCAAGAGCTCTGAGGTGCTGAGTACATCCAGCGTGAGCGACTGGATCCTCGAGTAGTGGACTCCCAGCTCCCGGTGGATCCCCGAACATTCAATGCAGGTGAGGATGCCAAGATTGGTGGACAGCCACGTCGGATCTGAGGAAGAGAAAAGGAAAGTTAAGATAATGGAGAGAAGAGGAGGTAAAAGGACGCACGAGGCAAAACGGGGAGAAATGACGATGGGTGACACGCCGTCCTTGGGCAAAATAACCACTAAAGCGAAGTAATTTCTGCAACACATGAGCCAACTTTGATGTGTCCTTGTGGAAAGCTATGAGCACTGGAAATTTAATAGCTGCCTGCAGGGCTTTTTACTATCTCACAGCACACAATGTCAGAGGAAAGTGACCAAGCTGAACTGTAGCTAAGTCTGGCCTAGATACTCTGTGTATGTGTGGATATACTCTGTGTAGCCATGTACAGTATGTAGAAGTATACACACGTCTGCAGGAGGGAATTTTGTGGGATTTGAGAAAAAAAAAGAAAAAAAAAGATTTTGCAGGGGATCCAGTTTGAGTTTCAGCATTTTCTGAGCCGACTCACCATATCAGGACCTTACCAGTAGTTTTTAGCTCCTAGCTATGCATAGACATCACTGATAACACCTTCCAAAAGCATACCACACATTTTTAGACTGATTTTAGGACAGCAAATCATTTCTGTTGATTTATTTCAGAGTCTTGAAACATGCTTCAAATATTCCAGGGTACATACTGTTGGCTTCATTTCTGACAAAGTCAGGAAGCGAAGACAAGAGTTGAGGGATATCCTGTGATTTTCATGTCAAGTCTTTTCCCGGGGATTTGAAATTTTAGTTTAACCACAGAACCGTGTATAATTATTAAAAGTTCCTGACTGATCCTCTCCCCATCTCAGGAGATTTAAATAATTAATGAAGTTACCACTGCTGTTATATCTCGCATAAAATATGCACAGCATCTCTCTCAAATTGGAAATGCACTTATCACCCCGGCTGCTGTGTGCTGGCTACAGGTATTTAATTAACTCAAAGGAGAACATCCAAAAAAACAGAGCATCAGAACTGACATCTGTGCAAAACCTCAGATTAGCTTGGCTAAGACATTGATCTGCCCTTTTATAGATTAAAAAATGTTTTGAGGGTGAAATTTGTTTGTTTTTTTTGCTTTAACTTAACATTATGAAGTAAAAGTCAACTGCACAGTGTAATGGCTATAGAATAATGACAGTCTGTGTTTGACTGGTTCCCTGTGAGCCTCACTTTCACTTTACAAATCTGTCTGCCACCAGGCACGATTTATCCTGGGAAAATAATCTCTCCATGAGAGACTAAGTTACTAAATCACTAAAGGCTCTTTGTTTTATCCGTTTTACCCTTTATTCCTATTTTACTATGTTTTTGGCACACACTTGTTCCTTAAAAAATGAGGTCTGGTTGTTGGTGTGTTTTTAGTTTAGAACTTTCACCTCTTAAATACCTTTTATCTTGTATTGTTATTTCTTTTTTGCTGGGTTTTTTTTGGGTGGGGGATGAATGTAGTACGCAAAGCACTGAACTTTGTTTTTTAAAAAAAGTGCTACACAAATTAAGTTATTATCGAACATAACACTTTAAAGATGGTGTTGTTGAGATATGGACATCTATATCTATATGGACATCTAGTATGTGCACACTTGAATGTGTATTTCACCCAGGAAATGGAAGCAGATTTAGTCAAGAAATGCCTCAGTTCCTAACTGACCATGTCTGAAAGCATGTTTTGTGGTGTTTCCAAGAGTTATCTGCCTTTTTAAGTGGATGTGTTGACTTCCAGCAACATTACTATGTTGTCAGAAATCAAATTTAAACAAGTCAACATGGTTGTCATGAGAAAACAATGTAAGTTTTGTTTATTTCCCCACAGGAGCTGTGGAAAAACTCAATGAACCCCAGATATCCCACATGTTAAACAGTCTACTCATAAGTGCATTATCATGCAATGATCAACTGAAACAAAAGAATAAAATATAAACAATAATACAATAATTATAATAGTAAATGAACACAAAGAACTACTGATATGATCTTTTTGTCAGCAACAATCACTTAAAACTCGTAACAGTTGTTTCATTCAGTCATTCATCACTTGTAAAGGGATTTTCCCGTCTATCTTTTTCCACTCACTGGGCGCTCCGCAGTCACAGCACACGTCGTTTCCCGTCATCCTCTTGACCTCTCCCAGGATCGCTTTGGTCAGCTCCTGCACAATGTTGTTCTCGCCGACATGCTGGTCCCCTTTAAAAGCCTGATTCAACGCCTCCTCCTTACTGTTCTGCAGCACCGAGATCCAGCTGGAGGGGAGACAGGAGGGGGGAGACAGGAGGGGAGACAGGAGAAGTGAGTCAGGCAGATGAGAATGAGAATAATGACAGAGGAAAAGAAGAGGTAGGTGGAGAGGTGGGGACGAGAGCAGCCAAGACAGAAAGTTATGTGAAGGGAGGGAAGATGGAAATAAAAAGGCAGGAGGTGGGAGGTAAAGACAAGGCCAAGCGTCTGCACGGGTGTGAGGTAGGAAGTGTGTGGAAAGTGGCCGAGGTGGTAAACAGGATGCACTTAAGCACAAGACTGAAAACACACACACACACACACACACACACACACACACACACACACACACACATACGCCAGAAAGGGAAGGAAGGAACAGGCACTTACATCTGACAGTCCTGGTCGTCCTCGGCCTGAAAGTGATACGTTCTGTCATCTGAAACAAAAAAGAAATGAATAAAACAACAACAACAACGTGAATCAAAGAGCAGTGCAGATGTGAGTAAAAAGCGATTCCCTACTGACAGGTCAGACTGAGGCTGAACTGCTGAACAGAAAACAAGAAAAGAACAAAAAGTCTTTTAGCGTTTTTTTTTTGTCTTCAGATGAGTAGTAACCAGGGAAACTGAGAACTATTTATACACCACTGTATCCAAAGCAATTTAAACTATGTCATGTCTCCAGTGGCTGATGATTAGCCTCTGCAGCTCAATGCCAGTACAGCGTACAGTATGTGTGTAACAACTGCCAAATTCTTAAACAAATGACGAATGATGAGCATCACCATTCAGCATCCACACATCACTCTATCATTGCATACATGCCTCATACCAATTGACATTCTTGCTGTTGTTGTTTGCTGGCCTGGAATTTCATAATTTTAAAGGAAAGGCCACTTGACCTTTGCTGTTGTCAATTTCTTGAGGGCATGAGAGCCAAATGCCAGGGCAGTAAGGCCAAACAATGGGCCTCACGCATTAATGTTTTCTCACTTTTCTCTTAAATTTGTTCTTAAGTAAAGGAAAATATGAAAATCCTAAATGGGATTCATAAAACAGGCCAAGTCTGTCCTTACCCACCTGAGTGTGTTGATGAACTGTGTTTGATCTTAAATTGGATTCACGTGCCAAAAAGTTTGCAATTGGCATGTGCAACAAATCCATGAGGGTAGCACAGTTAAGTGCTGCGTGCACAAAGCAACAAGCTACTGACATCTGAGAGGTGATGTTAACCTCAGAAAAATGAAGAAAAGAAAGGAAAAGGAAATGACACTGTCGGATAGCAAAAAAGATTGTTCATGCATGACCCCAAATCATTTAAAGTCCACAGAAATAATGAATTAAACTTAAGGATTAAAGATCAGGGGGGTACTAACCTTACAAGCAATGCGTAACATCATAGTGAGTTTCTTGTCTTATTTGTTTGCTTATTGATCAGACTGAGTCATAAATAGCCCGGTTTTTCAGCGATTCATAAGAGGCTACAAATCTAACCCACTACTGGTTAATTTGTGTCGTATTTCACTTGATGTTGCCCAATAACAATTCAGAATCCCAACAAAAGGCACTGCTATCTAAGAAATGTATCGTCAGTACAGAGGCAGAGAAGAAAAAGACGAAATCGGCCGGGGCAGTGCAGGCAGGGCATCAAGGCCACTGTGGCCGGATGTTTGTTTTAGCTTCAGGTAAATGATTGGTTCTTTGCTTTAACTCCTTGTGTCACTCCCCATGTGTTTTTTGTCATGGGTTTTGAGTCAGTTATGATAAACTGGGGGCTCGTCCAGGATCTCACAAATAGACTGTTTAGGGAAGAAATGTCAATGATTATTTTCATTATTACTGATTTGAAGATATTTGTCTCAATTGATGTCAATATAAAAAAAATGACAGTTAGTCAGAGACTGAAAAATCAGGTAATCTGTGTGCTGCTGCTCGCTAAACAGAAGAGCCAGTTGAAATCCACACTGCTGCGTAACAAATCTTGGCCTCCTGCTTCCTTGATGAATGGAGCTAATTAAAATGAGGCATTTGAGTGCAACATACACAGCTCGGGGAAAGAGAGAAAA
The DNA here is from genome assembly GCF_056507025.1 of Lutjanus erythropterus. Taxonomy (NCBI): domain Eukaryota; kingdom Metazoa; phylum Chordata; class Actinopteri; order Lutjaniformes; family Lutjanidae; genus Lutjanus; species Lutjanus erythropterus. The sequence continues at coordinate 13,395,392 of NC_139334.1, forward strand.
AGAGCTGGCTACCACTGAGCACAGATGAAAAGATGAGGAAGGCAACGTATAAAATGAGAAGGAAGGTAAAGCAGAAGGCCGAACTTACGGGATATGAGGTCAAAGCTTCTCTTCTCCTCAGGATTGTGTTTTACCTGGCAGGTGAGCAGGTTGAGTTTAGCTGGTGGCCGGTTAGCCTGCCAGAGAGAGGAGGGAGGGAGGGAGGGAGGGAGAGAGAGAGGGTAACAACAACATAAATGAGCGATAGTGTTGTGTTTGACTGTATCTAACTGCTGCTGGAGCCAAATTAAACACTGATAAGCTGTAACCTGTGAGATAGTCTGTGTTGGTGAGAGAAGTTGATCAAGACGGAGCGAAAACTTTATACGGGAACAAACAAGTTCAAGTTTAGTGAGACTGAGACGAGGCAGCGATGTGAGAGGAATGTTAACTGATGAACTCTGTGGCCGGAGCTCTCCGCTGCTGTCTGTTAATATATTCATGGTTAATGGGTGAAGATAATGACCGGCTGCGGAGACGGCCTGCAGCCAGGACACTGACACTGTAGTGTGTGTGTGTGTGTGTGTGTGTGTGTGTGTGTGTCTGCCTGTCTGAGAGAGACTGTGGAGTTATAGGAGTGCCATAAATAAGAATAAATCTGTAAAACAATAAGATTAAATTAATGTGGAGAGACAATTTCACTTATTTTCACATTTGTTTTTTCTTCATTTCTGTATGTATGTGTGTGTGTGTGTGTGTGTGTGTGTGTGTGTGTGTGTGTGTGTGTGTGTAGAGTTGGTTTTCCCTACTGTGGAAAAATATTGACAGTGAAAAAATAAGGAAAATTAAAACATCAAAAGAAATTGAAATATTCAGAAAAAAGTAGAAAAAGTCATTTATATGCATCCAATAAACAAAAAATATATTATACATATATATATATGAACAAATAAATGTTAAAATCAATAAAAATGCTTTTAATTAGTTTTATTTCTATATTTTTTAATTTCATTTGTACTTTTATTTAGTCCTCTTCATATTTTTACATTTTTTATTTACATATTTATTGTTTTACTTATTTCTCCTTATTTCCACATTTTCTACTCATTAATTCTTTTATTGATTCTTCTTTATACTTTCCCTTTCATTCATTATTTTGTTTATCTTTATATTTCTACCTTACCTATTCATTTATTTATTTTTCATTTTATTTACATTCTTATTTACTTATTTCTTTAAATTTCCTCATTTACTTTTTAATTATTTTTTTTTTTACAGATTTATATTTTTATAGCCCTCGTATGATTCCATAATGGAGGTGCAAATACTTTAATCAGCACAAACACAATGATCCTATCTTATATGAGCTGTTTTGTTTTGTTTTTTTTCCAGAGCTAAGACACAGAAAAATGTTGTTTACTTACTGTGCCGTGTGAGATGGTGAGGTATCCGTTCTTTGCTGTGCACTTTCTCTTCTGCCACACTTTCCTCAACCTGTGACACACACAGAAGACGGTGATCAGTGAGACACACACACACACAGCGGCAACAGACACTTATAAAATATTTAAGATGATCACATGTTATTTTACAGAACACATGCATTAATGATGACACACACAGGCTGGGCAGTATTCATATCCAGTGTTGGGGAGAAACTCGTGACATGTTCCTACTTACATCTAACTAAATTACATAATAAAGATAAGTGTAATCAGCTACAGTTACAAAGACAAAATAAGTAAATAAATCACAGTTTGTAATCAAATGCTGGTGGGGTTTAATATGAATATATTGTTTTTGGTAAAAAGCTTATATGTGGAATATAACATTGATTCTTTGGTTTATATCTTTTTGCCATGCAGGAAAGCCTTCTTTTGGCAAATTTCCAGACAATGAGCATCAGCAAAGCACTTCTGTTAGAAAAGCAACAACTAAGTCAAGCCAAGTCAGATTTTATTGATCCCACACCGGGGAAATTCACGCATTACAGCTCAAAATACACTAAATATAGAAAAGGGAATGGTTGATAAATATAGAAAGTAGAATAATAATGTAAAAAAAACAAACAAAAATTTAACAGTATAAATTTGTACACACAGGCTATATATATTACATGCACCTTTCACTTAAACAGATATATGGACAGATGTATGGCTATAGATGGATAATTTGCAGGATTGCAATTGCACAAATGTTGTAAAAAATATAAATAATATAATAATTTTGTGACATTTTATAGACAATTAATCAAGGAAATGATGAAGTACTCAGCAGATTAATTTAAGTTGTAATAGATTCAAATCTTTTTTTTTTTGCTTTCTTAGTAAAAAAGAAACATCTTATTTTATTAAAACTTGTTTAATTATTTAAAACTTACTTTTACAACTATTATATACAGTGACCTTGTATTTTTCATTCTATTTTAAAACCTCACCCGTCACTTTTCTTGTAAAGGTACCCGCTGCGCTCTGTGCCGTGCTCCTTGTTACCCTGCGGCTGGTGCAGGCTGTAAGTGGTGTTCTGCCGCACCTGTGAATCCTGGGGGAAAAAACACACACGCAAACAAAAAGAGACGACAAATCAGAGCCTTTACACAAATAAAAAATTAAATTAAAAAAGCAGGCGCTGCATATAGGATTTGCAAATCCACACTGCAGTCAACTGGGAACCACTGAAGCGTTAAATGGCTCTGATTTACGCTCGGCTTCCGGGTCTCCTCTGAGAATTTAGAAACGAGTAGAGACAACAATAGGAAGATTGCTGCTGAGAGCCTGAATGATTCTGTACACATGGGGATAAGAAAATAAGAGGAGCTTTTACACCTCTGAATCAGAAGACAAATCACAGTCTGGATGTGTTTTAACAGATACAGCCTGAGCTGGATCACATTTAGCTTGATCTATCTTTTGGATTTTCAGGTTTGACTGCAATGTAACAACAACAAGGCCGAAACAAAGGCCAGATTTTTGTATGAGTGATGCAATTTCCTTTCTGGAAACACTACAGGAAACAGAGAGGATGACTTCTGAAGGCAGGCGTCGACAAAGCATTAATGATTTCATTGGTGTGTGCCGTTATCAGCAGAGACACACACACAGCCAACAGGATAATCCTGGAAGAGCAGGAATGCAGCTCCAGCTCGAGCTTCTCTCATTGAGAAGTCATTACAAACAAACAAACAAAAAAGCACAACTTAAAATGACTAAAGCGGTGAAACATGGCAAAAACATCAATTATCTGCAGCTGTAAAAGAACAGAAAACAAACCACTGATGTAGCAACTACAACTGAAGCGACACCACAATGGAAACAGGATGCAAACATTTTTTTCAAGAAATCCACTTACTCTCCTAGACTTGTTTCACAAAAGACGGAGGCAGAGAAGAAAAGAAGAAAACAATCTTCAGGTGAGACCAGCAGCATATTTAATAGTCCTCTTAGCACAGGCTTTAAAAATCACCCCTTATTCAGGTGGTGGAGAAAATGGAAAACAGTAATGCACGTATGAAACAAACAGGAAACCTTTTTAAGACAGATTGAAGGTACACTTTCGCAATTTAGTGAGAAATTTGCCCTTAGTAGGTACCTTCATCCTCTGAGACATCATCATCATGTTTGTCTATTTATCAACAGGAGCACGGAAAAACTACTGGCCCGGCATGTGATCCTAATATTTCCAGTAACTAAAACTCACAATTCATAGCTTTAAGATGGATGTGATCATTCCCAAAAGTCACAACACGTTTTGATCGAACAAATGCTTTTTTATTTGATGCTACAGCTGAACATTTACAGGAAAGGGGGAGAAATAAAGCTGCAAAGGGACACAAGCTGCAGGGGACTGGTAGCCAAAGTACATGGGGTGCAGGCTCTAGCAGCTGAATTACCAGAGAACCCACTAACTTCACAAACTCTGCTTCAGTCCATATTTGTTGGTCTTTAGCGTTTCAAAAACATTTCCACTGTGTTTTGGTCTAAAGAGTGGCACACACGTGTATTAACAAGGCAGTCTATCAGCAATCTAATAACACCATAAATTACATTTATATAACCACAATAACAAAAAAATCTATTTATGTAAGACATTTAAGGCCATAAATCACTTTATTCAAATTGAGGGTTTTTTAAATTTTTTTGAGGAATTTAGATTTTTAGGGTGATGATTAAATATGATTACATTTGAAAACCTCAACAGAAACTTTGAATTAAAAAAATATAACATTAGCACCAACCATGTTCTCTCTAAAAGGTGGTTCAGGATTATTTACATCAAATATATTTGGGGGATTTTAGAGCAGATTTATAAGAATTAAGAAGATTAAAACACGATATTTGACTGATGCTCTTTAAGAATGAAAGGTAATACTGTGTGTGTATGTGTGTGTGTGTGTGTGTGTGTGTGTGTGTGTGTGTGTGTGTGTGTGTGTATTACCTCCTTCTGCTCCACCTGCAGCGCCGACTTGAGGACGTCTCGTAACTGAGTCAGCTGTTTCCTCTCCTCGTCCTGCACCTGCTTTATCTGTCATAGAGGAAAGGTCGAGATTACAGGACAGAAAAAAAAAAAAAAAAACACGTATGATGTGTATATGATAGAAATGTCAGAGTCAAGGTGAGGAAAGAGACACCAGAGCTGCTGGGTTTTCTCACCGTGTGCAGATCTGTGGCCAGTTTTTCTATGGAAGGTTTCAGGTTGTCGACAGCTTTCAGACCATCCTGAAAGAAACTGAACGAACAGCAGACGTGTGAATTTAAACATGGCATGAACACATCAGCAACACTTTTCAGGTCATATGAGAACACTGGAAAACCACACAGCAAGTATAATACACAGTAAAATAATGTCTTTCAGGTTTAAATTTGTGTAGGATTTTGTTTGTCTTACTTGCACTGTGCGTGGAAGTACTTGATGAGGTTCTGCAGGAGGTCCACCCCCTTCTTGATTTTGATCTCGTTGACTTTGAGGAGATACTGTAAACATGTTGAACAAAGATTCAGTCAGACAGGGTGAAACCAGTTTCAGGCAACTCCATCTCAAAAGTAGACAGGCCTTTCATCTCACGTCTGGACACTTCAAAGTAAAAGTTTATATCTTTCAGGTTTTTTTTTTTTTTAATTAAATCATCAAAGAGGTAAAGACTGCACAAGCAGACTAAATGTAATCTAGGATTTATATCCCAAAAGGGTGCGCACTGTCTGAAATATCTTACCTTTATCTAAGTTTGGTAAAGATTTGGAGGACATAGTCAGAAAATAAATGTTATTTCTGCAAACCACCTCTTTAATGCACCATCAGCTGTGTTCATTAAGTTAATTTAATGAAGTACTGTACTCAAGTACAATTTTTTAGAGTACTTGCATTTTACTTGAGTATTTTATACTTCTTTATAGTTCTAGTCCACCACACTTTGGAGGCAACTGTACATTTTTTAATGACATTTATTGATGGCATATATTCTGATTATTATCTTTATGTATTATTATACCCATTATTACCCACCCAGCAGTATATAAAGTTATTAAAATTAGCTGTACCTTTATTAGCTGCTACTTTACAGTGATGTACAAGTTATGATTCAGTAATATAAATAATATAGACTTATATATAATATAAATGGGTCATTCTGCATACCAAGTCCTTTTATTTTTTGTACTTTAAGTGTATTTTGATGTTATTACTTTTATACTTTTAATGCAGGTTGCAGTATTTCTACACTGTAGTAGTGCTACATTTACCAAAATATCTGAATACTTTCTTGCATCACCAGACTGTGTTCGGGCATTTTCTAAAAGTAGGACTCACTTTCACATTTTATGGTATTTTTATTTCATTTTTTGATTTCATTTTAGAACAATAGTGGATTTTTAAAGGTTGATATAATAACAAATGTTTGAAGCAGGAAAAAAACAACTGATGTTCTGTTCAGCACTAATCCAGGCAAAGCAATAAATACCTAAATCAAGTAATTAATAATAATAAGTAGTTAATAAATATATCAAACTGACTGTAAAAAATCAGTGGGAGCAAATTTTTTACTTATTATTTTTCCCCAATGCAAAACGATAACATACAAGAACATCTCCACATATGGTGGAGGGCGTGAAGCCAACTACTGTTGATACCGATAGTTTGTAAAATGTTTTAATGTCACAAACTGTCAAAACTAACCTCACACATCTGTAGCTGGAAGAACCTCCTCTCTTTCTCCATCTCTTCAGCGATTTCCGCCCCACTGATTTCCGTCCTGATCATCCCGTGCTGCCTCGCGTGCTCCTTCTTCTCCTTCTCTATCTTGGTGCTGCCAGGAAGTGACATCACAGGGGTCAAAGAACACACAGCACGCCCATGACAGCACCGTAAACACACAAAAAAGAGCTGTATTGTGTAAAATCAGCCCTGTTGCTGTCTGGCAGATAGAAGTGGTCTGGTTGTGGGAGCTGGTTAGTGGTTAGAGATGGTTAGTTTTAACTTGGAGGTTAGAAATAACTGGGATGTGACAGTAACGTCAATGCATCTCTGTAGGTTCATCTACTGTTCATAATACGCTGGCTGTTGATAAGTGCCTCATACCACCGCACTCCAAACAATCTGAACTATCCCTTTAAGTTGGCATTTAACCCAGCAGGGGACCCAACATCTCCTTAAGAAGGAAGACAAGCATTATCAGTGTCTTCCTCTTACAACACTGCCATAACACCACCTACATCACCTCCAACTCAAACCTGTTGTAGGAATAAAGCTGGAGAAAGTGATGTTAATGGAGGGCAACAGAACTAAAGAAGCCATTCAGATGCGCCATTTCCTATTTTATGGCACTGTATTTCCACATCTACAATGTACAACAGACTAAATCTGTGGAGGAGAAACATCTGGCTAATTGCACTGATTCTGCTGAAATAGTTGAAAAAAAACAAAAAAAACAATTTGCGTTGATTGAACTTCTTAAAGCAGAACTGCTGAGAGAGGCTCATCAGTGCTTTTCGAGGGTGTGAATATTTCCATCATTAACATAAAGCTTCTTGTTAACACTTGTTGTTGTTTCTCTCCAATGATGGCAATTGAAATCGGCACATAAAGCAGAAGATATCAGAAAACACATGTCAGCCAATGAGGTTTAAGTTGCCATTCATTGAGATGGACTGTCTCAAATCCCAACAAGGGGAATCTACCTTTATCCATAATTGATGTGCATTGGGTATTTGGTTTTGTACGGGTATTATTATGTAGATATGATTATGGTTAGTTATGGGTTAAGTGTGTTAAAAGGTGAGGGTTTTGAACAATGTTGCCTGACAGTCCATATTCAGGGCTGATTTTTCACAACACCATAAACTCTGCATTCAGGCAATCAGGAAAACACACCACACACAGGAGGGGAGGCACCAAACCATGCAACAGGGCATTCTTTTCCATATGCTGTTTTTTTTTTTTCTAACAGCATATTCCCTACAAAAAGGATGCAGCAGCGTGTTTACGCTCAGAGAGACGGGACGCAAGTTTCGGGGTCCGCGAGGCCATTAGAGAGCTCATTCAGCCTGGTTCATGTGCATCAAGACAGACTTCACTCCCTCACGTTCAACTGTGTTATCTTTTTGACCAGCAGCTAGTGCTCAGTACAATTTCTGAGAAAAACAAATAATTACAAAAAGGTTGTTCCAAAAGTCAACTTTACAGAAAGAAAATTAAAGTGGTGGAACTGCATGAGCCATCTTTTAACTTCTATGTTTAAAGGAATGTTAATGACATTTTTGGAAAACAGACTTATTCACTTTTTGGCTGAGAGTTAGATGAGAAAAACAAAGCTTTTAAAACAGATGACAATTAGATAAAACATGTGCTGGTAGGTAGATTTTGTTGGTGGTAGTGGGTTTCCATAGAGACAGAGCATATCCAGCAGCCACAATGAGGAGGAAATGAGCATATCAGATCTAGTGGTTTGTCACTGTATCATGATGTTGCACCACTTTAAAAAAAAAAAAAGAAAGAGGATTTTTTTCTGAATTCTTGTTCTTGCAATAAATATCATACGTCACTCAAGTAAAAGTGGTTTGTATTAACCCTGACAGGGTTTAATCTGCAGCTTCGCTGAGCTGAAGTTGTGTTGTTAATATTTATTGTTAGGCAATCAAGATACTAGAAATGAAACATCTGGCATGCTCAGAGGATGTGTAGCTTTGACTTGCGGTTTGTTTGTTTAATGACACCAACTGTCATTCGTGGTGGGAGGAGAGACAATTAAAGTCAATTTCCTAAAACTAAAAAGAAAACTAAAGCAGTTTTTTTTATAGTTATATTGGGAAACCAGAAACAATCCTTAAAGACACAGATAGTGAGTAAATTCCGACAGCCTTTAGTTTTCGTCATAAATTCACCCTTTTGCCAGAGCGAACAAGCCAAATTAAATTTCTTTGAGAGTATACTGCCGGCCTTTGTCAGCACATGAATCTTCAGCCCTGACAGCATTACAGCATCATCAGGGCTGCGACTAATAGAGAGACACATGTTAGCCAGACTGTTTGGCCACCAGCCAAACTGACAGTTGTTCAACTGATGATTGGGCTGAGAATCCGTTCACTTTCAGTCCCGCCAGTTCAGGGAGTGATTCACCAGTCAGGCAATAAAGATACAGCTACTCAACTTTGAGTTGTCAAAAATACATTCTGCATTAAAATTTAGAAAAAACAATGTGATTTTTGTTATGATGTTTCAAATCAAACGCTATTCCTGAATTAACAGCATTCAAAGTGAGACAACTCCAGACCTGGAGGGGACTGAAACAGAATTCACACTCGGGTGTCAGATGCAAAGAGGTTGCAAACTAAATTAGGGAATCAGAAATCAATGCTGCGGTAAGACCAGATAATTTCATCTCTCTGTGTCTGTGAATGTGAAAACAGCCTGTTACTGACAGCTGACAGCAGAGAGATCAGAGATGACCAGAGGATTACTTATACAGAAGAGAGGCGGGACATGTCGGGGTGTTTGGATGGTTTTCCAATCAGGCAGAAAACTGAACTCTATTGATGACATCATGTTTGCCATCAATAGAGTCAAATCATAAGAATAAGTCGGGACGGTCAAGAACAGTCACATAGCATCCGGCTGAGCTGTCGATGTCAGTACAAAGCCCGTACTGTCTGATCGAAACGGTTTGGAGAGAAGATGTATTACCCTTTCAGTAAAGAATGTCCTTTGCAGCTTGTAAAATATATGAAAGTGCTATAAAAAGTCATGTGTTCTTCTTCTGCATGCACAATCACAATGGTGTGTCAAAGGAGATGGTGTGGAGGTGTGGAGGTGGAGGAGTGATGGTGAGGGCTGGTTATTCACATTATCAAGGATGTGCTGACAGATAATCACAGGGGGAGGTTAGAGGGGGAGAGTGGTTAGTCGAGACAAGAGACAAGACACATAGAGCAGGTTTCATTTTAACACATTTTGTTTTCAATCAGACAGTTTAAGACTAGTTTGAGATAAATTCAAACTAATAATGCTGTGTAACCACATGAGGTTTTTAATCAGTTTACTAACAAATCATCAAATGTCTGCTTCTATTTCTGGAAAAAAATGTAAATCCGTTGAGTGTACATATTAGGTTTCTTACACTTTTGTTTCATAGTCCTTCCAGGCTTTGTCAAAAGGCTTTTTCAGATCCTGTGGAAACAGAACAAAGCAGAAAGTGATCCGTTAATCAACAGAAAATTACTCAACTCAGTCTTTCTTTAAGAAAAAAAAAAAAATCTGATTTCAGCTTCTTAATTCTGAAAACTTTCTGGTTTCTTTACTCCTCTCTTTCCGTTATAGACAATAAAAGACATTTGAGGACGTAATCTAACAACCGATTAATGGAGAAAATGATCAACAGATTGATTAATAATAAAAATAATTGTTACAGGGAAAAAAATACATCCAAACATCTGGAGCATGTGGTGTTTGGACCTATTTTTCAACTAACAAAATTGCGACAAAATTAATAAATGGGTTAATCAAGAAAATGACCAACAGATTCATTGACAATGGAAATAATCGTTAGTTGCTTATCTAATTCATTCACCTTAGTTTCACTCTACATTTTTTCCCTGGTCATGCACGCCCCACCTGTAGCGGATTTATGCACCAAACTTTTAGAACCACTGGATTAATTGATAACAAAAATAATCATTACTCGTAGCCTTACATAAACACAAAAGCACATGTTGTAATACAAGTTTAGAAACAAAAAAAACCCTGTGGTTTCAAACACCACACAATACATAAGGCTGTACATATAATTTAAACACACACAACTTGCAACAGCCAGGAATCACAAAGATGTCATCACCATCATTGTCAATGATTATTAATTGTCAGATGTTCAGAAAAATACTTTCCTTTCTTACTCACTACCGGACAAAGCTACTGTATGTGTGTGCGTGTTTGCAGGAGTGTGTTTCATCACAGTGTGAATCAGAAAGCCGAATCATCGTCCTCACAGATGCAGAGCAGCTTCCTGAAAAAGCAGGCGCGCCGTGAGATTGTTTCTGGCATTCGTAACGTGATTCCTTTGGTAACACGTCGACACGCTGACAACAGGCAACGCTGATTTCACATTGTCATGGGTGTGCTTTCAACAGCTGCTTGAGCAAAGTGCTTGATTAAACAACATCCCTGACGCTGCGGTGCTGATTAAACAGTGATTAAGACAAACAAAAGCAGACATTATGGGGAGCAATTGACCATGTCTAAAAAATACAATTCAACGAAATGATTTGTTGCCTGAGCCAGAATGCCAGGAAGGTCTGCTCTACAGCATGCAACAAATAATCAAGAGAATTATGTCACATTTAAATCAAATATTCCCTTAGTAATCTGATTTACTGTGCATTTTTGTCCATGAATGTAAAAGCATACATATTTCTGTTTGCCTGGTCAGACAGCTTATGGCTTCAGTGCATTGTTAGAGCTCCACAGAGGACTGTGATCCCGCTGTTGACCTCCACTTCAACAGCCAAGGAGTGACAGGCCCAACCTGTCAGCCCACAGGATCACAGTCTGCTTCACTGAGCCGAGCAGAGGAGCACTCAGCCATTCAATCAACCAGCTCGAGAGCAGAAACCACCAGAGGAAAGAGAGCATCAAAGACTATAACAACACAAAAGAAGCTAAAAGAACAGGCCTGTGAAGGAAAAAAAAAAAAAGCCAAAGCAAAAGAGGAAGTCACTAAAAGAACAAACTGCAGGTCAAGAGAGAGCCAGAAAGAAAAGAGAGGGTGAGCGGAAGGAAATGTCAGAGCCAGAGAGAGCAGAAAAATGGTAACAATGGCTAAAAATACCAGATCCAGGCACTGCTGGGCAGGGAATGGCAGAGCAGAATAGGCCAAGGCACGGGGCAGAGCACTCCCTGAGAGAGCAGCGAGCTCTTAGTGGCCTGATTCCCTCTCTGACTGAATCTAAAGGACGGAGGAGGAATGTCATGCCCTTGACGAGGGCCTCCATTTGCAAACTTATCACCTCTTCCTACCTACAACCACACATGTCCAGGAATAGCACTTCCTGCCGCACATTCCTCACACCTTTTCCCACCTCAGTAATGAATGTACAACCTGGTCAACATCACCGAAGGCAGAGTTTAGTCTGGATCTGTAAGCTACTGGTGCACTTTCGGATTTGCACACTTAAATGGGTCAGTTCGCCCAAACTGCAAACATTTTCTCACTTAACGCTGGTTGTTTCCAGTATGCAAATAAGTTTGCATTGCTAATGGCACTGAAAAATTATATTCTATATTCTTTGTGAGATGATCATTGTGTCAGATTCTTGTCATGACTTGACCAGGAGACAACACTTTTTGCCCCAATGGACAAGTTGTAAAAAAAAAATTTGCAATAGGTCTGCACAATATGATGAAAAAAGTCATATTGCCATTATTTTGATTGCAATTGCAATTGTGATGTGTGATAGAAGTTGTGGGAATGATCATTTTTGCATCACAATTTCCACCAAAAACGAACTGAAAACTGTATTAAAATTGTGATGATGTGACATTTGTTGAAGTCTGAACCAAACCAAAGCTGTTTTCTTACATCTGAGGAACAAGACTTGCAGACCTAGGTGTCTATTTAATGGAAATATATATGCTTTATTATAATTTGGTTGAAGTGACCCTTTTATCTACTGCTTCTGCTGTTGGTAAACTGTTGGTTCAATATCTTTAAATCTACAGACTGTATGCAAACTAATGATAAAAATCCCTGATTAGTAATCTGCTCTTATCCAAAATCTCAAACAGCAAGTATGCGTGGGTGCTTCGGGTGTTCACGACTCGCTGAACCACAATGAGACAGAGTGCAGCTGGACTCGCTTCACTGCTCCCTCCAAAACCATTAGACCACAGACCTCTTTCCTCACACTCCTTACTTAGACAAACACAGCCATCCAGACACTGTAACTGAATAGTGATGAGCTGATATGACTCACGGTGGGTTAGAAACACAGACCGGTCAATAAGCGGAATGAGAGGGTCAGCTGCAGGCATGAGGTCATGCCGGCGTCCACTCTGAAAGTTCGCCGTTAGCAGAAAGCTCTCGTGGGCTCAGCACTTTCCATTTTCCACAGACCGGAGTGTGTGTGCATGCTTATCTTCTGTAATAACATTACTGGGTCTTCCAGGGACCCCACCCCAACCTGTTTTTGCTAGTGCTGCCCTGGAGCTGCATTCTGAGTAAAGACTACAAATACTTTTTACAACGTCCTAAGCCAGGGTTACTTTAAAAATGTATTCCGATACAGTTATTAATTTCCTGTTACAAAATGTGTTCAAATGATGTAATCCAAATATCACAATGGTAAAGTACGAAAGTTTCACTTACTTTTGGACTACCACAGTATAAAATATGGCGCTTTTAGGGCAACAACTAACACTTATTTTCATCACTGATTAATCAGTTGATTATTTTCTCAGTTAGTTGATTAGATGTTTGGTCCATCAGACAATGTCAGAAAATGTCCAAGTTCATGTGCTCAAAAGTCTTGTTTTGTCCAAAACTCAAAAATGTTCAATTTACTGTCAGAGAGGAATAAAGAAATCAGAAAATTCACATTTAAGAAGCTGAAAACAGGATTTTTTTAAAATTAAAAATGACTCTTTTTTTTCCAGGTCCTGTTATCATTATTTTCATTCTTGATTAATCTGTCAATCCTTTTTTCCATTAATACAATTAATTATTTGTTTCATAAAATGTCAGAAAATAACTTAAAAATGACATGAAATGCAAATTGCCTGCTGTGGTGAAATGACCATGAAAGTAGATGGAGTGGAAAACGGTGGGTTTTTAGCGGAGTAACGACGGCGGACAGGTTGCTAGGTGGTAGCCCTCTAATCACAGAGCCATTAGCGGCGTCTCCCTCAGGGTTAGTTCATTGCACTCATTCCCAAAGACGACTCTGGCTGAATATTAACAAGCTCTGAGGCAACAACGGCCACCAGAAAGCTATTAAGTCCTGAGTTAAATCAAATGACTCTTCTAGCTGCCACACAGCTGCAGTAATTGGAGAGCATTTTAAGATACCAAATTGCACTTTTCATGCATTGATAGAATATTAGTCATTACTCATTTCTGCACCGTCTTCAATAAGATGTTCCTGTTTTCCTGGCTATTGTGTTCCTTATCACACTTCTAAAAGTATTTTCCTAGCTGCCCTCTGTATGCGAAGTCTCCCTGTTGCAGCCTTAAGGTTGCATTTATTTATAACTTTCTGCATGTGTAAGACTTAAGACCCTCTTTTTTGCATTGAATTGCTGGTGGAAAACTGGGGCGCCTCGATTTTCAGCAGAATGTCGAAGCGGGAAAGCTGTTGTCCTGAAACATTCAATAGCTCAGCATCATTATCTGGTGTTATATGGCTTTAATTTTGTCAACTTCAAATTCTCTGACTATAATGTTTTGGTCACATTAAGGATGTAGAGGCTGTTTCCCTTGCTGATCCATACAGATGTGAACAAAAACAAATATTTTTAGACATCTTGAGACAGGAAGTCATTAAAAAGAAAATGTTCTTACATAGTGAACTTGAAGTTGTAGTTATATATCTAGAATACTAGTCTGACTCACAGCATATAGACCTATTTCGAGCGTTACATGAATTTTGACATTATAAGGCCTGGGCTTACTTCCCCACCTTCAAATGGTCCACCATGTACCCCCTCCCCCAATTTAGAGAAGGACTCTTTTGACATCCATGTCATTACTTCATCCTACGCTCTGTCCTTCTCTCCCTGCAGTCTAAACAGCCATCATGCAGGTCTGGACTTTTTCCTGCTTCCCCCTCTCCTAACAGATACTTCCCCCTGGGAAAGGACGGGAGCGAAGCTGCAGGATAATGACAGCGGAGGAGGAAGATGATGAAGAGAAAGGGAGGGACGAAGGAACAGCCTCGGGCTGTGAAGGTGAGCAACAGGTTGGGAGGGGACGATCGTTTCTCTACTTTCTTACTCACTTTTCTCCTCCTGACACCGAAGGTTTTATTTCTGGAGTTTGTTGGCGTTATAACAGTGGTGACATTTATTTGAGTGTGTGTAAATGTGTGTGTGTGTCCTGAGGTATGAAATAACCAGCAGCTCATTAGCCCCATGTCAGTGGGGTAATGAGAATCATCCAAGGGCTAATGAGTTATAAGTGGGTAAGCATTACAGATGTGACTGCCAGGCTCGAGAGTGAGGGGGTGGGAGAAGGGGACAGAGTGAAGGAGACAGGCAGGAGGGGAGACAGAGGGGAGAGATAATAGTGGAGTTAAGAGAGAGACAAGAAGACAAAGAAAGGAAATCATGGAGGAGAAAAGCAGAGAGAGGCTGAAAAGAAAACACCGCACTTCAGGAACACACAAAAGAGCAAGAGAGGAGACAAAGGACGAACAGTTCAGAGGTCGAGGCCGAGCCAAGCGGCCAAGAGGGTCATGGGGACAACCGGCATTTCTATGGCAACCGGCGTCATTACGGAGCCGCTTTAATCGTATCATACCTCTGTGGAAACCGCAGCCATCATGTGCCTGGCGAGTGAAAGGTCACAGACCACTGTGGACAGTAACGAGGGCTGATTACATTACAGAGCTGTAGAGCCTGTTAACCAGTGTCTGAGTTCAGTCCAGTTGGTGGACGCACATGACCGACTGGCTCACTAACTCATGCGTCAGTATTGGCGCTGCACAATTAATCGTAAAAAAAACAGTGATCTTAAGTCACTCTGTACATCCATGCAGTCTTCTTTGTAAATGACTTTTAGAAAGGACCTTTTGTTTCTAAACAATCCCAGTTGCCATATCAATCACATTTACACAATGTAAAACAAAACAGGAAGGAGGGATTCAAACAGATTAGACAGACTCCTCAGAAAGTTTTTGCACTGCATGGTATGACTGTGAATCTCTATAACAACCTTAAACATCACCAGAAAAAACATCCAACACAAAACACGAGAGTGCAACATGATTACGCGTTCTTCTAAAGTAAGAGAGGAAAAGAGACTTGAGGTATTTTTTGTTACCGACAGTCTGTTTAAAGCCTTGTCTAGAAAGTGTCTCAGGCATTTTTTTTTTTTACATAAAAGCAATAGCAATTCTTAGGAAGAAACAAACACACATTTTAGCAAGAACCGTGCAGCTCTACTCAGTATATAGGGTGTTTAGGCTTTGGGCTGAACCTGAATGTTTTATTGATGCAGATCAAAATGTATCCATAGTACCCAGCATCAAAGTACAAAACTGTGAAGTACTAAAAACTGTTTGGTCAGATTTTTGTTTACTTGTTCTCTGATCAGAAAGTTCTGGTGTAAATCTTCATTAAGTCTACTTTTGGGGCACTCTGGTGGCCGGGGGTTTAAGGCACCACGAACTATAAAGCCCTGGTCTCAGTCAGGGTGAGTTGCATGTCATTCCTCATCTTTCTCTCCTCTCGTTTCCTGTGATCTCCCCACTGTCCGCTCAGTAGGGAGATCACAGAAATACTTGAAGAGCTGCCAAATTCATTTTTGGCCGGAGTGAGTGATGAAGTTGCACCCCTGGTCTGTGGAGTGTCGAAGTTTCCCCATTGGCTGTTGCTCTTTATAAATGAACAGACACGAACGATGAAAGATACCCTGGTCTCTCACACACGTGAATTTAAGGGGAGCGGCCACGAATTTCTTTCCTTTCGTTTTTTTTCCCTTTCTTGCTGAGTCAAGTTGAACTTGGGTGAACTTTGAAGGGGCGGAGTCACAGCCTCAACTGATTGCTAACACATTTGTCTTGGCAGTAGAGCTGTGGGAATTAACCAAACAATGAATTATTAATTGACTAAAATCAATCACTTACTATTTTAATAATCAATTAATCACTTTGTGTCTTTTTAAGAAAAAAAGTCACATTTCCTTGATTTCAGCTTCTTAAATGTGAATATCTTCTCTCTGACAGTAAACTGAATATCTTTGGGTCGTGGACAAAATGAGATATTTGAGGACGTCACCTTGGACTTTGAGAAATACTGATCAACATTTTGAACCATTTTCTGACATTTTATGGCCCAAACAACTGTTCCGTTAATTAAGAAAATAGTCGAGAATTAAAATAATAGAACAGAACAGAAAGTTTATCCCTGGGAGCTAACAATCAACGCAAGAGGAGCAATGACATCACTCTTGGCGTGTGCACTTTCGGACATAGGACACTCATGAATGTGGCCACTTCCTGTATCGTTCCAGAAAAGCCCTTGTTTCAATTTAAAAGTGTTTCAAACATACACGGTTCAGCCATATTCTAGGTTTTGACCAAGTGTTGTTTAAAGCAATGTTTTTGTAGGCCTACTTGTGTTTTGACAACTTTTAATGTTTGACAACTCGGATTCTTTTGTTAATAGAAAAAAAAAGATTTTGTAGAAAAAGGTGTTCTGTTTTTTTGTTTTGTTTTGTTTTTTTAGGAAAATGTTGCTGATTATACCGTTAACTTCTTTAAAGTAACAAACATGAAATTTTAAAGGGAGCATTCAACTGTTTTCTGGGTCTTTTGGGGAGGCAGAATCACGCTACGCTGACTTATTGTTGGCTCCATACCATTTCTGTGTGCTCTGTTAAGTGATCACAGGCTTGCTGCAAACACCTGACCATATATCATGTGGACTGATTTTAGACTCCATACTAAAACTGTAGAAGACATTTTATGGAGTGATGATAACCTCCCTGTTGACAGTTTCATTAACTTTCATCATGTTGAGTTACTGCATCATGCCGGTACTTTAACACTCACCCAGTGATTGCTGGTGTTTGTGATTTCTTGACTCTGCTGAAGCCAGGTGTGGTCGGGCAACTATTTCATTATTCTCTACTCAACTTTGACTTTTTATGGAAAAGGGAGAAAGTGGCCTGAGGCAGATGTAAGCAGGGAGACAGCAGGACTTCAATGATCGTCATGATTTCATCAAACCACTTTGAACCAAGCAGCACGGTACAGCAGGTGCAGCTTCCTCGAAAAGATTAAACCACAGCCTAGATCAGCATGTTTTGACACTGAATTTTGTATTTAGTGTGGGAATAATCACCGCCAGGAAAAACAGCCTTCAGTGCAGGGTACTAAAACTCAAACTGGCTTGGAGCCATCGATGGTATTGTCATCTCACGGGGGGCCACTTCAATATTCAAGTACTGCAAGAGAGCGCGATATTTCTGAATATTTACTCTTTGTTTCCATTACTGACATATTTTTTGTCATATTTAATAAAAAAAAATGCAAGTTTCATGTCTGTCTGGTAATAATGTCATGTCAGTGTAACTGGTAATAATAATAATTGTCATGAAAGCTTGATATTCTCTCAGACGATATCATATTGTGAAAATCTACTAATACTGATGCAACTCTAGATGAGAGTCACCTTATTTATAAGGAAAAAAACTCAGCTAGAGCAGGTGGGACAAGAATCATAACAACATTAGGTCAGTTTTTATATATAAATTGTGGCTGGGTGGTTGCAGCCACCTGACCAGTGCATGAAGTGTTTGGACTGCTGGAAAAAAAAAAGCCAAGAAAGGGATGGGACAGGAGTCATTCTTCCAGGATCAGGAGAGGACAGGATTGCTTTTTTTACTCTGTGGTGAGAGTGGGATAGGACAGGAGTATTTCTGTGGCAATGCGAAGTGACAAGAGTGAAAACTCGAGGCTAAACTCCATTAATCTGCTTGTATAACACTTCCTGCTCAGTTGTAGAGCAACACAAAACCATTCTGTTTGGTTGTCTTACCCCTTTGACTCCCTTCAGGTCTCCTTTCAGCAGGCTGTCCAGAGGAAAGGTGATGATGTTGTTCATGTTCTGGAACTGGAGGAAGGTTACGAGAGAGACAAGATAAGAGTTGAAAGGTTACGTCAGAGGATTTAGACCAGCAGGTGAGTGAAAGTCAGCGCCGCCCAACGCCTCTGAGATGTAATCCTGTTAGTGTCCTGTGTGGTTGATATTTGAGTGTGTGTGTGTGTGTGTGTGTGTGTGTGTGTGCAAGCAGTGTGTAAAAAGGGCATCAGGCAGTTTATATTCTTTTATCTCCAGTAAATGATGATAATAAGAGGCTAAATGAGGTAAAAAATAATGAAATGACATCAGGAAACACCCATTACTGAAGCAATGAAGAAAGTCTCTCTTCTGCCTTAAAGTGTGCACCTTTAGCACTATTTCCACCATCTTTTAATCACTGCAAAAATCAAATTTTCACATCATTAAAGTCAAAAATATAAAAAGATCCATTATGAGACTCCCCCATTTCCTTTTACACCGAAGGCCAGCCTCTGTGTGCAAGGCTGCACATGTAATCTAGGAAGCTTGCTAAGCTTTGAGAGATTACATCTTCACATCCAGGTCAGGCTGCAGCTCATATTTCTTTAATATAATGTGTTGAGATAACATTAATACAGAATCTCAAGCTCCTGGTCTGAGTCGATACAGTGTCCTGGGGCAGCGACGGACCTCACATGACAGTGTCAAATTTTTCTAATAAAGCTTTGGCTTCGATACAGACCCTGTCTTTAGCAGAGCGGGATCAGGTTGAATTAGATCCAGCTGATATTTGGTGTTGCAGTGGATCTTTGGACATCTCACTGGAAAAATAGGGCTACCTCCTGAGGGCTTTAAGTTCCAGATGGACCCGGTTTGTGCTCTATGTGTGTGCGGTTGTGTGTTTGAGAACACACACACAGACTCCAGAGGATAAAGACAATTAGGGACAGGATGGAAATCTTTCTTTGTCCCAGAGGAATTTTACCCCCCCTCTATACTCGCTCCATGAATACACACATTTACACACACACACACACACAGCATGGACTCACCAGGTTTTTGAAGAGCGCAGTGAGCTCCTTGGTAAAGACTGAGAACTTCAGGAAAGCTGAACCAAGATCAGGATCATCTCTGTACACACAGTTTTCTCCAAACTTCTCCAGAGCCTGAGTATACTGCTCCTCGTTCTCTACATGAGCTGGAAAACACAGAAACACACACGTACACACAGATCAGCTTTGACGGTAGAAGGTCTTTCACTCTCTGGTCGTTATATGCCAAAAATCAATCACGTGATATTAATAATGTATGGAAGTCTTTCAGTGCTGAACTTTTCCAGCTGGTCGGTCCTTCCATTACAGTTCAGAGTAGGGCTGCATGATACGGTAAAAAAGTCAGTTTGTTATTATTTGGACTGAAATTGTGATGGTGATATGCAATACAATACAATTAGTGGGAATGATACCTTTTGCAGTACAATATTCATTTTTACTGAAAAAACATGATGTGACATTTTTTGCATTTTTTTATTTCAAATGGAGAACAAGATTTTCAGGCCATGGTATTTATGCCATTTAGTCCCATTTTTCCTTTTTCAAAAAACTGTGATCTGGCTATGGTTCTGCGATTTGGATATTTCACTTGGCCATATTGCAGTTTCGATAATATTTTTCCTCAGAGAAGAAAGCGCTACCCACCACTGACTGGGGCTTTATCCTGGTCTTGGAATGTAGACTTCAGGCAAACATGTGCCTGAGGGTGCGTGGCTGTGACCAGCGCTACTGTGGTTGTGATAGGATCATCATGCAGAGCATGTGTGTGAATATGATCAGCACAGAAAGAGATTTGTGACAAATGCGTGACTGGCCGGCTTAGTTTTGGTCTTCTGCCGGTCGATGAGTGCATCCATAGGTAGAATATGAACCAAAGGGTGCAATGTATTGGGGTGTGTGCCACAAGTTTCCTCACTTTGCTGAGAAATCTAGCTAATTTTTCTTTGGAAACAAAAATCAGAGGAGGCAGGCTGGGGCTGCACAGGGCCACTGTATTCTGTCCTCATGTCTATTTTCACCTTTTTCCACCCTCTTCTTTTCAATTTTGCTTGTTCTCCTAAGTGACAAGAAACGCCAGGGGTAACAGAATAACTGATTCCTAAATTAATAACGACTTTACTGAGACAGCGAAACCCAAAGTTAGACAGAGACAAAGAAGACAGACGGCCAAAGAGAAATGAACGACAGCAAAAGAAAACATTAAGCAGAAGATGGACAGGAAGAAGAAAAGAAAAATACACTATCCTGGCCCCAAACTAAACAAACCTCCAGTCAGTTACCCGCCAGAGGGGAAGCCCATAAACCAGCCGTGACCAAAGTCTGCTAGCGTGTCTAAGGTCGACCTAATCTACCACGGGGTGAGGCCTAGATGATTCCACTTAATACACTTCACGCCACACTAGGCAGCTGAAAACAGCTAATGCCACCGGGACAGCGATGGAGCCGGGGATGGAGCAACGGGGAGCGTTGCTATGACGACACTCAGAGAGGCGGGGGAGGTTTGAGGGAGGGACTCGAGGAGAAAAAGGGGAGGCGTGTGTAAAACTATGAGGACGTAAACACTTAAAGACACCTGCTGCCACATCATGACTCAGCTCTTCCTCAGTCAAACACACACACACACACACACACACACACACACACACACACACACACAGGTAGATAAGAGACACAGGTGCACAGATGCGGCAGATTTATAGATGAACCAGGATAAGCTCTCGTCTCTGCCGCAGAGATATCCATCATGTTATTAAAAGGAGAAAGCTGAAAGCCTCTGAGTCACTACCTGCTTGCCTGCTCACATCAGACAAATCTAATTTAAACCACCAAATATCAACTGATGCAAGAGGTGAGCTGGATGATAAGGCTCATAGGACTCGCTGCACAAGTGGCAAAGTGAGAGTGTGATCAGCTCCTTGTATAAATGACCAGAGATAGAAGGTTTTTCCCACTAACAACTAGGAGTGCACCAGGGCTGCGCCTAATGATTATATTTTCAATTAATTAGTGAGTCTCATCCCTCAAAAACTATTTTAATAAGTAATGATTGATTGTTGATTGTAAATATTTTGAGGCTTCTTAGTGTTCGGAAGATTAAATATCTTGCATGGCTTTGTTAAATACTTGATTCTGATTGGTCAGTGATAGCATCCTAACTGTTATGTCTGTGTAACGGACTGTTGCTATGGACCCAGTTCTGATCACAGACACAGCAATGAAATCATTTTTAAATTAATATTTTGTGTAAAATTATTGATTTTTTGTACAAAACCATATAATAAGCTGACAAATAAAAAGAATAACCCCATTCAGGATGATTCAATCATCTTGTCAGGGTTTATTTTTCAATATTTTAAATATGTCAAATGAGTTTAGGCCTGCAATTAAGAATAATTTTCATCACCGATTAATCTTTTCATTTTTTTTTTAAGTCTATAAAATATTTAAAAAGGGAAAATGCTCATCAGTTAGGTCTTCCATTAGCTTTTTTTTTATCCTACCAACAGTCTGAACCCAAAGACTCTTCATTTACAGCAAATCCTCAAATTTAAGAAGCTGGAATCAGCATTTTTGCTTGAAAAATACTGAAAGGATTAATCACTTATCAAACTAACCACTAACTAATTTTCTCTCAATTGATTAATTGACTTAAGGTTGCACCTCTAACTGTGATTTTTCACTCTTTTCTAACATTTTATTGCCCCCACATTTAATCAGTTAATAGAGAAAACAATTAAATAATCCTGATTTTAAGTCGTATTAAAAACAGCTTCCGGTTCAAAGCAGTGAAATGTGCCATACGGAGAGACACAATAAAATTTCAATCATTGTCATGTGTCAGACACTCACCACACTCCCACAGCCTACCGTTCACACATCAGCTCCAGCTGTTTGACTGTGGCTCTGCCAGGCTGGGAGCCAACAGGGCGGTGGCCTGCTGTTGTTTTTGAAGTGCCACACGAAAGCTCTGACGCTCTGCTACTCAGCGCCTGCAAACAGCTCAAACCCCTCTGGGCTGCTTAGGGAGCATGTGTGTATTTGTTGTAACATGACCTAAACACATCACACATGCAGCCTCACAGTACGGAGCAGCTTTGAATCTCAGAGGAGTGCATGACACCAAGTCTGAGCCAGTTTATAAGGAACGTGGCCGGCACAGAAACCGAAAGAAGTGAGGCACGAGGGATGCCAAAGTGGCTCCATGTACTAAAGGCTCCTCGCTGCAGCAGCCCAGGTTCGATTCCAGTCCGTGGTCCTTTGCTGCATATCATTCACCCTCTCTACACTCTTTCCTGTCATTCCTCAGCCGCACTATCAGACAAAGGCAAAAAGGCCACAAGAACCTTTAAAAGTGAGACATGAGAATAGATGCAGCCTTTTCTGCAGTTCACACTGTAAACAATAGTTGCTAATTCAATGATGAAATGTTTTTTTCTGAAATGTTTTAACTTTTTGTGACATGACTTTTATCAGCACTGAACATCTTCTATTGCAGCATTTTAATGCTAAAATTACCTAAATACGTGGTTGCGGGCCTTTTCAGCTTGTGGCCCCTTAAAACAGAGCAATTTCTGCTTGTGGCCTCTAGTCATCATCAGTAAAATTTAAAAAAAGCTACAATTAGAGCATAGTCTTACAAAAATAAACTTAACTTTGCACAGCAGAAATATGATTTTATCGTTTTGCCCTCAAATTTATCTTTCAGTCTGTTGTGGGGATCTTGACTCCCAGAACTCTAAAACTGTATTTGGGCACATTTTACATAAAACATACAACTGGCATTTTGACATCACTCGTATCACCTGATGTCTGTGCTCATAAGGCAGATTAACATTAACATTAATATTTGCAGTGCATTCACATCTACAGCAGCCTGGTCAGTGTGGCGGCTGTGGACCGATGTTAGCACCTCCCCTTCTATAACTCTATAACTATAACCATGTTTTTTTTCTAAATGTTAACACATTTCTCCCATCCTTAATGCCAGCAAGTCAAATCTAAAAACATTACTAGTATTTAAAAAAATATTACGGCTTGATTCCACTGGGCACGGCTGCATCACGTTACCGTTGTACCATCGATGCGTCATAAACAACAATCAGGTCGGCGAAATATTTTGGAATACTGGACTTGCATTTTTTTAAATATCTGCATTACATTTTGGCCGCCCTGCTCTGTAATACCTATGTTTGCAAATTTTGTGCATTTTCCTTAACCTTAACTGTTAAAAACATCAGCAACTAATAATTACTGAGATCCCAAGCACGTTTTTTTTCTCAGTTTAAGTTTTCTCAATGTCAACAATGTCAAATGGTTTGCCATTTCTAAGCTAACACGACAGTCCAAACCAAAACCTGTGAGCTCTTAAGAAATGGTACACAAAATATACATGATCAGTTAATGAATTTTTGATTGGTTAAATTCAATTAATCATTAACATCCCTCGCAACAGCCACTGAAAAATCCATATCAGTCCACCACTAATTGGGTTGATCTTCCCGGTGTGCTTTGCTTTGCAGAACATAACTAATTAAGAGTTTCATTAGAATCAGAGAGCTTGCCAACTCGGCCTAATTGGTGCTTAAATAAAAGTGAATTGCTGTAGACATCCAACAGTCATCATAAGCCAATGTCAGCTCACAGAGAATCTATTATTACACTGAGGGATGATGAGGATGTTTTACAGGGAAACAGCTGAAAAGCCAAAACAAATGTGTTGTGAGACAAACCTGATATGATTGAAGAAGGACTATCAAATGTATTATGTGTTCAGTATCATTTATAAGATAAATACACAGGTATGTTGGCTACTACAGGTCCCTCGTTAGAGTGATGATAATTTCAAATACATTTCCACCAATTAACATTCATGACTATGTTGATATTCATTAATTGTAATTTCTGACTTCCAGTATTAACAATGAACTCAAACACTGAGTGTTCAATAGGGCTGCAGCCAACAATTATTTTCATTGTCGATCTGAGACACAGTGTCGAATCATTTTCTCCACTACTCGGTTAGTTGTTTGGTCCATAAAAAATGTCAGAAAATGGTGAAAAATGTTGATCAAAGTCCAAAGCGATGTCCTTAAATGTCTTGTTTTGTCCACTAGTCTGAGAGCAAAATGACTGAAAATATTCAAATTTAAGAAGCTGAAATTTAGAGTTGAGTTTTGATTAAAAATGACTAAAACAGATGAATCAATTATCAAATTATTTGGTGATTATTTCAGAATTTATATTTTTCCTTTCCTCTCTATAACAATCGCTGTAGGGCTTTGGGAGCCTTTTAATGTTATTACGTCTAAAAACCATCATCATCCACATTTATTTGGTGTAACCTATTGCTACTAAATTTGACTACTTTCATTCAAATTGAAAATATTTCCTTTTGAAACAAAACACTGTATGTGGGCGTTTTCCACATCTAAAAACAGCTAAATAAAACACAGTTGCAGACTCAGAAAAATGCTTGAAAAGGTTCTTTCATGCCAGTAAGTGGTGTGTGTTGACCTCAGGAAATGATGACCTTGTGTTAACTGGAGGACAGAGGCCATGACGCGGTTGAACACACACACACAAACACACATTTCTGCAGCAGACACAAAAGGACTGATAATACCCGATGTGTGCCACATTCTTTACTGTATCATCCCGCCCAAACACACACACATGCAGGGAAAAAAAAAATATACAGCTTCCAGGCGTCTGCTGAGGATTATCTAACATCCCAAAGGCTTGTTTTTGCAGCTTCTTCCATCTCTCTCGCACACACACAGGGTTTAATCATCAGATAGCAGGCTGGCCTCTGCTTCCTCTCTCTGTGTCTCTCCCACACTCATTCCCTTACACTTGGCTCCATCGGGCCTGGTCGGCCGACGCTCTAACGCTCACTAACACAATGTGTGGCCGACCTCAGATCAATTCCACATCTCTCTGTGGACTCTATGAAAACACTGGACTCCACGGCCACTTCATATGACCACTGGCTTCACCAAGAAAACAGAGTCTGGTTGACTTTGACACACAGGAGACAAAGACCAAGAATTACAGTGTGTGTGAAAGACAAATAAATTAGAATATTAATCAATGTATATAATGTGTGATTGACAATTTGGAGAACATGCTCGTTTGCTGTTTTGCTAAAAGTTGCAATAGATGAGAGGATAAATACACTGTTATATGTCAGTACTAATTACCTGTTAAAAAATGTAGTCAGTAACCTAATCCAGGTATCACAACAATGAAGTAATGTAACTTAACTACCTGCTGTTACTTTTGGATCACCTCAGCATCAATATGGTGAATTTCTTTTAGCCTTATATAATGATTTGTGTTCATTGTCGGTTTAGTAATTCTTTGTCCGGATATTCTTTCTTTCTTACTTGGTTATGTGTGAATGTATGTTTAGATGAATAGCTGTAATTATGCACATTAAAATCTACTTTATTAGCACTCGGCCTGTGTAGCTGATGTTAGCCGTTGGTGTGTGGAGCTAATTTTAGTGGAAGGTCTGTGTAGTAACTTTAGCAACATTAGCGGCACTGGGCATGATAGTATATTGTTCTTATTTTAAAATTGTAATCCTGCCAATAATCCCAATTTTTTACTAAATAAAACTTAATTGATTACAATATTTTTCTGTAAATGTGATGGAATACAGTTACCTAATTACACAATCCTGTTACATGCAATCCGTTTCTCCCCAAGCCGACAGGTAAGGATGGATTACATTTTGGATCTGCTTCTAAGTTGGTAAACGACCCAAATCTGTTAACCTCAGCTGCCAACGAATCTCCTATCCAATCTTTCATTCGCAATCTCTTAGATCTCTGTTTTTCTCACACTCCATCTCCAAAGGAAAAAAGACAAACACAAACATGTTCTGACTCAACAACACAGTTGTTAGCAAGGCTGACTGAACTTGGCAAACTGTCTCAACTTAAAAGTACCAAAGTGTAGATACACTTCACCACAGTCAATAAAGCAAATGCAAAAATGCTTGATTAAACATTTAATTAATGTAAATCATGTTAAATAAATCCCTTTCAAACCCAGATCTAGAAAAAAATATGTTAATATTGTTCAAATATGGAGATTTATTGTTTTTTTCTGTTTTATTATAAGAATAAACTGAATATCTTGGGGTTGGTGGACAAAAAAGACATTTAAAGACATCATGTTGGTCTTTGAGAAACTGGGATGGACATCTTTCACTATTTTCTGACATTTTGTTTCACGGTTGACTAACGGTTGTAAAAGCACTTTGAATAGTCAATGGACTAGAAAAGCACTATGTACATGCATCAAATCCATTCCCCAACTGAGCGATGTCTTCATTACCCATCAAACAAACTATTTAGACAAACTATTTATTTCATAAGAAATTGAGATTGAAAGGATTGAGATTTGATGAGCGAATTTGAAACTGCATTAAGGTTTGATGAAGTGCGATCAAACTCCCTGCAAAAACACATTTTTTTTTGTTTTTACACAAGAAAAAAATGTTAATTATGCTTTACAAGTGCTGGTAAGCAGATTTTTTACCTTTGGACTGAACCAGACAGGCTGATTCCCCCCGCTTCCAGTCTTTATACCGAGTTAAGCAGCTCATACATTCACAAGAGTGATATCAATCTTCTCACATAGCTCTTCAGACAGAAAGCCAATAAGCACATTTTCCAGAATGTCAAAAAGAAAGTTCAAATGGAAGACAGAACCACCTCATACAAGTTCCTCATTTAAAGGAATATTTGAGTCTCCTTCCTCTTTATTTCAGTGTCTCCTCCGGGTCCTTTTCCTCTCTCATCCAGGCAGTTTAATTACATTACAACATTACAAGTCTTAGTTTCTTGGATACCTGCAGCAGCCAGGAGATGAATATGTGTTATGAGTGTGTGTATGTATGTGCAGCAGCGATTCAAAGGATATGACCAGATCAGAGGCCATCAAATTCAGCATTTTCCTGATGCAACATGGGCCGAGTGCTGCATTATTCAGCAACTCCATCAGGCCATCCTGCCCACCTATAGGTACAACAGCTGGAATGCAGCATTCACTCGTCTGCCTCGAGTCGTTATCTGTTCAGCAGCTTTGGCAGGCCTGTCCTCGCAGCTCTGCTCCATCAGCTCCAGGTTCTTCAGGGGGTTTGAGATGCTGCTGCTGCTGGTTTATTCATCAAAACCCACAAGCTGACAACCTGACAGGTCCCTGCCTGCAGCAACACTGGCCTCTCCTGCTCATCTATGCAGCTTTTCCCCCGTATTTTTCATCCTCACCTCTTTCACTCTCATTTCCCATCTTTTTCTGACTCTCTGGTACAAGCTTACATTGCTTGCTCAGCCTCTCCGGTTCTCCCCAGCGGGGTAATTGTTGCAATCTTGTTTATTTTTCATCACTATTCTGACCAAACCACCATCCTCCCCGCACCCTCTCCACCCTCATCATTACTATTCCTCAATTCATTGCCGAAAATATCCTTGCAGGGTTTGTGCTCGACAGTCAGGAGTGTATTCTCTCAGTATTGACGCAGGCAGTGTTGAGGCTCCCTGTTGTGCGTCTCATTATTCAGGCTTTTTTCTTTCCAGCATCTCTGAAGAACATTCATAAAACTCTCTGCTTTCACTCTTTTTCTCTAAGATTTGCTTCAGATACTGGAACAGCTTTCCTATATGTCAGTATCTGCAGTCGGGGTCTGTTGTCATTTAATTTCTGCAACAACGGATGATCTGAGACACGATAATATGCAATAATTTCCTTAAAAAAAACAATGTATGGACTCACATAAAAATAATCCCTTTCAATAATCATAAATCCCTCTGATTCTACCTTTAAGTCCTACCTAAGTCATTTCATATTTTCCAATAGTTTTCATTAATTATTTTATTTCTTTGGAAGTACTCAGGCCTTGCAAACTTATGCTGACCTAATCAAGATGCAGTGTGTCTATTGGAGCTCATATTTGCTTGAGACCTTACCAGTGTGTATGCAAGATTTAGTGCCTCTTTTATATTTTTACAGATATTCTAATGCATGATGTACAGTGTTGTAGTTTCATTAACTGCTGATTGATTTGAAAAGCCCCAGTTAATTAACTCGTACTGATTGTGTTGCTTTGACCCAAATAAATGCAGACATGATGTGTGATGTATTACATTTTTTTAAGCTTACACTGATGGATTTGTCATCATAAAGAAGTAAATGGAAACCAGGGGATTCCTGGAATAAACAAGTGCAAATTTGCAACAGCTGCGACCACGTAAGCACATGTATCCGTGTGTTCATGAATTCACACAAACACACACAATCTCACGAACACTTGACCTGTGTATGTGCCATCTACAAACTCTGGTCATGTTGCATGAATGCATCTTTTTGTTATAGGTGACACCCACAACCACACTCCCTGTTTGCCATTTGTCATGAACAATTAATCAGCTGTCCTTTGCCACCTGACCAGCTGTTCCATAAAATCGTTGGATCTTTGGATTCATCTGGAAGGTTCTGCATCTTTTTTACAAAAGGTGATTTCCATTGCAACACCCCATTTTAGCCAACTGGGATGAACACAAACACACACCTTTAAAATGTTTGCAGACCAAACAAGAGACTGTGCTATAGAGCTCCTGTTTGCAGCTAAAAATACTAAAAAAAATTATGAAAACAGCAACTTGGTTTATGTGATGGTTAGCTGTGGCATTAAACCTGAATTATTTGGGGTTTTTTTTACCATGTGGAAGCAGCATAAGAACCTGTAAAGACAACAGTGACATATTTATCCCCTAGTTGTGATGGCAAACTTGAGTTGCTTGTTTTCACGTCCAGCAGATATAGAGCAACATAAGACTAAATCTAAAGTCATCTTTTCAGTCATCTGATGAATGCAGGTCAAATAGTCACTTTTTTATCTCTGTTTTTGGTTTCCACCAACTCTTGAGAGAAGTATCCGACTCTTTAGCTGCTAAATACTCCACTGTGTTCACCAGCTAGTCGTCAACTTTGTCTCTCTGGAGTTTGGTGCTGGACAGGTTGTGTACAGACGGTTTACTTTGCTGAAAACAGCCGTTTGTGAGTGAGAGTGAACTCAATAGAGCTGCAATGATCTGTCTGAGTATTTTTTAATGCCAAAATTCTGTAATTCCAGGTTCTTAAAGTTGAATATTTTCTGGTTTATTTACTTTGCAGTGACAGTAGACTAAATATATTTGTGCTGTGGTCAAAACAAGACACTTGAGGACATCATGTTGGTTCCTGGGAAACCCTGATGGACATTCTTAATCATTTTAAAACATTTTATTGACCAATCAACTAATCGATTATTGGCAATAAAAATATTTTTTTAGTTGCAAAACCAAAACAATGAGCTGAAAGACACTGAAACGCTCTGTAGGGCTGAAGAGAACTGCAAGATCAAGTACAGTAATAACTCTCTGTGGGTTCATCTGTAAAATGACCCCCTTTCACATTACATGAAGTCATTGATCTAATGTTAATTTAAAATATTGATTAGTGCAGCTTATGTGTACAGTATCTGTAGTAAATGGGCTAAAGCAGCAGACTACATTCTATATTTGGATAATATATCATACATTTTACATCCATGCACACGTCTCTGTCTCATGTTCTGTAGACAAAAGGTCGACACAAGCATCAAACACAGATCTTAATGGAGTCATCTTGGTTGTATTCAAAACAGATCAGAGTCTGGGCTGCTAGAGGTCAAGGTGACCTCAGTCAACATTTCCACAAACAAAACAGTGTTTCTACTGTAAACGTGAACAGTAATCTGGACAAGCTTCACGCTTCAAGTCAAAAAGGTCGATTTGCTTCCTCCTAGTTTTTCCTACAGCAGATAATCTTGTTCATGATAAAAGCAAATCTCAACGGCCTGAAACACCTGCAATGTGTACCTATCTACACTGACCAAAAAAATGCAAATGAAGGTAATTTATCCACAGCAGGGGCGTTTATTCTGGCAGCGTGAGAAAACTGTACAAGTTAATCTTATAAATGCACAACTGCACAGTAACAGCCTTGTCATGTCATGTCAAAAAGAGGTTCTGAGTCTGGCAGACGCACAAAAAGACAATATAATGTGTGTGTGTGTGTGTGTGTGTGTGTGTGTGTGTGTAAATGCATGTCTAACAGTGAGGTGAAGTGAAAATACGTCCATGCCTCAGCAGCCACACACAAACACAGTGTGCTCCCCAGCTGTTCCTCTGGGGGTCTGGATCAGACAGCTGTCCCTCTGGTCTGAACAGAGCTCACACTGTTCTGAAAAAGACACGCTCAGCACATTGTTCAGAGGTCTCTCTCCTCTCTGTGTCTCTCTCTCAGCGGGGTTCAGTCAGACAGACCAAACAAAAGACACTGGGAACACCCAACACTGGCAAACACCGCCACAATGAGCATGGTAATAACACACACAGGCAAAAAAAAACCTCTGCCTCAAAGGGAGTGGAACAAATGTTTCACGGATGCAAAATGATGTAATTATTTTCATGTTCAATCTATTGTGCATTTTTTGATTGAACTAATCCTTTATTTAAAAAAAAAAAACGAACGAGCTTACACTTGCTTGCTTAGTCCCCTCAGCCAAATCCCCAAAAAACGAATTAAGAAAATTATAAAAGATATATAATAAAAAGATAACAAAAAGAGCAAGAGTTTCATCATAAAGATAGAGCTCAAAAACATCTAAAGTGAGAGCAGAAAGATGAGGAAATGAAAACATGAAGGACAGACGGGACGACTCACCTAGACCAGACGTGTAGATGGACTTGACAGACTTCTTCATTTTGTACAGAACACTGCGGTCCACATCCAGAGCCTGGACAGAGAGACACAAAGACACAAAGAGACAGACGTTCAGACATCATTATTATCAAGTCAGTGTACATTTATTACTTTAATTCAGAGGTTTTCAAAGTGGGAGGTGGGCCTCCCCAGGGGGGGTACATGAATGAAAGTGGAACATCATTACATTTATGGCTGCAACTAACAATTATTTTCATTGTTGATTATTTCCTCGAATAATTGATCAATTAATCCTGTAACAATCTTCTCAGTTGAAAAATATTTTTCTATTCTGATTATTTTCATTCTCAATTAATCTCTCAGTCATTTTCTCTATTCATCAATTTGTTGTTTGGCTCATAAAATGTTGGAAAATGATGAAAAATTGTGAAAAAATATCTGTTTCCCAAAACCCAAGTTGACTTTCTCAAATGTCTTGTTTTTGTCCACAACCCAAAGATATTTACTGTCAGAAATTAGTAAAGAAACCAGAAAGGTTTCACATTTGAAATGATCAAATTTATCAAATTAGTTTGTGATTAATTTAGTAGTTGATCAATAATCGTTGAATCATTGCACTTGTTATTATGTAATTACAACAGTTATCAAAAGGACGTTACATAGAACAGCCTAAATGTGTGTGATTTGGTTACAGAGATAGTTCAGAGATACAGCGGTTTTGGGGAATTTTACTGTTTTTCCCAGAGTCAGAAACTAATAATTGCCTTTAATGCACGAACATACTCTCTTAATTCCATAAATCAACCTTAAAACACCCTGTACAGCTGCATCAGTGTCATCCACGCTCATCACCGTTTGACACTATCGCTCATGAATGTTGTCGGGTACCTGGCTAACAACATATGAGGATGAAGTCATCATTTTTAATCCCACCCACAGTAAAAAAGCTGTCATCAGTCGACCGATTCTCCAACTATAACTGAGCAGGACGCCAGACCTATTTGAGATAAAGCTCACACTGTTCAAACTCTGACATCATTTTTTTAAGACTGTAATGAGTTGAATTATACCTGGCGTTCCCTCTTTTTTGACCATGCCTTGAAGGCATACCTCCATGTGCTGGGTACAGTTTGTGCGTGTGTGTGTGTGTCTGTGCCCTCTCCACTCTGGCTGCAAGTAATAAATTATTCAAGGAAAAGCTAAGAATAGACCTGAGCTCCCTGGTCAGTCATTGTGTTTGTGTATGTGTGTCCGTGTATGTGTGTTTATCAGTATAATAGCTTGTAGGACAAGAGCAGTGAGCATCTGAGGTCTCTTACATGAAGGACACACACACACACACACACACATGCAGAAACCTTTGAATAACCACGGTCACACACACTTTCATATGTATCGAGCCCAGACTCACAGACTAACCAGAACAAACAGTGAGAGTCCAGCTGAGACAATGCAGCACTGTAGAAGTGATGAGTGACGGACTCTCTCGGGAAGAGGGGGATTTTGGGAAATGAGTTTTTAGGGGCTTTATTAAGTACGCCCGCCCAACCGGGCCAAAGCCGGCGCCACTTTTCCCTCTCTGGTCCCCGTCTGACAGACACATATCAGATCCCCTGGACCCTCTGAAAACAAAAACACACAATGGCTACCATTCAGCTGCAAAACACACACACATGAATACTGTACACACACACACACACACACACACACACACACACACACACACACACACACTCCCACACTGTCCTCTTTGCAACACCATCAGATGTGATGACAAAATTTATTAAATCCATAAATCTATTCTGCATTAATAACCGAGCTATGAGCGGCTTGCTACTGCAAAATGGAAGAAGTGCTCAGCGCTTAGTTTTTCCCCAGGGTCGTATTTCACACACACTTAAGAAGACACACTCACACAAAAGGAACAAAGGGAGAGAGAAAGACATGAGTGACTTTGAAGGGAAAGTGACAG
Source organism: Lutjanus erythropterus (assembly GCF_056507025.1). Lineage (NCBI taxonomy): Eukaryota > Metazoa > Chordata > Actinopteri > Lutjaniformes > Lutjanidae > Lutjanus > Lutjanus erythropterus. The sequence continues at coordinate 13,428,413 of NC_139334.1, forward strand.
ATAAATTAAGTGTCACTGGTCGAGGGACGGGCAGAATAAAAGAAGAGCACAGAGCTAAAAGAAAAGACATGAACACTGAGACCGTGCTCTTGCACTCCTCTGTCAATTGTGGCTCACAGTGGCTCCGAGGGGCCACCTATGAAGTGAGGCAAAGGACACTGTCAGGGTGTACGGTTACACTGGATGGACTCAGTGGAGGGGAAAGATAACAGGGAGAAAAATCCTGTGGAAGCAGGCCTAATTAAGAAACTGTGTGATCAAGTGAAGACCTATAGAAGACCATTTCTGCCACTGAAAGAAAAAAAAAATCCTCACAGTAAGTCATAATGAGGAGATAAAAAAGGTCAAACTTATGAGATAAAAAGTAGAAATTATATCATAATTATCATAATTCAACTTTTTACCTCATGATTTCGACTTTTTATCTCATAATTTCATCTTTTTACCTCATAAATTTGACTTTTTGTCTTTTTATTTTTCAACTTTTTATCTCAGGACTTTATCTCAGAAGTATGACTTACCATATTTTTTTCTTTCACTGGCAGAATTGGGCTTCCATACCACATCTGTCCCTTTTTATCTATTTCTATTTCAATGCGCATTAGTAGTACAAAGTTGAAGTGTCCATTTGAACAGAATTGTTTGGACAATGCAGATGTATCACCATCTGCAAGGTTAACCACAGCGTTTTATTGTGGAGGAGCCCTTTTTTTATTATTACACTTTTATGACACATTAGGCTTCTTAAGATTCAATAAAAATGTGCAAAGGCAATATATTTAACGACTGAGGCAAACATTTAAACATCTAGTAACAAAATTTATGAGATAAGATGTGTGGGGATCTACAAGCTGGGAAAAGTAGAGAAAACGGTCTAATCAGTCACAATCAGGAGAAGAAAACGAGTGCAGACACAGAGCTCGCCATGTCTATCACCTGTGTGCCTCAAAAAATAAAGTGGTTAAAATCAAAATAAAGTGGTTAAATATCAACCACTTTTCTCCCAGTCTTCATCAAAAGTAGGCCATTAAAAATTATCATTATTGACAGAGATAAAACATTTTGTTGTGATAAATATTTCAGCTATATTCCAAGCCCCAGTCTCCATCCAAACTTGTGTTGATTAGTGTGGCTGCTTCATAATTTTTATGTACTGGAACAGACCTGAATTTACTGTAGATTACATTTTTGCAGCTGTATGTGCCTTTATGACTTCTACGTCCTTTATACCTTTAACAAAGATCTCAGCAGTGATCACGAAACATGTTGTTGAGTTGTTTATACTGTCCTATCCACACCAAAATCCTGACTTCACAGCCAAACAGAAAAAACACCTTAACACAAAGGGATGTTAAAAATGTGATTACAATCTAAAATTAACTCATTTAAAAAACAGTGAAGATCAAATTTTTCCTTTTTTTTTTTTAAAGTCACAAACTTTTCCCACAACTAAACTTCCAGACAGCAGTTCTTAGTAAAACTAACACATGCTAAAAATAAAAAGTGAAGTCTTTCACCAGGGGAACTGTGCAAATTAAAAGAAGCCAACCAGAAGCTCCTTGTTCTTCTGAGTAAAAGTAGGACTTACAGCGCTGTGGTTTCAGTTCCTTCAGCTCCTGTTAAATGACTCATCTGTTACATATGCCATTATCCCATTAGCTCTGTCTGGCTGACACAGACTCCCTCGGCTGCAGCTCAGACCCCACACGGTCACGCGTGTCTGCATACTGTTCATTCAGCATGTATTTTCAAAATAAGACGCAGAGACAAAGAGTGAGAAAGACAAACTGCAGTGCTATCTCTGTCTACACCCCAACCACACACAAATCTTTTAAAAAGGCAACTGGAGACGAGCTCAGCGTGTTTTCTTAGCAGAGCTGATACCACCTTGGGCTCTGCTCTGAGTATTAAATATACTCCTGGTACTCAGAGCGAAAGCCTTGAGTGCACTGAAAGCTTTTCTTCTCATGCCTGAACCTCTGTGAGAGAGTAAAACGCTTGATAGTGGATCTGCATTAATGAGCTGTTATGATTCTGGGGCAAAACAGAGATAGTGAAAACATCTATTTTGTGCTAAAAACAGTTTGAGTATTGCAGGAAGCAATTTTAAAATGAGCCCATAAAATGGACCTGGAACTTTCATAAATTTATTGAATATTTGATGCTGTGAGGTCAAATTAGGGTGAGTCCCTGAAGTCAAAGCATGTAACAGTGTTTAACAGATGAGTGGTGCACAGAATCAATTTGACACCAGACTGTCTGTGTGTGTTTAATTCATAATTTATAATAAAATTGCAAAGCTGTGTCTGTTTGGCACAACCCATGAACTGTACTGTTATGTGTAATATATTTACTGTAATGAATTTTAAAATGACCATGATGTGAGAGATTTTTAAAAGTTGAAATACTCACTTTTCTGACAACAAGGCTACAGCCACTGTCCTCCTGTCCAAATTTCTGTTCCAGCCTGTAACTGTTATTGTTTGCCCCTTTCATATTCAATAGAATAAGTCTCTGTTTATGAGACGGAAGAAATCATTAATAATCTTTTCAAAGAAGTAGATATTTTTGACAGATAAAGTGAGCAATATGTTAATGGTAAGACAGGCGGTCACTGATCTCAAACTCTAGAGTGTGTATTTTCAGAGCAGTGGACTTTTGTCTTCAGGATAACAGACTAAACTTCACATTGACAGACAACTGACAGTTATAAACACCTGATCAACACCTGATCTTGTGGAAGTTGTGGACACTTGTTACTGTCAAAATAATGTAGCACTCGTCTTGTGTTGCTTCCTGGAGTCTGTAGAGGAGGGGACGAGGGGAAACAACTCACTTCAACCTTCGACAGTATATTAAATAGAATTTCAACCCGTTTCATATACAGTTTAGGGCTGCACAATTAATCACAATATTATCAAAATTGCAATATGGCCAAATTGCAACTTTTGAAGAAAGAAAAATGTGTTAGAAAACAGCATTATAATGAAGTGTTGTAGTGCTGCAGAGATGCCCTGGACTATAAATATTGTTCTTCAGATGAATTTTGCTGATGAAGTTTGCTTGGTACAGACCCAAACAAGTTTCAGTAAAGTAAAAATGAGTAATCATATCACAATTTCAGCCAGAATAATCGCAATATGGCCATTGTGCAGTCCTAATACAGTCTATAGCTCCAACTCACCATTTGGACTGCTACTCTCATTTTTGGACATGCAATTATTACCTATTACTTGTTGAAACACAACATCACAACTTCATCAAAAACAAGATTACGACAAAAGAGGAGGCAAAGAGAAACACTGCAGCTCTGTGACCAACTCAGCTTGGCTCCTGGCAGCAGCAGCGTTAATGTTTGTGTGGAGGAATACAAGCCAAATGGACAAGAGATTTATAGCAATCTGTTCACTTTGAGACTAAAGCTTTCGGTGCATATGCTGCAGCATCAACACAGTCAGATGGCAGCTATGTGTTCTGCTCTAGTATCATGTAATGGCTTTGTACAGAACACACTGCAACTGTGCAACACTTCCTCATTGGCTGGTTTACATTCAGGTAACCTGACTTTCCATTTAACCTCATAAAATCTTAACTATAAGCAGCCCTGTGGCCCAAAATTTATCAGCTCAATTTTCCCAAACAGGTGTTGAAAATTGTGTTACTCTGGGAAGCTTGGTGTGCCCAGTAGCTCACCTTGCAGAGCAACACCATTTACTAAAGGCTTAGTTGCTGCAGCATTCTGGGTTCAATTACAGCCAGTGGCCTTTTGCTGGATGTCATTCCCTCACTTTCCTCTCTTTCCTGTCACTCTTCAGGTGTGCTATCAAATACAGGCAAAAAAGGCACAGAATTTATCTTAAAAAAAGTTATTCTGGGAAGCTCCCGGGTATGAAAGGACTGAACTATGTTAATATGAAGCAGGCTTGTGTTAAAGCAGAGCATGTCGTAGTGTTATCTGCATCTACAAAATTGCATTAGACCAGATTAGATGAAAAGTTTTGCAGCTGTAAGTCAAATCTTTGATGTATTTCATACTACAGACTAATTCTAAGCAGGTTTGGGGTGACAGGATGTCACAAGAACAGATGCTTCAGTACCAAGTCAATGTCAATAATCTGAAAATGTGATGGCACTCGTTTTTCTACAGTAAGTACCAGTAGGTACCAGTTCGTTCCTGATTCCATAGCTACGGCAGATGAGGGTTAGGCTATGTCTACCAAACTGGCGTATGACGATGTCCACAGTCACGATGGACGTTGACATCATCACTGGGTCTTTGTGTTGGTACCACATGTCCGTAACTTAGTTGTGTTTAAAAAGAAAGTAATAAACACAGCATGAGGGCGTCCTGCTTTGGTTTAAAAATGAAGACGATGGTAGAGGCCTCAGTCAAATTTTGTTTTTTTGGTCCATAAAATGTCAGAAAATTGAGAAAATGTCAATCAGTGTTTCCAAAAGCCCAAGTTGACATTTTTTAATTTTTCAAACATCTTGTTTTGTCCTCAACCAAAAGACATTCAGCCGTCTGTTGTAGATGAGTAAAGAAACCAGAAAATAGAGTAGAGTCTACAGAATGAAATGTTAAAGCCATCAAGACTTTGTTACAGTCACTAAAGCGCTCCACTGACACGTTGGTAGATCTAAACCCCTAGTTGACCTCCACGTAATGTCAGTAATCAGCCCGTGAATCAATCTGACCAGCCGAAGCCTTACACGCACATCGACATGGACATCACAGCTCCAATCGACCCAAGGACTCCCTCACGTTCACAGACACGCACACACACAAACGCGCACATACAAATGAGGCAGTATCACGCTCCAGCAGACCCTTTCAATCTGCACAGAGTGGTCTGACGAGGGAAAGGGGCGACAAGTGGGGGACAGACAGGCAGGGTAATAAACCAGTCCCAGCTGAACACAACAAAAACACTGCTCTAAATCACTCACACTCTCACATGCACACACACACATGCACACACTCCAGACTCGTCACTTTTACACATTTCCACTCTGCTGTGCTCTCCAGGGTGGAGCAAAGTGACTCCTCTCTGAGTACCAGACCACCACTAACAGTACGTGCGAGCCCTCTTGTTTGTAGCAAAGGCCGCTCTCAAATTAGACACTTTTAACCCCCAAAAAACTGTTCATAGAGAGCGGGGAATTCCACCGCTGTGTAGCGATTCAGCAGCGTGGGATCAGAGCTGAATCCTCACACAATAGAACCAGCCTCCGAGCCTGGAGCGGCTTCGCAAGCACACTTTATATGACACTACTGCAATGTCAGCATTTTTCCTCTCCTGATAGCCGCTCACAGTAAACTAACTAACCAGAGAGGCTTTCTTCTCCCTTCCTGCCGCCGCTGACCGACCGTTTCAGCCCGGGCAGGAGGAGAGACACAAACTGAATTGAATTAATCCTCGTCTTAATGCATGGCGTCATCATCGCTATCATCATCATCACTGTGATTACAATCGGGCACCATCTGCTGCCAGCCAATCTACAGGGACTATCACAACGCTGCTGGGTCATGGGGGTCGTTGCCACGGCGATCCATTCACTTATAGACGTGCATTTCCTGAATAGTAGAGTAACGTGTGTCGGGTTACTGATCTCTGTGAGCACAGTCCAGATAGATAATATCTAATGTGTGTGCACGGACAGATAGAGAGGGAAAGAAGATACTGTAAACCTAATTAATGTTGAGAGCGTTCAGATAGATACGGTCTGAATTTATGTTCAGAGGGAAACAGAAAACCTTTCCATCCTGAGAAGTAGTGCAACTAACAATTTTATTCGTTATCAATTAATGCGTTGATTTTCTTGATTCATCGATTAGTTGTTTGGTCCCTAATATGTCAGAAAATGGCTAAAACTGTTCAGAGCAGAGTTTCCTAAATGTCTTGTTTTGTCCACAAACCAAAGATATTTAGTTTACTGTCAGAGAGGAATACAGAAAATATTCATATTTGAGAAGCTGAAATCAGAGAATATTTTGTTTAAAACTGACTCAAGATGATTAATTATCACAATAGTTGGCGATTAATTTAATAGTCCATTAATAATCGACTAATCTTTGCAGCTCTACTGATAATAAAGCAGTTGCTCTGAATGAGAAAGTACAGCCTAGTGTTGTCAAATATCTACATACTGATGAATATCGATACTGAATATTTGAAATGCTTTTAAAACTAATTTTTCACAGTGTTGATACTCTGGTATCAGCTGCACTTCCACGCTGTCTCTTCACCCCAACAGCGAGTTGACACACACTGTTGTACTGCCCACACAGCCTCACATCCTTTCACTTGCCCACAGTGCTGTCTTCTTCTTCTCACTTATCTTATTTGCTATATCCGTTGTCATGTTGAAGCCTTGTTATATTTATCTTTTGATAAAATGTTGAGTAAATTTTCCCCCGTGGTTTTGAAAATGGTGTTGAGTATTGACATTTTTCAAGGTACTGTATTGAAATGAGAAATTCCAGTATCACAAGTACAGCTATTTAAAAAAATAAATAAATAGTGTTTGCCCTACCATTGAGACCCCTCTGAAAGAAACAATTTAAATATTTAACCAGTTTAAATATTTTATTTTGCAGTTTATCTAATTTATGTGTATTCATTTCATTTAAGCTCACTGTCAGCTTCAGTGTGAGAGTCTCAACTGCATTTACGGTTGTGCTTTGTCTCACTTCTCCTCTGTTACACACACACACAAAGACAGAGAGAGAGACAGAGAGAGAGAGAGAGAGAGAGAGAGAGAGAGAGAGAAGCAGAGGAGACGCTGTTGGTACCAGTTACAAACAGGCGCAGTAGCTAATGACATGCTAACTGGTGTTTTTGTGTTTTTAGCTGAGCTAAAACATATTGGTGATGCTGTTTTTTCTTTATTGTTCCCCGTGAGGTTTGTTGGATGTGATGAAATGTATCCCAGTGCATTATATGTGAAGTGAGGACTGTGCTGGCCTCTGTTTTGCTTGTCAGCAACCAGTCATACGGTCATACGGCAGTGTGGCCTCATGTCCTCTGATTAATTTGGTTTACAATCGACGCATCATTCATAATTATTTTCTCCTGGTGTACTTCAGGAACAAAGACAGGCACAACAAGAAAACCAGCTTTAAAAATGACACATTTTCTTCTTTAATAATTGCTGTGTTCTGGATCTATATTATGCTGATGTGAAGAGTGGTTCATGCGGATTTCGAAAAGTAACTGATAAATACTCATGGGCGAGTCAATATTGACATCTAAAGCAAATAAAGTTTTAAGTATTAAATTTGAGAACGTAATTTGGTGTGGTGGTAGAATGGAAATGTTTTATACAATATATAAATAATCTTGAATAGACTCTCCCTCTCTTTCTCCCAGGCTTCATAACCACCTCCTGTTGGTTTAGCACTTACCACAACCACCTCTAGGAGAAAAAAAAGAAAAAGCAAAAAAAAAAAAAAAAATAGCGTAAGCAGACAAGATCCCCAAAATAGGTGTAGGTAGGAGTAGGTTTCTGTATAAACTAGCAATTTTGCTGCTGTCACAAGGCAAAGCTCAGCTGGGTAAGCACAAAGTTTGAGTATCCAAGCCAGAGCGAATGAATCTGATGTGCTTGGCCCAGCATTTGTCAAGGTCTTTAAAACCAAAACAAGAAGGGGAAATTGGCAAAAGAGAGTCACCCAGTCTTCTCATAGGGCAGCCATTGTCCACTTTCTGAGTTGTTCACATCATACAGTGAAAGTCCCTTTATATACGGTTACAACACATGAGGAATGCAAAGCTAATTCTGGATACCAAACAAGGTTGGGAAATTTGTTTTCCCCCAAAAGCGCATTTCTCTGTAGCCTGTTCTTTTGTTTATTTGTATGAAAACTGCTATACAAATAAAGTCTGACTGATTGATCAGTTGAAACGCTACCAAAGTGCAGAGTGAGACAGGTGAGGCAACAGCATGACTTAAAGGAATAGTTTGGATTTTTTGAAGTGGGGTTGTATGAGGTACTTATCGATAGTCGGTCTATTACCTGGCAGTCGGCACTCACTCCAGTTTGGAGAAGCAGAGAGGAAGACCAGCGCAGAAGCTAAGCAATGAACTGCTGTGGACAGAGTCAGCAACAAAATGTACTTTAGCTGTTGTATGATGTATATGTTACATTTAGAATATGTTCACCGCTTTACTTTGCTTTCAAATAATCAAATATCGCTCTCTCGATCAACCAAACTCCATTTGTGAAATAAGCTATTTTACCTTGCAGAACGCAGGAGCTGCTGGGTTACCACTGCTTCGCTTTGTTGGTTTGTTTCCATTATTCTGTGACTTTGGTGAACCCAAACTGACTTTAGAAAACACCAAACTCACACAATAAACAAACTAACCACCCAGTCAAGGAAGTGGTAGACCTGTAACTTCCCTTGGTGGCTTTGGAGAAAGCAATGTTTGGCTTCCTGTCTGAAAAAGCTGTCTGATGGCAAGGTAAAGTGGTGAAAATATTCTAAATAAAGCACACACTTCAACTGAAGATGATCTTTTTAGGTGGGCCTTTGTTTTGCTGCTGACCTTGTCCACAGCAGCACATTGCTTGGCTTCTTACATCGATACTCCTGCCACTCCTAAAAGCTGGGGGTGTGTCAATTGGCATCTACTGTCCCTTTAAGGCAGCAGCAAACAATTAAACTCATTATTGATAAATTTTAATCAATTAATTGTTCGATCTATGAAAAACACAGAAAAATGCACATCGCAAAGATAGAGAAACAAAGGGAAGTATCTGTGTGTGTAGGAAAGAGGTAAGCATCTTTACAGTATGAATTATATATAACTGATTTTTTATTCACTTTATTAATATAATAATCAGGTTTTCCTCAATGACAAAAGGTAATTTTAAGCCTTTGAGGTACTGAGACTAATCTTCTCAGAACAAAAAGCTCAGTTCAATGAAAACAGGGGGACAGAGAGAAGGAGGAGGGCAAGACCCTGCTGACTACAAGAAAAGTGAGTCCAGCAGCTAACAAGCCTGTTTTATCGCGGCGCTCTCAACTCCTTACTCCGCTGTCTGAAGAAGAAAGACATTCCTAGGTGATTGCATGCTAAAGTGACTGACAGACAAGACAGAGACCCAGCCCCATTGTTCCTGTCGACTAACTATCTGCTGATGACAGCATGTCTGCTCGGAAAGACGCTGTCCGCTTTCCTCAGGGGCCCAATCACCATACAGTGCACACACACACACACACACACACACGTCCCATTTTAACAAAACACAATCCTCACCGTCTGTAGTATTGCTATTGTCATCACCACACACTTATTTAAAGCTGACACACACACACACACACACACACACATCTGGGTTGTGTCTGGTGTCTCTTCATAACTTGTCCTCTAAACTTGCCAAACCCTTTAAGCCCTCCCCTCTGTCACGGTCATACAAGGAAACAATCTGCCACATACCGACTGCCGCAGTCTGGGACGTAATTATTCAATTTATCTGGTGCATATGTGGGTACAGTATCAGTGATGGCGGTGGTGGGCTGAAGGTGCCAGATGAAACATGATAAACCCAAACAAACGTCACTCCTCTTCAAAGGAAACTACTAAAACGTCTAGAGTGTGTGTGTCGAAAGAGCGAGCTCTGGTACAACTCGCACACACTCACAGTAGGAACATAAATAATGGTTTTGATGTGAAAATCGTGGGCGAACCCTGACTTCACATTAATCATATTTATTTCACCACTGTGGTATGGTCAGTCCACACTGTTTGGAAAAGCAGCAACCAGTGAAACTAGAGCTCTCAGCGACACAGTTTCTCTAATCCATTTTCCTCTTTGATCAATTTAGAGATCAATAACTGCCACTGACAGCGGTACATTCACAATATCCGTCCTTCAGACATTAAGCCTCACTCCACTTTATTAAAGATGAGCTGTGAGATTTTCACCAAAAGCCAAATGACATCCTGAGTAAAAGCAGTTAACAGCTCTGACCACCAGCAGTACATCATGATATGATGAGTACTATATGGGACTATATGGGCTCAGTTTCTTTCTGTACTGGTTTGGCTCAAAGACTTGTTCTTCAACCAAAGTGCTTGTCAGATTTAGGGATAGGGACTGGTAAAATACTGCTAATGCCATTGTCGATTCTGCTCATCAGTATGACTCTTTGATTCTGTCATTGATTCCTGAGAAATTTTCTGTGTGGAAAAAAGTAGGCCTGCACACATTTTCTGCATCAACGATAATAAATCAGTTTTATTATGTACGTCTAAACATACCGGAAAAAAAGACTCCTCATTGCAAGTTTCCTTGATCACAGAAGTGAGTCTGACGTCATTGTTTTGCAATTCACAACTGTCTGATAAACATGTCAGCTCCTTTTATCAATGCTGACAAGTTTGGAGGCATACGATTCCAACTGGACACTCTGGAACCGGTTGTTGATTCCCATTATTTGTCAGATTGTCAAACATCTTAAACACAGTCCCCCTACATCTTTCTGACATCAGAACTGGTGCAGGTTGTGCGTGAGTTACAATATTTGGGCTTTCCAAAAAAACAACAGGACAAGCATGTCCAGGGATGAGAAAGTGTGCTGCAATTTAACCTCTTTTTTCAGTCTTCAGAGCTACTTTCATCATTTTTTGCAGGCACAAACCAAGAGTAACTCAAGACCTTTAAGGAAAGATAGTCCACAAGTTCTCACTATTTTAATGGCTCATAGGAAGATTTTTATATCATATTCTGCTAATGGCCATATTCCAACTTGTTGACAAAATAACATCATACCATTACACACAGCAACCACAACCACAGCTGAAAGTGAAAGAAAAATGGCTACCAGGTCCTCAGCGAGTTAGTTACAAAAAGGGGAGCGACTTGAGCAGCGTGGAAGTGGTTTGGTTACAAAAGATCAGCTGCACAATAAACCACAGAAATATGTAAGACGAGCAAGAGGACTTTAACAACAAAAGGGGGCAACACAACAAACTTGTGTCAGAGATGTATGCGACTGCAATTGGCCACAAATAAGGTGACTTTCATTTTTGCCTGCAGTGGCCGGTGTTTATCCGTTATGTTGCATGAATTCTGCACTCACTAAATGTTGTGTGTGTTATTTCCTGTCAGACTTTGACAACAGTAGCGATCGTACACAGCTGCTGTTTCAGAGAAGAAACCACTGACTGGACACAACAATGGTGTGATGTGAGAGAGAAATGTTTTGTTTTTTTTCCCTGGCACAAAAGTGAGAATAAATGACAACAAAGCCAAAATAAATAACCACAAAACAACATCGGTGTTGGCATTGGCTATTGGCCAAATTGCTGTTTTAATTTAAACATAGGTGAATACGGTTGAGTACATGGAGAGCCAAAGGTCCCATGAGGGCTGAATGGCTTTTTGAGTTGTACATCAAAACTATTTTTAAGTATTTTGTCATATATTCAAGAATACTATTAGCGCAGAAATGAAATTAAATACAATTTCACAATAAAATACAATTATTTTAGGTCCATATTGCCCACACATAATTCATTGCATATTGACTCCGCTATGACTGTAGATATAAGCACTTGTGATTATAGCTGCGGTCAGACGATACTTCGTACAAACCAGCTTGTTTCAAACATTCTCTGGCCTTAAAGGCACGCACAGCCCATAATTGGGGCTGTCTTCTATATGGCTGACAGTGGTTATGTTAGGTCACCTGAGAGCAATCATTGAGAATTTCCCTACAGAAAAATAAATAAAGCATCATGATTAGTAGGCAGTCTTGACTGCTACCTTACAGAACGAGACACGTCAGCTTTTCTGCAGGTGTGGCGTCAAAGCGGCCGCCTGGTGCTGTACAGTGCATGTGCTGCTGACCAGCTCTCGGCCAGACACAGAGCTGCTGTCTACAGCTCCACATGTGGTACAGTCAGTCAGGGTAAACACGGGAAGGGCGCTCTCTTTCTGCCTCAACATCCACAGAGGAAAAGCTGTGACTCATTCAAAACATATGTCAAATATACAGTTCAACCCTGCAGGCATCAAAGAGAAGGCAGATCCCTGAGGAAGCTGTGCTCGACTCAAGCTGTTCACTGCAGTACTAAGTATTTGTGTTACTATCATCATATTTTAGAGTCGTCTGAAGGCTGACTCTTAACTAAAGTCTGAGTCCATTCAATAGACTCAGAAATACAAATCCACTGTAAAAAAAAATCCATCCAAACACTCTTTCAAGTGTTTCATTCACAACTTTTCTCCATGCTGAGTGAGTAAAGTCAATATTTGGATAGAAGTGGGTTCCATCGAGCCGACCGCTAACAGGCCATGGTTGCAGGGTTTCTCTGTTCTCTCAGACAGCTGAGATGTGTGTAGTCAGCCGGCCCCGGGGGAGGCATGGAAAAGTCCAGCATGCGAGTTCAGTGGAAGTGTGGGACAGAGAACGAAAGGGACGGGGAGGTGAGGGGGGAGGGTGCGTTTTAACTATGTCATAAGACTGTCTGACACGAGCTCATTAAGACACACAAACACACACGGTCATGTACACAGCAGCACAAAGCTGAGAAAGCTGCACAAGTAATGAAAATTTACACTGAGTCTGGGTTACACCAACAAGGATTAACTTTTAAACCACATTAAATCATGGCTTAAATTTAAATTATGTTGGAAACTTTTAAACTATCTGAAGATGAAGCAAGGTTCAATTTTAACATCTCATTAAGCCTCAGTTAAATTTAATTTTGTTGTATCAAAACTTAAAACTCCCATATAAAACGTGTTCAAATATTAACCTTAAACTTATACTTGAGGAGGTCTGGCTTTTGAAATCAAGTTCCTCAAAGAAAGTTTTTTATCTTTTTTTTTAATCTTCTATTATTTGGCCATATTGCCCCTTTAAAACAGGAAACAAGTTGTTTCCTCAAAGGAGGAGAAGATATCACTTTTTTAGTTAGCTAGCAAACAATTTAATGTTTTGTTAACTTTTTAGCTATTTAAGAACAATCATTTGTTACGGAACACAGAGCATCCAAAAGTTTAACATTTACTTTTATATTTACCACGTCCCAACAACACTGAAATCTACATGTTGCTTAAACTTTAAATCACTAGTTTTCAAATGGTGCAACAGAGCTCTGCTTAATTTTAAACCTGGATTTAGCCATTTAAAACACTAATGTTGCTAAACCATAATTAGAACTAATCTTGGATTAAATTAATTTTCTTAGTGTAACCCTGAGAGTCAATATCTATAGATCAATAAAGGTTTCATAAAGCAAAAACACTTTCAAGCAGATATTGAAACTCTCTCTGTGGTAAGAAAATAGGACTTTTTGGTTCAGTTTCTGTGCAGTTTCTTTCTGCCTGACTGCAAGTTATTCAAACATCTCATCTACCTTGAAGCCTTCTGGTATTTTATCACCGGGACACTTGGTGCTTTACTGCTCCTCAGTGAAAACTACAAAGACCACCTTTGGACCAGAGCCTCAATCGACAGCTGCCAGAAATCACACTGGGATGACAACGTCAACTGCAGTAAGTTAAGTGTTAGAGAAAACAAACTTTCATGTTAACTGCCGAGCCGTTGTTCAGGCCGTTTTACATTTTACAAGGTGAGAGACCCGGGCACAACTTTTGTTTCCCCAGACGGCTGTGGTGATAATACTTGAGTTGCAATATTTGTTTTTGTGTCTAACAGCTAGATTTACCTAATCTCCAACCTGTCACTACACAAGTTTCAAATTTACTTCAACTTTGGAGGGTTAAGTGAGGAGAGAGTGCATGAAGACATATTTGTTTTTGACTCCCTGATGAAGGTTTCTATGTTTTTAAGGTCCAGTAGGCTATTTTAAAAGAGAGCGCCTTGGAGTGCCTGTTTTTTTGTGATTTTGAGAGCACATGGATCCCTATTCAAAGAGCATCTCAAACAAACTCAGTTAACTCAGTTTGAGTACAGAGAGCGCTCCTATCCAAACATTTTTGTAGAGCTGGAACAATTATTGAAATATTAATTCAATGTTAATCCATTATTAAATGAATCATCACTGTTGCACAGCAGCTAAAACTTGGCCCAAGCTCTGAACTTGCATAAAATGACTTGTGAAGATCCCTGACACGCACAAGCTATATATATTAACACAAAATAACTTGTTCTTTGAGTAGTTTATTTAGTAAATACTTTTATACTTTTACTTAAGTGGTCAAGTGTCATATAGTAATTTTTACTTTTACCTGAGTAAATTTTAGTGGGAGTAAGAGTACTTTTACTTGAGTAAAGATTTTCAGTGCTTGACCCACTACTGCCTGAAGCACGATTAATCTTTTTTTTTTTTTTAATGACTGTGGAGACCTGATGGCGCCAGGTTTAAAACTTGTTAAAATGGTCTCTCCGACTTTGAGGGGAGTCTTTAATGAAGTTTATAAACTGGCAGGAGACTGATAAAAAAAACAAGCTGGAAGGCGGGGCTGGGAAATAAGGACCAAATGTGTTGCACTTTGGGGTGGAAAAAAAACTCCTGACTTCACCTTGGAGTCTCTTTTTGAATGCGTCACCCTCATGGTGTCAAAGCATTAGTGCCAAAGGCAAAGCGCCCAGTGGTTACCACACAGTTCTATATAGTGCGATGATGCCTGAGAGACACAGAGGGGAAAATGACCCGCTTTCTCCTGGAAAACACTGCAGCAAAACACTACAGAGAGCACGACTGTGTTGTGGGTTTGAGAGCACACTTCAGTCGCACAAAAAAAGATTCATTTTAAACAAGTCCTTTTGAACTCTGCTGGAAACTGTAGACTTGAAAAGAGTTTCATTTGACATAAACCCAGCGTGTCAATGAAACCAAGAGACAATCTGAAGGGTCTAAAACATCAAGAGTACTTCACCAAGAGGCTCTGCAGATAAAACTTGCATAAGTAACTTTTCAAACGTCAAAGTGGCTTTGGTGCTACAACTCTTGCGAATCAAAGATTTCTGTTGCGTAAAAGACAGAGAGGATCTGGGAGCATCACAACATTTGAAATTAATACACTATTACATATAGTAGGATTGGATGATCACATCTATTTTTATATCGGTCAATTGTGGTTACTCACAACTGTCATTAAACAACACACCAGGGCTGTGGTAGGAATCGGGGGTGGAATACATTACAGCTGAAATGTCAGCAGGGTCAAGAACATCTACCTTGCATAGCATAAACCACCATGTTCTGGACACATACATTACAAAAAGGTACAAAAAAGACAATACTTGCATTTTGGAACATAAAACATCAAGCTTAAACTATTCAGTTAAGTCCTGCACCAGGCCTAAGCCTGATGGGAAATGTGGGCCGTTGCTAGGCAAGGCCTTTTTTATTTTGATCACTACATCATGATCTCACACTAAACAGTGAACACAATCCTATTATAGGCTCTGATGATGTTTGAAAGAGGAAAGAAGACAAGAGGCATCATAATGAAACAAGATTACCAACAAACAGTTTACAGTCTATAACCAAAAAATGATGCGTGCAGATTATGTCTTTTATTACCGATAATCAAATAGACCATCAGATGCCAAGAGTCTGTTACACCGCAGATGACTGTGTCCTTGTCTCCGTCCAGAGAGAGAGAAGCATACTCCGGCTAGGTGTGAAATGTAAAATATATTTATTCTGTGCCTTTAGGGTATCAGCCTTGCATTGACAAAAAATTTACATGAGGTGTAAAGAAACACTTATTATTTCATGTCACAATTAGAGGCATCACAATTTTCAAAATCCATGATTCAATTTGTCTTTGGATGGATAACAGAGATGCAGGGTGTCAGATTCATGGCACAGAGATGGAAATCAGTTTTTTAAATTAGAAGGGCTTCACCTAGAGTTTACTCTAAAGATTATTTTGTATTAATAATCAAAGATTGCCAATCAGCACAAGCCTAACATAGAAAAGTACGGATTGAGTTAAAATGATAATGAGCAAAACGTCTTGACCCTAAAAATAACCTCCTTACAGCATCATACAACTGATCTAGTTTGGTCCTGGCTGAGTCAAAAGCAATCGGACCCAAGCTCCCTTGGGACCCTCCAAGGAGTTCATGTTAAAGCATTTCCCCAACAGAGAAGAAGTCTGGGTCTGTTCCCTGAGTGAAAGTGACAGCAGGACAACACAACTGTGAGGATTCACCCCTCCCACCCCACTCTGGCCCCGAGCAGAGCCAAGTGGCCAGGACTACAAATCAATGGCAGAGTTCATTAATGAAGAGGCAGGGCCTGTCAGGGAACAATAGCCGTCAACAGGAGCCGTCTCGGACAATCTGGGCCAGGACACTCTGATGGATGAGGTGAGCTCCCATTTACCCCCTGTGCCCCCCTAATGTCCAGCCCCCTAACCTCTATGTAGGCCAGAGAGCAGCCAGTTTCCTCTTTCACCTCAAGCCCCTTCACTACGCTGGACGCAGAATTTCATGATCATTTTGCTCCAGCAAGCCTCATCCCAACCAAACAGACCTACCAGGACTGACAATAACAGATCACATCACCCCGAAATTTCACCATCTGCACTAAATGGGGATAAACGGTGTATAAAAGTGAGTAAAATCATATCACATCCTCACAGTCAAAGCCCATCAGGGGATAAAGGAGATCATGACTTTGAATCGATTGGGACAGGACCGTGACCTTCGCCCCTGGCAGATCCATAGGGAGGACTCCTGCATCATAATGAGGACTGACACAGAGCCTGTCTCTGGATGATAACACAGAGCCCACTCTATACGGCCCTGGAGGCTGAGGAGACACCTCTTATTACAAACAAAGATCCCATAGGAAACACTGAGGTCCCACATATGTTGTGTTTCCAGTGCATGGTAGAGCTCATCTTGACTCCTATTTTTTTTTCCATTGTCAGAAGTTGTGGATAGTACCTGGTATCCAGTATTCTGTTATCTCCTCAGTCTAGAGCTGCATTTCCACTGCATGGTACAGCTCGATTACACTCCACTTTTTTTGTTTTCCCATTAGAGTTAGAGCCTGGTCCCTGGTACTTTTTTTGGTATCACCTTGGTTCCAAACAAGCTGCAATGACACTAAAAGCTGACATGAAAACTGCTGCTTAAAGTTAGAATCTGAGACAAGAGGTGTTCTGGTGCACGTCCTCCTCCTGAACTGTTTGTTACAAAATATGAATTCAGTACACAACAATGCAAGCTTATTCATCTAATGTAATCTAATTACCGTTCACCTCTTGGCTCGTGTACAACACAATGTCAAAAGTGTAGTACTCAGAAGTACAGGGTATCCTAATAAATTAAATAATAAATATAAGTTCATATAGTGAGCATCAAAAGTATGGACAACTCAAAAGAGATGACAGAGCTTGAGCTCCCAAATCACATGCTTGGGATGAGATTTCCCAAACTATAATCCTGCGAAGTGACCAGCATTCAAATATATGCCAACAGTACCTGAACCACAATATAAAGTTCTGGTGCACTGCTTCATTATCATTCTTAAATATAAATATATTAGGAACAGCTAAATAAGGACATTCAAGAATAATTTTCTAAAAACCAGGAGTTCTCTCTCAGGATTTGGATGAATGGTTGTAGCTGGCTTTGATTCAATGGACTTGGCCTACTCTGGTGCATTAACTACAGCAAGGCAAAGTCAGGGGACAGTGGGGACAGTGGATGTAGAGTGAGGGTGAACAGAGGAGACAGAACTGCAGTGATCCTGCCAGAAATCCCATTTCAATTATAGGAGACATTAAGCTTCTTAGGTGGTATACTAAAGACTGGCCAGAGAGTGTCTGGGGGTTTGGACTGCTCACTTTGGCCAGACTGCACATTTAGGCCATGTGTGCGTGAGAGCTTGTAGATCCATCAGTGTGTCTCTAAAGCTATTAGATGTGGCTTGTCCCTGCATCGATAATCCTACTGTCTGAAGCCTTGTTAAAACTTTCCTCCAGGCCACCTGTTGCAGGGGGGCAGCTGTTGTCCCCAGCCAGGCCACAGCCGTTCCCGCCAACCCTGCCTGGAATTTGGGGGGGGGGGGGGGGGGCAGAAGACGGCCAGGCCTTCCCTCGGCTCAGGAACTATTCCAACGTCAACACAAGCTGGCAGACTAACACACGGAGAGGAGTTACGAGAGCACGCTTGCCTTTGAGATGCACACATCAGCCATAAATTTTTGCACTTAAAGTGAGACATGTCAGCTCAAAAAAGTAGTAGAGAGCAGGTGTTTTGTTCTGCAACAACCGTTCATGCAAAGACAGAGCTGAGGCAGCTGGAAATGAGACATCATCTTGTGTTAACAGAAGATAATGGTTTATGCCACGTTAAAGCATGTACCCAAAACAACCTCAGATTAAGCTTAGCAGTGCTATAAAGAGAGACTAAGAACACTCACAGCAGGCACTCACTAACTGCTTTTAACACTCATGAGTTCATCAAGAATCTACTTACTATTTTACAAGCCCCATTACCTTGTTGTAATATACACAGACACAAGGAAAGCTAGAAACAGTCCCTGAGAACTCAGACCGAAGGCTGGTGTGAGCTGCGCAGCCGACAGTTGCCTCTGGATGCTGTGAATACCATCGCCATTCCCAGAGATTCTCCCTAATAATCGCGCAACAAAACCAAGCAGCAAGACAGAGTGCCTTACAAGTGCATAGCTGGCATACCACTGTGATGGACCTCTGTTGGGTGAAATAATAGCCAGATGGAAGACTAATGATGTCAGCTTTCAGGACCGAGTTACCACTAACCCCCCCCCCCCCAACACCAGTAATGGCCCATGAAAAGCTGATCTAGCTATAAATAACCGTTATTCATCGGCAAAAAATGAATAAACTGGACAAAGAGAAAGATATGGGACAGAGAGAGAGGCCTAGTGGCTGGGTGGGTTTCTGACACTATATAAGGGGAGGATATAGACCATGCAGAAGTGGTTTTCTCTCTAGGGATACAGGCCTATGATTAGTACAGTATTTCCACCCAAAGTACCCAGATCTTTGCTTTTCAAGGAACTAAGTTTCCTTCAGCCCAACATTGTCTCCGTCTGCTGTTTAAAGACTCACAAAAATTAGGCAAATTATTCTGCTGGCGTATGAACAAAAATGAGACAGTTGCTCCACATTGCACATCAGTTTTGGACATGGCTATAGAACAACAATGGCGCCATATAACTTAGGAATTTCCTCCTCAGCATAAATGCTCCATAAGGCGTGGACTTCATTGTCAGTCCATTTGTCTTATGCTTTCTTCAGTAACTCCATGTTGTTGTGACCAAGCACAAAAAAATAAACTGGTTTGCAGCTGCAGGTTGTTTCAAATGGTGACCAGAACAAAATGCTGCAAGTACTCAAACAACCCTACATAACCAGGCTCCTAGGTAACTGCTGACATTGTGAATTGGAGTTTCAGGCTCAGTAACTTCAGTTACAGTTACAAAGAATTAAAATTTTGTTTCTCCAAAACACCCTTTGGAGAGACGTCTTTCTCTGTTGAAGAGACCTCAAAAGGGAAGCGAACTCAAATGGGATCTTGAGCAGGCTCATTTGAAACCAGCTGAAACGGTTTGACAAAGATGATCAGCTGGCTTTCATGAAGATTTTTTGGTGCTTTGTAATGTATTACTGTTCTGTTTTGTCTGTTTTTCTATTGAGCGGTGTGTATTTAACTTATGCATGCTGTTGCTGTGGTATGTGGTATTGGTTGATGCTATGTACTTGTCCCTGCAAAAATAAGCATTATGTAAATAAACAGGGCTAGAGAGATAGGCATGCTGAAGACATCGAGTGCAGAGCTCTGCTTATTAGGCCAGGAGGGTCTGAAAGAACTTGAGGATATTTATATTCAGCAACAATAACAGGGGATGTCCAAGACTGCATTTTAAGCAAGCATTCTACCTGTCAGCTGTAAATTACAACGCACCTGTAATGTCATGAAACATTATGCGTCCGCCTGAGCAACTATATCCAGCTGACAGACTGATCAAAGGGCTACACTGCTGACAACACAAAAGCTGGTCTTGAATGTCAAGTAGTGATGGTTGTTTTGCAGCCACAGGCCCTAATACTCAGCAATCTTCTGCAGTCTGCTGTGTGAGTCAGATCTGTTGTATACCCATTGCATTCAGTTCTCAGACACTTTGAGAGAGCTGTTAACGTACAGTGATCACAATAACTGATCCACTTTAACAAAGAATAAATATACAATAAAAGCTGTAAATGCCTGCCACAAGTGCTCAATGGGCTGTAAGTGCAACGCCGTTGTATTACACAAATATACCCATCTTCATGCCTGAGCTAGAAGTGGATGCACTTGAGATTTGTTCAAGGAGACAACTCTATTGATTGCATCATTTTAGGAGTGTCTCTCTGCCCGGCAGGATTCAGTAAGTGGAGCATAAAACAGTCACAGATGCAAAAATAGACCTAAGATGACTACAATGTGTGCCAGTTTCTGGCCTCAGACAGACATCCTGCAGACATCCTCGTGAGGTTTTCTTGGTGAGACGAACGCACAGGGGCATTTTCACGCAGATCAATACTTAACACGGAGGTCAGCTCTGCCCTCGGGGCTGATCGTGCCTCCTTCAAATGGAACATGTGAGGTCATGTTTTTAACACAGAAAGTTGAGAACACAATTGGCTTTGTGTTGTAGTGGTTTAGCTTATGAAAACACTGTTGTGCATTCTGCTTTGTGCATTTCAATGTCAAAGTTGACTAGAAAAGAGAACAAATGAACTCTCAGATTCATTCTTTACTGTCCTCTGTAACAGTAATTTGTTTCACAGTCTGTACACAAAAGTAGAATTTAAAACAAGGTATAAACAAAAGAGAAAATTACAACATAAGTCTATTACCGGGCAATTTAAAGCATTTATAGCTGAGGGAATAAAACTCTTCCTAAAGCATGTTTTCCTGCAGATTGGTTGTCTGTATCTGTGGCCAGAAGGCAGGTGGGTGAAGGGTAGGTTGAGTAGGGGGCAGGGGTCATGTGCTGTGGTCAGTGCTCTGCAAGTGATGGCAGTCAGTGTCAATGAGAGCTGGCAGGAAGTGGACCAATAACACCAATTGTTTTGGAAGATACGTTAGTTATTTTCAGGAGCTTGTTTCTGTTAGTGAGGTTGAGCATGGTGAAATATGAGGTGGCGCAGTGGAGGAGGAAGGGTTCAATAATACAATACTACAAAATCAGTAACTGAACACAAAGTATGACAAAATAATTAAAATCAGGACTAGATCATAGTATTCCTAGTGTACTAGAGTATCACCTTTTGCCATTCAGATCATTTTGAACAAAACTTTGAGTGGAAAACCAATTCTTAGAGTTCTTACGTCTGAAAAGTCTGAACTTGTCAGAAGAAAGTCAACCTGCGTGTGGAAGAAGAAAAGCCATGTTTTACAGGAGCACAAAGGGGGGTCATGACCCAAATCCCAACATCCTCTTACTGGATAAACAGGTTTTTATTGCTGTGGTTTTACCAGCACACACACAAACATGTATGCACACACACACACACACACACACACAAGCTCTCCTGATGGCCTCTTAATGCCAGCAGTTTAAACTACTAGCCTAATTAAGGTTGTGTCAGATGCAATTAAGTTTAGAAAGAAGTAATTATGCAACATTTGTGAACCCATTTCTGTAAAACCGGTGAGTGCTTGAGGTTCCTCTCTCCTGTTAATGTGTTTAAAGGCCTCCTATAAACAACACAGACCGACAGAGGTCAGTTAGTTTTAAAGGTATTTTAAGAAGATGAGGTTGTAAGTGTATCAGCCGTTTTAAACAAGTGCAAGATGGTTTTGGAAATACAAAGTACTGCATACATTTTGAATCATAAATTTGGGGTAAGATGGTCTGATAAACACAGAGAGGGAGAACAGTGTCCTTAGAGAGAAGAGGAAAACTTTAACTGGAAAGAAAAGATAGCCACCAAAGCACTGACGATCTGCCAAAAAGCTCAAAACAGTGAATGTTGCCATTAATAATTGACAGAATCTGGATAAAAATTGCACTGGTGGACTGAGCTGAAAAACACATGCTGCACATAGGACATATAAAAACACAAACAATATGATACATACTGCTGTTGGCATAGTTCCATCAGGTATGATATAGTATAGTGGGTCTAATGATAAGTCAGTATTGTCCCTACCCAGTACAGCTTCAATTTTGAACATTCCCAAAATATGTTTTTATGACCTCCAACCTGTTTATAGTCCCCCAGCACAAATTCTACTTCTGTCATATTTTGAAACAATAAAATCAGTACTAAAATTTCCAGTTGAATTCTTTCCATAATGGGCATTTAGTGACTTCATGTCCCCCCGCACACATTTTTTCCTGTATTTAATCTCTGATAATAACCCCTAACTTGGATTTTGATGCATGTCTATGGTACAGATGCTTGGAGCAACCAAAAAGGACATGAAAGTCCCATTTCAGTAATCCTTTCTCACATTTCATGTACCAAAAAAAAAAATACATTATCATACATATCATATACTAAATAAGTCTTTATATATTTATTATATTATACTTTCATAAGAGATTTAGGTTTTTCATTTTAATTATATTTAAAGTTCAACAAATCCACTGGTTTTTTTTAAAGCTTTTGTCATAATCAAGCAGTTTGGCTCTATTGTTGACATACACCATGCTGTTTTTAGGTTTTACTGGTAATGATGAATCATTCACAACAGAATAGATAACAGAACAGGTAACAGAACTGAGGTGCAGAAGTTCGATGGAATTGGTACCAAAGCCATCTGGAACACCAGATTTACACATTAATCACACTTCTACTAACAAATGAATCTCTCTTGTCAACAAGCTACACCCACATGAAAAGTAACCTTGTGTCCAAATAGAACAGATGTAATAGCGATTTAGAGCGTGACCATATGAAAGGCTTTCCTCCACTCATTTTACACATCAAAGTCTGTTTACAGGTCTGGGGAAGTACTACTGCATATGTGGAAAAAAAAAAAAAAAAAAGCTGTGTAAAGCCTTCTGTGGCCCAGAGGGAGCTGCATGACGTCTGATAAATCAGCGTTGGTCGGGTCTGAAGACTACAAGTCTGCAAATAACAAAAGACCTGAGGGCTTACCAGACCTCTGTAGTTCACTCCTTATCTCTGCTTGAAGCTTCATTACCAGCCACTAGCATAACACAAATATATCTGATTCTGTTGCATCGATTTTGATGGATTTTGTTTAAAACTCCCTTGTGAAAACAGCAATGTTACAGGAGTGCAATAAAGTGATAGAGAACCATTTTGTAGTACTCACAGCTCCAAAACTACATTTGAAAAACTCTTTTCAGAAATTAAGTGGAGTAACTGGGTTGTGATTTCTGGAAAGAGACATTGAATTGTTCAGACATATTGTTTGGTTCTTTGAGCACCACAAATGAGTGCACATAATAAAATGTTTATAAAACACCTTTTTTAGCTGACAGCATTATCATATTCAGAATATTTATGCACTAAAAACAACAACAGGGCAAAAACAGTACGTGTGCAAAAATCTTGAAGTCGGCAACAAAACAGACAGCCCATTGTCAAAACTCATAGGTGCCAATTCACAAAACAAGGCATCTGAATTGATAAACCAGCCGACTGCAGCATCAGAGAACACATCGCTGCTCCAATCAGCCTGTCCTCAACTGCCAGTTCAAGGGTACAAGCTGAGAAGTGAGTACTTATATAACAAACTGCTGTTCTAGAGAATCAGCACGTTTGAAAGTCAGCACAATGCTGAAAACGGCTAAATCTGATATTTTTATTTTCATTTAGACTTGAATAGACAGTAGGACAATGTATTATTGCACTCAATGGTGAAAGGGTCGTCCTCTTGACAGTCTGTCAGATTTTTTTAACTTAATAAAACATCAGCTACTTGTTGATTCCGGTCTTATGTACATATGTAAATGTCTTTCTGTTTGTGTGTGTGTTTGAGATTCCACGCTGGCCGGCACACAATAAGTGGAAGTGTTCCCCGTGCACTGCAGTGTTTAATTGGTCAAACAGACCAAAGTGAGCGAGGTCTTGTTGTGCCAACAATAAGGCCTTGTGTTCCCTGAGCCTGAGCGTGGGGCGGTCAATGTGAAACAACAACACGCTACTCCACGTCTCTGCGACAACAATTCAGCAGCAATTCAGCTCATCTCTGAAAGGAAGCTGCTGAATTTGACTCTCAAGCCGGTGATTACTGCTAAGCTACTATTTCAAAACAGTAAAATCAACACGTGTTTGCTAACTCCTACAGGAAAAGCATTCCACACTACGCTACGCTGAAATTACTCCCAACAGCAGATTAATTGCTATTTTAAAACCAGCAGAGGATTGAATGAAACAAAGCGTAGCAATGTGTCTGTCTGACGCCCACGTGAAGCACCTGTCAGCCTGAGCAGGTGCTTGTCTGGCAGCCTGGGCCAGTGCGCCTCAAACACGGGTTAAAAATAAAGCAGAACCGACATTAGAATAGAAAGAATAGAATAAAACAGAAAGGCTTTATTGCCACTGTACAGAGCACAAGAAAATTCAGAGCTCTACTCCTGATTAGTGCATAAAGAGAAAGACACAAAGATACACAGGAGCAAAAACAATTCTCAGTAATCAAACACAGAGTCAAAAAATAAGTCAAAATTAGAATTAATGCCTCGCAGATGTAAGCCTCCAACAACCAGTCAGGTTGCCGTTTACATCCATGCCTCTCTAGACTTTGAAGGAATTTAATAAAACTTCTTGAGTGTGAAATTGAAGTTATATTCACATGTAAGATGCGAACAAATAATTTCCAGTGAGAAACAGGCTGTCTTCACTTCTTTATTTTACTATTTTTACAGAGGAATACAGAGGTCTGACCAAGAGCTGAACATTATGATGTCACAGTGATGATGACCTTAGAGCTTTTGGATATTAAATATTGTCACCTCATCATTTTGTCCTGTTAAGACATTTGCGTGAAATAAGCGTATGAATTCTTTGAGTTATGGTGAACAACATGTATTGTAACGTCACAGTGTCCTTGAACTTTGACAACTGACATGCAAATTCTAATAAGTTCATACTTAAGTCCTAGTTGACATTTGTACCAAGTTTAAAGAAATTCTCTCGAGGTGTTCCTGAGTTATCATGTTCAGAAGAGTGGGTCAGACTTGAGGTCATAGTGACGTTCGACCACCAAACTCTGATCAGTTCATCCTCGAGTCCAAATGGATGTTCGTAGCAAATTTGAAGAAAGTCCCCAAAGGCGTTCTTGAGATACTTCATTCACAAGAAGAGGACGGACGGATGGACAGACAACCCAAAAACATAACGCCTCTAATCACCACTGTTGCCGCCGTTACGACATAAAAAGTAGAATAATAAGTGAAGTAGAATTATGAATTAAGTGAACTGGAATATTAGAATAATAAGTAAAATAAATAAATCCAATGAAAATGACTCTAGAATAGGTGTATTATTGCACAAGACTGACTGCAGTAGCATGGATGATATTATGCAACAGAATAAACTGAATTATTGCACAAGAGTAACTGTAATTATTGCACTGAATAAATTTACTATTGCACCAATAGGGACGTGTACTGCACACAGATTATGTGGTTATTGCACTATGTCCAGTGGGTTTGCCCTAGAAAGACAGTCACAGACTCCAATTAGGCTACTTATCTCGTCTTAGCACATATACATTCTGATAGGGTTTTTTTTTCCAATAAAAAGGTATTAGGCATCAAATCATCTGTCTCAATCCCATTTGGACTGCAACTTAAACTTTTTCACAGCAGAAATGATCCATTTCCTCATACAACACCAAACATCTGCATGCATACCCTAACTTACAGAGCAGAGACACACTAACACACATAATACACTGAGCTGCTCATGTGGGAAATTCTATTTTTACCATCAGGCAGGGCGAGGCTCTGCCATACAGCAGCACACAAAGTAGGGAAACTATAACAAGGGAGGGAGGGAGGCGGTGGTAGTGGGCTGTCAGGGAACAAAGCGGAAGTGTCCTTCCTCCTGATGACCTGAAGAACACAAAGTGCTCTCTGTGTACATACACGGTGTGATGCAGCTGTACTTCTCCATCTATCACAGTGGGAATGAGCATTCAGACAAAACAGAGGTGATGACCACCACCGAAAAGTGGCATTTGTGTAGATGATTGTCCTTTATTTTTTTTTAACTTCCAAATTCTCTTATTTCAGCTTCCTAGATGTGAATATTTTCTGGTTGCTTTCGCCCTCCCTGACACTAAACCGAATATCACTTGGCTGTGGACAAAACAAGACATGTAAAGGTGTCACCTTGGACTGTGGGAAACAGGGATCAACATTTTTCACCTTTTTCTGTCATTTTATGAAGCAAACAACTAATCTATTAATCAAGAAAATGATCGACAGATTAAGCAGTGATGGAAATAGTCCTACTTTTTAAAATCACTTTCCACTCTATATGTTTGTACTCTACCTTATATTCTCATTCTGTTTCTCAGTATTTCTCCTGATTTTTTCTTCTCTGTGCAAAATACATTTCTTGCATGTCTGTCTGTCTTTCCCGGAGGAAGAATCCTTCTGATGTTGCTCTTTCTTTTTCCTCTATCTTTTCACCATCTGAAAGCGTCTAATTTGCGTCTAGAGATACAAGAGTTCATATGTTGTACTGATTGTAAAACCCTTTGAGCCAAATTAGTGAAAGTCCTATTTGACTTGGAGCTACATGAACATGAGTTGACTATAACTAGCTAATCACTGAGGGGACGTAACGCATTCAACTTCTTCATGAAAATATCATAGGAAAGTAATAAAAACCTTCTTCATCAAACATTTCGATAGCCGCCTGGTGGCTGGCTGCAGTATAGCTCATAAACTCCGCCCCCTCCATGTTAGCAGATGGGACAAACTGAAACATGATTACACGATGAAGCTGATGTATGTATGTTCAAGTGTTCATTACTCAGATAAGTTTGATTTGAATTAGTGCCAACTGAGCGAGCTGAGCTTTGCTCACACCTGAGTCAATCGGCTGTATGGGCAGGAACTTGATACACAGCTCCGACGGTGGTCACCACGGCGCAGGCTGTGGCTCTAAATGATGTCATCAGCGCAAGATGGCTTTACTTACATTCAGTGGGAGGAAGTGGAGACGAGTCGTCCATCTGTATTTACAGTTAGTGGTTCAAACCCCTGACTGCGAGACAGCAGTTTTGTTTTCCCTCTTCACTCTTCTGATGCCATAGAACAGTCAACTTTTTTAACTCAGGCAGTGTCTTCTTTATTTTGCGACTGTTTTCCTTAAATTTTTAAAAAAGCAATATTTCACCGTGCTTACAGTACATATCGCAATATATCACAATATGTGGAATCAAGATCCCTGCATCGTAATACATATCGTATGACCAGATCCTTGCCAAAACACAGCTCTACTGTACACATTAGATTTAAATTTAACAGTTTTTCAAATCATCATTTCTTTATCATCTTTGTTTTTTAATATTGTGATAAAAATCATATCTTGGACTTTTTGTAGTGCTATTATCATACCGTATCTTGATTTTTTGGTATAATTATATCACTAATAAATACAATAGACTTGATTATACTTGCTCTAGCTGCCCAGTCCTTGAGGGGACGGAACAAATAAAATTTCTTGATATTTTTTTATAACGACACACTGTAAGCAGGAGAGCAATAAAAGCCTTGAACAATAACTGAGCTGATTACAGTGGGTATATGGAGCATGAGGGATGAACAGAGGTGTGGTGGAGGACTTTGGGTAGAGGTGACCCCCTGTGAGCTGACATAAACTGTTGAGATTAAAACATGTTTTTACCAACTGTGTTATACCATGGAAGGATGACCTAAAAAACTCTTTTAACTGTGTGATTTTTTATTTATTTTTTATTTTTTTTTTGGCGGATTAGTGTTTCTGGTGCCCACAATCCCACTCACCTCCTCGAGAGCAGCCACTGTATTCCTGCAGTGGGACATCCTGGTGGTGAAGTTGGAGGCAGTCGGCGACTTATAATCTTCATTCGTCTCTGCCACGAACTCTGAAACTGTGATTTGGTCCGGCATAATTAATTAATCCCTTTGCCGATCAGAAGAAGAAGCACTTTCCGCAGTAAATCCCTCTCCTCGTCTGTAGAGTTTTAGCACAGAAAAGTTCACAGCAGCAGCAGCAGTAGTAGCAATGATGTCTCTGAAGGTCCCTGCGGGTAGTAAACCATCTCTGGGTATGTTGATTATGTCATTCCCTTGTTTGCTCCAGCACTATCCCGTGCAGCAGCAGCAGCAGCAGCAGCAGCGGTGTTACACGCTGCTGGCTCGTTGCCGCTCACACACACCGCGCTTTGCTACAAGGTGATGGGTGAAGGTTTTATATCCCTCCTGGCTCTCGGCCCACTACTCTATTTCCGTTCAGGTGGCCCTTCTGGTCCCAGAAGAAAGTGAGGTTTCCGCGATTATCCTCCCTCGGTGTTCCCAGACCTCCGACACACGGGGTAGGCTGGACAACTTCTTCCTCCTCGGCTCGCCCGGGGAAACAACAACCAGGCGTTTTCAACGGGAGCGCAAGAAATTGACAAAGGTAGAGGAGGGGATTCAATGGACGCTCAGTAGCCAATCGGAGACCCCAGCTGGTAATTGGGAGCCAATCAGGATTCACGGAAGGCGTGAACTCATGTCGCCTTCAAATGCTCCTCGTAAATTTAGAGACGTGTGCATTAAAGCCCTCTGCTGCCTTACTGAAAGTTTCACCAGTCAGTTGAGGCTATGCGAAAGAAATGAAGGGGATTAAAGTTAGTATGTGTAATGTTATGTAAATTTCTAAAACTTAACCAACTGATACTTTGAAATATCTCTATAATGACGGATATATGTCACTCTGTTGGTTTAAATACTCAAGTTTCAGCAAGCAAAAATGTTTGGCAGTAAAAACAGCAAAAAAAAAAGGGAGCAGATGCCCTGGTCAAAAAACACGCAGGATGGTTATAAAAAAAAAAAAAATAGATGAAATTAAAGTGATTCTGTAACCTTGTCCTTTCATCCACACTACTCACTATCATAGTGAGCTCACTATATAGTGAAGAAGAAACACTTCCAGACAGTATACTTACATCACTGCCATTGTTCTTCTTTCAGAGCAATGCATTGTGGTATATATTGCTTGGTTAGTGACCATTAGTTGTACACTACTTTTGTTTGTACACAACCATAGTCTTTTTTTCTTATTATTCTAATCTTCTTGCTAAATTCCAATTATTTGTATTTATGAAGTAAATGTAACAGCATGTCATTGATTTCTTCCTTTTAAAATAAAAAAGCTATAAGTTATTTCTGCTTTATTTATTTTATGTTCAATTTTGTTGCTCCTCTTGTCTTTTTCTGTTTGATACTACCCTTTGTTTTGTTTTTCATTGCTTTATGTATTTATGTGAACAATGCTGATGTTGTCCTTTAACACCATGTGTGTTGAAAGTTTGAAATAAAGTGGGTAAAGACTACTTTTATGTAAACCTTGTGGTCAAGTTTCTTTCTTATGTGTGAGTCTATGTTTTACAGAATTGACCAAGTGCATGTAAAACTGGGGATTTATAACATCAAATTTATTGCAGTGCTTCTAAATAAGGTCATAGTTTTTCTCTTCTTCTCCTCCTAATTGGTTTCTTTTGTCCATGTAAATATATATATTTAGGTCTAATTCTCAGTGGGGAAAAAAACCTCAAGGACTTTGTTTGGTTTAAATCTGATTTTGGTGCAGTTATATTCACCTGTGAAGGCATTAGCAGCAAAGATTTGCAGAAATTTTGCAGCATTAGGGCACAAAATTTCAAGTGTATTTTGTCCATAGTGGTAATGAGGCATAAATGCCTCATTACCATGGATAGCAACTTATAGGTTGCTATGCTTATAATATACTTCCAAAATCAATTAGCAAAGACTACCTTTCTGCTATAGTATTGGGAAGAAGACCATCAATGTTTATTTTTTCCCAAACATTGCTACACATCTGACATGATAATTTAAATAAAACATTAATCTCAAAAAAACAGGCACAGACAAAAATTGCAGCAATAGCAAAATGCATCAGTTCTTGGCAAAACTCAAACTGCTCACTCAGGCACTAATCCAGTACAGGCTATGTGTGGTACAAATATTTCCTACAGCATTTAAAAGCAGCATCTTCATTACGGCACCAGTAGTAGATTCCGTCTTAAGGTGGAGATATGAAAGGCTGTCAACTGTGTGAAAATGATGTAGCATCATAATGGAAATGTGGCTTCATGCATGTTTCTGTGCAAATGTTTGTTAATGCATGTTTTTCCCTCTGTTGCCGTGTGGCCCTGAAGACAAGTAGTAAATTCACAGTAGTTGTGACACAAATGTCATAAGTGAAAACAAATGATGTGTACAACACACTGTAGGTTTTGTGCTTATTCAGATGTTCAAAGTACCATCAACTCTGTGGCCTAAACAGTCAAGGATTCAGTCAAGAATTAACTGGGCCGGGGCCGGAGAGGTGCCAGTTTACTCACTGGGTACTGTTGCCCTTGAGCAAGGCACTGAACCACAAACTGCTCGGGATGCAGTGCTCTGCAGCAGCCGCATCACTCTGATGTTTCTTCACAAGAGTTGAGGTCCTTTTGTCAGTGTTTCATGCTTGTGTGTATAAATGAAAGAAAATGAGAAAGAAAAGGGAGAGAAAACATTGAGTTTAGCCAAGTGGATTAATAAAGCAGTTTTTCTTTTTCTTTTTTATCTTCAGATGGGCAGTTGTTAAATTCTTTTAATACGTGGAAACCCTAAAATGGAAACTCTCTTGCTTACTCTCCTGCTGTCCCCATGATTATGTCAACAAAGTGTTCATTATCTGCATCGCCTGAATCCATTATTCATTTAATGGAAATGACGTGTCGATACAGAGACCCCAACAACACAAACATGCCTTTTATGATGACTAAACCACAGCTCAGTACTGTATAATATGTAACTTTGTATATTGACAATAGACAGCTGGCGGGAGATATTTATTGTTACACCTCTGATACTGACAGGAAAATTATTCAGACTTCTGTGATGAATATCAGCACTGATGCTTTTAATGAGCCTTGATACTGTGCCATCACATGAATGAGATAAAAAGACTAATTAGGCCAGTAATTAACTATCAACTTTGTATGTGTGTGTGTGTGTGTGTTTCAAAGTTTACATGAAAGGAGCTACTGCAATATGCCCTTTGTGAGAGTTGTTTTTTGTGGGCCACAGCCAAAAATAAATGTGATTTAAAAAAAAAAACATAAACATGGATCTCTCAAAATCCAGTGGGGGAAAAAGCAGATGAGAAAGAAAACATTTGATCATTAGGCGCTGCCTAAAACTTGTGAAGACTCTCTGCCATGCTTGGATTTTTGTCAACAGGAGCTTGAAAAAACAACAGCGTCTGCTCCCAGAGTGCTTTTCCTGGGCTTTGGGATGAAAAATCTGCTGATGTTTCCCAGCTCATTCAGGCCCGGCAGGACAGCTACCGGTATAAATAGTATCACAGCGGCCGAGGCAAAACTCTGGGCAGCCTTTAAATCACAAACTGGGCAGTGTTCACACATTCTTTCAGCTCTGCAGCGTCTCCTGGCAAGCTGCTAAATGAAGAGCTTAAGACCCAGGCTGACCCTGACTGGCTACTCAAGCCTCAACTCCCTTATGAAACGAATGCACACTCTCCCAGCGAACATCTGCCATCCAGAGACAGAGCAGCTCAGTCAGTGAGGTCAGCAGAACTAAACAACGCCAGCCTTCCCCTTCACCACTGACATGGCTTTATATTTCCAGTACCATCTGCCTTTCTAAATGAAGGGCTTATCCTTTAAATCAAGACCAAACCAACCTAAAAATACTTTAACTGTTACACTGAGACCACCAAAAAAAGATTAATTTAAATTAAGATTAGTTCTAATCAGAGTTTAGCAAAACTAAGTTTAAAATAAACAAATCTAATCTAATTTTAGAGAAAAAGCAAGGTCAAAAGGGTTAAGGGTTAAGTTAATTTTCATACAAAATAAATTAAAGTTAAACCATTATTTAACTGAGATTAAAAATTAGTCCTTGTTTGTGCATCAGTTCGATTTTCCCCTTTCTGTTGCTGAAGAACTGTACTGGAAACCAAGGTGAGTGTGGCCATCCAGCAGGTTCAGGTTGGAAAAATAAAATGAAAAGCACATTGTTTGATACTTTATGGGACCTGGAAAAGCACAACCAAGCGTATCATTGAGGGATCATAAAAATTCAGCTCAAGGAAACACTGATAAAATGTACTGCACGATACATGTAACCTTTGCATAAATAATGATAGTATCATATATTCATCAAAACCTCATAAAGTTTTTTCTCAATTTTAATTTTACAACCAAGCTGTATTTTCCGCAGCTTAAAAAAAAGATGCTAAAGCAGAAGCTGCCGACTGCTTTATTAAACAGAACAGAAGCCTCATTCAGCTGCAGCGCCCATCCTCAATACAGACTTTGTTTGCATGCAAACAACTTGCAGCCTTGAGTAACAAGTGAGAGTGGTAGTTTTTGGATCTGCTGTGGTCATGGCTGCTGTATTTGAACATCTCCAAGTGATTTAGTGAGCCACCACACTGAAAATGTCCACTTTATTCACTGCTTTGGTGCACAATGTGCTATTTTCACTTTCCTTTAATGCCTGATTTTGGGATGAAAAACTGGAACTAAATGCAACCAGGCAGCTGCAGACAGAACAATAGCCAAAGCAGATGTCATACTGTATATAGAGACCCTCTTGGAAAGGATGCTTGTAATTTGTATTTCACCAGAACAGAGCACAGGGTGTGTCAGCACACAAGCATCCAATATAGTGATTTGGATTTGGACGTTAGAGAGAACAGACAACATGTCATAGCAGCAATAAAGGGGACTGAGGCTTGAGTCACTTTTTCCTTACTGCACTGCCATGACATCATGATTGTGTAACAGGTGGAATAACGTCACAATCCAGCTTCTTATGTCTCAAATAAGTGGAATGAATGACTTCTTTGTTTAAATAATTAGCACCTAATTCTAACCATTTGGCAGCAGAAACTTTCCAACACACAAGTGGATGAAATTGCACACTGTAAAATCTAATAAGTTGGGTGTACTCAAAAAAATGATGCAAACTCATTGGCTCAACAAAACTAAGTAGAGTTGAGATTTTAAAGTAAAAATAATTTGTGTATTTTAAGTTCACAAAAGTTAGAGTAACTTATAACTTGAACACCCTTCATCCCCAACTCCGCAACCGTCCATTAAAATGATACGTCACGCCACGACCATGCCCCCCCAAAAAATCATCGCGACGAAGTTGGGCGCCCGTCAGACGCCAGCAGGACACAGGAAGCGCCGGCCAAGGCACAACTGTCCATCAAAATTACATGCCACACCATGGCCACACCCCCCCAAAACCTCGTTGTGGTGAAGGCCGGGCACCCATCAGACAGCATAAATAAAAACAAAAAAACTAAACAAAAATAAAACAATATAAATAACAATTTATATATTCATTCTTAGTTAAAGCTAGAGACATCTGGTGGGCCGAATCAAAGATTATGGTGAGCCAACTTTGGTCCAAGCGCCCCAGTTTGGGCAGCCCTGATCTAAATAAAGACTAACAGACTCTACAGAGGCCAGATGAGTCTGTTGTTACTTTCAATAACTTATGTAAAGTTCCTCTAATTTGTGGGATACTTAAGTACAAGAGTAATGTACTTAGTTACATTTCACCACTGAAAAAAGCACAACATCTAAGTACTTGGTTTGTTTAAGTGAACCCAACTCAAATACACTGAGTTTGGCAGCTTTTTCGACCTCAAAGTACAAGTACCTTATTCAAAATGAGTGTTAATAACAAGTTGATAAAAACCAAGTAAGGTGAACTCAGTATTTGTAATTAAACTTGATGTTAGTGTTTACAGTGTATATCCAGGACCAAGCTCAGGTCCACTTAGAGAACTTATCACGGCTTCTCGTAGATCAGCAGAGCCCACATTACTAACTAAAGACTGCATTAAAGAAGAGCTTGTTACACAAATGAGGGAGCTGCTAATGGGCATGAACTGAACAAGCAGTGCCTGGTGAACCTGAGCAGGAGCTGCACTGCACTGTGGGACTCCTTCTGGGAGACGGATGAGGAGGGGACAGGAGGGGAAGGGCGAAGGAACAAGGGGAGGGAGAGGAGTGCTGAGAGGCGGGCAGTGAACTGTAACGAGCCAAATCTTTTCTCACAAACCCCCAGAGAGAGAATTCAATGAGTTCAGGCAAAACAAGTTTGAACCAAGTGTTTATTTGAATGGATGCTTGGTGGAGACATGGCCTTTAAGAGGACGAGATGAAGCTAAAACATAAAACAGGCAGCAAATGGTTTACCGCCATACAGAGCAGGGTTTTTTTGTCGCTATAGGTAAGTGTTAAGTGTCTTAATGTGATAAGATTTCTACTTCAAACTCTGCTTTAGCTCAGTTTTAGGTATTTCAGTCATGCAGTACTCTTAGAATTGGAAATAGAGACTAAATCTTACTATTGTCTGGACTGTGGTATCTAATTAGCTGCAGATGTTAGACATAATTTATGATCACTGAATGCAGGATCTTTGCTGTGTTCATTCCTGGATGTTGTGCTGACATATGCCAACCACATATCGTTTTCCAGGAAATAGCCATATGCTCACACTTCAACAAAAGCTTTTGCCATCTCCTGCCCACTCCACTTTTATATGTCACCATACTAACTGACAGTCATATAAATGGAAGTATTACAAACTTAAAGGACCAGTGTGGACGATTTAGTGGCATCTAGTTGGATCTCCTCACCCACCTCTTCCAAATGTGTGGGAGAAACTATACTGGCCTATAGCCTGATCTCATTCCCAGCTCATTGCATACCGACATTTTGTCATCACCGGGTGGATGGATGACTCAAAAGAGAGGACTTTCACTCAGGACAGGGGTTTATGTCCCATGCAAGAGTCTGAGGAATGGATGTTAAACAGGGTGTGTGTTGTAACCCAGGCTGTGCCATTAGCATGTCCAGCTAGCTAGCTGAGTGAGCACTGTTTCACACTGTGTTATTTTGAAGGATTACATTAAAAAATCCCTGTTCACATTCTCTGCGTTAATTTAAAAAAAAAGAAAGGAAAAGGAAAAGTATTGGTAAATTTTGTATAGGTTACATAGAGACTCGAGACTCGTACATTATCTTTAAGTTAAGTGAAAATGTCAATAAGGTCAAAGGTCAGTGTTGGATGCAATTACACATTGTTCAATCAACAATGGAAATTTAATTAGCAGGTGGAGATTAAAAATGCCCCTGTCCTGTAATGTTATTGACTATAATATATGACTTGTACACTGCAATGTATGATTAACTGTGTTCATTTGTCTTTATTGATTTGCACTCAAAGGCTCCTTTTGATTTTTAAGTACTAAATAATCATGGTTTAAACCAACACATCTATGAGCTATGGATGCACAGTTTTTACACTTACTCCAGATTTCCATTAATATCCAAATCTGAGCACACCCAGACACTGAACCAGAGGAATGCTCTGGCTCATGATTTACATTTAACCTTGCCACCCTGAAGGACACCCATGAAGGGATGTTCTGGAAAATAATTGCATGACATTTTTAGCTAGCCCCCACCACACACACACTCACATCTGAGTGATGATCGCAAAGAGCTGGGGGTTTGCAGCTGCTTCACTGTCATCATTAGGACCAAGTGGCTTTTACAGTAATTATTGCTCCTCTTAGGAATTGGCACGTGAGCCCAGGCATATCGAGTGTCCCTGTACTTCATTGTGTCCTGACAGGCAGCGTGTCAACCTGCCCCATCTTCTCTTCTTCATCTTCATCTTCTCATTTCGCTTTCACTTCTGACCCTTAAAAATCGCAGGAAAGTACATTTTGTCAAGCATACTGCAGCAAAATAGTTCCACTGTTATTTCATTGTAAGGTATTGCATCCCATTTTATTCTGTGTCTCCTGAGACAGTATTAGAGTGAGGACACCTCTAGCATGCTCTCATCTTAAGAAAAGATCAGTGGCTGTGAATTTGCCCTGTATGTTGCTGATCGTCTCTTCTACCTCAAGCAATGCAAACCACAGGATATTAATTGTTAAACCGCAGGATAAACACAAACACAAACAAGATTATGATCTCTGAATCTTAGCAATGCATTCCCTGTGGCCTCTGTGTGAGGAATATACAACTGGTCACAAACATTGCTGTGTACTTAGAGGATAAATAACTCACTAAAAAGAAAGACCAAAAGAAAGAAATCCAAAGCACATTATACTGTACAGCAAGGGTCTTAAACTACATTTGTCCAAGGGCCAGAGTTTTTCGAAGAAGATACTGACAGATTTCCAAATAAAATAAATTGAATTCATATTAGTTTGTCATCAAGCCTCTGTAGGGGCCTGATAACAACCTGATCATTTGAATCGGGTGTGTTGGAGCAGAGAAACATCTAAAACATACACGTCAAACTCAAGGCCCCCACAATACAATTATATAAGGACCACAAGATAATTTCATCTATCTATTGTGAATAGCCTGCCGGTAAATAGCACTTCCACCACTCATACCACAAATCCCACAATGCACTGCAACAGCTGCTTTAATGACACACTGATCAGTGGTCAGCGAATTAATGCATCGTTCAGTGCTTTTACAGTGACACTTAAGCTAGCCCCCAAAATAAATAGCGATACTTTCATTAGTGGCCATTCTGTGGGTCCGGGTGCCAGCTGACAATCATTGCTGCAGAGGATCCACTTCAATGTCACAAGGTCGATGCAGGTATATCTGAATGTATGCTGTTCATGCAAAACATCTCCTTTATCACTGCATCATCTTTTTTTAACATCCACAATTAAATATTCATTCCTCATCTTCATTTCAGCTGAACATCCTAACTGAACATGTGCAGTGCAGATCCAGTGGTTTGTCTGAATCAGTTTATGTGGGGACTAATAGAGGAAAAAGGTGATACATTTTGTGAGACAACAATCATTACACAAAGTGACACTCTTGGGCTCTTTTGAGTCAAGTCACGTAGAAAATACATTCCTTTACGCAGTACCTCTGAGAGGGGACCAGTTGACATAGATGAGATCAGGGCTGCGGGAAACTGTCAGGCTCTTTGGCTGTATTTGTCCAGCTCCTCCACACAGATTTGATTTAACCCGGAGTACAAATGTAACCAGACTGTACTACGGGTTCTGACTGAATCAGCATCTCTGCAGCACCATGAATCCAAACGGCCTCATTGACAATTCTGAAAACTCCCCCGAGCGACTGCTGCCACTGTGCAAATTCCCAGGCTGCGTTGCATCTGCTCTGACGCCACAACAGACGGGTTGAAAGCGTCTCAGGCATTTGAACTAGCTGTGTCAAAGATCCAGAGCGATGGGATCGTGGTGGGAGAGGAGGATGAAAGTGTTCCTCAGGGGTGTTTGCATTCTGCTCTGGAATGCCTCAATTAAACGATTAACTTCACAATCTTGTATTCCAAATCTTATCACTTGAAAGGTCTAGTGAGTTCAAAGAGAATGACGAGGTGACGCTACAGTGTGGTGTGCCACAGGAAAGAATAAAGTGGAACCAGCATGAGTGAATCTGGTGGTATCCTCTGGGGAATACTAATGGAGGGGGCAGGGAGTTCAGTCCATCATGTAACTCAATGATTGTGTCTGTTCCTCCCACAGTGAACAGAACGGACAGCACTGTACATCGAGCGGAGCCTTCATATCCATCATCTTCATCCGTCTTCCTGACTGCATAGAATTTTTGCCGTATGGAAAAGCTAATCATGGAAAATCAGTCCTGTAATATTCTGTACAGTAGCAGATGAAAACACTGAGAGAAATGGCTATCTGCTCTGTATTAGATCGATACTCAAGCCGATAGGGACATTTTACATCTTTCACAAATTAAAAAATATTCATGATGCATCACTTAATTTCTTTTATCTGGTTAGTCCAAAGATTAAGCTATGTGCCTGACAGCTGAATACCTATGATAAGGCATTGCCTTATTGATTTTACTGCCAAAAGTCACCTTGAACAAAAGCTGATTATCTTTCATCTTAATCTGATCACCTCATTGGAATGAAGTAGCAATGAACACTTGTGCTGTTGTTTGTTGCCCAATTGACAATGAGATTTAAAGGACCAGTGTGTAGCATTTAGTGGCACCATTCCCCTTCCAAACAAGAAAACACAGTGGTCACAAAACTCATAAACAAACAAACAAATAAACAA
Organism: Lutjanus erythropterus; assembly: GCF_056507025.1. Taxonomy (NCBI): domain Eukaryota; kingdom Metazoa; phylum Chordata; class Actinopteri; order Lutjaniformes; family Lutjanidae; genus Lutjanus; species Lutjanus erythropterus. The sequence goes on from NC_139334.1 coordinate 13,466,721, forward strand.
ATAAACAACCCAGTGTTTTGTTTGTCCAATCTGGGCTCCTGTCAAAAAAGTGGCTGCCTGGCCTTCATTACAAATGAGTAGGAAGTAACACAACTGTGGGCCGTCCAGGGCACTGGACTGTTCTTTTCATTCTACAGACAGAACAAATCAATTCATGGTATTCAGACTGTAAAGTGAGTGTTTCTCATGTCTATATAATTGAGAATGAGAATTCAGTTTGACGTTAGAGTTAAGACACACAAATTTAGCAGGCCTCCTTAAATTCTGCTACACTCCCTCCCAATAACACTCCCATTCTTTCCCTCCCCTGCAGCCTCTATTGTGTTTCCACTTTGCATGCTGCATTGGTTTGTGCATTGCTGACGAACTTTGGTGCCCTGTCCTTGCAGTCTAATCCCTACCAGGAAAAAAAACCCCAGAAAATTATTCTCTAAAATAGTCTGTGAAATTAGAATTTTTAAAACTATATTTAATGCATTTGTTGCCAGAAACCACTGAGAAATGTGGATAAATGTACATCCAATAGCTGACTGGAAATCAAGCTTTAGATCTTGCTTTGACCATACAACATATTATTCTTCAACCACCCTGAAAAAGGCAAAGATTTTTTTTTTCACTGAGAGAGACAGACAAAGACAGAAGAACAGAAATAGAAAGGACGAGTAAGGCATCAGGACACATAAGGTCATACTGTAAGTGAGAGAAAATGACTGATTGCCCCACCCTTCAGCTAACTGTGGGCAGAAAATGAAACAATGAGCTGAGAGTGCTCATGTTTCTGCCACTGAAGTAGACAGTGGTGGTTACGAATTTGACCCCACACTTTCCAAATGTGTTGTTGTTGACATGGGAAAAGGACGGGCGTGTGTGTATGTGTGTCTGCACTCAGCAGTCCATCTGGGGATAACATGTGACTGATTTCGGGTGTTAATCCTGTAATTCTCTTCTCTTCTCTATGCTGGAAATGGTTGTAAAACAAGCAAAATTCACAAGCTAGCAATAATGTCAAGGGACCTTTGCTGCTGCCTTATTTATTATTAATGCAGAGTAAAGTAGCTATTTCTTTTGGATTCTTCATTCATTATACTTCATTGGTTTGTGATTTACCTTTAACATCCTGGTAGTCTTTACACTGATATTCCCAGTATCCCAAACCTGGGATTTGTCAGTAAGGAAGAGCATATTGATTGAGTATCACTATGTATTGATTGAAAAATATGGCCCCGGTCTTAAGCAACATCTCAGTGATTCCCGCAGGTTGTACTGCTGCCGGACTATTTTAAGTGATGAGGATAATGTGCTCCCAGACAAACCCCACTGGGATCGCAGAAGCATTAAAACAGTCGACAGTCTGCTGGCTAAGTAAGCTTTCTGTGTCTGCAGGCACTGCTGAACCAAGATGGAAATGTGAGAGAGACAGTGCAGCGAGCAGTGGTGGACTCAGACTGTCTGAGTGGCATGGGCGAAAACATAAAAAGGGCACCAGCCGTCTGCGGTGGGTCACCAGTGCACAGAAAGGCATGATGCATGTATGACGAAACAGTTCCAACAACAACTACAACAACTCTGTGATAAAACACTCAGGGAACTAGTCACTATTTAACCATTTAGGGGCATGCAGAGGTCAACAGGGCAATTTATTATGTTTTTGGAGAGGCACCCAAGAGGGCACTTTATCATGTTTTGTCCACTGAAAGGCACCCTATGGGCATTTTTTTCACATTTTCTCACCTGGAAGGACACTCTAGAAGACTCTTGGACATTGGGCCACTCTAGAGGACACTTTACCATGTTTTGGGGGCAGTATTTTTTATTTGTTTAAGTGTCGAGGCACCCGTTGGGCTTTGCCACCAGTGGCTGCAGGAGTCATTACATGATTCTTAGACACAGACAATTATTGTGGTAAATAAACAGTACATGCCCATTTCTGTGGACTTATTTCTATTTCAAGAGACTGAGTCCACTGGGGGAACTCTGGCTTTGACCCTCAAACACAAAGACACTTCCTGTCAGATCTGCAAGGAGAAAGGCTGCATGTCCCCGGAGGAGCAAACCTCAGCACAAAAACATGAACTACTGACTATATAAGGAGCTTGTTACCACAATACAGATCAGTCATATAGCGTAGCTTGAAACAAATATCATACCCACTATGATGGGAAGTATTTTTGGAGGAGAGAAAAGACACAAGGAAAGAAAATGCAACATTATCACACATGTACACACTTGTTAGCTGCCTGGCTTTCATTATGAATGAGTGGGAACCTCCAGTAACTCATCCACCGTTCACATGCTGCTACAGCCTTTTAAATAGATTAGTGGAGGCTTTGTCTCGCTGTGCTCTTTCTCATCGTCTCTATTCTCTCCTCTAAAACGCTGCTCTTTAGGTGGAGTATCAGCCTGTGAGAGGCAGTGGATGGGGGTTGCCATGACGATCCCAACTTTAACGAACTGCGTCTCCCTTCGTGATTGTGGGTTTAATTGGATATCGCTGAGGAAGAACAAAAACGCAGTTGAGTGGAGTGACATGAATGAAATGAAGCTGTCTGCCTGTCTGACCTAACGTCATGCTGTCTCTCTGTTTGTGTAGTTATGAATGATTAATGATAATTATATAAGAGCTGTAGTACATGAGGTGCATGATGAGCGTTACGGAAGAGCAGGTAGTGATGTCAAGGGAGGGAGAAGGGACTTCCAGAGATTCTTAGCATAAATAAATAACCTAGACTGTAACAGATTCCACAGCATTATTACTGTAAAATCAAGAAATCCTTACTGTACAATATGTACACAGCAATTTCTATATTTTTTTTACAGCATCATTACTGAAAAATGAAGACATGCTATTGTATAAAATGTATACAGTGAGTTGCTGTATACTTATAATTGGTGGGAGAATTTTACAGTAAAAATATAATTAACTTACATTTTAATTCAGTAATTTTTAGCAGGATTATTTATCCAGTCACATAATAATCTTCCTTAACTGCCATAACTCATAATATAACTAGAGATCTATGCTGCATGTAAGAGAAATAGGATAACAATAATAATAAACTCAGAATGATTCATAAAAATTATTACAGCTGTTTATATCAAACGCAAACCTAATCATAACTTATTCAAATAACAGTAACAGAGTGAATGGCAATTATCTACTGTTTATCACAAGTTTAAGTACAGGAGACTTCAGAAAAAACAGAAATTGTTCTACTATCACTGTGTGGTGTTTACTGCCCTCTGGGTAAATCACAACTACACACTACAAACACATGTCACAAGCTACCTGACTGCAAAATCTTTTTCCATTTTGCTGCATTTTTGGTGTGTCTCGCTAAGTTTTGGCTGAACTGAAGTCTCAGCTCTAATGGTCAAGGTTTGCCACTGCTGTAATATCTGTAAACAAGAAACTTGTCCCTGCATTGTATGTAGTACTATACATGTCTGATTATTTCGTAACTAATTCCTCTTTATTTTTCCACTGCAGGAAGACTTGAACATGCAAAAATAAGTACTGTAGTCCAATTGGCGAGTTGGCAACAAAGATAGTTCTATTAAATAGGTTGAAATCCCATTTAACATACGACCTATTGAAGCAAGTTGTCTCCCCCTGCTGCCTCCTCTCCAGACTCAGGGAACAAAGTGAAACTGCAGGAACTCAGGACGAGCACAACATGGTCAACTGACAATAACAAGTGAGGAGGAGTCCTCCACTGTCAGCTGATCAGCTGTTTATAATTCACTGCTCTGAACATACACACTCTGGAGTTGCAGTTCAGTGACTGCCTGTCTTCCTGTCTGCCAGACTCCATTAACATTTTGTTCAATTTAACTGTTGTAAACATTTATGTCTTCTAGAAGATTATTAATGATTTCTTATGACTCATAAAGAGACACTTACTCATAAGTGAACATTCGGCATTCATTTGAACTCTGATTAATGTGAAACAGACAAACAAAACACGTATTCCGGCACAGAATCTCTGATCCGATGATCTCTGATGACATATCATGGTCATATTATGATTTATTACAATAAACATATTACAGATTTCTCCCTTAACTGAACATTTTAATTGCAAGCAATTAGAGCACAACTTTTAAAGTTCTGAAAAAAAAAAAAAAAACAACTTTAAAACATCTCATGTAACAGTTTTCCACAATGTGCTGTTTTAATTTTTTTTCACGGTGAATCACAAGATCAGAAAGATAAACGTTCCTTCCTTTGAAGGGCGGCTTTGGCAAGTTGCAATAACTTCTGTTTACTTGGTCAAATCTACCCAAAACTTTACATATTCAGTAGTAGTACAGGCCTGAACATATGATATGAGTTTTGTCATTGGCAGTGGCCAAATGGCTTGGTCATGCCCTTTAAAGTGCAGCCCTGGTGGCATGTACGGCGCCCGACTTCGCTGTGACTCCCAACAGGTGGCATCCAAAATGGTCAAACGTCAAAAGTCAACTTTTCTGTGACAATAATGTTCAGCATTTTTTCATTAATTCATTACTTTGACCTCTAATTAATGTGAAACAACCAAACTAAAACACTTTGACTTATTTTTTAAAATGTGTTTAAGTATTTAAAATTTCAATGAATTGATGAAATAAATTTAATTTTTGTGATTAAAAAGGTGTCATCATTTTCCAGTATGTAGGTATTCTAGAGTTCTTAATTTATAGTACTAAAATAATACAGCAATGTCTTTTACAGTAATTGAATTAGTGTTGTGATAAAAAACAATACAGCATGCTGAATATTACTGTAATAATAGTTACAGTACTGTGATTATTACTGTAATAACAGTTACAGTACTGTGGCCCTGTGAATAGATTTACAGTACTCATACTGTGAAATGTATTTATAGGAACTTACCAGCTAACACATTTATCATCCACTTGCACATGCTCACATATAAGAGAAATGTTTGATCTATGAATTGATAATTCATTACTGTACTTTTCTCCTCTGCTCTCAAGTGTAATCTTGTGTAAGTTAATTTGGCCAGCAGTGCTTTTGCTCAGCCAGCTTTTCTTTAACATTTGATGGAATCTTTTTGCAGTAATCATGATGTGCAGACTCAGAAGCCCACTGATACACCAGCGATTGTTAAATAATTTAATATGCCCATTCTTTGCAGGCAGACACACAGAAATACACACACACACACAATAAGCGCTGAATCATTCTTCCACATGCAGTCAACAAAATCAGCGAATGCTGCAGGTTTTGACACAGACTCTTTTAAAACAATAGCAAATAACAGTGCAATTAAAGCAGAGTGTTGGTGCTCAGTTCCATGTTCTATTACCACTGGGAGCAAGCACTAAAAATGCAATAAAAGAAACATAAAGGCGTACTGTAATGCTGCAAAAGAGCAGACTGGTAATGGGAAACACACCTAATTAACAAGAACATTCCTGACAGGCACACAAACATTATTGTGAAATGAAAAATATTAATTATCATGCATAAGCAGGTGGGCTTCCTCTATGGTTTTGTGTTGCCTGGTACTGGAGCATTATGTGAGGTTCCAGGATTTGTATAAGAGCTTTGTTTCACAGTGAACAACATACAAAGCCAAGGTAATTCCACTAAAGCTGACCTTGCTATCATTCACCGTATTCACGTTTTCCTCCGGGCTCAGATGTTATTACATTCTATGTCATATAAACATATGAGCATATGAAATTTGAAAAATCGTTCCTATGTCACGGCTTCCCAATTGATCAGCAACTGAAAAGACAGTGATAGAGGGAAAAAAAATTGAAAATTGATAACCCATTAGCTATAGCTAACGTTAGAATTCAGCCACTTCTTAGCTAACGTTACCGTTTTAAAAAGGTGTACATTAATTCTGAAATATCAACATCAGCAATATCAATAATTTATTGCCGACTTTCCTGTTGTTTTGTTATTGTTTTGGCTTGAAATATGGCCTCCATGTTCCCTGGCCATTGTGTTTTAAGTGGCCGATCAATCAATAAGCAGTGACATGATAATGATTTGTCAGACTTTGTATGTTTAAATAACAACCTGAAACAGTATGAAGCAGTACGACCCTATCTTTTTGATAATATTATCTGACCTTCCCACTTCAATGATGTCACAGTGTAACATCCATGTCAGATCAGATGGATGGAGCCAGTGAAGAAACGAGAAGCTGAAATTGTTGCAATGCGATCAAATTTTCTAATTTAAGTTTTAATTGTAGCTGCAGCAGTCTGTCATTCATGATAAGCATTAGTGATAGCTGAGCTCATGAAGTAATTCTTTGTGTCTGAATTTGTAAACCTCATATTAACACTTAACTATGTTGGGATCATACAGACTGGAAAATTCTGATGTTGCAGGAACTCCCAACCAGAAGTACAAAGGAGTGAAAGATGGCAAAGTCAGGTGAGTTGTCAACAGTGTGTCAGTGCTGTCCTCTATTGGCTACAGTGGCTCATTACAGAATTTCTGCAGAAAAAATGGCGACTAGTGGGGAAAAAAAACTGCAGTGACATGGTATTATCACAACTTTAGAAGAATAATGTAGAGTTTATGGTTAAAAAAACTTGATTGAAGTAACAGTTTATACCTAGTACATTTACAGTTTGGTATAATTTTTTTTCTGTCTGTCCTTTTACAGGTATCATTGAGGAGACATAATGTTATTTACAGTGGTGGATTGGTAACTAAGCACATTTACTCGAGTGCTTTACTTTTAGCACAGCTTGGAGGTACTTGTACTTCACATGAGCGTTTTCATTTTCTGCTACTTGGTACTTCTACTCAACTCCAGTGCACAGGTACCTGTTGTTACAAGCTACTTTTCCCCCGCAGAATATTAAGGTAATTATAATAAACAAATAAATGATGATGTACTGTTAAAAGCTAAGATAAATATTCACAACCTACGCAGCAGTACAAAAAAATAATTGAAATGAGCTCCACCTTTTCCAGCTGCAACATTAATAAACAGTGATGAACAAATTAATGCATCAATAATACAATAATATAAATTATTATATATCTTATCTGAAAATGAGTCATTCTACATAATGAGTAGTTTTACTTGTTGTTCTTCAAATAAAGTTGGATGTTAATACTTTTGTACTCTTACTTAAGTAAGACATTGGATCCAGTGCTTTTAACATAGTATTTCTAAACTGTGGTACTGCTACTTTTACTTAAATAAAAGATATGAGCAGGGGCATATTCAGGCTGTCTGAGGGTCAGGGATAAAAAGGAAGGGCACCATATTTATTGCATTTCGTCCACTGTAAGGGCACCCTAGTAAGCATTTTATTATATTTGATCTACAAAAGGGGAATCCAAAACAACACTTTTTTCAAACTTTTTTTTCCAATCCACCACTGTATCTGAGTACTTGAATTCTGTAGGTATGAATTCTTTCTGAATTGTATCTCAGTAAGGTTGTAGGAAAAATCAGTTGCACCCACTAGGTGGCGCTGCTGGTGAAGAATAAAAGACTGCTGCAAGTCAAACTTACAAGAGGCTATTGCGTAACAATTCAGGCAACCAGCAGCTATCTGATTTATCACAATAGTTCAATTATCATACACAATTCATTCTTGTATGTGTATTGTCGCTAGTCTATTGTGTAGTGCAATCAATACGCAGGTATGCAGTGCAGCATGAGCATTTAAATATTTTTCTTATATTTCATTGTCAGTTTTCTGTTTATTCTTCTTGAGGCCTAAGGGCTTTTTTGTCTTTCCTTTTGTCCATGTGCAGCTTGTAAAATGGTTGATCTCTTTCTTTCATGTGTCTAATAAGAGCAGTGAGTGCTGGCAGTGCGGATGCAGGCCTCGCCGTTCACTTTGAACAACCATCACTGGCCTCATTGTACTCGTTTTCTCAAATGCACCCTGCCAAATGCCCCCCTTACGTCACACTTTCTCTCCTTCATGTGTGGAATGCTGTAAATGTGGGAGGGGTGGACACCACATGCAACAATGTTCAGTTCAAAAAATCCAATTTGCCTCGGAAGACTGTAAATCAAGAAACCCCCCACCATCCCCCCCCTCATGTACAAAGTGGGATTGGCTAATGGAGTTCCCTTTCTACATACGATAGGTCAAGATAGAGGGTTATTACGGAGGGCTGGACCGCCATCTCTCCACCCACATTTTCACCATTTTTATTGTCGTCAAAGATAATCTGATGTAAAGATAGGTAACCTCCATAACAGTAACCATTGTCTCCTTTGTTGGTAGCGTACAAATATTGAAAAATGTGATGAGTAGGAAGGCACAATTTCTCTATCTTTTTTTGTTTTCCACGTGCTTTTAAGATTCAAATACGATAATGGTGGAAATTGTGTGTTTCGCAATAACGAGTCTGCAAGTATTTGTCAATTATTTTATGAATGGCTATAATTATTTTGGTTACATAAAAGCTAGACTGACTGTTCTTTAAGAAAAAATAGACACATTTTCAAAATAAGAATGAAATTATTTTTTTCAAACTCCTTATTTAGAACCTCTTTATTTTATATGGGAAATACTAGCCTATTCAGAAACGCAAATTGACAAAAAATAAATCACACGTACAACTATTCAAAATAAAAATTAGACACAATATTGAAAGATTACATGGACCCAAAACAAAAGCCTTATATATTTTGTCTATAATGTTTTAATGCTGATCGATTTATTCGAATTGTTTAGAATTACCTATGTCTTGAACATGATACAGATAATACATGATACTTTTTTGTAATCTCTTTCCATGTTAAAAGGAACACTTTTGACACCAGACATAACCTTTTACGTAGGCTCACAAGTGTACACAAGTGTTCCTAAGACAACTCTTAAAACGAGGAATTTAATACAACGCGTTTAAAAGTTTGTATCAGTAAAGCAGGCTGCTAACATCCACAACAAGCAAATTAACCCAATTTGAATAGAAAAACACATGTACCACAGTCGCAAAAACACACAAAAGAGATTAATACAATGTAGAAAACAGTGAGATTATTGATTTTTTTTTTTTTTATACTGTCCGTTAAATTCTTTACTCATTTCTTAAAAGATATATTGATACATTTGTATGTTTGAACAACATTATAAGTTAATTAAAAAACAACTACATGCACCACGACATTAAAATGCCAAATTTGAGGCCCTCTCAACGATTCCTTAAACATACGACGTATTGTGCTCCAAACGGGTGTCAGACAAGGTCGTGTTTAAAAGGGAACCCTTTATGTGAGAAACCCTCGCGAGATTTGTACGGGTTGTTTATTCATTGTGCACAATTTACCAATTAACAGTGTATTACAACATGACAATGAGGTGATTAAATGCGGGTAGGTTTAGGGACAGATAATACTTGGTTAGGATTACAGAAAGATCATGGTTTGTGTTAAGATGATCACTCTCGCGAGATATTTCACGGGTCTGGGGATCCCTTCTAGACAAGACCGACAGACGAAAGGGAAAGTGGTCAAGCAGTGAAGTCTCTCTTCGGTTTTGTACTCTTTGCTGGATGTGTGCCGTGGATGACAACCGTCCAGCCCGTCGCAACAACAGCAGCAGCAGCGGCGGCAGCGGGCAGCGTATTTATCATCGCAGCAGCAGCCGAGGGGAGTGAAGTGAACCGGAGGAAGGAGAGAGAAAGGATTTACGGACACCGACCAAGCATGGCTACCCAAACGACAGCATCATGCACTGGATCCACTCTGTTGCAGCCAATCAGCGAAATTATCAATCTCCCTCTAGACCAGGTATGATTTTGGATGGAGAAAATATCGATACATTAACCGTCCGAGGTGATAGTATGTTTTTAAACAGCATTGTTAGCTAGCATTGTGCATACATCGTTAGCAGAGGCTGATGATGCGCAGCAAACGTTAGCTTAGCTTTTATACATTGCGGATTTATTTAAGACGAGCGCACAAAACCAATGCTGGTGTTTCACTATCACCATCAGCTAGCCCCCCTGTCAAGCTAACTACACCACAGCTAATGCCTTTTGTCTCTTCCCTTCGATGCCTACAGTCTAATCCAATGGTTCCCAAACTGGGGTCCGAGGACCCCTCAGAGATCATTTGGTCTGCTTGCCATCTGATCACCAGTGTAATCTGGACAAAGTAGTCAAATTTCACCCAACATTCACTATAAGTCAGCCCTAGGAAAGGCAACAATGATCAATTTGCTATGTTGTAACAGTTTTCCCATTGTTAAGAAATAGACAACAAAATCTAGTAATATGTAAGAAAAAAAATTAGCTGTAAAATGGTTTCTTAAAGGGACAGTTCACTTTATAATAAAAAAAATGCATGTTTTTCCTCTTCTTTGTTGTACTAGTTAACCATATAGATTGTTTTGCTGTGAGTTGCTGAGTTTTGTGCTAAAATAATGCGTTTAGGATCTTTTTTTTTTCCTACTGTTTGCCAACCGTATCACTGTGCAAAAGGAAGCATGCATCTACTCATGAACGAGAGGCTGCTGTTTTGACATTGCGGGATGTAAACATTAATGGCATCCTCCTCAGCTGAGCTGTAACATCTTGTCCACAAGTCAATGCATGCAGACAGTTGGCAGACGGTAGAAAGACTCTGGTTCCCACATGAATCTGCTCACAACAAGGTTTGTAAATTATCGTGAGGAACCAGTTCACGATTTGTCGAAGCTGTTGAGTTTTTACAGTGTATTTTTCTGGCATTTCCATGGATGATATCTCCAAAACTCAAACTAAAACAATGTAGATAGATTAATAGCACTAGTGGCTAGAGTTAAAATATGTGTTTTTGATTTTGGTGTGAACTGTTCTTTTAAGATGGACAGGACAGGGAACTTATAGTTTAATCTATTTGGGATGAAATCAGATTCTAATATGGGGATTCAGTGGTTTTTCATTTAACAGCCACCTAAGGCACTATCACGTCTGGAGAAGGCTATGCAATTCATGTTATTTAAACATCAACCAGGTCAAAAAAAGTTTAAAAAAAAACAAAACAAAATATTACTTTGCTGGTCATCACTGCTCATCTGTAATAAGAGAAGGCACCACACCTTTTCTATCAGTCCTCTTACACTTTAATGGAGCACTAAAAGAGGTTGGGAAACCACTGTAGCAGTGGTTAGTCTGGAATTGTGGGTTTATATTAGCGTGTGAGAGTTTTCTGAAGTGGAATACAATGCGATATGCATGCAAATGTTTGCTTTGCCAACGCTTTCACATTCACAGGCACCACACCTACACCATCACACATGCAAAGTACATTTCTATAGCAGTGATTTTTCAGAGCTTACCAGACATAGCCTGTGGTGGTGTGTGGAAGTGTCCAGTCATGTCAGCACGGCTCACTAGCTCAGGGTTTGTAGGACAGGCTTCTGCAGAAAAGCACCAATGTCTTCTCTTTGTTGCTGTCGCCTCAACTGTTGATCGTACTGTGATTTGTGGCTTGTCTGAGGAAAGTTTGAAGCTACAGTGATTTCCTCTTGTTACATTGTGATTTCTATTGTTTTTATGTGGTAGACTCAAGTTTCCATCCAAGTTATTGCATTGATACCTACCACCTAGTAATAAATATTGTAATTAATTTGAACTGTAATCAATGTGAAAAGAGCAAACAATGACACAAGTTATGATTATAGAAATTTCAAATGTTGTCAGAGAAGTAAGTATTTCAACTTAACATGTTTGTTTCATTAATATATTACAGATTTCTTTTAATTGCCACCATCAGTGTCTATATAAGCCCTTCTCATATGCAGGAACAATATTTTTTGTCATAAATTAGCTGTTTTTTTTTTCCTTCTTCTTTTGCTGGCATAGTTTTGCTGTACGATGTTGTCAGCGGCAGAATCACTTATTCTTATCTTTACTCTTTCCCCTTATCAGTTTGAGGTCACATACAGATGAGCCTATTTGCTCCTCATGCCAGGAACCTTGACATGCAGCTTCGAGCTCATGACTCACTCTGCTCTCTCCATTGGGCCTGAGCAAAGCCTTGTTGGACACACCTGACATCATAAGGGTGTGTTTGGTCGGGTGTTTTCATTCTCAGATAGGATCTGGTTTAAGCTAGCATGTTTGAAAAATTGTTGGTGTCTCACCATCGCTTGTATATGAGATTATTTATTATTTAATTCCATGTAAAAATTATTAAGCTACCAAGCCATGTGACTAACCACTAAGTCTTTGTTGTGGTTAAAACATTGTACCTACCTTTTAGCTTTCATACCTGCATGTGCAGACTGGAATGTTTCATATCCCTCTCCACCCTGAAAAGCTCCAGCCTCTGGTAGGAATGCTGTCGGGTGGGAACTCACTTTTTAAAGGATCTGTTCCGCATCATAAACACATTCTCTAAACTTGGAAAGGAGATCAAGTGCCTGCATACTGTGCCTCTCCTCTAATATGTGGAACAATGAGCAGACATCACTTGAACCCCACCGTGCCATTTACTTTGTATTTGTAGTTTGTTATGACAATAAATATTTTAAATAAGTATTTATAATAGTAATTATAATAATTTAATTCTAACTGGTTGGCAGAAAACCTTATTATTATGGAATTCATTGATTAGTTGTCAACGATTAAGTAAACTGAATGTCTTTGGGTTGGAGAAAACAAGGCATTTGAGGATGTCACATTGGGCTTTGGGAAATAGTGATCAACATTTTCAACATTTTATGGACCAAGTAACCAATTGATCAGTCAAGAACATGATCAACAGATTAATCCACAATGAAAATAATCGTTAGTTGCAGCCCTAAAATATTTCTATTTTCTATTCTATTATAATTATAATAATGTATTTGTAACTCTTTTTTATCCTTTTATTCCCATTTTGAACTGTTTATTCTCGTTTTTATTCCATCATTCTTATTTTTCATTCTTTTATCTTGTTTTTAGTTGCTGCTGGTCTCTGAGAATTTCCTTGTCATAAAAGTGCTCTCTAAAAGCACATACAGCCAAAGCTTATGCGAGATCAAACTTGTGTTTTGATTAAGTCACTGGCGCTGCATGTATAGAGCATAGAGCTGCAACAGCAAGTGTTTTCTATAATTTGTTTAACCCTGGGACCACAATTATCAAACGTAATAGTAATTTTTAACCTTTCCACAGCTTGTTTTACGCACAGGTTCCATGCTCTTTACCTTAGTTCCATAGTAGTGTAGACAAAAGAAGTCTGGCAATTGAAGAGTAGGAAATGAGAAGTCACCCACTGTTGTGTATTTGTTTATTGAAATATTTGTATTGACTCTTGGAGTTGTGTGCCTCTGGCTATTCTGAGTCGTTTCACTCTATTTGAATGAATCCTGGATGAGTGAGAGAGATTGGCATCGTACAAATGGAACATATAATCACTGGCTATCACTGCCCACACTACTTTGTTGGACAGGTGTCACCCTTGGGACAATGTGGTTTGTTAGCTTCCTGCCAACTGGGTGCCCTACTGTGCCAGGGCCGCTGTCAACACCACGCAAAATCAATAGAGCCACTCAGATACAGTATGATCCGAGTGGCCCACAGACACTGACACTCATTTTTATGAAGCTGCCACAGTGTGCCACCTCACTGTATGTTGTTAGGACTGTATGTATCCCATGGGAGAGACAGGCCTCTGCACTGGCCTGTGTCTGAGCTATAATGGGAGCAGTGAAATCTGAACTGACACTTGGCTTCTCTATGCTTCTCTGCCTTTCTTTTTTATCTCTCTATCATACACAGCCTGTCCCCTCACACAAACATGCTGTTACTACTTTGACTAATTCCTCCTACTGCATTTTGGTGCACCCACACAAACACTATGTTCACCCACTCTGGTTCAGGGGGCTCCTCTGGTATGAAAAATGTGATTGAAAGCCTCAAATTACACATTCAAGCTGTGTCTGTCCCAGATTTGGTTGTATTTAGCAGTTTTGAATCTGCTTGTCATAAACCTTGAGTGGAGCGAAGGCCACATCCAGTATGAAGTGATGCTCTTTGCTCTTGAAGACACTGACCTGACAGTGTTCATCAAGAAAATCCTTGACATTTTACGGCATCTCATTTTGAGCCCCTCCCCACCACCCCGACCTGAAACATCCATCTTATGTCCACTGGACCTGCAACCCATTTCTTTAGTACAAAAGATAACCTTTTAGTTTAGTTCTCTCTTAGATCACCTCATTGCGCAGATTCTTTCACTGCTGTTATTGATCTTCAGATGCTATCGCAGTCTATTCAGGACTTCAAGGGATAGTTTGGATTATTTCAAGTGTGGTTGTATGAGGCACTTATTCATAGTCAGTGTATTACCTACAATAGATGGTAGTCGACATGCATCCAGTTTGGAGAAGCAGAGAGGAGTACCGGTGCAACAAGTTAAGCAATGACCTGCTATGAACAGGGTCAGCAGCAAAATGTGCTTTACTTTGAATGTATGCTATATTTAGAATATTTTCACTGCTTTATCTTACTGCCAGGCAGCCTTTTCTGATAGTAGGCCTAATATTGCTCTCTCCAAACCAACCAACTGGCGAAATCAGTAATTTTACCTCGCAGAACACAGGAGTTGCTGGTCTACTGCTGCCTTGGACGGTTAATTTGTTTGTATTATTGGGTGGCTGCAGTGCCTGTAAAAGATTAGATTGGATAGGGATGAGATCCACATTCTACTAATTCTGATCAGATTCTGCTATATGAAATTGGCTATTTGCTGATACCAGCACTCTTTTTATCTTGATATTTTATTGTTATTATTATCATTGTTATTATTATTTTTTAATAGAAGTAGGATCACACAAGGGATTTAACCTCTTAACTTATACTGTCCTGTCGAAAAGTGGCTGAAGTGCAGTTTTGTTGCTGATTCTGTCCATAGCACATTGCCTAGCTTCGATGCCGGTACTCCTCTCTGCTGCTCCAAATTTGGGGTGTGTCAACCACTATCTACTGTATGTAATACACTATCGATAAGTACTTCATACAACCCCACTTCAAATAATCCAAACCATCCATTTAGCATTTGATGCTGTCCATTCACATAACGAAGCAGAGCTGCCTTGCAGATTGCAGTTTTAGGCGCAGCTTGTAACTGAATCAGGTCCAATCTCTTGAACGCTTGCTGTCAAAGTCGATGATGCATGTCAGTATCACTCCAGTGTGGTTTTTCATGCTGATGGTGTCATTTCAGACCCAGTTTTGTTTTCCTTCAATAATGCATCCAAGAGGCCGTGATAGCATCATAAAGGACAATATCTAGTGTCAGTCTGAAATTCGGACCAGTTGACTCATAAAAAGCCTCATAAGAGCCCCGCTGTCATCAAGTGTTGGGTTGTTCCAAACATAAATAAATAGTCCCGTTAGGTGACTCAAGTGGTCCTTCTGAAATGTAAGACTCCATGCAACTGAAACGTCAGCATGCGTTTATTTATTTATTATTGATCTCAAAAGGTTAATTTACTCTGAGAATGGACTTTAGTAACTCTGTAGGTCGTAGCATCAGCTGTGAAGTCCACACACGGCTGCAGCTGTTTCAATATGCAGCAGCTGGACCCCTGATGAATCCCTCCACTGGCTTTTTCCACACGTACAGTATACAATGAACCCTATCAACTTGCTGTTTGTTTATGCAGTCCTTCATTGTTTAGCATCCTCATATATTTATTATTCCATGTCCTTACAATACAAGCAGGTCCTGCTGTTTTTGTTTCATACAGACTAAAACTTGAGAGTAAGTGACCTATACATGCCCTTCTATATTGTGACTTTAGATTGTGTCATCTTCGTTGTGTTAGACGCTCTTGGTAGAGGTGGTTTTGATTTGATGGAGTTTACTGAGGCTTGCATCCAGCAGGTTGACAGCACTGCTGTCAACAGGATGTCTCTCAAGAACATGGCAATGTGGAAATTTCCACCTGCACCGTGTTGTGTGTGTGTAATAATGTTTTTAACCTTGAAATGTAAGGTTTCTCTTGTTGACAGGGTTATTCCTATGACATAATTATAAAAGGTAAATATTTAGTATTTGGATCAGTAGAGATTTTGGATGATGCAATGTTTTTAGTGTCAGCAGTGGCCTTAAAAACAGGACAGCAAGAGCTGCATATATACAAGTGCAGATATAGCCTGTCAGCTGATTATTGTTGGCAAGAATGTGTTGGTTCTTGAGGCTATATTAGACATATACATTTATAACGCTTGATACACTGTAAAAAATAAACTTGTTTTAATTTTAAAAAAGTTAGTGTCCAGGCTGCCTTCAAATATTGACTGAATTTGAAAAGACAAGTTGAGGTAATTTTGTCATGATTCAAAACAAATGAACTTTTCTTGTTAAATAACTTTTATATTAAAGCTACTCCAAGGTGGTTTTAACTGGTTATGAAACAGTCTCAATTTAACACTGATGCCTCTGTATGACCAGTACAAGCAAAAGCAAATAAGACCATCAGTGAGAAGATTGGCTTTTGCTGTTTACTGTAGTTATTCTTAATGCCTTCCACCAGGATTCTCTGTGAAATCAGGTTAAACAAGGCTGTGTTTACATTTCCCGAGGCAAACTTACAATGTGAGTAGTACATTAGCCAGTTAAAAAGAAGCAGACTTTTATTCAGACAATGTTATTTTTGATGTTATGCAGTGAAAATGCTACCAGTTTTTGTCCACAGGATCCTCCAAATTCAAGAAAATAGAAAAGTTTCTTGTAGTATTTATTTCTTGTAGTATCTAAGCTATTAAAATATTAATAAGACATAACGTTGAGCCAACACTGGTGGCAACAACTCACTGGTGGAAAATAAATTTAATTTCCTTTTACATTTTTACAGTTTTAAAAAGTTGCTTCTTCATTTACACAAACTATAAGCATTTACAAAGATTATCTTACCTTTCTAACAATGCATGCTGAGAAGTTTTCTAATATGATAATCCTACTTATTTAGAAACTTAATTTATGAGTTGATTGAACTCTGTCCAATACATTCATTCAACTCATAATTACAAGCCAAAAGACTTCAAGTTAGAAGTTGTTTTCAGTTTTCTGCAAATAAATGCTAGAAATTTTAATTAACTGTAATTAATTTTAATACTAAAACTTATATCTTTACATTACATTAATGAGAAAATATTAGTTGATTCCACTAAATTCCAGTATGATGGTGTGCAGTGGCTAACACATTGCTCTGACACATATCCCATGATTATTTGACAAAACAATAGAAAACATAATTTTCACCTTTGCTGTTTTATCTCAGAAAAGAAAAACTTTAATGGCTCTATTGAAAAATATACTGGTTCTGTAGCTCATCGATCATTTTAATGTCTGGTGTATAGATGCAGTCCTATAGCTCCCAGCTCGCAGTGTACAGGCGATGCTGTCGTGTGTCCTGTGGTCACAAAAGGCTTGCTGCACAGCTGTACAATCGGCCCTCTGTTTATGTGACATATTGGATTGCAGTTTGTCACAGTCAACGGCCACGTCTTCTATCACGATAACAAGCCTCCTTTTGTTGTTACTGCTGCATTTTCCACCAGGCTATTGTACTGTATGCCTCTGAGCCCACACACTGCTGAGGGCTTGACTCCTGGCTTTCTTTTTATCTACTGACAAATCCCTGCTATCAGGGACACTATTCTAACACTATAACATAGCGAATGGCTCGGTTAAAATAAGTTTAACTGGTAAAAGTTTGAAATAAGCAGTCAAAAATAGGCACATGTAAGCTATACATTATATCTCAGGATTTCTGTAAAACAATCACAGCGTTTATCTCATTATCACTAATATTACTTTTAATGAGAGGATTTTTGAAGTGCTGGTAAGGTTTTAAGGAGCTTTGCTTGAAGAATCTCAGCTTTGCTTCCCACTAAGGTCCCCTGCTGCTGACTGAGTCTCCGAAGCCTCCAGGCCCAGGACCGCCGGTCTTACTTTTAAACCCTCGGGTCTCGTCAGAGTTTCTCTACCTCCCCCTTGTCTTTAATTGGCTGCCCTCCGGGGAGTCTTATCCCTCCAATTGATTTCTTTCCCCTCGGCTCTTCCTAATGGAGTGCTGCTGGCTGCTGCTGCTATTATGGTGCACAGTCAACATAAGCATGTGTGATTACTCCTGGGGAATATGGAAAGACTCAGCCATGTTGTTAACATTAGTGGGCACTTGACAACAAGCACAAACAGGCAGGTCTTCACAAAGGCGCCTCGAAGTTTATCATCAGGTGTTTAACAAGGCATTTAATCCAGAGAACTGACTATGGAAGAAAAGTCAGTGGTACTGTCAGTTAACCTCCACTGACTGAGATTCATTACATAATATTAGAGTAGATACATTTGTTGTACTTTAGACTGATAAGTTGACCTCTTGTGGCTCATTTTAAAGCATTAGATTTTTATAAATGCAAACTTGATAGTGTTTCAGTATTCATAATTTTGCCTTATTCCTCACTGAGTCTGCTACTTCCTGAAGTCCTGATGTCCCATCTGGCCTAACTTTTCTTCCACCAGCTTCTGTAAAGCACAGCAATCTCTTTTTCCTCTCCTCTGAAAAAAAAATGAAGCATGTCCTTGAGGTTTACTTTACATACTCTCAGGGACACCAATATTTTTCAGCACTGGCACCATGTGCCAATAAGCCCCTAAATTTGGTACATTGTTGGTGGCCTGAATGTGAACTTATATAAAAACAACAAACAAATGGTAAATTAATTCAACTTAAAACAGCCTTCTTTAACACTTGTTGTCCACTTTTCTCATAAATTTTGATATGGTGCTTTCTAAAGGCATTGTTTCCGATGACAAAGGAACTAGACTTCTTGGCTAAGTGAAGAAACTGACGGCTCACACTCTAGTACATTACATGTACATTACATCCTTAGATTTGTCATATTCTAGCCTCTGGAACTCTTGAAAATTACTGTTCTTGTCTAAATATATATTGAGTGAGCCACATTTTTTAGCTATTAGCGTCATTACAAATGTCAATGAGATTTTGAGTGAGATTTTGTTACTCCTGAAACAGAGGCTGAAAGCTCCACTTCCCCTTCAGCTCTCTGGATTTACCTTGTCCATTTCCGGTGTTGTTAGGGTTAAACCATGCTGAGGACAGTCTTGGGTGTGGTTTCATTTCCTACACTAGCAATAAATGTAGTCATGCTATTGTAAAGCTATTATACTAAAAGCATCAATAAAACATCAAACAGGGCCTGTTTTATATTATTAGTATTATGGTATGAAGTGGTTTCTGTATCTTTTACAAGTGCTTTTTCCCTTGTGATGCAACAAATCATACAGGCAGGATGTCTTACTGTAGGTATAGATGGGAAATCTGTGCATCTGTCATTCCTCTTCACTCTGAAGTACTTGGATCAAAAGCGGATGTCCACATGACTCAGCTTACTAACTCATTAGTTCCACTGGTAATGGTGTGGTGCTGTGAGGGTGGATTGGGTTTCTGTGCTAAAAAAGGCTGCACTCTAGGCTCAGAGCATCAGTTTAATGTTTGCATAGCACAGAGAATATATTTTCAGGGAGTCACTGTAACAGCTTCAAATTACAGGCCAAGCAGCTACACATAGCTGATGTTGTAGACTACTGATGAAAGCAAACAGGCAAGCCCAGCTTTGAAGGTTTCCCTCTGGATGTGACAGAGCCCTCACAGTTCATATGCATGTATTTCTTACTTTGATTGTTGTCAGTCTGTCTCAAAGGTACAGGACAATCTGCCGCCTACAGTTTCTCTACTCTTAGGTTCTGTGCAACAGCTGTCGGTCTCTGGTTCATTCACCGTGCTTGGTCAGAAGTCCAATGGGATGAAGGAGATCTATCCAATGTAAATGAGAAGATATGAATATTTATTAGTGTGACTTTGCACCGTCACTTGTAACCCCACTGAGGTAAGCCAATAAGGGCATTCATCTGATTCACCTTCACAGCAACAGATAGACTCTGACACATTCACCAAGCCTCTGTCACCTCACTTTTCAGTGGCTCTACGCTCCAATAAATAGTCAGTCTGAGTATTGATCAGCCTTAACTACAAGTTGCGCTGTCATCTGAAAAGTTCGAGATGTTTACTCGTCTGCATCTTCTGCCATCGATTCCCTTGAACTGGATCAGCTGTGCAACAAATGGCTGTATAATCAGTGCTTAAAGGATATACCACACATTTGAAGGTGTTACATGGGTCCTCTTTATAGGGTGTGATAAAAATCACTAACATTTAGTTCAGGGGTTCTCAAAGTTTTGATGACTGAGGGCCAATTTATAGACGCACAGGGAAACCCATAAACTTGTTGAAAGATTTGTAATTGGTCTCATGATGGCTTAAAGGGAGAGTTCGTATTATTGGAAATGGGGTTGTATGAGGTACTGAGGTAGTCAGTGTATTAGCTACAGTAGATGCCAGTTGGCACACCCCCAGTGAGCAGCATAGCTGACAGGGTCAGCAACAAAATGTATTTCAGCCACTAAAAAAAGTCCACCTATAATCAATATCAGAGAATATTTTCACTGCTTTACCCTGCCTTCAGACAGCCTTTTCTGATTGGAAACTGCAGTTCGGAAGATATTCTAAATATAGCATTTACTTAAACTGAATTGATTTTATTTTTTAGGGGCAACTTTTACTGTGGCTAATACACAGACTTTTGTATAAATTTGTAAATTAAAATGAATTAAATGCTACATGTTCTTCTGGCAAACAAAGTTGATGACACTGGTGACATATCTGAACAGTACCATATTACAACCACACAACTTTCACCCAACCAGCAAATGTCAGTTATTTAACATTCTTATGTAACATTAGCCTAGCATTTACAGTCTTTTGTACCATTATAGAAAAACCTGCCTTTTGTGCCATGCTCAGTTCTGATACTTGAGTATTGTTTTGAAGTGTTGAGCACCTGACTTTGAGTGTATTTTTATTGTGAATTACACAATTATAAAGCTTACGGTCTCTGCTGTAGATGTTAACTCTTACAGTTGGAGATCTGAGTACCTGACTGCAGTTTCTTGCCAAATGACTTCAGTCATTTGTAAAGATCTGTTGTTTACAGCACACAATTGAGGACTTTTGCATATACAGCGCTGTATCATAGCAACTGACTACTGATTTATTTTTTCATCTAGGTAGTGGTTGCCAGTGCTTGAAATATTGTGTGTCTTTTCTCTGGAATCAATGTCTTTTCCCCTCTACACGCTTATAATTGTTATTAAGTCATAAGTCAGGCGCTACTCTTTCAGGGCTTGTGCAGGCTGTTAAGTCCATTTGGCTCTGTGGGCTCTGTTCACTGTGATCCTAACTGAGCTAATGAACAGATAAAATGCCTTTGAAACACTCTGGTAATACTGACCTTTAGGTGGGATAGAGCAGAATTAGTGCTTCCAATGGGATGTTTGTACTGTTGAGGACTGGAGCTTCTGAAACGCTGCAGTGCACTGTGCTGCATTGTTTGCTCTTTACTATTTGTCTAATGGCTTGGTCAGACTGCCAGCTCAAATATGTTTTTTTTTTTGGCATATTCAGATTAATTTTAGAAAATCTGGACAGCAAAAAAAGCAGAAAATAGTGTATTTTATGTCTGCATCTGCTAGTGGGCCATCACAATAAGAAAATATGTTACTTTCACAACAAGATAGATTTAATGTTCTCTGAAATTAGGTGGAATAAATATGTACATAATAGTCTGAAAAATAAAGGATATCGGCAAAAATCCAATATCATGCATCTCTAGACCCAATTTCTCATCTTCTGCATGTCACCAGTGTTTATTGACTACAGTGTTACCATTGCAGACCCATGCAGATAGGTTGGTGATGTCTAGGCACACAAATCCAATCTGATAACTTGTGAATCAAAGTGGAAACAGTCTTTTAAAGATATTATTTGAGAAACAAATCTGATTTGTCTGCATTCTGAACAAAGCCCAAGTATCTTCTTGTGTCTTATGACTTGCAAACCTCATGCTTCCTCTAGAAGTGTCATACAGGCAGTTGTTTGAGAGCTACTAATGTGCTGATATATTGGCCAAAAAAGGCCTTTCTGCCATATCTGTCCAGCTCTTGTGGATGTAATGAATGTGGTGTAATAGTTCCCAAGAGGGCTCAATATTCATTAATAATGGTTATATATTTGGTGGGAGTTCTTGCCTCTGGGTTTAGATCACAGAATGACAGGAATTAAGCCCAGTAGAAAAGGGACATAGTGTTCTGTGATGATTGATTTCCATTTTTTTATATAAGAAGTTGAAAATAGGCACTTCACTCTATCATTTTTCCACCAGTCCTTTATAGACCACCTACTTTCCCAGTGTTTCTCACTAAACTCACTGCTCAGACCTAAAGTTCATTTATGAAATGTGCAGGCTGTCAGTTACAAGTATGAATAAAAGATGGGGGGATCATCTTTGGTTTCAGGTGATGTTTATGAGATTACAAGTTGTACTTATTATTTGAGGCTGAACAGTTTCAAAGTTGGTTCACTGAAGGAAGACTCACCATGCATGGTCACACAACCTCTGTCTTTATATGTTCAATGTTGAGGAACCACAGCTGTGGCTCAATGTTCAAACATCAGGGTGGTGATTAAAGTTTGGTTTGTTCATGAGTAAATGGATTTTCCTTCAGAAGCTCTGTGTGAATGAAACGGGGTGAGCCGAGCAGGCAGTAGCCCAGTAATTTTGCCCTTGGTCAAGAATTCACTCTGACTCACTGCATTGGCCTCTCACACAGCATCCGCTGTCTACCATCAACCGCTGTCTACCATCAAAAGTCCACCAAAAATTCCTCCTTAAAAATGGCTATCTAAAAAGTATCTTGCTTGTCTTTTTTGTTTCTTTTGGTAGATTGATGTGTTTTTCTGGACATATGTAGATGTGACTTCACCTTGAAATGGCAGCATATATGTAAACATTTGATTTTTAGTCCCTAACATGAAAAGCAACAGCTTCTTTCTAGACTAATTACTCTGTTCCAGTGTTCAACAATCATACACAATGCACAGCACAATGAAAGCTTCAATAGTCTGCAATGCCAGGCCAAGACAAGTTGGTAGTATGTAATATATATATTTATAGTAATCATCTTGATGCAGCATATTCAGTTATGTTCCTTGTGGCTTGTTCAAAAGACATTTTTGAGAAATGCAACCATAAAATCTGCTTGACGTTATTAAATATTTCAAATTAATAATAATAAAAACAAAGACAGGCAGTTATTGATATCTTTACTTTGTTAATTTTTTGGTTATCTGCAAATTTGTTATAAGCTGAACTCTACAGACTGCTAACATACAGTGTTCTGAGCCAGCTGGGCACAGTTGTGGACATGAGACCTGGATGAATGGATCAGTGTCCCTCTATTGCACTCCATTACACATTTCTGGAGTATGTTTTCACGTTGTAATTTTCACTGACACTATACATATGGCAAGTCCAGGATTACTCCAAAATGGTCCACATTTTCTACTAAGAATACCTACAGAAGTGTAGTATTTTGTGACACAAGTGGTGAACTTGCAGATTGCAAACAACTTGTCTCATTCTCCCCTCACAAATGTGTGGGACATGTTGGACATGTGCTTATCTGCTCATTAAGCTAACAGTTCATTGTGGATATTGTGAACAATGCTAAGCATTCCCAGAGACTTAGTCAGTCTAATGATGATCTTACTCAGGTAAAATTCTGGACAGTTATCGGCAGTTTTAGCTGAGAGACATGTCCACTACAGTGGTGGCTGACGCACACAGGTGCCCTTGGTAAGCGGGATAAAGGAAAAATAGACTTCATCATGACCAGAGTCATTTGACACAAGTTCACTCTGTTCCAAGTAATGTTATTCATCTTCAGAGTGTGAAAAGGGACCGTTCACTTTGTCTGTTCAGAGACACTATGACATTCATTGTCTTATTCAGCTTTAAGCCTATTCAGTGAGACATTCATTTGGGTGACATGTTACTTCAGAAAAACTTCTGCAAGTGGTTCACATTTGCTTTGTTGCAGACGTTTCTTTGTAACTGCCCTTCATGTGGTTGTCTGCCAATTAAGTTTGCAGTTCAACATGGCTGTTGTTGCTCAGTGCTTTAAGAGATTCAGACATAAGCAAAACTAAGATGAAAAACTAAGCTAGTGATTTATCATGATTAATCACAGCCTATTCTTGTGATTAAATCAAAGATTTTTTTTTAATCAATTCACCACAACTATTTCATATAGTCCGTCTATTACAGCCAGCCCTTTGAGTGCAACCTTAATGCTGATGTGGCCCAGGAATAATTTGACACCCATGGTACCTAAAAAACCTGCAGAAACACAAAAGGCCATATCTAGAGCCAGTTTTAGGTTTGTCCATTCTGGACTGCTGTAGAAACAAGGCATGGCGACATGGTGGCCTCCATAGAAGGGGATCCGTGCCCTCTGTAGATAATCAACTCATTTTAATGTAATGAAAACAGTGATTCTTGTTTTCTGATGTTAATACACTAATGAAAACATACCCATGAATATTTTATTCCATTCTTACCATACTCTGCCAATAGATCCCCCTAAATCTCATACACTGGACCTTTTAAAATGCATCTTTCTCCCTGTGTCTGTGTGCTAGTAAGTCATAATATAAATCAAATGGCTGCACCACTGGCAGTTGTTTACTAAGAGTTATGTGCATATCAAAAGAGGCTGTCAAACAATGCTCCCGGCTTCTGTTTTAATGCATTCACATTACTCAGCACTGTGGAACAGACATGCATCCACAGGCAGCATGAATATATCTCATAGATGACATAATCAGTGAGCAGTAATTCCATCAGTTCATTAGATTATCTGCTGCAAAACACTTTGATTTCTTACAAATATTTCTCTCTCTGTTTGTCTCTCTGTAATGTTGCTTGTATAAGTTCTATGGCAGGAGTTACACATATCAAAAAGGTTAAAGTGGTGTCAAAGTTATGTGAGCAGAGGGACAGTAGAAAAAGATAAAGGAACCTAGAGAGAGACATGTTTGCACTCTGGGGAACACAGACAATAGTTGCCACTTTGAGTCTGCAGGGCCCACACATGACTTTTTCTATAGAGTGTTGACTAATTATGTATACAAGGCTTTTTCTTTCCTCCCTTCTGTACTTCTGTTGCTCTGCATTTGTTTTTGCACTGACATGGTAACATACTGTATATACAATAGCTTGAGTACATCAAGCCAGCGTCTCTCATCACTGTGTAATAGTATCCTACTGTACTATTATTATTTCATCCTTACATTTTCCTGTCGGTCGCTCGGAGCTCGGATGATGTTTCTGACCAAAAGCAGACCTGTAATTTTTTGCTTGGGTCAGTCTTATGTGTTTCAAGAAAGGAACTACACACTCTCTCTCTCTCACACACACACACACACACACAAACACACACACACACACACACACACACACACATTGTGTGCATGGTTCTGGCCCAGTGCTGCTGGCTGCCTTGTGGGGAATGGTTGATTGTTTGGCTATTAATAGCCTGCCTGACCGTAGAGCCTGACTGGGATCTGAGGATCAGCTCAGAGAGGAGAGCGCCACACTGCAGGCTTCAACACTGCGTTTGTATCAGTACAGGCTTCCTTTGTGCTCTTCCTGTCTGTGTGGCACTTTATTCTAGCATCTATGCGCATATTTAGTCTTTATGATAGTAGTAAAAGTCTTAAAACATGGGCTTTGTTATATATTTAAAGTGAAACTTCACACCCAGGTCTGAGCCTCGCTCCACCCACTGTATAATTTTTGAAAAAATGATAAAATTTTTGGGAAAGGGCTGAGGAGGGGGTGGGTTGGGGGTGTACAGGACAGTCATTGTAGAGGGTGTGGCCTTGGGTCAACAACACTGACCGGAGAGACTGAACACCGCTTGGTGTAGCAGAGGTAGTAGTCTTCAGAGCTAACCAACCATTGACAGCTGCTGTTCGACTGTCTGTGTCTGCAGAATAATACTGAACACACAGAGAATCGCTGGAGACATAGAGTCCAATGGAGCTTTGACAGTCACTAGAAACACATTTGTGGCAAAAGTGGTGTACTTGTGTTGTAGTTAGCTTGCAGCTCAGAGAGGCTGCTCTCCCATGTGTGTGTGCAGGGGAGAGTCACTACTTTGCAATAGCCCTGCTGTTGCAGTCTAATGGAGCTTCTACAGCTGTGAAAAGCACCAACACTGAAAAATACTAGAGGATTAACAAAAAATAAGGGTTTTTCTAAAATCTAAATTCTAAAATAGGTTTTTCCACACTACAGCAACAACATAAACAAATGTTGTGTAGGTGATGATGAAAGTGTACTTGGGTACACATAACATTATTAATGTGAAAGTTGAGCAGTGGGAAGTGGTAAGGGGCGGCAGTCATACTCAGGCATGGTACAAAGCGATCATACCTAATGAAGGTGTCGTTTTGTGCATTATCAACCCATGAAATGCTGATTTTTATAAATTTATTAAGGAATGTAAATATCAACACCAGCATTGATGTCACAGTACAACAATATAAGTTACATTGCAATTCAATAAACACGTTTAATTGTGCAGTAGCTCTTTAGAGCCTTAGTTC
The DNA here is from genome assembly GCF_056507025.1 of Lutjanus erythropterus. Lineage (NCBI taxonomy): Eukaryota > Metazoa > Chordata > Actinopteri > Lutjaniformes > Lutjanidae > Lutjanus > Lutjanus erythropterus. The sequence goes on from NC_139334.1 coordinate 13,493,235, forward strand.
TCTATCTTCAGACATCTACAGTTTTCTTCAGCAGACAAGCTTGTGACTTGACTTAAGGTGAAGAATTTGTCAAAGTGTCAAACTTATCTTTCTTTGATTTCTGTGTGTGTGCACGAATGTGTTTTTGTGAGTGGGCAGAGGGGGCACCGCCAGTGGCATGATACAAGTCAAAGCTCTGTTGTATTGCTGCTAAGAACAAGAATACTGTTGTTCCCATACTGTCAGCATGATCTAGTTGCACAGATTCACACGCACACACACACGCACACACGCACACACGCACACACACACACACACACACACACACACACACACACACACACACACACACACACACACACACACACACACACACACAATACACAGTCAGTTTGCCTCCAGGAGCCATGACCAATTGTCTCACATAAATTTGGCCCGAACTAAAGTAGTCATGATGTTGCCCTTGCCTCTGTCTGGCTGCAGACGTGTGTATATGCACGTGTTTGTTTGTGAGTGTGTGGTTGCATATGGAAGAACACTTGGCAGACAGGATGGGGCTGAATGGCAGTGCAAGGAGTGCCATTATGTACAATTACCAGTTGGGTTTTTTCACTACATTCTCCTATCCAGATTTTAGATTGATGACTAAATTTGTTGCTTCATAAACAGTACAAGTATTAGTTTGTCCTTGGATGATATTCTACACTTTTCCTACATTTTGCAGCCTATTTTTTGTCTCTCTTTCTCCCTCTTTGCTCCATCCACACCCTTTGTAACATTTGCTAACACCCTTATCATCAGCTGTTTTTAATCCTCTGTGAGAATTAGATGCCAATTGTCCCTCCATCACCCACCTATCATGGAAACTGCTGACAACACGTAGTTTATGTATGTGCTACAGTACTCTCTAAGGAGGATCAGGACAGTGTATGTGTAGTAGTATACCATATATGTTCCCCCAGTCACTTTTTCCATAGACTGTGACACTAGTTGAGTTTAACTTCGAGGCTCTGATTTGTTCCCCACACTCTGGCACAGTACATCTGCATGAGTCATTGTGAACTACAGCTGATGGAAATGGAATGAGACTGTGCAGAACAAAACTGTAGCGTCACATAGGCTGCATGGGGGGGGGTGATAGTTGGGGTGGGTAGTGACTTAATGACATGGAAAAAAGGGTTTTATGCTAATGACTGTCTAAATTTATCCACACTTGGTGTAGACACACACAAACAGATGGAGCCACACACACACACACACACACACACACACACACACACACACACACACACACACACACATACACACGTGTGCACAGACAGGAACCCACCAGTCGCTGTGAGTAAGGCTCAGATTGGGAGGAGGCATATACTGCTCTCTGCTTAAGGAACTATTTTAGTCTCTGGGTGCTAAACGTGGACCATGCACAGAGAGGAGAGAGAGGAGTGCTATTTATGAAAAGTGATATTACCCCAGTCGTTTGTGTGTGTGTGTGGGCTCATTGAAGGAGTGAAAGTCATTACCCAAGCAAAGAGCTCTCCCTGGGGAAAGGTGTCCAGTACCTCCTGAGAGCAGCAAGTCAGACTCAACAAGCCAGTTTTATTGAGATGCTTATCTGTCTCAGTGGTCCATGGGAACCTTATGCACTGCATTTTCTCTGGCCTCACACAGACAATAACAATGAAGGTTAGAAGGTGTCAGTAGACAGGTTAGTTAGACTGGATGGGAGTTTTGGCATATTGCTGTTGTTTGGAGTCTGTTCCTAAGATGAATTTCCATCATGACATTTTATGTGCATTTTTAAGTATGACATTAGAAAAGATTGAGGAAACAGTAAAAAAAATTTTGGTATTCATGCGCGTTTGTTAACTACAACTTTTGGGCAGATTGCTGTGGACTGACTTCCCCCTGACTTTTCAGCTACTGCCACCAGCAAGTCAAAGGTTTCATTTTTATTCACTTATTCTTATTCATTCGACAGCTTGACATCCAGTGATGGGTTGACACAAAACTTTGTACAGGTATTCATGGTTCCCAGATGATTTATTTATCCCCATGACTTTGCCAGTCCCTTGACTTTTCCTGTAGTACCACCATCAGGTGAACTATTTTTGGTTTGGAGTGAAATATTGTGGATCTTTTCCAAATGCATTCTGGGACATGTAGTTTATGGACACTACTTCCATAACATGGCACAGAATTATATTGCACAAATTATTTCTTTGCAAACTCTCAAGGCCAGAGTTTGACATATGTGGTCTAAACTATGATTAACATGGTAATCATACTGGCTAACATCAGCGTATTAGCGCGACTTATTACAGCGACTGCAATTATTGAAAAAAAGCTCTTAGAAGTGTGTTGTTCTTTAAGGAGCTCCCTGGTAGGCAGTTCTCCCAGGGAGTTCCCAGAACTGTTTGTTCCGAAAAACGTGTGAACGTGTTATCATACTGACATTAGCATGTAGCTCAAAACATAGCTGTGCCAGTACAGCTCACAGAGCTGCTGGCATGGATGCAGATTGTTGGTCTTTTTTAGAAAGGGAAAGAGGGAAAGCTATGCCCTGAGGACAAATGACTCGCCATCCATCTGTTCCCTCCTGTGCCATCACTCCTTTCTTTCTTCACAACCTCACTGCCTGGCTTCAACATGACACCTCCATCTCTAGCTGATAAGTTAGATTTGAACACAAGTGTTGAGAGAAGGAGAGAAATGTTATAAAGTTCCTTTTATAAACTTTATAGTAAAAACATGATCGTGGGTGAAGCACTTCTTTTGGTGCTATTTCAGGACCGAGATGGAGGAAAACTGTGGGGTGAAGAAGTTAAAAAGAGAAACAGAAAGTGAGTGAGAGACATGGAAAGTGGGGTGAGAATGACGCGAACAGGCGAAGTGTGCTCGCCCTGAGGGCCTTAATGTTACCCCCCCTCACACATACACAGACGGAGAGACATGCACCCTGTATTTCACTCAACAATGAGCTTCAGGAAGCTGGCTTATCTCTGTCTTCCACTGCATCCACAATGACTTCCTCCCTCCCCCTCAGCTTCTTTCCCTCTGCCAGTCTGTGTGTCAGTCCATAATGTAGCTTCTTAAAGCTGAGCTGAGTCTTGTGCCACAGCTGCCAGGAGGAGCTGCCTGATAGCTCATTGCCCTTATGTGCTAATCGCTCAGTGGCGCCTGCCTGCTGCCCATCAAAACATCTGCCAGTGGTCTGTCTCCTTCCTTGTGTCTCCCTGATCACACTCTAATAATATCTGGTTGATCAGCTAAGACAGTTTCATCTGGTATTTGAAATAAAGTGAGAGCATGTTTAAGACAAATGGGTAAAAGAGCTGTTGTTGTAGAGCATGTTCTCATCAGGCCTGTTTATGTGAGCTGCTGGAGCCAAAATCATGTCAATGGGGGTTGTTTACACAGGTGACAAGAAAGAAAAGGAATGAATAATGGTCTCTGTCCACTGCCAAGCAAACTTTGATGGAGCTCATTAGAAGCGAGAGTGGCAAGGTACCAAAATCCCAACTGTCCAACTTTTGTTTACAAGCCCAGTTCGGCAATTAATTGCAGTTTTAGGGTTTGAACCACAGTCACACCTAATGTTCATCCAGTGTTTTTGGTCCAGCCCTTCCCCAATTTATTCTTTCTCCTAACCCCAATTTCAAAAAAGTTGAGACGTGTAAAATGTAAATAAAAACAGAATGCAATGATTTTCACAAACTTTTTCAACCTATATTCAATTAAATATATACAGTACAAAGACAATATATTTAATGTTCAAACTGATTAACTTAGTTTATACACTGGCATTCTAAATTTGATGCCTGCAAAACTTTCCAAAAATGTTGGGACAGAGGCATATTTACAACTTTCCACTTTGCATGTGTTGCAGGCATCAGATTTAGAATGACTGTATATTTACAAAGACAATCAGTGTCTTTGCACTATATTTAAAATGAACACATGTTGAACAGTATTTGCAAATCGTTGTATTCTGTTTTCATTTATGTTTTACACAACATCCCAACTTTTTTGGAACTGAGGTTGTATATCAGTGGGTTTGCTGCAATGCATTTATCCAGAATAGTAGCTTTTCTTTTCCTTGTTGCTCCCTTTGAATCTCTTACAAACTGTACTGCAGCACAGATATTCTGCCTTACGTTCAGAAACAATAAGAGTACTGTACCCTAGGGTAGGCTTGACTTCAGACTAGTGAATCAATAATGGAAGAGGAGATCTATGTATTATGAATGAAGAGACAACGCACCCTGGCACAGGAGCTTGTCTATTGCAAAATGTTTATTCAGTAAACCACTATCTCAACACTGGCGACAGGCTGAGGGAAAACACATTTAGCCTTGTCTGTTAACAAATCCTGTGAATATCAAGAATCAGATTGTCTCTTTAGACTTTCAGATCTTATTGCCTTTGTCATCTAACATTATGGTGTTATTGTAAGTTTGCTGTAATGCACAGCCTGCACCCAGGAGGCTACAGCGGTTGCTGCATATCCCTCAATTCCTTGCATTTATGTAGAAAACATCTTTAATGTGGGACCAGAATCACAGCCAGGATGCTGCGCTGTCAGCTCGCAGTGTAACATCACATCTGTGAGTGAAATGTAGCAAGTCGACTAGCATGCGGTCTCATTATATAACTGCTGCTCAGGTGAAATAACTTCCAATAACAGTTGTGTTTACTTTGACAGTTGATTTCTCAACTGCGGCATTAATTTCCAATGTCAGTCAGTTTACTATTCCTGCATCTGGTGAATTTAGCTCCACTTAAAAACTGCTGTTTGTCTATAGCATGCTGCTGTGACATTTCAGCGTGATGTGGTCATTATGACTACCCTAGTGGTATTTAAGTAATGGCTTGAGTTTTTTGAACTGCGGTTCTGTGAGGCACTTGTCCATATACAGTGTATTACCTAAAGTAAATGACCTGTCCACAGTTTGGAGAAGCAGCAGGAGTACCTATAAAGCTAAGCAATGAACTGCTGTGGGAAAAACTTACACTTACACAAATTTAAGATTGTACAGATGTAGACCACCAGTTATTGTGTTCTGCAAGGTAAAATGACTCCTTTTGCCAAAGGAGTCTGGTTACTTTGGAGAGAGTGATATTTGGCTTGCATAACAGCGGTTTCCAGTCAGAAAGGGCCGTCTGATGGCAAGATATAGCAGTGAAAATTTTATAGAGTACACTTAACACTATGCACACTTAAACTGATGTTGATTTTTTTGGGTAGCCATTTGTGCTGACCTTGTCCACAGCAGTACAATGCTTAGGTTTCATGCTGCTACTCCTGCTGCTTCTCCAAACTGGGGATGTGCTGACTGACATCTACTGAAGGCAGTACACAGTCTATAGATAAGGACGTCATACAACCTTACTTCAAAAAAACTGAACCGTCCCTCTTATGTAGAAACACTGTGGGGATGTGAACTGGAATGGAACTGTGGATTGTAATCAAAGTGGCCAGGTCGTGCCAGGTCATCTCTATATGTGCTTTTATACACAGTGAGTGTGCTCATTCATGTGTGCTCACCTGTAGATATTAGTATGTTCATATACATCTATGTTCACAGCAGATGTTTTTACAGTGAAAATAAGGCTCTGAAGCACCGTCTTTAAAGACGTTTCCCACGCAGTTCATTAATTATCTGAGCTCTCTGTCTGACAGTCGTCAGTGACTGCATTTTCAGGACACCCGAGATCTCGGATAAACCAGCCAGTAATCAACAGGTCCAATTACAAGCCTGCACAAGAAGACAACAGTGGGCCTTTTCACAGTCAGCCAGAATGATTTCTACGCATCTCATCACCACCAAAGATGGCTCTTTGAAAAGCAGCCTTAGCTAATCTTATCAACAAACACAGAATGTCTTCTGAATATTGAGATTTATGTTTGGAAGGTAGCATTATGTTGAATATGTGTTCAGTTTGTCCTGCCGGCATTGACTCCAGCTGCTGTTTTTATTTGTCATTTATCAGAGACAAAATCCTCTTTTGTAACATACCATGTTTTGGTGCTGATGTATGTAATATTTAGCAAATAGAAGACCAAAGTAAAATGGTGTGTGGAATTAGGTCATCAACAGGGAGAGTTCATTCTGTTCATTAGAGGGCTGCTCTACAGGTTTTTCATGAAGCCACTTGCTGGTCTCATCACCACATTCATGTTGTCTTGCTACATAGTCAAAATATGCTGCTGTTGCTGCTATAAAAAGCCAAGTACTCCAGTCGTATTCTTCGTATTGCTTGAAAGACTTAAGAACAGATAATTTACAGTTGATAAATTGCCCAGTCAGTACTTTTGCCACACTGTCAGCTTTCAAGTGGTCACCCACAACTTCACTTTGCTGTGAACAATACAGTTCCTCTGTCACACCCTTCCAGTCTCCCACATGAAATTCCTTCCTTACAAAGCAATGTGTTCATATCCAGGGAGGGGCCGATTTCACACTCTCATGCTCACAGGCTTTTGCAGAGACAGAAGCTGCAGTTCCTCAAGTTCAAGTTCAACTACAAGTCATTTGTAAGGAAACACGCACTTGAACCATAGTTGTAATAACCTGTGATAAATATGGCTCTATTTTTGATTCTTTGAACAGCATGCTATGTGAGATTTGTTTTTGGTTTGTTGATGTCTTTGATGTGGAGGCATGCACATGAATATGCACAGGAAAACTAGCTAGATTCATGCTGTCACCATTGCCGGATATTTTTGCCTCTGTGGGTCGTTGCATTGATAAATCAGTGTCTATAATAAGTGTGGGATGTTTGCTGGTTTGCAAATGAGGCAGTCATTCTGTGTGCAGGCGCACATGGCTGGCAAGTCAGCTTTTCATTCAACCAACGAGCAGTGTCCTCTCCTCTAAGAGAGCAGCTTGAAGTAATCAAAGCGTGAAATAACATCCAAAGCTGCGGATTGGGTAAATACTGCTTGCATGAGAAGGGGTAGCCAGAGGAGGTCTATTTGATGTGAGTTGTCGTCATTACCAAGGCATCATATTTAATTTTAGCACTTAAGATTTAAAGGGAATGTTTTTTTTTTTAAGTGGGCTTGTATGAGGTACTCATCAAGTCCCACTGTAAGAAGCTAAGATGTACTGCTGTGCACAGGGTCAGCAGCAAAATGTCTTTTAGTTATCTGAAAAAGGCCCACCAGAAAAATCTGTATAATTAATATTTGATTAAGTGTATGGTATATTTAGAATTTTTCTACCACTTTATCTTGCCGTCAAACAGCTTTCTCTGACGTTAGACCACTCTCATGTAAGTCAAATATCGCTCTCTCTAAAATTACCCAACTCCACTGGCAAACTCAGTAATGTTACATCTCAGAAAACAGGAGTTGCTGGTCTACCACTGCATCGATCAGTGAATTTGTTTGGGTTATTGAGTGACTTTGGTGTTAAATAATAAAACAATTAAAAACAATAAAACAGACTCATTTAAACGATCAAGGCAGCGGTAGACCAGCAACTCCCATGTTCTGTGAGGTAAAATGACTGACTTTGAGTCTGGTGGCTTTGTGGAGAGCAATATTGCGCTAACATTAGCTGCCAGCCTGTATATTATATTATATACAATATATTTTAAACAACTAGTATATCTGGTGCCGACTTGCGTGAGCGCGGACGTTTAATCGTATAGTCGACTAATTGCGCGCATCCCTAGTTATAAACCACAAAATATAACAAAAAATGAAATTCTCTAAAGAAATAACTCTTGCTGCTTCTTTTTAACTGGTTAATGTATTACTCACTGTAACTCTTCCTGGGAAAATATAAACACAGGCTTGTTTCATTTTAGTTTAAAGAGAATCTGACCTGGTGATGGGCACTTAGACTACTGATAAGTACCTCATACAACCCCACTTCAAATAATCCAAACTGTCCCTTTAAATGAAGACTGAGGAATCAATTTTCAGTTGAATCTGGGTCTAATTTTGCCTGATTGCCCAAACTGAATCAGCACAACACAAATCAATCTAGACTAAAACTAGGCCTACCTCCTGTATTATTCATGGCTGAATGATTGAAATAGCTGCCAGTGTGAATAAACACCAACATTTGCACATAGGTGGGTTGGATTGTTTGCTTTTGATCCATAAAAACCAGATAGATGACTGGTTGTTGCTTTTAGATACCATAGAAGCTGCAAATAAAAATGACACACCTTGATAGAAAACAAATGGCCCGGCTTAGATTATGTTTTGTTTGCTTTTAGTGTGCAGCTCAGACAGTAAAATCAGGACATGCTCACAGCTTTTTCTTTTAGGTTCTCCTGTTGGATTATTTGTTAATTATACTCATCTTAGTCCCAATTGGGTTCCTCTGCCTTGAACAATATCAGCCCTGATAAAAGAGGCCAGGCTCCTGGGCTTCTCCGTGTGTTTGTCTGTGTATTCATGTAGACATGGTAAAACAAAACCCCTAATTTTCACTGCCTATAATACCATCTGATATAACACAGTCAGGCTAATGCTGCAGTTGATTTGTTGCTACATCGTGCAGACTAAAGGACCTACATACTTAAGGCTATATCCACCCATCTCCCTCCCTCTCTCTCATTAATCATGCAGCATCCATAGATAATGGATGGTGCTCTTGGTGTCTCTAGCCTTTCACTGCTTACTGGCCAGACGGATCTGTTAACATGACCTATATACATGGACGGGCCATTGTGCCTCCAGACATGCATCAGTGAACGTGACATCAAACAAACATGAGCAGTTCTTAGCGGATAAGTGTTCATTTCACCTCTTACAGTATTTAGTGACATGCACTGTTTCAGCTTCTGGTTCTCTTTTGTCCTTAATCAGCCTTGAAATATTTTTAATTTAAACAGGGTTTTAAAATTACATGCACAGTCAGTGACCATGTATGACTACAAATGTGAGGCGATGTCACTGTTTTGGAATAACTGGTCATGCAGTGTTATTGCTAATATTGGCTGTGTATGTAATGTCTGCATGTGTATTTGCATTTGTAAAGGGATTGAAGGCAGAGAGGGACGACTTAGAGAGGAAATGGAGAAATAGACTTGGAAGCTTTTATTTCGTGCTTATGTGTGTGCTCAAGTGTGCAGTTTTATGAGAGCAATGAATAGCTCAGCCACACGGGACACATAGATCCTTAATAGACATCATCCCTGAGTCATCACTGTCTATGGGCTGAAAGGACATATGCAGACGTATACACAAACACAACACTGTGTTATTACCTACAGTAATGATGTCAGTGAGATATAATCGAACAAGACTGTCTACAGAGAGGTAGGTCATCCTCATGATGGTGGTGGAATCTGTCTTAAAATAATCAAATTTACAGGATAACAGGTTTCTGTCAGATCAATAGGACATCATATACAATGGAAGTCTCTCTCTTCTATCTTATACCACATGGTTCAGGATGAGTAGAGATAAAGTGCTAGTAATCAAACAGAGAGGTTTCCATTGTGCTCTGCTCGATGGATCCAGTCAATCTCACTATTGTGTGGAGTAAAGCCTCTTTGCTGTGCCATTTGGAGATATTAGGAGATGAAATAAGGTCTCAAAAACACACTCTAAGCCAGCTTTACTATGACCTGTCGGGCAGAATGTATTTAACATAAAACAATAATACATGCATTATTAGTTCACAGTTAGCTAGTTAGTTATAAAACCATAAAAATCACATAGATGACAATCTTTTTACTTGCAGCTGTATTGGTGAACAATAACTGAATTTGCCTGATGTGATCTATTATTTATTTTTTTTAGGATCAAATAAAATTACCACTGTCTACAATGTGCCTGACTGGCTAATGAATTTAAAAAAGTAGACTTTAAAGGTAGAATAAGTAGGATTTGTCTGAGTTGCTCATACACACACCAGAAAGATGCCAGGATGTCAAATACCAATGTTTGGGGCTGGTAAAACACCCCAAACACAGCAAAATAATGAGTGAAAATAAGGAAATACAAGCAGAGGGCAGGATGTTTTTTTTACTCCAAATCAATCACAAGTTGTTATGGTCAAAGTTTATCTGTTGTTGGCTCACATGGTTCCAGGGTTAAAACTCTTTATATAAAGATCTTCTGAATTGTCAGTAGAGTGAATTAATAGGAACTGGGGCCATTCAAAAGGTGGTCACTGTTGAGCTCTATTAGGCAAACATTTTAGGGCTCAAGATGTTTAATGCTACTTTAGTGCAGCTGATATCTGGGATTTACCTTGTTGTTGTACGCACACAGATGGTGACCAGTGTCATTATCATCTGTATTTCCACAATTTCCACAGTCCTGAATTTGGTGGCCCCCCCTCTCTCTCATTATTTCTCATTATTTATTTATCTGCCTAAACATCGCTGTAATCCCAGAACCTGGCATAGGCCCAGCTCCAGCAGTCAGTGTATTTGGAGTAATCCTGACCTCATACATCTGTAACATTGTGTTGTGCGTCCCTCTACGCAGGTTAACTTTGTGGCATGTCAGCTGTTCGCCCTGCTGATGGCTGTGTGGTTTCGGATCTACCTCCACCCCAGTAAGACCAGTCCTTTCATCAGACATGTGGTGGCCACTCTGCTGGGCTTCTACTTGGCTCTCTTCTGCTTCGGCTGGTGAGTCACTGCTGTATTTATCCCGCAGCTCTTTTCTTGTCATCACTGTCATTTTATATTCTGCTCCCTCCTCAGAATTTCTTCCTACAATATCATGTTAGTAAAATCCTTTTCCTGCAGACTGTGGTCATGTCCCAATTTCATGCTGTTGTAAATACATTACTATATACTACTGGATTGTTTGCTAATCATGGTTCAGGTATTGGTATCTGAAATATTATGTAATGTTATGTAATGAAAGAAAACGTTATATAATGAAGTGTAATCAAGTGTTCACTTTTGCTTCAGTTGGTGATTTCTGACATTTTCCAAGAATTTCTCTCTATATACCCAAGAGGATGCATTCCAGCTGCAGCCGAAACAATTATTTGGTTAACAAAATAGCTTTGAGAAAGTTAATCAGAAACTATTTTGATAATCAATTATATTTTAAATATTTTATCAAGCAACAACGCTTAACATTTGGTTTGTTCCGCCTTCTCAAATGTGAAGCTCTTCTTTGGGAAATCATGATGGGCATTTTTCACTTTTTACAGTTTATTTCATTAATTTAGAAATTGAGCATTAATTTGTCATGAAAATTATAATTAGTTGCAGCTTGATTTCAGCTGTTTAGTTACATGCAGGTGTACCATGTAGTGGAGTGAAAAGCCATTCTGTTTGAGATAAAGATTGTGACTCCTCTCAGGGCAAAACATATAAGGTTAGGTGTCTGTGTTCCATAAATGCCACTGATATATAATCATGGAAAGACTAAATCCAAAGAGCCCGAACAGTAAATGAATTTGCATACAATATTAGCACATAATCTCTTCCAGAGTGGGCTAATGTTGAGGAAACCCCAGCCCTGAAGTTTTGCTGGCTGATTTAAGTTGAGTACTAAAACCTTGAATTGACACAGAATTATTATATAGTTTAATATGAATTGAATTAACTGCTTGCTAGATTTTCAGTGTTAATTATTTATTAACTAGTCACCACTTACACACTGACATTATCCATTCATTTTCATCTCATTTGGGTGGTTGTCTGTAGGAATAAAATATAGACAGCACTGAACAGTAAGAAGAGGTAATAGCTATTTATTATTTTTAATATCAATTGATTTGTTTGGCCAATAAAATGTAAAAATGTATAAAATATATAATGTAGTCCAAAACCTAAAGACACTCAGTTAACTATGAATATCACAAGAGCGAAAGAAAAGCTGGAACTAGATCATACTTGGCAATTTTGCTTAAAAACGACTGAAGAAATTGCTTTGGAAGCAGTTGCCAATTATCATTCAGTCAATCAACTTATCGTTTCAGCTCTAGTTTTAAGGGAAGATTTTCCCACGAAGGAATGACATTCCTTCGAGTAATAGATTTGGTATGTAAAGAGCGTTTCATTTATATTCTTACTTTTAAATCATCACTCACTCCATTGAATTTTCTGTTTCTTATTCCGTTTGTGTTCAACAATCATCTTCCTGCACCTTTTCCTTGTTTGCTACTTGTCTGTCATCATCCCCCTTCTCTTCTCTCACTTCTGCCCCACCCTCCTCATTGCTCTTCCTCTCCTCATTCCTCATCCTCCCTCACCACGTCCACATTCTCCTCATCCTTGCCAAAGCAAACGGGTCGATCGGGTAGTAACTGATATCCAATTAGAAAGCTATTGCCCTGTAATAGACAACCCCACTGTACCTCTGGCAGAGTGCCTCTCAAAGAGCTGCTGTGTGTGTGTGTGTGTGTGTGTGTGTGTGTGTGTGTGTGTGTGTGTGTGTGTGTGTGTGTGTGTGTTTTGGAGAGCAAACCTCGGAAACATGAGCAAGACATCAAGCTAGTGGGAAAATGCTAACCAGGTGAAATGTTACCTGGTCATCAGGTTAGAGGTGATAGGATTTTATTTCATCACCGCCCCGACATGATGCAACTGACGCCAAGCTGCAGTTGGATCAGGTTATTTGTTGTGGCTCGGAGAGAGGTTGTGTAGTGTAATCCATCCCTGTATCAGATGGCATGGCATGACTGTGTTACACAAATGTGGCTCTTATAAATACATTTGAATAGTGCAAATCTTTTATTGTTCAAAGTGAATTTATATGTAAGCTCACCACATTATTTTAACCAAATAAGTTCCTTTCATTACATCAGTGTCTGTTTGGTTACCTGCCTTTTTTTGTTTTGTTTTCCTGTTGTTTTTTTTTTTTTTTTGTTTGCTGGATATTCTTGTTGAAAAACTCAATAAAACTTAATAGACAACTTTACAGTCATACATCTGTATTTAGAGGAGCGAGTGATTAAAAAGATAGAAACAGTAGAACTGGAGATGTCAGTACCTATCAGTGCACCCACACTGTAAGTTGTCTTACAGGATTATAAACATCATAGGATGATTTCTGTAAACAGTCACCAGATCGTCATCACATCATTGCACACGCAACAACAATACAACAGAAGTATGTGTACTAAAATAATAATGAAGCAAACTTTACAATTAGTCAGACAACACAAGTAAAATGACTATACTGTAGTCACTGGGTGTTGGTTTAGTGAGCAACAAAACAAGGATTGCGAAAATGTTCTGTGCTTTTCTGTACAAATCAGAGCAAAAATGAAGTTATTATTTTCACAGTTCAACTCAACTGACAGAACGAAAAGATAAAATAAGGGGCATGAAAACGGAGTGCATGTTTATTGGACTCCTAAGGAATGTTTAAAAGAAAAGTGGCGACAGACCGACAGAAATAAGCTTTATATACAAGCAAAAGAACTTCAGCTTCAAAAGAACAATCTCTAAAAAAAAAACAGGTCACCTATTCGGTGTCTAAAGCAGTGGGGTAATGCAATTCATTTTCTTTGTTTTAGTTAAGAGACTGGGCGCAGCATTCAGATCGAGCTGTAGTTTTCTTATAGACTTCTAAGTAAGCCAGTAAAATTTACGATATTCCTAGCAGTTAGTAATAAAAGCAGTCAGTATTTTAGTGTCTTTCTGAGTTAAACAAGATCTGACTTTGGCAATGTTTCTAATCTGAAAAAAGGATGTTTTAATGACATTGTTTAAATGAGAAAAAACTTCAGGACTCTTATGATGGATTGTCCTGTCCATTTGACCAAGACATGACAGCCTCTTTGACCAAATGGGCCAAACAATCAATATTTGAAGTTTATTTCTGTGAAGCCTGCCAGAGTTTTATCTGCTACAATAATTAATAGAGCATAAGCCCCTTTAAATGTCTATAAACATTTTACAAAGCTAGTATATAATCTTTATTGTACTTGGCTCAGGGCTTCAAACTAAGTATTTTATCTTATACACTAATTAGAGGAATAAAAGTGTTCTTATCACTTTAAATTTCTGATTTTTAAGCTACCGTACTGTATAACGATGTAGAGACTGAAATTAGTGACTCAGAAAGACAGGTATAATTATTTTCTAAACTTCTCCAGCAGAGTAAGGTCACAGTAACTTAAATGTTGTTTACGGGGTCTCATTCGACTTCTGTTGCTGCTGCTTGCTTGAGAGTAATGCATGAATGCATCTATGCACACGTTTGCATTCTCACACTTTCGGCTTTTATTGCACACACACACTCACACTGTTGTGTCTTAGAGGGCACCTGGCTGCAGCCCCAGAGGATCCACCTCGCAGATGCTGCAGTTTATTTTAGGATGTATTCCCCCTCCGTCAGGCGCACAAGCTTGTTTCTGAATGTCACAGGAGAAAACAGTCTGAGCTCGTTTAACAGTTGAAACAATGCAGGAGAATGTTAGATTTCTTTTTCCTCTCCCGTTCTCAGATATTACTGCGTTCTTAACTCTTTTATTTGCTGGAGAATTCATTAGTTCACCCAGCTTGTGCCCTCTTGTTCCCCCGCCAACCCCTGATGCCCTTGCCCTCTGTTGTTGACTCACTACTAACACATTGTGGCATCTCTCCTCTCCTGGAGGGCTTGACGTCGGTAGCATCACACACTGTGCCCTTCAAAGACCCATCTGGTAGCTGCTGCTGCTGTTGAACACTGTGTGTGTGCTTGATCAACACACACACACACACACACATTCATTCAAAATACACTGTAACAATGCGATACATGTTGTCCAGTTGCAGCTGGACAACATGTGAATCAGTTAAGGACATAGTGTGACGGTGAGTGTCACTGTCCTGCCCTGTGACTGGAGATGACACATTACTGGTTACAAAGGTCTAGCTTCACATGGCTGATGGTGTGACCGTGGTTTCGTAATGTTGTTATTTCCTCTTCTTAATGATGGAATGGGATGTCAAAGCAGAATGTGGATGTTAATATCAAGAGCAAACTATGTCTTAATATAGTTTGATATAAGGAAGAGGCATGTGTTATGTTTTCCCATCAGAGCTGCAACGATTAGCCAATTGGTTGATTGGAAGAAAATTAGTTGCTAATTATTTTGATTAGGGTTTTAACTAACAGTTACTTTAATTATTATTAATCTGTCAACATTTTCTTGATAAATTGTTGTGAAAAGTTGTTGTGTCCACAAAATGTTAGAAAAAAAAGTTGATCAGTGTTTCCCAAAGCCCAAGGTGACTTCCTCAAATATCTTGTTTTGTCCACAACCCAAAGATTTAGTTTACAGTCATAGAATAATAAAGAAACCAGAAAATATTGACATTCGAAAAACGACAATCAATAATTTTGACTTTTTGTTTTCTCTTAAAAAATGGCTCAAAACAATTAATCAATTATCAAAATAGTCTGCTATTAACTGATCAATTATGGACTGATCGTCGCAGCTCTAGTTTTGATAACTGATTAATCGTTTCAGTCATTTTGTCACACACTTTCTGTCTCCAGCTTCTTAAACATATTTCCCCCCTGGTCAGGCACACCTCCCATGCAGTGGCTCTGTGGTCCGCAGTTTGAGAACCACTGAACTAAACAATAAATTGATTAATGAAAATATGATTGGTTGCTCTGTATACTCAACCGTGGATGAACAATGAGTCCAAAATAAAAAAAATAAGTGGTAACGCAGAGGAAAGAAAAAATAAAAAGCATTTATTATAGTGGATAGAGCATTAAAATGCCAACATCTTTCAAGCACTGTACGTCTTCAACAGGGCTTTGATTGGGTTTTAATTGATTAATCATGAAAGTCATTGTCAGGTTAATCAGTGATAAAAAATAATTAGCTGCATCCCTATTTACTGTAAATAGCAAATGAAAAAACAATGCCAAAATATTAAATATTGACTCTGCATCTGTCTCTCCTCAGGTACTCCCTTCATTTCCTGGTGCAGAGTGGTCTGTCCTACAGCGTGATGGTCTTCGCTGGCCTGGAGCACATGCACAAGTAAGTGCGAGTGGAGTGAAATGATTCCTGGAAGTGTCTGAAAGCCACAGAACTTGAAATGCCTCATCACTGCCTGCATGAATAAACCTGAAAGGGCAAGTGAAAGCATGACAAATCCATTTGTCAAAGCCAGTAAACCAAAATCTTGTCAGAAAAAATTACAGATTAAATATTAGGTAATACAAACGCGTCAAATCAGTTCACTATGGATCAGTCTCCAGTTTATGTCTTCATTCGTTTGTCTCTTTTGAGGCATTCGAGACTTTGTCAGGATGACAGTGACGATTCTGCCCCCAGGCTTCCATCTGTGACCATGGCTCATCAACACAACCACACACACGCACTCACACACACACGCACACACACACACACACACACACACACACACACACACACACACACACACACACACACACACACACTTTGATGTTATTTTTTTGTTTTTACTAGAATTCAAGGTTATGAGTGCAGGTGTAAGCAGTAGATGTTTTCCCCTGGGGAGAGCTTTAAATAGATGCTAAGAAAACATTAATCACAATAGTGTCTGCCCTCAGAAAGAAAATATTCCAAACCCATTGACGGTGACCTAAAACGCTGGACATGTGTACCTACTAGGGGTGTGTATCCCACAGACTGAGACCGATGTTTAAAATATTAGTATTTTTGCAGTAAGATGATGTGCTGCTCTGTTTCATATGAAGAGTGCTGTGGTTTTGATTATTGTGGAGGAGCATTGATGCTCTCACAGTGACATGACGTCTCTGTGGGTCAGACTAGTGGCTCTGTACTCTGCTGTCCGAAACGTTTTGTAAAAATGATTTGCAGCAGTGTTTATCTTTCTTATAACAAACCCAAACTTGTTCCACACTTGCGCTTTATGAAAATTTGGTGGTGAGACGCAGTGCAGTGTCACTTCTGTCGCTGTCTGTTTTGATGAAATGAAGAGGAGACACAGGAGAAGGAGCAGGGAGCGCTTGTTTTGTGTGAGTGCAACAGCAGCAGGTGTCCAGCGAGACTGGTGCAGGCAGAGGCAGGAGAAAAGAGAAAACGGAGGAAGTTTTTTTTTTCCAATTTGTGTTTAGCTTTTTTCAGATACAGGCCGTCTGAACCGATGCACTCATATCTTGCACATTAAAGTGTGATGCATCGGATGCATGATTGAATCGTTACACCCCTAGTATCTACACTATATGGCATTTAGTAATGTTTTACGTCAAAAGTCCTGTCACATTCTTCCTGGAAGTTTAATCATCTACAAACAGCATTAGTTGGCATTTAGCCCAGTGCTCTGCCCCTCATCTAAGCGGGTAGATAAGCAGCATCCACTCCCTCCTATCGTACAGTAGCTCTTTTGAAACTAAAAACTGTTGCTGTCACCCCGCCAAACCAACACACCCACCATCGCTTTCAGAGATAAAAGTTCATGCGGCACAAACACCCCGATGAAGGTGCAGCTTAAGGGCAGAGGGGAGAACAGGCACAGAGGCAGGACGCCCTGACATGCTCATGTTTACAGAGGGCATTGGACCCTCTACCTCAGGTTTTTGCATAACAAATTAAGCATAATTGGAGCAACAGGTTGAGATTTATCTGGGAGCACTCGGTGTGCTTTTTGGTGACTGAATGCACCCGTTCTCTCAATGTTTAACCGGCGACCTTTGCTCTATGAACTACACAACACTTCAGTTGGTTGCACAGGTTTTCATATTATATTTCCAGACATTCTGTGCTTGCGTATATTCACATGCACAAGAATGTGACTTGCTTGCCTGCACAGTCCCCTGCATTGTCACCAACAGTGATAATTGTTACCATCTCTCTGTCATCGTAAAGTTATGTGAGACTGGCAAAGAATACGGTAGCATTGGTGTCCAAAGTTAATTTTTTTTAACTTTTTACTGTCCTCCATGACAGAATTTGCAACTGGATGTGACTTAGCTCCCTCACACAAGGAGAAAACAGGGCCGATCTGGACCACAAGAAGTTAATCATTTTGGTGCAACAACACCTGGAATTATATGACCAGAGTTTGAAATCGTACCAAGCTGTTACAAGAAAGGCTGACATATTAAAACATGAGGACAGGATACAAAAAGTGCTGCCCTCCTCCTTACTTTTTTTGAGGGAATTTAACATTAAGTTTAAGTTTGTAAGACAGTCCCCTCCAAAATGTTCCTGACCCCTGGGGCAGGAGAACCTATGGTGGCCATGAAACTTGCATAAAATGTGAAATGCTGTATCTAGCAACAGTTAGTTTGGTGTTTTGGTGTTTTGTTTGGTGTAGGAATATGAAATATGAGTACAACATGGTGGCCTCCATGTAAGAGGACCCGTGCAGATATAAACACCTCAATTAAAACATAATTATGAATATTATATTCTATTTCTGCCATCAATCTTGGACACTGGACCTTTAAGTTGTCTTTTTCTCTTTTTTTAATCCATCTTTGCCCTACTAGAGCTTAATCTCTCATTTCAATCCCCCAGTCAGCCATCCATCCCTCTTCATTATGTTTTTATAGTATTATATAACATGCTGTAACCCTTGCTAATGATAATACTACTGAGAAGAGATAAAATGAATAGTATAAGTATATATACTTTGTATTACACTTATATATTAACTGTAATGCTGAATGTATACAGTAATACCATGTGCTATGACGGGGGATTTCAAACTTTTTTGTGTCAAGGACCCACATTACACATTAGATCACGGATCCCAAGGACTTGCTTGCTTGGACAAACTTTTGGGAGAACACTCTGAGCAGCACAACTCTCCCAAGACCAATGCACTGTGGCAGCACTTGTGTTCCCTATTTGTTGTTCTGCCACTCACATAGCTGGCCCTTGGGAGAAAAGTGTACAGTGAGTGCAGTGTGACAGCTTTATGGAGTTGCTAAAATCTCTCTTCCTAGACCATGGGAGTGGCTGTGGGTGTAAAACCCGGCTTAGAGTGGCTCTGGTCTAGATGGACTACTTTGTTTAGTGGTGAGGTATCATGTTTCACTCTTGTGCAGGTCTGGATTTCTCACTCCTCCCTCCTGGCACTCCCCAAACCCGCCCAAATCTCTCTGACAGTTCACCTGTTGGATGTGGTGGGCAGACAGGCAAAGTTCTAGACACTTACCGACAACTCGCCTCAAGTGTGAATACAGCACTGCCTGCTGGCTGACGGCAAGGAGAGACAGGGAACTGTGAAATCATTAGATAGGGTGTAGCCAATGGAGAAGGCTGTGACGGCAATGCAAGT
Organism: Lutjanus erythropterus; assembly: GCF_056507025.1. NCBI lineage: Eukaryota > Metazoa > Chordata > Actinopteri > Lutjaniformes > Lutjanidae > Lutjanus > Lutjanus erythropterus. The sequence goes on from NC_139334.1 coordinate 13,512,396, forward strand.
ACCCTCTTTAATTGATACTGCTGCTAAAGAAGAACCATAACAAAATTATAATAACTCAGAATGTTGAAGAGGTCAGACAAGGCATGCTATCAGGCTTGATGTAAATGCAGTCTTTTCAAGTGATCATTGTTCTCTTGTAGAGTCGCAAATGGTTATTCATTATTGATCAATCTGCAGATGATTTCTACGGTTTACTAATTGTTTAGTCTATAAAATGTCAAAAATGTGATAAATGTTCATCATAACTTCCCAGTGCCCCCAAAATGGTTTATTTACTATCAGCAAGCTACTAGCAAATGTTTAACACTTTTACTTGAAAAATTATTGAAATGATGAATTGATTATCAGAATTACTTATTCTGCATATTTGTCAGTTGTGTCTAAACAGAAAGCAAGATGGAGGAGCAGAGCAAATACACACAGGCAGGAGCAAAGCCCCTCCCTGCAGATCATCGTACAAAGTATTGGCCCACATTTTATCAAGGAGCACATAAAAAGCTAATTTCATGAGGATATTATGAAGATCAGCTCTACATGTAATTAGAAAAGAGCAGAGGAGCGGCACAGTGAATCAACATATCCCAGCAGTTTGTGGCACTTTTGCCTGCTGTGTGTCTCCGGCGTCACGTTTTAACGTGGAGGGCGGGGAGCGGTGATGCTAACAGTGAGAATTCTCCTTTCAGCTCTTTGCCCAGTATCTCAGCCCCACTCCCAGCCTAACAGCTCAAGAGCACTAAAGCCTATCAGACACTTTCCAGCATCCAGGCACCAAACTTTAGCTCTCAAGAATGACCACTCTATAGAACTACTCTACTACCCTGTAGACATCTCTAGCTCCATTTACAGCCATCTTATCCTCAGGAGGGCCTGAGTTATGGATGATGAATAGAGAAATATTATTTTATCTGTAACATAAGCATGCAGTTTAACTGAAATTTGTGTTAGTTTTGATGTGAAAGCATGACTGTGAACCTGACGATGATAAGTGTGTAAATTACTGCCTCACGGTTACATGCTGAACAGATGGAAATTTCCTCTGGATCTGTGTAAGCATGAAGTGTGCCTCTAGGCATTTACTATGTGTACACAACCTTTAGAGAAAGAGGTCTCAGAGTGTTCAGACATTTATTTATAGTCTCTTTTTTTTTTTCATTTTCATGGCTCCATGTACAGTGTGTATCCGTACCTGCAGCGTCTGTGTGGCTCCTTGTTCTATGCCTTGACCTGTCTACTGCTGTCCCTCAGTGGGAGGCCAGCCTACTTTACTCCCAGGCTCCAATCTGAGATGCCTGGAGTGGAAATGAAACACTCCCCCCTCTGAGCTGTGAATTACACAAACACAAATCAGATGAGGATAAAGACAGGATCCCTGGTGGGCTCAATGCAAATATAGCTGCTGCAGCACATATAGTTCATATCTTCACTGATAACTGCAGCTGTGTGCTGCCAGCAGAGAAAGCCGAGCTTTGTGTAGAGTTGTTCTAAGGATTGAAAATATTAACAAAAGATCTATAAGCTTTCTTACACTGCTAAAATGTTCATTTTATAGGACAGTATTATCGAACATTGCTGGTGTGGTCTGCAACAAGATAATTCAGCTTGATTCAAGAAAATATGAAATGTGATTGATATCAGACGATATCAACTGTCCAGTTACCGCAGTCAGTTACATTTATGTCAACTCACAAAGAGCAACTAAATTGTGATTCAACAATTTTATGACTTCCAGACATTTTATTACACAGACATACCGAAGGAATTTCAAAGGACATATGTTAAACATGACGATATATTGATATTTTCACTTCATCATTGCATTGATATTATTGGATTGTTGAAAATTAAACTGATGTATCGTTGCATCCCTCATGAGCAGGTATAACAGGGCAACTTGTCTAACTCCATAAGCATGACTCAGGTTCAGGTTCAGGTTCAGGTGTTTCTTTCTACTCTGTATAACACACCAGTGAACAGGTTGAATTAGGTGCTTGTACCCTGCTACATCGGGTCTAATTTAATTCTTCTTTTTATGTCTGATGATGAATCCAATCAACTGAGATTGGTCCTTTAAACAGTGGCTTTTTTTTGTTTGTTCGTTTGTTTGTTTGTTTATTTTGTTTTGTTTTTAACCAAATCAAATAAATGCACCAGAATGTTTGAGACAGTTATGTGAACCAGATTAACACAATAAGTTCATAGACTGAAAGTGTAAGGATAAAATTACAAAATGAGTTTTTGGCTTTGATTCCCGCTGAGATCACTGAGCCTGAACCTGTAAGTGTAATTCCCTCTTTAATAAAAACATCCATAGCCCCAGGTTCATGTTTTTCATGTTTGTATGGAAACAAGGTTTACAGGCAGATCAAAAGTTTCTGTCTTCTGTTGCTTCTATAAACTCTTTTATTTAATACCTTTAGACAGGCTATAGGCAATAGTGGACAATATTAGCTAAATACCTCTCAGGGTGTCCACTATAGAAAGCTCTATGACAATAGTTCGAGCCTTTGAACCTTTGTCGCTTGTTGTACCCTTCCTCTCTCCCCATGTTTCTGGCCTGTCTCTATGACTGAAAAAAAAATAAAGAAAAATAATTTTAAAAGAGGAAGAAAGCTATAAACCAGCATTGTTCCAAAAATTAACTACTTACCAAGAAACATACATTTTAACTAGTATTAGTCAGTGTATCCATGCAGCACATTTAGATAAGGCCTGGGAATATGAAGGCCTTTGTAAAGAGCCATGTAGTCTCCCAAGACTCTGTACGCTGCAAATGTGCCAAGTGTGGGCTGGATACAAACACAGAGCTCTCAGAGCACATAACAGGATTGTAATATAATCGTGTTCTCTGCCTTCTCTGAGGGTTTTGTGATTAATAGTAGTGTGTAATATATGAGTTTTTAGAGTCTGAGAAAGGTCTTGAAAAGTCTGAGAATATTTCATATTGCAGCAGTGTTGTTGAGTAGGTTATTTTTTCTGTCATAAATGTTTGGCAGTAGAGATCAGATGATGCCTAGGCTCTAAGAGTCAAGAGGTCCTGTTGTGTCTTATCGGCGGTGCAGCCTTACTGTAGCTGGTGTGTTGTACTCCTTCTCAGAGCAGCACAATCTTCTTATTGTTGGCAGCAGAGGAATGCTAGCTAGCTAGCTCGGACTTGGGCTGACTCTGCAACAGCTTTGTGAACAACAGGAGTTAGTGCTGCTCTGTCTTTGGTCTTCTGTTGAAAGGTTGTGTTGTCCTCTGTCTTCAACCACTGACAGTGACACATTATTGCAGCCTCCTCTGCCCTTTTGTCCAATTTCCGACCCCCTCCCCTTCCCACAGCTCTGTCCTGTTACCGAGGACGCTGTCTTTTGTACTGTACTAGAAGAAAGTCCTAGTTCTGCCACAGATAGGAGGACAAAAGTTTATTTTCTCTCCGCAGAACTCTGAAGTTTAAAGTGTATTAAGATGCCCCGCCTGAGAAGCTCCATATCACTGTGTAGATTCAATTAACTCTTCCTGAATCCCACCCTTTTTAACTCTGTACTCCAATAACTCTTGAGCAAGCTTGATATCAGGCTTCCCTCTTTCCTTTGCTTAGATATGTTATGCGCAAGGCCCTTATATGTAGAAAACAAAAACAAATTTTGAACATGGTTAAAAGATGTTGCTTGAGGATCTCTAAAAGCAACATATTCTGTACATAGACACATCTTAAATATACTAGAAGGAGTTTTAACAGGTTATACTTTCAGCCAAAGTTAAAGTGAGCACTATGTTAGCCAGTTAAAAAGGAGCAGGAAGAGATTTTTTATTTAGATCATTCTATTTTTTATGTTATATCTTGTGGTTATGGCAGAGGAAGTGCCACTGCTTCTGTCCACGGTGGCCTCCACACAATATGAAAGTTCCTCATTGTAGCTTTAAGATGTTGCTGGGCCACCTGTAAAAATGTCACACATGGTATATAGTCAGATCTTAAGTTAGCTAAATTTAGCAAAATGGTAGCTAACTAGCTAGTTAATGACTGGTATAAGTTAGCTAGCTGGTTAGGTAGCATTTTGCTGTTTTTGTCAGATGTTTTGCTTTGACTATATGCCACCTTTTCAGGTCCCCCAACAACATCTTTTAAGCATCTTGTTTTCTTTTCAACATAGACGAGTCTAGCAAATTAAAATACAAGAACAGGAAATGAAAAAGTTTCTTGAGGCTCTGCTGGGCACTAAACTTGCTCAGCTATTACACATGCACCAGAATCTGATAGTTTTGGTCTTTGAAGTCTGCATTTTTACCTGTGTGTTCGACTTAATAATTTTTTTTTCTCATTTCTCCTTTTCTTCCTATCCCTGCACAGGTATTGCTTCATCGTGACGCTTGGCTATCTGATATTGTGTCAGATCACACGAGTCTACGTGTTTGACTACGGCATGTACTCTGCAGATTTTACAGGGTAAGCTACACTGAAACCACAGAGCTCTTTAGAATCTTTCCTCAATTAAAAACGGAAGACCTCCGCCGGCCTTAGCTTTGACTGCTAAATGGTGCACAAATAATGCTAAAAGGAGAAGTTGCCTGTAAGAGTAAGGGGAATATTGGATATGACTCAACCAGTCTCAGAGAAACAGAAGCAGGAGCGTGTCACACTGCTGTGTCGGCAGGAGGACATCGATAGTGACTCTAGTTCCTTGTGGTTGGTTCCCACTCCTCCAGACTGTCTGACAATTCAAGCAGACAGCCTGCACTCCCAGCAGGGTGGGGGTGGTTAGTTGCTAAGAAACCTAATGCAAACCCATACTGCCTCTGCGAGGGCAGAGATTTCACTATTTCAGCTACCTCGTCTCCTGTCCCTCTCTTTTTCTTGAAAATGTCAATGTCATGTGTTTCTTAATGTCAGTGTGAGCCCTGTGTATACCTTAAGGTGTAATATTCCTCAGTATTTTGAAGCAGTTTTATTTAAAGACCAGAAAATCTCTGGTCTGTTGCTTTTTTATGACTCTGCAGCTGAGCTTGATGATGTCATCAGCAGTTTTCATGTATAAAAATAGTCAGGAATTTTTATACTTGCCGATGCAAACATCAACAGAAAGGTTGTGTATATACAGGCTAAATTAGACTTAACACTGTTGTTTGATATAGAACGGCTTTGCTAAGTCAAGAGGAAGAGGGCTGAGTTGGTTTTGGCCTAAAGAACAAGGAAGAAGAATAGAAAGAATAGCTACAGGAACTTTTGAAAAGGCCTGCAATTAGATGGGAGGAAGTTTCCCATTGTGGAGGTATTACTGTTACTCATACTGATACTATTATTACTGAATGAACTTACATCTAAGGTCATTAGTTACCCATGTAAAATGCAACAATATGGGCTGGCAGTTTAACATGATGGCTTCTTCTAAACTAAAGAAACACGCATTCAAAATTAAGGTTGTAAGGATTGTTTGGATTCTGTTAAGTGGGATTATATGAGTTACTTATTGGTAGTCAGTGTATTACTTATAGGAGATGGTGGCTGGTACTGCCACACTCCGGAGAAGCAGGGAGGGACACCAGCACAGAAGCTAAAAAATGCACTGCTGTGGACAGGGTCAGCAACACAAGGTATTTTAGCCACTTGAAAAAGGGTTCACTTAAAAAATATCAATATTAATTTAAGTGCATGCTATATTTATATTTTAACAGCTTTACTTTGCCATCAGACAGTCTTTCCTGATTGGAAACTCCCGTTGTATAAGCTAAATATTGCTCTCTCCAAACCAACCATAGGTCTACCTTCACCACAATCTGTTAGTTGGTATTATTGTGTGAGTGTGGTGTTTTAACAGAATAGTTTGGACTCACCAAGAGGCAGCGGTAGATCAGCAAGTCCTGTGTTCTGGAAGGTAAAATGGAGTTTGGTTGGCCTAGCAATATTTGGTTTATATTATGGCAGTTTCCAGATGGAAAAGGCTAAGTGCAAAGTGGAGGCTAGGTGGCTAAAATATCTTTTGTTTGCTGAGCCCATCCAGAGCAGTTCATTGTTTAGCTTCTTTACTGGTGCCCCTCTCTGCATCTCCTAACAGACTATCAACAAGTACCTCATGCAAACCCACTTCAAATAATCCAAACTAACCTATAAGTATGTGAGAAAAACATGTATTGATTAGAAAATGTCACCTTGTTGAAAAAAAGTCAAACAAAACCCTGTTTTGAAAGTCACAACATTAACCTTGCCCTTTTTTTTCTTTGATGCCATTTATCAGGCCCATGATGGTTATAACACAGAAGATTACCAGTTTGGCATTTGAAATACACGATGGTAAGATGATGAGCATCTGAGTGTGTGTGTGTGTGTGTGTGTCTGTGTGCGTGTGCGCTTCCTGTGAAAAAAAGTGGCAGACTTGACAGAAGTGAAAATGGTTCAATTCTCTTTGGAGTTTAAAACGGATCACATGGCCACGTTTCCGAGCCAGTAGTCATTTCTGACAATGGACTAGTGAACCATAAAGAGAGCATACACACAGTTATGTAATGGGGCAATGGCCAAGTATGTACTCTCTTCCTCTTTCTGTTTAATGGCCGACTTTACACACAAGCTGAATATTGTTAAACACTGACTTTAATCATTTATTAGAAAAACCAAGCTGTGGATGTACAGTAGTTGACCACGCCTGTGCTATGATAATGCTGAAGTCAACTTTTGGAAACAAATGAAGAGTTCTTCCTGCAGATCCCACGTGATAATGAGCAATAAATAAAGACAGAGATGAGAAGTGTGATCAAGTGTCAGGGAGGCTTACAGATCGAGAGGATGATGAGAGTCACTTACAGATTTTTAGTTCCGACTTGGAGTCTCAAGTCCCCTCAGGATATTCAACGCTGAACACAATCAGCAGTCTAATAACAGTTTGTCTATTGATGTGTGTGTGTGTGTGTGTGTGTGTGTGTGTGTGTGTGTGTGTGTGTGTGTGTGTGTGTGTGTGTGTTGGTGGTAGGTACATGCATGTGTATGCAGTGTAGTGTTTTAAATTCTGTTCAGGTCACTGACTCCCCGTGCAACTGTGAGTCTAATGAGAAACTAAGACTGTAATCCTCATCCTCAGAGAACTGTCACACCCTGATTCCTGCCTGGTGTTTATACTTACACACACACACAGTCACACACAGACACATACATTGCACAGGATCATAGTTTTATACAGTAAAACACTTTTTAAAATTCCAGCTTTTAAAAGCACAGCGGTGTTTAAGGCACATTGAAGCTGTTCCACAATTCATCTTTTCATTCAATGTTCATTTAATGGGATCAGAGGTTTAATTGTGGCCAGAGGAGCAGCAAAATTTAACTACACATAGCCTTGAGCTGTATGCTCAACCGTACATGTGCCCAAATGATGACAAAGTTGGCCATCAGTGTTCACCCTAATGAGTTGCAAAGCTGCATGTCTTCACAAACAAAGAGCAGACTGATTAAAACAAACACTCAGACGTTTATCCCAAAAATAGAGCAGACCTTTACTAACCTTTCCAGTAACAACAGTAACCACCATGAGGATGTCTGACCAAGGCTTAATTTGTCCTAAGTTTATCATTAAGGAGTGGAACAAAGATAAGTGATGAGTTCTTATAGGTGTGATTTACAGGTGTACATGTACAGAAATTTATGTGATTTTAGTTCTGGGCTCTACGCTAAAAGATTAGCCTTCTGAATAGACACAGCTGGGACATGCAGACTGATCTATGAATAAGGCACAATCAAGTGTAAATTATTTAGAATTTCAGCTATTGTGATTTTCTCCAGAAATGTAGTTGTTTGAAATGTTCTAAATAAATAAGAAGATGTTCTAAATTGAGAAGTTTGGACTTATTGTCCTGTTAATTGTTCCCTTATTAAGTTTGCAGATGAACCCAGGATGTTTGGTTATAGTAATATTCTATGCATCTTAAAGAGAACTGAGGCTATACTATACCAAACACTATTACAAATATTGCATAAATATTACACATTTACACAAAATACTTTCAAAACATTGCAAATCTAGTTGCATCTGTTATGGTTGCATTGCAGTAGGTGCTTCACCATCTGTTGCCTGGTGGAGATCTGCACTTTTGACCTGTATCTCTTGTGCCTGTCTGCAGGTCTGGCCAAAAGAGATGCACAGCTGACTCCCAGTCAGAAATACCTAGCTATCAGGTATGTGACTCAGGTATGTTTTTACTGCTTCAGATGAATGGGTTCATAAGATCGAGCTGATTTTAAATGTCTTCATGGTCTTAAATTAAAGTTGGTGAACTCAGTCTGACAGAAATGATGCCCTTTGTGGAAATCACCACACTGCCCCTCTTTTAGGCTCTCTCTCTCTCTGGTGTCGTCAAGCAGTTGTTAGGCACTCGGTATCCAGGAAACCACACTTTCACTACTCTCATGTGGCCTGTATTGTAGGAATGCCCTACCCTTCATCTATCTAACTGCAAATTCTTTTCCATGGCAGTTTCTATTGGAGATGGCAGTGCAACTGAGGTGAAGAAGCAATGTAAAAAGCTAGATTTGAGTGAGGATGAGTTGTGACTGTGAGGTAGTAGAGAGGTAATATGTGACAACACAACCCCAACTCCAAAAAAATGAGGACGTTAAAAACAGAATACAATGATTTGCAAAAAACCTTTTGACCTATATTCAATTGAATACAGCATTTAGTGTTCAAACTGGACTTGAGTGCTGTGAAGACAGGTCTGGCTATGTTAGGTCTGGACTGCTGGCAGGTCAGTCTAGTGCCTGAACTCTTTTACTATGAAGCCACACTGTTGTAAGACAGTGAATGTGTCCTGGTATTGTCTTGCTGAAATAAGCAGAGTCATCTCTGGAAAAGACGTCTGGATGCCACCACATGTTGCTCCAAATCCTGTATATACCTTTCAAAATTAATGGGGCCTTCACAGATGTGACAGTTAGCCGTGTCATGGGTACTAACACAACCCCAATCACAGGGTTGGGAGAGTTACTTTGAAAATGTATTCTAATACACTTACTTAATACTAATCAAACTATTACAGTATTAATGTACAGTATATATACAGTCCTGTTGCTATTAGAATCATAATTATTCTATGTATGTACATTTTTCTTTTGTTTCTATTTTATTTGGCAATATAAAGATCTGCTCTCGATGCCCATTAGGTACCCTTTAATTGAATTGACTCACATCTTGATATAATTGTTTCAAACAGTAAATTGACTGACCAGTGTAGGATCCCAAGCATGAGGCACCAAAACTTTTGTTTCCTTAACTTAAGCTGGGGCTACACTGAGTCAGCCTCTAACTCTCTAACTCTAACTGAGATATCCTCTGGGAAGGTGAGGAATTAGCAGTCGAAACAAGAGCTCCTGTTCAGGCAGTTAGATTGCAACCTCGCCCAGCATATTAAATTCAGCTAAGAAGGGTAAGAGACCACAAAATCTTGAGCCAAAGCACTCAGGCCCTCCATCTTTTCCTGGACAGTTTAATAGAATAGACTGCCAGTTTCTCAGTGGACAGGTAGCGATCCCTACTGTAATTTAAAAGGGTTGGGCACTTCTGCACTACATGAAAACATCTAATTTCTGTTTTGTTTTCTTTTTTGTTGTTTGTTTTTGGCAGTTTTTATTGAATCTTTTCCATAAACCCATCATACATTTGTTTGCAGCATATATCAGTAATGAAGTTGTATACAAGCATATGTCAGTTGCATTATTCAAATGATTACAGTGACGAAAGGTGTCCCACCAACCCAGCCCACCCCAGTCCTCCCAACCATCTCCACTTGTCCCCTTAAGTCCAAGGCCTCACTGTGATAATTGTCCATTTAAGAGTTTCTTCCTTCCTGCTTGTTCCTTCCAAGAAAGAGTGAATGAGACGTCCTAATTCCTGTTTTCCCCCCTAATATATCTGTTCTAATATCTTCCCTGTGGCCCTTCAGGCGGATGCCCAGCTTGCTGGAGTACCTGAGCTACAACTGTAACTTCATGGGCATCCTGGCAGGCCCTACCTGCTCGTACAACGACTACATGGCCTTCATCGAAGGTACGGCCTACCAGCCACGCCACCAGGAGAACGCCAATGGCAAGGAGAACGGGAAGTATAAGCAGAGTGAACCCTCACCCAAGGTACTATGACTGTAAAAACTATTAAATTATTGATACTTTTTCAGTACCATGAGTTTAAAACAATATAATGTCTGATAATTATAGTGCTCATTCAAGTCTTTAATGTCTGGTCTGAAATTAGGCAAAACCACTTTTCTGTGTCAGCACAGTGTGCAGGTTATTAATTAAATAAAGACAAAATATATCTTATGTTGTGTGCCTAGGACTTTTTTCTTTAGCTGTGGTATCAAAATTTTATTCTAGTATTGTATCGAAGTTTGAAATTCTGGTACTGTGGTCATAAGGTACAACACAGTTTTTACCACTTGAGTAGAAGTGCGTGTGAATTCTGTAAATTCTGTGGTAAAATAGACCTACATTTTGTGCAGTGGTGAGCGAAAAAAATCTAAAATTCTTCTCAAAGAAAGTACTCGAGTGAGCAGTAATGATATTACAAAACTTTAAATTGTGCAATTCTCTATTAAATGTGTGTAGAGCTGTTTTCAAGGTAATTATAATTCATTTGGTTGCCTTTAGAGAAACAGAGACTGAGACATTATTGAGGAATTTAATGACGCAAATGTCTAAACCTCAAGGTTATTTGTGTTTTCTTACCGCATAATGCATTAATAATTTAATTACACTCCAAGATTTGAGTGTGCGTTTGTCTCAGAAGAGAAAGGAACACAGACGCTGCTAAATATAAAACATGAAAGAACGCTCAAGGACTTGGGTTAACCTCGAGTCAACTTAACAAGAGTTTTTGAAGTACAAGTATTGTTGTTTTTGAACGTAATCTGGTGTAATGGGTTTTAACAGGCCTGCTTCTCTCTTGTCTCACCTCCACCCAGAATGACGTCATCTCCAAGCTGTGCACTTGTGCCATCTCACTGGCCATCTATCTGTCATTGTGCAAGCTGCTCCCAGTAGAGCACTCCATAGACGACGACTTTGTCAGCTCCACACCCTTCTACCTTCAGGTCGTCTACCTTTACCTGGCCATGTTGGCTCTCAGGCCAAAGTACTACTTTGTCTGGACACTTGGTGAGTTAGTGAGATCTGTAATTTCACCTTTGGATGTAACTCAGTAGAAGAAGGCTTGAATTTAGACTGAGGACTCTGCTCCATCCTCTGGAAGAATGTAATTGCTTGACTCTCAGTACAAAGTGAGTGAATTTGAAGCAGCTGTTCTGGTTCTCTTATGGTTATTTTTAAAGGAGTCTGTACAGTATGTTGAGATGCAGCCTAAAAAAAAACAAGTCTTATTTAACAGCGTTTCCTGGTTTAACAGTGCCATCTAGTGGTGAATTTAAAACTGCAGCTCTTCCTTTTACCAATGACAAATACATGTGATGCTGCATCTCCATCTGTTTCTGTCACTGATTCACAAATTAATGCATTCTCGGGAGGCAGAGCTTGTCATCCTTTGGTTCTTGCTGCTGTTTTTGTGCTCAGAAACATTTGTGCCTTTCTTCTGCAGCTGATGCTATCAACAACGCTGCCGGATTTGGCTTCAATGGATACAACAAAGATGGCTCCCCGCGGTGGGACCTGATATCAAATCTCAGAATTACGGACATTGAGGTTAGGCTTGTTTTATGAGATCTATTATACCCAGATAAAAGCCCTTTTCAAATAAATCCTAAAAGTATGCCGTTTTTCAATTTCAGTTTGCCACAAGCTTCAAGAGTTTCCTAGACAACTGGAATATCCAGACAGCTCTCTGGCTCAAAAGGTAAACACATATATAGTGAAATGCTGTGCTTTGCTCAGGTTGTGGCTGTAGAGGGCTGCTGAAGTATCTGCAAAAATGTATAATGCATATCTGCATCTCAGTATGGGCATCATATGTCACTCAAATTGAAAGAAAAACTTTTTCAGCAGCTCTAGTCTCTTAAATATGTGATGCCATGAGTTCCCATTGCTACCTATGTAAACAGTCTTCATGTCTTCATGTGTGATATCTACACAAAGGATCAGCACTGTCCATAATCATCCAGAAAATATGTTTTACATGAGACACAGAGCAGGATACAGGATAGTGAATCTGCTAAAGGAAATTCTTAACTCTTAGATCAAAATAACCTAGTGGATTAGTTTTCTTGCGATATCTTTGTAATGACAACAACTTTTAGTTCAATCAACATCTTCATCATTGCCAACACTTAATTAGTGCCAGTTCGTTAGTCATGAATATTTTCAAAGTGATATGAAAGTGCTTGTAGTGATATTTCAATAATTTTGCTTTAGATTTATGCTGATCAGTGTCAACATTTTTATGGAGTAGTGCAAATTTATGTTGCCTTGCTTACAAGTATACTTATATAGTTTTACTGCTTTTAAATGATTATTTTAGGAATCAGAAAAGTGGTACCAATGTAATTTGTGTCACAAAATGCCTGCACTAAAACAAAAGTATTTTCGTACAATCATATTAGGCGATTTAAAACATTCCCTTCATATGATTCCTTAAGATTCTTTTTCTCTCATTCAGAACATACCGAGAACACACAATCCATAGAGTTTGTTAATATCACAGTGAGATTGACCTACAGTTATGAGTAAAACTCCTGGATTATCTCTCAAGCCTTGCATTTTTTATTTGAATCATATTTGACTGAATCAGCTGTCTCAATCCCAAATTATTCTGCTCTGATTACAAAAACAAACACACATGAATTGTACTGCAGTCCATAATGTGATTAAATTGGATAGCAACCATCTATTTGTGTTTTTTTTTTTCAAATGGTGTCTGGAAGTCTAGAATGAAACCTTTCATTTGTTTCTACTTGAACTGTTTTGGCCAAACACTGGATTTGTCACGTCTACCTTCTCCTCAGGGTGTGCTACGAGCGCTGTCCCATCAATCCAACTGCTGCCACCTTCCTGCTGTCAGCCATGTGGCACGGGGTTTACCCTGGCTATTACCTGACCTTCCTCACTGGCATCGCCATGACCATGGCTGCACGTGCAGTGAGTACACACACTGTTTGTGTCTATACCGTAGCTATTGGTGGAACTTTTTCTTGCCAAATAGATACAAATCATAATTCTAATGTGGTACTTAATACTCTTGCAGCCTGTGAATCATAATATAGAGGGTGGATCCTGCAGTCCAAATAGAAACTTTGCCATAAAATTTGATTCATCTTTCTGCAAAAATCTTAAGAGCTCTTTAGATTTACCACTGCCACTTAGCAGACCCACAAACATACAAGATACAAGAGATAATGATAAAGTAGTATACCACAAAGGCCACACAGGCCATTACCACTAATCTCTGCAAAACCAGACCTGTTCATTCCAGTCTTTGAAGGAAGGAGACAAGAGGATATTTATATAGAGACAGTGGAGTGATGGTACAGGCGGAAACCTGCTCTATAATTCCAGTTAATCTACTTTGAGAAGGGTTGATTAACTGAAACGCCAGCACAGTAAATTTGTTGTGCAGGTGAGCTCCAGCAGGGACATTGTATTTCTTTATCTAAAACAGGACAAGAGGACCACTGACCCAGTTCCACCATAAAACTGCTGGCCACTGCTACATGGACATGTCCAGAGATAGATTTCTCTGAAGAGTTATGATGGAAAAAGATAGAGAGGGAAAAAAGAGAAGGATGAGCTGTAATGCCTACTGCCTCCAAAGATTTCTGGAAGTGGGTCAGTTGATTAAATTCAGGTCTGGTTTACTGAAAAGAAGAATGAGTATAATGAAGTTTTAAAGTTTACAGATTAATTCACCTGAAAAAATGTTGAGAACTCATAGGATATTTTTCTCCTCCAGGTAAGACATAACGTCAGACCGTACTTCTTGGTCTCTGCCATGCACAAGCGCATCTATGATGTCGTCACGTGGGCGTGGACTCAGATTGCCATCAGCTACACAGTGGCACCATTTGTCCTACTTGCCGTAGGACCCTCACTCAAATTCTACAGGTACATGTTTGAATGAATTGTGTGTTGGGTTGTGTGAATTGTGTTGTTTTGATGTAGGTAATACACTGACTATACTTGACATATAACCCTATGTTAAATAATCCAAACTATCCCTTTTAAACAAAGTATTAGTGTTGAAGAGAGAATACTGCAGCTTCTGCTTTTCTGTAAAGTAAATTAGTAGAGTGAGTTTTGTATGCTGCTGTCATATAAAAGGGTTGTTACACCAAGCATGTAAATGAAGTTACTGGCCACAGTGCCGAAATTAACACTTTTTCATTAGCCTGGTCCCCTCTTGTCAGGCTGTAACAGTTAATGAGACAGCTTAATGAGCGAAGGATGGGGAGGATTGATGAGGAGCAAATAAAATGAGTGGCCTTAACATTGCTCGACCGCTGCCAGGAAATAAAGGCCGACAATGGTCAGTCTCGTTCAGATGAGGATTGCCATTAAATCAGCACGTGGCTGTTAAATAGGTGATATAACAGACTCGTTAAAGCAGCAGGGATGTGGGAGTAGGAGGAGGTGGAGCTGATAAATATACATATCTGGGTATTGTTTAGGTCAGTAACATGATAAGGATAACTGAATAGGCTGATATGGTAGATTTCCTTCTGTATTTAGGCTAGTTTGACACACAGAGCGCATTAGCATGCCTCAAATTTTCCTAAAGCCTTTTACTTTTTACTAAACTTGATTTTTCTATTTTATTGTTTTCATAAATGACACATAATTAGCACTCCTCCCTCACTATGACTAATTATGATGCATATTATAGGGTTGTCAACTGCACCACCTTTCTCATGTCTAGAACTCTGCATTGATTAACAAGACTATGGGTGTGTTCCAATACCCATACTGCTATAATATTTAGAATTCCAGAGAAAGATTTAGTTTGTCCCGATACATAGTATGTCAAATGCAGCATGCCAAAAATACCAGGATGTCCAGTCACATTGTGCAGTATGCAAGCCAGTTTTTCTGGGGGTTTTTTTTACCCTCAATCCTCTGCACAGCTCAACTGAGCTGCTGAGAGAGCACAGACAGATGACAGATGACAGATGAAAAGTTCAAGCTGCAAAATTATGATGAAGTAATATATCCCAATTTGCAATTTGCATACTGCATGCAACACTACACACTTTGTGGCAGCTGCGGTATGTACTAAAAGAAAAAGTATGTGATTTGGAACACATGGCAAAAGTCCACTCTGATGGATCTGTGAGACTTTAGGCACAGCGCTAATGCTAACATCAGCATGCTAATATTCTCACAAAGACCATGCTAACAGGCTGTTTTGCAGATATAATGTTTACTATGTTCACCATCTTAGGTTACTGTGTTAGCATGCTAACATTTGCTTATCACTAAAGTAAGTACAGCTGAGGTTGATGAGAGTGTTATTAGTTATGCAAGTATTTAGGCATTGGACAAATTAAAATTTTGAAGAGATGATGTTGCTTGATAAAACATTAAGGGATCATCAAAGTTATCACAATCCTGTGGGGAACGTGAATGTTTGCACCAAATTTAATGGGAATCCATCCAGCAGCTGTCAAAACATTTCACTAAAAGCCAATATTGTTACCGTCATGGTGGTGCGAGAGAAAAGGTCAAAGGATCACCAAAGTCATTAAGATTCCTCCTCTGGGGATCATTGATGTCAGGATGAAATTTAATGGAATTCATCCGATAATTGTCGAGCTATTTCAGTCTGGACCATTGACTGTAAATAACAAAGGACAACGGTTCTCCACTACTTCTCACTGTACAAAAAGCAAGCAAATATTTCTCGGCTACAAGCGCTGCCATCTTGTGCCGGCGATGTAGTTTGGAGCCAGAGTCTGCTGAGTGGTGATCAAGGTTGGAGCTCCGGTATCGAAGTGCTGGCCATACAGACAGCTGTCTCAATTGCGAGCAGAATTCAGCTGTCAATCATGACATGAAATGCATATTTTTTATAGCATCAAAAATAACAAATTAAAACCAAACCTAACAGAAAATTGAACATTTGAACACACACTAGTGTGATAAGAACTAAAATGATTGAACCCATCTTTTTGATTGGCATGTCTCTGCAGGTCCTGGTACTTCTGCTTACACCTCCTCTGTCTCCTGGTGGTACTGGTCCTACCCGTCAAACGCCGGCAGCCCAAAGAGCAGCAGCAGGACGGCCTACAGAAGGACAGCCTACAGGACAGTCAGACAGACCACAACAGCACAGACAACAACTGCAACCAGAAAGACAAAGCCACATGAGGCTCAGGACGGCAACACACAGTCTCCTTCAGCAGCAGAAAAACACTTTGAGACGAACTAGAAAACCACTGAGAGCTGGAGTGTGGCGAGTCTGTTTACCTGACGAAGAACCAAATATCGGACACTCTGAAAAATCCTAACAGACAGAAAAACACAAGTCAACGTTCTGTCAAAACTTCCAGTAGCAAGGATGACAGCAATCACACTTCTGACACGGATACAAGACCAGGACGCAACAATGGCCGCGGTGTAAACTAATAAGTGATAGTGGTTACTTAACATTACATTAGTGGAAACGAAGACTTCCAAGCTGCCTTAAACCCTCTATGTACTCATCTGGTGGTGAAATAACAGTTGGATGACATGCTGCAGGATATACAAACAGAATAGGAGGGCAGTATGTGGAGGGTTTTTGTCATTGTCTGGATACAAGCCTCTGTTAGGGCGGAAATGGATAAAAATGTGTTCATGTAAAAGAAACATAACCTTTATCATCAGCTGCCAATTTCAAACAGGCCTTAGGATCCTCAAAACATTGTTTGATTTCTATGTCTTTTTTAAAAAATCTTTATTGGAGAAGAAGAATTCACATTATTGTACGTGTTTTGTATTTAGATGTTTGTGACAACACTATTTGAAATCCATTCTCAAGCTTTTTTTTTGTATTTTGTTTTCCTGGGATGAGTTGACCTTGCCTGACATAAGAGAGTCCCAAAGTGGAATTCAGATCTCGTCCGCCTCCAGCAAGTGGAAAGTCTAAAAGAGGCACTCAAGAGTTGCTAAATGGATTTTTGTTTCTTTTTATATTTTTCATATCTGCTGCTTTTTTTTTTTTTTTTTTTTTTTTTTTGACAAACTCATCAGATACGTGTGTTTTCAAAGGGAGTTTATTTACCCTGTTGTGATTTAGATTTTTTTCAGGTTCAAGGGTGTGAATTTTATTTTCTTTTTTGTTTTTCATGAGTTCATATTTTTCACACAACAGGTTTCCTCTGTGTTCAAATGTCTTGCCTCTGTAATAGAAATATCCAAATTTATTTCAAAACTAAATAATAAAATTGTATAATTGGGGAAACGCAGATAACATCACTGTTGAACACTCACAATTTTAATTAATTGTCTTAAATCCAATAAATTTAACAGAAATCTAATCAGAGTACCACATTCACTGAAGACTTATTTAATATATACAGGTTTTATAGCCATACTTATGACAAGCCAATTGAATGTAGAAGAAAAGTTTCCAATTTTAAAGCTACTACAAGGAGTTGCAACGGCTTACAAAACCATCTCAATTAAATACAAATGCCTTGATATGACCTACATAAGCAAACAAGACCATCCCTGGCAGGATAGGCTTTTGGTTATTAGTTATATAGTTATTCTAAATGTCTGCCATGAGTCAGCTTCTTCTTAAAATCAGATGAAACAAGTCTGTGTTTACATTTTCACAGGCAAAGTTACAATGAGTATTATGTTAAAATGAAAATGAAGCAGGAGGAATGTTTTTATTTTCATAGTTTTATTTTTGATGTTATATTTTGTGGTTATGACAGTGGAAACACTACTGCTTTTTTCCACTGGGGCCGCCAAAATCAACAAACTGTGAAAGTTCCTTGTAGTAGCTTTAAGCACATATTGTGTTCTGGCTGCAAATTATTTAAAGTGTGCAATTTGCATTTGTCTGTGAGGAAATCTGCTACAGTTATTTATGTGCGTGACATCATAATATTGTACAAAATTCAAAGACATAGACCAGCTGTTGTGGTAAATGGTCTTATTTCATATTGTGTGCACTTAACGTTAGAATAGGGGGATGTTTCAGGGTGCATTTACTGTAGGGTGTAAGAGACACTGGTTCCCCATGTTGTTTTGGTCCATGGCTCAACTTAAGCCTGTCAGATTCATCCTGTTCACTCTTTACAACAAGTTCAAACAGCCACCCATGTGATTAATTTCTGTTTCATTAGATATTTTTATGGATTTAGTCAAGAAAATATGGAAATGTGTTGTGGAGGAGGCAACCTCACTGTTGTTAAAACAGTCAAAAGGCACATTTTCACTTATCCGTTAGAACAGGAAATAGTCTGGGGGTTTCAAGCCCACAATATCATAAACACTTTGAAGTTGTGCTTTTTTGTTCTAAAAAAACTGTCAATAATTTGAGTTGATTCGGTGCATTTGTGTTGTGTAAAATAACAAAGCAGCAGAGGTGAGCTTTGCAGTATGGACCTCTTTTATTTCTTTATAAGGATTTTCTAACATTTACATATTCCTGCCATAACTGTGTGTGTACCAGTATTCATGTGATCCGTACATGTCGCTGTGGTCTCATGTGAACTATATTTGTAGCCTGGGCCCTGTGTAGGCGAGCGTGGCCCACTTTAAGGGAAAGGGATGTCATTTTACAAACATAGCGATTATTGCACTGCATGGCCACCCAAACCAGCAGATCAATGCAAACTGCTCCATATGTCCAAAGTGCCAAATCAAGAATGGCGCATTTTGTTTTGTGTGTATGTGAGCATGCGTGCCTGCGAGTGTGTTTGCGTGTGTGCGTGCGCGTGCATGTGTCCATGTAGTATGTGCGTGCGCCTGTGTAACATAATGGTTATTTTTGTGTCAGAAGGAAATTTATTGAAAGATTTGTATAACAGTACATTAAAATTCTGATTTATGTGGCAAAAATAAAGAGAAATTATTTTTAAACACTACAACTGATGTTTGAAAGTGGCTTTTGTTTGTATTGTAAAATATATTTTTTTTAATTACTGATTAAAAAATTATTAGCTGCAACACTACTTGGAAATTGGAGATTTTTGGAAATTTTAGCTCCATTGTTGCATTATTATGATAGACTCTTTTCACAGTAGCCATTTTGACATGAAATAGTGGGTGAACACAGGTGTTATTAATCACATTAATTAATGCTCTGTGTCTACATAGAACAGAACCTTCATTACTGTCATCGGTAACACATGTGTTTATCATTTCATGTCAAAACTTCTGCTGTGAGAAAGCTGTATTTGACTTGACTTTGCAGGAAAAGCACAAGTGAAACAAAATTAATTAATGATGGCTCAGTACTGTTAGGTGTTACAGTAAGTCGTGACAGTGAGCCAGCATGTGCAAAGCTCACCTAAATGTCATGCAGATTTTTTTTTTCTTTTGTTAATTACACATTGATTTTTATGCTATTACATGGAACAATATGCACTGAAAAGGGTCATTGTGAAGTTTAGTGGTCATACTGCTGCAAGCTGCAGCAAATAAACACATTTTGAAGAAATTTAAGTAAATCAATGCTGAAAGGTATTGATGGTGTGTCACTGTATACTCTATGTATGCCTTTGTCAACATGACATTTCATCTTCCCAAAGAAAATTGCCAAATCATAAGCTTCTTTTTTAACACAGGCATTAATCAGCAAATAATGTCTATGTTCATTTAGCTGCTTCAGTTTCAGAATAGACTCTTGAACAGGATGTAGCCATCATTAATGTTATCAGTAACACCTGTGCTTTTCTCACCAGACAAGTAAATAAATCTGCTTTGAAAAAGGCCTATGTTCAGTTCAAACCACTAGGTCTAGTTTCGTATGTATTTAATGCCACCGAGACCTTTATATGCAATTGTCTGCCCAACCCAAAGAATGGGAACCCACACAGTTTTTACCTTACATGTAACAAACTGACCATCATCTTTAGGTTTATCTATTATTTAATGCACAAGTAAACATGATAGGAAAATGTATGGAGGATGAAGTATTCAGAACCTTTGAGAGGGATTCAGACAGAAAGATAATTTGTCATTCTTTGAAAGAAAACAACAAAGAGTTTTATAAACAAGACAACTTTATATGATCTGATTGGTTGAGAGTTGCACGAGCTTCTTTCCTATTTGCTTAACTCAAACGCTAACAGCAGAAAGTTGGAATTGTCAATATCCACGAAGTAAATGCTGGTTAAATATGCAACATGTTGGTAGATTTTCTTCAACATCAACATCTTTTTCTTTTCATGTCTTTTCAAAAACATCTAACAATGAAGCCTGGGGACTATCTGTTGAGGGGAATCCTTTAGTGGTATAAAAATACTCTGTTATGAGTATAGGTTCTGCAGTAAAAAAAAAAAATAACTGAAGTAGCCTAAGTACAGATGTAATATCAGCTAAATTCACTTGTGGTATCAAAAGTATTTATTATTATTATTATTATCATTATTATTATTATTATACTTTTCTTTCTTGCTTTTCCTTTATAGACCTTTTTCACAACAGCCATATTGGCACAGATGTTACAAATAATACAAATTTATTATTCAAAGGTCTTTTCCAGTCATGTAAAACAGCGCTTCTGTTCTGCATGTTGGCTCGCAGGAAAGGCTCTGCTTCTCTAAATGGAACAGGAACCTAATTCATTTCATTAAGTATAAACCTTGGTTTATCTGCTATTTCATATAAATATGGTTGCCATGTAAAAGGTCTAAATGATCAAATAATCATGCAAGGTAACAACAGGCCTATTTTGTTCGTCGTTGTTCGCATTTCTTTATTAATCTTTATATTTCCACGATTTATCTTCTTATACTTTAACAGATTTATTTTTATGGTACTGCTACTGTGGTAGTGGAGTAAAAAATAAAGTACAAATGCCTCTGAATTGTATTTGAGTATAGCAGTTTAGTGAATGTAGTTAATTATCCTCCAGCGCTGATGAAAATACATGAATCTTTGTTATGACAGGTTCAATCGGTCCTTACAGTAGGAGCGTTTAAAAATTTAAAGTGCGACATCTGACCTGTCAACAGTTATCGCGTCAGCTGGGGTCCGTTACTGGGGTGGAGGAGGGGCTCGTGACCCCGTCTGCTCCACCACTGTAACCACTCATAGTAGAAGGAGGTGGAGCCATTGACTTTACTGTAGCAGCCGGGGGAGCAGGTTAACGTTAAAAACAGAAGAGAAGCCCCAGCATGACGTGAGAAAGTGGTAGTTTTGGCCACAATTTCCGGACCGGAATCAAAATACACACGGTTACAAAGCAGCCCAGCCGAGGTAAGATGACTTAATGCTGTACACTGTACTTTCTGTTTTAATTTTTAGGGTGATAAAAGTGGAAAAAGACCTGTTGGAGAGCTAGCGTCTGAGCTAGCTAACATTAGCCTGTTAGCCGTTAGGAGTTTCGAGTGTTTTGCTGTTGCTTCCTGGTGATAGAGCTTAAAACACGGGAAGTCAGTCTGCGTGTAAGATCCTTGTTTAAACCCGTCCATTAGAGAGCCGAAAGTAAATTATAGCTTTACTTTTCTTTGAGGCCACACATGTGATGTGTGTGTGTGTGTGTGTGTGTGTGTGTGTGTGTGTGTGTGTGTGTGTCATCCAGATGTTGACTTTTTTGCCAACCCGAAGACACACAGCTGATGTGCCTTAACGATCCCAGATGTTAGAAATTTATTTTCAAGTAGCAGGCCACTGAAACATTTAAACATACCACACTCCTAACAGTTACTAAAGTTTATAGATATCCATCATAATAACATTTGTCCCAATCAAAATTGTATTCTCACAAACAGAATGGTAATAAAAGATATTTTTAACAACATTCTTGCGGGAGAAATTGTATTTCAAGACGCAACATTGATTGTACTAGGCAAAACTAAATTTAAATTCTTTAAATGTCCTTAAATTGTCAAAGTGGCTGTTTGAACTTTTAAAGGGACAGTTCATACCGAAATCAAGAATACATGTTTTTTCTCTGGCCTGTGGTGCTATTTATATGTCGAAATCAGGGGCTTACTTGCTTAGTTTCACTCAGATGTCTGTCATGAATGTTATTTGATCCCATAGCTACTAGAAGAATTTTTTCCCCATCATTATTAATTATTTGACACACACTTAGGCTTGTACACACAGATGCACATGCAAATTGTGTGATAGATGGTAGAGTGATGGATGCTGCCCAAAAACAGGAGCCCTGAGCAGTTGGGGCTGTGGTGCCTTGCTCAAGGGCACCTTGACAGTGCCCAGGAGGTGAACTGGTACCTCTCCAGCTACGAGTCCCCTCCATACTTTTTGATTCACGCTAGATTTGAACCAGCTACCGTCCAGTCCCCACGCCAAGTCCTTAATGATCAAGCTGCAGCTGCCCGATAAACATTTAACAGTTAAGCCAAAGCAGCATAACATTGCTATTTTAAATAAATTAACACTACAACAAACACATTTAAAAAAAGTTTGTCCAAAGGCATTGATTAGTTTCTGACCCTGGGAAAAACAGTAAACTTGCTTAACACTCTGAATTATCTCCTTAACCAAATCATGCACATTTAGACTTTTCTATGTGATATCCTTTTGATAATTAATGTAATAACTAGCTTAATGTAATATTTTGTCACTTACGTTCAGTGAGCCTCCTCTGAAACTTAGTGGAGCCCCCCCTTGGGATGTCTACCTCCCACTTTTAAAACCTGATCTGCATTATTTTGGTGTGAGTTGTTGTTTTAGAGATATCAACCATAGAGATGTCTGCCTTCGCTTAAATGTATTCATGTAAAATGGCTTGTGGTATTCAAAGTGCCCAAAAATACATTTGAAACACTCAGAAGCAATGTCTTTTTCCAGAAATCATAAACTGTTTACTCAAGATAACCCACAGATCTCACTGTGAACAGTTTGTCTGAACTACTTTTTTCCACATAGAATTTTATTTGGCACTTTCAGCAACACAACTACCATCTACTTCACTTCCATTTGAGAGAATGTAGACATCCGGTGATATTTTAAAAACTCCGCAACTCACAGCAAAACAATCTAGGTTGAGAAATAGCACCAGGCTAAGGGGAAAAAGGTGTATTTTTAATTATTTTTGATTTTTGGGTGGACTGTCTTTTCAATGGCTATACTGGACATGTATTGCGGACATCTATAATTGAGTTCTTCCCAGTCAAATATAACATATCCACAATTAGATTCTTCTCATCCACAATTGTAATTTAAGGTAACCACAATGTCATTTTTACCATTCATGTATTTTGGGCTTTTAATTTCAGATATCCACAATTATACTTATGTTGTGTCTGAAACAGATTTTTTACTCTCATTTTGGATATCTACGATCCAGTTGTTATTAGTCATAATGTTAATTTTAGTTATTAAAAATGAAAGAATTTTAAGTATGAAAAAGCATTCCAACAGATGTCTTTGTGGATATCCACAATCACACTAGTATTCTGATTCTAGATATATGAAATTGCATTTTTGCTAGTCATAATGCCAATTGTGGATATCCTTAATGACATTTTTCTGGTCACGCTGTATTTTATTCAAAATTACATCATGGGTAGGGAAGGGAACTGGGAAGCAATTTCAGGTTGCGAACAGGTTCCAAATTGTCCAATCCATTAGAAACTGCATGTCTCCAAGCTTATTGGTTGCTTTTATTGATGCACATATGTTTTTCTGACAGTTGTGAATTGCAAAACAAAGAAATCAAAGTCATATCTAAAGAAAAGGTCATAATAGAGGACCTTTTTCTACTTTGTTTCTACACTGTGTTCAGACTCAGAGATAATAAAACACTTACATTGATGCTTGTTTGGGCCTGTGTTTTTTATACACAGAAAACTGATCAGGAATCAATAAGGAAATTGATAATGGCATTGGTATCAATAAAATTTTATCAATTCCCTTGCCTAGTCATGGGCATCTGCTTGGAATGCTTTTTCATTTAGGATAGCCTGAATTTAACTTTAACTGGATTATAGATATCTGAAATGGGATTTTCCCCCCTAGTAAGATGTTGCAGAATGTTAATCTGGATATCAAAAATGTAATTGTGGATATCAAAAATTAAAAGCCCAATACGAATGAAAGGTAAATAACAATTATCATTTGCCCTAGGAAGAATTATGAAATGTTCTTTTTGACTAGAAGAAATGGATGACAGATATCTGCAATACATCAATTCTAGATATTAAATGTTAACAGCGACTTGCCATAGATTCAGGCAGAAAACACACACAACACTGTTTGTCAGTTTCTCTCCAGCAGCTCATATACATAGGGATTTGTTCCAAGCTGAGGTTTACTCTTATATGGATAACCTTTTTAAAGTAAAACCAAGAACTGCCTCTGATCTGGATCATACTGGTCTTCCAGTTCCAGACTTTGGTATCAAGGGTTTCCAGACAACTCAGTAAACCTGTTTTTTTGGAGCAGACCCTGGTATGTGTTATGGAACTGACTCCTCAGCAGTTTCATACCCACATGACAAGCCACGAAGAGCTGACTGGTTAAATTTAGAGATCCTATCCAGTGTTGCCTCCCAAGTTCATGTTTGTGTGTGTTCATATAACAGCATAGCATAGCTGACAAGGTGTATATTCTAATTATCATGATTACATCAAGTGGTTTGTGTTTTTACATAAATACTGGACCGTACATGACCCAAGACTGAATAGATCTGGGTGTTTCTCTATTGAGATCAATAATATTGATGAGCAGTGAAACCAGACAAGATAATAATGTGGGATTTTTGGTTACACTAAATATTTCTGTTCCAGTTACTTTACTGTAATGTGATGAGGATTTTTGTGATTATTTGGTAGTTTCAGTGTGAAAGCTTGAAAAAAAAAAAACGGCAGATGCCTCTACCTATTACATTATCAAATTCACTTAATGACTAATTTCCTTTTTCAAAATTTGCTCTTGTGCATTGTCTTAGTCCTGTCAGTAAATGTATGCTATGAGCACTAAAACTCTATAGAGCTGAGATAATTAGTCAATTAATCCACAAGAAAGAAACTGAAAGAAATTTCATCAGCAACAGTTTTGATCATGCAAAAATGACAGAAAATCATAAGTTGCAGTTTCCATAAGGATGAATACTTTTGAGTACTTTTATTTTGGTTGTGGATAATTTGTCAAACAAAACAAGCCACTTGACATTGCCTACTTGATTTGAGGAAAATTGTAACATTTTTAATTTCCTGAGGAAAAATGTACAGTGAGTGGGTCATTATTGCAAAATAAACCCAGACAGGGTGATGAAGGACCTCAACATGATGTCTACATGGTCTTGAATCACCTTGAAGGGTGTTTATATTGCAAAAATGGGTTGCTCACTACGTTATCCCATTTATTACACAGCTACTTACTAAAATCTGCCAATAATTTGACATAAAGCATTGCATTCAAAAATGACTTAATTGCTTCAGTGAATCCCCAGAGACAATGATCAGGACTGCATCCGTAGCAACAGTCAATTATAACAGCAGTCTGTTATTCAGAAAAAAACAGACCAATGCCATAACTGGCCAGTCAGAACTGAGTATTTAACATACTCTGTAATACAATAGTATAGTAGTAAATTGAGAAACTATTTGTGAGAATCATCTATATTGAAAACAATTTTTAGTTGCAGCCCTACTATCAACTATTTATATGTAAGTATTTAGCCTTTTAATTTAAAATATTTTGATGTGTTGATGATTTACTCAATATTTTTCAGCCCATCAACTAGATATTTAAATATTACTACAGTGTCCCAGGATTAGTTCACCGTTTTAGCACTAACTGATGAGTTATTGAGTCATTTAAACACACTCAAGTGACAAGAGTGATAATCTTCCAGTGATGGCTCCTATTAAAACCAAATGTTACTTTTATTGCATAACTCTTAGAATTAAATCACACAAACTGGGCCAACATCTTAATTGTCTCTCCCCTTTCATCTGTATTAGTTGGTGCCAAGCCAGTGCACGTAATGAATGAAAATCTGGTCGTGTGTGTCTTTTGTGTTGGGAAGAGATGGGCGTAGTCCAACCCCCCTCATCTAATATTCAGCCTTGAGTGAAGGGGGGGGATGCTGAGCGTGAGCCCGGCAGTGCTTGTTGATACTGTGTGCGACTGAGTAAAGGATAAAGGTTGGTGTTGGATAGGCAAATAAATACAAGCTTCACCCTACACCAAGGTAAGAAGGTTCATCTGTTCACCTTTTAAGTGTTTTTCTAATAGACTACGTGTCACTCTTGTCAGTAGCTTTAATCATTTGTTTTGATGGCTTTTACTGTTTTTATTGGTGTTTTGTCTCTGCTGGGTTTTTCAGGGTGAGTGTTTTGTTAAAAGGATGTGTGTGAGCTCCCCTCTGATCATTGCTCAGCAGAGAGAGAGCTAAATGTTTACTGATTGGTTCTTGTGGGATGTAATCGTCCACCCATTGTGCTGAAAGACAAGGAGCTGAGGAGGGTGTGTCAACAGGCTCCTATTGCCTGTAACTGTAAACAAAGGATTTTTTTCATTTATGCGTGAACTGTCTGTTATGGGACAGAACAGCTGCCAGGTGATCCCTGACTGAAGAAACGGGGACAGACTTGAAAAAAGAAGGAATTTGTAGTTATTAATTGATCGGCCACTCTCAGTTCAACTCAAAACTGTTTTTGGGATTTTGTATTGAGAGCCCAACAGGCATGTGACATTTAAGCGTTTATTGACCTGAGCCTGAGCTGCTTGTCTCACAGATTACGCTGAAATATTGAGCAGCATGTTTGTTAGTCGTTGTGTGAAACCCATTGCCAAGGCAACTCACAATCAACGAATACAGCTCATTAATTCTGGCTTACTGTGGGCAGGAAGTAAGACTGACCATGATGGAGGAGCCCAACTTGATGAATCATTAATGAGTTTTTCATCGATTGGATGAGTCCCTACTACAGCTAAAACAGCCATGTTGGAGGCAGGTCTCTTTTGTCCAGTGAAGTAATATAATGTCTGGGAACTAAGCTTTGACATTTACAGTATATTATTTTTCCAAATCAGTCTTACTCAGTGCTGAATAGTTACGTTTATGATTTATGTTTCATTTATGAGTACTGTTGTTGAACTCCAGGGTAAAAATTGTTAAAATGACTCAGAGAGGAACATGTTAGTCCATGTCTGGGTTTAAAATGATTCTTATGGCGGAGCCTAATTATAGATAATCTCCCCAAACTGTGCCGTCTGCATTGATTAGTCAGATGCAGACAGATTGCCTAAGTGGTCTTGCTGCTATTCCCCATCAATGCAAAGCAGTTTCAGAGAAACAGAGTGCAACTGTGCACTTACTTTACTCTCAGATACTTTAAAATGCAGCACTTTTCTTGTTTAATGTTCACAAGAAGTTCCACAAAGTCCAGTTTAAGGCAGTGGAGGGAGGAGGGTAGAACTGAGGTTGGTCTTGATATAATTGGAGCACACAGTTGAGTGCACCAATTGTCCCAAATAAGGCATCATTACCTCAAAGGATCAAAGTTTAAAGACTGTTGTTTGTCTTCAGTGGTATTTGATGACTTGGTGGACTTTTGTAAGTAGAGCATTATGATTGCTCTGCCTTCATTATACTCAGCAGATAAATTTCAGTTCATGTTTTCAGCATGAGCAGGCAGATTGAACTAAATTGAACTGAACCAAGTGTCCCGGTTAGCTCTTGTGTAATGAGCATGTTCAGTGCATTGTCCTATTATAGCCATACTTTTTTTTGGCCAAATTACACTTTCTGACTATATGCTTTTGCTAATGAAGAAAAACAAACAAACAAAAAAAAACTTTGACACTGTCTGTAGTACAGGCAAGTGCACACTAGAACTAATTATTATTTTCTTTTTCATTTAATCTGGCAGATATTTCCATGATTAATTGATTAATTGTTTAGTCTATAAAATGTCAAAAAAAATTGTGAAAAATGCTAGTTTCAATTTCCCAGAGCCCAAAGTGGCGTCTTCATTTAGCTTCTTTTGTCAAACCAATAGTCTAAAACCCAAAGAGTTTTCATTTACTAGCATAAATGGCAAAGAGAAGCAGCAACTCGTTACATTTAAGAAACTGGAACCTGCAAACTTTTGACATGTTTGCTTGCAAACTGACTCTAACAATTAATCAGTTATCAAAATAGTTGGTGATAAATTGTCTTTCTATCCATTAATCGATTAACTGACTTATCTTTACAACCAAATTACACATGTAATGAAAATCTGCTTTTACTTTTAAAAGTTTTAAAAAAATAAATTCAAAAGTACAAGGTAGAAAATGTGTATGCCAATACAGCAAGTACACACACACAAACAAAGGCAAACCATACTAGTGATTAGTTAAATAAATCTACACTTATACAGCAGAATTTCCATGTTTTTCTTTTTTTAATAAGACTTGCCTTTTTTATTTATCTACAAACAACCTGCTCTTGCTTCTCACTATACTTAAATTATGAAAATAATTTATTTTTAATGTGTAGATGCATGTATATAGCTTTGTATTATCGGTGTACGTTTACTGGGAGTGACTAGGCCTTTGAGAGCTTTTGTTGGTGTTTGTGTGGGTGTTTCTATGTTGTTTTATTTTATGCACTGTCATTTCTATATATTTGCATTACGGAGCCCTTTGAAAACAAGAGATTTAAAATATGACCATCATTAATAATTGTTTGTTGTAATGTTTATAGTTGGGCAAAAAGATGCAGCTTCTGTTTTTTTCTTGTATGGCTGAGTTTGTGCGTGTGAGCTGGGCTTGGACAGTACTTGTTTATTCCCTACAGTAGCATCACTTCAAAGACATACCACACCCTCTTCCTGACATCCATTTAACCACTCTGCTTTTCTCTTTGCAGTGTTGTACATTTAGCTGTTACAGGCCAGATAGATACCACTGGTATATCTTTAGCCTTCTGTGAATGTTAATCTGATTCCTTCTCACTCTGCAGTGGTGTACAGGTGGTTAGCAGTCAGCCATGGATACCACCACCTCCCTGAAGATGACCTCTCTGGCCGTCCAGAGTCTGTTCGGCTATGTGGAAGAGGAGAACCTGGCTGCCATCAAAGCACATTTGGACAAATTCAAAGAGGTGGACAGCAGGAGTGATGTAAGTCAGCCATTAGTAAGACAGAGTGTGAAGTAATGACAGACTCTTTGAGATCATCTAACAAGTGTTTTGTGGGAAAAGGGACAACCGAATCTGTTGTGAGGCTGAAATGAAACAATACTGTTGAAACTGATTGTAAACCCATTTGCAAAGAGTAGACACAGTACTTGTTATTGTTTTTGTCTTATAGAGGTTTCATATTTTCCTTTAGTTTGACCATGTATGAGATATAGCGCTTATAAAAAGTCTCTTTTGTGAAAACTATCATATTTCATTTTCATGATTAATTGAAATCACTTTATAATGAGATCTGATCTCACTTTGATTTTTAATGGTGTTTTTCTGTTAATCAGTGTCAGAACAGTCAAAACAAATCCCATTTGATTTAAAGATATAAAAGAATCAAGCATGAAATGTAAGGGGAATAAATACTTTAAAAAAAAGCACTAAGTATTCATAGAAAAACTTATAGGGTTATATGGAAAGCCAAGACTATCTCTACACTACCTGTGCAGTAAAGTTCATGCAGTGAACATATTAGATTATTGTTTCACAAGTTAAAGGATAGTGCTGATGGTATGATATGTTGCCAACAAGTCCAAAGACTAAAACCTACAAGGAACTGATCCTAACTCCCAAGTATTTTTTGTGTAGCCAGAGTTTGATATGGCCTTTTTTTCTCTGTGCCATAAAGCTCCATTTTCAAAACCACATTACTGAGCCACACCGTTACACTGGGTGACCCGTACACAATGACCACATGCACTGTCGTTTATTTTAATGTCAGTCCCACATAAACTGTCTTGCAGCTGTAAATACTCACCAGTGAACCACATCTATGTCTCAAAATTGTCCCCAGCTAGTGCATTATTTTCTTCGGTCTGAATAAGAAAAACTAGAGGATTTAAGGTGGTTAAGGGAATTATTTACATACTTATTTAGTATAGTGGAAATGTTTTTCATTGATCACTGTTTTAGTGATAAACTGCTTATATTTCCTTTCACTGAAATTGTAGTGTCCTCGAAGGTTATGAAAAGAATGAGCCAATGAGAGTCAGCAGTGAAACTTTGTGTTCCTCAGGTTACATTGTGTAATCTACTCAGATGACAAGAAACAACTGCTGGTGATAGAGAAAGGGAAGTCATGCAGTGCCCTCTTGAGTAGGCCCTTGGTGAAGGAAAAAATAGTGTAACAGTCTAATTACTTTGTATTCATGTAATAAATATACACATGTCAATTAGATTGTAATCTGCATGAGAAATAAAGAAAACCAAAACAAGTCGGCCTTAGTAATCACATGCTAATAGTGACCCTGACAGATGTGATCTCTGTAAGAGGTTTCCAGTCTCTACTTTTTATTTGGATGTCTTGTCAGTGTTGATGGTAAATGTAGTCAGTCGAAGCAATAATTTCCTCAGTGTAAGTTACATTGCCTGCTGCTGAAAGCTGAGCTCTCCTGCTGGAAAATCTGTAGTTCTGTCTACATCTAGTGATGTCACTGAATATTATGTTTTGGCCAACAAAGTAATAGCATAAATAATCACGAACAGCCTATTATATCCTTTATAATGATACAAGCTTAAAAAATTTTATGATAATCAAGCTCGTACACAATGCATTCTGGTACATGTAGGCACTGTCGGCATGGCGAGTAGCGGAACTCAGCTTTCTTGGTCAATATATTACTTACTGAAGAATTTATTGCTTCAACTGACTACATTTGCCATCAACACTGACTGGACATCCACATAAAAAGTGGTGAATTTTCCCTTTGAAGATTTGTGTCTTCACTAACAACTAATGAGCTTGGGGCTGAGAGCCACAGATGGGCTGGAGAAATCGGAAAATACTGAGAGACTGTTGGTTTTGATCTATACATGAGATTTGTTAATAGTGAGAAAAATGTAGAATAACACCATCTTTGTCCTTTAACCTGAAGACTAGAAAAGCCAAATGAGTATGCCAAATTGCATTAAGTGATCTTTTATCAGGTTGTTTTACAGTATAGGATTAGAGTTAAATCATCAAATAGTATCACTGCCTGCCATTTTTTTTCCCAGTGAGTTCTCGGAGGGTTAGAGAGAAAACAGTATAATTAATTGGCTTGTTGGTGTAGTAAAATCTGTATCACAGTTTCCGTTCCTTTCGTCTCTCCTTGTTCCAGAATGGACAGACTCCCCTGATGGTGGCGGCGGAGCAGGGCAATCTGGAGATAGTACAAGAGCTCATTAGGAGAGGAGCCAATGTTAACTTGGACGATGTTGTAAGCATGCACACGCACACACATAACCTCACAAAGTGCCTAATGTGAACACCCCCCTCATGCACAGGTACACGTGGCATTATAACAGATGACACTAGAGTCCAGGCACAGGTGAAAAACAGTGCGGTCATTGTAACCACACCATCCACTTTGCAAAGAAGACGTTGCTGAACCAGTGGCCTTTATGTTCCATCTTGCTGAACTCACCACACTTGGGCTTAGTCCATAGCTATTATGAGCCATAATGATGACTTATTACATACTTTTACCTTCGCTCCTTTGACTAAATGACAGGATCCACTTGCTGGCCAACACCCTGTGCCTCCAGAAGCCGGCCCCCACATACGCACACACTCACGCATGCATATTCCCTCCCACTTAGACACATGCATGCACACACACTACACCTCTCATTAACATCTCACGTACATGTAACCTGCTATTACACATGGCACACTCAAACCTGTGTTCACTCTCGCACTCTGGTAGAAGAAGACAGGAGAAGTGTTACATACTGTAGCTACTGTCATCTTTCACATTTTACTCTCGGACACCCCTGTATGTCCATGCGACACCGTGTTCCCATGAGCACCTGGTATGACCAGCTGGTAGGTCCAGTGCTTGACAGTTCTAAGGGCATCCCACATAGAGTTCTGACAGACGTTTGTCCAACTGGATATGGAGTCTGATGGGGGTTCCCAGGGTAACAGGTTGTCTCTGTGTGCAGGACTGCTGGACGGCGTTGATCTCAGCAGCTAAAGAGGGCCACATTGAGGTGGTGAGGGAGCTGCTGGAGAACAATGCTAACCTGGAACATCGAGACATGGTGAGAATTAGAGTTGTCACAGAATTTTAAACTAAGATAATATACTAGTATAAAGAACAGTACTCAATCTATGAAACTATATTGTATGTGTACTCTCTTTTGCTTGTGTTACTCTTACTGTCATATTTTGTCAGTGTTCTTAACTACTGAATTTATTCATTGTTGTCTCAATGTATTTAGTGCTTGTTTGTTTTCAGTCTCTTTAAAATTATGTTTATATAGGTTGTTGGTAATCTGTTGTTGTCTCAAATACTGTTCAGTGGTTGTTTGTTTATAGTTGTTTAAATTACCGTTTGTAGTAGTTGTCTATCTATGTTTGTTTTATTGTTAGTTTCCATATTTGTGTTAGTGTTGTATCTTGTGTTTTACCCCTTGTTAGCCTGACCAGGGACAAGGACTGCAAATTAGCTACGGCTAGAAGTCCTGTGTACATTGCATCAGTTGCATCTTTTGCTCTAATGTACAAATGCTTATATTTAATGGCCCTGCCAAATAAATAGAATAATAATCATCAAAAGAACACACACAGTATTGGTACAGGAAATGCTACTCAACATCATCTGATTTTGCTGCAAGTCAAATTTCAAGCTGAACAATAAAGACTGAACTGTACTGAGGTCTTTAAAATGAGGCCAAGTGAACTACCAGGCCGCTGTGAAAATATAAAGTTACTGGAAGGTTTTAATTCAGTTAACATCTGCTCTTAACACAGTTTCTGTGTTTTATGTATGAAAAAATGTAATCATAACATGATGTTATCCAAAACTGCAAACTGTACGATAATAATGATATTATGATGTCTAGGAAGCAGTATGGTTATCAGTTTTAAGAAAAACAAATTGTAAAAGAAAAAACCACCCTGATAGCTTAGTGGATGAGATGCGTGCCTTGTAATCACAGCAATCTCAGTTTGATTCAAGACACCTTTGTTGCGTGTCAATCCCTGTGTTGTCACTCTTTATTTGCTCTATATCTGTACAATCTATTTTCAAAAATATGTCTTAAATGCTAAGATCAACATCATACGCAAAAGCATGAAAGCAAGAAATAAAGTGGAGTTCATGTCTTTTGGTTCTATTGCAGTCACTATGTAGCGATCAATATCATGAGCAAAATGAAATGACAACTTATGATTATAGGAAAAAGATACAATAGCTAAACAACATGGAACAGTAAGATATGTGTCAAACTTCTAAATATATTTGAAACACTAAACTAAAACTTGTACTGTAAGTTGACTCTTGATGTCTAGCCCTTATACTGTACCATCAAAATGTGCGAAGTTATGTTTTCTTTATTGTATGTACAGTCCATTAATGGTTTTTATAGCATGTGATAACCCTAGTGCTGGTTGAACAGTATGATCCATTAGCCTTGAAATGGACATAAATGAAATTACTTTATGTGCAATGGCTCCTCTCTCTAGTAGTAATCCTGTTTACTGAGCTCTGGTTGTCTCTGCATGGGGCAGTGATATGATTTAGTCTTGAGATCCGGACTGGACAGAGGCAGATGGTTGTCTGCAGGCTTGCCGTGGAAACTATTCTGTATATTCAGGAGCAGGCTAATGGCAGCATGCAGATGAGATACACATATTAATTACCTGGGGCTGAGTGTGTTCTGTATTAGTTGTAGATGCCCCAGCTCATAAGGTAATGTTTATTTCCAACAGCCAGAAATGCTGAAATGTTATCCTGATGAACAGTAACTCTCAGCAGGTAGTGTCAAGTGAGCTATTAAATTTCTATATTGGAATTCAAAGATGGTACTTTTTAAAAATGTCTTCACTATTTTATCATGTAGGATGAGACATTTGATTTGATTTCAAAATCCTCTGCCTCTGTGACTTTATGGAAGTGACTCAGGACATCAACTGACTCACTGGCGTGCGGGACGTGTCTAAGCTGCACAGGACAGTTCACAGCCAGTCATCACAGTGGGATTATAATAAATCACACTGTGTGATACTGTTCACTCACTGGAAAGTGTGTCACACCAGCTGTAAATAGCACATTTTCCTACTACAAAAAACTGCTTAGATTTTACCTGCTCTGTAAGGCTTGAATTTAATACTCTGGTTGCCCGCACGACTTACTGTGATGAAATAATACTCATAATTATATGTCCAGAACATTACACATACAGTAAATCTTTTCTTATCTTCTTTCCTATCCTCATATTTTTCCTGTTTAACTCATCTGTACATATGTATCCTACTCAGGGAGGTTGGACTGCTCTCATGTGGGCAGCCTATAAAGGTCGTACAGATGTGGCCCAGCTGCTCTTGGACAAAGGCGCTAACCCCAACATCACTGGTCAGGTACTGAGACTGGACATACTTTGTACCATCATAGCATCACTGGCTTCTGTTGTTCCTTTGTATCAGCCTTGAAAATTACACAGATAAAAGGTATGTTTAGATTATATGAGCAATACAATTCCATCTGTTTAACAGGAAAAGATAATACTACTCTGTTCAAACTGAATCTAAGCTCAGAAAGTAGTAGCTGAATTTGCTCTGTGTAAATCTAATGATATAAACATTAGTTGTAAATGTCAGAAAACATAACTTCAGAGTAACAAAATTGTGAACATGACCACAGCTCTGCTCTTCACCTGCACAGTGTGCAATGCCTCCCCCATCATCTGCTGTTTCAGTCATGTGAAGTGGCTTAAAGTGTTAGTATGACCACAGGCCTGCATGACACTGATCATTAGTTACTGTCAGCATGACTTCACCCCTGTTCTCTGCCCCAACAGTACAGCGTCTACCCCATTATCTGGGCGGCAGGTCGGGGCCATGCTGAGATTGTCCATCTCCTGCTGCAGCACGGAGCCAAGGTCAACTGCTCCGACAAGGTAACTACATACTGACAGATGTTCGTCATTTACTTGTTTTTAATCACACAGAAGATGGAGTTAGTGGTACAAGCCTAAAAGATTTTACTATCCCTGGATGTAATTATATACATGGCCTGGCTTGTTGACTCACGTTGTATTTCCGTCTCTTCTTCTTAGTATGGTACCACTCCTTTGATCTGGGCAGCAAGGAAAGGCCACTATGACAGTGTGATGCACCTTCTGGCCAACGGAGCTGATGTGGACCAAGAAGGAGCGGTGGG
Source organism: Lutjanus erythropterus (assembly GCF_056507025.1). Classification (NCBI taxonomy): domain Eukaryota; kingdom Metazoa; phylum Chordata; class Actinopteri; order Lutjaniformes; family Lutjanidae; genus Lutjanus; species Lutjanus erythropterus. The sequence continues at coordinate 13,547,761 of NC_139334.1, forward strand.
TGGATTGTAGATTTTCTGTGAATGGTTCTTTATTATTTGTCATGGCATTCAGTAAATATCCAACACTAGCATGCTTGCATCAAAGACTTCTTAAAATTTGATTGTGCAAAGCCTGTATTAGCCCTTTTACACACTATGCACTTTCTGTTGCCATCCACGTGACTAGTAAATTATTTTAATTACTAGTCAAGCTGCAAATAAGTAGAATTTCAGTTTACAATTATAGTTTACGTAATAATAGATTAGACAATATTGAACATTTCAATTTCATGTACTGGAATAAAATTTTATTATAATAATTGGACTGTTTTTTAAGCCAGGCATGCAACCCTAATCCTAACCCTTTTGGCAAAAGGTGACATTTTGAATCCATAATAATGCACCTATGTGACTCTTGCAGGGGAAGGAAGTTTTCTCCTGCTTTTGTATAACACCTAGCTTGTTGCTTCATTACAGGATGCAAGCATAACATACATTTGTTATATATTAAATACTTAATCCTTTATTTTGTCCAGTCTTAATTCTGTTTGATTGTGACCAGCACCAAAGTAATCCTAAAAATCTAATCCTTAGTGTCGCCCTGACTCTTTCTACCTCCTCTCCTGTCTTTCTCCAGTTATACTACCAAAAATAAAGGCACAAAAATACTAAAAAAAAAAGAGTTAGAGCCAAAAAAAGAGAGTAAATGAGAATTTAGTAGTTTATTTAAATGTCTGTCTCTGCTCACACATCCTTCTTACCTTTTTCACCCCTAAACAGTTTGTATTACTGTTATTCAAATAATAAAATAGTGATTATATATCATATATACATTTAATGATCTGTATAAGTTTAGTCACACAGATCTACATACATATCTAGATTATAATTGCAGCTTTTATTGCCAGGGTTTTTAGATATGTATGGAAAGTTGAAAGTCTGCAAAGTCTGGAACAGTAATTATTTTATTTTTGCAGTGACTTTTATATGGATGTGCACCCACAATTATTTGACACAGTATGGTGTTTAGCAGTGTTTCCTAAACACCTTTAATATTTGGTCGGTTTTCTGAGCAGGTAGCTCAACAGCCGAACAAGTCTAATTTTGTTTTGGGTTCATCGTGGGTGCCATGAAACACAAAGCAGCCTACTCTCTCCAGTGTGGTTTTCACACAATCAAGATTTAATGCTGCCGAGTGCCACAAACGCATTAGTAAACTGCAATATTAAATAATTGATTGCATCTATGACGCAGCACATCTGTGCTCCTTCGAGTCATGTTGCATCTGTGCTGACACAAACTGAACGATATGATAGTTTGATATGTAGCATCAATAATTGGATGGAACTGTAGTAGCTAATGTTTCAGAGCAATTAATTTGTTTGTAATTAAGAGACTCAAGTGCCTGGAAACATATATGAGTTATTGGGCTTGCTAAACAATATGTCAATTATAAATTGTCAGTGAGCCTGTTGTGTCTTTCAGAGCTGTTGAAATAACCTCATTACATTTGGGAAATAAAGTTTGTTAATCCTCAACAGTAAACTGTTTAAACTGTATCTTGAAGTGTTAGGGTTAGGGTTAAATTTGTACATTTAAATTCCTTCTTTCTGTGTTTTTTCAGAACTCAATGACAGCTCTGATTGTGGCAGTGAAAGGTGGATATACGAAGGTTGTTAAGGAGCTGCTGAAGAGGAACCCAAATGTCAACATGACAGACAAGGATGGCAACACGGCCCTGGCTATTGCTGCCAAGGAGGGACACACTGAGATTGTGCAGGACCTGCTGGACGCCGGCACCTACGTCAACATTCCAGACAGGGTGAGAACAACCTACAGCCACATTATAAGCTTTCTGTTTGAAGATGAAGAGGCAGATGGTTGATATAAAATACAACTGATGTTTCCGTCTGTTTTTCCTTTCTGTCTCTCGTTCACATTTTCTCTCAGAGTGGGGAGACAATGCTGATTGGAGCAGTGAGAGGAGGTCATGTGGAGATTGTCCGGGCTCTGCTGAACAAATACGCAGATATTGACGTCAGAGGCCAGGTAGAAGCTCCTCTCTCACTATCTTTGCTGCCTCATTGATATTTAAAAGCAGGCGGGAGGTCTTCTTGTGTTCTCTAGCTCTGTTGTTTTTTGATTAAGTGAAGTTTAATCCATGGGTTAGAATTACACAAACATATTCAAGTATTATTGCTATATAAACAAACACACCATGATGCCCTTTGTGTATGCTGTGCACAATACAAAATGATACATTGCGTTCTCAGCTATGCACACTAATCCATACAACTTTTTGCATTTGATTTTCTCAAGATAAACAAGCTAGTATTTGCCTTTGTCCTTTCCACATCAGGATGGAAAGACTGCCCTCTACTGGGCAGTGGAGAAAGGCAATGCCACAATGGTGAGAGACATCCTGCAGTGTAACCCCGACACCGAGAGCTGCACTAAGGTATGTAGTAAAAGTAAAAGAGTGAAATGCACTCTCTCGGTGTTAAAGTTTCTTCTTAGTTAGCATTATGTTTTCTCTGTATTTTTCCTGATTTTTCATACACTGAGTTTAAAATCTAAAAATTTCCAGTAACATTTTATAAAAACTATCATTAATAAATTGTAAATTGATAGTTAATCAAACTTAGTTAATAGTTATTTTACCATCAACAAACAATGAAATTTGAATAAATAATACTTACTAAGTATTAGTTATGCTATAATATATTATTTTATCTTTAGTTTGTGTGATATAGAATATATATATATATATATATATATATATATATATATATATATATATATATATATATATATACATATATATGTATATGTCAGTTATGGCTCTATTAATAGTTAGAAAATATTAAAAATGATAATTAATTGTTCATTGAAATGTGTTACATTACTGTTGATTAATGGTGGTTATTATAAAGTTTTACTATATTTCCATTCCCTATATTAGACAAAAGTAGTAAATATAGAAAAAATAATAGCAGAGATCTCCTGTTTCTAAAAATTCTGTAAAAATACAGAGCCTGTCTTAGACTATCCTTTTTTCTGAAAAATTGTCCTGTGTAGGCGGTGGTATCTTTTTCACTTGTGGAGTGTTGCTGAATTGTACATTTAAATGTCCACTGCAGCAGACTTTTCTGTTCTAAGTACATTTCTGAATGATATTGATGAAATGTTGTGTATCTTTGTGTTTTAGGAGGGAGAGACTCCACTCATCAAAGCAACAAAAATGAGGAACATAGAGATCGTGGAACTGCTTCTGGATAAAGGAGCCAAGGTGTCTGCACTGGACAAGGTACTTTTTAAAACACACTTGCACATTACATTCACCTGACAGTAAGGACAGTAAGGAACAGAAAACAAAAAAGAACAAAATTTGAGGTCATGGGATGTTCAGTGAATCAAAGCAAAATTGCCTAATTTAAAACAAACCGTTGCACATGGTACATGGGTCCTTATTCACTGATGCCATGGTATAACTTGCTTATAAGACCTTAATTGCTTCCTGAGTTCTGAGGTCTTTTTGATTAGAACCTTTTATCTTTTTCCACCTGCACTCAAAACTGTTGTTGTAGCAGTGCTTTTCTAGGGTCATTTAGTGTAGTGATCTTTCTTTTTTCTTGTGTTTTCACTCACTCAGAAAGGAGACACACCGCTCCACGTTGCCATCCGAGGGCGAAGCAGAAAGTTGGCTGAGCTGCTGCTGAGGAACCCTAAAGATGGCCGCCTGCTTTACCGCCCCAACAAAGCTGGAGAGACACCATACAACATTGACTGCACTCACCAGAAAAGCATCCTTACGCAGATATTTGGAGCCAGTATGACTGATTTCTTCATTTCATTCTGAATGAATTGTGTGACAGAACAAGATCATAGCTGCACTGCTCATCTTTTTTTCACTTTCCATTTCTCTCTTTTTTCTCTTAGAGCACCTCTCTCCCTCTGAGTCTGATGGAGACATGTTGGGTTATGACCTGTATAGCAGTGCTCTAGCAGATATCCTTAGCGAGCCCACCATGCAGCCACCCATCTGTGTTGGACTGTATGCTCAGTGGGGCAGCGGAAAGTCTTTCCTTCTTAAGAAACTGGAGGGTAAGTAATCTCATAGCATTAAAAACGGTCTCATAGAAATTGTGGAAATTTGCTTGATTTTTAAAGTGTCCTATATTTAATCTCCCTGTATCCTTAATTGAAACACCTGACATGAGATTCTTTTTCTTTTGACTACTTTTTCTTTCCTCTTGTCCCACAGATGAGATGAAGACTTTCGCAGGCCAGCAGATAGAGCCATTGTTCCAGTTCTCTTGGCTGGTGGTGTTCCTCACTCTGCTACTCTGCGGCTCAGTGGCTGTGGTTCTGGGCTTTACCGTTGATCCAAGGCTGGCAATTGCCGTCTCCCTCAGCCTCCTCGCCCTGCTCTATATCTTTTTTGGTGAGGAGACAGATGTGGTGCTAGTAATGCAAAAGTGTTGCAGTGCACTTATGACTGTCAAAAATTCTGTTTTAATTTGACCTGCTCCACAAGGAGAGCAAATGGTCGAATCACATAATGTCATTTTTAAAATTTATTTATGAAGTTTAAAGTTACAGTGACAGTGCACATTAATAAACATTTCTGTAAATGTGCCAGTTTAGCCATCATGGCTAATTTTTTACTGTAGTCCTTGGCAGGTGTAGTGACAGTGACAAAGACACATAAAATACTACACCATAATACTACACATGTAGCACCAGAGTACCTCGAGAACACATAAGGTGCTTAAAATAAGAACATTAAAACAACAGAAATAAAATATGAAATAAAGCACACTTCAGGCCATTTGAGTATGTATTATGTTTTTAAGGACCGCAAATAGAGTTCAAAACAGATTACATAGGAAAGCTTATGTATATATTTACTCACAGCTATTACCACCTATACTAATAGTAATAATAATCTGCTACTTTGCAGTGTTGGTGTACTTTGGAAGTCGGCGTGAGAGAGAGAGCTGGAACTGGGCGTGGGTCATCAGCACCCGGCTGGCTCGCCAGGTCGGTTACCTGGAGCTGCTGCTCAAACTGATGTTTGTCAACCCCCCTGAACTTCCTGAGCAGACCACCCGAGCACTGCCTGTCAGGTGACAGTCACACACACACACACATGCACACTCACAGACAGTGGTTTCTGTCTGTTCTCCAGTTCAAAAAAACAAACAAACATGCAAACACTGACAATTGAAGTCCCACACTGCATTTATTATGTGTTGTAAAACTCAATGGGTGGTTTAGTACCATTAACTTATATTTAAATTATTGTAACATTGATAAAATAAATACTTCAGTCCCAGTTCTATCTGCAGTTGTACTGTGTAACTGACCAAATCAAATAAGGATACACCATCAATATTGGGGCAGATAATGGGGAATTTGTGTTATTGTGTATTTTTCCGATAATGAAATTATAGCTGATACATATCAGCTCTATAAGAGCCGAAATAGTTTCTTGACACATTTAAAGAGTCAGAATTCTTCTTTGTTTTAGTTGTTATAAACACTACTAGACAGTTACACTTGGTTGGTTAGAGCTATGGAATATTAAATCATCCATATTTACTCAGTACATCATAGCCTTCCTTACCCTCAGGTCTACATAAATTACAGATATATGAACCTCTGAACACAAAAATGTGAAATTATCAGTTATCTTTTCGGGATTGGCCATGAGAAGCAGATAATTATGTGCTATCAGTATGGAGTGACAAAAATCCATGTTGTGCTTCCCTGGAATCAGAGCATCATTTCTCTTTCTCACATGTCACACAGGTTCTTGTTCACGGATTATAATCGTTTGTCCAGTGTTGGAGGGGAGACCTCCATGGCTGAGATGATTGCCACGCTCTCAGATGCCTGTGAGAGGGAGTTTGGCTTCATGGCCACCAGGCTCTTCAGGGTTTTCAAGAACGACGAGGTTCAAGGTGACATCACTGTCTCTGCTTTAGATGTCAGTTGTGTAATGAGCTTTCAACCAGCAAATAGAGTCACAGTCAGACCTGTAACTGATATAAAAAGAATCCTGCATTTGCAATTACCAGCTTGCAGTATTATGGCTAACTTATTCTCGTTAATGTGATATCTTATTAGAATTTAGAGGTCACGGTTCAAGTTCACTTTGACCTCACAAAAGAGGTTTTTTGCCATAATGCAACAATCCATGCACTGATTGTGACAAAATTTCACACAAATGTCTAATGGGATAAAATGATGAAGTGATGGCATTTTATATCCAAAAGATCAACGTCACTGTGACATCTTAATGTTCTGCAAAAAAACTTTTCTGGCTTTTTATTCAATGCCATAACTCAGGAACAGAAGGAGAGATCATAACCATATTTCACAATTGGTCAGATACTGAATTTGAGACACTAATCACGGGTGCCCATCTTTAATCTGTGCTTATCTTCTGCGCGGCTGAGTTGAAGATATGTGTGAAGCATCCACCTTTTATAATTCATGCTGTAGCTTCTTTGCAGCAACATCCATACCTGCAACCGTGTAGTTTGTCATTGTGTCATGTGACAAAGCTCTTTACCAGTTCTCTCTACTTCTCTGTAAAAAATACAGAGAATGTTAAGTGCAACTGGTTGGTGGAGGCATGCACTCATAAGGTCATAATTTTAGTTGTAGACTGTAAAACAAAAATGTGAAGAAGTGGAATTTACCCCTGTTTAATTACACAGTAAACCAAGTCCCCTCAACCATGTTTCATATTATTGGTATATACTTGCATCACTGCAAACTTAGATTGAGAAAATATTAAAAGAATGACTCTTAAAAGTGTAATGGAGCTCTTGTAAGTATAACTAGTGTTAAAATTAACTGTATGGGCAGCCTCTTCCCTATTACTTTATTATTATATCTCTATTACTGTACATACTTTGTCAGACGATCTTAATATGTGACGCTTGTGCTATTTTTTAAAGTGTTCACATTCTCATCAACACCTCCTCTAATACTTCAGGTAAAAAGTGGAAGAAAACATGTTGTGTTCCCTCATTCATGCTGTTTGCCTTGACGCTGGGATGCCTGATTACTGGTATGGCCCTGTTGGCCATCTTTAAGGTAGGTTAGAGAATGAATGGGGACCCTGCATTTGAACAGCATGTGTTCTAACCACTAGGTCACTTGACACCCCAGTAATCAGTGTCAATGCTTTTATTTCTCAGGTGGACTCTAATAACCTGACAGTTAATGCAGTGCTGATCGCCATGGCCACTGTGGTTGGCCTAGCCTTACTGCTCAACTGCAGGACCTGGTGGCAGGTGGCCGACTCTGTCCTGAATTCCCAGAGGAAACGACTGCACAGTGCTGCCAACAACTTGCATAAACTCAAGAGTGAAGGATTTATGAAGGTAGACTAATACACTTAGTTACAAGTGGAAAGCCTTGAAAGCCACGGACATCCTGTTGTCATTGCTGAAGGGGCTTTCCATTTGCTTATGAAGTAATGGAACTGCAGTTCCTAATCCAATCAATTTCCTTTACCACATAAACATTGATAATTAAATTGTTTTGAGACATTTATTTTGTTTACTTTCTCACACCAGGTTCTGAAGCATGAAGTGGAGCTAATGTCAAAAATGGCCAAAACCATTGATGGCTTTACCCAGAACCAGACACGCATGGCTGTCATCATCGACGGACTGGACGCCTGTGAGCAGGACAAAGTGCTGCAGATGCTGGACACGGTGTGTGTTTGCATGTGATTCTGTGCGTGGGAGCATAAATGATGAGTCCTCTTGATTAATAACAAGATAATATGAAGGAATACAGGAAAACATCTGTCACTCAAGCAAATTTGAGTCAGACTGTTGCAGAGTAGCTGTCATGTGGTCTTAACTTTCAATGGGTCTTTCACCTGAGCATACAGACCCCACACATCTCCTGTACCAGCAGCCTCCCTGGTGTTCCCAGCTGCCTTAGCTTGCCTCCAAGTTTAGATTATTCTACCCAGCTGCTGTAATAGAATTTCCTTAGCCAAATGTTATTATTTGGTGAAGTAATCCCAGAGAAGATGGCAACCTCCTGTGTGCTAATGTAATCTTCTCATCTCTGCAAGCACCTCCCAGTCACTTTGAATCCATCTTCTGTTCAGAAAGATTCACAGCACTCTGAAATCCATTTTTTGTAGGTTACACTAATGACCAAAATCTTTTTTTCTTCAGTCTGTGTACATTTCCTGCCCAGATAAAATACTTCAATGATGATAACATCATGTGATGATGCTTCTGTCCCCATGGACAGCTGCTGTGGAGAGGTTCATCATCCTGTGGGGCGAAGCTGAGGGTGCTGGTCAGGGGTTAACAAACCATGTGTGCGTGTAGCACAAATCGATGTCTTGTGACACTTGGACAATGTCCCTTAGTTAGCTTGGTGGAAATCCCCAGCACCATATGCTGCAGACAGTCAGCTCTCACAGGGGCCATTAAGTTTTAAGTTCTACAGCTGACTGTTGTCTGTAGCTGTCATGTTTGTCAGTTGATTAGATTGTAAACTACTCCTTTTGACATTAAACGAGCATCAAAATAATTTCACATGACCGAATCAAATCGGTTTCATTACAAACAGTAATGCAATAGACTGATATTATAGGAAACAAAAAAAATCAATTCTATCAAACACCAGTATGCTAAGATTACAATGTTTTATCAACAGATTACATTAAAGACAAAAAAGGAGCTCACAGTGTGCTTGATTGCCATGTGCCTTAAAATACACAGGTCCAATAGGTTCACAATTCCCCAATACAGATGCACTTCAGAAACATCCACAATAATATGCAGTAGCACATATAACTTTTCTGTACAAACTTAAAAAATATTAGACTTACATAAGGGGAAAACAATAATGAGTTAATAATGAGACAAGTAATGTCAGAGTAGCAAATCCGGCTATTCCATCTTCAATATTACAGAAAAGTAGAAAATTTCTATTGGAATTATAATACATAACAAAAGACAAGCGGTGAATACTGTTGACAAAGAAAATATTAAGTATACTTGTCTTTATGATGAATTGGTACATGATAAATATTATGTACTGAGGTATTGCCTGTATTTCATTATCTTATGGAAATGGAAACGTAATATTTGTTATTGTTATTATTGTTAACTCTTTGAGGTGTGTTTACATCTGGGAATGTGAACGTGCTGGATTCTCCACTAATCAGCACCTGAAGCAACATGTGAAATGTGTAGTTCAGTCCTTTTTTGTCTTTAATGTAATCTTTTAATATAAGAGTGTCAATCCGAGTATCTCAGTGTGTGCTGGAACTTTGATGATTTGGGTTACTGTGGTTCACGCTGTACCTGCTGACTCCCAGGAGAGAAGCACTGATGTGAACGGGGTATCTTGTATCTTCAGTTTTTAGGCTGATGTCATGGTTTTAAACACATTTTGTGGAATAACAAAAAAGGTGCCATAAGTCATTTACAAATTAACTTACAGTTCCTTTCTCTTTCTAGATGAGGGTCCTCTTCTCCAAAGGTCCCTTTATTTCCGTTTTTGCTAGCGACCCCCATATTATCATCAAAGCCATCAACCAAAACCTCAACAGTGTACTCAGAGACTCCAACATCAACGGACATGACTACATGAGGAACATCGTTCATCTGCCAGTATTCCTCAACAGCAGAGGCCTCAGTACGGCCAAAAAACTCTGCACAGTGGCTCCCACCAATGGAGAGGCATTGCCTGCTGAGGGTAAGGACACTGGTCAGTGTACAACATTTTGTACTGTGAACACATTTATGGAGGATTGCATGCAGTTTTGAATAGAGACATTAGAATGTGACATGAGCGGAGATTTTCACTCCTGTCCCATCCCAGGCCCATGACAGAGTGAAAAGAACATTTTCTGTCCCATCCCAATCCCAGAAGAATAACTCCCATCCCATCCCGTTCTCTACAATCCCCAGTTCACACATGTCATGCTCTGGTCAGATGGCTGCAACCAGCCATCAGAACACACAGGAGACAGTGAAAATAATCAATTACAGACAACAGCATGACTAGTATCATGTTCAAAATAAAGTAAATAGTGTTTATTTGTGTTAGAACTGCTTATTTAAATATAAAAAACTGACCTATTGTTATGATTCCTGTCCCGCCTGCTCTGTTGTCCCATCCCAGTCCCATAATGAGTAGTGTATTGTCAGTCCCACAGCATTCCAAAAAATGTTAGCCTCTGAGACATCTGGTGTTTGGTGTTAAGTTTTTTTTTTCCCCAAAGCCATTGGTCAGCTTTCATTCTGTTTGTCTCTTCATGTCTCTCTCCAGGATGGCATGACGACATGGACAGGAAGATGTCTCAGACCAGCCTGGGCCAAGATCAGGCCAAGTTTGGCAGCAAGACCGCCCTAAACCGCAGGGTAACAGCTATTCAGATTTATTTTTATAGGCCAATATCACATACAGTGTTTTGTTGGGGTCTGCAGCCCCACAGCCCAGACTCAGGCTCTTTAACTTAAAGGGATAGTTTAGATTAAGAGGTACTTATAATTTTCAGTGTATTACCTATAGTGGATGGTGATCTTCACATCCCCAGCTTGGGAAAGGACAGAGGAGTATCGACATGGAAGCTAAGCAATATAAAACGTATTTAGCCACTTTAAAAAAAAGGGCCATCTAAAAAAATCAGTATCAGTTTAAGTGTATGCTGTATTTAGAATATTTTCACTACCTTGCTGTCAAAGAGCCTTTTCAGATGAGAAACCACTTTTATATGAGCCAAATATTGTTGTTTATCACTCAACCAGACTTAAAGGATGAACAGAACTTTAGAGTTGCTGGCCTACCGCTGCCTCAATCTGTTAGTTTGTTTATGTTTTTGTGTGACTTTTGTGAATCCAAACTAACTCTCTAAAACACTGAAGTCACACAATAACATAAACAAACCAACCCCCTGCAGACCAACAACTTTTGCGTTCTGTGATGTAAAGTGACTGATTTTGTGAATGGAGTCTGGTTGAGCAAGAAAGAGCAATATTTCTATCTCATGTATCCCACTTTCCATGATCCAAATTATTCCTTTAAGAGGACAAGGAACATAAACAAAAGACCCCTTTTTTGAGGTGACTGGGGACCCAATATGAGTTATAGGTTGAAGAATGATAATAACAGTCTTGCAATAATAGTCCAACAGTAGGATTATAATAAATCAAAATTAGGTATACCAAGACCAATATATCAAGCAATGTGTATTCTACTTGTCATCCTAAATAGACACAGTTGACACCCCACCCTAACCCATAACAATCAAATCAAAAAAGCCAAACGATAATAACAAATTGCAGAGAAGCTTTTGATACAAAATTAAAATGTAGGCTGATGTATTGTTTGTAGAACGAGATAAAATAAATTTGTTTTCCCACCACACTTATTCCCACAACACTCTGGAAATATCTGGAAACGAATGCTTGATGTCCTGACATTAATCAAACAAAATTAAAATGCAGTTAGCTCACCACAACTTGAATAGCAAACATTGGATTAGGGTTAGAGATGCTGCCATAGAAACCCTTCCCCGCTCTCTCTGTTTTCAGCCTCTTCCCTGAAGAGGTGTGGGGGGGTTGATCAGCACAGGCGTGGTGTTGGCAGGCAGTGCAGAGGCCAGAGGACAGAAGGAGACACACAGAGACGAGAAGAGAGAGGTGCTCGGTGTGCGGCCAAGGTTCCTGGTGTAATTGATGTAATGACTGTTTATCCTTCCTGCTGCGTTGCCACAGCCTAATGACAAGGCCTAGCAGCAGTGGGTCCCTGTGACAAAACACTGGCACCAGGTCTGCTGGCAGGAGGCTAAGTGACTCTGCTGCTGTCGCTGATGCCTTCCTCCCCCCCTGCGAGACCTTCCTACTACCCCTCCTTCCTTCCCGCCCCCCTCTCTTGTTTGTTTGTTTGACATTTGTTTGTACCCCGGGTTTATCTAGTACCCTCAATTATTGGTGTTGGCCTTTTATTATGAGGCGGCATGCTCTTTTTATTTGCCCTCCGCCACTAGCTAGCTCTTGGCAGGAGGGCCCTCTTTCTACAAGTGGAGATTAAAATGAGGGCAGGAGGGGAAAATGAATTAGTGGCTCTCCATTTTCATGTGGCTTCTCAAGTTGTAGATGACATTAGGAGTATCTCTGCCATCTTATTTTCAGTTACAGGAATTAAATGAATACCCTTTATAAGGAAAATGTGTATTACCTGGATCTCAGCATTCAGTATTTGTAAGAAAAAAACAGAACCATTTTCCTTAGACCAGTGAGGAAGCAGCAGAAGTAAGCCAAATGAGCCAATAAAGCTGTAAAAAAGTTTGGACATCAAGGACTGTTTCCAAATAAGAATCAGTTTAAAAATTAAATTTCTAAAGGATTAATCAAGAAATTTTCATTTTGCTTGTGCTTCTTGATTCCTACACAAATTTTATTCACGCGAGTTTCAAATTAAATATGTCACCATATTGACTTTGCTATTTATTTGTGCCTGAAGACATGCAAAGTGAATGAGTGCAAGTCTTTCTTTACCCCATGGGTTTGTCTTGTTAAATCGTGATTCTAGCATTTTTGTCGATTAACCTCCTCAGCCATTGCTAAGTTGCTTGACTAGTAGGTGATGAGCACAAATTTGGCAATAACTTGAGTATTCCTCCCAGTTTAGCAAATGCTGTGCTACAAAATGCTGTACAAGGACGGGATACTCTATTGTTACCGTAAAGTAGCCTAACTGAACCTCAAAATACTTGATAAACCTGAAAGAGACTGCTGTTGTTACTGTCAGGAAGCCAACGTTACCTTAGCTCAGTTTTTCCACTGGTAAGTTATCCATGGTTATTAGCTTTTCACATAAATCGGAATGGAGAATCATTAAAAACCAAAATCAATAAGCAGAATCAGAATTGTTAAAATCCAAATGATACCTAGCCCCTATATACTGGAAAGTCAGTCACCCAGGGCTGCCTGTACGATAGACCTTTCCAGTTCTGACTGAGTGGTGGCCATATGTTTCATCTCTCTGAGAAAGAGGTCATGAGACTGGCGTTTCGACTTCAAAGTCAACCAAAAGCCTCGCCTTGGCTCATGACCACGGCAGCTGTCTGATATCATCACAGATGTTCTCCGGTAGATCTGTGTCAATAGCTCGCCTGTGTGTCATGACTGTTCAGCTTTGGACAGCGGCTCTTTGATTTTTATTTGCAGTCACAGGAAATTAGATGTTTTTCTCTTGAAAACATAGATGATATAGAAGTTAAGAGACAAGCTGATCACCTTTGCGGGGTTATCTTTAGAATCAGTAAATGCTTTCACGCTACAGAAATGGTTCCTTTGACTTGCTAAAATAAGATAATTCAGTTTTGAATTGGAGCAAAATAGCCCATAAATGTATAAATGGGTTGCATGTAAGTACATTTAAACAAAAAAAAAGGCTACATCAAAGTCAACAATATGAGAACACGAGGCGCCATCCACCCATCTGCACGTATTACTCAATCTATTCAAGCTTAAAGTTTTACAGTGACATGGCCTGAGATCACATGACGACTGAGTGTCTGCTCTCCTGTCTCATGATGCACAGCTTGCGGCAGTGATGTTGCACAAGTAATAAAAATCTCTGCAAGTGTCAAGAGTAATGTTATGCTCTTGTTTCACTTGTTCTTTCAAGTTGTCTTTGAAAAAAATCTACATTTAACAACTTCCCTGAACTGCTTGCTGTTAAATGTTTCCTGTGGCTGTGTGGCTCTAAGACAGTGCCTGCTTTTCCTTTCACACCAATAGACTTCTTTTATTGACACTGTTACAGGATTTATTTCATAGAACTCCAATAAAAATGCAATTCTTATTCTTTCCAAAATTCTGATTTATTTATATTCTGCATTACCGCCGGTCACTTGAATGTACTACAAAGAGTTTTTTAACTGGTTATGAATATGTAACCTACATAAGAGAGGAAATGTGATGGATATTTTTTTAATGCCTGCCAGAGGTCAGATTCTCCTTGGAATCAAAACACAAGCAAACCAGAACAGCCTGTGTTTACACTTTCCCAGGCAAAGTTACAGTGAGAAGTAAGTTGGTAGTAAAAAGAAGCAGGAGGAGATTTTTCTTGAGATAATTTATATTTCCTAATTGTGGCAGTGAAAACATTACCGCTTTCTGTTTCTAATGTGACAGTGACAGTAGCCGCTTTAATCACATGATCGGATGATTTAAGTTACATTAAAACCAAGCCAGCTGTAATCATGATTAATGTAAACATTTAAAAATTATGATATTTCACAAGTTTGATTTATTTTTTCTTTGTGCTTAATTCAGGACACATACCGGCGTCGGCAGATGCAGAGGACAATAACCAGACAGATGTCCTTCGACCTGACCAAGCTGCTGGTGACTGAGGATTGGTTCAGCGACATCAGCCCACAGACCATGAGGAGGCTGCTCAACATTGTTTCTATCACAGGTAAAGAATGAACCGTATTCCAATTAAGCACCACCTTCATCTTGTAATATTAACAGAAAATATTTTGTCTGTACAGCAATGTCATAGTTATTTAGCCCCAATTTAACCCCTTTAAGTGGATTGGATGGTTAACTTCAATCGGCCACTGGGAAAATATTACTGGGGATGGAGGAGGAAAAAAAAACACAAAACAAAGCTCTGATGGGATTTAATTCTAGACCAGTAGGGGCCAACATGTGGTTGCAGAGGCGGTGAATTTAACCAAGCATTTTAATGAAGAGAACATTTTGCTTGCAAGTCTAAACAAGCATTTCAATTAAAAATGAATATTATTTGTGTTTGCAATAATGACATGACCACAAGTTATGATTTAAGTAAGCTTTATTTTTATAGCACTTTCCAAAACAGTAGTTACAGAGTTTTTTGTTAATATAATGCATGCATGAAAAAGCGAGGAAAATACAGTTTATAAATGGCAACAGATACTCAACAATAAAAGCGATATAACAAGCAAAACAGTGCATAGAAGTACACAGAAATGCTTAGCAGTACACAACATAAATCAGCAAGTAAAAATACCATTTATTAAACAGAGTGTGAATTGGAACAGAACAGTTGTAAAAACCCCAGCTTATACAAGTGTGTTCTGAACATTTTTTTTGACATGGCACTGGTTTAATAAATGATGGACACAAATTAATCAATATATTGATGGCAGATTACACCAGGGTAAGAGAACCAAGTAGGAGTTTGATATACAGGAGACACTATGCAGCAGAGTTTTATGTTGAGCAGCTAGTGTGAAAGTTGAGACAAGTCTAAATAGTGAAATCATAATGATATACATATCAATTATACTGTAGATATAGTACATCAAATTCTTTCAGGATGTTTAAGTAGCTCAGGCCTCAATATCATCCTGTGTAAAATCATCTCTGTGACATTTATTGTTGATTCAAACTGACAACTTTATAGATACAAGTTCACTTTTCTATTCTTAATACCTCAAGTCTGGACAAATTAGTAATCAACAGGATGCTCAATCTTGAGATGTTTGTTTTCTCATGCAGATTGGAAGAAAGAGTAGACCATTTCTATGGACACTAATCCTCTGCACTATTGTTGACAGGTCGTCTGTTGCGGGCCAATCAGATCATCTTCAACTGGGACCGGCTGGCGTCATGGATCAACCTGACAGAAGAGTGGCCTTACAGGACATCATGGATCATCCTCTTTTTGGAAGAGACTGAAGGAGTGTCTGACCAGGTCACTCTCAAGACCATCTATGAAAGGTACAAACATACATTAACACATCGGCGGACAAAACCCCACTTCTTTAGTTACTTAGCTGATCTACAAGGTGCACCTGTATTGTTTATTTCTTTGTTTCATTCTTTTTTTCCTTTCTTCTTTCTTGCTTTATTGTATTTCCATTACTCTCTTTCTAACTTGGGGCATGACAGAGACTACCTGTAACACAAGATAAAATGGAAATGAGGACCCAACATCATAACTAAAACGCTGCAGAGCTGCTCTTGTGTCCTGACCTTCATGAGAGAAAGAGATTTAAAAAAACAAATACAACACAGAATTTTAAGAGTTGGAGTTGTCAAGTAATATTTTTTCTTGATGTTTTCTCTGTGAAATAGTGGTATAAGTACCTTTGACCAGCAGGTGGCAGTAGAGTATTTTATTTTTGTGTGTGGGCTACATTAGTCCACAGTCACTGCCAATGGCTGTGAGCACCACACTAATTGGCAACTGACAGACAGATTTTGTAATTGATCATAATGCACGAGGCACATGATGACTGTATTATAGCCTGGACACTTCCAGATTCATACAGGGACACATTTCCTTAAAACTGGACAAGAGACAATTGACACTCCTCAGATGTCTCTGGTTGAGCAGTGAAGGAAAAAGTCTTGTGCCTGTGTGTGTGTGTGTGTGTGTGTGTGTGTGTGTGTGTGTGTGTAAACAGTATGACTGCTCATGCCTTTGTGTGTGTGTGGTCACGGATGCTTTTGGGCGTGCTCACCGCAGACGAAAGGAGGAGGGCCAACGTAGGCTGAGTCGCTGGGTTCGGGTGCTGTTGTGCATCAGTTGCTGGCCTTTAAAGGTTGCACTCTGTCACAATACACTAGTGCCTACGACTCCTGCGGCAGTGAAGTGTCACAGACCGTTACTGTCAGCCAGTCAGCCAGCTAGATTCAGCAGACATCCGTCCCTCCCCCTACTCCAAGGCATACCACTGCCTCATTAGATGAGGTTTTTGCTGTTTGGAAAATAGGCATTACTTATTTTTTATATGGCAGTGAAGTGTTACATGAGATATGTACAGTATAATAATAATCTGTTTTTGTAAACATTGCAAAGTGTTTCACAAAGGAAGCAAAAATATGAGGAGAGGACAGAGTATAAGGTATTAGATGAGAAGTGTCTGTAACTTGATTATTTTGCTTAACATGGTGATTTCTGCCTTCAATTATTGTGAATTTAGACAGAAAAATATGTTACTACACCTGGTGTATATCCTAATCATGTTTTAGTGTAGTGGACACCCTAAAGGAAATGTCCATACTTTCAGCGCTCGACAATGAGGATTGCCTGCTTGCCCTGGTCAAGTAAAATGCTATATCAGGCTAGTAAAAGAATTTAAAATGAAACAAGAATTAAAAGATGATTATTGGTTAATCATTAAAGTAATTTTTCATGCAAAAAATGCCAGAAAGATGTTTTCAGCTTCTCAAATATGTATATATATTCTGTGTTTATTATCATATTTAATTGAATATCTTTAAAGACATCAACTTAGAGTTTGAAAAAATGGGACAAACATTTTTCACTACTTTCTGACGTATAATAAACATTTCAGCCCTAGATTGGACATGACAATTAATTGTAGTCTTTTGACAACCACTTAGAAATAAGACAGTTTGTACAGGGGCAAGTGAAAATTGACTTGACCTGAATTAGAAGTGGAAAAAAAACTAGGAGATTATAATTATACACTAGGAGCGACTTAAAATTCTGCAGTGTTTCTCCACTGTGAAGCCTGGATTGAAGTGCCTTTACTACAGTATGGGATTGAGCTTACACTTTTCATTAAACTCAATATAGCCATTATCTTGTTGTTGACCCATGGTTCTGTCTTACTTTATCTTCCTCTTTGGTGGACGACTTTCCAAATGGCTGCTCTGTTCCGCAGTGGTCGTCGGAGAGGCGGCCTTAATGATGATGACAGGAAGCCTCAAACAGGCTAAACACAACGCCTTGCCTAGAGGCCTTATCTCCTGCACTAATCTTCCGCTGATAAGACTCAGGCCTCTGTCTGTGTATCCTTTTCTGTCTCTCTGCTCTTTTCTTCCTCTTTTCTTATGATCTCAGGCTCTTTAGGTCCCTTTTTTGTTCTGGATGAGATATTCTGTCTTTATCCCTTAGCAATGGACAGGCACTTGACTGTCCTCTCAGAACCTCAGGCCCCCTTCTCCTGACTGTTTGTCAGCTTGAGAAATGGATAGCTACATCTCTTTGCTTCCCTTCTCTACAGTGTATATGAATATGCACATGCACAGCACATGTGCACACATCACATCTTCTAGCCATCTCGTAGCCTAAATTTGAACAGTGGACAATTTCCTGTGGCTTATAGTCAGCATCTTTTTTTTCCTATTCTGACCAACGTGGTTCAGACCTCATGTGTGGGCTTTGTGTTTTAGCATGCATACATGTGTACGAGTTGTTGTATTCAACCATTACAGCGGAACTGCACATCCCCTGAGCGTTACTAAGTGAATATATTAGTGGTGAAGTGAACGTGGGGGTGAGTCAGCCCCTTATAGGTCAACTGTCGCCCTGCATCTCAGTCACACGGCAGCATGCGCTTCCTCTCCTCTCCTCTTTGTAAGGCTTGCTACAGCTCAGTGGACCACAGCACACAGAGCATCAGAAATATTATATTCTGTAAATCCAACATAAATCTTTTTAAAGGTAAAAATAAAATGCAGATTTGATTGTTGTCAAGAGCCAGTCTCAGTTTAGACTTTAAGCCCTACCAAGCCCTCTAAATTGAAACTAAATTAACCCATGCACTACTAAACAATAGAGATATACTGCATGAGTAACATAGAGTGCCTCTTAGAGATGAAGGTGACAGCTACTCTCTGTGGCATATACCTGAGCTCCTAGAAAAGAGAGAAAAAAATAGACACACGCCCACCTTCCCTCCTATCTCACACTAACACACGCTTTCAAAACGGCTAAAAGCTGTTTTTAGCAACTTGCCTGGCAATAACAAGCGTCCATGAAGGGCTGTGAAGTGTCATTGGAGGACACGGCGTGAAGAGAAACGCGTAGCGCTAATTCCTGTAGCGGGAGCGGGCCAGTACAGCCCTCCTAATCTGATGGAGAATGTGTAATCGGTTAATAACCTCAGCGATTTCTATCATTAACGGTAAGACAGGGGGCTGCCCAGACTAATGCAAGGTAGAAGGGGAAAAGAACTGTGTATCAAAGACGGCACTGTCTGTAGGAGATATTGGCTCAAAGCAATCAAGCTTACACACGCACATGAACACGTGCACACACAAAGTGTAGCTAAAATGTTTGTCTCACTATTTCTGCAGGGAAAACTACACATTACACCTCGAGCAGTGAGCCAGCGTCATGGCCTCCCCAGCTGCACTAGGACAGAAACAGAACAGAAAACAAAACAAGAAGTGTTTTGGACCAACCCTCATATTTGTAGACGTCAAATTAACAACCCTAAATCTGTGTTTCGAATGCTGTTTTTTTGATCACTAGCAAATTGAATTTGGAGCCTGCAGCCTTGTGACTATCATTTTCAGCTTTATCATCTCATTCCTTCTCAGTATCATCTCTTCTCAGGAGTCACTTGTTCCTTGTTTTAGCTGCCATTAGAGACTTAATGACTCCAGCTAACCTAGCTCGCTCCTGTTTCATGGTTATTGCTTTAAAGCAGCCCTGCCATTTCCAAGGACTGTTAATGGGCTTTTGTATTTTTTATTTTCTTGATGTTGTTTGGAGTCATTACATTACATTTAGCCATTTAATGGGAGCTTTTCAGTAGAATGATTTCAAGTGACTGAGCAAGAACAGGTTCTGGGTGTTTCTCAAGGACACTGTTGTTGGACGCGTCTCAGTTGTTATGACCTTTGTTATGTTTTCTTCTGTATTTAGATCCCCATTAGTTTTCATTAAATGTCAGGAGCCATGTTGTGAATTCAACAACAACCAGATTTCATTTTGAAATTGCAGATGTCCTGTTTAGAGATGATTATCCAATCCAGGAATCAACATTACCTTTGGCCACAAAAAGTAACTCCTTAGACACTAAACGTTAACACAAACATCCCACTTCCTTTGTGCATTTTATTTCAATGTTCCATGAAAACGGCAAACAGCACCTGTTACAGTGATACATGCAAAGATTTCTGAAAATAGTTGATTTTGTGTTGTGTTTAAACCTTCGACTGTTAGATAGCAGTTTTGTTATCTGTCTTGACCATTCTGATTGCATAAAAAGTAAACTTTTTAACCCATATTTTTTGAACATGCTAGTGTGTTCCAATACTATGACAGTTTTCCTAAGATTAGATAAAGATATATCACCTTACTTAGAGTATCGCAAAATATCACAGTATCAATCATAATCCCTGTATAATGATATGTATTATATTCCCAGCTGTAAGAGACATAGCTAAGTGTCAGACAGTTCAATATGTTCACACATTGCTTTTTTTGATAATCAACTAATCATTTAAGTAATTTTTCCAGTAAAAATGACAAAAAACATATTGGTTCCAGTTTCTCAAATGTGAAGATTTACTGAGTGTCATTATTTCCTGTTATAGTAAACTAAAGATCTTTGAGCTGTTGATCAGACAACACAAGCAGTTTAAGATGTCAACTTGCATTTTTAGAAATTATGATGTCCTCTGTATTTTATAAAGTCATTAATTGACTACCTGAGAAAATAATCCTCAGATTAATTGATAATGGAAGTAATTGTTAGTTGCAGACTTTGTGATGTGTTAGGCAAGACCGAGAACTACTGAGCCGAGCTGAGAATCAATCTAGCATTGAATTTATTACATGCAGGAGTGGAAGTAACAATTTGGAACAACGTAGGTTACTGTAACTGATTTATTAAATTTTTGTGTACTTGTACTTACATGAGTATTTTTTCAAATCTTTAATCAACTTAACTACTTTTAAAATTATTGTCCATTACTAGGCCTACAATTTCAATTGATATCCAATCTGGATTTTTGTAGCTAATAAGGTTATCCGATAGCAAACGGGACAATGAAAACCATGGCATAAGGCCAAAAAAAAAAAAAGCAAAAACACTGCAGCAGGCACAGGTTTGTAGAGGTGGCGGTCACCACTGACTAGAACAGCAGGAATCATTTAGAGTAAAGATTTGAAGAAACAGAAACCTCTTTTGTTTGAATGCCTTTAACTGATAACGCATTAAACCTCAATGGTTAAGAAGTAACTAATATTCTGAATAGTTTTTGTGAAGAATACTTTGTACTTGAGGTTTTTTTTTTAACACCAGTAGTTTTACTTGTTGTTGAATAATATTTCAATAATGTAACAGTACCTCTAATGAGAATTTCTGTACTTTTTCCACCACTGAGTATTAGAGAATCCAACATCAGTGGACATGACCAGTCCGCTTCTGTATCTCTGGACACACCTTCAGAGATTTTTAAAGCACTGTTCATGTAGTTTGTAGGCAACAGTGTGAATCATTTTCTCTGATTATTAGTTTTTAACTTTTTTACTGTAGAGATTTGTTTAAAATGATTCTGTGTTTCGGTTGAAGGGTTAACATATTTGGACCTAAAGATGTATGGGGGCAGGCTCAGTCAACCCCTCAGAGAGTTTATTCCTGGACGCCCAGATCCCGTTTTCAGCTTTGGAAAAAAAAGTGTCACTGGTCCACTGAGCAGGTTCCTGCACTGCTCTGACATCTGGTGCCCTGTCTGTGCCAGGATGCCCCCGCCGCACTCAGGAGTGTGTTTCTGGCGCTGCACCTGAATCCTCTGTTCATTACACACCCCCATACAGAAATACACACAAACTATTGCATGCCATACACTTAAAAACACACGTTGGCACACTTGCACAATGCATGCAACTGAAACAATCACTATTTGCCACTACGAGCATTAGTTATTGAACACATGCATGCACGCACCTCTAATCACACATAAAACTGGTACACATGAAGCACACCCACACACTCCTCGCTCTCACACCAGTGCAAGAACATATGTCACCCCCAACTCCTCTGAGAATCAGTGTAATTAATCAGGCCCTGAGATGCAGGGCTACGTTCAGCAAACACAAATATGCATATACACACACACACACACACACACACACACACACACACACACACGCACACACACACACACACACACAAACAGCACAGGAACAGAGCAGAGAAATTGCTGTCAGGTAAATCTGTAGTGTTTACAAGTGCTGTTCTTTGTGTTTGTCAACATTTATGTGAAGAAAAATCTCCAAATCTTGATTCACATCATTCTTTTGTTAGTTAAGTCACAGCCTGTGAAGAATCAACTCTTCCTCTCTTCCCTTCATCCTCTCTTCCTCTCTGTTTCATTGGCCTGTCCCTGCATTCATCCACCAAACAATCCCCCTCTCACAGACGTGACTAGAGCCAGGCACTTCTCGGACACTTCAAAACTTTTTTTTTCCTCTAATCGCACTCTGAGTGAATATGTAGCCAGGCAATTCAGTCTTAATTAGAGAGACTCTTATCCCAAGTACTGAAACATTAAGATGACGCTCTCTTCTCATTCAGGATTACTTTAATTGGCACAATTATTGTAATTTGGTTGCAATTATGCGCCGGGATAAAAGTGCTGTTCCAAAGCTCATGCGGGTGATTCCCTTTATGTGGAATCCTTTAATAAGCTCTTAAATATCTTGCTGTAAAAAAAGACAAGATCCTATTCTTTTCTTATGATGAATACTTTTGAACTTATCCTGCCCCCATATAAAAAGTCTTTAGTCTTTGCCACTCGCCACTATTGTTCATGTGAATTCCTGTCGCATTTTCGACACTTTCAATCATCTAGATGCACGACAAATGCTCAAAAATAGTTTTTCCCTCTCTGTCCTCAAAGGGAGCCCATTGTCCCCGCACTGAATCCCTCCAGGAGGTATTTCAGTGAAAGACAGTAATGCCATCGCTCATTGCGCTGCCTTTTGCCAAGAGGCCTGAAGACGTCGTGTGTGAATTTGTAAAGGCTGGTGTGAAGCCACCTATGTCTCAATAGAGTTCTGGCTCCCATCACTGATAGGACACCGGCATTGATTCTTCACACCCGTGTGCTGACGGACCACCTGTCTGACGAGCTGATAAAGACAGGCGGAGACAAAAAAGAAAGTATGGTAGGCGTGAGATAAAGATGGAAAACGGAGAGGGTTGGTGTTAGATAAGAAAGGGCATTAAGAGAGAGTGAGAAGAAAAGAAAAGAGTCCAGTCTCAGGAGGTAAAATGAGGTAAAGGAATCAAAGTGTGTGAATATTGCAGAGGATCAGAGCAGATACCAGTAGGATTACTGCGAGACGAGTTTGGGTGTATTCAAAGCCCCAGGTGATGCTGCTGCTCCAAGTGAGATAGTCCAGCTGGTGGACACACACAGATTCATGCACATGTCCCTTGGGTTCCACATGGCTGTTTATACAGTGAAACCGTTCCTCTGCTGATTCCATTTGAGGAACAGCTCGGCCTGCATTGTCGTTCCTGTATCCCTCAGGTGTTTGGCGGGGGTGACTCAGTGATGAATCAGCCAGAGACAGCTTCACCACCACTCAACCCCTGCTGAGCTGCTCAAAATGTAAAAAAAAAAAAAACACAACAAAAACTAAAAACACGGCAGTTCCAGCCAGTGTGTACAGGTGACACAGAAGGAGGTGTATGCATCTGCGTGTGTGCAAGGTGATTTTTTTTTATTGTGTATTCATGTGTGTGGAGGCTACAACATGAGGATGGAAAGAACGTCATGCAGCATTCTTTGTTAGAAAATCCTTAAAGCCCTTTTCATTTCTGCCTGTAAGCCGAGGTTGAGGGATTAGTCTAATTGGTCTGAAACAAGAGAAGTACTCTGGTCCCTTTTTGTACAAAGCATAAAGAATCATTTCAAATGCAATAAAAGCCTCTACTACACCTCTGCCCAGACTCTGCTCTTAGTCATAGAGTCATCCAACAGTGACGACAAGGTTGGATCATGACACTGAGATGTAGGGATGTGTATCAGTACCAGAATATTATAATGTAATGTTACTATATTGCTAACATTAATTCACTTTTAATGTAGTCATTGGTAAGTTTGCAGTAGAGCAAGACAAGACAGAGAAAGAGTGTATTTAATGTTATAGTTGTGAATGTATCAGTGAAGTGCAGCGCGTGTACAGTAGCGCTGCAGTTAACTACTTTTTTCATTATCGCTTAACTAACCCAACAGTCCAAAACCCAAAGACTCTTCATTTACTACTAGGGCTGGGTATTGTTAAGAACCTCACGATTCGATTCGATTTCGATTCTTTAGGTTTCGATTCGATTCGATTTCGATTCGATATTGATTTAAATTCTTCAATATCGATTCAGTAAGAAGTAGAAATACACAAATAATTAAGAGTACCTGTTGGCAATTTTTAAATATTTATTTTCATGCCCGTAACACATGTGGTACGTTACTTCACATCTTTGGGCAATAAAACATCTGAAAATAAAACAGCAGCACCATAATAGCTCACTTGTGTATATAAACTTCTGTCTTCACCTCTGTGTACAGCTTTGGGATGGCGACCTCTGTCATGTGTTTTCGTGTTGGTATAGCGTATCGTGGTTCAAGTGTGTGTACCATCTTCTTAAAACCTTCATTTTCCACGACACTGTATGGTCGAAGGTCCTTGCAAATGAAGACGGCAACAGACTCTGTTATTTTCTGTGTGTGGACAGAGCTTGGCGGTAGTTTGCAGACATATTGTTTTTGTTTGGTCGCGTGCAGCCTCCGTCCTTAAACCGCGAATCACACGAAGATGTTGCGCACAGCGCCCCCAATGGCCAGGAGGTGAATCGATTCAGAGGGTTTGCTTAATCGATATTGAATTAGGATGCGGATAATTTCGATGCATCGATTTTTTGATATTTTTACCCACCCCTATTTACTACCATATATGACAAAGAAAAGCAGTAGATCTTTACATGTAAAAAGCTGGAACCAGCAAATGTTTTGACATTTTTACTTGAAAAATGAGTGAAACGATTAATTGATTACCAAAACAAGCTGGCAAGTAATTTTCTTTTGATCAATGAATTGACTAAACGTTGAAGCTCTAGTATACAGTTTAGGCTATTTGTCGATTAATAAACGCTGCAGCTCCCCAAACCCGAGCCAAGTTCATGACAACTTCGGCACAGGCTCACTGAAGGTGAACTGACCTTTAAGCTGGGTCAGGCAAGCTCGGGTTGGGCCGATGGATGATAATGGCTGACAGTCATGAACCACAGAGCCCTCTACCATTGTAACATTGTGATTTGCAAGCTTTTAGAGATGCTGCAAGGCTGGAGTTGTTGACAAAGTTCTGTTTTTACTTGTGGGAGAGAAAATAAAAAGAAGCTGCTGCTGCTGTTCATTGTGCTTTTTCTTCATGTATGTTTATTATTTTCTCATTAAATCCAGTGGCAGAGTTGTTTCTTCTCTGTGGGCTGCTGTTAGCGTTTTTTCAACAACAACAACAACAACTATATTATTGTCCGTCATGATGTTTCACTGTAGACATTGTCATATGTCAGTTAGATATTAACTGAGTAACTCTAAGGCCAGCTATTCTCATTTTAGTGACAAGCTGTTACTCATTTGCTCAGGAGATGACAACAGCCCTCGGTAAAAAGACTGAATTGAACTTTATTTACATCTTTGCATGTCATGTCTTTATTTTTTTGCATCAAATTGTTGAAATTAATATCAGTAAGAATATTGGTATCAATAAGCAGTATCAGTATTGATATAAAAAAATCCGAGCATTACCCATACCTACTGATATAAAAGGAAACGAGTGGAGGCCTGAGAAGCAGAAGACTTCTGCCTAAAACTTGTCAAGCATTATTGCTGATCTCTCTCCTCCTCTGCTGTCTCTCTGTGCTTGAACTGCTGGAAGGTGGGGGGCTGATTATAAATAGCAGCACAGGATTGCAAGAGGTTCGGCGCTGACCTTTAAGTGGACAGCGAGATTTGCCACTCAGCCACCGCAGGAGCCATGGGCACACTTGATAGTTACACACACACATCCGGCCCTTAAGTGACGTTAACATCCTGGCCCTTCAGAAGTCAATGGAGGTCAGACCCTTTTAGGGTGTGTGCAACTACTGTGTAGAAACCACACTGAAATGGGAAAGAATGACCAGCCAAGCAAGCACAGCAAACTGAAGGTTGAGCCTATCCAGCCTATACTGGGAGGGATCATGAATATTCTTTTTTTCATCAGCTTTGCTTTTAAAGCAGCTTTTAATTTGACACATGCAACCAGTCACTGTATTGCACCAGGATTTAGTCATCAGATTTGTCTACCGTGGTCCCTCAAGCAATGTGTTTTAGGTTCTGAAGAAAGGTCTTAATAATCAAGTGAGGCTTTTCCTCACGGCCTCTGACTTAAATTGAAGTAGGGATATAACAATATCATATCCCTACTTAGGACTGCTACCGGGGGTGTCACAGTTTCAGTATTAAATCAAAAGTCAATTAAAATGAGTTTTTTTGCAATAAGTCAATTAGAATCTGTGATTCTCCCAGCCCTGCCTGCTTGCAGTGTTTGCCATGTATCTGTTGAAAAAAAAAAAACCTTAAAGATGACACAGCGTTGGTTACTGACCATTATATCATACTTGATATTATAGAGACAGGCAGACCGATAGTTGTTGTATTATTGTACCTTTTTAGTATTGTTGCATCTCTAAGCATTTGTAAAAGTCAGTTTTAATATACATCACACTCTCTCTAGCTCTTTCTCTTCCTAATTGACATTCTCCTATCCCCCTCTCATCTTATTTGTGATGCACACGTTCCACTCTGTGAAGTTAACCGGGGGATTACCGGTTCAGCCTGAGAATCCCAAGCTTTATTTGTCACATTCATCACTCAGTGTATGGATTTCAGCTCCATAACAGAGTTATTCCAGATGTATTATCTGCTGCAGAGCAGCATTTGTCTTCACTTTAGCGGTCCATCCCACTTAATTCGGCATCATACGGTCTATCACTTGGCCATTGCAGCTATCAAACAACCACATGCGCTGATATGAACTCCATGGCGCAATTAGTGTCACAATGAACGAACTCTGCCATGGCCCTAAGATGCTCCAAACTCTGCTTATAAGCATAAATCACAAAGTTGAGGTTTAGTGTTTTACTATTTGTCAAGAATGAGGCCTTAGTTACTCGGAGTGGAGGGTTCAGTTAAGGTTTTTGGGGTCTGGAACAAGGAGGCTCCGTTTCGGCGCTACACATGAGTTTAATCAACATTTCAGGGAACCACTGAAAGTCCTGAGCCTGTCTCAAAGGGAGGCCGTTTGCTCCGAAGCGGCTCGGTTTTTATCAGCCTGGTGTGTTTCCCATTAGCCTGCTTGTCTCTGTGGTTTGCTTTGGGATGCACAGGTCCAGCTTAGTACAAGAGAGTTTCAATTATTGGACTAAACTTTGCCACGAATGTATATGGAAAGCAGACGCTGCCACAAGTTGTCAGTTGGCACTGCCAAGACAAGGAAGAGAGAAAGTTGGAGACAGAGAGGAGAGCAGAGACAGAGGGTGTCCCCATTACATGAAGCATTTGATTCAAATCAAGGAAATAAGTCTGGATTTTAAGGAGACAAAGAGCGTGGCGTCATCTAAAGTGAAAACATGTTTTTGCTCTCCCCCTCTGCCTTTGGGGTGGCGGAGGCTTTGGCAGCTTCCACTGTAACAATAACCTCTCTGAGCACTGATGCTGCAAGTCCACGCGCCAGCTTGCCGGTCTGTCCGCCTGTCCACTGTTTTCCCAGAGAGGGCCTCGCTGGGTTCATCCACATGCTTGGCAGACAATGTGCCAGTGACTCCGACGTGACTCTGACTAGGAGAGGAATGTGCCGGACCCGGGCCTGGTTAACTTCTTCACCCACATACTCTTATACTGGCCACACAGTGTCTGACATTGAAACTCTTGAGCTTCTCAAACACAATGTGGCACAGGCGTTTGTCTGTTCTGCAGGCATCTCTCTCTGTCTTTGGGCCCCTTTATGGAAATGTTTGGCAGCAAGACCACCTCTTTGTGGCGTGCCTGCGCAAGTCATCTGTAAGCACAGAGGGCAGCTGTAAAGCAAAGTCAAGTGGCACATTCATACTTTCAGTGCCCAAACAGCGGACGGAAGGGATAGAGAGATGAATTCTGCTCATTCCTGTCAGCTGCAGCGTGTGGGAGGTTGAGAGGAGAAGAAAGGCTATGCTCCAGTCAGCTTTGGGACCTATTAGCATTTGGATAAGCTCAGAAAGCTCCCAGTGGCCACGCCACACAGAGAGTGGTTGGGCCTAAGCGCCTGTACTGCTGCAGCTATAAGCTGGGTCCTGTCAATGGACCCATTGTGCAGGAACGGCTGCCGGGATGCCTGACGGCCTTTATCTCACTCGTCCTCGGTCTGCTTGAAAGTAGCACGCCGGCTTCCTTGGCACTCCAACCCGAGCATCCATCTTGTCATTTGGCAACTGATTGCTGATAAGAATGGCTTTGTTCATTTTGTCTGTCTCGTCTGTTCACTGTGAGGATGACTAAGTCTGAAGTGATTTGTGTCAATTGCTTAATGCCAAGGCCAACAACTCATCATTAGTTAACTTCAGAGGATGTCATTTGAAGTGGTTAAACCTCATTGATGAAATACTGTTGTTGTTTAATGGACACTGTTTGTTCTGTAACACTGTTCAGTTCAGCATGTTGGCCAGAATCACACCAATGGATTATCAGCTGTCAGGACAATAATTCTGATTTCCTCTTTTCTATAATTCTCCATATCAGCCGTCCACTGATCTGTGCCCTCCGATCTTTACCAATGATCTTACAAGGCCTGGGTTGAAGCGTGTGCTCCACTTTGTGTCTGGCCAGCCGCTCCTACAGACATGTCTGAGCAGTCAGCTGGGAACGTCTGGAACGGACCTCCGACTCCCTCATTTTTTCTTTCCATCTGTCTGGGTGTAACTCTGATGGATGTCCTTGAATTGTTCTTCTCACCAGCTCCTGGTTGTCTTTGGAAGATGCAGCTGTGCTACTGCATGTTTGCAGTGTGGGACAGCAGGCCAGAGTAAACACGCAGGTCAGCAAAAATATTGAAGCTGGCTTCTTGGATGCCATGGTTGTTGGGTGTTGCACACAAAGGATGTATTTATTTTATTTAATTACT
The DNA here is from genome assembly GCF_056507025.1 of Lutjanus erythropterus. Classification (NCBI taxonomy): domain Eukaryota; kingdom Metazoa; phylum Chordata; class Actinopteri; order Lutjaniformes; family Lutjanidae; genus Lutjanus; species Lutjanus erythropterus. Next base: position 13,576,714 of record NC_139334.1, read on the forward strand.
TGCAGTTGCATTATTCAACTATATAACTATTTAGGCTGTAATAAATGTATGACATAAAGAACCTGAAGTAACCAAAAGTGACATTACTTCTCGAGAAGTCTGGGGCAATCTCATTGTCCCCCTAAAGCTAAAGCCTTGAACCCTTACTGACTTAACTGACAACACCTGGTAGTGACGTGAGTGCAAGAGGCTGCAAGGGCCAGAACTGTTTTAAAGAGTAATGGAGCAGCACTTTTCAGGATATCAAAGTAACACAAATGCTGATGAAGAACATAAAATGAAAACTTATTTCATGTTTTATTTTTTACGTCAATCACATAAAAATAAAAAGCGGGTACACATATAGAGAAATATGAACATATTCAGTCACAAGTTTTAGGGAAAAAGTAGCAGAATATTTTAAAACCTTTTGTTTTTAAATAAACAGAGTGATATCAGTAGATTTAAGTTCAGTTTAAAGAGAAAAGGTGAGATCACAGGTACTGATTCAGAATTTTTCTAATAAAATTAATGTGATAGTCAAGAGCGCTGTCTCTACAAATCGTTTTTTAAATGCTTCTGGGATTTCCCTGATAACCCACAATACAATACAATGCAATGAATGAATTAATGTGTGCATAAAGGTTTAAAAAAGTCTGTGAGAGAGCCTCACAGACTTGACAGTTTGACAGTGGGACAGGCCTTAGCCCTCACAGATTTGTCAGAACACGCCTCAAAATCTGTGAGGACATTGGGATTGGGCTTGAGTTTGAGTTTCATTGTTATTGTCCATTCTCGCTTTTGGCACAGTATTGCCGAAGTGTCTGTAGACATCATTGAGTTATGTTAGATAGTCCTATAAAAAGACCCAAGATTCCTTAGAAAGTCTTTGGAGGTTGTTCTCTATATAGCAAAAGGAAGTGCCCTGTGACTGTGCATGTGTTTGTGTGTGTTTGTGTGTGTGTGTGTGTGTGTGTGTGTGTGTGTGTGTGTGTGTGTGTGTGTGTGTGTGTGTGTGACTCACTGGCTCCTGTTGGTCTGTGTCTGCAGACCCACAAATAAACAGCAGTAAGCCAGCTGGAAATGGGGAAAAGCACAGGCTTCTCGCAGTCTGTATACGGGTTAATACAGTTCATGGGAAAAGGAGCCTAACACCCACACATACTGTATGTGTACTCGCACATGCGCACAAACACACACTCCACCCTTCATCTTCATCATCTGTGCCTTTGAATTTCCACATCGTCACTGTCCAGGTGTACGAGTTGGACATTACACAGTTGTTTTTTGTTGATGCTGTTTGAATCAGCTCCGGCGCTGCCGCTTACTAGTGCTTCCTCTGAGTCTGTATGCAGGTAACATCTGTGCCTTCAGAGGTCCCACTCATCCTCCTCAGCAGAGGTCACATGAGTGGGGTTCATCTGTGTGCCAACATGGAGCTTCCTTGACCTTTCGGGTCTTGTTAAAGGTTCTAATGGAAGGAACACTGAGAGGGCTTTGTCCACTGGAGCCCAGCTGTGCCTCAGTGTCCTCCCTGCTCACAGCCTATTCTCTCTCCTTTCAGTCTGTGTGTGTCTGTACTGGCAGTCGGACAGGGACAGCGGGTTGGGGTGACCCACCTGGACTGGTCTGCTGAGAGGATCAAACAGAATTTGGGGGAGGTGTATCAGTGGAGCACAGATGCAGAAATATAGATGTGGAAGAGTCCAATAATAAGGATGGCCCGGGGTCGGTAAAAAGTTATGCCGGCCAGGTAAATACAGTCAGCCAATGTTTAGCAAATCAACCTTTTTTCCAGTTTAAATCATTTTCAACACATTGCTTTGCGAGTGCATCTGTCAGTCCTCAGTGAATTTTAGCAGAGTGCACTGACACAGACACTGGCAGGCTTATTTTACTTCTTTGATGAAATGGCTGCCAATCCTAAAACAATATTTGAATTGAAAAGCAAAAGCACGTTTATTGCATCATAGAGAAAAACACAACTAGGCTGAGAATGATTTTTGAATGGCTTGATACAAACATATGCACTGATTTGCACTGTTTGTTGTAACTGCCCAACAAAGTCTGACGGGTCAGGACCATTTTTTAAAGGGACAGATAATTATCAGAAACTGTCGCTTGAAAGCTGAATGGTCGTTGGTGAAGCGGTTAATATATAGAGAGACACTGTGTAGAGATTTTTAAAATTAATTTACTGAAAAAGAATATCAAAAGCTTAATCCTGAAAAATAGGCACATAAAGCACATTAGAATAACGATAATAGTGTCACATTTTACAATTACACTTATTTTCACCCTATTTAATAGACCATATTTGTCAATTACCTGATATGAAAAATACTGGACCTTAAAGTCAATAGGATTGTTGTGTCACATACTAAATTAATCATTGTGTTAACCCTTTCCCCGAACTGGGCAGTAAGTATTTTACATAAGTGCTTAACATAAGACTTCAAATGGTTATGACATGGATTTATTTTATCACTGGAGTAATATGCAGTTAAGATAATCGCTGGCAAAAATCAATTATTTACACTGTAACAACCTCTAATGTTAGTTTAAGACATTTTCTCAGTCCTACATTGTTGTTAAAGTGAATAAAAAATGTAAAACCGACAAATAAATGTTACATGATGCATGGTGTAACGTTATGTTAACAGCAGCAGTGCAAAAATTATTTTTAACAGCTGCTGGAGCCTGGATTTAGATTGCACTTCTTCTTGACCTAAAATTTACAGGTCATTTGAAGTTTTGCACATTAGTGATATCCAGCTTTCCAGTGAAACTCCATGGTAACATGGTAATATCTACTCGTTTGTGTAGCTCACTTTTACTTTTTAGCACGTCAAAATGTCTTTCTAGGACATCCCCTGTATTTCTTGCCAGACTTGTACATTTGTTTAGAGACATCCTATAACCACAAGGTCACAGGTTTGAGCCCTGCAACAGCAGATGTGTCCATCACCAGCCATCTGTCCTGTCAAAATGTCCTTGAACAGAAGACTGGACCCCTACCTGTTCACTCTCTGTAAGCAGTCTGGACAGGAATATAAAAGCCTAAAATTGGAAATCATGTAACTCATAGTGCAGTGTGCTAAGAAGGTTTTGTTTTTGTCCATCCATCACTGAGGGATGACTGAACCTCACTGGGTTGGGCTGACTGGGGAAATTTCAGCCAGTTTGTTAACTGGATTAGGTTAGCTGATAGTTTGGATTATTAGCTAACAGTGTGCTGTGTTGAACCCTCGCCAGATGCTGACCTCACCCTGACTTTGCTAGCGTGCTGCAGCAATAGTACTAATCATCCAATCAAGTCACAGAAAGGCCAGCCTGTGTTCACTCTCAAAAACAGATCAGGCTCAGGGAAAAACCCATCTCAACAGTCAGCAGAGCATACCAGTACACAGACTGGGTGATGCACAGGGAGGAGGGTGAGTTGGGGTTGAACTGGGAGGGAGGCAAGGTTAAGCAAGATGTAAGGAGAGAAAAGTATCCACTGAGAAAATGATGAAGGGTTCAGATGAGAAATGGAGGCAGAGATGAGAAAAATATCTGCTCCCTGCTGGAGTCTCCTCATTCATCTGATAAGAGCGGCACATTCTGGTGATTAATGGCCGGTGTCATAAGTCACTCTCAGTTTCATATTTTCATGTTGGAACGATGGGATTAACGAGATGTACTGATCGCTCTGGGTTGTTGATGTTTGCTTTTCTTGTAGCCTCGGCCACATGTTACACTGTCCTTGATTAAACTGATCAGATGTGAATCTTCTTTTAACCTTGTGTCCAGCTGAAATTGAATTTCCCACCTCATAACACTTCAGTATTCATGCTCATTATTCATCATTTCAGAGATGCTGTTGACACTTCTAAACTACAGGTTAAAGCTTTGGTTTATATTGTATGATGCCAGGGTTTGTTTTTTTTGTGATTTTAAAGAATATCTTTGGTATTTTTCTGCCTTGACCATATTTTCCCATGTTTCTGTGTCTAAGTGGCTAATGGGGAATGGGGAATCCCTACAGACTACTGTGCACTATCAAATTAAGTCCACTGAAAGTGCTTGTCCTTGCAACTGACAGGCTCAGATTGTTACTGCAAGTGTCTGACAACATAATGGAGAGGATAGCTGCAGAATTAGACCTTTTTTAAAGAGTAAGATATGCATGGTTAAATCAGAAACAGCTGTTTTATTGCTCTTGCCAAACTAACCAGACTCCATCTACAGTCATTTTAACATCATCATCTTCATTCAAACTTAACAGAAACAAAATAAAACTCACCAAAAACATCTTGGCTCATCTTTCCACTGTTCCTACAATCACGAACTCTGGTTCTTTGGTCCAAGTGAAGCCGTTATTTAAAAGCTATGACAAGGAAGTTTCATATTGTGTTGATTTTGGAGGCCTCTGAGGACAAAAGCAGTAGTGCATCCTCCACCATAACCACAAAATATAACGTCAAAAATAAGATTATCTAAATAAAAATCTCTTCCTTCTTCATTTTAACTGCCTAACATACGACCCACTAACTTCACTAGGGAAAATGACAATAACGTCAGATTTTAAGGAAAATCCAACCAGGTGGCGGACATTAAGAATAACCATTTAGAAATAGCCAGTCTTTTTGTGAATGACCTCTTTTACTTATGCAGGTCAAGTAGAAGTATCAGTATTAAATAGAGGCAGTTTCATAAACAGTTGAAAAACTCCACGCAGTACGTTTAAAATACAAAATATGGCTGTGCATACCATTTCTCCTGTGCATTTCTCCATTGTCTCTGGCGGTTCTCTCCTGATATTTTCTTGTCTAACTATGGCTGCGACTAATGATTATTTTCTCTGTTGATTAATCTGTCAATTATTTTCTCTATTAGGCTAATAGATTAATTTTTTGGTCCATAAGATGTCATAAAATGGTGAAAAATGTCAATCTGAAAAAAATGTTCAACTCATTAATCGAATGTTGAAATTGTTGGTAGTTAACTTAATAATTTTTTAATGATCAGTTAATCGTTGCAGCTCTACATCTAACGTGGTGAGTAAAAGCTTTTTTATTTTGATCAAACCAGAGTTGATGATTGTCGGAACAGTAGAAAGATGAACCAAACATTTTGGTGAGTTTTATTCTGTTTCTGTCAAGTTTGAATGAAGATGATGATGACAATTTTAAAATTATGTTCCTGGTTAGTTTGGCAAGAGCAATAAAACAGCTGTTTCTGGTTAAACAAAACATAAGTGACTCTTAAAAAAAATGGTGTATCTCTGTAGCGATCCTTTCCATAATATTGTCAGACATTTACAATAACAATCTTAGCCTGTCAGTGGCTAAAAACAAGCATGCAGTTTAGTTCTGCCTCAGTCAGCTGCAGCGCTCTCCCTCAGTATGGGACCAGTTTCAAAATTGTTGTCCCCATTAGTCACTTTCAGACAAAAACATGGGAAAATAGGGACCAGGTTGAAAAATGCAGAAGTTACCCTGTAAACTGAAGTTTTAATTGACGTTCTTTATAAAATACAGCATTGTCTGCAATATTGACAGAAAAAAACTGCATCACACAGAAGAGGAACCATCTCCAAACACGCTGTTTACTGAGTCTGTGATAACAAGCATCATGTTAACTGTGGCAAAGCATCATGACGCGCTTCCGTCTGCTGCTTGCTAAATTACCCTGATTGTCATCTTCTCAGGTTTCCTCCTCTGCTGAGAAAAGATAACATCCCTCACTCTATCTGTCCTCAAACATCCCCCCTTTCACTATCTTGCCTTCTCTAAATCCAGTTATCTCTCTGCTCTCATGATGATGATGACCGTTGTATATCTCTTCAATCTTAACAGTACTGCTTGTTATTTCCTCTTTTCTTTTTCATCAGAATGTGATGCTTTTGTTTTCTGCTTTGAATCTAGCAGTCAGCATTTAGTGTAAACTGACACATTGACATGTTTGTCATATGCCAATAAGACTGCACAATTTATTGTATTGCCATTTATAAGCTCTTGTTTTTTTGTTTTTTTTTCTAATGAGCTGTAGAATTCAGTTGTTTATCACTTATTTCCTTTAAACGCTTCCCATTTCTACCAAATTTGAAGTTCCAACAACCAAATAACTTGTTCTGCAAATCATTAATAACAATATTTTTTGGAAAATTATCAGATTGAGTGGATCTACTAAAATCAGCACTACAATAAGTCCTGCTTCTCTTATTCTCTTTCCTCTGAAGAATCTCCAAGAACATCCCCACCACCAAGGACGTTGAACCGCTACTGGAGATCGATGGAGACATCCGCAGCTTCGAGGTCTTCCTCTCCTCTAGGACGCCTGTCCTTACGGCCAGAGATGTCGAGATGTTCCTGCCTTGCACTGTCAATCTGGACCCCAAACTCAGGGAGATCATAGCAGGTTCATACACACTCAGTGTTTGTACAGATGAGTGAACAAGTTAGAAGGGAAAGGGAAGGTTAAAAAAAACAGCATAAAATGTCTTAGTAAGGTGTTGGGCTGCTGTGAGCTGCCAGAACAGCTGCAGTGCACCTTGGCATAGGTTCTACAAGACTCTGAGGCTCTGCTGCAGGGATTAACATTCTTCCAAAAGATATTCCCTCATTTGGTGCTTTGATGATGGTGTTGGAGAGTGCTGTCTGACACACCAAAATCTCCTGTAGCCGTTTTATCTGGTTGACATCTGGTGACTGCAAATACCACAGCACATTGAACAGGGTTTTGACAAATAAAAATAAAAAATTCAACACAAGGTCCAACTTTTTTTCCCTTGCAGCTTTCAACCACATCTCATGGTCTTCTGTAGCAACCTAGCTCAATTGTCATAGATATCGTTTAGTTGTTATTGGGTGACAACAAGTCAACAACTAAACCCTCTCCATGACAACAAGATGTGGTTTAAAGCCTTGGAAAAAACAAATACATTGGACACAACATATGATTCACACCATATTTATATCATCAAATCACTTAGTGACCTACCTTCAATACACAAACATCTATACTGTTCTTTAATGCTTGCAGAGTTTTTATTTACATGCCCAAGCAGATTGAGGTTTGTAAAGTAAAGCTCCAGAAACTCTGCTGTTTTACACTATATAAAATCTGATTGATGTATTTTTAAATCTTTAAAGTTTAGTTTAAATTTTTAAAGTGGTTGTCTGAGGCACTTATCAATGGTCAGTGTATTATCTACAGTAGAAGGCAGTAGCCACACTCCCAGTAAGAAGTCGACAGCAAAATGTATTTTAGCCCCCTAAAAAAGGTCCATCTAAAATTCACTATCAGTGTAAGTGTATACTATATCTAAAATATTTTCACTGCTTTTCCTTGCTCTCGAACAGCCTTTTCCAATGATAAACTGCCGTTATAGAATCCAAATATTGCTCTCTCCCAAGCCAACAGACTCTATTGGCAAAAACTAATTTTACCTTGCCGAATACGGGAGTTGCTGGTCTACCGCTGCCTCAATCTGTAAGTTTGTTTATGTTATTGTGTGACTTCAGTGTTTTAAAGGGTTAGTTTGGATTCACCAAAGTCGCACAGTAAGACAAACAAACTAACAAATCGAGGCAGAAGTAGACCAGCAACTCCTGTGTTCTGCAAAGTAAAAGTACTGTTTTTGTCAGTGGAATCTGGTGGGATTGGACAGAATGATATTTGCTACTTCTCCAAACTGGGGGTGTGCTGACCGCCATCTACTGTAGGTAATACACTAACTATCGATAAGTATGGATAAGTACAACCCCACTTCAAATAATTCAAGCTTTCCCTTTAAGGTCCCACTTATTCAAAAATCTTTACATGCAATGAAAATAGATAGATAAAAATTGTTATCTTTGTTTCATAAAAAATATGTTTGAGGAAACAACTTTTTTTTCAGATTAGCCCAAGATGAAATTGTTCTGTTGCTTTAAATTTGTCATCACAATATGGAGCGTGTGCATACGTATATATGTGTGTGTGAGAATGAGGTTAATTGTACAGTTTTGTCCAAAGTACATGAAAGGCTTTGGTATACAATAGCATGGAAAAACAGAGAACTGTCCTCTATGTGATGTGTTGAATTCATTGCCAGCTCATTTGGCAGTGACATTACTCATAACATTGCAGCAGGGTCTGCTCTAAAATCGCCCACTGCAGGGGCTCTCAGAAACCCACAGCATGCTTCTCATTTCCAAACAATCAAATGTCGAGCAGGTTTCCTCTACAGCGCTGTGGGATCAGGACAATATTTTCACTTGCTGTCACCAATCTGCCTCCAGCGCCACACCAAATTTCACAGTTTGTAGCTACAGTGACGTAATAGAGCATCGGTATTAAACTGTAAGCCAGAATGGTGCTGTACTTTTGCTACCATGCGTCAGCGTCCGTTCAGCCTATACGGGAGTGTCAATGACGCCTAGTGTGAAGCTGCTGCATCATAGTGTTATGAGACCACAGAAAAGTCACACACACAAAGTCTGTTCCATTGAGCCAAGGTTGAGTCATGGAGGGGTGCAGCTGACCAAGCTCCACAAGCAGACGTCCAGTCTGTAAGTACAGGAGTCCTCTACTAAAAGTGTGTAGGTGTGTATATGTATCTGTGTGTTGGTTTGTGTGTGTGCTCAAAAGTGTGTGGGTGTTTTCACCTCCACACGTGTCCCCAGGGAGCGGAAGGTGACCAACGCTCCTGCCCAGTCATCCTGCTCCCTCCACTCCCTCCGCGGCCAGTCGGTACTTGGTGCCCAGTGTCCTGCGGCCAGCCAGTGGGCAGTGCTGTCAGTGATACCCGCCCATGAGCCTGACTCACATCATAAGGCCCCCATTGTGTTCGCAGGCTGGATTGGGTCTCACTCAGCGTGTCATTCAGCAGCCACTTGTATAACCAGGAGACATTCTGGTGCCTGCTTCTGTTTCTGGTTCGTACTTTTCTTGCCAGCCACACAGAGCCACTCTGTTCTGTCTCCGGGCTTATTTAACTTTAATTTGAGAGGTTTTTTACCAAAGCTCCCTCCTCCGCTCTAACTCTGACTCCTCTCAAAGTCAGACTGATTTATGTGAAAACAATTGGGGCAAAGTACTTATGCTGATACTGTCTTATGAGTTCACATGGTCTGCTTTGTTTGTTTACACGGGTGAATTTATTTGTCAGGGACAGCAAGGGGTTCCATGTGCCAGAGTTGTCACGTGGCCGGCGTATCATTTGAAAAAGACAGAACATCAACACGTCTGCTGGTTTGTGAGCAAACGGAGTAATAAGAAATCAAAGTGAGAATGGAATTCACAGTTGAAGATCGTCGTAAGCGTAACATCTGCGCCCGTTTTCTCTGCAGCATTTAGTTGTTTGATTGTCTTCTATTTAGGATAAGGAGAACATGTTCAGGAACAGTGCTCTTGTTGTACTCCCTACAGCGCTCTGAGAACCAAGGAATTCTGCTCTTGTGTATGTTGATTGTTTGATATGTATTTTTCTCTGTGGATTCAAGACTATCTAAACTCTCTTGAGATGATGAAATAAAGCTAAATTATTGATGCGTGGGTGGATCTGAAGGGTCTTTATAGTCGTAGCCAAGACATGATCGTCAGCATCGGAGATAAACACTTCCTTCTCCTCTCTCCCCCTCTTGTTCTTTCTTCCCCCGGCTCTCCTCCTCTCTTAGATGTGCGTGCAGCCAGGGAGCAGATGCACATGGGAGGAGTGACCTATCCCACGCTGCCCCTGCAAGACGCAGTGCCCCGTCCACAGTCAGGTTATGGCCAGCACTCTGTTGCCTGCTCGCCGACAGGCTCCTTCGCCGGACCCATGCCTCCTCAACCTCACAGTGCCTACTTCAGTGGGATGACTGGCCCACAGCACCCCTTCTACAACCGGGTGAGACAAGAAAAGGGTTTAGATAATCAGTCCTCTACCTACAAGTAGGTTTTTGTATTAAAGGTTAATTTCGGTATTTTTCAAGCTTGAATTGTGTCATGAATTTGAATTTGTGTCAAATTGACTTATTGGGACAACAGTTTTTGAAACTGGTCACTGTAGCCATCAGCCGTAAAACGGGCTGAAATGAAATCCTTACTGGCAATTGCAACTGTCACAGTACATGCACTAAAAGTGCTTGTTTTGCCACTGACAGGCTGAGATTATGGAAGACCTTCTTGTGAAGGAGTAAGATTATTTACAGACTACATTAACAAAAACAGTGATTTTATCGTGGTAAAACACACTTCATTCAAACTCAGCAGAATCAAAATAAAACTCACCAAAACCATCTTGGTTCATCTTCCTTTTGTTCTAACAGACACCAACTCTGGTTTGCTTGAAAAAAAACTTTAATTCACCACTTGAAATGTGAAAATATTCTGGTTGCTGCTTCTCTGATATCCAATATCCCTCTCACACCTCTCCTGATATTTTCACTTCTAACTTGGTGAATGAAGAGTTTATTTCAAGCAAACTAGAGCTGATGATTGTTTGAACAGTGGAAAAATGAACCAAGATGTTTTTGGTGAGTTTTATATTGTTTCTGTTCCGAAGTATGTTTTACTATAATGAAATTACTGCATCAGTAAATGGAGTCTAGAGAGCTATAAATAAGCTGTTTCTGGTTGAGCAAAAGGAATCTTGCTCTTTCACAGAAAGGTAGTCCCTGCAGGGGTCTCTTCCATAATGTTGTCAGACACTTGGAATACATATCTGAGCCTGAAGTAGCAAAAATAAAAAAAATGTAAGGGACAGTTCACAATTGCTTGCAGGGATTACATTGCAGCCCGTTTGATGGCTGCAGCTCTCTCGCTCAATACTGGACAAATGTCAAAAACTAATGTCAATAAGTCACTTAAGGGACCTCTTCATTGGCACTTTAAGCTGCACAGAGTCAAATTATACTGCACTGTTTTGCATTTCCATTACCACTTTTAACACACCAAGCTGTGCCGAGTTGCACCCAAGACGTGCCATTTCAGGAGTGGAGCCAAACTACACCAGACCTGCCTCTAAGCGGGTAGTGGTGAGGTCTCATTGGCTGCAGCCAACCCATAGGAGTTGAGGGAGAAAGGCATTTTTAAAAGTGTCTGCGTTCAGTGCTCAGTACTGTTGTAGCTTCTAAATGAATCTTTGACGTTTAATTTCTCTCCGGTGTCCATGTTTGTACTTTCACATATCTGCCTTATTTTGCTGTTTGGTGTTCACTTTCAGCTGTATAGGAATCATGTTAAATTAGTGCTGAAGAAAACCCAACATTTCCTGATTTTGCAGCTTCATGATTAGTCTTTAAATAACAAAATAGTGGAAGACTTTTAATATGAAGCATTTTTAGGAAATGGAGTGTTAATTTGCCGTTTTGCAGCCGCTCAACTCAAGATAAGTTAAAGGACACAACTTCTACCAGGTAGCCCCGTAAAATGCAAATGGAAATGCAAATCCTTGTCTTACTGAGCCAACATACTGAGTCAAACAGAGCCAAGCACATGTGTATGGAAATGGGTTATTAGACACAAAAACAGGGGAATATAAGGTCTGGACTGAAAAATACTGAAGTTACCGTTTAATGTAGAAAACTGTCGAACAGTGACAGAAGGAACAGTTCCTGCCACTCACTGATCCTCCACAACCACAAACAACCACACTGTTTTTAAGAAGGTCCTGTCTGAATTTAGCTGCTCAGTCCTCTGCATGTTATCATAATGTAGCACTGACCCACTTGGCAGTTAGACCTCAGTAAATCGTGCAGTTAACAGGTCTTCATATCTACCACATGACCATGTTTGTTTTTTAAATAACCAGCACCTCTTAACCACTTTACTGAGAAAGAACGTGCAAGTCAGCACTAGTTCTGTTCAGTTCAACTTTGTCATACTCAGGAGTCTATTAGAAAAAACATATAACACAAAAAAGGCACAGTACATACACACATTAAAATAAGAACATTGCCACAATATCTTTTCCCTGCAGCATTTTTGTTTTTGTGTGCTTGACCTCCCTCAAATGATTTTCATTTTATTTTTACCTCCTCTCCCCTGCCCTCCCCTCCCCTGCCCTCCCCTCCCCTCCCCGTCCTCTTCTCCTCATTCCTTTCTTTTACCCTCATAGCCTTATTTCCCCCATCATGTGTATCACCTGCCACGGCATTACTCCCACCATGTCCCCTCATCCTCGCGCCCCTCCATTAAACCACCCGGTCAAGCTAAGGACAACACCAATGGACTTGTAAGTAAAGAAGCAGTGCTACTGTAGAATCCATCAGGTCTCACACTCAACCATTACAGCCACAGATATTCTAGGTTTAATCACATTTGTATCATGCAGCAAAATTGTTTGTGCGGTTGAAGTGACTGAAAGTTTAAATAGTTGACGTTGTTCTGTTCTTTTAGATTTCAATATTAATTTGTTGTTTCCTAGCAGTACCAGTTCATGGGATAGTTTTTTAAGTGGGGTGTTCTGAGCAACTTATCCGTAGTTGATGTATTGGGAGCTGGGAGAAGCAGAACAAATTTAAAACATATGTTAGCTACTAAAAAACATATATCACTTTATGTGTACACTATATTTAGAATATGTTGTCGTCAGCTTTTTTCAATGGGAAGCTGCCAGACCTATCAGACTACTTTGACAAAAACAGTAATTTTGCCTCACATAAGACAGGAGTTGCTGGTCTATTGCTGCCTTGATCTGTTTATTTGTGTTATCTTGTGACTTCTGTCTTTTTAAAGGTTAGTCTGAATTTACACAATAACACAAACAAATAGATCAAGGCAGCAGTAGAACAACACTGGCACTGCAAGGTGAATTTAGTGATTTCACCTATGAAGTTTGGGGAGAGTAACATTTGGCTTATATAACGGCAGTTTCCTTTTTTAGTGGCTAATATGTGGTTTGCTGCTGACCCTGTCCCCCACAATATAAATATAAATAAACATATTGAGACTAAGGATGTAGTGCTATAATATCACTCAGTATTTAATATGCTATCAGGTCCATTGTGTCCACCTACTGCATGAACGTACCACAAAGTCTGACCTACTTTTCTTTTTTAACTACTTCCTTTTCTCTTGTGTACCGCTTTACTCCATCCTTCTCCTCTGTGTAATGTCATGTGTTTTACCTTTACATTTAACATCCTGATGATTTTAACATCACCCTGCCCCTGTGTCCAACATTTGTCCACCTCCTGACACTGATGTTTCTTAGTTTATGAGCCCAAACCCAGAGTAAACCAGTGAAGGGTCATTATATAGATTCAGCGGTAGTGAACTCAGCCTTTATAAGCTTTTCCCTCTATGCGATCCTTGTCTCCATTCTGTGCCCATGTCAGGATGTTATTGCAGAGGACACAAGAGAAGGCCTCCCCTCCTCTCCCTCTGAACCTACCATGGTAACACGGTAGTAAGAGCTGTGGAGCACTACAGATATGCAAATATGCATCTAGTCCCTCATTATGTGCCTGTTGACCTGATGCTTAAACCACATTTGTCATTTCGTGTGTTGCATGTATTTAATGCACGCCTTTATGTTTCACAAACTGTTAATTTTGTTGCTATAGTTGACAAGGTGAGAGGACAAATATAGACTGTCAAACTCGCTGCGAGAATGCTTACAAGAAATACTTAATCTGCATCCCGTGTAAGCGCTAACCATAAAGACGAACTTCAGCATACGTAAATATAACAAGCTGAATGACGCTCATACTGATGTCGGCACAGCAGCAGTTCCCTTTTTCTTATAAATGGACATAAAAGTATTTTACTGACAAGGACTAACTCTACACCCAGATAGTCACAAATTTTTTGAGAAAGCAGCCACTATTAGAACAATTTGAAGATAACACCACTCAGGAGATTTCTGTTCCACAAAGCCACTTATCAGGGCACTGCCAGCAAGCATTTAAAGGAGCTTTATGAAAGATTTTAATATAGATTAGTATGTAATGTTCCTTCCCTTCTCTCTTTCTGTATTTTTGCTTCAATCTTCTTCCCTTTTTAAACCTTCATCGCTGTCTTAAATTTTTACACCCTTTTTTGTTCCACATATCTTCCCTTGCACTTTTCTTTCCTTTTGTCCCATGTATAAATTTTCTCAGTTTCATTCCATTCTGGCTTTTCTGTGTACATTAGCTCATCTTATCCTTCTCTGGTTCTCACTTGATCTCTTTGTGTAACGTTCACATGTGCCTGTATTCTTGTAAGTCTGTGAATGTAGATGTGTGCGCACACACGCTCATTTGCGTGAGTCTTTTGGATATGTAAGCGGGCCTAGCCCAGTGTAATTGCTTAGCTGATATAAGTGTGAGTATGGATTCCTCGGGCTGCCGGGATTATCATCAGAGCAACTGTTGGGGCTGGCAACACACACACACACACACACACGCATGCTGACAATGAGCCCAGCGTTGGTAGAGCTTATCTCCTTACCAAGACGCTTCCTCCCTCACAGAGCTCTGTTTCCTCTTCCCCATCCTTCTGCCCAGCCCTGAGCTCAGCCCAGCTGTAATTACAGTCTTATCACACACACACACTGGGAGGGTTCACACAAACACACACACGCACGCAGACATTTACACTCACGTTCTTAGAATACACGCTTTTGCAGTCTGAATTGAGGAGTCGTATTCAAGGCCTTGCCTGAATTGGAACTTCTGCTTTTTCTGTGTGGAGTGAGAGATGTCTCATTCTCTTACTGCGTTCTCCTCTATGTTTCCGTCTCGTCTGCAAAGATTATGACTGTAAAAGCCTGCTGACTGTGGTGAAACACAAAATTCTCCGTGTGTAATAATTCTGCTTCCAATAGCCTCTTTCTTTTCCCGTCCAGCGTGCGGCTACTGTAAAGGAGCCGTCTCCTCCCCTGCTGCGAGACAGATAAATGTCTGTCTGCTCTGTTGTCAAATGTCTCTCCTGTCCCCTGATGATGAGTTCAACATGTGTGCTTGTGTGTTTCTGCTTGTCTGTCTGTCTATTAGGGAAAATTTAGCACTTTTCATCTGGATGTCCGGTCAGTGTGGATGGTCAGTTGAAGCAGTAAATTCCTGTATTGATCAAGAAAGTTGTGTTCTAAGTGTGGCTTTATATGGTGAAACACAACTAGGCTGCAAATTGCTTGAAACATAATTTCCATGCCATTCCTTGACAGTTGCACAAAGCAATTTAAAATTAATTACAGTCTCATCATGCAACACAGTTTTACTTAATTTGACTAAAATTAACGAGATAGATTGGTCATTTTTAGTACTAATTGATTTATTGCTAAATTGTGTCATGTGGAAAATGCCATTCTATCTACAGTTACATCTTTGTGTGATATTTCTTTTGCTGGATAATGTCAATACTGAGGCGTTGTATTGCTTTTTCTTCTGACAGTGGCTGGTTACTTTGTTTCAAAATGGCTGTCTGGTATTATGTTAGGAAAAAAAGCACCCACAGGCTGCTCAAAGGAGATACCAGTGAATCAAAGGACGGCAGTTACCTGCTAACTGCAATGAAAACAAACTTTTCCTAGCTCACATCACATCTTAACAGCATTACCACCTTGGATGAAGTCTATGACGATAATTTTCTTCACAAAAGTCCAAGAGACCATCTTTCATTTTCTTTACTGTTTTGTTCATTCTGGTGATAAGCTGTCTTTGTCAAATCAGTCACTTAAAATTGGTTATCATAGATTAGTGTCATCATCATTGTTGTCACACTACACTATCAGTGTTTTGATAGGCCATTTTGTGAAGCTGAAAAACAGTTAAAATATTTGTAACTGTTGCAGCTGATTTTCAGACAGGTTTCAAGAGCATTGTAGAGGGCTGTACACCATGCAACTCAATTGCAATGAAGCTTCAACCAACTAAAAAAAATCACATTGTAAAGCCAGCCTATTGCTGCAAAATCTGTTGTTTTTCCTGCATCCAGCAATGTCATAATGATGTAGTTTGTGTAGAAAGGCAAAACTAAAGGCTAATGCTAAAGCTTGGATTTCTAGCCTGCACCTCTGGGCAGTAGGTGTGATGTATGAGCGTAGGCATCAGAAATTCACTTCTCATTGAGTCCTGGTACATGTAGGCACTGCTGGTGTGGCTCCGGGAGCAGATGAACTCAGCTTTCTTGATCAGTACAGCACACAGTCAATCATTTATTGTTTCAGTTGACTGCATGTACTATCAACACTGACTGGACATCCACGTGGAAAGTGCCATATTTTCCCTTTAATTTGAGGCTCTGCAGCCCTCCTCCTTCCTTTTTTCACAGGTACAGTCTCGGCTTCATTATGCCATAAATGTTTGTATTATTGTCTGATTGTTTGTCTGTCTGCTTCTTTTTGTCTCCTGTATAAAGCATTTAAAGTCGCTGTCTTACAAATTAAAGCAGGTACACCTTTGGTTTCATGGCTACTTTCATCTCCGCATCCAACCCTTTACTCTATCCTCCACGTATCTTTACCTCATCTCTAACACACTGGTTGAGTACTACCAAGCATGCCATAGAAAGAGATATTATAGAATCATCACAACATCACGTTCTGTTGTAGTTCAGTAGATTCACTAACATAGTTTCATTCTAGAGTAAATCCTCTGCTGAAGAGTAGCTAAAGCCTCTGAGAGCCGGTCTTCATCCTCTTGCCCACCACTACAGGAAGTTGGCACCTACTGTTGTGTACTGTATTGTGTGAGCTGCTTGTTTTTTTGTTTAACAACCACTCAGAGTCCGACTAAGCTCTGCTCTTCTCTCCCTCGAAACCAGAAACAAAGCCGGGGGGCTTAGTCTGAAGCCACGTCTTAATGGTGTTAATAGCCCGAGAGAAGGAGAGCAGAGATGGTGAGGGAGGGAGGGAGTAGGAAGAAGAGATGGGGGAGTGATGGAAAAGAGAGTAGGAGGTCAGCGCAGAAGGCTTAGAGGGAAGGAATGTGAGAGGAAGAAAGGAAGGAAGGAAGGAAGGGAGGGAGAGAAGGAAGGAACAACAGTGAAAGTTCATAAAGACGAGCAGAGGTAGAGGGGTGAGTGAAGAAAAGGGAGAGTGGATGAGGTTTGTTTGGTTTTTGTGCCAGCGGGTGGCATGCTGGCTGTGCGAGGCCTTATGCAGCATCAACAGGCCACTGGTATTAGTCACATCATCAGGCCTGGGAGCTCAGACTCCATCAGACTTAGAGACTCCATCCCCTAAGTGTTGTGCGCACATTTTATATGCTTGTATATATACAGAGAAAGAGAACAAGAGCAGGTAACAGTGTATTTGGATAGGTTGGCAGCTTTGTTTACTTTGACACTTAAACTGTATGACTGATAGAGAGAACTACTGTGTGGGATTGTGGTTTTGCACCTCTGTGTGCCTCACAGTAACAAGTCTGCACGTCTCTTTGCCAGGAATTGTTGCTCGTTTTGCCCTAATCAATGTGTTAGGAGTGATGATGAGTTGGTCTAACAGAGTGTGAGTTTGCCCTGGTAACCTTAACTCAAAAAAACACTGTGAATAAGTTGTTTAAATTCTAATTATGTGTGTATTTGTGTATGTCTGTATGTGTGTAAAGGGCTCTCCTGCGGTCCTGCTCAGTTCTATGAACACAGATGCAGTGTGTGAGCGAGTCAAACAGATCGATGGAATCGACTCCACCATGCTGCCTCAGTACACCTCCACCATCAAGAAGGTACATCTCTCAATGACATTAAAACTTTGATCCATGTAATCTAAACATGGTGGATTTAAAGGGATAGTTCGGATTATTTGACGTGGGGTTGTATGAGGTACTTATCTGTAGTCAGCGTATTACCTACAGTAAATGGCAATGGACACACCCCCAGTTTGGAGAAGCAGAGGGGAGTACCAGCACTGAAGCTAAGCAATACACTCCTGTGGACAGGGGCAGCCCAATTTTAAAAAATCTGTATCAGTTCAAGTGTACCCTATATTTATTTTCACTGCTTTACCTTGCCACCAGACAGCCTTTTCTGACTGGAAACCACTGTTGTATAAGGCACATATCACTCTCTCACTTGCTCAAACAGACTCCATAGGCAAAATCAGTGATTTTACCTCACAGCACACAGGAGTTGCAGGTCTACTGCAGCCTCAATCTGTTGGTTGGTTTGTTATTGTGTGACCTCAGTAAATTTGAACTAATCCTTTAAAATGCAGAAGTCACACATTAATACAAAGATAGTTCAGAAACTTTCGTGTTCTGTGAGGGAAAATTACTGATTATGCCTATGGTGTCGGGTTGGTTTGGAGAGCGATACTTAGTTTATATAATGGTGATTGCCAGTCGGAAAAGGCTGTCTGACAGCAAAGTAAAGAATTGAAAATATTTAAAATATAGAGTACATTTAAACTGATCTTGATCTTTTTTTGTAAGATAGACCTCTTTAAGTGGCTAAAATATGTTTTGTTGCTGACCCTGTCCACAGCAGTTCATTGCTCAGCCTCTGTTCTGGTACTCCTCTCTGCTTCTCCTAACTGCGAGCATACCGACCACCATCTACTGTGGGTAAAACACAGAGTAGTGATAAGTACCTCATACAACCCCATTTCAAATAGGCCAAACTACCCCTTTAAAGTTATTTTAGCAGAAACTATGCTCGATGTTTTCTGATACTTCCTCATATACTTGCTGATATTTTCTTTTCAAACTCTTTGTGTAGCTTCTTTTCCATATTCACTTCTTTCTGTGCTGCTACCCCATTTGATTGTGATGATTTTTTAGCCTGATGCAACTTTGCATATATTAATGAAGTCAATCAATCAGTGAGTGATCCAGTAAGTCTCTTCCTTGTCCATTGCAGGCTAATATAAACGGTCGAGTGCTGTCACAGTGCAACCTGGATGAGCTGAAGAAAGAGATGGAGATGAACTTTGGCGACTGGCAGCTCTTTAGAGGAATGGTGAGACTAAATATCTCTTCCAGAGCATCTTTACTTGCCTCAAAGACTGGTCTAATGTTGTTGGCATCCTATGTAGCATATACAATTTAATAAAAAGGATGAAAGACTTGTGTTTGTTGTCTAAAATCAAAAGAAAATGGCCATCATTTGACATAAATGATAAAGAAAGTATCAGTCCACTTACAACAATAATGACCAGTCGTTCATTACTCTAGAGTAAAACCCTGTAATAGATTTACAGCAGCACTTGTTCTCCTCACTCTGTGATACTTTGCAGACACTCAGCCCTGCCAGGGCCCTCCTGTTGATACATGTCATCTCTTGTTTATTCCAAAAAGAAGCAAGGCAGCATCTTGTAATACGACATCTTGTGCCTCAGCTGAGATACTGGGACGGAGATTTTATAATCCGTATTATGAGAAAGGGCGCGAGTCAGTCAGCCAGGAGTCCAGTCGGCTGAGCCGGGGCTGAAATCACTAACACATGTAGCCGGCTCCACTTCATCAGATGTCAGTCTGTGCTCCTAATACCAAACCAGAGCACAAGATTGGTCGTGTTTTACAGGAGATCCAGTGCAGAGCTTGCGTAGGAGCAGCTGGAAAGTGCAGTGGCCTTACAACTCCGTGCGCTTACCAGTGTTGTGTTGCCAGGATGCAGCCAGCACAGACATCTGCTTCAAGATGGCTGACTGACATCTGGATGAAGGGAGGTTATTGTCAGGGAGGAGTGGAGAGCTGAATATCTCCACTTGACAAATGACTCTTTTTCGCAAGCACATGTTGTTGTTGATGTTTAGCATACTTGTTTTGTATGTCACATGCTTTTAAAAACATGTTTAGCAGGACTATTATATATCGGCCCAACTGAGGATCTTGTTGGTGTAATTCTGACCACCAAGCAAGATGACTGAGCAGAATATGTCCGGGGTGCTTCCAATTCAGGCACAATTAGAGAATCAATGTGTCACTGAAAACATCACTGAGACTGGTTTGCACCAACAAAGATTAATTTAATCTAAGATTAGTTTTAATCAGAATTTAGCTAGGTTTAAAAGTAAATCCAGATTTAAAATGAACTAAAATGAAACAAAAATTGAAAGGTATTTAACTAAAGATAACTGCTGTGATTATATGATCCCCATCTCTCTGAAACAACTTCAACTTCTGAAATATTGAAATACGATTTCTTTTCCTAGGTGATGGAACAGCGTCATGTTGAAAGCCAGGCTGTGCTTCAGGATGAGTCCCGAGCTGCGAGCGAGCAGGGCAGCAGCATGCAGCATGGGGAGCCCAGCAGACGCTCCGGGGGAGCCCAGCATGAATCCGCAGCCTTTAGCCTCAACCTCAGCTTCGAGGAGCTGAGTGGAGCGGGGCTGGAGGAGGCTCCAAGATACAGCAACAACTCCCACTGGCCGGTCAGTCTTCCTCTTCAGAGCTCAGTGAACTGTGTGTATGTGTGTGTTTGTAGCCACATCTTATGCACGTGCAAAGAGACATGAGGTGTTGACGTTGCTGCTGTAGGCATACGTGTGAGCGTGTAACACTAACAAATGAGATGGCCGGGTCACACACCCCAAACTGTCGCATGGCCACAAGTCCTGTGCAGCCCAGCCAGTGTGTTGGTGACCTTGGTGGTTTCACATTATGTGGTTTTGAGTGAGAAAAGAGCTCAGCAAAGAAAGCCTGTGTTGCTCTTGAACATGGTAGAATCAAAAATACACACACACACAAACAGACTGCAGCGCACCAAAAGGTGTCGAGGGGCCCCCTGTTTGTTATTTTCACCTCCCTTATTCCCAGTTTGCAAAATGTCTGAGACACGTGCAAACGCTCACACGTAGACAGCTGGATCTGCTGCTACGTTTATGATCTCACTTGGTGATCTTTTTTAAATTCAAATCAACCGACACTGAAAACACACCGCAGCTCTTATTGCCACTCCGTCTGCGGCCGTTGCCAGTAACTTCATCACTGTATCCAACTCTAACGTTCTGAATAGTTTGTTAGTTACTAATGTAATTATAGCATTTTTAAGCCTTGTTGTAAGTGCCACATTTTTGTATTTATTATATTCAGGTGTCAGTTCGGGTTATCAACTCACAGCAACACGCCATCACTCTGCAATTCCTCTGCAGTAGAAATGGTCCACCAGTGCCTACACTGGTGTTTTGGCTATTGCGATGTAATTTCTTGGAAAATCTTCAAATGCTTTATATCTCAAACATCTACACAACCTCAGCTAAAATATTATGGAAGTCAGCCAACCATAATAAGTGATCAAATAATCAAAATTGTGTCATTTCTAAATGTAGGTACAGGAACAAAACACAAACCGCAATTCCAGAAGAGTTGAGACACTGTTTAAGACGTACATGAAAAACAAAGAATGATTTTCAAATCTTTTTCAGCCTCTATTCAATTGATTCCAGTAGAAAGATAAGACATTTAATGTTCAAACTGATAAACTAAGGTCAGAAGCAAAACAAGTTGTTAAATGCTCAAAAAACACCCTTTTGGAACATTCAAAAGATAAACAGGTTAAGTGGTAATGTATCATGGTTCAGTATGAAAGGGTCATCTTTGAAAGGCTCAGTTTTTCACAAGCAAGGTTGGGGCAAGGTTCACCACTGTGTGAAAAACTGTGTGTGCAAATAGTCCAACAGTTTAAGAATATTTACCATCAACAATCCCTAATATCATTAAAAGATTCAGAGAATCCAAAGAAATATTTGAATGTAAGGGGGAAAGGCTGAAAACCAACACAGAATGCCCATGACCTTTGACCCCTCAGGCAGGACTTCATTAAAAACCCACATAATTGTATAAAGGATACTACAGGGGCTCAGAAACTCTTCAGTAAACAGGTGTCAGTTTGTCGCTGCATCTACAAATGTAAGTGAAGTCATACATAACAACACCCAGGAACATCACGGAACTTCTCTTGGCTCGAGCTCATCAGAAGTAGACAGACACAAAGTGGAATAGTGTGCTGTGGTCTGATGAGTCCACATTTCAGATTGTTTTCATAAACTATGTTAAACTTTTTCTCACCCTGTCAGGCCGCAAATCACCGCACCGCGAGCATGTCCAGCCTCAACTCTCAGGAATC
The DNA here is from genome assembly GCF_056507025.1 of Lutjanus erythropterus. NCBI lineage: Eukaryota > Metazoa > Chordata > Actinopteri > Lutjaniformes > Lutjanidae > Lutjanus > Lutjanus erythropterus. Next base: position 13,598,632 of record NC_139334.1, read on the forward strand.
GTCCAATGACATCTGCAAGCTGACAGACAAGCAGCAGGCGGAGTATCGTGATGCCTACAGGGAGTACATCTCTCAGATGGCCCAGCTGGAGATGTCCGGTGGTGGAGGGGAGAGGCCCGTCCAGCCCCATCCTGGACAGTTCCTTCAGGCTGCCAGCTCAGAGGACAAAGGGGTGGGTGGATGATCACAAATTCACTGTTGAGTTTTTGTCATCATACCACCAACAGCACAAATAGTTCAGTCATATCAGTGCAGAGGCTTCTGTCTCACATTTCAGAATCATACATTGTGGTAACTACATTAACTTGTGCAGACAACTTCTGAACCCATATGTTACATTGTTCTTAAAGGGACAGTTCACCCCCAAATCAAAAATGCATATTTTTCCTCTTACCCACAGTGATATTTCTCCATCTAGATTGTTTTGGTGTGGTTGCCGAGTTTTGCTATTGAGGATGGGTGATATGAATACTTGTTGTCACAGTTTTACTAATATCAATACCAATACTGATAATGGTTATGTAATGTTTCAAAATAATGACTGATCAAAGCAAAACGATCACATCACGCATTCTGACCATTAATAACAAAATTGCAAAAGCAAATAAGAGCACAATTTTAAATGGTTGTGCTAATTAGTGTAAAAAAAATATTTTACAAAAATACTATAATGAAAATGATAATAAAATAAAAATCTTCTTGTTTTTGTTCAGCCTACTTAATGTTTGAAGAGGTTACTTATGTTGCTGCTGTGTCGCACTTTCTTGTCACAGATAGTGCATCTAGTCTCTTTGAGTTTTATTTCAGCAGCACCATCACTATGCTGCATATAAAAGCAGTAAATAAATACTTTTTAAAGTACACTCGCTAGTCCTGCTCATCAAGCTAGTGCCATGAGAAAATAATTAATAAGACAAGACTTTAGGACAAAATGAATAAAGCCCTTGAAGAGTGCAAAGAGTCTTTAAATGAATACCTGTGTGAAATTGAAATTTGAACCTGGATTTTGAGATTGAGTTAGTCAGCTTGACTTAATAGTTTGAGTTTGCAATGTGAAATCATTTGTTTGTTTCTTCAGTGCAGTTAAAATATGTCTCTCTCGTTAGCACGTCAGTGGAAGTTGCCATCATATGTTAGCATCAAGCTAATCAACAGTACAGCAGTCAAAAAATCAATTCAGGAATCGTACAACGAAAAATCATGATACTTAAGAGAATCAATTTTATTTTCCCACCTCTACAAAATACTGATGACGTTTGGAAGTGATGCAGCCAACCACTTTTTGTATTTGTTATTATCAACATTTTTTTTTAAGCATATCAAATGAGTAGCTTGTGAGAGTCGAGGAATCAGTCCCTTTAAACTTTTGTTTTTAAGCGTTTTATTCCTCTTATTCCTAAGTCTTATTCTGGGCTGGGAGAGGGAATAGCACTGCTTCTGCGTTTCTTAATTATTAGCTTATTCGGTTTGTTTCTTTTGGCTCATAAAGGAGACACAGGACTCCCCTCCTCAGGGGCCTCTCAGCAGTAACACAGGAGGATTCTGTATATTTTCATGTTCTCCTCATTGAATCCTCTCCCTCTCCTCAGGCCAAGGAAGGAGCTGACCAAGACAGCCGCAAGTCCTACACCAAGAGAGGCTCCAAGGCAAGCGATGCCACAGACTTCCCCTCAGGGACCGACGCCCAGCTCCTCGACCCCATTAGTGAGGAGGACGAGAACCACAGCGCGTCCTCCAGGACTCCAGGCACCAGGAAGAAGGGAGCTGGGGCGTTGTACCACAAGCTGCCCAGCGATGAAGACTCAGGTCCAGACGAAGCTGAGAACACCACACCTCTCCTGCACAGAGAGGCTGGTGGTGCTCTGCCCTCCATCAGAGGCTGTCAGCCCAGCGGGCCACTCACCAAGCCTGGCTTCCTCCCCGACATCACCCTGGACAAGAAGGACTCGTCCGACTCAGGGATGCGCTCCAGCGACAGCTCCTCGGATCGCTCCTCAGACCGCTCACTGGAGGAGGGTGGAGGAGACGCAGATGGAGAGGTGAAGCCCAGCCTGATTGAACTGGAGCTGGAGGGGCTGGTGAAGAAAAGAGGCCTCCTCCCCAGCAGCCTGAGCGGCCTGCAGGACGCCACCGTCGCACGCATGTCCATCTGCTCCGAGGCTCCGTCCGAAGTCAGCCTGATGGCGAGCAGTCCAGACGAGGGTTGGCCATCCAGCGGGGTCAGCAACCTCAACCGCACCGAGAGCAACACCACCCTCAACAACAACACGGCTGACACCACCACCAACAACACAAACACCAACAACAGCCACCAGCAGCCGGCCGCCACGTCCCCGTCCTCCAGCATCGACATCTCACCAGTTATCATCATCACCCCCGGCAGCAGCAGCAGCACGGCCAACACCACCGCTGCCACCATCCACAACCAGAACCTGCGCACCATCAGCCTGGGAGACGAGAGAGAGAGCGTCCTCTGAGAGGCTGAGAAGTGTCACGTAGAATGTTGTTCGTCATGTTGGTGACATTATTTATCATAGTATTGGTGTTGTGACGTGTTCCAAAGAATTAGAGTAGATGTGAGCTCTATGGATGGGATTTTATTGATACCAATATCAATACTGATACAGCTTACTGATACAGATACTTATTGATACTACTCACCATGATTTAGTGGAAAAATAAAGATATGGCAGATTCAATCTGAATCTGAAAAGATTTAACATTACTTATTCTTGCAGAAACAATTTAAATAGTCTCCAGAATTACTGCAATCAGCTGCATTTTTCATCAAATTTAGTAAATTGAGCCCACACGTTTGGTCATTTTGCCCTGTCAGCTGTTTATGTAACGTTACATAAATTAAAAAACAAAAACAGGAATTTCCAGGAACTTATTGATATTTCAGTACTGATCAGTCAGGAACCGTTACTGGTTTAGCACCGGTTTAGATCTGGTTCTCGATACCCATCCCTAGTGTGTTTCACTGTTAGAAAGTGTTGCTGTGAATCCAGAATGTTACATTCAAAAGCTTTAATTAGTAAAAAATAAAAATCACCAAATTTATAGACACATTCATAACTACATTAAGAATCAGTCAGGTCAATTTTTTAACTTCCTGTAATTGTATGAGGCCTTATATGCTGTCCCATTTAAGTGTGATTTCTTCTCCCATGTGAATGTGGTGCTGTTATGGTAATGATACGTTTTAGAACTGCAATGATTTGTCAATTAATCAATTAGTTCTCAACTGTTAAAGAATCTCCGCCTGTTTTGATAATTTTTAAGGAAGAAATGTCCAAGTTCGCTGTCCAGGTTTCTGGTTTATTTAGTCGTCTGTGGCAGTAAACAGAATATTTTTGGGGTGTGGACAAATCAAGACATTCACAGACATCATCCTGGGCTTTGGAAATCTGTGATTTTTCACCAATTTCACTCAATTTTATTCACCAGACAACTAATTGGTTAATCGAAAAAATAATCGACAGATGAAGATCATCAGGAAAATAATCATTAGCTGTGTTTAGTGATGAAGTGTTACTTGTTTTGAACGTCATGTTACAGAAAAAAAAGTGCTTTTCAGGAAGTGTAGCCTCGACTGAAGAAGCTCCGTGTTACTGAGGACTTGTGTCTGTGAAGTGTTTTGTGCGGTGCTGTGTTCAGTAGTTAGACCATTTAAAATAATCGTCAACGTAGACAGCGGTGCAGTGTGTTCTGTGATAGAAGAAGAAGAGCATGCACTAGTCTCCAAAGTGGTGATTGTGTGTTTTCCAAAGATCCTTGAGAAATAGTGTTTTGTGAATCAATAAACATTTTTGCTATGTGGACCCTCGAAATTAGTCTCATGTTTTCTGGCAGAAAAAAAATCAGCTGTTTGTAGAGTGAAGCCTCAGTGGACTTAGCTTGGATTTAGCTTGTAAATAAACCAGAATATTTAAACTGAGAGTCTTCTCGGCAGCAGTTTAATATTTATCTAATGTAGTTCAGCGTTATTATAGTTTTATATTTTTCATTTCTTTTTATGTCATTTTTAATTTTTCTTGGTTTACCAGAGTAAACTAATTTGAGTTTGAGATTGTATTGTTTTAAAATGTTCACTTTTATGTTAGTTTTTATTAGTTTCAATGTTTATGTTGTTACATTTTTTTTTTATTATTATTATAAGGGGTATTTGTCAGGGGCAAGATTCAAGAAATTTAGAATAGGTGTTAAAATACAAGCACAACACTTTGTGAAGGCAACACACAGTTATGTAAACACCCCAGTCTCAATAATCATATGCATCAATGCCTCCTCAGGCTTTTTGTGTTGACAAATTTGTCAACACAAATTTTGACTAAAACTAAAGACATTTCCTATATATTTGTGTTTTATATTTTAGGTAGTTTTGGGAGTACACACTATCGTTTTAATTCCTTCTCTAGTTTTTATATATATTTCAGTGAGATTTTTTTTTTTTCTTTTACTCATATTCCTAGTATCGCTTTAGTTCACTCTAATAACCTTGATGCAGTTCAGGGGTAAAATAGAGGGTTATATGCATCGGTAGGGCGTCTTTGACAGGATTTATGTTGTCCGATAGATGGCGCACTCTCCATACAAACGTGCTGCAGGCTGCTGCCACGGACTGTCAGTATTAAAAACTACTGAAGGTAACAACTTCAGCTCAGTGACTCGTAAAGTCGGGTTCAGGGTTCTGCGGGGGACCTTTGAGGACAATTTAAGGTACTATTGGATGCATAGATTTCATTCATTTAGTTGTTGTTTTTTTTCGGTCATTTAAATGTTTCCCATGCTAACAAAACTCTTGAATGGAATAGTTGTCATGTGTTGTATCAGGTAAAGAGTGAGTTTTACATAGTTTACTTTGTCAGGGAAAATCCCTGAAAGTGGTCTTTGAAGTACACTTGTCAAACATGAGTCCATAGCTTTAGAAGTCCTGCTGTATTTCAGGGAGGGGATGATTGACAGTTGGATTTTTACTAAGGTGCCAACTATGTCACTGAATATCTCATATTAGCCGCCTCCTACAGTCATCTATACCTTGATACCACCTTTACAGTGGAGGACGCGTTTCTAAAGAACAATAATTCTCATTTATTTTAAATACATCCCTCCATCGCTTGGTTCACTGTGCTCGTATTAGCTGGTCGTTTTTGTGGAAACGAGCAGAGTTCTGCTGTCACCAGGTGTTATCACTGTTTTAATTTGACTGATTAAGTCAAACACTGGACATCAGTGTTATCTGACAGAGCAATTGACAGGGTTATATTTCGAGAAAAGTAATAGGCAAACTCAACTAAATCACGGTTTGAGAAACTAAGAAATTAAGGAATCCTTGCTCCATTGAGGTAATACTTTCAAAAAATTACTTTTGGAATCAGTAGCCCAGTTTCACCTTAAGTTAAATTTCCATAATTGCCTACTTTTTGTTCTAAAACAACAGCCCACAGCCCGCTGCTTTAATAGTGGCTCCGGCTGTCACGCTAAACCATTTAATCCCATTTACTTTACATAGCATGTGAGAAAGTAAAAGTGCAGCCAGTGCGCCCTAAATAAGCTTTTATGCAACTGAACCGGCCTGCAGGTCGTGTTTGCCTCAGGCAAGTGTTGAGCTGTGTTTTCAGATTATTACAGGTCACACAGGGCAGGTCTGATAAGAACACTTTGTTATGGGATTTGTTTTTAAAGTGCGTCAGATGTTCACTGTAACATGTCCATACATACTTTTGGAGAAAGTCAGCTGGACGCACAGCTGGAAAACTGGTTTTACGCACTGACACCAACACTAAGTTCTTCCCCCCAAAATGAAACATGTTCCAACTTGCGTTTTTGATTTATTTTTGTATAAAAAAGGTACAATTTACATTACTTTTATAAAAAGTTTCAGCATAATTAAGTACAACATTACACTTTTGCAGAAGTTTCAAATTCCTGCAACTATACAAGATAAACTCCCGATAAGAGTTCACACGGTTTCATTCTTTCATTTTAACTTTTTTCTCTTTTTTTTTTTTAAACAACGTCCAGTCCTTCATGTGCCAACAATTCTGACAAGACAAGACTAAACTTTTTACAGTAACTAACCAAGAAGTTGTCTTTTTCTATTCACGTTCCCACCTCCGCAAAAAAAGCGAAGATTTCAACAAGGAGGAGGAAGAGAAGGAGGAGAGGGGTACAGGGGGGGTGAGGAGGTGAGGAAGAGGAGGGGAGGGAAATAATCCTTGTGACAATAATCTCGTTTTTCCTCCCACTGTCGGGAATTATAACGCGCCTTCCATTTTCCAGAAAGGACCCACAAATAAAAAAAAGTCTTAAGTTAAATAATAAATGAAGTGTCCAAACAGAAAACACATCACATAAAGATTGTCCCATAATAAGCAAAAGTCTCTTGATTTCAGCGTCAGGAGAAGAAAAAAGAAAAAATCCAGGCCTGGAGGACAGAATTTGTTGGTTGGTTGGTTGGTTGGTTGGAGAGGAGGGGGGAAAGTCCTGCTCCCCAGGTCCTGCGTGTGTGTGTTTTTGCGTCTTGACCAAACACCTGCAAAAGATTGAGAAAGAGAGGCGTGTTTAGAAAATGCAAACAGGGCAGAGATCCGGACAGACTGGCGCCAGGGAGGAAGCCGCAGTTTTTAACATTTAACCAAACACTCCCAATACTAAGCAAACCCTGCGCTCCAGATGTACACACACACACTGAGAGAGAGAGAGAGAGAGACACAGGGAGAGGAGAAAGAAGTTCTCTCACACACACACACACACACACACTTTGCGCACAACTTCAGCCTACAATCTGGGGAAGAATCAGCGTAATTGCCGTTCAGCTGGCGCCTACCCACTTCTTGTACCAATTATGTGCAGACATCGTAGTAGCAGTAATCCAAACAGCCATTATTTTCCTGTTGCAGATGCTCTTCATTATAGACACAAGAGGGTATAATACAAGCCTGACGACTGCTACTTCTTATGTACAGTAATCTTCCGTTTTTATTCCACCAAATTCCAGTGAAAAACGTCTACATTTTTAATTCAGTCTGGGTCAAACTCAAGTCCAGAAGACGGTGATATTTTCCATCTACATTTCTGCTTTTGATGCTAAAAATTAAAGCTACTACAGGGAGATTTTATCTGGTTGCAAACACTCAGTTTATTACTGAAGCTTCCATATGGTCAACGTAAATGAACCAGAAAATCTGTGAGAAGATTGGCTGTTTATCCACAGTTATTCTTAAAGCCTGCTACCGGGTCGATTCTCCGCGAAATCAGAGGAAAGGAGCATGTGTTTACATTTTTCCAGGCAGAGTTTGGTGAGCAGTACGTTAGCCAGTTAAAAAGAAGAAGCTATTTAGATCGTTTTAGTTTCGACGTTAAATAACAGTGGAAACGCTGCTGGTTTTGTCCACAGGGGCCTTCAGAAATCAACAAAATATTAAAGTTCCTTGTAGTGGCTTTAAAAAAAGACATATGAGAGGATAGTTTCAATTGTCCACGCCTCGCCCCGGTGTTGCATGCAAAAAAACACACACATTTGGAGCTTTACAGCAACGTGAGACATTCGCAGTGGAAATAAATAGGATTGGTAAATGGTAATTCTAGCCCATTCTGCTCCAGCAGACTGGGAGACAGGCTGTAGCGGAGCCTTAAGAGCCCTGGACAGAATGCAGCAGCAGACATGAGGACAGCCTACTTACCGCTTTAACGATGCAGAGTCCGGCTGTCATCTGTCATCAGCTCTGATGGCAACTCCGGGGACTGAAAACAAACAAACAAACAAACAGACCAAATGTTAATTCTCTTTTATCAACGCAAGCATCCGATTGAGGTGGTTATGTAGGTCGAATCTGTTCCGTCTCGTCTGATTCTGTACAAAAGAAGAAGAAGAAGAAGAAGAAGAAAAAAAAAAAATAACATGCCATTTTCTTTTTCCAACAAGCCATTTTGTGCGCACAGGCTACAAAAGGCGCACAGGCTCTGCGCACAAATAAAAAAACGCACTAAATATTCTCCACAACACACCAGCAGTCTTGCGTTTTTAGGTACAGCAGTGTAATTACCTGTAATGACAGGATGCTGATATCTGTGTTGAGGGTGGTCAGGGGGGTCCTGGATGGAGCCTGCCCCGGCCGCGCAGGGTGATGCAGGCTGGTTAGCGCGACGCTCGAGTCCAACGCGATCTGCAGGTCCAAGATGTAGTCGATGACATGCTGCAAGATTTCCATTTTGCTGACGTTCTTGTTCTGCGGGATGCTGGGCACCAGCTCCTTCAGCTTGGAGTAGCAGTCGTTCATGTTGTAGAGCAGGCTGAGCGGGTCGTCCACCGGGGTCTTGCTCCGAGAGATTCCCAACGAGTGCTCTGAGGAGAAATTCGCGGTGTTTTTCCTGAAGGACCGCACGGGGCTTATTGCTTTCATTTTGTCAGAGTTAGATTAGAAGATCAGGTTCGTGTGTGCTTCAGATAAGTCCTGTTTTTGCCAGACGATCAGCAATCAGACTGGATTACCGAGCTGTCAGTGTGCTTTATATAGGCAGCAGGCTGGGCATGCGACACAGGCGGGTCCAACGCGCTGATTGGCCAAGAGGGCTACGTCGCTCAACGGCTTCTGGCGCTGCTATTGGCTCGTCTCGTTCGAATCCCGCCCCTTCTCCGGCGCGTTACCAGTGGCAACGCATGTTGGAGGCGGAACCCAGAGGGCGCTTCAGCGGCAGCAGCAGCTCCGGTGGGCAATTTGGGAAAATTAAGCCCTTACCTGTTTCTGATCAAGAAAATTAATGATTCGCATGGCTGTCAATTGACTGTGGCAAAGTGTGAACACACGCCAACACCTTCACTCACACGATATAAATGTGATTTCTGTCATTTTTAATGGCGATGGAAACGTGTATTTAAAAATCAAAAGGGCTCTAGAAAGAATATAATTTCATATATACGTGTTTGGTATTGCCTGATAACTTATATATGGTCAGTCATCACTAATTCTACTCATATATTTACTCTTCCTTACTGTTTAACTCTTTTAATTGCATTTAAATGCATGTTTATATTTTCTTTTTGTCTTGATCCCTCTCATGTTTTATGTAGAGCACGTTTAAATAACTCGTTGTTTAAATGTGCTATACAAATAAACTTGGCTTGCCTTACATTTTGGTATGTTTAGTTTTGTAGGTGTGGAGGAGCAGTGATGATAGGGACCAGAACAGGCGCGTCTGATGATCCCTAATTCACTCCAGCCCGTACCGGTGTGAAGGCAAGTTTCTGTGGCAAACTGAGAGAGAAATGTTTGAACAGCTTGCACCTCAGTAAAGGTTAAAATACTTTATTTTAGTGTTTTTACGCATAAGAAAAATACAGATTGAGACTGTAGATGAACTAATAATATATGAATCAGGGATTTGATGCACTTTAGTTATTGGTCCATCGTTATCAGGAGTGGAGTGTGTTTGATTTGTAAACACGTTGGCGTACAGATTAGAAAGTGAATACATTTGTATGAATTCTAGACAATTTTTATGACAAATATTACAAATCTAGTCATATAAAGCGTTCCGTGTGCACCAAATTCCACTTAGAAAAATCTGTATTTTTACACAACGCAGCCACATGGTTTTCTACGCATGTATCTGAATGCATCAGTGAAGGTCTCGTGCACTTGAGTGTTAATTGTCACCTAAGTCTGTTGTGTGTCAAAGTTCATTTAGTCACGACGGCCTGCAAATGTGCCTTTCATCATATCTGAGCACGTGAAGAGGTGACTAACTGCTATTGACACTTTAATGTTTTCTGAATGAGCCATTTGTTTGTAGGAATTACACGCTTCATTCTTCAGCTGGAGGTGGGGAGGCTGTTTGATGCTGCACTAACTAATTTGCCCCCAGGGGCAGTTGTTGGGGGACTGATGTGATGTATTCGGGCTATTTAAGCTTTGTGGATTTTCGATAAAATAAAATCAATTAATTTTTAAAGAGGAAAGGATAAGGTCACTGTTAAAATTCTGGCTGTGGAGAGATATAGAAGAGAAGATTATAATGGTGTTTTCGGTTTATTTTAATGACACCAACAAGGAAATCCTAGAAGCCGAAGTAATCCTAATGGACAAAACGGGACGCAGTTTGCAGAGGCAGGTAGGATCTCCCCTGGATTATTGTGAGAAAAGAAAGAGAAAGTTGCTCCAGCCTATAATAATAATCTATATAATGATGATTTTGCGTCCGGGAAAGTATTCGGAGAAAATGTCAGAAAATGTTTTGCTGTATTTTACAAAAATCCAGCCAAACACCATCTGTGTGATTGTTTTTACGCGCGGTTCAACTTCAGCTGTCTGACGCTCCTGTCTTTTATGCATTTCTAATATAATCTGGAGCTCCTGCAGTCTGTGTCCACATCTGCTGCAGTCGCACTTTTCCATTTTCTCCTCGTCTTCCTCTCGCTCCCACAGCTGTGTACATTTCGCCCCTGACTGACTGATGCCTGACAGGCAGGTGATGAATTGGCGCAAGAGCACGTCGGTGCAGAGCCGAGGAGTGAACCTCTACCTCCAGCGGCAGCGGCAGCCTCACCCCGTCCCCTGTCCTACCTCTCTCTCCCTCATCTTCCCTGTTTCTCCTCTCCTCCCTCTCTCTCTCTCTCTCTCTCACTCTCTCTCTCTCCCCCTCGCGCTCAGACTCTCTGGCGCCGGCGCCGTGACGTCACCCCATTCACAGCAGCCCTCGAGCCAGCCCTCGCGGCGCCGCTGAGGCGGTTTCCATAGAGACGGGGTTTCGGGGTTGTCAATCAGAGGTGGTTCTCAGCTGATCGACCCGGGGACCGAACCGGGGAAGTTTTAAACACCGCGGGGACGGGATATGGGTCGCTGAGCTTTTCTTCTTCGGTGGTGGCCGGAATATTTAAGAAGGCAAATTTGAGATAGTTGTATTTTACTTAAGTATTTCAATTCCATCATATTTACAGTTAAGAGGAAACTATTAAGATACTATTCACCTCATTACATTTATCTGACAGTTATAGTCCCCAGTCACTTTACAGATTAAGATTTAATATATAAAATGTGATTTTATAAAACATTAACTGTTTAACAACATAGTCTACCCTGATGCACTGGTAATAAGAATCCATTAATTTAATATATAATAATAGGTCTACCACGTTTCAATGTATTATGAGTACTGTGAGATATTTTAGGTAGGGCCTGGCTGATATTTTATTTTTGGGGGGCTGATACCCATTTAGAGAGTAAAAAAGTTCTGAAATCAATATAATGACCAATATTCTTTATACAGAATATATATATATATATATATACATACACACGTTTTTCAAATATCCCTAAAAACTGAAAAACCTTTATGACAAAGAAATGTAATGGAGACAGAGTATTCTACGGTTTAACAATAACTGCTATTGTTTAAAATTATATCAGGGCAACACTAAACTTTCACTGGTATTTAAATAACTTTGAATAAAAAACAGAGCAAAATATATGTGTGTAGATATACAGATGCAAAAATGATCAGATATACACAAAAAGGTTATAAAGCCAACAAATAAAAACAATCTGTATTATATTGTTTTTTTTTAAAGTTTTCATATCAGTGCATAAAGGACCACATATATGCCCATACTAATACAGGCTGATACAGCTGTGATAGCCTGATATTATCAGTCAACTGATAAATTGGTTGTGCTCTAATTTTAAGTGGATTTTGCTATTAATGTAGGACTTAAAAGTCTAACTGAGTGTTTATATATTGCAGTATCTTATGAATATTTCCTCCACCACTGAAATCCACCATTTCCTTGCTTTTATTACAGTCATAATCTTGACTTTATGATGCCAAATTACTGTAATTACATCCTTTTGTTTTCAGTTTAGCTTTGAGAAAGAGTGTTTAAGCTTTAAGACTGGACGTGAAGAACTCTTTAAGTTAAAGTAAGTTTTAACTCAGTTTTCTGATTCTTGAAGACTCCATCTGCTCTGAGACATGATGTGGATCAAACTACCAAACAGTGAGTCATGTTGGTCTCCAGATGTAGCAGTATGATGACCAACTTCAGCTCAATTTGACCCTGAATAAAGCCCCCGAAGTTCGGGAATGAATGCCCAAGTGAATTTATTTATTTGTCACCATATTCTTTGCAAAAGTCAGTGGCGAGGACCTTAAAAAAAAAAAATAAAAAAAGCTTGTGACCAAACATCCAAACTGTTCCCATGCAGCCCACGCACAAGCACACAGCCACAAGTCATCTGTGAAGTTTGTCTAAAAAGTTTCTTTAGCCCCACAGAGAGAAAGTCTCAAAGACATTCCTCTGCAGTCGTAGCGAACAAATAAAAGCCTTCATGTGCCCCTTTCTTCTCTTCCCGGTCACCAACCTATTAGTTTGGGTTCAGGAGATAAGGTTTAGAAAACAAAGCTGGCAGCCAGCAGCAGAGCGCCCTGCAGCCGCGGCGTCCGCCTGTCTGTGCTCCGGTCAACTTGTTGATCCTCCGCCCTGCAGCTGCACTTAGCTCTCTGGGTAAATATTAGGCTGATTTCAAACGATTTACCCGTTTTCTCCTGATGCCAAGCGTACCTGTGTGTCAGAAAATAGATACTAAGGAGCTTTTTGTAAGACCTGTCCTTAAGTTAAAGTCGCGGCACAGAATAAAATACACCTGGTTCGCGGTTTCAAGTTGAGAAACAAAATGTGCACAGGTGAATAAAAGCAGTACGATTGAGTTTGAACGTAAGGAGCAAATACGGACAGTCGAGTTGTTTTTCACTTAATTTAAACTTACTGCCTCGATTTAAACTTTTTATTCCCTAAATCTGACCATGTCTTTGCACAAAATACACTGAATTCCGCTTGCTTCTCAGTCCGTGTCCTTCGAGATAACAACAGCCGAGGAGGACCATAAACGCATCTCTGCTCTCCACCGTCCCACAGCACTGGAAAAGTCTCGCGCTCTACTCTTCTTCGCCGGGCTGCCACGCGCCTGTCGCGTGCAGAGGGGTGTACACATGTGATAGTGGCGCGAGGACTCTTGTAGCAGCGTAGACCCTGAGGGGCGTGGTCTGTACACCCCCGAACAAGTGGTGGTGATGTGGTGTCACCAGGAGTAAATGCAAAAAAAAAGGGGGGGTGAGCTGTGATCTGCAGTCATGCAGCTGAAACACCATGAGTGCCAACAAAATCTGGTAAATACTTTATGTTATATTCACTGGTGTTAAAGCGCGTGCAAATACAGTCTGGTGCTTCAACAAATACAACAAATAGTTGTATTCATTCTATTATTCAGCTAATTATTTGTTTTTTATTGCAGCACCAACAAATTATAGACGATACAACAGGTTGTAGATTTAAACATGGCAAACACCAGCCCTGTCCCTTCACCCCTCCCTGAATCCACCCCCCTCCCGTGCACCAGCCAACAGGATAGAGATACCCACACAGACAGCATCCTTATTTAGACAGAAGATTTCATATGTTTTACCAAATTTGTCCACATTAAAGTTGTGTTTGGCCGTGCATCATTGACTCTGCCCGATGGTCGTTCCAGGAAAGAAATGTATTAAAAGTTCAGAAGCCAGTGAATACTTGAAATATCACGAGGAGGCTTCCAGCACCGGGGCCTCACTAATAAAAATGTTCTTAGATTTATTCTTGAACTAAAGTCTTAAGATCACTTCAGACTGTCTTCAAATCATAAGAGATATTAAGCATAAAAAACCTCGAAGAAGAAAATGTGTTACTTATGCGCCTGTGATCTATAAATCTCAAATAAACGTACAGGGACAGTTCACCTTGAAATCAAAGTTTTGGTGATATCGACTGTAAAGATGTCTGCCTTCTCTTCAATATAACAGGACTAAATGACACTAAACCTGTTGTGCTCAAAGTACTGAAAAATACATTTGACAAAATCAAAACCAGTGTCTCTTTACACAGGATATCCACACACCTTGTTGTGAACATTTTCAGGTAAGAACTACAGTAATACTTCTGCAGCAGACTCTACCAGAACAACTTTCTTTTCTACTAGAAAGAAAACCGTTCTTACATGAAACTGCTTACATCAAGGTCTGTGGATTATCCTGAGTAATGGGGTTATGATTTTTCAAATGTATTTTTTTATGCTTTGAGACAAACACGGTGCCATGTAGTCCTGTTACACTATGGCTGATATCTCCAAAACTGTGCAACTCACACCAAAGAATCTAGATGGACAAATAGCACTACAGGCCAGGGTAAAAATATGAATTTTAGAACTGAACTGTCCCATTAAAAATTGACAGCACCGGCCTTACAATCGGTGATTTCTCCTTTTATAATGATATCAAAAGTGAGGGTTTAGTCAGGAATAATCATGGACCAAAAGAGACAAGCAAACTTTTAGGAAGACAAGATCACAGCAATCATAGAGGAGGTTGAAGCCAGACAACACATATTATTCAGTGGACTAAATGGTGGGTTGATAAACAAAATCAAACCTACCTACTTTTGATAATATCACCGGGAGAGGACTGAGAGGGAGGTCAGGCATCAGAAAAGCAGCGGGGACAGATGGTGTTTACAACCAGAATATTTTCACATCTAGCTCAGTAAATTAAGGGTTTATTTCAACCAAACCAGAGTCGGTGATTGTCGGAGCAGTGAAAAAACAATCAAAGATGTTTTTGGTGAGTTTTATTTTGTTGCTGTTGAGTTGGAATGAAGGTGATGATGCTAGCTAGCTAAATTATGTTGCTAACGGTTATCTAAGACACTGGTAAGGTAATTATCAAAGTACTCAAAACACTGTATACAAAACAAACTGCACATACTATTAACAATATGTACCAAGCTAACAGTAAAAAGGGAAGTAAATAACGATTCTATTTAAAATGGATATACAACACAGGACATTGTGCAAGTAGAGAATAGAGAAAAACCTGACAAATGAGTTAGCAGTCATTTAACATGCTTCAACTTCATTAGAGTGAAATAATGAAGTTCAGAGCTCTGAGTAGAGTGTAGTCGTGTTATTGGACACATT
The DNA here is from genome assembly GCF_056507025.1 of Lutjanus erythropterus. Classification (NCBI taxonomy): domain Eukaryota; kingdom Metazoa; phylum Chordata; class Actinopteri; order Lutjaniformes; family Lutjanidae; genus Lutjanus; species Lutjanus erythropterus. The sequence goes on from NC_139334.1 coordinate 13,613,637, forward strand.
TTATGATCATTAAAGCTCGGCCTGATTACAAATTCAGCATGAGTTCATCTTTGTGGAATGTGTTTTTCTTTCTTTTTCTTGAAAATGAAAAGCATCAAGGTAGAAAGTAGGTCTGATTTAACTAGTCTTTGGCCTTGACTAAAATACATCTGGTCTGTCGCTGTCCTCCTCCCTGTCCTCTCCTCAGTCTCTCCTGTGGTCCAGATGGGACTCTCTCTGCTCTCTGAGCAACAGCCATCGAGGCCTGGCTCTATTGTAACGTGAGAGGCTGCAGCAGGCACACGGGCAGGCAGGAAGCACTGGGAGGGATGGACGGATGGATGGATGGGAGAGATGAGGTGGCCAGATTGGACTGGGAGACAAAGGCACCATGGCTGCCCGAGTGCCTTCCAGGCTGGTCGTGGAGTGGCCACTCCAAGCCTCCCTGGAGGCCGGCCTTCCTCTGCCCTGCACACCACTCCTCCACCACACACAGCTGGCTGCAGTAGATGAGACAGGAGGCGAACGATGGAGGTGGACAGCTGAGGCACTGAAATATATATTATGATATACCTTGCAACTGTACAACTGAAGCAACTAGTCATGTGAAGTTGTTAAAAATCCACTTATTTTCTCCACTCAGATCTTTTGGCCAGCGTGACAACCACCAACCAGTTGGCAGTGTGGAAAAGTTGGCTGCAGTTTAACTTTTGGGCAATATTGCCCGTTGGCATACAATCACACGTTAACATTGCTGTGTCGCCCACCTATCACTGCGGCACAGCTGTCACTGCAGCGAGCAGTCTGTACCCCAGTAATCAGATATCTGCATATCTCCACTTTCACACAGGGAGTATGACAGTGTGGTTTCTAGTCAAACGTACTGTCAGGAGATGATTGTTGGAATCTGATTTTTTATTTTTTTAACGCAGCAGGGAGAACGGAGGTGAGGAGGTGTCTGTGTGGAGTTGCTTTAAGTTAGGGTACGTTATCTGTCTGTTGCAGAAAATTATCAACATTAACATTTGGTGTTAATGACCACTGAGTCGGTTGCTGTAGCAGGTGCAGTAACAATGTTGTTTCACTGGGCCTTTGCTTGTCAGCTCTAACAGGAGCTTCAGAGAGAAAATTGATGAAGTCGGTGGTGTTTCAGTCCCAGTGTGCACTGCAGGCAGTCAGGTTCCTCTATTCCAAGGGGAATTGAGACTTTCTATGAGACCTGAAACTAGGTTCTGATACCACCTTAGCCTGAAACTTCTTGGATTCTGTGGTAAAATGGTTTTGTGTGTGCATCTTGAAGACAGCTTGTGTCAAACGGTCCTCTCTGAAGTTGCGTTTAATTTCAGGGAACTTCACACTTGCATGTGTTATTCAGCACTGCTCTTTCACAGTCTTTTAGTTTTTGTTTGTACGACCAAAATTAAGACATTTTGAGACTGTTGTGAAAGCAAACAATGACAGTATGTGAGTACAGTTTAACCCAATTTCATTAAAATCCTGAATCTTAAATATGTTACACTTAAAATACCAGTTTGTAGGACGTCGTGGAATCTAGAGGTGAGGTTGTAGATTGCAACCAGCTGAATACCCCTACCTTAGGACCTGCACCCTCTATAGACATACATAGTTCATTCTGGTGCCGACTAGCAAGGGTGGAGACGTTTAATTGTATAGTCAACTAATCATGCGCATCCCTGGTTTATATGTCTGTCTGTCTGTGGACAGATTTTGTCATCGTGATAGTGTCATAACCGTGCAAGATGCCATCCCGAAACTTTACAGATGTGTAGTTGAGATCAAAATAAAGATTTGTCTGGTCCAAGCAAAACCGTTGGAAGTAGGCATGTATGAATCATAGTCACTGAGCCACCTACTGGCAACAGGACATGACAGGCCCAATACCCTTACAAATTGCTCCAAGAGGTTTACCACATCCACATCGTATGTGGTTAACAAAGTCTTATAGTCAAACATCGATGCTATGATGATGCATTATCTACCATGAAACAGGAAGTTGATGTAACTTGGGTGTACAGCATGGCTGGCATTGTTTTCAAATTGTGAGTGTGTGTGTGCGCTGTCATCAACAACATCATGTGGTCCTGGAGACACCCACTGTAGTGGGAACTAACAGAGGGACAGGTCTGAGTACTGTGCTGGGTGTTAATATGTCTGTCTGTGGACACATTTTGTGAACACGATAGGTGAATTAATGAAAAGTTATCAACCAAACATTCACATTTCAGGGTGAACAGATCCCAACAAATGGGGCACAAAATGTATCTTTATGTGGGACAGTTCAGGACATCCATCAATGCAGAGAGGTAATCTAAAAATTTGATATTAAAAATGAAGATTATTCTGCCCGTCAGCTTGTAACATCTCTATGTTTTTCCCTCTGGTTGATTCAGTAGCAGACAATAGATCACAGATAAGTAGTTTTGCAGTCTTTGTTGTAGCTGTATTTCCTTTTCTTTGTGGTTATTTCCACATATTCCGCCTAAATCTGCATTGCTTGTGACTTTGTAGTGACTTACAATTTTCTCTGTTGGGCATAACCTGGAAAAAAAACTGTGACAGGTTAACCTACACTTGACCCACGTGTGCGCAGTTTGATTGACATCTGTCACAGCCCCATGGTAACAGCCTTCCCTGCTTCCTTCACAGCCATTGGATGAAAGCCAGATTTTAGAAAAGTGTGTGTCCTACAGTGGTTTGACTTTGGAAAAAAACAGAGCCAATCAAACATGGTGTCCATATGTGGGATGTGGGACAAGGGATAAAAATGCCGTGCAGGCGCACACCTGGTGAGATACCTGGTCACTCTACGTCCACCGTGTTTTTGCAAATATGACGTCAGCAGACAACAACTTCGCAATACATTTACCAAACTTTTTGCAGACCTGAGGGGGCGTTTACAGGAATTTTCCCAAGTGGGAACTTGTTTTGCCGATTATTCCAACAATGCAGGATGAGTAATGATTAATCTCTACATGAGGGCAAGATTGTGTTGTGTGGCACCCTGTTTTAATTCGGGGATTTGCAAATCTTCTATTAAGCACTTGCACTATATAGAGGCTAAGTTCAAGGGCCTTAGCTTTGACTTGTTAGGGTCATGATCCACTATGTGACCCTCACCCACAGAAAAGAGCAGGAACATTTAGAGGTCAACATGTTGGGCTGAGTTCTCCCCAGCAGCTCGATTTCCTTCTGCTGTGTCTCTTTGTCCACTTCCTTATAACCCTAGACCCTCTGACCACAGTCATCTCGCTCTTACTCAATCTTTATCTATTTATACAGCACAGAGGGAAGAGAGAGTTAATGTAGGAAACACACTCCTTTCTGTGAAAACAGAGAACGGCTCAGTCCCTGAGGCTGATTCATTGCTCTGTCCTATGCCATCTCTGACCACCCATGCTCATGTTGTTTCTACTGAGGTAAATTATGTGTCTGGTGTTTGGAGAAAGGCCGCACCAGTGGGGTACGAGCTGCTAGGTGCTGCCATAACACACATATTCAGGTGTAATATGTGTGCTGGAAAAGCCCGCGGTATGCACACATTCATAACTCCTCAAGAGATTATTGAATGAGATTAAACTATTGAGCCTTTTGATACTTTTGAGGTCTTTTATAAACATGGCTAAACTAAAGAAACGTATGTACCAATGTCAGTTTTTTTTTTTATCTTACAAGCTTTTTCTAATCATTTTGTAAAAATCTTCCATCCTGAAATGCCAAAACGACAGAAAAACACTTAAATCTTTTCTATTCTAAGCCAACAGTTTAACACCACTACTGCCAAGAAGCTTTCCACTGTCTTTGAAGCGTTAGTTATTGTTTACAGAGCGAGTGTGAAAAATTGAGTGCACCAGGAAGTCCAGACGCTCAAACCTGGATCACATGTCAGTGAGACTGTGTCCGAAGTCATTCACTCAATCTCTCATTCACTATTTTATCATCATTATAATGGTAGTTCTATGTAGTGGCCAGTATTTTAGAAATACTGAGGTCATAAGTCAAACACCTCCCAAGGACACCCCAACCACACCAAAATGAAAGTCTCTCTCTTTAATTATTTGATTTTGTTACTTTTTATTACTTGTTTAAATGGAGCTGTTTTTCGGGAAATTTCTCTGCTTTCTTTTTCTCTTTGTGTGAGGGTCTGTGTGACATAAATTTAATTTTCAGAGGGTGTATGCGTAATCTCTGAGTGGACATCTGCGTACCCAGAATTTGTTACTGTGCAGACTTGTCTGCTGACTTGTCCATGTGGCCATTATAGATGCCAATCTACTGCACATGTGTGGAGCGCATCTTCCAGAAAGTAGTTTTAACTGAACTATGGTTCAGGAGACGTGCTACTGAACAGTTCTCTGGATAGAGAGTTAGAGTGACGGTTAGGGTTAAGTTTACGTTGCTGTTGATTTGTGCTACGGTAGCATTTTGTGAAGAGGCAGCATAAATTGATGAAACACTAGCAATCATATATTGGGGCAGTATTATGCCATCATTGTTTGGTTTGGTGTAAAAAAGCTAAGCTGGTGTAATGATTGGTCTGCTTGTGGGATATCTGTTCAAGAGGAAAGGACTCGCTTTGTTTATGTTAATGCTGTCCCAGCAGGGCTGTGCACATATGACATCATGGTGTCTCTTGCATCAAGCATTATTTCTCAAGGATGCACTTAAGGACTGTTTGCACCTATTCATTTTGGAAGAGCAACAACCAGTGGGGAAACCCCAACTCTCCACTGACCGATGGTGTAACTTCACTCATTCAGTCAGACTTTCTTATTTGATGTGGTGGCCCTCAGTCCAGCCAAATAGGGGCTTCTAACTGGTCTGACAGACCTGCCAAAGCTTGTGTTTTCTTTCTCCTGTATCACAAGACCATCTCTGAGCACACACCTGTTTTGTTGCTTCTTCCAGGAAAACGTAATTTGCATGGCCCTCAAACTTTCCTATGAATAATCGTCGTAAGTTTTGAATGTTTATCTGATGTCACCCAAGTTTCCAGATCGTCTATGAAACACAATCTACATGCGCAATCCACACAATTTCAACCCATCTGTCACTGCAACCTGGCAACCCACAACCCGATTCAGGTGCATGTGCACAGCTTTTCTCTGCGCAGGCAGACGGTCCAGATAACTTAATGTAAGCTGTTGTCAAAATATCAGGGTGTTCCACCTAAAAAATCTAAATATGCCTGCAAATTTAAACACTCATCCAGTTTTCTCAATTCACGCTATAATGTGACACTTTTATTTCCAGATTTATGCACTGTGTAGAGACCTTTAAATAAACAGAGGTCAGATATTTCTAAATTTGGCTGAATTGCTGCAGACGTGGCCTTGCATGGGTCAAAGAGCTGCTGAAGGTGTCTTGTTGTCCCTCGCATGCAGATCTGCTGCTGTAAGCACGTTGAAGTGGTCAGGTGGATCATTGAGAGCCAGTGCTTTTAACTGATCACAACAACAAAGGTTCTCACGGCCCTAATCCTCTTTGGCTCTTATCTCTCACCCCTCCTCACCCGTCACCCATCTCATCGGCTCACGTAGGATCAGACCTACCAGCACAGACTTTCTCATGCCTTTCTCTTTTGGCATGCGCTCGGTATCCCTATTACCTTCTCTTTCTCTCTTTCCTCTCAGATTATCCGGCCTGCGCCGCCATCTCTTCTTCTCCCCGTCTGCCTTTTCTTTTTTTTTCTTTTTTTGTCTCACTTTAGTTCCTGCCTCTCTTGCACTTTTTCACCAGTTTATCTGCTCTTTCCCACCAAGGGCATCTGGGTCTTTAAGGACCCTCTTCACCTCTTTGACTAACAAAAGCTGACTCACTTTTGAAATGAAGAGCAGAGTCTTTGAACGACACTTGCTAAGCCCCATTTTGAAGAGAAGCTTCAGTCTCTTATCGACAATAGATCCAGCCCTGCGTGCAGACTATGATCAAGCATACGGCGGTTCATTCAGGATGGTGGGAAACTAAGCAGCAGCGGGAGAGAATAACAACTTTTTTCAGCTGTGGCATCTTTACATCTTTGTGATGTAATTACATTAAATCCTCCAAACCTGCTGTGTCTCATATTGCCACCAGTTTTTACCTCCTCACTATGACAAGCTCTCTGCTACAGTGAGTCCCAGCCAGCGCAGGTTAATGTGGCCATTTACTTTGATATCAGTAGAATGAATCAACCTTTAAAGGCTATTAGTGTTATTAAAAATACCCCAGAGGGAGCAGCTATGGCTCGTGTATTTGCAGCGACTGTGTATGTGTTGCAGTTAGCTTTAGATTATTGGGACTTATTGGAGTAACAAGCTAATGGAATTAAGGTGCTGGATTTCATGCGCCGTTGCCAAGATTCAGCATTAAAAGGATGTGTGCTGAATAAATAGTGCTTTAAGTAGATGAGATTCCGACACGGGAGAGATTCGCTTGTCAGAGCAGCATTGTTTGCTTGGCTCCTGAGCCAGTGAAACTGTCAAGTGTGCTAGTAGTGGCCACGGATAGATGGATGGATGGAGGATTCAGAGAGCGGGTTTCTCTTCTGAAAGTGCATTTTTTAGAAGCTGAGGTTGACAAACTCTTCAAATGCTGAAAGCAAAAAGAAACTTTTTCCCTCTCATATCTAGTTTACGCATGAAGCAGTTCTGAAAGGAACTGCTGGAAGCACACCTAAAGGCACCAACACCCTCTTGATGAAAAAAGCAAGGATTTCTATACAGATCTATATTTGCCAGCTAATTACGTACATGAAAAGCAGAATCAAAATGAAATCCAAATATTTACCAAAATAAACTCATGTTTTGTTTCATTTCTCCGTCAGCGGTGCCAGAACAGAGTCCTCTCCATTACAGATAATTCATCTGATGTTTGTGTTTGTTGGTGGATTAGCTGGGAGGCGTTGCTGTTGGCCCAGGCTGTAAAACGCTCTCATCTGTATTTTAATGGACTACGAAGCAGTGGGAGGATGTGGCTCTGTGCCACAATTTCACAGTGAAAAGAGGGGATCGTATGTAGCAGGTAATCTATTTGTGAGAGTGTTTTATCCGTATAAATGGAATTAGCGGAATGGTTTGACGACACATTAAAAAGGCAACGCCGAGTGTGTGTGTGTGTGCGCGTGCCTTTCGTGCCCGAGGAGCCATATTTGATCGACCCTAATTGGGATTTCTGTGCGGAATGTTTCTTTGCTCTAATGACGCTGGGGATGTGAGGTAAAATAAAAAAAAAAGGATAAATGAAACTGGTATGAAATTAGAGCGCACACAGACTTGAAGTGGGAGTGGATTCACAGAATACACATGGCATGAAATCAACGCTGAAAGAGATACAGCTGTATGTAGACGTATGTATGAAGTGCATTAGCTGCTGTAAGTTAGATGATGGTGTCTTTTCACAGAAGCAGCTCAAAGAAATGATTCATGAGGTTAGTGAGTATAGCTTAAAGGAGTAATATGTTGCTATTGCACATCAAAAAAATAAATACAGCAGTCCAAATAGCGAGTTGGAGCCATAGATGGTATATTAAATAGATTCAAATCTTGATGTATGATCTATGGTTGAAGAAAGTTTCCCTCCTCCCCAGACTCGAGGAAGCTCAGGCCACTGGAGCGCTGCAGAAGCACAAGATGAGCGCAACATAACAAGCAAGGATGTGTCATACACAGTAAGTTGATCAGCTGTTTATTACAGTCAGTTGTCTGTCAGTTTAAAGCTGAACCTGTTAACCCGAAAATAACGACAATGACCAAATTGGAATTATTTAAAAAAAGATCCATGCAAATTGTTACCTTAAAGTTGAGCCAGTATATTCTGACTGAAGTGAAATAAGTTTCTAATGCTCCCCAAAATTAAGGTAACAATTTGCATGGACATCTCTGAGTAGACTGAAAGTAAAATTAAGAAGTTAGAATAACTTAAATTAGGTAATTTGAGCACTTAATAACATCCAAACATTTTATAAAAATATTAAATTAAGTTGATTTAACTTATGTAAGCTTGTAGAAGGCAAAGTAGATCATGTTGGTTGTACTAAACTAACTGAGTTAGTCAAACAATAAAAGTCTGGAGTGTATAAATCTGATTTAAATGTTCAGTAATCGCTGCAGGTTTCCTGGACAGATAAAGAAATTGGTCGCAGAACCTGCAGATGCTTTATTTCCTACATCTCGCAGCGAACGTTTGAAAGTTGAAAGCAAAGTGACAACACACACAGTCACACACACATACATGCAGATACACACATGGAGCTTGCAGATGGTAGGGTCTCTCTAACCCGGCTCTTTGCAGCCCTTTCACAGTGTGAGTAGAGGAAGAAAAGGCTCGTCTTTTATCAGGCGCTGAACGCAGCAGTGTTGACATTGGGATGGCACCTAATTAGGTTAGGCCCAGCACAGCATGCATGGTTAACTAGGCTGGCCTAGGCCTCAGGCTCCACAGATCCCAAGGTGAATGCCACACTACAGCTGAAGAATGATACCCACGACTGCTAATGTACTTTTAACGTTATCTGTCTTCTAAAAATATGACCACAACAAATACACGCCTCCCAATACTACAGTTATTTCTCCTCTCCCTGTGCAATTAGCAGGTAAAACTCTCAGTGCTGGCAGAGTCTGATAAATATGGTGGGAGGTGGGATTTAAACAAAAGCCAAGTTTTGTCTATCAGAGTTATAGTTCTCATTACTTTTCAAAAACAATCTAACATATTAAATAGACTGCTCATATTAACATTAGCGTTTTGAAATACTTCCAGTTGCAAGAGGTCTGTAGATAAGAGTGCTGATTATAAGGACTTGTCTTGTCTTGTGGTAGGCAGTTTATTTTTGGCGTTACTGGACGAAAGTTCCATAAGAACCATTAACATAAAGTAATTCAAGTGATCTGAGAGAAAACTAGACTTCTGCTTCTCCTATGGGCTCTGTTGGCTCTCTAAGGGGAGACTTTAACCAATCACAGGTAATACTGTTGATTCTTGAGTCTCATTACCAAAGCCTCAGTATTTGACCACTTGGGAATGGGACTCAACAATTGCTTACTAGATCTTTAAAGGAAAACTACAGTTCATTATAATTATGTTTCTTTTTGTGGCGCTGGCCATCTGTTCTATCAGTCAACGCTAAAAGTATTTGCTCGAATTTTAGTGTGCACAACATTGATAATAATCGGTCCAATGGAGCAAGGAACATGAGCGGAGGGGTTGTAAACAAGCCAACAGATTTGTCAGATTAGCCATCAAGTTGTTTGAAGTTGAAACAGGGACTGAGATCACCCATAATGTCACTTCTAATCCCGCAGTGCACATGAGTATGCATGACTAAAGTTACATAACAGTAAGCTGGTGTGTAAACTGAAATGTAACTCAAAAAAATGTAACCTGTTTACTTGTTTACAACCTGTTTGACCACTTGTGTTTGTCCCATGGCCCCCCGATGTATTTTGGGTGATGTTGCTGCATCCTGAGATCTCAGCAGTTACTTTGGTGAGTACAACAAGCCATAAAAATAAAATCCAAGTTTATAAGTTTATAATAAAAGTGCTGTAGACTTCTTGGTTAAAGCTTGAGCTAGGCTAAGCTTGGTTGAAAAAACTAAGTCTTTTTCAACGTTAGTTACAGAGGGAACAAGCAAGTGAAAGCAGATAGGCAATGGCCAAAATTCTGAACAAAGAAAATTTTTTGAAGGAGGTAAAACTGAAAGTGGGAAAATAGTGGAAGTAGGCGGGTAAATACGGTAGGCCTGAGCAAACTGCTCCATTGACCCGACTGCGCACAACTCACACTTTGACAGAAAACTTTTCTCTGCATTATGAAATAACTTACTCGACCTTTTGTGCTTTACAGTCATATTGAGTCATAATACTGAATTTAGAAACGGTTGTTAGAAACTCCTTCTGTGTTGGAAAATTTTGTCCATCAGTCCATAATTCCTCTTACAGATGTTCATTATTTTTATGAAATTTTACTGACATATAGTCATTTACTTGACATCTAAACACATTTTTTGTTATTGTCAACAAATCTCATGAAAAGACCAAAACCAGTACATTCATTCATATATGAAAGAGGCGAAAGGCCAAAGAATTAACTAAAACAGCTGGATAGTGTAGTTTTTAGCAAATACAACTCAAACAGGAACAGTACTTACTCTCCCTTTTGAACTGTGATTTGATGCCCTGGTGAGTATTTACAGCAGCAGGACAATGCATGCAGTTTACCTCAAAATAAACTACAACGTCCATGTTCATCATAGTGAAGGAAGACGTCACCCAGTGCAATAATGTGCTTCATTGATGGGATTTTGGAAAACAGTGGAGGACTGTGGCACTGAGGGATAAGCTATAAGCCTATAAAAGCTATAACAATAAGCTAGATCAGCTACACAGACAACACTTTTTGATTATGGGCCTTTTCATGTGATTAAGTGCCAATAAGAAAAAGAGAGAATATCACCTTGTCTTTTAAATTGTCTGCCAGTTTTATCCTTTAACTCAGATGTCTCTTGAGCTACAAAACCACACTTTACTGGGGTTCACCACTTTAGAGTCCTGTAACTAACAGGGCTATAAAAAAAAAAAAAAAGCCTTTTTGTCCACTGACTAAAGGACTGTGTGGGACAGAGGGAGGCTGACAGAAGCTCTGTTTGGGTTTAGTTTCACAGTCCTCTTACTTCCCCCGAGGGGCTGTGCTTTGTAGCATCATTAACAGTTTCCTTGTGTGGAATCCCCTTCTCTGATTCCATTTCCGCTTTATTGCCAGTTTGGCCTCATTGAAGTGAGATGGTCAAGCTGGAAAGGGGATGTGAGCTGAAAAAAAGAGGATGTGGTCTGGGAGTATCCCATCTTTGTGCCGACATGTGACACTGGTGATTAACACAATGACATTTTTGACTCGACTCATTGCTGCGTCAGTGTGCTATATAAATGTAATGCAGCTGTGTTGATGGGGATACAGATGTAAGGCTACATCCACCCTAGTACTACTACATTTCCAGTTTCCATCAGGAACAATTTTTGTCCATACTAACATGCCTTAAAATGTATATCACCAGGACTATGACCATTCATGTACACATGGCATGGGCGTGGTGTAAACAGGAAGCAGTCAGATAACAGGACAGCAGGGAGTGGTCACCATAATGCTTTTTTTTTTTTTTTTAAATCATGTTTTAAAAACAACTTGTGTTTTTTTTCCTTTCTTTTCCACCATTTTATTTTAGTCCATTAATTTCCTTAAGTCTCTGTTTCTGCCCGTCCAGACCATTGACAGTTATTAAAAATGGACAATATGAGAGCTCTCCGAAAGCCAAAGCATCTCGATCACCCCCTGGTGGCTGGTTGCAGTATAGCTCATGAATCCTGCCTCCTCAGTGTTAGTAGATGGAACATGGACCAAACTAAAACATTAAAGTACACGTCAGATAATTGTTTCCCAAAGATGTGTCTTATCACGCCAATGTTTGTTCAAGTGTTGATTTTTCTGATCAGTTTGATTTAATTTGTTATTTGATGCTATAAAAGACATGTTTCACATCGTGATTGACAGCTGAGCTCTCCTTCGACTGAGTTGACCGACTGTGTGTACTTGAAAGCACAACACTGATCACTGCTGCACAGACTCTGTCTCCAAATGATGTAACAGGTATTGGTATTTTTTCCGCGGATGATCCCATAAATCGACGCCGCACAGAGAGTGTGACTGTCTGGATAAACTAGCAAAACCATAACATAAAAAGTTGCTTATTAATCTAATCTTTGCCTTAACCCCAAGATTAAACACGCCTATTTGTATCGTCATGCACAGATGATTTTTTTTTATTTTTTGTGAGATTTAGTTCATAAAGATGTACAGTACTTTGACTTTGACTTCTTGTACTGCTGTACGGCTGCAACAGTGACTGAAATATGACTTAACTGCAGATTTTTAAATGACTTTTACCTGACTGTAGATGAATTCTCAGATTGACCAACATAATGTTATACTATAAACTGTAGTTTGAAGCATGCGCTGCTATATCCTGCAAACCCGCACCCATCCAGGTGAAATACCAAGTTTTTAGAGAATCCCTGACATCAGAAGCGCAAGATGGCAGTACTTGTATCCAGGATATTTTGGCTTCAATTTTGCTCAGTGGAAGGAAGTGGAGACACGGCGTCCATCTTTTTCTACAGTTAATGATCCAAACTGAAACACAACCCTGGAGTTTTAAAACTGAAATGTGGCCAGAAGCGTTTCCAAACGTCTCCGTTTTAGGGGTTGTAAAATGCGGGAGTTGTGTGGAAATGAGGCCTGAACACAGCAAAATGAGTGCATTTTAAAACGAAAGCATGTGAATGTAGCCCGAGACTGGCAACAGAACATCTTGGCCACTTAAGGTCACATTAGCTCTTCGCAGGTGTCACGGAATGAAATGAGATCATTTGAATGTCTGAGAGCGGGTAAAGGGAGGAGAGGAGAGTGTCTGGGCTGTGTATAAAGAAAGACAGAAGGAGAGAGGAGGAGGGAGAGTAATAGGAAGAGAACAGGAGGGAAGGAGGAGGAGGAGGAGGAGGAGGAGGAGAAGGAGGAGGGGGTGTCCGGTCATGCTCAAGCCCGGCGTCTTTGAGAGAGAAGAGGGGGAAAGACACAGGGAGAAAGAGGGGAAAAAAGAAAAGGAGAGCGCTTTGCAAGCCACCCAGGCTTCATTACCACGTCAATCTGAAGAGAGGGAGATAGAGAGGGAGAAACAGGCCGGCCAGGGCCCAGCAGTGGGGCCGGATCCATATGGTGCTGCCGGCTCTGGAATGAATAGTGAATGGAGCGGCTGGGCGCTGGGCTGCTGGAATCTGCCTCCAAGCCTTTGTGAACAGGATGACCAAAGACAAGAGGGAGCTCTGCAGATGGCCCGGGCTATAAATAGGTAGCTAGTCTATCTCCGTGCTGTCACTCTTCTTGTCTATCTGCCTCCCAGCTTCCCCTCACCCCACCCTCACCCCACCCCACATGCTGCCAGGCCCCTGGACACCACTAAAACCCAGGAAATAAAAGCCTATGGTTGCATGCCTCTATGATATCGCCACCGGGCTGAGAATCTGAATCGTCCTCTTGTTGTTGTTTTTTTTTTTCTTTTCACCCCCCGCCGCCCTCGTCTTCAAACATTTATCACTCAGATTTGTTACAGATGCAGGAAAGGTGTGTGGGAAATCATGTGGGAAAGTGTGTGCGTCTGCACAGAGGGAGATAGGGAGTTGCTAAGTTGCTCAAACACGAGAGAGATTGAGCAGTTGTGTTTTCAGTCCAAACTTCTCGCAGATGGACTTTAAAGTGAGTGATAAATCCATGTCCAGATTGAGGGTCCTTTTGTCATTAAACTAAGCCTTAGCACTGCTGTCCATCTGGCTCTGTGTGTGTGCGTGTGTGTGTGTGTGTGCATGTTTGTAGTGTGTCTTTGTGTGTAGACACTGGACATGATCCGGTAGCGGGAAGAGCACTTCAAGCCTTCCTTTTAAAGTGTTGCTGACTGTAGCACACTATAAGCTAGCCTTCTGCTCTTACTTCTCATGCATTTTCTCTCTCACACACTTACACACACACTCTCTCACACACACACACACACACACTTTACCCCCCCAGTTCTTGTAAACACATCTCCAGGCCAGCGCGCTCTCTGTCTGTAACAGCCCCAGACTCTGAGGTGCCCAATCTGTGAGCTAACGCCAAAGATAATTGTTAGGAGCGATGGGGTTCAGAAGCAGACCTGTGGAGAGACGGAGTAAGAGATGACGTGTGTGTGTGTGTGTGTGCATGTGTGTGTGTGTCTATGTATGTGTGTGTAAGAAGTAACCCACTAGTAAACAGAGTGAAGCAAGTGGCCGAGATGACTTACGTCTGGACCACACAGAGTAGAAGGCATCAATCAGGCTGGTGCTGCGTAAAAAGCTGCGGCGTTGCTAAAAGCCAAGGCTGGGTGGTAGCAGGGAGAAAGCGACAGACAGACCAGACAGACAGACCAGACAGACAGACAGACAGAAATTTCATCAGTTGAGCAGCCACTGGTCACCTTAACAATTGCACAAAAGACAATATCCCTTGGCATCTTCTACTATTTGAGTACATCTCAACAGAAAGGCAAAACATCTATAAACTAAATTAACACCCAAACAGATGCATAATTTCACAGATGCTGGACCCCATTTTTCAACATGAAACAATGGAAAAGTTACGAAAACACAAAACTTTCAAGGTAACTCCTGAAAAAGTTTTGAAACTAATATTTTATTTTATTTTATTTTATTTTAGATAATTTACTTTTCTTCTTTAGATAAACCTTAAGAAATGTCCCATAAAATTTTAATTGATTTAACTGTGCACCCAGGTTCAGAGCTCAGTTTTTTATTTTTTTTATTTTTTTTTTTAGTTTGATTCAAACCTCAAAAATCTTTTGCTAAAATAATTTACTTTTCTTCTTTAGTTAAACTGAAATCTTTGAGTTTTAGAAACCCCCCAAAAAATGTGTCTTTCATTAACTGTTCACAGTGAGCTGTGAACCTGACTTATTATTATTTGGGTGCCTGACTACAATTGAAAATTATTTACTTTGACTTCAGTGAGTTTTTAAAACACAAAGATTCAAGTTTATCAAAAAGAAGAAAAGTAAATCATCTCATCATCATTATTATTAGTAGTAGTGGTAATAGTAGTGGTAGTAGTATTTCACCCTTGTTTTAGTTAATAAATGTGCCATGTCAAATTGTGTACATCAGGCTACTTGTTTTATTTATTTGGTTGTTTTTTCCCACCCTGCCTCTCTTGTTTCCCCTCTTTATTTTGTCCGTTTCTGTCATTGTTGTATCTTTAAAGTCACTACTGTTTTGTTTTTGCACCAAAAAATAAAAAAAATAGACAGACATACAGACAGGGAGACAGACAGGAAGGCAGACAGTGAGATAAAGAGAGAGCTCTTTCCAAAATGACCAGGTTTCCGTACCATCCAATGCATTGTCATGTTCCAAGTTTTATTGTTTTGTCCAGTTGGAGTTGTATACCAGCTGCTGGCTCTGTGTACGTGTGTGTTTGTGTGCGTGCATGTGTGTGTGTGTGTGTGTGTGTGTGTGTGTGTGTGTGTGTAATGACTGCGCACTCTAAAAACACCTTTTCCCGACATGTAATGGCTCTCTTGTGGTGAAAGCAGCCAGGTGCTCACCGCAGGCAACATCACCAGGGTCAGCCACTGATGTGATGCACCGGCTCGCCTTGATGACATCATCGCCCTCCTTCTCCTTGACAGACTTGTTGGTTGGGCCCGGCCAAGCAGCATGTGTGTGTGAGTGTGTCATTAAATCTAGTATTGAGAACATTAAATTCATATTTTTCCCAGAACCGTTGAAAGCGATCTTCCAAAAGCTAATTAGCAGATAATTTCAGTTGTTTCCAATACGTATTAAAATTGATTCAAGATTTGCCCGAGGTCAAGTCATATCTTGAACATATTTTCACCCGTTTTAAAGTGAAACTGCTTTGGAAACAATTACCTCTCCCTAACAGCAGGTATTTGTTTTGTCTCTAAATGAAACCAAGATTTTAAAGGGATAGTTTGGATTTTTTTTTTTTTAAGTGTGGTTGTATGAAGTTATTATCAATGGTCAGTGTATTACCTGCAGTAGATGGTGGTCAACACATCCACACTTTTTTGAGAAAAAAATCAATATTACTTTCACTGTACCCTGTATTTAGAGTATTTTCACTTGCCCTCAGACAATCTTTTCCAATGGAAAACCGCCATTATTTAAGACAAATATTGCTCCCTCCAAACCAACCAGACTCCATTGGCAAAGAGTTGCTGGTCTACCACTGCCTCAATTTTGTGACTTTTATGAGCCTGAACAAAACTTTTGAAACAAAGTCACACAATAACACACACACACACACACACACACACACACACACACACACACACACACACACAAAAAAAAACTAATCAAACAAATTAACTATCAAGACAACGGTAGACCAACAACTCTCATGTTCTGTGAGGTGAAATTATTGTTTTCAATGTCTGGTTGGCTTGGAGAGGATGATATTTGGCTCACATAGCAACCGTTTCCTGTCAAAAAAAGCTGTTTGACAATAACATAAAGAGGTGAAAATATTCCAAATATAGAGTGCATCTAAACTGATATTGACTTTTGGGCCATTGCATATTATCTGGCTTTTTTAAAGTGACTAAAATACATTAGAAGTATGCTTTCTACACTGGTACTCCTGCTGCTTCCCAAAACTGTAGATAATACACAGACTATGGATAACCACCTCATACAACCCCAATTCAAATAATCAGAACTATTCCTTTAAAATTAAATATAAAGATAAATAGCTTGTTAATACAGACATATTTGGCTGTGTGTTTTTGTGGGAAAAAACTCTTTAAAAGCCCTTCCCAGTAGAGGCCCTCCATCTGTTTAAACTCCAGCAGACACCTTGTATCTGTATCTTTACTCCTAGATGATGCTACAGAGCAGAGACAGATGCATTTGCACTTGTTATCCAGCCAAACAGTCAGATACGCTGCTCTGAAAAATAAGAAATACAGTGTTTATCAGTCGGAGTGAGTTTTCTGTTTTGGTGTGCGGCAACAGTCGTTATCCATCACAGCGGTGTTGTGTTGTGTCATAGCCGCCCAGAGGTTGTCTGCTACTACTGCTGCGGCGTTCATCTCGGAGAATGTGCTATTATCAAGCATGCTGTACATAGATAGGCATAAAAATATCTGTGCGGTGGCGCCATGACATCACAAACGCTCTATTTGGGTGGAGAAAAGGTCATGTAATTGCAACATACTCTGTCATTAGAAGGGCAGAGTGTCATTATATTACATGAGTTACAACGAAGATAAAAAAAACACATTCTTCTGCTGCTTTTACCTCAAGTTTCTGCTGGTGTTTTCCCAGTTTGGAAATGTCTCTGTCAGTGTCTGTCTATATGTATCTGTCTGCCTTAGGTAGGGTAAGAACGGCTAAGATGAAGGGAGCAAAGATGTCTGATTTAATATTCCAAAGCTCTGACCGAACTAACATCACTATTACAACAAAGAGCAGCTCTGACTCTTCAAATGTTCCTTTATCTTTTCCTAAAGAAATATATATAAAAAAACTTCACAAATACTCAACAAAAATCTAAATGCAACACTTCTGTTTTTGCTCCCATCTAAAAGATATATGATTTCTTCATAGCAGGTTTATTTTTCTCAAATTTTGATCAGAAATGTGTTAAAATCTGTGTTACTGAGCACTTCTTCTTTGCCAAGATAATCCATCCACCTGACAGGTGTGACATATAGAGATGCTGATTAAACACCATGATTATTGCACAGATGTGCCTCAGACTGGACACAGTAAGAGGCCACTCTAAAATGTGAACATTTTCAAAGGACATTTATTAGACCCTGAACTATGGCTATTTTACATTGGCAGGCAAAGTCTGCATGACCCACCCTACTCAGCATCTGATTGGCTTACCCTAACCAAACACTCCTCATGCCTAAACCTAACCAACCCAACCAATGAAAGCAACAAGTGCTGTAGGAATGAGTCCTATAATGCAGAAGTGAGTTAGCATATTAGCACTTCTGGTTCCCTCATCTCAAAGTCAATGGGTTTTTGGGTATTAGCCTGAAATAAGGTCTGTCATTAACAGGAGCTTAAGATATTCTCACATTTTATATATGTTAGTAAATACAGATCTCACGAACTTTGAAGTTTTTACATGTCTTTAAAAAGGCAGTTGCTAACAAGTGGCTAAATAAGACTACATTATGCCAACATTGAAGTCGTGTCACCGTGGTGCAGTTCGTTGGTTTGCAAAAAAATGTCATTTTTTCATTTTTTTTATTCAACCCATGAAAAATGGGAGAAAAACGAATGTTGCATTTATATATTATCATTATGTTTTTATGTAAAAGGTAACGAGTGACAATAAATGCAAATGTAATGGAGTAGAAATATTGTGAAACATAAATACAAGGACAAGTAATAAGCACAGTACTTCAGTAAATGTGCTTAGTAACTTTTCACCACTCTGGCCCACCATATTAAGTTGATAATGAGTGAGCTGAGCAATAATTGCATGTGTTATGTGGTGAATCGCTTCTGTATGACGACTTCGAGAACATAAACCTTGAACATAAAAGCAATACCATAAACTACCATTCATGTCTGCCTTAGTGATGATTTAATTTGAATAAGAGCTGCTGTGCAGAATAAAAAGTGCCTCAGTGGAAGAAAAAATAGTTCACAAGTACCCTCAGTGAATATCAGCAGATCAGCGAATAGATATTGGAGACATCGGCCTTCTTCAACAATTCATCCATAACCCTGCAGCCAGGGACATCCACGGCAAATGGAGTTGATGACAATACAAGCAAATGTCCTCCTTGTGTGTACAAGCAAGTGCACTCAAGCAGATGTGCACCACAGACCTTGGGAGTATAAGCCAGGGAACAGGACACAGGTGCACCTGCTCTCTGCTCTCGATGAAAGGTCAGCCAAATTCAGAGAGGGATGCAACCTTCCTGTGTTTGTATGCCAGAAAAACACAGCTGAAAGTGTGAGACAGTGAGACAAGAGCTATTACGGTAAATTTATAGTCTGAATATATAGAGTGAATGTTTGTTAAAAGGACAGTTGGATTATTTGAAGTGGAGTTGTATGAGGTACTTTGTAATTGTCGGCGATTAGCAACAGTAGATGGTGGTTGGTATGTTCCTACTTAGAAGAAGCAGAGAGAGGCAATATACTGCTATGGACAGGGCGACCAACAAAAGCTTTTTGACCACTTTCAAAAAACTATCAATATCAGTTTAATTGTGTACTATATATAGAATATTTTCACCATTTTACCTTGCCATCAGACAGCTGTTATATAGGCCAAGTTTCACTTTCTTTAAACCAACCAGACTCCATAGGAAAAATCAGTCATTTTATCTCACAGAACACAGGAGTAGCTGGTCTACCACTGCCTTGATCAGTTAGTTTGTTTGTGTATTAATGCCTTTTAAAACATAGAAGTCACACAATAACACACAAAAACTAACAGATCCAAGCAGCAGTACACCAGCAACTCCTGTGTTCTGCATGGTAAAATTATTGATTTCTTCTATAGAGTTTGGTTGGTTTGGAGAGAGCGATATTTGGCTTATATAATGGCGATTTCCCACCGGAAAAGACAAGGAGGCAAAGTAACTGTAACCAAGCTTGCATGACTGATCTGGAAATTTAATGCAAAAAAAAAAAAAAAAAAATCCTTGAAATATAAAAAGGTTCTTGATAGAACTCTCTTGGTGGGTTCTTGTTAGCACCCTTAGAAGATGGAAAGGTACTGGGTATAACCACCAGAGAAGGTTCATGGTGGAACCATCACATTATAGAAGGGTTTTCATTAAAATCTCTTGTATAGGGTTCTGGGTAAACCCTTTTTCAGATGGTTCTAGGCATAAGCCTTTATGTTGGATTCTAGGTAGAACTCTGTGAAAGGGTTTCTATTGGAACCTCTATAAAAGGTTCTTTATTTCTAAGAGTGTAGTGTACACTTTAACTGATAAGTGGCTAACTCACATCAAATAATCCAGACTATCCCTTTAAACTTTGCAGAATCAGTGCTGCGGCCCATTCCCTGCAGCTCATGTTTTTTTTTAAAAATAACTATCTTCACCACACACTTTTTTTTTCTAAATAGCCATCATTGCCACACGTGGCTCCGCGTCGGTTGCCAAAGTGCATTTCCAGCGATCTGAGCAGGTATACAGGAGAAAACATGTGCAGCCGGACCGGTGCCAGAAGAGACAGAAGGTCCGCAATGATGTTTCACTACATAGATTATGCAGATACCGCGGTCAGAACGAGGAACAGACAGAGAGAGGGGGGAACAGGGAGCGGGAGAAAGAGAGAAAACACGAGAAACGGACTTAGAGAGACGGAGAGAAGGCGACAAACAAATACAGACAGAAAGGACCAGGACAGAGATGGGAGCGAACACAGAGAGACGGAGCAAGTGTAAGCATGAGAGGGAGAACATGAGAGACGGAGAGAGGGAAGTGAAGCGGGGAGGGGTGTGTGTGTGTGTGTGTGTGTGTGTGTGTGTGTGTGTGCAGGCTACAGCTGGCAGAGGGATTCCCAGAGCCAACTGCCAGTGTAGTGGAGCTCCTTAACAACTTCACAGGACTCTCAGAAAGGAGCTTTAAAGTGGCCACATGGCCTGGCCAGCACAGCAGAGCAGAGCAGCAGGCTTTACTGGGGCTCTGCACACACACAAACACACACACATTCATGCACAAGCATTCATACACACACACAAGCTCAAACAAGACTCAGCCCGCCAGCTGCTGACAGGGACAAGAGTGTCCAGAGCGATAAATCTGTGAACATGTGTGTGTGTGTGTGAGTGTGTGTGTGAGGGAGTGGGGTTAGGAAAGAAACAGCAAAAGAGCAAAAAGCCTCTTCTAGCGTTACAAGCTACACAGAAGTCACAGTATAACATAACAGCCACAGATTTGCATGAAAATGGCAAAAAAAAAAAAAGCAGAAAAGTTGTCAAAGCTGCCTCACTGGTATTTTCCTCACTTGTGCCTGCAAAGTAAATGTGCACAAAGATGTCATTACAGTATCTGTATCACTATCTTTTCAACAAATAACATTATCTGTATCTGTATTTGGATTCATTTTATACCACAAGCCACTGCATATCAAAACAGCCACTGCAGACATACCAGCAAACTAGAGGTGGACAAGAGACATAATTTTTGTGTATCTGTATCTGTTGAAACACCAAAATGATCTGTCTCTGTATCTGTATTTGGATTCAGTTTATATAGGATAGGATTATATATAGTCACCTGAAATTGAGTAAATGTTCAGTAAATTTCATAACCTAATAATCATTATCTCCACCAGATAAAAGCCTGGTGGGGATCATGCGATTGCTTGCAAGCATGCGTGAGTAACCAACAGATCTGGAGCTTGTCTACATCTTATCTCGAATACTTGAATCAGATTTTTTGACAAACCTTGAAAACCCCCTTTTTTTAAGTCTCCATGTAACAGCCATGGCCAGAGGCATTATGTTTTCAGGTCATCCCATCAACACAATCCCAACATCTTGAGGGGATTTCTTCAAATGTGTCACAAATGTCTACTTGGTCTCAAGGATGGATCACTTTTGTAATCATGTCAGGAATACTTGGAGGGAATTTTTTTCACAACAACACGATAAACATCCACTTGGACTCTCACAATAACTGAAGAATTCATTCAATTCATCACTAATTCTGAGAAAATTTTACAGAAGCAGTGCTGGAAAGTAAGTACTTACATGTAACTAGTTACATAATAAAAGTGTTACAATTACTAATCAATGTTGTTGATTGCAACGTGGTTATATCCAAATATTTTTTTCAGGGCTGCCTGGTGGAGATTCAATATTGGCATAGAATTAATAATAAAATATATTTCCACATTCTCATCTCTCTCTTTTAATTTTTAGCTGAACAAAGTATCAGGAACTGTCTGAAGCCCACCACCACCTCCACTTTAACTGGGGGATATTGAAAAATCAGAGACTGAAAAAAAAGTTGTATAAGTTAAAATATTCTGTTTTGCACTGCATCCCTACTGCAAACTCTTTTATCTGCTCCTAAGCGGCCTCTTTGCACAAAACAGAAATATAAATTCCTACAACTGCTTGTCCTCCTCCTCCTCCTCCTCCTCTGTACCTGCAGTACGCCTCCAGGAGTGAAAACATGTGGTACATGCTGCTCAAGCAAAGCAGCTTTGCTTTTCGCCGTTTGATTCCAGCGATAACAGCAAGCGGGCGGCTGATCATCAAATGTTTTCAGCGAGCTAAGCCTCCTAATTTCGGAATCGCCGCCTGATCCTTGAAATGCCAGTGCTTGGTGCAAAGTAGAAATTTTTTGTTCCATTCATATGCTCGATAATCATTATCCCCCTTTTGAGATGAACTTTGAGGAAGGGAAGGGATGGAGGGGGGAGGAAAAGGAGGAGGCCAGTGGATGAGATGCCATCACACCCCCTAACTCTGTGTGTGGTGGGACAAATATCTCCCTCTCCTGCTTTCTCTTTCTCAAACCTCCAGTAGACGCTTGTCTGTCTGGATCAGCAAAGTATATTTTCCAGGGGTTGTTCAAGCGACAAAGGTTTTTCAGCCGGGGATCGCGGTCTTTCCTTTTTTTCCCACCATCACTATGCTAGACCACCACTATACTAATGGTGGGGCATTAGCATTTCAAGGAGCCTCCATTAAGGAGGGCAAGAAAAGCTGCTCTCAGCGGGGGGAAATCCATTTTGTCCCAGGCTCCAACATCTGCTGCAGCCGTCCCAGCCAGAAGGACGCTCGGATAAAGCCGAAGAGCCCTCTGATTTACTGTAATGACAGACAGACAGATAGACAGGCAGAACGGATGACCATATGCGGAAGCGAGGGAGAAAAAGGAAAAGACAAAAACAACTTCTGTCTCACTGTCTGTCATTTTCTGGTGCTTTTCTGTGTGCATGTGTCAGTGGTGGTGGTGAGTGGTGGTGGTGGTGGTGAGGGGGGGTCATGGGAAAGGCAGGTTGCCAGATTAAGCTCTGCTGGGTAAAATCCTTTACTCCCAAAGTCGTGTGCAAAATAAAAGTCTTAGAAATAGAATGTCATAGTAATAGCAGTTTAAGAGCAGTGGTGAGAAGACATCTGTGATCACAGTGAGAGAGACCTGCAGGCTGGGTGTCATCTGGTCCTACATAATGGCTAAAAAGACCTGAACCAAGAAGAGAAGACAAGTCAAAAAGAGTGGCAGAGATGCAGATGGACAGAGGGACGCAGGGCCTTGATCCCTGCCCCATCTGGCCTGCTTCTCACAGCTCCCTCTATCTCCTTCATCCCTCCCTGTATGGTGGTCTCCTGTTTGCTGTGGTCTAAACCTGCTAAGTCCTTTACTGTACTAAAGCCTGAGCAGCACGGAGGTGAGCTCAGTCACTCCCCGGCCAGCTGGGAGCTGAAGCTTTTAGCAGGCGGACGGACTTGGGATGCACGATAAATACCACAGAGTGCCTGTTTGTACCTGGGTATGAATTAGCACATGGCAGTAATTTGGCTATTCACACTTGACCCCTTATATTAGCTATAAAGAGCAGAGCTGTGGTGACTAAATGGATTAAGTGCAGAGCTTTCCTGCGGTAGAGTGGGAATTCAGCCCTGCCCAGGACTACGACTAATTTGTATTGTGAAATTACACGTTAGTGGTACCTGTTAGTTACATTTTCTTTTTCTTTTTTTTTTTTTTTTTGTTATTAATGTCAGTTTTCAGTCGCAGTTTGGTTTAGGCAACATAACAAATTGATTAAGTTTAGGCAGCAAAACTACTTGGTTAGATTATAAAAAAAAACTACTTGGTTAGTTTTAGGCAGCAGAATTACTTGGTTGATTTAGGCAACAAAAGTACTTGGTTAAGTTATGAAAAAACTACTTGGTAAGGTTTAGGCAGTGGAACTACTTGGTTGGGTTTGGGGAGAGATCATGGTTTGTCTCTGCCATTAGGGTGCAAATAGGCACATTGACTGCTCCAAAATGGGTGCAAATAGAATCTGCCTACATATTTGATCCAATAAATTATTGGCCAAAATTGGAACTTTATATGTAAGGGTTAATGTACAGTAAGCAGCTTGTCATGATGAAATAAACCCTGACAGTCTAGTCCTGAATCACCCAGAATGGGGTTGTTTTGTCATAATAATCTTGAAATCATCTTGAAAAATAATTGTTTTTTCACAACAAGAAATCAATTGAGCAATAAATCCTTTTGTTTCAAGAGCAGTCTTGAAATACAACAATATATATTGAGGCTATAATGGGACTTGATTTTGACTTTTTCCTCGATACATTTGGGCCAGGTTGGAAAAGATTTAAAGTTGACCACCTTGTTCACTTGTTTTACTTTAAGACTCGATTGAACAACTGCGAACGAGACACGGCTCCTCCTCTAATTATCGGCTGACAGACAAGGTTTGGAGCTCCTGCCGACTCTCCTCCATCCTCCTCCTGTCCGTTCCTCTTCCTCCTCCTCTCCTCTCCTCCTCCTCCCATCCTCTTCTTTCTCCAGAGACGGCCATGCAAGCTGGCGTCCTTTCACTCCACAGATGTCTCTGTTCCTATAGGGCTCTCGCTGCGAGGAGATGTGTTGGCAATCCTGTGAAACACACCTAACACACGCGCCCGGGCACACACACACGTTCGCAGACACTCACAGAAACACCCAAACACACGGTGTGATACTGCTGTTGTCGCTGCTGGAGTCGATGTCTGTGCAGGCTCTCATCTTCGCTCCCTCACTCTTGTTCCTTCCTTTTCCTGTGTGTGTCTCTGTTCAAAAGCAAGACAGAGAAAAGTGAAGAGAAGGAGCAGAACATGTGTGCGTGTGCGTGTGTGTGTCTGTGTGTATACACACAACACATCCTGTGTGACAACCTGGCGTAGCCTAGATCCGCCAGAGCTCTCAAGTTGGGTGTGAGAAGGTTGTCACCACATACCTGAGGCTGGCAGGATTAACACCTGTTCTGAGCGTCAATGTGTCATGTATGTTCGTCAATGAGCATCTCACTGTATTCATTGTGGATTTCACAATCTAAGCATTTAGTTGAGATTTTAAGCAAGAACACTCACATTGAATCATTCAGAAGAGGCTCAGTTCCTTGATTAGAGGGATAGTTTGGATTATTTCTTATCTTATCAATAGTCAGTGTTTTACCTATAGTAGATGAGGAGTGTCACAGCTGCTGCTGACAAGGTATATGGTGTACACCTAAACTGATTTTTTGAGTTTTTAGTTTTGCTGCTGATCCTGTCCACAGCAGTACATTTCTCAGTTTCCGTGCTGGTGCTCCTCTCTGCTTCTCCAAACTGGGGGTGTGCCGACTGCCATCAACTCTAGGTAAACCTCCTACCTCATCTGACCTCACTTCAAATAAACTGAATTATCCTTTTGAACCATAAGAAAAAGTCCTCTGTAGAGTCTAGAGACAATGGACACAGCTAAGACACATGATGTCTTATGAAGTGAACTTCGACATGTGTAGTTTTATTTGCGTATTTCATCCGTTTCTCTTCAAATGTGCTGCATGTGTCTGTGACGCCTGTTTAGGCTAGCATGTCGGTGTGTTTTTCTGTTTTCAGCAGTCGTGCTCTGATATGTTCTCTTGCTGGCTATACTGTTGTGTGTCACTCTGTGTGTATGTGCGTGTGTGTGCGTGTGTGTGTGTGTGTCCACAGCATGGCAGTCCATCTGTCTCCAGGAGAGCAGCTTCCTGTTCTCTCCCTCTCATCTCTGCCACTGCAGGAATACACAACCTGGTCTGACATCCGCTCACACACGCACACACACACACATATATACACACATGCATGCACAAACACACATGTATATATACCTTCTGTCTGTCTATCTGTCTGTCTGTTTGCCGACACACATTCGTCTGTCTGTCTTTCCGCACACATCCCCATAAAGCTCATCAAAGCCCGTCATCTGCCTTCCTTCTGTCTCTCTGTCTGCCTGCGTGTCTGCCCATCTATTTGTCTGTCATCCAAACGGTCACAAATGATGGGGTGGGGTGGGGTGGGTTGGGGGTTTCACACGTGCCATTTGGCATCCCCAGCTGAAGCGCAATAGAGTGCTAAATGGCAGGGACACAAAATGGCTGCAACAAAGTAGCAAAATGGCAACAGATGGGAGGTGCGACGCGGAGTCAAAGGTTTCAGGATCCCTCTCCGGACTTCTCTAGGTTGTGATTATTTTGAAGTTCAAGGTGGATGCAACAGCCGCGTCGACGAGCTGATCGATCGGCCTCGCTGCTGTCCGCGGTGGTTTACAATGATTGTTCCACAGATCCCGGTATGCTGGAGAACAGCGGTGCTGGGGGTGTGTGTGAGCGTAGCATGTGTATGTGGGTGTGTGCGTGCGCATGTGTGTGTGTCCGAGGGGGACATTGATTGGAGCTATTTCTGCTTTGCCACATGACAGATGCAGCCTGTTCACAGCAGAAACGTCAATGCCCACACCTGCTTGGGTGGTGAATGTGAGGCATCACTGACGATTGCCTCTGCGGAGCCAGAATGAGAGACTGACAAAGTAGGAGGAAGGACTTTGTTAGGACGTAGATATCGAGTAGAATGTCAATTGTTATCACTGTGGCACGCCATCAGCACTTTATTAAATACCATTATGTTTGTAAAATGCCTGTGGTCCATAACACAGTCAATAACATGGGCTTGCAGTATTGTATATGACACCTTTACTGTTGGCTAAAATCACTGTACAACGTATGTTGCGCCTGGATTTCTATCCAGTACCATCAGCTTCCAGTGTTGCACCATCATGGAGCAATTTGATTGTTGATTTAAAGGAAAGATAACAATAAACTGATCTGCCTGTCTTCCCTTGGTAAAATAGGGACTTCTTATTTTCACTGTAAAGACATTTTGTTCTCAGTATTGAACACCACCATATTCAATTAAGATTTGCAGAAGAAAGAAAAAGGCTCATCAAGCAAACACTCTTGCTAACTGTTAGCTTGGTACATAACATAAAGTTCACTCAGTTGGTTATTCAAAAGACATAACTAAGCTCATAGGCTATGATAGCGTCCTCTCCACTCTTTCAGAGGTCAATGCTGTCAAGGTGGTTTGTTATTCAAGTCCATGTAATGGAATAAGTTTTTCTTCTCATACATATTGTGCACGTTAGAACATAGTTGGTGAAAACGTGAAAGACTGAGAGTTATGTACTATGAGTTAGACCATTAAACTGTTGTTCATGATTTCCGTGCTCAGGAGTTTTTGGGCGGAACTGAAACATAGCTCGGTGACGTGCTCGAACTATGGTCTCCCAACACTATGAAAGCCCATGAACTGACACACAAATGACACTGCTTCCCCTCAGTCTAAATCCTGTCACCATCCTGGGGCTCTGGTGACTCAAACACCAGAAAAAATTATCTTTTTTTTTATGATTTTGAAATTTAATTATATATACTTAGCGATTCTTTTAATCCTTCAAATTTGGCTGGCTGGCTAATAACAGGTTTCTGTGATGTCAGAAACTCAGAACACACATTTATTGTTGTTTTACACAACCTTTAATCAATGTTAATGTTCACCAAAATTGAACTTGATGTAAAATATTTTCATTGGATTTAGTTCACCCTCACAAGCTAATCCTCTGACCGTGGCAACTCCATTGAATGAACTGATTTTGCCCCGATTTTGCTGTTTTAAATGCAGGTGTGACCAGTCCTTAAAGTCGGCCTATTTGCATGACACTTGAGTTCAGGAAAACATCTAGAAAACACCTCATGTCCACATTAACATCTCACCGTTCACTTATTATCTCCATAAACATGCGAGGAGTTCATTTGCAAAAACAGATAAATGCCATTCTTGAAATGAATGAACCAGATTTATTGATATTTGATACATATGTTTGGAAAATGCCTGTAGTCCTTGACAGTAACATGGGCACGCAGCATATGATTTCAAATGAATAATTGTTTATTGTTGCTGTGATTGCAATATATATAGATGAAAACAGTGCAATGTTATGAAAATAAATATTATTGTGTATGACTCCTTTACAGTTGGTGAAAATGACCGTACGCCTCATGTTGCGCCTGCATCTCCATCCAGTTCTATCAGCTTCCAGCTCTGCACCATCGTGGGGCAATCTGTTGACTGTTGATTTAAAGGAAAGATAACCCTATATCATATTATCCCTGCACATATGTGTCAACCACGCAGTTTTGCAGATTAAAAATACAGAGAGAGATAGAGACACAGAGAAAAATCGTGATGAGGACTTTTCTGGCACATACGACTGTTTTAAATGAGGCAGGGAAAAAAAAAAAGAAAAAAAAAGAGAGCCAGCCCTAAGCGTCGGGGCGTGTTTGACGCAGGTAGGATTATAGGCCCTAATAAGTTATAAATGATAGTAATGGCCATCTGTTCGCCTATAGGGAGCTCCTAGCCAGCTCTGATTTGGCACGCCGAGCCGCGGCACGACAGACACTCCTTTGAGCATTGGGCATTTAGAACGCAGCCACCTCGTGCCTGGGCATTTGCTAAATTCAGACGTGACACTCTGACAGCAGATGCTCAAAGCTAGACTTCAAGACGAGGATAAGTAGAAGATTTTTCCCTCCTCACCAGGAGCATTATGAACACTGTAGTTAGATAGAACTGTCAAATGTGCCTCCTCCATGGACGATTAATACCAACCAATTAGGGCTGATGGTTGCAACACGGGGACAGAAAATCCACACACCGCAGGAGATACACGAGTCTAAACGACAATATGGTTTTAAACAGTGCAAAAACACCTGAATGCCACACTGCTCGGGCTGTAATCGAGTGACTGATTCGTCCATGGTAACTGTGGCCTCTCCATCTGTGTGTGTTTGTGCGTCAGGGCTCTGGTCTTAGCCCTGTGGCAGGTGTCTCATCCCAGTGCAGTGTTTGCAGTCTGGCCCCTTTAAGCGCTGTAGCCTGTCTGAGGCAGATTACACACACACAAGGAGCAGATGGGTGCAGACCTCAGCACCCACAAACACACAAAGCAAGGCCTGGCCAGCTGAATGTACTGGATCTATATGAGAGTGTGTGTGTTTATATGTAAAATTATGCACACGCAACACATGTCTGTTCATTCATCTATGCTTACATGTACAGTATCTACATTATGCGTGTCAGAGTGTGTATGTATGTTTGTGTGTGTTTCTCGCTTCAGCGTAGCTAAAGACATTAGCGGGTAAACATTCTAATCCTTCTGCCCAGAGATGAGCAGAAGACTCTCTCTGCTTCGTCTTCCTCTATCTCCCACACACGTCTAGTCCCATATCAAGGCTAGCTTAACTGGCATGGCTGGCTAAGATATTTCTCTCGTCCTCCTCAGGTTTGCTCATATCAAAGCAGGAATTACTAGCATGGCTGGCTAAGATGCTACACTAATGCACCACATGTCTTCTCTCTTATCGGACCTTGTGTGGCTGGGATAAAAATGCTACGCCTTGCTAAATGTTAAAGTGCCCAGGGCTACAACTGCACCAAAGCTTGCTGACACAAGAACATGGGTGGAAATGCTGTTGTAAATCTAGACAGGCATCTTAAGGATCATACATTCTTAAAGCTACACTGGGCAAGATTTTTATGTGAAATGCTCCTCTGAGATTGGGGTAATTCACCCACATTCCCCTTCACTGAAGCACCGGACTCACCTTATTTCCTACGGTGATTACTTGGGTGTTGCCATTATGGACAAAACTGGAGATAGAGAATTGGGCTCCCAACAATTCAATGAATCTTAAGGAGGGAAAACCTTTAGGACCAATGAGCGGACTGTAAATGAAACCACTGTACATAATCTGTGGTTACTGGAGCCTGAGTTCACTGTAAACAAAGTTTATTACTGTAATTACTACAGCTACATTATGACTAGTTTAATCAAGTGGTAGCCATTCTTAATAAATATGGAAGCTCATACCACAAATATTTGGTTAATTTAATCTTATTACAACTAATAAATTAATATGAATTTCCCTCCAGACACATTTTGAATACAATGATAGGATTTCTCATTGAGAAATTCTTGATCTATGAATATTCCTCGCAACCTGGCCACTATTGCTGCTGGCACTAGGTTGACTGGCGAAAGAGCAATGCAAATCAAGATGGCTAGTGTTAGTGTTATAGGAAACGTTGGAGAGATTTAGTCATAGGCCTATGTTTTTGAGCCCCAGTCAGACCCAGACTCAGATGAGTATTAGGGCTGAGACATTCTTGCATCTTAACCATGCATACACGTAACGTTTCTGAGGGCAAGGTCAAGCAATACTTCTAACTCAGAATACGCGTGGCAGCCATGATAGGTGCATGCAAGCACATTGTTAAAACCAAGTATATCTCTGGCCTTAGATTTTGACTATCGAATTTGCTACATAGCAAATATAGCTTGCCCAGGGTGCATTTGAATCTCTCATTTTCAGAAGTGCACAGACATCTCCCCATTCAGTAGAGAGCTGTGAATCTCTAGTCTAAATCTGTTGTGTGAGCAGGTGGATTAAATAATAAAACTGCAGAAGGTAGACTGTGTTTGGCCAGTGGCAGTCTACTCTTAGAGCGCATGGGTTAGCAGTTCACTGTTTATGTGATTACGTGCCAGACTACTTCTTGGTTGTGGCAACTTCCCGCACTCCTCACTCTGTGCAAGGGTGGTCATTTTTCTGTTGAAACACAGCAGGGCCATCCCCAAACTGTAGCCACAAAGTTGGAAGCATACTATTGTCTGAAATATCATAGTATGCTGCGGTATAAAATTTTCCCCTAATTTAAACCATGGGCCCAAGGTCAAGCCATGAAAAACATCCTGAGACCAAAAGTACACTAAGGTATGTGGACACTTAAGTATTTGGCCATAAAGTTTACAGTGTATGACATGAAGTACACAGTCAGTAATTTAATTTATCATGTGATTTGCTATGCTTGTTTGTTCAGCATGGTGGTAGTATTTGGGTATTTCCAACAGACTCAGTTCAAATACCACTTTGATTTGCACATTCTTATCCTTCTAAACTAAAACAAACTGAACATGATGCAAGAAAAATATCACATTTTGATACAACTGCTCCAAACAAAGCAGGTGTGAGACCTTGCTTTGTCTTTTTTTGTGTGTCTCTATACTTCGTGACAGTTGACTCATTCTGCTCAGAGATGCAGCTGTGGTTTTACACTGATTTGTTGCAGTTTTTTCTTCTGTCACAGTCATTTTCTGGATACTGTAGTTTCACAGAGATGACAAGGTGATGTCAGAAGAAACTTGTTTGGCTGCGACTAAACTGACAAGAACATGCACACATACACACATATACATACATATTCACACACCCACGCGCAGATACAGATGCTCCTCTGTGTGTTCCTCACAGCTGCTGTTAGATCCTTCATGTGACCATGAGCTGCTAGTCACACATGAAAAGGAGAATGTGTCGCCAACAAGCCTGATATATGGGACCTTATTGGTGACACTGTGTGTGTGTGGATGCATAGAGAGGGAGCTAGCTTTGTCCTGTCCCCAGCTGTGTGTGTCCTCGGGGGCCTGATGTCCAAACAGGAAGAGGTGTCAGATGGCCCGGGGACTCATCTTTGGGACACAACAACTGGAGATCTGTCTGTCTGTCCACTACACACACACACACACACAGAGAGAGAGACACACACACACACACAAACACACACAAAAAAACTGTCATCTATACGTCACAGCAGTAGTTTGTCTTCATTCCCCCGGCGCCCTGCATGGATGCTCAGTCGACAGCAGCCTCCTTCCTGCAGAGTGTGTGCTTGAGTGTGTTTGCATCTGTTGGCAGATACACACATATACACGTACAAATCCATACAGATGCCTGTTGAAGCTCTGATAATGAGTAATTAGCCGACCAAACAGGTACTGCCTCAGTTAATGGCTGAGGGTGCCATATTGAATCAAGGAGGGAGGAAGGTGTTGAAGAAGAGGAGGTAGGAGGAAACTTCCTTTCATCATTTATTTCCCTATATTCACATGGTGGCCATTTTCTTCTGACATCACGCTCAGGGCGGCAAGCTCAAATGCTGTTATTGAAAGGATAATGGCACACTGCTAAATTCCAGGTTGCAAGTTGTTTCAGACAAATTGTTGTCATGTCACTGCTTCCTAATAGATCAGCAACTGTAAAGACAATGGAGGGACATTGGGCCATGTTTCAAGTTAAAACAACATAGTTAATGACCCATTAGCTACCATTAAACAATAGCTCATTTTAGCATTTAACCTCTTCTGGCAGAGATTTGCATCTCCAGTACAGCAGTGCTACCACGTGAAGGTGTGTCTGGTACATACTTGTTTCATTTCCTATAAATTCTTCACAATAAAAGTTGTGTGTTTTGTTAGTTTAATGATTCCATTACTGTATTAAGCAGCAAAACCAGGAAATGTTGGGCTTCATCAGCAGTTACTCAACACAATTCCTACACAGCTGAAGCTGAACATGAAACATAAAAATAAAGCAGATACCTGAAAGTAAATCAGAGACACAGGAGAGGAAACTAAATTTCAAACCACAGAGATTCAGTTAGGAGCTACAAAAGTACTGATTATTGAACATGCAGAGACATTAAAAAAACCAACATCTCCCTGTCTGCTCTCCTGCAACAACATGAATTGAGTCTTACAACACAAGCTTGTGTGAGGGCAAAAGAGGAGTTGTAGTTGTTGAGAATGAGAAATATCCCAAGCCTGCTGCAGCATGATGCTTCCTATTGGTGCTATGGGTGGTATTTGATGTGCATCTTTCATGTTTTAGCCTTAAGAGAGTTGCAGGATATGATAGGAAAGGTGTAAATTAATTCTGAAATATTAGCACACATCTTGGAAAACTTTATTTAAGCCTAGGAGCAAAATGCTAACTTGTGTCTAACGGTAGCTAGAATGTTATCAAATATGTTGCAAATATGGCCCAACATCCCTCCAGTTTTTCATTATGCTTTGTCTTTTCAGTGGCTGATCAGTCTTGAAGATGAAATTATAACAATTTGTCAAATTCTCTCTGTGTCAGTACAACATTATCTTTTTGATTACAGCATTTAAGCTCTCCACCCAGAACATGATGTCAGAGGAAAATGGCCACCATGTGAATATGGTGACTGGAATCTGAGTTTTACTTTCAGAGCTAAAAGATGATTGGTTGATTGATGCCTGACATCCACCACAGGAACACTGTCCTATTGTGACATCAGATTAATATTGTTTGATGCCGCCATTCATAGCTGTCATGTCAAATTACCGTCACTTATCAGCATTTGCAACTGAGATTGGACATGGCTATGGTTTATATGTGTGTTAGCATGCATGTGTGTGTATTTGTGTTGTTTTTTTCTGTTGTTACATTGTTCCACCTCTCTTATCTTCGCTCTGTTGATACTGTGTTTACGCTAGTGGGTGTGAGAAAGTGTGTGTGTGTGTGTGTGTGTCAGTGCACAAGTGTATCCTTGTATTTGTGTATGTTGGGACAAATTAGTTTTCAGCTTGACTGCTTGTGTGTGTAAATGAGTTTGAAAGGCTATGTAATCACCCAAGATGAGGACTAAGTGTGCCCTGTGTGTGTATGTCGGTGTGTGTTTGTGTGTGTGTGAAGGCAGCTGGACCTTAGCCAAACCCTTGCCAGGTCCTTTTTGGTACATCCTCTCAAGAATGAAGCACGCACTTGAGAGTGAGCGTAAGTGTGTGTATGTGTGTAAGAGAAAGAGAGCGTTGAGAGTCTTATAGCATAATTAACATCAAGAAAATGTCCATCTCTTCTCTTGCTCTAAACAAGAAACAAAATAGACCAGTTTTGATGTCACAAAGCAACAATGTGCCACCCGCTCCTTCGAAACTACTACGCCATGGAAAGTAAGCTGTGTTAAATGTTTAGAGTGGGTGTAGAGGTGGGTTATGGGAAATTCCTGTTAATGTTTCTTAAAGTGGAGCAGGCCCAATACAACCAAACATCTGGAGTGGAAAGTGCCCCCCACATAACCCCGATAACTCAACCACACTCACCCCTCAGCCTTGAACATCACAGTTCACTGTCTACATACAGACGGAGCAATCCAAAAATAGGACAAAGGACAGTGTTGTCTCGTCATAGTAAGCTGTGTACAGTTGGAGGTCACCAAACTCTGCAGGCAGTGGCTCTTTCTCTGAAGAGGAATCACCCTTTGCACAAAATAATTTGGTTTTAAAGGACCAGTTTGGGGAATCCTTGCAAACAACTTGCCTCACCCCCCTTCTAAGAGCCAACGTTTGTGTCATTTTTGTGTTCTAGGCTACTGTCAAAATATGATGCTGCAACATGGCAGAAAAGGACATGACTATACACTAGTAAAAATATACTTAGCTGGTGAGCTAACAGCTAACACTCTAGAAAAGATATGGCTTTCTGAGCATCTTAGTACTTTCTTTATACTGTTCCCTTGACATTTTGTTCTCAGTATTGTACGTAATCAGATTCAATTAGGAGTTATTAAAGAGAGACAAAAAAAGCTCACCAAGCTAACACATTTGCTAACCATTTGCTCAGTTGCTAATGCCAATGAGTTCACACAGTTTATTTGAATGATGTAACTAAGCTAATGAGGTATGATGAACCTCCTCTAATAGTCTCTGCTGGTATTGAATGCTCCAGGTTGTGACATGTGCTGATGTTTTCAGCAATGACAGATCCGGTGGGTAATTCTTTGGTGGACAATAAACTAATATATTGTAATTTTAGTTGTATAGGGCTTTTCTTAATAATTTTATAATCAAGCATAATTTACAATATGTCTGATGAACTCTTTATTATGCTTTAGCATTTCCTGCATTACATTACTTACTTACTACCTATCATGTATATAACTTCCTATGTCATAACTTTTAGTTCACAAATTCAATGTGAAGGCAGGATGCAAAATATTCATACTGGATTTATTTCATCTTCAAAAGTAAATCCACTAAGTGCTGCAATTCCATTAAATGATTATGTGTTTATTTTGCCCTGAAGCTTTGCAATTTTAAATTGTGATCTGACAAGTTATTAAAGTGTCTATTTGTATCACTTCAGTTCTCAGAAACATCTCATGTCCACATTAACATCTCATCCAACAGATAAACACCATTTAAAATGAACAACTCACCACCAGTTTGATTGATATTCCCCAGAGTGCAGAATAAAAAACATGATTTATGACAATTAAAAAATATATATATCAACATCAGTTTGACTGATATTCCCTGGAGTTGACAAAAAATATCTGTTTTTGCAAATGAACTTGTCATGTATTTACAAGTTCATATTCTGCAAAGAGTAGGAAATGTTTTCTCCTATAGATACAATAGTGAGCTTGCTCTTGGTATGCATATAAATGTCTTTAATTTGGTTTAACAAACATTTCTGTTGTTCAATATTCACTTTAGTTTTTATCTTGAAACTGACTTTAAATTCTTGTCAAAATATACAGACATTTACTTTTGTGTCTCCTTTGTGTGAGTACACAAATGGGCCTTTTCTCTGAATTCTTTATGTTGTTTCTTTTGTTTGTTTTTTCAATTTTAATTGCAAAAGTTCTGTATTATTACATACTTTATCATCAATCCATCCTCACATCCATCTGTCCAACCATTTATCCATCCATCGCCTTTGACTGTTCCCACAGTATCCATGGTTGAATTCTTTTCCATTTTACTCATTCCTCCTCTCTCAATTGCTTTCTCACCATTTCCACTGTTATTCCTGCTTCTCTCTCCTCTGATATATTTAAACCATCCCCCTGGGGAGAACAGAAGCCCGCCTCAATCTGGAACCAATTGTTTTGTTCGGTTCATGAATCCAGAACCAAACCCTGACAAAAGAACTCTTGTAAGGACCGCTGTGTTATTTGTTTTTGCCCAAGTTACAGATTGTGCTGTTATCAAAGTATTTATTGTGCCGCCGTGCTGCAATTGTGGATGCAGAGAGGGGCCTGAAGCCTCGCAGCACATCAAAGCTGTCACAAATATGGAGCAGGGGGCCAAATGGCAAGAAGTGCTGAGGGCACAAATGAAATAAGCCCGAACTGTTACTGATAAGACGCCACTTTTAAAGGCTCTCTCTCTCTCAGTGTTGTAGCGATTGTGCTCTGCGAGTTTTGGCTACTGGTTAATATTCTCATACTTCTATCGCTCTGCTGACTTCTCCGAGTTTCATTCACATTCGCAAAGGGTGAACTAATTGGAAAGACGCTTGGCATTGCAGAACAATGATAAGCAACTGATTATTAAGCCAAACTTGGAATTGCCCTTCTGTCAAACTACAACCCTAATTCCAGAAAAACTGGGAAGCTCTGTAAAATGTAAATAACTTAAAATTAATTGTGTTTTGTAAATATACACTCATTCTGAATTTGATCCCTGCAACACATTACATAAAAGTTGGGAGAAGAGGATGTGGTACCACTGTGTTACATCACATTTTCTTTTTACAACACTCAGTAAGCATTTGGGAACACACAGCACTAATTGTTGAAGTTTTGGAGGCAAAATTCTTTCTCCTTCTTGCTTGATATATGACATCAGTTGCTAAACAGTCCGGGGTCTCTGTTGTCGCACATTTTCAATGGGAGGCAGATCTGGACCTCAGGATGGTCAGTCTAGTACCTCAACTTTATTTACTACGAAGCCACGGTGTTGCAACACATCCAGAATGTCTTGGCATTATCCTGCTGAAATAAGCAGGGATGTCCTCAAAAAAGACTGGATGGCAGCATATGTTGCTCCAAATTCTGTATGTACCTTTCAGCATTAATGGGGCCTTCACAGATGTGACAGTTACCCATGATGCCACACAGCTCCATACCATCACAGATGCTGGCTTTTCATGTTAGCCGCAGGTACAACCTGGATGGTCCTTCTACTCTTTAGCCCAGAGGACACAATGTCCCCTGTTTCCAAAAACAATCTAAACATGGGTTTGTGTTTTTAAGCATTCCATAGCTTTCACATTCTTTTTTTTTTTTAACTTGTCCCAACTTTTGCATGTTGCAGGCATCAAATTTAGAAATATCTTGCCTTTATACTGTATTCAGTTGAGAATAGGACACAATACAATGATTGATCAATGATCAAAAACGATTTGCAAATCATTGTATTCTGTTTTTATTTACATTTTAGACAAAGCACCAACTTTTTGGAATCAGGGTTATAAAGAAATACTAACACACTCAAACCTTGCTCTTCTTCACTTCCCATCAGAGGAGCCGTATGCAGCAGGACGTCAGATCAGGGAATTACAGACAACAGCAGACTGCAGGGTGTCTATCCCCTGTAGGTCATCTTGGACAGGACCTCTGGCTGTGTGTTCATGGCTCATACAGGTGTGTGGGTGTACTTGTGTGCGTCTGTTAACAGGCTGAGCCACTCAGCTGGGAGACTGTCAGCATATGCCAACAAGCTGAGTAATGCTGCAGAGAGTGAGCTTAGTGAGTGGAGCTGCCCTGACCCCAATAGGTCACCTAATGACCTTTACTTCAGTTGTAGAGCTGCAGACGCAGGGTCCAAAATTACCAACTGCCAAGTGCAAAATGCCAGATCAATCAATTAGGGTCAGTCACACTGCCAAAACGTGTTGATACAGTAACATTTAAATGCTTTTGTTTGTGTCCCTGCTGGCAGTCATATACTCTTTGACTGGTCAGCTGGTCAAAACAAGCAAAAAATGGCAATTTATTTCAAGCTGCATGAAATTTCACTTATAATAACTTTAAACAGGATATCACTATGATGTGTTTTGATGACTTCTTGGCTCCTTGACCTCCTCACGCGTCTTCCTGTGCAGTCACATGTGGAGACAGGAGACAGGAGGGCTCAGGTCTGGACAGAAGCACAGGAGGATCTCCGACTGCTCTTAAACCCATTAAGGCCACCTGGGTGTGTAGCCATGCGTGGCTAGAAAGATGGCCAGGAGGTGTGTTAGTGTGCATGCGTATTTGTGTGTGTACAGGGGCCAGTAGAGGTGGCCAGGAGGAGCAGGCTGTTCGGCGAGATTAGCAGGCTCTCACATGTTGCATAACAGATTCCCCATCTCGTGAAAAACCTGCCTACATGCTGCCGCCTGCTAAGCAGGACGGCCTTTCACTAACGCCCTCTATAGTCACACACGTATGCATGAACATATCCGACACTTTGCAAAACCGTTGTTAAAAGGTGATGTGGAGGTGAAGGAGGTGCTTAGCGATAGTCAGTGCATTACCTACAACAGGTGGTGATCGACAGGCACTCAGTTTGGAGAAACAGAGAGGAGTACAAGATGGAAGCCAAGCAATGTACTGTTCTGAACAGGATCAGCAACAAAATGTGTTTGGTATTTTAAAACGGTCCAGCTAGAAAAATCAATATCAGTTTAAGTCTACGCTATATTTACAATTTGTTCACAGCTTACCTTGCTGTCAGACGGCCTGTTCTGACAAACCAATGTTATACAAACCAAATATTGCTCTCTGCAAAGCAACGAAGCTCCCTGGGCAAAATCAGAAATTTCACCTCGCACAACACAGAAGTTGCCAGACCTCTTCAGTGAGTTCAGTGAATCCGAATGAACCTTTTCAAACACTTAAGTCACACAATAACAGAAAAAACTAACCAACCAAGGCAGTGGTAGACTAGCAACTCCTGTGTTCTTGAGGGTAAAATTACTGATTTTGCCAGTGGAGTTTGGTCGGCCAGCAAAGTAAACAGTGAACCTTTTAGAAATACTGGCAGAGAAACTGTACTTAAAAAAGCACTTTGTTAGGGTTTTACCGGCTGCTTGTAAGAAAGCAATTACTGGGATATGGTATAGAAAGGACTCCCCTCCACAATGGCAGTGGCTGCATATGGTAGAAGGAAATATGTAATGGAGAAAATAATACATACTTTATGAATACAAGAAGCTCTTTTTGAACAAAAATAGACAATTTACAGATCCCAAACAAACAACACAGCTAAGAAAAATGCAAGTGGATGAAGCAATAAGATTGTGGCTGTATATGGACAAGATGCATCCAACAGCGATGTCATTTCATTTTTATTTTAATTTTGTTGTTATATGTTTTGTTACGTGAATAAGAAAATGCAAATCAAAGAAAGAGTCGAAATAAGAGAAAATATTCTAAATATAGTGTATACTTCAACTGATATAGAATTTTTTAAGCAGCTGAAATACTTTTGTTGCTGATCCTGGCCACAGCAGTACATTGTTTAGCTTAGGTGCTGGCACTCCTCTCTGCTTCTTCAAACTGGGGGCGTGCTGACCAGAATCTACTGTAGATGCATCCACTGCATTGCTTTGCATCCCTTGCTATTAGTTTCTCTATTTATATCAGTGATGTGTGAGAGGAAAAGATGGCCAGACTGGCCTCCTCACTCACGCAGGTTGAGTCAAAGCCTTAACAAATGTCATTATCCAGACCAGCCTGGAGGTGATTAGGTAGCGCGCTGCTTATGGCTCTGTGTTTAGCATGGGCCTGCTGCATCCATCCAGGCCAACTGCTGTGTGTGTGTTTGTGCATATGGGCCTGGGCTTGCTTGGGGCTGTGATCCGATGGGTCCTATAACACCAAATCAAACACAGAGGGAGACGCAGCCTGCCTATTTCTCTGTCATAGTGTGTGTGTGTGTGTGTGTGTGTGTTTGTGAGCAGGGGGGGTTAAGTAATAAACAAGGTCTCCATGGTGACAACAGATGCAGCTGCAGCAAAGAATGAAGTTGAGTGTCAGCATTAAGGACCCACTGTGTGCATGTTTGTGTGTGTGTGTGCGGGAAAAAAACACCAGCAGTAGGGGCCCAGTGAGAATCGTAAACACCAGCAGGCCATGACTTCCACAAATAGACCTTTTAGGAAAAAAAAAGAAGAGCTGGAGAAGAGGGAAAAAAAATGATTTCACACACAGCACAAAAAGAAAGACGTGTAGCAGAAGAATGCTCGGAATGTAATGAGTTTATAATCACATTTGGCAAAAATAGCTTATATTAAAGGGATAGTTTGTATTATTTGAAGTAAGACTATATGTGGTACCTATCAATAGTCAGTTCCTTATCTATAGATGCTGGTTGCCACACAGAGGAGTAACAGCATGGAAGCTAAGCAGTTTTCTGCTGTGGACAGGGTCAGAAGCACAAGGTATTTTAGGCACCTAAAGAGGTCCATCTCTAAAAATATCAGTATCAGGTTAATTGTACGCTATATTTAGAATATTTTCTGTATTTTACTTTGTCAGACTGCCTTTTCTGATGGGAAACCACCAAACTCCATAGCAAAATCAGTCATCGGTTTACAAAGAAACAAACAGATCAGGGCAGCAGTACAGCAGCAATTCCTGTGTTCTGCAAGGGAAAGTTACACTGTAAAGTTTTCAACAAAGTTTAACTGAAAAATCTAGGATCCCCTGTTGCCTTAAAAATGTGAGTTAACTGAACACTGGTTGAATACTTTATTTATATATATTTCCATTAAGTTAAGAAGAAAAGATAAGTTGATTCCACTACATTCCTGTATGATGCTGTACAGTGGACTGATTTTGCCTTTGGAGTTTCATTGGTTTGGGGGGATCGATATTTAGCCTCTATAGTGGCAATTTCCTATTGAAAAGACTGTCTGATGGCAAGGTAAAGTAGTGGACATTTTCTAAATACAGCATGTATTTAAACTGATATTGATTTTTTTTTAGATAACTAAAATATGTTTGGCTGCTGACCATGTCCACTGCAGTCCAATGCTTAGCTTCTGTACTGGTGCTGCTCTCTGCATTTCCTTGCTGGGGGTGTGCCGACTGGCATCTACTGCAGGTAATACACTGACTATCAATTAGCACCTCATACAATACCACATAAAACCTGAACTATCTCAAAAATGCTCAAACAAACAATCAAATGTATAAGTAACGCTGGGAAAATCAGCACATTTCTTTACACTAAGCTCTGGCATCCACGCCTGAGATGTCAAGTTCCTCACAGAAGCATGTCGTCCTCCCTCCCCCATAGCTAAAGCGCCAACAATCTATTCATCAGTCTTCATCATCTTTCATCATTATATGGTAATCCTCCCAGCTCACTCTGGGTCTGTCTTGACAGCCCCCTGCAGTGTCTCTTTCTAGTCCTGTTGTGTGGTGAGTGTGCCATCTTGATTCACACATCCTGTCAGTGGTTCATAATCCCTCCTTTATGGAGGCAGAATAGCGCACTGCTGTCTCACTTCAACGCCTAACTTCAAGGCCAGATATCCGCGCTGCAGCCTCGCGATGCGTTCTCATTGTCAGAGCACCTCTGCTGGCAGTCCACGCATCTCACCCCAGCGTGACCCCCCTCCCCTCCTGCCCAGGCTATTTTCCAATATTATTTATGCAGGGATGCTCTTTAGTCCTCTCTAAGCTGGGTTTTTCAAGGCTTTTCACTGAAAGGCTAAAAACATACAAATCCCCCCCAAAAACCCTCCGAAAAACCATATGGAGCACTATACCTTAATCAGAGCAGTCATTCTGTGTGTGTGTGTGTGTGTGTGTGTGTGTGTGTGTGTGTGTGTCTGTTTTGTGTGTGTGTGCGCGTGCGCTCACTAATATTAGAATAATCCCTGGTGATTATGGGAGTGGTTATTAGGATGAATATGGCAGCAGGGTTGGGTCGGGCCGAGCTGAGCTGAGCTGAGCCCAGGCTGTAGTGAGAAACAGATGTCAGTTGACCCACATCTGCCGAGCATGCTGGGACATCGGAGTGTCAGGTCACAGCTCTGATCACCTCAGGGACACTGTACATCTGGGGCCCGAAAGATCATTGGCTTTTTCTCTTGGTTCACAGTGTCCCCTGAAAGCTGTCTCTAGCCGTCTCTATGTTGCTGCTGCTGTCTCTCTCTACCTGTCTGTCTCTCTGTCATGCCCACATGCACACATACAAAGACACAAACATGTACACGCTTAGTACAAATACAAATATTTCTGGCATAAAGGACAAGTTTCAGACTCTGATCTCCAGATCAAAGGTTTTGGCCAGTCAGCCCTCTTGGATTGTGACCCAGACTGGTAAAGTCTGGGGATGCGTGAATATAAACAGTCACTGGTGCAACACTGTGGCTGAAATGAAGCGCTCGCAATAAACTGTTATGTTTATATATTATATGTACATCCTTGGCATCTTTGACCCTATCTCTCTTTCATGATGCAGCCAGGCAAAAACCACCATTCCTTTACTGGGCACCTAAGACCAGGGGCTGTATTATGGAAACTGAACTGAACAAGTTTGAAATGTACAAAACTTTGAGCAGAAGCAAAGATGGGCTCTTAACTTCAAGACAAATGAGTTAGAGGTGTTGGCAACATTTGTAGAGAAATCCTAAAGATGTTCTTTTTGGGAAATTTACAACAACATGGATGATAAAAGAAACAAAGCGGCCTAAGATCTACAATCTCTGCTGTATCTGACATCCATTGTGTAAAAGCCACAAAAGTGCAGGCATTAAGATTTAAAAAGTTAGCCGACAGCACAGTTAGCTACCATTAGCTTTTAACTACTGTCAGCTAACATTACCAATAACTACTGTTAGTTAATACTACTGATACTGTTAGCTAGCACTAAATATAGCCACGATTTGTTGACGCTACCATTTAGCTGCAGTTAGTTAGCACTATCATTACCTAATGTTAATGGAATTCTCTTTAAAGCAGATAAACCACATGTGATTATTGCAGCTAAATGCCCCTCACTGAGAGGAATATGCTGTCTAATTAGAATGTACATAGAGTAATGTAAACTCAGTACTCCACTCCAGCTTATCCCAAAGCTATTTTTTAACCTATGTATATAAAAAACTATAATGCATGACATGAAGCAGACAAATATTGTTGCTTGAGATGTCATGTAGAGTTGAAAACCAGCAGATCAGTACATGGGTATGTGCTAAAATTGGCAATTAAGTGCAGCTGTAGTGAAGCAGCAGGCACGGAGTCAAGCTGTGAGGGGCCTGTTAGAATTACACGGTTCTCTCCAGATGTTACAACTTCATATTTTGTGGTTTTATTGTGCCATTGTTTGTATTGATTGTCTTGTCTGTCTCATTTATTCCCACTTTTTCTTTTCTACATTCTGTAAAGAACTTTGTACACATTGTTTAGAAAAGTGTTACATAAATTAAATTTGTGAGGCTAATCTCTAAGGTATATACTGAAATCCAGCACATCAAGCCCGTTTCTTGAGTCGACAACAAAGCAGCATGGAGGAGGACCTTGGGGAAAAATTATCTGAGCAGATAAGACGGTACAGCACATATCCATACATCCCTCTGTATAAAACATGGATTAATACAGTTCAAAGTCCTTCATCAACTGCATTTTTCAAATGCAGGATTAGCTAAAATATACAGTACAGTTAACCTCAAATGTTGCCAGAGCCCTGCCACATCTTGTGAGCTTGTCAGGCATTGATCGATTTCTGAAATCCCATTTTTTATTCCCTCTTGCATGTGACTGGTATAAAGCTTGACCCCAACCACTTCACTGCCACTTTTGGTGTGGGGAAGTCTGAGAAAAACTTAAATGAGTTCATAATAAATAACCAAAAAGCCCCTTCATTTATTCAATGGGTCAGAGAGACAATGGCTTCTTAGAATTTAGAAAGGGTCTCACAAGAAGTTTTATAAAACTCATAAAACTATAAAAACTGTCTTTTGCTCAAATTAAGTCTCTTCTGAAGTAGTAGACGTACCCGGTGACCCATATGCATATGTATGTATGTATGCACATAACTTGGCTTTGACCTTGGTTGGGATGAAAAACAGGATGGGGGGGCTTTGAATAGGAGATTGTGTGTTGTTACCAGTTTTTTTCAAATGGAAAAATCAAAATTAAGTTTATAGAATAAATAAATAAGATTTACTTGTCCGAAGGCTTACAAAGGACTTATACAAATATATATACTTATAATGCCTTTGATGTATTTCATATTCCTTATTACAGCTTTCTTTTAATTGTTTTGTTAATGTAATTTTCTCCTATTGCACCCCAGCTGTCTGAATTTCCCATTTTCTTCAACTGCTCTCCTCATGTATTAAGATCTTTGAGTGTTTCCCTTTCTTAGACAATGTGTTCTCATCAGGAGCCACATCTTTTGGGGACCTATAAAGCCAACTGAGACACTGACTGCGATATTATGTTGTAAAAATGAACTATAAAAGTACTGCTCCCCTTCCTTATTCCCAAGAGAAAATATTTCAAGAAGTTTATTTTTTATAAATTTATTCTGACATATTTTATTCTCTGTCCAGGCACTGGCATTTTCTATGATCTGGTGGTTGCTGTAGTTGAATGGGTGAGTGTTGTATTACATTACATCACTGTAAAACATACAAGAAAGACTTTGTCTGCAGCCGTAGTGAAGGACAGAAACAACTCAAATGCATGTTGGAGGACTCCTGCAGTGGCTACCACTGACAAGAGAAAGGAGAGAAGCTGCACAGATTTCCTCATGGCCAAACCAAACATTGTGGCCTTAAGTTATGGTTGCATTTACTTGAAATGATGCGGTAGACCAACACTGAGAATCAGGGAGTGCTAATTGAAAACAGCTTTCTGGAGCTCCAGTGAAAACTGACTGTGGGATAGAGTCTCTTTTTCTATTGTGTTCTAATGTACTGGTTCCCTGGTCATTCCTCTGCGCTCCCAGGAGGCCTGAGGGGTTA
Organism: Lutjanus erythropterus; assembly: GCF_056507025.1. Taxonomy (NCBI): domain Eukaryota; kingdom Metazoa; phylum Chordata; class Actinopteri; order Lutjaniformes; family Lutjanidae; genus Lutjanus; species Lutjanus erythropterus. The sequence continues at coordinate 13,657,910 of NC_139334.1, forward strand.
CGGTCCTAGATAGCTGGAGGATGACTCATACGGGCCTTTCTGGCCGTCAAATAGCAAGTTCACACAGTGTCATATTGCCTACTAAGGAGAGGGACATCAAATATTTCATTTCCCAGGATAGATGGCTCCATCGTGGAGCCAGAATTGAAAAGTGAATAGCTGCAATTTTCACTGTCTGTTACAGAACGGTGTGAACTTCATGAGGTTACACAATCACCTGTTGGGTTTTGTTCTCCTGAATATATCAAGTTTAATGACATCAGCACACCTCTTAAAGGGACAGTTCACCCCAAAATCAAAAATTCACATTAGTGCTCATAACTGCAGTTCTGTATCTATTATAGTTTTGGTGTGAGTTGCAGAGTTTTTGAGATATTGGCCATAGAGATCTCTGCCTTCTCTTGAATGTTATGGAACAAGAAGGTACTCAGCTTATGGTGCTCAAATAGAAAATACAGTTGACAACAATGTCTCTTTACAGAAATCATGACCTGGTTACTGCAGGAGCTACTTTCTTTCTCAGGGGTGTAAATATAGAGAGTACAGGCAGTGCAGCAGCACTGGGGCCTGTAGATCAGCTAAAACTATAACTAAACGCTTTTGTAACTAAAGCATTTTTGTCATATACAGATATGCACTAATGATTGCTGGATAATATATATGTTGATGTTGTCAAATATCAAGTCTCTGTTTGATCATGGGACAACTTGGGCTGTCAGAGTGCTATCTGTGGTTCTAATAGATTTCTCTGTGACCTTTCTACATTGCTGTTGAGTTTTTCAAATGTATTTTTTAGTGCTTTGAGCACCAAGATCCAAGTACCATCTGATATCTACAAAACTCATCAACTCATACCAAAACAATCTAGATGGATGAATAGCACTACAGTTAAAATGAAAATAAGTATTTTTGATTTTGGCGTTAACTGTCCGTTTAAATAAATAATCAGCCTTTCTCTGATCTTTTCTGATTTCTCCATGTCTAATTTCTCTCGCCTGCCTGTCCACTGCATCTCCTCATCCCTCTCTTTCTCTCTTCAGCAGGATTAAGGTCCATCCTTGTCATCCCATAGGGCAGAGTGCTTTGATTGACAGCTGGGTTCAACATGTTGACACAGGTCCGTGCCCCCGTCATCATCGCTGATCGTCCCATGCTGGCCCTCAGAGTGACAGGCGCCTGCAGAGCCATTTACTCCTGGTGCAGCCGAAAAAAGCCCTCCTCGATCACTGGCTTTCACCGGCACCGCAGACGCACATCCTCCTTCCTTTCTCCTGCCTCCCCTCCCCTCTCTCACCTCTTCTTCATAACTTACTTACTTTCCTTTTAACACCTCTCCCCCTTTTGTTTTGACCAATTTTTTTCATTCCTTTTTAAAAATGTTTCATTTATTTGTCTTTATCCACCTTTCTACTCCTCCCTTCGACCTTCTCTAATCCTCTTTTCTCTCCTCTGATATCAACACTCTTGTATCTAGTAACAAGCTACTATTAATCTAAAGGAATGTGCCAGATCTTAATTAGGGTAATTACTGTGTTTGTTTTAACTTAACACTGATGACTCCACTCGAGCTACTATCTTTGAGCAGGCCATAACAGATGGGGTGCTTAGTACTCTTTTGGGAAGGCTGACAGGAGTCAGGATGCTGTATGATTTTTGAGCTTGATGTTTGTCAGCTTAATTTACCTGAAAAACTCTTTAGCAGGAATTCTTCCTAAACCTTTCCACATAGGAGGAGAAGCCTCTGAAGGCAACAGTAATATGCTGGAAATGAAACAGAAATTGTTGTGTTTGCACTGGCAAAAGGGCTGGTTTGTGGCCAGAATGAAGTGTCACATTTGGTTTGATTGATGTAGTGTGAACAAGCCTGTAAGCCAAACTAGTTGAGCTTTTATTCACTGCCCTCTTCAACACATAACATTGCCTGAAACTGGTCAAAATGTTTTGCATTTTTCACATGTCCAGCTACTTTTGAAATGTAGTAGGTTGCAGATTACTAGTTACCCTGTTGAAAATGTAATAAGTAATACTTTTGATTAATTTTTGATTACTTTCCATAAATGATTCATAAATGGAGGTGCGACTGTGCTGTTTTGATTTAGAGTAACCCTCTCAAACCTGCAAAAAGGCATTCCTGCATGGCAAAAACATGTAAAACAACAGAACAGAATGAATGTTTTATTCTACACATAAGCATTTTGATTAGTAACTTTAATTAACTACACGTTTTTTCTCAGTAACTTTAACTGATCACAAGTACATTTCTTAACTCTGTTATCATTTTCGGCTTTATTCATATTTCATCATTCATCCTTATTATTTCTAAAATAAATCAGCTTTAGGAAAGAGTTAATAAAGTGGTCTATTTATGCATGTATGTGTTCATAAGTTGTTCCAATCTTTTTGGCTTGTGACCCATTTGAATTAAGTAATGTCTTCATGTGACTCCCTGGTGGCACATCATTACCAGTTGGAAAAAGTTACAGCAGACCAAAGAGTGAAGGATATTAGGCTTGTGGGAGTTATCTAAGTTTCAAAATTAAAGAGCAAAATTACAGGAAAGTGTAAAAAATATACATGTCAGTGTTGGGGAGTAGTGAACTTTATGTAATTAAATTAGTAGTTTAACTGCATTTTGAAGTAGCTTACTGCTTATTCAACTACATTTGTATTTGCATAGTCATTCAAGTAGTTAAATAATTTTTTTGCCATTATTTATGTAATTGACCATCTCTTTGTGTAGCATAGTAGTAGTTGGGCCATAAAATTAAAGGAATTTATTGTATATTATTTTACCATTGCTTCTGTACTCTCTGGGAACCACTTTGACCAGAACCACCCCGTTATCCACACCCAGGCATCCGTTTGTTTGACAGCCACCACCACATACTCGACCTTTGTAGTGCATATGCAAAAGGGCGGGCGTTACTCACTGCTTACACAGCGACAGTGTCATCATGGATAATTTCTGTATGACCTGTGACCCAGTGCAATACAATTTAGAGGTATTTTTTGCTGCCATGTGACTTTTTTTTGTTTCATATTATTTTGTAATTTGGCAACACATGCACTTTATCAATTTGATGTTTTTTTTTAACTACTTTTTTGTAATTGTAATGTCCATTGACCAAACTAGATTTCTTCTTAGGGAAGCTTTGCTGTACAACTCCAGATTCTTCCAGTGTGAAGTGGCTTGTGAAACTATGCTTTAAAGTAGCTTCCCCATACCTGTATAACTTTATGTAGCAGTCATATATTTTTTCAGCTTCCCTGCTTTGGTAATGAACACATGACCTGAATCATGCAACCTGTTGTGGAGGTGCCGATCCCAAAGATGGGCACTGAACTATGGCTATTTCACAGGGCTACGGATACCATTTTTTCCCAGGAGGACAAAGTCCTGACCTGGGCTCTGATTGGTACTTGTTGCCTTTGTTGGTTTGGTTGGCTAGGTTTAGGCATGAGAAGTGATTGGTTAGGGTTCGAGAAGAATATCAGGGTAAGCCAATCACAGACAGAGAATGGGTCATTAGTATGGCCTCCTGGGAAAAAAAATCTAATATGTATCCCATTGTGAAACAACCATAGTTCAAAAATAAATATCAATATCAATCTGCACATTTTAGTGTGGCCTTTTATTGCGACTAGTCCAAGGCACACCTGTGCAATGCTGCTCATGTTGTTTAATCAGCACCTCTATATGTCACACCTGTCAGGTGGATGGATTACTTTAACAAAGAGAAGTGCTCACCAACATGGATTTTAAGCAAGTGTTTAAACAAATTTGCGACACAAATCATGTTTATATTTTTTGCTGAGTGTATATTATAAGTGCCAGAGTGTCTCTTCCTGTCTTGTCCTTCACTCTAAAATTCAGAAACTTCCCCTTGCTGCAGTGTACAGTCAACTGCAAACATTTCAAGTTGCTCAGAGTGTGCAGGCATTTCTGCTGTCTGTCTTGCAGGGGGCTGAAACATACAGGTTTATGTATATGCACTGAATTATGACAGTACACTTATGACCAAGTTACATGTTGTGTGTGTGTATGTGTGAGAGCGCAGAAGGACAGGAGGGCATCAGATGAGTACAGACTGTTTCCACCTGCCAGGTGCCTGGTCTCTAATCCCCCCTCTCTGTCTGATTAAACACACACACACACACACACAGGCCCAACAAGGTCATCTCTCTGTCAACCATACAATAGCGCTGTGTACCCATCTGGCCTACATCCTAAATACTTCCTCTTTAGAAAGCAAATAAAAAAGGGGAAGGGAGCTAACACTTGGTGCCTCAGAAACAGGTCACAACTAAGTTACTATTGTTCCAAGTTACAATGATAAATTTGCATTGTAATCACCACAATTTTATGCAGTTACCACATATTCTGTCCTCTCCCGAAACAGAGTTCACCTCAGTGACGGAGGACGCCTCACATAATACTTCCTTTGTCTCATATCAAAAACATCTTTTAAGAACGCTGTTGTGCGCCCATGCACTGCCAAAACCGCATAAATCCCCCCTCCACCTTTTTTACAATCATGATTTTTTTCCCTTTCTTTCTGTCTTTCTTTCTTGCTTGTTTTTACTTTGGCTTCATTGGACAGCCTCCCCCCGTGGTGAGTCATCATTCTAACAATATTTTATGCTGGGAGTACTAGAGCTTTGATATCTGGTGGATAAGAAAGCTTTTGTAGAGACAGTGACACCCATCCTCCTCCTTCTCCTCCTCCGTCTCCTCCCACTCCTCTGCTCTTCCTTCCCCTGGGGAGGTTTGGCTTCTTCTGCCCCCTCCGATGGCTTTTATGTCTGACGAGGTTCTGTGCTGTCGAGGTGAGGACGAGGTCAAACACGACTTCAAACGCGGCGCTGAGGAACACCACATTGTAAATGAATAAAGATTAATGCAATAATGTTTGTGTACGCTTGAACGAGTGCCTGAACACTGTGGTTTTTGTCTTCAATTTGTTATAAATCCTCGTGGATTTGATCCTGTTAGTAAGATGCTGACAGTAAATGCCTCCACACTGTAACATAATACAAGTTGATGTATTACAGTACCATGTGTGCTAGAATAGGTCTATGCACTTTGTTTTATTTACTGTAGTATCGTTGGATATCTTTACCATAAATCCTGGATACTGTGTGTTTGGTTTGATCTACATTATGATAGTGTAGGAATTCCATGGTGGTGCCATGCTGTCTGTACCGTCTCCTCTCCTCACCTGTTGAGGCTGTGATTAGATACTGTCAGCCTTCAGGCCATAGCTATCACATACAGGTAGAGCACAGTCAAGCTATAGCTTTCCCTCGGTCTGTGGAACGGGAGGGGAGACTGGTGAACTCCAGAAACTGCAGACAGTGCTGAAAGTTTGTGTCACACTAATGAGCAATCTGTCAACAAGTGTGCGCTACAGGGAACTTGGGAAAAAAGAAAAAAAGAAAAAATGTAGATTATATGGCGGAAGTCCTTGTATGATCCACATCCCAACCACACACACACACACACACACACACACACACACAGAATGATGCAAAATGATATGATGATTCTCTGCCTCACAATTTTTTAAAGTTGCAGTGTGCAGGCTACATAGTGGCAGTGATTTAGAGGAATGGTTCAGCCTTACTTGGCTGTGCTGATTAGTCAATATATATCTATAATCATACCACTCATGTCTATGTGTTATGTATGGAGCTGAAGCCAAGGAAAATTAAGTTTTCTGGTTTCCTTGGCTGAAACCAGGAAGTGATTAGCCTAGCTTAGCACAAGACTGGAAACAGGGGGAAACAGCTAGCCTAGCTCTCTCCAGTTTCAAAAATAAGTCTATCAACACCTCTAATTAAGATGTTGTGTTTTATTTGTGTTGGCTGTACACAATCAGAAACATAAAGACGGCAATTTGGGGTTTTATCTTTTAAACGAAGTACAGCATATCCATCCACTCTACATTTCTGTGCAGAATATCTCTGGCTAAAATGCTGTTGCGTGGCAAACTGACAGACACAACAACATTTCAGAGAGTGACTGCGTGCCTTGACTGTCTCTAATTTTATTTTTGTAAGATAGCCAATGCTAAGTAATTGCCAAAATTGTTGCTAGTAAGGTTCCTTTGCCAGCCTATATTTATTTCTTTGGTTACCCAATCGCTGGCCCTTTATTATCTCTTATTTGCAGTTGTTTTTGTCAGATTATTGTTTTGTTCTCTTGTTTGTTTATTTTAGTTTACTAATACTTTTATTGCAATCTAAACAATAAATTCTGTTCACACCAAAGGACACTTCACCCCAAAAGTAGGTGCGTGGTGATGTAGTTGGTGTGTGTAATTTGGTAGATTTAACAAACTCCCACATGAAATTTTAAGTGTGCCATCTAGTTCCATTATATTAAAGAGAGGGCAGACATCTCTACAGCCAATTTCTCCAAAACTTGACAACTCACACCAAAACAATCTAAATGGATAAAAAGCACTACAGGTACAAGAAAAAATAATGTATTTTTAATTTGGAGATGAACTGTCCCTTTAACAACATGGCCCACTCACTTCTCATTAGCTTTTTTTTTTTTGAAAAAGAGAAAAGCTAGTGGACTGATATCCTCAGTTACATTGGTGCACTGTTACTTCCCCTTACCAGTGCTGGATTGTAACCAGTATTTACCGAAGTTAGCTTGGCATTAGTCATCATCAGATATTATTTAAATATTTGTTTCCCCCTTAAAAACTGTTGTTGTAAATTCGGAAAATTGATCCACGTTCCTTAGCGTTCAAACATATCCAACAATGTAGCTTTACCCAGTCTATTTGCCCCTAAATATATGTAAAGAGGAATTAAAATATGTACCTCAATATCAAACTAACTTCGTCTTGCCAGAAAAAAACCTAGCTGCCATGTGTTTCTCTAATGTTAAACCGGAGGCGTCTACAGCAGTTGGATTTAAGAAGAAACACGTGTTTTTGCTTTGTTTATATTTTTTTTCGTAAAACGTTTTTCTCCTCTGAAACTTGATGGTATCATACGGAGGAAACCGTCGATCTGGCATCCTGACATCTTAAGCAATTACCAGCCACCATTATGGACACTGGAAACGAAGGTAAGGTATGTTACCTGTATATGTTTACTAATACTGTTGATATGATATAAGTTAGCTAAAGTAAAAGTTATTCCACACAACTTTTAGAGTGTGCTCTTGAGTGCTGTCATTGTGAGATGGTTTTAGGTTAGCTTCTTCAAATTTTGTTTTTAGTAAAAGACCATTCTGGCAGGCTTCATCCCCAAGACTGTGATCTGATTAGCTACCTAGCTAACTAGCTAACACTAGCTAGAGCTATTTAATAAAATCACGTGTCAACTAACGACATTTCTTTTAACTAACTACTGTTTCAACTCAGTATTTTTCTTCCATAGAAAGTCATGGTTATCATCCAGGATATTAGCATGTTAATTCAATACTTCGTAAGCACGCAAATAGTACTGTTTTTACTTGTATGCAGACTGCAAAATTTACTTTTTTGCCCACCAGCCAATACCCAAACACTCAATAGACAGACCATTAGACTGTTTCTTTCTTTCTGTTTTTTGGCTATTTTGAGTGAAGCAAATCTACCAGTCCCTTGCACATGTTACCTACATTAGGCATTTGCTAATTTTGGACGTAGGGCTTTTAAACAGTATCTTGATATTTGCAGGCCATTGGACATATAAAATATCTTGATATAGACATTTTCTCTAGAGTACCTGAATAGCAGTATTGCAGTGATAACGTAGGGATGACTCTTTGTGTTTTGCAAAATATTAACACAATGAGATTTTCGTTAGATAATCATCAGCAATGTGTATATAATGACAAAGTCAAAGCAAATACTATAACAGTTAAAACAGTCTGGTAGGTCCAGAAAATGACTGTATGCAGTCTTCAAAACCAGGAAAAGACAACACTTATGCCATATCATATCCAAAATCTAATCATATCTAGTCTCATGTCACAATATAAATATTGCATCAATATTTTTCCCAGCCCTACCTGCTTATACAGTTTATGAGATTATCTATTTGATGCATGCCTCCCCCCAGTACAATGTAGATGAATGGAACTCAGTTTGTCCTGCTTGGAGCGTTGCAAAATTACTTTTTAAAAATTCAACAGGAACTTTACAGAAAAAGTATCCCCATCACTTAATATAATACACAGGTCATAATGTCACCAGTTTTTACAGTGTCTGTTTCTGCTGTAGAAAGTAGCTCATTCCATTCACCTCTAATGTACTGGGATGTAGGCACAAATCTCACTGTTATCTCAGAGCCTCAGCACATAAATCATCTGGATGGCTACATACCACTGGGGATAAGTGAGAAAATATGTGTTTTTTCAATTTGGGTGAATCAACCCTTTAAATATAATCGCTTTTAGCCTGAAGGTACCATAAAGCAGCTATATATCATTGACCTTGCAATCTCTCACACAAGATGGTTCCTGATTGTGCACTGAAGGGGCCCATCTTGCGAGCAGGGAGGCTGACAAAGTAGGCTTGACCCTGGGCTGAGGCTTGTTGTGGCGCTTCGTCTCTGGAGGGCTTGTCTGGAGGTTGGCTGTGCTCTGTCTGGGTCTGCGCTGCTCTCTAATCACCCTGACACTGCACTTACAGGGCTGACAGCTATGGCGCCAGAGAAAGGGAGGGAGAGATTGTACACGTGACAAGGCCCACCTTGGCTCTCCACTTGTTCCCTCTCAAGATAATCACTTTCTATTGATTTTCTTGGAGCACACTGATCCCTGTTACCTTTCAACCTCTCTGATGCTGCTTGTCACAATATCTAAGGGCCACAGCATACAGACCTGTTACCTATTGCTTTCCCTGATTCCACTTAATAATTGATAATGTATGCCAGTGGGAGAGTAGTGAAACCTTAATTTTTGTGGCGTGATCAATAATGTACATAATTGTGAGTGCAAATTTTATCTTTCCCCTTTTGAAAATAAGCAGGGCTATTATTGAGGTTAGGGGATGGGTGGTGGGCACTTATTGATTAGACCTGCACTCATTTTTTGATTAGCGGTCAAAATACTCTAATTCCCGCTTCTGAAATGTGAATATTTTATGCTTTCTTTAGTCCTGCATTAGGGCTGGCAAATATATCAATATTATATTGATAATGTAATACGAGACTAGGTATTGAAATAATTGAAATTGAAATAAGCTTTCCGTTTCAAGAATCAAATGAAAAAGCAGAATTGGCGATTCTCTCAGTATTTGTTTTTCTCACCACCTTCGCCTTCTTGCAGCATCCTGTGCTGGTCTGGAAAAAAAAAAAAAAGACGAGACATACTTTGGAGACAACACAGCATAGCTTACCAGCTGGTATATCCACCTTACTGATGATTACTGTAAAACATTTTATTGTGTTAAATATTGCAATATTGTTTCAATACCGATAGTTAGGTATTTGGTCAAAAATATTATTTCTAAAATAATTATTTATTTTCCTTGCTGATTAGTCTGTTAATTATTTTCTCAATTAATTGATCAGTTGTTTGGTCCAAAGAATGTCAGATAATGGTTATTCCAAGGAGGTGTCCTCAGATGTTTTATTCAAATATATTCATTTACTGTCATGGAGGAGTCAAGAAACCAGAAAATATTCTACAGCTGCAACGATTAATCAATTATTAAATTGATTGCCAGCTAGTTTGATCAATCGATTTGGGTAAATTTTTAAAGAAAAAAGGTAAAATTCTATGACTTCAGCTTCTTAAATGTCAATATTTCCTGGTTTCTATATTCACTCATGACAGTAAACTGAATATCTTTGGGTTGTGGGCAAAACATGACTTTTGAGGACATCACTCTGGGGTTTGGGTCCATTTCATGGACAAAACAACAAATCTATTTATCGAGAAGATGATCAACAGATTATTCAACAACGAAAACAATCTCAGTTTAAGTGTACACTATGTTTAGAATATACAGTATTTTCACCACTTCACCCTGCTGTCAGACAGCCTCTCTGACAGGAGATACACCAAAAATTGCTCTCTGCAAAGTGACCTTTCACCCTCTCTGAATCCGCTTTTCAAAACAACCAAGGGCCACAGCATATAGACCTGTTACCTATTACCTTCCCTGATCCCACTTAATAATTGATAGTGTATACCAGTGAGAGCTGCTGCAGGCCTTCATTTTTTGCGCTGTGATCAATAATGAAACTTGATCTTAAGTGCAAATTTTATCTATCCCTTTTGAAACTAATCAGGGCTATTATTGAGGTTAGAGGGAGGAGGGTGGGGGGTGTGTGGTGAAACATAAACCCAAACTCTGTGTGCAAGTATGTGTGTGTGCAGTCGATGCTTCATTCCTTTACAGCTCGTATCAGTGAGCTGAGGCGTCACAGCCGGCGCCCTCTGCTACTTACCTAATTAGCTCTAGGAGCCCCTGCATTATTAACAGACCCCCTAAATCATTCAGAGGGGCCCTAATGTGTGTGTGTGTGTGTGTGTGCGCGAGGGTACACACAGAGGGGGTACAGAGGATCACTGCGATAATGTCCCTCCCTATTCACGACATGTCAGACGTAATTATTCACCCTGGGAAGACACGGGTCCAGAACACTGGTAATGGCAGTCTTCTTATCCCCTCCTCCTGTGTCTCCTCCTCCTCCTCCTCCTCTCCCTTCCCCCCTCTCCCACTGCTTTTATGACTGACAAGGTGCTAGATGGCTCAGACACACACTATACATAGACAAATAGTGGAGGACAGTGGGTATTGTTAGACAAGAATGTTCATGTTGCAAAGGTCATGTGTTAATGCGAGGAATAGACAGATAATGTTTATTTTATTGTGTACATGGATCTCATTAACGTGAGCAGCTATGTCATTTGTGGGCCTCATTTGGTTATATTACACGTAATGTACTAATCATTTTAGAGGAATATTACTGTGATAATGGCGTGAGTGTGTCATGTAGCTACTTTAACCACTGGATGACTCACAATTCGTGCAACAGAAGTGCTTGATGAATATATAATAATTTCAGAGGCAAAATGCAGCTGAATCATGTTCAGCAGAGTGTGGTTGTTTTCTCTAGGTTTAGCAGCTGGAAGTGGTTTGGTCCTTTTGTCAGCAGAGTCAGCAAGACACAAATGAAAAGTCAATATACATCACTTCCTCCCTCTCAGCCAATAGCTGCCGTGTAGGGGGGGTGATATTGTTCTGTATGAGATAATATTTGGCTAGGCTGGTGACCAGGAGCTCTTGCCCTGGTAATTCCACATGTGTTTACAGGAATGTGACTGTTTCCTGAAGCTCTGCAGTAGCACTGGTATGTGGGTTGAATTCCAAAACATTGCTCCCCTTCTTTTGCGGCGTAGTTCACTCTCCCACATAGAATTTGTAGAGTTTTATGGATGAGGTTTTGTGGAGAGAGACTGGTAGAGGATGACTTTCAATTCTGTAAAAATATTTGTTATGAATTTTTAACAGCAGAGACAGCTCTCACATGTAATGCTTATAATTTCTAGTAGTATCAGAGGTTGCATGTGAAATTCTGTCACATTTTATTAAATAATGTCAAGGTGTTGCTTGTGTGACTCGCAGAACAATTTATGCAATTTTTTTGGTTTATGTTAGTGGAAAAAAAACAAGATGTACTGCAATGTCAATTTAGTGTAAAAGATGGACGCAATGCAAGCAAGTGCACTGTCTGCAGTGGGCATTACTCTGACACTTCGTACAAAGAATTTAAAGAGGGATATGAGAAAGAAGATGCTCTTCCTCCTGCAGCTTTACTTGTACCCAACAGTGTTAGCATGGATGATCATGGTTGTATGATGGTGCGTGTATTTTTGCTTTTATGTATATGATGAACAGCTGCTTGAAAGTGATAGTTTGGATTATTTGATGTGGGGTTGTATGAAGTACAATAGTCAGTGTATTACCAAAAGTAGATGACTGTCGACATTCTCCCAGTTTGGGTAACCAGAGAAGAGTACCAGCATGAAAGATAAGCAATATACTGGTATGTACAAGGTCAACAAACAACAAAACACCTTTTAGCCTCTTCAGTATAAAAATCATTATCAGTTTAAGTGTATGCTATATTTAGGATATTTTCACTGCTTTACTTTGCTGCCCTTTTCTGATGGGAAACCATCATTACATTAGCCAGATACTGCTCCCTCTCCATCAGTCAGACTCCTTTATGAAAATAATTTTACCTCCCAGAACTCAGGAGTTGGTTGTCTACCGCTGTTTCGATCTTTTGGTTTGTTTGTGTTATTGTGTGACTTTTGTGAATTCAGACTATATTTACTGTTGGAAAAGGCTGTCTGGCAGCAAGGTAAAGTTGGCAAAAAATATTCCAAATATAGTGTACACTTAATTGATTATTGATTTGTTTTTAGGTTTAAGGTGTCAACTGCGTAGATTGGAGAAGTGGAAATTCAGACTATCCCTTTAACAGCCTTGCAGCATTTACCATTAATTTAATAGCATATAACAGGGCACATATGAATAGAAAGTTGATTCTAGTGATGGTAAACCAGACAAACTTGGCACAGTAACATTAACGCTAAAGGTCCATAATTGCATATTGTGTAAACAAAGGTGTTACATTAAAGCAGTGGACTTGCGCAACAATAGGATGCTCTGATGTATAACACTTCCAAATTCTGGCAACAGAGGGCTTTAGTGGTGTTAGTGGATGTGTTTGAAAGGTCACAATTTGTTAAAAAAAAACACTCATGTGTTGCTTGTGTTAATGACGAAAACAATTTATTTTGTTAATGCCAATTAATATACTGTACGTGTGAAAAGGGCTATAAGCTTTTGGCAAACAAGCATTTTAGAGCAGCAGCACTGTTCTTCAGAAATGTTTCTGCATAACCCCGGCTCGATTTTCAGATGGGTGTGAGTTTAAGTAAATTACAGGCTTTTTACTGCAGTTGCAGGATTGGAAAAATTATGGTAGGAAAACTGTAATGGGAAAAAGAATTAGACAAGATAAAAGTCTCAAGATGTCGAGAGGGTGAGAGTGAGAGGAACACTACTTTACGTCGTTAATCTGGTCTGACCCTCCCCCCTCTGTTTCAATTAAGAAAATTACTTTTTAGTTCAATTAACAATAATTCACGGTTAACTGAATAAAGTTTATTACACAATCAAGGCGACAACAGAGTGAGAGGGACACACACTTACACTCATGAGTACGCACACACACACAGGCCCTCCTCGCTGTAGCAGGTGTCAGGGCCCCTGATCTGTTGACCCACGCAGGCTTTGGGAGGCAGGATGCTGGTGGTGAGGCCATGATGCTGGAGGTCGGGGGAGGACGATGTTGTTAAGGGATGTTAGGGAGAAATGTGTCATCACACTCTTAGATGGAGAGGCCCCTCTATCCTCTATCCCTGGCCTCAGGCAGCAGCTTGCATCACAGCGATTAGCTCCCAAACACAGACAATAACACTAGCAGCCACATTGTCATAATCGCCATTATCCCCCCCCCTCCAAACCACCACCATCACCACAAAACGTGGCAGGGACTCATTTCTGGAAGCTTCCGCCCTCTTTTTATGCAACTACAGATGAGCTGTAAACATTTAGTAAAATGAAACAGCATGGCGTATAAATTGTACATTTACATACCGACAATAAGGTGTTCTTTGCTTCAGCCGTGGTTCATCCTCCTTTGTTCCATTCCTCCCCCTCTCTTCCCCTTCTCCCCCCCAAAATGATTTACTCTGCTACAATTATTGGGTAATCTCCACTGTCATTACTCTTAACATCTGCTCTGTCACAATGCTAAGGGCTTTTGGCTGTGCTCTGCGACAGTTATTCTATGTGCTTACAGTCCTGTGATGCAGGCAGACAATCCTCCCCCCTCATCCACTGCCCTCTCTCTCTCTGTACGTGCTATCTGCATTAGAGAGATGAAATGGCTTTTATATGAGTGGGAGCAGTATGTAGGGATGATTTGCTTGTGCTGGTGTGTGTGAGAGATAGAGAAAAGAATCTGATTGGAGAAGTAGGCTGAGTTGTAGCTGACAATGCTGCTGATGTGTCCAGAGGTCAAAGGTCAGTTTATAATCTAGAGTCAAAAGTCAAACAACAGCTGAGGGAAACCATGAAATATCACATCCAGAGCTACAGTGATTTGTTAATTAATTGATTAGTTGTTGCCTACTGAATTGTTATTTTTTAGTGGTGGTGGTGGTGGTGGGGGGGGGGGCAATGATGAGGGGAGAAACATGTGAGTTCATACTAAGTTCAATAAATATGATTTATATAGGAAAATAAACAAACAAGAGTTTACTGATGCTATTATACTGACCTTTATTTCACTAAAATTCAACTTGATTTTTTTTTTAATTAGTTGCTTCCCTTGATGTCGTTAATGATTGATAATAATTGTGGGCTGGGGGGCATGAACTTAGAGGTAGTATTTCAAAACAATGACTTTTTAATCCCAAAATAATGACAAACTTTCATATGATTATTAAATGACTATCTTGAGAGTTTCTCATTATTTTAAGATACTAACTAATTACATATTTCATGCTATTTACTGTTACGTCATTACATAGACTAACCTCTGATTGATTTCCACTGTCCCTATGCTTAAGCAAAAAAATTATAAAAATAAACTCAAACTTAACACTTACGTTAAATTCATGACATTATTTCTGCAGACTTAAAATCATTGTTTTATTTGATGGCTTCGCTGCTCTGGCATTTGGCCTTTGTGCTCTCAAAAAACTGAAAACACTAAAGGCAAAGTGGCTTGGCCCTAAAATAATGAATTTCCAGGGAGGGCTGGGCAATATATCAACATTATATTTTATCATGATATGAGACTAGATATTGTAGTAGATTTTGGATATGATTATATTGAGTTATGGCATATGTGTTGTCCTTACCTGGTTTTAAAGGCTACATTACAGTAAAGTGATGTCATTTTCTGAACTTACTGGACTGTTCTAGCTGTTCTGTTATTTGTCTTTACCCCACCGATCATTATATCCACTTTACTGGTGAATATGTGTCAAAAATATCTTTGTGTTAACATTTTGTGAAAACACCAATAGTCATCAATTCAGTATTGTTGCCGTAGAGATCTTTGGTCAAAAATATTGTGATATTTACTCATTTTATCACCTCAGCTGCTTCCACCCCTTGTAGCACACAACATGTCACAACCTGCACGATCAATAATTATCAATATCAACTGATGTGAAACTTCACTATTGTGATATCAGCCGTATTGTCCAGACCTAGTTCCATGCCTGGTCTACAAAATCTCACAAAATTGCGAAATAAAAATAAGACATTTAATAAGCTGGAACCAGCAAATGTTTTACATATGTGCTCAATAACTTAACTAATCAACCGATTATCAAAATAGTTGGCAATTCATTTTCTTTTGATTGACTAATCGATTATTGGACAAATCGTTGCAGCTCTAGTTGCAGCCCTGATCATATCTTATAGAGAAGGCAAAACAATTGATATTATGTTTTCCATCTGAAACTGACAGAACTACCACCCACCATCTTGATTTTCCTCTTATGCATACACCCATTCTCTCGTGTTTCTGTCTGTCTGTCTCTCTGAATGAATAACAAGCAACCGCCCGGCAGACAGGCAGTTAAGCAGGCTAACCTTTAGCGAGCAGGGAGAGGAACATTCAGAGATTTCCATCAGATTACCCTCTCCAGTTTCCATTGTGTGTGTTGGCCCCCTCCGTGGTATTTCTCCCCCCCTCACGCAGCAAATTGGAACCATTTGGTATTCAGATAACGGCAAACAGCTCAGATCTGCTGGAACAATAAGCAGTTTCTAACCAATCGCCCACCTGGACTGAGCTGCGCTAAGACCGTCTTGATAGTCGTCAGTTCTTTCAGCACCACTCAATTGCCTAGTGTGGGTTTCTTTCTTTTTTTTTTTTTTTTAACGACAGCTAGCGTTTCTAAAGCCTCCCTTCTGATTCTAGTTTTACCTCCCTCTCCCCTTGCTGCTGATTGACCTTCAGCTTCTTCACAAATCAGATATCACTCAGGAGTGCTATACAAGATGAATGCGGTCTAGTGGATGTCACAACCTGGCAACTTTCTGTCTGTAATAGTTCTCAATGCTCTGAGGCAGTTATCTGTGAGTGTACATTTGTGTGTAAACTTTATACGCTTCACCCCAGTGAGAGCACTGTAATGACATGGGTCCAATCCTGTGTGATTGAGATGGATGACCTGTTTTATTATCTGTGTTTTGTATGTATGTGCATGTGTGCATATACTCCCAGAGTGCTGAGGGAACACATTGTGACCCTAGTTGTATTTGGCCACCAGAGGCCATGCTGGCAAAGGCTGAAATGATGATTAAGGACAGGGGGGCTGGATGGGAAAATGTGGATTAATGAACCTCAGATAGAATTAATAGCCATGACATCCCACAACAGCGGAGCTGCTAAATGAGAATATGTCGTGGGTCCACCAGAGTCTCAACGCTTGTTTCGCTTTCAAGGTGATGGTAGGAGCAAAAGAAGGAAAAGTTGCATCTCTCAGCTGACTTACCTAACTTGTTCACACTTGACAACACAGAAAATAAAAACAGTGTTTCTCACAGGCAGAAAATTGTGTTATAGTGATCTCAGTCAAGTGTCCCTAGGAATTACACTCGTAATAGATCGTTCTGCAGAGCTGATGCAGGAAGCAGTGCGCCTTTAGCAAATCAAAAAGTAAGGTTGTGGTGATTGGGCTGGGGGATGGGTACCGACTATCAAATTTATGACAGACAAGTAATGCTAGGTCTTCTTTTATCTACATATTTTCATAACCTTAAAGTATTTCCTGTTCCTGTTCCTGCAGTGGGACATTAGACAGTGAGGCATTAATCTTATGTGATAGGGAGCGAAAGGCACTTTTTATTTACAACCACTAGTGCAGCACAGAACGCCAATGAAGATGCACTGTTTTTCAAGAAGATTTAATTTTTTAAAATTAAGGCTGACCTGAATGCTTTGAAGCTTCTTCTGTTGCCATGAAAGCCAACATCCAAATTTTTTAAAAGAGGAAGGAGACGTTATGTTGGCTGCACCAAAAAAAGACAAAATATTAATAAAATGTGGCATCTAATTAAACTCTGTGGTGTTTAATTGGTTGCAAAACCTGCAGACATAAAAACAGGTGAGTACATGTGATACAAAGGCACAAAGCAGTAAAACAGAAAAGCATACCTGCAGCAAAATATTTCTGCTCTGCGTGCACAAATGCGGTCCCATGAGCACGAGCATGACCCTCCTTAGTCCTTACATGTTTGCAACTGCTCAACAATAATAAAATATATGAGTGACTAATGACCGCAAGTGTGGTATTGTTTCGTTTTGTTGAGATATCCTGACTTTTAGTCCATTGTATGAGTCAAAATCCAAAAGGTCCCATAATGCTCCACTCAACAGCCACTTGACATCATCATTGTTATTCTTTCAGACTTTGGAAAACTTTTGAAAAGATGCTTTCACAGGCTGAGTAGTACTAACCATAACGAGGAACTTCATATGTAAAATGGGTGGAGTGCCCCTTGAATCATACTTTAGTTGCCATGATACGGTACTTTGATTAACAAGCACTTGCAAGCGTGTAGGAAGGGTTGAGCTCTCACTCATCACAACCCTGTGCTCACGGGACCACATTTGTGCATGGGGAGCAAAAATTCTCACTTGCGAGGATGATTGTCTGCTCGTGGATGCTCCTCTGTGCTTGCATCACGTGCACACAACTGGCTTTTATGGGTTTTGAGACTAATTAAACACCATAGTTGAGCTCCATTTCTTGCTCTTTATTTTTTTAGGTGCAGCTAATGCAATTTCTCTTTCCTCTCTTTCCAAAAAAAGACTGGTTGCATGTGCAATATTCAGGTACTCTTAGCATCTTACACAACGGCCACAAAACGGTATTATGTGCATGAGCTAACTTCCAATTACAGAAGTCATCTTTCCAATCTATTCTCTTTTCCAATTTCTGTACAAAAGCACATTAATAAACCACTCAAGTAGATGTTTGAAAAACATTTCACTATACATTTTCACATCTTTTGAGTGGGAAGAGTAAGTACAAATGCAGCTTAAACCACTTACTTAGTGTGGACACATGTATTCTTTATATGGAATAGATTCCATATAAAGAAAAACATTGCAGAAATATTGTTCCTGCTTAGCTGCAACATGTTTGTCTCTCAGAACCTCAGATGTTTGTAGTAGCAGCTGCAGAGACTACAGATCCAACCCCCTGAAGTTTTAGTTGGGCTGTTTTAGGATAACAGTTGCTGGACCGACTTGTCTTCTCTTTGATTTCACCACCTGGTTCGTTGTTCAGTTGGTGGTCTTTCACTTCTACCTCCTGCGGGCTACAAACATCCCAGCTCATGTGTGCGCTCACATGCACACACACCTGGACAACTTATTAGCATGTTAAGTCAGGAACCGGAGAATGGTTTAGCTCCAGGTGGTGATCAGTCATTAATGCCTGATCAGTTCTGCAGGTAAATGTTTACCTCAGACTTGTTAGACATTACTGGAGCCTGCAGCTATGATCATTAAAGCTTCACTCCAAGTATTTGCAACAGTTTGTAACTATTTGTAACTGTGTTGGCATGTGTTAACGACTAACTTGTTTCTTTAAGAACTGGAAAAAGTGCAAACAAAAAAAAAGCAAGTGCTGATGTGTTTAAGGTAAACATAAAGGTGGGTCATTTGGATATTTACGAAGGTCTAGCTGTTTTTGGGGAAAAAGGTGTCAATGAATAAAAGTCTTGGAAACTACTGCAGATTAGGCTTATAACTACGTGACTTTTCATTGATTAATCTGTCAATCATTTTCTCAATTAATTGATTAGTTGTTTGGGCCATAAGAAACAACTAGTTAAAGATATTACTAGGGCTGCAACTAACATTGTTTGCTCTATAAAACGGCAGAAAGTGGGGAAAAATGTTTATATTTTTTCCAATCCTGTTTCATTCATCGATTATTTAAGTAGTTGGCGATTAAGTTAATAATCGTTTAATTCATTCATTGTCCCTAGAATGTGGTTATTTATATAAGTAAGATGATAAAAATAATGCAGACTTAAGATAGCCACTGCACTTACTCAGCTTACAATAAAAAATAAATAAAAAAAATAGGACAGTGGCTCCAAAATCAGATGAATGAAACAAGAAAATACTCACATCTGAGAATGTGAAATTGAGAATTTGTATTTTTTCCACAAAAAAACAAACAAACAAAACAAAACAAAAATGATAAATTATCAAAATAGTAATTTCATTGTTGCCAACTAATTGATTTCTTGATTAATTGTTGCAGCTCTTCTCCAGATTTTGGTTTAGTAACAGGTTGCATAATAAGACACCACATAGTTTAGTGGAAGAGAGTGAGTTAGAGAAAACACAAAGGGGAAAGGTGTCTGGCAGTTCATGGAGTTCACTCCAGAGCATCTTGCTTTCTATGAAAACATGACAGTGTGCTTTGTGTAAAGTCTAAAGTAAGACTGCAGGGAGTGAGAAGGAAAGTCAAAGAAATGCATAATAATCCACTAACCTACTGTGCTTTATTCTGATACAGAAGATCCTGTCAAACCTGGACTAACTAGCTGCTCAGCCACCACCAACCCACACAGTGTCCTGCAGTAAAGGTACATGAAAGTTTTATTGAAACCTGCTAAAATAAATCCACATTTAGTAAAATTCATA
The DNA here is from genome assembly GCF_056507025.1 of Lutjanus erythropterus. Taxonomy (NCBI): domain Eukaryota; kingdom Metazoa; phylum Chordata; class Actinopteri; order Lutjaniformes; family Lutjanidae; genus Lutjanus; species Lutjanus erythropterus. Next base: position 13,677,635 of record NC_139334.1, read on the forward strand.
ATGTCTCTGACATGAACTCTATGATTATAGGTGCTAACAAAAGACTTAAATCATCCTTTCTCTGCTGAAATATTGGTGATGACAGGTAGGTGTCATTTAGTTTCCCTCCTCTCCTAATCCCTATAATGACATTTTCTCATTCTCTGTTTTTTTTTTTTTTAAAGTGGGGTTGAACTCTTAAGAATGATCCCTCATTACGCCACAGCACTGCTCCCTTCTTAAGTATCTAAAGCTGTGACTGGGGTAAAGAGGGGGCAGGGGACAAAACTATGGGAATGAGTGTAACAAGAGAGAACATAGTAGACTGAAAGGGAAACTGAGATAGCGAGCATTGACAGGATTGAGCTCCCAGGTGGGGTGTCACCCTCAGGGGAGGCAACAGTTGCTGACAAAGCTGTGAATGTGTGTGTGTCACATGAGAAGGTCTTGGCATGTTCTCTCTTCATGAATGAAGACTATTTGGTTATTGCTCATTAGGGGCCAGTTTAGGTCTGGGATGATGACAACTTGACATGTTGAAGTATCCCAGGGATTCAAGCTGTGGTCATTGTTGCAGAAATATTGTGCAAGTCAGAATAAAAAGTATTGGTGTAGAAAATAAAGAGCTTTAGTTATGAACCAATAGGATTAGGATACCATTCCCATTTGAACCGGTACCTGTGCCTGGAATTTGGTACTGGACCCAACAGAACTTTTTGTGGTACTTTACAAAAATATACTTACAGGCCGAATGTCTCAATTTTGACATTGTTAGTTATTTAGAACATTTTGTTATTTAGAACATTTTACACGTCACACAAAATAAAATCCTTCCTCATTGCCTGTCAGTCTATCACCAGGGCATGCTGTCATGCGTGTCTTAGAGGAAGCACATGTGATGTCCTTCCTCTTATGCTGTTGTTGTAATACTGCAGTGCTTGCATACTATATTATTTCCCTGTAAATAGTAAGCAATTCATGTGCTTTTGGTTCCAGACATACTAATAAATCTCACACATTTTTTGTGTAATAAATATGGAGTCAGCTAACATGGATAATCAAGCTAGCATTTTTGTTGATGTTGCTCTAAGAAAATAGGGTTAAATAAAACTAAACTGGCTATTGGCAAAATAGGTTTTCCTCCCATTGTTTATATGACACTGATTATCGATTGATTGATTGATTTTTGTATTGATTCATGATCTGTCAACAAAGGATTGCAGTGCATATAAGAATCTATTATTTGCCCATCCCTAATAGTTCTTGCTGTGGAAGGACTTGGGGGATAAAGTTACAGGACTAACTAGTCAAAGAAGAAAATGCCTCTGTCCTGGGAGTATTTCGGGTCTTGAACTGACGATAAAGTTAAGCCGGCAAACACTGCAGGCTACTGACTAGTCAGAGCATAGAGGGTCAGAGTAGCGTAGCACGATGAGTGTGTTACTTTAGCAAGAGTGACTGACAGACTAATTACTTCCTGTGCTGTCAGAGAGTGACGGTGAATGTGCAGTGAGCAGAGGGAAAGGTGAGCAGGGAACCTGTTGGTCTGGCAGTAAATGTTCAGCTTCAGCACTGTAAATGTGCAGATTAGGTTTGAGTTTATCAGCGAATAAAAGCTGCAACTTCTCAAGACCAAAGCTGAGCTCCTTCGTGTACATGTGTGTTGTTTCTCAGCTGTTGGAATAGTGTCCTCATGACAATCAGCTCTGCTTACATTAACACAGTAGTATGGTACAGTGGAGTACAATCGAGTTGAGCCTTATTACACAAATAACACCTAATACTGTATATATGCTGGCAAAATTTCAGGAGGGTGTGAAGGTATAAAAAAAGATAGCACCCAAGCCTACCCTCCCACACTGAAATTTGGCACCAGTCGATTAAACCTGAATTGTTACTCTGAAATTCCAAATGTATTTGGTCAGTAATCTTAAAAGTACAGAGTTTTGGTAGCCAAGCCTATTCCCTATTCACATGAAGACTTTTTCCACCAAAGCGCTAGAACAAGCTCTTACTCGATGACAATGTAATAGACATTTGCCACTTTGACCAGCCTTTTTTTTTTTTTTTTTTTACAGTAGCTTTAGTCACGCAGCAAGTGTTGTTGACTTTGTCGCTACCTTCCCATTGTGAAAGGGTGACCTTCCTCTTTCTCCCACTCTCTGTTCTGCTCAGCTCCGTACATCTGTGTCTGTTTACCAGCCTGCCTGTGTCTCCCTCAATCTGAACTGATGAGTGCAACTCACAGCTGCTCCTCTCTTGTTTCCCGCTGCTCGGGTTGTGTGTGTCTGTGTGTGTGCGAGCGTGTTGGTGTGTGGTGTCATTGTGCTCGGCGGTGACAGCGCCATGCTCCCAAATCAAAGACGACTGGCTCGCTACCACAACACACCTCTGATTGCAGAAACAAGAAAAGTTTAGATAAAAGGAGTAAGCATGGGTTTATATTCCACTTTGATCCCTCTGTTTTCTTCTGGTGTGGATACACACACAACAAGTACACGTGTAGTGACTCTATGTGCGTGTACGTACACAGCAAATATCCACATCCACCTGTGTCACCTGAGCCTTTTGACCTGCATTCCTCTCTTGCCTCTCCTTCATGTTTTATCTCGGTATTTTTGTCATTTCCTGCTCTATCTTTAATAGAATGACAAAAATCTTGTGGTTGTTCAGTCATTTGTGGGCAGTCTGAGCCTGTGCACTCTCCACAGCTCAAAGATAAAGATGATAGAACACAAAAGTGTGACTTTTAGGGTAAATGAGCTGTTAAATGAATTTGGAGGTATTTGATAGAATACTGGTGAATAATGGGAACAGGATGTGTATGGTTTCAGCGAGGGCAAAGAGAGGTGAAGAAGAATGAAGCGAAGAAGCGAGTATGTCTTCAGGCGGGTATGGGATACCCTTGAGAGCGTGACATCATCAGGACAGGTGTTGTTTGCTGTTGTTGTCCTGAAGTTAGGGCGAGGGGGCCTTGAGGTTGTTTCTCTGTCAACCTGAACCTGTCGGACCTGTTTTGGACCCTCAGGACCACTTCTCACCTTGGGTGGTGGCTGAAAGTGGTGAGGTGGTGTGTTTAAGGTTGAAATCTGATGAATAAAGAATTTAAGGTGAGTCATCATATAGTAGCTACACAATGTGAATTGCCACCATTGGTTAGCTCTCTTTTATTCTTAGGGTTTCCATTGCATTTCGGGTTACTTTTTTATCATAAGGGCAAAGTAGTTGTTCAGCTTTTATTAACATTTACAATTTTTGTCCCCTATAAATAGACAAATAACTTGCTGTGTCATACTTAGAACGCCAAAGATTAGTTTATTAATAGACCACAATAAATAAATAAAATAATGTGAATGGGATTTATTTTTTTTTAAGAAAATAAGCATTCATGTAAGGAAGTGGTATTCATATAAGACGTGAGAGTGAAGGAATAAGTTAAAGGATGCCTGGCTACATAAGTTTTTTTGGATAATAAAGTAACATGCCTACTTGTTTATTATAACGTCAGGCCTTTCAAAATACGCAAGAAGTGATCCCCAGATCTTGTAGAGCCTTTCCTCTGATCCACTGATTGAGTGTAGAATTTTCTCTAATTTTAGACAAGACATGATGTCCATTGAGAGTGTGTGGGTAGGACAGACCCCTTCCATCTGAGTAAGATTGCCTGTTGTGCCAGAAGAGAGGCAAAGGACAGAGCATCACACTTAACTTTCAGTAACCGCTCCTCAGAAGTAATGCCAAATAATGCTATGAGTGAGTTAGTTTCTATAGCGCAGTTTAGAGCCTGTGTGAGGGTTTGAAATACCTTTTACCAAATGTTTTCAAGGCCAGAGCGTATGTATCAGTGAGGCATTGTTACAGTTACATTTGTTACAGTTAATACTAATATTTTAGACAGTTTCATATAGCCATAATTTTTGTTTAAGGGTCAGTAGTCATAGTTTGGCCAAGGTTTGTTATCTTAATTAAAAATAGAAGACAATGGGTAGATATATAAATGTTTAAAATATGGCAAAGAGGAGAAAATCACATTATAGGAAAGGGACACGGATATCATGAGAAAACTTTGGATTACACAAAGATTGTACTTGTTTTTCTGTCTTGCATAAACTCCACAGTTGCTAATGTATGTACACATACATTTGCATTCCTACATACATTCAGCCAGACTTCAGGGGACTGTTGGCTTATGTAGAAGTTTTCTAAGCCTCCTATAAATATTTCTGTGAAAACACTTTCTCCTTCAGGTAGAGCTCGTCTCTGTGTCGTGTTGCCTGTTGGTGCTGGTGAGATGTTTCTTTGGTAATTCATTTGCAATTAGGAAATGTAAATCAGACAGGTGCTGCTGGCATCTATCAGAGTCTGTATTTGTTTTACCTAAGGCATCTCAGATCCTCCCTTTGTAATCACACGCACATGCACGTTTACACATTTGAACACGTGCACGCACGCAAACACAACAAGGTCACCTCCACGTATCACTTAAGGTCTTTCTACATGAGTCTGTTGAGACTTTAGAAGTGCTGCATGAAAAGAGAAGCAAACTTTTTATTCAGAAGAAGGAATACAGAGTCTGCCTTGTTTCTGACTGACATATGTTCACTGTGTGTGAGAGAAGAACTGGGATCAACACTCTCTGCACATAAGGAGAGGTACAGCTGCTAGATAGCATTGCTTAGTTTGTGTGAGGAAAAGTGTGTGTGTAGGGGAAGAGGGGGGACACACGGGAATGCACACTTTCATCAGTGTGGTGGCGTGTGCGTGTTTGTGCGCAAGAAGAGGCGAGTGACTTCACACAGGCGTAGTAGTAATGAAGCGTGCCAGTGTGGAGAGAGTGGAAGTTGAGTGTCAAACTGGTGAAGAGGAAGGAGGAATCTGCAACATTTGGTTTCCAGTATGTCACATTTCCACCGCATTTTAATCACCTTTATTAATGCCAAATACTGAGCACGAGAGATAAATCCTTGTTTACAAAGACTGACCAATATGACAAATGTGCAATTTTAATATTTGGACTGTGGACAAGCAACTTTTAAAAGACAGTTTTTAATATTCAGATGCCCTCCCACACGCGAAGGCACACGCCGACCACATTTATAAACACACACACGCATACACACACTGTGTTTTATACCACTGGCAACTGCCTTATTCCCACCAGCTGTCTGAATGCATAAAACCCAGGCTTGTTGTTAAGTCTGGGGCTTAAAAGCACTGCCAAAAAGAAAGCTGGGCAGGAATAACGGCATTAATTCTGTGATTTGAGCCACCACTCAGACTCAGCATTTAAAAGTGCTTAAAACTAGCAGCTGGTGTCAACAAGGTAATAAAAGCAGGCACAGGGGATCACTCTGCCTGACTCGTGTTGGGCAGCAGGTCGTCCGTGTTAGTTTAAACGGTAGTGATGCGGGCAGAGAGGAGACACTGGCACGGGCCACAACCTGCCATACTGCCAGAGAAAGAGAGGGCAGTTAGGGTAATGTGAGGTAGTAATTTGTAGTTTATTAGCTTGCCTCATAGTAATATAACATAAAATAAGAAAAAATAGATGGATGCTGGCATGTAGCACCCGTTGTCTTTTGTTTCCTGTGTTGTTTTTCCGGCTCAGGCTTGCCTGGGTCCAGACCTTCGAATCTGTCCGCTTCAGAGAATGACTGATTCTCTGGTCTGCCATTATGACATGTGACAGAGGTTTCTCAATTAAATAATAAACAAGCAATGAGCACGTGGGGTAGGGGTGTCACAATTTCAATATTAAATCAGTATTGATCGAAATGAGCTTTCAGTATCAGTAATTGAATTGATGGATTTTTTGCTTTCCATCCCCACTTACTTGTACTTGTACACTTACCTACTTAGTGTCTGGCACAAGTCAGAAGAAAATACAGCACTTCAAAGACAAACACATCGTAGCTTACCAGCCATTATATCACACTTATGACATGGCTTTATTAAATGCTCGATTCTGATTGGTCAGTTATGATATTGCAAGGTCTGTTATCTCTGTATAGCAGACCATCACTATGAAGAGCAGACTGTTGCCATGGACACAGTTCTGGTCATAGACTCTGCAGGAGCATTTTTAATTAATATATTGTGTCAGAATGATTGCTTTTTTTTAGTAAGTAGCCGTGTAATAAGCAGGGTAATGTACAGTGAGCAAGAATTTTGCGTCAGGCTCCTGCATCACCATAATAACCTGCTCATTGTATATTATTATGCTGAAAACCAAACATTTGTGACCTTGAAATTGATTGTCAAATTGAATTGTGGATTTGGAGAATTGTGACACCCCTATGTAGGAGTGATTAGCCCATCAGCACCATCAGTCGGGATTAATGCCGTTATCAAGCTTGTCAAGCTGTGCACTGGGGTCAAGGGGGAGTAATCACAACAATGGTGACCACTAAAGATGAGCTAGACGCTGCTATTGAGGACTATTTAACTCTGTGTGTTGTGTCTGCCACCACAGAAATGAAATAAGAAGTTCCTGTTTATATAATTTGTTTATGCAGCAGCAAAGGTAGCTAATTAGCACCTATGAATTGACTTCATAATGGTCTGCAACCCAAAGAAAACGCATTCAATCATTTGGTTGCGTTTGTTTCTCAACCCACGGCTTCCAGCTTCATAGCTCCGAAACATATCTTGGAGAGTTTTAGGCTGTTTTAGCCGATTTTAGCCGGACTGGAGCCGCTTACTCGTTAGCTTTTCACAATGTCCACCAGTTCTCAAAAATTGAATCCCCCCTCCCTCGGAGCAATTGGTTAGAGTGGAGGAAATTTCAGGCTGATGATGGAAATATGTAATGATTAGACAGTTAGGTCTGATATCAGGCTAGGCCCAAGCTGCATCTGAAATGGCTTGGGAGAGCTCTGCCAGTGACATCACTCACACCGCAACATCTCCCTCCCTCCCTACCGCCCTTTTCAGGTGAAAGGTATCATTTACCACAGCTCCTGCCAAGTCAGGAGTTGGAAAACTTTAATTTCCTTGGCTCCAGAGCCGGTGCCAGAGGTTTGATGTCCATTACCCAACCCTTGAAACAAGAGTTGACGTGGACTTGGATTGAGCTAAACACTCTGTGGCAACATTAGCTAACCCCAGAACCTCTGTATCATCTTTCTTACTGTCTCTCCGCCTCTTCATTACTTCCTCCCTCCCTCTTCGCTCTCACTTTCCCTCCTTTGTTGTCCTTCCTTTCTGAGGGCATCCCTTGCCGGCAAGGTTGAGATTCTTGTTAAAAAGTCAAGACTCCGCTGGACGTGGGCCACAAAGTGCATTATGATCCATCTCCTCTTTGCTACCCATTAACTTGTCCTTCACGATGTGGCAGCGGCTTGTAAACGCCTCGGCACTTCAGCACTCAAGCTCCTCTGCTCTTAAATCTGCACGCCACAGTCTGTAAAACATCTTGACTGTCCTCACCACTTTGCACTGATGCAGATCCCTTTGAATTGAAACACAGACTGTGAGTCAGCACATCGTCACACCACACAAAACGTGATAGAAATTTGACCAGCATTAACATTTCAGCTACCAGTGAGAAAATGTTTATATCAGTATTGTATTCCTTTAGGACTTTAATCTAAATTGGACTTTTTCTTGTGAAATTCTTGATGACATTAAATATGTCTTCATTTTAAGGGGTCACAGTGAGAGCCTGACAGATGTATTGCTTCGACCCAGTATTGGCCCATCACAGTTATATCTGTCTACATCGGTATACTAGTTGATGCACCACTGATCGTTAACGGGCAATATTTGTTCTAAATAGTTTGGAGCTGTAACTAATGATTATTTTTATTGTTGATTAATCTGTTGATTATTTTCTCAATTAATTGATTACTTGTTTGGTCTATAAAATGTGAAAAATGTCAATCAGTGTTTACCAAGGTGCCTCTGATGTCTTGTTTTGCCCACAACCCAAATATATTCAATTTTCTGTCATAACGGAGTAAAGAAACCAGAAAATACTCAAATTTAAGAATCTGGAGTTTGACAATTTTGACTTATTTTGTTAAAAAAATGTTCAAACTGATTAATTGATTATGGAAATAGTTGGTGATTGATTTAATAAGTGATTCATAATTGACTTATCGATGAATCATTGGAGCTTTAATGTAGTTTGGTCAGTGGTTTGTTTTGGTGTCATTTACGGGCGCACTGCTTTTGTCCCCTGCTCTGTTTATGTCAGTGTTTGACCCACACATATTATATGGTATATTCAGGTGCACCACCTTAACTTTGAAATCTACATCTCTTTGTACAGCAAAGCATGTGGGCACCAACAGGGACTTCATGGTGCATTCAAGTGCATCTCACAAACTCAGAAATCTGTACTGAAATGGCCATGCAGGTTCTTTAAAACAGACATATTTCTTTTTTTTGTTCCTTATTTCCTTTTGTTGAAATATATAGGCCTCCTCCTCCTTGTTCTTTCACCAGAGCATTTTATATAATTAGATGCTGGAATCATAACAATGTTCAAATAATTTCTACATAGGGATTTTCTTGAAAAATTATTTTTTTTAAATGAAATTGTTATCAGCAAACTCGGCTATATTCTTTTACTGAAGGTTCCCAAGTGCATTTGGGACATTTTTAAGATGTTTGATACTTACACTCAATGCCTAATTTTGTTAAGAATAGTTGAAGAAGAAATATGTTATATATTTGCTGCACTAAACCATAAAATGACCAGAGATTAAAGAAACATGCTAAGTTAAAGTAAGGCCTACTTACTTCTCTGACAACAATGCTACAGTTACTATAACCTCCTTTTCCCTAACCCTAACCCTAAAAATCCTGATCAAGTACCCAGAGTTACACTTCATGCATATCGGGCATATCAAATTTTACTAAATAGCGATATAAAATCTACACAGAGCTGTCAGTCAAAGTGGAGGACAAGTGCAAGGTGTCCTGAAGGTTAATGGCTTAGGAAACGCTGAGCGATTTAAACACCATATGGATAGGCTCATCATCTACAAGCTGTTCAAGGTTGAACCCATCCAGAACACTGTAGGATTGAGATAATAGCCTTCTTCGCCCAACTGTTGTTAAGCTACCAATCTCCTGTCAGCTGCAGAGGAACTGATAGGCATTAGGACCTGACACCCCGAGCAACTTTCTCTCTCTCCCTTTCTCTTTGCACAGTCTTTGACTCATTTTCTCTCCCGTCAGCCTCTCAGGTACACAATACAGAGGTGTTGATGACACATCTTTCTTACTTTCTCTCTTCTGTCCTCTCACACCACCATTTTCTCCCTCTTCTTTCCTTTCCCTCATCATTCCTATTTCTCTTCTCTCCGTTTTACTCCTCAGCCATACACATCCGTTGGAGAGTGGCTCGCCCTCAGAGCCATCTGTTTCCAGGCAGCCTGTGAGCATTGCTGAAATATGTAGGGCCTAATTAATTCAACCAAATTGTTTTAGAATAGATTAATACAATAATGGCAGCGCATGAAAGGTTATTTCAAGTACACCACTCAGCTAATCTCATCAAAGGGTAGATTTCACTGCTCTGCACTTGGTGAACACCCACTGCCATATAGACCCTCATATACAGGAAGCCAATCTGTATGTACTGGGAAGCTTCTCAGTGTGGGTGCTGATTTCATGATCAAAATGAAAAAGCAATTATTAGGGAGAGGATTGGCTGATACTATAGGTGATGAAATTAAAAATATATGCTATGTAATACAAATACAGGATGGAAATCTGTTAGAAAAAGTCTATTACAAAGGTATTATTGTGCTAAAATTGCACAGAAATACACATTTAACACCCAGACTCCAAGGAAAGTATTAAATTTTGCAGTAAAGGCATAGTTTGGGTTTTTTGAAATGGGGTTGTATGAGATGCTTATCCACAGTCAGTGTAGATGGAGGTTGACATGCACCCAATTTAGAGCAGGTGTCCTGCTGCAGCCAACATAGGTAATATACTGACTACTCAATGAGTACATATAACCCCACTTAAAAAAAAGTACGTACTATCCCTTTAATATCAGCAAAGTCATTATTTCAGTCATACACAATATGAAGCTCTCACTGGCCTCACTGGTATTAGAGGCTATCATTATTTAATCATTATTATTACTTTGATTTTGGTCTAGACTGTTTAACACTAGAATAGTGTTAGTGCTTTTTCTCTTTTTGGTACTTATTTTGTTGTATGGAGGCATTTAAGGTCAACTATTTAAAAAAATCTCAGTATTTATAGAGCCTTGGGGTCAAAAAGCTTGTTTTTGAACCAGTGACCTTTTAGTTTTAGATGGCTCCACTGATCCTGCCAAGCTTCCAGCTCATACATTATAGAAGATGGATCTGTGATTGTTTTTCCTTTGATGGTTGTTGAGCAGAACAGCTGGCGATGCTTTAAATCCTGTGACCTCTAGAAACAAAACAGTAGTCACTCACTTGAAAGCACTTTATAAATGATACGACAGTAAACTCATTATAAAGGGTGTCATTTTGAAGTTCTTGGTATCCATGTTGGGAAAGACAAATTTTCCTTGATGTATTACTATTTTTAGTTTGTTTGTGATAAACTATTGATCCCTGAAGGAGAAACTTGACCTTCTGAGTAAAAAATGTCTCCTCATTCATTAAACTACACTCCCTGCTGGTCTTGTGTTTTCTGAAACATTTTTTTTTTTTAAAAGAAGAAAGGCTTTGTCGGAAACATGGGAAATATTTTAAAGGGATAGTTCAGATTATTTGAACTGGGGTTGTATGAGGTACTTTCATAGTCAGCGTATTAATGACAGTTGATAGTAGTTTGCTTGCCTCAGTTTGGAGAGTCAGAGAGGGGCACCAGCACAGAGGCTAAGCATTGCACAGCTGTGGATGGGGTCAGCAGCAGAATGTATTTGAGCCATTTACAAAAAGGTCATCCCAAAAACATCTATGTTAATGTAAGTGCATGCTGTTTTTAGAACATTTTCACTGCTTTACCTGGCTGTCAGACAGCTCTTTCTGACAGGAAACCACTGTTATCTAAAGCGAATATCACTCTTTGTCGCTCAACCTGCCACAAAATTATAACTTCCTCACAGAGCACTGGAGTTGCTGGTCTACTGCTGACTCGAGCTGTTACCTTATTCATGTTATTGTGTGACTTCTATGAATGTAAATTAACCATGTAAAATACACAAGTCACACAATAACACAAACTGACTAACAGCAATCAGCTGAGAGGGGTGGATTTTATTTTGTGTAGTGTGTAAAATGCTCTAAATAAATAACAAAATAATCAATTGTTTAATCAATTAAAATTGTGATGTTATACACAGAGTGAAGTATAGAAAAAAGATACTGAAATCCAGGTACCGGGATCAGTACCATATTGATTCAAATCTGAACGGGACCCACCCCTAGTTATTTTGTATGTTTGCTATGCAACACAAAAAGGCTGCATATATGCATTTTATATTTTGGCTGGAGCAGAATTTTTCATCTATCAGACATTTGGCTGCTCAGCTAAACAGTTAATTTTGGACCCTGCTATACCTAATCACTGCACAAAACAATAGTTAAAATGGGTTTGAAGATGCAGAAATGTGGAAGAGATGAATTCATACCTTCTTTTAGTCACATCATGTCCATTTATTCAGTTAGAATAAATGGGTGGCTGCCCGTGGCTGACAGGCTCAGTCTTCAGCTTGGTTGTTTATTTGTCATTTCCACATACAGAGTACACATAAATAAAATTTTGTTTCTCACAGCCCACGGTGCTAACACAAACATATAAAAATACAGAAGACCAAACATACAAAAAACCTAAACATGTTGCACATATGAAAAAGTACAATGACAAATGGGAACAGAATTATGAACTATGAGGCATTTGCCTGCTGCCATTTAAACTCCGGTATGCACACCTCTTTGTAAACATAGTGACCAATGTGGCAGAATGAATGGATGGTGCAATGGAGCAGAGTAAGACAGTGAGTGGAGCTTGTAACACTCAACACGATTAGCAGTGTGACTAATACTGCGAATAATGCTGTAAATATAGTGAACCATTCAGTTGATATCGATTTTATTCAAATAATTGGAATTATCCCTTTAAGATAAGATTGGTCAGTAGTGCTGCAGTGGACTCGGGGCCAGTCCACGGTGTGTTCTGCATGCTGGCATAGGCTCTCTGTTGGCACATTAATCACCTGAAAAATGAATGGATTTAACCATCAAGCCGAGAACGATTTTTAAGAGCAAGTGTCACATTTTTTAAACAGTGGGTGTCTCATTTCAAATGAAGCTCTTCACATACTACTCCTATGAGACAGAGAGGCTGCACCATCAGTCACCTGAACTAACCTCTGTAGGGAATGATGCAGACAAGCAAAAGTCACAGGGCTGTTGTTCATCAAGATTAATATGAGCTCTCTGTCCTCCCCGGAGAGCCAAACTAACAGATTCCCTACTTGACTTCTAGAGCCGGCTCCTATAGACGGCTCTGGTTCATTAACACCAGTATTATTGCTCAACCACTTGCAATTAGGAATGTGTTTAAGACAGAGACACTTACACCAGTGTGTGCATGTGTCTGGGTACACACTTACCCTTACACCTACACCTATACACACACACGCAGTGGCACAGTGTCGGATGCATTTTTTAAGAGGAGGAATATGATAATGAACCTGGCTTGATAGAGTAATTAACTGGGCTAAATGGAAATCCCACGAGGTTCAGTGATAGTTAGCAGATGTTCTCTGAAATACATTAAAGACCAAACGTCTTGTGAAGGGGGAGAAAGGGAGAGAGAGAGAGAGAGAGAGAGAGTGTAAAAGAGGGAGAATATTGCCACTGTAGATAAAGTTTGGGGTTTTTCAAATAAGGAGAGGAATTTGAGGTCTGGACTTCTGTGGTGGGAGTCTTTTATTTGGAAACAATGTCTCTGTAGGGGGGGTTAATCAGCTGATCAGAGTCATGTGGCTTACAGGAGAAAAACCTCAAGCGAGCTTTGTTTTTAAGTAGGGAGCTTTAATGACCAGGAGACATTTCTGGTGAAGCTGTTAGTTAAATTTGCCTTTGATTATCTCGATGCATCAGCATGTTTTGAGTTAGGAATAAGCCAATAAACACGACCCAATAAATCTGCCACTGGATATGTTACTGATTTAATAAAGTCTGTCATAAACTAATTTGTTTCTCTGATAGAGTAACTGTTTCTACCAACACTGGTGTAAAATACAGGTGTGGTGGAATCAGCAGTTGTTCATCTCACCACTGATTCACATCAGTGTGGCCTTTTTCGTCTTACATGATGACAGTATTTTGTGTTTGCATGCTGTTGATTAACACCTCATCAGTAGCTTTACTAAAAAATAATTTTCAGAAATGCACAACTAGGTCTAGGCCAGGGGTCCGCAACCGTTAGGATCAAAAGAGCCATTTTTGGCCAAAAAAGGGGGAAAAAATCTGTCTGGAGCTGCAACTATTAAATCTTCTCTTTTCCTTGAAGACTTTTTTTTGGCAGCCATAGCTTTTGGAGACTCAAGACGACGAGCCACCATCACAATTTAGAGGACAAGACAACGAGCCATAGGCACAGTCTTTGATATTTTAGTTGATGAAATATAAAAAAACACTTTTTTTAAATTTGGTGTACGACATACTGCAATAGATTTTTGAGTTTTGTGCCCAACTCAAACTTTTGCAAACTTTCTGCTGACCTTTAGTTGAGATAATTTGCTATTCTTCCTTAGATATTTTTTATAGTAAAAATTAAAGTTAGAGAAACTCAAAAAAAAAATTTGTTTTTCAAAATTTGGTCACAGTTAACTGTGAACCTGATTTATTACTATTTTGTTGCCTTAAAATTAAATGGTTTATGCTATTTTTTTTCTTTCCCATGTGGCTCTGGAGCCTCAGGTTGCAGACCTCTGGTCGAGGCAATATATCAATATTTTCAATATTTTTTTTTATCATGACATAAGAATAGATATTGTCTTAGAATTTAGTGATATGGCATGTGTTGTCTTTTCCTGGTTTAAAAGGATGCGTTTAATTTTCTGAACTTACTCGACTATTCTTGCTGTTCTATTATTTGCCTTTAGCCACATAGACAATATATCCACGTTACCAATGTTTATATTCACATTACTGGGGATTTTATTTGATCAAAAAAATCATTGTGTTGATATTTTGTGGAAGCACTAATGGTCATCCCTACGCTATTGTTGGAATATCAATATCATAATAACCATTGATGCCAAAGTTTATGGTTAAAAACAGAACCATAATTCATCAGTGTTAATTTGGACAGCAAATTTGATTGTTTTAGTTCAGTGTCAATCCTTTAATTTATGACCTACAGTAAGATTAGTCACTCTGGGTCATTTACTTCTCCAGTCTTTACTGGACAGTACTGGTTTCATTTAGCTTGAATTGTATTTTAAGTCTGATGAAAAAACACTAGCTCAGTTTAGCTGAGTGTGTTCATCTGTGCATGAATTTCAGGATGACTCGTCTGCAAATGTCGCCTTTTTTGCCCCGTGATTGTTGCTGTAAACAGTTTACAAAGGGTCTTGTTTTTCATGACATCAAATATAAAATGTATCTTTATGTCTGTTCCTCTGTTTCTTCCACACATTGATGAATGAAGTGTTTGCTGATGGACTTCCCAGGTAGATCCCTTATATCCAGTTGTGTGCATCTAACCTTCTTACCACACACAGAGATTGAATCTCTCCCCAACTCGTCCGTCCCTAAAATTTTCATTTCATTTTTATCTGTTGATGAAAATGTCAGTATATTTCATCATAGTTTTTGTCATCTTAAATTATTTTTTATTTAGTTATTGTCTTGTTTTCGTCACTGGAAAAGGGTAATTGATGAAAAACTATTACAGATTTTTAAGCAACAAAATAACTATTGCATTTTGTTACCTACTATTACACACTGTTAAAAATAGGCTTTTTAAAGAATATTATCATATTTATGTTGGTGAAATTCTTGTTGGAGTGATGTAAAGGCCTACAAACGTGATTGTTTAAATTATATGAGCTTTTGAGGAAAATAAACTGTATGAAGGGACATTTCACCATCACTGCATAACACAACATTTGAAATGGGTTTGAAGTAGCAGAAACGTGGAAGAGATGACTTTATACTTTCTTATAGTCACACAATCTTCACTTCTTCAGTTAAAATAAATGGGTGGCTGGCTGTGGCTGACAGGCTCCGTCTATAGCTCAGTTTTTTGCCTTCTATACAGCAGTATCAGTGGCACCACCAGAGGCGGTGAAGTCGCACTCCACAGCTAGCTAGCTTGCTAAGTCACACTGAGAAGAGCCATCTGCTTCCCTGTCTGAACTTTAGAACAAAGACGCCAGGCTGTCAAAGTTTCCCTCAAACAGAAATGCACCCTGACTCAATCACAAGCAGACGCATACAGGCAGACCGCCATGAACGCATATACATACACACATGCACACACACATACACACACTCCACCCACATATGCACACTCGTTTTGGACTTGTGTCCTTCTGTTCTGGAGACTAATGGACTTTCCCATTCTTAGTTCAGTGGCTCATCTAAACGAACGGATGTAATTTTGGATATTTCCTCTTTCTGCAAACTCAGAAATAGTTCCCTGAAAAAAAGAAAAAACTAAATGAGGCATGTGGTAAAAAACGTGCATGTGTTTGTGCTTGTGGAGAGGAACACCTGTTAATATTGAGTTTATTACTGAATTTCTTCCAGTTAGTCCATGTGGTCAGTAGGTGTAAAGCAGCTGCAGGAAGTGTAATAATGACTTCCTGTTTACTCCGCCTCCTCCCACCCACTCACCGGTTACAGCCGGCCATGTGGTCCTGCATGGACCAACTCCATCACTAATGAACTGGCACTGGACACAAACCTATGGCAGACTAAACACCCAAAAATCCACCTACAATACATACATGATCAGGTTTTACCCTAAACATGATCTGTCTCATATGGAGGCTTATTGCATTCACGTGAGAAAAAAAAATTCTTCTGTTTTTCTAAATTAATGAGATATTTTTCCATGTAAAAAAATAACCCCCCCCCCAAAAAAAAAAAAAAAAAAATCAGTCCTGCAGGGTTTAAAGTTTTTTCACTTGCCCAGTTGGGCACCTCAATCAGAAATCTGTCAAGTTCTGTGTCCATCACATTTTTTCAAAGTCAAAGGTGGTGTCTTTGAATATCTTGTTTTGTCAGTTAAGAAACCAAAAATACTCAGTTTAATATCCATATTTAATATTTATTATCCATATTTGAGAGACATTTTTTGCATGAGAATTTACTCAACAATTAAGCAATACTCAAAATAGTTTCATTATTTTTTACTACTTGCCTAGTAGGGCAAATGAGTTGCTGGATTCACTAGCCTGACATGGCATTTTACTTGCTCTGAGCAAGAGGGAAATCCTTATTGTGGTTAAATGTTAAGTTTCTCTGAATTAATGAAATCCTTTTTCATGTAAAAATGGTCCTCTGAATTAATTAAGGAGATTTCTTTGTTCAAAAAAAGGCTCTTTTTCCTGAATTAATTAGATAATATTTCAGAAAAATGGAGCCAATTATTCTATTTTTTTTTTTTTTTTACAAGAAAAAATATTAAATTAATTAACAAAATAGATTTTTTTTCTGAAGTGATTGCAATAAGCTTCCATACTCACACCAAGCTGATGTGATCCTCATTTGCCGTGGCCCCCCAGATACTTGTGGGTGAGTTTGAACTTCCAGTGACCTCACACCTTAATGTATTGATCAGTCAGCATCCCATTAACGCCGCCCATGCCTTCTTCTAATCTAATCTTTATTTTCTCTTTCCGACTCCCGTAGGCACATCCACACTATCACACACATGAGCAGGAAAAAAACCTGGAAAACCTTTTAGCAGGCCTTATTTTGACATACATAATGTGTTCCAGAGGAGTACACTTGAATCCTGTGTTGAGCCAATCTGTTTACATTAAGTGTGAAGAATGCCTGAGCATGAACCCTCCTGGCCTAACACGAGAGGACAGCTGATATCAAGCTATAACACTTGGCCTGTTGATGTTTTTCACACAGTGTAGCGTGGTGAATTATTAGCTAGAACGATAACTGTCCATAACGTGACATGAAGAAATATTACTGACACTTTGACACTTTGCTATCTTTAACACCTAAGATGAAAACCAGAAGGCTGAAAGTTACAGTTGTGGTCATATCTATCATAAACAGTGCAGTGGAAGCGTCACTGTCGATAAAACATAATAGTTCTGCGTGCAGGCGTGCAATGTTGCACTCGCAGGCTGCCATGCAGTCTTCCTTTGTGCTGATGTGGAAGTTGATATATTGCACTTTTCTCTCTGATGGTATTGGCTAGCACTCTGTGATAACTTGGGGCACAACGCAGAGGGAAGTTCTAAATCATAAAGCTAGATCTGGTGTTTTTTATGACCTGACAAAGATCCAATTAAGATTGAAATGCTGTCAGTGTACGTGGAGCGTTGCAGTGCTTGGAGAACTTCTGTGCATTTAGCTATCTGAGCCTGTCATGAGTACAGAAATCTGAGGTGACATGGGGGTTTTTTGGAGTCTGTAACGTCTGTACGTCTGTAAAGTTCAGCTCGTAAACATATTGTTAGAGGTTAGTGAGGAGTTAAAAGTTGCGTCTCTGGGGGTTCTAAAAACACTGCGGCCTCAGAGGAGGGAGGTTTACTTGTGGCCCTCACATAAAGATATAAATATTTGTTCATATTACAAGACAATGTAAAGATGCACAAAAAAAAACACAGAGGCAGCTACATGTATATAAAAATTGGGGATGGACATGCTCTTTGACAGTAGGTCACACACTCACCAACACACAGATAGAGAGATTTTCCATTTTCCAGTGCTATTCTTTTCATTTTTATTGTTTATTTATTATTTATCTACCCATCTGCTGTATATAGTTTTTGTTTTTGTGAGTAGTATAAAGGGAACTACAACAACCAAACTACATCCAGCCTCTCATTGGGCAGCTAGCTAATCGTACTTGAGGATAATGAGGTGGCACTTGGGATGGCCAGTTGGATTTCAGGGGTGGCCCCTAGGCACCCCCTCACCCCCCACCCCCCCCATCCCCTGGAAACACCCCTGGAGATGGAGACTGAAACACAAATACACACAGAGAATGCCATAGCACACGAGTTCCCCATCCTGGGGAAAAAGTGCACACAGATCATTTCTGGGAAGCATTAGGGTCCCCTTTTTAGGTATGTGGTGTTGGATTGGTGCATAGATTTGCATACTCACTGATTTAGGCTGTATTGGAGGCCTTTCTTGATTCTGGTGTCAGAATCGAAACAAACATTTAGCAAATGCTCTACTACCTTTGCATAGAAAAGAGACATTGTACCACACATGTTTTACTGGGCTGGTGGTGATGTGTCATTACAAGGTGCCAGTAAATATATTTTTTAAGCCAGTAGTTGCATACACTGTATGATTTTTTTCGATCATTCAATGGTTATACTATTATTTGAAAATCATGGCCCATCACTAATAAAAATAAGTGGTCCTATGTTGTCTTTTCAGAATAGAAGTGTTTGTAGACTGTAGTCTGTGTATCTTTTGTTGGGTTTATGTTTTCCAGTCCTCACACATGGACCCACACATCTAAATTCATAAAGTGTCTTCAACATGGCATACAGTGGTAACAGCTATAATAGATTTGTCAGTGTCTGACCACCCTGTGCTGCCATGGTAACCTCTTTAATAGTCCACAGAGTATGGACGTGACATCTGCCATGGTGTGCTCGGCTTGTTTGATTATTGAAAGCCCAGGCAAAGGCAAAGGCACATTGATTAATGCAGAAAATGTTCTTCTCACAAGTAAATCACTGTAGCTCCTGATTTCTGCAAATAAGTGGAGCTTTATATTTGTTTTGGTTTTTTTTGCCTTCTGTATGTGGTTGACCCTTTAGTTGAGGCCCTAGAGAGAATCAAAAGCTTGTCAAAAGTGTTTCTCAACATATTCCAAATTGATAGGAGGTTGTTTTTGTTTTATACTCTTGTATATCTCCACCCAAGTTTGTATTCCTCCCACTGAGCACAAGGGTCAGCTGAGTCAAACGCTTGAGTTAATCTGTGTGACATTCCCAGGAAGACAAAATCACTCCATGCTGGTTAACCATTACCATACTCAATTAATCATTCTCTGAGCCTATATGAGAATTTCATGATGCCAGTCTCCTCCTCCTCCTTTTCCTCATGCCACTGGTCTTACTTCATCACATCCTTGTTGACACCCGCTGGCCGCATGGTGACAAAGCCTGCCTTTCATGTGCTCCCCAACCAGCTCGGGAACACCGGTGTCGCAAGCGCCCCAGAGCGCCATCTGCCACCGCCCCTTCATGCAGATGATAAAGTTAGCATCTCCTCCTTGTATACTCCCCCTAGATACGGACAAACAGACACACACATGGAGACACACCTACACAAACACAAACATCATACACAGTATGTTCCAGGTATTAACATATCCATGTGTGTGCTGAGAAAGGAAATGACCACCTGACAGCTCTCCAACTCCTGTTCTCCCCAGAGGTGGATGCAGGAACATGGAGTAGAATGAGAAGAAGAAGAGAAGAGGGCAACAAGAAGGTGATGGCAAATGACAACAGATGTTTGAAGAGTGAAGAAGTATTTAAGGAGAAAAAAGACAAAAGGGGGCAGTTTTTTTTTATAAGAATAAAGCCCCTTTCATACAAGCACTGCAACGCTGCACTTATCTAGACATTACCTGGAGGGGCTGTATGTGTGAATGCAAATGTCTACATCAGTTGGCCCAAACATCATCCTTCCAGCTCCAAAGTGCAGGACAGTCATGTGTGTGAACAGAGCAGGTCATTTTACTGAGCGAGTGGGTATGTTGATGACGTTGCACGGTGTGTTGTTGTTTTGTATTGTGTTCGTCTCGCCTGTTTATCACTTTTTTGCCCCCAAGTCCGTCTCATTTGATTTTGAGTATATGCCGATACCGAGTCCCAATCCGATACTTCAGCAATGCATTAATAAGAAGAAGAAAAAAAGAGAACACATCCACATTTCCACCACGTGAAATGCCCAATGTGCGCATATTACAAGTGGCTGTTGCACTGCCTTCGCTGTCCAGTTTAAAATACCTCCAGACTGCAGACATTTTTGCCGTCCTGAGGTGACACATTTGCCCTGCCTTAGCCTACTAACTACCAGCTCACTACTATTATATTGTCTGAATTCCCCGCCTGCCGTAAATTGTGACATTTACGGTGTTGTTTCCGTCTGTGCAACAATGAATATTATGGAACTTATTAAAATTAAAACCAAGCCATTGTCATTCCATTTGACAATCTCTTTGTACGGGACATGCAGATGTGACATTACTGCAATGACCCACAGCAACTGCTTCTTTTTATTTTCTCTCTCACTTGTTAACAATGTGACTCACAGTAAATACAGAAGACTTTATAATCACGTTACGATGGTAGAGTGCTCAGTGATCAATGACTGTCAGCCATTGGTGCTGGGTGACGATGTTGTCCATCGGCCCAGTAATAATTTTGAGATTCAGTTTTGTTGATATCAACGTTCTCATCATTACAGATGAGTCCTCCTCTTGCACATTCTGAAGGCGCCACTCTTCACCTAAACCATATAGACTATTCCGAATACATGCACACATCTTATGTGGGCAGTCTCCAGTTGTGTGTGCTTAAGGGCAAATTCAGCATTTTGACCTCATTCTCAGGACATTGTTTGAAGTTCATATGTGAAAATGGCTTCAATGTTTGCTCAGTTAAAATGAATGAACTAAATTATGTTAACAACGACTCATTTTACAAAAGAATTTTTTTTGAAAAGCTGCTAACAACTGAGAGTATCAGATTTACTCAACTCTCTTAGAGCTTTAGTTACTCTTATTTGTAGCATTGGGTCCTCTTCCACAAAATAGATTATTATAAATTGATCAAACATTATGTACATTTGTTTGTCCAAAGTAGACAAAAGTGCTTAGGAGAGATGACTATCCAGATTAATATCCACTCTGCACCTGTAACTTGTTTTTTTTTTTTTTTTTTTATTGCAGTTTTGCATCAACTTTCCTTGATTTCAAGAGCAATTAGAGCTTGAAAAATTAAATGAAACAGACGGTGGTTCACTGAACACATTTTTTCCACTGTGTTTCTCCAGCTTGGTTTCTCTATCAAGATAGTGTGACATTTTAATTCTGTTGCTGAATAATTTTAATGTAGTTTTTTTAAGTCATTTTTGGCTGCTCTGTCCTAACTTGCTTCCAGATGGAAATGATAAAGGTGAGTTGAAATTCAGCACTAATGTCATACAAAGAAAATCAGTGGTGGTGTTTTCGGAACGAACGGATCATGTTTGTTTGAGTGATTAAAGTCCTCGCCTGTCATTCAGCAGATTTTGTTGAAATTGGCAGCTTTATCAGAGTACATCTTGCATAGATTAATGTAATCAGATTCTACTTTAAATGCATTTCACTGCCGCGATAACCCCAAACAAATCTATAATGACGGCTTTAGCCCCAAACTAAAACAAGCCAAAGTGTCTAATGGAGTCATCAGCCCACTCAGATTATCATCATCTGTTTGGGCTAGCTACCTCTGTGTTCCATGCTCCTGCACACACACACATGCACACACACCCACACACACACACACACACTCACACACGCACGCATATCCCTCAGATTCCCAACTACAAGGAGCAAAGAAGCGTCAGGAGATGTTTAATTAAGACAACAGATCAATTAACAGCTCAATTAGCCTGGCTAATTAGGGGCTCAGTTGGAACAAAAGCTCGCTCTCCTCTGCTCTCTCCTTGTCTCAGTGTCTCTCTATCACGCACATGTACACGTGCACGCTTGTACACTCACACCCTCTCACAGGGTTTGAGCACAGGACATGGTTGTCGCAAAAACCTCGCTATAGAGCACATAATCCTACTTAATCGTCAGTCCAGATTTTGGCTGAAAATTGCCTCGAAGCGTGGATCGGAGCAGGAATTCTGTCTCCCTCTTAGTTTTATCTGTGAATCCAGGACTCTGGGGAGCTCAGAGGACTAATTGAAGTTACAGCAGCCCGGAGGTGGGGGCGCATTTTAGTTAAACTGGTTTTTTTGTGGCAGTGTGCATTACATCACTCTAACATGCTCAGATACAGTATTTAAGTGGATACAGAGACTCACATGAACTCATTTTCAACCTGCACAAATGTCTGTCTGTCTGTCTGTCTGTCTGTCTGTCTGTCTGTCTGTCTGTCTGTGTCTGTCTGTCTGCTCCTGTGTGTGTGTGTGTGTGTGTGTCTCTGTGTGTGCGCGTGCGCGTGCGCGTGTGCGTGCGCAAAAGCCATGCTGCCAGGTGTATCCAGGCTTCTGGTGTGTATTGAGTCTGCTGGGGGTGGTGGCAGGGACACTGCTGACGTTTACATGCCTCTGAGTCTACATGTATTTGGCAGAAGCTCACGCTCTGGACCCCCCTGCCCAGTCAATTAGGACGACTGTGCTAGTTGGTACACAGCCCTATTTGTGTGTGTCTGTGAGAGAGACAGAGGGTATGTTTCCATTCAAGTCTTTCGTAGTTTTTAAACAAATTTCCAAAACGTAAGCAGAAGAAGAAGAAGAAGAAGAGTGTTTCCATGAACTAGTCTGTTGGCTATAACAAGGTTTTATAATTAAAATAGCACCTGTAACCGAGGGCACAGGTTGGTTTTACCTTAAGTAGGAACTTTTTTTTTGAAGAACCAGTGTGCACATTGATGTACTTGTGCACTCTCCCTTTCTCTCCTTTTCCATGCTGTATTTAAACATGGATGTACATACGTACCATAAATAGATGATTAATATATTATTAACATATTACTTACATGTGGAATTTAAACATCAAAACCAACTGGCTGATATAACTATATTCAGTAATAGGATATTTTATATTCTATGATGTTTACATAGTTTAAACTAGAGCTGGGGGGGGGGGGGGTGATTAAATATTGATCTGGTTAGGGATATTTTAGTTACATTACTAATTTTGTTTGGATATGAAAGAGATTCTCAGAGACCTAATGCTGAAAATTGTGCAAGGAACATTGTGCATTATTAAAGATATTAATGCTCACATTAAGAATTGACCCTGCGGTGTTCTCTATCAATAGTCACAGGTCAGATGATCCTGCCTGTCTTCATAGCCTCTTTAAATCACTTCCATCAGAGCAGATATTTCCACCGGGAAACACAGCCGTGTTTCGCTGTGTTGAAGTGTTGGTAGTGTGGGTACTGGTCTCTTTGTGTCTTCCACTCCCTACATCCCAACCCGCTGCACTTTGCGGCCAGAGGAAGCTTCTTAATGCTAAAGAGGGGCAATAAACACTTGTGGCTGGAATCGTGCCGCAGCTCAGGGGAAACCAGCTATGTCTCAGCGTCATACATTGAAAAAAATACAGGTACATGTCACTCTCTTGTTGCATGAAGAATGTGAGACTAATGGGGTTAAAGCTTCACACTTCCATGGGACACAGCATATATGAAGAGGTCAATCTCTGGATTTTATGAATTGATATATAAATAGTAACCAGTGGTGCTGATAGCCAACAATGTGCTGTAAAGCCTGATAGTTGCCAGGTCATTAGGTCAAGTATCTCTCATATTTCATTTTTTCATTATTGGAAGCGACAATTCACTTACATCTTGACTTTTATAGGGACAAGTCCCTACCTGCCATACCCAAGTATATGCCCATGCCTGCATGCTTTTATAACCGAACTATACGCTGCTCCAAGTGCTGAAAATTCAGTAGTTTGTGAGATAATTTCTTCACCATGCACACAAACTATGTCATGTTTCTAGAAAAAAAAGCTTAAGACTGATAGTTTATTCTTCATGTTTTTGGCTGCTTATTAATGGTGGACATCAGGCTGTGTCAAGAAAAAGGAGAGCTGTGTAGCATCATTATTTATTTAAATATTTTATTTGTTTCCATCACATTTTAACACATTTTCATTAAAAATATTTTTATCTCAGCCAAAGAGGTTTGGGATATCTGTCTTTGTCTTTGGATATTTGTCTTTGGGTCAGATTTCTGTGAACATGTGCGTGAAAACAGGTGAATGGAGACGAACTTTGAGAGATGGAGAGAAGGGTGTGTGTGTTTGTGCCGGTGGTGGTTAGTGTAACCTCTGGTGAGTGTGAGATAGACGTCCTCATCTGCCCTTCCCTTGCTGTCCCTGGGGTGTTTGTCTGTGTTTTTGTGTGTGTATTAGCTAGCATGCATGCATATGCACTGTGTGTGTGTGCGTGTGTGCGTGTGTCTGTGTGTGTCAAGCAGGGTTCAGATGCCCGGTCACCCCATATATCTCCAACGCAGCAGACAGGTCTGGGGTTCTGTTGCTGATGCACTGTCTTCTCTCATTACTGAGCAGGCCCAGGAGTAGGCCCAGGCTCAACACGCACACACAAACAGACACACACACATGCGCACACTCACATGGTCTTGCTGGGACAATTAGAGGCGACTGGAAACACTGGAAGAATCTGCCTAAAATGAAGGAGACGGCTGGAAAACTGCTTCAGATTGATGCATGTTGAATTACCTTCACTGTCTAGATTCATATAAACCTCCACACGCACACACACACACACACACACACACACACGACTCCTCCACCACACAACCACAATGGGACACACTGTGCAAGTCTTGTGACAGGATGACTGACAGAAGGACAGGCTGTGACCACATGACTTCCTCTGTCTGTACACACACACACACACACACACACACACACACACACACACACACACACACACACGGACAAACACACACTTCCCTATGTTCCAGTGTTAATAAATTGTGTCCTAGCAGCTGTGTGCTCTGACTGCAGTGTCCGTCTGCTGTGTGATCTGATCTGGCAATGACGTCCAGTAGCTACAGACTCTTCTCCTTCCTGTTTCTCTCTCACTTCCTGTCCATCTGAACCTGCCCATTCTGTGAACGGATTCCCAGCGTTTACTAATGAAACCTTCATGGAGAGAATTAGAGAATTTCATACTGGAGTGCTGACAGCTGCTGGTGTTCACAAAAATACTTGTTTCTGTGTCGTCTCTTTCTCTGCTCTGCTTGAATATGTAAATAACTTACACACATACAACATATACGCACTTACTTGTCAGATAATGACCTTTGAGTTAGTTGGTGTAAAGGGTGTGGAAACACGCTATGTATTAAGAAAAAAAACTCATACAACTCATACAACATACAAAGGCTAGTCCCGTACCAGCAAAGAACTGTGTTATTTGTTCTTTGGAGGAAACCAGTTCAACACAGATCTCTTTTCTCTTCATCTTCATGTTTTTTTTTTTTCTTGTTGTTGACTTATCCCTCGGAATGTGTCACCACTACTGTTGATGCAATGCCTTGAAAAATATCGATATTTGATATGATACCATGGGGAAAGATTGTCACCAAATTGAGGACATAAAACCATTTTAGAAATGTTTTTTTATTCTCTTTAGTTCAGGCTGTTAAAAAGAACTAAATAATCTAATTAACTAATCATAGAAATTAAATAAAGGTAATACTGTGTGTGTGTTAATCACAGCAGCATCTGAGTTTATTTACTTCTGACCATTGTCAAAGAGGGAAAGGCTACCACAATGGTGAGAACAGAGTGAGAAAGTGCAGCTGTTACATCTGTATTGATATAGCAGAAAGCATTTCAAATATTCAGAATCCATGTATTGCTAATTTGATGATTGATGAACACCAGACACCACATTTCTTAATAACATGTAACACAGATGTTTCTGATGGCAAGAACATAGACAGACATGTGGAAAGGGTTAAATTGTAGTAAGCTGCTTTGATTTGATTCGCTGACATCACAATAGGTAAAATGGACAATGAAGGTCACATTACTCTCAGCAGGTACACATGAAAAACACGGTGATGTAAACCTGGCCCTACCCTGTGGTTCCAAATTATTTACTGGCCTGAAACTCAAAATTTGCACACATTTGTCTCATAGCGTCTGTTAATTCTGGACCCCGTCTATAGCATATCTTTATGCTGCCGTCTTGGCGGAGTCTCATTTACAAAAGAACTTTCTAAAATTAATGGGACTTTGTGATGTTTAATTAAAATAAATACAGTTTGTTATCGGGAAAGGTGTTTAGAGCAACAGCATTGTATGTGTAATTGTGCACATCATTGTTCTGTGCTTTTTCTAGTCCCAATGGCTTCATCTTTGTGTGTGTGTGTATGTATGCATGAATGTATGTGTTGTTCCTGGCCTTAGTAGACTGATATGAGGAGTCTTGCTATGACTTGAAATAGGTCACTCATTAGACCTTCAGGCTATCATGTGCTTAATCACAACCTTACATTATTTGTATTCCCATTCTATTTCATTTAATTTATCCATATGAATATATCTATATATCTGTCTCATATATGTGTTCAATTTATAGATATATGTATATATAAGTAAAGAAAAGAGAAGAGAGAGATGTTGAGCGCTGAGTAGAGCAGCCAGGGGAAGATTCCAGCAGCGGATAATTGGCCTTAAGCCATTCCTCTGGCCTGCTGCTCTCTGAATAATGCATGGTCTTTTTAATGAAGCCCCTTTTTGTTGTCTTTTTACTTCTCTAGGATGTAGGGTAAAATTAGCATACTCCTGTGTCTGCATCTTAATGAGGGTTTGGCCACTAAGGCTTGGTCGTGCTCAGCGCTACGCCCATTCTCACTGATCTTAGTTTAAAGGTAAGATAAGGATAGGTGTAACAAGAATACAACCACCCTGTCAGTTGATATAGACAATGTGGCATCTTCAAAGTCCTTTCACAGTGATGACAGAAACACTGATTTGTCTTGTTATTCAGGGAGTGTGTAGCAGTCACTGCTCTGAATTTTAAGGCCCTGAGAGGCTTTGGTTAATACAACTAAAATGTTAAACAAAACATTTAGCTCTTTTATTTGCATTTCTTTTCAGCATGTCTTTCTTTCATGGCCAGTCTCTGTGGCGTACAGTATGTGAATGCCCCAAAGTACATGCACGTGAACATTTTCACATGAGGCTTACAGTAAGACCCTCTCGCTGCTGTCCAGATCTGAGAGTGCCGTCTTTTCTGCTGCAGACTGGAGGCTGGAGTCTGAAGTGTTTGAGCCTGTCCTTGAGTGGGGCAGGAGAGCATTCCTCAATCATTGGGGCATGTACAACAGTTCCCTAATCCTACTGTAGACCCCTTTCATCTACAGGCTAATGCTTTGTGAGGCACTGAGCTGTGATCGGGCCCAGCGCTGGAGGAGCTGGTGGAGCTGAGCAGGTCAAAGGGGGCAAAGAGGAGACGGAGAAAAAAGGAGTTAGGAACTGTTATCAGGAGAACATAGAAACTGTGCTGTTTGTCATTTATACTGAACAAATATATAAAGGCACCACTTTTGTTTTTGCTCCCATTTTTTATGAGTTGAAGTAAAAGGTCTAAGGCCCTGTGTCCACAAAAAGCTTTTTTCAGAAATGTGCTGGCAGGGCGCTGCAGAGTGCTGGGATGAAGCATCTGTGCTATGTTTAAAAAACAAACAAATAAAATAGCAGCACACGGGTTTTGTTTCTTTGACAACAATATCTTGAAATTTTGGGGCAGGGATTTGCATCTGGGCTTTCTGCTTGTGAGGTGTGTCTTGATACATGCTTGTCTGGAGTCAGGTGGCTGTAAATAAAAGTCCCCTGTTATTTTGTTATCTAACAGCTTTTATTATGAAGCAGCAAAATCAAGAAAAGCTTGGTTTTCATCAGCAGTAATTTAACATGACTCCTATATAGCTGAAAGCGAATATCAAACTGAAAAAAAAGCAAATACCTGAAAGTACAGACAGCGACAGGAGAGAAACTTCAAACCACAGAGATTCAATAAGAAGCTACAAATGTACTGAGAGCTGAACACACACACTTTTAAAATCATCTTTCTCTCTGGGCTCCTGCAAACATGAGTTGAGTCTTCCAGTGCACATCAGAAAAAAGGAAAGGGCTCCATTTTCTTGGTTACCAGGATGACATGTCCCTATCTCATATATGATTGGTTACCTGAGAAAAAACAACAGTGACAACACCAGCACCTTTCTGAAAAGATCAAAGATTTTCAACTAGGAGCACTTGGTCAGGCTGTATAAATCAGGGCTGCAGATGCTCTGACCAATCACTCCTCGTGCCTAAACCTAACTAGCCCAACCAATGAGTACTAGCCAATCAGTGGCAGAGTAGGGCGGGTCATGACTTTGCCCCTATGGAGAAAAAAAGTGGTATTTGAAATGAAATAGCCATAGGTCACTGCTTAATAAATGTATTTTTGAAGCCCAAACTGCACATTTTAGTGCAACTTTTTTATTGTGACCATTCTGACACCATCCTGTGCAATAATCACGCTATTCAATCATCATCTCAAGTGTTCGCTAAAACAGATTTCAACCAATTTGTGAACAAAATTCGAAAGAATTAAACCTTTGGTGTGCACAATTTACTTTAACACATGAAAAAATGTTGCAGAAACAAATGTTTTGCATTTATATTTTTGTTGAGTGTAGTTTTGACAGAAATGAAGAGGGAAGTGTCTGTAACCTCTCTTGGAGATCTCACAATGCTTGATGGTTATGTGACATGCAGCGTAGGATGGAGACGGATGAAGACAATAGAGGCCTCATAGTGTGTGTGAAAATTGATTTGGGAATCGTGAAATGGTAATTTCTCAGGAGTCTTTGAGTGCAGTGGTTTCTTTAGGATGAAGATGACAAATTACATTCTCTACACAAGCAATATTTGGCTGCAGATTTGTTGCTGTTTACTGTAGACTTACAAGCAGCAGCTGAGTGATTTTACAACATCTGCCTTCATTTGTCCAGGCCATCAAGTCACCAGCCTTGCAAATGATACTTGCTTTCTGGCATTTTTTTATGGACTGATTTATCACGAGCTGAGAGGAGTGGTAGGTTGAGAATATCACGGATGACAACAACAATGCTGGCCTAACAAACCACACTTGGCTGGGATTCTGTTTTCTCCAAACAGAGTTGCCTGGATAATTAACCTGTACATTAACTTCCCAGCTGATAGGAAACGGCATGTGGATATGAGCTCAGTGAGTCATGGAGATTGATCCTGAGTGCGATGGGATGGCAGAGGCAGGAAGCCTCACAGTTTGGCAGACGCTGCCATACCTGTCAATTCTCACATTCTGTTCAGTCTACCAGGTTCAGAGAGAGTCTCATTTCCTAGTTTGGCTCGGGAAGGAGTTTGGCACAGGAACAGAATAAGAAGTGAAGTTACAAGATGCTTCCTCGCTGGGATTGTGTACCAGCAAACTTTCTGACAGCTTGAGCAACTGACTGGTTCTCTGTGATGGACTGAAGTCACGGCTGGGTTGTTGTTCCAGCTGACAGTATGCACAATTATCATATATTGCAAAGTATTGTGTTATTCTGACAATGTGACAAAATGACAGCAAGCTTGTCTTATAATATTTTTATTTTAAATCCTGTGACTCCTCGTTTAGTACGAGATATGTTTGAAGGGCATCTCCAGTATTTTTTAAACTGGATTCTGCTTTCCCATGTTTTTGTGTTTAAGTGACTAATTCGCAAACCATTTCCAGAGTCAAACTGATGATCCCACACTCTGGAAACAGTAATTCACACATGCATCTTCTCCAGATCGGACTACTGTAACTCAGTCCTCTCTGGCATTAACCAAAAGTCACTCCCTCGCCTCCAGCTGGTTCAGATTGCAGCAGCTAGGGTTCTTCCTGTCTTCCTGTTAAAATTGATTTTAAGGTTTTGCTGATCACTTTTAAAGACCATGGTGTGTGGTCTCAAGCTACATAGCTGAAATGTTGATCCCATATGAGCCAGTTTGCAGCCTTAGATCCTTGGATGGGGCCCTCCTGGCTTTTCCAAAGTTGGGGCTTAAATCTAAAGGTAACCATGCTTTTTCCATCAGCGTCCTTTGGCTTTGGAGTGAACTGCCTTAGGGGATGAGTGATGGTGACATCTTTTAAATCACTTCTTAAAACCCATTTTTATAGTCTTGCTTTATCTGATGCCATCTTTTTAATTCTAAAACCTTTTAATTCTTTTATTCTGTTTATTTATATGTATTTATATTGACAAGACAGCATTGTGTGATGTCTTCTTTTATTCTTTTTAAGTCAACATTATTATACATATTAAACCAAGTGTAGCTTACTCTTTAAAAAAAAGGTCTCTCTCTTTAACAATCCTTGCCGTCATGTTGTCAGACACTTAGAATAACAATCTGAGCTTATCAATGGCGAAAACAAGCACTTTTAGTGGATGTACTTTCAGCAGACCAATTTCAAAAATTGTTGGTCCCATTAGTCACTCAGACACAAAAACATGGGAAAATAGGGTCCAGGTTGAAAATTACCAAAGTTACCCTTTAATAACAGGAAATTGTACATCTAGGATATAACCCTTCAGTTTAGTTTTTTCTGTCTTCATTGGAAACCAGATTGCCAATCACTACTGGCTCCCTGTTCTGTTTATATCACTGTTTGTTATTGTGAAGTTGGTGATCACTTCAGGCAGCTGATGGTGCACACCACTGCACATCTTTAACTGTTGGCACAAACCTTTCCTCTGTGCTGGGTGAAAGCCTGTGGGACTCCAGGTCAACCCACCGCTGGGCACTGGGCACCGAGTAATGGGCTGGTGGCAGCAGGCACTGGGCACTGGGCGGTGAGTTGGGACACAATAGTGGAGGGCTAGTCCAGGCCAAAATCAGGCCAAGTAGTTGCAATCAGTGGTGCATGAGGAGATCTGGCACAGGCTCTCAGCTGCCTCTCCTCTCCACAGCAGTGAACTGCAGTGATGAGCACTAGGACCAGCTACTGTCTGTCCTGTCTCAATTAGCACTATTCTGTGTTCTCTTTACCCCAGAGAAGAGAGGCCGAGTTCTCTCTCTATTTTTTTTTTACTTTTTAGATAAAAGAAAGAGTTGATAAAAAAGTTACCGAAAGCTACTTATTTGATGGAAGTAACAAAGTATACTAATTGATACTCAAAATTAATGAAATCAGAAATTGATGTTATATAGCAGGGCTCAACAGTGAGGACTGTCGAATTGTAAAATGCTATGTTGGGCTAGAAAATCAAGCAACTTGCATTCCCAATCTGGCAAGTAGTAAAAAAAAAATGAAAGTCAAATCTCTATTGACAGTTGCACATTTGCAGAGCTGATCAGGTATTCCATGTCCATGTGACAGTAGCCCCCTTTTTAAGTACTTGTTCCTTGTTTTTGTCTTGGCTGGTCAGAGTCCTGCTCCTGTTTCGAGTTACCCCGCTCTGTGTCACATTCACTCTCCTACCGCTTTGTTTGAGTTGCTTTCATTGAAATTTCCTGCGTTTTCCAAATTATAATAAATAATGCTGTAAAGAGTGTGATTTGTAACAGTGAAATACACGAAAGAGCATAATATGAAATGATAGATGTCGTCTGCTGAGTAATTGTTTCACAGAGTTGAGATGTTTCGTAGTGAAGAGTCCAAAGCTCTTTATGCAAAACTGCAAACTAATTGAGTTTCTGTTTCCGTACTTGTTTTAATTGGTGACTGCATGGATTGTTTGGATGCATTCTTTAGTATACAGCAACACGGCGCAGCTGCGTTTTGATCTGAATTCACATGCTTTTGGCGAATTCCACCACCATCTATTTTTAATAAGCACACCACCATCATGGAATGGCAATGAATAGGACACCTCCAATCATCAGTGCGGCTTGGAGCCCCAGCAATGTTAAATTAACTATGTGAAGGCAGCTGCTCTTTGAGCTCAAACACTTTTGTTGTGTGGTGAAAACAATGAATAATTCTCTTTACACCCCATATGTGGGTGTTGGGAGCAGGGCAGCAGGCAGGAGTACCATCAGCAGCTCAGATCAAAAGCCAGGCAAAGTTTAGATTGAACACACACATCGAACTGAGAGGGGGGAGGCGGGATTGCAGAGGAATGTTTGTTTGTGTGAGGAAGAGCCCCTTGCATCTCACCGTACTATAAGGCAAAAAATGAGATGTGTGCGTGTGTTTGTCAAAGTGAAAGAGTGAGGATGTTTACATGTGACGCGTGACTGCATATATATTCACCTTCCGAGATGACATCTGCGTACGTAGCTCACTGTTGTTCCCGGCGTATGGTACAATATACGCTGTAATGGTAGAAGATTTGCAGCAGCCCAGATCCATTAGAGATGGCACCAGATTGTCAGCTGTTGCAGGAGAGGTGTGAGCTACACGTGTAGATTTTGAGACACTTTTTTGGACGCAAGACACATTTGACCTACGGCATGTGAATATATTGTAAGATACTTAGATCACCGCATGAGTGGGCCTGATGTGGGATGAGCCAAACACAGTGAAAAGCCCATTCAGAGGATGTTTCCTTCATAAGAGCGTTGAAATTTTTGGGACCATGTGTGCACAAACACCCACGCACACTGTTTTGGTCGCACTTTATATTACTGTACACTATGAAGACCTAACAAGCTGTACTTTGTATTAAATTAGACAAAAACTTGAAATAATGTTGTTTCTCAGAAAGTACTTTATTAGAGGGTAATTTGGGACACATTACAGTACAGCTGTACTGTAAACTACGGTGTTATGTTTCCCACTATTAGATCCTGATTAGAACTTCTTAGGAGGTAATTTGGGACACTATACCATATACTAAAGTGAAAACACGTCTGCCACTTACCCTTTTTTTTTTTTAACAGTATGAGAACCAGGTCTACCAAGTAAAGGTAGAGAGGAATACTTTGTCTATGGGTGACTGCACAGACATGGGTAGATAATGTGATTTAATCTGCCAATTACATGGGATCAGCCAACAAGGTGTATCTTAAGTAGTAGAGATGAGATTTCATTTTAGTTTACAGTGCTGTTATAATGTGTCCTTAATTACCCTCTAATAAAGTCTAATAAAGATTTTGCTGTGGAAAATAATACACTTCAGTTTATAGTACAATTCTGTTGTAATGTGTCCCTAATTACCCTCTAAGACAGCCTAATAAGGCTCTAATGCTGTTTAAAAAGAACACACTATTTATAATTTTTGTATAATTTGTATGGCTTGTTAAGTTTTAATAATGTGCTGTAAAACAAAGTATGAAT
Organism: Lutjanus erythropterus; assembly: GCF_056507025.1. Classification (NCBI taxonomy): domain Eukaryota; kingdom Metazoa; phylum Chordata; class Actinopteri; order Lutjaniformes; family Lutjanidae; genus Lutjanus; species Lutjanus erythropterus. The sequence goes on from NC_139334.1 coordinate 13,710,802, forward strand.
GTTTTTTCTCTTATAACTTTTTGTGAAGTTGTCATTGTCGAGCATGGTGGTATTAATGCTAACAATGCTTAAAATAAAGCCTTCCTACATTTTTTTTATTGCACTAAACAGACAAAAAAGTGCGTTCAATTCTCAGCATCTCACTAGAAAGAAATCATTCCCTAATGGTATAAAAAACACCCCAGCAATTTTCATCAAAACAGTTCAGTGTGCAACCTTACGTGCTACTTACCGCAACCTCACAGTCCCCCTTAGATCTTTTTTTCTCTCTCTCTCACTTCAGCTGTGATTCCTGTGAAGCTTCCGCCAACCCAGAAACACCTTCAGAAAATAAAGTCAGCCTGTTGGTGTGTTGTCTGCAGGGCATTCACCTGCCTGACAGATACTCCGGGAAAGGCAGAAGGAAAGGGAGGGGAGAGGCAACTTGTTATCAAGCTTCTCAACATTGATCATGACAGATTTTTTGGTTTTTGCATTGAAAGTTAAGCACCGGAGTGCAGCGGGTTCAGTAACTCACTCAGGAAGATTTCTAAGAACGGACGGAGAAGTTTATTATTAGCCAATAATTCCAGCAGCTGCAGTCAGGCAGTCAGTCTATATGAGAAAATATGGGAAAATGATGCAGTGTGTGTTTACCATGATTTGGTTTGGAGGAGGAATCCAATAAAGATGATGAAGAAGGCTCATCTCCGCACCTCGCAGGGCTGGGCTGGGTGGCTGAGTATTCAGCGGAGTGAGGGGAAAGGGAGCACCGGGAGAGGGAAGTGATTACTGTCGTTAAGTTGACAGGAAATGTTGCATCTCCTTGACGTTTAGTAATGATCGCAGCAGCTGGGAACAATAAAACTCCAACATTGCGCAATTATTGGCCTGCTTCACTTACATTGGATAAAAGTAATAATGCACATTATCCCCACATCCCCCTTTTATAGTCGCACCAGCGAGGGAGCAGAGGAAGCAAATGAGATTTGCTGCGCAGGAAGCTGAGTAGGCTGACGGTTATGATTGACTGGAGGAAGACTTCCTGCAGTGTTGTGTGATGTGACCACTCTCGCTCTCTCACTCTCACCATCAATTCATCCGTTTTTCGCTCCTTTATTTTATTTCTCATGATTCGACTTGGTGCCTTTGGGACAGAGGGGGAAGATTAGAAAGTTAAAACGACACCCAGAGACTGTCGACAGCAGCTTGGATTCATGACAGAATAAAAACACAAACATTCGCCACTGGCTGCCAGCTAACAAGATATGAGTGAGAGAGAGGCGGACAGAAAGAGAGAATGAATGTTTTCACATTTCCATTACATTAAATGATCAAACTATACCTTATCTTACATGTATTTTTTATTTTTTTGTCATGATTTGTTTATTTTCATTTTACAACTACACTATGTAAATTTTCTCTTAGACTTATTCTTTGTAAACCCTTTGCACCCTGCTTTGGCTTTACTGTACTTAATTATACTAATGCTAATAAAGCAAATTTGAATTTGAGGGAGAAGGAGAGCCAAAGAAACAGAACTATGGAGAGGGAGAGATGTCATCAGTGATCAAACATGTTAAGTTGAAATACCCGCCCCTCGGACATCAGCATTTCAGCCTCAGTGTTTGAAATTTCTATTCTGGGCAGGAATTACTGTTGTTTGACCATTTCTTGTCAGTTAGAGTTAAAATTAATGCAGAATGTTTGCTGAATGATTGTCTGTTTCAGGGTTGTAAGAAATTTTTAATAATCATTTATAAGGCTCGGATGTTAATACCTTAAATTTGAGCATATATGTTAATGGAGTCTGGTTGGCAGTGAGACAGGCAGCCACTTAACTCAAAGTCCAGAGCGTGTGTTTTGGTAGAAGTTGGCTTTTGTTTTCAGGATAATGGGTTTAGCTTTACATCTGATCAGCCTACATTATAGGACTAGTTGTTACTTGTTATTGGCAATTTACAGTGTTGCACTGGTCCTGCCCTCCTCCTCTGTGGCTCTAACTCACAGTATGGACTGCACACAGCGCTGGTACAGAAAAAAGTCACTGAACACTGTCTGGTTTTAGCTATGCCGCCGGCCAAATTTCAGGCATGACAATGAAGATTGAACTGAGGTCTTGAATCAGCACTTTTTTAAATAGCTATAATACTTCCAATACTATAGTATCATTTTAAAAATATCTAAAAAGTAACAAGTATCAATACTTTGCACAGCCCTGGTGGCAACTTGAAATTAAAACTACAAAAATGTGGTGCAAAGTTTTTAATCCAGGTACAGAGCTATCCAAATGTAACACTTCCATTGAGCGTTTTATGAAAAAGGAAAATGTACAGACACAGAAAAATAGAATGAGTGGAGTGACAGTGACTGACACTTAGATAACAGTTAGATAACAGGTGATTAAAAATGCTTCAGTATCTGTTCCCCAAATTGAGCTCTTCCCTGTATACTCCTGGGTGTGATAAATGTTATGTCAGATTTCTTACACATTGGTGGAGAATAAACAGTGGAATATGTCTACATTTTTCCACCAGTGTGAACAGTGGTTAGGACACACAAACACATTTTTTATTTACTTTTTTGCTCAAAATAAAAACAAATCAAAGAATATTTATTAAGACCACATTTATTTAATGATCATGCTTTTATCATTAGAGGTATCAGTGTTTATACAGTATATGACTCATAACCCATTCATACGACTGAAGTGTTTCTGAATTTGAGAAAGAGCGACAGAGATTCTAAAGCATAATTTTCCATATTTAATTGAGGCCTACAGATGACAGATTGTTTTGACCTTTCTGCTCTGTTTGAATGTGTGTGTGTGTGTGTGTGTGTGTGTGTGTGTGTGTGTGTGTGTGTGTGTGTGTGTGTGTGCATGAGTTTGAGGAGGATATAACCAGTTGAATATTAATGATTGATTAGGCCTGTCGTGGCTGTGCATAAATATCAAGGGTACGTTTGTACTACGAAGGGCATTTCGTAGTACTTCTTCTTCTCTTCTCCCCTAATTAAAACTGCCCAGATTCCTTTTTAATGACCATTAGAGATACTGCACAGGAGAAGAGGTAAATGAAGTTAATGAGTGAGAAGGTCAAGCTTCGGACTGCAAAGCATTTCATTTGTTTAAATTGCTTCACAGTTCACCAACATCATCAACATCTTGGGAGGGTGACTTTTAAAACATAGTCCACTGAAGATTACCAAATACATTTTCTGAAATGGAGTTTGTAATGTATTCCACTGGATTACTCAAGTTAAGTACTGTATCCTAAATAGTTTGGATTGCATTTGGAATACTTCAAAATTATTTTGGCCTTTTGTCTGGGTCACTCTGAATGTAGTAATACTTGCCACGCATGTTCAAAGAATATATTGTGAATCGTGCGTTGTATAAACAGATCACATTTATGGCTCGGCAATTCTGGTGAGCTAACTGGTCAGCTAGTTAGCCAAACTAACAAGCAAGTCAAGTCAAATTTTACTCATAAACAGTCATCAACAATATTTTGACACGTCTCTGAACACCTGAATGTGAGACAGGTGGGTCGGAAGCAGCGCTCAAAAGTAAGGCCGTCATGTTGAACCGGGACACAAACATATGGTGTCTGGGACAATTCTTGGACAGTAAAATAACTCATTATAAGAGTCTCAGAGGAGATTTCGAAATAAGCATTATTTGGATAAGCTGACTACATATTGGGAATCCAAATAATAATAATAATAATGAAGTGACTTATAAGCAGTCCTACAGTGAATATAAATGACTGCCTGCTCATTTAAAAAAAACTTAGATTTGGGACAAAGGGTTTTATGTCTGGAACAGCTGAATTCAGTACAGTTGCAGGAAAGTAACAATGAGAAGAACTCCTGCACTCTGTCCCACTTACCGGTGACATACTTAATTAAATAACAATATTATTTAACTTTAGACCCCCATTACTGTGACAATACATTAGCATGACAAAAACAAACTTAAAGTTACCCCAAGGCACCTGTTCAAATGACTACAGTAATGTCGTGACCTTCTTGACCGTATGTGTAAGTAAAATCCCATTTTAAGTTATAAATGTTCAATATTTCCACCCTAAAACACATTCCTGACAGTGTCCTGGTTGTGTGTCTCCTCTCGTGTGGTGTGTGGCAGGTGCACTGAGCATGCTCAAATTGTTGCTCATTTCTTTTAATCTGTTTATGGTAATTGAATGCCTCATATGAATTTTAGAGGAAGTAAAATAAAAACAAAGTGATCTATTTTTTAAATATTTCGTTATTTTTAATCCGTTACTCTCCAACCCTGGTCCTAAATATATATTGCCGAGGGCAGCTGTGACATTGCGTAGGAGTGTTAGAACTTTGACATGTTAGAAAGACGCTTTTTTTTCTGAAGAAGGAAACTAGTTTATCTTCATCTTGTGCCCTGGCTTCCTGTCTGGGGTTGTTTCAAGAACAAAAGAAACATCTCGTTCAGTTGAACAGAAGAGTGAAGTGGAGTAAAAAAAAAAAAAAAATCAGATGTACCTCAGAGTGCCTTCTCAGAAACTCCTCTGACACCGGATGCTTACTTCTAGATATAGCGAGTTGTGTGGTTGTGTGTGTCTTCCGGGATACTTTTACCTTTTTGAAGGGGCTTTGAAGGAAGTTATCAAAACCTCGCTCTTTCATCTTCTCCGGCCCCAGCGCTCTCCTATCCTCCGCAGGTGGTTTCCCCTCAGTCCCTCCGCTCTCTTCTCTCGCTTACTCTTGCCCACACCTTCTTCACCCGTGCCTCAGGAAAAAACACACGCACATGCTACACTGCTGCCCTCAAATAGTTTTCCAATAACTAGTAAAAAATAGGGCGCACAGTGTGTGCATTTTTAGCACGCCCCAACTCTTCCTCTTTGCTCACTCATCTCAGGAGGTAGAAGTAGGTAGATGATAAAACAAGGCGATGATGCTGGCGCTGATTATGTCATGTTTATTTCGTCTAGGGTTGTATCACTTGTTATGAGTCATGCCAGGGTGCTGACTCTCTATGCTGATGGTGGAGGAAGAGTTCACGATCAGTGGGAGGCTTTGGGAAATCACCTCTTTCTCTCAATCCCACAGGTTTGAACTGCTCATGTGTATATTGGCCAAAGCAGTAGCAGCTTTCCTATAACCGTCAGATGGTTTCATATGGTGTGATAATGTTGGTTTGAGATAGATACTGCTGGTTGTGTATGATTATATGATAAACCTGCCCGTTTAAAAATGGCTAAATGCCACCGTCATGAAAGAACGAGCCACAGATCTCCACACTTGGATTTTTATCAGTCTATAACCGACTTGCCAATCATTTCAGGTCACTGTTTGTCGCACGTCGCACCAGTCAGACAGTGAGACCGAGCGAGATGTGGCAAACTCCTGAAAAATCCTTCTCTGTGTTTCTGTTTCTCTCACCCTTCTCTCCCAAAGTTTTCCTCTCTCTGGCTGGGCGGCCGCAGGTTTCCAAACAAACTCGCTGAAACATGTTGTCTGTGAGTCCGTCCGTCCAGCCCTCCTGCTGGGCACCAAAGCTGCCATCCACAATGTAAGCAGGTGGCGCTGGCATCCCAGGGAGAACGGGCAGAGCGCGTGGGCGTCACGCAGGCGACGCCAATCCAAAATTCCCAGCTGACCTCCAAACCAAGGCTATGGCTGTGCTCGCCAATCTTCGGCTAGTTTTGGTTTGAATGTCTTTCTCCTGCTATCGTGCTCTTGTTTTGCCAGCTGCATTCTCATATCCTCTTAAATAATCAAATTTTCTGCTTTACTTTTGTTTTGTTTCTTTCTCTTTGCCTGCTTGTCTGTCTCTCTCTGTCTTTCTCTCCGTGTTTGCTTTGTGGGGGTGCTGTTTAGTCGAGTGGGACTCGCAGTAGGCCCCAGGCCAGCCGCCTTCGGTTGGACGTTAATGAACGGAACAGGAGTGGGCACATCTGATGAAGCTGGCCATGCTGTCAACTGATTTTCATCTGGTGTGTGTGTTTGTGTGTGTGTGTGACAACAGGTGCAGACCAGATCTCTATGCACTGACAAAATACAGACTCTGCTGTGCCAACACAGGTGATTTCCACCTAGAAAGGCACACACAAACACACATCCTCTCCACTTTCTGCACTTTTTCTTTACTTTTATTTCCATTCAGAATTGGTGCCTTTTCCTACCCCAGGATGTCACATGCATAATTGTGCATGGGAAGTATCTGTATGATACATTATGTTATCAAGCAAAGTGTCCTGCACTTTGTCCTTATTGAAAATTAAAGATCCATCATGTAAAACTAAATATATGAAAAAGCAGGCTGTATCCTGCAGGCTGCAGGATGCTTAAATTGACAATAACAAGTGGCAACAAGTCCTCATCTGTAAGTTGATCAGCTGTTGATAACTGTCATTTGTTTATCACTGTAAACTTAAATCCATTATCCTGAAAACAAAAGCCCAGTACTTCAAAAATAGTCTGGAGACGGGCTGCTGGAGTGGCAGCCTGTCTCGCTGTCTGCCAGACTTAATTAATATATTGCTCAATTTAACTGTTATAAACATCTACTCCTACTAGACTATTAATGTTTCTTACGACTCATAAACAGACACTTACTCATTTAGTGAACATTTGGCATTCATTTTAACTCTAATTAATGTAAAATGGGCAAACAATAACAAGTTAGGGGCTGGAACAAAAATTTCAAAGGACACCACAACTGTAGTGTTGTTGTCAGACAACCCATCATTTCCATGTTTCCTTAATCTCTCTGAAAGACATATCATGGTCATTTTATGATTTATTACAGTAAATATATAATAGATTTCTTCTCTAATACTGCACTTAACAATAAAATAGTTTTTAGAATCCTTCAGAAATCCTTTTTTGTATTATTGTGTGACATTTAAATACATTTTCTCGTCAGAAATTCATATGTTGGTTAAAATACGCTTTTTAGTCATGTCCCCAGGTTTTAACTCAGTTACGTCACACTCTGCTAAAAATTTGTGACATTCCAAAAGTCAAATGATCATTGAGAATTCACATCATTAGTCTCCTGAAGGCCATGGGAAGACCAAAACTACTTTCACTTTATTCTTTTTTTTTTTTTTTTTTTTTAAATCATATTGTATGTTAGAATACATATTTTTTAAAGATCATGTTGCTAAACCACTTGAAGGTGCTGAGTGTTTCTAATACTATGCTAAAAACTATGCAGTCATGTTACAGAAAATGCACATCTTCCATTTAGAAACCTTGCAAAAATAAATAAAATGGTCTGAGACCTAGTCTGAGAGAGACAGTTCACTCCCAAATCAAAAATGTATGTATGCATTCTGTGTTGCTGTTTTTCTGTCTAGATACTTTTGGTTTGAGTTGCAGAGTTTTATCAGACATAGAGATCAAGTATGTTTTTTTGTCGCCTTGAGAACCACAAACTAAGTGACATTTAGTTGTATTATATTTGAGAGAAGGCAGGCATCTCTGTGGCTGATATCTCCAAACAAATATCTGATAACAAACTAAATGCATAAATAGCATTACAGATCCAAGAAAAAAATATTTATTTTTGATCTTTGAGTGAACTGTCTCTTTAAACGTGTTATTGTTAGTGCTTAAAAAAAAAACCTGTAAAGAATGAAGTTTAATTTTGTTTCAACATGCAAATGGCAAAGATTTGGTTTCAGACCTAAATGACATTTTGATTACTTAGATTATCTTGAGAGACTGAACTTCTACTCTCTCTCTTGAGTCCCTCATTGATCAATTATAAATAATTGCCTTTGAGCTGACGATGTAAAACCAGTCTGATAGACAAACAAGGAAACACCTGTCACACACAGCCCTCAGTCAAACGACTCGCTTGTGAGTAACATACACACACCCAGTGGAAGGTCTGAGTGACAACATCCTGTTCCTCTCTGGTTGTCAACAGGCCTGAAGCAACAATAGTATAAGCGTGTGTGTTCATTAGAATAGTACCTGTCTGGGACTCCCCGAGCCACCTGGCTTTTCAAACAGAAGCAACTAACACTCCTAATCTTTCTTTCTATATGCCACAGGCAGACAAGATCCAAATCCGCGTCGAAACAACAAAACCAAACATCACAGCGTTCCCAAATGTCACATTACTGTGCATCGTACACGGACAGAAGCTAACGAGACGGGGAGACAGGAACGTGATTCTCCTTGGAGAGAGACAATTTTTCGCTGCCGCGTCCGAGTCCAAAAATAACAAAGAACAAAGGCGGATAAATGAGTGAGTTTTTGAGCACAGGCTAGTGGGCTTTGGCAGCAACCGGCCAGGCAGGAGGGGAGGGAGAGCTAGCTAGCGGCCCGTCCACACATCTGTCCACACAGCACGGGGTGGGTTCCAGCGACACCCACAGAAACAGGCTTAACCTTCTCTTCCCCCCACCACCTGTTCATTACTATGGGCCCCCCCACCGAGCCACCGCCACTCTGCTCTTCTCCTCTCACCCGCTCCCTTGTTCTTGTTCTCTCTCTGTCTGTCGCTACCCGTTCCAGTTCTCTCTTTGTTATCCTGCCGTTTTTTTCTACCCAATCTCTCCCTCTTTCTTTTATTTTTTTGCTTTTTTTATTTCTCAGCAGTGCAGCGTTATCTCTGCTCTCGCTGTCTCTTCCCGACGAGGCTTTTGGTCGAAGTTAAAAATCTGTGCGGCTAATAGAAAGTGCTGTAACAGGAAGGGATCATCATCAGACAGGTTGTTTTAACCAGTGCGAAGGAGAAAGAAGTGGCCGGCTTACGTGGAGGTGGGGGGGAGACGAAGAAGAGGCTTTTGATGAATTGTCTGTGAAAGTGCATCAGTCTACCCACATCTTCAAACCCCCTGGTGCCTCTTGTCTGCTTTCAGACCCATTTTTCTCCACATTGTTGGTAATTTGAGCATTCTCGCCCATGGCATCATTCATAGTTGGCCCATTTAAATCCCCTTAGAAATTCAATTTGGAGAAAGGAAATGACAAGATTTAGCTTATTGAGGTATGCCAGAACATCCATGAAAATCAGACATGGGAATATGTGAGATTGTAAAAGCCTCATCATCGCTCCCCTTTGTTACCGTGCGAAAAAAAAGCACTGTGTATTTTCTGTACTTGTTGAGGCTCGTTTGAATTTTTGATCTTTTGTTTAGCCAAGGTGGATCATTAAATAGCCTCTACTTCTGACACTCTCACAGAACTATCACTGGATCTGGATGGATGTTATCTTACAAAAATGCAGCCAACAGTTTGCTCTACAGTAGGAGGGATTTTTGTTTTTAGCCGCATTATTTCTATACCATAATTCCCGTCCAAAACGAAACAAAAGAGAAAAAAAATAAAAACAAACTGCACCCGCAGTCTCTCATATGGTATCACAGTGAGAGCCACTTGGCATCGGCGTGTGCCGTCATTGTACATAATATGGTACATATTTCAATTCAGCCAATTGTTATTTTTAAATGTGAAATCACATTGTGGGCCGCACATGTAAGGAATGCAAATATCTGTCATAAAAACATGCAAAAAAAACATGTATTATTTTTAAATATATTGCAGATGGTCACAAATAAAACTAAACTACCTTGTTACCAGCGGAGGAAAGACTACTGAAAATGTTAAGTAGAAGCACTGTTACATTATTGAAATATTACTTAACTATGAGTAAATCCAGTGATGTTAAAAAATACTTAAGCAAAACAAAGTATTCTTCTCACTAACTACTTAGAGTGCTGCATTTTAACAGTAGAAGTTTACTGCATTATCAGTAGCAGTCATTCAGTCGATGCTTCTTCAAATCTTCAGTCTAAATCACACCCAACTACTGTGCTGTTCTCCTCTGTGGTAATGCTCACCTCTCCAAAAGTACATTATGTATTATAATATATGTTTAATTTAATCACAGAAAAATTACAGACTTAAAAAAAAAAAAAAAAACTCATGAAACTACCCAAAAATGCCTCAGTTACAGTAACATGTTACCTCCCCTGATTGTTACAAATTACACATACATGCTCATCAAATGTATCTAAATCAAATACAAAATACTAGTACGAGAAGATTTATTTAATTAATATACAAGTAATTTGCAATTCAAAAATACAACAAATACATTCTGTACAAACGTATATGATCACAATTTAAGCATTTAGTAGCCTCAGTTGGGGTCTCACTTAAACCCTCCCATGCTCAGTCAAGATACGGGCAAATTCAGGAGAGGATGCTGGATAGTTTCTGTCTGTGAAAGAGACCATTGACTGACTGAGAGAACAGCCAATAGAAATTTAACAGTGGAAACTGAACAGTTATGCCACAGTGATGCACTAATTCTTTAAGATGACGTGCAACACAGGTGTGACCAGTAATACTCATTAAGGTTACATTCAGGTCAAACAGAGTCAGGGTGCTCTGCTAAATGGAACAGGACCTCAGTTAGTATCATGGCAACGCCTGTATTTACCTCACTATTTCATAGCAATATGGCTGCAATGAAGTAGGTCATTTTCTAAGATCTTTGCAAGGAAACGATTGAATGAGTTGTTGTCTTCATTGTTAAACAACCATCACTGTGGATAAAAATCCATCTGATGTGATTCCGGTAGAAATCATGTTCATGGATGAGGTCATGTATTAAAGTTTTATTCATATTATTTTCAGTCAGTTTGCTGACTTACTTACTTAGTCTGTGACGTATCTGATGAATCCTGTGTTTTTCCTGGAAGCTAAAGCAACTAAAGGAAGGTACTGTTACCTAAATTATGGATATCTCTGGGTTTGGCCATTGTTCGAAACATTTGGGATAATATAAGTACAAAATTCAACAAAACATATACCATTTTGAATCATTTTAATGTAGAAATGTTATCCATTATTGCTCTAAACTTGAGCATATAGCTGGAAATATACTTGCTTTTAACTACACATATGCATACGCACCTTCGCATCCCGATGCCTCATGGCTGCCTTACATATCCTGTGTCCATTTGGAGCAATGGTAGTGCGTGTCCTCAGAAATGAACGCATACCATGGTTAAACAGCAAGTATATCTCCGGCCTTAGAGGTCTTATTTGAGAATAAAATGTCATATTACATTATATTATGTATTCTAAGTATTCCAAATACAAAAATACAAGCTGCTATTTTTTTCTCATTAGCAAAACAGAAATGACAAAATACAAAAATGACAAAAAGTAGCCATAATTTAATAGATATTTTAAATACATTTAGTTAAAATACTGTCCATCTCTGCACACTTGTGCTTGAGACGTGTCCGTGCTGTAGACTGGAATAACGATCATCAAAACCTCATTTCAGTCTGACTTTAATGAATAACTGCTGGGCCTCTAATAAGCTCTTGCTTGAGCTGTAATTTCAAATTGGAGACTAAAACGTATCAGGAAAAACAAATAACTCCAATCTGTCATTCCAATCCTCCTCGTCTTTGGTGTGTGTATGTGTGTGTTTTGTGTGCACAGGGCACCTTGTTGACTTGCGTTCTGCTCCCTTGGATTCTGCATAACTCCAGATATTCTTTTTGACTCTTTAATTGCTTTTGCACAGTGGCCCTGATGATGATAAGGAGGACTTGGTGACAACATCTCAATTTCTCTCCCCAACTGAACGCTCCCCGTTTCAATTATCCTCGCCGTTTTCCTTGCCGCCCTCACTCTCTTGCCTCCAAATAAATTTCATTTCCCTTAAGCCTGCTGCTTCCAGTATCTGATGGCGTCTCACTCAGTTATCCATGCATGGTATTATCAGGGAGACAGGCCCTTACTGCTCACTGAGAGGGAAAGGCTGCAGGCCGCTTATTACATACCAAATATCAGGCACCATATTCAAATCCAAAGTAGCTGCCTGTGGGGAATATGCCTAAACTGGTTCAGCCTGTTAAGAGTTTTGCACCAGCCTACACAGATAAATGAAGTCCACACACTCTATGAGATGAGGGAATTTGCTTTGAATGTTGCAAATTTTAAATCTACGTGTTTTTAAGTAATTCTGACGCATTTCTTAATTTGTAAATCACATTTCTCTACACAGACAGTGAGTCAAACAGTCACTCTGGGAGGATAAAAGCAATCTGCAATCTAAGAATATGTGTAATGGTGTGCAAAAGGAGACTGAATCCAAAACAAGTAATTTGATAGCACCTTGTAAGACATTTTGGAAAATTAAGTCTGTGATGACATCAGTGGATTTGAAAGAGTGAACTTGCCTGAGCTCTCCAAACAAGGGCCTGACTGATACTGGATTTTTAGAGCTGATGCAGATTTCAGGGAGTGAAAAAAAATTCTGATATCAGTATATCTGTTGATATATGGTAAAAAAAAACAGAATATAGAATATATACAAAAACACACACATGTAAAGATTCCTCAGAAGTGGCTAACGCTTAGAGAGCCCAACTTGACTGATATGAACCTATCACAGATATAAAGGTATCAGCATATATGTTTACCGATAAGCACTGATATCAACTTTTTTGACAGAACATGTAACACAGAAAACAGTGCTTGGGATGATTAAAGTTTCAGCACAATGGTAAACATTTTTGAGGATAAGAGGAGCTCCCTGGCAGATGTAAATACTGAGAAGCTAACTAACTGACTGACAGAATTAATATATCAAGCAACTGAATGATATTGATCCGTACTGATGTTTATTGACTTTTTATTTTATTTTGCTTCTTTCTTTGTTTTCCTGGTGTTCATTTTTACAATTAATATAATGTATAGGCAATTGGTGATCGATATAATATGTTAAAATGATCACCAACTATTCTGATAGTTGATTAATCAGTTTGAGTAATTTAAAAAAAACTAAAAAAAAGTCACTCTCTGATTCCAGCTTCTTAACTGTGAATATTTTCACTGGTTTCTTTACTCCTCTCTGACAGGAACTGAATATCTTTGAATTTTTAATCATTCTAAATAGATATAAATAAAAAAACAAATAGAACAAAATATCAGCTTACATTAATAAATCAAATATACACCAAATGCTGCCTGTAAAGCTGACAAATAAAAACAATCTGCATTATGTCATGTTTAAAAAATTTTTTTTTTTTTACTGATATAGATCGATGTAGCCAATATTGGGATTATAGTATCAGTGGATCTATATATCGATCAACGTCTTCTCCAAACAATGAAATCATCACAAGCAGCTTTTCCATGTTGCCTACCTTTTAAAGAAGGAAATAAGGAGCTAAGAAGTTGGATACATCTGCAGGGTATTGTGCAGCGTTACAAAGAAAACAGTGAGACAATCAAACAGTGTGATATCATATTGTTTTATTGCCTCCCAAAAGCTCAAAGTAATATTCTGCCTTTGAAAATGACATAAAAATCTCTCGATGGATTGTGGCATCAATATGAATCCACGTCGTGACAATTTTCCCACAGAGAAGAAACTCTAAGTCATATAATAATTACTGAGCAATGAACGCTCAACAATAAACATGTAAACTATTCATGGCAGTGGAGATAAGATAGCGTTTGAGCACCTTTTTATGGCGAGAGGTTCCCACAGTTCAGGGTGTTCAAAGGTCTCTTACACAAGCGCAGATGTCCATAAAAACCAGCAGTTCTTGATCAAAGCAGAGAGTGAATAAATATGTGTCAGAGATGAGCTACTAGTGATTAGGTTTGTTAACAGAAGGCAGCCCCTTTCATTTTCAGTTCAGCCCACACAGTAAAAGAAACTTAAAATTCATTACAGAGAGCATCTTGCAGTTTCTAGTTGGTCTGGTATGAAAACCTATTTTGTATTTTGTCCTGTTGAATAATTTGTTATGTTTGATAATCCAACTTTGAGTGATTATTAATTTGATCTTGATTTGAAAGATCTGAGCAATAGCTAAGAAATCAAACATAATAGAAGGCCTATGTACCTGCTTCATATAAAAAATAAATACAAAGTGCTTCTCATTCCGAGTATAGCATGAAAAACATTTTTTGTGTTTAATTTATTTGAAAATTAGATGTGAATGTTTTAGCCAACCAAGCAGGTCATTGGAAAGCTCTGTGAATCTTAAATGAATCAGATGAGCCTGATGATGGAAATCAATTGGATATTGAATACAACTACTTCACATTTGTTTTGTAGGAGGTTGTGCAAGATGTTCAAACACTAAAGCCTCATCTGAAAATAAATCATTTTAGACTGACCAAACTAACTTATCTTATTGGGTCTTACAGGTAGTTATAATTGGGATCAATTCAGTTCAAGTATCGTTGTGGTGCAAGGGCACACAGGGTCGTATTATCTGTTAAAATGTGGCAGAATGGGATCACGTAAAGAAAAAAGAGCATGGGAGATCAAACTGAATTAAAATTAGTTTGTGATTTGAGCTGAATGTGGTTATGAAGTAAAAGGGGGACAACTCTATAGAAAGAAAGCTCAGATGAAAATTTTATGAATTAAGTTTAGATAACTAAAACAATCGTGCTCTGTATTCTTAGAGAATAAAAAGCCCTCTGAGTGGAGACTATTAAACATTTTCAATAAATTTGAGATGAGCCTTTTACTACAGCCACCTTAAACCAACTTCACCAACGTTTAGACAGGTTTGATTTTTGCGTGCAGTATGTCGATTTAAAATCACTTTTTCTGAACTACCCTGCATGTTGTCAGCTGCATCTTGTTTTCATATTCAAATTGGCTTAATTTGTATGGAAAGCAGATGTTCAAATTGCCAAAGCAGGTGTAAAATATAAAAAAAAAAAAATTAATATTTCTAATCTGACTAATCAGTCAAAACACCTCTCTGGGGGATAATTTGAAAAGAAGTAGGATGTACTTGTGTCATGACAGAAAAGTTAGTTTACATATACTTAAAGCGACTCAGGTTGATTACTGATCTGTATTTTTTTGTTTTTGCTTTTATCTACTGTTTTTTCCTGTAAAGCACTTTTTAAACTTGTTAAGGAAAGTGCTTTAAAAGTAAATAAAGTCTATTAGAACTGCAACAATCAGTCGATTAATCCAATAATTGTCAACTATTAAATGCATCTATTTTGATAATTAGTTCATCGTTTGGAATCATTTAGCATGACAAAATTCTCTGATTTCAGCTCCTCAAATGGGAATATTTCTTTCCTCTATGACATTAAACTGAAAATATTTTTGGGTTGTGGCTTTGGTTGATGTCTTTCTGGGCGCTGGGAAACAGTTTTCACCATTTAATGACATTTTATGAACCTGACAACTGACTGAGAAAATGGTTGACAGATTAATCAATAATGGAAATAATTGTTAATTGCAGCCCTAAAGTCTATCATTATTATATTCTTCTATTCTTTTAAATGTCAGAAAATAGTGAAAAATGTCCACCCAAGGTCTAAGTTTGTGCCTGTAAATTTCAGACCAATAGTCTGAAACAAAAAGATCTTCCTTTCCAGTGAAATAGATCAGATAAAAGCAGCAAAAAAACCCCCTCAGAAATAAGAAGCTGGAAACAGAAAGTTTGATATCTTTTCTTAATAAATGCAATTATCAAAATAATTGATCAAAGGACCATTTTGTGTTGCGTATACATTCACAGTCTAGCTGCTTCCTTGATCATTTAAAAACGGTTCTGTGCAGTGACTTAAATTAGCAATAACAGTTTAGGTAATGGGATAAAAGGGATTCATTAATTGCATATTCTGTGATGATTGCTTTGAGAGGACGGCCTGTAAGTGTTTCATGAATGGTGGGAACTCTTGATTTCTTTGTCAGCTTTATGATCTCTTTGATAACAGCTCAGAGGTGGGCGGGTTTCACTGCCATAAAACTGACCGGCAAACGCTTTCATGTGTGGACTTTATGCAGTGATGCAGCCCTATCAACCTGTTTGTTCACTCTGTTATTGAACACTTATCTTTGTGACAAGAAGACACTCAATACCCGAGCAGATAAAGATGAAAAGCACAGACAGACAGGGCTATTTTCTCCTTTCTGAGTGAAACTGAGAGACTTCTATTTTCAGTGTCAGTGGATTGAAGAAAGACGGACAGAGATGGGTAGAAATGAGACGATCAGTGTTGCATGGTCTGAGTCTTAATAACACAGCGCTTCACATTCATGACCGCATTTATTATGGAAACTGGCAAATCAATTGATAGTCTGTAGCATAACCATCAAGAGTGAGACACTTCTAAGTAAATTCAGAAGTCATTAAGACACATTTGCTGGCTTTTATGTTCCATAAAAAAAATCTTCCATGGCAAAGCGGGAGCAGGATGACTTTCACTTACTCAGAATAATATCAAAACACAAGAAAAGTTGTCAAAATGAAACTGGGCTGCATATGCAAAGATTAATCAAAGATTAGCTCTAATCAGAGTTGAGTAAAACTAGGTTTAAAATGAGTAAATCCAGATTTAAAAGTAATGCTACTATAAGGAGTTTTTAAATGTCTCAATTTATTACTGATGCCTCTGTATGAGTTAGCCAAGTTAAAGGAAAGATTGACTATTTCTGCCACCAGGTTGGATTGTCATTGGAAATCAGATGAAACAAGCCTGCGTTTACATTTTTTCCAAGGAAAGTATATTTTATATTATGCTATATTTTGTGGTCAATATGGTGGAAACACAGTATGAAAGTTCCTTGTAGTAGCTTTAAGCCGAACTTGGTTACATTATTAAAAACTAATCCCTGTTTAGTAAATCCAAGTTAATTGATGTAAACTGAAATGAATTGGAGTTTAATCAATGTGGTGATGCTTTCTTACACAAATTAGAACAAAAAAAGATCAATCAATCCTTTAGCTGCTCTGTATTCCTTAACAAAATGCTACATTGTTTGTTAGTTAGCTAAAAAGTTAACAAAGCATTGTCTTGTTTGCTAGCTAGCTAAAAAAGTTAGTGTTGCACTATTTGCTAGTTAAAAAGTTATCAAACATTGTTTGGTAGCTAGATTCAATGTTACCAAATCATTATTTACTAGCTAGCTAAAAAGTCAGTTAGCCTATGCATGCTGGCTTGGTAGCTCTAATTTGTCCTCCTTTGAAAAAAACTTGTTGGCCGATTTAATAGAGCAATGTGGCCAAATAATAGAAGATTGAAAAATGGACAACAGCTCAGTGAGGAAAAAGATGACTTCCAGACTGTTTAAAAGTAAAAGAATGAAGGGACGCATCATAAAACTCAGCTGGTTTTTGTCTGTCCCCAAACTCTGTCCCCATGGACCTTGATTATTTTGGTCAGTCCTTCTCAAAAAGGCAGCCATCTTAAAAGTTATACCTCAAGTGTAGTTTAAAAGTTAATACTGGATCACATTTTAAATTGAGTTTGAATTTTGGTGCAACACAATTAAATTTGATCTAGGTTTATGGTAAAACTAAACAGGTTTAAAGAGAGGCTTAGATTTAATCTTTATTAATCTTTAGCTCATTTAAAGTTTGGTACAGCATAATTTAAAGTTTACTTTAATTGGATTTAAAAACTGATCCTTGTTGGTGCAGCCAAGCCCAGCCCAACTAAGAGTTGCCGCTCCAGCTCCCAGTACACTGGATGCTGTGCTGAGATGCCTCAGTCCTCTACCTCCGCCAGTCTCCTTTATTTTGGGGCTAATTCAATTTCCCTCAGACAGACTCTTGCACACTGACGCCGTCTCCATTACAACGCGCAGCCAAACACAAGCATTCATTAATTAGTGGCATCGTTGTCTTTTAATTATGCATGTGGCTTATTAGGCGCCTCACCCATTCACCCAAGCCTTCCCGTCTACACTCCCCTCTGTTTCCTCGCTGTGCTCATACGGGACCTTTAAACTTCCACCTGCACATTATAGCTCTAATAAAGCTGTTATCAGCCCGTGAAGGAGATGGCAAACAGGTGAGAAAGAAGGAGAGGGGGAGAGACAGCAAACAGGCGACTGAGGGTTCTGATATGTCAGCAACAGAAATTAGCTAACTGCACTCCCGACTGTGACACAGGCAGGGAGAGAATAAACCCACCGACTCTTCCTCTCTCCCTCTTCTCCTCTCCTTTAATTCTGCCTTCCCTTCTCTCCCTCCTTCTCTGCCTCTACAAACCACAGACAGCGAGAGAGGGAGAGAGCGTCAGCCGGTGAATTTTTACAGCTCTCCAAAATCATTATTGGCAATTAGCGTTCGTCAGGGAAGACAGCAGCTGCTTGTAATTACAGGTAGCCCCTCATTACTTCTCAGTGTAGGGGAGAGGAGGGAGGGGAGGGAGAAAACATGTTCCAGAGCCAGTGTTTATATTTATTTATATATTTCTTTACCTGTGATGTTGAGCCACATAATGTATACGAGCTATAGCGGAGGGCTGGAGACTTCAGCAGGTGCAGCTTGAGAGGAGGAGGAGGAGGGGGAGGAGGAGGAGGAGGAGGAGGAGGAGGAGGAGGAGAGACTAAACTCATTGTAAACAGCCAACGTTATCATACAAATATTGTGCTATTGCAGCAGTGCTGTGTGTGTGTGTGTGTGTATGAGTGGATATGATTGTATATATAGGCATCAGTGTGTGCTCATTACAAGGTTTAGTTACAGTCATCTGCCTCGAGGGCTGCAACTAATGATTATTTATCGATTAATCATTTAGTCCAGGGGATTTCAAAGTCTGTGGCTCAATCAAAGCTGGGGAAAAAAGGCAAACCCTCATCCTTCAGGGTTACAACACCAAAAGTCAAATTGAGGCACTTTTCAAGCATTTTCAACCAAGTTGAATGTCATGTTGGGCTCGTATATCTAGCAACTCAATGGCCTGACCAGGTAACTGGTAAAAATGAATTTAACTCTTCAACTGTTTTGATAATTGATTAATGGTTTAAGTAACTTTTCACGCAAAAATGGCATAAAATGCTGTTTTCAGTCTCTTAAATATGGAGATTTCTTGCTCATAAATATTAATAACAATACAAAAAACATTTGTATAAGGGCAAGTCGATTTCTGAACCACTTGTCCGATTAGGACAAGTGAAAAAAAAAATCATATTTGAACTCTGACCTTACAGCTATATACACACACAAAATGTTTATTTCACTTCTTGATTGCATTAAATCAGATGTTATTTTGATGTACACAACCAAAATTTGGTGATGGCATTCTACAGCAGGGTGACAAATTAAAGGAAAACACACCAAAGTTTCACGTTTCAAACTGTCTGTCAGGAGACTTATACAGACTACATAACCTGGCAGAGCTTGTATCGGACTTATGCTATGTCTTTATTTAAAACAGAACTTTTCATTGAGGTAGAGAATTATTAGGTTTTAAGTGATGCAGCACTTTTCAAACCTTGAAAACACTACATTAAAATTTGAGTATTTTTAAGTATTTCCCACACCTGTACAAAGGCTGACCCTTAGTTTACTGCACATGCTTAGTTTCACTCAATTGCTGATACATATAGGATCATGATTATCTCATTTGATCCCACAGACACGATTGAAATTGTGTAATAAATTCTATTTTACATAACTTTAGATCAAATACACTAAAAACGCTTTTTACAAACGCTTCTTACTTTGAAAACCTCTGATTTAAGTCCAGAAAGTGTTGGGAAATTGTGAAAAACACAAAACAGTTAAATCTTTTAAATTGCTTCTTTTGTCCAACCAACAGGCCAAAACCTAGAGACTTCATTTGCTATCATAAATGACAAAGAAAAGCAGTACATCTTTACTTTATAGAAGCTGGAACCAGTAAATGTTTGACATTTTATCTTGAAAAATGGCTGGAACATCATTCTGATCTATTTTAATCAATTATCATAATATCATATCATAATGAAATATTTTTTCAGTTACATAATTGACTAATCGTTGCAGATCTGTTTGCCTCTACTAATTCTTGCCTTTCTCCAGCTGGTTTTGAGCTCAGTTTTGCTGGGTCATGTGGAAAAGCCTCTGGTCGTAGAACTGTGAGATCTCAGCCTGACATGGCACAGGGTTAAGATGACCTGACATCTGAGGGCACACTTCGCTCTTACCGTGCCCTAAAATTCAGCACTGCATGGCACGGTGAAGAGGCTGCACCTCAGTCATTCCCCTGAAAGGCTTGGCTTGCTCATGCAGGAGTAAGCTGCTGCCTCATAGGCCAGAACGTCCTTAGAGAGAGAGAGAGTGATTTAAGAAGAGACACTCCCTGATAGAAGAGGTATTTCTACCTAATCAGCACGCTGAAGCTTGAAGCTGGCACAGGTCAAACAGTGTTTTAATTTTAAAAGTTTTATTTTTTAATCTCAAGGCAAAGCGTCTCATTAAATGATAGCTGGAGTACCAGATTCAACCATCAAGGGCTGGTTACATTTTCATACCTTTCATGCAGTGTTCAGTGTTTCCTCATGTTTTTTGCTGCCCAGTTTTATTGTTTTATGAGGATTTGGCAAAGTGAAATTCTGACAGACCTGTCAAATGAACATATTTTCTTTCTGCATGGCCAAATAAATGTCATTTCATGCGCAAATGTTTGTACCAGACTAGGCAAAGTTGACATTAATTTGACTGCATAGGTGAAATAGTTAAACCTTTACTCATGAGGGTGGGGAGGTGTAGCCTTTAGTAACTATAAAAGGAGATATTTCTGGGGGTGATGAAGATGAGGTAAACACATACCTCAGGCAGGGGCTAGACTCCTATGAATAGTTAATTAATACCATCTGAATGCTTTATATGCCCCAGCGACTGCAAGGCTTGAAGTGCCCCACAGAATCTGCCATAGCCTGGGGCAACAATCAAACCAATTAACCCAGGGCAGAAACCAGTGGAGGTGGGGTGCGTATGCAGCTTCTACTGAACCCTTACCTCAGACAGAGCGGGGTTAGGTTCAGGTGAGTGGACGCCCTGCTCCGTGTCGAGGTGTAGTTTTCAACATGGAGGTCAGGTCTGCTACATGCGAGGCCTCTCTGCAAGACTAACAGAGGGCATGCTAATAGCAGCCAAACATTAGCCTCTTAGCCTCCGCCGAGGGTTCAGCTTGTTCTCAGAGGAAAGGAACGTCTGAGTTTGTTTTTCCTCTTTGTTACTGAATGTACACTCTGAGAAATTAAGGTGCCACCTGGAACCATGAAGGGTTCTTTGGGTTGTCTTGATAGGAGAACTCTTATGGTTCCTTGACTTGGAATCCTTTCAGAGTGTTCTACATAGGAACTGACATAAAGAGATATATCTAGAACTGCCTGTGCATTTTTTACCCAGAACCCTCTATGAGAGGTGTAATGGTTCTACCCAGAATCCTGTCTCGGGGGTCTACCCAGAACCTTTCCATCTTTTACGGGCCATCAAGAACCAACCAAAGAGGTTCTGCCGAGAACCCTTTTGTATTCCAAGGTTTTATCTAGAATCCATCCTCAGGGTTCTACTAACAACCTAAAGGTTTTATCTAGAACCCACTACAGGGGTTCTGCCAAGAACTATTTTATACTCAAAGGGTTTTTATTGAGAACCCACAGTGGGAGTTTTACTGAGAACCCTTTTGTGTACCAAGGGTTGTATCTAGAACCCACCCAGAGGGTTCTGCCGAGAACCCTTTTACATTCCAAGGGTTTTATCTAGAACCCACTCAGAGCGTTCTACTGAGAACCCTTTTATATTCCAAGGGTTTTTATCGGGAACCTACCAACAAAGAACCCTTGACAAAAGAGTTCTTAAAGGATTTCAACAATCATTGAAGAATTCTGTCTTTCAAAAAGGGTTCTTAGCCTTTCATCTGAAAAAAATGTTCTTCAGAAGCAAAATGGTTCTGGGTAGAACCTCAGTCCTTCGGGAAGAACCTTTTTGGAACCCTTATTTGTAAGAGTGTAATTATTAGTCTCACTTACAGAGTGAGTCATTTTTGGTTCATATGTTCCACAAAGGGAAAAAAGTCAGAACTGTCAATCTTGGGCTGACTCCCTTGACATGCCGCCGTCCTTCATCTCCCTCCCTGGTGATCAGCATCATAACAGTATACATAACAGTCGATAAACAGCGCGCTCTGCCAGAAACGTAAAGCCCTAAGCATGTTCTCGCTAATTCATAAAGCATCGTCGTTTACAGTCTCTTTCAATAAACATATACTGTGATTGTCTGTTACAAATAAAAAAAAAATCTCTTCAGACCTTGAGGATATCTGCAAAGCTTTATTCGCTGCGAGGGTGCTGGTATTTATTTTCTGCACACACACAGGCTCCTGCTCAGTTACAGTAGAACAACCGGCATCCTGGCAGCAGAATAGCTCACATTTGCAGGGCATCTCTCGTTTCCACTGTAGACCGTCCAACGCAAATACAAAGAACAACTGTCACATTCAAACTGGAGCTGAAATGACTGGCTGGGTTTCGATTCATCTTGTCTGTCCGGGTCTCTCTTTTTTATTCGCTGCCATGAAAAGTTGGAACTGTATGAGAACCCCGCGCTAGAGGGAGAAGATCAAGTGTGTAAGGATTTAACAGATGGAATTGGGACTAAATGAAGCGCTAATGCATGGATGGTATGAATCCACTGTGCATTTTTTAGCAGGGACATGATGAGATGGTTGCTGTTCAAGGTGGAAGTTAGTCGTTGATTTAATTTCCACTTACAGTCGTAGAATATGTGTTTAAAAATATGTTAATCTGTGTTAAAATAATACGTGTGATTTCACTTTTTTCAGATAATAATTTGCAGATTATTTGCAGGAGATCTTATAGAAAAAAATGATTTATGTAATTTTGTCAACTTTACTGTTGTAAATTTACAGTGAAAATCACTAGTACATTTTTTTTTTTTAATTTGCAATGAGGAGAAGAAGAAAATTAGTAGCCAGTTATTTTGATAGTTGGTTAATTGTTTCAGTCACTTTTCAAGTGTAAATGTCAATGTCATTTATGACAGTAAAAGAAGAGTCTTTGGGTTAGGACTGTTGGACTATTGCTTGGACAAAAGAAGTATTTCGAAAACGAACTCTGGGAAATTGTGAGGAGCATTTTTGACATTTTATAGACGAAATGATTTGAATAAATGGGAGAATAAGTGATAATGAAAATAATCCTTAGTTGTAGCCCTAATTAGAAGGACAGCAATGAAACAAACAAACAAAAATCAAGGGCCCTCTCTTTTACACTTGGTAATTGTTTTTTATCTGTAACACTGGCATACTATAATGTAGAGCTGCAACAATTAGTCGATTACTTTTCTGCTAAATAATTAATCATTTCAGTCACTTTACAAGTGAAAATGTGAAATATTTGCTGGTTGCAGCTTCTTTGATGATTTGCTGCTTTTTGGTGTTGTTGATGATAGTAAATGAGTCTCAAGGGTTTGGACTGTTGGTTGGACAAAATAAGCCATTTGAAGACGTCACTTTTGGCTCAAGGCAATCATGAAGAGCAATTTTCTACTGTTTCTGACATTCTACAGACCAAACGATTAGCTATTATTTTCATTCTTGATTAATATGTTGATTTTTTTCTTGATTATAATTTCTTTTCTATAAAAGTATAAATTATAAAAAATGATCAGTGTTTTCCAAAGATGACGTCATCAAATGTGTTGTTTTACCCATAACCCAGAGATACCCAAAGATATTCAATTTACCGTCAGCTCACTGGAGTAAATATACCAGGAATTTCCACACTTAAGAAATAGCAATCAGACAATGTTTTTCTTTAAAAATTTCTCAAGCCAACTAATTAATTTTTGCAGGTGCAAGAACTGAGGGTAGTACTTAGTTAGCAACAGGTATTCAATAATCAATTAAGCAATCAAAAGACTGATTAGCTGAACTATTTTGATAATTAAATAATTGTTTCAGTGATTTTTCAACTGAAAATGTCAAACATTTAGCTTTTTAAATGTGAGGATGTGTTGCTTTTCATTGTCATTTATGATTGTAAGTGAAGAGTCTTTGGGTTTTGGACCGTTGGTTGGACAAAAGGAGCGATCTGAAGACATCACTTTGGTGAATTGTGATGAGAATTTTTCCGCAATTTTTTTTTTGTTGTTGACATTTTATAGGCTAAATGATTAATTGATTTAGGGCTGTAACTAACAATTATTTTCTTTGCTGATTAATCTGTGGATAATTTTCTTTCTCTTTGGTCTTGTGAAAAGTGTTTACCAATGGGTGTCATGCAAGAATATTTTTGTATTATCTTGATTTATCTTACTTTTTTAGTATGTAGGGCTCGTAAGAATGCACCACATCAGATTCAACAAAGGCTTGTAACTTTAGATAACTGGGTAAATGATCCGCTGGTGTGCATTTGAGTGCATGTGCAGGGGACTTGTAAATTAGCGTAATTAATACCATATATGGCTACACTTCCTTCCGTGTTTGTCAGGAGGTGTTCATTCATGAAAATGGCATCAAAGAGTAAAGAGAAGAACTTTATGAGTTTGGAGTTTGACCATGAAGGAAAATGTGTCATTTCAACAGCGCTAGCAGTGGAATTAAAAGACCTGCTAAAGTGAAGAAACGAGAAAGCGAGTGATGTTAATAGCCTGTTACATGAGGGTTGTACTGTCCTTGAAATAAAGCGGTCTTGTCTTGATATGAATATGCCTCATCACAGCAAGGGGCGAAAGATGACTGCAATGAGGAGGGGGTCAAAGTTTCCATCATGGAGACAGAGGAAAGAATAAGTGAGGATGGTCACATGAACAGCAAATTCATAAACCTGCATGTGAAGATATACAGCCAATACACCCGACAGCAGGTAACAATACATCATTAAATTAATGATGATAGGCTTTATATGTAAATTTACAATAAAATTATAATTTTAAATTCAGTCAAACTGGATAATGTTGACATAATTATGAGGTGTAATTTATTTTTCAAACTCAAAATGTCTTAAGACTGAGGAAATTTACAATTATTAGTGAAAAACTAACTGAACAGGACTCTGCAACAAGTCTGGACCACTCTTAAATTGTGTTTGTATCTGAAAGAAAATTCAAAATACAAGAAAATTGGTGACTGTGAGAAGTTCTCCTAAATCAGTCATAGAAACCATTTAAGAACAAATCTGTTTGCGTGAATGGTTCTTGCATGAGGCCCAGTGTTCCTAAATAGTTGGTGATTAGTTTAATAATCGATTCATAATTGATTATTCATTGCAGCTCCAAATCCATCTACCAAAAATAATCGTTAATTGCAGCCGTACTTATTTTACATTCAGGATAACTAGACTTCTCATGTGTTCAAACAGCAGCAACTATTGTGGTGAATATGTCACCGGGCACCTGTTTGCATGTAATACTTTCATAATTGGTAGACTGAAAGGAATTATAGAGAAATGAAATTTCACTTAGTGCACTTATGTGATATGTTTTTCAGTCAGTTTTTGCAGATGAATGCTACTGTTGTAAAATAAATTGGAGTAGTGTGCTTGTGGAGACACTTCACATGTTGCCCTAGTGTTTTTACAGTGCTGTGACTTGTAATGAGTGCCTAATGCGCTGCCACTATTCTAAAATAGGGAAAATTACAGTGTGTGTGTTACACTCAAATGAATTTTTAAGCGACACAGAAAACATTCCTTCTGTCGCATCCGTACCAGGCTACATGTGGCGCTCATGAGAAAAGCGAGATCTTAAAACAAACCCTTATTTGGATGCTCCTGCTGGTTGTTCCTGTGGCAGCTTTGAGAAATATTGTCGTTTTGTTCTACTGATGCTCGTCGTGCTGCAGTGCTGCATTTTAAACTGTTGAGTCAGATTTCATTTACCAGCTCTTTCATCTGTTTTAACTCAGTGAGGCGAGCTATCGCACACAGTGTGTCTGTGCGCCCGCATGTGTGCGCTTGTGATTTAGCAGTGAGGAATATGTGTATAAATTTGCTGAATTTGTGTGGGCCTGCCTGTGAATCGTGCTACTTGTGCTTGTTTTGTTTGTGTGTGTGCACCCTGTCGTGTGTGTATCTGAATGTGTGTGTGTGTGGCTCCCAACCCAGAGCTATTATGTGGAGACAGCAGGTATAATATCTGCAAACCTTTGCCGCTGTGCTGGATAAGTAATGGCCTCAAGACGTCACCTTTATCTGTAGCCACACTCCTGCAGCTGGGGCTGTGTATTCCCTGCCTCACACTCCCTCCATGATACACAGGTGTGGCATTGTGTGTGTGTGTATGCCGTTTATCCCCCACCCCCCTTATGTATTTGCCACACACAAAAGTGGTCATGAGGAAGGCAGATAGGGCCGAGACTGACACATTCATTTCCTTAACGGCCGTGGATGTGGTGGCAGCGCCGCCGCCTTTTAAGCAGCTTTAGCTATATATCCCCTACAGACGTAGACGCTGGGTGAGCCACTGGGAGCATCCCATCATGCCCTGCAAACGGAGAAAGGGAGGCCATGGTGGGGACAGATAGGAGGAAGGAGAAGAAGGAGGAGGAGGAGGAGGAGGGCGATATTCAGACAGAGACTGAGAAGGCAGAAGCGGCGAGATGCGGGGGAAAGAGACAGAATGACGTGCGAGATAGATAGGGAGAAAAAATTGAAATGAGACGGAGGGAGGCAGAGGGAGAGGTGAAACAAAGGAAGAGTTAGATCGGGAGTGAGTGAGCTTTGTGGTCTCAGGCTCCATGGGAGGTTCAGCCCAATCATTTATAAAAGGTAAATGCTGTCAGGACGCAGGGCGTTTAAAGGCGCGGCGCTGCAGGTGTGATTTATGCTCTCAGTACGGGGCTATAAATCACCCTGCCTTTGTTTCTACAGGCTGCTGCTGCTACTGCTGCTGCTGCTGCGGCCGCCGCGTCAAGACATAACCATCCCTGCCTCATCTACAGCAGGCACACACACACACACACACACACACACACACACACACACACACACACACACACACACACACACATATAGTGGATAAACAGCAATAAAGACAGAGCACAGAAGTGTGATGATGGGAACGGATGGCTGGATGGAGAGTGAGCAGAGAAGGGGTGACCGGTTGGAGTCTATGATAAGATGTGTTGAGTCAAACACACAAAATCCCACACACAGCTATCGTTGCAGAGCAGGGAGAATCTGCTCTGACAGTCTCCATGTTTCTCCATTGTTGTAATTCAAACAGTGTTTGTGAATGTGACCTGCTGTCTTCTAAAGTTTGACTCTGGAAAAAAACAGAACCAGACTCCAATCTGTGAAGCTGTCAAAAAGCAATTTCTGTTTGGTTCTGGTCTGTAGACTTGTGCAATATTACTATGAGCCCCTTCACCCAAATTAACATTTTTACATCCACATTTTTACCGGTCTAATCCAGATGTACTCGAAGCAGCAGAATGATCTGTAACTTTCTTTTCTCACCAAGTCTTTTTGTGTTCTTTGTAAACTGAGCTACCCCGGAAACTGTCTCTTGACACCTTTAGAGGCAGGATTCTTGTTTTTGTGAGTTCTCTTACACTCTTAGAAATAAGAGTTTCAAATGGGTTCTCCCTGAAGGGCTGAGGTTCTACCCAGACCCATTTGCTTCTGGAGAACCTTCTTCTTTTTTTTTTTTTTAACAGAAGGGGGTTTGTCAAGGGTTCTTTTTCAGACTAAGGGATCCATTAAGATCCCTTTTCATCCAAATAATGCTTTTGGAAGAGAAGTCTTTGAAGAACGCTTTTGTTGCTAGTGTTCTCTGTCCCATAATAGAAAAGTGTTCTTGGTAGAACTCTCCAGGTGAGTTTTAAATAAAACCTTGGAACATAAAAGGGTTCTCAGTAGAACCTCCTTGTGGATTCTAGATAAAACCATGGAATATTAAAACTGTTCTCAGCAGAACCTTTTTGGCAGCACCACTAGAAGGTGGAACCCTCAGACAGAAAGGCCTTTTCCGTCAACATGGAACCAGCCTTGTAAAGCACTTAATTTCCACCAAAAACTGGTCCTGAAGCCTGAAAGTCGGTTCCCAGCTGGAACCAAAAAATAGCAGGGTCTCCTTGGGAACCAAAGTGGGCTTGTCATATTCTACAGGTCATTGTGCATTGTGCAACACTCTTACTCGATGATGTCCTTGATTAAATAGTTCCACTCAAAACTGGTGGAAATTTGAGCTAGTTTGATAGCACTGAGAGTCTTGAATGGAACAAGTTCAAGAACTAGAGCTAATTTGGTAGAAGGGTTCTACGTGGAACCATTACACCATATGATTCTCTGTAGAACCTCTCATAGGGGTTGTGGGTGAAGCCTTTCAAAAAAGGCTGTAGGCAGAACTCGCTGAAAGCTGTGCAACCTTTAGAAACCATTCTATCAGGAACCAAAGTGTGTTTTTCTCTGGGGACATGCCGAAGAACCCTTTATGGTTCTAGTTAGCACCTTTATTTCTAAGAATGTAGTGTTGGCAAAATGGATTTCTAGATTCCTACAGGCCTTTTTGTTTCGTGTAAAATATCATGTCATTCATTCAGAAGATTCTGGTTCTTTTCACCAGAACAGTACAATCAGTTACACATGTATTTCTCTGGTGAATAACACAGCATCACTGTACAGCTACCAATGTCGTGCCCCAGTCACAAGCCATAGCTTGCCAGAGTTTGAGTGGTGAGGACATAGGCAGTATTGATATGGTGGCTGTGTGGGAGGGAATGGCACTTCAGCAAGGTCACAAGTCCTGCTCATGACCGTCACATTGTCAGCATTCTTTAACTAGCACGGATAAAGCCCTTTGTTTTCTGTAAAACACCCACCACTTCTGATGGGGTAAGAAACGGGTTCCACCTCTGTCAACTGCGACGTATACAGAACAGCAGTGTAACGTTGTCGAGGGTGTGAGAAAAGCATGTTTTGGAAGTTTCTCCATATGACAAATGGTGAGTCTGTTACTCATTAGAGTGAGGCTGAGTGAAACCAGCATCCATCATCTTAGGGGAAAATTCCATTGTCTCATAACCTGCGATGTACAGTGTCATCAGTTAAAGATATTCAAAGCGTTTCTTGAGTTTTGTTATGAGGTGGTGTTATGATTTACCTGCGTCATGTCTTTGAATGATTTTCAACAATGCCCCGAGAGCAAGCCAACCCATACTGTTGGTTTATAAAATGGACAGATCCCTGGCAAGAGTTAGAACAAGAGTGAGTAACAGATAAGCAATTATAAAGTCCCTTACTCAAAATGCAACTTGTCTTGCTTGCATTATGCAATATTGAGGTTACTGTTGGTAGAGAAATTGTATGTCCTTGTTTTTCCCCTTGTTAGTTCTGCCTTTAATCTCATTTGTTTTGTAACTTACTGGAAATACATTAGAAGTACATTTGTCTGATTTTCCCCCAAATTGTCCACAAGAGTCTTTTATCACATAATAATAATAATAACAACAATAATAATGATAATTTAAAGGTTGAATATGTAAGATTTGTCAGTAGATGCACCAGAAGAGTGACTGTTAAGTCTCATTCCCATGACATCAAATTCAGATGCTTTGGGTTGGTAAAGCATGTAAGCAAGTACAGTTAAATAAAGAGAAAATAAGCAGGTATGGGCAGAGGGTGGAGTCGATGTGGATGCAAGCGCCGCCACACACTTCTGGTGGGTTACCTTTAAGATGGACCCACATACACAGAAGCATCAAAGCTCCAGAGGTCACACACATACGTCCATGTGAATGGAATGTAATGAAACGAGTCTCCTACATTTTATGCCTTTATTTGTATAATTTATTCATCATTTATTTGTCAGTGGAGTAGTGATGCCATCCTGCACATTTAAAGTGTGGAATTACTCAATTTATTTTGCATTGTTTTGACAGATGTCTGAATATAAGTGAAAACAGAAGTAGGCTCATATGGAGGGCTGTGCAGGAGACGTATCTTTTTAAATAAATAAATTTAAAAAAATAAAAAAAACAATGAAGGGAAATAAAATCCTAAAACTTGTATTCTAAGTTTTGATTTGTGCTCTCAAAATGCACTCAAATAAAAAATCTGAACCTGTGGCATATGTTGGTTGCAAGTTCCCTACCATGGTGGTAGATTCTCTTAATTTTTCAAGAACTTGAATAGTTTGAAAACTGTAGTAAAATGCATTCTATTGTCTTTTGCTTCTACTGTGTTATCTGTAAATCATGCCTATAGTCTATAATAAAATTCTAATATAGTCTGACCAAAGTCTAAGTAACAGAAAAGAAAGAAAACCCTCAGATTTGATATTATTTGTCATAATAATAATGATAATAATAATAATTTATATTATCATTATATAATAAATCGACCATTTTAGCTCTACTACTACTTCCTTGCCTTTTGTGTATTGCTCCTGCCTCTTTCCAGTTCAATTTTCAAGAAAGCAGAGTTACTGTACTCCTACAAAAATGATGTAAAAACAACTCACAACGGCACTCCGTCCTCACACATAATCAATCCCTTCGCCCAAACCATATTTCAGTCATGTACGCATCACCCTCCACAGAAACCCAATTGTATTCCAGAAAACGGTCAACAATGCTCTCCACTCAATACATAATACAAGCGTATAAATCACCTCGGAGAAGGCTCTCTGTCTCTGCTGCTGTGAGAGCTGGGGAGGAGGAAAATGGAGCTGTAACACGCAGCGAACACGTACAAGCTGACCTGAATGGCTGCTGGTATTCTGATTTCCCCCAGGAGCTCCTCTCTGGCCTGTGCCGGTGTTTTAGATTCCAGAGGGAGACCATTAATGCTCAGCCTGTCGACCTGATCCATATGTATGGCTGGCTGTTCCGTTCTGTTCAGCTCCTCGCCTACCTGACTGTCTCAAGGCCTGCTGCTGGAGCCCAAATTGGTTCCTCGTCTTGCAAAAGATAGAAATAGAGTGGCGGACATGGCCGACACAAAGGACAAGCAGGGCTGGTTTTACAAGGTGATTATTCAGACCATGCATCTGGGTGTCTAGCAGCAGCTAATGGGCTCCATTTGCAGTCTGAGGAACACAAACGGGTTCCTGTCCTTTAACTGTGGGACCAGTTGGACTGGGTTATCAGTACATGACTGATTACCACACTGTCCTGTCAAACACACCAGTTAAACCTCCTGACACTGTGCACTGTACTACAAACGAGGAATGGAAATGCATTTTACTGCAGCAATTATCCCAGTCCTGTGAGGTGAATATGGTTTATCGGTTTATTGGTTGCAGCTCACTTGGTCTGTCTTTTCTTACCTTTCTCTCTGTCTCTGTCTGTCTCATCCCCTCTTTACTCCCCAGTAGAACAGGGTGTGATTTGTCACTCATGACGGGATTGGCCTGATATCCTTTTAATGGTCACATACGCTTATTCGCCACAATCTCCAATTGGCCAGCTGCACTGACTGAGCGCAGTTGAACAACGTCTAGACAGTCTAATTAACAAATCATCTCTGAAGCACTATTATCCCACTTTGGTGACAGAATAGAGAAGACAGAAAGAGTAAGAGAGAGACCCATTGATTCACTGTTTGATATTTGTTTCATTGCTATCCTTCTAATTAGGGCTACACTAACGCAGCGCTGCGCAGTTAATCGAAATATTATCAAAAACACAGTATGTACAAGTGCAATATTCAAATTGTAGATGCTGCAATTTTTTTGATAAAGCTAAAATGCCCTGGCTTAAAAATCTTATTTTTCTGATGAAGGAAAACGTATTTCTTTTATACAGACCCCAACAAATGTCACATAATTGTGATTTTAATATTTTTTTTGTGTGAAATTGAAAATTGTGATGCAAAACGTATGATTGCCATTAATCGTCTATCATAATGCAATCGCTATATCTGTCAAAATGATCACAGTATGATGTTTTTACCATATTAAACTAATTATTATTTTCATTATCGATTAATATGGCGCTTCTTTTTACGATTAATCATTTAGTCAATAAAAAGGCAAAAAATTGTGAAAAATGCTCATCACAATTTCCCAGATCTCAAAGTGACATCTTCAAATGGCTTCTTCTCTTTAATCAACAGTCATTAATCCAAAGGCTCTTCATTTACTGTCATAGATGACTCCAAAATCACTGAAACACTGACTGATATATACTGATTGGCCTGATAAGGGCCTGTCACTGACACATGAATATGCAGTATATGAATATAATATATCTGGAAACCTTTTTGAAAGAACATATAATGCAGAAAATGATGCGTCTGTGATTTAGATTCAACACAAGGCAGAACATTTATATGGACAAGGTATAAATGCTGCAGAGCTGGGCCCTAATTGACTGACAGCATTAAAATATTCAGCAATTAACTCATACTGAACAATGCTTCTGTTTATTTGGCTTTTAATTTTACTTTTAAATATTGGTTATTTTCTGAGTGTTGATTTCTACAGTTAGTGTGACAGTATACCTTCTAAGTACCTTTTCAAAGTCATATTGGAGAAAAAATCCATATAGGAAAGATCTATTTTCATTCCCGTTCTAAAACTCATCATATTGGCCTCCGTATCAGTAGTCAGTGAATTTTTCCCATCTAAAATCAGTATCTGTATCAAAAATCCCTTATTGGTTGGGCTCTAGTGGCTTGTCTTTGCCATTTATGACAGTGAATAAAGAGTCTTTGGATTTTGGGCCAAAGAAACATTTTGAAGATGTCACTTTGGGCTCTGGAAAATTGTGATGAGCATTTTTCCACGTTTGTCATTTTACCAACTAAATGATTAATCGATTAATTGTGAAAATAATCAGTGACGAAAATATTAAACAGAGTTAATAAACTGATTATCAAAATAGTTGGCAATTATTATTTTTTTTTCGATTGACTCATCTCATTACAGCTCTACTTGTAATTCATCTTCAATGAGTCTTTTCTTTCGTCGTGCTTCCATTGTGCATTTCGTTGTGTTGATTCACAGGTTAAAAATAATTCTTGAGGAATGGCCAGGCCTCACTTGACATCAATTTAAAATGTGAGTGGTGGAGAGTCTCTTTGTCTTTATAATAGTGGGAGCCGTTTTGGCCTGTGTTAATATTAAAAATTAATAAAGCGAGAAAATAAAGTGGATGTGAACTGTGCTGTCCAGATATAGCGGGCTCTCGTCGTATTCATTTAGCACTCAGCATGAGTCTCTAAGTCATCTTCTGGAACAAATAGTGAGGCCAGCTTGTATGACAGTACATCCCATCACATTAGGGTGCACTACAAGGACAGGATGGAGGAAGAGTCAGAACGTATCCTTTTAAAACCAAGCAGAAAATTTCATTAAAACCCTTTTGTTATGGGGAGATGTACTCAATCATATATTGAACAAATACTGTGTTTTCTGGTCTTTTCTCTGCCACTGCATCACAGAAATACAGAAAGATGAGGCATTCTTTGATCATTAATATTTACTAAAAGTCAGGTCTTACAATATTAAATTAGAGTAGATGCAGGACTTCTGTACAAACAAAATGAACACCACCACTGTCATTGCGTTATTATCGGTGTTTAATCAGTAAACTGCAAACTACTTTGTTGGACCTGATTTATGTCTCTCTTGTGGTTATGATGTGTAGTTTTACATACCTACTTTGTCATAAATGAAAAGGCTGTGTGTGCATGAAGATCCTTGGCAAACAAGACACTTGACAGAAAAGTCTTTATTCAAAAGAAGTCACATTTCTGATGTGTTAAACAGTATTTATTGCCTTGTGTGTAGTGCGCTGGAATCCAGTGGCAAAGAATTGCTGTGAAAGTTTGCTCCTCCTCTTGAAAAGTATTACATAGATACAGTGTTTTCCACTATCCTCTCATAACTGAATTTTTTAGATATTAACTCTCTGCTATTCCTAAATGTCTGGACATTGAAATTCCTTTTAAATGAGATGATGAAGGAAAATCTGTGCTCATTAAATGTCATTCAGTTCTTGTACTGAACATTCTGTACGTCCTGTTAAACAACATTTCGTCCCCTAAGCCGCCTTTAGGATTATCAGGGCTTAAAGCAGAAACATTCCAGAAATATTATAAGTATATTTAAACCCAATTTTATGGGGGGATTCAACAATCCTGAATAAAAGTATCCATATAAACTAATAAATGTTAAAATCAAATCAAAATGAATCAAATAAGTCAAAAATGTTGAATATTGAAACTTAAAAATCTAAAATCATTCATTCACATACAGGGATTACATAACGGGTTCTTCCAGGGCCTGCTTTAGCATTTTAGCTTATTGTGATGTCACCTTAATCTTTATCCCTAAACTCTGTACAACCAAAACTAAAAAGTTCTGCAAGTCAATGAAACATATAATAATAATAATAAAATAATTATAATAGTAATAAAAGGAATTGTGTAATAAATAAAAAACACATAATTCAGACATATTTTTTCATCAGATTTTACTAAATAAATACACAAAACGTATTGATCCAAAAGATTTCTTCATGTAGAAACATGAGAATTTCTCAACATTCCATAAATTACAGTATTTGAACAGTTTATCTTTTTAATTTTTCGGATTAAGAAAAAATATTCTAATAGGAGTAGAGAATATCAATATGAATTTATTACTTATTTGTTTCAGTAATAACATACCACCCTCAACTCAGTTTAAAATTGTGTCTGCTTTGTTCATTATTATTAAATCATCTTATTATTAGCAGTAAATTAATACAAATTGAATACAGTGTCTGCTGTCATTAATTTGATTCAAGCTTCAAGCACCCATGTGAGTATGAAGGAAAAAGTGGTGACTAAGAGACAACTCTGGACTTTTTTATTTATTTATCGTTTTGCATATAACACTAGTATTATCATATATAATATTACTGACATACTGTGTGCATTTATCAGTTTTACTTTGATTATCATAATTGTCATGAATCTAAAACAATTAAGATTAGGACAAGTCTTTTGCCAAGTGGAAAAATAAGGCTTGATGATTGGCTGAGAAAATGATCAAAGAACAGTTTGCCCATCACTTGTTGTTGGCTGGGGGTGTAATCCTAATGTTGGCAGTCTGGAAAGAGTCGACTGCCTGCTTTCCAGTCGACACTCTGGGAATTTTTTTAGACGTGTGATTTTGTATTTAATTTCAAATTGTTCCTCTCAAATTTGTCATCTGTGTTTATGCATTTAAAATGTTCAAACTGTTTAATATGAACATTGCATTTTGAAATATATGCAGGTTTTCTCTTGGCAAAATTGTACCCCATATGCAGTCTTCTTTTTACTGATATGAATGATACAAGAGTGACAGTGTATCGCTGGAGGAGGGTCTCCAGTGAATTACCCTGTCAGACTTTTCATTAATGACACCTATAAGGCAGAACATGTGAAGAGCACACACAGTGGGACACAACTACTTCCAGTATCTCTCCTCCTGCCACCTTTCTTCTTATCTTTCCTGCATTCTCCATCCTCCTCTCTCCACTTTAAAACCCAAGTAACCTCGCACTTTGCTTTTATTGTGGTTAAGGCCTCTGGAATTTCAAATCCACAATAGCTTTCTAACCATGTACATAACTGTGAGCATCTAAAAAGTATTAGTTTTAATAATTTAATTTAAGTTTTTGTTCACTTTCCTGTGCTGGGTTTGCATTGGGTGTGCTTGTGCTTGGACATTCATAATGTAAATTCTGCCATTAATTAAAAAAAACGAATCATAAAAATCCATCTCACTTGCCTCTATGTCTCTCTGAGTCTGAGCCAAAGGGGAGCAAAAGCTGTTATATCCTTCCAGAAGAGGTAAAAAAGTAATTTTACCAAATATAACCAAATGTCATCTTGCTATGTTGTTGGATGACAGAATAGAAGTAGTAATGGATCATGAAGGAACACACACATTATCAAGAAAGGACATATTCTCACACCTATTTTTCTTATTAAACAGAAAAATACAACCGGTCACCTTCTGAATCCAAGTTTCTCTCCTTTACCAAACTTAGAAAAGCTTGTTAACTCTGTGAAACACACTTTATTTAAACGTGACAGATGGAAACAAAAATAAACTAACCAAAACTGTCTTGTCCAGTCTTTCCACTGCTATAAAACCCGGTGATCTCTTCACAGTCATCAGGACTCCTTTGAAAAAACAGTAATTTTACCTCACAGGACACCGGAGTTGCTCATCTACCGCTGCCTCAATCCACGGCAAGTGATGTTAGTGTGGAATCCGAACATGTTATACGACAACACAACAAATTCACTGATCGAGGCACCGTTAGGCCAGCAATTCTTGTAAAGGTAGAGCAAGGTAAAATGACTGTTTTTGTCCAAGAAATCTGATGGCATAAACAGTAGCTTCAGTTCTCTGCTGGAAAATGTTGAAAAATGCTGTTAAAGTAAAGGGGTGAAAGTGCTCTAAAAGTGGATGAAATACTTTCTGCTGCTGACCCTGTCCACAGCAGTACATTATTTAGCTTCTGTGTTGAGACTCTTGAAGGAGCTATCAATAAAAACATGATCGGCCACGCCCACACATTCTTGAGTCCAATCAACAAAATGAGCTGTTTTTGAACTTGGTTTTCTAATAGTTATGAATATTTATCTTTGCTCACATCTTTCAGGATGCTTACTGGGAAATTAAACTTTGATATCATATATGTATTTCCACCAAATTAAAGCCACATTTTCAGAGGCTTTAATGGAAGTTTCTTTTGTGCACAATGTGCTTACGAGGATGTAACAACAGTGTGTAAGAGCAAGTGTGCAGATGTAGCTGCTTGTTTTGACATTGTTGCTGCCTTGCATTTTACATTTACTTAATGTAATCATAGGATTTTCACTGAAACACAGTTTCATTGTGTACTCTACTTAGACTTTTCCATAGTTTTCGTGCACATTGGAACAAGGCCACCCTAAAGTAAAGTGTTACCAAGACGATCCCTGAAGCGAGAGCTCTGAGAGCTGCAGTATTATGCTTTACACACTATCATCCCTGGTTAAAAACAAGGGGATTTATCAGGGATGTCTCTGCCTCGGCTGGGGCTAGGGGGACCAAATTACACCCCCAGTGTCTGGTTGGAGGCGGGGAAGGAAATAGATGGGTCCAGATATAATGGTGATGGCCCCTGGGTGGTACTCCTGTGAGGGAGAAAGAGGAGATTAGAGTGGAGGTGTAAGCTCGCAGTAAGATTACATTTTCCCTCTTTTTAATGGATAAGTGCTTCTCTTTTTTTCTCCTGTTTCACTCCCACTATTCTGCTTCTGTTTCACAGTGTTCCTTCTCTCTCCCTGCCCTCCGTCACCACACACACGCAAAGCACACACACACATAAAAAAGCATACCCATGCACGTACACATGCACATATGCATGCACACACACCAAATGCACACATCTCTCCTCTCTCCCTCTGTCACCCTCTCCCTCCGTCCTCCCTCACTTGATCCTTACACCTACGTGCTACAGATGGTTTCATTTTATAAGAGATAAAACCACATTTGGTGGAACTGATTAAACAGAGGGAACAACATCCCCATCTGCCATTTATTCCAATCTGAAATTGCTTGGGCAGATGCTGACATCTTTGGAAATGATTGATTCACCCCGTCTGGCCAGAGAGGAGAGGAGAGGAGAGGAGTGGAGAGGAGAGGAGAGCAGAGCTGGATCCTCCCCGGGGCTGCAGCTTCCTGCCGCCCTGCCATGGCACCACCGCAGTGTCACTTCACCAGTGATGGAGCCCCCAGCAACCCCCTCTCCACCCCACCCCAAGCCCCCCCATCTCTTGTCTCCAGCAAGCTGCCGCAATCAGCACAGGCCCTGATTGGACTTGGGCAGGTGAGCGCAGTACACTTTAATCATGAGGCCAGTACATGCCAGATCATCCCCTCTGTATTGGTGTGTGACTGTGGGGTGGCAGAGTGAGGGAGGGTGGTCTGTGTGGTTCACCCATGCTACAAATAAACATGTTTTCTCACTTATCTTGCAATAGCCATGCACAACGGACTTTCCTGTTGTCTTCATTTTTGAGGCTCCTGTCGATAAGTGTTTCCCCCACTATAACCACAAAATATAATGCGAAAAATTAAATTATCCAAAGAAGAATCTCCTCATGCTTGCATGCTGCATGCTCTAAATAGTCATATCTGATATCAAGGAGAATCAGACCAATTGGCAGGCATTAAGAATAACTATATGAATATGCAGCCTTCCCATTTGCTTATGTAGGTCACTTTGAGGCATCAGTATTAAAATGAGACTGTTTCCTAACCATTTAAAAACTCCTTGAAGAATGTTTGAGATCTCTCTCTCTCTCTCTCTCTCTCTCTCTCTCTGTCTCTCTCTCTCTCTCTCTCTCTCTCTCTCTCTCTCTCTCTCTCTCTCTCTCTCTCTCTCTCTCTCTCTAAGATTTTTGCTTTCCAATGAATACAAAAGAATGGAAAATACAATTGAGGCAAAAAAAAAATTGTTTGAGATGCTTACATCACTGACAAATTAAAGTGATAGTTCACCCAAAAATGAAATTTCACTCAATATCTACTCACCCCTGTGCTGATGTGAGGATGGGTGAAGATCTCCAGTTCACAAAACACTCCCGTAGCTTCAACGGAAAACAGTGTTGCAGCCAAAGCCAGTACAATTGAAGTGAAAGGTGAACGGTTTTAAAATGTTAAAAAAGAACTCAAAAAAACACAGTTGTCTCCATATTGCTTGTGTGGTGTAATCCAAGTATCCATAAGCTGCGACATTAAAATTTGACCCAAAAAAGACGCCATTTACACCATGTTTTAGCCTAAATGTCAACTGTAGCCTCTCAGACAGGATCCACATGCAAACGCCTGAAGCAAATACACAAGCTCTCGCTCAAGCGGCGCAGCTGCAGCAAAGAAATGATGTTCCTCTTCTGTGTCGAAGTCCTCAGACATTTTCTTCTTTGTTGAAAGTTTGTTGAAATGCCAAAACAGAAATACCAGCATGTTTTTCTGGTTATTCTGACCCACAGTCCCCTACACAGTGGAAGATATGTCACATCTGAACTGCTAAGAGAGCACAGACAGATGACAGCTCATTTTCTGTGTTCCAGATCGCATACTCTTCCTTTATACATCAAATTTCGCTATGGACTGCGACAGATGTATAAGCAATATGGTCACAGTTCAAGGTGCAATGTTATGTCAAAAGAGCATGTCCCAATTGTATGGGTACTGCATGCAACAGTATTTACTTTTTAAGGGCAACTGAAGTAGGTACTCAAAAGATAAACATGACATGTAGGCTTGTGACATGTAGTATGGGAGTGGAAGTACAACTGAGGCTGATAAGAATGTCATGAGTTTTGTAGGTACTTGATCCTAAATCATAATATTGGACTTTTCAAAATTCTGATGATGGTGCCAGATGAGAAGTGAGGTGATCAACAAGGATTCATCATGAGCGAAGCCTAAATGTGTATAGCAAATTTCATAGCAACTCATCAAATAGTTGAAGCTTCTCAAAGTTAGATATCAACATCTGCCAATAATCAGGCCAGTCTGAGGCTCATAGTAGTTACTTGCAGCCACAAGTTGGTTTTCTTTTGTTTTGTTTTTATTCTAATACATGATCAGGGTTTGAGGATTTAGAGTGCACCTTCAGATCCCCATAAAGTGAAAGGTAGAATCAGTTCTGTTAGCATCTGTTAGCATAGTGCCATGCCAGCAACAGCAATGTGTCTTTTCACAAACAGTGTTAACATTGACCTGGAAACACACATGCGTTACTTTTTACCATCTTATTTTATTGGAACTACTTTCTGCTAAAGGAAAAGCGTAGCAAGAGTGTTCTCTGTGTAATCGAGGTTAACAGGGACTCTAATTCTGGAAAGAAGTGTTGCCAGCACTTTTTTTAAATCCCATTTTTTATGGCCTGACCATAATGAAATCAGATTTACTTAAAACCTGGTTACATAAAATCAAAACTACATGCATGGCTAGATATTAGTAGAAGTTAGTGAGAAAATATGTTTATTTTTTCATACTATGGATGAACTGTGCCAGTAAAGGTTTTGCCCTACATTGATCCCTGTTTGTTTGCAGTAATTATCATCAAGCCTGACGTATTGTAACCTTTGATCAAATAATCAAGGCTGTTTTCACATCATTCTGTTTGTGAACTTTCCTGATTGTGCAGAACGTGAACTAGTGTTGTCGCCGTGCTCTCTACCGCCGAGGCCACGTGACATAACAACACTTGTATGAGAGAATACCAATGGGTCCCCTGGTGATTAGATATTCCACTCAACCTTCATCTAATCAACATTTATAGTGTCCTGCCTGTGGAATTACACTGCCCTCCACTAAATCGACTCTGCGTCATCACTTGTAAACACTCAAGCATTTTAAGATGGAAAACTCTTCCTGCAGAAAGTGCCATCAAAGCCAGCGGTGTGTGAGTTCGAGTGTGCGATCAAATGCGCGTAGTCTCATAAAAACTGCTGAGCTGGGCTCTTCAATGCAATCAGGCGCCGGTCTCAGCTCATATACTTGTTTGATGATAACTGAAGATGGAGGGAGAGTGATGGAGCTCTCCAAGGGACCGCGGCGATAATTTAGCTCGGGGAGTGGGTGTGAATCATGGTGAAGGCACAGGGGGGCTGGAGGTGGTGGATGAATCATTAGGGTGGGGGCAGGGGGAAGGATGGAGAGATGGAAGAGAGGGTAGAGTCCCTGGGGACTTAGATCCATCAGACAGCGCTGCTGTGGCCTCGACTGCAGCATCGACCCGTAGGACTGCAGCCTAAACCTGTCCATCTTTATGCCTCCGTGCAGGCAACATTGGTTTTTCATTCTACCATTCATATGTCCGTCCATCCCATTCTTGTGAACACCATATCCCAAGAAGGTCTTAACAGAATCTCTTCAAATTTAGCACAAACAATGACTTGGACTCAGAGACGATGTGATTAGATTTTGGTGGCCAAAGGTCAAACTTTAAGGTCTCTGTGACCTCATGACCATCCCATTCTTATGAACATGATATCTCAGGATCATCTGAATGAAATTTCTTCAAATTTGGCACAAATGTCCACTTGCACTCACAGATTAACTAAATAGAATTTGGAGGTCAAATGTCACTGAGATTTCATGAAACATGTTTTGGGCCATAACTCCAAAAATCATCTTCTAATTATGACCACATTTTAACAGAAATATCTAAAATGATAAAGTGGTGTCATTTTATATCAAACAGGTTAAAGCTTAGCTGGCTAAGTCAAATTAAAATTAATTTGTATAGCCCAATATCACAAATCACTTTACAAACGGTGGGCGACAGCTCCTGTATTGTAGACCCTCGAAAGAATAAGAGAAAAGTCCCCCCAACGAACTTTTCT
Organism: Lutjanus erythropterus; assembly: GCF_056507025.1. Classification (NCBI taxonomy): domain Eukaryota; kingdom Metazoa; phylum Chordata; class Actinopteri; order Lutjaniformes; family Lutjanidae; genus Lutjanus; species Lutjanus erythropterus. The sequence continues at coordinate 13,751,873 of NC_139334.1, forward strand.
CCCTCTGTACTCTTCTAAATAGTCTGTAAGTGAAGACAACATGTTTCTCAATGGAAATTATTCACTGCAATTGTACATGTCAACACAGTGAAAACAGTTTTGCAAAAAGTACTCTCTTTCTTCAAAGTCTTCACAATATATATAAATCTGGACAAACATGTATGTAAACTCCAACTTGACTGGTTGGCGGAGACACAACCACAAGGTAGTAATTCTAGTTTCTTTCTCATCTCTGCCTTTTGCAAACTGTTGGTCTCACTAGTCTTCTACCACTGTGATTCATAGCGGTCCCTCTCTTCCTCCTCTCCCACTACCATCAGGCATGTCATTCCACATCAGAGGCCTCATCTCTCCCTTCTCCATGTCTCTCGTAAGCCTCTTGAAGTATGACTGGGCCTGAGAATGGCAAATGAATTCCCAATCTGAATGCATACTCTCACCCTCTCCCCTCTCTGTGCCGCCTCCATCTCTCGCCTCGGGCTACTCATTCTACCTCTCCTCCCCTCTGTCCTCCTCTTCCTTCTCCACTCCCCCTCTACACCCGTGGCAAACTCTGATGGGATTCAGAGCAAATTGCTCACCCCTGGAAAAAAAAAAAAGCCACCGAATAACATAAAAGGAAGAATTGTTTCAGTTAGCCTACTGCCATTTTGCATGACTGTGTGACATGATGAACAGCGCACGCTCTAAAACATAGCCCTAGACTGCCCTACTTCTTCTCCCAGTGCAATAATCCATTACCAGCAACATCCACGCCTTTTCAAGAGTTTCAGCTCCCCAAGGCTTTGACTTTGGACAGGCAGAGGTTAGAGGAAAACAACCTGAAAACAGCCTTATCTCCCAACACACGAATGTTTGTTAAGGCTCCCCCATTAAGTCTCCCCCTGAATTTGCATATTAATTGCATTTTGGCTCTACTTCCCTCCTTTAAGGCTGCTGTTTATAGGTGCTTTATTTCTTTGAGAAGACACAGACGTCCGCAGGGAGCTCACCTGCAACAGAGGACAAGGAATTGAATTCTGCAGGAAATTGCTTTAACTTCAGTGTAATCGAATTTGCACCCACACACACCTTGACTTGAGGACCTGGAGGTCACGTATGCATGTGGATATACATGTATAGTACATAAAGAATACAGAAATCCGCACATATAGCACACTTATCAAACACAGAGAGAAAGCCTTCTGAAACAACCTGGAAAAATGATCACCGTCACAATATGGAAACTCAGATGGTTGCTATTTTCAAGCTACCTCTCACGTCTTACATATTTTCCTGTCCCTTCCCTGCCTTTTTTTCCCCCCTTCTTGTGAATTGTGTTTACTGCTTAGACGTCAGAGCATGGTTTGGCAGCTTTCTCAACAAATGTTTGAAAAGATGTGAAAGTTTTAATGACTGGATTGAGTAGGGGATAAAGGAACAGCTGGAGATTCTGTAATGTAGTGGCTATTCTTATATAGGAGAGGTACACTCAAGCTGTCTCATTTGAAAACCGACGTTGCGGTTTTATCCATACTTAAGAATAACAGGTGATTGAGCATTCTCTCGTCCCTATCTCCAAAACAATGTGACCATATGGGACTTATTTGAATATGATGTACTCAGTGGCACTCTATATGTGTGATATCACATTATGCAGAGTGGGCCTATTTATTATTTTCAAGATAATAGTTTCATTTCACAGATTATGACTCACATGGATTTTTTTCTCCCACAAGCTTGGTTTCAGTGATAGCACGGCATTTAATAGAAAATACCAGACAGTAGGTGAAGTAGTCATTATTTTGATTATTATCCGCTGCCAGTAACAATGTTTGTGATGATCTGTGTCTTGAACATAACTATTATATTCATTGGATACAACTAAATTCCACCACAGGAGACTTGGTTTTATGGTAATGGTCCTTCATTCGGCTGAAAATCTAATGATCTGCACTCAACCCATCGGAGTAACTCAGTTCCGGGGCATTGATTTCCTTTGTGTTGCAGATTGATCTGTGGCCTGTTTGAGCTCAATATGTCACAGCCTCCCTGCAAAAGGGCCACAATAAAAAACAGATGCATGAACACGAACTACAATAGAACAGAGTAGAATAGAAAGGCTATACAATAAATCAAATACCATGAAAAACATTCTGCTAAATGCACATTTCAGCAGGTATCACAGATTAAAGGCTCATGTATGCTTAACATTAGATATGCATTAGAGTTGGGATGTCGGACAATGCCATCATCTATTGCGATGCGTCTAAAATTAAGATTAGATGGATTACGTAGATTTTCTGTAGGCTTCTTAATGAAATTGCAATAAAAGGTTTACGAGTAAAAGCTATGAAGAGTAATGTATCAGAAATTTAGCCTCTATGATAAATATAGCAGCATATTCTAGTATTCTAATTATTATTCTAACTCCTTGTACCAGATTTACTAAAAGAAAAACGTCTTATTTAATCACACTATTGCATACACATATACTCTTAACTGCCCAGGAAATCATGTTTGAATTTAGTTACATACAGAAAAAAATATTTTTAAATCTGCTATCTGTTTTGCAGCTTAATTGCTTAATGCTTTAACAGAAATACAATGATATCACTGTCCATTGCAATGTTTCACTGTGGACATCGTCATATGCCGATTTGGTAGACATGAATATGGATTGAGCCTTCTGTGCGTACAGTGATCATTTCATCTGCATTTGTGCTTGTTTTCTGAAAGCTTACAGATATGGATGAAACAGAGCAGTACCACTGGAAGTTGTGGGAATCAGTGTAACAGTGTAACCCATAGTACAAGCGAGACGCGACCACAAGACACAACAAAGATGTTTGAAAACTTTGATATTGAAAATGACATTTGTTGTCCATTTCTGTCATTGGCAGTGATGTTTAAATTGTTTTGAAACTAGGACCTGACCAAGACTGTATTTTTTGCCTGTTGCAGATACCGATATTAGTGAGTTAAAAAAAAAAATCTGATATTGATATGTTGGTCAGTGATCTTTATGCATATATTCTGTATCCTGTATAAAAAACATTTTTTGTAATGATCCTTCAACCATAGTTACTTACATGTGACAAAGTTATGTAATCGAGGCAGAATATTTTACAGTTTAACAGTATGTCCAGAATGATATCAGGGCACTGAAACAGTAAAGTTAGACTGGCGTTTTTAATAATTATAAATGACTATACATAAAAAAACCACAAAACACAAGTTTGCATTATAGTCTGTTAAAAAAAGGTTTAATATAGTCGCATATTGGACAACATATCAATGTTTTCATAAGTGCCAAACAAACCCAGTAGTATTGAAACACGGTTATTATGATAGTTAAAATTTGTACTGTAATACTATTTGCCAGAATTTTAGCAGTTTGTGAAACTGATTATCGTATAATCCCTGCAGCTGATACCGATACAGACTTATATAGCTGTGATAGGCGAAAATCTGGCTGATAATATTGGTTGACTGATAGTCGGGTTCTGTTTTCGTACATAAAGGGAGCATAAATGAGCCTTAACCCCTGCCTGCACATATTCTAAATGAACAACATCATAGAAACTCTAATGGTGATTTCATAGATGCCACTGGATGTACGTTTGGACTCTAACATGGTCATTAATGTGCAGCTATGCCACTGGCCATAATGCCGCTGCCCTCTCCACTCTACGGTGAATAATATGTGAGCAGTTGCCTGGGAGAATGCAGAGTCTCATTATGGCTCCCATTGCAGTGGACCACTCCCCAGATCCTCCCTACAGCAGCATCATCTCCCTTCACCCACTGGACCACAGCCCCCTAAGGCAGATGCACACAAGCATATGTGCATGTGAACACACGCACACACACACTTTAAACCCTTGGTCTTTCCATTAGGCCATTTACTGTAGCACCCTCCTCTTATCATGGTTGTCTGACTTCTCTGTCTCGTCTGTGCTAATGCAGACTGGGTGCAGACCCCCACCAGCATGTGTTTGAGAGAGAAAGAGATCAGTGCCTCAGTTTTAGAGCATTTATCGATGAAACAAACAAACAAAGAACTGCACAGGGACCTTGCAGTGCTGTACATGTGCTGCACGAGAGCCCTGCATGAGCATTCATGCTTGTGTGTGTGCGCACATGTTCGACTCTGCTTTTAGGAGGTTTCTATGTGATATGTGTGTATAATGTGTTCTAAGGGGTTCGGTAGGCACGCGATGGGACACATAGGGCTGCTCTCCCGCAGATGCAATTAGGCTAAATGGGATTATGCCTATCACATTTCAGACAGGCCGGCCCCACGGCCACCTTGGGGAGAGGGTGATGGGTGGACGAGGAGGGGGTGATGAAGAGGGATAGAGAAAGGGGAAAGGGGGTGGAGAGGTGGAGAAGATGCAGAGCGAGGAATGTGGTCTCTAAGAGACAGCATCCAGTGTGGTTGTAATGCAGGCTTTAGCAGAGCACACTGATGCTATGCTGAAAGAGAAAACGTGTCTGGCTTCTTCATACTGTAGTGAAAAGGTTTGGGACGGTGCAATGTGGAAACTGTGTCTTTATCAGGTGATTCATCACCTTTCACACTCCATATATAATAGCAGCCTATGTTGTCTTTGATGTGATGTACTATAGTGAACCCCCGTCTGGTATCAGGCTAAATGTCAGCATCAACAAAGAAATCGAGGCAGGGGAGGCTGACATTTTCACACTGGATGATTCTGCCCATAGATTGTCCGCATAGAAGCGGTGCTCTATTGAACTGTGTGGTCACAGGGTGAAGGAGAGGACATGGATGAAAAGGAGAGGCTGTGTACTGTGCTCAGACTCTGATTTTTTTTTTTTTTTTTAAGTCGCTGCATTTTTAAAGGGATTGTATACAATCGAAATGCTGCATCCTCATAAATAGAAAAACAATGTTTTCATTCATTTTAATTATGAAGTAGCAGTTTTGCCTCATTCCAGGATAGTGTACTGTGCCACTGAAAGACTTACAAGTATATTGAAACTAGCTTAAACACTCAAAGTATTGTATGGGTGGCATTCAGAAAGGCCTAACACTTATCAAATTAAAGCCCCAGTGTGTAAGGCCAGGGGTCATCTATTGGCAGAATATGGCGAAAGTGCCATATAATAAAAACATATATTGTAATAAATAAAAAAGAGTTTTGTGGCCACCGTAGGTTCTCCTAAATGCTTGGAACAGGAGGGTCAGATGAATGATTTTTAGCGGTCACAGTCTGCAGCCTCACTGCTAGATGCCACTATATCCCACACATTTATACACTATTCATGTTAATGGCACTGCCAAGGGGTGGCTTTGGGGTCATTGCTACCCTGCACATCCATAATATGCTTCTATTTGATATTTTGTATTAAGTACTATCAATTTAAATTAATAATGTATATTTTTCAGAATAGTTCATATGTACTGTACCAGTATTAGTCTGCACACATCATATAATTAGTAACATTAATTCTGAAATAAGCCAGTGGTTTTCAAATTGGAGTCTGGGGATCAACAGTGGTCCTTTGCAGTCTGCCAAAGGTGTTAAATTGTCATGATATAAAAATTATATTTAATTAGTTTCTACAAAAACAGAATAATGTTTTAATTTTAAATCTGATAAATCTTTCTCCTATCTGTAAAGTATGCATCATCACCCATCAAAGGTGGGATCCAGCTCTCTCTTCATGAGTACTCTGTGTTGACATGGTGCAAATATTTTTGATACATGTCTAATATCTCAAATTATTCCAAGGGACATACTGTACATTAGGGGGTAGCACATATCTTTTAAGGCAGGGATACTCAGCTTGTTTTGCACGGGTGCCACTTTTGCAAAACTGACAGGAGACCAGAGTACATATAATAAATGAATATTATAAATAATGTTACTGACTGATTAACTTAATAAATTAAATGCTTTAATAACATTTGAAAGAGTTTTAACATAAATCATGAACATACTAAACTGTTCCTGCCAGTGACAGAATGAACTGCATATTTAAGCTTTTTTAGTATGAAATACACAAAATGGCCTCTGTCAAAAAAAAAAAGGAAGGTCATGGGACTGAAGGTTTAATTAAACATGTATAACTCCCTTCTGTTGTCAAACGTATCACAACTCACACACAAACTGAACAGTGAGACATTTGGGCCAGTGGTGGACCTTCCTCACCTACATGCACCTCCTTGGCAGGAGCAGAGCAAAGCGGGGCACGGTGCCGCCATCCTCCCAGTCTCCCACGCTCGCTCTCACATTAATCAAAAGGGATGTGGTGGTTCCCAGCTCACCTCACAGTCCCCTGGTGCCAGCTGTGTTTGGGACGGGCCCTGTTGGCCTGCCTGCCCCTAATCACACACTGTCATTGTTCCTTCGGCCTTGTAAACAGCGAGCCTGCTACAGCTGATCAAATCCAGGGTCACATACGCTCAGGACTGACGTGCACAGATGCATTCATGCAAACACATACATCCACATTCTCACTCCTATGTTGGCACATATGCTTTTTCCCTTTTCTGATTTTAGACTGTTTAGCTTGTATATTTTATTAACTAGAACTAACATGAACATGTCGCAGTAATCAAACAGGGCAAAATATTACATAGAAAAATGTAGATTTTTACCCTCTGTGCCAAGTACATGCACATAATGACTGCATTTCACATGCCGGTTCCCTCTGGTATGGATGTTTCATGAGAAGCCCATGTGAACGTGAACACTGAGCGTGTACATTTGTCATTGCGAGCAAATAACTGTCTGGGTGCAACCGGACATCTCTTAATGATGAGGAATTAAACGTTCATGGTAGACCACTGAGAGAGACTACAATATGCTCCTGAACACGGGGGGGACAGAGAACTGAGACCGAGGGGGGGTAAACTGGAGAGCTGTGATAGGATACGGCCCATTAATTATTGAATTTGCTGACGTTATGACAAATAGCGTTGTCCTAGCCCTCACCGGTGCCTGTGACTTTTACAAGGCCAGCTGGACAGAGTCTCAGCACTTCTACTGTTAAACCACATATGCAGGTTTAAAATCTGTGCTGCTTTTTTTTTTTTTTTTTCTTTTCAGGTCTGAGAGATTTTCTCAGCCCACCTGCAATGTGGCAGAAGTTAGATTAAGTAGCTGGAGTAAAGTATCTCTAAGCTGGGGTCATTTACACTGTTGCAGGAACTGAAATCCTCCTTGAGAACCACCGTGCAGGTTTTGGGAATAAGAGTAATTGAGTGAGAGGGTGCATGTAGGTGAGACAGTAAGCAAGCCAGTGTGGGAGACAGTTGCACCTCCGTGCAGGGTGTTTTTGCGAGGCGAGGCCAGCAGAGAAAGAAAGGCAACAGTGTGTTGTGTTTGCACTGTGTGGGACGGCCTCCTGCTCTTGACGTGCATGTGGTCAGCGGTGCCCTAAGTAGGCGTCCACTATGAATTGTGGGCTAAAACCCTGGAGGCTCTAGAGGGTATATAAACCCTGAATAGTCTTCGATGCATGCTGTCAACATCAAATACAGGGTGACACTTTATTTTGCAGTACACTAATAAGACATAACAGCCTGTACTTTCTATCAATTACAAAAACTAAAGATCATTTGTTAGACTTTATTAGAGGGTAATTAGGAACACATTACAAAAGAACTTTACTGTAAACTAAAGTGGAATTACTGCTACTTCTGTTTTAATGTGACCCTAATTACCCTCTAATAAAGTAAAATAAATACGTAATAAACTGTCTAATACTGTCTAATAAGAATATATTATTTCTAGTTTTGTCTAAGTGCAACCAAATACTGTACCTGACAGAGTAAAACTTGCTTTCACTGAAAACCTGCACATTGTCCTGTATCTGTATTTTTCTTTTTCTTTGTTCATGTCCCTACCTACCCCCAGCCTACTGTGAGTAATCAGTCATAGATGCATCATTTCATTGTTCGTCTGTATCTAACCTTCAGACACCTCCAACACACCCAGTGAGAAAGCAAGTGAGACATAGCTCTGAGAGAACATGCCGTACTCTACACTGAATACAAATGGGTTCTGTTTGGTTTGTCTAAAATAAGCCCCATTACAGCTGTTAACCTTTAATAGCAGCGATGTATCACCTGAAGAAGAAAGAACACAGCACATCTTTATCACTACTTTTAATATCTTACCAACATGAGTCTCTGGCGAATTGCGCAGGGCTAAAGTGTTGCTAATTTAAATTACTAAACAACTGGGTACGGCATACTGAATAATGACTCCTTTTATGTAAGACACTTAAGATTGACTGAACTGCAGCTAGAATAATAGCGCCATTTATGAGTCAAACGTATGGTGAGAAGTCACAGAGGGCACTCTGGGTGTATTTGTCTCCTGTGGTGTTTGCCCGTCTCAGAATAGAGTGACTGTCTGTGAGGGAGCCAGGGTCTGCAGGCCTTATTTCTTTGCTAGCTGCTCCGTCGTTAATGGCTATCCCTGTAGATACAGCCTGCTGCCAGCTGCTGCTCTGGCCCTCTGGAAAAGAGGCTGGCAATTAGACCTTGCACTTAAAACAAGGTGAGTCAGGACCTTTTAATGGTGCACTATTTCTACGCTCCCACACATGTGGCCGCTTAGATTTTCGCTGCGCCAGAGAACTCTGGGTACTGAGGCGTGGAGGTTAGTACGACCAAATAACTGAGGTAGTGGGTGGCTCGGTAATGGTGTGGAATTGTCCTGCAGAAATAGCTTTTTTGTGAAACTGTATGTGATTTACCCTCTACTGTTAATAGTTCTTTCAGCATCTCTTTCATTACAAGTGTCATTTTGTAGCCCCTGTTTAAAATTCATATCACAAAGCAGGCCTATTCAATTGGCAGCCTGTGGGCCAAATCAGGCCCTTTGATGACCTCAATTCAGCCCTTTGAGCATTTATAAATTTGAAAATAGTATATGATTGTGATTTTATTTAAAGTTACTACAATGAGTTTTTATCTGGACAGAGTTTTTAACCATTACAGTTTAATGCTGATGCTTTTATATGACCTGTATAAGCACACAAGGCCATCAGCATGAAGACTGACTGCTTCTACATTCGGACGCTCCTTGAAATCAATGAGACAAGCCTGTATGCCAAGTACGTTAGCCAGTTAAAACAAAGCAGGAGCAGATTTTTATTGAGAGAATTACAGTTGTCTTACGGTTGTGGATATTACTGTGGAAAAGCTACCACTACCGCTTTTGTCCACAGGGGCCTCCAAAATCAACAAAATATGAAAGTTCCTTGTGGTAGCTTTAAATAGCCTGCTAGCATTCTAATTTTATGAGTGTGTTGAAAATGTTTTAACTTAGGTTGTTTAAGCAGAGGGAATATAGGAGAGTCAAATGGAATAAAAAATATGTTAAATGTAACACTGTTTTATTAAGACAACAAGCTACTTCTAATCAAGGATTACAAAGGTGCATTGTTTTTTTCCTGTACTTTTGTACAAAAAAGTTTCCTTATAAATTGTGAAAACTAAAAAAAGTGAAGAAAAAATAAAAAGGTGGATTGTTTTACACACTTACATTATTAACTTTACAGTTCAGACAGGGAGTGTAAACATCTGGCCCTTTTGGTACTTGGTGCTTTTTTTCAAATCTAGCCCTTCTAAGAAAGCAATTCAAAAGGCCTGCCATAAAGGGTGCTCTGCTGGAATATGCTAACATTATGTATAAGAGCTACAAGGCTACTGCTGCTGCATGCTAGCTCTGTACCGGCTCCCTGGTGCTTTCTATCTGGAGGGGTTGAGGTTAAGTTTCTAATTCTGTCCTGCCTCTCATCTCAGACCTTGATAAGATGGAGAGGAAAGGCTGCCTGTGTTTAGACTGCTGCACCTTGTTTCCTTGGACGTCACCCAGCTGACCTTGAGTGTATACGGTGATGAGCATAAAGCAGTGAATGCATTGACATGCATGCTCTCTCTGTCTATCTCTCAAGGAAACATACACAAACATTCTCTCAGCATGAAGAGGTCATATGAACTTGAGCATGGAGAGAAATTATTTACTGTTGCACAAATAGAACAAGCGTAGGCTGAAATAAGAGGGCTAATATCCCTGCTATTTTCTGCTGTGTTTAAAGAGAAAAATCTTTTGAGCACAGAGCGTCACATATGCCTATTTTCATCTATCCTTAATTTCCTTTATGGTGTTTAAATGGGACTCTTTTTATAACAGAGTGTGACAGCAAAATATTTTCCAGTAAAATATTTTTAAATACAGATGCCTTCAACCTCTGGGGGAATGGGCTTTTAAAGGAGTGGCATTGACCGAGAAAAGAAAGCTGATGTTGATTTAGTGAAATCTACGTGTCTGCCAGATCCGTCCTCATGCTGTGAGATTTTATTCCTCGGACCAGGCTGGAGAGATTCACAGGCGCCCATACGCTGTGACAGACGTAAAGGCCATTGGACTTCGACTCTGGTTGGCTGGAGCAGTCGGGCTGCCATCTGAGGAGGGGCTATATGCTCATGATAAATGACAGCCTTCAACCTGGCCAATCTAAATAGATTATCTTGGCTGTGTCCTCCCCCGACCAGGTGCCGATGTGTAAAATGGACCAACTAGGTGAAAAAACATACAGTCACCTGCTGTATGCTGCCTTATTCATGGCAACATGAACGCTGAGAAGGAGCAATGAAATCTGGATCAACCCTTTTTTAAAGGCGAGTTCGGATTAAGTGGGGTTGTTATGTGGTACTTATCTGTAGTCTTTGTATTACTTAGATGGCAGTCAGTCAAGTAATGTACTGCTGTGGACAAGGTCGGTAACAAAAAGTATTGCAGCCACCAACATAAAGGCATATCTAAATAATCAAATTCAGTTTAGTTTAGTTTGGTTCCCTCCAATAGTAGAAATATCCTTTGTTGGAGACCCACCCAGTCAGCTGAGATTCTTTCTCAGTCAGTGTAAATTACAGTTACCAGGTAAAACAGAAGCTCACAAAAGTGCGCAGGGAGAACATGTCAGTGAGGAATTAAACAGAATTATAAATAAATTAGCTGGCACACTTATTTAAAAAAATGACAACATGCACGAGTGATTAATTGGTGAGAGAATGTGAAATGAGTGGTTAGTAAACAAGATTCTTGTTTGTTAGCTGCGTCATTGTACACAGAGCAATGTAACGGCATGACAGGCTGTAATTATAAATTATGGACAGGATCGCGATAGTGAGAGACCTTTTTTTTAAAAAACAGTGATATGCTTTTGCTCAACCAGAATCCGCTGTTTTACTGCTCTCGCCAAACTAACCAGACTTCTTTTGCAAAACATCATCATTATCGGCTTTATTCAAACTTGGCAGAAACAAAATAAAACGCACCAAAAATGTCACATTTTGTCTTTCCTCTGTTCCAACAATCACCAACTCTGGCTTGGTTGAGACAAATTCTTAATTCATGGTGTGAAGGAGCATGCAGCGTGAAGGATAAGTGACGCCGGACAGCAGCTGTGGCCTGGGGAGAAGAGGCTCCTCAGGTCTGCTTTTAGTTATTGGCGGATGCACACTTTTACTTTCTTAGTCTGTGTGAAGATCTCAGATTTTTACAGGACAGATGATGACGAAACACATTAAAAACCAAGTGTTACTGGTAAAACATACTCATCATACTCATATAGGCTGATATAGAAATTTAGGGTGGCACACTGAACTGAAAAAAAAAAAAGAACAAGTCATTGAATATTTATATTGGTTGGCCAAACCTGATTTGACTGAAAAAAACCTTTGTGGGAACAGCTGTAAAAATGACATTTATTTTTTCTCGTTGGCCTGTCTTTCTTTTTCCTGCTGATGCTGTCCGCAGCAGTACATTGCTTAGCCTCCTACAAACTGGGTGTGTGCCAACCACAGTCTACTGTACGTAATACACTGACTATGGATAAATTCCTCATACAACCCAACTTAAAATAAGCGGAATTATCCCTTTAACATGGCAACCTACTATATTGGTACTGTGAGTACACTCTACATTTTAAACATTGTTAAATCTTAGCATTGTTGTTTCTGTCAGGTCAAATAAAAAATTGTCAATATGCAGGTAATGATCTCTGCTTACATTTATGCAAGTGTGCATGGATGCATACCGCGCACATGTGTGTGTCTGCAAAGAGCTCTCTGTCTTTTGTTCTCCAAGAGATAAAGAGCATCCACTGCTCAGTAACAAACACATAAATATGCATTAATCTGTTCTGGTTGGGCGAATCTGAAGAACTGTCAAGCGTCAAATGTAAAGGTCATGCTTTGCTTGCTGTAAGGGGAAAATCCTGGAGACCATGGTTAGGGCACCATTTGAATAAACTATGCAAGGATTTACAAGAAGTAACCTTCAGGGGTAAACACGCCCCCTTCACTCACCAGGGAATAGCTACCATTATGAATGCGCTCTATCACCAACTTCTCCATACTGGATCAGACTATAGGTGTCACACAGATTGTGATAGATAGTCAGCTGCTGGGCACCAGCATGGTTTTCATTGAGAGCAGATTTTGTGCTTTTAGATTAATGTGTCAGGTTATAGCTGCTTCATTCATCCCTGCTCTCCTCAGGGTTCGGTGTTCATGTGTTTTTTTTTTTATTTGCTGGGTCAGAAATCTACTTGCCCAAAGTCATTTTTTCCTTGTTCCTGTACAAATAGTTTTATTTATTAGTGGTTATTGAATAATGACAAAACTAAAGTTAATTGCTATATTTAAACTAGGGCTGCAATATCTATAAAATGTCAAAAAGTGTCAATTTTTTATGTCTATTTCTAAGAGTCCAAGGTGATCTGTCCGTTTGTCTGTCAGTTTAATATGATGATTTAAATAAAACCGTGAATCTCCTCATTTGAGAAGCTCAAACCAGCATTTTCTGACATTTTGCATGAAAAGTTGCTTTAATGATGAATCAAATCAAAATATTGTAGTAGTTTAATTCTTCTTAATCACTTGCCTGGTCAGGCAAGTAAGATGTCAGATTTACTTGCCCAAAATTGCGTTTAACTTGCTCCAGGCAAGTGGGCAATCCGTATTGTTGAGCCCTGCTCTTCGCTTAGACTTCCTAGATAATTTGCACACTGTTTATTTGTTAGATGTATTACTGTGGTGGATAATATTGTGTATGGAAACAGTGTGCACAATGGATTACCTTTTGAATTTTGAACAAAGTGCCCCCACTCTGGCCCCCGCCCGTCTCTGTGTAGCATGACAGCCGAGCAGAATGTGGCAGGTGGAGGTCTTTCAGGCAGAGCGAGGGGTGACCTTGCCACTTCCTCTGCAGAATTGGTTTGGTTGGTAACACGGCGCCAGGCCCCCCGAAATGTGCTACAGCTCTATAGACAGGCCTGGTGAACAGAGGGCCAGTCCCAGCCCCAGACTCATGCCCAGCCCCATGGCAGCAGATGCCACATGGCGGCCCCAGAGCCTTCAGCCGGCGAGGAGACGTAGGCGAGCGCCAGCCGGGTCACCGAAGCCCATGTCCATGTCATGCACAGAGAAGGCCTTCTCAGCAGGCAGGCAGGCAGCCTGCCGTCCTCTCCTGTCCCCCTTTCTTGGAGGCAGAGTGTAACAGCTCGTTTGCACGTGCTTTGTGTAGATTAAAGCAAGAGGCTGTCAGGAATAATTAAAAGTAATAGAGCTTAGCGCTTTTTGGATTAGTGTCCTAGACAGTGATACTACTGTCTCGCTAAGTGTGTTTATTTATGTTTCCTCTGTGTGTGCATCCATATGTATGCACATATAGTATGTGTGTGTGTTATTTTCAAATGGGTGTTCACAAAACATACTGACACGATACATAATGTCGAAGACTAATGGTAATGTGCCTTGTCCTAACCTCGTGTGTGTGTGTGTGTCTGTGTGTGTGTGTGTGTGTGTGTGTGTGTGTGTGTGTGTGTGTGTGTGTGTGTGTGTGTCTCAGTCTGACAGAAGCAAGACAACAAAGTCCTCTCATCCCATTAAGTCTGTTCTTCAATCACCCAAATGGTTGCTTGGGCAAAGTTAATTGCGACTGTGCAGTAACCCACGTAAAATGCATAACAAAGACGGAATAATTAATATACAGAGGACATGTAAAAAACATGATGCATAATTGACATGGTTTTGCTCGGTCATTTCAGCCATCAATCTCTTCTCCCACAACAACCTTATAAATAACTCTGCTTTTTGTTCTCTCTCTATGAGTAGTTGTTTTGCTGGTTGTCTTGAGCGTTTTAAAAACAGGGTTCTAAGATTTATGCTGGGTAAATTACTACATTAATGTGCTTTGGCGTCACATATGTTTCTGTTGTCCATTTTATTCTCAGTAGCTATTCATCAGTACATTAAGCAAACTATATGTAATTTGTCAGCTACCTTTAAAGGTAGAATATGCAGGAATGTCATTTGCTGTTTGCAAACCCACCACTCAAAATTGGCCCCTCCTCCCCGACTCAACCGTGAGAGGGAGAGAGACACTGAGACCACTGCACTGTTTGAGAGAGCTTGAGAGTGAATGAAGTGAGGGAGTGACACTAGTGAGAACAAAGCAGTGAATCAGAGAAGTAAAATGCTATTTATAGCATTAGTTTCACAGCGGTTCTAAAGCACGAATAATCATGGCCACACCTCTGCATAATGCTGGATTTTTGTGTGAATGCAGCTGAGGCGAACGCTCCTCCATTGTTGTGTCCACAGTCTGCTACATCTGTGTGTGTCTACATGTGTGTATCTCTCTCTGTAGCTCTCACAGATAGAGAGAGATGGATACGGTGATGTAACCATTAGTTGCTAACTTTTATAGAGTCCTGACCTCGTAACTTGTGTGCTGTTATTGGCTGGGGCTACACACCACTGCCCAGAAGTGTCCTGAAAATAGCAAAATAATGAGACAGTAAGAAAATACAGGCAGAGGACAGGGTCTCTTTGGAAACGCACTTCTAGTGAGTCATGAGTGATGATAGACAGGGATTATTTTTGTGTAAGTTTATATGTTATTTTTAGAAAAATCTAGCATAGTATGCCTTTAACCTCAAGGCTCCTGCTTTAGCTACTGACATTAGACTGTCAGCATTGAAGGTTTGAATCAGGTTTTAGCACATCAAACAAGATGTTTAAGATTTATCAGGATTTCTTACAGTCATATCAACAAACATATGAACCAACTTGGTTAAAATGTCAGTAAGTAGATGAATTTCTATAGTTATTATCTATCGTTATCACAATAGGTACTCTGCCAAGGCTATTGGCCTAGCTAGGCAACAAATTGAAGGAAAAGAAAACTTTACATATATCTTCAAGCAGTCATTACAATTTTCTTGTCTTATCATTTCTTGACATAAATATATAGTTTTTAAACAGTTTTTAATTAAATCCTCTGTGTCTGCATCTGTACTATTCTTCGGCACAATTATTGTGGTTAATGAAAGAACATGTAGTATAAAAATATGCAGAGTAAAAATAAAAAATCAAAGGATGGTCCACTTCACTCTTGATCCAGATGCCAAGCTTTTCTGGGCAGGACTGGTCAGATATTTAATACTAATTACTTTGAATAAACCAAATGGGGATATAAAGGAAAATGTAGGACCAAAAGGTCATTCAGAAAAACTGAGCTTGGATGTGGAAGTGCAGCTCATTGTGAATCAGCTGATTTTTATCTTTAAAATGCTCTTGTGAATGCTTCAGTTGGGAAAAACAGTAATTAGGAACTTCCACGGTCAATTTAGCGGTTAGTCATAAAACATCCCTTGTTAAGACTCTTTACTTGGATGTTTTAAATACCTTTTTTCATAATAGGATATTTAATAGTGACCAAACTAAGGTAACATAATTATTGGTCCAAAGAAATATGCATGTATTCCAATCCAGACTGGAGTGTGACTGTTCTCTTTGAATATAAAATGTGCTCTCCCCCATTATAAAAGCATACAGAAGGATGAAAATGCACACCATAATGAAATTAGAGGGAATGAAATTACTGTTTGGACTTAGTACAGTAATAGCGTGATGAATTATGGCACATTTTCTTCAGGGGACATTGCTTGAGGAAATGTTACAGAATGCCCATGGGAACCGGCAGTCATCAATCACACATGGTGTGGTTGGGGGTGTTGTGGTGGCCCTGAGGACTTGGGTCTGCATGGCAGCCAGTAATCTAACCGGTGACACCGAGCTCCAAGGCCTCCATGGGGCTGCCCGCTCTGTCGCCTGCAAAGAAAACAGATCAGGGGAGAGGGATCAAGGTTTGTTTTCTCCCTTTTCTAGGTCATTATTTATTATGTGAAATATCAACGTCCTTGGCTGCTGCATGGGATCTTCTTCCCCCCAATTGACAGATCTCATTATAAGATAAACGTGACAAAGATAGCTCATAATGCTTCAGAGAAATGTAACACCATTAGCGGGTCATTGTCATCGTTCTAATGTGTCCTTTTAAGCCGCTTAGTGAACTGGTGCTGAAGTGTGATACAGGGATTAACCTATCAGAGAGTTGCTGCGGAGGAGTTGAGCCGCCATTGATGGAAATTTTTGGACGTGTGGCGATATCTTCCCAGGCGCTACGCAGAGTCATGGTGGAGCCTGATTCCTAAACACACAGAGGTTTCTGGGATACGGGGGAGGATGTCTGGAGGGTATAGGCATGCACAGGGCTGGGGCTGGTGTCTGCTTAGTTTATGAATTCCTTAATGTTGCAGTGAAGGCAGCAAAACATAAGGAAGCATTTTTTTCCTTACATGCTGGGGAATTATTTTTGCCACTTATTTTTATACATTAGCCTAATGCGGATTGCTTACAGTGAATTGTCTTCATCACAGAAACACAGCAAGCACTGGTAGTTGCACTGCAAACAACATAAATCTTAATATATTGGCAAACTACATCTCATTTCTAGGACAACCCTCTATTAAAGAATGTGCTTTTAATGAGTTGACAGAACTGATATACTGAGGTTGAGCGTCTGCCTCAGTGGATTAATGAGTGAATTTCACATTTGAGTTGTGGAAATGACTTGAAAATGTGAATGACAGCAAATGCTTCCAGGGTTAAATGGTTATTTATGAGGCCATTGTTTAATTCTACCGTACAGTAGAACCATCTGCAGTCATGAGGACACATCGTTATCGTTCAGTCATTCATTGTACTTTTGGTGACTGTTAGCTGACACAATTTCACTGATCAGCTTCACGACCTCATCAATCATTCTATTAGCTCTCAGCATCACATTAACATCATATTAAAGTGAGTGAGCAACACAAAAGATGCGTGTTAATGATGATACAACACACACACACACACACACACACACACGGTAGCTGATGTATTGTCTATGGCGCACACAGATGTACACATACTTGACAGATATGCTGAGAAGTCTATTTGTGTTCCCATGTAAGCTCTGTTATTATAGAGATATTCTATTTACACCCCAAAAATCTTAAACAGATAGTTTGTATTATTTGATGTAGGATTGTATGAGGTACTTCAACAGTCAGTGTAGTACCTACAGTAGATGGCAATTGACACGCCCCCAGTATGGATAAGCAGAGAGGAATACTAGCACAGATGCTAAGAAATACACTGCTGTGGGCAGAGTCGGCAGTGAAACGTTAGCCGCTTAAAAAAGATCCACCCAAAAAATCAGTATCAGTTTATGTAAGTGCAGCTAGATTTAGAATATTTTCACCTCTTTACCTTCGTGTCAGACAGTTTTTTCTGATGGGAAACCAACTGTTGTGTAAGCCAAAAACGGCCTTCTCCAGAACAGCCAAACTCCTTAAGGAAAAACAGTCATTTTACCTCACAGAACAGTTTTAAGCCCACCACTGGCTCAATCCATTTGTTTATTTTACTGTGCAAATTCAGTGTTTCAAAATGTTTGTTCAGATTCAATGAAGTAACACAATAAGCCAAATGAACTAACCAGCGACTCCTGTGTTCTGCAAGGTAAAATGACTGTTTTTCCTCAAGGAGTTTGGTTGCTTTGGAGAGCACGATGTTAGGCTTACATAACAGTTATTTCCCATTGGAGAAAGCTGTGTGAAGAAATCTAAATCTAATGTTTTCCTACAAAAATTTATATTTTTTGGTTAGACCTTTTAAGGCTTCCATGCCGGTGACAGCCATGGCCGAAAGAATTACGTTTTCAGTTTGTTCATCTGTTAATCTGTCTGAGGTCAAAGGTCAAAGTCACGGTGACCTCAAGTCTGTGCCAATCTCATGAAACAGATATCTATAATTTCTTCAGATTTAGTACAAACGCCCACTTGTACTTAAGGATGAACTGACTCGAAGGTGATCAAAGGTCAAGGTCAGTGTGACCTTACAAAACATGTTTTGGCCATAACTCAAGAATTGATATGCTAATTATGACAAAATTTCATATCTCATATCTAATAAGATAAAATGATGCGATGATGGCATTTTATATCCAGAGGGTCAAAGCTCAACTTCACTGTGACATCATAATGTTCAGCTTTTCATTTTCTTGGGTGGAAATCTTTTAAGTTGGTTTTGTTGCTGACCCTGTCCTCAACAGCACATTGCTTAGCCTCTGTGCTTGTCCTCTGTGCTTCTTGTGCTGACTGCTATCTACTGTGGTTAATACACTGACTGTCAATAATTACCTCATACAACAACGTCACTCCAAATAATTCAAACTATACCTTTAACACAAAGGTTACAATAGTGATCAGAAATGAGAAAACTCAGTTTCAGAGTAATGTGTAATGATGTTTTCTGTGTGTAGCGTGACATCTTCCAGTCAAGTTTAATGGGGGTAAGACATTTCAGCCCCGGCTTCACTACTGCATTTTCTCATTTCATGGCTCAGCAGGAATTATCAAAGCTTTTTTGATTACATTTTCATATGACCTTGATCTCAAAGGGCAGAGCAATCAATACAATAGCCATTAGCATCCTGGTAATTGTTAGTGAAATAGTAATCATTTCTCGGGCCCCAGAATCTCTTTTAGCTTCTTATTTATTTATTGGGCATATGGAGGGAGAACGGGGCTGCTAGCCGAGATGGATGTGATGAATAGAGCCCCGAGATGCAAATTAAAATGTTTGTAATTAAACCCACTGATCATAATGGCTTTCTTGCTGCAGTCCTGCTGGTTCTGGCTGCAACAGAAATGGATTTTAGTGTTACATTTTTTAAATTTTAATACATAAATGCTGCTTTTCACCTTTTGAATTGTGTTATTTTCTGTGTTTGCTTTTGGTATGTTAGCGTGCAGGATTGACATGGCGTACTGGAGCCATCTTGTTTACCTTCAAACATGAGACAACATGTAATCCGGCAATGCACCAAATCACAACGCAGTAGTCAGGAGTAGTCAGGGTAATGGGACTATTTATTCAGCTTTGTTAGGAGAAGAGGTCATGTGATCAGGGGATAGTAATTATAGCATACGCTTAATTACATTAGCAACCTCCTGTCTTTTCATATTATCTCTGACGCAAAAAAACACAGAGAGAGATTTGATTATGTTAATAAGCAGCGTTTTATACATGGTAATGGAGGCCTAGTTCAAAGCCATTAGTGCTATGAGGAATATCCATTTGAGTGTCGGAGCTCTCGAACACAGCTCGGCTCAAAGTGCACATTGTTTAATGGTATTGATCAACGGTCTAGCGAGCTCCGGGGCTTTTGCTCATTACTGTGTCTTATTCATGCTTTCTTGGGTAATGATGCCCACACAGCAATTACTGCCACAACCATTTAGATGATCTAAGAGAGAAATCATAATCATAAAAAGATGGAGGAGAAACAGAAGAAAGAAGAATCATTATCTGAGAGGGGAAAAAAACTGCTTATTGAGAGGAAACATGTCAACATTTCAAGTACTCTGACTTCAGAAAAATCTCCATTAACTTCCATTAACCTCTCTGAATCCATTGTAGAGTTCTAAAATCTTGATTTTTCCAACTACAGCTGAGAATAAACTTATTTTAGGATGAGATAAGCTGATGTTTGCGGTACGAATATGAACAAGTATGAACTTAATAACACACAGGGGAATAGCAGAGTAGATTTACAGTAGTAATCCCACTGCCTGTGTAGCAAGCAACAGGCAGTGGGATTGTATGAGGTACTTATCGGTAGTCAGTGTATTACCTGTACTAGATGGTGGTCGACACAATCCCAGTTTGGGGAAGCAGAGATAAAATGAGATAAAAAATAAAAAGAGAGTGATAGGTGAACAGTACGAGGATGTGGAAATATATTTCATAATTAATTGCCAATGTTAAATCATTTTCATGCTTTTAGGGCACAGCAATTGTATAACCAGGCAGTATTTGGTTATAAAACATTTACTTCACATAATTCACATATAAACCACGCCCACATCTGGTCCTCTGTCTGAATACTGATACAGAGACAGATCTTTTTTTTGCTTGAACAGATACAGATACAAATAAGGACATCTCTGTGCACCTCTACATGTAAGTACACAACTCAGCAAAATATATAACATAGGTGTAGTGTTTTTAGACACTTCAGTGCAGAAATGGATAACCACCTCATACAGTCTCACGTTAAAAAAAACGAGGACTATCTCTTTAATAGAATTGAGGACGCATTTGTTGTCCTTTGATTGCTTTAAGCGCAAATTTTACTTTACACATCCACATAGCTGCAAGTGACCGTTTGATGTGAATTTTGTCATCTGCCTGTGTCTGCGAGGGTCAGTGCTGATTTCACACGCGTGAAGGCAGAGTGTGCAGAAATCCAATATAAACAAGCTCCAGTGTGTCCCCTGTCCATGTCCGCATCCCTTTTGTAGTATATACAACCCTTTAGGCTCTGCTTTTGTGAGGCAGCGTTTTACATTTGCAATGTTTGTACCAGGTTTCATGGAAAATGGGGGAAAAAGTCACATTTTTCCACTCTGTTTATCTGTAATGTCAGAATTAATTTGAGAATAGAGTCTGGTTATATTTTCTGCTCATAGGCGATTTATAAAACCAATCAAAGCAAATACAAAGCTAGGTCAGTTTGTGAATCAACCCTGCTCCTCTCACACAGTCTCTGCCTGTCTGTCTTGTTTTCTCTTTCCGTCTCTCTTTCTCGCAGTCTCCCCCCTCCGCCCTTTTCCCATCTCTCCCTATCAATGAGGCGGCAGACATCCCAGACCTGCTCAGTCAACTGCTTCAAGATTTATTCTTTGTAACAAATCTGCAACAGCTGGAGAGCCGGGGAATGCATGTAAACTTTGTGTGTGTAATTTGGTGACAAGTCAGGCTTAATCAAGCTCCCAGTGGCTGGATGAGAGGAGCGCAGGGGAGCGGCATATGGGGAGCTGAGTGGAGAACAGGCAGTGGGCAGGGAGGGAGACACAAAGCTCTGTTCATGTGCATTAACATGCTGTACAGTAGCAGTGGCAGGCACACAGACAGCCAGCAGTCAGCCAGCTCCATTCCCAGTCTGCATAGACATGCGGACAGGTACTCCACATTGACAGATATGTTTAATTTTTTCTAACAGCATATAGAACAGAACATTTCAGTTACACTTTACAGACATATGGACATGTTTATTCAGGGGAGGGATTTATTTGTGTATGAATTTAATGTGCATAATCAGACGCTCAAATTCCTGCCACTAGATGGTCGTGCAGAAATTGAAATCGAACAAACAAATATGTCTGATAACACTGATTAAAAACTTACAAATTACCAATACAATATATTTAATACAAAATGACCTATAAATTATATAAACCACTGCTGTTGTGTTTAAGATCCTCAGAGAGGAAACTAAGACATATTTAAATGTACTATAGTAATCTATCCTTGCCACGTTAGAACTCACTACATAATGCTATTTTGTATTACTGCAATGAGCACAGTCTGTGTTTACTGTGTACCATTTACTGTAGTAACATCCATAGGTGTAACCTTTTGTCACATTACCATACAACCGTCAAATAAGAATCATGTTTATCTACAACTAATTAGCTTTAGCTCATAGTTAACATACCAAAGAAACAATTATATTGAAACAAAATGAGTATTAAATATTTTTCTTCTGTGATATCTGCTCCTGTTATCTGAGGCATGGTCATGTTTAGACAACTCAAAACACATTTAGGCGGATCTTTTGGCAGAAATTATATTTAATATTCATATAAATGTTGCCATTAATGTATAAGCATCTGAAGACAAGAATCATGTTTTCATTACCTTAGAGCAAGCCATTATTGTCTACGCAGACCGTGGCTCTTCTTCCACACAGTCCGCCATGTTGCACCGCCACATTTTTACTGTAGCCCAAAACGGACAAGCCCTTGTTGTACATATCACCTTTTGTGTCTTGCGCAAGCCACCGTAGTTGCTCGTACACGCTTGGCAGGTGGGTTGGTTTCACCACTAGATGCCACTAAATTCTACACACTGGTCCTTTAACAAAAACCCCTAACCATAATTGGGGTAACATTAGCAGCTCTGTTCTTCTCTTTGTTTGGGGAAGTTTAAAATTCAGTACCATTACCCCAAGAAAACATTACATTTGTTTGCCTTGCTTGCCATTGCTCTACACACAAGAGCAATGCACTTTTTGTATTAACATGTCTTCATCTTGCATCATCAACTGGTGAGGACTAAAAGTCAGCCAGAGACAGTGATTTCAACAAACTCATGGAGCTACAGTAACATTAACTAGCTAGCTGTGACAGTTGCTATTTCGGGCAGCAAAATTGATGGTCACTAGCTAGAAAAGATGAGCCTGTTTTTGTCTACCCATGTCTAAAGTCAAAGATGTATTGTTAGAAAAATGTTATAAATTAAATTAATACTATCAGCATTTTATAGGAGATAGATTTGGGCCTTAACATCATCCTGAAGGCCCAGCAGCATCATGAAAGCCATTGGAGACGCCCTTGCTGCTGGTCTGTTGTATGAGTGACACATGCACACACACACACACTCTCTCTCTCCCTCTCTCTCTCTCATACACACACACACACACATACACATACACACACGGGGCTTAATGTTAATGACAGGGTCTGTAGCTGAACTGAACTGTACAGCTTGTGCCAGCTGCCCTGCGCAGCTGCAACACATGACCGAGAAAGAAAGAGTAGGAATTAGAGCAGATAGATAAAAATGTGAAGAAGACCAGTGTAAACATAAATGTTAATAGATCAGAGAAAGTGAAAAAGACAGCAACAATAAGCTATAAGAGTATAAGCTTAGAGAGAGTGAGAGATTGAAATGTTGTGAGGAAAGGTGCTGGACAGGGTCAAGGACTGTCAACACAATAAGGCAACGTCAGAGCAGAGAGAAAGAATAGGAGGGAATCAAGAATGGGTCTCCATATGTTTCGGAGACCTTGGTCCCTCAATGTAAAGGCCCCTGTTGAAACATCCATCTTCAACATTTCTGCACTGCGTCTCATCAGCCGGACTTGTTTACGTGTCTCCACATTTTTGTGAGGAGCTATTGTGCGTTTCCCATGGTTCAAGGCATTTTGTTAGGCACTGCATTTGCTCTACCCTTGGAATTATTCTTTTCAATAAAGAACCTTTGACTGTATTCTGTACAATATGTACAAAATGGTGGTAGCCATGGTTACGCAATTAAATGAATTGAGACCTTTGGCTGAGGTTGATTGTCACAAAGGATGACTCTGTACCTCATTCTCCATTAACTTTGGAATGGCCACCATAAAAGTGTTTCAGAAAGTGTGAAACCTTGATACATATGTATGAGAAGACTATTTAATTTTTCTTTTAGTACGAACAAGCCTTAAATAGGAGAAGAGGGAGGATGGTGCACAGAGGATTATGTGAGTTTGGTGTGTGAGCTCGGGCGAATGTGCGCGTGTTTTGTCATGATGCATTATAGTTTCTCCTCAGGAACACATGGCAAGGTATTTACCAAGCCATCTGCTAAAATCGCCTGGCTGAATTGAGCTGACGTCCAGTTGCTAAGGAAATGGATGCTTTTCAAAGGGGCCAGCCAGTGTTGCACACCTGTCAGTGTAAAAGGACCCAGTCCCTCTCGCTGTCTGCCTCTTTCTTCATCTCTTTATGCTCGTGTGTCTGAAGCTCATCAGTCACAATCTATAGTCAGATGTGATGAGTGTTCCTGCCTCAAAGAAAATCACTATTATTCAGACTTCTGTGATTTGGTACTCGTGTGTTTGTGTTTGCTTGTATTATATATTTTAAAACAGAAATATGAAAGTACTTGTTGTTCAGAAATGTGCACTACATTCCAAATAGTGAATTGGAGGCATCGACTATATATTAAATTGGTTGAATCCCTCGGCTGCAGGGACACTGAACATTAGCACAAGATGAGTGCAACGTTATATTTTGACAAGCAAGAAGCGTTTTACAAGCGAGGATGAGTCTTACACTATAAACTGATCAGCTGTTTATAACTGTTAATTGTCTGTAAATAAGTTAAGCCCATTATCCCGAAAACAAAAGCCCACTGCTCCAAAAATACACCCTCTGGAGTGTATTTTTGTATGATTATTGCCAGACCCCATTGACATATTGCTCAATTTAACCTTTATAAAAATCTACTCCTTCTAAAAGATTATTAATGATTTCTTACAAGTCATAAAAAGACACTAAATCATTTGGCGCACATTTGGTATTCATTTTAACTCTAATATGTGAAAGAGGCAAACAAAAACAGTTATTCCAGCCCAGAATACAAATGTCAAAGGAGGACACTGTGGCTTACAGTTGTTGTTGGAGAAGATGTTATTTCAACTTAGCATGTTTCCTTACTTTCTGACGACATATCACAGTCAGTTTATGATTTAGTACAGTAAATATTCAATGTGTTTCTCCTTTCTGTCTTTACTTTTGGTAGTGCTGATTTTATCATTGATTTTATCTTTAAAGGGACAGTTCACCTTCACTTTAAACTGTTAAATTACACCCAATACGGTATCACCACACAGAAGGAGATGTGCATCTACTCATAGAAGGTCACATAGAGGCTTGTGCTTGTGACACCATGGCGTGGTATGTAAACATGGCATCCTCCTCTGTGGAGCTGTAATGTTAGCACCACAGACACGGTGATAAGGTTGGCATTTGTACGTCAGTAGGAAGAAAGTAATTCCTGCACAAAACTGCTCACAATAAGGCTTGTGGATTATCTTGAGTAACCAGGTCGCGATTTCTGGAAAGAGAGCTTATGTTTATATTAGTTTATATTTTCTGATTTCTTTACTTCTTCATGACAGCAGATTGAATATCTTTGGGCTGAGGGCAAAACAAGACCCTTCGGTACATCAGTTTGGGCTTTGGGAAACACCAACCGACATTTTTCACTGTTCTATAACATTTTGTAGATCAAACAACTAATCAGTCAATCAAGAAAATAATTAATAGATAAATCTACATTTAACATAATCATTAGTTGCAGCCCTAGTTCCACATTTCTGTGGTCATCATCTATATTTGGCTACTCACACCAAAACTGTCTAGACAGATAAATGGCACTACAAGTAAGACGAAAAAAATGTTAGATTTTGGGGTGAACTGTCCCTTTAAATTACAATAAAAGTACTAAAGATGATTAAAGCAGTCCTATGAGTGAGCTGATGTGCATCAGCCCTGTGAGAAGCTTGACAAATCCTGGCTCAGAAGTAAAAAGGGGCACGGAGCACTTCAGCACAGTTGGGCACGTCAACGAGCAGGTGGTTATGATTGCTTTAGTGTCACAATCCTACGGCCTGCGGCTAGACACTTTTCCCAGAAGAAGTTAATGCAGTTGGAGAAGTGTGTCCGGGGCTGGTGATGGGTCTCAGAGAAAGTGGCTGCGGGGCAGGGCACGACCTTCGGAGAGAAGCTTTGTCATCTCGGCCTGAGCGCCACATCCCTGTCTGGGTGACACCTATAGAGGTCACAACAGGGGCAGACTTCTGGTCATAAATCAACAAGGTAACTTGGGACGAGGTGTCCTTTTGGTCCCAATTCCACTGTCCTGCTTGGGCCTTGCCCTAGATTCAGGAGGAGAAATGATATCATACAAGATAGAGCGTTTCAACAGAAATGAAAGCTTGAAATGTGTCTTAGAGAATGTGATTATGTGCTGAGAGCAGAAATCTTTGAATTAAAGGTAAAACTGCTCTGAATACTGATACTTAAGTGTGCATATTTTACAAAACAGAAGCTGCTATGAAGATATGATCCTACTTTGTTTTCACCTTTTAAGTCCTCCTCAAACATGAGGTGGAGAACTAAATAAAGTGGAGAATGAAAGAGGGAATTAATAATGTTGAATGATGTTGATTTGGAGAAGCCTAGAGGACTACCTGCATGGAAGCTTAGAAATATTCTGCTGTGAACAGTGTCAGCAGCAAAATGTATTTTCACAACTTTGCCTTCCCGTCAGACAGCCTTTTCTGAGGGGAAAGGCCAAATATCACTCTTTCTTGCACAACCAAACTGCAGAGGTGACATCAGTAATTTTACCTTGCAGAATACAGGTTGCTCGTATATATCTCTGCCTCCACTGACTAGTTTTTCTGTGTTATTTTGTGACATCAGTGAGTCCAAACTAACCTTTTGATATACCAAAGTCACACAGTTACACAAACAGACTAACCGTTGAGACAGCAGTGGGCCAGCAGCTGCCATGTTCTGTGAGGTAAAAGCACTGATTTCACATATGGAGTCTGGTTGAGTGGGAGAGAGCAATGTTTGGCTTATATAACTGTGGTTTCCAGTCAGAAAAGGCTGTCTGATAGCAAGGTAAAGTGGTGAAAATATTCTAAGTAAAGTGTACACTTGAACTGATAGGGATTTTTTTTTTGGATGGGTCTTTCGGAACCTGACTCATATATTGGTAGATTGATATTATTGGCCCAATATTGGCCTAGCACAGCCATATCAGTCTGTATTGATATCATCATGTATTGATATATCAACATATGTATATGTTGCCTGATATTTTCTTTTTATAGAACATATGCATATATCAAAAGAAATTCTTTGGTTATTTTTCTTAATTCAGTGTAGTTATTTATAATTATTAACGGTACCAGTGAAAGTTTACTGTTTCAGCGTCCTAATGTCAGACAAATACACTGTCTATGGATAAGTATTTCATACAACCCCACTTCAAATATTTTTCACTTTACATCTTATTCAGGTTCACTCGCCTTGCTGCTTCCTGCTCTAACCAGTGCGTCCTGACCTCCCTGAAAGAAAAAAAACCCAGTGGTAAGTGAGTTCACGTCCTTGTAACCTAGCTACATAAGGTGGATATCTGAGTGCGAGATCAGAGCTTTTACTTTGCCTTTGTACTTAACATCAGCCTTTGTATTCTACACTCTCAACAGTATATTATTACTTTACCATAACAGGACCATCAGCCTTCCATTAGTGAAATATTAATATGCATCTCAGAAAGATAATTGCCCCCACTGCTCTCATCGCCCAGACACCATGTGAACTTAGAAACAATCCCTCCTGTCTGTTCGCCGCAGAACAAAAGGGCCTTGGATGGAGGAGGAACATCTTCATTTCCCTCACAGAATACATTAGGCCTGTAAGTGGGCTCGGTTATTGCCGATGCCTGCGTTTGCGTCGGGCACCTGGGATTCTCCAGACCTGTTTGATGTGGCCCTTTTCAAGCACTCTGATCATCCTGTTAAATTGCGGCTAATGGACAGGGCCTGCCACTCGGAGAGGCCCAGACAACGGGGGGACAATTTAGTGACACGCACACACCTGTCCTTTGTAGTTGAGCGAGACATTGTGTGCACAGGCGCATTAGTCTCTGCAGTGCTCATACAGGCACTTTGTGAGCTGCAGTGTAGCCAGAGCTGCCATTTAGGCCTGAATAACCCCAGGTGCCATTACCTTGGGTACCTGAGTACCCCCCCCCCCCCCACCCCCGCCCACACACACACACACACACCCTGACCAAACAATACACAGCTAGTGGGGGCGGAGGGGTCTTATACATATGCTTGTGTGTTATATATTGTGTGACATGTGTTTGTGTGACTGCGTGTACACAGCAGACTGTCTTTTTCACTATGGGGCTGATGCATAGCTGCACCTGTCCCTTCAATGGAATCCCCTCAATGGAGAATAATAGGTGGGGGGAGGAGGCAGTGGGCTGCGGCATTGTGGAGACAGAGCATGTTCTCCGCTGTATAACATATTGGTCCATGCCAAAGATTTAGGTGATTTTTTTTTCCCCTTTTTTAAAAACTGTTTAGTATTCACTGGTTTTTGGTTATTTGAATATTTTCCATTTATAGTTGATAGTTCTGATTTTTGAAGTGGGTCAGGGTCAGCTGGAAAACATATTTTAGCCACCCAAAAAAGGCCCACCTAAAAAATCAATATCAGTTGAAGTGTACGCTGTATCTGGAATATTTTCACCACTTTACCTTTCCATCTGGCCGCCTTTCCAATTGAAAACTGCCATTATATAAGCCAAATATTACTCTCTCTCAACCAGACACTATCAGCAGTCATTTTAACTTGCAGAACACAGGAGCTGCTAGTCTACTGCTGCCTCAGTATGTTAGTTTATAGATAGTTTGTATTCACTGAAGTCACACAATGACATTTATTCGGGATGAGAAAAGATACGATATGATATCATAGAAGTTTTTTAATCCCAAAGGATTAAAAAAGTTGCCAGAAACTGCTTAAAATGACAGTAACACAGGAGTAAAAACAGTAGAGTATTAAATGTGAAGTTTGGAATAAATGCTAAAAACTAATTCCTAATTCCTTATTCCTAATAGAATAATAACAGAATTAAAATGAGAAAAAAGCAAACTAAAATATTCTAAAATACAGTAACAAAGAAAAAATATTGACAATAATATTGAAAAGTTATAAAAAGTTATATTGCACATGATATTGAAAAGTAATATTGCACATATTGATATTGGTGTTTCTCAGTGTCCAGGGACCCTAATATTCCAAATGGTTTTAATGCTTTATACACTGTTGCTTGTTTGTTGTTAAATTTGTAGGTCAAAATGATGCTTATCTTAATGAAACAACCTATTTTATAATTTAAGTGTTCGCCTGGTGACATTACATGTCAAATTGGCTTACTTTTGCCTTATTTATTTATTTATTTTATGAAACGTTTGCAGAATGCTGGAGCTGTGACATTTCTGCTAATTGGTGAAACCTTTAACCAAGCAGAATCTCCTCTTTGTTCCTGATCCTGAACAATCTCTTTAAATTAAGCAGAAATAGCACAAATTATTATTCCTCATCAACAAGCAAACAATAAAAAAACAAAAAAAAAAAAACCAAGGCCCAAGGAAATCAACACAGCTCATACAAACACACCGCAGGCTACTTTTCTGAAGTGTGCTGGAACAAATAACTGAGCAGGTAACTGAGCAGAACCTTTGAGAAATGTCCGAGGCTTGGCTCCAAACCAAGCCCATATTGAATGGCACCTAACAGTTTTAAATCAAGTCTGTGTGCCCAGCATCTGATGTGGGAGGGACTGGGAAAGGCTTTCTGTGAGCGCACCGGGAGATTTTTATATTTGAGCTTAGTATGTGTGTGTGCGTGGTGTGTGTGTGTTTGTGTTTGTGTGGACAATGACAGTATCTGTTGTGCCAGAGGAACTGATGAGCAGGTGGTCTGAGTGGGATTCAGCATACTCTCTCTCCCTCCTATTCACACTAGCACTCATCTCTCTCTGCTTCTGTATTTCTGCGCGTGTGTATGTGTCTGTCTCTCGGGCGGTCTCACTCTCTTTTTCTGTTTTTCTTGCTTTATTTCATTTTTGTTTGTTACATGTGAATCATCGTTTACTGCTCTGCCTGGGCCGAGCGGAAAGTGCTGCAGCTTACTTTTGAAAAGATGCTAGAAATATGAAGAAAAATGGGAATGAATTTTGAAAAACTGACCCGCTGTGGAAGTGACACTCAATATGGGAGTTTTGACACCTGCGCGTGAATGTATGTTTGATGTTGCGATGAATAAATCATTACAGGAACTCTCCTCTTCTGTTACAAAGGCAGTGCAGTGTTACATGACTCAGAGGACTCTGGACAATACCCCTCGCCCACACACACACACACACACACACACACACACACACACACACACACACACACACACATACACATACACACACACATACACACACGCATACTTTACATACCATCACTAACCAGATGTCTGTCTATTGATTGCTCCAGTGACATGGTTCAGTGACATCCCATTTAGCTGATGTGGACACCACACACTTACTGTCCACACACACACATCCACATGCGTAGACACACACACTTGAGCGGCTTAGGATAATACAGTGTGCGGTGTGCCTTGCACCATGCACGGTAGGTCTGATATGACCCATATGTTCGTGGCGCTTTGTTGACCTGCTTGGACAGTGACACAGTGTTGAGTATCAGCTCCATTCAGAGGATCAGGTTGTGGATCCTCACAGAGACGTGGTGTCCCATGTCTTTCTTCCTCTCAGTTGGGGTCAAGCTCCAAATTCAGCAGATGATTTTAAAAATGAACTTGTGTTTTTAATAGTGAAGTGAAAAATAGGCCTGTTTATTAGTTTTGTATTGACTGAAGTGCAGTCGTGAACAGTAAAGTACTGTCCTTAGTCCTCAGTTAAGTATCCTGCAAAAACTACCAAACAGTTTATGAAATGTTTAGAATGGGTTAATTAATGCATCAGTAATAAAAACAAATAATATTAAAATATGACACTGAAAAGGACTGTTCTGAAAAACTTGTACTTTTGATACCTTGAGCACAGTTTAACATTAATACTTGGACTTCAGTCACATTTTAGATGCAGATTCTGGCTTGTGTTGGTGTATTTTAAAGTTTAGTGCAGTATTGCTACTTTTTCTGAAGTATATAATCTGATGCTTCTTGCACTAATGCTGAAATGTTATAGAGATCAAAAACTGTCAACTGCCAAAAAGTTGGCAACGAATGCCCGCTCAGATTAGTAGTCATATTTATTTATCACAAGTATTTAGGGATCCATAATATTTATATCATGCATAGGAAATTAATATTATTGTGTATTATTCCAATAATGAAATTATTGCCAATAAATACAACCAGTAATACAAAGCCAAATTGCTTTCATTGACTTAAAAAACACACTACTACTACACACTCAAATACAGTATGTGGTGTGATCCATCTTTAAAGTTGGTTTGTGTTCTGCCAACGAACATTAAAGAATGATGGAGAAGAATATTTGCAGTAGTGCTGTCACGCTCATGACCTCAGACAGCTGCAACTGGGTACAGCCATGCAGTGTAGAGAGCCAAACATGTATGTTTTTTAATGTACTTTACTAGAAAACAGTAATAGTTCAACACAGAGCTGAGATGATTAGTTGATAAATCAGTTAGTACATACAGAGAATCAGTTAAGAGGTCAATAGTTTGTCATTTTTGAAGGCAGAATGCCAAAAAGGATAAAGATTGGAGAGAGAATGGCTAAGATGGAGATTTCCTACTGTCTTTTTTATCATTTGATAGTAAAGTGAATATATTTAGGTTTTGGTTTCTGTCGGACAAAAGATGATGTTTGATGAAGTCAATCACCTCAGCTTTTAAGAAATTTTTTCAGATTTCTGACTTTCTATAGAATAAACAGGGAATCAATTAATTGAGACAATAATCCACAGTTGAATGGATAATGAAAGTTATTGTTAGTTGAAGGCCAAGCTCAGTGTGATTCTCGTGTTTTCATATTCAGTGTCTTGGGACCAGTCGTCTGTTTTTCTGTACTTGTCTGTGTTAATGATTGCGGTCGTAAATGCTCTGCAGAAAAATTAATCCACCTGATATACGTATGTGACACATTCTAGCCATGCTGTGTCGTCACTGATGACTGAGCAGGATGTGAGCTGAGTAACGCTGACACTTAATGTCTGATGTGTCATGAATTATAAATAATAGAGGTGAGCTCTCTGTTGACCCGTGACAAACATTCCTACAGGAACATTTAAATGTTGGGCTCTATACTTATTGTGTCTGCAGCTGCACTATGTGTGACTTGAACAATGTCTGCAGTGTGCTCGTAGCAGCACACCATTTCTCATTTCAGCCTCTATCACTGCGACTTGCGTCAGCCCAAGGCAAGAAAAAAGCCAGCCAGTTTTAAATATGCAAATATTTTAGGAATTAGGGGCTTGATTTGAATAATGATGTGAAACGATGAGCTCATTTTTACTGGAGAGGAAGAGACATGTTAACTGCGGTCCACTGTCCTTTCTCATTAGCCACAGTACATCAAGCCTGCAGTAGCTGTGGTACTCTGTGTGTTTTTGTGTGTGTGTTTGGATATGTAGTATATTACAGCCTGGTAATAACATGGTAAGAGTGAGGTAATAGTTGATAGTAAAGAGGTAAGAAAAAGGTAATACCATGTAATTACAAACTAAGTATGCGTTCAATCAGTGTTCAGTTGGTTCAGTTGGAATTAAGAGTGGGTATATCTGGGTGAAAGCTGTTTAGTAATAGTACAGTAATACTTTGGTAATAATATGGTAACCAGCTAAGAAAAGCATTGTTGTATCGGTCAAATATGTAAAAAAAATGTTAGTATGACATTAATTGACCCCGCCGATGGTCACGCCCCTTTCTGCTCTGTGCTCCAATAACAGCTGAGCTAGTTTGGTACCTCTGTCAACCTTCCCCTTTCCTGTAAAAGTGACATAATCACATCTAAAGTTAGTGAATGTTACCAAAATGCTAGCTAATTAGTTAGCTAATAATTGATTAATGTTAGGTAGCTAGTTAGCAAGCGTTAGCTGATATTAACAAAACGCTTGCTAACCTAGCTAGCTAATGATAGCTAGCTAGTTAGCCGGCGTTTTACTATCATTAGCTAACCTAAGGTGTGAATATATGCTGCTTTTACAGATACCCCCAGGAACATCTTTTAAACAATTTTCAGAATTTTGTTTTCCTTTTAATGTAGATAAGCTTAGCACACTGCATATCTGAGTGAAGGGAACAGGGAAGAAGAAAGTTACCAAACTAGCTTAACCATTGGGTGCGGTGGGACGTTGGAAGGCTCAGTTGCTAATAACCTGATAATAATGAGGTAATATAGATTGATGTTTCCACACATTATAGGCCGATGTAAGTGTAATACCTTCAAAAATTAATATTCTTGGAAGTCAAAATAGGTAATTACAATAATATATGCTTGTTTCAAGGTAATGCTGCACAAAATATGTTTAATGATGTGACTTGTTACCTGGAAACTCTTGTTGTATTTTATGTTTAATCACAATGAATCAGGGCTGCAGAATTTTAAACTAACTGTCTCTATTTATATTTGTCACAATAAGATTAAATTTAACCAAACATCAAGATGCAAACAGATATTATTATTAATAATTTAATGTAATTGTATTTTAAATCCGTATAACCTTAGTTTATAAACTCGTGAGGAGAAGAAAGGCTAAGATGTAGCGAACAGAGATGGCTGATTTAATATTCCAGAGCTCTGACCAAACCATATCTATCATCACTATTACAGAACAGAAACAGAAACAGAAACAAAGAACAGTGTTGGCTCTTCAAATGTTAATTTATTTTGCCATTAAAGTACATAAAAAAAACTTGATCTATGGCTCTTAATAAGAAGTCCACACTGGTTTTTTCATGACTCAATAAAGGATTTTGTCCGTTCATAAGTGCCTCAACTTTCTTTTGGTCTGGCAACCAATACCATAAACTCCCAACTTCCAGTAGTGAGCTGGACAGTCGTTTGTTTCATTTTTACTCAACTACTGGCCTTATCCTTGAAGAGCACCTGGGTTTTTACTGCAGAATTATAATATATAATTATAATATTAAATATTTACAACCTGTGGTTGTTAAGAAAGAATGTTCCTGTGAGAGAAAGATCCTGTAGGGAGTTTCTCACATCAAGAACATCCTTATCCAAGTACGTGAGAAAGCTGGTTATTTGTCTAAACTTACTGAAGGCTGATCAAAGGAAGAAATTAAACCACGACAACAGTCTTTATCATTGAACTAAAACCCCAAACCAAGAGGAGAGACGGGTGTAGGGAATAAGATAAACAGTGAGACCCCAGACTGGACTGTAGATGTTTAAATACGTCTGAAACATACTAATTTTTTGTTTTATCTCCTGCTTTAATCTTCCACGAAAATCTGCTACTGCAGCAGCGTTTCATCATTTATGCCTTTACGCTCTCAGCAGATATTTAATTGAAAGCTTCAGTCAGATGATCTTTGTAAATGATACTTTTTAATGGGGCTAGAGAGTGTGAGAGAATTTATGATTCATGTTTTGATACATGGCTGTAATCTGTTGATAATTTCCATCAGGGCTCGGTTGCTTGTTAATATTTATTGGCTGTTTTGTTAAGTCGTAAACCGTAGATCAATAAAGAGTGCACTTAAGGAAATTAGATAAAGGATTTATTTTTATTGGTATTGATTATGAAGTCTGGCAGAAGGCAGTAGGGAGCAGGAGGGAAAGAATTGTTTCTGTTCTACCTTTGTGAAAAAAGAGGGAGGCAGAAAAGCTGGTTGGAGGAATGACCTATTTTTCTGATTATTTAGCAATTTAGATTTCATTGTATGGCCTGATCAGGTCCAGCAAATGAGTTCAAGTTGAGTAAATACTACAGACTATATATTAAATTATAAATCTGAAAAGTGAAGCCAATGTGGAAGTGCCTTAAACATGCATTCTTTTTAATGGCCAGCAGGGGACACCACCACTGGTTTCAAAAAGAAGTCAGATTATATGTACACTTA
Organism: Lutjanus erythropterus; assembly: GCF_056507025.1. Classification (NCBI taxonomy): domain Eukaryota; kingdom Metazoa; phylum Chordata; class Actinopteri; order Lutjaniformes; family Lutjanidae; genus Lutjanus; species Lutjanus erythropterus. Next base: position 13,786,570 of record NC_139334.1, read on the forward strand.
TGGCAAAATGACCAGTGAAAACTCTTTCCTAGTGAATTTATGGCCTCAGTAAATTATGGTCCCATTTAGAGTAAAATAGACAATAAAGTGGAGCACGCTTTAGGGCGTGGCTGTCTTGTGATTCTCAGCGAGTCCATCCAGTGCATCATCACACAGGGCTCATTAAGCTCAGATCAAACTGTCAAACTAGACGGTGCTGATCAAATGAGTCAAGATTTTGTCACTTCATTGCCTATTTCTTGCCTTAAATGTTTTATGAACGTCTTTTTGTGCATACTTTAACTATTATGAGAAAGATTGCAACCAGGTGGCCAACATTTTGTGTCAAATCTCCACCAAGGCTTCCGAAAACTCAGATCACACTGTCAGTCCAGGAAGTGTTGATAAGAAATAGCTCAATATCCTCTCACTACATCATCACTATAAAGCTATAAAGATTATTTCCACTATTTCCTGCTGAACGGACAAGTCACAGTGCACCACGACCACCACAATGCCAAACTCGAGGTTTCAAAACAGTAGTCCACAATAGGGCTCAGCATTAAGGCCAGGGGCAAGCAAAATTTTGAACTCTGAGTTTTTCCTACACTGACTAGTATAATTTAGTTTATATTATGGCCTTTACATGTAATAACAAGAGGATGTGTGTAGAGGAATGCACTTGGTTGCAAGCGATTGCATTTCTGAATGTTATGAGGGGTGTGTGTGTGTGTGTGTGTGTGTGTGTGTGTGTGTGTGTGTGTGTGTGTGTGTGTGTGTGTGAGTGAGTTCAAGAGCTTTCATGAACTTTTTTCCGTTCACCAGAATGAAGCACCTCCACGACAACAACTTCACGCTTTTTAGTGTTTGTCAGTGTGTTCCAGCTCTTGCCGCTCATGCACATGTGCATGCCCCGGTGTGTGTGTGTGCGTGTGTGTGTTTGTGATTATTGTGTGAATTGAGCTGTGAGTGGGTGTTGTCCATTGACCAGTACATAGCAAGCTATGCCTTGGCAGGTGTGGGATGCTACGTGGGCTAACTGAAGTCCCTCAGCCAGCCTGTTAGCCAGCCAGCCAGCCAGCCAGTCATCCACTCACTCAGCCAGCCAGGCAGGCAGGCGCACAGAGAGGCAGAACACAGCTGTCTGAGCAGGCCTCCATTATCCAGCACTATCTATTGATTCACCCTGTGGGATTTTTCCTCTTTGGCATGGGATCATCTGTGAACACACACCAGCACACTAACATGCAACCCTGCGTACAGACACAGGCATGTAAACGGACACGCGCACACCTTCACACATGTATGCACAGATGCAACACGTACAAAAAATGGAACACACACATTTGTACCACCATGGGCTGAGATCGATAGCCAGAGGGAGACCATTTTTTTTCCATTTTTCTTATATATTTATTTTATTTTTTGGTCTCTTCCTCTGACACTGGGGGAGGACCCCCCTCCACTCTGTTGGGTGCTGCTGCTGTGCTGTTGTGTTTTCTCTAATTATAGAGCATGGCAATGGGCAAGGACCCATAAAGAATATCTCTGACGCTATAATTACTTTGGCTGCTTGCAAAATGAATCAGATAGTGTCAATAGGATTAACAAATGCTTTGGGTTTTAATTTTGTCTCCACCATAGGGCTGGTTGCTTCTGTTTGCGTGATATTTCATTATTTCTCGCCTTTTTAAATCAAGTTAATTTTGCTGAAGAAATATGAGGACGATGCATGGAACCAACTTCCGTTCCTGCTCTTTGATCGTTGTTTTATTGCGTCTCTGATGAGAAATTCCTAATTATTTTTTATTTGATATAATTCTAGTGGATTAAACATTCAAAACAAATATTATGTTATTACACAAAGCATCACACAGAAACAACAAAAACAATGACATCCTCCCACGTGTAATCGTATGGACAACCCCGGCAGTAATGATCAAACGAATAAGCATCTTAATCAGTGAGTGTACACAAACAAACCAACAGATACAGTATAAGCAAGTGTAAACTCCAGATGATCATATGATTAATGTATTCGTCCTATGCGTGCACTCTTCAGTATTATTGCCAATAAATAATGCATGAGCCCCAGCCTTTGTTTATGGTAAGATGTAATGCATGGTCCTGAGTATTCTGCTTTCATGCCAAGAAATGCCTCTCAATACGTGTGTCTCCATCCTGTCTTCCCTCCTCTTTTTCTCTCGTATACTGTATCCTGTGTGTCTCATTCCTGTCTACTCTGCTCAGAGCCGAGCTACACAAGACTTTGAAAGCAGAAAAAAATAAAAAAAAGTTAATGAATAATAACAGCCGTTAATCTCTGATGGAAAACATCTTTTCATATGAAAATCTCCAGGTTGATCTCCCAATCCCACCACATTGTCAATCTGGAATATGGAGGCCCTAGAGGGAAAGGCTCTGTAATCTGCTCTTAATCTGTGTCCCCCCTCCCTCCTCCCCTCGCACAATATCCTCAACAGCAGCTGTTTAGCGCGCTCCGCTTGTTTTCATCACTATGGATTGTCTTTGAATATCACTCTAATATTTAAAGTGTCTCTCTCCTGAGATTGTCTCCAGAGATGATAGGACAACCATTTAGGGCTATTGTACAGAAGGAATGTGTACTTGGCCAGCCTGTATCTAATTTGGAAATTATAGTGATTACGAGCTAAATATAAAAACCCGGGATTTTGAGGCTGTAAGAGGCCTGCAGCGAAGGCTTACTGTATTGTTTGCCAGATGCACACACACACACACACACTCACACGAGGAGGGACTTGCACAAACACGAACACGTGCGCACAATGGAGGAAAAAGCCGTCTGACGCGCTAAGTGCTGTTGTGTTCTATCGAGTGCGTGTCAGCCTCCGTCTCTGCTGCCCTCTCTTCTCGCTCTTGTTCTTTCTCGGTCCGTCTGTCTGTCTGTCTGCGCAGAGGAAAACATTTGGAGCAGCACCGCTAAAAGCCTGCGAGCGGGGATGCAGGGAGCCTCCTCGGGCTCTTAGTCCACTCTGGACTTTAAATGGAGCCACACACATGATGGCTAACAGATGTTAGCCAGATTACACGCAACATGGGCCCAACCTCGCCTCAACTGCCACTGTCTGTTTGCCTCCACTCAAACACTCCAGGTTTGAGTCCTCCCCTTTTCTCTTTCTACTTCTCACTCAAATGCAGTGGTTACAGGGTGATCTGCAGGGTCATGAATGCTGTCTAGTACAGAGGTTCTCAATTTTTTCCTAGTCAAGAACCCATTACAAAAGGGGTGTCAGGCCCCCAGCTGACCAAAGGTCCAATCTGGCTCACTAAATAACTTTGCGTGGTGCGAAAATTGCACAGAAGTCATTCATTCCAGTTTTCAGCTTTATTTTGCTAAATGGGAAATGAGATGCTTTTTGTGTTTCAGTGTTCAAGGAGTATAATATCCTGCACCGCCTTCAGACTCATTGTGAAAAATACAAGAATTTGTAAGGATAACTGAGAGCAGAAAAGACAAATGAATTCTTGTCAGGTGTAAGGGAGCAGCCGTCTGTTTTTGGTTATAGCTGAGAGATCAACGGTACACCTTAGAAAGGTAGCTACCTCAATGCAGTTGAAATAGCATCAACATCAAAGCTAGTTTCTTTTAGTTTCTTACCAGCCTTCAGCTTCAATGAATGTTCCCCATCTTTCCCCATGTTTTTAAAGTCATCATTTCTCCTTGCTAGATATTATTCCAAAATAAATGACTTTTTATAATTAGGGCTGTAATGGCATGGATTTTTATTCAGTATGATATGGTGCTACGGTTCTTACTGTGGTGACAAAGCAGCATATTCCCATGTTTACTGCAACTGCCTTAATAATTATGTTTTTTGGACTTTCTGGAAGGATACTGTCATATATGTGTCATAGTGCCTTTAAGGAATAGGGCAGTGTGTATATTTGTGTGGCTTGCAAGTGTAGGAGCCTGAGCAGCAGACTTCCACGGTGCTGCTTATAGCGGAGCAGAAATTTAAACTTAGCAGTAAGTCGTCGGTCTGGTGGTAAACATACAGTACAAGTTACACTGTGTCAGTTAATAAACACTGCAGCTTCTTAAGACCAAGAAAAGTCTTTTTTTAATTTCGATCTACTGGAAGATTGAAAGCAGTTAGCCCAGACGTAAGCTGAGCAGGAAAGGCTAACGGGTTTGCTAATCTCTGATACTAGTGTTGTGCCTTTTCAATATCGTCTCCCTTTCAGAAGCTTTCTAATCCAGTATTGAACTGCAGCGTCTTTTTGGAGACATGGTGAAGTAAAGCAATAATGATAAATCAAGCACCCATTGTTCTCTACAGTTATTTATCCCTTTTTCCATTTGAAACAAACTGACAGTGCTGATCCTTGGGTGTATTATCCATGCACTGATCGCAACATGAGATTGACATTTCTAAATAAAATTTGCGGTGATGACGGCACTGAGCTCAAACCTGCGGTAGGCATCACGTGGCTGCAGTGTTGAGGTAATGTGGTTATCGTCACAGCCCATTAATAAACATTCAATCTGAAAACTTTTCACTGATTCCCTGGCAGAATGTTACATACCCCTAGAGGTCCCTGGACCACTATTTCAGAACCACTGGTTTAGTAGACTCCTGGTTGCCTGCTCTAAGGGTATTGCATATATGTTTTTGCTGTATGTGTGTGTATGTGTTTGTTTGTGTGTGTGTGTGTGTGTGTGTGTGTGTGTGTGTGTGTGTGTGTGTGTGTGTGTGTGTGTGTGTGTGTGTGTGTGTGTGTGTGTGTGTGTGTGTGTATGTGTGAGGGGTTGTATTGTTGGGAAAAGGGGAGCGTGACGAGAGTCTGCTGTGGATATAATTAATAGGCCACATGCGGCTGCACCAAATGTGTCACAGTGAGGGGAAATCAATCGATGGAGTCTGCCGGCATAAAGGGTGTGTGTGCATGCATGTGTGTGTGTGTGGTGGGGGGTAGCTGATGGAAGGGCTGAGGGGGAGGGGCAGGAGAAGAAGAAGAAGGTGGAGTGGGAAAGAGGAGCAGGACCCAAGAGGGGAATGAAAGAAAGCGAGATAGGTAGAAAGACAGGGAAGAACCACAGGAAAAGGAAAGAAGGACTCTGGGGGCGAGCGGAGGAGTAAGGAAATGTTGCAGCGGTAAAGGGGAGGTGGTGAGGAAGGAGGGGGGTCTGAATCTCCCATCTCAGCTGGATAGAAATCACAGCCTTCAGCAATATCCTGCAGAGACATTTGACATGGAAATTCATGACCGTGTCAATATATGGACATAATGTAGATCTAACACATACATCACAGAGAACTCCCCAGCCGCATATTTAGCAGCTGCTTTCATCCAATCTGATTCAACTTACTGTGAGTCCATACATTTAGCATGGAAGTCACAAGCTAAATCAAACCTTTATTCCTATTCTGCCACAGATATCGCAGACGCTATGGAACTAATCGCGCCAAAATGAGGGTGGCAAAATTCAGTAGCATCGATACTTTGGACTCACCACCCAAGTAGCGAGATATCCTTCCTTCTCAGGGCCCAAACTCTGCAGTTGGCCTGTTTTTAAAGAGTGCATATCTAAGTTTGGAGGCAGGGGAGGAAATCAATGAAGATAAGAGTTGGATAGAGAGCTGTGTGTTGAACAGGCTGGCAGTAGACTGAGAGAAGCAGCCTGTCACCAGCTGCAGGGCCCCCTCTGTGTGATAGTGTGTGTGTGTGTGTGTGTGTGTGTGGGACACAGGGACACATCTAGGCACACAGTCGCTGATAGTGCTGCCAGGCGCCAGACACCCATAGATGAGACAGGGGGCGTTATCGCAGACTGCTGCTGCTGTTGCCCTTGGAAGTCATGTGGTTGGGCACACACAAAAACACATATGTATGCACACCCATACACTGACATGCATGTAATGCACTTGTACCCCACACGCACAGATCTGAACTTAAGTTCCTCCTCTACCTGTAAACTGTCTGTCTGTGAGCCAGGGACAAATGTATCCACCAGATTATTGAGTGTAATATGCACTCTGGGCCTAAAACCTTCACGGATGAATAGTGACTGCTTAGCTGTGTTGATTGTATTTCCAAAGGTTCACTGCAGCAGTCAAGGCAGCGATTTAAATATGAATGTTAAGCTTAAATAAATCCGCATTGAGGAATTTCATTTAGGATCCTACTTTAACTAAACAGTATTTCCTTAAAATAAATTGTTCCTGAACGGCACTCTTATAGCTGCTCTACCTTTGAATATGGACTACTAAAATATGTGCATAAATATTAAAATGTCTGATTTTAAATTCCCTTCCAGACATATTTTTAAATATGTAAAAATACTCTTCTTGGATTAATATTTTGCTTATCATGGTTTTCCTACATATAAAGCCTAGCTCAGAAAAGAAGTCTGTCTGGTAGTTTGCATCTTTTATTTATGTTGTTTATTATCTTGTTAGCTCGTAACTAGCAGTGGCTGCCACTGATAATGCTAACTCTTGCTATCTGTACTGACAGGTTCACTCTGCTCTGGAGGTTTCAGGTTTCTTTGCCTGAATTTGCAGGTTGGACAGAGATTAGCTTTTGAATCAGATATGTACCAAACCAGCACTCAAATGTGCACTGCCACATCAGTTAAGTACAGTTGATGTCAGGCATTTCAGGGGACAGAACCAGAACAAAAAGTTATTTTTGAATGGAGGGGGAGTTAACTAAATTACTTACTTACAAGTAAAGCTATCTTTCCATCAGTTAACTGATACTGGTGCTGTATTCCCCGTCTGCCTCAGAGGCTGTGTTCTTTGGGAAGCTGTTGAGCCTGGTTCTGTTGCTGGTTAACAGCAGTTAACAGTTACGGTTAGTTAATTTGGCAACAGGTCTGCTAAAGGAAACCATTAGGAAACTCAGTAAATAAATAAGCTGAGCAGCTGGAGGACATCAGAGGAGAAACCAGAAAATGTTTTCTCCATAAAATATGAACCAGTTTCAACCAAATCAGTGAATAAAGTTTTGAAGTTGTGCTTTCTGAAGTAGCATTAAAAATAGTGGAGAATATCTTCAGAATCACTTTTATGTACTTGCTAGGCCAGATACTGGAATATCGGTGACATATAGTTCAATACATATGCAATAAAAACACTTAAACATCAATTTTGACCTCTGGGAACTTAAAGAAATATTTTGGCACAATACAAGTTTCTTTATGGTGCGACAAATATTAAAAAAGCAATAAAAAGTCAGATTGCAGACTGTAGTTGGACAGGAGTGCAGCGATGATGAGTCCAAAGCAAGAGAGGCGATGCCTCACTGTCTGCAACATCTCCTCAACATCTCTGTGGGCTTGACACAAGTTTCACATAACTCTACCTATCAAGAGTTGTCCAGTGATGGTTAAAGGGCCGTGCCTGTTTGTCGTGGGGTGTCTGGATGCTTGGGTGACAGTTGCTGACCAACACAGCACAGACATCTCATGCTACATGGTGTATATCCTGCAGTAGCTGAAGGTTTACTAGGTTCTTCAGATACTAGTACCAGTACAGGAAATAGAGCCTAAAATGCTGGATCAGTGGGTACCAAAGTCCATTCACTGATTCAAAATCACTTAATTTATTAGCCCCGAAAGTGCCCCTTGGCCATTATGCAAAGTTCCGGTGTTGGAATCGGCATTGAGAAGCCAAAAAGGGTGTTGGAGCATCTCCAAAAATTCACAAGACTTGCCTTTTGTTTTTACACCATTTGATCTCCATCAATTAGCATGTTTTAAGTTTCTTCTCTTGTGTATATGATTCCTAGTGATGTCTTTGTTGCTTTAGATATAAAGTTGGGTCAACCCCAACATTTATTTACAGTCATGTTTTTCATACAACAGGAGCTTTAGTGTTTTTGCAGTATTCCAGAAGTCATTGCAGTGACTACAGTTTTCTTAGGCCATGTTTGAACCTCACATATGATCCCTCTTCAGCCAGATGATACCTATGATCATTTCCCCTTCATGGATTTGGATTAAACACCGGAGGAAAGGTTTATCTGCTAACCCCTGCATGAATTGCAGCGTCACGCCACGAATACTGAAACTGGATGGGCTTGCTGAGGTGGAGGTTCAGTGACTTGGAGAGCTGTCAGTTTATTAAGAACCTGCAGTATTAGCCAGGATAGCAAGCTAGGTTTAAAACGAACTAGATTTCTACTTTGCATTTTGGAACAAACAGGAGTAAAAAAAACAACAACTTGGATACAGTTGTACACACTGCAAGCATTATGAAATGATTTGGATGAAATGTAAAAATAAATCTAGTAGATGAGTCAGAAATCACGCCGGTAGCATGCTTATATATTAAAGGCTTGCTGACAGGAGGGCTTGAACCTTGTGTTGAGACAGTCTTCCAGAAGTCCCCTACACAACCCTGCCAACCGCTGTACACATAACAGTCACAAATCAGACTGGAGATTTATGTTACCTCAGAGTAATCCAGTCATGTTTCTTTGCATTTCGGTCCTCCATCTCAACTCTTTATTGGTGACAGCCACTCTAGATCAGGTGGTTGGTGGTTTGTTGGTTTTTGGGGAATTGGGGGGGTAAAGGAGCTGTCATTTGGTCTGAGGAACACACACCCCAGACCCTGTGCTGCCTGGTCTCTGTAACACCCCTCACTGCCTCCCCCTAGTAAACAGTCCATTAGCGTAGTGCTCCAAGGTAAACATATTTACTGGCTGGTGACGGCTTGCCAGTGTGGCTCCTCAGGCCCCGTGGCAGAGGGGATTTCATTAGGCAGAGGGCAGGGGGAGAACGGAGGAAATTAATGTGCCATTCAAGATGATTTCTTTGTTTCCCATCAACATGATCACAGACAGGCCGCAGGGAAGAGATGATTTACGCACACAAAGGAAAGAGACAGGGAGAGAGAGGGAGGGTAAGAGGGAGGGAGAGAAAATATCACAAAAGGCTCCCAGTGCGTGAAATGTCTTCCTTTTGGTGAAAACGCTCTTGTCATGATTTTTGTTATGGCTTGAAGTGCTGGAATTGTTTTCAATCAGAAAAGCTTTCTTGTTTGTCATTAAGGATTGGAAATGGAAGTATTTCTGAGCAAAAAACACCAACAGGCACAACAATGTAATGCAATTTTTTCCACACTATCTACACACAGTAATCCAACCAATACGGTGATGTCCTGCAGCCTTGTTAAGAGCCTGTTTCACAATGGGAGCTTTTTCATACAGTTTGCTATGCAACCTGGAGGATATTATTCTGTGGCCTGCCTCATTTGTTAATAACTACGTTCCACCAATGAATTAATTTATAAAATACACACGGCTGCAGCATATTGGGTATGTTGGATGATAGTTTTTAGTAACATTGCTTTGTTGTTTGTTCACAGAAGTACACTTCAATCTTGAGCTAACAAAGTTTTCTTGGGTGTTATACTGTTGTGACAAAATATTGCCATGTAGTTACCATACAAAACAGTTTTCATTTATTATTCATTATCATAGTATAAGGAAATCTGTGGTTTTTTTATCTTCCGTAGTATAACAATTTTTATGCCCTAAATGCATTATAAGCACATTCATAAGACCTTATAATGTATTCATTACAAGGCTTTATAAAAATCTTTACAAATGTTTATAATAATGCATTACAAGTTGTAAAGAATTTGCATACCAAATGTTGCTGTTTGGCACTGTGGTGAATTTTAAATCTAGCTTAGGTAACTTCTAATGAAAGTCATATCTATAATGCATTATAAACATATTCAAAAGACATTGTAATGCATCTATGAGGCTTTATTAAAAAAAAACATCACTATTGTTTATCATCATGAATGACAACTTATGACAATGCATAGGGCCTATAAAGCATTACATATGATGGACATAATATACCATAAGTTTAGCTTTTATAATGCCTTATGTCTCCATCCCAAAGTGATGACAGTGTCAGTTATAAAGACACTAAAAGAACTGCCAGATTTTAAGCTTTTTTCTGTTTCTGAAATGTAATAATGGCTTATAAACATCATACAGTGCTGTGACTTAACTTAAAACTCACAAAATCAAAGTTTCTTAAATGGAATAAGGTCTTATAAACATTGATAGCATATCTATAGCATTACTTTGTGAGCTTGAAATGAAGTGACAGAACTGTAAATGGTTTTTAACAATTGTATAATATGTACAAGACATTATTCCATTTCAGAAAATTAGCAGTTCTAGTCTGTTATAATAATTTAGAGTAGTTCTCTGTGGCTTTATAGCCACATAAAGTTATGGTACTTATAATGTGCTACCACTTATAATATATAGCAAACATATAGTTGCCATGCATGATTATAGACATATTTACACATAGTTTTAAAGCTTTTTAAATGCATTTTAATATATTATGAAAGCATTATAATGCATTATAGACGTGACCTTCACAGGCAGTGTTACCCATGCTGGATTTACAGCTCAAATTAAGTGTCAGTTTAGTATGTAATCATGCATTATTTAATATATAAATATGTAATGTCCTGCTTTGGTAATTTGACATTTTTGAGCTGAAATGAGTAAAACATAGTAGGGGAAGGTTCTGGTCAAAAGTAGGCGGCTTGGACTGTAACAAACAAAGTGAGTCAGAAAAACTGGATCGTAGGCTGCCTTAAGTTGGACAGGAGTGTTCTTCAGAATGAGTAAGCTCTAGCCACAAAGCCGTAACAAAGCTGATATTCTAGAAAATGAAATACAAAACACCCCAAAACACATGCTGACAATTGTATCAATTTTGAAAGCTGTAAATGTGTAATTGCTATGACTTTCTGTGTACACCTACTTGGTAGTTATTCATGTTGCTTTCCATAGTTTCCATACCGTCCAGTACCTGTATATTCAGACTGCATCCTTAGTTCAAGTCAAGCTCCTCTACTCTGTGAGTGCTGGACTCTGCCGAGGTTGAACTTTGTCACCTATTATGACTGTTTTTAATGCATGGGGTTTTGGGTGACAGCTGACACTGGAAAGCATCCAGCATGGTGGCCTCTGCTTTTTTGCTGATGACATAGTCCTCTTTCGTGAGGATGTGGTTTGGAGCCGTTTGCTGTTAAAAGAGTTTCCGATGAAGATCAGCACATCCAAATCTGAGGCCAGGGTTCTCCTTTGTAAAACTTTGTATTGATGGAGCACAAAATTGCCACGTGGATGTGTACAATGACTGTCCTCATGTAGGCATTGAAAGACTTTTATAAAAGGGCAGTGTTCTTGAATTATCAGTAAATCTTATTATAACCTTAACTTATATTTCTGGAAGCTTTGGAAAGCATCAGAAAGCATTGTTGATATATTAATGCAGGTGCAGTTTCTTTGCAGAGTTTCTTGGTCCACCTTCATGGATTGCATCAGGATCTCAGATATTTGGGATGACCTTAGAGTAGAACCAACACCCCCTTTTATTTGAAAGTAGCCAGGGGAGGAGGTGAGGTTGTTCAGGCATCTTAATTACTGTGGGATGTCACTAGGATACTTTGTGCTTTTTGTTCACATTTGGCTATAGTCAGACAATCTCAAGGTTGCTTCAGAATCCCCCAGAAGTGCCTGGAGAACATGCAGGAGAAAAAGACTACTGGCTATCACTCTGTTTTGTCGCTTCACTGGTGTACATGGAACTGGATAAGTAAGCTACAAATGGATCATTGGGATATACAGTATACTTATTGTTTACTTTCAGAATCCAATAGTCTTCTGCCTGCTGTCCAGTGAGACCTTGCCTTCATTATAATTCACCTATACAGGGATTCAACTGTATTTCAATAATAAGTATGTTTTGTTTATGCCTCTGCAGAGGTGACAGCTGTGGCTCAAGACATAATGTTTTTGGGTGGTCCATCCATCCATCACATTGTTGTGAACGTGATATCTCAAGGACACCTGGAATTTCTGCAAATTTGGCAAAAATGTCTATGTGGACTCAGGGATAAACTGATCAGATTTTGGTCGTCAAAGGTCAAGGTCGCTGTGATCTCATGTCCATCCGATTCTTGTGAATGCCAGCAATCCCTGGATGGATATATACATATATTTTTTTCAAATTTGGTACAAATGTCCACTTGGATTTAAAGGGTGAACTGTTTATAAATTGGAAGTCAAAGCCCCATGTTACCTCATAACTCATAATATATAATTCATACAGTAATTATGACAAAATTTCACACAAATGTCTCATAGGATAAAATGATGAGGTGAAAACATTTTATATCCAGTTCAACTTCACTGTGACATCATAATGCTCAGCTGTCTATCATTCCTCTGTACTCTGTAAAAATAGTCTCTAAAGTAAAAATAGCATGTCTGGAAATGATTCACTGGAATCATACATGTATAGCTTGTTCTGACAAGCCTATCATTCCAAAACCGCAATAGTTCAAAAAGTGTCCCACTGGACAAAAGCCCATTTGTCTGACAGGCTGCTGTCTCAAAAAAGAGCACCAGTTGCTCTGAACATATGTATGCAACATAACTGACATAACTAATGTACTTATTTTAATTCAAATCATGATCTTTTCCAAACTGTGACCGTTCCACAACATTAACCACGTGTTTATTATTATTACCAAAATGAGGAAGGTCATCCGTCTTTGACGACGGTCTGATGGCGGATATTTGCGCAAGCAGGTTAAGTATGATGTACATCAGTGAACTATAACCGACCGTGCACTCCTCTCTCACCATCTCTCTCCTTGACCTACTCTGTTTCTCTCCACCCACTTCTCCTTCCCTTCAGGTCATATTCAGGGTTGTATGACACCTGTGAGCGATGTGTTGGGTGACATGAGCTGCATATAAATGACCATAGGAGGGAAAAAACATGCCCTTTTTTTATTTACACACACACATACACATACAGTGTATTTTCAGATGTCTGTCTGGCTTTGCTAGGAGGCAGTTTTATGTAGTTGGTGACCTTAGACTGTGGAGCAGGTGTTTAGGGTCTGATAACATCATGACAGAGAGTACAGGTGTGACTACATACAGACAGGAAGGACACCCGCACGCACACAAATAGACACATATTGTGTGTCAGATTGGATGGCATGGCTCTTTGTTCACTGACCAAAAGACGGTGGCTTCATACTGCAGGGGATTATTCTCACGTTTGGATACAATGTGCATACAGCTGTGAATGAATAAAATCTATTTCAAATTAAAACTAGCACAGACATGATGTTTTCTACCCTGCACTGCCCACTCAATATGAGCCTTTATACAAATATGCATCTGTTCAATACAAACAATGCCGTGGATTATTTGGATATTGTGTTTACTTTCTGTGAAATCCAAACCATTTACATACATGTCACTTTCACATTTGCAAATAAGTATCGTATGTGTGTTTGTGTGTTTTACATCATAGATCTTCTGTTAGTGCAGCTGAAAATGATCAGAAACCCTTTTTCTCTCCGGCTGAAGCAGCAGTATTTGAGCCTGTGTGTGCGTATCTGTGTGCAGTGGACATGCATATCTAAGAACCTAAAAGGTAAATGTCAGCTCTCATGCCGTCCAGGGGGAGACTTGTCCTCTGCACCATCATGTGGAGAGAAGCAGTACAGCAGTGACTTCATTGACATTCCTCTCATAAAGACAGCGGCTAACCCGGCCTCAGAGAGTAATCCCTCTATACTGAGACATGGGAAGGAAGAGGACACAGTGTAAAGCTGATCGATTTGATCCCAACCAGGAAATTGTACATGTGGTTTTAGAGCTACACTCTTGGAAATAAGGGTTCCAAAAGGGTTCTTCTTGAAGGGAAAAACATTTGCTTGAAGAGCCCTTTTTTTGAAGAAAGGGTTTGTCAAGGGTTCTTTAGACTCCAAAGAACCATTTTAGGAAAAGAGAGTTTTTCAAGGATTGCTCTAGATGAAACCCTTGGAATTTAAAAGCGTTATTGGTGGAAGATGATGAGTGAATTTTAGACAAAACTCTTGGAATATATAAGGATTGTGGGTTGAACCCTCTGAGTGGGTTCTAGATAAAAGGGTTCTAGGTAGATTGTTTTTGGTGGATTCTTTTAAGCACCCGTAGAGGGTGGAAAGGTTCTAGACAGAACCCCCAGACAGGGCTCTGGGTCACACCATTGAAGGGTTCTCTGTAGAAGCTCTCACAGGGGCTTTTGGGTGAAACCTTTCACCTTTCTAGGTATAACCCTTCATGTTGGGTTCCATGTGGGACATTTATGAAATGTTCTAACAGGAACCAAAAAGGGTCTTCCCAGGAGGACAAGCCAAAGATCCCTTTATGGTTCTATTTAGCACCTTTATTTCTAAGAGTGTAAGAAGTTTGTCCAATCCCCAACCCTGAGGATGAATACATGATGTTTCTGTGTAGAATTGAACCATGAAGAGATGTTTATAAATTCAAACTATAACATAAAGTACAGGATTTTTTCTTCTTCTTTGGAAGTCCTAGCCTGCGGGGTGATGTTTTGTTGATATTCAGCGAGGCCCAAGGTAGAGCCTTGATAAGGACTGATATACAGACAGAGAATGTTTTGTCTCTCCAGTTCTCATTGAGCATGACAGAGAGGATTTCAGAGAGACTGCACTGCCAGATGGGAGATTGTTCCTTCATGGGTATTGTCTGCGAAACGCCTCGGAATATGTCAGCTTTATCTGTGTTAAAACATACCAAACATTTTTGCATGCGATACTGTGGTACAGAAGCTATAGCCTCTCCCATCTGTGCCGTCGCAAACTGTATCTCGGTCCTGCAGCATCCAGCACACAAGGCAGAAATAACTCCACTGATCTGAGGAGAAGGCTGCCACTGCCAAATTTGTGATACGTAAATGTGTGAAATATTGTGATATTGAGACATGGTTCCAGATAGATTATGTTGTATCAGTGAGCTGTGTTTTATCCCTCTCCCCACTGCTCGCACTCTCCCTCTTTTCTGTCTCCTCTATCTCATTCACACACACATACACACTGACACACATAATGCTCTATCATTTCCCTCATCCCGCGCGAGAGAGGTGTGAAAGGCAAATATATGCTCTCCTCCACTGTGGACATAATACTGAGGTCATGAATGGAATGTTAATGAATGTTTTACCACATACCTCTATCAGCGCACGTACAGAATCGCGCTCGCACACCGGGATTCGCCGAGTGAGTACCAACCTAGCCAAAACCATAACAATACACTATTTCAAATATGCATTCCTCTGCGAGCGAGTGGGTGTTTTTTTTAGACCACGACAGCCTGCTTTGACTTGTATGTCGAGCTGCAAGAATGTGAAAAAGAATGAAACAACACAATCTTAACTGACCAACAAGGTAAAGGGAGCCTAAAAATGTGCAGCCGTGCAGCCAAGCCGTGTCTTGAATGCGACCCGTGAACTTGAAATCCCTGTCACATTGGTAATTGCAATAGAGGAAACAAAGGGGGGACAGAGGGTGTGGGAAGGAGAGGCCGCAGCTCGCAGATCACTAGGCTGTGTTTGAGTATCTTATCGCGGCTGTCGCCAGCTCAACCTGGCTCCATTGACTTTGTGTGGGGATTAGAAAGGCCCACAGCTTCTGATTATTTGGGTGAGTGAGCGGTTCTGTGTAAACAAACATTGTGGCCGGGATTGTTCCAGTCACAACACGGCTGGTTGGCCCCTGACAAACCCTATACACACACACACACACACACACACACACACACACACACACACACACACACACACACACACGCACACACACAAGCATGTGGGAGAGTACACACACTGCGGTGCATCATGCGTAGGGCTGGATATCGTTTAAGAAAATTATGATTCCAGTACCAGTAAAAGTATCCTTAAAGTGATACAGGTACCAGTAGAGTACTTCATTTGATGCCTTTTTTTCTACATCATTTGATATCCATCATGTGAATTGAGCTGAAATCCATCAAACATACCGCACTCGACTTCACCACTGACTGTCTGTGCTGGAGCCAGAAGTAACTAAATACAAATTACCACTGCATTGATTTGGTAAAAAAGTCATGTTGCAATTATTTGACTGAAATTGCGATGGTGATATGTGATACGATTAGTATCATATAAAATCCTTTGTGACAATTGTTGTGGTCTGTACCAAACAAACATGTTTTCTGTCATTTGAAGAACAACATTTTTAGGCCAGGGCATCTATGCAGCTCTACCGTACTTCATTATAATGCTGTCTTCTCGTATATTTTTCCTTTTTCAAAAAAATACGATTTGGTTCTGGTTCTGCAATTTGGATATTGCACTTGGCCGTATTGTGATTTCAATAAGACTGTGATTAATTATGCAGTCCTGTTACAAATACCTAGCTTACATTATTGTACTTAAGTAGAGTTTTCAGGTATCTGTACTTAGATATTTATTTTTTTGCCAAATTTTTACATTTACTCCCTGCATTTTAACACAAATATCTGTACTTTCTACTGCTTACATCTTTAAAACAGACTTGTTACTTTTAGTTTTAATGCATTTTAATTTGAAGAAAATGGTTGATTATTTTTATTTTGCATCATTGCTACTGCCTTCCCAACATCAAGACTGATTTCAACCTAAATGGACGCAGAAAAGATGCCTTGATGTATCTGTCAGTGCTATCAGTGTCACACAAGAAAAACACAAAAAAGACATAAGACCAAAAAGGGCCATAGAAACAAACAAACCAAAAAAAACACACACACATAAGACAAGAAGCAATGTAAAAGACATAACAAGACAAAAAAAGTGGGCCAATTGCACATCGCATTAAAACAATGACCATTTGCAGTAATGGCTGCAAGCAAAACCGCCCAACCATACAAATAACTCACAGTTTTTTTGTTTTTTTTAGATCTGGGTACCAAACAGATTGAATTCAGGTATCATTTAACAAAGTTTCAGCACTACATCTGGTCCTATTGACAAATACCGTAACGGAAGGACCACATGGATAAATTGGCCAGCCGATATTGGCTCATCACAGCTATATCGGTTTATTATCATTATTGGTGTATATGTTGTTTTTTCAAATTTATTTTCTGGGGCTTTTTGCCTTTATTGGACAAGACAGGTGAGGAGCAGACAGGAAAGAAGGTAGAGAGAGAGGGGATGACACGCAGCAAAGCGCCACTGGTGGAAGTCTAATGGCAGCTGCTGCAGGGGTGTGAAAGCCTCAGTACAAGGGGTGCAGCTCCACCAACTGAGCCACAGGGTCACCCCAGTGTCTTTATTTTAACAGAACAATGCAGATTAAAAAAATGTATAAGTAGCATTTATGTAATATGTATATTTGAAACTTAGTTCACCATATCTCAATACCCAGCCCTAATCATGCTCCTCCTCTTGGGTCCTGATGGGTTTAGGTCGCTGTTTTATTTTCCCTTTATGGATATTAGTTGTGATTTCTTATTGATGGTGAGGGATTCTCGATAAGATATGGATAGCAGCTCCACTGCCTTAGACCTCTTCACCCTGAAACTTGAAGAATGTACATTAGGATATTAAGATTGTATTTCGACAGTGTGTGGATGTGTTGTTCCTGTGGAAAGTGCAACATGTTGAAAGATGGCTAACCAGACTGGAGCTACTGTAACCAAAAACTGTTGGCATCTGTACACTTGTTAAAGCCAAGAGGAGTCAAGCGGAAGAGTACTGGGGGTGAAGGGAGTTGAGCATTTATAAGAAAAAAGAGTATTATTTTATCACAGCAGCACAATAACATTATGCCAAGCAGATGGGATACGGTGCAACAAGACAAACTTCGAGGAAAACACAAATCCTCGGTGAGGCTTGTTTTATTTTTACCACAACCTTTCACTGTGCATTTTTTTTAAAACACAAAGGTAGAGTGAGAAGCACCCGTGAAGGGGCTGTGAAGTCGGCTGCATCTCCAGATATCCATTCCAGATGCTGGCTAGACTTGGTGGAGCCGGGGCCCGCCGTACTGGGGGCTGGATTTAGTTGTCTTTTCCTCCAGGTGTGATGCCTCATGCTGATTCCCCCACATGTTCCATGGGTCTTATCCAAACACGCCAGGGCTGGTGACAGCGCCGGTAGGCCTGCCCTCCCTCCTGCCCGCCTTCCTCTCTCTGTGCCTCCCCTGGTGGCCCACCCACCCACACTGCAACAGCAGCAGCAGCAACCGGTCCTCTTCTCCTTACCTGTCGTCAGAGTCACTGCCCCCAAACCTGAGAGGCCTCCGTCTTTTACTCTTTAACTTCACGCTTTCTCCAGACTTGTGTCTCCGTCTTGGTTTGAACTCCTTTGATGAGGGGTTATGTTCACACTGCAGCTCCACAGGCTCTGCTGCAGGCCCGGGACAGGCCAGTTGTTGCTCCAGTAACTCAGTCGTGCTCAACGGTGATGTAGGACGTATTAAACTTGTCATATTTCAAGCCTGGTCAGTTTTAGGACGATATGCCATCGGGGAGTGTTAGGCTGGGTTAAAAAAAGCAAAGCGGAGTGGAAAAAGAAAACAGAAGCTCTGCTGTTTTGTGTATTTGTTCCCCAGCTGAATGTTCAACGTCTGTTTCCATTAAAAGTGTGGGTGAGCAAAATTCAGTCTTTATCCCACTGTAAACTAGGCTGGCTTAAGGTCTTTCTCTTTGCCGTCGTATTTTACTTTACACCATGACTCCATTCTTCCATGACAAAATGAATGTTTTCCCTTTACTGTACATGAATTCCACCTACTCTTAAAGTTTTTTTTTCTTTCCAGGGCAGGAACAAGATAGATTCAGTGGGGGCAAACATTATTAGCTAGCCCACACAAAATATGTTGTCTCATGGCTCGAGTTGGACGCCTTCCAGGTTTGGCATAACTGAGGATAACATATTTATGGGAACAAGAAACAAGCGTCCTTATTGAAACATGTTGGCCTTCGTTTCTTTGAGAGGAATCTGTCTTGGTTTATTAGTATTATAACAAATGTTGAGCTGATTGATTATTTCTTTCCACTTGAAGTTTTTATCACTGAAAAAAATGTTTTACAGCTGATTCATTACAAGTCAATTATGGAGTTACAAAATTAATTAGAAGGCAGGCCTACATGCTGTTATTTTGAATGATGAACTCAGCAGATTCAAATGAATCTATTAACTGTTTTTTCTGCAGAAGCTCTGAAATGAAATTAAGTAACTCTGTTTTGTAAAGCCATTAATCTATTGAGTCCAAGGCCTCTTTAGTATTAAGAAACCACATTTACAGTCACATCATACAGACATGGGTTAGGTTAGTGTGTGAGTGTGTGTGTTAGCAGTCTTGTGTTGTCATAACTTTGCTGAGATACTTTGAAACTCCCCATGAGCCAGAGCAATGTAAATGATTTCCTGATGTTTAAACCATCATTGCTGTGATTAGACTCTCAGGATCGAGATTTCAGCATATTAAACTGCTTGGACTGTCCCCAGAGCTCATTACGAAACACGCAGACGATGGTAACACTTAACTATTTGCAAATGTGCAATGACAGAGAGTGACTGCGATGTGATTTTATTGTTTTTACAGTGTAAGCACAACAGTTCTGTCCTCAGACTGGTTGACGGGGGAACAGATGCATCAAATACATGATGAGCCTAATGTAAATAACACGGTCATCTGTATCTTATCAAGTAATTTTCTCATCTAGTTTTGCTCAACAACTCATAATATTGTGACGTCTTGTTGGGGGTGATTAATAAGTTGTGTCAAACTGAGTCTAATGTCTGGCAACTTTCACTTTATTTGATCAGCGCAACAAATGTCAGGAAGCTGTGGTTTGGTTTGGAAGTTGTGGTTCAACTTAAACTCTTCATCATTGTCATACTCCTCCCTTTTGTTAAAGGGAAAATATGCCAATTTTCAAGTACTGCCCAGTCAATGTTGATGGTAAATGTGGTCAACAGAAGCAATTAACTCCTTGGTGCTTGCTATATTGACTGAGAAAGCCGAGTTCAGATACTGCAAAATCACGCGTGTGCTAGATGAATATTTTTTGTCACCTGCAACGTATACACTTCCTCTTGCTATACAAAAGTCAAGCCAAAACATCCATATTACAACACTGTCATCTTGCGCTGGTAAAGTCATATGGAGCCAGAGTCTGTGCAGTAGTGGTCAGGGTTGGAGCCGAGCTTTGGAGTTCCCACCCATACGCCCAGCTGGCTTCACTGCAAGCAGAGTTCAGCTGTTGATCGTGACATGAAACCTCCTTTTTATAAAATCAAAGAACTAACAACAAGAGATCACTCAGTAGAGTGCAGATCTCTGCCAGGCAACCTGAAAAGAATATTTGGATGTATTCTCATTGTGCTGTAATTTAATTACATATTTTTTCTCAGTAACTGTAAGGGCTTACAATTGCATTTATTGTGTAATTACATGTTGTTTCATGCAAGTAGTTACTTTTCAGCTAATATCCTATTAGACATTTGTGTGAAATTTTGTCATAATTAGTGTAACAATTCTTTAGGTGTGGGATGGATGTTTCTATCAAATTTGAGGAAATTCCTTGCGAGCGTTCCTAAGATATTGCATTCATGAGAGTGGGATGGACATGAGGTCTCGGTGACCTGGACCTTTGACCACCAAAATCTAATTAGGTCCTTCTTGAGTCCAAGTGGTCATTTGTGCCAAGTTTGAAGAAATTCCCTTGGCTTTGCTTTGGTTTTCCTTTTTGGGAGCTGTCATGTTGTCCATCTCCATATGTCAGTGGTTCAGGCCAACAAAATAATAACTTTATTCTAGGGTGGTGATACATGGCAACATGGGCATTGGTGTCAGAAGCTCGCATGCAATGCATTCTGGTACACGCATTGCAGCATGACTTTGCAAATAGGAGAATGTATCAATCAAGATGTATCAATCTTGGTCAATTTAGCACGCGCTGAGGAATGTCTAGCTTCATTTACCAACATTTAACAGCAACACTGAGTAGACATCTCTTTGAAAAGAGTCACATTTTCCCTGTAAGGATACATGAGGATACAGTGTTGCTCTGCTGCGCAGCAAGGTAATAATGTTGGAATGAATGTGTTTGAACAAAATCTGATTAACTGGAGAGAAGACTGATTGATAATTGCACAACATGGGCTGATTATCGAAGTCCCCCTTTTTTTTTTTTTAACATATTGACGGTGCTGAAAATTCAAATCTCTCTCAGTGAAACAAAGTTATGCTTCCGTCTCTGCTAATCAACAGGACCCAATGATTTCCCGCTGTTAGTTCCAGGTAGGGCATCGCTAGCGGTGTCGCAGGACCCTCGAGCCACCTTGTCTCGTGACATCATTGCCAGTCATCTATTTCGTCTCTTCTGCTCCAGCTGGAGCTGGATGTTGGACCTCAGTGAGGCCCCAGTGCTGGTATTAATTTCTTGGGCCTGTTGGCGTCTGTCCCCTGGCAGCCCAGCGCCAGCTCCAGCCCCAGTCTCAGCCTCAGCCCCAGCTCTGGTTCCATCTCCATGTAGGAGTGTTACTGGAAAGCTGGCCAGTGGGATCTGGCTCTGATAATCATTTCAGACTAGACCTGCCAGCATCTGCAGCAAAGCTTACAGGAGATGAGCTATTAGTATTCAGAGAAGACAGACGTGAAGAAAAAAAAATCAGTAATAAATTAAAAAAAAGAGCACACGTACTGAAGTCGTACATCATCTTCAGGAAAAAAACTTTTTCTGTGGTCCGTTTTTCTACAATATGGTTTTATAGCTTAATACTGATATGGTGCATGCTTTTGCGGAATTTCACTGTGGTTTCCAAGATTTTGAGCAATTTATATTTGTAAAGGGCTGTTTCCAATTGCAAACAGAGAATAGCTGAATAATGAAGTGGAACCTTTTAGGTTTTCTAGAGGAGATAAGGAACTAAAGTTCACAAGTTGTTTCATGTTTAATGCATTCACCACTTAGGGACCGTAAACCTATACACCAAGGAACACTTTTGGATAAATAAAAACACATTTGATGACCCGTATGTGGTGTTCACATGTTGGAATGAAGCCGATGTGCTGCAGCCACTTTGGATTATGTTACCAGAAGACATGGATTCCTGGCAGAACTCTGTGTGGAGGTTTATTCCTTTCAAACAAGCCAAGCTAATGAAAAACAAACTCGAGCATTTACGTCTCTATGTGGTCAGCAACCTTCAGTTTTTCATTTTTCACTTAAGGGGATATTTTTTTAGTTGCTGTTCTTTTCGTGAACCCGTTTAAGGCTCATCTTTGTCCCATTCTCTCTTCTGCTACTGGAAAAAGGCATTTCCTACCTAACGGCGCGCGTACTTCATCTGCTAATGATTGGCACGTGTGTTAGTGATTATAGGTGTACATTACTTGTGATTGTGTGTCTGTGTGAGTAAGTAGAGGTGGGCAGAATTTCCCACTGGGTCTTGTTCAACCAGTCCGGGGATTCCAGTGGCTTCATGGGATGCCGCACAGTTTCGGAGGCCATTAGTGAATGTTTAACGTTGAGTCAACATGTAGGAAATACTGTACCTTCCCTCTCTTTATGAGACCAAGATGCTGAATGATTAAACCTCAGCTCAAACAATCATTATAACTAGGCGTACTTGCAGTGGAAAATCTTTTCTCTTTCTTCATCTCCTTCTTTTCAAATGGACATTTCATGGGTGGCTGATTTACACTATTTTCTCAGTTAGATGTGTTGGCTCCTCTAAATATGGATGTCCACTGGGTTTTGTGGTCTTGGATAGATCAGCAACCCCTTTGACCCTTACAAGTTTTTTATTCTGAAGAGCGCAAGGGGGGACTGGAAAAGTGGAAAATTATTTCTGAAAACTTGACAATCACACATATAATAGTAGGAGCCAATCAGGTCAATGTTGCGACATACTAGCAAGAGTCTCCAGCAGTTAGGGATGTCATGAGAACCAGTGCTTTGGCACCAAGTCAACAGTAGCAGACTCAGGCTGTCTGAGGGGCAGGGGTGAAAAAAAAGGCACCAGTGCTCCAAAAGTCTTGATGCACTTACTCACATTGTGTCCACTGTGAGAGCACCTAAGAGGGCACTTTATTGTGTAGTCTTTGACATTGGGCGGCTCTAGAGGGCACTTTATCATGTTTTCTGTACAGGAAGGGCAACCTAAATGGCACTTCATTGTGTTTTGTCCACTGGAAGGGGATTCTAGAGGGCACTTCCTATTTTCCTCATTGGAAAGGCACCTTTAAGGGCAATTTATCATGTTTTCCCACTGGAAATGTACTCTAGAGGGTACTTCACGTTTTCCCTACTGGAAGAGCACTTTAGAGAGCACTTTCCTACATTTCCTCCACTGGCAAGGCACCCTTGATGGCACTATATCATGTGTTGTCCACTGGAATGGCATTTAAGATGGTACTTTGAGTTTTCCGAACATGTTGGCATCTTAAAGAGACATCCGTGGTGACTGAATTCACTCAATTCATGTTAATGTTACTGAAGCAGCACATCCAAAGTGTTATCCTTGTTATCTTTGTCCTGAAATACGTTACCATTATCACGTCACAAATCTGGGGGTTGTCCACGGCTCATATTGCATACTAGTAGATCAATTTGCCTTTGTACATTTTTTGTACACATTCATTATTGTATGCTGTGATCCACAATTTTGAAAAAAAACTTTTTTCTGTCCCCATGCTGGTGACAGCCGTGGAAAGATAGTATGTCTTTGGGTCGCTGCATTCTTGTAAACATGATACCTCAAGAAAGCCTTGAGGGAATTTCTGTAAATTAGGCACATATGTCCATGAGACTCAAGAATGAACTGATTAGATTTTGATGGTCAAAGTTCAAGGTCACTGTAAACTCATGTCCATCCCCAATATCTGCAATATCTCATTAAAACCTGAAGGGAATTTCCCCAAGTTTGGTCCAAAGATCCACTTGGACTCAAGGGTGAACTGATTATATTTTGGTGGTCAGAGGTCAAGGTCACTGCGGTCTCACAAAACAGGACGAATTGCAGAAGAATTCATATGCCTGGCAAAGATATGCACTCTTGAGTGCACTCTGTGACTTTTTGTTTCAGACAGCTGGCATAGCTGTGTAGCCAACGAAGTTCCATGACATTTACAATGGCTAGATACTAAAGGCAACCATGATTAGGTTTCCATAATATAACCATAGCCTGTTGTAATAGGCTACCCTCCTGACTTCTTACCACAACATCTAAATGAGATTGATTGTTTTGTTTTTGTTTATTACCTTGGAATCAAATTAGGTATTGAGAAACAGAGAATTTGTATTGGTTTTGGTATCAGCAACTAAATTTCTGGTATTGTGACATCATTACTGGAAGTATTTTCATATAATCATAAACCATACATCACATCGATCCTTTTTATATTGAAGCTATCTGTGTACGAACACTTAACCATGCGACTTGCTGACCTCCACCATGCTGCCCGTGAATCTCCTCCTTCCTGGACTCCGGAGAGGTTTCTCCAACAAGCTGTTGTCCCTTCTGTAAACACAAGTACTGTAGAATACTGTGTGTGTGTGTGTGTGTGTGTGTGTGTGCGCGGATGGGGTTATTCAAAAGCTGTTCCACTTGCATGGCAACGCCTCATTACCCATACTGCCTCCTTCTTTGCCCCGAAGTGGGGTGCGGCTCCCCTCGCTGGGCCCAGTCGTCAAGGTGACCCAACATGCCCCAGGATGGCAGGCAGGCAGACAGGCTGGGAGAGCAGGGGCTGTTCGCTCTGTCTTTATTGTACTGGGGCCACCGTATGCTAGCTGGTGCACTGGGCCCTGGGTAGTTCCAGACTGCCGCATGCGTCCCGGTGAGCAAGCAGCTGATCTCATTTTTCAACACACAGCTGCCCCAACATCAGGCCCAGGTGAAGGTGACCTCCCTTGCCTGTTGGAGTGCCTCTTAAAGTGGTGAGGTGCAGTCGACAGTGTGCCAAATCCAAAATGCCGTAACTTCTGGTGATGTAACGTTTGATGTTAGGTCTGTAAAAATAAAATAACATAGCAACATAGAAGGAGCTGGGAAGCAGCTCTTGGTCTGTTAACAGCATTCAACACAAAACAAGCCCTCAAAAATATGCAAAATACAGCTTGCCTCAAAAAATGTAACAACCACCTCACTAATAGTTAAAACTACAAACCATCACAAAAATGACAATTTCCAGTCCCTGGCCTGATTTCACTGTGGCTTTTCTGAAAAATTATGACACATGATGCGATATTTTTAGGCAGTTTTTTTCAATTAATTTCGAGAGCAAGTGTAAATTACAAAACAAAAAGTTGTAATTTATTTATTTTTTGTACAATTCATTAAAAGTCAAAGCCCGTATTTATAATATTTCTAATAAAATATTGTAAATATGCTGTATTTGTAAATGAAGAAGTGAATCTTGGGGGTATTTCACAAAGAAACAAAATCTTTTTGGAGCTCAAACTCTGTCAAAACAGTAAATACAAAATTATGAAATATGAAATTGCATAGAGCATTGATGTATGTCAATAAAGATGACAAACCTTGTGTTCTTTTCAGTACCCTTGACAAATTAAAAATACAAAAAACAGTAAATCATAAAACGTCAACTTGATTCCTTTGAGACTTACATGTATGATGCTTGATGATTGTTACAACTGATGGGAAGATATGATAATTGGTCAGAGCTTTTTTGTGAGAAAAACTGCAAGAATTCATGGCGATAGCTTGAATTTGCGTTTGTGGTGAGTGTCTTCAACTTGATTATTCTGGTGGATCGTGAATAGAATAGGTTGAGAACCACTGCATTAATCAGCTTATCATTGCAGCTATACAAATGTGGCAGTTGTTGTTGACTTATTGCAGCAGGCTGTACAGCTTTTGAGCCTCTCTACTTTGCAACAACAGACTGTAACTGTATATCTCACCCTTTTATCTCTCCAGACATCCATCTCTATCTCTTGTTCATTCTCACTCGATCCATCTATCCATCTAACCATTCCTTCTTCTCATTTGTCTCCCTCCCTCCCTGTCTCTTCCTGTCACCCCCCTCCTCCCCCCACTAACACAGGACAGATTGGGAAGCCGTGATGGCGGCACAGAAGTTGAGGGAGAAGCTATTTATCCCAGACGGATCAGGAGGTGTGTGACGGAGGTGTGGACGGTTGCTGCAGGTCAGTGACGTTGGCAGGCGCCAGGCAGGCCGGCCCACATGGCTCGGGGACTGTGGGACTACAGACAGATGGCACCTGGTGGGTGACAAACAATTAACAAACCAACAAGAATAGCTGGATCGGCAGTATACCCACAAGCACAGGAGATAGCAAGAGAGCGGGTGCATCTGTGCTCTGAACACTTTCACTCTTTACTTTTCCTCTTCCCGAGTCTTGTTTTGTATAACAGTTGCAATTTACCCATGTGTCTTTTTCACAAAAACACTCTTGTTGTCGTGTCGCTATAGAACAGTCTAAATAAAGCGGTGTTGAGCATATGCAGCTAGCATATGTTTCTGTTTATTTCAGTGCAGTTTTGAGAGACGCAGTGGGTAATTTAAATGAACAATACAATGAAACAACACATTTGATATCTACTTAAATGTTAAGCAAAAGTTATAAACAATCATATAAAGTTTCTTGCAGCAAAAGCATCACCTGGCGATGTCGTGCAGCATGTTTTTTGTACAATTCATGCTGGAAAATTGATTCAGTGTGTTTGCTCAAAAGTGAGCATGGTGGCCGATGGTATTTCACCGCCTAACTACATCCAAATGTCATCGTGATAGGGTGTTTCTGCACTCCACTCCCACTTACTGTACAGTGAAGATGTACTCTGTTGGTCATAAACAAGAAAATCAGCAATTTTTATAAGTAGTGTCTCTTCCAAAAGTGGGGAGTGAAGGGTTATTATCTATACCTAACTGTGTGTAAGTAAACGGCTGTCATCTGGTAGAATTATTGCTTTGGACTGGCATTGGTCCTAGTGTGTGTGTGTCTCTGTATGTGTGTGTGTGTGAACACATCTGGAGTCTAGACTCTGTGGCTCTGTGGGCAGGGTCCTATCTACGAGCAGCATCGGGTCCGGAGACCGGCCATGTTGACATAGGTGGCACACACATACCGGCATCTGTTTCAACAGTCAGTACTCTTACCAAATACACACACACACACACTGCTGGACACTTTTATCCTCCACTGAGGGATAGATGGGGGAAGGAGGGGATGGAGAAGGAAGACAAAGTAGAGGTAGAGGAGGGGGAGGCACGGCCTGCTGAACCTGCAGAGGTCCCTGGTAACCAAAAGCAAATGCAACTTCTCAGAATCAGCACTGTAAATCCTCCAATCCCCCTTTTTTTCATTGCTGCGTCAGGATATTAAGACATGGAGGGGAGGACAGCGTTTATGTGTGTGTTTTTGTCTTTTTCCCCCATGCTGGTTGTGTAGTTGTGTGTGTGTGTGTATTTTTGTCCATATGAGTGTGTGTATATGAACACACAGACAACATGTAATGAATTTCCTCTTGAGGAGTTATGGTTAATCATGAAAATGGCCTCACAGTAGTCTTGGGGGGAAGTCTGTGCGCGCGTGCGTGCGTGCGTGCGTGTGTGTGTGTGTGTGTGTGTGTTTTTGAGAAAGAGAGAGACACTGCCAGTAGGCTGCATTGCAGGGTGAAAACTGAAGGAGCCTTTAGCATTTCCAGATCAGGGAGTTTTATTAGCCCATATCAGAGTGCTGCCACTTGTGATTTACATCTATGCGTTGTCAAAACACACACACACACACACACACACACACACACACACACACACACTAATGCATGCACACCTATTCATATACACTGCTTAATGTACACACTTACACAAATGACATAAGTGAGTAGGACAGGCACACTGCAGTGGGTCAAAGTAAGACAAATGCATAGAGACAAAAGAGTAAAAGATGTATAAAACATGTGCCCAAGTGATAGAGAGCCAGTCAGAATGATCACTGCAACACTCTGCAGCCAGTTTACATAATGGCTTGACGTATTAATGGGATAAACACAACGATAAATCTTGGTCAGAGAAGGACATGCAAAGAATGCGGGAGCAATAGGCTTTTCACAGTAGGAAAATAAACACTGATAAGACTGTGGGAATATTCGTGAAGAGGTATGACACTGGGTGCACACCCATACACACACAAACACACATACAGAACAAGCACAGAGAGAAAACAGCAGCACCTACAGTGCAGCTGCTTAGATTTCATTTAACACAATCTACCCAAGAGAGAATAGAGAACAGTTCATATCAATGTCCAGTGCAGTGTCCATTTTCATGCTAAAGCTTCTATTCTTAAACCATCCACCAAATTGAATATCTAATGGCAAATTGAGTCTGTACAAGCATTAAATCAATGAAAATGAATGAGCCTCTAGAAAGGAAAAAAATTGATTTTCATATATAGAGCAGGGCAGAGTGTGCTCGGCTTTAGTATTTATGCGTAGTCAAAATGTCGCTGAAAACAAGGGGCATCTCTTCAATGCACGTAGCAAATAGAGGTCTGCTAATAGAATCTGGGATATAAATTTTCCTGTCACCTTCTCTACCTCCAAGGAGCCTCTTGGTCGATAAGGGAGAAAGATTGGGTTGAAAATTGATTTTCCAGAATAATTGCTATTCTCTTCGTCAGGGAGACTCAAGTGTCTCCAAGGCTTTTTCCTATTACAGCTGCTGGCTCTCCAATTTACCTGCCCTGAGAAAATACATGAAAGGGCACAGCCTTTGGCCTCTGCAATCATCAAGGTTGTGAAGCTTCTAGCAGATGAGATTTATGGTGAGTTCAGCGTGATTGGCCAGCGGTATTCTGTAGATTGATAACGTTTGACCTTTAGGACACAAAACCTGAAACATAAATGACATGTTGACTTTTTATTGTCTTGTTGAAACCAAGCTAAACATATTTATGTCGCAGGTTGAGGTTGTAGTGCTTGAGATTGGGTCTCAGTCTTGAGAACAGTCCCAAGACCACTTTTTGACAGTGTTCGTCCCAGGATCGACTACATTTTTAGTCAGACTTGTCATAGTCTCAGACAAAGAAGACTAAGGATTTTAGACCACAACTGTGGGAATATTGCTTAATTTAATTGTTTGCATCATACTGTGATTGGATGTAAAACTTCCTTCTTCAAATGCAAACAATAATAAAACAACAGTAGAGTTTCAAATAAAGGTACATACATCAGAAAAAACGCAAAACACGAAAGAATATAAAATGTACATCACAAAAACACACCAAAACACAAAAAACAGATACAAATTGTTAAGCTCAGGGGCTAAAAAGAATCATGGAAAATATTTGCACATATTATAAGAAATGATACTGTTATGTTAAATAGATTTTGCCCATTGAAAACAAAGGAAAATTTCCACACATAAAATTCACCCCTGCAATACCTTTTGATTATTTCATCATGTGATTTCTCATGGTACACTTGTATATACACACATTTTTGACAGTACATGACAATAAAAGAGGTGAATGAAGAAGGTTCTTAATTTTTTTGTGGCAAGGTGGATCTTCCAGATCATTTTTAGAAGAGCCTATGGTTTGCATTTTCCACATTTTATCATAACGGTGTCATGCGGTGTTGGACTTTGACTGGTCTGGTTCCAGTCCTGACATGGTCTCAACCCCTGAAAGTCCCCGACTTGTCTCTGTCTCAATACACTCTGGTCTTGGTGGTGTCTTGGTCTCAATTTAGGTGGTCTTGACTCTAACCATTGATGGTATAAATAGTAGATGGCACTTTCAGATCTGAAAAGTGAAGCCAGTGTGGAAGTGCCTTAAACCTGCATTTTTCTCATGGCCAGTAGGAGGCGACTTTACTGGTTGCAGAAAGAAGTCCAATTCCGTGGAGTCGTATGAGAAAGTAACCCTAAATGTCACTTGATTTAGTAGCTCAGGCGACAATTTTTATGAGTTTATTGTCTCAGTTACTCGTTTAAAGTCTTCTTCTATACAACATGATGGTTGCAGATTCAGGTTGTACAGCGTCATGCAGGCTAAATGGATTTTGCAGAAATGTGGCAGCTTTCTCTCCTCAGGTCAGTTTGACAGTTATTGACACAAACCAGCTCCTGCTGCCGACAGCAGCCCGTCATTGTGTGTCATCACCGCTTTGATCTCCCGTGCTCCTCCATGCAGCAGCAAACAGGCAGTTTGCAAGGATTGATTAGTAGATGGATCTTTACCAAGCCACATCTAATTCCGTATAGCTTAGCCGGTACCTGGTCCGGCCCTCCTGTGGCTGATCCTGTCCCTTTGTCCCATCCAGCTAACAATAACAACAGCCATTTATCTGAAATAATAGCATGGCACTGGAGCCACTGATGTGCATAGTCTGAACCAGACACGGTGGGCAAAAAGATATTTGGAAGCATTTCAAAGTCTGGTTGAAGACTACCAGACACCATTAACTGCCTCAAAAGTGAAAACACTGCCTGTAAAATAGCTCGAGTTTAAACTAAAAGTAGAATCACTCATGGTTTTATTTAAACATTTGACATGGACTCAACAAACACTGTATCTTGCCCGTGACGGGCCTGTGCAAACAGCAAAAGCAGTGTCTATGTAATATATGCCGGTTGAACATGGAGCTGTAGTTCATTATTAGAGCTGTGTGGTGTGTTGCATTGTACCGTATCATTGTGTGGAACAGAGGGAGTGATCCTCAAGCCCCTCTGTCCTCCTGCATATCATACTCTGCTGCCATCTGAAGCCTCCTTGCTTTGCTCCAGTGTACAAAACCCTATTGTGGTTTCCCTGAGATAAGGAGAGAGGGTGAGAGAGAAGGAGAGGGAGAGGGGGTGAGACTCCTCTGGAGGCGCCAGGCCTATCTCCTCTATCTCCTCCAGGGAACATGCCGGCATTCCCAAAGACACTGGTGCTAAGAGGCTCGTCGCCCTGCTGCCCACCTCCTGCACACACAGGAGAAGGGAGACGTGGAGATTTATGTCATGGTAACCCAATCTCTTCCCCTGAACTCCTCGTCTCCCCTGACTGCCTGTGAGAGCGAGGGAGAGTTTAGGAGTGGTGGGAGGCTGTGAGGGCTGCTGATGTTTTTGTAGAACAGAGGTGGACAGAGACAGACATAATGTTCTCATTCTGTTTCAATCTGACATGTAGGGTTGTGTAGCATTCACAGTTAAACCAACACGGTTCTGGTACGTGGAATTTGGTACCTCTTTTTTTTAACTTCTGTTCTCGCTATTTAATAGCAAATTTAAAAAAATAAGTCCAAACAAAAATTTTTTTTTGAACATTTTGTTACCTATTTAGAACATTTTACACGTCATACAAAATAAAATCCCTACCTATTCCAATTTCGTCCCTACAACCTCCAGCTTGTCAGTCTATCCCCTTGGCTTTTAATACTGTTGTGTGTGTCTTGGAGGAAGTGATATATAATGAGTGATGTATGATAAGGAGTGATATCCTTCCTTTTATATTGTCTTTAATAATGTAGTGCTTGTATACTGTAATATTTCCCTGTAAATAGTGTGCAATAGATAAATATTCATATTTCATATGACAGTCTCGATCACACTCTCACATACTGTTTTAGCATAATAAATAGCATGTTGGTAAGGGATTTCAGTAGGGTTAAGTTAAACTTTATAAGCGCTAGCTGCAGACGTGCTAACACTAGTTGAGGCTGCTGATGGGAGACTTTGCTTTCAGCCTATCAAACATGGTACCCTCCTCAGCTTTGAAAGATATATTTGGTGTGGTTAGATGTGTTGCCGGGGCCAGCTTTGCATTTTGCATTACAAATATTGCAGCAAGTGTTCTGCGTCAAGTTTTGAAATGTTAAACCACACTTGCAGCTGCTTTTGGCTTACCATTGCCCACACTCGCTGTGACTTGAACAAGGTGCAGGGGTAAATCCACTCTCTCTCTTTCTGTTTATACGCATGCAGTTATTCTCTCACCCAGATGTGCTCCCAGGTAGCAAAATTTTGCACTGACTGATTTTACTTAATCTAGTATTCAGTAGTACCAAATTAATTTGGTTGCTACCCTTAAAAATGCAGAGTTTGTTACCTATCCCTACTGATAATGAGGACTGAAGTGATTTTTATGTGTCCTCATAGTGCTTATGTTGTATGTGCATGCATTACTGTTTGAAATCTGATACCAGTGGCCCTACTTTATTTGGGACTGAGTGGGATTGACTCCCACGGATGGCTATGAGAAGAGATGTGACACTCAGAGATAGCAAAAAAGAAGGAGGTCGCATAAACACATTCACACATAGACACACACACTCGCTCACGTGTTAACACATTTCGAGCCAACATTCACACAGTTGCATTTTTTAGGATGCCTTCCTAATGCTCTTTTAACATTTTAACATTTGCCAGATTTTCATTTTCTTCCAGAAGACGACTGAAAGAAGCTGCGAAAAAGTTGAGACTTTATAAAACAAAACAGATGCTGGGAGGAAGTTGTAAAGCCAACATGAAGATTGCACTACTTCTTCCTATCCATACCTATTAGAATTCAAAGAGTCAACAATGTAGTGTAGGTGTACATAATGAATGAAACACAGAATGTGACATCTCCTTGAATTCATAGGTTTAATATTTCATGGTTCAGAGGCACACCTGAGAGCTGAACATATGACTGAATCAAAACTTAATGCGGAACACGCAATATGCTGAAATGATGAAGTCAGGGGGAGGAGGAGACTGAATGACTGCATCAAGGATGACAGAGTTGGATAGTGAAACACTCAGCTGCAGTCACTTTTATTTTAAACTTTATGGATCTGATGCTTCACTGTATAAATAACAAATTAGACTCAACAAAATATAAATGCAACAACAAACAAAAGGTTTATTTCTCTCAAATTATTGTTCACAAATTTGTTAAAATCTGTTAGTGAGCACTTCTCATTTGCCAAAATAAGTCATCCACCTGACGGGCGTTGCATATAGAGATGCTGATTAAACAGCATGATTATTGCATGGGTAATTTTTATTTATCCCCATGTGAAATAGCTGTAGTTCAGTGAATGATAAATGTGTTTATTCAAGATCTAACTGTACATTTTAGAGTAGGTGTTTAGTGTGACCAGTCCAATGCTCGTGCAATAATCATGTTGTTTAATCAGCATCTCTGTTCACTACACCTGTCAGGTGGATGGATTATCTTGGCATAGGAGAAGTGCTCACTAATAGGAATTATAACAAATTTGTGAACAATGTTTGAGAGAAATAAACATTTTGTGTGCATAAAAGAAGTATGACACTTTTTGCTTAAAATCACAAAAAATGGGAGCGAAAACAAAAGTGTTGCGTTTCTACTTTTGGTGACTAGTATGTGTGCTCTGTGTCTTGTATCTGTTTCTGTATCTGCCACAACTTGATAACAAACAACACAAATGCATTCAGTATCATGAATCTCAATTCTCAGAACCACAGATTCTCAAGTCTGTATCTGTGATGTTTCTCACAAACTGCAAGAGCGACTCTAAATTAGGCTCCACACATTCACCTCTGCAGCATCTTCCAAACATGTGTCGAACCCACCAGGAGTCGGCCTTATGGAGATCTGTGTGTGTGTGTGTGTAAAAGAAGGCCTTTCCTGCATGTGTGTGTTCGGCATGACGTGGCAACCCCCTGCCCTGTTCAAACACGGCGTTGGCTGTGCAGGCAGCCTCGTCGTCAGGCTTGGCTTGCCACTGGTACACGCTGTGCCTGGCACCCTGCAGAGGGGGAAGGAAGGAGCACAGCGGGGCCAGGCCGCCTCCAACACCTCTCCCACCGAGCCAAAGGCCCCTCTGGTGGGGCTCTGAACACCAGAACAGGCCCAGGGAGAAATGATAATGAGGACCGAGACTGTGTTACACAGGATAACACATAGGGACGCCATCACAGGTTTTAAAACGCACACACACACTAAGATGTAAACATGCAAATATAGAAACATATGCGCACAAGCATGCCTGCTCATAATCAGGCTGGCAGGGATGCAAACAATTGAACACACACAAACTCGCAAATCTAGTTTAGGAAGACACATTGTGCCTCAGTGAAATTTGTCAATTTTCCATTGTGTTGTCATGTGTCTTTGTTGGTAGTAGTGTTTGAAATTCATGTTTTCTGTGCACTGCCGGACATCACTTGGCATTTGCTTTGTACGGCCAGTACTGTGACGTCTTGTTCCTTGGATTTTGTGTTGATGCAGATTTAGTTTCAGTAGGTAACACTCTGGTAGCTTTCATTAATAACATTCTAACCAAAGATAGTAATTTGACTCCAAAGTAGTCGTTGCTGCTGCCAGATTTCTTTTGCATGTCAAAGACTTAACCACTACTGAGCCAGTTGAACTGATATAGTCTTAATGCACATTTAATCTGTATTGCCTGTAACACACAAATTTGAGACCAAAACAAAGAATCGGGTTTGGCTTCAGTTGCCACAGTATGTGCAGGGACGCAGACTGCACAGCCTTGTTCAGTCCCCCAAGGCTGTACCAGCTGCAACTGGTCAACAAAATCATGATTGTTTGTTTTACGCATGTTGTTTTATTCTTGTCATCAGAGCAGATCTGTCAAATAGATTTTTTTTTTTTTTTTTAGATTTTTTTTTGGTTTTGTTTTAGCCTTTTTTCATGGATGGGACAGGGAAAGATGAACAGGAAAGGTGGGAGAGAGAAGGAAAACAGCGCAAAGGGCCACAGGCTGGAATTGATCCAGGGCCACTGCGATGAGGCCTTAGCCTCAGTACATTGGGTACACACTCTACAAAGTGTCACCTTGCCTCACTCTCCCCTTCCAAATAAGTAGAAGAACCTACAGTGACCACGAAACTCCAAAAAATGTGAAAGACTACATCTAGCATCAGTGTTTGGCTAGTCTATTCTGGGCTATTGTTGAAACAGCGACTCAACACGGTGGACTCCATGCGTAAGGGGCTGTTCCCTTTGTAGGTATAAACGGCTAATTCTATGGTAGCAAAGACACTACAACTCTTATTGTGATGTCATTCATGTATTTTTTAATTTCACTAATGAAAATGTCGTTATGAATATTATACTCATTTTTTTTTGCATATTCTGACTATAAATCCCCGTAAATCTTACACACTGGATCTTTAAATGTCCAAATGAGTATGCTTTAGTTAAAAAAAAAAAAAAAAAAAAAAAAAAAAAGCATAAAAGGAGAACAGAGGTGGTTTCTTTTGGAAACTTTGTTGCAGTGCAACTTCAGGTGAATATACTAAAAATGATTGTTCTGATGCATTTGCATCAGAGATCAGGCTAAAAACGTGAGCAATGTGAAAACAAAACAAACCCAAAAGTGGCAGGTGTCACGTCAAGTGTTGATGGAATTATGCAAATCCAACATGTGATTACAGCATCAGGATTGTAGATATAAACCATAGCATGCATGTGTGACTGCTTTGCGAGATGTTAAAGATGAGAGAGGATGAAAATTGGATTAAATTGTGTGTGGCAGCTCACTGTAGGGAGGTAATTAGGGACAAACATTGAGACGCAGAGTCTGATCTCTCCTGCTGGAGGTTAAGTGAAATAGGAGCTGTGAGTCCCAGCGTCCCGGTGGCACAGTGATTAGAATTTCCTAATGTGGGGCTAATGGGATGTCAGCCGGGAGCAGAACCCCTACACAGAACCACTCATAACAACAAGTGGTCAAAGATCAAGCCTGATTAAAGAGATAGAGAGTAGACACAAGAACACATTGATGGTGTTGATGCAGAAGTAAACACATCTGGGAGTTATGAATCCTGACTATCAGCTGTATCATCACAACATTCAGGGACATTACGATTTTGAAATGAGATACATGATTGTGATGAGAAAAACAATGCTAGCACTTTATTTCAATAACCAGCAGCTTGGAAACGCTCTGATATGTTTCCACAAACATGTTATTTCACTACAAGCTCTTACAAATAAAGGTTCTAACCAGAACCATAAAGAGTTCTTCAGCTTGTACCCGTAGGAAAACCCATTTTTGGTTTCTGGTAGAATCTTTTATTACACTCTGCTTAAAACCCACATAAAGGGTGATACCTAAAACCATCCGTGAAAGGTTTCACCGCAACCACCGGAGAAACGTCGACAAAGAACCCCTCTGTGGTGTAATGTTCGACCCAGAACCCTGTCTTGGGGTCCAGAAACTTCCCAGCCCTGTAAGGGTGCTAACAAGAACCCATTCAGGGGGTTCCACTGAGAACCCTTTTTAAACTACAAGGTTTATCCAGAACCCATTAAGGGGGTTCTACTGGGAACCCTTTTATATCCCAAGTGTTTTATCTAGAACCCACTCAGGAGGTTCTATCAAAAACATTTTTGTGTTCAAAGGTTTATTCTAGATCCCATCCAAGGGGTTCTAAAGAGAAACCTTTTATATTCAAGGGGTTTTATCTAGAACCCACTCATGGGTGTTCTAGCGGGAAGTCTTTTATATTCCACAGGCTTCATAAAAAATCCACTCAGGAGGTCCTACTAAAAAATCCTTTAATATTCCAGGTGTTTTATCTAGAACTCACCCAGGGGACTCTGCTAAGAACCCATTTATTTCCCAGGGGTTTTATGACGAACCTGGTTCCGACTAGGTTCTGGGTAGAATTTCAGCTCTTGTATATTATAGTACAAAGAACCCTTAAGGATCTCAACAATTCTTGATGAACCCTTTTTACAAAAAAAGGGTTCCTCTCAAGCAAGTGGTTCTGAGTAGAACCTCAGTTCTTGTAGAACCCTTATGTCTAAGAGTGCACCAGCTCTTTATATGCACAACTCAAACATCAGTGAGTTGCAGATCAGCAGATTTATATGTCATTAAGATGAAACACAAGATAAAAACAATTTTAGACAGATGTCTGAGTCATATTTTCATCTGATTTGAATGTTTTGTTACTATTATTACTGTTGTTCTCCCTCCATTTCCCCAAAGCTCACATACCTGCTCTTTCTCCACTTCCGTATCTCTTAATCAGCTTGTTTGTTTTCTGTGTTCACCCACTCCGGCCCCAGCTTGCGTCTGCATATTTGATCAAACTCTGCTGAGGATTTGATAGCGTCGCTAGTTGCCAGTTGCAGCAGCAGGGCCTGTGGTTGAAATAACAACAATAGCACCACAACTTGACTGCCAGCCCCTGATGATGAAACGACAGGGGGAAACAAAAGCAGCCCCCAGAGCTGCAGATGTTGACGCTGGGAGCTGTTTGTTGTGTGGAGGTGTTTGTGAGGTAGAGGTGGCGTGCTTTTGTGCGAGTATGAGTTTGATTGTGTGTGTGGGTGTATGAACACATGTACTTGCATGGTTTTGTGTGTGTATGGGTGTGTGTGTGTACTGTATCTGTCTGTGTGCATGTGTGTCAGTGCTGTGGCCCTGTGGCTATGAGGAACCCAGCTGGGAGGAAGAGTGAGTGCATTCATCCTGGCTCTCAGGGGCCGGGGGCCACACAGGTACCCAACGAGGGGATGAAAGGCTGCTCTGCAGATGTCACCCGCTGGGGTTCAGTGGCCTAGCCAGCAAATGTCATGTTTGGCAGCTGGCACGCTGCTGCTCTCCCACCAGTTGTTGGCAGAGGCATCTTCTAAAGGATGCTAGAGTGGGATGTGAGCACCGGGAGCGCCCTAATGGGAGCAACATTAAAGAGAGTTGCTGGCTTCTGTCTGTCATAGAACATTAACCTTGTCCTGTTTCCTGCTTCTCTCGGGCAGCTGACGCATATACTTGCTGCCTCTGACTCCCTCTCCTCCCAATAACTCGCACACGTGTGCTCGCATCTCTGTACACAGGAGAACTCTCGATTGAGCTCGCTGTCTGCCTCTTTATCTGTTTAAAGGGTTGTTTCAACCAAATTACAAAAAAAACACAGTACAATGGAGGTGGAAACATTTTTGTTTGTGATGGTTAAACAAGGTTGCCAGGTTGGCAACCAGCATTACCTTTTGGTTTCCAAAACTGAAAGTATGGTTGCCTTATATTTTGAGTAATTAAGATGCTATGCAGTTGTACGACAGCTTAATGATGAAAATCTGATATAAAAAATGTTTAAAAGCTTTATTACAGTAATGTGTGGTTCTGTAGGATGTGCTACCAATAATTATTGAACTTGTTATGTCACTTATTGAGGTGTATGTTGTACATGCTTTGCACAATAGTTTTCGTCCAGCTCAAAGATGCTGGCATACTTAACCTCCCAAGAACCAACCCTTTAAAGAACTGGCTAAACTGTTGGACTTATCAGAATCTATGATTCAGCCAAAGAAAATCTTTTCATCTTCGCTCTTCATCTTCTCAAACACTGTCTTTTCACAGTATCTGCCTCTCCCTGTTTTGTACAACACATGGCTGTTCAGTGTCAAAGGTCACATGACTGGCCAATGGTTTGTAGACACTCCTGCTGTCCCACAGCTGAGCTCCCCGAGGTTACTTACACACAAACACGACTTGCTGTGAACAAGTGCCACGTGTGGCTACACATGCAGTCATACACACACTGAAAACACTTCCTTTTTTAAAATGCAGCACATCCTATACAAGACAATATTTTGTCTGTGCTCTCAGAATAAGATAAAGTATAAATATGTATGTGTGTGTGTGTGTGTGTGTGTAAGATCTCCAGAGCCACCCCAGTTCCTTCAAATGATTTGTTGCCAGTGTTCCAAGTGTGTACAATAGAACACGGTGGTGTGTGTATATTTTCCTGCTAGTCACGCAGTAATTCCATTGGCATTGACAATACTGTTCCAGTTGTTGGCCTTTGTGTTAATGCTCACCAGGGCCTGTACATGAAAATCCCATTTGTGCAAATGCTAAAAGAAGGCATTAAAGAAAGGTCAGTTTCTCACTGTAGGATTGCTATTTAACAACACATCAATCCCTCCATAAAACGAGAAAACACATGGGGAAGCTAGCTGACGCTTTTTTGTGTGCGAGAGTGAGTGGGTGAGATAATTTTTCTGATCATTTTCTGTCAAGTCAGTAATCAGAAACATACATATTGTATTTGGAAAGAAGGATGAATCAGTGGGTTCACTTACTCATCAAACTACATGTAAGAATTTCCTGACATTTCCATCAACGTTCCACAGCCTTTATTTTCTTTACCCCACCAGTCTAAAAGAATGGTCACGTCAAACTAAAGGTTTGTTTTGAAACATCTGTGAATTATTACTCTGCATTAAGCTTTCCTAAATACTGACAACTGGCAAACAATGTCACCAATGTTATGTGTAATTATTGTATTCTGTTTAAAAAGGTTATATTATAGTACAACTAGATGTTGGAGCAAAAGTTAGACTTAAATTACTTAGAAATGATAATTGTCATAGCTGCATTATTTATGTTGTATACTGTAAAGAAATTTTAAAATGCAAACATCTTGTAAGCACCACATTGTCTCTTTACTCAAACAAATCATTTCGACACCCTTATTGGATTTTTAAAGGGATGTTTCTGTTGACCACGAGAATTTAAAACACAGGACTGGAACTTATTCCCAAATTGATTGAAGATTTAAGTCGTCATAGTTTTCTGACCCTGTTATATGAAATAGTTCGATATATTGGAAGATCCACTCATTGGTCCCCTGGCTAATAGTTAGTTGTCGGTACCTGCAGCTGGTTAGCTTAGCTTAGCATAAAGGCTGGAAGAAAGGGTTAAACCGTTAGCATGGCTGTGTCCACCGGCACCTCTGTAGCTCACTGATTAATACATTATGTCTAGTTTTTTAATCCATACAAAACCTGAGCTGTGAAAGTGTCAGTTTGAGGTTAGATAAAATGATGGGGTCATTGCTCGTTAATTTTCCAGCAGTGTATTTCACAAGCTAGTCAGCAGCTTAGCTCAACACTACCGTCTGCTCAGCTGTGATGCACACACTGCTACAAGCCATACAGAGACTGCCTACATTTCCCATAATGCCTACTAATGCTGGAACATATAAGCAAACTTAACAAAACTACTCAGTAGTTTGTTTATATTTTAAGTTTGTCGTTTTATGTTCCAAAATGAAATAGTCAGTGTTTGGATTGTGTCTGTTCAGAATGTTGTGGATTATGTTGTTGTTGTAATTATCATTTTTGCGCTGGATTAGAGTGAACCAGTGAAGTGGCTGTTTTATTTCTTGACACCAGCTGTATTTTTCATACGTGATTATGATGGACTAACAATATTGAAAGCGTCCTTTTACAGCCTGGATATGTACCAGAAAATCACATTTAAACGAATCCCGGTATAGCTGATTAGCGTAAAATTAGACCAGCTTAGGTTTGTACACCAGATCAGTAGAACCGGATGTCAGCTCAACCCTATATCCTGGCACATTACTCCCACAAAGTTATTTTAAAGGCTCAAGGTGTACAGAAAGGCAGCTGTTGTTACCTGGAAGGAGACAGAGTAGGTGCTAAGCTAAGCTAGTTGACTGCTAGCTTATCGTCATATTCACCTTGATTAGAGAGTGGTATTGATCTTCTCATGTAACTCATGGCAAGAAAGTGAATAAAAAATATTTCCCAAATGGTCAAATTTGTCTCTTAAAAGCTTTGTTTACATCATTTTCAGAAATAATGGGGAAAAGACAGGTCCATATTTTTTAGTCAGGATCAGTCAAGAAGCTCAAAATGGTAAACTCATATTTATTTATATTTAATAATAGTGCCATCGCATATATATAAATCTTATATCATCAAAAAAAACTGATTCATCCTTTTTTGCTCTTTTTCTGAAGGTGTACTGTAGTTTCAATGCTGTATGCCGACATTACATACACATATGAACACACTTATGCACTGTACATAAACACACACACGCATACACAAGCATACTCACACACGTACTCACACACACACACGTGCCAAGTGGACAAATCACACCCAGGGGATTTGGATGCATGCAATTAAGATTATGATCAATGACAAGTCAATCATGTGAGCCTGTTCTCCTCTCCCTTCCCCAACTCAGCAATTATTCTCCAGCTGGTGGGGTCTGCCCCGAACCATTGGAGGAGACATTATACTCCTCTTTTTCCATCATTTCTTTTTCCTACCGCCTCCACCCCTGCTACTCCTCCTCCCCTTCTTTCTCACCCTCCCCTCCCTGACTTCCCATACAGAGAGATTTGCTTTGTCCTCCCCTGCTCCTCCTCTCCCTCCTCCTCCTCCTCCTCTGTGGAGCATTTAGTTCTGTCAGTCACATCTGACAGCTCGGGGCTCTTCACCATTAGCCCCTGGCCTCCCAGCCTCCAGACTCCATGTTAGGTCAGATACCCCCCTCAACACCAAACAGACAGATGAGGGACAGGTTTAACGTTCCCCTCAGCTGAAACTTCAAACCACCAGCTTTGACAGGGTGATAGATGGTTTGTTATCACATATTTGCGCTGGATAACTGCAAATACGTACAAACTTATTTCAGTTACTATTGTTTACAGTGTTATTTGAAAAAAACTGTTCATTTTGTGTACTAATCTGTACTGTGCAATCTTAGAAATAAAGGTGCTAACTAGAATCATAAAGGATTTTTTGGCTTGTCCCCATAGGAGAACCCTTTTGACTTCCTTGTAGAACATTTTAATAGGTTCCACTTGGAAATCTTTCGTGGACCTTTTCCACCAACCACATTCTGGTTCAAAGCACCTCATT
The DNA here is from genome assembly GCF_056507025.1 of Lutjanus erythropterus. Taxonomy (NCBI): domain Eukaryota; kingdom Metazoa; phylum Chordata; class Actinopteri; order Lutjaniformes; family Lutjanidae; genus Lutjanus; species Lutjanus erythropterus. The sequence continues at coordinate 13,828,084 of NC_139334.1, forward strand.
TTTAACCGTTTTGAACATTTCCAAAAATAAATTGGTTCACAACCTGAAAAGTTGGTTCCCAGCTTGAACCAAAAAATAGCAGGTTTTCCACAGGAACCAAATGTGTCATATTCTATAGGTTGTTGTGCAGCACCCTCTGTTGTTGACAAGAACCTGAGCTATTTTGGTGGAAAAGGGCCTTAAAGACTTCTACCTAGAACCCAACCAAAAAGGTTACACCTAGAACCATCTGGGAAAATTTTCACCAAAAGCCTCCTATGGGTGGTTCTAAAGGAAAACCTTTCTATGTTGCAGTGGTTCCACCCAGAGCCCTCTCTGGGGTTTCCAGCCAGAATCTTACATGTTCTAAGAGTGCTTACAAGAACCCATCCAGGTGGGTCTACTGAGAACCTTTTTATATTCCAGGGGAGTTATCTATAAGCCACCCAGGGGGTTCTACCAAGAACCCTTTTACATTAAAGTACGAAGAACACACCTTAAGGAACTCTGTCTTCCAAAAAGGGTTCTTGGGATGAAATGGGTTTTTAATGGAACCCTCTATGGGAGGTTCTAAAGGAGAACTGTTCTGTGGTGCAGTGGTTTCAACCAGAGATCTCTGGGCAGTTTCCAAACAGAATTTTTGCACCATCTTAGGGTGCTAACAAGAACCCGTCCAAGGGGTTCTACCAAGAACGTTTTTATATTGGACAGATTTTATGTAGAACCCACCCATGGGTTCCACATAAACCCTTTTATATTTTAGTACAAAGAACCTTTGACGAAAGAGTTCTTCAATGTTTTCAACAATCGCTTTCTTCCACAAAGAGTTCTTTAGATGAAATAGAAACCTTAATGGCACCCTTATTCTTACAAAGAACCCTTCACTCACTCTTCCCTCAAAATGGATTCTTCAGAAGCAAAAGAACCCTTTTGGAACCCTTATTTCTAAGAGTGTGTGGAATATACAGAGACAACAGCAGGAGAGGAGCTGCACCTGTCCTCTTCCCTGTTTTGTTCTGTTTTTTTTTTTTTTTTTTTTGTATTGGCAGCCCAAACACGCTGGATTTCACAGTTTCTCAGGTACATTTGCTGCCGTGCTACCAACTGCACTGAATAATAGTGTTCTGTGTGGTTGTGTACGTTGAAGAGAGGCATGCGCTCGCTCGGGTCTGCCCATTATTCATAATAGAAAGGCTGCCGGTCCTGCCAGCAGACCCATCGCTCCTGTGCTACCAGAGAGCAGATAAAGGAGGCAGGTGTGAGGAGGAAATTAATGTAAATCCATCAGTCTTCAATTAGAGCTACTGCTCACACCCAAAATAAAGACTCCATCTCAGACCAATAGGACCCCAGCTTTATTCACATCCCAACCCCACCTGCACAACCACAACAGCAGCGGCGGCGGCAGCAGCCCTACTGTGTAAACACTCAGGAGCTATATAATGCAATGTTTAATGATGAGAGACCATGGGATGTGTGATATGTGCAGGTGCAGGGTGTTATCTAGCTTGCGAGCGGCAGCCATGGTGTACTCGGTTGTCCATTAGGCTCCCAGTGTGTGGCCGGGCTAATTCTGTGTGCCTGGAGGTGCAGGGTCAGAGACTCTCCATGGACTGTGGGCTGGGGGAAGAACTGCAGTTTAACCTAATTTGGTTCTAATTACAAAGACAGGAAGTCCACCTGCCACACATACGGCTGTGTTCTCCTCCCCTCCAAGGGTTGCAGAGAATCTGGAGGGAGAGGGGAGGGGTGAGAAGGGAGCTTGCACATTTTTTTTTTCTTTTTGCTTTTTTTCTCGTGTCCTTCTCTGTGGTACAAAAAGACGCGTCATCATCACACAGAATACACAGTTCCCTCACAGCTGATACCAAACTGAATATTTTAAATATCTGCCTCTACAATAAATATTTGAGAAGCAAATAGCCCCATTAGATAAGAATTTTAAGGAGCCCTGGGAGTCTTATAAATGTCAAAATGAATGTTATCTGACAAGAACATAACAGTATTATCTCAGCAGTGCCATTACAGCAATGCCAAACACTGAATCAGCCTTGATGTGTATCTCTTGGTTGGAGACTTGGGAAGATTTACATCTCATTGTTATTAGTCTCAGGAGTTTGGTTTGTTTGGTGATTGCTGCGACTGGTTTTAGCCATAACAGCTTGCCACAGACAATTTGTATAGTTTGAACATGATACTGAAGTTCCCAGTTAATACATGACATCATCATGGGCAGGTTTTAGTGAACCAAGGACAGAACTGGTGAATGAAAAACAGAGTATAGTTACATGCTGTAGCTCTTGTTCTAACTTGCTTTGTCTCTGCTTTGCTGCTAGTGTCATGTTTACAGCATTTGGCTTCATGTCTCAGATTTGTAGAGCTCTACCTATTAACTCACATCTGAACAGCAGGACTTTCTCTCTGCTTTTACTTTGTCTGTGGGTGAAACTGATGTGCAGAAATAAAGTGTGAAGAGAAAACAGAGTTCAGTGTTTGTATGTTTTACATTTCTGTCAGACATTTTCCTGCCATAGTTCATAGAATAATTTTCTGCAGTACATGTCAGGCCTGTGGATTCGATTTATTTCATTAAAGGAGACAGCTGTCCATGCTCCATGAAAGGATCAAAATCAACAATACACTAACCTGTCTCTTGCTGCTTTCAACTTCCCTTCAAACCCATTCATCCTGACTGAATTATATACTTTGATTATATACTTTGCTTAGTATTTATTGCATTTTCTGGAGACTGTTTGCAGCTGTGGATTTGGTGCACCAGTGAGTATTTATGGCAGAAGGGAAGAATATGTGGGATATATGTGCCGTATATTCATATCAATGAAAGAACATGTCACCCAGTGAAACAGTTCATAGTTGATGATGGAGGTCTGTGACACAGAAAAAAAACAGACAATACATATCCATAGAATCACTTTTCTTTTTCACAATATTTGAAACAAACTAAGCCACTAAGAATGTCAATTTTGGTTGATTTAGATTTGGTAGTCTGATGCCTGTTAAATGGAAACTAACTGGTTAATTTTTAAGAAAAAACACACATCACACTTTCTCCCCCCAGCAGCGATGCAATCTTTGGCTGCAAGCCATCCTCGGACATGGCAGCTGGGTGGTTATTCTTAATGTGGTCCAGCATAGAGCTAGTACTACTCCTTAACTGAAGAGTAGCATCACACAATTTACATTTGAATTTGTCGCCTTTATGGACAAAAACGTTTCCACACTGAGCTTCATATTTTGTCACAGAAGGTACAGATGACCCTGGCCCCATGTAAAGCTCTGTGATTGACCCTTAAATGTACTCACTGACTTACATCACTGACAATACAATATATATGTATGTATATATATGTGTGTATATATATATGTGTGTGTGTGTGTATATACATACCTATATATATATACATATATACATATATGTGTATATATGTATATACACATACAATTATAGTTTATAATTTATTTATCATACTTGTCCTCTGACACCCAACCCACCACTGTTACTTTGAAAATGGTTCAGTTGAAACACTCAGACAGTTAGATGTGCATAAATTTCTGCAACAAATAACAAATTTCTGACCGAAAAAGTGTGAAGAAGCTGAGTGTGTCATAGGTAAGGAGCTAGGCAGATTAGCAAAAATTAGCTACCTTAACCTTTAAAGCTCCTGAAAGTGATTCTGCAGAAAGACAGTTGATTGTTAGCGATTATACCGACCCAAAACGCCAGTATTTGATGACCTGAGACTGAGACTCAACAATCAGTTTTCTTTGACCAGAATTGCTTGTAGCAGCTTTATGTGGCATTAGCTCTTCCCCTTAGCCTAACTAGATTTAAAAAAAAAAAAAAAAAAGAAACAGCTGCACTGCCCTTAGAAGACTATTAAACTGCATCCTGCTCATTCTGGAGTGGGTGTGGATGATGGGCCCAGTATGGAAAATTTTGTCCTCCTAATTCCTAGTGCCTGGCCTGCTGCAGACTGCCAACAAGCAAAGACATTGGTGGTGTGTGATTGTATGCAAATTAACCTATAGACTGACATATGTGACTGATCAAAAATATTCAGTGTTTAACTGCCGACATCCCTATAAGCCACTTGAGTATTGTGTGGTTATACAGTTGCAAACAGGATCCGTTTTGAAAACTCTCCCTGATTGAGCTTTCATATGCACTGACATATTACATCAAGTGTTGGCTGCTGAACAGCAATCTTTTTTAATTTAAGATACTGATTCTTTTTGGCATATTTACTCAAACAAATGCAAATAAATACAGCCATTAGTTTGAGCCTATACGTATCTTAACCTGCAAAGCCTACTGTGGCTTTCCCTGTCAGGCCTTATCAGCTAACCAGATCCCCCAGTGGTGTTAATGGCAGGGTCTGGCGGTGTAAAGCTCCCTAACAAGGAACCTGATTGTTCTGTTAATGTGTTACTTCCTGTTGGAGTCACTGCTCCGGAATGGAGCAGAGTGGCCAGGGCCGGAAGAAATCCCCACATCTGAGCGATCGCAGGCCGGCCAGGGTTTCACTTAGCCAGCCAGCTAGCCAGACAGTCGGCCAATCAGCTTCTACGGCCCGTGATGGAGGAGATGGATTTCACTAAAGCGGTCTAAAGCAGTAACCTGACACCCAGTCTAAAGAACTTGGTGGTCCAAATTAGGTTGGGCACGTCACACAGAGCGTTTTGATACCAAGGAGTTCACAAGTCTTTGTAGTCTTGCAGTTATAAATATGTGTTGTGCTCTGCAATTTAACATAAATGCTATATTTTAACATTTTTAAGGATATGCGTATTGGCTTACAAACGTCTTATAAGTGTTATTGCTATGTGGCATCTGAGTGTTAGCAGTGGTGACTGTTGCCACCATGAATTCTTCCAGCTTATTCCTCCACTCTCGGATTTACACTCTGTGCTCAACTTTGATCTCATGGTATTAAAGTCAATAGCAACCAAACAGGGTGTGGAGTAGAGCAAGGGCTTATAGGGCTTTATACTCTACTCTGCATGCAGGGAGCTATCTCAGACCAAACAGAGACAGGGCGGATGGAGGTGAGGAGATGATGGGGCAGAGACAGTGAGGGTAAAGCCCCTTTTACACTGGACAAAAAAACCTCACTAACTGCCACTAACATCTGGCTTTTGTGTTCACTGGGAAATGGTACAATCGGCATTCACTTCCGGGTCAAATGACTATGCAACAGTCATGGGTATTTATTGTCTCCATCTCCTTTTCAGCTAAGACAGTGAAGGTTTGTTGCCTTTATGACTCTTTTGCCCTTTTTTTTAAATACACTTGGCTTAGCACAACAGAGTTTTCACCTGCTTGGAGGTGTGTATTTAACCGATACACACTATGTCGTTAGTGTCTGAATGGTGGAAAAGCATATTATTCTTCACAATATTCTGCACAATAAAAGTTCCCTGTTATTTTGTTATCTAAAAGCTTTTATTATTAAGCAACAAATTTAGGAAATGTTGGGTTTTCATCTTAACGTGACTCTTATCCAGCTGAAAGGCAACATGAAACAGCAGAATGAAGCAGATACCTGAATGGACAAACAGATGCAGGAGAGAAACTAAATGTCAAACCACTGAGATTCAAGTAGAAGCTACAAGAGTACTGAGAACTGAACACAAAGAGACTTTTAAAACTCTGCCCCCCTGCTCAGACATCAGTTGAGTCTCAGCTTTCCAGTGCACATCAGAAAAAAAACAGAAGGGCAAACTAGTCTACTGGCAAAAGGTCAATCGGCTATTTTAGAAAACCCACCTATTCACACTAAGTTTGGTGTAAAAACAGTATAAGAAAGGGAAACAAACCAGAGACAGACTATCAGGCTGATCGTGTGAGTGGCAGGTCGTCCCCTTGGCAGAGATAGTGCTGTGTTGATATGGCAATATGCCTTTTCACCCACCTAGGAGTCGGGGGCCAGGGCAGCATCAGCGGTGTGAGCGTTGTTCAAGAAGCAGTGGAGATCAGGGCCTTAATCAGTCAGCACTGATACAAGGGTGAAGAGTGGGAATAGAGCCTGGGGCTATTTGGAACAGAAACATCAGTACACACACACACACACACACACACACACACACCTTACAAACACAGCATCTGATGCACGGACAAATTAGATAAAAACAAAGCAGAATTAGTGATTTGTGTCTTGCACGATTAGCTGAAATTCAGCATCATTCTTTGTTAGCAGGAAGGTAATTTAAAGAGTAGATCCCAGCAGTAATAGCTCAATGCATTAACATTTAAGCCCCATTTCCCCAGTGAAGAGGATCAGTATGTTACTCATATGGTTCAATATGTGCAACTCCTGTTGGCACCCTGTGCAGCCACAAGAAGTAAATAAGGAGAAACTTGTGTGGTGTGCCCAATTTGAGTCTTTTCCCTCCAAGGCTCTAAAAGTCTGAAGAGGAAATCTATCCTGAAGTTATGTTACGAAACTTAATAACTGACCGACCATCTGATTCACACCCTATCTGTCCAAGACGTGGCACATATTTATTTCCAGCAAGTGATTGCATCAAATTTGTCCTGTTTTTAACTTTGTTAGAAAAAACATGCTTGGCGGATGCACGGCACACACTGGTGGCTGCAGGGAGCCAAAAGCACTTTATTTATGTTTGGATGGCAGCGGGCGCTCAGTTCTGCTTGGCACAGACAGTGTGCTGTGGTCTTTGGCACCTCTTTGCATCCCTCCTGTCCCCCTGACATACACTCTCCCCATCTCTATTGGGCCTCTGTAGCGTCTTGTGTACGAGTGTGTTATGTATGCATTTGCATGTGTTTGGAACTATGCATGTATGCCGTGTACTCCTGTTTTTATGTTCTTTGAACCACAGTTAAGATATTTTCCACCCTGAATATAAAAATAAAAGAGCCAGGCAGTGGCAATGCTTTATATCAATTTTTCATAGGCTCTTTTATCTCGACTTTTTCAGAAAGGACTAGTTTCTCTAATTAAACATGAAAAGTTTTTCAGAAAGTGGTTTTGAAATTGAAACTAATCTCCAGTGCACCTAAGGTCATGGGACTGCAAAGCTCAAAGTTCCAAGGAGAAAAATACTACATGAATTAAGATGAATACATATGCCAGTGGCTAATCTTCTACTTTGAGACTTTGCTACTTGAAACTTACTTAAGACGTCACATGCAGGGCATGAGTGACTCATGTAGTAATGCCAGCCAAGTGCAAATTCTAATCTTCCCTCAGCTCTGCTTATGCAGGAGAGAGCACTCTGCCAGGGCGTCCACTGAGCACAGCCATTCCAGAAATTCAAAGTTACAAGGTCGGTGTACATCTGCTGCCGGCAGAACCTAAAGTAAGCAAATATCCCCAGGTCTATACCCCAACAATCTCATTTATTATTTTTCCTCCACCTTCCCAGTGCTTTTCATTTTACCTCAGGGAACTGACTGACCCTCGCTTGGTATATAAATATATAATTTATATCTCATATATTTATAAACCAAAGAAAGGCCAGCCGCCTTAAAAGGAAGCAAGGCCTTTTTCCTTGTGCCGGAGCTCTGCGGAGTCTGTTGAGGCTCAAACCCAGGATCCGTAGCCTGGGTTTCCTCAGTCCGGAGCAGCCAGTGTAGCAGAGGGCTGGGAAGAGAGTGATTCTGGTCAGGCAGGCAGGCCATCCGCGGCCAGATAACGGCTGATACTGGGACTAATTTGGTCATGTGCAGGGCTGCCGGATGACGAGGGGCTGATAAAGAAAACATGGCAGATAGACAGCTGGGCTGCTGGAGGAGGATGTGAACTCTCTCCAGATCCGAGCTGGAGGATTTTAAGTGTCTTGAGCCCGCCTGCCTGTCTGTCCGTCCATTCATCTGTCCACTGAAATCATTCATAGATTTTATGGAAAAAAAAAAAGTCTTTATTAGCCTTGTTTCCACCCAAAGTACACTGAACTTTTAGTCCCAGGAACTACTTTTCAAGAAACTAAAAGGTTCTTTCAGCCTGTTGTTGTCTCTCAGTGTGATCTAAAGGCCTGCAAAGATTATGCAATTAGCCCACTGGTATAGGAAAAAAGTGACATCTGTTTTTACACTACGGCTGCAAGAATTAATTTGTTATTAATCAATTATTACATTAATCACCACGTATTTTGATAATCGATTAATCAGTTTTAGTAAAGAAAAAAGGTAAATTCTCTGGACTAATCAATTGAATGAAGCAAATAATTAACAGATTAGTCAACAATTAGAATAATCATTAGTTGCAGCCCTATTTTGCACATCTTTTTAAAATTACTTTATTGAAATGAGTTCATTTCAGACAACTGTTTCTTTCGAAGCCATTGCAAATTTTTGGATTTTTTTGTAGATGTTAAATTAGTAAATAACGAACACTAAATAATGCACACTCAACCCTACCGAATAAAGAAAAGAAAAAAATAAACGGAGCAGAAAATGAAAGGAGAGAGAAAAACATAACATGCACACACACACACACACACACACACACACACACAAAGGGCAACTGTACAGCAGTGATCACTGTATGCTTTCTTCTGTACCTCCATGTTGATGTGAATAAACAAAAAACAAACTGTTTTACCGCTGCACATTTTTAAAAATTGTGGCTGAAATTAGGAAAGTTCATCGCTGCAAGCCCCACACCCAAAGTGCCTGTTCTTTTGGAAAGTACCAATCCCAGACCAGGGACTTTTTGGGGAATAAAATAATTACTATATAATGTAATATAATAGTTTAAATAGTGTAATAAGAACTTAATTTAAACTCTGGTCCCTGCAATGGGAAGTCCTCCTGTGGTTCCTTGTCCTTGGGGAAAGTTCCTGCGGTGGAAGGGCAGCTACAGGTAGAATTACTTTTGTTTTTGATATTTTGGCTTATGAATTTGAGGTGGCATCATGTTTGGATTTCCTCCAAATGTTTCTAGTCCCCAGGGAAAGTTTCTGTGGTGGAAATGTGGCTCATGTCGATGTGTCAAAGCACAGTGAACAAAAAATGACCTGGTTTGCAGCTGTATATTTTTTAAAAAAATGGTGACTGATAGAATATGCAAGTACTCGACTAATCAAAAATGTTCAGTGCTACAAGCCCCACATGAAGGGTTTCTTTACTGTTTGACATCACTTCTCCAAAGCAATGACTTTTTAGAGGATAATATAATGTCCCCGGAACTTTAGTTAGACCCTGGTGCCTGGGTTTAGAAAGATTTTTCTAAAGGTTCATAGTCCCTGGGGAAAGTTCTTGCGATGGAAATGTGGCTATAGATAGAATCACTAGTATTTTTTTATATTTTGGCTCATAAATCTGAAATGGCACCATGTTCTCTCAACATATATGCATCCATTTATCAAATTAACTCGTTCACACGTTGTCCCATTTGACCATGTAGCTGATTGACATCTCAGCACGCACAAGGGCAAGCATATAGAGCCCCACAAATCATCAAACCAAGCTGATGGATGGATAACAATCCCTAGCGGAGGAGCTGCTGTGCTGGAAACATACTGTGAACATGAGCAGTCTTGGCCGGCGGAGTATGATTACAGAGCAGCGGCACAGTTTGAGAAGCCCTGCCGGGGTCATATGGTTCTGACAGTCCTGGTCTGCTTAGGCTAACACGGAGCCTGTTGCCTGGCCCAGAGAGGGGAAAGACAGAGAGATAGTGTGTGTGTGTGTGTGTGTTTGTGTGTGTGTGTAGATTGGCTCCCGGAAGAGCAGCAGTGGCTCAGGACTGCAAGGAGGCTGCTGGGAAATGTCTGTGTCACTGGTGTCACCCAGGCAAGGCAGATACACAGAGCAGCAGTCACGGACACATTCTTGGCCCAGGCCGATCTCCAAACACACACGATCCCCCTTCTCGCACTTTGAGGCTCTCACTGCGCTTCCTCTCCCTCACTCACAGATGCTCTCTGTCTCTTTCTCTCTGGCATCTACAGCAGCCCTCTTGCTCTTTCTGCCTCTGTCAACAAACACACACAATTTCACGTGTGGCACGGTTTTCTGGAGACCTCAAAGAAGAAGGAAATTTTAAGGGAAATTGAGGACTCAGAGATGTACCAAAATCATCCCAAACATTTGGTTCTAGAAAGATGGAAAGTTAGTTTTAAAATATCATTTTTAAAAAAATAAAAACACTACAAAATCATTATATTTGCATCATTTGCTTCATCTATTCTCTATTGTTACACTCTGTCCTCTGTAATTCAGCCTAACAAGGCTTGTAACCCATTCAGTGTAGTGCAGGCAGAGGAGCCAAATGAAGATAACTAGCACCCCCTTTTGAAAGTGCACACTTGACCAGAAAAACAATCTTCTGTCAGTCCCCTTTCATCATGTTTGAGGCTCAGGAAGCAAATGAGCTTTTCTGTCACCCATGCAAATCTAGATCGGACTGTCTCACTGAAAATGAATGGATGGAGTGATGAGCTGAATTAGCGATTAATTGGGATTAAAATGTTTACCGCAGGAGGCTGTTTTGGATGACCTTTTATGTACAGTGTGTGTGTGTGTGTTTATGTGTGTGTGCTTGGGATGCAAGCTAGAGAAAACAACAGCTCAGCTTTGATTAATATGGATTAGGAGTCTTACAACTCATAATTCACACAATGAACAAAAACATGTTTGGTAAAACCATAATTCCTCTCAAATGTGAAAAAACACTATGGAAAAATAATTACTGTCTAAATGTGTCCAGCCTTTTTTTTGGTGGTGCTGAAATATGGTCTAACTTTCACAACTATTACTTAATATCACATAAAATTGGGTTACTGGTGTATCATCATTTAAGTATAAATCAGCTTTCTGAGAAGTTAGTAAATCCTCACTATGCAGAGGAGTCGGTATTAAAGCAGCCTACTATAGTTGCCATGAGCAATAATATAAAACAGAAGATTTAGAAAGTAAATGAAACTCATTAAGGGGTTTAATGCAATCATTTTTCTCCTCCCAAAACTTTCATGCTCTGCATGATATGTGATAACTAAGAACTTTTTCAAACTATGTCTTTTATGATGTGATTTCATGATTTGATGTGATTTTGAAAAGATTTTACCACATGTTTGTTCAGCACTGCAAGATAGGGTGAACAAAAAATAATATTGTGATTATTTTGATATATTTCGCAATGGAAATATCATTAATGATTAGTGGGAATTGTCATTTTTGCATCACAACTTTAATTTTTACTTAGAAAAAAATATTATTATTATACTATTAACTATTTCTTACATCTGGAGAGAAGAATTTGTAGGCCAGTGCATCTCTGCAGCACTACAGAACCTCATTATAATTCTGTTTTCCCTTAAAAAAAATGTGGCTTTGGCGCTTTGGACTTTGCACTTGGTCATGTTGCAATTTTGATAATATTTTGATTAATTGTGCAGCCCTAGTTTGTTCATATGAGTTTTCTAGTTCTTTAACCTTGTTTTCTAATGTGTTTTAGGGTTCTTTCACATGTGTGTGTAAGGTACTACCTCACTACCACACCTACCACACCTAAAGAGTCACTAGGGAATAAACCCACAGGATTTCTTTTTAAAATTAGTTTCCAAGAGGATGAAATACTGAGGAAATGAAGTGACAATACATTGAGGGCCTGGCCAATACTGTTATTAGGAAATAGTAGTAATAGTTTTGCAGTGATTCCTCAAAAGTGGTTAACACTTGTGACAAAGATGTGTAGTGGAGGCAGGATATTTTACAGTTTAACAATACACTTTATTGTCCAAAATTATATCACAGCACTGAAACAGTAAAATTCAACTATAACTAGAAACTATAACTAGGAACAAAAAGCACAAAGAGAGAAAAATATATGTAACCTATATGTTAAACCTGATTTAAGAAAAAGAAATACAGTAAACAATAAAATAACAATCTGCATTATGTTCTGTGTAAAAGAAAAAGTTTTCAAATAGGCGTGTATTGGACAACATGTCTGTTGATGCCAATATGGACTGATTTAGCTGTGATGGGCCAATATCAGACCAATAATATCAGTCGACCAGCATATCAGTCCAGCTCTAATTGTAGCTTTAGGGAAACGCAGCTCATGTAAGTAAAAACTATCTAACGGTATTAGGGCTGGGCAGCGTAACAAAATTAAATCTATAATGTGATATGAGATGAGATATCTTAGATTTTGTATATTGTTATATCCTGATATAACGCTGTTTTAAAGGCTGCATTACAGTAAAGTGGTGTAATTTTCTGAATTTACTAGATTATTCTAGCTGTTTTTATGTTTTGCCTTTACACACTTACTCATTATCCACATTACTGAGGATTATTTATCTGACATCTCATTGTGTTGAACACATTAGTAGTCATTTTTACAATATTGCCACAATATTATTTGGTCAGAAATATTGTGATATTGGATTTTGTCCATGTCCCTCAGCCCTAACTCAGCTATAAGAAAAACATTCTAAACCTTAATAAAAGAATGTACAATATCATTATAGCAAAATTTACTTGAAGTAGTCATTCAGCAGTAAAACGATCCCCGTCAGTGTTTAAACATTATGTATGATGTCTTTAAATTAATGTCACTGCTGCATAAATGTGTATGTTGCTTTTTACTGCTGTAGATGTTTAAATTTAGCCTACTGAGCTTATTTTAACTACTTTATGTACAGCTGGATAGTTTAATTTACACCAATGCATAAATTCTATAACATCATCATATGTTTTGACTATTTGAGAATTAAAAGTATGTTATTTTAGAGAAAATGCATATGTCAAGATATCTAATGTGTATCATGACATAGCCTAAAGCTATCAAGATGTTATCTATAAGCTATATCGCCGAGCCTTAGTAGCTATATTGTAGTTCTTTAGTGTGCTTGATTAATTGAAATGTGAAACCTAAACTAAATAGATAAAATGTATACAGCTTAACAAAATGTGAATCTTTGTTCAGACTTTCAGGTGTGAAAAGGCCCGTAGTGTCAGACATTGAATGCAAACGACATTCGAATGACAATGATAGAAATAAGTCGGTAACTGTATTGTTCTATCTATTATTGTTCTATTGTCAGTAAACCAAACTAAAAATAGCTGCTGATCAGTTGAATATATTGGACCCCGGTCGATGAATCTTCCAGCCACACACATACTGTAACATGCCAGTCATTGTTTAGCTATCACAATACACATATACATCCATCTAGTCATTCATCTCTTTCCATCCATCCATAGATACGTACTGTACGTCCAGCCAGACACATTTCCCAGAAGCTCGTCAGAGCTCTGGGAGTTTGAGCTCTTACACCAGAGAGCGGTGTGGGAGAGACCCGATAAGCAGCTCAGACTGGATCAGTGGTAGCAAGAGGGGAGCATGGGAGCTCCATTCCCCCCATCCTCACTATCCTCCATTCCTTCGCCCTTTACATGTGTTTATACCCCTATTCCTTGCTCTGTTTCTTTCAAGAATTACTGCATATTTCTTGTGTTTTTCCTTACATCCATATACACAAGCTTGTCGTGATTACTCATTTTTACGCCCCTGTTTTTGGCTTATATCCGTCCATCCTATTCTTGTCAACCCAGTATCTGAAATACAACTCTCACAACTCAAGGAATGCGACATCTCAGGGACATCTGGATGGCATTTCTTCAAATTGACGCAAAGATGAACTGAATTTTGAGGTCCAAAGCCAAAGCTCATTGGGACCTCACTACACTACTTATGGCAAAATTTCAAACAAATGTCTAATAGGATAAAAGTATGACATCGTGACATTTTATATCACAAAGGTCAAAGGTCAGCTTCACTGTGACATAGTTGTCAAAGTTGAGTTCTCTATCAGTCCTCTGTAGTCCTCTTTAAAAATAGTCTCTAAATGGGGACAGTAGAGCTGCACTGATTTGCAGACTAATTGATTAGCCGATTGCCAGAAAAATAATCGTAAACTATTTTGATAATCGATTAATTGTTTAAGCAATTTTTTCATGCAAAAGTGGCAGAAAATACTGTTTCCACCCTTTCAAATGGATATTTACTTTTTTTTTCTCACTCTTTTATATCATATTAAACAGAATATTGGGTGCAGATGATGCTGTCAAAATGAATGAAAGGTTGAATTTGGGTTTTGGACTGACAAAACAAGACACTGGACTTTGAGAAACTGGGATGGACATTTTCCACCATTTTCTATTTACCATCATTTGAAAGACCAAACAATTAATCAATGAATCTAGAAAATAATCAGCAGAAAAATTATTAGAGTTGCAGCTCCAGAAGACTCCGGAAATAATTTACTGGAAAAAATGCATTTAATACCTTTTATTAAAATCCTTCAGCGTCTTAATTACATATATTAGTCTGTACAGACATGAATGTAAACTCCAACTTGACTGGCTGGCAGACATACAACCATGAGGCGGCAATTCTTATTTTCTGCAACACGCTTGTTCAGTGCTTCCTCCACCTATTTTGTCTTACCCATCACTTTCATATCCCCCCGTCTGTTTCAAGCCACCTTCTTATTTGAGCCCCTCTCCCTGCTTCCTCTACACAACTAGTTTCTACTCAGAGTTGGGAGGCGTTGGAGGTCAAAGAGGAGACTGAGGGCCGGGGAGTGGAGGGGAAGGGAAAGGGGAGGGCTGAGTGAGTGTGGAGCTGGTCGGTCGGTCAGGTGCAGCGCCACCAGTGATCATTAGGGTTACAGCTGCCCGGGCCAGATTGTGTGCTGCCTGCACCAGGCGAGATGTTTTGCCCAGGGAGAAGAGCGAGCATCTGTCTGTCCCTCCCCGTAGACAGCAACCTCCTACCAGCCTGTCCAACTCAACCCAACTGGTAACAAGGTCACCCAACTCTTACTTTCTCTCACTCACTCACGCACACCCACTCTGAACTACTCTGCACTTCTTTTCCTGTTTCGCTCACTCCCTCCTTCGCAGACACATTCGCTCTCTCTTCAGGACAGGTTGTGAAAGCAGCAGGCCCTTAGTGCAGTGCAGATTGCAAAAAACGAGTGCATGTGATATTTGGACTGAAATGAATTTTATGCGAGTGCAATGCCAATGCACATAGCACCAGAGAGAGCAGCTTTTCCTTTTCAAACTGTAGAGACTGTTTATTCATTATCTGTGCCCAATGTTAATTGCATAGTTTGATCCCTGTTGATAAAGGGACACTTTCATCATAAGAAAAGAACTGGCTCCAGCAACTTGAGAACTCATTTTTTTTCTATATTTCTTACAACCATTGTTCCTCCTTATCTTATCAAACTAGTGCAAAATTATAATTATGCGCAAAGCCCAAAGGGGAACTTGTAGCTGGAAGTGTATTCACTACAGAACTGACATCATTTAACTTCTGTTTAAAGACTTAGACCTGATGAGTGTGTCTGAGAAGTCTCCATGTTGAACTCCCTTAAACTAAACTACACTTGAATCATTTTATTTTGCACATTTTTTAATTCGAGGCTTGAACTTGTAAGGTTTAGGAGGATTTATTGGCAGAATAAGGCAGAAATAGAATATTATATTCTGAAGTTTATTTCCATTGTTGTATAATCACCTGAAAATAAGAATTGTTGTGTTTTTGTTTCCTTAGATTTTGATTTTTTTTGCCATGTTGTACCACAATGTGTTTGCAGTAGCCCCAAACAGACAAACCAATCATTGGGTCTGGCCTTTCACAGTTTAGCCTAGTTTCATGACCGCCATAAATTCTTCTACAGGCTTGGAAGAGGAGGGTGAGGCGAGGGGTCAGTTGGTTGCAATCTACAACCTGCAATCTATTTCATTTACAGTGCTGTCACTGTACATTTACTGCCAGACTGACGTCACTGCTCACCTTTTCCTCCGCTTTCATTCTACGTCACTCACTGCCACCGTAGACAGTTGCCACAGCAACTCATGCACTCTCACGCTTGCTAAAGTCACACACTCACCCCATGCTCCTCTGACCAGTCAGTAGTCTGCAGTACTACTTTACTAATTAGTCTTTTAACGTTATGTCCCAAACGGTATGTTTCTCAGCTCAGCTGCGCTGCCTTGTCCACCAGTGAATGCCACCTGGTGGTACGTGCTGCACACTACAATATGTCACCTCAATACAGGGTTGTCGTATTACTTTAATAGAAAGAGCAGCATCTTTATTTTTGACGGTATTGAAAATTTTATTTAAGTATAATAATTAGAAAAGGGGGGAAGCAGGTAGCATGGTTGAGCATGAAGAAAGCAGCAATACTGCAATGTAAAAACACTGTATTATAAGTAATGCATTTGCAAACAGGGAGTCAGAGGTTCTGCTGTTTATGCTGAAAACATCAGCTTCCCCCCAGATTATGTGGAGAAGTCCTCAGAGGAATGATTTCTTCTTTGGTTTGCTGCCAGACTTCAGTATTGTTTGATTGTTTGATAGGGTTTGAGGTAATTTGCTGATTGAATGCATTAGGTGATGGGTGCTAATCTCTCTGATCTAGCTTTGTCTGTAAACTAACAACAGGATTGTATGAGGGGATAAAATCTTAACGGGGAACAAATAACATATGGCCTCTGTTGTTAATCCATCAAACGCAGGGCCCCCTCGACAACAATAAGCAGTTAATGAAAGTGTAGAATATTTTACAAGTATGTATTTAACAAGATCAGATTTTTCACACTTATCACAGCAGATATGTGGGCACAACACTAACTTCTAACAAGCAACAAATTTGCTATCCGTCAGCGGAGTGGAGGGGTGAGAAAGCAGTGAAACCTTTAATTCATTTTGACAGCATCATCTGCACTCAATTGTCAGCCAGGCTGAATGAGCTGGGCCAGGAGCTGACAGAAAGGGGCTGAAACAGGTGTGACACCAACTTTCTGCCTCACAGGAGACGATAAAGCCCTTGGTCAAGGGCACAGCACCTGGGCCATTGTTTTATCACACAAAATAGCTTTTAAGTGCAAATTTCCACTTGGTCCTAAAGGAGACCTGGCCTCTGCACTTGCTTTACTCGTCTGAACCAATATGTGATCCGTCCTCATCTGCATAATGGGCAGAATGGAAATGAGGGGCCAGCTTTGTCAGCCCAAGACAAAAAGAAGAAAGAAAAAAGGGAGGCAGACTGATGCCATTCTGTTGAACTGCATCTGTACAACACAAAGGTGTGATATCTTGAGTCTCATTTGACCACTTTTAATCATGATCAGAGGTTATTTAGAGCACTGCCACTCTCAGGGTTTGACAAAGGCCTTATGAGTGGCTGCTGAATGGTGAATAATCAATGAACAATATGCAGACAGATGACGTGAGCACGCTTGTCTATACGTCCTTCTCTTTTGTTAGCTGCTAATAGGATTTGGACAGTTTTTTAATTACAAAGCATCTTTTTCACTTTTCGGGCTGCTGTTTGACACACAGTACGACTTAATGAGATGCCGACAGCTTTCAGTCTCATAGAGGGCTGGATTCTTCTGGTTATTTTATGCTGACTGCGTTGCGCTCATGTTGCATCATATGTTTTCAAGTTTCATCTCTCAGTCTGCCTAACAAGAGATCAGCGAGTGAGTACTTGGCAGTTGGGCTGAAATTAATCCTCATGATGAAACTGATTCTTCTGCACCACTAAACTATCAAAACTTTATTAACTGTGTTACTGCAATCGACCAAACTATATAGGGGGACATTAACATTTAATGTAATTGTCAATACGCTGTGTCCATTCAGTCAACCCTTCCCCCACAGAGAGGTCAAACTGGGTTCAGCTGTGCAACAGTGCCCCTGGATTGAGTGGGTGCTCAAGGCAACTTAAGCAGTCTGCCAGAAGTTTTGCAGACAGCACTAACAGAAGTAGTAGAGTTATGAAAAAAAAGGTTTTGAAGTTTGAAGGCTACTTAGTCAAAGTGTGAACAGCTGTTTAAGCAGCCATGCTCAACCAGTGAGCTACAGTCCAGTTTTGGGCTTCAGAGTGCCACCTAGTGGGCCTCGGAGGCAGTGGTACAGCAAAATGGTTAGACTAAACTTTATAAATCTTTTATTTTATTTTATTTTTTGTAATTTACAAAGCTAGTTAATTTTATATCTAAAATTGCAACAAAAATTGTCAAAATAAAACACAGAATTTCAATGATAAGTTATGTCTTAACATTACTATGCCAGTAAAAAAAAATCATCAGGTAGAGACAAACGTGTTTTGACGCTGTTGGCTAACATTTTTTCGGATGGAGTGACATGAAATGAATCACATTTTGAAATGAAAAAAGGATGAGGAAACCAAACTGTGCCAGTTAAACCTCCAAAGCTTGTAGTGAGTAAATATGAGTCTGAGTACGTTAAATCTAGACTCACGACTGCAGTCTTTGTCACAGTTTTTTTTTCTCATTTATTTGAGAAGGTGGTCCTTGAATGTTTTTTAACAATCAGAAGTGTGCCTTAAGTTACAAGAAGTTGAGAACCCCTGATTTAAAGAACCAGTGTGTAGGATTTAATGGCATCTACTGGTGAAGTTCCTTTATCTCACCCTCCCCTTCCAAGCATATAGGACACTGGTTATGGTGTGCCAGTACTTACGAATATTATGTTCCATCTCTGCCATATTCTGCCAATAGTTCCCCAGAAAATTTACATACTGGACCTTTAAGTTTGAAGGCTACTTATTCAAAGTGTGTAACAACTATTTATGCTGCAAAACTGTAATGTTATTCCTTTTCAGGATGGTTACCCTAAAACCAGACACTATGTTTTGACAGTCTGTTCAATCTGCCATCTATACTAGGGTAGCTAGCTTTTAGCAGGCCCAGTTTATCTCTTTCTCCATTATATTCCATTTAACTACTCCCTTATTCAGATGGTAGAACGAACTCCATTATTAAGATGTTTGAATGTATCTTCCAGTCACAAATTGTAAATTAGTTTTAGTGAAGGCTAGCTGTGACTGCTGTCTGGCCAATTAAAGGTAGAGTTCAGAAGTCTGGTTGTGAGTTTTACTTCCGTTTTGTTGTCGCTTTTCAGCTGTACATTTTGCATGACATGGTAATTTTTATTTTGTAAGAAACAACAGAAATTTAGAGTTTGGTCTTAACTTAGTTTTAAACTAATATCTAGTTACTATGTTTTGGTTTTCATACAGTTCTGTTTCCCAGCTCTCTTAGCCTCTAAGCTGCCTTTTACACTCTGTGCTCCCATATTGTGATCAATACCAAAACCCACAGCTGAGTTTGGTTTGAAGTTCGAAGCTGTTCTGCTCATTGCTCTGCAACATCCTGGCCTCCTCACCACCTGCACATGCAGTGGGTTCTGTGGCTGAGACTCCAAACTGTCAGTAGTGGTGCACTGCAAATAGCGAAACATCACTGCCCGCATCAACTTGTAAGCATCCTCACTGTGACTCATTTCTCCTCTTCAGTTAACCACTGCCAGTTTTGATTGTCATGTGGGCTCCTGTGACCTGTAAACAGCACTGTGGTGAGACAGCGCACCCTAGATTAAAGAGCAGCAGGGATACTACCGAGACACACACATCTCAGTGAATAAAAAGACATATGGGTAATAAAATGTTACTGTTTGAGTATGACATGTCGTTATAGCCATCACCTGTAATCAGCGATTGTTGATTTTAAGCGCTCCCAGTTGACATATATTATGAGAGCAAACAAGAGCAGCTTATCCTTTCTGACAGTGATTCAGTTTATCTTGATGTAATGTTAGATTTCTTTTGTGCTGTCTCTCTCAGAATCATACACACTCATGCAAAACATGAGTAAATGATTCCTATTGAGAAACAAATGGACCAAAGCTCATTTTAGATGTCTGCAAATGATTTCTTTGCTGTTTTCTTTTGGGAAACATCATTATAAGATGTGTATGCCAAAGTGATATTTCCAGAATGCCTGTACTTGCTTTTCTCTTCTCTTGTCTTTTTCCCTTGCCTTGCTGGCACTCAGGCACAAAGGTATTTACTTTAGTTTAATCTTCTTGAGCTTTCTACAACCAGGCAACACGTCCACATAAATTCTTACATGGACAAATACACAAAGAAGCAAAACCCTGTCGCCTTGTTCTCTGCGAAGGTAGATTATCTGTGAATGCACGGAGAAATTTCTCGGGGGATGCTTTGGCGCCGAGTAATAAAACTCGGAGAGTGTTGCCTTTGCCAAGCTGAGACATCTGGTCACCTTATCACAGATAAGTGGGGGTTAGTCCTGGCATCTGCTAGAATTAATCCATTTTGCAAACACAGTTATCCTAATCTCCTAAATATGTCATTCCACAACTGTACAAAGCAGTAGGTATGATTTTCACCTTTCCTTCTTTACTGTACAAGAGATTGATCAAGGCGTACCGCGTCATGAAACGCAAGCAGCAGCACAGTATAGAAGTGGAAGACGAAAAGAGGTTGGAAATCGGTGTCACAACCTGCACCTGGCCAACTATTTGCTGGTGCCCAGTCTGGTCTACAGCTAGCCACCTAACATCCCTGCATGAATATTCATGTGGGCGGATTTCTCTTTTGTTGCCTGCCTAGTCAGCAGTCACAGAACACATGGTGAGTGTTGGCAGCGCCCGGCCTAGGTAGAGGGGCCGCGGACGGAGGCAGTGGCAGGAACCAGGACCTGTGAGGCTGACTGACATTTCCATCTGTGGCGAGGCCTGGTAATTATCGGGGAGAGGAGCGCCCGCAGCAGCGCGCCATCTGCTAGGGGAGATGGCTCAATGAGGTATGAGCACGAGCGGCACTCCGTCGGGCCACTGCCTGCCTCTGACATGAGGGCTCGCATCTGCTACCGAGGAGCCGGGCTGCCCAACACAGCCTGCCTGCCTGGCCGAGAGAGGGGGCTGACAGGAGGGAGGAGAGCAGCCAAGAGCCCCCCTGACCCCCTCCACCCCCACCACCACCCACCGCCATCACTACCACCACTGCCCTGCCAAAGGCACACTTGACAAACAGCAGAGCCCACTCACAAGTTTCCATACAGATCTCATCAAGTTGTTGGTTGGTTGTAAAGGATGCCTCTGAGTTCCAGCTCTGCTGAGGAATCCATCATGGTTATGTCAGTGTCAGTGAATGTTGGAACAGGCAGACAGTGTGAGGTGAGACTGACTGAACAAATGGATTATACAATATGCATCTGATGGCTGGAAATATTCTCCACTGGTCTGCTTGTTACCACGATTTGCTTCTGACTCATTTGTGTAGCACAGCTCTGGTTGGTTGTGGGAGCCTGCACCATCACACACAGCCTCCTCGCACACCTGGCAGGTGTGTGTGTGTGTGTGTGTGTGTCTGTCTGTCTATCTGTGTGTGTGTGTGTGTGTGTGTGTGTGTGCGTGTGCGTGTGTGTGTGTGTGTGTGTGTGTGCTATCCTCTTCTTGTCATTGTAGCTCTCATTTTGTGCTCAGCATGCTTAGTCCAACTGTGGTTCTGTTATTACACTCTGCCCACAGACATAGGCACACAGTTTCAGAGCCACACACTAACATCCCATTAACAATGAGCACAGAGCGCAGGCCCACTGCTCACTGAGCAGTCAAGATGGCTAACTACTGAAAAAGACAGCTGTGTGCATTATTGTGTGTTTGTGAGGTGTGAAAGCAAGAGACTTTCTGTTGTTTGTGCTATTCTTGTTCTGCTTAAATGTGAGCTTATTTTTAAGAGATTTGACAGTGAGATATGTGAGGATTGTTCCAGTTTAGGGTGCAGTCATACCAGGCAAAGGCTGACTCATTCAGGGTTTTTTGCGGCCAGTGCTGATACCGATATCAGGAAGTTAAACAAAAATCAATCTCAATGTATTAACTGATATTCAGGAATGTATACATAAACAAATTTTTTGATGTGGAGGCGATTGAGGCAGGATATTGTACGGGTTATCAATAAACTTTACTGTGCAAAATGGCATCAGGACACTGATCACTAAACTTGACCAGTGTTTTTAAGAATTTCAAATAACTATGGATAATGATCAAATGGACATGAAATGCTGCCTGTAAAATTAATAAAATGAGACAATCTGCATCATGTTATTTAAAAAAAAAACTTCTCATATTGGTTCATATCTGACAACATATACGCAGATACCAATACAGACAGACAGGTCCATATTGGATGATATATTGGTCAGGTTTCACTGTGGGTCCCTCACGTTCAAACAATAACAAAGGATGCAGTTTGACATTTTAATATGGAACTGTTACATATTATAGTTTCAACAGTGTTGCACATGAATGCAGAATGAGATGGTCAATATAGCTTTCCCTTTTATGTTTATTTTGCCACATATATCTAATCACAACAAACAGTAAACATAGTAGTAATAGTAGTAGTCACTTTCTTGCAGTTTTCTCTTCCAGTTTTTGGTGTTACTGGTCCCTTACTCTCATCGAATGAAGCCAACAAACATTGGTGATAAACCTGCTCTTGACATTAAGACTAAAAGAGGCGGTGCAGAGTAAAGCGGTGTATCTGAGGCAGTTTCCGTAACTCGCTAATTTTAATTTTACCTCCTTCAGTTTTAGTTCTTTAACATCTGTCATCTTGTCATCTGACAAGTTGTTGTGGAAGTTGTTTTTACCTTTGTTGATCAGTGTTTTCATACTGCCCTCGTGGCTCTTGCATCACTTATTACCACTTGAGATTTACTCTAAAGGAGAGAAGGAGCAAAGGAGGCAGGAGGGGGTAGAGAGAGGTAGGAAGGGAGGGGGTGAGGAGTGAGCGAGAGAGAAGCGCATCTCTTCATCGCAGGATTTTATCTGACTGTTTGGACAGATTGGTAGAATTCAAAATGCAGCAGGGGCCTGTGATGTGGCAATAAAGCGTTTGCCTTTGATCCCGCCTCACAATTTTTTCTCCCCTGCACATGTGCACGTCAAAATCAATTAGATCAACTGTGAAGAGGCGAGGCAGCTGCGCATCCGCAAAACAAACCTTTGCATCACCTTAGTTTACCAACAATCTGGTTATTACTCTCATTGTCAACTCATTGATACAAACTCTAGCACTGCCGTCACCTGCACGCACAACAAACTTCAAGGTGTGTGAAAGATGAAATGGTATACAAATAGAATATCCATCTTAACACAAGAAACACATGCTTACACCCTAGCCGCAGCTGTCAATTACCTACAAAAAACCCTCTTTGATAAGGAAAATTTGAATTTCCCCCCTCCCTGCACTTGGAGTGGCTTTTTCAGATGTCGTAGCACTTATGAGAAATTTGTGACAGCATCAACAGCGCCTATTCCCCATTCAGCAGCATTAACTCTGTGCCATGTGTCTAACAAACGGAGGCCATTCTGGAGCCCTTAATGACAAGGCTGCTCCGCTCCTCTCCTCTCCCCCTCGCTCTTTTCAAATTGCTCTCTAAATGAAGTACAGCTGTGTGGACCAGGTGCTGCCATCCCCCTTTCAGAAAGAACAGGAAATTATGAAATCCCCAAATCCTTCACAAATGGCGGGCAGGAGGGAAGGTTGGAGAACGTCAGCTCGGCTTGCCTGGTCTGTAGCTACATGTCTCTTGTCGGTGGATGATCTTTCATTCGCGCTCGTCATCGAGCTCTCTCCATCCACCGCTTCGACCCTGAACCTATCACTTAACGAGTGCCGGGGCATTAAACGGATGTGCTGATAGGTTCATTCAGCAGCATTTTGGTATAATTTTTAGAAACATGTATTGACACTGGTGGGGAGCAGCAGTAAATATGTGCATAATGCCTGATGATAGGTAGGTTGCAATTACTGAAAATATTTCTTTCACATGTGTGTGGTCTGAAGGCTTCTCCTGACTGCAGATTTAAAGGAGCAATATGTAGCAACTGTGTGTGCAGAAATGAGTACGGCTATCCAAATAGTGAGTTGGAACCACTGATGATATATTAAATAGCTGAAATCCTGTTTAATATACAATCTATGGTTGATGCGAGTTGAAGTGGGCTAACAAAAGCAGCTATTCTGGCCTGGAATAGGAATTTCAAAGGGGGACGCCGTGAATGTACCGTTTTTGTCAGAGAAACAAGTATTTCAACTTAACATGATCTCTGAAGACAGATCATGGTCATTTTTTTATAATAAATATATTACAGAAAACTCCTTTATCATTTTTATCAATCCAATAAACTGGGTTTAAAGGTTTCTGACTAGGCTGAATAAATTAAAGCAGGGCTCAACAATAAATTATTATAAATAATAATATCAGCACCATACTCACACCAGAGCTCTTTTCTCTTTGTTATTATGATTATGACTATTAGTATTATTATTGTGATAATTAGTATTATTAGTATCAGAAGTAGTGGTAGTAGTACATCGTGAGTGAGGTGGATAGTACATTTCTTCACTTCAGCTTTATATCCAAAGTTATATGTTGCAACACGTTTCCATCATATAACGTGATGTTCCATAGTAAATGTGAAAAGAACTATTCACCTCAGTTAGTGCTGCTTCATGTAATATTTACAAATAGAAAATACTTCAGTGTTGTGGAATTTAGGTTGGAATGCAGTTTGTTGATGTAAGCCCGATACCGGATGAATAATGATATGATGATGAGCTCTAAAAGTATTAAACTATTTAGATAATTTTTTTGTGATGTTTTGTGGAAAATGGCTGAAAATGTGGTGATTTGTCACTTCTCTTTGTTTTTTTCTCTTTTTTCTGACATTTTTTGACATTGCAGCCCTATATTAAACATCACAAATCACTTTAGTCATATTATTTTATAACCCCTAATAAAACAGTTTCTATAGGAGCAAAAAAAACTGACTTCAGGCAAGTAGATTTCTGGGCAAGTGAAAAAAACAACAACACTGAGCCCTGCAAAGAACACTATCATCCTTTCAAAATAAGGTTTTGCTTAAAACCTGCAGTCACTGATGGAAAATCCAGCTAATATTCAGAGCTCTGTGTTTGTTCTCTGTGTTCTAGACAACAGAAAGAGCACAACTGCTGAAGTAGGCCTCCTGCTCAGGAGACTGTCAATGTGCAGCTGTCAATGTCTCCATAAAGCCCCATATCCATAATAGACAAAGCACTCATCAAGCCTCAGCTTCATCTGGCCTCCCAGATGCCCCATCACCAGGGGCAAATCCCATCCAGGACTGAGCGCCGCACCATGCAGCCAGATGTGAGCTGGCAACATGGCCGTGGGGTCAACACATGGCAAAGGTAGACCCAATAAATGAATTATACTCTGATTATCATAAATGTGGCATCTGAGCATGGCGCTTGTGTTAGTGATGTTTGAAAGGGAAATGCTGGGACATAACGTATCAGCTGCCTTTGAAACACACACATACACACTCTCAGGTTGCATCATGTTAATGTAAAAATGCAACATATAGGACCCAAGTGTGTGGGGGGGTTTTTTGGTATTAATTTCCATATTACTCTAACTTTGTGCGAAAAAAGAAATTACAGGGGGTAACATGATGGAGCCAAAACATATTTAGGATTCTCAGAATGATTCCATGCCATATGCCCTGTATTTGTACATAATTCCACAATGTTCTAGGTCGCTCCCCCAAACATATTCTGTTTCGTCACATGCCAAAAAGACCTTTCCCCCCCCCAATCCCTCCCTTCCTCGGTTCGACACGTTTGCATGCGGTATCTGGCTGCCCTGGCTCCCTGTCTTCCCCTTTAAAATGCCATGCCAACTTCAGAGGACCCAGGTGTATGGGTCCGTTATCAATTCCACTAACAAGCGTGCTTACTGGGATCACAGGACGCGTTGTGGCTTGCTTTTAAGTCCCCGTCTGTAGCCAAGGCTGACCTGAATTGGAGACATGCAGCCCCCTGCTGATAGCAGCCAACCTCTGATGGGCAGTCCCTCTCCCAGACTTGGCCAGCACTCCGCCTGGGAAGGAGGAGGGGAGAGAAGAAGAACTCTTTGAAATGCTGGAGTTCCATGAAGAATTGAGAAGCAGGACAGAATCAAAGGCTTCTGATATAGGAAAGGAAGAAAAAAATATAGAATCAAGACTCGGTGATGAGGGAAAAAGGGAAGATCGAAAAAAAGCCCCCCACTTGCACACACACACACACACACAAGATCACATATATGCTGCGAACAAAGGACATATCTGAAGTTGCAAAGAAAACTTCTGTATCTCTTTGCCACAAAGGCCTTCACATGAACCCTGCAGTTTAAAGAGAAATGATGTCTGTGCAGCCTTAGAAAGTACAGTAACATCTAACCCTGCAGCACACAAACACACACAGTGTTCAACATCAAGCAACTAACCTAACTATAGATATGATCCAGTATGTCTTACAGAAGTATGTAGCATTCTGTGGTAATCATTCCTCTTTGTGCATAAAATATTATTCTTTTTAAAACACATTTTGTATGTGGTTGCATACATCATCTTTTTTGTTATATAAACTACTATATGAATTAGAAGTGATACATTTTCAAAGTTAAATTGAGAATCAATTGAAATGAGCTTTCAATTTCAGTAATTGAAATAAAAGCCAAAGCCATGTTTTTTACATGTAACGGCACAGATTGTTGATTGGAAAAGACAGAACACAATTATTCATCTTACTGGCCATGCGATTGGGCTCCCTATAGCTAAACAGTGATAGGTTTTTCTTATTTTATGTGTTTGAAGACTTCAGAATTTTTATCGACTGCCAGTCAAAATAGTGTTGTTTTCACCCAAAAAGGGCAGTGGGTTGTTCTTATGCATCAGCATTTCCAACATTATTACTTTTTCTTTCCACCTCTGTCTACCTGCAGACAGAGGTGGAGAGCTCTGCTGTCTAAAACACTTCAACTTCAAAGATAACATAGCTGATCTGCCATTATGTTCCACTTGGTGCTGTATAGATCTTAAAAAAAAAAACCCAAAAACTGTTGCTCTTTACAAATTGACTGCATTTCGTAGCCATTATCACTAAAAAAAAAAATATTTAAATCTAAAAAGAAATCATGACAGCCCTAAAATTATCAGTGGTACAGATCTGTGCATGATAAAAAGAAAAATGGGTGCATGTGTCTCTAACTCAGCTCTTGCTGCTGCTTGTATTGGTGGCGATGGTGGCAGCTGAAGGCCATTATGTCCAGGTGGCCTAGAGGATGCAGGGGCTTTACTGAGAGCTATACACACCACACACACACACACACACACACACGTGCATGCACAGAAAGCTTCACAGCTGCTAGGGCCCGCTGCATGTCAATTAGGACGGCAGAGGATGTACAGGGACACATGGACATTCACACAGCACATGTATAATGCATGACAGGTTGGATGGACTGTGTTGAGGTCTACCACTAGATTGGATCCAGCAGCAGCAGTGGCGGTGTATAAAAAAATATATATTTCAGACAGGATCACACACCTGAGGTGCTCGCTGGCAGGTGGATTTGATGTCAGTTAGTTTGTGATGCTTGAGCACTGTTTGTGTGTACGTGTGTGCATGAGTGTGTATTTTTCTGTACAAGTCGAGCTTCTTCTGTTGCTCACATGAACACAAAATAAAACAGGGAAAGGGGTGCATAGGGTTGCCCAATAAAAAGAGGAAGTGAAATTGTTGTGACAGCCATTAATTCCCCAGAATCTACCCTCATTTTCATTTTCACCTGAACCAAAACGATTTCCATGGTTTAGTGTTCAGTCTGCAGCAGAATACTGGATGATCTACAACAGGCCTCAGATATTTCTTTTCTTTTTATCATGTATCAGATGTCCTGCACATGCTCAAGTATGAGATAATGTACAGTGAGTGGGTCATTGTAACAAATTGAACCCCTGACAGGGTGACGAAGGACCCGCTTATTGCATGGCTACTTAAAAAAAAGTCAATATTTGACAAAAAAATATTAATTTAAAAATTACTTTATTGCTCCACTGGAATCTATGATCAGAACTGTGTCCATGTTAACATGCTGTAAGTGATCAATCAGAAGTATGCACTGAAGCCAATCAGTAATCAATAATTTGCTCATTTGATTCCTTTTTCTTTTCACATTAAGAGACAGGTGGAGGGCTGCTTTACTTTTTTAATGTTCAACAGACACTTTGGTTTACGATTGGTTGAAATTTCAGATTAAGACTATTTGAATTTGATAAAAGATATTCACTCAGGGGCGGCCCTATAGCTCAGTTGGTAGAGTGTCCGTGTATGGAGGCTGTTGGTCCTCTGCAGCGGCCGCTGGTTCGACTTCCGCCTGTGGCCCTTTGCTGCATGTCACCCCCCCTCTCTTCACCCCATTTCCTGTCTGCTCTTCAGCTGTCGTGTCAAAATAAAAGCAAAAAAGCCCAAAAACATAACATTAAAAAAACAAAAACAAAACGATATTCACTCAAATTAGCCAAAAAAAAAAATCTATTTCATTTCATTTTTTGCTGTTCATTTCATTTTATTTTAGTTCAGTTTAGTTTATTTGACAGAGATGACAGATGTAGGCATTTTTACATTTAAAACTGCAACAATGACTAAAAATGACTGTCTCTGTCTTCACAAATTTGTCTTTGTTTGTGTCATAGTTTAAATCAACTTTAAATCAGTTGATGTTTCTGTCAGATGGCGGGGTGAACCTTTAACATCAGAATAATCACAACCATCCTAAATCTTTATGCATACCCAAAATGTCCATCAGTATTTTTGTTCAAATGTAATGTGAAGTTTTGCCCCCTCATACACACAAAAACACTCCTTTTAAGGTCAAAGCAACTCAGGAGTTGTGCACAGAAGCTAGCACATTATGCTGATTACTCTTATGAAAATTGCATGTAGTGGGGTGAGGGGTCACTGCAGCTTAATTCCGTTTTCATGTTTTGTTTCACACTAGCCAAGCTGTGGGTGTCTGTGTGTGAGGCACTGTTTGCTATTGGCCTTGACAGCGCACAGTGTAATTGGCTCACTAAGGTGATTCAGTAATCGCCTGAGTGACACCTTCCCTGGCAAATTTTGACACTGGAGGTGGATGAGGATGCGGTGGGCTTCAAGTGCCAAGGGAGCTAACCTTGTAGCAACAACCAAAATTTACAGAAGGAGACCCACTTCATTCAGTGTGCTTGCATCATGAAATGAAACGATGCAATGAATAGAGGCTCCCGTTTCTTATCTTCTTAACCTTATTGACTTCAACCATTAAACTGACTTTGTTCCTGACTGTGTTTAAAATCAAATTTCATCATCTGTCTTCTTCCTTCTTTTATTTGCTTCCTTTCCAACCTCCTCATCGTCATCACTCACATTCCGCTCAGGAGGAGAAAGTAGAAATATTTGTATTAAAATGCAAGGAGCAAAAGTAATACATTATCCAAAAAATGAGTCCTTCCAGGAAGTTGTAATGCTTGCCATTGCAAGTTATGCAGTTAACGCAAATTCAACCAATCCCTGTCGTTTCTGCATGGACCTGCTATTTTGTCCAATCACTGCAACTTTTATGCATATTTGACCAATCATCATAGCTTTCCTGCAGGTTCCACCAATCATAGTCATTATTTATTATTTTTTTGTATTTTTTATCTGGTCTCAGGTACTGAAAAGGTTTTTCATTGTTATTGGCCTTTATCAGTGCTCTGTGAACTTTTCTATTTTATAATTCTGTGCTTGCTGTTTTGAGAGTTTTAGCTCCAAAAAGATTTTGCTTCTTTGTGGAATACCACTCAGGTGCACTTCTTCATTTACAAATAACATGTATTTTCATTGTATTTCAGATTTGTGTAATCCTGAGCCTTTTTGGTTTGGCTACTACCACTCAGAGCAGAATATGGTTTTATTCTCAATCTCAATTTTTGTTTGCTTTCACAATTTAATTGTAAAAACAACTAAAAATGTTGCAACACATTTCACAGTTTTTAGGAGAGCTGTCATGAAATCAGACATTGTAGGCCGCAACAATCCCCAAAAAAAGCCTGAAGGGACTGAAAAATAAATACTCAAGTATAAAACTGAAAAGTCTACTTACTAGTACAGTAAAAAAAAAAAAAAAAAGTACTTCATTACGTCCCACCTCTGCCCATCATCATCCCCCTTTCACATCTTCATCCTCCTCCCTTTCCCCCCTCATCCATCTCCTTAACGTCTCTTCTCCGTTTCTTCCGCCTCCTCCACTTCCTTCTCCTCCCTTTTGCTCCTGGCGTCGCTCATGGAGAGGAGGAGCAGCCAGCGCTGTTCTGTTCCTCAGGACTGTCCTCCTCGTGCAGAACACAGATGGTTATTATGGAGCTGCACATAAATTGATTATGTTGGAAATTAACTGTTGCTGTCAAAGGCAGCCGCCAACCTGTCCCAGTGTGTCCCTGTGCCCGCTGATGCATAGGATCCAGCTGATGGACCAGATGTTTGCACAGTGCGCCGCTCCTTTTAAGGTCAGCACAAAAGTGGTATGGGGGCTCTCTGATCTCCGTCTCTTTGTACTTTCAGCCTGTGCCCTCGTGCCTCTTGACACTTTGAGGAAGTAAAATGGGAGTTTTTGAATGTGGATTGGATGATTGTGATGTTGCAATGGTTGATGTGTGAAAAGTTTTATTTCACTGCCTTTCACTTGTAATAAGTTTCTCATAATATCAAGGCAACTGTCTTCACAAAGTTTTGAGTTTCAAAGAGGCAATATGTAGCAACTGAACGTGCAAAAAATACTACTGCAGTCCAAATAATGAATTGGAGCTAAAGACTGCATACTAAATAGGTTGAAATCATTTTCAATACACAATCTATGGTTGAAGCAAGTTGTTTCCCACCATCCCCTCCTCCCTAGACTAGGCAAAGCTCAGGCAGGCTGCAGGAACACTGCAGGAGTGCAAGACCATTGCAACAGCATGAGTCTTTCACTCTAAGTTTATCCGCTGTCAGTTGTTTGTCAATGTGAAGCTAAGCCTGACTAAAGAATGTAAAAAAAAAAGTGTTTCAAGTGATGTTTAACAATTGAGTATTTTCAGTTCTAGCCATCTGATTTTCAATTACCCAAACAAACAAATATGGTTCACAGCTCATTGTGAACTATTCTTAAAAAAAGTCATTTTTGGGTTTCTAAAACTTAAGGATTTGATTTTATCTAAAGAAGAAAGTAAATTATCTCAACAAAAGCTTATACTTCAGCAAAACATAACCATTTGACTTAAGATTTTTGTGAAGCCAGCTGCCTTGAAATTCTGAGTTTTTTCAGCTTTTTTTTCTTTTGCAGTGTGAATTTATTGTTTTTCTTGGGAGAAACGCTTTTGCTTAGTTCTTTTCCGACTCTGTGCATGCTGGATTTGCGTGAGTTCTTTAAAGAATGGAGGCTTGCGCTAAGTAACATTTAATCTATGGGAGGTTGAAGTAGGCCTTACACTTGTGCCAAAAGACCATGTAGTCTCTTCAACAACACCAGCATGCCAAGAGTCTCCAAGCGTGCGTCCCTAAGTAGGACTGTCTTCCAGCAGCTCATTACAGGTTGGTCTGGATAAGCATGATGGGTGACTCCTGGCTGTGGCCTCAGGGGACAGGAAGCACAATGCCAAACTCAGCAGAAAGTCAGGTCTTAGGAGTGTTCCTACATTGTTTTCCAGGCCTGACCTTGATTCCAGGCCCACTCCTGCATGTTTCCGTATGCATGGCAGAGTACGGAGGGCTGCCAAAATCGGAGCCAAACGGGGAAGAGACACACACACACACACCCACCAACACACAGACACATGAGTAAACACACACACAGGCATGGGCCAAGCCCATCATGAAGGTTAACTTGCGTGATGGAAGCTGAATAAGTTGATTCATTTAATTTAAAATAGATTAAAAAATAAGAACTTCACTTTGAGAACAGTTATCAAGATTTTTTTCTACACGCAGTACAGTGGAAAATGTTATACATATGTTTTAACTCAAAAACATTAGTGTCTAGGCTGCCTTACCTTATAATCAAATTAGATTTCCTTTTACATTTTCTCAGTTTCAAACGTTAGTGTTCAGGCTGCCATGAATTTGAAAGGACAAGCTCAGTTATTTTTTTAATGATTTTATAAAAATCAACTTATCTAGTCAAATGAACTTTATATTAGTTCAGCTGTGCTTAAGAAAACATGTTCAATAAGCTTAAGATATTAAGTTGAACCAACAACTGAAGTCATTTTGAACAGTCACGTTACAAACACCTCGATTTCCTTTTACATTTTTTCAATTTGAAAAGTCAGTTCTTCATTTCACACAAAGAACTGAATCTTCAGCTGCGCCTGTTTGAGCTGCTTTGTTCCTGCACTGGGACAAAGACAATATGAGAAACTTAATCAAGCTTTACATTCATGATTCTACCATAGACCGTATATTAAATAGGATTTCAACCTAATATTTATATACCGTCTATGTCACCAACTCACTATTTAGATTGCAGTACTCATTTTTGGACATGCAGTTGTTATGTATTGCTCCTTTAAGTTAATGGAAAAAAAGGTTAGTTGATTCTACTAAATTCCTGTATGATTTATTCTTACAGTGTCATTTTAGGCATTTTCCATTTCCATTTCCTGCCTCTGATCTCTGCATTGCACAAATTTCAGGTAAAGTCTAATGCATGGCTGACTTTCTGGTTTTATGAGAACATTTGTTCTTGTTTAATGTAAAATCTGGTTTGTTCTTATATTCATGAAAAGAAACATCTTCTCTGATGCACTTCCACCCTGGCGTCAGATATGTTAATACCTCTGCGGTGCGAAAGTCTCTTGAAGCATTTTGATTAGCACAGCTCAGAAGACGAAGATCACTTTCTGGTAAAGGCTGTCAGACTCTTTCAGCGGCTTTTAGGCAGAATAAAGCCTCGCTGGTCAGTGAACTAACTGAATCCTGTCTCAGGCCAGAGAGGCATAGTGACATGAATATGAATGTCAGCAGGTGGTAAACAGAGTGGATTTCTGGGACGTGTGACTGTTTGCGACACATACCCCTCACACCCCAGATGTAAGCGAGCTGGGGAGGCTGCCACTCAATTTGACGACATCTGAGCAGCTAGCAGCAGTAATTGGTTACAACAGCCTGACTGTATGGCAACGAGTCTCAGAGGAAACTTTAAAAATACAGAAATTACATATATAGTACAGACAGACAATTACTGTATATCACATTTCTGCAAATGAAATGCAAGTGTTGTTTATCTGAATAGAAACTTAGTACAGCTATGCGGTAAATTTCTCAGAGGAAGCGTGTTTGATAACACAAGTGTGAAACTGCTTAAACTGAATAAATTTAATTCCAATTCAGTTTAGTCACATTGCACATTCTTGAATTTAAACCTTGACTTTAAAGGCCTTCTGCATAACTTTTGATCTTGGAAGATGGTGAATCAAGGCTCTTGAGGAGAGGACTGAAGTACATGTTTTAATGCAACAAGGTATTTAGAAATCTAGAAATCAAATTGAACAAAATAGTGAAAACATGTATTATAGAAGCTATTTTGCATGGATGTAAATACAGGTGTGCCTTGGGCACAAAAAGTTTGAAAACCACTGCTTTAGGGCTGCCATCCTAAATGTATTACATCCAATCAAAAAAGGAAAGGAAAGTGGCTAAAAGACAAATTAGTAAAAATTTACCACATAACTGATTTAAAACCACAGTGACCATTCACACACAGTATTCATATCATAATATTTACTAGCAAGGAGGATGCTACGCCGATGACAGCATGCTTCAGTGAAGTCCAATAAAACGTAATTGTCAATGCACTTGCGATATTATGTTGTTTTGTCACCAGAGTAAGAAAAAATCCATACTGTCATAGTCCTATGTCATACTTGAAGATACTATTTGAATAACATATATTAATTACTTTGAATTGTCAAAGTGTGAGTAGATTATAACATAATCTTTTTCAGTTGGACTGATTTCTATGTAATGGACTTGGGACAGCTTTTCCAGGCAAAACCAAAGGATTTGATAGTCATGCGCACTGCCGAGCGCCTTGCCTCTCTTCGGCTCCCCTACTGCACCAACAGTGTGCAACATTAGCTAACATTAGCATAGAGACCGACACCCTCCATAACACAAGCCTGACTTCACTTAGTTCATCCATCAACATGCTCAGGCCTTGTGTATGCCATGT
The DNA here is from genome assembly GCF_056507025.1 of Lutjanus erythropterus. NCBI lineage: Eukaryota > Metazoa > Chordata > Actinopteri > Lutjaniformes > Lutjanidae > Lutjanus > Lutjanus erythropterus. Next base: position 13,862,024 of record NC_139334.1, read on the forward strand.
TTTTGGCCAATGCTGACTGCAGTTCACTAAACAGTCATTGGTGTTGTTGATAACAAGGATTTTCTGAAGGTTTTGGTAGCTTTGAGCTTCTGTACCACATATTTCTCTACATCACCAGTCATACTCTATCTTAGAGTGGTACCTTTTATTCTCGCTGGTCTGGCACATTAAGCGTAGCAGAGGATGTGCTACATTCCCTCAGTGGAGGACCCGTTGCATATTAATTCTGGTTTTGAAATGTTTGAAGAAGTTTATCTTCTTTTAGAACATATTTGTGTATAATATCTTTCAACAACCAGACAGAGTAAAGAAAACAAATTCAGGATTTCAGAGCAATGTGTGTTCATTGTTCCACAACTTAGATTATAAGAGAGAAAAGGCTGAAGGATTTTTGGTGATTTACACTCCTCTGTGTGTGAAAAAGGTAGGAATCTCCTTTTCTTCTCATCTCTATCAGGCTGGAACACCTTGGGCTGATAGGAGCTCAGAGGTAGCTACAAGCTTAAATGAAAATTTTCCATTTTAAAGTGTGTGCGCACGCATGCGTATGCATGGTCGTGTACACATCAGTGTGGTTGTACCTATGTGCGTGTTCACGTATGTCTGTGTGGGTGTGAGGATGGTAGTGGTGGGAGATATTTTCCAATCACTGCTCTGCCGGTTTCTCATTGTTCTGGGAAGCTGTTTGCCACTCTGCACGATTAACAGTATTATCTGTACCTAGCCCAGTCAGCCAGCCAGTCCTTGGGCCATTGTGTTCCCGTCAGGGGTGAGTGCTCTCAACGCTGCGTGTCACGCCTGCCCCCCGACAGTAGGGACAGGCTTGGCTAGGCCCAGGTGGGACGTGCTGGCATTTGGGCACTGTCCACTGCAGGAGGGAAGGGGTAGACGGGAGGGGGATTCGGAGGGGGGGGAGTGGCCGCCACAGCAGGCAAGAGGCAGCGAACTGGTCCCTCTCCCCAGCCAGAGCTCCAGTTCAGGGGTGAGGAGGGGTGAGGGGGTGAGGATGGGAGGCCCCCGGGGGCCACCTTTGTGTGCCCCGAGTATCAAGCTCCATCTGGTCACTCTGCAGAGGAGGGTGTTTGTGACAAGCCTGCTTTCTACAAAACAGAGTCACCTCGTAGTTTTCTGTTTTCTCTGCTGACTTCTCCTTCAAATTCTTACTTGAATATTACTTAAGTACATTTACTTAAGTACAAGTTTGAGGTACCTGACCTTTACTCGAGTCTACCAATTTTGTGCTACTTTATACTCTTCTCTTCTACATTTCAGAGGAAAATATTTTTGCTTCACTTCATTTATTTGACATTGACCTGCCACTAACAATTATGTTGATAATTAATCAAATTAATTCAAATTGCTTCTTTTGTCCAGCCAGCAGTTCAAAACCTAAAGACTTTCGTTTACTTTCATCAATGACAAATAAAAGCATTAAAGCACACTATATATTGCAATATTGCATTGTAAAATTGTGTGAATGCAAGGATGCCAATGATCTTTTATTATATAGCTTATGATAATGTAAATGTGAAAAAATAGGATCTGTGATAGGATCATGGTCAGCAGGTAGGTTTGTATGGCAGTGTTGGTCAGTTTGTCTGCTTGATGATCCCACTATGCTGCAATAAAAATGACTGAGGTGATAGGAACAGACTGAAAACTTTATCGTATAGTTTTTGGGGGGGACCTAATTTGCAGTTGAAAAATGGTAAATCGCAATATTTTGTCACCATGCTCAGCATAAAATTGCAATATTATTGTGTCTTGATAATATCATATCATATGGCCTCTGGTGACCCTTTATATTTACTGTTTGTTGTTAATTAAAGTACCTGTACAGCGGCTAGAACATTGAAACAATGCTTACTCATTATCGCATAAATATGAGCCAATAATATGCTGTGATGCAGAGTTCATTCTGCCTACATCATAACTACTTTCCATTTTTATACTTGTAGTTGTTTATAATACTTATAATGGAGTGTTTTCACCCACAAGTGTTGAAAAAATAGCTTATAATTCCTCCATCAAGTCAAGCCGAATTTATAATTGTAGCCCACAGATTTGTCCCCCAGATATACAAAATCTGTACCAATAAAGTCTTAGGTTCAGGTGAGAACAATCTTCACTCACTGCTGTTTGTTTGCATGTGTTTTAATATAATAACTTTTGAAGTCCACTTTTATGAAAAGTAACCAAAGGCCAAAATTTCCAGTACAGTGACTGATAAAAAATCAAGAAGCAAACACTTGAATGGAACCTTTTAAACAAATTTGTGTCTTATTTGATTCGGCGATGTTGTCTCCTCTGATGTAAATGTCAAATTAGCATACCATTGACAACCTACTGGACCGCTCTCCATCTCAGCCCCTCTTCCTCTCGCTTCCTCCCTGCCTCGCAGCCTCTCTCGCCGCTGACCCCTCTGCCCCCTCCTTTGATGAACTCATGAATTCATTGCCCTGGTTCTCGGGCCCTTCTCTTCCTCTCCTGCTCTTTACCCCTCTTCCCTATGCTGTATAATTGACTCAGCTGCAGCCTTTGTGATATAATAGCTAGTTTACCTGGCAGAATGACATTTCACAGGCTCTGAGCCACCATAAAGCTAATTGTTCTAGAGCGAGAGGGGGAGAGCAGTGTGTATGTGTGTGCAGCTGATGATAAGAGGAGAGCGGTCGCTCCATTTGTGCTGTATAGGCCAACAGAGGGTTAGAAGTGACATTTATCTCCACATTGAGCCTCAGACCCAGCCATGGCCTGATGTACTCTCTCTGTCTCCCTCTTCTGCTCTTTCTCGCTCAAATTTTGTCTTTATTACCTTCCATAGACTTTTTGTAGCTTTATTCCCTCTTATTAACAGTTGTGCATGTGTGTGTGCATGTAAGTAGTCAGTACATACCTCCTCTAGACCAGGGACCCTGCACAGGAAAGATAGGGTCTTTTAATTAGGCCCAGTTTCTCCTCAGTATTCAGCATGATGTGGAAGCAGAGGCATAAATGTAATATACATGTATATGGAGAGGAAAGGCAGGTGGTTTTTCTGCAATGCAATTCTAACGTGTTGCTGGTGCTGTTTGCCCCGTCCATCTGTCTTCTTTAAAATGAATATATGGTATGAGTCCATTTGTTCTAAACAAATGTCAGCTACCAAATAACGCTCTGCTGTTTCACTGAGATATAGTACACAGCACAGTTCACAGCACAGATGAAATGAAGTCCTCTGTCATCTTTGATATTTCACTTTAACGTCTACCAGAGATTGTCTGATAACACGCAGAATTGTCAACTTGTTACACTCCATTTCCATATCAGAATCAGTCAACTCAGTGGAGTGGGCGGACTGGCAGAAAAAAAACTTTATGTCAAGTATCATGCAATTTATGTATGTTACAGTTTATTCTGAGGGGAAAAAAGTAAGTATTCAGGCACACTGCTGCAACTGTTAGCATTAGGCAGATATTCAGCGTTGTGAGTTGCTTTGTGGTTGGGCTTTGATCCTTATTTATTCTGTCAGACTAGAAAACAGTGTTGTGCAAGTTCACACTACACAAGAGCCAGCTTAAAGTCAGTTCACAGAGCTTAAAATGAACTTCTTCATGTAATATTGAATGACCAGGATTACTTATATCTATCGTTATTAACAAAAAACAATTTGAGAATGTTTTATGAACAAGAGACAACAAACTTGAACCCCAGCATGCTCTTGAAATTTCCAACTGGGAACGCAGGAATTCGAGTTTTCTCTCAGGAGTTAATGACACATACATTTACATTCATTATTTGGATACTGATCTGTTCAGTTCACCAAAAACATGACCATGCTCAGTGAAGGGCACTACTGTAGTGTATTTGTGCACAACATTGTTGCGTTGCAATCTACAACCACTACATGCCACTAAATCCTTCACACTGGTGCTTTAAAGAGCAACTAAACAGTAGCTCAAAATCAATATTTTTGTTGACCTCCAGTGACTTCTCACCTTGCTGCAGTGATGTACATGTGTACTAGAACTCATGTCAGTCCAGTGACATCACTGTTAGGTGTGGAAATGCAGTGTTAATGAGGCTAATTTTCATTATTGGGTAATGGCCAGAGGTTCTCCAGGGAACTGCGAACACCAGCACCCGATCACACCAACCAGGACAGATTTTGTCTTCTGGTCCCAACCAACAACATCCCATGAAGGTTGTTGCTTTGATTGCAGTGGGACAACCAGATATCCAATAACTTGACTAAATTGAAATGTGGTTCTTGATGAATATTTCAGTTTTAAATTGTCAGTGACCTTTTGCTGTATTGGACATTTAAGCTATTTTCTGGGACATTACACGATCAGTGTGTAGGATTTAGTAGTATCTAACAGTGAGGTCGTAGACTGCAACAAATTAATACTGCTTGCCTCACCCTGCCCTTCCAAGTGTGAAGGAGAACCCACGGTGACCGCGAAAAACACCAAAGGCTCTATCTAGAGCAAGTATTTGGTTTGTCCGTTCCGGGCTACTGTACAAACGTGGTGGTCCCCTGGAAGAGGACTCATGCCCTCTGTAGTTATAAACGGCATCTTCTAAAGTAATGAAAAGGCAACAATTTTTATTTTCAGGTGATCATACACTAATGAAAACATACACACAGATATTATATTCCATCCCTGCTACATTCTGTCAATAGACCTCCATAAATCTAAGTATTATTATGGGTCACTAACTAATGTCCTGGAACATAATAATGTGATTCTCATTGTGTTTCACTGTAAAACAGTGTATCTCCAGCAATTGAGATACAGCAGTATGACTCTGATCATCATTCCACTGAATCAGATTCTTTATATAGAGTCTGACAGCACACTCAGAGAGTAGAGACCTGCCACTGACATGTTTTGTATCGATTCTGTCTGTCTGACATTTCAAATAGCCCTGTCTAGAGTTTCAGCACAGAGAGAGAGGGAATGAGATGGAGGGACAAATATATAGAGAGCAGAGAAAGCTCCCAGAGGGAGAGCAGCTGCTCAGCAGTGCAAGAAGATACATTTCATAATGAGAACATATTGCTATTGATTCCAAGTTTGAATGGGAGCATTGATTTGATTGAACAGTCATTACATCGTGGCCCTTAACAACCCTAATGTGATCAGACTAAAAGCATGTCTAATGTTATCTACCCAGGGAAGGCTTTTTTTGAACGTGCATGTTGAAAAATATTCTACTTTAGAAGAATATTTTGAAATTTTGACAAATACACTTTGCACTGCCTTGCTGAGAGTTTGACGAGAAAACTGATGCATGTCTTGTATATGTATAAGCTTTATTCAGATGCAATCATGTGTTGTGGCAATTAGCTGTGTATAGGATGTCTGATATTTGTGCTTACAACATAACCGTTATGAAAAAATGAGAAAATAATGTTTTATTTCTTTGATTCACTGGCTTTTTCACTACCAATACTCGCCCATCTCATTCAGTCCCTACTTTGCTTGAGCACTGCTGCACACTCTTAATATTATCATTGTTTGGTTAGATTATTTCAGAGTAGTCACTGTTAATCTGTGAATTCTGTGGTCCGGGTCATAAAAATTTACATTCTGATGAATAATGAATGAGTTGTGTCTCCACAGTAAGAGAGTCGCTGTGTGTGCATTTACACACAAGACATGGTGGTGCAACTTCTTTGATGATTTAATGATTTAATTCTGTTTCCTTAGGAGAATGTACTACTACTAAACTACAGTTTTTAGTTTTCCTGCTTAAATGCCCCATGATATTTGCTGCAGTGACATTACTGCATGCGTGGAAACAAAACTGAAAGCAGCCTCTCGAATCATTAAAGTAAATGATTTAAGAAAATGTTTATACATCAAGAAAGAAATCGGCTGGTAAGCTTGCGCTGCTTCATATAATTTAAAAGGTAACGCAGCCCACAGGGACCAGTAGAGATGCAGGCATCTACATTAAAGAAAATAATGTGTTGGGGTGGATGGTGGATGGATGATTTATGCATGCATGTGGATCCACATGAACTCAGAGCCCAACCACACATCACTATTTCAGAGATATCTCAGACTGACTATGGAGCAGTCTGATCGCCGGCTTACGTGATTGCCAGCACAGTGTGATATTGGGTTGTGTCTCTTCAAAAGTTGACTCTGTTTCAACTTTTTTAGCTCCATGCTGCTGCATTTAAAATGTGAGGATTAGCTGCTTTTTTTGTCATTTATGACAGTAAACGAAGGGTGTTTGGGTTTTGGACCGTTGTCGCTTTGGACTCTGGAAAAGCCATGAACCTTTTTCACTTTTTTTTTTTTTTAAACATTTTATAGACTGAATGATAAATTGATTTACTTTGAAAACATTCAGCAGATTAATTAATAATAAAAATAATTGTTAGTTGCAGCCCTAATGTGAATGAATGAGATGGAAATTAGTGAGCTTTAGAGATGGTGGTAGCTGCAGTTTCAAGTCTTTCTTCTCTTTCTCAAGTCTCTTGGGCTCTCACTCCTTACGTAACACACATACATGAGAATGGTATTGCTCTTCTCATCTAAGTCGCAACAAGAAAGCGAATAAGTGAATTTCCTAAAATGCACCCAGGTACAAAATATGTAAAGATATGGATTTATATCCCAAAACATTTAAAACATTTTTTTTAAATGAAGAGAGAAAAATGAAAATATCTCTAGTAATACCACAAACAGCATTCGAAATACCTACATTTTCAATTTCAGTCATGCTCCAAGTAAACAATCCTTTCATGTCAGTGGTCTCATATTAAATATATGGCAACACATCCATCCATCCTGGCAGGTTTTGAGGAGGCATGTCCGCCTGCCTCTGTGTTGAACAGACTGTGGGATGTCTCTGTAGCGTCACTAGGTTTCTTCTGCTCTGTTCCTGTCAAAAAACCCACAGGCCCACCCATCCAAGATGGCCTCTCTGCTTCCCACTTAGAGAAATAGATGGAGTGTTTAAGTGTTTTTGTCGAGTCAAATGGCACCAGGCAGATGACTGCATGCCATTACCATAATTTACCCTGATGCAGGCTGTCAGGGTGTATCATCAGCAGGTCTGTTTCCTGCCCTATGGAGCTTTCAGGAGCTTATAGACAGGTGTAGCGCTCCACAGTCACTCTGTGAAGCTCCACGCAGGTTCAGATTGTTGCTTAGTTTGGCGAAGTTTTGTTTGTTGTCTGCCACAGCTTGTCACCAGTAAAGTTAGCTTCACTTCCTCCTCTCTGGTGACAGCTGAGGGGTGATGAGTGGCACTCGTCCTTCAGTCTGTCTGTTTGTCCATCCCCACCTGTCTCTCTCTGCCAAAGCTTTCAGGGGCTGCCCGCACAAATCTGTCAGGCAGATGGGGGGCCGGCTTTTTACATGTCACTTGAGGGACGCCCAGGCAACACAATCTGCGGCCCACAATGCAGTGTTTTTGAACCTTGCGAAGCCCGAATGGAGAATCGATGCAACGCCATGCATGGCCCAGATTCTCTGAAGAATCCCTCTGTATCCTGCCTGTCTGTGTCTACCTTCTGCCGGGCTCCTTTAGAAGAACTCTGCATCTTTTATTTATCCCTTGAAATAAGGCTGGACCCTGACGAGAGCATAGGCTGCACACACAGACACACTGTCTCACACACACATATACACACACACACAAATGGGCCTCCTTCTGTTACTGAAAAGTCGGCAATTATGGAGAGAGAGGGGAGGGACAGTTGGGATTTGCATATGTCGTTGAGAGAAGAAACTACATCTCCCACAAGGCCCGGCGGTGGAAATGAACCAGCTGTCCATGGTTTGTAGATCAGATCCCATCCTCTTGATTACGAAATCACAGAATAATAAGGACCAAAAAGTTGTGGGCCACGCTGTTTGTTCCTCCTTTGTTGTTCCCTAGAACAGAAGTTATTTTGCTTCCGCTGCCTCCGAGCTGTTTGCCATGTGCCAATGTTTGGTGCACTGTGCTCCACTTGTTCTCCTTCTCACACAGAAAATCAGAAGGCTCCAGCCCTGCCCCTCCAAAGCTGTCATGTGAACTCCCGCCTTTTGTTTAATTTACATTTTGAGGCACAGCCCATCAATTCCCCCTCTTCCCGCTGCCCCCTGCCAACACCACCACCCCACCACACCAACTGGCTTCATCAAAAATGCAGAGTTCAAACTAATTAGTGACATTTGGCCATTTGTGAAACTTTTTCCTCTCCAAGCTCGGCTTCTGTCAAGCATGGCCTCATAGCTCATAGAAGACTGGAATACTTTTCATCAGTATGAAAAATTACAATGTTATACATCAATGACAAAAAGCTATTTCTACCGCTACATCTGCGCTGATCTGAGCAGAGATCTGATACATATTACAATATCTGATAACAATAAATAATCAAATGTGAATAAGGGAAAGTAAAATTGTGAATTATGAAGTTGTATTACCACAACATTGACCAAATAAATGTTGTTTCATAATACTATATGTATACATGAACTTGCTCACTGTATAGTTTGATTTTGTCAGTGGGTTGCAGGGATAAATGCTAATATGTTTATGCACTGACCATACAGGCCACTAAGTCCCATTCATTTTGTCACCAAAAAATACATTTTTGGTAGCTCAAGTGTAAACATCTACAAAAACAATACAGAAAGGACAATTTCAAGCAACTGAACAGCCAACATAAGCCTTCCTTAAAGCTATTAGAAAGAACTTTCTTATTCTGTTGATGTTGAAGACCTCTGTGGACAAAAGTGGAACTGTATCCATCACTATAGTTGACAGCTATAGTTACTACTTCCTTTAAAGTTTAATATTTTTCTTTCAAGACATATGACTGATGCATATAAAATATGATTTTCTTTCTAGATTAAACTACAAAACATTGTATAAAGTGGTTAAAATACAAAAATACAGTTATGTAAATAAGAATCTCCTGCTTCATTTTAACTGGTTAACATACTACTCACTGTAACTGTGCATGGGATATTGCGATCACAGGCTTGTTTCATCTGATTTCAAGAAGGATCTGACCTGATGGCAGCCATTAAAAATAGCCAGTCTCCTTGCAGATGGTCTCATTTGCTTATGTTGGTCCTATAGAGGCGTCGGTATTAAACTGAAACTGTTTCATAACGTGTTTAAAACTTGTTATGAAACAGTTTGGTGGCTTTAACTGTGCCACTTGTGTTTTCTGATGGCACTATTTCTGATGAAAGATGAGATACATTTCTTAGTTGAGGAAACTGAGGGTACACACCATAGCACATCACATCCTTAGATCTGTTATTTTCTTGCTACTTACACTTCTGCTTCCATTCACTCCTTCATTTTTGTTGTTTTAGTCTTTTTTTCCATAAATGGATTTTGTGTTTTTGATTGTGCAAGAATCACATTAGCATTTTGAATAGCTGAGTAACCCCATACTTCAGTAGCCCCAACATATCAGTTGCTAGCTGGGGACTTGTACTGTTAGGCTGGAGATATACTTGCAATTTAATTACAAGTTTGCTCCAGATGGATGGATGATATGCCAGGCAGCCATGATGTGTGTACAAAGTTGTGTAAAAGCAAGTGTAACTCTGGCCTTAGCTGTTTTTTTTAGAATGTTAAACTAAATGGTAGCAAAGGAACCTGGATGTTTGAGGAACTGCAATGTTTTGGCCACAGGGGGTCACCTATGTGGAATATTACATTGCCACAGAGCGTTTTTTATTTTGGCCATGGTTGATGTTGAACCCTTCGCTTGTGACAGACACAATGTCATCCCTGTTAAAGTCAAGATGAAATGAAAAAACCTTTTATAACCCTTTTAGATAACATCCCTAGTCATATTGTGCATTATCAATACTATGCAAAAAATCCATTATTTTCTAGTTTTATAATTCCAAATGAAGGAAAATCCAATCATGCTGTCTTCCTGTAATACAAAATATGATGCATGCTTACTTAAGGTAGAACTAACCAATGTCCACCAAAGTCAGTTCATTAGTTATCTTATTTGCAGCAGTATGATTTGTCGCTGTGTCTTCAAGATGTTCACCATTTCAAACCTTGTTCTGATTCACCAAAATACCAGGGTTACAGGCCTGCTGGATTCGTGTGAAACTGGATCACATTTTGTACAGGAAATGCTTTCTGGTTTCCCCTCTGGTGTCCTGTGGCCGCTTAGCTTCAACTCTGGGTTGAAGTTTCTCCTAACTTAGCCACTGTTAGCGGCCGACAGAGCCAGGCTCAGCAGCGTCCCAGTGAACACAGCTGGAATAGGACTGAGCACACCCTCTAAGACCGACAGGGAATATAGTATCAAAGTCATTTACCCAGTTTCCTGATGCTTTCCTGTGTATCCCGATAGCTTTACCTTTTGGTAAAGTAGCTAATCGCTAATTGCCATTAGTTTGGTTAGCCATGCAGCTAAGTAAGCTGATTCAGGCCTGCATGTCAAGAGGCCAGCCTGGCAAGAAAACCACCATTGTACAGTATTCCCTGTTGTAAAACCTTCATTGGTCTCAGACGTGGTGTTGTGTAGCTGCATCCCTCTCTAATCTGCCTGCTTTTACAGGAAAAACACAAAAATATGTGAAAACAAATAGCACTCTGATTTACGTTTCATGACACCTTTAACAGCACATTAAATGAGGATTTATTTAGATTCACAAACTGTAGCATCTGTAGAAATAATACACAAAAATAACAATGTGTGTTTGTGTGTGTGCATTATGTATAGTATGTGGGTGCCTTTCAATGAATGTAGAAGTTTGCTTTTGTTACAAGAGATATCTGTCTCAGTGATTAAAAATAGCTCTCAGCATGAAGGCAAACATCTGTAGGGACAAAAATAAATAAATGACGTGATAAAATGATGACATGAAAGCTTAATTACACAGATAAGTATTGAGGTTCTAATAGCAGCTTGTGCAGAGGTAGAATCTGGGGATTGGAGATATAACACACACACACACACACAGACAGACACACACCGGCCTATTGAGTGTGATTTGGCCAGTGCAGGGATATTTTCAAAGGGCCCATGGTTAGGTGTCTCTGTACTGCCAGCCATTCTTTAGTGAGGGTCCAAACAGGTGCTGTGTATGTAATTTTTTTCTGTAAACAGCCTTGTTTTTAGCTTGACCACCCTGAATTTTTGGATTGAAATGGTCGACTGTCTCAGTCTGTAAAGGAATAGTGGAAACTGAAGTTAAGTTAATGTGTCTATAATCAATAAATTTGTATCAAAGTTATAATACAGTATGTAATATTTACAAATGAAAATGTCTAAGTGCTAGCTGGACCTATGTTGTGTGCATATTGTATGAGTTGTCTACTTCCCAATTCTCAGTTATCCCAATTTTTCCAATAATGGTCAACCTCAGTGAAATACATTATTTATTCAGGGTAATGGTGTGTTTCCAACTAGCAGCTAGTTGCAATAACGTCCAGGAAAATATTAGCTAAGTCAGAGAGTGAGGAAAGAAGTCGGTTTATGTGACTAATTGTAATATGAACATTTTTAAATGACCTCATCTGTGAACACGATTTCTACCTGAGTCATGCCAGATAGATTTTCATCTGAAACTACTCCTTTTGTTATTGTCTTAATGTAAGAGAGACTCTTAGCGGCAAAATTACATACTGTGGATCACATGACTACTTGTATGATTCTAGGGTTACTCATAGTGATGATTTTTACAGTGTGTTCTACAAAATAAAATATGTCAGTAAATAACCCATCAATTTTTAAGGTTTTACATGTCTTAAAAAAAGGTGTAGCAAGTAGCAAAATGAGACTACAGAGGTTGTCAGCGGACATTAAACGTCACATAATGAAGTTATGCAACCCTGGTGTAGTTAGTCTATAACCTAACTTTATTTCAGACATTGTAAAAGTGGTGTTCAATTGTGACAATGATAATTATTAGGCAATTATCATAAACTTGTTTGCCACAGTGCTTATTTTCTGCAATAATCCAAAAGCCATGTCAAAATCTCATTGGCTTTTTCTTGGTCGAAGCGGAACACTGCTAACTGCTGGGTTGGGCTACAAAAATATGTTATTCCTGCAGCACTCTGTTGGAGGAGCTTTGTTTTGTCTGATTAAACAACCCCCGATGATGTTAGGGCTACTAATTATAGTAGAAAGCTTTTGCAAATTGTTAGACTCAAGCCTAATTGAAAGATGCAGTTGGTTGCGTTGGTTGGAAACAGAAGATCAAACATTTTTGGAGCTTGATCTAAACTATCAGGATATCTCATCTTCTGCTTTTTGATTTTTACCATTCCTTTAAAATCTGCCTCTCTGTGTCTGAGTTACCCCAATTAAACGTAAGTGCAACCCTAAATCACTGGAAATGGCTTTAATATATTTTCTGTAGATTCAGCAAAATTTCTCATAGCAGCTCCACGTTTTTTGTCAGGATTAGAAAGATGACTGCTATGATGATGGAGTTGACTCCAGTCTTTGCAGTCCTGTCTGCAACATCCGACCCACACCCACGTGATACAAGTTATGACTTAGTGCTGTGTCTCTCCAGTTGTTATATCAGACAGGTGCCTAATTATTGATAATGTCACAGCACCCCCTTCAGCTGACTCACCAGAAATGAGTGACATCTGGTCCAAAAGTGTGCACGTCTCAAACCTTTACCAACAGTAGTGGACTGAAATGTATTTTGCTGTTTTTGTTTGAAGGTAGCTTGTTTTTTTGTTTCCACCCAGACCTTCAGAAATATTTCTAAAAATGAGGAAGCATGGCTGCAAGGCTCAAAGTTTCTGCCAAACTTTCTGCTGTGTTTCCTGTAGCGTCTGGGTGTGAGGGGAGCTCTTGAAAATGAGCGAACAGCAGAACATGGTGAGGAATGGAGCAGTGCAGGTGAGGAGAGGGGAGGTAAAAAGCTGACAACGTTAATATGGAACCAAAAGGAGAGTGCAACCTGGCAGTCACTCAAATCCTGCACCTGCACCTTTATAAAACAAGCTCTCCGGTGTGCCTCTCTGGCTCCATCTCTCTCTTTTTGTTTCCCTCATTTCTCCCTCCCTCTCTTTTCTTTCCATGTGCTGTGGCTCGGGGCGTTGTCATTTTCAGCATGTTTTCTATACACTGTGCACTCTGTGTGTGCGTGTTAATTGTGGCCATCCTTGGGGAAGGGGAGAACGATGAGGAGGACCTGTTTGAGAGCAGCCGTGCCAGGTTCTGTGGTACGACTCAGCGTGGAGCTGCAGACACCTGGTCTGCCTGAAGGGCAAGAGGAAGGTAGACTTGCTTTTTCTCCTCGTCCTCCTTCTGCCCTCCCTTCGCTTTCTCTTCGACCTCTCTTTCTTTCTCTCCCTCACTTTCACACACTCTTTCTCTGCCTCTGTTCTCCTCGAGCTTGGAGAAAACAGCTGCTGTACAGCCTGCGCACAGGCTTCCCACCTTACCAGCCCAGCCTATCCCATCAATCATGGCACACTACTCACCGCTGTTTGTATGCATCCAAGTGCACTAGACAGGGAGAAACTTAGAACTTTGTGGGTCAATGACTTTGAAACAATTTGTCCAGAAGGCCTGCGGCCACAGTAGCAGCTCATAATGTTTCATAAATTGCAACAATACATCAATGACCATCCTCAACAACTCTTGATCAAATTTACCCACCAGGGAGCTGGCAAAGGTTTACCCACTTTCCTGAACCCATGAGTCAGATCATTAATATAATTTAAAGGACAATTCCAGTCTTTTCAAGTTTTGGCCATTTTGTGTATCCATTATGATAAAAATGTATTCACTAAAGTAATTGTTCTAGGAACATAGCTACACCCCTACAATACAGTCTGATGATGATAGGAACACAAATGGTGATCAGACAGGTTAAAGGTGCACTGAATCAAATGCTGATCCTTTGGGTTGGGAGTTATAGGAATTTTTGACACCAGAAATAAACTACCTACCTTAGCTTGCATGATGTTTTTGCATTAATAGGGTTAGGGTTAGCGTTTGGTGGGTTGGGGGTGGGGGGTTGGGGGGGTCAAACCGTGCTGCTCTGATTTGCATTTCCATTACCACTTTTAGCGGTCTGTGCTATGCCAAGTCATGCCCAAGATGGGCCTTCTCTGGAGTGGGGCCAAAGTGCACCTGACCTGCCTCCAAGCATGCTGTGGTGCTGTCTAGCTGACTGCGGCCAATCTGTGATGACCCTCCCTTTCTCCCCCCTCAGACAAGCGTATGTTACGTGACTCAACTCATGTTTGGCAGCTCGTTTCTCCAGAGAGCACAGTGAAAGGCGTTTCAGCTCTGAATACTTTTGTAGTCTGTAGCTGAACCTCTGGCTGGTTTGAAGTTTAGTTTTTCTCCTGTGTCACTGTTTGTCCTTTCAGGTATGTGCTTTATTTTACTGTTTCAAGTTTGCTTTCAGCTGAATAGGAGTCATGTTAAGTTACTTCTGTTGACCACTCTGATTTCCTGATTTTGCTGTTTCATAATAAAAGCTTTTAGATAAAATAACGCCATTCGCCAGTTCACAGTCACTAAACTTGAGGTAAGCTCATCTTCAGTTAAGACACACCTACAAGCAGGTAGCGCTGTTGTAATGGAAATGCAAACGTTTGCTGTACTGTACTGCAGCCTTCTCATCTCACTCTCAGCAATAAAGTGGATAGCCACATTTCCCAAAATGCCCAACTATTCTTTAGACAAGGTGAGTACAAAGTTAGCATAACTAAAAGTAAGGATGGCAATACCTCAAAAAATAAAAGGCCATGTTGTAACTTACATTTAGCTTTCAGCAGAAATCAGTAAATGCAGATGATTATTGATGGTGTCAGTCTTCCCATATTAGGTTTTGTCTCAGCAGAAAGTTTATCCATTTCTTTTTTTTTTTTTTTAAGAGATTAAACATTTTGACATAGTATTTCAATACAGTCATATTCATAGAGATTTTTGTTGAAATTATGTTTGTAAAATGATCACATTTAACACTGGACTGATAACCCTCATACTGGATTGGGATCCGTGTCTGTCACCACAGTGTGGCTTCGATTTATAGTCTGCAGTGCTTTGTCGCTTTGTCCCTGCTCCTTGGCCTTTCTGCTCAACTTTGACATTCACCATCAGCTTTGTGGCCATATGTGCACATGGTGGTTGAGTGATGAAAAAGTTGCTCGTTTTCATATTCAAGTCTGACATATTGAGGAATGGAAAGATGCTCGTGGAGTGCTTGTGGGCAAAGACAGTGACATACGGACACAGTTTCTCTCTCTCTCTCTCAGATACGCACACATACGCACACAACTCTTGGTCAGCAGCACAGATGAGTTCTGGGAAAACAAGCAGCTGCAGGAGGAGGAAAGGACCATAAGGCTGGACGGCTTGCCAAATTTCATCATCTATTATGGATTGCCTGAGATGCACACTCTACTGCAACCAGGGGCATGTCTCAGATTCACATGCAACTGCAAATCTGTGCGCACACACATACTGTATGCATGCACACATGCACACCTCTGCAATCAAACCCACTGCATTTCAAACCCCCAAACCATACAGAACCAGGACGTCGAAGGCCACACTGACGCTTCAGTATTACATTGACACACACACATGCATGATGTGTTACAGGATATATGTAAGTAAGTAAAGTTTATTTAGTAAAGCACCTTTCACACAGCAAGGTCACAAAGTTCTTCACAAAAATGAAAAGGTTAAAAAATAAAACCAGAGCTGGAGTAAAAAAGAAACTAACAATAAACATTAGCTGGAAACAGACCTTAAAAATACATAAAAATACAAACATTAGACAACACAAAGCAAGACAAAGGCCAGAAAAGAGTCTTCAGCTGCTTTTTAAAGGCGTCAGCAGAGACCAAAGAACGTCACCTCAATCATGATAATCTCTCTAGTAAAGTTTTATCCTTAGTACCTTAGTAAACTGTGGTTTAAGAGCAAAACACAAAACAAATCATGAAAAAAACACACATGTTAATGTTACTGCCAGATGTTGAGGAACCAGGAATAGTGATAAGTGGGTTACTCACTCATAACAGAAAGTTTAAAATACAGTAAAGTTATGACAGTAAGCCAAATGAGAGGATATATGAAACATATGGTAGGTGGGAACTTGAGATACATGTCAATATCAGACTGTACTTAAAATGTCCTCTGCAGATGTTGCTTGTGGGCAAAAGCTGTAGGTTTATATGATGGCCTGTTTTACTATTTATGCAATCGCATGATCAGATGATTTTTTTAATGCCTCCACGCTGGCGACAACATGTTTTAGGGTCATCCCATTTTACAATATTTCAAAAATGCGTTGTGGGAATTTCTTGAAACCTGACATAGATGACCACCCAGACTCAGTGATGAACTGGTGAGGTCAAAGGTCATTGTGATCACACAAAACACATAACTAAAGAATTCATACACCAATTATGACAATTTCACACGTCACATGTAATTAATTCAGAAAATAAATGTAACTGTAATGCATTATACCTGCTGAGAAAAAATATGTAAATAAATTAGTTGCTGTTCAAAACAGTGGTGATTACAAAAGGTTTACATCCAAATATTATTTTGGGGTTGCCAGGTAAAGATCTGCATTCTGTTTAATCTAACTCTTCTAGTTAGGTATAAACTGCTGAGCTACTGTTTTAGTGTTAATGCTTCTGTTACTCTGCTGCGCTCATTGCTGATCTCAAATTTATTTACCCATGTGCTGCAGGTCATCTGTTCTGCTGCTTATTGTTGCTACGTGACATAAGAGGAGTTTGTTTGTTTACTCCCAGCCATGAACTTTGGTGCTTTAATATGCTTACATTAATAATTATCTGCTGTAAATATATTAAGCTCCTGCTGAATATCATGTGGATTGCTTTATTTGCTTTTATCCATTTCCATTCACTAGATTGAACATTGTCTTAAGTGGTTGGAAGTGCTTTGTTGGGCAATGAAGGCACAACGGCCGGCGCTCAGCCCTCACTTAGAGGGTGTTCACAAGATAACATATTAACTTCAAAGGCAGAGGTGCGTAGCAAGGGAAGACCACATGGCAGCTGTAGCCTAGTCCACATATAGTAGATGTATGTAGCAGCTGTTGTCAGGCTCAGTATCTGTTGTGGTTTTGTGCTGTGCTTTGCTTGGTGGATGCTTGTGTTGAGTGATGTCAGGGCTTAAATGCCAAATATCACGCTTTACATGAGCTGACTAACTGAAGCCTGCGAGCTAGTTCAAGCCGACATTTCAAATGTATATACAGCATATATCCAAGATATAACCAATGCACCCTTTGTGATATTGAAGCTGCCTGTGCTCTTCTCACTCTTTTGCTTAGCTGTATGCTGCTGCTGTGCTCATTTGCACTTGCCTTTGCAGCGGCTGCTGCAGCTGGTTTTGTGCTGTGCTGAGCTTATTATAGCTACCTACTGTATATAGCATTTTGTAAGCCCCACTTGTCCCACCTCATGATCCACCTGTAGGCTTTGAAGGCCTACAGGCACCAGAATTCATCAGAAGTGCTTGTCGATGGTAAAAGCTCTGTCCACACCGTTCTGATGTTGGAACTGAGGGAACAAATTGTGTAACTTTGAGGAGCCAACAGTCTGACACTGACACACACACATTTATGCAGTGACTGGCAAAGTGAGAGGTGATGAAGTAAGCAGGGTTTCGGTATTTAGAATTCTAGCTGATAAATATTATTATTATATTATCAGTGTTTGTTATTAAGTGACCCCCTGACCTCCGGTCAATTTGCAAAAGTGGCCCTCAGTCAAAGCAAGTTGAGTATCTCTAGACTACTTCTTCTCCATCATAAACCAACTGTGAGTCTCAGTTCTCATAGGAGATTTTATTTCAAAGAGTGAGTACACCACAAACATGTGCAGATGAGCTGCATTGAATGAGTTCTAAACAAAAAATAAACCAATTTCTTCCAGTGAAGACCCTGTAGATGCAAAAGTGATTCATGTTTGGTGTCAAGACTCTGGCCTTGTCACTGCCCAAACTCGGAGCTGGGTGGGAATATGAATCACTTTTGCTTCTAGAAATTCTTGTGTAAGAAATTGTCACTTTTTGGTTTCATACTAATTCAGTCCAGCTTGTATGCACATGTTTGTGGTGTACTCAATCTTTGGTCTCATGGAGATTTCTATAGAATACAAATGAAAGCAGAATGTTATTTCCCAGAAAAAGAAGTTCATGTTGTGTTCCTAAGAAAAAAATCAGTTTTATTTTACTCCGTATTGGACATTCCAGTAAGTGAAAGATTGAGGCAAGCACCTCGAACATACAGTGGATGTCTTGTGGGCCTCAACAACACAATCACCAGTCCAGTGGTTACATTTTATAGAGCAGTCTTGGCATTCTTGGTCCCATCTTCAGGAGGGGAAATGGGATAACTTGTTGTTGTGCATGTTTGTGTATCTTTTCAGAGGGAGCACTTTGGCAGGCACCATTACCGCCCAGCAGTAAATTGCCTTGTAAATTACAGTGCCGGGGTAATAAAGCCAGATTTGTATATCACCGGGAGTGGAGACTGTGTCTGTCTTGTAAATTTAATTAAACAGCAGGTGCAAAATCAGGTCATATGGCTTTGATGTGCCCCATGTGAGAATGACAACCAGACAAAGATTCTAATACGGGCAGCATTTACATATTTTTGCATGCGGCGGGCGGCTTGTACGGAGGTAGGGGGAGCCTCGCCTATCACCTTGTAGTGTATTAAATTTCCCCCAAATTAAATAGGATTCAAATTAGCTGTCACCTTCAATTTTAATAGATCTACAGTGAAATAAATGGTTAAGCTCCTCAAAAAACAGCCTCTTGCTTGTTGAGAGTGTGCATAAACTCAGCCATTACCCAACACCTAGTGCCGACTGAAACACTCTCAGACTAATTGGCTTTTATTGCCTGTCTACTGTACATTACACAACATCAGAGCTCACCCATTAGAATGCAATTAAAATACTTCTCAAGAACTTCAGCTAAACAAGATGTGACATCGAGCTAAAGTGGTGCCTGCAGTAGAGTATGTTAGAAAAACTTATTTTCTTGCCAACCAGAATTGTGTTTTAATATAGATCTCCGTCTGGCTGATGTGCACTGAAGCCAAAAATCATCCTCTTATGGCTGTACTTGACCTGTGACACTGTCAACGTGCTGTCTGGGCTCCAGAAGGCCCTTCCCCTCTACGTCGACTTGAGCTCACTGCCAAAGAGCCTACGAACGTGTCAGCGGCATCAGTTGACCTGACGGCAACACCTTCGCTTGTTTCTTTTTTTGTGTGTGTTGGGAGGAAGTGGTTGATAATTACCACCTAGGATGTAGCCATCTGTGCCGCCCTTTCACGGCCTGTTAAGCTCGCTTTTCAGAAAGTTTACTGTTGACAGAGGGCATGCGAGAGGAGTGAACGCCAGAGCGCGTTGAAAAGACTGCACACTCAAGCAATATTAAAAGCAGTGCTAAGGAGCTGATTTACAGGCAGAAGGTGGAGGAGAAGGAGGAGGCAAAGGGGAGAGGGGTGGGGGCCAAGGAGGAGTAGGTGCAAAAATATGGAGGGGGGCTTGGAGGAATTGTTGAGGTTCAGTACACTCATTAATAGACTTACAGGGATTGTTTGGATTATTTGAAGTGTGTTTTTATTAGCTACTTATCCATAGTCGGTGTATTAGCTGCAGTAGATAACAGGTGACATGAAGCAGAGAGGAGGTCAGCAACAAAAGTGTATTTTAGGCACTTAAAAAAGGACCACATAAAGTTAGTGTAGGTGTATGCTATATTTTGAGTATTTCCCCACTTTATGTTGCCATCAGACAGCCGGGACGGAAATTCACTGTCATATAAGACTAGCTCTTTCTCAATACTATCCAAACTCCATAGAAGAAATCCGTATTTTTACCTTGCAGAAAATGGGAGTTGCTTAACAACTACTGCCTCAGTCTATTAGTTTGTTTGTGTTATTGTGGCTTTGGTCTTTTAGAAGATAGTTAAGATTCACTGGAGTCACACAATAACACAAACCAGAAGAGTGCACTCAGCAGAGTGCAGATCTCTGCAAGTCAACCTAAAAAGAGTATTTGGATACAACCCCTTTGTAATCACCTTTTTTGGTCAGTAATGACTGTAATTTAATTACATATTTTTTCAGTAACTGTAACAGATTACAGTCACATCTGTTTTGTAATTTTATTACATGTAAGCAGTTACATGAAAGTAGTTACTCTCCAGCACTGCTAGTATGTTATCAGACATTTTTGTCATAATTAGTATGAATTGTTGAAGTCAAAAGTGTTTTTTTGAGGTTACAGTGACCTTTGACCGCCAAAATCTTATCAGTTCATCCTTGGGTCCAACTGGTCATTTGTGCCAAGTTTGAAGACATCCCCTTAAGCCAGTCTTGAAAAACAATCTTCACAAGATTTGGATGGTCCAAAAACACAATGTGTCTGGCCACAGCTGCCGCCGGCGTGGAACCATGAAAAGGTTATTCAAGGTTCTTCAAAAATTGTGACTCACAGTTGTCCTTCAGCATACAATCATGAATGAACACCGGAAGAATTAGGCTAATAGGTCCAGTAGTATGCAAGATTAACAGCAGACAAGCTTCAGGTTCGGTGATCATGTACACACACGCGAGTGATCGCATGATCCCCTTCAGGCTTAAAGCGAGTTCTGGGAGCTAAAATTACTGTTTTGCTTATGGAGTTTGGCTGGTGTGAGATTGATATTTGGCTTATATAACAGCAGTTTCCCATCAGAAAATGCTGTCTGACTGCAAAATAAAGTGGTGAAAATATTCTAATTATAGCGTACACTTAAAATTAGACTATTTTTTTTTACATGGACTATTTTTTAAGTTGCTAAAAAACCTTTTGTTGCAGACCCTGTCCGCTGCAATTCATTGTGATCTTCTGTGCTGTGACTCCTCTCTGCTTCTTCAAACGGGGTGTGCCGACTGCCAGCTACTGTAGCTAATACACTGCCTATGGATAAGTACAACCCCTCTGCAAATAACTTGAATTATCCCTTTAAATCAAGGGGAGTGAACCTGAAAACTTGCATATAAACACAACTAAAACACTGAAACTAGACTGAAGTGATTCTCATATTTGAGTCAGTTTCACAGAGGCCTCGCCCAAGTTCACAATCCCTATCTTGTTTTTGTTCCAGCATGCACACTTGTTCCAGCTCTGTAACTTTTCATCAAACCCGTCCATCACTCAGAGCTGCCTATTGTCATCAGCCATGAGGGACACCTGTGTTTCTGCCATAAGGCAGCAGTTATCATCAAGCTGTCGGATATCTGTCACTATGGCAGGATCTATGTGGAAACCTTCGCTGTCAAAAGCTGTCAAATTTCACTGAGTCTTTAATGAGAAAAAGCCAAGTTGAAACCACAGGCGCAGACGTGTGTGTGAGTGTGAGTGTGTGTGTGTGAGTGAGAGATAGAGCAGGCTGAGGGAACAGGTGCATGGCTGGAAGCTGTGGTGGTGGTAGGTGCAGCAGGGGCTCAGTACAGTACGTCATCTCTTCTCTGTTAGCTGACGGTTCCAGTCCCACTAATCAAACACACATCAACTGCCAGTGACTAAAAGACACGACTGACATTACATAAAGAGCAGTGGGCTGGAAATTGATCCAGCTCCATTTCACAAACTTCATGTTAAATCCACAGACGAAAATATTTTTTTTTCTACTGTCGCCTCAGGTATTTAAAAAAAATCAATTTGTAAAAAGTTTGAAAACTGAAACAAATGTAAATAGAAGTTGAGACCATTTCTTTGCGTGATTTCCCCACAGTTCTCTTTACACCTGGCAATATCATAATCGACTCAAGTCTGTTTGTATTTGCCTACTGTATGCTATGCCTACTCTATTGCAAGCCAAATCCCTGAGGTCCTCACTGTTCTCAGGTATGTCACCATGACAGAAAACAGAGTTTGTTACTTTCCCTGCGGCCCTCAACAACCATTATCCTCAGCGGGCAGGCCTGCCGTCCCAACAGGCCTGTCAGAGGCCAGGTGAGGAGGCTCAGGTGATTGACCCCAGGCTAACTTCTCCCAGATAAAATCGAGAGGAAGAAGGGAGAGTGGGGAATGAGACAGGAGGCAAGTGGAGCTGGAAAGCAAGCTTAGCAGAAGAAGTGGGATGAGGTAGATGGATTTTATTAAGGTGTGAGAAGAGAGTAAGTCAACCAAAACAGAGGGAAGGTAAATGGAGAGGAGGTATGTGATGACACATGAAGAGGGCGAGAAGGAGGATATGCAGTTCAGCCACTCATTGACAATAACAGGTTCATGGAGCCCCATGTGTAAATCAACCTTATTTAACATTACGACATTCTGCAGTAGGCCTGCAAAAGTTTAAAGAGTAGAAATTGTAATTAATTGTAATTATTGTTAAAGCAATAGTTTGACATTTTCAGAAATTTGTTTTATTGTTGCTTTCTTGTAGTAATAGACCAGTGAATTGGGCTGATTATTTGGCATTTTGAAGTGATCGGCACGAGCTAATGACTGTCCTCACAAAGCTGATAAGTCTGTCTGCAGACATATCTCCTGGCAGTGTGACTGCTGTGGAATTATGTTAGCGCTCTTGATGCAAGTTTCGGGAAAGTAGTGAAAAAGTTAGTTTTGAGCCGCTCTCATGCATCCTGCTGAACGTTTGCTTTAAATTTCCTCAGGCACTGTTGTCTTTTCTGAATACTAGTCACTATCTGAAATCTACAACATAACCCACTATATTTTTCATTAATGAATAAAAGTTCCATCTAAAACAATATCTTACTGGCTAAGATAACGATGAATATGAGACTGTAATGTACAAGAAATAATGGAATTATACACCACCGTTCTTTATTTTGAAGCTGGCATTATATATCGGCCATTGGCTGCCCTGCTGTCTGATTGGTCACTGAACAACTCGTATCAGTGTACCACTTCTTTCTTGCTTAGAGTTTGATAAAACTTTGATACCACTCTTATATCTGGTTATCTTAACATAAAGACTGGGAATGGAGAAATAGCTAGCCCAGCTCCCCTAGAGTGGGTGTCACACTAGTATTTGTAATTGTTTTTATTTAATCCATCAAGCCAGCAGAGTAGATTTGTTGTGTATATTTTATATATGTACATGTGTAGACTACAAGCACCTCCAAATCTATATGTAAGTGTATTTCTCAAAACACACTATATCTCCTCATTTGTTTGATCCGTACTAAATTGTAAGTCTAAAAACAAGAAGTGGTGGTTTTATGAGAGATTACATACTGGACTATTTTTGTTGGAGCAGTCTCCATTGGTTGCTTGTCAGTCTCACTAGTCTTCACATACAGAGCGTTTCATCTACAAGTTCAGTTTGTTTGGGAATATGCGAGCATAGCAACTGCACTCGGATATGGGGCAAAACAAGCAGGCAAAGATCACCTACAGAGGGTGGTGTCAGCTCACCTTCACTCGAACTCTGGAGTGATTTGTTTGCACTCAGGACCCAATCAATCCTAGCATCTGAAACAACTGGCTTTGGCTAGATGCTTCCTTAAACTGGATGTTTTGTTCCTTTAATGGACACTGGTATATTAACCACATAAATACTCATTGCTTGGTGCGAAAAAAATAAGAAAGAAGAGGAAGTGTGTTTTGAGGCAAACCTTTGTGGTAATATTAAAGACCAATAAGAGAACAGCTTGCTTGTGCATGGCATTGTTTACATCTTTTAGATCACTCTTGAATGTTGCTGTAGGAACAGAAGTAAATTCAGCAACCTTTCAAGCTGCCGTTTGGTTGTTTCATCGATTCTGAACCATAACCCTGCTGTAGCATCACAGACGTGTGTGTTATCAATCTTCTCGTCTTAACTCTCAGCAAGAAAAAAAAGTGTGTTTTTCAGAATGTCGAACTAGTCCTTTAATTAGATGAGCTGTTGCTCCGCTATCTTGATAAATTCCACAGATGAACTTTTCAAGTCACAATCTGAGCGATTGATTGTTAGAACAACATCAACAACAAACACTGTGCCTTCTTTGTTGTTGATTTGACAGACCGGAGCCTCATCTCGCTGAACCACAGGAAGCTAATGAGTGCTAATAGGTGTCATAGGCTTAAGGGACAAAGAGCAGCACAACTACATGCTGGGATAAAATAGATCAGAGGCGGGACCCTGTCATCTTATGTCAGTCACTGGCTGATGTACAATGGCCCCTGGTCACAATTAAGAGTCCTGTGTACTGCGAATGCAAGTATGAGCGAATGCACATGCCTATTATTAACCCTTAACCCCCGTCGAGAGCTGGCAGGGAGCTCTTTAGCTTCTGATGTCAACGTGTGTTTACCCGGATCTTTCCTCCGCAGGGGCGAACACTGCCCGTCAGCGTGACATGTCAGGACCGAGGAAAGACCCTCAGAATGGGCATCAATGCTCAGTGGAACAGAAAACAGCATATGGTTGTATATACTGGGATGAATATACTGGTCCAGACTTTTTTTTTCCGCCCTCAGTGACCAGGCTAATCTTACAGTCAGTTCATCATCATGGCCTCTACTGGAACAATGTTTTCACTGTGTGCAAAGTTCAACGTTAACTTGTCTTTAAATTAGAAAATAGGGACAACATCACAGTACAGGGACAGTTCTGCTACACAGATCAACTGCTAGCTTAACGCACACAGACCGACGGCTAACATCAGCTACACAGAGCAACTACTAACATTAGCTACAGTAACCAGCAGCTAATGTTAGCTACACAGACCAACTGCTATTGTCAGTTACAGACACCAACGTCTAACGTAAGCACCACAGAACCAAGCACTAATGTCAGCCACACAGACCAACCAATCCAACGTTAATGGAAAGTAATCTAGTTGCCTTACTTAAATACTCTAATACTTGGATCAGGTTGTTGATTTTTAAAGTAACCCTCCCAACTCTGTCCCTGTTCTGTTTGACTCTGACTGCATTTTAGTCTTTGTACGCTGAGATCATTTCACCTCCCAGAGTCTGATGCATCAAAAGTCAGTGTATGTATCATCATTATTGACAAACAGGCTGCGCTGTTTTTTTTTACAGCACTCTAGTTCCCTCTTCTGGCAAACAGATTCACCATTAAACATCAGCTAAATCATAATATAACTTAGAACACAACTACTTAATGACCTTCTGCTGTACCATAGTGCTCATGGGAATTCAGAATTCCTGTGGGTACTAAGACGTCTTTCACAACTGAATTCTGGTCATGGAAGGATCGTCACAGACCAAACTAACAAGCTATGTTAAATAAGATGAAGCAGAGGCATTTATCCAGTGACATTATAATGAGACAAAAGCATTTTCTGTCAGAGCCTTGAACAGGGAAGAATATTACCCCTACCATAGAAAGATATACACTCATAATGAAATAAAAATGGCATATTAAACTCTGTTTAAAGGACCAGTGTGTAGGATTTAGTGGCTTCTAGCAGTGAGCTTTCAGGCCCTTTTCACTTTTTTCACTTTTTTCTTTTCAAGTGATTATACACTAATTGAAACATATGTATGATTGTACACAATTTCTTTAGAGTACTGAAAAGCTTTAAGAGGTAAGGGTTTGCTTGTCTGTGTCAGCTGTCTCTGAATTAGCTTTTTTCAGGTCTCTACAAACTAAATTAGAAATATATTATATAATAAATTGTGCTACACAAGGTTAAGCTTTTTGTTCAGAAGTTTTATTCTTCTGGCCTCAAAAAACTGTCTAAAAACCTGTCTTGTTGACCTGCTCACTGTGAGAAACATGCAACCTGTGATGAGGGGCTGCAAGAAGATGGTTGCTTCATATTAAAGGATTTTTTGAGGCGGGGTTGTGTGAGGAACTAGATAGCGGTCGGCCTGTCCCCACTTTAGAGAAGCAGAACAGCAAAATATATGTGTATATACCAAAAAAAGTAATTTTATCTTGCACACCACGGAAGTTGCTGGTCTCCTGCAGCCTTGATCTCTTAGTATATTTGTGTTATTGTGTGACTTCTGTGTTTTAAAGGGTTAGATTGGATTCATGTGACTTTGCTGAATTTTTCCAAAGGAGTTTTGTTGCTATGGACAGAACAATAGTGAAGGTAAAGTGGTGAGAAAATTCTAGATATAGAATACTCTTAAACTTATATTGATCCTTTTTTTAGTTGGGCCTTTTTTTTTTTTAAGTGGATAAAATAATTGTAATTTTGCTGCTGATGCCATTGCTTAGCTTTTCACACCGGTACTCCTTGGGAACCACTGGACAAGACTATATCCAGAGCCAGTTTTCCTCTGAATATTCAACTGTTTTAACACAACACAAACAGACATCCCATGCACGGCACTGCCAGGAGACATCAGTTTTAATGTGCACTCTGACTGTAATATGATTTTCTATACTCTCCTGCATTGTTGACTGAAAGGTGAAGAGTTTGTTGGTTGTTTCGTAGGTGCGGAGCAGCACAGGAGAGGAAGCTGATGGGGAGCAGGAGGAGGACTTGGCAGCGAGGTGCTGGAAGGTAAAGCCAGAGCGGAGCAGCCTGATCGGCCTGCAGCCAGCGCACGTGTGATAGCAGAACCTTGTGTTCTATACAGAGCAGGTGCAAAGGCCTTGTCTCTTCTCTTTTCATCCATCCCCCTCTCAGCGCTGGAGCTTGGCTCTCTGTTTCCTGTTTCTCTGAGGTTCGTCTCTTTGTCCTCCAGGTGATACACTCCTCCCTGTCTCTCTGTCCATCTCTCCATTTCCTCCCCCCCTGCCTCTTCTGTATCATACTTCATTTGCTCCAGATAACACATCAGCTTCAACGCCCGTCCACAAACTCTGTCACCATGATGCCCACAGATGGCAACTTCCTGTGGTCCTGCCCAGTGATTGGTGGAGAGACTTCCAAACAGAGAACAGCTGGTGAGGGATGATATATCACCGAGCGTTTGCACTTTCATTTTCAGGGTTGTCTTGTTAATGCTCCCAATCCAGCATCTGGCAGGAAATAGACACAAAGGCAGAGAGAGAGGCAGAGAACAACCTGTTCTTTGGCAGACCTTAACAAAAGGCCGACACATGTCTGATGAACAGACAGAGCTGCAGCAGAACAGACAGAGCTGCTGTGAATGTGAAGGAAAGACGCTTGACGCAAGCAGAACAAAGGCTACAGAGAGGATGTGAACATTTTCTACAATAGGTCATTAAGAGAATGAAATGATAAATACGCCTCCCGAGGATCAAAAAAAACAGCATTGAATAAAAGTTTCTGTATGACTCAAGCTATTAATCTGCCCATGTAGGAGGGTGAGAACAGTTTAAAAATGATTAAAAAACAACAAACTCCTGTGATTGTGACATTAACAGCTTTTCATTTTTAATGTTATGATGGTACATTGTTTGCTTGTCTGTTTTTTGTAGGTTATCTCTAAGAAATAGTCAAATATAACATGTTCAAAGGAAAATAATTTTTGTTATCTTCGTAGCACACACAATAGACAACTCTAGGGCTGCAATTAATTCCTTCATCGATCAATTTGTCAATCCTTTTCTTGATTTTTATTTACTTATTTGGTCCATAAAATGTTAGAAAATTGTGAAAATTGCTGATCAGTGTTTCCCAGAGATTAAGGTGACGTCCTCAAATGTCTCAATTCGTCCCCAACCCAAAGATATTTAGTTTACTGTCATGGAGGAGTAAAGAAAATTTGAACAGAATTTGGACATTTTTTCTTTAAAAAATGACTCAAAAAGGATTAATCAATTACAACTATAGTACTATATACAACTGTAGTTTTGTGGACATTATTGGAAAAAGATGTCTAATTATTATTCTTCATATTTAATCTTTTGCAGACTGATTTAGAATTTACAACCTCTTCTTTGTGTTCATCTTGCACTACAGGTCTCCCTGTTAATGCAAAGGAGAAGTAGACACTTTCAACACCAGAGGGAGCCATTTCCCCACCAAATGAACCGTCATGACTTCTTCATGGTAAGTTTGAGATGTAAAATTGTAATACAACCCCTATTCCAAAAAAGTTGGGACCCTGTGTAAAACGAAAAGTAAAACACAAATGTAATAAATGCTAATCCTTTAAGTGAATTATTAATGTTATAATATATCATATTTTTTTCAAGTGCACAGATTGTTAAACCAAACGCCATTCTAAAAGCTGGTGTTTTATGGTAGGGTCATATTTTTTTCACAGTAAAAACTTGAGTTAGAACATCACTTGTACTCTTTTCTGACACACTTTGATCTACAGGCAAAATTGACATAGATGTCATTTACTCAGTGACATCATTAACTAATCTCTGATGTGTTTGACACAGACGCACACACTGAATGGCCGCTTTCACAGTTCTTTGTTTTCATCCAAAGGGAGGTGTGGTCGTTTTCAAGACAGGGACGTGATGTGAGATATGGGTTTGAGGACACTTTGCAAACAATTGCGTTCTGTTTTTATTAATATTTTACACAGCGTCCCGCCTTTTTTGGAATCGGTTATATTTCAATAAACTGGTGTGAATGAATGACGAGAGCAGAATCACAAAAAACAACAACCTTTAATACCTGGTGTCACAGTGTTAGTGGAACTGTAGATATACTGAGATGCCGAGTCTAAGTTGTACAGAACTGATCCAAATATGCCATTTTACGATGTTGATATCTTTGTGTCACCCAGGTCAATTAACGTTCAATTACTGCCTAAACTAGAGACACTGTTTACCATCTCTAAATACAGACGTCTTGTGCACAGACAGCATTTCCTTTTGTCAATAATAATCCACTTACTGAGGTGACTGACTGAAATTTAATCGACCAATCAGGCCTGAAGAATTCCGCTCTTAAAACAGATGTGAATACAACAGACTATGATGTAACACAGGTGTATGTATATAAAAAAAAAATCAACAAAAAAAAAAGTAACAGACACATGAAGCCAACCTGCTGAATGGAGGAAGGCTGAACAACATTGTATATCATATGGCTGAACATCAAAACATTTTTTTCTTAAAAAAGAAAGGAGAAATAAAAACAAACTCAACAAAATAAAAACCAGACAGCTGGGTGATAGAGTGACAACGCTACCATTCCAAAGATCTTTAGAGGCTACAATATTGTAATATTTAACATGTAGAAGTCAGAGAAAAATCATGCAGCTTCATCTCTTGACACAACAGGTTATAAAATATAAATCGCTGCTCATAACCAAACTTGATCTTAGGATAGTTGCAAAGTAGATCCTTAGAGCCTTGCTTTGTAAAATAAACTTTACTTCCCGTTCAAGGGCCGAAGCTCAGAAGCGAGCCCTGAACTCACCCTGAACTGTCCTCCACCAACATCTGTGCTGATGTTTCATCTGCTGAAGTGGTTAATATAGGCAGAAAACATTAATGCAATGTGACACTGCAGTGATTGTAATGTTTGCTGTTTGGCCCTTTTATGTTTGTTGCATAATACAGTATCTACCTGTTCAGTGGTGCCAGCAAACATGAGTAAAGAAAAAGAAAGAAAAAATGAAAGTGGCCAGGATTTTGTTCAGCTTTAGTTAGTCTGTGCCAGCTCAAGACTTATTTTTATGTTTAAATGAATATTTTGCGCAATTAATTTCAATCCTGGTGATATCAGAGCCCTGATACATAAAAGAAATCGTTCTGGTCATTTGAAGTGGCGTTGTGTGAGGTACTCATCAGTAGTCAGTGTGTTACCTACGGTTCAAACTGTTTGGCATGCCCCCAGTTTGGAGAAGCAGCAGGAGTACCAGTGTTGGAAGCTAAGCAATGTACTGCTGTGGACAGGGTCAGCAGCAAAACGTTATTTAAACACTTAAAAAGAAAAAAATCAATACCAGTTTAACTTTACACTATATTTAGGATATTTTCACTGCTTTATCTTGCTGTCACACAGCCTTTTCCAACAGGAAACCGGCATTATAGAAGCCAGACATTGCTCTCCACAAATCCACCAAACTCCTCTTGGAAAAAAAAACAAACAGTAATTTTACCTCACAGATCAGAGGAGTTGCTGGCCTACCGCTGTCTCAATCGCAAAATTTTTTTGTGTTATTTTGTGACTTCGCAGAATCCAAATTAATCTTTTAAAACGACGAAGTCATGCAATAACACCAACAGACTAACAGATTGAGGCAGTGGGAGACCAGCGACTCCTGTGGAAAATGCAGCCTGATGACAAAGTAAAGTAGTTAAAATGTTAAAATATATCATACACTTACACAGAATTTTTTTATGGTGGGTCTTTTTGTAACTGGCTGAAATATGTTTTGTTGCTGTCTGTCCACAGCAGTATATTACTTAGCTTCCATGCTGGTGCGCATCTTTGCTTCTTCAAACTGGCGACGTGTCAAGTGGCATCTACTGTAGATAATACACTGACTATCAATAAGGACCTCTTCTAACCCCACTACAAATAAAGCAGACAACCCCTTTAAATTGTGAAACCCCTTAAAAAATACATTTGCAATCTCTCGTACGTATTGACTTTTCTACTGAGTTGACACTGATCAGCTGTTAAACTCCTCCATTGAACACAGCAGGCACCGAACCACACACACATCACAGGTCATATCAAGAAGTTAAAACAATGAAACCCATATACAGTGCAGCGTTTTACAGAAAGAAGCATTAAAGTATTTTTTTTTTCCACCCTGTAAAAACTGTTAATACATTACAAATACATGGTCAAAATTCACATACAGTAGACAGCTCTGTTTCCTTATCCCGTCCAGGAAATCTGCTTGGCACGATTGTCATAAAAACAACAAAAGCTTGTGGAATTTGACTATTTTTTGGGGAAAAGCACCGAACTTCAAAAGGTAGAAATCGGACTGGCTTTGATATCAAATTATCATGCTCATACAGGAGATGAGGTCAGTGAAAGCAACACAGGCTACAGGTACGGTACTCTAAAATTTAAGGCTACTAATGATCAGGATTCTCAGACTAAATATTGGCGCTAAATTTATGAAGACGGGTTGCAGATGATTGGCTACTGTTTAGCTTTGATGAGCTACTGTTGTTAACTATTTATCACCTTTTTTGGTAACTGTAGCCACACTTGCCATGAAAAATGCTACATGAATACTGCTAACTTATACCAGAGTGGAGGCGAAAGTAAGCAGCAGTAAATGGCTTATTCAGAACATTAGAATGGCTATGAATGGTAACAGAAAAATTATTTGACAGATTTAACACAGGTAGGGCTGGGTATCAAACTTTGATACCTTCATGGCACCGACTGAAATGCTTCAGTACTACTGAGTATCGAAAAATACCTTGTTATTAGATACCAAATGATGATATCTTCGGAGTAAATTGCTAAGTAGTGGTTTATTTTTCATGTTGTAAAACTGCTTTGAGTGGAAAAAAAAGTTCTGAAACATAAAACTAAAGAGTTGAAACCGACAACTTAAGTTAAGAAAATAGGCTTCTATTCATTATTGAAACTACTCTGAGTGTGTGTAAATGAAACTTAAGATTTGTGTCATAAAGTGTGATGTAAATTTAATTTAGCTTAAATGGATTTAATGAAATAGCTGTTGAAAAATGTTAAAAAACGAAAAAACA
Organism: Lutjanus erythropterus; assembly: GCF_056507025.1. NCBI lineage: Eukaryota > Metazoa > Chordata > Actinopteri > Lutjaniformes > Lutjanidae > Lutjanus > Lutjanus erythropterus. The sequence continues at coordinate 13,893,528 of NC_139334.1, forward strand.
AAAGGTATTGTAATCAAGGTATCGCTATCAGGATAAAAAATGGATCAATACCCAGCCCTAAACACAGGTAGCATTCAATTAATGACCGTTTTCATTACTGATTGCTCTAATGCTTATTTTCACAATTAGTTGATTACTTGTTTCTTCTATAACAAAACGGTGTAAAAAGTGTGCAGCACAATTTCACAGACTCCAAAGTGACGTCTTCAATTTGCGTCTTTTGTCCAAAACCCAAAGACTCTTCATTTAGTAACATAAATGCCAAAGAAAAGCAGCAAATCCTCACATTTAAGAAGCTGGAATCAGAAAACATTTCTGCTTGATAAATGACTGAAACAGTTAATCAATTATCAAAATAGTTGGCAACTAAATTTCTTTTTGATCGGCTTATCATTGCAGCTCTAAACACAGGTACGCATACTGAAATAATTTGTTCCTAACTTAACGGTTTCACCTTTTTTCCCTTTAACCACCTTTCTTTGTGAAGCTGTTTGACTATAAGAAAAAATTTGAGATTTCCCCAAAATTAAGAGAAATGGCCAAATTCTGCCCTGGTTTTTTAATCGAACTTTAAGCTTTGTATCTAAAAGACAGCAACACAGATGATGAAAATGAAATGAATATTTTCTGAATACTTCCCTGATTAAATAAAAACCATGATATGCACACGTTCGGTGACAATCTACATGAACTTACCCCTGACCCACAATTGATTATGACCTATCAATAGCCTTTTTTAAGAACGGTCATGTACAAACTTGCATAGATAAAGTGATATAGTAGAGCAGCAGCTTCATAATTATGTGCCCAAAAAAATGGAACATTCTTTTCATATTTTACTCTGTAGGCTTTTCTGATGTCCCTGCAAAGAATAGCTGCTTGTTGTTGGAGGTCTAACTACCAACACAACAAAACACCGACACTCGGACCACTAACGTATGCAAGTTTGCAATTTGGGCCAGCGGGTATTTATTAAGTCTCAAAGAGAGGGAGAACTGATCTGATTTAAGCTTCAGATAGTTTGTGATGATGGTTGGGTGGATGTTGATCAGCTCTCCTGCTCCGAAAGGCTTAGGAAATACAGGCCCCAGGTCACACGAAACACCAGTTTAGGACAGTTTTCTTTTCTTTTTTTTTTTTTTACAGTATGGCTATTAACAGTGTGGCATATGGACGACATCATAGAATCATCTGGATATAAAGGGCTTCACTGACTGTCTGTAATGCTTTAAAATGCCGATAAACATGCTTTCCCTGGGATTATTTGGATTTGACTTTTTAACTCTTTTTAATGCACAGGGGGGAAATGCCTGATTTTGGCTATTCTCAATTTAAGGCTATTCATTTCTATTTGGCTACACCACGACCCGGGGACTGAGAATTACAGGAGTGACATCTCTCTCAGTGTAGTATTAAAATGGCTCCACAACATGTGGATACAAAGTCCTCTGATAGACTTTACATCAATGCTGAACTTAAAGGGGAGTACCACTCAGTTTTGGACACTTCTGGATTTAGGATCATAAAAATCTGTAACTTCTTCCTCTCTCTTTCTTAGAAAGATGACTCCATTGTCTGGAGGTGTGTAAAAGAGAAAGAACCGACCTTTCCTAAGCCCCACTCCTTTATACTCCGCGCTCCAGTGACCGCTGAGTTAGCTTAGTAGCCAGCAGAACCTTGATCAACTTTCTCCTTTCCTGTACTTAGTCTATACTATGTGCTAAGCTTGTCAAAAACAAAAGCTAAAGATGGATAAAAGACATCACTAGGGGGATCCGTAGAAGAAACAGTTGCACCTTAACTTACCTAATGTTAATAAAACAGTACCTAACATTTGGCAAACAAACAGAAATGGGATTTAAGTTACAAAAGGTTGAGACCCCTAGTTACTAGCTAACTAATGATTAATGTAGATTAGCTAGCTAGTGTTTTGCTAACATTAACTGTCAGATGTAACTAATGATCGATTTAGATGAGTTAGTTATTGTTCTGTAGCAGAACACTAGCTAACGATTGATGTAGCCTCTGCAAAAAATTAGCTAACTTAAAATGTGATGACATATGTTTTATTTTAAAGGGCTCCCACCAACATCTTTTAATTAATACTCAATTTTGTTTCCTTTTCAACAGAGATGATCTGAGCAGGTATCATATGTAAGTACAGGTAACTGTAAAGCAGACAGTTAAGCCAGGTTCCAAAAGGGGCAGGAGTTAGGAAGGTACATTTAATTATGAAAAACAACATTTGGCTATAAAATATAAGCAGAAAGTTCAACAAAACTAGTCAAAAAGTATTTTTTTTTTTTTAGATTTGAGTGGCAATCCCCTTTAACAAGTGTACCTTACATTGGAAAACACTCAAAAAGTACAACACGTAGACACTACTCTGAGCACAGTTCTATTAAAAGCAACAGGTTATAAAACATTGACATCATCAAGAGGACGTGCTGTACATTGAGTTGAGAGTGACAACAGCCTCCCGTCTCTACCTCAGTCGCGAACGTGACGTAGAAATCACGCTCTGTGTGCAAATCGAGTGAACACCAAACATGCGTGGTGTAACTCTAATGCTACGGACTGAATCTGTAGAGCTACATCGATTTGTGGTGGTGGGGAAAAAAGCTTTTGTTGCGTACGACAAACCGACAAAACAGAGCGATTAAGTAAAAGTTCTTTCTAAGGTGGCTCCTGCATGAAACTGTCCATACAAGAGAAAAGCGTTTCTTAACTTTGCCTTTGTTTGTAATGACCAACCACAACACCACATGACAGTAACCCACCACTGAGGACCACTCAACGTGGTCCAGACTTGCTCCACGTCCCCAAACCTCCAACGTCTCACACACATGGACACAAGCGGTCCATAGACAAGTCTGACCTCCCCTGACCTTTCACCCTGCACCTCTCCAGGCGAAGGTGTAAGGGTTGCTTTTCTACCATGCCTCTCTCATGCAGAGCGATGGATCCCAAAGCGGCCGGGGCTGCTGCAGGCTCAGCCCAAAAAATATGAAGCGCTCAAAGCTGGTGGTAGGAGGAAGAGAACGTAAAGGGGTGAAAAGGAAAAAAAAAAGATGGCCCATCCTTGAAGCGGCTCTGCGCTCCAGTTCTGATGGCATGTTTTAGGTTGGCAACGGGTCGTCGTCACCTTTGCTGCACTTGCACTTGCAGCAGAGGACGATGGGAGTGGCCAGAAGGAGGAAGGGAGAGGCAACCAGCAGGAGCAGGCCGAAGCCGGCGAAGATCCCCACGACCTGCAGGGAGACAGCAGCAATTCAGTTAAAACCCTCTCATGTGAGTACATACAATAGTAGGTACATGTAGGGACTGGGTGCCCTGATGTTACATTTAGAGCTGACAGGTTGACCTCAGAGTGGTTTTTGATTCTCACCTGAACTTAAAAGCTTATGTAGGATTTGTCACTAAATCTGTGTTTTATCACCTCAGAAATATTTTGAAATCGCAACAGTTTCTCTGTTTGAGGGACACAGAGGAACTGATGCACGTTTTTACACTGAGCAGACTGGACTACAGTAATTCTCTCCTATCTGGTTTACCCAAAATGTTATTAATTAGCTACAGCTGATTCCGAGCTCTGCAGCCCAAGTGCATATCAGGACCAGGGGGAAAAACAATGTACACCTGTTTTAATGTCCTTACATTGTCAGTTTCTGTTTTGATTTTTAAATCCTTTTACTTGTTTTTATAGTACCTCATAGTATTGCTTTAGGACATACAAATCTGTCAGTTGTCCAAAGTTCAGAAATAAAACCTTTGGGGAGGCAGTTTTTAACTTTAATGATCTGAGAACAGTCTGCCTGAGGATCTGAGGGCAGCTGAAAGTGCTGAAATCTTAAAATGCAAACTTAAACTCTGGCTTTTGGTTACTAAACAACTTTATTTTAGTCACTCATTTCGATGTAGTTACACTGTGTAATGGTTTGTGCAATCTATTTTTCTCTTCTCTTCTCTTCATTTCGTTCAACTTTATCACTTATTTAATTATGAGTATTGCTTTATCTATTTTCTTTTTTTTAAATTCATTTTTAAAAATCAATTTTATTAGTTTTTTTTTTTTTTTTTTTTTTTAAATCCGTTTTATCTAGTTCTTAGTCTAGGTTTCACCTAACTCAATTTTATTATCATCATTGCTTTTAAATCTATTACATTGTATGTCATTATTATAATTTTAATTACTTTATTTGTTTTTTTGCTCTATTTCATCTATATACATATAAAGCTTGACTGACTGAGCACCATCCCGTATAAGTATTATGCCAAAATTACTGAGTGCCTTACTTAAGCATGACAAAACAGTTTTTTCAACAGTTCAACACAGTGCATGCTCTTTTCCCAACAACAAACTAATTATGAGTAAAAACTATCCTTTCCAAGCAAAAATCAAATCTTTGATTTGAAAAAGGAACCCTTCAAAAAAAAAAAAAAAAAATCCTTCAGAAACAAAATACTTGGTTTGTAAATCCTGAACTAACTCAATGTGCACTGTAACAGCAATACCACATGTTGGCCTGCAGATGGCACACAATGCCTCAAAACAACAAATCTGTTTCAGCAGAGCTGCTTCAGAAAGTCTTGTTTTCCTAGAAACTTAAGGCCTATTTTAGTTTTTTCCTATACTCATTCATGCTGCATGGACAGATCTATTTGTCATTGTGAGAGAAAGTCCAAGTGTACACAAACATGTGGGACATTATGGACAAACCCACATGATACAGTGAAATGCTATAGATTGTCAACAATTAAAAAACACTACTGAAAACTAAAGGAAGTGAAAAAATGTGCATTTAAGTACAGCAGAGAGAAGGAAAAAAAGACTTTCAGTACTAGGACAAATACAGACAAACAAACTGACTGGGACATTAAACTGCTCTGTCAGCCATTTTTGAAATGATGTACAAAATGCTGGCAACCACTACAGATGATCTTTGCAAGATTTCACAAATGTCTGTATTTACTGTTAACTAATTTCCTTAAAGTGGTTCTCAAACTTCTTCTGGCCCTTCAGACATTGGAAAAAGTTCATGCCCTTAACCCACATTTTTTTAAGCTATCAATGATATGGTTAGCTACTGAAAACAGGATCCAAGATGAATTTCAGTGAAATAAAGGCTGCAGTTATGCAGTAAGAGTGTAGCTAGGGAGCTCCCACATCTTGTGACAGAACTGTTATATTGTCAAATCAACTGACACAAAGACTTGCTTGTAAGAGGCTTTACTGGTTCTCTGTCCCAGTTCTGCTAGTGAGCCCACAATGTTCTAAATATGGGATTGTCCGAACAGCTATTAACATATTCGTAAATTAAAAAACTATCCACTGCAATGCCGACATTATCAAGGTAAAAAAAAGAGATAATAAAGTTTTCATTTAAGTTTCTCTTTAGTGTTATGATCGAGGCAAGTCTGTAAATTCACCACAAGGGGGAGGCAGACACCAGCAAGAGCCACAAAATGGAATACATAACATGCAGTCACATGCAACAGTGACTTATAATAGCACAGTGCTTTTCCTCTTGTTTCGAGGGCAAAAAGACGTCTTTCAGGGGTATCACTTGCAAACAGGTTTCTGTCTGTTATTTAAGAGCACATTACAACCCTTCCTACAGATTACAGTATTACAGGCTGCACTGAGTGTGATTTGCTCTGATTAAATGACCGGATGATGCTCACATGTTAAGGACATGACCTTCTTTATAACTGATAGTCTGACTCCTGTTGAAACACATACCCTGCGTCATCATCAGATAAAGAGTGGGAGAGAAGATTTTTTTTTTAGATGATAGGTTATCCCCAGTACATCTTGTATTTATGAGTGAGTGAGGCTTTTTAGATGTGAAGGAACGAGGTGAAATGAGGAGAGAAACAAAGACGCACAGAGCATAGCTGGCTTCCACCAGCTGAACTGTAATCTTATGACTCAGCCTGCCCCACTGGGCAACAGATGCCAGTGTGTATGCTAATGTTGACAAAATAACAAGTATGTTGGACAAAGGGACGTACCACCCCATGAATAGATGATATGGCTCAGATACCCAGGAGAAATTTAGAAACGCACCCTGTCATAGAATTAAAACACAGGCACATGTGGGAAAATTCATGTCATATCTAATCCTTCATGTGTAATCCGCCGTTTCACATGTGGGAAATTACATGTCATATCCAATCCTTTATATGTAATCCGTCATTTCATTTGGTTACCTATCTATAAAGAAGGACATTGGTTACGTAAACCTTTTTTTTTCCAAAGTAAAAGGTGTACATAATAGGCTTAGTTGGAAGCAGCAGGAGGACACTGACCACCAGACACTTGTCGCTGCACGCGGACCAAGCTGTCCTTTTCCTATTGTGCTGTCAAGATAATACAAGCCCATCACTGAATGCACTGAGTGTGTGAGCCAGAAAAGAGAGAAAGAGGCAGGGAGCACGTGTATGTCCACATGCTGCAGTGTGGTTAAAGAGGGAGGGGGGGGCTGAGTGAGTGTGAGAGACAGGGGGAGAAAGAGGGGGAGACGGGTTTCTCACCTGTGTTCTGTGCCAGATAACAGACGCCCTGGAGTGGCCCAGTTTGTTTCGACAGGGCCCTTTGTCATAGTGGATCAGGAGAAAGTCATCCTGTCACACAAACACACACACACGCACACGAGACAGATAAAGATTGACCATTAGCAGTCTGAAAGACACAGGGAGCTGTTCTGAGAAAATTGCTTTTTAAATGATCTGTGTGGTGCGGTCGTCTGTGCTCACAAAATTAAGATTACATAAGACACAACAGCTCATAAAAAAAAACCCTAAACAAATACATCTTATTCTTTTCTTATCAGAACCAAGGTTAAGCTATAATTTCCTGACAATGAAAGCTGTTGCTATCACAGGGAGACAAATGATGGCTCCATTCATGATTATCTCAGTGTGCAAACACAGATTTATAATATTAAACTGTAGTGATTTATAGAGCTAGAAGAAAAGTGTGCTAATACTTTATTTGACATTGTCATAACCATGACATGACGCCTCTCATGACCATTAAGGAGTCTTTATGGATGTTTGACTGCTGCAGTAAGGGTTCAATTATGTCTTTTTTAATGTAAAGTTGACATTGATTGAGATGTATTTGTTATGACAACTTGACATTAATCAAGCCAAAAATGTCTTTGTTTTGACAACTGAACATTATCAAACTTTCTTCCCCCCACGCACATATCTTTCTTGGGTTGTCAACGTACATACATCCATTTAAAAGTACAACATGTCACCCAGTTTTACGTACAAACGCACAAGAACATGGTAAACAAGCCAACTCTACCATCTTACCAAAAAACATGAAAACAGATATAGTTATAATATAGATATAGTTCTGTTTGCACTGTAAAATGACTAAATATTTTATGCTTATCTGCCTAAGAAAGAAAAGAATTAACAAAAGTAGAGAACAGGACTGCAAGTTTTGTTAAAATGATCAGAGTCGTCATTACTGAAGTGAAAGTAACTGTTTAGCTTAGTGTTATAACATTACATTATACTGTCATATGTGGTTGCTTTTGACACTGGCGGTCATGAGACCATTATAAGTCATGAATATTTTCCTTGACCTCAACTAAAGTGGTACATTTAGGACTTGTCATAAACATGTTATTAAATGTTATTACATGCCAGTTTGATGACAGACTACAGTACCAGGGTAATATACAGAGTCATCCAATGGACAGAGAGCTTGTTTACTTGTTGCTAAAGTAGGCTAAATGCTACCTGCTGTTAACTGTAGCTGGCGTTAGCTAGCTAGCTTAGTTAGCCATAAATTACAGCGAGCCTTCCTATTAAGTTTGCTCACTGAATCGCAGGGGATTGGTACTGTTCATGTGCAACTCTTAACACAGATGAGAAGGAAGTAAGCCTACAAACTCTGGAACAAGCTGCCCCTACACTGCCTGTTTTTAAATCCCATCTTAAAAAACATTTTTATTATTTGGCTTTTAACTCACTGTGAGGGATGCACTGCTCTTATGGCTTTGCTTTTATGGTTTTATGTTTCCTTTGTTTTTATTGTGTTACATTTGTATTTTTCTTTCATAGTTTTTATTGCATTCATTTACAGTATTGTTTTTAGGTTTTTTGGATCTTCTGGATGCGTTTTTGTCTTGGTGTATGTCAAGATGTCATGGCAAAGAAAGTGTTGGCTTGATTTATGTCCAGGTGACAAAATAATATAAATGACCAAATAATGCTTAATGACAGCAGTCATAAACATTCATGAAGACACCTTAATGGTCATGACAAGTGTCTTAAGGGCCGTCCAGACAGAGAACTATAACACAACATCATTGTGTTCAGGACATCCATTTGAGTTCAAACAATTTTTAAAACAATATATTTATATTTATATTTATATTTATAGTTCTTGGAGTGGACAGCCCTTTATGCATAGCCCTTAAAATAAAGTGTTACAACAAAATGCATAATTTTGCTCCCTATCTCAGTGAATATCAAGTAATAAAGAGATTATGAAGAGCCAACTCACATCCAGGGACTCCAGACAGTACCAGCAGAAGGCATGTTTGCAGTTCTTGCACATCATCTGTGCGCAGCCCTCGTCCCTCTCGATGTAAACTTTACATTTAGGACAGCGCTTGATCGGTGCGTCGTCCTCTTCGTTCTTATAGAACGAGCTGAGAACAGGAAAGACACAACACCCATGTATTATTTCATTCCAAGTATGACATAAAATCCAAAAATCACTCAAAATTCACTTCATAAGAAATGCTGGGGATGAGATTGCTTTAATGCAGCAATCAATATTTACAATCTTTACAATCTGGGTTGTGTGAGACAGCAAATAGCTTCTCTTCTAAAAACCACCAATCACTAAATGATGTTGAACGCCCTCCAAAACTCTTTATTCTCCCCTCCTGCTGGTGTCAGTTTGTCTGTATCCATTTCTCCCGTCTCAGTAAAGAGCTGACTGCTGAGATCTGGAGGCGAGCAGGTAGCTGTCACTCTGAGCATCGTCCTGGGACAGAAAACAAGCCCATTCATTTGGTAGTGGAGGGGACATTCAAATTTCTCCTGTCATCCTCCTCAAAGGGTGTAAAGGAAAATCTGAACCCAGCTTTCCGGGACATCCTTTCAGTGAACAAGTGTAGTTCAAATACTAAGAATTGACCTCTTAATCCTCTCCCCTCCCTCCCTCCAGTGTGGCCTCGGTCCTGAACCTGTGCAGATAGAGGAAGGCTCTGCAGAGCTAATGACGTTTCCAGAGTAAGAGGATATCTCAAAGAAACAGGTCAACTGCACATGTCTCTGGGCTGCCCTCTTCTACCCTCGCAGGCAGATCCCGTATCCTTAAAATGAATAATAGGCCCATCCCGGACTGCTTTACTGCAGTTAAGTTTCAGCAAATTGTTTTATATCTGACTATTACTTTGTGCCTGAGCCCTGGCTGATGGCTGCAAAGCAGCAAGCCAATCGGCTGTCAGTCTGTATTTAAAGACGCACTGAATGAATCCTGCTTTTTATTGACAAGTTCTCAGCTCCAGTCAGGTGAGCTGAAAATAATGTGCAGATCGCTGTTGCCAGTTCTGAGAAAATGAATATCACTTCCAGGGATTTGCTCTGTTGGAGCTTTATAATAGCTGTCAAAGCAGAATAAAATATCTTTTTTTTTTTTAAAGGTTGAAGAGGCAGTGAAACATTCAGATAATGTAGATACATTATGACTGAACTGGAGATTGCTGGTGTATTATAACCTTTCACTGATGATAGATTGATGTCTTACTAATACATTTTTTCATAGTCCTTAAAATGTTCATTAATATTTTTGCAACAGTTAAAAGTATACTTGTTTTACATAGGCTAACAATCACTCATGTAAATAAATCTAATCCTGTTTGTTAAGGGTGCAACCCAGTCTGTGCAATTCTTCACTGCTGTTTTCTTTCTACATACAACATGTGTATATTGCAATATGTGGGTGATTATCCAGTGCAATTATGCATATATCTGTGAAAAGCATATATATTAAACATGGCATTTTATCTTCTTTTCTATTTTATCTGTAATTTTATTTCTTAAGCTGCTGTATCAAGTGAATTTTCATGCTGTGGGATCATAAAGTTTATCTTTACATCTGCAATTACATTTTTCAGTTTCAAGGGTTATTTTTATTACATTCTATATCCAGTAACTCGTACTGGAGATTCAGCTATTAATTATTTATTTTACTAATTACCGTGTCCAATTTCCTTGATTATGGTCCATAAAACGCCAGAAAATAATTTCTAAAAGCTGATGTTGACATATTTAAATTGTTTGTTTTGTGTGACCAAGAATCTAAAACCCAAATATATTTTGTTTGATATCATAAAAAATAAAAACACCCAGCATATATTCACATTGAGAAGCTAAAGCCAGAGTATTTTTGGCAGTTTAGCTTAAAAAATGTCTTAAAAAAACAAGTGGTTCATTATCAAAATACTTGCTGATTCATTATCTGCTGACTTGCAAATCGATTAATAGTTTCAGCACTAGCTAACACGTGTTCATCAGATTATTACAGAGCCTGGAGGTCAGTAGACAGAGCGAAGAAAAAACTAGAACAACTGCCTCATGGTTGTATGCCTCCACCAACAAAATTCATTAAAAGGCATTAAATGCATTTTTTTGGAAAAATTTAAGTTATAATTTTATTGACACATATTTCTACAGAGGAGGACTGATAAAGAGCCTAAAGTGTTTTTGCAAAACATTATGATGTTAGGGTGAAGTCGACCTTTGACCTCTGGGATATAAAATGTCATTACATCATAATTTTATCCAATTGTGTGGCATTTTGTCATAATTAGCCTATGAATTCTTGATGCAGTGGTGCATTTGATCTTAAACGGATAAACACATGAAAGGCAGTACCTGTTTTCTCCTGGTAGGAAGGAGGTAATGGGCAGGTTGTTCTCCTGGCAGGCCTGCCCGGGGTGCCAGTTGGCCTTGCAGGCTGAGCAGAACTCGAGGGCACAGACGGCGCACTGGACCAGCTGGGGCAGCGCAGGAGAATCTGCTTCCTTTAGTTGGCACACGGCCTGGCAGGTCGAGGAAGGGCACCACGTCCGGCATGGGTCCAGCAACACCTCTAATGGAACAAAGTAAAGTGCCTGTGTCATGGGCAGTAACTCTTTTTAAAAGGGTAACACAACCCACAAAGAAATCAATTTTATTGGAACATTTGTTTTGGGAGAAGGCAATTGTCAAGCTAGTGTTTCAGATTTATTTGAATGTTTTGAGCAGCACAAAAAAATTACAGCCAGCTCTATTGTGCCTGTTGATGTTTCACAGATAGACTCCAAATAACGAGAAATCAAAGTGCATGGCTAGATACCAACAGCTGTGAGTGAGATAATATGGGATAACACTGACAGCGAATTTAAAATGCACTGCAGTCCAAAGTCAAAATATTGGAGAGTCTGGCGTTACCTGCCCTGCGAGCTCTGATGTTCTTAACGCAGTGCATGAGGGTTTATTTCAACCAAAGCAGAGATGATGATTGATGGAACAGTGTAAAGATAAGCCAAGTCATTTTTGGTTTGGTTTTGGTTTATTTTGTTTCTGTCAAGTTTGAATGAAGCTGATGACGATGATATTAAAATTACAGTTTTGCAAAGAAAGACTTGTTAGTTTGGCGAGAACGATATAACAGCCGTTTCTGCTTTAACAAAATGTATCTTACTCACTGAAGGGATCCATCACTTCTCCAAACCCTTTTTTTTTTTTACAAACGTACTTTTCTCCTATGGCTTATTTTGGTGGTAAAGAGAGCGTGTTTTGTGTGCTTTGCCAGTTCTGTTCTAAGTTCATAGTGTGATGCACTTGCTCTTGTATCCTCTCCTTCCTTCCCCTTGTCTCTCTGCCAAGAACTCCGAGCACACATTCCACATGCACTCTTGGCTCAGCCTGAGAAATATGGAACGGTTACAGCAACTGTTCTGCCTGACTGGACGGGGACATTGATGAGACGGCTGACTGCCCTTATCCAGGCAGCATCAACAGCTACTTCTTTTTTTATTCATTTACAGGACCCCCCTCTGTGCCCCTATACGTGTTTGTTTTTGTGTTCATGCATTTAGTTGTGCGAGTGAGATCTGAATGTTCTCTGTACAGTTTGTGCCTCTGTGTAGGTGAAGAACCTGCAGGGCGAGGACCATCAAATAGTGTCAGGGCTGCTTGGTTACATCTTTCTCTGCTAGCGAGGGAACTCTAATATTACTGATTAGCATGTCTACAGCAGGGAGCATGGCGACACAGACCTGCCATTATCTTTCCAGTGCTGATATCCAAGCCTTTTAGCAACGGGTTAACATTTATTCTACAAACAGTGTAAACCGCAGACTGCGCAGTGAAGCAGAGATAAAAAGGATTTAACTAAAATATCTCGCCATGCTAAGAGACCTGCCTCCATCAGAGTCACTCAGATAGTTTACGAGTCTAGAGCCGAACCAATCCAATTAGAATCTCTTTAAACAAAGTCTGGGAGGCTTTCCCGTTCATACATATTTGATGGGAGCTGCTGTTACACTTTGATGAGGCTGACAGGGTTGAGTCAGAATACTACAGTACAAATCAGACAAATGTTAGGCCTGAGTAGCTGTCAGAAGAATATTCCTTGCCCGCATGATTTTTTTTTTTGCAGTTCATGAATCATACGTGCAAACACTCCCATGTTTCCTGGGTTTATCCCATATTTTGAGGCCCTCTCCCAGCGCCCTCCCATTTTGTTGTTTTCTCAGGAAACTCCAATAAATTGCATGGCCTCAAACTTTTAATTTGACTATTCATCATACAGGGATCTGTAAGTTTTGTATATTTGTCTGAAGTCAACCAAGTTGCAAGATTGTCACTGCAACCTTGCAATGCACATCCCGATTCAAATGTAACTTTTTGCTTAGCTGTTGTTAAAATGTCACAGTGGGATGGCAGCATTTCACATAAAAAATCTGGGATGCAGTCTGTCATATTTATGTGTTGTACCAACCAAAAGTGAATAAAATACTACTGCCATTGGTTGGTTGATTCTACGTGATTGGAGCTTTTTATATTTTGTTTGAAGGCGTGTGTTGAAAAGCTAACGGGATCATTAGTTACTCACTGAAACATGATGTAATGTAGGCCAGTGGTTTTCTTTTTGGGCCCAAGGCACACCAAAGGGCAAGTTAAAATTTCAAGGCACACTTCATATCTGTGCAAAATAGCCTCGATAGCAAGCCTAAGCAAGGGAGGCAGTGAATATTAGCCAATCAAAGGCAGAGTTCCCAAAGTGCAGGGCGGGATAGTCATTAATCTAACCTAATAACCGTGAAAAAAAACTTTTTCTATACCTGTATTGCAATATCAGTGTCTAACTGTCACAAAAACATAAAGCGTACCTGGATTTACCTGATGGCACACCACTTGGGGACCACAGCTGTGGCTATACAAGCCAATGTTTTATTGTTTTCATAGAGACAACTGCGTAATATACCTCTACCTATTTAAATGTAAATTTAATCCTATGTTGATTAAGGAGAAGAGAGAAATGCCAGATTGTTGATGCATTAATAATAAATTCAAATGAGAACCTAATGACTTATTATTTGTTTGATACTGCAACACATCAGATGTTCTGTGAACCAATGCTACCACAAACAATACAAAAGTGTGTTGATATTTTCTAACACCCTTTGTATTGAATCCATAATTTTTGGTGTCAAAAGTTTTGAAACACTTCATTCTGAATCAGATGACTGCTGTTCAGAGCCGACATGATTAACTGCATGGACAGTAAACAGACAACTTGAAGACACCCATCAGTCTGAAGGCCTGAAATTTACTCTGCAAACAAGCATTGCTCAAATCTTTTCCATTAGCTTTTCTGCAGAAACCCCATGGTGTAATTCAAAAGCAAAAATGTCTGCAGGGGGTGAGTGATTGATTCCAGACAGAGAGGGCAGTTCAGCTACACTCACAAGACAGAATTGTCGTCATCCTTTTGTGTGTCACAGTAAAATACAGTATCCCTGGAAGCCAAGGAGGGTCCACGTGTGTCAGCGACACACAGTCACTGCCCACACATCACCCACTGAGAAATAACACTGACGTGCTGTGGCTGCTCCTGCATTGACTCACCCCTTTCAAACTGAAGCTTCTTGTATCTCTGCATCATCTCCGTGGCCACCATGCACTCAATCTACAGGGAGAGAGGAGAGGAGAGGAGAAGAGAAGAGTGGGAGGGAAATAAGCAGGTCATTGTGCATATTTATAGACAGAAGCTGCGAGGAGCAATTACACATTCAGTGTGTGAATATCATTTCCAGAACAATGTCAAATTCAAATTTCTACAAGACCAGAACTTGCCACTTGCTTACCAATAAGGACTTTATGCCGACAGAAAATGAGAACCCAGTTGCTGGGATGTATTCAAGGTGCATACGCAGACCCACTCAAGGTTAAATGTCCTCATTTACTGGGCAATGAAATGAGCATTGGGGCTTTGTAAAAGAGCAGTCAATTACAAGGTGGAGGCACTGCTGTCAGAGCAGACAGGGATGAGACATGCTTTGGCTGACTGGCAGGAGTAGCTGGGGTTCCATTAAGGGCCGGTGACACTGATTGATTAGAAACATAAGGCCGTGGTGTGCTGAACCGTGCTGTGCCTACAGGCCCCCGAGACCAAGTGAGACTTGAGTCCATCAAGCAAACTGCCAGGAGGATGAGGAGTGCTTCGCCCTCAGATTGACCTCTGATTGAAGGCGGGCGCATATGCAAGCTCATTATAATGGAATAAACACACTGGCAGGTGGAGCGCAGTGGTCATCTTGAGTAAAGCTGGAGCTCTGAGGGGGCGGAGAGGTGTTAAACTAATTGCACATGTGTTAGTTTTTCCAGCTCACTTTTTTATGTGGGAGGAAAAAGAACAGCATGATGGGACTTTAATGACATGGGAAAAATAGATCTGTGGAGATAAAATATCACTGCTCTTTTGCTCATTTCATACACATGGAACATTTATAATGTACATACAGTAGCTTGTTGTGCAAGTTCCATGCAAAATTCTGTATACCACTGTGTGAACTGAGTTCCTTCACATTTTTAATTTCAAAATGCCATACTTTTCCAGATTCAGATGTCCAGACTTATTTGAGTACAAATAACAAGATGTTTATTATGTAAATAAATGGTTTTAAAATACAAACATTAACATATAGGGGAGAGAAGGGATGAAAGTATAACTATTTTGTATTACCCTCTTTGCACAGAGTGGCATTTATTTAGACCAACCACGTCATTGAGACCAACATACAGATATCCCTTCGCAATACCAAGAGAAAAAGCAAAATTTTGAAAGACTGAGTGGGATGCAATCAGACTGGAAATAGACCTTATGTATTGTTATTCTCTATGTCAGGACAAAAGCAACGGTTGGATAAATGGACCACATAACAGGTTAGTACTTAATTTTTCTAGCATATTACACTCATTAATATTCCAGTTAGTCCTGCAAACAGACCATGTTCCTCTTAAATCAATTTATCATGTTAAATGTCACATTTTTATGAAATTGGTTCAATGCATCAAACTCACCTTCATGCATAAAATCTTACGGACTGTCC
The DNA here is from genome assembly GCF_056507025.1 of Lutjanus erythropterus. Taxonomy (NCBI): domain Eukaryota; kingdom Metazoa; phylum Chordata; class Actinopteri; order Lutjaniformes; family Lutjanidae; genus Lutjanus; species Lutjanus erythropterus. The sequence goes on from NC_139334.1 coordinate 13,909,169, forward strand.
CTCAGATAAAACAGCCTGACTGCCCAAACACACATCTGGTGAGACCTTTTCCTCACCCTAACCCTGGGCATTCCTTGCAAATATAATGAGCAAAGAAATGTCACCTGCCTCTGTGAACGTTCTCCTGGTTAGCACCAAAGATCAGCTAACACACTGATAGTTAGCCTACAGACAGGTCTATCAGATGATACATTTACAATCTTCAACAAATAAACATTTAAACACACTTCATAACAGAAAAAAAAACACTTTTGTTTTTTTTACTTAACACCTGAAAAATCTGTTTTTCTGCAGTAACTCTGGGAAAACTGATCAGATCAGGCAAATTTTATTCAGCTGTTGACTCAGTGACAGGGTATGGACTGGGGAGAGGGTCTGTGTTGCAACCATCCCCGCTATACTTTCGTCCCTGCACTCCCCTATGTTATATTCTGACTATGTATGCTATTAGGCTGCCTAATAATTACCACAGGATTGTAGCTACATCCTGTAGCTCATAAATAAGAAACAAGTTTTAGTTTCACAGCATCTATGTAGCCTTGGTTATTAACTGTGTCCATGGAAACAACAGTGAATGCAACCATAAAGGTACATGACTGCATAATTCATAAATGTTCAGACAAGCTTAATATTATGTTATTTGCAATGTTATGCAAAGATGCTATTCAAAGATACTGACGCATTTTCTTTCAAACTAATTTGGGCGCTGATGTCTGGATTTGGTTCAGTTATAAAGCACCTGGAGCAGAGTGGTGACATACCGGCACAGCGGCAGCTCTGTGTAGGAGTGTGTGTCGGTAGCTCACCATACTTCTTGTCTTGTCATGACAGTTGTAAACTTGATTGCGCTGCCTGCTCCAAATACCATGAAAAACAGTCTGCTTCTATCATCAGTTTATTTTTAGAAATTCTGAATTTTACGTTTTAGAAAATGGAACAGGGGAAAAAAAAGTCGGGGAACCCTCACATCTTACATACTCTTCTTTTTTTTCCATACTTCTTCATACTGGAAATGACTAAAATCAAAACCCACGCTTTTCCATACTGCCAAGAAACTACATGTGAAAATATAAATTGATTGTTGTTTCTGGAAATTGCTGCTCTGATTAAAGTCTAGTCTGAGTCCAACCCGGACATATTGAAGGTTATTATAAATGTTCATGAGCCTGAGGAGCATCAGTGGATGTTCCGGTATTGGCAGCCAGTCACCACCTAAAGGGCAAACTGACAATCAAAGTTGAAATCTGACTTTTCCTTTTATCAATACCTCGTTTTCCTGCAAGTGTCCTCTTTTGGGGCAGGCAGAGTCCGGACAGCTAATTGCAGTTTCAAGGCCTTCTTTAATGAGGAGTTCCACATACTGCTTCAGGCACTGAGGGAGACAGACAGTCGGACAGACAGACAGATAAATACAACATCGAGCTAGTTCAATATCTAGTCAGACAGTTAGATGAAAAAAAAAAAGAAAAACAAATAGATCACACTACAGAAAAGTTGGTAAACAAACACCGGCCTCAGAGTCTCTTGATCACTCTCTCTGTCTGTCGCCTCAGAAAAAAGCCAGTATTTGTAGAGAAGTATAAAAATAAAAGCTGCATGAATTCATATTTTTACACTAACAAAGGATTAAATGACTAATGTGACAGGATCTGTTGGCAGTGACAAATCCACTACTGTACAATTTTGACCTGACTCTGCAGTTCACTTCAGCTTTACAGACCGTTTCAGCTTCTTTAAGTTCATCGTTTTGGTTTTTCACTGTTTTGCTTAAGTCTCACTGCTCTCGTCAGCCTTGTTTCGAGCCGCAGCAGGAAGCCGTTTTCAGCTAATGCTAAAATAAACCCTCTAATTGCTAACTGCTCACCACCAAATATTAGCAAATGTGAATAAAATTAAACCAGTAGCAGTTAAAGGAATAATTCTGATTATTTGAAGTGGTGTTGCTTAAGGTTTGGAGGTCTTTTACGGTTTGAAAAAGTAGAGAGAAGTACCAGCAGTGAAGATGAGCAGTGTACCGCTGTGCACAAAGTCAGCAGAAAAACATATTAAGCTGTCTAAGCTATCTAAAGGCTATGTGACAGCAGGTAAAGATGTGAAAATATTCTAAACATAGTGTACAATCAAACAGATATTGATTTTTTTAAGATGAGAAAATATGATTTCCTGCTGACCGACATCCATTATACGTGATACATTGACTATGGATAAGTGCCTCATACAACCCCACTTCAAGTAATCCAAATGATCACTTTTAAAGAGCCAGATATATATATATATATGGAGACCAAAACAAAGCTAAAAGAGGAGTGAATATTAGACATTAACAAGGTGACAAGAGATAAAGGCTCATGTTGCTGTGTGTCTGACTGAAGTTTAAAAGAACAACTGTTTGCCAACATGTTCAACTATATGTCAGTGTAGTGCTTTCAGGTTGTTCTGCTCTCAGATAACACACACAAACACACACAAATCAATGAATGCTGCCTTACATAACCCTTAAAAGTAGTGAAACTTCTTCTGTTAGCTCTTTTAGAGACGACAGTTAGACATCTTTGGTTGCAAATTTACATTTCTCAAACAACTAATGACTGATCATTTACAAAGTTGAAAGATTGTGGAGATTTACCTCATAATCTATGTATTTCACTACACCGTGTATTTTGTGTCTATTCTCTTTAAGTAGCTTAAGTGAGATATCAGACAGTCTTTGTGTTTACATTGCAGTTGACCTCTGGGGAATAAACTGTACTAACTGAACTTTGATAATTACTGTCGCCACCCAGACTGTGTTCTGGGAAGCAGCTTCTATTTTTAGTTCATTCTTAGGTATTGTTTCCTCATCTCTGTTCTAGATTGGTTAATTTCTGACAACTACTGGGTGTAACTACTCTTCTGTCGCCGCCTTTTCACACGGGTCCAGTGTTACACAGGAGGAATGTGAGATTTGTAATAGAGCCTGAGGTCATTACCGGCTTTAATACGGTGGAAATCCTGTGTGGCTCTTACTCAGTTATAATCCACTGAGTATCACATTAACTTTGATGAAGAGCTTCTGAAAATGCTCACACTGCATAAAACAGAAATTTTGGTCACTTTGGCTCTACTGGTTATGAACCTTAACTTTTTTTTAATATTTTATTGCTGCATATTGCTGCCACGCCAGAAAAATACTACAAAGTTCATTGCTATAACAAGATGTTTTTCATTTCACATTATAACTTAAATTCTTACATTTTTAAACAATAACTCAAAAGTTTGTGTGTTCTCATAAGTAGGGCTGTGCCCAACTTTTATTTTTCCTTTTTTTCCAGTAAGACATGCATTTTAATACCTTTCTTTGTCATCTGTGGACATTTTGAAAAGTCGGAGAAAGTAAAAATGTGCATCCTTTTGTACAAAGCCTAACTGCAGTAACTATGCAAAAGGTAGAACTGAGATTTCCACTGGCCAGACAACTTTTTCTCTATAACAAAGCAAAACTGAGCTCTGAAATGTTGTCACAAGATAAACAGATATCAAGACGGTCATTTTTAGTTAGAACTCAATTACTGTAGTTAGACTGGGGCGGTCCAGGTTTAAAATTCTACATCACCACACAACATCGCTCACTGTAGGCTGCTGAGAGCACAGTGACCACTGTAGCGTGTCACCTTCCCAGCACGCTCCAAGATGAATTAAGAATTAAGGATTTATTTTGACCAAATCAGAGTTGGTAATATTTGGAAAGAACCAAGATTTATGTTAGGAGAGTTTTTTATTTTGTTTGTGTCAAATTTCAATGAAGATGACGATGATAATGCTAAAATTCTAGTTTTGTAAAGGGAGTCTCAGCCTGACAGTGGCAAAAACAAGCGAGCGTTACCTGCCTTGTGCGCTCTGCGGCGTGCTGACAGCACATCACCTGTGCTCCATTTCTATCACTCTCCTCTGCTTCAATTGCAGTTAGTTTTGTGGCGATTTACAGACTCCATTTGTAAAGTTGACAGATTGCCATGCTGTTGCATTTCTTTGCGAACACGGCCAAAACTTGTTTGCCAACCACTCACGCCACCCTCTCTCACTAGTTAAACACCAGCACATTTTGGATTTTTTTTTTTAAATAAATGTACCACCAAATATAAAAATGTATTTATGATTCCCCTTATTTATAATTCCTCATTGAAAAAGTTCTCCCTGTGCATTTTTGTGACCTTCTATCTGTTTTGCGTGTTGTTAGAATCTCAGTCAACTGAGGGTTTCTGACTGAGTATTTAAATCTTTAACTTTCATATAACAGGGCAGAACGAGTCATTGTATCATAATACTTTGTTAAGTCATGAAAATATCTTGTTATAACAAAAAATGCTCCTCATTTTAACCTTTAATCTTCTTGTGGTATGGCAGCAATACGTTTCTGAAAGACTCTATAAACTTGATTTGTAGATTAATTATTTAATTTTTACTGAAGTCATCGTTCAGTTGACAGGAAACTTATTGGTGTGTGTACAGTGTCCTGCTCACCAGTGTACAGAAGACACATTGGCACTGTGTGATGGTGGTCATCTGCTCCAGAGGGAACTCTCCAAGGCACAGCTTACATGAGACCAGGGGGTCCACGGCCAGCTCCCAGGTGGGACGGTACCGTGCCGTGGTCATCTTCACCGCCACCGAACTGAAACACAAAAGACAGATAATGCCCTTAATCCTACTGCCGACAAAAGAAGTTTTGTGAGGTAGAAAATATGTGGCTCAGATTTGTTTATGTCTATCTGCACAATAAATCCAGTCCATCGTGATTTATTTGCTGTGACACAATCAGCATGACAGTATGAGCAAAATACATTTTCAGGCTGCACACACACAAACAGGCCGGCTGTATGCATGAAGGCACCAGCTCTCTGCATAAATGGCCCTTGTCAACTGCGTTCATTTTTATTCCAGCCCTCATGCTTTCTGGCAGTAGGAAAGAAAAAAAACATAGAGTTCAAAAGCTCCTGAAACTCCTGTAGCTATCAGCTATCTTTGCTCCTTGTGAAATTTTCACTTGGGATGAAATAACGCTTTTTTTTTTCTCTTCTCCTTGCTGCGCGTCATCTTTTGTGAGAGTCAGAGGGGGTTATTTTAGGACGTCTCGTCTCACTCTCTCCTTCCCTCTGTAGCTGAGAGCAAAGAGCACCCACTCGGCTGTTTACAGGAAGTGATCCCGCGCACACAACGTCAACACTGTCAAGCTCTCCCCCTGCTGCTTAGCAACCAACTGAGGGAGGATTTTGGAGGTGGAGGGGGCATGATGTAAGGAGGGAGAGAAGTATGGCTGAGGAGAAGAAGAGACAGGGAGAGACTGCTGTTTCCTCTCGCTGGCCATGGAATGGCCTTTCTCAATGTTGAAGCTGCCTGTTCACAGACACAGAAGAAGAGGACGGCGAGTAGGAGGCAGCGGGCTGAAGAGTTCACATGATCCCGGACTGATGTGCCACTCAGAGAGGGGAGTGAAAAGAGAAAGAGACAGACAGTGTGTCTGGTTTAGCAGAGATATCATATCACGTCACACCGCCCCTCTTAATAACAATCGTGGAAAAAGTACAGGCTGTTGCGTCCACCGTGGATCAACTTCATTACGGTGCTAGGTGAAGGCTGATAAGACGCAAGAGCAGTAAAACAAAATGAGACTAATCTGTTGTGGTAATGAGGCAAAGCCAAGAATTCATGAGGTGGGCTGTAGCCTTTGGTGCAAGGTGATGTCTCAGGAAGGACATACTCAATCAGCCACAACAATAAAACCATCCTGCCATCAGCAAGACCTCTGAAGGTGTCCGGTGGTATCTGCACCAAGACATTAGTAGAAGATTCATGAAGTCCTGTAAGTTGCAAGGTTGGGCCTCCATGGACTGGACCCACAGATGATAAATCAGATTGAGATCTGGGGAATTTTGGAGGCCAACTCAACACCTGCTCAGCCCAAGGGGCCTCATTACAGAAAAAAATTCCTAGTCAGCTTGTCATATCTTAACTTGTGGAAGCCCATTTCTGCCAGTGAAAGAAAAAATATACCTATGGTAGATCATAATTATAATATTAAAAGTTGAAACAATGAGATTAAAAGTTATAATTATGAGATAACAAGTCAGAATTATGAGATAAAAAGTCCTAATTATGATTACTAAAAATACTTTATGTCATCTTAAACTGAGATAAGACAGGATTTCAGACCTAGGATGTTTGTTACATGGTCCAGTTCTGATGCTCATGTGCCCACTACAGGCTCTTTCAGCAGTGGACAGGGGTCGTCATGGGCAACGTGATTGGTTGGTGACACTTTTCTATAATAGCCAGGATTAACTTTTTTCAAAAATTTGGATTAGAGTAACTGTTCTGTGTGATCGGACCAGACAGGTTAGTCTTTTCCCACCGTAAGGTTTAATTAGCTTGGCCATCCATGACCCTGTTGCCAGATTGTTGGTTGTCCTTCTTTGGACCCCTTTTGGTAGGTACCAACCACTGAATACCAGGAACACCCCATATGACCTGCTGTTTTCGAGATGCTCTGACCCAGTCGTCAAACCATTTGGCAATTTGGCCCATGTCACGGTCGCTCAGATGCTTGTGGTTGCCTATTTTTCCTGCTTCCAACACATCAACTTGAAGAGGTTTGTACCTGCTCAGTGTATGACTCCATTTCATCTCTTTTTATTTCATATCTTGTTAGTCCTTTGCCCCAACATAACATGGGTCTGCCATCAGTAAGGACGTCTCAGTTGCTACTCAGTGGTGTAAGGAGAGAAGAAAGAGGGAGCCTCTCAAAGGAGGCCACATGAGAGCATCCTATGTGGAAGTCTATTATTAGAAAGACACTTCATTGGAAATCTGTGAGTGACTGGATACTGCAGCTGACGAGATTAAGTGTATACTACACTTCACTGCAGTTTGGCCAAACTGAAACTACAAGCAAACACAGAAGAAACAGCAGCAGACAGGAGTTTTTTTTTCCTGTATTCATCATTTAGACACATGAATTGAGTATGTGTTCTGTGAGGGTTTCAGAACCCAGATGGCATCTTCATTTCACAACATCAACATGCATCTTAACACAGTGAGGGAGATTAATTGAGTCCATTGATTTATTTTTCCCCGCATTGGCAAACGGTTTTATTTGTAATATCTTTGAGCCGATCTCATTGCTGACTTGTGTCTGGTGTCTTCTTTCAGCAATAAACAGATCCGATTATCTCCTAGCAGTGGAATAATCGATCATAATCACCGTCAAGTAGGTAAGCACAAGTAACTCCAGAAGCAAATACAAAAAAAGCCAATAATTAGGAAGAAAATGCCTCTCAAAAAGTGCACATCTAAATCACAATATGCTAAATACTTCATTAGATCATTTGTTTAAATAAAAACTCTTAAACAACAAGCCGACACAGCTGGCTCTCCGGTGGTCCAGCTTTGCACCTGCTACCAGTAAATGATGTCCATTCAGATGATGCCCGACTAGGAAATACGTGTCATTTGATTGCCTCATTTCTTCCTCCTCCGCATCTCTTCATCGTGTCTTACTGTAAGTAGGTGGACAAATAAGGAAAAATGAGATTCACTGACTCACTCAAATCACCTGGCTTTCATCCATCTCTCCGCCATCAATCACACTGACCAGAAAGCACTGAGCAGTGAGGTAGCTCGATTATGTAGGTGCTGAACTTGTGTACAAAAGCTTAAATGGCAATTTGTTATCACGATGGAGCCAAGGACTTACAAACGTGACCCTCAGGAGAGTGTGTGTGGGGGGTGTGCTTTGGTGATTCAGAATAAAGACAACTTCAACCATCGTGGTAATAAAAATCACAATTAGAACACAGGTGAGCCTTATTTACATAGGTGAGAGCAAAGGAGAGTTAATGCAGGTCCGAAGAAGCAACATAAAGCATGAGATCAACGGCAGTGGCGGAAAAAGTATTCAGATCCTTTACTTAAGTTAAAGTACTAATAGCACACTGTGAAAGTACTCTACAACAAGTAAAAGTCCTGCATTCAAAACCAACAAGTTTGCAAGTCATTTATAAAGTATGTAAGCCATTATAAAACAAAATAGTCTGTCAGTGTTTTACTGTTATATTAGGGCTGGGCGGTATGACAAAATTTTCATATCATGTTTTTTTTTTTAAATCATATCGGTTTCACGGTATTTGACTGTATTTTTTTTTTTTTCATGCAACAGTGTTCTTACCCACATTTTCTTCTACTGAGAACAGAATTACTGTAGCTGATTGTCTTCAAATAGCCCATTTTACTGTCACAAGGACTGTATCGTTTTTTTTTTTTATGTCCAGACAGGTAAAAGCATGACCCCTTCAAAGTATGGTTACCATCACATGGATGACTATACAATTAAACGTCCCCACCCACGCTAGTCGGCACCAGAAATACTAGTCATTTAAAATATTTAAAAATGAAATATTCGTCAATATTTCATTCATGCATGATGCCAGTTATCTGTTGCCGCACGCCACTAGTCGGGGCTGCGTCTCTGTCAGACAGCAGCCTCTCTGACCCTGCTTGTATGAACCGATCGCCGTGGCAACACTGGATGTTTACATCAGCGAGGTCGGACAGATGAATGTAGACTGTGACAGAATAAGCTGATATATATTCACTCGACTGGAGAAATGTGACCGCATTAAGCACAGACACAGACATAAACCTGCAGGCGGAGCTGCTGCTGCTACTACTAGCTGCTAACGTTAGCCACATTGTGTGTCAGGCTGGAAGCTAACGTTAGCCACACTGTGTGTCAGGCTGGAAGCTAACGTTAGCTCTGGGTCCTTCACCTGCAGACACTGTGACCCTCTTCGGTCTAAAAAGGTGAAGCATAAGCGTGTAAGGTTTGTATTACACAGCGCGAAGTAGCGCGCATTTCAGCGGCATTTGAAGTACGATTTGGCGATTGTAGACTGTTATTAACGTCTTCAAATACACACAGTATTTTTTTCGGACAGTGTTTAACATTATAAATTAATAAATTTTGCCTTGTGTTTTCTTAGTGACTATTCTAAATTAAATTTGGCATCTAATCAACAGAGAAATTAGTTGTCAGGAACATCCCTAGTACACACGCTCAAGCAAGCATACCTGTGGTGTTGGTGTGCAGCAGTGAAATGGGTCCCCGCTGAAACACTTTGCCGCCGCGCACGTTCCGGACGTTGTTTGGGCTATTCACCGGTATGGCGGTATATGAAAAATTCATATCATAACGAAAAAAAAGACCGGTTTTCGGTACGAACCGGTATACCGCCCAGCCCTTCTGCTGCATCCATGTGTATGCAGGGTTTCACCCAGGGTATCGCAAGCCTAGTTGCCCTGCAGGCCTAAGTTGACCTCCGAGCCCCCGTCACTTGGCTGCCAGACCCCATTAAAAGATAACTGTCACTGGGCCCAACAACTAAGGAACTACCATATTTTGTTGAGTCTAGAGGCCGCTGTTGACAAAGTGGTGGTGATTCCACCACCATAACCATAAAATATACTTCAAAAATGCTTCTTTTCACTGGCTAATGTAACTTAAATAAAGGCTCTTCCTGTCTTAATGCCGTAAATCATTTCATCGAATGTCAACTACCCAATCTTTTTGCTGATGGTCTTGTTTGCTTTTGTGGGTCATTTAGAAGTATCAGTATAAGGCTACATTGAGACAGTTTCATGACCAGTTAAAAACTCATGCCAGTATGTTTAATAACTGGGATAATTCAAAATCGAGATACATGGTTTTCATTGGACAGGAAGGGTATGGAAAAACTGTAATCTGCAAAGTAACTTGTCAGTAAAGCTGTCAGATAAGGTAAGGTCAGGTAAGTACAAAAAATGCCTCCAATATATCGTGAAGTAGAAGTATTCAAGTTACATAAAAGGAAAATAGTCAAGTAAAGTCCACATACCACAGATTTGTCCCCAAGCACAGTACTTGGGTAAATGTACTTAGTCACATTCCACCACTGTTTCAAAAAGGCAAAAAGTGAAGTGTAAGGCAAAAAGTGAAGTATAAGAAGTACATAAAAAATTTTAAAATGACAATCATTTAATCTTGCAAATTCTAATGTCACAGGCAAAGGTGAAGACGTTACAAGTTCAATTATAGAACTGTGACAGACGTGTCACAGACCAGGCGTTAATAAACACTAAAAACTGCATCAACACCTCTGCGGGTGAGTCTCATAACTGTGCCGCCCTCGACTTAAATGACAGCAGTTCCGCCAGGACTGAAATGAGTCTGTTTCTTTATCTGTCTCTTACTCTAAGCTGCTGAACTCCATTAGCCCTGTGGCAATAAAACCTGCCGGTAAAGAGTAATTCACACTGTACAGAGCAGGACTCTCTAATACATTTGAATCAGTTTCTCCTCTCCTGCACTTTATACAGTATTGGCTGTGCAAATGCTGACAGAGTGGGTCGATGGGGACAAATGAAATTGTTTTGTAAGAATGGCCTGAGGAGAAGAGAGAAAGAGAAAGAGAAAGAGAAAGAGCGACAAAGGGAAAATGAGTTTTCATGAGAAAAGGTGGTGCAGTGCCATCCCTCTGCTGCATTATTAACTAGATGGTCCATTATCACTGAGAAATACACACACACACACGCGCAGTATATTCCAAGCAATGGGGCAGTGCATGCTGGACTTTTGTGGCTCTGTGTGTGCTGCTACGAGTCTGAAAAGGTCAGGTCAGAGATGTAAAAATCAATAAAGCGAGAGTCAGAAATGAGTCAGAAGTCAAACATCTATCCTGAGCAGTGGTCACCATGTGTCAGTCATCAGTCTGCTCACAGCTTAACTGACTACAGCAGCACGCATGCAATAATGACTCCATGTCCAAGACACAAACACGCATACACACACTGCCATGCATTAAGAATCTATTGCATAACAGGGGTGGAAATGGTCATGGAGGAGCAATTGAGGGAGAACTTCTCTAGGGAGCTCAAAGCAAATGGGATTTCTTGCTGCAGTATACATGATACTATCCATTAAAGCTTTATCTTCATCACGTTGTGCAAAATAAAGGTCACTTACAGCACACAAACCACAGATAGATGTTATACCAAACCACTCAAATGGATACACACACACACACACACACACACACACACACACATACACACAAGCAACAGTTAAACAGGCAGCAACTCAAGCTAGAGCCCTGGATCCAATGCTAATTCTAATCTTAAAAGCCAAAAACTTAAATCTCAAAATGGATATCTGGGTAATAATCAATTCAATCTTCACTTTGCGCTTGCACCTGGAATTTTTAATGCATTCTCGTTATCCTCATTAAGTTTGGGTCTCTGTCCTCCAGACCAAAATCAGCACGAGTAATGCGAGTTGGTGGTTACTTGCACATCCAAATGTGATAAATACTAGGTGCTGGACAGCTGAATAGCTGGATAATGCTACCATAAAAGTTTATAATCACCACGTGACGTCTCGGGCACTAAAGAATGACTTGCTCCTGAAATAACATGTGTGTGTTTATGGGAGCATAGAGTGCTGCAGGAATGAGTCCAAAAACCCAGAAATGAGTTGGCATAGTAGCAGTTCCTTTGTCTCAAATTCAATGTTTTTTTTAATGCCTTTATCGTTATGTTTTGTTCTATGACATAAAATACATCTGTAAATATCCCCATTTGTGAATACATGCTGCATCCAAATATTAAAACACTACTTGTCGACACATGCCTGTGATGGGTAAAGTGCACATATTGCATAATGCTGCAACTGCATTTCTTGGTAATGCTTGTGTAACACTGCAACTGTCACATACTGGTTTATCATCACACCAATTAAAATTCTCTTCAATTCTTTATTATGATCTTTATAGTACTGAATATTCCCAGCAAGAGCAAGCACTTAAGTGACAGTGGCGAGGAAAAGCTTAATTTTAAGAGACAGAAACCAGAAGCAGAATCAGGTGCTAGTGTATCTTATTTATATCTTATTAATCGGGCTCTTGGAAACGTCAATGACCATTTACCACATTTTATAGACCAAACAATCAATAATTAACAATCATGAAAATAGTCACAGCCATTAGATTTTTTAAATTATATTTAAATTAAAATGAGACCAACACTAGACTGATATTCAGTGCAGCACCTTTACTCTATCAGTGTCCACAGTAAGAGACCTGCCTTGATCTGCATTCAAATGAATTCTGCTTCCTAAAGTATACAATAAAATGCAAATTCTCACCTGAATACACTCAGGCACACATTTTCATATTCTACAACATGAAGCCTCACACTGCATAGTGATGCAGGCTTTACCTTCACGAGGAGCTCAACTAAGTGCTCTCAATGCAGCGGTGTGTGCAATCCACCTTGTCATTTGCTTCTATAGAGGGGAGAGAGAGAGGGGGCAATGAAAAAATGTGAGAAAGAGGAGCCAAAAGGGAACCAATCTGTCAGCCCTCCATTTTCACCTGGTTTGACAGCTTTTACCGTGTGTAATTATATAATGTCACATCAAAGCATTGCATAAGACTCTATTTATATACCTCACCTATGGCTGATGTGAAAGACAGCTGTTAACAACTGTTAGCTGAGCTGGGAGTGGGGAGCAGCCCACGCAGTTTTCTCACACATTCTCTTGCACTCGCATAGAAAGCACACAGATGAACATTCTTTCAACACACGCACAAAGCTGTCCTTCAGCTGATTCACAAGAATGCACTGTCAACCAATTAGACGAGTCGGGGAGAGCGCGGTGAAGGACAAGAACTGAAGGCTGCACTGTGTTCAGCCAGAGATGGAGGCAGGGCTGCAATAAGAGCTGTGAGGACCATGCTGATGATATTCTACCTGAAGTCTGGGGGCGAGCCGGTGCAGTAGATGTTCAATTGTGTCGTTATTTGCTGCAGCAGAATTAATGTAGTGAGAAGCATGATATGATACGAGCTGACTGGAGCAAACTTTGTTCCGACTGGCCTTATCAGCGAAACTGAATCTAACCTCAAGTTGACTCTTGTCAACATTTCTGTCTGGCAGACTGCTACAATAATTACTGTCTCACTGGACTCACCGCTGTAATTGCATTACACAAACACATGTTCGCAAAGCACAAAGCAATGACTTAAAATCTGCATAAAAACTCTTTTGACCTATAGTCAATTGAATACAGTATAAAGACGAGGTATTTAAAGTTCAAACTCACTAACTTTATTGTTTTTGTAAATAAACACTCATTCTGAATTTGATGCCTGCATCACATTCCAAAAAAAGATGGGACATGAGCATGTTTACTGTGTTACATCACCTTTTCTTTTAACACTCACACTCGCTTGATATATGACTTCAGGTGTTCAACAGTCTGGGGTCTCCATTGCCGTAAGTTTTGCTTCATAATGCACAACACATTTTCAATATGGGACAGGTCTGGACTGCAGGCAAGTTAGTCTAGTATCAAACTGATTTATTATTGCTGTAACACTTGCAGAACGTGTCTTGGCATCGTGTTACTAAAATAAGCGGGGATGTCCTTAAAAAAGACATTATCTGGATGGCAGCATATGTTGCTCAAAAACCAATGTAACCAAAATGTACCTTTCAGCATTAATGGGGCCTTTGCAAATGTTACCCATGATGCCATGGGTGCTACCACACCTACATAACATCACATATGCTGGCTACTGAGTTTTGCACTGGTAACAATGTGGATTGTCCTCTTCTTTTTTTTTTAACCAGGAGGTCAAAACATCCATGATTTCCAAAAACAATTGAAATGTGGGCTCCTTAGACCACAGCACACTTTTCCATTTTCCATCAGACCATCTCAGATGAGCACAGGCTCCAGAGAAGTCTGCAGCCTCTCTGGATGTTTGATATACGGCTTTCTCTTTGCATGATATGATGAATCTTCACTAGCATTTGTAGATGGAGCCACAAATTGTGTTTTCTGATAGTGGTTAACCAAAGTGTTCCTGAGCCCATGTAGTATGTTTGACTTTTTGCCAACATAGTTTTCAGATGTTTTAAGTGGTGAATCTAGGCCCATCCATGCATGTTGGTGAACAACATGCATGCAGTGTTTCAAGGATGCCTCTTTCCAATCGAGATACAGTCACCTGTTCCCAAGTAACCATTTACCTATTGAAAGGTTTTTGCTTTCCCAGTCTTTTGTTGCTTCTGTCCCAACTTTTTTAGAACACTGCAGGCATGAACTCCAGAATGAGTGTATATTTACAAAATCAATAAGGCTTATCAGTTTGAACATTGAATATCCTGTCTTTGCACTGTACTCAATTGAATGTTGGTTGAAAAAGATTTGCAAATCATAACGTTCTGTTTTTATATAGGCCTACATTTTCCATCAAATGTCTTTGGAATTGGAGTTTGTTTATTGAATGACCTGAAATCACCTGTAATTTGCAGTTAAGCAAAATAAATAAAAGAAATTCAGACTGTCTTGTCTGCACTGTGATCTGCGTGAGCACTTAGTGATCCAACCGTCTGCTCCTCCCTCCCCAGTTCCTTCCTTCCTTTGCTTTTCATGGCCAATTAGCAGGGCCTTTAAGTCTCATGTATGTCATATCCTCTCTGTGTCCACTGCTGCAGAGAAGAAGAGCAAAACTGAGTAAATGTAAAGAGAATTAGAGAGAGTCAGAGGACAGTGGCGATGTGCCAATTTCATCCATTTTCAAGACTCCCTCAGCTCACTTTTACTGCCTGTGATTGCTTCTTGTCACCTTGTTGTGAAAGCCCCCACTGGGCAACGGAACAAACAGGCTGAACGGATCACAGAGGAAACACACAAACAGTCAAGAACACGTGCATGCAGACAAACATGGCTCTTCAAACGTACTGTACAGACAGAAAAATGTAGGCTGCAGAAAATAATACCAGAGAGGATGTCAACATCAGTGGGATTTTGATTCTCGGGAAAGGATATAGTCACAATTACACAAAATATATAAAAAATTCAGATTCTGCATGGTATTACTGAAGTATTTGGAGTATTTTTGCTGCAAAAAAAAAATGTAAATTGTGAGGCTCATTCAATAAAATTCTACTAATTAGAGAAATGGTACTGGTATCTATTGGTTATTCTTCTCCCACAGAAATGTTGGCTCTTCTATAGATGTTGTGACCATGGGTTTTTGATTTTGGGGGGAAGGTTATTACTGCCCTTGCAGGACTAACATGGGTACAATTACCAATGTTCCCTGCTGTACATCTTCTAAATGATTATTCCCACCTTTCCTTGAAGGAAAATGCTGACTGGCAGGCCTTACTGTAGCTAATACAGCTTCAGTCCAGATCTGGAATCCTCCTTAAAATACTTCAAGCATTTATTGATTTCTGAACTTTTTTGAGATCTCTCATCTGGAACATCATTTTAATATGGACACATTTGATATTTGAAAGATCTTTTGTCTAAATAAGGATGCTCTTATCTGTGTAGGTATGGCTATAATGTTTGTTTGATGGAGTGGACAGGGATGTGGGTTGTCAGCTGTTGTCTACACTTGTAGTATTACAAAGTGTTTCTGTTGCATTATATTCTACAAACTGTTGTGTTCACTTCCTGGTGAAAGCATGAAAGCGTGGTTGGCAAACAGACAATGAGAGCACCACAAGGTACAAATTACACCAACTTGTATGCAACACTATCATATTAAATCCTCCACAGCTTCCTGTGAGCACAGCAGTGAACTCAGAGTAGACCCTGCTGATGCTCACTCTTGCAAGAAGACAAACAATAAGCAATAATTTACCTTTGGATGGGCACCTGGAGAATAACTGAAGGATGAGGTTTACAACCGTTAACTAGACACATAAACATATCTCCTCTCATACACAGTCAAAGGATGTTCCATGTTATAGCTTTACAAAACAGGTGTACAACACATTGCCAACGGTGAAATACACACTATCTGAGGCAGAAATTCTGCCCTTGCCTGGATAGTAATCAACATCTTCTGCATTATTCATGCAGTAATAAATGATTCCTCACAAACAGTGGGGCAAATACAAAACCAATCAACATATTTAAAGCAAAAATAAATAACATGTCAGTAAATTTACAATAGTCGGATCTGCATGCCATATCTCCATCTTAGCTACAACAACGATGCACTAGTAAAATAAAATCAACATGTCACTACTAACATCACTTATAACTGATAAATCATGTCAGTGTCTATTCTGAGTAGCTTTATTGCAGCAGAATGTAGGTCATGGCTGTATGTGGGCCATAGGTTGATGTGGATCACACAGTACTGGGTCAAAGCTCAGGCCATACTGTGCCAGCTATAATGCATGCACG
The DNA here is from genome assembly GCF_056507025.1 of Lutjanus erythropterus. Classification (NCBI taxonomy): domain Eukaryota; kingdom Metazoa; phylum Chordata; class Actinopteri; order Lutjaniformes; family Lutjanidae; genus Lutjanus; species Lutjanus erythropterus. The sequence goes on from NC_139334.1 coordinate 13,925,448, forward strand.
CCGGATGCCCAAGTGTGTTTGTCTCACGATCAGCTATATACTACTAAACCACACTCGTAACCCAAAGGGACTTTATTTTTGGACAGCTCGAATGCTGAATGTGAAAGGTGACATGCCTTTGTGGAGGAACAGCGGTAGGGGACAGTCTCCGTCTGTCCTTGACATGGAGGGGGAGCACCGAGAGGGGAGCTAAGAGTGGTGATAGGCCTAGTTTTTCCATGCCCAGAGGGAGTTACACAATCACCCAGATGTATTTTGGCATTGTGAGTGGTGTGGCGAAGCTGTGTGCGTGCATGCGTGTGTGTGTGTGGTGGCACCTTGCAAGTCAAAGTCCGTTTTGCAGTTCGGCCCAGACAGTGGTCAGGCCTGGGTATGTAGGGCATAAAAGCCGTAGTCTCATGTCTGTTTGGTCTCTTGCCATTTTTCTGCTGCAACGCAAGCTAAACAGAGCTACTGCAAGAACTGTGATGGGTCTGCTCGAGGCGGTTTGTATTTACTTTACCTGCAAGTTTGTTGACAGCAATGAAAACACTGAACAGGCTGAAGAACAGCTTATTATTCTTCATTGTGTCAGTAAGGCTAAATTTGTTTCTCGTGTTCTAGCAATCCTAGTCTCATCCTTCTCCTCAAAACCATTCTTACTGTTCTCTTTCAATAAGTGAAAGTGAAATAAACCGAGCTAAGCATGATTACTTAATGTGTATAGTGTGGTGAGTGCATGACACTGCTTTCTAGTCTTGCAACAGTGCTACAATAATATGAATTCTGCTAAATTATAAATTAGTCCACATACCCTAGAGATCTAAAGCATAGCTACGACGCATGCAGAGAGAAGTATAATGTGGCCTCAAGGATCAGTTCACAGAGAACAGGATCCTGACATGAGCTGCAGTGAGAAATGCATTGTGGGATTTAAAGACAGAAGCTAGAGATCGAGTACTAGTAGTTGTAGTAGTAGTAGCAGATAATGGAGTGAGATTTTACTTCTCATTCATTAAAAGTCACCAGAGTGCAGTAAATAAAACCTGTGAAATTAAGTTTTTTTTCTGGGGGGCTTGAAATTTCACTCCCTGCTTTGGTTTTAAAATCCTTTCTATTTTTGAGGTCTCATGTTTGGAAAGTATGCCTTCAGAGATGTTTCAAAACACAATTAGCTATTATGTGTGTACTGCTAACTCCGGACATATGGTGCAGAGTATATGTGCATATGATGAATACCATAGTTAGTTATCATATTAAATTATGGAAAATTACTCCAATTCTCAATGTCTTTATTTGTGTAACATAATTAGTACAAGCTGAAGTAAATATGGGTAAAGTATTGGGTTAGGATTAGCCTGCAGTAACATTAGTTTGTTTAGATCACCCAACCACTTACTTGCTTGTTAATTAACTTTGTTTGCTCAAAGCAGCGCTCCTTTCCTGCCTCGATCAGTTTCTTCCTGTACGCGATCTTGCACATGATCTTCGCACAGTTCATTCGTGGGTTTTTTTTGTCTTGGTAGTGTTTGCTGTGCAGTGCATTTGTGGCTGCTATAAGCAAAATGAATGTAGACAAAGATAATATGGCGACCACTACCCAGAATGCAACGCCATGATGTTGTTGCCTATTCTCTATACTCTTATCTGCTTTTGTGGTCTTTGTAGTACTGTGATTCTGTATGACAAGTGCAGCATTCCCCTACAGAGAGAAGAAAATGACCAAAACTGGCAAAAATCTGTAACTAGTTCAGAGGTAACAAGGTCATACTGGTCATTATGTTTGCAACACTGTCAACAAGTAGAGGAATCCGCGAACTCTGCAAACACAACGATGCTAGACCACATTTACCAGAAACTCGCTGTCTGTCAGCAGAGATAACAGAGTCTCACAGCGTTAACCACCCAGTCGTGGAAACCATAAAGCCGCCTTAAGACAAAAGACAGAATCAGCAGAACAACACAGGCGAGTGAGTCGGGACAAAAAAAGAAAGAAGAAGCAACGAAGAGTGAAAGAGAAAAGAAAACAGACTGTGAGAAGATGGGAGGAAACAGTAAATGTGAAATTGTAATAAAAAAGGACTCTTTTCCACACTCCTGTAAGCCTCCTAAGTAGACCGGATTTGGCAGTACTTAATGACTGACTGTAAATATTCATGAGATTCAGACGCATTTTAAATGTTCTGTGTTTGTTCCTTGAAGTTTTAAAGAGTCTACACTGAAGTAAAATTCAGTGCTTGCCAAACTGCACGACACTCATTGACTTTAAAGTTCCTACATCTCTTCTTCCAAATGGTAGTAAAACTTAGATTTTTCTGTCACTTGTATGCGTTAATTTGCACACAACTCAGATAAGACACAATCGGCTGTTCTGATTTCAGGACCGTCAGACTCGATGACATATTGGTGAACAACATGCACAGAGCAAAACATTCAGTCTCGTGGCTGAGGCAGTTCTTACCCGACAAAGTCTTATTGTCCAGAGCAACATAGCCAGACTGTACTGAGCAAGGGTGACAACATTCAATTCTGTCAAACACAAAGAATAATAACACAAAAAACAAGATAAGACAGTTAGAAGAACGTCCTTATTTGAGACATATGACATCACATCTTGCCATCTCCAGAAGTGCTTAAAACAAGGCTCTAAGCAGAGACAATGGGCTTGCTCTGCCCTCCAAAAAGCCATCCAGGCTCACATTAGTGTCTCAGAAGCTAAGTGAAGACGACAGGCACGCCACATTGAGCCTATTTCTATTGACAGATGCAGAGAGCCCGAGCAAAGGGTCGACTTTGGTGGCAATCAGTTGTCGCTCGCTGCTCTAAAGCTTCAGTCATTGTGTTTACATGTACGCTATATAACCAGATTACAGAGAATAATCAGATTAAGCTCTCAAGATGTTCTGACAATCTTGAATGTTACCTGAACTGTATTTATAGTAGCAAAATCTTACACAAATCCAATCCCGAGCGAGGAAAAAACAGTTTTCTATAAACACGTTTGGACTCAACTGCACTCTCATTTGTGCTAGTTATTTTCAGTTTGTCATTAAAGACAGTTATATCCATCCATCTATCTAGAATTCCCTTTGTACTTTCTTCCAAAACAGAATCCAACGAAAATAAAGTGCCAAAATGTGCTGTTTCAAAACTCACTCAGTTTTGTTGGTTTAAATATCATTGGCTTAATTTTGATTATTTTATTGTGTTTTTTTCTGCCAGGTTGTTTTTTTTTTTACTCTTGGTTTCATCTTTGAAGCAAGCCTCATTAAAATGCCTTGTGAAACTCCATCCAAAACAAAATGTGAGAAAAACACTGCAGTGAAATCCACTTGGTTGTTTATAAACGGTGGATGAATAGATTTACTAAAAGGACAGTTCTCTTCTCCCAGAAGAAATCTCAATTTTCATCAGCACAGCAAACAAACAAGGTCACACCCACTGAGGGCAGCAGAATAAGGGCTGCATTCACACACTGTCTGAAAGTGACGTAACTAGTGGACACTTCAGCACATTTCTGGCAGCATTTCTGTGGGAAAAAAAAAGACGCCTTATGGCTGCCAGCCAAAAAATGACTATAGAGAGACTCTGTTGACAGTTGGTAGTATTTGATTAAAGTAAAGCAGACTGTGTGGTAGCCCAGAGAAAACCTCTTATCAGACTCATAAAAAGAAGGATAAATAGGATATTTGCTGATTTTAAACTAAGGTAATCTGTGTTTCTAACACTAGCCGTGTGTGGCAACACTGCGATTCAAATTCATGACAAATGCATGCATTAAAATGCAGGCATGCTCACTAAATTATTCTGATGGAGACAACCTGATTGAAATGTTTAAAACATGAATATTAGTATACTGGAACTGTATTGGACCCAGTAATGGTGTTTCCTATAAACCTTTGTGATTTAAATGTCATCTACAGGCCTAGCACATGAAATTCAACTCGGCTGCTAAAAGTTGCGTTTTGGTCAATTAGCATAATTAGCTTGTTATCAGGTAAAATAAAGAGGAAAATCAAAAATCCTCCCAGATTTCCCAGAATAAGTTAAAATTAGCATATTAATCAGTATTAACCACATATTTAATGAAAATATGAAAGATAAAAGGATGATTATTTCATGTCAGTGCTAGCAGTAACTTAATAGTAAAATGAAACCATAAAAATAACCAAAAACTATCCTTGCCTTGAAGACGTTAAATAATGATGGCAGGTTGCGGTTTCTGTTGTTACGTAAGTTTGACGAGACTAACAAACTAGCGTGGTCATGTCTGTGTGTTTGAATAGGAATGTATCATAAAATACAAGAGTATGATTCATGACAATGGAGCTCTGTGGCATGAAGCAATACCAAACTACACAGACAATACACAATAGTTCTCATCAGGATGAATTCTTTTGATAAATTCCATCATTGATCGTGATAAAAAGACAGTTGGTCTTACTGTGACTGATATGGAAAGTACGTATACACACTCATGAAGACAGTAATATTGTTGGAAGTCATGTGAAACATGTTGAAACTCAGGAATGAACATGTGCACTTGATTTCTATAACACACCACGAGGAATTTTGTTTGGCATATCTTCACTTCTAATGTACAGACTCTCATATATGCTTTGAGACGACATCAGCATTATCAAACACATACATGCCACCCTGGGGACAAATCCGCTATCTAATACCTGCTGTTTGTTGAACATGTGGAGGCTCAAAGGAATGAACATGTCATGACAAGATCTGCAATTAGCTGAACACATGACAATGAACAAAGGAATGAAGTAAAGAACAATTCGTGTCATTTCACCTCACTTTAAACAAGTGAAAGTGAATGTGTAGTACTGATCAGCACACTTAAATGAAGTTCTATCATATCAACAGTTTAATCCTTTCACTGAAATGACTTCAATGAGAACACTACATAGCCAGTACTAAACTAACGAGAGTGACTGTTGCACGGTGAGGATCGCTGTTACTCCACTGGACAATAGAGTTTTCATGGTCACAGGAGGAGAGAGCCACTCCAACAGAGAGGCACTCAGAGCCTAATCTGCAGGGTACGGTGACACTCTCAACAGCAGTGAGCTAAACAATCCACAAGCAATTTCAGCAATCGCTCAGTTAGAGCACTGCAGACAAAACAAAACGGGTACAGGCTCAAGTTTTGTGTGGTCTCTCCATGGCCAAGACACTCCCGACATACGATCATCCACAGAGAGCTCACTCACATCTTATATATCTCATCACAGCGCCACACTCTGTATCTAATTCTGCCCTCCAGCCCTCATCCTTAGTGTTGGTGAGCTGCTGCCTTGTAAAGGGATCCCAGTCTCTGATTCCCACTGCAGGAGAATGGGTAGGAGGAAGCCAAAAACTACCGTAGGAAATGCGCTGACGTCCTGTTGTTGGGTTTGGTGCAGATGCACAAAGGATGTAAACCCACGAAAAGTGAGGAGAGGAAACACTCCAAAGCAAGATGTCTCTGTGTGACTTTACATAGCACAGAAGTAAGCAAAAGTGACACTATAAAACCATGGAAACACAAAGGAGTGCTATTTATATTTTCTCACTGATGAAGTTACACTTTGCTGGTTGCTTATTAAAGTCTTTGCAGCACATATTCAGACATGTTATATTTTTTCCAGGAGGTTCATGTTTTTAAAGGTTTAACATCTCCAGGGAGAGTCAGCCAGAGTTCAGACAGATCTGCCACACTGAGGCACTCACTGTCACGGCTGGGACATAATGGATTATACTACTGTGGTATCAGACAGTATTAAACATGAGAGGAAAGTGTACTGATAAAACTATGAAAGCACTACGTTCAGATAACCTGACAGAGCTATAGTCTGACTTTCTAAGGCCCTGACACTCCAGGCTAAACTCAAGGAACAACAGCAGCTATAGAAGCAAACTCATCAAATACTTCTTCTGAAAGTTGTACTTGAAAACAACAAACACCAAAAATGATCTGAGAGGTTCCATACAGGCCAGACTGCCTGCAGCTACCACAAGTGCTCTGAAATGTACACATCACAGAGGGACAAACGGTTTCACACCAGATAAAGTTAGAAACCTTCAGATTATAATGAAATTAAACTCTAGTTTTGCTCTATTTTCTGCAACAGGCTTTCAGGGTTATGTAATGTGAAACTGTCTTTCTATACAGTAGTTTTTATTGGTCGTGGCCGAGTCCGCCATTCCCCCACTGGATTTTGATTGACTATTCAAGCAGAAGGGATTCACAGGAGAATGATGCATGCATGCACGCAATCAAGCATCATTTCATCTCACTGATCGGCTTCACTGTCTAAACACTATAGGAGAGTGGAGCAGCATTGATAATCATATATATAAACTGTTTTCATAACCAACTAATAAGTCTGAGTCATTGTTTTAAGAAAGAAAAAAAAAAATTCTCTGATTCCGACTCCTTAAATGTGATCCCCCCCCCCCCCCCCCCCCCCGGTTTCTATACTCATCTATGACAGTAAAGCTGAACATCTTTGGCTTGTGGACAAAACAACACTTCTGACATTTTATAGATCAAACAACTAACTGATTAATTGAGAAAGTAACAGATATTGAAAATAATTATTTGCAGCCCTATAGCAGAGCTGCCTTAAGTTACCGCTGATATAAATCAGCAAATTCAGCTGACCACACATGTAACAGCTTTTATTGTGGAACAGCCAGGAAAGACAATGTGTTTGTCATTTTGGTTAGCAGAAAGTGCTATTAGTTCTCAAAAATGTGTCCACAAAACAGCAATAGTTTAGTCTATTTTTTGGTGTGGAAATTTTACAATTTTTCCAAGGCTGTAATGGAACAAGAAGGAGAAGCCACAGTGAGCCGTTCCAACTTCAACTCCTCAACAAGCTAACAAACTTTATTGTGCCTCACTGTTGCATGGAAAACTACTCGGATTGAGTGCAGCATTAATTAAATTGTGCAATTATTTTGTAATGACTTCCTTAGTAAAACATCAGAGTTTATTTGGCTGCGCTGTGAACAGAAACACTAATTGCTCTTCTATTGTATTCCCAACAAAGTAGCTGCTCCTGGGGTGTTTTGTGTTAAATCGAACTTGCTGCTGCCATGGTAACCACTGTTATTGCCAAATCAACCAGGACTGAAGTCTTAAGTACTACAACTTTAAATCTTTTGATTAGTTTAAGTAAGTATGTCTTGGTAGGCTGCAAGTTCACTTAGGAGTAAAATGTATCTCCAGTATTTATACCATTACTGAGTTCCAAGTATTAGTCATCCCCCTCCAATAGGAGACAGAGTACTAGCAAGAAGTTTAGATTTTCCAAGTGGGCGCATATGCCCAAAATAACAGCATGCTAAGTCATAATGTCACCAGATTTGAACACTTTACATAAAGACTGTAGCGTTCATCTGCTGTCTACTCATCAGCTCGTGATTTATGCCACGCCAGGTTGCACCAGATTTAGGCTTATCACTGGCACTCCCAGATATCGGCCTACATCCTGACTCATCTACTTCTTCTTCAGTCAGTGATTTCCAGAGAATGACTTTCAGCAGAGTACGAGCCTGAACGTGTTGTATTGTGCTGTTGTTACGTGTAGGTGGAGAGCATCAGCGATAGAGACAGACATAGTAAGAGAGCAAAGGATTGGCTTATTCCCAGTCGAGCTGAAGTGTGAGTTGTACCCCTTTAATGAACATGAAATATGATTTGTTGTTGGACTATAGTCTATTGAGGCTACTGTGGGCGGTAAAACTACCGTCTCCTCCAACAGAATACTTCTTCCTGACTTTTTTCCAAATTAATAACTTTAGAAAGAAGCCCATGTATTGTGGGACAGGCACCAAAATCAGAACTACAAGTGTTTCTGAAAGCTTTTCTCAATTTTTTTCCTCCTGTAAAACTGCTGCACAGGATATATCTCGACATAGTGATGTTGCATCATCTAAGGGCATTTTCTGCAGAAGTAAGTACGATCTACCACCAAATAAAATGTATCCAGACAGAGCTGCAGTGACATCTGTTTCTACAAACATTTTGGCTGCAGCCTTCATTAGGCAGACAGTATGTACTGTACAGTATGTATAGATGGAATGTGCTCATGTAGCAATGCAGAGTTTGTGTCTCCTATAACAGTGGAAATAGCTTTTTGTTTCAATGTCTGGAGATGATGACCAAAGAATCGTGAGCTCTCAGGCAAAACCTGGATGTTCAGCTTAAAGGGACAGTTCAGACTATTTGGAGTGGGATTGTATGAGGTACTTATGCATAGTCAGAGTATAGAGGTCGGCATGTCCCCAGTTTTGAGAATCAGGGGGGAGTACCAGCAAAAAGGTCCGAATTCAAAGTATCCTTATTGTCTATGACCAGAAAACTGATTTGCAGCCAGGATCATACAACAACACACAATAAAACCCGTAAAAACACTGGTGGACAACCAGCTGACAACAGGACATAGAATATAAAATAATCTATGTTCTGCTGTGGACAGGATCAGCAGCAAAACATATTTAAGCCTCTTAGACCCATCTAGAAAATATTAATAATAAAATTAAAAAATCTGTATCAGTATAAACTATATGTAGATTATTTTCACCACTTTGCCTTGACAGACAGCCTTTTTTCTACAGGAAACCACCATTATACAAGCCAAATATCGCTCTCTCTATAGCCACCAGACCAAATCGGTAATTTTACATCAGAGATATCCAAAGTTGCTGGTCTACCACTGCCTCATTCGGTTAGTTTGAATTATTTCTGTGTTTTAAAAAGTGTGTTCGGATTCACCAAAGTCACACAATAACACAAACAAATCAACAGATTGGGGCACTAGTGAACAACCAATTCCTGTCTTTTACAAGGCACAATAAATGATTTCACCAATGGAGTTTGGTTGAGTGAGAGTGTGGTATCTGGTTTACATAATGGTGGTTTCCTGCTGGGAAAGGCTGCTTGACAGCAAGATAAAGTGGTAAAAATCTGAACTATCTGTTTAAGTTTTTGTGCTTGCTGCTTTTCTGTGTGGGACTCACTCAACCTGAAGAGACAGCCGCAATTTACACATTCCTAAACTCCTAAATCTTGGAAAGTGTCGGATGGTCAGCAGAATCTGTGGTGTGCCTGTTACATAACACTGTCTCACGCTACGTGCCCTACCTGTCTGAGAAAATGGAGCCCACGAGACCAGTTCAAAATGCCAAGCAGCCGTTCAGAAGAAGCACGGCACACACGAGCATCACATAATGCTCTCATAACAATCCCCATCTCATCCCGACGCAATCCTAACTGGCTGGATACAAGCCATAACACACAGAGCTAAAGCACTCTCTGAGCAGTGAACATCATTTTCAGGAGCCATTTAGGACTCGAGTGGTTGCATTGTTGACTGTCTGGTGTGAATACTAACCCTCCAGTCAACCTCAGCCCCACGCACATAGACAGTACACCTGGAAACCAGCACCACCTTCAATGCACACTCACAACACCCTGCTGAAATGGCATTTAAGCTGTTGCATAATCCTTGGCAACCTGACTGCACAAAGGCAGACTACAACCCCTGGAGTCAGATTACACCAGAATCACTTCTCTAGCTGCCTAAATGTGACCAGAATAAAGGAGTGATTCAAGAAATGTACACTGCAGTAACATACTATATATCCGAGACAGCAAAATCGAAATACCAGTCACCTAACCACAGACGTTTTACATGTCCTGGCCTCCAGACCCTCCTAAACTCAGAGAACCTACTCTTACATGACTTAAGTAATGAGGAACTGACAGTAATTGCATTGTAAATAGTGGTTAAGTGTATTTAAACAAAATGGGTGTCACATTTCTAGATCAGCTCCGTCTCAGGTTGACTAATCTTCTTAAGATTAGGTGCTCCCGGTGATCTACAGTACAGGGATATAACTCAGCCTCTTCAGGACCTGGAAATTTGGCTGATTCAGGCCAGGAAAACCAAAGCATTTCCTTGTTTACTCCCCAGACACACTTGTATAATCATAAGAGAATGAAAATGACATCTTACTAATCAGGGACCAGAAAGTTTGCACAGCCAGGTGACAATATTGCAGTTACTACACTTTTGGTATTATTTTCATCCATGATGTGGTAAGAATCCATCCCCAAGGCATAAAACTACAAATATGATAAGTGTTTTTGTTATGCAGAGCACTGGCTGAAGATTCTTTAAAGTTTTGCTTATATATTTGGCATTTTCCCATTGTAAAAGGCTGTCTGACCCCAAAATATGGCAGTGAAAATATTCCAAATATAGCTTACACTTAGACTGATATAGATTTGTTTTTAGATGTACCTTTTTATAAGCGGCTTACATATCTTTAGTTGCTGACCCTGTCCACAGCAGTACATTGCTTAGCTTCCTACACCAATACTCCTGCTGCTTCTTCAAACTGGGTGCATGCCGACCTGCACCTATTTTAATACACAGACTGTAGAGAAGTACCTCATATAACCCCACTTCACAAAATCCAAACTATCCCTTTAAAGGCCCAACCCAAAGCTGACTCAATGCGAGACAAAGCCAGGGACAGGCTTTTCCTGCGATCAGACTATCTGTTCAGTTTACTGCCTTATCATCACCATAACAACAATATACTCAGCAGAGACCTTTTTCAAAGCGCAACAGTAATATTTTTCAGCACAAGGTCAGGCAGACCCATGAAAGGCTCAGATAAACATGAAGTCTTCACCAAGAGACGGCCTGTGCTGTGTGAGGCAAACCCAACACACCAAAACAATCACAGCCCCTCCCTTCTTGTCTTAACAAAGTGCTCTTCATATGCGCCCGTGTATGTTTCCATGTACGTGTATTTTCTGACCATGACTGCACTCCCTCCGGACAGGAATGGCACGCTGAGTTCTGGGCATCACAACCTCATTCCCTCTCACTCTTAAGTAAACTCATCTCTCCTCTGGGAATGGACTGACTGCTGCTGGTCACTCTGAGGAATGTGTTACTGTTTTGTACACAGACCATCTTTCTCTTGTTTTGAACAAATCTGCAGCAGCAGCAGCGAGCACAGTGCCTCGAAGCCCCCTCCGGTGGGAAAGGGCTCTTGCTGATGAGAATGGAAAAAGTGCATCACAACATCGCCTGTGAAATCCATGTGGAATATAGGCTACAACATTCCCTCAATGCGTGTCCATGTGAGTGCGAGAGAATGTGTGTTTCACCATGTAGCTCCTGCAATATGGCTAGAAGCATGACATATGAGAGAGAATCAATAGCACAAAATAAGAGGGATCTTAAAGGGACAGTGCACCATAAAATCAAAAATATATACTTTTCTTCTTACCTTTGATGCCATTTATACATCTAGATTGTTTTGGTGTGAGTTGCTTTGACCTTCTCAAAAATAATGTAACTAGATGGCGTTTCACTTCTTGTGCTCAAAGCGCCAAAAAACTCAACAGCAATGTCTGCAGAAATCATGACCCAGTTACTCAAGATAATCCACAGACTTTATTGGGAGCAGTTTCGGTAGGAATTACACTGACCGACCATAACACCATGAAGAAGGCAGCGTCATGGATGAGAGGTTTCAGCTCAGCCGAGGAGGACGCCAATCATGTTTACATTCCACGAGGACTGACCCCGCCTAAAGAATTTCCTAGTTGACGTATCTTTATGATAATGATTTAATTATTCAAATATATGTTTTTGGAGCACGAAGCAAGCTGCCTTAAATACTAACACCCAGCAAGAAGACTGAACATAACCTTGTTGTTCAAACCACTGGAATAAAAAAACTTCAGTGTTCACAAAAGCAACTACTCACAGACTCATCAACATGACGGATGAAGACGGTTTACATACAAATTGACCCGATAAATTACAATCTTGCTCCTCAACCGCTTTATGCCTCCTGTTCCCGCCTAAACCCGTTGTTCTAGTCAACATTGCTAACTAGCTAACGGCAGCTACAGCAACAATGCCTTGGTGACTTTACTGTTACAAGAGAAAAGGTTCATGTGGCAACAATCCCTCTGGCCTAACGGTGAGACACAGCTACCAAATCAAGGTTGCCCCCCCCCCCTCCAAATAACAAATAAATGAAAATCTCGAGGACTAAGACTCTTCTCACCAACTGATGCAGGGGTCTTCAACCTGCCGCTCTTCTGCCCTGCCCAAGTGGCTCCCTGTGACTTTGAGAATAGGGAAATTGTTCTTTTTTTTAACATTTCACTAATCATCATGGTGGGCCCACAGTGATTCTTGCATTCTTTACTTATAAAAATGCGTCTTTACACAGAATTATTGAAAAATGTTTCGATATTAGTCAGTTAAAATGTGCTGGTCTTGAGTCTTCCTGGGACAACTATGGATGCACCATCCAAAAAAAGTCTGAATTCTTGCAGCTCCAGACATTTTTTTTTCAAACAAAATTGTCTCTCTCGATAGTAAAGGGTGCAGACCCCCCGACTAATGGTCAGTTAACTATTACAGGGGCGGCCTCCTATCCCACAGTCACACACACAAGCCTCTCATCAATGAGTAGATGCACACTTCTTTCAGCGTACAGTTGGCAGCTGTTGTGGTAAATACAAAGTTGGGTAAACTCACCTTGTTTCCCCTCACTGATTGACTGAAAATAGATGAGTAAATGCTCAGCCTCAAAGGAGTTTACTTTGGTTTATCCCCCCAACTATGCCACTGGTTGGTAGACAATAGAGAGAATGTAGTTCCCACATGAAACTGCTCACAACAAGGTCTGTGGATTATCTTGAGTAACCGGGTCATGATTTCTGGAAAGAGACACTGCTGTTGAGTTTTTCAAATGTATTTTGAGCACCACAAGCTGAGTGCCATCTAATTCCATTATACAGGATGGACCTTGCGTATGCCTCCCTATATGTTGAATGTATTTAATAAAGCTGACACAGGCACTTAAACACGTTGAAGTAAACCACCGACATCTGACATTTAATGGGCATAATGTCCGCGCAGGATGCTGAAGATACTTTGGCCTCCTTAGCGGTCAGACTCTATAAGATACAAACATGTTATCCTACCTGAGAGCAGATAAGACACCATGAGAAACGAGAACACTGCGTACAGATGAAGATGAGTTACATGTAAGACACACAAAGATCTGAGAGCTTTGGCCATCTCTGGCTGTGAGGAATGCTCTGTTTGTCTAGTAGCCTGGTTTCATAGCTCTGCCTATAATCTGACTGTACCCTGAGGGGGACCTGCTGCTTAAAATGGAAATAGCAGGGCACAGAGTGACCTTTCAGAGCTCACTGGAGACATCCACTCTGTGCATGTTAGGCTTGGAGTTCAGATGCAACACTCTGCAGCTGCTGTACAGGGAAACACAGCTGATTTAAGGCCATTCCTGCAACTCTGATCAAGACACACACACACACACACTGGAAACCTTACTGATGTCATTTTAAAACAGCTACCTACATTGCCATCCATTCACTGCAGCTGTTTGCTCCAAAATAGGCCAACACGGAGTTAAAACTGACATCTGTAACAGCACAAGTACAACACATCTTGCTATAAAACGAGGAAATGGCGAAAATAAATCGCGACAGCAGCAGTTTCTAATTGAGGCGCCGCTCCTTCTGTGTTAAACTGAATAAAATAAACGAGCAAGCCCTTACCTGGCTTTCTGAGATAACGCCGTCTTGATGGTGTAACCTCAGGAAAAGGTTGAGAAGATGATCTCCTGAATTGGATTAACGAAGAGGCGGCCAACCAGTCAGTCAGGCGGTGGAGGAGGAAGAGGAGGAGGAGGAGGAGGAGGTGGTGGTGGAGGAGGAGGAGGATATCTCTGAAGGGGTGATGCCCATGTTCATTATGTGTACCTCCAACAGCGGGGTGGAAACATTTGACCTGCTACTGTCGCCTGCAGCGCCTGAGCTCAGGCCCTGGTGAAGCACTAACACCACCGACCACGGGTAAAAACAGCGAGCATAAATAAGCAGAGCAGAGGAAGCTGCAGCTGAGTCTGTGCTGTCTGTTTTCTTGTCAGTAGGGTTTGTTTGCGGTCTGCTCTCGGTTAACTGAGGAGCGCGCAGCGTCCGGCCGTCAGTCTGCAGCACCAACCCAGCGGAAAACAACGCTATCCGGTTGCAGAGATATCCGGGGGCGGTGTGTTTACCTCTCCGCCGTCCCTGCTGCTGCTGCTGCCGCCGCGCTTGGTAGGAAATCAGCTGCTCCGCACTGGAGAGACGCCATTTGTTCGTGAGAGGCTTCCCGTCTGCCGTCCTGCTCTGCCGCTTTAAGGAGAGCTCAGCACACTGCAGTGTTTCATAAACAACACCGCCCCCTGCTGGACACACACCGCAGTCGCCCCCTTTTATTTACAGGCTCGGTTCACATTTCAAGAAACATGTTCTCTTACCTCCCTCCAGTGGTGGAACCTAACATTGTTTTTATTTTATTTTATTATTTTCTTTTCATGCCTCATTCTGCTTCTTCTCCACTACAATTCAGAGGGAAGTATATACCGGCTGTGCATAGCATGGCATGAAAATGTGTTATCATGCCATACCATTAGTGTTATAAAAAAAATATATTAAATTCTACCATTTATTTTTTAAAAAGAAAGAAATTATAATACAGCTTTTGTCCAATAAAAAAAACCCTGTTTCTATCCCTAAAAAAGACATGTAACTACTACTACTGCTAATAATAATAATAATAATAATAGTAGTAATGATTGGGGCTGCAACTATAGATTAATCAACTAATTGATGAAGTGATTAATTGTTACAGCTCTAATAATAATAATTAATAACAACACCAACAACAATGCATGCTGTATACTCTGATATTTCCTGAGACGATTATTGTTCCGTGAAAATCTCAAACTGTTGCAACCCATTTGTCTGATATGGAGAACTTATAAAACATGAAGTTTATACACACACATACATACACAATACAAGCAGTATATACAAATACTGCTGAAACTATTAGCTAATTGACAGAAAATTCATTAATTGGCAACTGTGTTAATAATCATTTAAGTAATTTTTAATCAAGAAAATAATCAGTAGATGAACCCATAATGAAAATACTTGTACATTATTGCATCAGTAATAATAAACAGATGATATAATATATAATAGCATAACAGTCACATGTACCAGTTTCCTGCATATGTACATGTACTTTTACTTTTAATACTACTATAATAAGTACATTTTCCTGAGTATTCTTAATTTTTTTTTTTTATTATTATTATTGAAGTAACAGATCCTTTACTTCAGGATCTGCTTGTGCTCTCCACTACATCGTGCCCCTAGTGGTATTTAACCATGCACACGTCTTTATCTGTTGCCAGCAGCTTTCGGCTGGCCTTTAATCAGCCGTAATGCAAGAAAGTGACTTTTCATGATAATTTAGCATAGTGGTATCTGTCCAAACAGATACTGGAGTTGGCACATAGTTATTTTCCAATAACTTTTGAGATCCTGGAAAAATAATGTGACCCTAATGTGGTGGAAATGAATTAAATGTAGTCTTTGGTGTAATTTTTCAATGTGAGCACCAGAAATACAATTCATTTGCCTCCCCCAGGTTGGGATGGAGACACAGAAAGAGGAAGTAAAACAAAAACTATATGCATGGATAAATACATCTAGAACTAAGGAAATGAAGGTGATTGGGTGATTTGAGCACATCCGCCCCTTTAAAAAAACAAGTCGTCTGATTAGACTTTACTGAAAAACGAAAGGCAACAACATGAATGTATTTTGTATGTGAACAGCTGTTGTCAACCAGGGGAGACCTGTCCTCAGCAGTGCAGATAACAGGACAGACCAGTCTGTAAGGATTAAAATGTCCACATAATGGCATGTGGTATCACCTGTGGTTTATGATGCTGTAGTCACACAATGAATTCATGAGAGGAGTTCTTACTCAGCTTGAGGATTTCATGGTTGAAATTCCTTTCAGTTGTCAGCGTCATAAATGGCATCTGCTCGTCTTATTTTACTGGAACTTAAATGAACCAGTGGGACCAGTTTCTGCTCCATGCCTGCCTGTGATGGTTTTAAAACCACTTCTTCTTCTTTTCTTTATTTTTTTCTGTCTTTCTGTCTTTTTATTGAAGCTATTTTTAACATGTTTTATCCATATAATTATTACAAGTGTTATTTTATTTTTTTAAATTCTTGCCTCATTGCAGTTCTGAAACATTTTAATCCTGACTCAAGAATATACAGCACTTGTACTGAAAAGTCCTGTGTAAATTAAGTTTATTATCCATCTATCCATATTCTTCCATTTCCCTGGGGTTGGGTCATAGTGGCAGCGAGCTAAACACGGTACTCGAGATGTCCCTCAGCTTATAACTAAATCTTTTCACAACATTTTAGGGTATTATATTCTGACAAAAATAAAATGAAGGCATTCACTGTTTCTCTTAATGAAAAAATATTTTTATTAAAATATATTTGCTTACACAAGTGGCTGCAGTGCATATACAAAAATCTGTTTCCATCAGCTAACAAAACAACAAAATGAAAAAAAGTTTGATCTTGAATTTATCATGTTTTTGACACTTCTTTTAAACAACAATAAACGGTATAGTAGTAAGTTTTAAAAATAACATAAATACAGGAAAACACATTCATACTGTACAAATTATCTCTGCAATCTCTCAACAAAGATAAATCAAAATGGAGTTGGAGATTTTCACCACTCCAGCTTCATGTCGGCTTTGCTCCACACATATTTCCCTCCTCTCATTAGAAACATCTTTTCATCAAAGCCGCTGAAGCAAATGGCCTCTTTCACGCCGACATCAAGGATGGACTTGGACGGGTCCTTCCTTCCCTCTCGACAGTCTAGGAAACGCATCTGAAAAATGAAGAAAGTCAGTTAGACGCATCCAAGTTACCTGTGTATTTGACTTTTAGAAGGCAAAATAAGATTTAGACTTTTCCTCAGCCAAATGTCTAAAAACTCACAAATTTAAATGATCGGAATTAAGCCAAAATTAAGCCTTTCAACTCTGTTCAAGCATTTAATGACTTCTAAATGTCCCAAAGTTGGAGGGAAGTGCTTGTACTTCAACATAAATTAAAAACTTACTTTGGCAAACTTAATGACCCATTCACACTAACAGTTACAGGCTCATATGGCCTGTAAAACTAGCAATGCTGCAGTAAGAAAAGTGTGTTTGGGCCGTAAACAATATGAGATACTTACATATTCATCCAGGATTAGGTAGGAATTCCTCATCTGTGAAGACAAAAAAGACCACAGACTTCAATTTTGGCATCTGATTCCCAACACTGTGACACTATTTCATGCTAATTCAAGTCAAGTCTATTTTATTTCTGTAGCACCAAGTCATGCGTTTCAGCAATTTGTTTATATTTCTCGTCATTGTCACAACAATTTCATACCTTCTCATTGGACTCAGGGACGAGGCAGGAGACGCTGCTGTGTCTGTCCAGGAACTCCTGAAACTGCTGGTCACTGATGACGAACCTCTCCGCCTCTCTCAGGGCCGCCTCTCCTGCATTTTCCCCGTCGATCAGCAGACACTGGAACACCTGAGGGTGAGATGGTGAGAGGGTGAGTATGTGTGTCAAGGTACTACATAATATCACAAACACACTCTCGCTGTCTGTTATTACCTTCCAGCGGACGGGGTTAAGCTGGGTGATGCTGTCCGTCATGTCCTCGTCCACGTTGAAGGTGTTGATGACTGAGTTGATCTTGAACGCCACTTTGTACTCCTGGCACCAGTTGCGAATCTTGTAAAGGCTGTCGAGGTGGCTCTTCCTGCCCTGAGCTCTGCCAATCAGCTGGTTTGTTTCTTCGTTGAAGCTGTCACAGGAGATGGCCAAGATGTCCAGATAGTCACCTGATGGAGACAGAAATGTTTATATTGGTGCCAAATGAAGACATATGTCTTCTTGTTAAACTAAACACACGCTCCCAACTAGTGTACAATCTGGTAAAACAAAGTTGACACTGATCAAGAATGAATTTGTCCCACAAGCTCGACACTAATTTGCTGCCTTACCGTATTTCTGGAACCACTTTTCTTTGATCATGCTTCCATTGCTGACGATGCTGACACTCGGGAGCTGCAGGTCCTGTTTACAGAACTGAACTAATTTCCCCAGAAATTCTCCTTTATCGTGCAGAAATGGCTCTCCTCCGGAGAAGTTGATCTTTTCCATGCCTGATAAACACAGAGGGATGAAGTTAACTGCATGCTACATGTTTGATAAAGTACTTTTGCTGTAGTACTGCCATTAATTTTCAGCCGTTTTATGCAATTTTATACTCATATTCTACCACTACTCAGATGCAAATATTGTCTCTTTTACTCTGCCACATTTGTTTGACAGCTTTAGTTACTTTTCAGATGGCATTAAAAGTGACGACCATGTATCTCCAATTGTGGTGATTCTGACATTTTTTTCTGAGAAACTTAAGGATTAAGCATCTAAAATTCAAATTAAATAATGATTTAAAACTGAAATGCATCATTACAAAGCTGAAAACAGGGATGTTTGTCTGAGGTATGAAAAGGTGACTTTTCTATAAATATTATTCCTGAAAGATTTTTTTTAAAAATCCTGACTACTGCATATGAAGTTAAATATATATCAACATCAGTAAAATAAGTTTAAAAGTAAGCTAAAATAGAAAAGTAGTATTGACAATATTGTTATTGTATTGTTGTTATTGTTATAAGTTTAGGGAGTAAAAGAGTAGTATTAATCTAAAAACTCCAAATGTAATATATAAATCATTTCACTTTTAATAGTTTAAGTGCATTTTCCCTTTAATATCCACATACTTTTACTTAATAAGGTTTTGAATGCACCTAATTTGAGATCTGAAAACTTCTGCAAAAGACCAAACTGTACTGATGTGTCAAATGTACCTGATTCCTTGAGAAGTTTGAGGCCCCTCTTGGCTTCTTCCAGAGGCAGGACGAAGGATGTCTTTGCTGTGTGGAAACAAAACCCACACTTGTAATTACACTTGCGTGTAAAATGATAGTTGACACTTGTCGGAGACATCGCATTTTGGACTTTGCTTTGGTCCAGTTTGCTGTCATCAACGGGTGAGTTTGTCCCTTTGCAGACTCCTGCTGTCCAGAAACGAAGTTTTGAAGAGACACTCGTCAAAAAGCAGTACAGGGTCCTGATGCAGAACTGCACCAGCAGCTTCGGAGACGAGACTACAGAGATGTGCATCTTTAAACTGACCGAACCACACCTGCTGTGATCTGTGCTGTCCGGACTGTGGATGTGATGCAGCTTAAATAGAGAGCTGCTGCAGGGCGTGAGGAGAGGGAAAGTTGATCAGCTGAGCAGCTGAACAGCTGAGTTTCTGTTTACAAACATCGAAAACGAAACCCAGAGGCTTGGCGCGCCTGTGTGACTGATTATGCGAAATATTTCAAGGATCAGAAAGACAAATACTTGCTGGTTGTGTCACAGTAGAGTGATGTGTTTTTAACATCACTTTGGCAGGTGCACCTCCTCAGTCAGTCGTGTCAGAGGCAAAGGTGGGACATGAAGGACACTATGGGTGATAAATTGTAGGTGAATGGAAAAAAAAAAAAAATAGGGATGATTAAGGGTGAGAAACAGAAAACAGAATCCCTCTGCATCAGTCTGAAAGCTGCAATATATTTTTATTGACGGCAATTAGCAAACATTAGAAAACGACTGCTTAGATTGTAAATAAATATGTAATAAACAAACGATTAAATAAATAAACTTAGCATGCCCTTAAATGCATCACACAACGTAACAAAAAATATATGTCGGTGTAATTAATCCGTAAAATGTGACATAAATGTTATTATTTGTGGTTTAAGATGTGGTTCTGACTTTATTTTGCTTTGTATTGTATATATAGACAGACAGACAGACAGATAGATAGATAGATAGATAGATAGATAGATAGATAGATAGATAGATAGATAGATAGATAGATACAAAATAATTTACTCATGTATTTATTTATTATTTATTTTCTCAAAGTAATTTAATTACGTTTTTTTTTCTTTTTACATCTCTTTATGCATTTCTGTTTAATTTAGCAAAATGGTGTGCATGGGGTAAACTTTCTGCCATTGGGAAAATAACTGAAATAATAGAAAGACATGGTCATCAAAAGAATTGTTTGGCTAACTATATCATATATTGCAAGTTCCCATGCGTAATTCTTCTTACTGTTGCATCTGTATAGTGATCTGAACTGTATTACGCCTGCAAAACATGCGTCGCAAAGTTTCGTTTTTGCCTCTGCAGCGCTGTTTACTTTCGTTTTCCCTGCAGCCTTCATCTTATGTAACGCCTTCTCCCAGTTAGCACCACTAAACTCAACTGGAAACTGATCAGAAGGGCTCGTCTAACAGATGGCACGACGCGCAATGGCTCTCCTTCCCCAGTGGACCTCTCGTGTGTTTTCAGTGGATCTGGATGGAGCACCTTCCTACTTTAAACTTCAAGAAAAGCACCGCGGAGCAGAGGAAGAAGCGCCGCGGGTGTTCAGGAGAGTCCAGGACTGTGACAGGTGTTACTCTCTGCTCGTGTGCAGCAGCGACAGGATCAGACGAGCCAAGTTTTACGCGGAGCTTAAAGAGAAGTTGTTGAGAGACCTGCCTCCGGAGTGTGATGTCTCTCCCATGTCCTCTTTTCTGCCAAATGTCAAGGGCTCTCTCATCAAGGGCTACTTTTTAAAAGATAATTCTGAGAGTTCATCCCCGTCAGAGGGACTTTTAAGGGATTTAATACGTAATGATCCAGTGCTCGTGTGCTCATACTCGAGAGGTCAGGACAGCCAACTGTGGACCCAGCATCTGTGGTCTCATGGAGAGAGTCAGGCTATGGACATGTCAAAGCAGTACTTTGTGGTGCCCTCAGAAGCTCCAGAATATCACCCATCTACTCTTAACATCATCAACTCTGATGTTTTCTACAGTTTTGAGGATGCCTATGAAGTCCTAAAACAGGTTCTTGTGATTTTTGTTTTCCATTGTAAACAGTATAATTCAGCATAATACTACTACTACTACTACTACTACTACTACTACTACTACTACTACTAATAATAATAATAATAATTATTATTATTATAATAATAATAATAATAAAACAATAAAGAAAGTCAAAGAACAACTGACAAAGCAAACATAACAAACCAAAGAGAGCTTGGCATTGGACAGTCTAAAAAACCAATGCCAATGCAGCCAGTCACTAACAGTACCCAACAGTAATGTTCACAGTATCTAAGTATAGTGTTCAGTAACAGTAGCAAACAGTAATGTGCACTAATAGTAGTTAAAGATAAAGTTCACTAACAGTAGTTAAGAATAATGTTCACTATCAATAGCTAATGGCAATGTTCACTAACAGTAGCAAACAATAGTGTTCACTAACAGTAGTTAATGGTAGTGTTCGCTAACAGTTACTAACAGTAACAGTCCACACATGTTAGCATTGTTGTAAATTCCCCAAAAAGAACATCTTTGAATTCATGGCTGCAACTGTTATTTTCATAGTCAGCCAATGCTCTGTCAATTATTTTCTTGATCAATTGATTAATAGTTGTTTGTTTTAAAATGTCAGAAAATGGTGAAAAGTGTCTAACAAACAAAGCCCAAGTTGGTGTCCTCAAATGTCTTGTTTTAGCCCAAAGATATTCATTTTACTGTCAGGGGGAGGAAAAAAAATCTCACATGTAAGTCAGAGAATTTGAATTTCTTTTTTCTTAAAAAATTACTCAAACCGATTAATTGATTATCAAAATACTTGGTGATTAATTTAATGATAAGCGATGAGCAATAAGCGATAATTGGTGATTTAGATTTCACTACAGATGTTGTTTGTATGTTTTGGTGTATTTTAATGATTAAAAAACAACCGTTACAAACTGTTTAGCTCGGCCAGCTGAGAAAGGTAGTGCTAGTTGCTAGGAAACAGGCATAACATTTGATAAGCAATGCTGAATTGAGTATTTATGATTTCCTAAGCTGAGATAAGATTGGATGAATTAAGATAAAATAAGGTTAGTCATGATTTACTTCTGTAACGCCAAATTGAGAAATATTTATCCTAGACTCTGTCCATCTTAACTTAAGATAATAAGTTTCTGTTATGCGACTCTTGCTTCCTTTTGATGCCTCCAGCAATAATTATCCTCCATAAGTCCCATTCTGTGACGCTTAACTGCTGTATAATAATATCTGGGTATGGTTTTGTAGTGTGTAAATTTGTCCTGTGCATCTGGCCATCCTGCATCATCCACTATGGTTCTCCATGCTGTACATCCTCTCCTGTGTTTGAGTTGAGATCTCTTTCCCAGATCTTTCTTAAATTGTCACACTTACCATACAGAGTTTTTGCCTTCAGGTTCCTATAATTGCATTATGATTTGTACAGACCCACATTTACATAAAAGAATAGTGCTGAAATTATTTGAAAGATATGGCCAAATGGCACCCTCGTGTGATGCAGAAAGATACTGCAGTGTACACCAAGCGGCCCAAAGTGGCACTTGATTATTCTGTTTATCTATCAGTGCCAGGTGGCCCGCAGTAGTATGTGTGTTCATACGACTCCCTCCTGCCTCCTCTCACAGCAGCAAACTGATTGTGTCTGTTCTGCAGTGTGGTGACATCATCCCAGAGGCCACGTCTGTTCTGGAGCTGCTGCCCAGCAGAGCGGAGGCCAGAAGTAAACCAGACTTCCCTGTTATTGTCGTAGAGGGCCTGGATGCCACAGGTTAATGCCATTACCTCATAAATAAATATGGGATCAGTTTGATGTATAGATGTCTCGCTGAAGTGATGGCCAGTTGTTCTCTGCTAAAGCCATTATCTGCCAGCGAGCTTCGCCTAATGGAATATCATGTATCATGACCTCAGAAAAGTTACATCACTGTGAAAATGGTTTACTGAAGAGCTCGTTCATCTAATACTCTTTGCAAAGCTCATGAAAGCTCAACCATGTAGGTAGGATGTGAGGTTTAGGTCAGTTAACTTCAAGAGTCACTTCAGTCCTTTATTACAGAGGCTCCCAAGCTTTTTCCTTAAGGGACCCCCTTTCTATAACTGAGGACCCCTTACACAATGACATATTTTATGGATATTTCATATTATATTCAATGCATAACAACAACATTGCAGAGCAACTAATAAACTGGACAGTTAACCAAAACAGTGAGCACGATAACTGCATATGTTAAAAAATGCAACGTGTAGTAGGGGTCCCTGTGTCATCTCTCTATCAGCTAAGGGGTCCAGGCCTGAAAAACATTGAAGAACCCTGTCTTAATAATCTGACCTTTAAAAATAAGAATTTCATTTAGTTTTCTTCACAGAAATGAATAAAATGCTGAGATAGGCTTGCTATATATTTTAAAAAAGGTTCTTCTCCTTAAAATCAAGACTCAAGACCACTTTGGGGACGTCTAGTGGGGGACCCCCAGGTTGGGAATCAGCCTCTTATTATATTTAAAAATATGACAAACTCTACTTTTTGCTCTCTTGCAACTTAACTTATCTTCTTTGTTTGCAAGTTGACTCTTTCCTCCCTTTTTCCCATCACAGGTAAGACCACTCTGACTGAGTCTCTGAGGGATACTCTGGGGGCCACGCTACTGCGGTCCCCTCCCCAGTGCCTGTCCCCCTTGAGGGCCCGCTTTGATCGGGAGCCACCCCTCATCCGCAGGGCCTTCTACGCTCTGGGGAACTACATCACAGCAGAACAAGTAGGCCTGGAGGCCATGAAGACACCTGTCATCGTTGACAGGTAAAGACAGCTGCGATGTCGCAGGTGTTGTGAAGTTTTGTGACCTGTTTTGTGATAGAGGGACCAACAGGTACATACCACAGGGATCTAGACCTACAATTCAAAGTTTAACATCTTTTACTCCTGTGAGTATAGTCACCTGATCATCCATCTATCCATCATTCACCCCTCAATCCACCATCCATTATCTGTCCCCAGATTCTGGCACAGCACAGCAGCATATGCCATCGCTACAGCAGTGAGCGGTCCAGTGTGCAACCTTCCAGCGGAGGGTTCAGAGGTTTACCGTTGGCCCAGTGACCTGCTCCAGCCCAGCCTGGTGGTCTTACTCACCTTGGACCCTGAGGAGAGGAAGAGGAGGCTGAGGGACAGAGGTCAAGGAAAGACTGAGGAGGAACAAGAACTGGACCACAACCAGCTGTTCAGGCTCAAGTGAGACAATGAAATTCTATGTCCATAATATGTGTAGGATACATACAAATTTGAGATTACAAGATTACAAAGGTTAAGCACTTAAAATACCAGGCAGGGCTGCTTATTTTTATGATAAATTATTAGTGGTATGGACTCAGGTTATACTTGAGTTCAAGGACTTTAGGCCTGTCAGTCTTGACTTAGGATTTGCGTGCAACGACTTGAGACTTGCTTGTGACTTGCAAGACAATGATGTAGTCCAACCTGTCCATTAATCTGCTGGTTGTTTCTTTGATTAATCAGTTTAATTCAATTGTGAAACATTTCCAATATTCCAATAAGCACAATATTCCAGAAACCAAAGACAATGTCTTGAAATTGTTTATATGTGGAGTTTAGCAAACTCCAGAAAATGTGCGTGTAGTCCAGTTATAGGAATTCAAAAGTTATAAATAAAAGTTATAAATGGTTGAATAAAAGAGGACAATGTCATAATCCAGAACGAGTTTGAGGGTGTGGTTGAAACAGTGGCATATGTACTTACCAATAGATGCCAATCAAATCAAATACTGAGATAAACACAGTACTAAGGCTATCATTATTGACATCTATATAAATATTAATATCACCTGCAATATTTACTTTATTTGTTTTAAGAGCTACATTTGATTAGGAAAACTCTGAGAAATCAGATAAAAATTCAGAATACAGATCAGGAGTGCAGTACTCTTTGACAAATGGAATTGGCTGTAGTGCTGTCCAGGTTAGGCGTGAAAGACTAAGAACAAGGCTTTTCATATGAGTCATAATTTACTTCGCTTGACTCAAAATCAAAAATCAATTAATTGATTCCTTGTTTCAGCACAAATACTAGGATTACTCCTTCTAGGTGAAAAAACTGGCAGTGTGAGTTCATTTTAAACCAGTTTCAAAGAAATTCCTTTAATTGTGTCCATCGTAAAACTGGTTTGCAAGACAATTCCTGAATCAACTGAAATTGTAGTGGAAATAACAATTTCATCAAAAAAAATGAAACCAAATGTTTTAACACTGAAAAATACTAAACCATATAAACTGAAGCCTAAATAATCTGGTAAGAGGGACATTTTTTAGTAGGCGTACATTGTAATCTAAACATAGTTTTGATCATATAGGTGTATTAGAGCTTGCATTGTATGTCCTGTTCTATTACTCTGGCTGAAGTACAGAAGGATGGTACAACTATATGGTACCCAGAGTGGATAATGACAGAGAAGAGATGAGAAAAAAACACTGTAGCCACACTTATCTGTGTGTCATGTGTGGACAAATGGTCTACAGTCTGTGATGAAAAAAGTTCAGTCTGTGAGTGTGAAAACATGAAAGCACAGATGGGCTACAAACTGTACAGCACGTTTCACTGAGTCAGGTCAGCTCCGTCTTCGTCTGATCCATCAAACACTTAACAATCAATTACTGTCCCGTGGGGGAAGCAGCTGATGAGAGAGAACAGGTGATTAGTTGCTGAGCTGTTGTGCTCCATTAAGCTGGTCAAAACTCGCAGGAACTGCCGGCCCAGTTAGGCGCTCCACAGACAGGTCGATGGCTACTTTCATTCATCCTCTATCCCTGACATAATGGCCTTTCCACACGGGACAGCCAGATGTTGGGCCAGCAGAATTAGAAAATGGAGGGAGTTGACTGTCTGCCGCTGAGAGAGTGAGAGATTCTGCAGACTTGGTCAATCACTATCACCAGGACTATTCTTCATTTGTCTCAGGAAATGGCTGCGCTCAGAGCCATCTGTGTTGTTTCTCTCATGCTAAATTTCTCAGATGTCGTGCATTTTATCACCCTCTGCACTGCTCACCAAAACTGTGAGCAGTCAGATTACTCAAACTTGTCCTGAAGGCAGATTATTCAGTGTCATGTAAAGTGCCAGTTGCTGTGTTTATATGCTTATTTTCTTCACTTGTTTTGTGTGTGTCTGCAGAGTGGAGGAGGCTTACAGGAGGATCAGCGGCCCAGCCTGCGTCAC
This sequence comes from Lutjanus erythropterus, assembly GCF_056507025.1. Classification (NCBI taxonomy): domain Eukaryota; kingdom Metazoa; phylum Chordata; class Actinopteri; order Lutjaniformes; family Lutjanidae; genus Lutjanus; species Lutjanus erythropterus. The sequence goes on from NC_139334.1 coordinate 13,951,631, forward strand.
TGTCGATGCCAGTCCTTCTGCAGACCGAGTGCTCCAACAAGTGCAGCTTTTAATTAGGGGCAAATGCCACTTGTAAGCAGTTCTCCATCTCCCCTGCTGTCGGCCAAGCATCAAGTGGATGCAGTACCTCCGTGCACCACTGGGTGCCAGTAAGGTGTTGTGAATGCGACAGTAGGAGGAACGGTGGCCAGATTGGAGTGTGGAGAAGAGAATCTATTCAGAATGAGTAAAGGTTGAATGGCCAGGGGCCAGAACTGCATGCTACAATCAGAAATACATATTCATGTAGACACACACACGCATGCACATATTCTGACATACACACACACATGTATTGTCAAGAAGAAGGGTACGTTTAACTGATTTTGTGACCTCTCAGAAATCAGACACAGTGTAGCCTTCAGTGTAGCTGCACTTATTGACAGCCACTTGTACTTGGACTGACAGTGAGGAAATGGACAGAAACATTTATGTAAGCACCAGTCAATTTCGTTCAAGCACACAAACATCCAAATCTTAAAATATAGAAAAACAGAAATGAAATCACTAAAATAAATAATAATTTGCATTCAAATAAAATGCTTTTAATTTGCTAAAAAAAAAGTTTCAAATTAAAGGACAGTTGCACTAAATATCTGTGTGGGTGAGTGATTTTGTCTTCCATAGACCTACCAAAGAAGCTTGGTATACAAACTGTATGCACCAGTATGTCTGTGTACTACTTCGCTCATCTAAGGGTTTATGAACTTTCTGTGAACACATTGTTTTGCTTTTTTACAAAAAAAGTCCTTTTTGTGGGTCTGACACCTTCTGATTCTCATTGGTTAGACAGTTGCTGGTGTTACTTTGATAAGGAGAAATTTAGTTTTTTATTTTTATATTTTATTTTTGAGTGATAGGTTATTTACTGAACATTTACTCTGCTCCAAACTATTTGACATCGTGTCAAAGTACCAGCACAAAGTGTTACATCAACCCCAAGCCTCAGAGAACAGAAGAGCTGAGTGGATAAAAAGTTTATTTTTGATGACAACATTTGTGGATTTTACTTCACAGGACTGCTTTATCAATGAGGGCTAACAGGTTACTGTTAAAGCTCAATGATATACTGATACCAGTGACCCGAATTCAAACATGAACATAGTGTTTATATTGTAGGTTGTCCTGTTGATTCTTGTGCTAGCATGTTGCTAATGTGGCATTTCCCACAGGCTAGAGTGATGTTGGACTAATGATGTAATATTGAGGGACAGTCAAGAGACAGCTCAAATATCAAAAACAATAGGCTTATCTAACTTGTTCAACCGAAACAAGTTTTAATATATTTAAAAAGCAGCCCAACCCATTAGTAAACCAGCTCAAACTGTGTTCACCTGCCTAAGCCCATTTTAACCCCCTCAATGCAACACAATCTGACAACACTGACTGCGGCTGATTTTGTTAATCTTGAGATAACGTGCAGATGTTTTTTTCCCCCCATACGCCAGTCGATAGGTTGAAGAGGAGGTACAATTTCAGTTGACCATGATCTTCTTTGACTGCAGCTGCACTGCAGATGGCAGTTCCCTTTGGTTCGACTGTGTGATATTGACACAGCCGATGCCACTTGTATTGATAACCTGTGTGGCTCACAGTGGAGCTCCAGAGTACACTGAGAACATATAGTGCTGTTTGTACTTCATGTTCTCATGGGCACAGGCCCTCACACATAAACGTACACACGTATACGCCTGCTTGTGTAAACACACACGCACACACACACACAGGCCTGCACATTTACTAAGAGCATATACTGTAACTCATTTATATATGGAGGAAGTGTATATTTGGCCTATGTGATGGGAAGATTAATTGGAGGTTTTAGTAATTATGAGCTTGGCAAAGCTGCGGGCTGGAGAAGACAGAGTGACCCATCTCTTTTACTGTGATGCATCAGCAGAGCGCCAACCACTGCAGACCCTATTCATATGGCAATTAATGGACCGCTGTATATCAATGTCATTCCAGTGCTCCCCCACATAAGCACATGGATTACTCCTACTACCAATTACAGCAATCCAATGTTTTACTGAGTGGAGAGGTGCTGTGGATGCAAATCCAACCATCACATGTAATCAAATAAACTAAAATAAGGTGTCATTATGTTTATGGAGTATGGATTCCACCATGAGGTAAGTATCTCTGGATGTTTTATTGGATTCATGAGCTCCGCAGCTGCCTGGTGACGCCGTGGACGACAAAATGAATGTATTCTCGGATCTGTGTGGAATTTTGATTGCCATTAACACAGTAGCCTCTGTCTCAAGAGAGTCCAAAATTTATGAAGTGGGAGAGCAAAGCAATTAGGCATTACACCATACATCATACCTGAATGCAAAGTTGTGCGTGTGCGCCTGTGGTGTCGGCCATATTTTCACGTCAGATGTTGTTATGCTTTGTTATTCTTGGCAACAAAAAGTGAGTGGTGATATCATGCCATTACTGCCCCCTCAACATGACTGTAATATGACATTAATGGCCCATAATCACAGTACATTACACATGCACTGAGAAAATTCTCTTTACATTTTGTTAATAGTGTTTTTCCTCATCAAAACATGGGGGATTTGCTCAGTTGTTTTTGTCAGATAGCCAGGATACACTCAAGAAGTCCTAACAATAACAGTCCCACTGTACTGTACTGTAAGATGTAACATGCCGTACTTTGTATCAAGTTAGACGAAAACTGTAAATGATGCGTTCTTTGTTAGTAAGAATTAGACCCTTTACAAGGACCATATTGCAACAGAATTGCTCTGTACACTAAAGTCTTTTGTTTCCCACTGTTAGACCCTTATTGAAATTTATTAATGGGTAATTCAGGACACCTTACAACTAAATTGTACTGTAAACTAAAATGTATTGTTTTCATCTGAAGACCCTTATTAGACTTTATTAGAGGGAAATTGGCCACATTACAACAGAACTGTACTGTGAACTTTTAGACACTTTTAGACCCTTAGTAGACTTTATTAGAGGGTAATTAGGGACACATTGCAAGCGAACTTAAGTGTATTATTTCCCAAAGTTAGATCCTTAATAGACTTCATTACACTGTAATTGGGACACTTCATAATTAATAACTGTCTAGCAGTGGGAAGTAATACACTTCAGTTTACAGTACAGTTCTCTTGTAATGTGTCTGTCATTATCCTCTAATAAAGTCTATTAAAGGTCTAATAAAGGGTCGAATATTGTTTAATAAAGAACACATTATGTCTAGCTTTTGTCTAATTTGATATAAAGTATGGCTTGTTATGTCTTATTAATGTACTGTAAAACAAAATGCAACCACAATCACAACTCATGCATTCACACATTGAATATTTCAAAGTTAAACTGTGGTTTTAGGGGAAAAAGTTAATAACTAATGCAATCTGCTTCCAATCTGTGACCTCACTACTGAAGCTGCAAGATAAAAGTCCAAACCACGCTTTATGGAAAGATCTGTCTGAGAGCTGCAGGAGGAGCTCAGTCATGTCCATGCACACAAATATACAGTAGACGAGCACACACGCACACACAGACACACACGCACCTCGCCCTGTATGGGGCCACTTTGCACTACACTCCTCAACTTCAATATTTCATCTGCACAACAGAGAAGGAGCAGTGGCGAGGAGGAAAGCCCTCCATGAAATAATTAAAGATCCAGCAGGGATGCAGCAGCACAGCAGCCGCCATCCCATCCTAAGTAATAGATCAAATGAAAGCTGTCCCTCAGATCATTAATAATGAGTGTGGTATGGAGACTGAGGGGGTAGAGGTGGGAGGGGAATGGGAGGGCACGGGGCTGGTACAGGTTGGGGGGAGGGAGAGAGGGCATCGTGGAGGCACAAGGTGTTTGTGTGTGTGTGTGTGTGTTAGGAGTGTGGTGATCGAGTAGGGGTGGGGGTGGGGGTGGGGGTGGGGGGGGGATGGGGGGGTTGAATAGTAGTCTGGGTCCCCTGGCAAAGACCCCAGTGGGCCTCACTTGGCAGCCACATGAAGCGGTATGGCAAGAGGAGTCATGCATATGATTTGGCACCAAGTGTGTGCCAAACTCTAAAGACCCTACAGCAATGTCTATATACTGTACATCCCTTGTCAAATAAACAACATTTTACACGGTGAATGGGCAGGTTAGCAGTAGCTAATAATGCTCCTTTCAATCAGTGGGGCCTCAGAGTGAGGACTGGGTGTGATGGTGGATTTTGGGAGAGCTGAGGTTGCTCGGTAGACAGGCGGGGATGGGCTGTCTGCGATGGGGGGAGGGTGATGAAAGAGGGGAAGAGGAGCCGAGGGGAAGACTGGAAAAGAAGGAGAGGATGGTGGTGGATAGAGGTGGGGGGAGGCGAGAGTGAAGGGAGATGCTGCGGATGTTGTCATCTGTGGGCTCAAGTCCCACCAGATCCCTCCAGCTGGCAGGTACAGCGAACATCCCAATATTATCTTCACCCACAAATACTGTACAGTGTGTAGCGCTCCCCAAGCAGCTTCGAATACATTCTGAGGTCTTTTCTAAATATTAACCAACCTCAACCTCCTAAACATCCTCAATAACTGCCAGGGTTGGTGTTTAAAGCATTACACTAAATTGGATTAGAAAAATCTGATTAACACAAAGTGACTGCAAAAACAAAATTCCAAAGTATTTAAAACCTAAGATTAAAATAGCCTACTCAAGTAACCTCACATTTTAAAGACTTTTAAACAAGATTCAGGGAAAATAATGAGATTATACAATCATGTTTGAGGTATCCAGTAGAGTCAATTAAAGCACATGATCACAACTTGAGTTCTTGTGTTGTAGTGACCAAGACCATTGTTGTACGTAGAACTCGAGATTGGTCCTAACTATGACCAATAATCAAACAACATTTTGACCACATGACCTGTGTTTACAGTTTATGGTCCATTTGAGTTTTGTGAATTTGAACCAGGTGGAAAAATGAACCAATACATTATCCTCAAAATGGTTTGATTCAGGAACCAGACCTTTAGATGTAAACCCCTGTCTTCTCTTGCCTCTTTGACCCACACCTTCCAAAATTTTCTTCCTTCCAGTCAAATCTCCTCTACAACCTCTCCTCCACCAAGAACCGCCCACCCCCTCACACACTTTTCATAGCTGCACACATAAACACAGCACATACACACACACACACAGCGCTACACTTTGCCTCTGAACACAGCAGGTGGTGGCAGACACCCCAAGCGCCATTCTCCGTGAATGATGGGTGGTGGGATGTAAAAACATGAAGGGTGCAGGAGTTGAACTGATCGGTGGTGAAATGTTTGTCAAAAACACCCAGCAAAGCTCAAAATGAGGTGGAAAAGGCAAAGAGCGAGGCATAGATGGGGGAATTACTTTGTCGGGAGAATAAAAAGTTTTGAAAATATCCCATCAAAAAACAGATGTATAATTCAACAGCTTTTCATCATCATGCTCACCCTTTGTCATGGTGTTTGAATACTTATTTGCGGGGGCAAAGACAGCATCTCTTCGGATAGGTGCGGGTATTAGGCACAGCAGGCTGTGTATTCAGGATGCCATTATATATTCAGGTTGTGCTTATTTTCTGATGTTTTCAGGGGATAGGTGCTGTAAAGTCTGTGATGATTGCATGAAACCTCACCAGTTTTGCCTGGCGGCTGTTGGGGAGGCTTCACCAGGAACGGTTAAATATTTAAACACTGCTGTGAGATCTCATTAAAAACGGCACATCAGGCCCCATAAGGCCCCTACAGCACTCCCTCACACACTCCCCGAAAACCCAGTTAGAACTCAGCGGAGTGTGACAAAACAGTTATTGTCTATTTACTGTGGAGAACTTGTGATAAATCATCATATCCTGTCAAATAAGGCAGCTGGCAGTAGTGTTGACAAGTGGTAAGTCGTCATATCAGGGAGGAAAATGATTGAGATTCAGTTCTGTTTTGACAGCTGCGAGCAAGCAGAAATATGCCAAAAACAAAATAACATGACAACTAGACCAGACTAATATTTCCATAACACACATATGAAAACAAGACAGAGAACAAACTTTGGCTCTCTGGAGTCTTCTTGCCTTCGCACAAAATCTGGGCAATTAATTCCAACTCTATTGTTTGGGGCTTCCCTATTTTTAGCCTGGCTGCCCTCTCAAATAAATTGATTTCCTGTGGCGAACTTGGAATGTTCCTTGTGTGCCATGTTTTTTTGTCTCCTCTTCCAAACACACAAATACCGTCCTTCTTCCCCCAGAGGAATAAATCAAAGGCAACGCTGCCAAGTTCTACGCAGCTGTGTATGTGCATCTCTTTTTATACTTGAAAATGGTTTATTTTTGTTTCAGTTCCATTAATGCTTAGGCATGTCTCCTACTTCATCAGGCATCAGCAGACAGCTGAGAAGCTACTTGCTTGACAGGCAAGTGGCTGACTGACTCTCAAAATACATAAACTGACTCTCTCTCGGTCTCTGTATCTCTGGTCTTACTCTTTGATTTTAATCTCTCCTGAGACTCAGAGGTCTGTGTTTTTTCATGGTCCCTACCACAGAAATAATGGCTGGGTCAAAACAGACTAAGCTCTCAGATCGCAAGAAGATATTTAAACACACAGCACTACACATAAATAAAAGTAGAGCAACTTGATCCTGGATTCTTGTAACGGCGTCAGGGGAGACACTGGTCTTTGATGAACACTACCAAAGACAGATGCAGAGCGGTTGGGGGAGGCTGCGCTCACAGGGAGAGGAGAAATTACAATGCACAGACTGACAAAGAAAGTGAGAATAATACTGAGAAATATGAATCATTAAGCAGAGCAAATGTTTGCTCAACTTCAGTGGGACAACTCTGTAAAAAGTGCACTGCATACTGTCATATATCAAATTACTTTTTAATTACAACGCTGTTAACTCAACGCACCAAATGCACGCTTAAGTTGAGTGCATTGTGAATTCATGAGTGCGTTTTCTAAAACCAGATGACCAGGGATTTGGTGGGGCTTACGTTTCAATTTCTGTTACCCACTGCTGTTGTCACTGCTGCAGTGTGAGGAGTAAAGGATTGTAAATAAGGCCTTTGGGGTGTGAAAACAGATAGTGATAGAGAGCGCGAGAGAAGAGGGGAGAGACACAAATGAGAGAAACATACCACTAGATCCCAGTCCCTTATCCTGACTAAGCCATCTGAATCCCTCTACACCCATTTAGTGTGCTCACTCTATGGCTCTCCTGTGTGGGAGCTGCAGCATTTGCCTACTTTACAGTCTTCTCACTGCACCTTGGAAAATATTGAGTTTATAGCCGCTCATCTCCATAATAAACACCGTATACCCAGCAGCCTACAGGAGGGACTGCGAGCTAACTGGGGAAAAGGATTCACACTGGCTTTACCTCCCAACTCTTCCCACAAGTCACTCCTCCTGCCTTCTGAACAGAGTTTAGCGAACATTCCTCCGGGGCTGACATAAGAGCAGAAATGTTTTCACGAGTCTTAGACTCACTCACTTTGAAGCACTTCCTATGCTGTCCGTCTCTGATAAGGAAAATTTAATAGTCAAGCCCGCAGTGGTCAACCATGTGTAGAATACGATATGGAGAGTGGTTGTTATTGTAAAAGGGATACCATCTGATCCTTTCAGTGTTTTCTATCATTTGCAGCCATCAAAACATACAACTTAGAGTCAATTCACCTGCCCATATAGCACATTCATGAGGTCCTCGCACGGTCCCATTTCCCAAGTAGAGAAGTTACTAAGGTACACAGTAGAGTATATAGGCTGAGTCCATGTGTACCTGACTAAACATTTACTTTAGTCCACCATGCCTCTGTGTATATGACAGCAACTAGGCAACTTGTGTAACAAAATTTTTCTCAGATTGTCCAAGTTGTTACTGATATTTAAGGGGGCATTCACATGGATTTTCCAAGTCAGAAACAAATATTTATGTTTATTCCAACACTACATAAATACAGGATTCGTTTCAGGTTGAGCAAGCGTGGTACTCAGCAGACCCTTGGTCAACCTTTTCCTTTCTGGTACTCAGATAGGCAATGTGCTTGGCTTGTCTATGTTGGAAAGAAAAACAGTTTTTCAAAGACGGTTAAAGATACTGTAAAGCAACAATATGTGTTCTAAGTTTGTCACACCTCAGACTCGTGTGTTATTAACCACTCAGCCAAATTTGAATGATTAAAAAAATTGCTGAGTATATAAAATTGGGTGTCAAAATAATGAAAAAATTAGCAGTAATTAGCAGAAATGTTTCTGCTCCACTATCTTCAGTGTCAAACACCATTATGATCTGAGAAAAGACCTCAAATATGGATCTCCATCTAGCAGTTTTATTGGACATATCCAGACATGTTTGAGCCACCAGATCCAGAGGATGTGACAAGATGGTCTTTTTTCTTCAGGTTGTTGGAACTGAAGTGAGCTGAACTAAACTGCTGGGGTGATTTGGACTGAGAAAGTCACTTAAGGTATGTTCATAACTGACTGTTAGGGAGGATGACGGGAGGGCCAGGTGGTGTCATTCGAATTTTGGTTCTTGGGGCTTATATAGTGTTGGGGGACCATAGCTCCATCAGGTCACCGAGCCATATTTCAGGTCCTCTCAAAAACTTCTGAATACAGAAATCTTGAATAACAGTTTATCAGTCTAATTCCAAGCATGCAACTATGTTCCAACATTCATGATATGTTTAGAAGAAAAAGTTCTTACTGGCAGACCTGTAAAAGCAACATAATATAGCCGAGTCACATTATCAAGTTAGCTAATGTTAACAAAATGGTACCAAACCAATCTACATCAACAGCTAGCTTTCTAATTACATCTGAAAGCTAATATTAGCAAATAATTAGCTAACTAGCTAGCTAATCTACCTCAATTGTTAGCTAGTTATTTAACTCCTTGGGGCGTCTATTGTTTTTCCAGCCCAGTACAGATGAAATTACATCACTTGTACATGACAAAAGCATCGGTGGTACATGACAGCCAGTGACAACTACGTCAGGCTGGAAGCTTGTTTTTCTGCAGTTGTTAAAACCAAACAACCGTGGTGCTGATATAACAGACTGTGAGCTAATTCTGACCTGCATACCAAGCTTGCTCAACCTGTATTGGGGCACAGAACAAAAAGGGGCGGGACTTGGGAAGGGTATGACAGAAAATCTAAGAAACCTCACTGTCAGAAAAGAAATCTAGAGAGAAACAGTTCCACAACCACACTGTAAAGAGGTGAACTACAACTGTGACAAAAAGAAAAAGAAAAAGAAAAAAAAACATCTTGCCTTCCAAACACCCTCTACAAAGCCAAGTGATGATGTAGCTGGCCAGAGCCGAGCTGGAGCAGTTATCCATCTCGCCCTGTGCTGCCAGCTGTCAGAGTACACAGCTCCAGCCAGCCGCCGGTGGCAGGTGTAATCAATATGGACTCCACAGAGAGTTGCACTACCAGAGGCCAGTCTCCACTCTCTAACCCATCTCTGTCTCTCCAGGGGAAACAGTAGGCAGGCGGGCAGGGAGAGTGCGTTTGATGTCTCCTCCGGGCCAAGATGGAGCAGCACACTATATAGCTGTGTAGCAGGGAGATGATTAATCCTGCCTATTGGATGCACCATCATGTTTGAGTTAAGGTAGACTGTTTTTTATCAGACTGAGGTGTGTATATTGTGCTACTGCAGAGAGTTGTGTTAGTGAAGTGCCTGTACAGAACATTCAAGCTGAAGCACATCTGCAGCAAAATCAGCAGGGTTAATTGAGCGACTTAGCTGTAAATCACTTTAACATTTTTATCATCCATTTCAGAACATGAACATACCCATATAGAAAAGAAATAGAAAAAACGATTCCCATTGCTAATAATAAATGTTTTTTTATATGTATTGTATGTCTTATAAGACTTATATATCTCATACTATGAAAGTGGCCACTTGTTCTTTTCATACAACATAATTATAAAACTTAAGTGAGTCAAGCAAACACTATGAATGTTGTTTATTAGTAAAAAGCATGTCAAATTATGTTCAGTATATGTGTCATGTAATGTTTGTGGGGTGGTGGTTGATACATTGTGCATGTGCTGTAGTGTTTAATTAAATATTCAAACAAGTCTCAGTTAGAAAGACATACACTTTTATATTAATTTATTAAAAAAACATTATATATATGTTTTTTGTTTTGTTTTACTTTTTTATAAATTTGTAAGCTTCATATATGTCACATCTTACATGTCTTGTAAGATCTGTACACAATACTTGAAAGATCTCAGTTTTGCTAGTGGTTGCCTAACTCATATCAGCTTTATATTTCACATATCATATTATTTTATGTGGATTTACTGTCATATATACTTATAAGCTCCCAAATTATATAAGTTTTATATTACATAAACTTATTAAGGATCTGTTTTGACTGTTGTATATATCTTATAATATAAAACATAAATATGTATTTAGTAAAATGAATCTATTTATTTTATTAGTATTGAATATTATGTGAAAATCCGACTGCAGTGTATGATAAGATTTACTTAAACACATTCACTATAACAGTTAAAATTACATGGTCAAGCTCCTTGGATGCATTCTACAGTTCATGTCACAGGCCGTACATATTTTTTTTTTGCAGGTTTTAAGTTTGTGCATGCACTTAATTTTCCATTAGTCTCATCCCACTTATATACTGTATAGAGTCATTAGTATTAATGGTACTATATAGTGACAACAGTATACACTTATTAAATATTCAATATGCTGTCAAGTTATGTAGGAGTTTTGACTGATGCATCATTAACACTAATTTGAGCAAGGGACAGACAGCAATACAGTATACAGTAGCACACACACACACACACACACACACACACACACAAAGCAGTGCCCCCGAAGGTATTCACTTCTCCACCTAATTTAAAGCGCTCTCAAAGCAGAGCAATGCAGAAGAATAAACAGTGAATTTAAAATGATCTTTCATTTTAATGACTTGTTGTTGTCTTTAAAAAATCATTTTCTGAAATGTTTTCAGGGGATCTGTGGAGGAGTCAGCTAATTTAAAATAGTGTATATCTTGCCTGAAGACAGAAATCTTATGTATTTGCATGTACTATGCATTTTTTCCCCAGCATATTCTACTCCATATGCACATACATACAGAAGCAAGTGAAATATTTAGGTAAGAGAGCTGGGATTTCTTTTTCCAAATTCTGGTGTCTCAGAGGCATTTGTACTGTAATTACTCCATTCTTAGTTTTGCTCTTTAGCAATAAAGTTACTTCTGTTTGGTCTTAGAACTTTGTTTGTATTTAACACCTACAGAGTGGAAACAGTTCTGATAGTTTTAAAGATGGTTTTAAAGCATAGCTTGGATTATGTGAAGTGTGCTTGTATGAGGTCCTTATCCATAGTCAGTGTATTAGCTACAGTAGATGGCGGCACACCCCCAGGTTGGAGAAGGCAAAGAACTGCTGTGGACAGGGTCAGCCACAAAATGTATTTTAGCCACTTAAAAATAGGTCCACCTAAAAAACAAAAATATCTATCCAAACCAATCAAACTTCATAAGCAAAATTAGTAATTTTACCTCGCAGAACACGGGGGTTCTTGGTCTATCGATGCCTTGACCTTGATGCCTTTTTGGTGTTATTGTGTGACTTAGGTGTTTTAAAAGATTAGTTCAGATTCATAGGGGACCCTCAATCACAAACATAAACACACAAGCAAGTCCAGTAACTCTGTTTGGTTTGGTTGATTTGGAGAGAGCGATGTTTGTCTTACATGATTGTGGTTTCCCATCAGAATAGGCTGTCTGACAATTTAAAGTGATACTGATTTTTCTTTAGGTGGACCTTTATTAAACAGCTAAAACACCTTTTGTTGCTGGCACCTACCACAGCAGGTCACTGCTTAGCTTCTATGCTGGTACTCCTCTCTGTTTCTTCAAACTGTGGGTATTCCGACTACCATTTACTGTAGGTAATACACTGACTACCTATAAGGACCTCATGCGATCCCCCATTCAAAAAAATCTGACCTATCCCTTTAAAGTTAACCTGCAGGGCAACTGAAGCCATTGTGTCATTTTCTATCAAATAGCTCAGCGTTCCCATAGAGTACTAAGCCAATGCTGTTAGTTCAGAAGCAATTGAGTCATCTTTCCTAAAAGAGTTAAAGAGAAATGTAACTGGTAAATCTCAAAACCACCTGACAAAGTCTGACCTCTGGGTTACCCTGAAGGAAGTCCAGCAACAAAAGGCAGAGATACTGTTACAAGGTTAGGTTTATCTTGCAGATGCATGCACCCCTACCCCTCCTCTCACATGGACACACCTACATAGACACATGGACACATTCATAACAGGGGAGGAAATGCCTCTGACAGCCATCCCATTCTGAAGTGAAGATGGAAAACAGTATAAAATAAAGGAGTAATAATCTACTGGCCATCAAACTGCGTTTAATATGTAAGCAAAACCAATTCTAGATCAACACTCCTACACTGAGGTAGTTAATGGATACTCGCCAACAGGCAAGTAACTGAAACACCCTGAGGGTGTAATAGTCCTCTATCGTGGAGTGATTAATATGCGCAGTGCAACATTTTAATTTGAAAAGTCACTGGTCCATTGGATTTCTCTGTTACAGTCATGTCAGCCCTGAGACACCCACACTGCTCTCCAGGAGAATCTGACACCATGTTATTTGGCCAAAAAACACTCTCTGTCGGTCGCTCTGACTCTTCACGTGTTTTTCTTTCATCTCTAGTTGTTTCTAAACCCTATCTCTGTCTCCTTTACCCCATCTCGTCTTTCCCGACTTGTTGTACAAGACCTCATGAAAGTATCAAGAGGGAGAAGCAGCCAAAAAGTGATAGATTTATTGCGTGCTTTGGCACGATCAGAAGGAGAGAGGAGCAGAGAGGAATAAAGAGAGATGAGATCAAATGGCAGTAAATAAGATGGAGCATAATCTATATTACACAATAGTGAAACACTTTATTTGAAGGTGTGTGCACATATGATTGTCATTACACTGTCATAACCATGTCATGACACCTGTCATGACAATGACGGAGACTTAATGATTGTTTATGACTGTTGTCATTAAGTGTAATTTGGTCAGTTATGCCATTTTTAATGCTAAGTTGACATTGTTTGAGATGTTGACAACTTGATTAATCAAATCAATGACGGCATTTGTTATGACAACTTGACATTAACCAAGACAGTATAACCTGTCAGTATCTTTGTCATGACAACTTCACATGATCAAGCTTAAAGAAACTGTTTAACTTTATGGGTCAACACTATATTAAACTGTCACGTGGTTGGTTTTGACATTGGCCATCATGAGACTATAATAAGTGTGTCATGAACATTTTCTTTGACCTAGCACACAGTATTAACTTTTGTACTTGTCATAAAGACACCACTAAGTTTTATTACACTGTCAAATGTGTTTGTAATTGTGACATGGACAATGTCCAGGACTAAAGAGGCACCATTTAAAAAAAGATGCCATTAAACAGAATACAGTACTAAGGAGATTTAGCTTACAGAGTTAGCTGAGCGGTTAGCTAGTTTACTTGTTGCTAAAGTAGACTAACTGCTGTCTGCTGTTATTTGTAGCTGGCCGTAGCCATGGGGCTAGGTGCCTAATTAGCTGACTCAGCTACGGAGTGCCAGGAGCCAAACCCAGCAAGGAAAACACTTGTATTCCCTGTCGTCAAACTGCCCAAATTGTTGCTTTTAGAAGGTGTGTTGTGCCGGCTGTGTTCACTGAGAAATCCCGGCCAGCTTGCTAGCTGCATGGCCACATTACAGTAAAATGTAATGTTAAAATTAAAACTAAACAGTAAATGGCAAGTACCACGGCTAACAGAGCTAACTATCTGATGCCAGCTACAGATAACAGCAGGCAGTAGTTAGCTTACTTTAGCCCCAAGTAAACGAGCTAATCGCTAGTCAGTAAACTCTGTAAGCTAAATCAACTTGGTAGTGTACTCTGTTGTCAAACTGGCCTCATAACATTTGGAACATTGGTCTTTATGATCAGTCCAAATGGCACCACTTAAGCTGAAATCCAAGAAATTAATAATCACACATTACAAAAGCATCTGAAAGGATAACAAAACTCAATGACATCAATATGACAAGTCCTAAATGTACCACTTTATTTGAGGTCAAGGAAAATATTCATAACACACTTATAATGGCCTCATGACAGCCTGTGTCACAACAAAAATGTAACAGTTTTGTTAACTTTGATAATATCAAGTTGTCATGGCATCATTGACAGGTTATGTCGTCTTGGTTAATGTCAAGTTGTCATAACAAATACATTATTGGCTTGATTAATGTCAAGTTGTCATAACAAAGATGTCTCATACAATATCTGCTTTGCGTGAAAAATGTGTTGTTATTGTTTTCGATGAAATATCTATAAAATATGTCATTTAGTCAGTAGTTGTCAGTTTGCCAGGAACCACTGTAATAAGGTGACTCATGTAAAGATGACTGACCTACGACTCCCATCCTTCCCACATGGTTGAGCTTTCATGATCACACCCCGTCATATAAAGTGTTACTTACAAAAACATGGTCTTTTTTCTTGTGAAGATGTAACTGTCACTATGTTATCTCCATGACCACCACAGCTGTGTGTGTACTGTACATGTGAGTGCTGGGTACGTGTCTTTCTATCACTTTCACTCCTATCCTCCCACACTCCCTTTCCTCTTTGCCTCTGACCTCAATTTTCTGCCCTCCTAAACGACTGATCCTTTCCCCTGACCTCAAACTAGTCAGACTGCTCTGTGAATGATGGATCGGTGCAACACGGTGGCCCATTTAAAGTTAAGTCCTCTACTTTACCGAACGTCTGATGCAACAAAGCGCTGTGCCTTGCAGTATGCAAGCGAGTCAGCTACATGCATCCAACAAGACTCAAAGCTGTTGGCTTTATTTAAAATTCAGACAGTATTTATGGGCTGATATTCACAAGCTGTTATTATACAGCTTTAAGAAGACCATCATTTGGATAAACTTCAAGGAGAATGTGTTGTTGCAGCCTGTAGCAGAATCCTAAGCTTGATGTCTCTTATTACTTCTAACAATTGTTTGAAAGCAGAGAGGCAGAGTTCACACCTGTTCACATGGCATAAAAAGGCTTACTGGAGGGCTGTTCCTGACTCTAATGTTTATACCATCCTCTGCGTCGTCCCCACAGGCCATTGAAAACACTGTGGATTATTTAATAGTGCTGTATACTGATGGTAGGCTACAGTTTCACTGCCACTTTATGATCCAAAGCTGGGAAAGCTATCTTTCAGCTGAAAAAGATGGAAAAGGCATGAGGCGAAGGCATCATTCATTGCTGTATACAGTGTGCTTTACACGCTATTCCGTTCTGAGGTGTACACAAGTCATGGAGTAAGACAACCTCCCTGTGCACATTAAATCCAGGTCTGCAGATAAATTGGTCGGAGCTTGGCCGGAGATTGCTTTGATTTACGGCGTAATTACAGAGTTTTGCTGCAGCATTGATATGCCCGGCTGTCTGTGCCTGGCTTCTTGTGTATGGTTAATAACAATGAAGCTGTCAGGTCTCAGAGGCAAGCAGACAGGTCTGATGTTACCGGTGGTATGATGTGTGTGGTGGCATATCTCATGTAGCAACCACAAGTCATATAGGCATGTTATATTACACTGCAGTCTCCAGTATGTCTGCGCATCCCGGCTGAGAGAGTAATCAGATAAGATAATGTAGTCAGGAGAGGGAGAAACAGAGAGAGCAATGACTATAATACTCACTGTCAGGATGGGAGTGCAGCCCTGCAAGGGAGGATCTATCACTCTCAACACTCAAACGCACATGCACACACACACAGTCACGCCTGACACACACACTTAAACCCACACACACACACACACACAAAGCTGGGCTGAAAAGACTGCGAGGCGAGCGTTCGTCGTAGACAGGGAGGATGTTTATAAAGCCACCGGGCTCAGTGCATCTTTCAGGTTGCATTATGGGTGCTATCTAATTGGTGGCGGTGGAGGCAGAGGTGGGCCTCATTGGAGGTTCAACCAAAGGCTAGCAGTCTTATAGCATCTCAGCAGCTCGTATTTCACTGTGCACAGTGTGCTAAGAGGGTCAGTCTGTCTGTCGCTGCTACACACACACACATGGAAATGTGTACACATGTACATGCATATGAGTGTGTATACATGCACACATTAAGATTCCCTGAGTAAGAGTTCACTATATAATGGACATGCAGCAGCTTACACACTCAGCACCATAGTGACACACAGTCACAAACACCTTCACACTCCTACAGATGTGCTGTTTCAAAACACACACGTGCACACCACACACGTTTACTTTGCTTACCATTTATCCTACCCCTACCCATAGTACAGTTTTAGAGTATTGGTACTTTACTTGAGTATTTATTTTTCGGACAATTTTACGCTTTACATTTTAGCACATAAGAAAACAAAAATTACTTAAAAAATTTAATAAACAAAAGCGACGTAACAAGACAAAAAAGATGCAAAAGATGTAACAAGACAAAAACGATATAACAAGATATAACAAGACAAAAACAACTCAATAAGATCTAAATTACATAAAAGTCACAACAATACAAAAACACTGTAAATAGACATAAAATAATGGAAACAACGTGAGATAGAAAATGAGGTAAAAGACATGACCGGATGAAAACATAAAATACTTTTGGTACTTCTACTTGATTAAAGTAGATTTACCACCTCTGGCCACTACTTTCCTCATCCTAACCTCAACCTAACACTCCCCTTAACCACTGACCCCAAAATCACCATTTTTTCAACTGTGTATACGGCTTTTGTCCCTTGGTGAACCAGCTGTCCCCAATTAATGTTCTGAAGTCTGAAATGTGTCCCTGAAAACAGCTTAAGTCATACTGACAGACACACACACACACACACACACACACACACACACACACACACACACACACACACACACTGTAGACACACACTCCAACTTCCAAATTCCCACTGTAAGCACTTCAGTGATCTAATGCCAGTGAAGTGCTTTTCTTCATCAAGGAGATGAGTGAGTCAATCTCTTTTTAATTGTGTTACTTTCTTAGTTAACAAACTTTAATCAGTGTTCTCTGCTGTAGAGTTGGAAAGTCCCATCCTCAGCAGAACAATTTTAATACTATGGATATTTGTGTTTTGTATTTTAATCTCTTTTAGTCTGACATATCTCTGATATGTTTGACCACATTTATAATATGATTAAAATGTATTTCATTGAATTTGACTGTTCAAAATCTCCTCTGCACTTTGCTGTTATATGGCAACAGACAGGATAACAGACTGCATTCAACTGCTGGAAAAAAGTCTAAATTTGCAGATTTGGAGCAAAAGCCTAATAATACTACAGATGAGATTTAATTCTGAGCAAATCTATGTATATTTTCAGGACACAACCCCTCTCTGCTTTATGCTTTTCAATTATTATGCAGCTAAAATAGGGAGAAATTCAATATTTTATTATCTCCTGATTAGAGGAACAGTTTTATAAGTATTTGTTCATTAGAACATATTTCACGTTCATCATATTGCATGTTGAACAGCACTGACTGATTTGATTGTATTATTATGAATTCATTTTGCTCCTCTTGTGTGGTCCGAGCTCCCTGTAGGTTGTGGAAGATGCAGGGGATCATAATGATGCTCTCCTCCAGACCCTCCAGCCATTTTCAAAGTATGGAGATTATATTACATTTAAAACAGTGGTTGCATTCCAAACACTGTTGGGATCATGAATGGTAAACATAGTACTGTATACACAATTAACCCTTTTAAGTCCCACCCATCTTTGCTATGTGCTCCAATAACAATTTAGCAAGCTTGGTACCTCAGTCAACTTTCTTGTCTTTCTTGTACGTAGATCATGGACTTACAATTTAACTAGACCTGGCATTACCACTCAGTCTTACCACCATTTTTCCCAGTGGCTACTCATGATATTGCAGCGGGGGGACACTACTATACATATAAAGTGGGCCTTATAACCAGGAAGTAAACCTGGCAGGTAGAAAACACTTTTAGCTTATGCACCAGGTGAGCAATTCTCACTGGAGTGAATGGGTGCAAAGCAAAACACTAGCAAACTAGCTGGCTAATCTACATCAATTTGTGTAACTAGTTAGTTACATCTAATAGTTAATGTTAGCAAAACGCTAGCGGTAATTTACTTTTAAGATGTTACTACATGCATGCCACTTTTAGAGGTCCCCCTGCAACATCTTTTAACCATCTTTCTCTGTCTGCAGACAGATCACATCACACATCAAAACAAATAATAGCAGATGTCTGGATACTCCTTTTATCCTGTGACTACTTACTTTAAATTAAATATTAACTCAAGACAAAGCATGAACGTTTTCATCGACATATCTCGTTAGTTAGTTTGTCAGTTGAGGTTCAAAATGGTTGTTTGATTGTGGGTCCTAGAGGCAACTGTACTTGCTGTAACCCAGGGTAACAGTCATTCCTGGACCACTGGAATGAGGCACTCGATCATGACATTATTTCATGCTTGTGAAATAATACAACAGACGGGATCAGGGCAATAAAAACTGTTTCTTACTCTTGCTCTTACAGAAAATAGTCTACCAAGTCTCGTCTGGCCTCTAAGCCACACTCCCACCTGTAGGAAGCAGACTGCACATATTGCACTAATAGACCTCTGTCTGGGTCTCCCCGTCACTCTTTGTCTTTGCTCAGTCAGATTCTTTCACTGTCTTGTTCTTACTTCTAGTAGACATAGATGAGGGTTTTTTTTTGCATCAAATATAATACATCCACTATGCCCTCTACACCCCCCCCCCCTTCTTTTCTCCCCACCAGCCAGTGCTCTGCTCTAGTGCGAAGTGGCCAGCTCCGTCTGATCACTGGGCTGAGCAGATCCCACTGCGAGGGACTTGAGGGGCTCGACTGTGTGATTAAGCAAGCCTCGGTTCCACCAGAGGGCCACCGGAGCAGATGTTCTCATTAAAAATGCAGGCTCTGTGAGCGAAGGAGATTGCCTTGTTCCAAGCAGAACCTGGCCGGAGGTTTAAAGCTCTCTTCCTCTCACTTGTAAGGCCAGCCAAGTTTCAATGCCTATACACCCTTTAAGCAATGTGGCAGCAACCGCAAAAAAATGAATTATTCCAACGGCGTTGCACAATCTTGGGTTATTCTCTTTAATTCCCTGTTAAAAGGAGAACGTTAAAAATTAAATTTCAGCTTTAAGCCTGTGGTTTTTGAGGTTTTCCACTGTTTCTGGCATCCTCTGACTTCACTGATGTCAGTAGGGTGTACTTGTTGAACATCTCATCTGGTGACTGAAGAAAAGAGAAGCACACATTTTAGCATTTTCATCTTAAAGTGCAGATGACTGAATATGAACACTTGGGGTTTTTTTTTAAGGGGGCTTAAGAACAAGCTGCTGATGACAGCTTGGGATATTCCATCCTTTCCAGCTGGCACCTAGACGGAGCCCTGGTACAATTAACATGAAACTACAGAGCACTAAAGAGTGATGCAGCACTCCAGAGGGTGCGGCTACACCTACCGTACACAGCTGGTTAATAGATTCAGGGGTATCCATCAAAAGCTTGTGTAAACCCACAGTGAGACAGCAGCGGTCTGAATTCTTTGTTGAACTCCAGGGATAATCCCTGGGCATTAAATATTGTCAACACAGACACAGTTTGGCCTATAATGCTAAAGTTGCTGGAAAGTAAAGGGGGGATTTGTGTGATTCTGGTTTTCATCAAACAACAGACGCTGGGCTGGGGTTTGATGCTGGGGTTACATCAGTGTGAGCGTGTTTATGTGTGCTTACGTGCCCAGATGCATACTCTGCACATGGCTGTATGTGGGAGGAAAGGTTACTGATGGATTATAGCCCTCACCTTTGAGGCTGACCCCATTACTGCCCTTCACCTCACCCTCCTCGCCAGTCCTCTGTTATTCCCCTGTTCTGTTCTACAACCTCCTGTCTTCTGTCCTACCACTCCAACACACACTGAGAAACCTGCCCTAACAGCAGTCGCCTCGCCAACCCAACATGCGAACTGTTGGGCTGAAGTGCCAGGAGGCAGAGCACATATTTAACTTGACATGCTTGCCAATCAGAGGTCATTGCCTGCTGGCTGGTGGCTGTAAACCGGAGAGGCCCTTAAGCTTACAATATGTCCCAACATTTTACCAAAAGGGTAAAAAAAAAAAATTATTTGTTTTGGCTTAAAAAAGTTAGTGTCTGGGCTGCCTTAAAATTTAAAGTTCAATTTTAAAAAGTAAAATTTGAAAAGACATGGCAGGCAATTTTGCAATGTATCAACCAAATCATTTTCTGGTCAAATAAACTTAATATTAATTCACACAAAGTACTTGCAGCTGTTGTGGTCTGAGATATTTTATTCCAGCAAAGACACAAAGACAATATGTCAAACTGCTCGCAGTAAATTTATAAAATTTTAAGTGTATGAGGGTAGAGACTGAATTCAACACTAACCTTCAAACGATTCATTAAACAATAAAAAAAAGAGGGGTCTCAGAGTTTTAACTCGTAAACATTTCATGCTGAGAAGTCTTGAGCAACTTCATTTAATGAGTTGATTGAACTTCATTCAACTCATCATTGTAAGTCAAAATACTTCAGATTGGAGAAACTCATTTCAAGTTATGAAGTATTCTGAAAATAGATGCTATACATTTTGAATTTAAGTAACTTCAACAAATACAACTTGAATATTTGTGGTAAGTTAATTCGAAAAGTTTATTCCACTAAATTCCTGTATTTTTTTTTTTTTTTTACAGTGAATGTCTTACCCCTTGCTATCTCCCGTTTCACATATTTGTCCGGCTGTGTGTGTCAGCTACACGTCGTGGACATTTCACTCACACATAAGTGTCGGGATAAGGCCTGCAGATATTGTAACAATAAACGATACTGAGGGTGAAGTGAAGTTCAAATGCTGTCAAGTGTTCAGCTTTGTTTTTCCTTTTGTGTAGCACTTGTTTTATTTTTCTCCAGTCATTTCTAGAGAGCAGTCTGGGAAACACTTTTATAGAGCAGAGAAGGGGAAAAGTTATTGTGAGACGCTTCAATCGAAGCTACAGGGAGAAATTGCTGGCTGCTCTTGTGAGACACACAAAAGGTCACAGAAAAGAGCTAATGATACCACTTTTCTTTGTGGAATTATGTGTAATCTGTCCTAAATTGGCTGATAGTGACCCAAAAGGAAGACACATCAGCATCATTAAGGAACGTGTGTGAGACTAGAGTATAGTCTAATGATACACACACACACTCATGCTGGCATATGTACACACAATTACAGACAAACAGATTTATGAAACAGTCTTGTTTGTAGCAGCAATCTCAATGATGCTCCCTAATGATTTACCACAGCAATATGAGGTGGGAAATACTGCCAGACATTTTACATAATTCACTTTTTTTCCTCTTAAATATGGTGCTGATGTCACTTTGTAGATTATTAGGGAGGGAGGCAGTTCATTATGCACAGCTATATCTCTCGCTGTCTGTCTCATTGCTTGTGAGTGTAACTCTGAAACGTATATAGTCCATAAAACAAATGGCAGTTGTGTAGAACAGATTGTGTTGTTAAAGCAAACACAGTTTGTAACATTCGAAGGCAAGCAGAATTTCAACATAAAAAGAGCAATAACCTGTATGTTAGGAAGATTTATGCATCCCTGGATGGTGTGCTTCCTCCACACTGAGGGTTGCCAGGTAGTAAATTAGGAAATGCCTTTTGGCAAAGAGTGTACCCTCTACCCATACACACACTCGCACACACTGTATTGCAGGCTCACCCCTATGTGTAGTCACAGAACTGAGCAGGCCCACTGCCAGCACGTAATGATATGAGTACTCACAACACGCAATAATGAACACTCACACTGAAACACACACAAACAAACAAATGTTAAAGAAACCAGAGGACGTATTACAGAAACTTCCTAACCTGCAGGTCCTATCTTAACTGTTTGGTGACCATGGTAGTTAAAGTTTGGACATGATTCAGGAAAGAAAAAGCCATTACAGATGAACCTACGTCAATGTTCTGATCCTAACTGAAGATAGGAAATATGTATTACACAATCATCCTAACTTCCCAAAATCTGGGAATCCTTCAGGGTAACTGTTACACTGTCCAAATTTGTATTATTCCACTTAGATTAGGAGCTACATTACTAATTTGCAGTTACAGTAGATACTGGTAGGTAGTGTGAGCTAATGGTGGTGTTAGCTAACTTGTTTAATCCAGATAGCTGTACTTTTTCGTTGTTTTATTGCTTTTACACAGTGGATATAGTGGAGTGTGTGTGCTGCCTTTAATCTCCTGAGTTACATTGTTCTAAAAAAGACAAAAAACCCCAAACATCTTTGGATTTTTCTACAGATGTTACCAAAACCTCTAACTCATCTGTCTTGAAATTAAGTGCCTATCGTTGTTTTTATTCTATGTTTTGTATGTTTCAGTGTACATTTCAGTGTGTTCAAAAAAACAAAGATACAATGTTTAGCCTAATCACAGACGAGTCAAACGTAATGCCATTTTAACAATTCTCTCCTGCAACTTGTTTGGATGCTGTCAAACTGGTTCAAACAAGGTGAATTCTGGAAGTACTGACTTGCTGAAAATGAATAACGTTATTATATTATTGATTCAGGAAATGAGGGGAAATTAATTGATATGTGGCACACTTTTTTGAATAACATACATTTAAAAGTCCAAATTGAGTTGCGAGTCATATTTGATTTTGTTAAATCAAGACTAAGGGTAGGTTCACACCGGGCTGGAGCATTTACCCAGTCAGTGCGGTTCTTTTGGGTTGGTGTGAACCAACCAAGCAAACCTGCTGATGAAGTGTAAAATGTCTGCATTATATATCGGTATTCTTATGTTCCAGATCAAAACACCTACATGAACAGAACCTGATGATGCTCCATGATGAATGATATCCAGGTAAAAATTGGGCTGTTTGTTGTCTTTTTAACCACCATTGTTTGACCAGTAGAATTACATTTCCACCACATAACAATTTCTTCATTTACAATTTCTGGACCATCTGAGTTTTGCATTTGTGAACGCAAACTGGGCCAATCGGAAAACCGAAGCAATACATCATCCTCGTTTTGGTTCAATTCAGAAACTGGACCTTTAGGTGTGAATCCATCCTAAAGTCCAAGTCCTGTGACTTCGAGTCCACACCTCTGGAAAACTCACACTGAAAACAACCCCAATATGTTAAAGAAACCAGAATCTCCACCCCACCCTCAACCACAACATGTGCTTCTCTTGTGAAATGAGTTTTCAGTCTTATAACAATACAAGGTTTCGCTCTATTTTAACAGCCCATGACGTCACAAAAAGGGGGTTTAGAATCACAGTCTGGAAAAACATTCATTCCCCTTTCACTCACGCGTGCAGACGACCCTGGGAAAGAAGCCCTTATGACACCTGAGAGGGGAGAGAGATGTTAGTGACACTTGGTCAGCTCTTAAAGAGTTAATGTGAACTGAGAGCTGTTGTCTGTCAAGTTCACATACACACACACATACTAATTCCCAGTATGACTATGCTTTATTGATGGCGAGACGGGGCTGCATATCTAATGGCGTTAGCGAGTGTGAGTGAAGAGGCTGCTGGGTATGATCCATTTATATGCATGCTAATAATGGAGCACATTGGGCCCGGGACGAGCAGGAAGATCTCTCTATAATCGACCATCCATCATTAGGATGTGACTTTCTGGTCAGACACAGCGCATCATTACTCTGCACACACCGTAGGCACTCAAACACAAACACGCACACACCCAAAAACACTTTATCTGCAATTGTTCATTTTCTTTCATCACCTCTCCTCATGTTGTTTGTTTGTATCAATCAGCTGCCCACAGTGGAACCAGTGAAAGTCAGCAAACTTTAACGATGGCACAGCTCCGTTCAAAAGGGTCTTTGTAAGCCAGACTTCTCTTTCAGTAATGAAGCATGTAGCAAAAGCTAGCTCCCCTCTGTAAAAAACGTTGACCTGAAACTGCACACACACACACACACACACACACACACACACACACAGACGTTTGTCCTCACACATCTACAGCTTATGAGATCACGGAGGGCGCTGTGAATTCCGCTGCACAATAAATGTCATCCACGTGTTCGGAGCGAGGGTGGCCTCAGGAGTCCTGCAGTGGTTTGGGGGTCAGGGTTGAGGTTAGGGTAGCCGGTCTCCAGTGGCTCAGTGTCAAACCTCAGCTCTCAGACTCTCGCTGCTCTCGGAGGAGGGACTGACTGGGTAGCGGGATTTGGCTTCTCGCCCAAGGAGTGAGAGCGCTGTGGGGCCCTTCCGTTCTTGGAATGCCACATTTTTTTTAGCCGCTCTGAGCACCACACCCACCAGAACAGAGAACTGTGTTGGATTAAATGAGCATAGTTTGAGTGTGATTTCATAGTTTTTACCATGGCTGGTACCCACTGCTGGCCTCCTTGTTATTTTTCACATGGAAGGGGCATGGAAGGGCAGTTCAGAAAGGCATGATGTCTTATTTTATCTATCCAAGATAAATAATCTCATCAAACATCTGAATGAGATAATGAAACTTTTTCTTAATATAACTAATCTTGATTTGTCTTAGCGAGATCTGTTTTTCGGCTGTAGCTGACAAGTAAAAACACTGACTGAGCTGAAGACTCACTGAAGTAAATCTAGCAATTCACTTGCCTGATTCCGCAAATGGTTAAATAAGAATTAAACACATAGTTTTTCCTGGAGCTTTTGATCGAAGTAGCTAAGGAATGAGCCATCCTGGTTCTTTCTCATCTCTGTTGCACATGTGTGGTACCGATTGGCACTTGCAAGAAAATGGTTGAAGGTAAAGACAAAGCTTATGAGCTGAAGTGCAAGCAACCATATCAATTATCCTGGAAACAGGAGTTTAGTTGGGTGGTGTTAGATGATGTGGGAAAAACTCCCCCAGTCACTTCACAATCTGCCGCAAGTCTGAGAGCAATGCAGATAAAACGGAGTTACTTGAAATGCATCTCAAGCCCAAAAAGCATTGCTGGAGTGCTATAACGAGAGGTGACAGCATCACGCTTGCATTACAGCTAAACTGCCTGCTGACAACCCCTTTTTCAATTGGATTTTGGATTAGTGCAGAAAATAAGCTCTATGGCAAACTTTTTTCTTCAGCAAGATAATCTTCACACATGACACCACTTTTATGATTTTTGAAGTGGAAAATGCAGTTCAAGTAAAAAGCTGATGTTAGGCTATAAAAGAAGTGCACTGGGGTCTCGTGACTTAACTCCACTCCCACTATAGTAAGTGACCAGAGTTTGGCATGATGACATTTAATGTCTGCTACAGCTACTGTAGTCTCATCAAGCTACTTGTTAGCAACTACCTTTTTAAGACACATAAAAACTGCAAAATTCTTCATAAGCTTTAAAATTTACTGTGTTATGTGTGGGGTGGACCCCAGGAAGAATAGCTGTTGTGATGGCTGCAGGTAATGGGGATCCTAATAAATGAAATGAAAATGAAAAATGATGTATTTATTGACAAATTTTAGATTGTGGAAAAAAAAAGTGAAAATCTCTTAAGCCTGTGTTAACTACAGTCCTTACTTAGTCCTTACTTACAGTCCTGGGAAAATAACAAAAGACCAATTGACTTTGAGGTGACGGAATTGGTGCTAATATGCTAACTGACTTTTAGGAGTTGTTCCTGCAGCACTTGATAGGGGCAAGTAAAAACTGACTTCCAGCCTGGTTGAACTTTGATCAAGCTGGCAGATGTTTTTGCTTTATCTTCAAACATTTGGTGATCAAATTTATCTAGATACAGCCTTTAGGTTTTGCACTGTAAACCCATGTGCTAAGAGGAAATCCAGACCCTTGTGTGCACATTTACATCAACACACTCACGCATGCATCATTAAAACATGGAAACTCACATCCACACACAGTCTTGCAACTTGCTCATACTCACTTGTGCTAAGACCTACATATGGCAGACTGTGAGCAGGCGAGTTGGGCAGCTGGCCGGCATTAAATTGGATCCCTGGGTTCCCCACTGTTCAATGGGACTTAAAGCCATATTAAAGGCATCTCCTACAGTCCTGCACCAGTGGGAGAGCATGGACAGTGGCCAAGGAAAGCAGCCCGGTGCCAGCCACACCCCTGGAGGACTGCATCTGCTCTCACTCTTCCACCCTGGCCCCTTTATGTTCAGCATGACATATCGTCCCATGCGCCCATATGCCAGAGGTACCAGACTACACATGCTTTAACACAGGACCATGGCACTCCACACTGGTAATAAACTTAAGCAAATACATCTCTGACTGTGTGCATCAGGGTCTAATGGACATGGGAGATAGGAGTGTGTGTTTATGCATGCAGAGGCTTCCTTTTTGCAATTTATGGGTCAGCATATAAACACTGAAATCACACTGTCTGCAGAGAGTCCAAATTCAGTGATCCCCTCCCTTTCTTTGAGAATTTATGTTGAGCATTATTTAATCTGTTGAAGCGCTAGCAGGAAGGGGGGAGTGTGTTTGTGCTTCCAGTGGCTGCTCCAGACCGGTCACTCAGTGTGGTGCAGATTGCGTGGGCAGATGCTGCTTTATGCGCCAAGCTCGTTTTTATCACCGGCTTGTACTATACACCAGTGACATAAAGCCAGCGGTGCAGTCATGCCTGAAGAAAGTGAGAAGGGGTGCTTGTGGAATCATTTCCCTTTGTATCTCACACATAATTGAACCGCTCTCATTTCCTGCCAAAACAAATACGGAGGCTACATTTCACTGGTGATTAAAAATGTTCTGTGAAAGAGCAAAAGAATGCCTGAATGAGTGAGGATCATTCCACATGAGGGCAGTCATCTGTTTGGGAAATATTTGTGAGAGTTATGTGTGCATGTTTCTGTGTCTGACCAGCAGTGATGGAATGTAACTAAGTATTGTACTTAAGTAAGAAACTGAGATACTTGCACTTTACCTGAGTATTTCCATTTTATGCAGCTTTATACTTCTAATCCATTATATTTCAAAGGAAAATATTGTACTTTTTACTCCAGTACTTTTGTCTGACAGCTGTAGTGAATTATTCCAGTGAAAACAATGCATCCGAATTTGATGATTTTAAATTTGAATGTTTGTGATAAAGTAAACAATTTAGGCTGAGGAAATTCTATTACTTCTTAAGGTAAATACACTATTTAAAACCGTCCTTGAATGAGTTGAAAAATGTATTGTCACAAAGCAGAAAACACAAACACAAGTTTGGAATCGCCTGCCACAGAAACCTGATTTAGATTCATGCTTTTAGGTTGCAGAAGGTTTTCTTTAAAAATAGATGAACGTGTTGTACATAGAGAACAAAACTCGGTGCACAGTGGGTCAACCAGACTGACAACTGAGACGACAGAAAGAGACAAATATACCACTGAACAGTTAGAATGAATGAGATGAATATAAGAAATTAACAGTCATTGGTAAAAAAAAATAAAGTCTTAACATGAACGATCTGTACAGATTAGGGTTACGGTTAAAAGAAGAGAAGTTCCTGTTTCACTGTAAAGAGCATAATAATGTCTGGAATTAACAGGTGTCAATGTCGTAAGCAAACAACATTATCAGCAACAATATTAGCTATTTCTTTATAATTGTTCAGTTATGCTTTTGTCCAGAGGGGCCTCCAGAATCAACACAATATAAAAGTTCCTTGTTGTGGCTTTAAGTGAGAGTGACCAAACGCAGGACTTTTACTATTAAGTATAGTACTAGTACTTTTACATCTTAAGGATCTGAATACTTCTTCTACCACTGTTGACCAGAATCAGCATGCAAAGGTGTAAATCTACAGTTGCGGCCGAAGAGAAGCTGTCTCTCAAACTGCCACTTTGGCAGTGGCCCTGGGAGAGCAGAGAGGATAATGGGAGTAGTCTAATAAGTTTGTTTGGCTTGTTAGTGTGATTGTTTCCTCACAAAGCTAATTAACTGTCTTGGCCTTAGGGACGCTCCATCCTATATCCCACTATCACCACCCATCCACACACACCCACACACATGTATACGCATTCATCTATCCATCCCCACCTCACTCACCCGCCCTCACCGGCGGCAGCTCTCTGTCTCTCTGTCTTTGCTTGCTGTCATGGTTAAATTGATGGAGGGTCTAGTGATTGTCTGTATGGTCCCAAGGTGCCTTTCCCCACTACACAGAGGCATCCTCCGGATTCTTCCTGGTCCACAGTTGATTACGATAAATCAATCTGAGGGGTCAAACACTTGGACTGGGGCACTGTCATCTCCACTGGCTGTGGGGGTAAGCCGGCCCGGGATAAGAGGGCGTTTCCTGAAACCTCAGTGACCCCCTCGACCACTCTCGTTTCCGTGGTGAGACCTTCATTAAGGGACAAATCTGTTCCCGTTGTTCCAGAGAAAAGTGGGGGATGCTCTTGTTTTTCATCACACCCCTCTCTCCTCTACCTCTGGTGGCCTTATTTCTCCGTCTGGTCAGGCTGAAAACTGACAGGTAACGGCAGAGGAGAGCAATAACGCCATCCCCCTGGCCTGTATAGCAAATAATGCCGGAGATTTAATCAATGGCCGAGAGGAAAAGCAGGGCCAAATCAATAGAAGCCTGGCTGCTGGCTCCCCTGCTTTGAAGGTGAATCCGGGCCTTGCTACATAAATTGGACTAATTGAAGAGCATGCTAGGAAACAAGCCCCCTTACAAAGCATGTCTGTGTCAGCATGATACTTGTATGTGAATTTCATCAAGCCAGAAGTGCAGAGGCGGAGATAATAAGCTGCCATAAGCCTGCAAAGAAAAGTAGAAGGGATAAACACAATATTAGGCGCATTTGAGCTGATAACATCCGTCCACACTCATTTAGGTGATGAGCGTGGGTGTACTGCTGCAGCATCAACAGCAGTATCCCTTGGTTTGGACTGTGGCTCATTTCCTTTCTAAGCCAGTGGTGCTCAACCTGGGGTCGCATGACAATTTTTAGGGTTCCCCAGATACTTGTGGGAAAATAAAATAAAATAACATATTGTGGCAAGCAGGATGGAATGAGAGCCAGGAAGCATCTTTCAGCTGCACCAGCCCCTGAAAGACATTTAACATAAGGGATACTCAAAAATAGGGAAAATACAGCTGGTTAATTGCATAAACGATACCATATGGGTTCGGGAACACTTTGAAAAACAATTGTTGGTAAACACACTTTGTTGCTGCCTCTACAAATGCAAGTTAAGACTCTACCATGCAAAGCCAAAGCCATATAACAACAACATACAGAAATGCTGCAGACTTTTCTGGGGCTCAAACTCATCTGATATGGGTGTGCTGTGGCCTGTTAAGTCCACATTTAAGACTGTTTTCACAAACCATGTCACCAACTTCAAAAGCCAGCATCTTTGATGGTCTGAGGAGGCATCATGGATAACTGTCACATCTATGAAGGCACTATTAACACAGAAAGGTACAGACAGGATTTGGAGCAACATATGCTGCCATACAGACAACATCTTTTTCAGGGATGTCCCTGCTTATTTCACAACGTCAAGATGCACTCTGCACATGCTATAACACTGTGACCTCATAGTAAAAGTGTTCAGGTACTAGACTGTCCAGACCTGTCTCCTATTGAAAATGTGTGGTGCATTATGAAGCACAAACTAAAACAACAGAGACCCCAGACTGCTGAGCACCTTAAGTCATATATCAAGCAAGAATAGAAGAGAATTTTGCTTTCAGAACTTCAACAATTCATGTCTTCAGTTCCCAAACTCAGTGTTTAAAATAAAAGATTATGTAACTCAGTGATAAACCCCCCAAAAAACCCTAAAAAACAATCACGTTTATCTGTTTAAACAGTAAATATCTTGTCTTTGCACTGTATGCAATTGAATATAGGTCAAAAAGGATTTTCAAATAAATGCACCGTCTTTTTAATGTTCTGCACATGTTCAAACTTTTTTGGGGTTGTACATTACATCCCTTGTACCAGTGATATAATGTGAGTTAAGTGGCTCTCATGTTTTATAAAGAACAATCTTGGGCAGATAGGGAGTTGGGATCATGAACACCAACCAGATTTTCTATGGGGGTCACTGCTCGTAAAGGTTGAGAACAACAGTTCTACGCAATAGAAAGGATTTGTTTGATGGCGTTATGTATCAAACATGTTCCTCTTCATTTATCTATCACCGAGCAGCATCAATGATCTATGCTTTCATACTGTAAAATGCGTGTGAGTGTTAAAAGGGCCCATTGCATGCTGAGCGAAGGGCATAAATCCAGTGACAGTGATACATCTCATCAGCAGAGACAACAAATTAAAAACACTCACCCATGAGACACTGCTGTTCAATAAATTGGCCTTATTTTCAGGGGGAAAATGGGGCTTTCTCAACACAAAACAATCAATCAAAGTAAATGACCCTGCTATTCACAAATCTGTCACAGCAGAGCATCGCTGTATTAACCATCAGCCCTATCGGCCGGTCAAGCTGAGATCTTCCCTGAGACCTCATTCCATCTCAGGTCTCTTATGGGGGGTGGGGCCCTGAGGTCTTAGTCCTCGGGTTGGACCTTAATTAATAAGTTTTGTAGTAATGGCGAGAACAACAGGAGGTGTTAACCCTGTTAGTAGAGAGGCATGTTATAGCATTAGGCTCCTCTGAAGGGAGCAGGGGAGGGGGGGGAGAATTAAAAGATCTCTGCTGTGGATTGGCTCACAATGCACCAGGAAGGAGATTTGAGCCCAAATGAAATGATTGTATCAGATAGAAATCGATAGCAATCCATGCCTTCCTTAATCCTGCAGTAGCTCCCAGATCACTCCCTGGTGCAGGCAATCTCTCAGCCATCATTACGACACGCAGATCGATAGCGGGCAGCAAGGCCTCTGGTTAAGTTTCTGGCTACACTGCAAAAGTATGGGCGAAGAGGGAGCAGAGGAGGAGACAAGATGATGAGAAGAGGCCAAAGGGTGTTAGTATGGCTTTAGGTGTCTGACAAAGTACAGCTGCGCTGTTGTTAGAGGTAATTAACAAGAGAAGACAGCAGAAAACAGGTAATCTACCTCGCCAAAAACAAAAAAAACTTTAAATCCTGCCAAAGCTCCAAAGCAGAAAATCTTTTGTTGTGTTATTATCTCACAATAGGGGATTTGAGTTAAGCGCCAAGCATATTCCGCTTCAAGAGATGGATGATGAAGCTTGGAACTGTGTTTTATGGTTGTAATCAGAACAGGTGCAAATCATCTATCAAGGCATAATAAAATTTTACAAAGTGCTTTCTTGTCTCGCAATGCTCCTGACATCCTGCTTCAGTTTACGCCTCGACCAATGAGAGGGACTATCTCGTATGTCTCACTGGCAACATCTCAGGGGATCTGAGTGAGGAAAAACAGGCTTGAGTTATTACGGGGGATTTTGGTTGCGCCGTGATTGCATTCATGTGATGTAAAATACGAGAAGAAAACAACAATACAACAATGATAAATCAGAACATTCGCAGACTGGGAGCAACACCTGCAGAAGAAAAAGCAACACGGAGTAAATAAAACAACTTTGATGAGATGTTTGTGCGCACAGGCTATTTGTCATGCGTTTTCTTCCTGAAAAATTAATTGGTGTATTTATCATTAACACCAGTGGCCTTAACAGCAGGAGGATCCATCATTAACACCAGTGGCCTGAGCAGCTGGAAGCGCCTTTGGGTTCAGCCTCTGCTTTCTGTGTTTTGTAGTCAAGTCACAGTGTCTGTTTAAAACCCCTCAATTAAAAACGGCGAGTTGGGCGCTGCTTTAATGATAGCTGTGATTTTAATCAGGAGCGCGGTATTCCTAGTAGGTCCTGGAGGTCTGGAGGCCTCACTGCACACATCAACTTATCTCTTTCTTAAAGCTCCCTTTCTAATTTCCCACCGCCATCAAAGTCTGCTCGACTCTCCCGGCGCTCACCTCCGTCCTCTTCTTCTCCCTCCCCCAGCAGACCTCTCTGTTAGGAAGTACACACTGAAAAAATACAACACACCACAAGTAATTAATTCCATTAGCATCAATATTCTGCTCATGAGCAGCAAACACTGGCTGGTACAGGAAATCTCAGTGATGGAGGGCATAGTGAGGGAATATGAGTGGGAAGATACACTCTGAAAAATGAGTGTGCCAACTAGAACCACACAGGGTTCTTTGGCTTGTCCCAATAGGAGGGGTAGAACCCTTTATAAAAGTTCCACCTGGAACCCTTTCAGGGGGTTCTACCTACAACTCAATGTAAAGAGTTAAAGGTTTCACACAGAACCCTCTCTGGAGGTTATATCCAGAACCTTTCCACTTTCTAAGGGTGCTAACAAGAAGCTATCTGGGGGATTCTACTGAAAATCCTTTTATTTCTAATGTTTTTTTCTAGAACCAAGCCAGGCTATTGCACTGGGAACTCTACTGTAATGTAAGAGCTTCATATACCCTGTTATAGAAGAACCCTGTTATATTCAATGAGTTTCATCTAGATCAGTGGAGATCTAAAATACCCCCTTTTCATTCTTGTATCTTCCAAGGGTTCTATAAAAAACTAATTATAATCTATATATGAGGCAAGAACACAAGAAAAATGAATTAGTGAGGGGTGAGGGTTCCATCCACATTTAAAAATAGCATTTGGGTAAATAGAATATTTGAGGGTAAGGATCTTTTAACACACATGCCTTCAACAACTGTAAGAACTCTTACTTTCCAAAAGAGATGGTTGCATGAGGAGGGCTCATGGGTGTGGTTAAAACTCCAGCCCTTCAGGAAGAACAATTTTGGAGCCTTTATTTGTAAGAGTGTAGATCGAAGGAGGGAGAGAAGGATTGTTTACTCTCTCTTATTCTGTCTTACCGTCTTTTTTTCCTCCATCTCTCCTCCTCTCTAAAGAAGCCTGCTGGCGCGAAGGAACTTCTCCCAGCAATTAAGAGGGGCCGCAGACGCTCAGCGTAATTACCGCCGCACATTGCTGCTGTCACAAAACTCAGCTTGCCCTCTGGTCATAAAAAACACACTGAAGAATATTTAGAAATGAATTATTCAGAGTGATTGTTCGTACTCAATTATTCATGGGACCCCGGCGAAGGGAGATTTGCATCTCAACGCTGTAAATATTATTAATCTTGCCAATTACAAAATTCTCTGCCGCTCCAAATTCTTCAAATGATGTTCCAAATGTGTGCGGCATTTTATAGCCTTTAATGTTTAAGTGGCTTGAAATGAATGTGCTGCAGCTTTTACAAATCATCTGGAAAACAAATCGAGCTCTCTGCAAAGAGATTTCTCATAGTGTGTGAGACAGAGTTACGCCACAAAACTGCCAAATGTTAACAGCTCAGCTTGGAATCTAAATTTAAACTGAATGGTTTTGATTGTAGAAGCCCTAAAAAAAGAAAGAAAGTAAAGGCTGTAAGCTATTATGGTCAATATTGAATAAACCAAATTTTATAAGCAAAATGTAACCATATTTGTGGGATTTTAGATTTCATATTTCAAATCCCTTTGATGATCTTAGACTAGCATGTTTCAAACACTCCTGTTTGACTCCTAATCTGCAGGTGCATCAGCTAAAGGGTGGCCTATTATTTCCACTGTTACATGCCAACAGGGAAGGGAAGCCTCATTAGTTCAGCTGATACAGTATTTCTTCATGGGTGCAATGTGGTCAAAATATAAATAATAAATAAAGGTCCATTTTTCAGGACCAGGTGCAAAAGCCTCGCTCATAATGTGTACATATTCAAATTGCTAAAAAAAAAAAAGAAGCTAAAAGATAAGATTATGTAAGTTTCTAAGCAGAAAACACAAGTTTCTATAAAGTCTAAAGCAAAAGACATTAATGGTTGGAATTCCTGTCTTTTTTTTTTTTAAAGTATTAAAGAGGCTCATTTGGGACCTCTCACCCATCTTGTTAATCTTTCCACATGGGAATCAACATTCCCAAATGCCTAAAAATCTGCTGTTCTGACACCCATTTACAAGGTCTGTGAACCGACAGATGTGGCACGCTGTAGGCCCGTTAGCAAAGATCATTAAAAAAAAAAGTGGTAACAGAGCAACTTGTGGATTTTGTGAACACAAGACTTCACCTAATGCAATTTGGTTTTAGGAAGTACTACCTGATTGATAGTACCACTTGTTATATCATAGAGAAAATAAAGCCAAAGCTTGACAGGAATGTCGCTGTAGCAGCAGTATTTTTGGATTCACACAGGCCATTTGACACAGTGTCCTTCTCTCCAAACTCTCACATTTTAATTTTTCTAAAACTAAAGGACCGTCAAGGCTAAAAAGGTTCAAATAGCCCAGAATCTTGATCTCCCCCCACTGACGTAAGTTCATGGAGAAAAAGTATGAACTACATTTAATGGATGAAAGATGATTTCAGGGTAATTGAAAGAAATTTTCCCTGTACACCTGATTGTCGTGAAAACAGGTTATATCATCAGCTCATGTAGCTATCAATGACTTTAAGGGGGAAAACCATCATTAGTAATGTGACAGTCTCTACTTTTAATGTATTCAACCAGAGATTCACAATAATCAAATGTAATCCATGCTATTCTGTTTTCATTTATTTCTCATTACCTAATCCATGGATTTAACCATCTGTTTTGCCTCTTTTTAAACACAGAATATAGCCATGCTCATTATCTTTTATCTTACCTCTTTTAGTCCCTCCAAATGCATGACAGAACATATAATCTAGGAAATGCAAATTGAGGTCCATGTCCAGACACTTAATTAAATTTATGTCAACTTTGATATTACAGTAAGCCTTTCTGCTCTTGAACAATGTCACAGATCGTGATAAATGGAATACATGCTGGGCTGTAGTAATAATTTGTCCAGGCTGGTAGAAATTTCACTGTATTAGGTTGGAGAGGTTGATGGCTAGAAAACTGAAGTTGTGTACTTGTCGTAAGGATGTGAAACTTTACTGTTGTTAACAAAGTGGTAAAGAATGGAAGTGGAAGTGTCCTTGAATTCTAATTAAAATTTTTGAACCAACAGTTACAATAAAGAAACTAAGGGTACATGTCCACAAAGGGTTTTTTTCTGTCAGAGTGGTGCTGGCAAGGTGCAGGAGAGCTGTGGTTTACACAAAACAATATCTTGAAAATTCCTATGACCATCATTGTTGCACATCATAGCACTGCCCCTTTAGTTTTACTATTTAATTTGACATTTTTTCACTATGCACACCAACTAGAAGATGCTTGCTCTCATGTTTGACTCCAGATTTGCATCTGCCTGAAAGTGTGTCTTGTTAGTCCGTTAGCTTGTCTTGAGTCAAGTAAAATCAAATTTCATCTCCTACAAATTGTTCACAATAAAAGCCCCCTAATATTTTGTCATCTAGAGGCTTTTATTGTGGAAATGCTGCTTTTTCATAAGCAGTAACTAACATCCCGGTGCCACAGGGGAGAAACTAAACTTCAAACCACAGAGATTCAGTTAGAAGCTACAAAGGTACTGAGAGATGAACACACAGACACTTTTAAAAATGTCTTTCTCTTTCTTAGCATGAGCTGAGTCTCAGCTCTCTGGCACACATCTGGAAAAAACAAACAAACAAAAAAACAAAAATGCAAGCAGAAAAGCAAACTCTCCTCTATTCTCTTGGTTACCAGGGTGACGAGTCCCTATCTAATATATAATTGGTTGTTCTTAGGAAAAAAAATACTGGGCCACAGATAGTCTCTCCTCATTGGAAACAATATAAAAAATACGCTGGCGCTCAGAAAAAAAAATGCTATGTGGACAGAAGCCCTGAGAAAAAGGAGCTATTTTATGCAAATTACCTACACACATTTCATTAATCACCTAAAGGTTAAATATTTGAGAAACACTTAAAAAATTGCTTACAAACCATGAGAAATAATAATAATAAAAAAGAACTGCTTCCCATGTGTCTTTGTGTTTAATACACAAATACCTACATCAATTTTAAAATGTACCTGATGCATAAATTACATGGAATTAGCAATGATTTACAGTGGGGGTACAAAAATACCCTGCAGTGCTATTGACCTATGGATTAAACTCTTTATTTATAGTTAATGGTAATGTACAATCTTAAGTGACTCCATAAAAGATGGCCTTGGAGGAGCATTACTATAAAGCTAAAGGAGAGCGCTTCCCTGTTGGTAATTGAGACAGTCCAATAGGCAGCCAACTGCAT
The DNA here is from genome assembly GCF_056507025.1 of Lutjanus erythropterus. Lineage (NCBI taxonomy): Eukaryota > Metazoa > Chordata > Actinopteri > Lutjaniformes > Lutjanidae > Lutjanus > Lutjanus erythropterus. The sequence goes on from NC_139334.1 coordinate 13,987,969, forward strand.
CCATCCATTCATAAATGCATCTGTCCATTGAGCGATGTATATAGGACACCAGCAATCTTGATTTTAATAGTAACCCCGTGTCTCTCAGCTGCCTGCCTGCTGCTTCTCTGGGTCTCAGGATGAATGGGAGAGTGACACTTTGTAATGCTTGAGGCTGAGGAGCTCACTCTAATAGGCCTGGACTTAATTAGTATGGGACTCCCCCTGTACGCAAAGATAAATCCTAACCCCCAAAAGTAAGGCTGCTGACACACGTACAAACACTAATACACAAACATGATGGACACAACCACACAGATTCAGCAGAGATGTATGAATTAACTGAGGCAATTTTCAGTTTTCCGATGCCCTTTGAGCTCTGATGTGGTTCTGATAATACTTTAAAATTACACAGACTTTCTCTCCCTCCATCCCTTACCTCCCTATCCGATGTATCTTGCCCTCATTGCCTTGCAGGCTGCAGAGTGATGTGTCATTTTATAATCCTGCGCTGGCTAAATTACATTAGGAATATCCTCTCATTAATTAAACCTGCTATTGGCAGCACCTGAGATAAAACAGATTATAAGAGCTGAGAGTGAAAACACAGAGCGCGAAATGCCGGTGTCAGCACTTTGCATGTGTGTGTGTGTGTGTGTGTGTGTGTGTGTGTGTGTGTGTGTGTGTGTGTGTGTGTGTGTGTGTGCATGCGTGTGCTCCTGAGTGTATGGGGAGGAGGAGAGAGAGGGAGAGACTGCGGGAAGAAATGGCACAGTTAAGATCTGCTGGTGTGTTTTTGTCTATAGATGGTGCTGCAGCAGTGAAACTGTCTGCTTCTTCACTACCGTCCACACACCCTGTGTGATTTAACGTTTATCCTTTCAGAGATGGTTTATCCATAACAGGATTAGTTTTAGGGTTAATGGACGCTATTCACATGCTCTTTTGCTCTGCTCCTGACAGGTGGTATACATACAGTCCACAGTAAAACAACTCCTGCGATCAACACATTCTGCAACTCTGGCACCAGCTGGGATGTATATTCCCTCAGACTGTACAATACTGATCTGTTGGGAATATGTTTTGTCACTGAGTGCAGTGATTTGATCTTTTAACTGATGATTATCTCCTTACAGACATATAATGTCTGTAAAAGTGCAAAGAGCAGGCCTGGAATAAGGTCACTGTTAGGGCAAGCCCACTCTGGGCTTTGATAAATACAAATTCATTGTTGTATTGCAGCCAAAACCAATGGTGCAATGACAAAAAGTGATAATTACATTGAATGAATGAGTATGAGTGCAATTAACTGATAGTTAGCCCGATCAACCAGTAACCAGCCAGTAATCAATACAAACATATATTATTAGACTGTAAACCATTAATTAAAACAATAAATACCTGCAGTCAACATTAGACAATCTTATATTTTATCAGTTAGCTTGTGTTTCTGTACCTTTGAAAATATTACACCAAACTCTCTTTCAGAAATATGACATATTAACAATTTAATAAGTGTCTACAAAAACATATAACTCTAAGATAAAAGGTCGCTTCCACTTCCTACCGGCCACCATTGGTTAGCTTCGACAGTGGGAATGAGGAGCAAACTGTTTAAAAAATCAAGGTTCTCACTAAAATACATGGCTGTTGATGCATCAGATACATGCTGAAATGAAGATGATTCAGTTTATATAACTTTTAGGTAAACACTGGATACACCAGATGAAATTACCTTGACCATGATTCTGGTTATTGTGTGCTTAAATGTGTGTGAATTCACACCTTTCTTCTTTCTTTTAAAGGAACAATGACAAGTGCAAAAAGGTCACGCTGAACTGGTTGTGTTTGTAGACGTGGTGTTATGGACCACTTCTGCCCTGAAAAAGTGCATTTCACTCTCAGTTTCTGGGATCGCAAAATGAATATAAAATTCGTTGAGTGTTGTTTTGATATACTAGTCTGGCTTCGGAGAGAGTATTCAATTTCTTTTTGGGGGCCGTGGTAGGGTAACCAACAGCGCAGTCTGTGTAAGGAAAAATCAAAGCAGATAACACATTAAAATGTATCAGAGATTCCTCCTTCAAACAAAATTAATCATGATAAAAATTCACATTAAACACACTCCTCTAGGTAGCTGTCAAAACTGATTAATGCAAAGGGAAGAGGAGAGAGGGGAACGGAGAAAGAGAGAGAAAGAGGGAAAAAAACTTGTATAAATATTAAGTGAGTCCGAGTGGGAATGCATGTTGCCTTTGTATGCACACCGTGTAAAAGCCATTGTGGAGTTCAGCCGGGTCCCTTACAAACGAATAAATCACTGCCTTCGGACAAATTAATCAAAGTGCCCAGCTGTTGCTGTGCATGGCTAACTGGCGACAGAGCCGGCAGAGGCTGAGGCTCCTTCCCCGGGTGTACTGTCTACCCTCCCTTCCTCTCTCAGAGCAGCAGACCTGAAGTGGCAGATTGGGTTTGTCTCCCTCTGAGTGATGTAGTGCCACTTCCTACCTGATACTTTATCACCAGGTCAGATGTTTGTTACACCGACACGCTTCTCGCCTTTCTCCCAAAACAATTCAGAGAACAGATTCTGACTCCTGTGACCCCTCGTGTAACACAGACTCACTCGTTTCCCCTAATGCAGCCAAAATATACAAACTGTTTGACCATTTTTGTGTTAGTACATCATTTAAAATGAAGAATTTTGTTAAATAAATTATGATGGATATTCTGTATGCCAAGAAGCCATCAAAATGACAATCCATTGACAAACAAAACCTTCTTTTATGGATTTGTATAAAAGGGCTGAGGTGCTCTTCTTGCACACTGCAAGACCATATAGAACAGATCCAAAGTCAGGTGACCTTCGTCATCACGGTAACAAAAATAACTACGTTCCAGTTTGGTTAGGTTCAAGCAACAAAAGTACTTGGTTAGGTTTAGGAAAAGATAATGGTTTGGTTAAAATGAGTAGGTTAAACCACATGAGTAGTATCTAAATGACACACGTAACATTATCCTCCTGTGTGAAAGTCTGGCGTTTGTTTGACGCATCCATCCATCCCAGCTCACTCTTCTCAGTCTGTACACTACATCAAGTATCAATGGGAAGGACTGGCCTATGACCTGCATGCAAAATTGAACTTTGGCTTATGCACTGCACAGAAAAAAGTATTTTATTAGTTATTTTTATTTGTCTTTTTATTGAAGAGACTGGGCTGACTTCACATAAGCACAATACATACCAACTTTTGTCCAATTCACACCCACTACTTATCTGTCAAATGTAAATCATGACTATGCCAGTCACTGTGACAAGTTGACAACAAGTAATGCATTCAGTCTGTTGCAAGTTAAAAATATAGTAAATTCATGGCCTGTCATAATGTTGGGAACAGTGATGAGGTTAAAAAGATAAATACATTCACAAGCAGCATTCATGAGGATAGATTAAAAACCATAAAGTATTTTAAAACTATTAAGTGTGTCACATTTAGAAATGGTTAATTTATTGTTTAATATAAGTTGTAATAGTGTTAGCCTGTGATCTTCAGAGTGGTCTTAATCTGATCGTCTGAGACTGATTGTTTCTGTCTCCACCCACAGACCTGGGGATGAAGACACCACGAAGATCTCACTGCTATGTCACTCTGTGTTTCCCTGAGGGAAACAGAGATAACATGGGGTCTGACAAATAACTGAAAAACACCAGTCGCATCAGTAGAACTCAACTGTATTGAAACTTAGTTTACAACTCCAGCAAGTAGGCTGAGCCTTAGTAACAACCTGGGAAGAGAGACGGTTTCTAGTTCCTGTTGAGCAAAGCAGTGAATTTGAGCAAATGTCCGTGCTTTCTAGAGATCCTGAGATTTCCCAAACTGAATAAATGCCACACACAGAAACACAAAACTGCTTTGCTAGCTCAATCTTGCTGTCGCTAATTTGATCTAAACATTTCCAATAATTTCAGAGCATTGTAAAGTCCAAAAGTCAAAATCTATTGAAAAAAGAGAGATGTCCAAAATTCACATTTTTCTCTAATATTCTGCTTTAATCCATATTTGTTGGTGTTTATCCTTTTAAATGCGACTGCAGTCATGAAACTATTTGCACTCTGGCTAGCTGCACACAAGAGAGGCCACACCTGTATTAAAGGGGCAGTCTGCAGCAAACTAACAGCACCATCAAATATATATATTCATTAACAAAAGTGGATTTTATTATTCTATAAATGTTTCTTAAACAGAGCCACTGTGGTTTGGGATTTATTTTCATTAATAAAAATGTTTCAAAAACACCCACCCCCACTGCGTGGAGTAATATTTTAAGTGATGATCACAGTGTGCTAAATGTCTACTTGACCAATCAGATTGCTTGATTGGAACTACCTGTTATATAATCATATTGTTTATTGGCCTCTAACATATATGGTATATTCATAACAAATGATTGTGTGCCTGAACAACATCTGTAAGACAGCAGAAGCTTGCTTGCTTGATGCTTTAATTCATCTCCGTACCCTTGAAAACACTCCCAGTACAACCCTAGACTTGTACTGCAAGTCAATGAGCAGGTGGCAACATCATGCATGACAGTCATACATGTGACATGCCCATCACCTGCTCTGCCTCCAGCGCCACCGTGCACTTAAGGTAATGGAGACACAAGACACTTTACCCGTCTCTTTCTCTCGCTCCTCATTCTCCCTGAAAACATTTAATACCTTCTGACCATATTCCACGGTGCTGTTTTCTCTGATTCCTGAACTGGTTGTGAACCCATCGCCCCACCCTGTTCTCTCTATTCTCTCTGTCTTGCTGACTGCTGATGTCCTCTGCAAGGGAAATCACTCTAAGAAGAAGTTTACTTTGTGCTAATCTCATAAATGCCCGAGTCTCCCCTCCTTTGTCCCCCCCATGATGCAGGCATGCAATAAACCACTTACATAAACCTCTCCTCTGAGACAGGCCAGAAAAAACAGCTGACATGTTCAAAGTTCCACTCTGCCGTTCACCGTCTCTGTGGATGCTTGTGATTTCCACCAGGAATGCTTTATTTGGATCCTTTATTACATGTGCTGTCCCAAAGTCTTGAAGGGCGGTTTTAATATGTGAATTCTCTGCTCTGTAGCGTGTGAAACAAGTATGAGGCACACTGAAAAATGTTGACATTTATGAGCACAAATGCATTTCACTGGGCCACTTGTTGTTAAGTGATCAATACAGGATGGCATCAGCGTAGGTGATGTAAGATACTGTTATAGCTGCGAGAAAGGGATATTTTACATCCTACTTGTAAAGTCACTAATGTGATTTTCACCTCTGCAAAGGAGGTTATGTTTTCAGTGTTGTTTGTTTTTCTGTCGGCAGGATTGCGGAAAAAACTACTGGCCTGATTTTTGTGAAACTTTGCAGGGGTGGACGCCACGGAAGAACTAAGGATGCCAGGAAATGACAGGTTAATAAACTTGTGGCAATACTGGTGTTACTGATTATAATGGACATTTTACAAGAAATGATTCGAGCAATGACACTCAATATCTTTAATGTTAAAGCACTTTCATTTTAAATGCTATATTTTGTTTTCTTATTGAAAATAAAGAATGCTTAGATGGCCAGTTCATTAAGTTTTTTATAAAACATCCCCCACAATGACTCAAAAAACTGACATCCACCCATAGGATGTTAAGTAACGCAAAAGTTCAGTACATGCCAGTTGTAATACCTCCTTTTCATGGCCAGCTTGGTTTGGCCCTGTTAGTCTCAGTTTTCACACATTAGCACCAGCTATCACCTACATGGTAATGTACTGAACAACAGAATACTAACTTTTATGTCTGTGTGCAACCCACGACTGTTTGATGACGCTGGGGCTGTGTGTAACTGTGTAACCAGCCATAATTAGCCTGGTAAACGGTGTGCCTCAAACACATACAACAAAACATAACAACCACCTCAAACATCACTGTAGAAACACATGTGGCAGGTATGTAGGGAAATGAGCAATCAAGGAGGTGATTTTTCCACACTGACAAATTTCCAGACATAGGCAGTGGTTGTGCTTGCAGATTTGTATATCACACTGGCCTTGGCGGGGGTCTGTGTTCTCCAAGTGACCTTGTAGTTTTACTATGGAATAGCTCTGCAAAAGTATTATTAAAACTATCTTCTTTAACAACCACATAGACAATAATAAAAAAAAAAAACCTCACTGACAGATAGAACAGAGCACAGCTAAAGCCTTCATGTTGCCTGTGTATAAAGCTGTACTAATCAACATGTGCATATGAACAATGAGTCAAATGACTACACTATGTATAATGGTAAATGGACTCCATTTAATGTGGTGCTTTTCTAGTCTATCAGCCACTCGTAGTGCTTTACACACCTTCAGCCATTCATGCAGAATCCCATACACATTCAGACAACCACTGGGGGCAACTTGGGGTTCAGGGGACACATGAAAATGTGGACCGAAGAAGCTGGGGATCGAAACGCCAATCCTCTCCTAACCACAGCCGCCCCATGTGAAAGGGATCACCAGGGACGAAGCCAGACTGAATTTTAACCTGACTCTGAAGTTGTGCTGAGGTCTATCAAGCATGTTTTAGCTCAATGTTTTGGATTTATGGCTCACGATATTTCTTTTTTGTTTCACTCTGTAATCCTCAGTCTCATTTGCAGATGTGTTAGGGCAGCTATTTTCAGTGAATAAACTTTGATGAACTCACTCTACTGTCAAGCATTTAACAGCCAGAGTTCGCTCAGAAGTTGGTGGGTACCAAAACAGAGCCACCAGATCTACACAAGTCTATTATAACCCTGCAAATTAGACCAGCTGTTGAGATTTTCAAATACAAAAATATATTATTCTTATTCAAAACTTTGATACTTTATGTACGTTTATGAATGCACATTTTACTCCAAAATATGTGGTAATCATTTAGGTTGAAAATACAGGCTGTCATTCAATGACAATAGCAAGATAATAGGCCGATAGCTAATTGTTTTGAATTTAATTATGTCCATTGATATTTTTAAACTACAAGAAGAAACATAAGTAAATATAAACAAAAGTTCAAGTTTACTAAAGTAATATTTCTTTGCAGTGGTTGCTGCACATATTTCATTTTGCAGACCCACCACAAAAACAAAATAATCCCAAGCAGTTATCTGTCAGCAGTAATGCGACTCGAAAATGGACACTCAACAAAGAAGTCCATTTCCAATTATAACCATGCTATATTAATTCTCAGCCAGGTCGATAAACTTTCTATACAGGTTTAAAAGTGATAACATAACAGAGCTGGACTAAATCTTTCATGCTAAATTCGTCATTGTTATTCTAATCCCGACTCTGTGTGTGCGCTTTCGGGCATCGCTCCCTAATTTCCACACTACCTTGTATTGGACAGCCTTTGCTCAGACAGTACTGTCTTTTTCATTCTATTCTGATTGGGGAGTCAGGACACATAGGCACCATCATCATTCATTACCTGTTCTTTTCCCCTCCTCTTCTCACATCTTTCTATACCCTCACACCTTTTTCCATCTCCTTTAGTCAATTCTCTTTTCCCTCCATCTCCACAGACGCTCCCACTCCACTCTGCACCATATGATGTGCCATCATTCACCTCGAGAGAGCTATTCTCTCTCTGAATGGGATCATAATCGGCCCAGCTTTGCTTTTAATAGCCAAAGTGACAATACCTTGCATGTGCATATGGGTGAATGTGTGTGTGTCTTTCTGCGTCTGACACCTCTGTGGCTGCATGGATGAGCACGGACAGATGTGCCCACTGGAGCAGAACTGCCTGAGCGTGCAGAGACTTGGACATTAATGAGATGGTGACAAAACTCGCACTCTCCAATTAAAGAATGTGAATGGAGGCCATTTAAAACAGAGGGACTGGGAAGGATGAGAAATGACAAGGATATCCCATAGGGAAGGTGATGGTATGGAGTAATGTGAGGAAGAGTATAGAGTTTGAGAGAAATTACCTACAGAAGTCCACATATATTCAATTATCAAATCTCGAATAATGAATAATGCAATTTGGATATATTAAACTTTGTTGTTCAATCATTAATGCTGCTTCTTAGAACACAGGAGTTGCTGGTCTTCTGTTGGCTCAATCTGTTAGTTTGTTTGTGTTATTGTGTGACTTTCATGTTTTAAAAGGATAGTTTAGATTCACTGAAGTCACACAACAACACAGACAAATGAACAGATTAAGGCAGCGACTCTACGAGGTAAAATTTATGATTTTGCCTATGGAGTTCAGTTGGTTCGGAGAGCGACATTTGACTTGTACATATGTGCCAATTCTCCTGAGTTTGTCAGGAGAGTTCCATTTTTTATTGACCTTTTCTGGTTTCTTCCTGGGGTCACAAATCTCCAGTATTTCTACCAATTTCTGACAAATTTTCACACTTTTTTTCTTACTGAGAGCACATTTTTTTCTAATTAATATACCCTTAAAAAACACTTCATAAGTACTAACATTCTGTTTCTTGTAGTCAAATGTGAAATAGGAGTACAACGTATTAGGCAAAGCTAAATACTGTGGTCACACTGTGTTTTCCATTTAATAATTCTAAGTTATAAGTCATCTTCAGACCTTTATTTGCAAAGAAATATATATGTTACTTATTATTTTGTTATTTAAAAGTCACAAGTAAAGAAAGTCCATGAAACTCATATTTTATGAGTTGAGGACTCTGCTTTGGTTTCAAAATTTTCTCTATATGTTTGAAGTCTCAAGGTTGGCAAGTATGGGCTTGTATGGGGGCAGTTTCCCCTCAGAAAAGGCTACTTGACGGCCAAGAAAAGCAGTGAAAATATTCTAAATAATATTATATATATATTTCTATATATTAGAAGTGGCTAAAATATATATATTTTTTGCTGACCTACACTGATTATGGTTAAGTACTTTACACAGCCTCATTTCAAATAATCCAAACTATCTCTTTAAACTATGTTGCTATTAGATACTATTAACAATTGCTATATTGATAAAAATAGACCTAATTTTATATATCCTACACACTGTCCTAACCTTTAACTTTATTGAGAGCCTGTAAAATGCAAAGACACTGACTTGAATTATCGTCTGAGATATTTACATGCTGCTGTCCTGTCAGGCTTTATCTTCAATCTTTCCACCTCAGCTCCACCTCATTAGAGGTGCAGGGGCCTTGAAGTGTTACAGGGTCCAATATGTGATAACACCACTCTCCCTGCACGCCTCTGCCCTCCTCAGAATCATGCCTATCAATCTGCGGGTGTGTGCTCTCTATCAAATTACTACTGAGGGCCAGGCTTTCTCGGCCTTCTGAGTCATTCTCCACTTTGTCAGGTGTTGTCTTATAGGCTCCACACATGATACTGTACAAGACAAACAACAAAGGTTGACAAAAATCGTGTTGCTGGTCCAAAAGCATAATGACCTAGCTGCCTTCAACCAAGCTGTGTTTGTTATGGTTCAGGAAAAGAAGAAAGCTCGCTACATTTCTCTTCCAACTATTTATCTTTGAGAGCAGCATCACACTGTTTTTCATCTGCTTTATGTCACTGTGCTGTGTCGAACAATAATAAAGTCTTTTCCTCTCTTGATGTCTTAACAACACTTCCTTCAGCTGTTCTATAGCAAAACACGACTTAGAGTCTACAATCGGACTAGCAGCTCAGTGAAGTTAAAAACCAAATTGTCTGACAGATAAATCAAAGTATTGGACATATTGAAAATTTGACCAGAGGATGACACTAAATTAAAACGTAGAGGATCACCAAAGTTCACAAAAACCATTAGAGTCTGCACCAGTGTTTTGGACACCACTTAAACCAGTGACTCTCAAACTTTTTTTCTGGCATGCCCCCTTTCAGCAGCCTCATACTCCCCATTTTTTTTTTAAATATATACAGTATATATATTATTAACAATGAGAAGAGGTGCAACTAATAAAAAACATCCAAGCTAAATTTTACTGAAATAAAGGTCAGCATGACAGCATCAGAGAACTCTTGTTTATTTTTCCTGTCCAGCTCCAATGGATCATGTTCATTCAGTTTTGTTTCACTCCATTTTTTTAAACCCTGGTCATGAGCGCCCCATCTGCAGTGGCTCTATCCTACACCACTGGGGAGGTTCGAGAACCACTGACCTAAACCGAGACCCAGTCATGACCAAGACCAGTGTATCAAGACACAGACAAGACCAAGAGTTTGAAGACTTGAGACCAAGTCAAGACCAAGGTAGGGTGAGACAGAGCCAAGACCAACAGAGCATTTCCACTGGCACTTTGGACTACGCCAAGTCAAACCATGCTTTGCTGATGGACGATGTCTGCAGTAGGGCCAAAGCCTGCCAGACCCACGTCCAAGGAACAAATTGGGGGACTTTTAAAAATTTATAGGAAATAAAATGTATTTAGCTACCTTTTATAGCTGCCTAACTCCAGACAAAGCGGGTAGCCCTGTTGTAATGTTGTACCATTCTATGTTGACATGCTGAGTCAAAAAGGTGCTCAAGACCAGTGCAGGGCAAAATTAAGTGAAGATCAGGACCAGACTCTCACTATTTTAAACTAAACAATGATTTCAAGGAAGCGACTAGAACACTGCATCAAATTACACAGTAATCTATTCAACAGTTGTCGAACCATTTCAGTCTGAACCACAAATATCAACTTGTTGGAGTGGTTAGAGGAAAAATAAGTGGATCAGCAAAGTCATTAGCATTTAATTTTCTGTTGAACATGAAAACGTGTATCACAATGTATGCTAGTACGTCATACAGATGTAAAAATATTCACTCTGTACAAATTTAGGACCATGAATGCCTGCACAACATTTTATAAAAACCTATCCAAAAGTGATTGAGATATTTTAGTCTGGACCAGCTGATGGGCAGACTCACCTACATCAGTGGCTGCTCTTTGACCTCCTTTATTCGATCTTGTTTTAGTTCCATTTGATTGTGCAGGTGCATGGTTGGCGGGTTCTGACCACTGCAGCGAAGCCTTCAGTGACTCATTGGGTGACTGCCATTATGTTCAGTGTTTATTTTTGCTCTCTATATTATAAGAATTGACTCTGACTTCTCTCTGTTGGTGTGTTTAATGGTGATCTAAACATCCATAATTAGTGTGGGGTTCATCACCTGCAGATATGGTGTGGGTGTTGCACTGGGTGGGCTGTCTGCATAATCTTTGACCTGCATCTTACTTTCACAGATCATCACAGGGCTGTGGGTTGTTACATGTATGGGTGGTCACTCTTGTTATCTACTCTGTGCAGGGGGCTTGTTACAAAATAAAAAATAACAAGGGGTATGTTGGTACATGAGTGGCAAGTCCTGCTCCCACCATGTATGTAGCATGTGTTTGGTATGTTGGACCCCTCTGCAGACAGCATTGATCGACCTCCCTCCCTGGACACTCGATGCAGCATGACCCCTCCAGCAACCAGCCAGTAATTGATCCTGCAGAACTGCTGTGGAGTCCCACGGCACGCCAACTCTACATGTATGTGTGAGTGTGTGTGTGTCTGCTACATCTTCCTTTGGCTGGGCTCCTAGCAGCACGCCCCACCTTGCTAACCCCTCCATTGCATTCAGAATGTATCCAAAGGCCATAGTGATGGGCAGGGTACTAAAGCCTGTACTTACATGCATCTATTTTCACCCTTCTCTCTCCTGCACCTTGCTCGTCTCTTATTTATTTCTTTCTATACAGTCCGTGGCACTTATCCGACGGCTGATGAAACCTCTCTCCTGTCGGTCAGGTTTCATTCAGACTGTGGGCGCGAGTTCGCCTGGTGATCAAATAGCCCTGTGATTTTATGTAGATGAAAGTAAATCACAGCTCCTCCAAGTTGTTTCAATGCTCCGCCACGCTCGATTGTCTAGCCATTTTGAGCGACCCGCTCACCATAAAAGAGCCCATTTCACTTCCATCCAATTTGAGACAGACAGAGAAAAGAGGGGTGTGCCAAGTGAAAAGCCTCAGTCTTGCTTTTGGTGGAAGATTAGCAGCTGCCAGGAAGCTTTCAGATCCTCTAAAGGAACAACACACACACATTCACATGTATGGGACATATCTACATGCATGTACAAATACACACTCACACACACTTCTATACAAGAGAACACATACACTCTTAGGAATAAAGGTGCTAACTAGAACCATATAGGGTTCCTTTGCTTTTCCCTATAGGAGAACTGTTTTTGGGTCCTGTTAGCACCCTTTATAGAGGTTCCACTTCAAACCCTTCTACCGAGAACCCAGCGTAAAACAAAACAACATCTGTATGACAAGCCTTTTCCACCAACATGGTACAGGCACTGTCCTGGTTCAAGCATCTGAATTTGAACCGTTCAGATCATTTCCCCAAAAAAATACATTGGTTTGGAACCTGAAAAATTGGTTCCTACCTGGAACCAAAAGATAGCAGGTGTTCCTTGGGAACCAAAGTGGGTGTGTCAGATTATACAGGTTGTTGTTCATTGTGTAGAACCCTCTGTCGATGGCATCGTGGATTACAATGGTTCCACTCAAACTGTTGGACATGCAGGCTGGTTCACCAGATAGCACCAGGGTTCCAAGAAGCTTGGACAGAGCCGGCTCAGAACTAATTCGGTCGAAAAGGGCCTTGAGAGGTTCTTCGAAGAACCCTTTTATGTAGTCATGGTTCCGCCCAGAACCTTGTTGAACACAGAACCTTTCCACCTTCCAAGGGTTTCATCTAGAATCCACCCAGGGAGTTCTACTGAGAACCATTTTATATTGTCTAGAGCATGGGCCATCTAAAAATAACCTTTTTTTTTTTTTTTTTTTTTAAATAAGGGTTTCATTTATAACTCTCTTGTCTTCTAAAAGTTCAACAAATAACCAAATTAATGTCTTCAGATGTGGAAAAAGAAAGACCATAAGAATAATGAACTTACTAAGGGGGCTCCAGAAACAGCTAAATTACAAAAATGCCATCTGAAACATGGCTAAACATTTGAATATTTGAGAGTGAGAATCTTTTAATATTCATGCCGTCAACACTCCATAAAGAACTCTTTCTTCCTCTTTCTTCTGAAAAGGGTTTTATGGATGAAAGGGTTTTGTTTTTTTCTTTTCTTTTTTACAAAAAAACATTTAATCAAGCCTTTCTTCAAAAAAAGAGTTCTTCAGAAGCTAATGGTTCTGAGTAGAACCCCAGATCTTCAGGAAGAACCATTTCGGAGCCCCTTTTTCTACGAGTGTACATATGCGCAGTCACACAATCAGATAGTCACACACACACAGCCACACAGCCACACAGAGAAACTTCAATCAGAGCAGTTGCAGTTTCTTTCAGCCTCTGTGTATCTGCAATTCAAAGTGCTGTGGGTTTTGCCTCTGCCAAATTACAAGCTCCATTTGCCAGCCTAATTAACGGTTCATAGCATTCAGTGAAATTTATTGCTGCAGCCCGGGCACATGCCAAACCAAACAGGATAGACCTCACAGATAACCGTAAACTTGGCTATGGAACCTGACACCTTGAAAAAACAAACTTGTTACAGGGAGTCTGTTTATATACTCCTCTTTCCCTCTCTCTCTCTCTGCCTCTCTTCTCGCTCCACTGTCTCGGCTGACAGTTACTTGACTGTTTCACTTCACGGTCTCTGTGGCGATGGTTGTTAAGAGGGAAAACCCAGACTCACAACCTATTCCTTTTGACCGCAATTCATTGTATGTTTGTCAGCGGGTGCCCTTGTGGTCAATACTGTTTAGATGCACAGCTGAAATGTGAATCCAGAGGAGAGGACACAACAGGACAAGACAAGGCATGAATTTCAACCTAACTCACAGAAAATCACCCAAACAATCTCCTCGGCTTCGCGGGAGCAAAACAAAATCCAGTGGAACATAAACAGCCTGAATATAAACAGACACAACTCAGGAGTAAATTCACACTGTGACAGAAGTAAAAGATTTTGACGCACTGAAAAGAAAGCAGACTTTAAGTCTCAAAGGCCGCCATTAGTAATCTGCTAATCTCTGACACACATAACTGAGCCCACACACACACACATGTATGATTACTCATGTAAAAACACTCTGCCCAGCAACTGACTGAGTGGAAGTTCCAATTCAGGGAGCACCAATTACCTCCTCCGGCAGGTCGTCCCTGATGCTTTCACTGTTGCAACAGAGGTGTCCGAGGAGGACCTTTGTCATGTGGCTTGAGCGTTCTGTCAAAGTCTTGCATCATACAGGTTTGACATTGTCTGGCTGGGCTGGTGGTTTTGTCCTTGGTGGGTCTGTTTCTGACTGCAAAAGAGACAACAAAACAAGGAAAAATGTCTTGTGATACGTCCCAGAGACTGCATTTACATCGAAGGTATAATCAGCAACATTTTCCTATGGGAAATATTGTATAGACTCATATTACATAATACTTTTCAGTCATCACTTATGACCCACTGAAAGTGCGTGGCGGTCGCTGTGTCTGCAGAGATCCTGCCCTTTGCCTGGATTTTCTTATTTTTATTCTCATTATTTTGTTGTGCTCGGGACGTTTGACGTTTGTTTGACGTTTGATATTCATTTTAAATTAATTTTAACTTACATCTATAGTTAACAACAATCTACAACAATTTGAGAATGTTTTACATGACAGCAGACAACAAACTGAAACACCAACATACTGCAGAAATTTCCAGCTGGGAACTCAGAAATTCCAGCTTCCCGGTTCAAATGGAAAGCACCGTAATGCATGAAAACTGCAGGCAGATGAAGAGAAAAAATGAGACCAAGAAGACGATTCAGATTCTGTGATGCTCCAGTCTGTGTAGCCCAGGTTATACACTGTACCTCTGTCCATTTTCATTTCACATGCTTTCTTTTTCAAGCTCTCTCAGCTCTCAAGCTCAGCATTGCGTGAAAAATAAAAGCAATATAGGTGGGAAAATAATGAAATACAGTAAGACATAACTGTGTGTATGACTGTATGCATGTATCTATGCAGCTTGTCTGATGTTAACAAGGCATTTCATTTATCTAGCTGAGTGGCCTAAATGTCATTAGTTCAACACATTGGGACAAATTGACAATATTGAAGACCGATAATAATTTTATACAAAGAAAAGAATCAATGTACTGAATTTAGCAGGCATTAGAGCAGAAAAATAGTAAGGAATTTTTCATTGGCAGTGTTTCACAAAGTTTAGAAAGTTTATTTTCGCCTAACAATGAGGAGAACAAAAGCAGATTTAAAAATACCAGGTGTAAAGGCAGAGGCAAGATCAAATCATTTATTATCAGGATAATGTATCCAGATAAAGAGCCTGTTTTAATATTAATAGGTGTAAATGGGGCTTTAGATAAATGTATTATTAATGCCTCAAACTTGTAACAATTTGTTCATTTAAGTAAGGCAAAGTAAAACAGCACAATGTGTGGTTACAAAAAGCAGGGTCTGATTTTTTAATCAATCAAAGGTACTGTTTGTCTTTTTAGAGGGGGTTTGTGTTAAATCCCCATTTGATGGATAGCAAGCCAACCTCATTCTTGACGAAGCTTTGGGGTTTCAATCCCAGAATTCCTCTAAATTGTCTTCTTTGTATTGCCTGTAGTTTTGTTATTGGACCCTCACAGTGGCCTTCTGGTTCTTTTGGATTAATTTATTGATTTTTGTCCAGCATGTCCAGCAGGTAGACCTCAGCACGGCGTGTGGAACATTTCTTCCAGTAAAGTCGACCTTTGTGTTTCAGCTGAATAGAAATGCGTATGTGCAGCTCTCTCACACAGACACATGCTCATGTATGCCCTCCATCTCTTACACACACACACACATTCAGTTTCAAGTTGGACATGGAAGAAAGAGAAACAAATCTTCATGCTCCTAACTGTGTGTCTCTCAGGCAGCCGTCGAGTAGATTGCCTCCAAGTTGCACCACATGAGTAACTCCCCCCCAGATGTGACAACTACCTTAAGTCTAGAAAGACAGCAACTGAGACAGACAGATAGACTGACATAGAGAGCCTAAAAAAGTCAAGAAAAAAAAAAAAACCTTTTCATGTTTCTAGGCTACTGTTGCAAGTCTTTGGCTCACTTCTCATGGGAATGGCTTTTTGTTGTTGGTAGAATCAGTGTATCAATCAAAGCGAGGTCTAAATGAGACACAGAGGGATGCAAACGTAGCTGTGTTGCTAATTGATCGATGGCTTGTTCAAGGAATTAAAAAGAGGAGGCTTGCTTCATTAGCACAAATGTTCTAAATCTCTAACTCTAGCTCCTTTCGGTGAATATTGCCAAAGGGCACAATTCCAAAAAAAAAAAAAAAAAGAAAGAAAAAAGTGAGAAAAAGAGAAAAGAGAAGAACATCTCATGATTGAAACATTCAAGGATTTAATGTGAATTTATATGGACCCTCACTGTCATCCTCTTAAAACTGTGCAGAACCGATGCTTTTTTGATGCTTTTTTTTCTAGGAGGATTCCTTCTTTTCTTCCCTCTTTCTTCACAACCATGCACACCAAACTTTCTAGCACTACAACAAAGTTGGTCACAGTTTATTTTACAGAACACTAATAAGACGTAAAAAGCTGTGTTTTGTTTCGATTAGAAATAATATGTTATTTATTAGACAGTATTAGACTCATTATAAGACCCAGTAGACTTAAAGTGTAATTTTGGACACATTACAACAGAACTGTACTGTAAACTAAAGTGTATTATTTCCCACTGTTAGACCTTTATTAGACTTCATTAGAGGGTAATTAGGGACACATTACAACAGAACTGTACTGTAAACTAAAGTGAAATCACATTTCTGCTGCCATTTTATGAACCAGTTCTACGAAGTAAAGGGCAAAAATATAGAGATAGGGGAATATTTTGTTTTGACTTATTGTGAGTACAGAACATAAGTCTCTACTTTAAGACATTCTAATAAGTGTTTACCAGTCGAAATAATACACTGTAGTTTACAGTATAGCTCTGTCGTAACATGTCCCTAATTACCCTCTAATAAAGTTTAGTCAGGGTCTAGATGTAGGAAATAGTACACTGTAGTTTACAGTATAGCTCTGTTGTAACATGTCCCAAATTACCCTCTAATAAATTCTAATAAGGATCTAACTATGGAAAATAATACACTTTAGTTTACAGTACAGTGCTGTTGTAATGTGTCCCTAATTACCCTCTAATAAAGTCTAATAAACTGTCTAATAGTAAGACCATACTATTTCTAGAGTACCATTAGGTGTATGGTGTCTAATTAGGGTATAGTTGTGTTTGTTTACTGATTCATAAAAAACATATTATTTCTATTTTTTGTCTAATTTAACACAAAGTACGGCTTGTAACATCTTGTTTTTAGTATTCTGTAGGATATAGTGTGACCAAACTTTCTAAGATTACACCTAAGTCTAACACTGTCCCTGTCCTACACTCCACAGTTTACAATTAGGCCACATAAAAATAAGACTTTACAACAGCACATGTCGCAGCACGAATTCTCCTAAGAGGGTGGCCATTAGTAGAAAAGAAACTGGACCGGGTTTAACTTGTCAGGCGGCTTCAAAGAAGACTGTGTGGGCCTCTCGGAAGCCTCCCCGGCTGATGGAGAATTATTGATTGTGTGTTCAGATATCTTGAGGCGCTGGTGTATAACACTGGGGTTTAAATTCAGCCCTAATGCTCAGCCCATGCATAATTTATGTAGTTCCCATCAAAAGGTAGTAGCAATGCAAACTAAAGAGGTCTCAAGAAGCTTTTTGTTGAAAGTTTTCACACATCAACAAGCTCAAAGCCCAGTATGATTTTACAGCAATAGGTCAGAATCCACGATAGAAAAAAAGAAATAAAAAAAAAACGAGTGGAGCAGCACTTGAATATCGGCGGAGGGTTTTGATCTAGCTGTGAAACATACACCGTGATTTATCTTTTACGATATACTTCAAGAGTCTTACCAACTTATTAATGGAACATTTTAAATGCATGGTCTATTGCTTTTTGTGGTTAATTTCTCATACATGTATAATGAGAGTGGTCCAAGTAACACACAAACACACAGCTGGTGTTACGGGTTATACTATTTTTATGTTCCTCCACTTTCCGTCTCGCATGTAAAACCAACATGCATTAGTTGAATAATGAAAGGACCATTCATGTATTGATCTGCCTGTCTGTATTGACCAATGCTGCTCCCAGCTATGCTTTTCCACATGGTAAAGACATTTATTTAGATAGAGAAGCACATTTACTTGTAATTACAGAACACAACTGAAAAATGAACATTGCTTGTAGGAATATCAGAATCATAAAACCCCTCTGAACTGTCAGCGACGTCTTCTGTTGCAAAAGTACGTTGCTGTTAGTTGAGTAGTTGCTCCTCCTTTTTATACATGGTTCTGTACGACGAGGCAAGTACTGCCTCTCTGCAATCAGCTTCTCAATCAGTCTCACCGAACTCAAGAGATGACAGCTTTTAACAACTATACCAGAGAATTATATTTGGCTTATGTAACAGCAGTTTCCTCTTGGAAAAAGCTGTCTGACAGCAAGGTAAAGCGGTGAAAATATTCAGAATATAGCATACACTTAAACTGATATTGACCTTTTTAAATGGGCCTTTTTTAAGTGGCTAAAATATGTTCACTGCCGACCCCTTCACAGCAGTAATGGGGGTGTGGCGACTGCTATCTACTGTACGTAATACACTGACTATCAATAAGTATCTCATGCAACCCTTCTACAAAAAAATCTGAACTATCCCTTTAAATATATTGTGATGCCTCTTACAGCCTAACTTTGGTCATGCAGAGGAGTGTACTAGCACTTTACCTGAAATGAAAAAACACTTTCATCAACACTGTAAAATGGAGAAACGTCCCAGGTTACAAATGTGCTATCAACAACAGCATCTTATCTTATGGACGGGGAAACATTCCTGCCAACACACAGTCGATAAAAAGTGTTTCAAAGCTGTCTAGAGTTTATTGGAATATAACTGCTGACCTGCTCATGGCCTACTGCAGTATAAGGAGGTGTACAGCCCAGTTTTGTGCCTTAATGACCTAAACTTTCTTTATGGGCTTTGGAAAATGCTCCTTTTTCCTCTAAAGCTGCCTAAAGTCTGATTGAATGACTCTGACACAGTTGACAGTAAAGGAATATTTACACGGCAGCAGTCACTAAATACTTGAAACTGGTTCAAACAGTTGATCATTCTGAAACCACAAGGCAAAGCCATATAGACAAATGGAAAGCTACTTAAAATCATATGTAGGTGGAGGGCAACAAAGTGAGATGTTTTGTTAAATTTGCACTTTTTGTTTTTCTCACATGTGGCTGAAATCTATTTTTTACCACAGATGCCTGTAATAATTAGTGGAGTGTTATCACCCACCTTTTTATAATAATGCATTTCATGATAAACTCTAATTTCCTGAAGGGTCTGGTTAAGAGGTCATCTTATTAAGTGATTGTAACATTAATTGTGCCTATGAATTCAACAGAGAAAAAGAAAAGCTTCAGTTTTCCGTAACTCAGTTACAGCTGCACAAGGGTCACCTGAGATACTAAAAATGCAAATCATCATCTTCAGCAATATATATGATAGTATACCAACTCGTTTCACACGGCACAAAGTTAAGAAATCACGAAACTGGGCTTAATTATTCATCTAATTTATCAGGTTTGTAAGTGTGAGCTTAACAATTTAATGAAGACACTAAATGGACTGAAGTGAACAGAATGTCTCTTTCAGGACTGTGTAAAAATAATGTCTGTGCCTGTTTTAAAGTAATCCTTAGTACCCTGAACAGCTTTATGGAGGTAAGTGAAATATAAATCTTGCTGACTCTCTTCCTTGGCTGAATGGAAATAAATGGCCTCTTTGAAATAAAGAGACTATGCCCTTAAATGATACCTCAAAAGTAGAATGGAACATGATGGGAACACCTTTAACTTGCTCGGAAACAATGTGGTAAGTGAATTTCCACGGCTGAAGAAAACTTTTTTTTTATTAGCATTAGTGGCAGAGCAAATCAAAATGTAAAACTGATTTAGAAATCCTAAAGGAAGAATAATAAAGCTCAGGAGAGTTCAAACTTAATTCAAAAGGAAACTACACTCAAGACCACAGAGTAGTGGCAGAAGCTTTTGATAATCGTTTTGTAAAAACTATAAAAACCCTCAGCTCGACTCAAACACAAGGTTTTTGTTATAGAACCAGTTAATACTGATTTAGCCTCAAGAGTCCAAAGTCGACAGGATTATCAGCTCTCTTAAGAGCTACAGGGCCAAAATCAAATACAGAGAAGATTCTTAATCTGTCCCCTAACAAAGGTTATTAAAGTGTTCACTGCACAGAGTTTTCCAGCTGTCTGAAATAATGCATTTATTTCTTCTATCCATGAACCAGGGAATAAGACAACAACTAGAGTAATCAGCACTCTCTGTGTACTAAGTTGCTTAGAAATGGTCTTTTTACACCTTTTAACGGCTCACTCTCTGTCTCTGCCTGTCTATATTACTTTGGCAAAAGGAGGCATTATTCTGCCAAAACTTAAAACACCCGGAGGTCGTCCAAGCCAGAGAAAGTATTACTGGTACTTTATTTCATCACTAGTATGAGAAACATAAGGTTAGGTTAAATATCAATGACCCACCGCATATATATGTCTGTTGATGATTTATAGTCTGCTGATATAGTCATTTCTATCAATATATGATTGACAACTTTCATATATCAGTCAATATCATATATTATTATATGCTATTAATTATTTTTATTATGTCATTTTGTGCGAACTCTTGGCACAAACAAAAACAAAAAGTCTTTTGAGGCCAAACACAGTCAAGCTTTCAAGACCTTAAACAAAAGAACTAAATGTTTCCTGAAACATTACATTTTAGGAAAGTAAAATGTTTTAAGAATTTAGAAAAAGATAGTTTGTCAGTTGTGTTCGGAAATATTCAAATTTCATCCCTCCTTATCTTGCTATACCTGATACTTGCTATACTTACAGAACTTGACATGATTGTCAAGTTCTGGTTGTTCCGTTCTAGTTTTGAAAATACTAAAAATTCTAAGATAGTAATGCTAAAATTCCCAGCGGAAAAACAGCACTACACTTACCCTCATCTGTCTATGATCATTAAGTTCATATAAAATAAACATACTACGTGTTCAGCTGTCAACTGTCTTTACGTATGTATAAATATTTACGTGCCATGTATCTATAGCTTGTATACTGTAATATAGAATGTAATGCTTAGTCTTATATGCTGTTTGTCCTGCTTGCTTTTACTGTGTTACTCTGTTAACCAGCTGTATGTGCTTTAGTGTTATCTGTTTATCCTTTGTCTTGTCTCCCATTATATTTTTTAACACTTAACACCAACCTGCCCCAGGGACTGCAAATGAAAATTGGCCATTTGGCTAAATCTAGTACACTTGCATCACACAGACGTCAATTAATGAACACTGCCCCTGAATAAATTGAGAATAATACATCCATTAAATGTAAATGTGGTTTCTGTATTCCTATATGCACAAAACGAACTGCTGTGAAAAGCATCTTGATTTCTGAGTTGTCTCTCTTGTACAGCACTTGACACTTTTGATGAGCCTTGTTGAACACAGGCCTCAGCGTTCATTAATAAATGCCACTGGACAATTGACTGCATATATTTGAACTGCACTTTGCACTTAATCACATCATGCTATGGGGTATATAGGAGGGAGCTGTGAAGCGTGAGATAATACCGCCGCATGTAGAAGACCATAACAGGTGGTGAAACAAGGCAAGAGTTTAACTATTTTTTTTTCTTTTTCCTTTATTTATACGCACTGCTCATTATGCCCTCATGTATGTCTCGCACAGCGGGAAGCAGGGTTTTGACAGTGCCCGTCCTCATTACTGGCAGGCGAGCACCTGAGAGATGAGATGCATCCTGACACCCAGGGCTGATTCTCACCTCCATTAACACCAGCAGGGGGTCGCCATGATCTGATTACAGGAGGGGATGAATACGGAACAGAAATGTGGGGGAAACAAGAGGGGAGGGTAGGAGGGAGGAGAGGGCAGAGGAACGGACATAGGTGATGAAGCAAAGGCGAGGAAGGGAGGGAGAACAGGAAAGAGGGGAGAGCAAAGCGGCGAGATGATGAAGGGGGGTGGTCGGAGATGCTCGGAGGGTGGTTGATGACAGCAGCGCTCGTCTGGAGTGCATAAGCCAGCAGCCGTGGGGCCTAATGATGGAGGTCATTGGCATACACCTCTGTAAGGGCGGCTGGCTGTGATCAATACCACCTGATGAGGTGTCTGAGTTCCCTCTGATGTGCATCAAAATGGAATATGTTTTTCCTCCCCGTTTAATCGATGGGAAGAGTGTGAAACTAATTGGGCAAAATTGCAGGGGCATTTATTGATTAATCAAGCAGAAAAACGAGGGGAGCATATCAGGAGTCGGAGCCTCGACATGCGAGGGCAACGACATGGTGTTTTGATTGGTGAAATGAATCGATATCTCGGAATCATTGGCTGGCGCATAAAAGTTGGAGGGGCATGAAATATTTAAAGGCGCCGTGGCAACAGCACCTGCAGATCCACACAGAAAGCTGAATAAAAACAGACTGGCATCAATTTTGAATGCGAGACAGTCGCATACTGGAAAGCAGTCCTGTGGATGATGGGATTCTTTCCCCTCCGAATGTTATCTTCCTCTTCCCATTCTTCTCATGTATACAACATTTTCAATATATAGTCAATGTTGTGTGGTTTAATACGGAGCATGCCTTATAGATTTCTGTATCTTTTCTCCACCATCACAAAAATCTCATGGTGCTGTAGCTGTTTTGCATTGTTGGAATGTGTTTGAGAATGGTTTGTGCACGGTGGAATGTCACAGTGGGGTCCTCTGAAGGACAGGAACCGTGAGTCTATAATCTCTCGTCTCTGTACCATTGAACCCCCAGGGAGAGTTGGATCAGACCACTTGATTCAGTCTTTTAGTTCCACTATGGTGCACCATACCATACGCCGGCACAAAAGCCATCTCCCTTGTCGGAGAAGATGGAAATAACATTGGGTGAGGGGGCGGTGGTGCTGCCACTAGCACCGGTCTGCCGATGTGTTCCACATCAGGAAGCATTCATATTTATCTGCCCTCAGAGCACATTTGTAGTGTTATGTAAAATTATGGCATCTACAGGGAACCACGGCCAACCTCAACTTCCCTATCCATTTTACTGGGAACAGATAGAAGATAAGAAACAGCCATCTATATTTGGAGGAATATGAGAAAGAAAAATAGAGAAACAGGTAAATAAAGGAGACAGAGAACATTTCACAAAATGAGAGGGAAATCATGTTAAAATGAATAGCAAGTACAACCAGCTGATGTCTGATTGCAAGGAAGGAGGCAGAAAGACAAAGACAGTGATCTGCACTCATAGAAGTAAGGGTTCCAAACAGGTTCTTCCTGGAGGGCTGAGCCAGAACCAGAACCATTTACTACTGAAGAAGCCTTTCTTGAAGATTTGGTTTGTCAAGGGTTTCTTATAAGACTAAGGGTTCCTTTAAGAACCCTTTTCAGAAGGAAGAGTTCTTCAAGGATTGTTGAAACTATTGAAGAACTATTTAATTGAGGGTTCTTTGTACCATAATATAAAAGGGTTACAGGTGGGTTCTAGATAAAGCCCTTGTAAAATAAAAGTGTTCTCACACTGTAAAATAAAAAAAGTTGAAAAAACACAAAATTTCAAGGCAACTTACTGAAATAGATTTTTGAGTTTTGAGCCCTATTCAAACCCCATTAATGATGTTTTGTTGAAATACTTAACTTTTCACTCTATCATATCTTAAAGGTTTCACATGTTAGGCTAGAACTTCCAGAGAGGGTTCTCCACTACACCAATTTCTCTGTAGAACCCACTGAGATAAATAAAGATGGATGTTGCAGCTCAACTTCTTCCCACTGTACAAGAATGAAGTCAAAATATTCCAGATACAAGCACCGTCATCTTGCGCTGGTGACATCATTTGGATCCAGAGTCTGAGCAGTAGAGATCAGTGTTGAAGCTACGCTGTCAATCATAGCATGAATGTTTATATACATGTATACATACTGCAGCCAACCACCAGGGGGCAATCAAGATGTTAATTTTTGGGGAGTTTTCATATTGTCTGTTTCTATAATGGTAGACCCTCTTATAACCTTCATAAAAAGGTTCTACCAGGATCCATTTCATTTCATTTCTTAGTTAACTGCTTTAGTTTTCTATCCCCAACCATTCCTTAACCAGAGTTTTGCCATAATTACAAATTTTCCAAGCCTTGACCATACTTTTTCTTCATTTACCAAACCCCAATCCAGGGGCTTGTGTAAATTCTTTTGGGGCTCTTCTTTGGGCAATTTTTGTCATTTCATTTTGCTCATGTAATAGTTTGCTCCAAAGACTGAATGAAACTCTGAGTCTCTCGTTCAGCGAGCTGACCTAGTTGCACAAAGAATCCAGCAATAGCAGCGAAAGACAGTGGGAAAACTGCATGTTGATTGTTGAATTAAGGATTTATTTTGACCAAACTGGAGTTGGTGATTGTTGGAACAATGGAAAGACTTAGCAAGATGATTTTGGTGACTGGTTTGTTTTGTTTCTATTGAATTTGACTGAAGTGTGTTCTACTGTGATCAGCAAGGTAAAATTACAATGTTTGGCCGTGGGGTCTGAAGGGGAGTGATAAAACAATTGCCTCGTTTCATATCTAATTCAGTGAATTAAGAGTTCACTTCGACCACAGTTGGTGAAGACTGGAACAGTGGAAATACTAACTAAGATGTTTTTGGTGGGTTTTATTTTGTTTTTGTTGAGCTTGAATGTAATGTGTTTTGATGAGGTAACAAGGCAGTGAAGCTAGTCTTAGTTTGGTGAAAGAGAGAAACTTGAATTCACAAGATGTGCAGTTGTATTTTTCTGCTCTGTTTAATATGAAAAAAGATGGTGTAAAAATATTTTTCAGTTCATACAGTTTATAATATATATGTTCTTCCAGTACCCAAAGAGGGTTCTCCTATGGGGACAAGCTGTAGAACCCTGGATGGTTCTAGTTATCACTTTTATTTCTAAGAGTGTGAAGACAGGGAAAGATGGAAAGTCAGCCATGCCCACTGAGGTCACTGAAGTGTCAGGATGGAAGAACACTGGGTGACTTGCACACACAATTTACTTAAGGAGATGTTAATGGTCTGGAGGCTACTGGGAGGCGGTTGATAAGTGTCTGGATCATGTATTGACCTCTCAGTGGCCTCAAAATGCTGTTGATTGCTGACTGGAGTCAGCAGGGAGGCTGGTGGTCTGGCTCTCACAGCTCCTGGGCTCTGAGTGTCTGTCAGTGGGAAGACTCAAGGCCATATTATTCTGAGTGGAAGTCCATCGGGTCTTGTTGTTTTGACCCACTACAGTCCTGTTTACATACTAATGAGAGATTTACTTTTCACACAGCGCAGGAGCTGAATAGTATCAACGTTTCTCTTCACATGCCCAGGAGTTTCTCTGTTGCACGTACAGCAATCCATAAAAAAAGATAGCAAATTGAACATGGGCTGCATATTGTGAATCTCAAATTATCAACACTGGAACATGTTTATGGATGCAACAGGGTAAAGTTGAGGCAAATCAATAAACTTTAGCTGCTTGTTTGGAGTTTAGCGGGTGAGCTAGAAGGAACTGTCATACAGTGCTTATGTCCAAAATCAATGCATTCAGCTCATTTTGACTCAACATCTGTGAACTTTGGGAATTTTCATGGATGTTATAAAAGACTATCAAACTTAAGAGTACTCATTTTCCAATGTATTGGCACTTGGCCAAGTGTGTAAAATGCCAGATAATAGCCTGAGGTGTGAGGTCAGGTTTGTCTACATTTACTTCTCTAATTTTATGGATGGCAGAGTGTTTTTTTTTTGACCATCTCACATTTGGGTATATATGATTAAAAATACACTCCAAAAAATAGCAAATGATACATTATAATGATACTGGACACAAACAGCACAGGTTACAGAAGCACTCAAGAGTTAATTATGGTGAAAAGTACTGCAGGACAGAGCCCTGGCACCTTGCATTCATCATTATTTGGCAGCTGGAATTCACTGTAACTTTTGGCTGCACTTCTCCCTCTCCTTGTTGGAGTTTTTTCTCGCTATGTATCATACAGATCCACTGTGACTCAGCCCGGTATCCCAAGGCTTCTACATCCAATGCCAATGTTCAGTGCCAATCCAAGTAGTGTGCTCTTTATGTAGCAAGGCTAAAAATAAGGTTGTGGAGGCTGGAATGGTGGCTGTATTAATCCATCTTTAAATCTCAATGAAGTGGTTTAGTTGTCCAACTAAACATGCCTTGACCATAGTTTTGCCACGACCGCAGTCTTCTTCTAACAACAAAACTTTGAAAATGTCATCCAGTGACATTACAATATGTCAGTCATTCTCAGAAAGTCTTGGGAGATGCTTGTGTTTTTATCAAAGTTTTATAAATCATATAAAATCTGACTAGTATGCAGCTGCAACTGTGTAATTAAATGTTAAAATCTTTGATATGTTTATGGACAATCCATCAAGATTCAATCAGTCAAATTTCTGAGATGTTTTAGCCATTACAAACAAAATAAAGCAAGAGAAATATGTGTCACTTTCGACATGTGTTCACTTCAGTAGTGATACATGAGAAAAAAATCCAATAAAAATCCAGCCTCCAATTTCATGCTTTGTGTTTACAGGTCATGCATATTTTTTTTTTAAATAAAGAGCTGCTTGGGTGATTCCAGGTTTGAACACGGTCACTAGTCAAGAGCTCAAGGAAGAGCTCTAACCCAAACGGTGTCTAACACTCTTGGACACTTTATTTGACAACCCCAGTGTTACAGTGACTAACTCTGCCTCATGTTTGGCAGGTAAGCAGCCCTCAGAGCAGCCTCTAGCAAATCTGTGAACACTGGGAACTCAGGTTTCAGCAGGGCAATGGGGATGTAGACAGAGGGACTAGAAAGGCAGACCTGCATTTACAACCTGTTTGGGATTTGGCTATTGCACCGTGACTAACACCCCTGCTGTACCACATATGCTGCTGAATTTTAAGTCTGGCGTACTGCAGGAGGTACAGGGTTAGTAAGACCAGAGAACAAATGCCATCTGTTAAACAAACAAAAACAAAAATATCCCACAATCATTTTCCATGCAGGAGGAGAACTTTTCAATCCCGGGAATGAATGCACGCCATTACGCCTCAACTCCAGACGGCCAATTATGTTTTATTCTGGCACTTAAAGTTTGTGAAGGAGTGCAGGATATTGCCCATAATATATACACAAGCAGGCTGCCGCCACAGGACCACTGCTTAAACGGGCCCCTTGGGGGTCCTGAGGTGGGGAGGGAAGGTACCACCTGCATGTGTCTGCTCATACTGTATGTGTGCCAATTACTCACTGACAGACAGAGAGGGGAGCCTGACAGGCCATCGCCGTTTGGCAGATGCCACGCACAAATGCTTCGCACCGACTCGACGTCAACGGACGAGACCTTGGTCTGACAGCTCAGTTGGACCAGGGCCAAGGAGGAAAATATAGGAGTCATGGCAGCGGTGAGAGGAGGGTTTTAGGGGGAGGATTAATATTACATTCATCTGTCTAAAGAGTGTGACAGGAGTATGACAAGCAGCATATGAATATTGGGAGAAAGTTTGTGGGGCTGGCTCAGTGTTTCGACTGTTAACTATTTATGAGTTAGACAGTGCGAGGAGGGGATTTTAGCGTGTTTGCCCAAGGCTATGTGGCAGCTTAGTGTTTGAATTTTGGAGTTTACGTAAACCTGGCAGTTGTCATACAAGCTAAGAATAAACTGAGCGGCAAAATAATGAAGCACATCCTACCAACCCCCCCTGCACAGACATCCCTCTCTTTCTCTGTCCAACTGTTTTTCTCTCTTTTTTGATTTGACTAACCTCCTTGCTTTCTTTTTCTCCTCTTCTGTATTGAATTCATTGTTAAAACCTGTCAGACATGGTCATACATTTGCTCATTGTCTCCTGCTATTGTTATGCAGATGAGGGGGGATTCTGAAGGCAGCAACTGTATCCTTTTAGTTACAGTAACAGCAGCACTAACAGACATGCTGCTGATAATTTCATGGCTGTAAAGACACTGAGAAGGTTTGATTCCAGCCCAAATATGATTCTAATGTAAGATTTTTTTTTTCTTTCATCGGTCAAAATTATCTACAGGAATATTTGTCTTTTGTAGCAGCTTCCTCAATTTTTATAATACTTTCTAGGGTTGCATTTTAATTGCGTTGTACATTTTACAATGACAATAAAGATATTCTATTCAATGAATAATTGATTAGTTGATCAGTCATCAATAGGGCGGTGTGCACTCTTCCAAATAAAGGTTCAAAAAAGGTTCTTCCTGAAGAGCTGAGGTTCTACCCAGAACCATTTGCTTCTGAAGAAGTATTGATTCATCAAGGGTTCTTTGAATGACTTTTCATCAAAATTACCCTTTTGGAAAAAGAGTTCTTCAAGGATTGTTGACACCCAATGCAATCAGATAGATAACACCACTGCTTTCGACTAGCACGTCACAAAATAAATAGCTGCCCCAAACCCTTGCATGTGTCACAATATCACAATACATGTTTTTGAGAATCGACAGTTTCAAAAAACCTAATAATGCAATACTCACATGTATAATTTGTTATATCATAATTGTTAATTATTAAATTACTTCCCAACTATTTTGCTAATTGAGTAATCATTTTGAGTCCCTTTTTTTTAATGTCCAAAGTCTTCGATTTAAAATACTTAAATGTGAATATTTTCTTGTGCCTTTATTTCTTTGTGACAGTCCTACACAGTTATAGTTTCAGTTATGAATTCATGCTCACTGGTAGTAAGAGTAAAGAAAGTGTAAAAGAGTCTTACGGACAGGCAGACAGGGTCTTTGTTCAGGGTACAGATATTAAGCAATGCCACTGTGAGATCCAAAAGAGAGATTCAAAAGACTGACATGGGCAGATTTGGTCCTAAATAAAAGGCAGCTCCAGTCCAGAGTGAATTCAAAACAGCATGTGCAGTGGTAAGATTGGATGGAATAAAAGAGAGGCAATGGATAAGCATTCTTATCCTCAAGGTGCCTCTATATGCCAGTGTGTTGGAGAGAGTGCACATGTGAGCTGTGTGTTTGTATGTGAATTCAATGGTGGAGGAATGAGAGGGTCTCCCATGTGACACTGACCACCTCTGTCATTCATGTTTCATATATATGACATGATTACAAACACACACAGAAATGCACAGACACACACCCTCACATAACAAAGAACCTGGCTGCAGCTTTGTCTGCATGTCAGCGGCTCGATTCTCCCAGAAGCCTGGATGGGTTGCGTGACACCGTCACACTATCCCAGGATCCCCGCAGGCAGCCTTGGGACAAGAAGCTCATCATCACTCTTCGCAATCCCAGGTGAATGGCAGGGGGTCACACTATGATGAGGAGGAATGAGTGGCAGAGAGGCAATAGACCTGAGGCCTATTGTGGAGATGGAGAAATATCCACATCTGCCACTGTGGCCACTCAGACACACACAAAAATGTATACACACACGCACACAGCCGAGAAAGCTACTCAGATGGGCAGTTCTGTCACCAGCGATTACCCCCCTGCCACTCTGACATGGAGAGATTGGGGCCATATGAACGCCTCTGTAGCCCTAAGCGATGTTTAGGGGCAGGAGTTGGAGAGATTCGCCAGTCGCTGCTTATGAGGGGTCATAATCAGATGTGAAAGCTGTCTTGTACGCTTACAGGCAGCATTGTAGCGAAAAGCACTGCTCGCTGTAATATTGATGCCGTTTTTCAGCAGGTTGCGCTAAGAGGATGGGAGGAAATTGGAAACACATTAGCAACACCTGATAGCTTTGAACTCAAACAGAGGGGCTCAGAATGTTAATCATTCAGCAGGAGTATCATCCCAGTGGGTGAAAGAAGGGAAGAAACAAAATCATTGCACTGGAGACTGGTTAAAGAGATAGTGGCTTTAGTAAACATGTCCTGTACTGTTAAACTGATCACACTGTAAAACTATCACACAGGAATTCAGTGGAATCAACTAGTCTTTTCTCATTCAGTTAATGTAAATATACAAACCTCAATTCCAAAAAAGTTGGGAGGTTTTGCAAAACGCAAATGAAGACAGAATGCAATGGTTTGCAAAAACTTTTTTACAAAGACAAGATATTTAACTTTATTGTTTTGTAAATGTACACCCATTCTGAGTTTGATGCCTGCAACACATTCCAGAAAAGTTGTGACAGGCAGGGACAGGTTTACCACTTTGTTACATCACCTTCTCTTTTAATGGCATCAATAAGCATTTGGGAACTACAGGCCCTAATTGTTGAATTTTCAAAACTGAATTGTTTTCTCATTCTTGCTTCATATATGACAGTTCAGGGTCTTTGTTGTCACATAATGCAGGCAGGCCACGCAAACTCTTTTACTAGGAAGCCACAGTGTTGCAGCATCGTACCAAATGTGACTTGGCATTGTCTTGCTGAAAAAAGCAGGGACGTCTCTGAAATAAATGTCATCTGGATGGCAGCATATGTTGCTCCAAAACGGTTCAGCATCCCTGGGGCCACATATTCAATGAGGGTACTGTACAGAGTTCAATCAACTCAATAAAGATGTTTGAAAAGTTTGAGAGTTAAAACTCTTCTGAGGCCCTTTTTTTTACAGGTTGAAGAAAACACATATGATGAAAACTTAGTTACTTAGTTCTTATTCCACTAGGAGCAGTTTTACATATTGTCTTTGTGCCAATGTGAGAACAAAGTAGCTCCAACAGGAGCAGCTGCAGCTGTAAGTTCTGTATGTCAAATGAAGAACTGACCCTTGATAAAAAAAAATTCTTTCACACTGATAAATGTGAAAGGAAATCAAATTTGTTTGTAATGTTTGTCAGTATGACTGAAGAGTTGCTGATTCAACTTTATATCTTAAACTGAACATTTAGCACACCTAAATTTATATTGTTTATTTGACTAGAATAGTTCGTTTTGAATCATGACAAAATTACCTCAACTTATCTTTTCAAATTCAACTTTTTTTTAAGTTGAAACAAATATTATTATTCTAAAGGCAGCTCTGAACTAAAAAAAAAAAAAAAAAAATCAGTTTCTATGTTTTTACAGTGCATTGTGAGAAAATAATATCCTTTAGTCTGCCCCCCACAAATAAAAAGAAAAGAAAAGGAAAAATCATGCTATGTATTTTGCTCTCATCAAGTATGCAGTAAAAACTGTATTTTCCTGTTCCCTGTGGTTTTGACATAAAAATCTAAATGCA
Source organism: Lutjanus erythropterus (assembly GCF_056507025.1). NCBI lineage: Eukaryota > Metazoa > Chordata > Actinopteri > Lutjaniformes > Lutjanidae > Lutjanus > Lutjanus erythropterus. The sequence goes on from NC_139334.1 coordinate 14,019,344, forward strand.
GGCTGTGGAACAGGATGAGATGTTTTGTTTTCGTTGCCTCTTTCCCAGGAGTCATCACAGTGGAAACTATTTATTAACTAGATGCTGTGTTGGCTGGTCAGTTGGAGCTCTGTAATAGGTGGAGGGAAATGCTTGTGGAACCTTAGATTTATTTGATGCCACTCTCAGGTTTTCCAATCTAGTGCTTCTTGATGGTTCCAGCTCTCACATATAGAAGGGGCTGGAAATAGCAGAGAGCACATCTCCGGATGAAAGGTGCCTCAAGGGTGGCTATCAGGACTGAGGAACACAAAGTAAGCACCTCACTCACATGCACACCCCAGCCCTCGGGGTCTCTGGGAGTGATGAGAACTGACAGTGGTTTGTGTGCAATGACTACTTCTGCGTTTATGATCCACAGCTACTGGGGCAGCCGTCTTCACAAACCTCCGGCATCCACCACTGACAACATGAGCCAAAAGATCTTTTCTGAATCACAGAGCGAGTACTTTCTTTGTCTAAATCAAGACACAAGGGACCGCACACTGTAACAAACAAACACGCAAGCTTCTAAAATGTTGCATCTGCAAATTGTCGGTGGTGAGTGTAGTGGAGAAGCCGTGAGCAATCAATGAAAGCAGCTAAAAATATATACTAGAGAGAGATTTACAGGGCTATAGCAAGGTACGTACATCTTAACCAGCATGCATAATTAATATGTGCATTAGACGCTTAACAATGGTTAATGATTTCAAAATGCTGACCAGTAAAATTGCGTGCATTTATGGCTGTCAGATGAAGGTCTAGGCACTGTAATTTTGAATGGTTACACTCATGCACCTTCGCCTCTCCTCCGTGAGTGTGTGAGATGCATTCATGTCAGAGTAATGGGTCACCATATGCATAAATTATGAGGTAGCTCTCCTTTTTACATTACATGCAAATCACTGCAAAGTACAGTATGGAAGTTGTTCGAATGTCTGATATAGCACGAATGTGAAAATTGGTCGCACTTTATTTTATAGGACAGTAATGAGATTTAAGAAGCCGTAGTAAAATAAAAAATAAAACAAATAAATAATAGCAAAAAAATAATGTTCTTTATTAAACAGTATTAGAAACTTCATTAGTCCCTTATCAGACTTTCTTAGAGGGAAATTAGGGAAACTACTTCTTCATAACATGTGAAGAACAGATGTGAATGAAATCTGCCAAGTAAAGGCCAAAGTTATAGATGAAGAGGAAAGTTTTGTCTACGGTTGACTCCAGTCTGTCCGTGGAAAATAACACATTTTGTTTACAGTACAATTCTGCCATAATGTCTCCCTAATTTTCCCTTAATAAAGTCTAATAAGGGTTTAATCAAGGGTCTTATACATAACATATTGTACATACTGTAAAATAAAGTGTGACCTAAAAATTATTTAAAAAATATGCATGCAAAGAGTAGTTGACTTTCATATTGTTAAAATTTTCACCTTAACTCTTCATGTCTCATTAAGGCGCCCGTGAGTATGTGGTTTGCACCGTAATGACTGTGAAAAATCATATCAATTAATGACACATCACTGTCATTAATTCATATATGCAAATGCCACGCACAATACCCATCATTTCAAATAGCTTGAAATGATAAATTCATCCCTATAATTATGGTGATGATTCAAGTCAATGAGCAAACAAATTTCATTAATGGATTAAAAGCTAAAAATGGTCTGTTATCCAGCACTTAGAGGGAGGGGATTAGCCGGCAACCATATTAGAGTTATCTTCATATGCAAATGAAAAATGATTAGCAATCACTGGTTCCCCTGAAAGCAACAGCGGCAAATAAAGAAAGTTACTGAGGTCGAAACAATAATGTTAACTACTGGAGAGAAATTAGTTTTGTTTTTTAACTAGGAGGTACAGCCAATCAAATGCTAATGCTAGTATTCCTGCTGATTTATAACTTGTTAGGTGAATTGGAACAAAAGAGAGCAAAGCTTAACACAATGCAGAACAACCGTACTGAAAAATCCACTTACAGTGAATCCAGCAGAAATAACTACACAGTGATGAACTATCTCTACAGCAGGGGACCGGGAGACAATGGGTATTTTTTGGCTGCATCAGTGCCACGCATCTCTGGACCATTTTCTATTGGCATTCCACACGTATTGGCTCCAGAATGGCCTTTGATGCCTGCCTGAGCTCGCATTTAGGTCTCTGTGCCTGTCGGCGGCGGCTGCTGCTGCTGCCCTTAGCATCAAAATGCAGCACTTCCTCTCAGCGGAGCCGGGCAGCTGATAGCCCTTATCTCATCTCCAGCAGCACGAGCTGTTGGACTGGGGGGCACACTGTACCTTCGCGGTCCCTCCAGCTCTCTAACAACGCTTTCTCTCTGGGTGAATGGTCTCTGAGGGCTCAATTTAGACTGTGGATGGTCACCCCTGCCTCAGATTAATGTTGGAGCGCCGGGCCAATTCACAGGGATTTGCTCTGGCATGTTCAGTAGGCTGTGTTAAAGGTCTTGGAGAAACAAACTCTGACACGCATGTAATGGTTATACAACTGGATTCACTTGCATGAGCAGCCTAGTGGTCACTGGCTTGACTTTCTCTCTGCCTCTCTGTCTCTGTCGCTACGATAACACTTCAATATTGGGCTCCAAGTTATCCTCTGATGTATCTAGCAGGTTCAAAATCTCTCCTTTAAATTGGTTGCAGGCAGACCGTGTTGTTAATCTTGAATTCATGAAGGAAAGCTTGAACGAAACCCTAATCCCTTGCCTCGTTATAAAAACATCATGGCACAAATTATCTACAGTATTAGGGCATGGTGGAAGTTCTTTTTATCTCCAGGGGTCCAAAAAGTGCTCTGACTGACTGAACCTGAGTAGAAAAACACACATCCCGGGGGTACTCCCATTGACTACTTGTCAAAGTTTCTTAGTGCAGCCAGCTCTAGGCCCGGCTGCTCTGATGCACGCACCTCCACCTTAACATCCACCTTCTGCTGTGAAGAACCAATACAGCATGGACAAAACCTTTTCTCCCTCCACAGATGACTGAAAAGGATCAAGCAAAATGGGAAGGAGTCACATCGCAAATATGAAATGAAAACAATTTACCGTATGAAAAATGGATAGATATGCTCTGATTTGGTGGGTTACATTAATTTGCTCCCTTGGCAATATCGAGGCTCCCTCATGCGGATGCAATTTCTTATCTTTCTGTGGGATTTTCTTACTTTTCAATAAATAAGGCATATTAGATTTCAGTCCATTAATGTAGAGAGAGATAATTATTCATTTAATTAAATGGATGAAATGGTGACCTAGGATAAACTCCATGAACAATATTTCTTCAATCTGACTGATGTTATTCTGATTAGAATTAGAAATTATCTGTTTAAATGGATGCAAAATAAAATGACCTAATAAAACATGCACCAACATGCCCCCGGGGCTCGAAATGAAATTTTCCTCCAGCTATCCTGTATTACACTTCTATATTGTCCCACACTGAGTTTTATTTTAATTCTCTATAAAGAAAAATATAGTTTCATAAGAAGGATCCTTCTTAGTGCGACATGCATCCTAAGTTGTACCTTAAGGTCTCACTTGAGTTTACTGGCTGTTTCCCAGAGTCGCCTTAGCTGAGGTATACCTTCTGTAAGGTACATCTTTAGAAAGGTCACTCTTAAGATACCCCTTAGTGATGCTCTTCATTCATCCTGTCAGAGTTTAAGCTTCATTAGGCCAAAATTCTGCTTTTCAAACAGACAGTTGCATCATCTAGGCTACTTGTGCAAATTAGATCATTACTTTAAAATTAACTTCATGAAAATTAATTATGAAAACATTTCTGTGCACAACACATCATGAAAATGTTGTCATCTAATCTGTCAATTACAAGACCTCTCCATAATACTCATCCAGTTTTGAAAACAACAAATTTGTTTCAAGAGGTCTCAGACTGTGGCTTACATGTTCTGATTCACACTGTTATATTTTGACTGATCTTTAGGAGGCATAACCTCCTTTGTTGTCATATTAGATTGAGGTAGAATGATTATGACAACACTTGTTATGTTAAAAAGTAATTTCTGAGCCTTTACAAATGATCAGTCGATGTGTGAACTGTGGTGAAACGCAGCTAACAGCTTATGATGTACCTTAGCAGTGCTTCCTTAAGGGATAGTCTGGGAAACACTCATAGGAAAATTAGTTCCTTTGCTAAGGTATGCCGTAGAAACCTTTGCAGAACGCTAAGATGCATCGAAACTGGGAGACACGGCCCAGTTCTGTTTTGCTGCTGCTATGTTTCTGTCCCTCTTTGTAAACTTGTCTGTGACACATCACATACCCTGACGTGGGGCTGAGATGCACAAAAAGAATATATTTATTCCAACCAGAGAGGAATAAAGCATTTACATAGTTATTATTTTCCCGCTGATCAGGTTATGGTTTACACCACCCCCTCTCAACCCGGCACAATCGACTCAGTCTCTTGCGATAGAGGTGTTCACATGAGGCACTTTTATTCTGAATGTTCTGTTATTCTGGTTAATTGTGGAATATTAGGATACATGCAAACCCAGAGAAACAAACCCTTTGCAGTCACTGCCCATATATATATTTTCCAAATACTTTATGTAAAATCAAAGCAAAGGAGAGGACGAGAAATAGTAGTTAATCCAAACATACAAGGTCTACATCTGATCCACTTTGGGAAACCAGTCATACCAAACCAAAAACTCAAAAACCTCTGTGAAGATCTAAAAGCCTTTTGTAGTGAGTGCACTGTTTAAAAGTAGATATCAGTGCTAAAGTCAGAGTAAAAGTCACGAAACCACTTAAACATTACACGTTTAATTTTTTTCTTTTAACCATATAACTAAGTGTAACACGCACCAAAGCGGTGTTTGACAGATGAAACTAAAATTACTGATGCTCTCACATTCTGAAATCCTATTACTATGAAAGCCTCTTATAATTGAGTTAGAAATTTCACAGTCTATTACTAATCATGCACTGCGAACATGTTCAAAGTCAGTTTCCATGTCAGACACTGTCTAATCCCTCCTTTTAATGTATCCGATCCAACGGTCCCCTTCATTAGGGTGCCTATAGGTTCCTCTTCCTCTCTGTGCTATAATGAAAGGCGAGTGAGTGTATGAAATAGGGCTAGAGAGAGTGTTTGCTCTGGAGAGAAACAGCAAAGTTTTTTTTCTCTCTTTAGACTGTGTCCTTATTAGGGCTTTTCTTTCCAAAGCAAGGTCAGAGCGTCTACCAACTTTCAGCTTTATTAGCCTTGGGCTTGTCCTCAGGCACTAAGTGGCTCTCACGCAACACCACAGAATGCAACCTCTGATTGTGCCTTATGTCTCACTCCCTTTTTTTCATGTTACGCATTAGAGTTTTCTCCCTCTCTACCTCATCCTCCTCTCTGTTGCTTTCTGTATTGAAGTTTTCCCGCAGCTCGCCTCTTGCCTCCACCCAAGCAGCCGCATGGCTTCTCTCTCCTCCAATCCTCCTCATTAGATTCTCCCTGGATAACCTAAGAAAAAGAGCTCCTCTGTCTTCTTCTTCTCTCCATCATAGCCTCTGCCACCCCAACCACAGGATTCATCTGCTGGCGACGAGTGACCTTTGACACCAGCGCCTCGCAGGCAGGATTACCATTGAGTCCGGCTCAGGCTTTGTTCCTGGTAGCCGGGGGAGCAGAGAGGGTCTTTAATGAAATTCAAACTTTGGGCATGAGGAGCCATAGACATCTGAAGACCTTACTTCCCCTCACCTCAGTCGCAATGTGTGGAGATCAAAAAACCTTGAGCCAAGCTGCATAGAGGAATGTTGCTCCACTCTGTGAATGCACAATGATGATGAGAAACAATGGGAGGTTTAGGTGAGAACCAAGGGTTTTTGAAGGACTCAAATATTCTTGCAAGTCCTGTCAATTACTGTTACATTTTCTCTTGCTGGAAGTAGCCAGTAGGCTGAAAAACAATGAACAGTTAGGCTGCTAAAGTTGAAATAAAATAATACTGTTTTACCCCAAGTTAGCTTGTATATGCAGGTTTTCTGACTCCTTTCCCATTGCCAGTAGACCTGTTATCTTTTTTGTTGTTGTTGTTTTGTTTTTTGTTTTTTTTGCTGATGTGTGCAAAATCAAGCCTTAAATAATTTGTGTGGCAGAACAGAGAGAAAGGCATTTTTAGAGGTTTCTGTTTGTTCAAATGCTTAGTACTTTTGTGGCTTTTAACTGAATCTCTGTGGTTTCTTTTTTGCGTTCCTCTTTGTACTTACTTGCTTTATTTTACTGTTTCATGTCACTTTCAGCTGTATGGGAATCATGTTAAGTTACTGCTGATGAAAACCCCAATTTTCTTGATTTTGGAACTTCACAATAAAAGCTTTTAAATAACAGGGCACTTTTACTGTGAAGAATTTATAGGAAATGTATAGTAGTATGTATGTATGTGGTATGTATAGTAACCTCAGAAATAGGGAGGATTTCAAAAACCAACGCTGTGGGTCTAGGGGTTCTTCCCCCAAAAACTGAGTTTCATAAACTTTGTTTCCTGCATCTGAGTGATTTTAAAGAATTAAAATAACCACATTAGTGACATACACATTCTTTTTGCGAACAGATGCCTGCAGATGACTTATAACTGACAATTATTAGATGGAAAATATAGTGTGACCACAGCATTTAGCCTTACCCAGCAGTGCAGTTTCAATTTTTAATTACAATAATACAGAAAATAAATGTTTTACTAATGTTTTTCTAAGGGTATATTAACGAAGCAGCTATTAGAACAAATATGTCTTTTCTCTTTATAAAACTTTCTGTAAGAAAAAAAGGTGTGAAAGTTTGTCATAAATCAGGAGAAATACAGGAGAATTGTGACCCAGGGATAAGATCAGGAGAGGGCAATGAAAAATGGGAGTATCCTGGAAAAATCAGGAGGGTTGGCAATTATGCACATACCGCAAATACACACCTTCGATTGGGTGCAAAATCTGCTCTGTTGGGCTCTCTGGACTGCATCAAGCCAAGAAGCACATATGTACGAAAAAAGAGCAAAAATAGTCACAGAAGTTACAGACAGAGGCAATAAGCTTTCAATTTCTCTGCCAAAAAGGGGCGAAAATTAGTTTGTTCACCTGGATCTCATGTTTCCAGCACTGCAGAGCAGAGCTGAGGCTGATAAATACAGCAGAGTCAATACTGCAGAGTCATTTGATGCTGGAGTTAAAGCCAATTGCACACTTTTCCATTGAAGACAAAAGCCAGATGTTAGTGGGTATTAGTGGGTTTTTTTGTCCAGTGTGAAAAGTGGCTGCAGATACAAAGAGGATAAAATAAGTTGTTGCACGTAATATAAGTTAACATCTCTCATTTTCATTTAGTGCTTTGGGAAATGTACCAAACTGGCTGAGGCCAGTGGGTTTATCAGTCTGTCAGGCACATCTGTGAAGCCATCCATCTTCTCACTTGAGGTGCAGAGCCATAATAACTGTGGATTCCATATGTTTCCTCGCCTTTCCAGATTGTGTCAAGGAAGTTTAAGTGTTTTCATTTCCACACAGTTCATCCCTGTGTAACACTGCAGGTGCAGGCTTAACTCAACACACGGCACGCGCAGAGAGCAGCGTAGCGTGCAGCGTAGAAGAAAATCAAAGGCAACCAAACTGCTGCAATCAGCTACACATATACACACACATGCTACATATCTGTCTGCACATGGTTTGTTTACCATAACTGATTACTGGAGATGCATTAAAAAAGCCACCTGGAAGAAGAAGTTAAAACACTCATTTTTAATGATGGTAAACATATTTATGCCACAAGGTTCAGAGACATGTGCTGTTAGTGACTGATATACTGCAAAGACTCATTTTAATAGTAACATAATCATATTAAATTCATATTTCAAGCATCTACAATTAGAGTATGCAACTCAATCCCTGCAGCTGGCCCGGGCTCTAACTGTAAGACCTCTGTGAAATGTGTGATAATATTTTTCTATTGGAATTGTGGTTGGAAACTGTACAGGAAAAAAAACCTTGCCATGGTAACAGCTGTTGGGATTATGGTGCCTGCTGCACAGAGATCTGTCAAGGGGTCTCAGAAAGCTGGGCATCAGTAGACGTGAAATTCCCAAATCTGGGAAATTGGTGAGCCACAAGTGTAAATCATCATATAACTGTCACACAATCAGCAAATCTTACAAACACGCATCCGCCATAAAAGAAGAATTGCAGATTTTGTTTCATCATGGGGAAATTAATAATTTTAATGGCCACACTAACCATCACACTAAATCAGGATTTGATTGTCCATACTGCTGACATATACAAGGGGTGATTTGCCTAAATATGCCAACAGATTGTAAATCACTCCCTTCATCTATCTTTCCAGCGCACCGGTCAGAAGACAGTCTATTTAAAAGAGGAGAAAAAAGAAGCATGATAAGCTCGTCCACACAATATATTGAGATGAGACTCTAAATTCTTATTAAAAAGAGAAAGAAAAGAAAAGAAACACAAAATCCGAGACACCTCATCAATCATCAGGGAGGGGGCTCCATCGCTTCAAGCCCTGCTCTGGTTTTGTCATTGACGAAAAATGGCTTTCCATAGAAAAATGAGCGAGATCACACGCACGCACACACCCTGGTCCTGTATTGATTTTTATGGCGGATGGTGGGGCTGGTGGGTAGTGGAGGCAATGCTCTCAGAGCAGATGTCTAATGGTGTTTAGAGACTCTCCACTTTATCAAGCCAGGCCAGCACTGACAGTTAGATGCTGGAGGGCAATTAAAATTAAAGCCTGCCTGATTAGAATATCATATTCATCTGGATGGTAATTACTATGTCTGGCTCCGTATAAATAATTAATTATGCAAAACCCATGCAGCTGCCACTGGCTAGAGTTAACTGACTTTCTGTCAACGTCTCACAGTTCTAGAAAGGATAAAGAGATTTGGGAAATAAGCTCTTTAGCCGCTATCTGGAAGCCCGCTGGGGTGTGCATGCAGCGCCCATTGAAACAGTGGCAGCCTGCCCTCTGTGTGCAGGTGGCTCCACCAAGACATTGTGGGGTTCCCTTTTGAAGATGTGTTTAATTTAAAAAGAAAACAATCTCTTTAAGGACATCCTCTTTCTTGTCCCCTCTGACTGCTGCTCTCGTCTCACTTTGTGACACGCTCCGTCTCTCCATTATTTATCTTTTAGAAAAATTTGATGATTTTCTCTTCTTTCTTTTTCACTGCTACCACAACATGAAGTGGAGACTCAGTAATTAGTCTGCATCAGTAATTAGTTTGAATTTCCTGCCTCTTGTTGAAATTCATTGACGTTTGATTGCATCATCTCTGTCTATGTGCGCTGACGTCTTTAAGCTTGTTAAATCAACTTGTGTGATCTTACTTTGTTAATACAAAAGCTGATTACTGATTATACTACATTGTTGCATTAAGTCTTCTGTAAATTTTAAAGAGAAAATGTCACAATTCTGTTGACTGGGCAGAAATCATGATCACAGGTGAGATAATATTAAATTTATTAGCATATTGGATGTATTCTGTGTTCTCCCAGACGTTATAGCAACTAGCTAGCAATGGCTAGCAGGAAATATACAATTGCCTTGAAAAAAATATGAATTTCTCTGGGTTTGAACAGTGTTAGAAACATATGAGATAATGTAAGTACGCAACTCAACAAAATTTATAACATATGATTACCGTTTCTGGACATTTTAATGTGGAAACGTTACATATTTTAGCTTTAAATGTAGAGCCAATAGACTCATACAGCTCTATTCCTGTGTTCCGAATCACAAACTTTTAAAAGAAACTGTAGTATGTACTGCAGCTTCCTTTACAAAGTATGCATAAAATTGTGACATCCTACTTTTTCATAACATTGAGTCATAAACTTTGACCCTTTTGCTCATACATCCATCACAGTCCACAGTGGAAAACTGAAGTAAAAAGAAAAAGTATGTGATTTGTAACATAGTTATGAGGTGTCATCTGTCAGTCTCGGTCTCTGTCAATGTGACCTGTCCTTCACAAGCTTGCATACTACAAAAGGCGACTGGATGCAGTGGGACATCCTGGTATTTTTGACATACTATGCATTGGGACAGACTAAATATTTTTCTGGCACATGAAATAGTATGGTAGTATGGGTATTGAATGCACCCTAGGTGTCATATGACTTTAGGAAGTAACTCTAACACACTTATTGCCAGTTTATTAGATACACCCAGCTAAGACAAATGCATCTATTACAACAGCCATGCAATAAATCATATCTTCATGAAGATTACATTTTGAGAGGTGTTGATTCAACTTTATTTCCTCCATTTTGGAGTCTGTTTGTGGTGCTGTTTATTTTGTCAACACCATTTATATCAATAAAGGTGGAGTAAATATTGTAAACACCTCTAACGCGATGCAATTCCAACAGCACCACAAACTGCAGTCTTTAAAATGACCATAAAGTTGATTCAACACCACCTAAACCAGCTTGAACAAAAAACAGGGATATAAATTTCATGAAGGTAGGATTTACCGAAGAGCTGTTGTGTTGAACTGCAGCCTCAATATTGAGATTTGGTCTAGTTAAGTATTTTTAGGATATTTAAGATGGTGCTGTAGCACCTGCTGAAAGATAAGATATTTCTCAAATGTTTTCCATTGAACTGATCCCTTCTGGCAGATGAATATACTGTAAACGTATGAACAAAATCCTACTAAAAGACAAGTTTATGGTGGGTTTTCCTAGATTACCTCAGTATGGACGTCTCCTGTTCGGGCCGTCAGCCAGACGATTAGCGGAGTAGAAACCATGATTCTGCCGTCTAACCATCTCTTAAATATAACAAGGTGAAACTGCCAGAGTATCTCATGTCAGAGGGGATAATTAGAAACACTGGCAGTGGAAAGAGCGGGGCAGGATGGTCAACGGAAAGAAGAGACGACAGCCACAGGTATTGCACATTACGTCTGAAGCATTCTTTTCTTATTAAAATTTCCAATCACGCAAATACAAACAATTAGCAAATGTTTAATAAGTGAAGCTGAAATCATGTTCTTGGTGTACACTTCATTACTGTGACCTTCTCCAAAGACATCCATAGCTCACAAATTAGCTTCATGCTGTTAAGGACGTTAATATGGTAATCAAATGCAGAAGGTTATATAAGCAGTGAAGGTTATTCCATTTCATGTGGGAGAATGTGGAAAAGGAAATTGAAAACAGAGCAAAAAGACCTCAAGATCACTTAGTGTAAATTTATCAACCTTTACACGTCTCCTCAGTTACTCTTTCACATTCTCTTGCACAGCGTTAAACCAAAGCTAATTGTAACATTGTGCAAAAGGAGCAATGCTGACAAGCTAGAAAAGTTAGAAACAGAGAAGCTGACGGTGCGGCATAAATCATTTGATAAACATGTGAGTACTTCTCCACGTTCCAAAGTTTTCTGAAACCAAATTTTATTGGGTGGGAGTCTGGGCAGCATTACCTCAGAAACCACAATTGCAGCTCGGGGACCCAAGTTTGCCTCCCCGTCTGGAGAAAATCTCCTCAAATACAGCAGCTGTGCATCCACATTATAACAATAACCACAGCCTTCGTTTATAGCAACGATGACTTGATTTATAATTCAAGAGACAATGCCAGAATCAAATAAAGAGGCCTGTTTTTCCATAAGCATGCATTGATGCACCGGTGCTGTGTGTTCTCTGTTGTTTTACTAATGTTATTATTGATTTTAAGGTTCCAGTGACCACTGGGATAAGGTAGCTAATTATGTTCAGCAATGTTTTACTTGATGTATGCATGTTTTCCCTCTTAGCCTCGAGGACTCTGTGGTGAGAGATGACTTGCTACATGCGTTCTTTGATAATCTTTTCTCAGTGGGAGGTTTGGTGATTATGGAGATCTCAAGGCTGAAGCTGTGGGGTATAAGCTCCAAATAAGCATCATCCCGCCACTGTAGAATTGGCTCAGAGACAATGCCCAAGTGGCTTGAGGAGAAAAAAGTTCTGCATTTAGCTTGATGCAAAGTTCTTGATCTGATACTTTGGTCTGAAGTTTGTAAAAGCTGGAGTCAGTTGTTCAAAGCTAGACAGCAAGACCACAACTCTAACTAGGCCAGTGGGTCAAAAATTGATAGAGGCAGGACATATAACATTGTTAAACAGGAAGGAAAGATATCTGCTTACAACATTTGAATATCAAGCAGAATGTCTAATATGCTTGTTCATTTTTGAGCCAAATGTTTTTTGCCAGAAGTATTGTTGAATCAACAGATGTCTACAGAAAATCTGCAAATCGTGGAACTGCGAACCAGAACATTAGTAGAAGGAGGATGAAGATACAGAAAAATATTTAACAGGGAGGAAAGAGGTCTGCTTTAGACATTTGAATATAAAAAAAACAGAATGTCTAATAGCCTCACTATATTTTTTGAGCCAAACGTACTTTGCCAGAGGTATTGTTGAGTCAACAGATGTCTACAGAAAAATCACTTAACTACCAACAAGAATATTAATAGATGTAGGATGAATATACAGGACACCATTTAACAGGAAGTTAAGAGATCTGCTTTTGACATCTGAATATGAAAACAGAATGTCTAATAAGCTCACTTTATTTTTTTGAGCCGAACATGTTCTGCCAGAAGTATTGGTGAGTCAACAGACAGCTATAGAAAAACATGCAAGTAGCTGAACGACCAACCAGAAAGTAGGATGAACTTGAATTTGCATATCAAGTCAAAGTGTCTAATATGCACACTTTATATTTTGAGCCAAATGCATTTTGCCAGAAGCAGAACTCAAATGTTGTCATTGTAGGGGCAGGTGTCTAAAAACTGTACTGACTGGAAAGAGGCAGAGGACAAAACAACAAAATCATCATGGACGGTGTGGTTGGGGCTTGAGGCCAGCCTGAAATTCTTGAACTGGCCAGAAATACTGTTGAGACAACAGACTGCAGAAAATCTACAAATCGCTGAAGTACCAAGCAGAAAATTAATAGATGGAGGATGTAAGTAAACAGATGTGTTTTTGATATCTGAATACCAAAACTGAATGTCTAATCTGCACACTAACTATTTGAGCCAAACGTATTTTGCCAAAAGTATAGTTGAGTCAACAGACGTCTGCAGAAAATCTGCAAATCGCTGAACTACCAACCAGAAAATCAGTCAATATTGTCTTTCCCGTGCTTCCCATTCTAATGTAAAACAGCCCCAGGGACTGGGGAGCCGTGGGCTGCCATCCTGGCCTCCACAAACACTTCTGGAGGGGCACCTGGCGTTGCTGGCACACTGGACCTCACCATGGGGAAGGAGGGTGAGGTTTTGGCTCAGACTCGGAGCTTCTGTTTGCAAGGTCACAGCTGCCTCAGCGGTGGCTCCCACTGCCTCGTCTGGCACTGATGCAGCGTGCGTCCTCCGCCGCCGTCCTGCAGGAGCCGAAGTGCCCCAACTTCCTTGTGATAGCAGTTTCAGACGACGTGTTAGCACATGTCATCAACCCAGCACACGGTCATACCACTGAGGGGGCTATTCTGTGCCAGTAGGGGGAACGGATTACAAGCAAAAGGTGAAGAACTGGACTTGCAGTATGGAGATGTATCCGACACATCAGCAAGACAGACGCATTTAAAGAGAGGATCTGTTTATTCAGTCTCAGTGTTTGCAGAGCAATAGATTTTGGGACAAACACACCACCTTTAGATCTTTCAGACACCCACAGAAAAGAGAAATAGGCATCCACAAACACAGACACAACAGCTGCTGATAATAAGGTGCGTCATCCAGCTTTGCCCAGAAAGAGACGGATGACAGTTATGTGAGCAGAGTGTAAATGAAGTTCCCAATACTTCTCTTTCAATATCACTGCTATCTTTGGACTCTGTGCGGCACCTGCTGTGGGCAGATATCGACTGGAGGAAAAGGAAAAAGGGGTAGCTGGGTGGGGGGGGGGGGGGGGGGGGGCTAGGTGCTGGAGGATCGTGGCAACTGTCCACAGAGCACTTCCCCATTCCTTTGACTGGATGTTGAAAGGCGTGATTCCAGCCAGGGGGGGAGGTAGTGTTTTGAGGGGAGTGCGTTGGGAGGTTGTTTGAAGACTTAGGAAGAAAAGCTCAGGGAAAATAAATCAAGACTGTTTCATGTAAGATATGAGATTTGCATTGAGCCTTTTCAAATGAGCCCCTTTATGTTTGAAAATGACTGACAGTCATAATAGCCGGTCGACTCGCAGACAGAGGAGAATGGAAATGGGCAGGGAGCCAAATCTAGTTTCCTGCACACACACACACAAAAAAACACAGGCTCTAAAGTGAAGCAGAGAGCACCGGACCAGCTGATTTCAGTTTAGCACAGCTCATAATGTGGAAAAACTGGGAGCTCTTCCTGTCCATAATTGCTACATATCCAGAGTTAAAGAAAAAAAAGAAATATGTTTTGGTTGCCCTAAGTGAAATAGTTTGAAGTGCAGGAGCCTCCCTACTAACAAGCCCGTAAATTAACCACAAGGACAAGAAGATGGAGAGAGAGGGTGGAGAGGAGGGAAAGAGAAAAACTGGTGCTTGTTGGAGGGAAGAAAAATACTAGTGGACCATACAGACGCATGAATAAACTGCTGCTGAAAACATAAGACAAATGTCCATTCCTCATATATGGCTACTTTTTAAAATTTTAGTGGTGATACATTTAATACTAATGAATAAGGCTTGTTCAAACCAACAAGCACTGATTTTTAAATCAAGTTTTTCTGCCGAACCATCATGAGTAGGCTAACTAATGATTTAGCTACCTAGCAAACAATGTAAGGTGTTATTAACTTTTTAGCCAAACAAACATCTCCATACTAATTAAACTCAATTTAACTGTTGTTTTTATCAATAAACTTGAACTCTGATTAGATCTAATCTGAGATTAAATTAGTCTTTGTTGGTGCAGCCCAGTCTAAATGTGTAGAAAAGATGTGCTTATTAGTGTGTGTGTGTGTGTGTGTGTGTGTGTACATGTTCCTGTGTTCTTGTGAACTCTGTACTATATCATACAAGCACACAATCACACACAGCAGAAACTTTGATGCCCTGTACTGTATATGGAGTCACCAGACTGTGACCAGTTTTAGTGAGGCAGAGCCCCGGTGGATACGGTGTTTCATTCACATGGTGTTGACTCCAATTACACCAGTACCAACATGTTTGAGATACACAGAAGAACCATGCATTTGCAAACAGCGCGTGTTGTAATTTGATGCCTCTGGAGTGGATGTGTTGTTGGTAACATCATCCTGTTGCAGTGTCAGATCAGTTTGAGGCAAAAGGAACATTCAATTTCCAGCTGCAGAACGGACAACATATAACCGCCACAATACATTGTGTTTCATCACCAAACTCTGCGAGGTGTTGCAGGAAAAATGAAACAGGAACAGGTCTGCTAATTGAAGCGGTCACGCTCCCTGGTTTCCATTAGGGTAATTGGCATATCTATTTAGGACATACATATTTTGTGGAAATATGTGCTACTGAGCCGTAAATGACGTATGAAAGCAATATAATGTGCCACAGTCAACAGTTACTAAGCCATCAGTTCAACAAAAACTCTTTTTAACATGCTGCCCGAAATATCTGAAACCTGACCAGGGCTTTGGTTACCAGTGAAAACACTGAGCTGTCCTCTGCAATTTTTCTGTGAAATTTGAGATTTTAGCAAACTGAAACACAGTTTACAGTAGAAAGATCCACGTTGTGTTTCCAATGTCGTTAGAATTAATAAGCTGTGTTTAAACCAGTAAGTAATCACAAGGTAATCATGAGGTGCTATGTCATGTGCAAAAGGATAATTACAAAAAAAGCACGGTGAAAAGAAAATTAGTTAATACTATAATGGGGAAGAATAAAACAATAATGATGGAGTAATGGGTAATGTTATACACACTAAATCATCAGGTTAGAGGGATATATTTTCTCAATAACTGGGTAATATCAGTCCTCTATGCAATTACTTAATAATAATTGGGATAAGGTGGCTTAATATTTAATAAAAATGCACAGTAATAAAACACTTTTGTAATTATTTTCAGTTTAGTGCTCTCTTGTAAAGCAAGTGTAAACCCACTGTGACATCATCTGTTCTTTTGTGGACTATTGTTTTGAACATGGATATAATAAACACAGGATACCAGATGCAAAGATGGCCTCCATTTGGTCCAATCAGATTTGCTCACCTGGTACATCCGCCAAAAAGGTTCTAGGTCAAATTTCTAGTCATAATTGACCTTGTCTGCAATTTGAGGAGTCCTGTCAACAGTTTTAAGCCAGAGATAAACAGGCTTTTAAGTATACCAGTTTGCATCCCGACACATCTCTGTGCATCATGGCTGCATCCTGTCTCCATCTGGAGCAATGGTTGTGCACGAAATTAATGCTACACAGACGCAAACATGTAGTTAAGCATATCTCCAGCCTCACACACATCTAGGCTGGGCTGAGCTACAATGCAGCATTTAGGTTTTCATATACATCCATGATTTTGAAGCCTTGAATTGGGCAGTGTGCCATTGCCAGCTTGGCCAGAAATGGCCATATTTGGATGTAAGGGTGGAGCTCGGGCAGGTATGCGTTGCGAGACCTCTACCCTGATTAGATCTAACTTCACTTTTCAGAACACAGAAGTTCCATCTACTATTTGAACACTCAATGGTACATTACCCATTGGGTCCTATTATAATTACCCAAATAGACTTGAGTCATTGTTATTAATGTCACCCCTGTGCTTCTCTTGGCACAGGAGAAAGTTGTTTATTGCTAAAGTTAGGGTTTCAACACTATAACTTGGAAGCAAAACCTGGAAACACACACTGGTATTTTAAATGAATAACCATGAATCAGGGCAGGAATTCTTATGTTTCTGTAAGGCAGCAGGCTAAGAAAGTAGTGCCCTTGTGCCAGAGTAATACGTATCTAAACTGGTTTCTCTGCCAACTCAAACCTTAATGATTTTGTCCAATGGTTTTTAAAAAGATCTATATTTGGTTTCTGTTTTTTCAAAGCTATCTGTTATCTTAATTTTTAAAATCACCTTTGCTGCCAATTCCAGTGATCTGGAACACTCTGCAGCATATTGGCTCATTTCCGCTTTCCTTGAACACTTGGTGGAGATTTCCCACCAGCAGTCACCTGATGTTGGTGGTCTAATGGTCGGGATGACCCTGTGGAAACGGGCGTGGTGCCACCCTGGATCTTTCCCATCTGCTGCGTACAGGGTGTAGAGCATTATCTAGTGGTGCCCTTGAACAGCAATGGTATCACACAAACTCTGTGACCAAGGATTAGAACAAGCAGAGAGATTAAGAAATGTGAGCCAAAGATAAAGCGCTTGAAAAGGTGGGTCCAAGGTTTTAAATGAACATTAGCAGCACTGAAGCAACCTTATGTAAGAATTAGTATTGCAGCTTGGTGCCCCAAGTTTTAGAGTGTGATTCAGTACACCGTTGTCGTAAATTTGGCCTGCCACACACAGCCATTTGTTTTTATTACATTATTTATGATCAAAAACTAGCAAGTCGAAAACTTCTCTTAACACAGCCAAACATGCAGCTATTATTATTTACTACGACTAGACCAACAGCAAGAAGCTAGGCTCCATGTCAGTCTTTACAAAGATCTCCACAATGACAAAAACCACAAGTCTTTTATTTCTGTCTGGCGGTCTCTTACTTGGTCATTCTTCTCATTACTTCTTAGCTTTTCCTCCGTCAGTCTCTTCACTTCTGTCGCTTCCACCATTCACTCTTTTACAATTCAGTGTAACATCAAAATGGTTCTGAAGCTGTTCTTCACCGACGGGGGTCAGAGAAACTCCAAAACAAAGTCACAACTCCAAGGTGGCCTTTTAAGTTTTTGACTACTAGTAGCGTCATGGAGCAATACCTTCATGGGTGAGTTCCCATTTTTGGTATAATATAAACACACAAGGATGCAAGTGAATGAGTGCAATCATGCGTAGCAAGTGAAGATGCATGTAAAAGGTGTACATCTTTCAATACAAAAGGAGAATTCTGTGATATATCATAAATAACCTTAGTTTAGGACTATGTGTGATGTGAAAAGATTTCTTATGTATGGGAATCTTAAATTGGTAATCTAAACAACCACTTCATGTAGCCTTTATATCAAGGGGCTTTTCATACAGAGCAGGTATAGACTGAACTCTTAATACTGTCTTATTTACAGAGACCCAACAGTTTCCACCAAGAGCAAGCACTGAAAAATGCATTAAAGCAGTAAAAATACATTCAACAGGTTATTTCAAGGATAAACGCATCTGAAAGCAGCTGAAGGTACAGATCGAGCCGTTGTTTAGATTAACAACTAAAGATGTCCATGTTGAAGCAATCTTTTCATATCACATGTAGTCCTTTCATTCAATTTAAAAACGCTGCTTAACAGAGCTTTAAAAGCAGCATTTTGAAAATATGTTCACAAGAAGGGTTATGAACAATTCAAAAGATTGCAGTGAATAAATGGCCTTGGTTTAAGCAGTATTGTGAGTAATCCAGCCACCGTACCCACACATGAACAGAGGCGCTGTAAACCTAAAGTCATTACTTCTCAGGAGGCAGTATGGACATGGTATGCTGATAGTATGTGAATAAAAAGGAAAATAGGTACGGTGCTACGGTAGAAAGAATTCAAATGTAGGTTAGAGGTGTGTGTAATGACAGCCATATCGACCAGTCAATCAAAAATAACATCACCCACACACAAAATATTCAAAACGCAGGCCTTGTGCTTTAATTGTTTACATAATTTGGCAGAGTCCAGCCTTTTCTTTAAGCCACTGTACCATCGCTGCCTAAGACTCTCATTGTGTTGGTCGGGTATACTATTCTTTTCTCCTCCTTCCCCACATGTGGAGGCAGCTATCTGAAGCGTCCACGCCGGTGGATTATCCCACTAACCACCAATCCTTTTGCAACAGTTGAGAGGATGAGAGCGCCTGTTGGATCACCTCCAGGGCCTGCTGGTGCCTCTTCTTCTACTCCCCTTCCAGAGCGGCTCCAGGCTGGGGCCCCGAATCCCTCCCATCTCCGTCATCCACTCTGTGCCATCTCTCGGTCCAGGCCACACCCCAGCAGCGACTGGCACAGGCAGCGCTCTGAAGCCTTCTGAAGGCTGAAGGGGAGCAACTGCAGGCCCATATGGTTTTCCTTTATATTGGTCTGTCCGTCTGTCTGTCTGTCATCTGCCAAGTGGAGCGCCTTTGCATCTGTTTTCTGCTCTGAACATTAGCTTGCACCTGTCGACAGAGTACAGGTGGGAGTACGACCAGCTTTAACGCACAGAGAGACGGGGGGGCTCGCATGTATGCAAGCATGCCACACGCAGTTATGTTAAGACACAGATGCACAACCACAGCCTCAATTATCACATGTGCATATATGCAAATACAAACCTATATGCATGTTTAACCATAAAAAACACCTGCTGTCAAGATATAGAGAAACACTCCTACACACATCCTGTAGTCGCACTGTTCACACTCACTGTATCTGGTCTCTCACACGGTCCCACCCACACAATCCATCCTTGACGCTCTCATCTGAGCTCTGTGAGGTCCGTCTCCATTCACGCGATTAGAAGTGGGCCCCGGATCGCTCCACACACATGCTAATGCCCAAAGACAACAAAGCCAATGATGAGGAGAGGGTGCTCTCTTGAAGCCAGAATGCATAGTGCAATCAGCCTGCGGGGCTTTAGTTTAAACAATGTTTAATCAGACAAAATAACTGAGGGGGACATGGCGAGACGGAGAAATGAATGGGCTGCTAGATGGAGAGTGAGTGAGTTGTGTTTATCAGAAACGGGGACTCGAGCTGCCCTTAAGTTCCACAGTAACTTGAGACTTGACTTGAGATTTGTCCTGAAAAGACTTGAGACTGGAATCACACTCGACATTTGGGACCCTTTGAACAATCCTTTTTTTTTCTTTTTTGTTGCATTAATATTAAGGAAATGTCTGACAAGCATGTCTGACTGTCGTTCCCTCCTTAGTCACTCACGAAGTGTAATAAGTTACTTTGTACTTACCTGGCATCAAAAAGTAATTTGTTATGTTACTCATTATATTACCACATTACCTTTGTACATTTCATACTTTTAATTTTATTAGCAGCCTTGTTACGCTCCAAAGTGGAACTGCTGATCAAGTGAACTTTTGACACTTGGAAAGCTTTTTGTTGTTAGCTGCCCAGATGTCAGCTGTGGTGGTAACAAAAGTCTACCTCTTTGTGATGCACAGACTGCAGACTGCTTAAAAATTAAGACTATGATTAATAGCAGATAGGTCACAGGTGGGAGCATGTCTCCAGAGACAGAGAGAGGCTGTGTGCACTTTCATGCAGCATAACTTCTGATTTTTATTTTTTTTTTTTTAAATTTTGTTTCCTCTGGAGAGTTTCCTCTGTCCTGTCAAGTTTATAACAGCAGTTTCTAATTTTGAATGTCCCATATATTTAAGAGGTAATATAACCTACAGTGATGGGTATATGTGCGGGTGCAGGATTTATGCAGACAAACAAACCATTTACAAAACCACTTGATAATCTGAAAAATACATTTTTCATAAGACAGAGACAACATGTTAATTTACCGTAGATTATAAACTCATTTATATATGGATAAATACCAAACACTAATACTGATAATGTATACTGATAGATAAGAGGGTGAAGATAATAAATTAGATGTAGCTATGAAGTGTTCTAATCAGAACAGATGGCATGCAGCATATGATTGAACGCTCATTACAAACATACGGGACTTGAGACCTCACTCGGACTCAAGCTGAAAGACTTTAGACTTGACTTGGACTTGCATAAGATGACCTGTGAGTATCCGTGTTTGTACGCTCTCATCGTACAGATGATTAGACAAATGCTGAATCCACACCCACTGACCACCAGTCTCAGATGCCCCTTAAGTCCACTTTTCACTGGGTGCCATAATGCAATGAGGTTAATAAATGGACACGGGAGACGTCTCTGAAAGCAACTCTGTGGATAAATCACGTAAAAGTCTTCATGAGTACAATCACACTTTTAAAAACTCAGTGCTGGGGCTGTGCTCCGAAGAGAGGAGGTTGTGAAATCAATTCTAGGAAATTAGCTTGCACAGAGCAGGCAAAAGCAGGAAAAGAATAAGAATAAAGATCAGAATATTTTAATAAACCATAATTTTAGTGAAGTTTCCGAGATAACGCTGGTGTATGTTTTCTAAAACAAACTCATTTAAAGCTGATTTATATGCAGTTTTTTAGCCGAGACCTTAATGCCTCCACCAGTCACAGTGGGAATGGACAGATTGGCTTCTAATGGTTATCCAATACTATGCAGCAGTATACCTATGTGTTGTTTAATAAGGTGAACTGACCTTTCATCATGGTTATAAATCAATGACATTCTCCCACATTGAAGCACTGCATGCAAATGCATAATATTATCTTCCCACACTTGCACACACACACACACACACACACACACACACACACACACCAAAGGCAACATATTCACAAGAAGACACATCGAAAGATTAATACACATGTTTCAAGGCCCCTCGTCTTTCATACACACACAGTCTCATAAACAACCTGCCTTCCATCCAGTGGTCAGTGATGAAATAAAATAAGGTCAGTGATGAAATAAACTAAATTTACCTCCTGTTGCCACAGTTTTGGATAAATAGGCCTCGAAAATCATCTTGCTAAGTGGGGAGGGGAGAAGCAGAAATAGATGAAGCAAGATTGTGTTTGATTGCAGGTAAATGGTAGATGTTTGTGTTCAGAGCCTCTGATGTTGTTTTTGAAAGGACCTGCTGGCCTTTCATTCTGTGATTACTATTCTTCTGCCAGGGCGTAATGGCTGAGGTACAGCTCAGCTGTTGGTAATGAAGGCATTACCAGCAGCAGAATAGAGTAACAACTGTAATGTCCAGATTCCACTCATTTACCTCCCAAATAATACTTCACCTCAGCCCACAGCGGCGGCAATAACGGCAAAATCACAGCTAATGCCATCTTGTCTGTCAGAGAAAACAATATAAAAACAATGTATTTCTTATTACTCTGTCTCGCCTCGGCTTGATCACTATAAGTACAACCCTAAAGCAGAACAGAGTGCTTCCATCGGCGCCATAAAGTGGCGAGGCTTCTTCTCCTGCTGCTGTTCATTCTCCAAATCGCAATTTATTTTTGCATCATCAACACAAAAGAAAAAGCGATAAACACTCACTGTGTGCCTAGACATACTTTCTCCTCGTGGGCCCTGCCACAGGCCCAGATAGAAACATAGGTCCACACACCGCTGTGTGTCTCTTTGTGAGTGTGTGTGTGGAGGGGT
Source organism: Lutjanus erythropterus (assembly GCF_056507025.1). Classification (NCBI taxonomy): domain Eukaryota; kingdom Metazoa; phylum Chordata; class Actinopteri; order Lutjaniformes; family Lutjanidae; genus Lutjanus; species Lutjanus erythropterus. The sequence goes on from NC_139334.1 coordinate 14,041,751, forward strand.
GTGTGTGTGTGTTGGGGGGGGTATTTGGGATACGTTCCCTGCTTCTCTAATAAGCCACCGGCTTGATGCCACTGCTCTCCTGCATGGGAGGAGATAAGAACTGGCAGAGTGGTGGTGTGGGCTCCCATTGAAACCCAGTGTGCTGCTAAGCCCCCTCACAGCCCCCAGCAGAACCTCAAAATGCACACACGCCACGCATACACACACACACACACACACACACACACACACACACACACACACACACGCCACAAAAGGCGGCCCCCCAATGAGGTAACGTTGTGATTACAGATGCAAGAGCACAGACAGCGCGTTGGGAATACGAGGTGGAAGGAGAGAGCGGGGGAGAAAGGAGAGGTAGAAAATAACAAGTATTAAGTCCACTGAGACAGCATTAAAAAAGCACAATGCTCTGCTTGTTGTTCAAAAAGAGTGAGACTACTGAACTGAGGAATGTCTACTTCTTTTTTCCTCATGCAGCCTTTAAAAAATTACCACACCAGCAAGACTCATCCCACCCTCATTTACCAGCCTCCTTTTTTATATAAATATAGTGTATTTTTACATGCTTCAGCAACAGTAACAATTACCTTATTGAAGAGGGGAGACGTTTTGAATTTGTGGGAGCTAAGGGGATGTCATTTGCATATCAAACCTTGTTTTTCAGGCCACAAGGGAGTTGAGTTCTCTTCTTTAACCGTTTGAGATTAACCCCATGCAAATGGAGCAGATGCCAAACTCCAATAAATCAGCACTTAAGAGAGCCTACATCTGTGGAAGACATTGTTATGAAGGCCAATCCAAACCTTCCACACCCGGTCGTCAGTAATTGCGAAACTGTTGCCTATCCATCTGTGGAGCGTTTTGTAAAGGAAAGAGAGGAGTCAGCTATTGTACTGGAGGAAGGCTCAAGTGCTGTTTTGCTTTTGTGGAAAATTCTCTCACCTCGTTAGCACATTTACCAGCGAGTGACCATCAGCTGTCAGCCATAAAAATCAGCTGCCTCAGGGCTCTCTGTCAGTCTCTGTCTTTTCTCTCACTGTCTGTATTCATTTGCAAATATTTTGGTAATAGACTAACAATCAGGCTTCTTACATGTCTGACAAGGGTAACTATGGATCACCGCTGTCAGCCGGTGTTGTGTGGAAGCCCGTTTTTATAGCAAGTGATATGAAAAGTCTGAATGTGCTACACCAGTGGAGATTTTAATGCTGCTACAAGGAGTTTTTAACTGATTATGAAACAGTCTCAATTTATTACTGATGCCTCAAACAACATAATTACCTACATAAGTTTACAAGACGATCCACGAGAAGACTGGCTATTACTACACAGTTATTTTTTCTGCAATGGGGTCGGAGGGTCCTTGAAATCAAGTGAAACAAACCTGTGTTTACATTTTTGCAGTTGAAGTTAGAGAAAGTCGTACATTAGCCTTTTAAGAAGAAGCAGGAGGAGATTTTACTTCAGATAACTTCATTGGTGACATGTTTTGTGGTTATTGTGATGGAAACACTGCCGCGTTTGTTCAAAAGGGGGCTACAAAATCAACAAAATATTGAAGTTCCTTCTATACACCAGACAGAACTGAAAAGAGACAAATACTTTAAGGCAGCAACTAATGATTATTTTCATTATTGATTAATTGGTCTATCATGGATTATTGATTAATCCATCAGTTGTTTGGTCCAGAAAATGACAGAAAATGGAGAAAAATGTCGATCACCATTTTCCAAAGGCCAAGGTGATGTCATCAAGTGCCTTTTTGTCCACAACCTAAATCTATTCAATTTAGTGTCACAAAAGATGAAAGAAACCTGAAAATATTCACATTTGAGAAACTGAAACACTTTAAAAAATGATGAAAAACAATTAATTATCAGAATAACTGGTGATTATTAAATAGTTATCAATGCTTTTGCAGCAGTAGATGGTGTTAGTTTTGTTACGGCGCTCTGATTTACGACGTTGGCTACAATTATAATGTGAAAGCAGCAACAGAGTTTTGGAGTTGAATATCCCACTTAAAGCCAACTTCACTGAGGCACGCTGTTGGCATGGCAACTGCTTCTCGACACCTGGATGTGGTTGTACAGACTTTACAACTCGTGTGTGGATGTCAGCTACAGTCATTGGTGTCAGTGTGGGGGAGGTTTAAAGTCTAAAGTACTTGTATACACCTTTATGCTTATCGTCAGTTGCCATTTTACATCCAAATATATCACAAACTTTAACCCAATTTCAAGTAAACTGACAAAAGAAAAGGTGAATCAATGCTTCCACTACCGTTACGGGGTTATAAGGAGTTAGTTTGTTGAGATAACAAATAAATAGGTTGCGGGAGCTTTTTTTTTTAAATTTCACTCTTTCCATCAACCTTTTTTCATGCAATACTTCAGAATGCACATAAAAATAAATTGATGGAAACACGGCTAGTGAGTAAATATTTGCTGAATTCTCTTTGTTGTAAGAGTGCTTGTAAAGTGATAAAAAAAAGAAAGTTCTCACAAGGTTGGATTACAAAGTGAGATGTGAATAATAAATCAGTAGTGACTGAGTGTGGATGGCAGTCTGGGTTTTGTTGCTGAAGATAAATCGTCACTTACTGTTTTTCAGAATTTGAGGGTATATGCGACAGGAAGAAGTACAGTTTTTCACTGATGCAACACCACAGTAGCTCCATTGATAGTGATGAAACTGGCACAAAGGAGGAGTAAAAACTTGTTGCTGTGCGTCTACTGGTTGCAGTCACAGTGGACCAGATCTGGGCAAGTTCCAGACTACAGTAATACAGTATTGAACCTGGCAGCTTTGCGTTATTCCAGATGGGCAGGCTGTAAAGAGCCAGAGGAAAGCAGAGCGAGTCTGATGGGGGAGAAGCTTTTAAACGCAGAACACTTTGGATTAATGCTTAAATACTAATTGCGTTTGAGAAGAAGCTGCATAGCTGAATGATGTAATTGATATCATTCATAACAGTAAATGTGATGTGTAGTGAACTGAAAAGTATAATGTTTTGACTGAGTTAATAACTTCAGAAAATTGTATTTTAATTATTTGAGTGTTGTTTTTTCATGTACAGTAGTTAAGTGTTCTGTGGGTATAGTTCTTTTTATAGATATTATGTTACGATATTAGGATTCTCTGAAAGAGATTTTCATATAAAAGCTCTACGGATATTTATTCATGTGCATGCATGGAGCAGTTCCAGGTTATGGGTTTACATAGTAAATACACTACAGTGTTTATGTTCTTTGTTTGCTCCTCTAGGGTGGCTATTATTGTCATTCAGTTCATCCAGTTTTGATGTTTATTCTTCGTCGACTATTGCTGCCTCTGTAAGAAATAAAAGAGCAATCTCTCCATATGCAGTGTGGCAGCAACAAAATAGACATTTACTTACATGTATTTGATGTAAATTGTTGCTTTGACAGTAATAAATGAGGGAAGTGATTTTCATATTTATGTTTTGTATCGTTTATGTTTTTATGCCACCTGCCGGCAACAGAAGAGGCCAGAGGCATTATACTGTCAGGTTGTCCGTACGGTCCATTCTCATGAACGGGATGTCTCAAGAATGCCTGTAGGGAATTTATTCAAACTTGGCACAAATGACCATTTTGACTCAAGAATGAAGTATTCTGATTTTTGTGGTCAAAGGTCACTGTAACCTCACGGCTGCTCCGTTCTTGTGAACGCGCTAACTCAAGAACGCCTTGAGGGAATTTCTTCCAGTTTGGAGCAAACACCCACTTGGACTCAAGAATGAACTGATTAGGTTTTGGAGGTTAAACACACTGTGACCTCAAGTACGTGCCACTGTAGTAAATATCTTATCTCCAGAACACCTGGATGACACAAATGTCACCTTAGACTCAAGGGTTTACTTATTAGTCTTTGGTGGTCAAAGGTCACAGTCACCTCACAACATATTCATATGCTATTTATGACAATATTACAAATACATATCTAATGTGATAAAATGACGAGGTGATGACATTTTATATCCATAAGGTCTGTTCTCTCCTCCATAAAAACAGTCTGTAAGGGAAAACAGCATGTTTGTTACTGAAAATTGGAATCACACATCAATATAGTGGTAACCTCACTTTTGATGAAAAAAATACACTTAATTCCTTTCATTCAAGTCTTCACAACATATAGTCTGGACAGACATGGAAATAAACTGCAACCTGACAGCGGCACACAACCGTGAGGCGGAAATTCTAGTTTTCACATGAAAGAGCAGGAACCTCAGGTAAAGACATGAATGTCTCACGCTGAGAAAAGAAGCCAAAAGAAGTGTGTTGAAAATGTAGTAGTGGAAGTATGTCAAATACTGAGTGTAGTCAGATGAACAGAAACAAGGCTTTATTTACTGTAAAGTTCTTGTACTTTGTAACATGTGTTAGCCTGTATACCCTGCACTACTGTCTTTGGCAGCAGACAGTTTTTAAGGGCCATACTGATAGTCTAAAGCAGGGAAAATCCCCCTCAGGAATTCCCCTAATACCAGAACCTCTGAGAGAGGGCAGGAAGCGGGGGAGAGCAAAACTGAGTGATTGTAAGGAGAGCAGAAACAGCAGGATTGAGGGAGAGGGAGAGAGAGCTGCCTGGAGGAAACCGTACAGGGAAATGTATATAGGAAGGAAGAAGCAAGAAGAAATAAGACAGATTTCGAGGATTTAGTAACTCAGCCCAGCTGTCAATATTATCGGGTCTCAGAACCGACCTGAGCATGGGTCTGTGGAGAGAGCTGTCTGTCAGGTGGAGAGTAAAGGGCTAAAAGAAAACACAGGGTTACACCGGTAGGAGAAAACTAGGCAGTATCATTTCTTTAGATGGGGATAAATCCCTATGTAGCAAGATGGGTAAATTCTTACAGTCTATAAACATAAACATCACAAGGTCTGCCTCTATTATTCTTAATGATTTTATGACCCAACTGACTCGCTGAGCAAATAAGGAGAAAGTGATTCTTTCAGGACTTGAGTAAAAAGACATCACTGATTAGAGAGTAAGGAAAAGGGTGCTCAAATGTCAAAAAGACCTTAATGATTTAAGAATGTCATTGCATATGGCTTTTTAATTGAATGTCATTACATCCAGAAACCATGTCACAAAAAATGGAACATTATAGCATATGGGACCATCAGCCAAACCATATGAATTATGTCTATGGAACGATTAAACCTTTTTAGGTTTTATTCCAGCTCTTTAAAGCTGCTTTCATAAGCTCTGCCACTTTTCAGACTGTACATTTTAATTACACTGAACATTAGCTAAACCAAGGTTCAATCATACTTTTGGAACATCTCATGACAAGGTCAGCATGTAATGTCTCAGTCTTAACGTGCTGTATGGTGCTAACAGCTCTCCTGTTATCAAGTGGGTTCATTCAGCTGGTTCACTTTTATGTTTTTGGTACTTCATACTGGAAGATGTTCAACTACAGCAAAAGCTACCCTAAAGAGAACTCTAGTTTCGTTAACTAAAGTACACACTGTACTCAAAACAGTGTCCCTAGTACAATGCTGTACACACCAAAAGTGACACCATGACACATCTTGCATCAAGAGTTACCTCCCAATGACTGTTAGCACCTATTTATTTTGAAAGAGCAATGGCCATTGGGTTAACTCCAACACTGGTGCCGGAGCTGATCGCAGCCATTCTGTAAAATGCTTGTGATACCACCAGACGCACCCCGGCGCGTCCCAGAAGGTGCGTTCTGTTCTGCTCCGCTTCAAGCATGCAGCAAGAGCACAGAGCAAATCGAGCAGGCAGGAAGTCAGACACAGGAACAGCATACAGAATCCAGTCGATTTTCAAAATAAAAGACCACATGCAGACAAAAAAAGAAACTATTTAACTACATAGCCTACTTATGCATAGTAGAAGCATAAAAATTAAGAAAATAATGGCAAAATCAAATAAATCTGAGCCAGACAGCATAATTAGGCAGGAAAAAGAGCAATGCTAGTGGGACCTGAAGCTGTGTGGAGGACAGATCAAAACTGTGGTGCAGACAGGCCTGAAGTTGTTTGCAGTTTCAGTGGTTAACTTTGAAAAAAGGCAGAAAAGTAATTTAACTACTTTAAATACTACGCAAATATGAATAGTTGAACTACCAGCAGGTTAAATATAAATGGGTTAATAGCTGTTCATTACTATATACATTCTGCATCTACAGTGAAATGTTGCTGGTGAAATATTTACAGCCTCGTCTGCCTGTATGGAATTTAAATCATGTCAATCTGTTTTCTGTATACTGTGTGTGTGTGTGTGTGTCTTGTTTCTGTGCCCATGTTTGTCTGTGTTTTAGTGTGTGTTGGGGTGTGAGGATGAGTTCCCATTGCTGATGCCCTCTCTGTAGTGTGTGGCAGAGCTCAGCCGAGCCAGCCTCAATCCTGGCACAGGCCACTGCCAGGGAGAATAGCAGGATTGAGCCAGCTCCCTCTGCAGCTGTCAGGCTCTCTGAAAAGTGGTCCCGGAAACCTTCAGAGGGGTCCCGAAACACTTGTGGGCTATATGACGGCAGGCCCCTGGCCACCATAACACAAACGCGGAGAAATATGGACGCATTGTTATCGAGGTGCAGAGCAGACTAAATGAAACTCATGTGGGCAGATTTGTCCCCTCGCATAATAGGCCTGTGCTTAGGCCAGATTTATAATACTGTAAAGTGCTTAAACAAACCGGATCATTCAATTCTTTAAGTGTGTCCTCATGTCTGCTCATTTAGAACAGGTCTATGCCTCCAATCTATCCCCTGTATGAAACAAAGAAGCTCTCACCAGTAGCCAATACTTCCATAAAATTCTTAGTTTTTAGTATTATTCTTATTTTTTTCCTTTGGTTTGTCTTACACTACTAATATTATTGAACATTGCCTGTTTGTTTCATTGCATTATGAAAAAAATGACTAAAAATTGACCTACTTTAGAGGAAAATAAAAAAGTTCACAATAGTTTCATGGGACAGTTTAACAAGGTTTGAAACAAAAAGTAAATCCTTACACTGGAAATCATGTAATGGGTTGAAAAGCAGAACTCATTCTATAGAATATAGATAGTTCTGCATTAGAGAGTGCATATAAGCTCTGTAGCTACTTTGAAGCCTACACAGCAATTTGCATGCAGCCCCTAAAAATGAAACTAAACAACATGACCATTGCAGCTACAGAGATACCATCATGCTCTAAAGAGATATGGAGAAGGTGGGGTCAACAGAACAGGACTTTTACCTTGGAGGCTGGGTGTTGTGTCCTGTGTGAAACCAAAAGCCATTATCTAAAGTTTTAAGTTACATGACGGTACGTGCGTGCTGTGACTCTGTAAGGTAGCGTATTTATTTTAATTCAAACTATGATCTTTTCCGAAACCTAACAAAACAGCAGTTTTGACATAAAAGTCACCTGACTATGGATCTGCTCTCCATAGAACTCAATGGCAAGGATTAGTGTTTCATCTGCAAGCAAAACAGTACTTTGGCATAAACACTACACATAATTTGACACTGTACAGTTGTGTTATTTGTAGGCAGATTGAAGAGACCAGTGGTCTCCCAAAGAGTGGATGGAAAGTCCCATAGTAAAGCTCAGGAAACTGCTGTGTGCTGATCTGTGTGGAGATTAACCACAAGTGCATTTGCAAAAGCAACCAGTTAGTCCTCATCATTAAAGTCTGTTCTAGTGCAAAACTGAAAAATATTCCAAACACTTCTGCTAAACATAAATTTCAGTTTTGTGTATTTTTTTTTAAATGGGACCTTCCAGATGTGGCTATGTGTTCTGCACAGGCTTCGCATCACACGGTGAATGAAAGAATGTAAACATAGTTACCGAATATAATTAAAGATACTTCTTGATTACAAAACATCCATCTAGTGTTGTGGGGGTGGTAGAAGGATGGTGTTATAGGTCTTATCAGACACTCAAATAGAAAATCAAAATTATTAACCCCTTACATGCAGCTTTATAACCTAAACATTAAGTTTACATCACTGGAATATCATTGAAATATACAAAAATATCATACATGGACCATACAAAATATAAAACATGAATGAAACTGTCCCACAAATGCCCTTTCCCTGAGTTTTTAATTTAACAGGACACAGTATATTTAGATTAGGAAATATTGTAGTTGACTTATCACTGGTGTATATATTTAATGGTAAGCTGCCCAGTATTATCTGACCTATAACTCATAATCATTCAGGTCCTAAACAGTAATATAAGTGCAGTATGAAAACTGACTTCCAAAAGTGTATTGCTTGCTGAAAACAAGCATACCAGAGCGAGAGTCTTCCAGGAAAACAACTAGTAAAATCCTTCAATCCCTTCTTATACTAGTTTGTGTTGACAAAAACTTCCCCACTGCTGACCAGCCAGAAGAGAGAGCGAGTGTAAAGTCGTTGACTCATCAGTTTTGGTGAGACAAAAAGCAAGAGCGCAATCGGGGGCAGGCAGCTCATAGACACCTCGGGGCCCCGTCTTGTGTCAAGGCACCCGTCACCTTGCCAGCTATTTCCTGCTGCAGTGTACACACACACTTAATGCCCCCCAACTCCCATCCCTCCAATCCAATCCTCCCTGCATCCCTCCTTCATGGGGCCCCTCGGCCGTCATGCATATCAATGCTTTATGAGCGATGGAGGGGAGGGAACGAGGGATTGGGAGAAGTACAGAGGCAGGGAAGGCATGGAGGGGAGGATTGGGCAGTGCAGTGAGGCCTAGGCAACAGTCGGAATCAATCAAGTCTGTAGGATTACTGCTCCACTGAGTTGTGATCAATAGATCCTGAACACTATCCCCTGCTAGGAGGGCTGGCAGGGTAAATGAGGGTCCGAAAGCTGCGTCCCACCCACCTCCCTCATCTCATCCCAATTCGCTCTGTCTCTCTCAGTCACCACCCGTCCTTTGGTTAGTCTCGAATAAGGAAAAGCAAAGAGGCAAAGGTGCCGTTTTTGTTACTAGTGAAGAGGGCAAAGACTCATTCTTGGTCCAGTGGTTTTTAACAATGCCGGAGGAGTGTTGCATATTCAGCTGAGAGGAACATCTAGCCCTCTCCCTGGGGCTTTTGTACCTCTGGGTGCACCGCTTTCTTGTTTTAGAAAATGGTGGAGAAACTTTTTCTTTTTTTTTTTTTTTTTTGGTGGTGATGAAAAGAAGGACAGGCGTGCTTGGTCTTCCAGATCGGATTCTTTGAGTGCGCTGCACATCCAAGAGGAGCTCACAGTATTGAACATATCAACACAACACAAGACAGATTTTAAAAAAAGCCAAAAGTTAGACAGACAGATGAGAATACAGGTGGTTTTTTGAGTCAATTCTGTGGAGGAGAAAACTTTAAGATTCTGAAGAAAGGAGCCTTGTGATATTCAAATGATACAAGCATCTGATGTGATGAACAAAGTGTTTGGCTGACTGACAGGAAGGTTTCAGCCCCTGACACCAATCTCCTCGCATGTCAGCAGTGATGACTTTAAATTTTGTTAAGCAAGATCACCCCTCCTCCTCACTCCCTTTGCTTGTGCACAAAATACATTCCCCTGCACGACCAGCAGATGGCAGTCCTGCTATCCTGATCTGGTGGTGTGAGCCTGCGCGCCTGCAGGCTGAGTTTTGGACTGTTCAGGGTTTAACTATGTGTAAAAGTACCCCAGTTCTCAAATGCCTGGCGGCTGAGGGAGAAACAGAGAGAGGGAGAGGGAGGAAAAGAGAGGCAGCCCAAATAACAGGTTCCCTGGCCCTGAGCCAACAAACTCACAAATGCTCACACATGCTGCAACATAACAATAAAGCACACTATTCTTCTGTTAATAGGCAATCTGTGTTGCCATGAACATTTAGTCTAATAACTGTTACTGCTGTGTAAATGATGTCACAGGCCTGTCATTGTCTGTAAATTATGTGGCTGTCTTTGATGAGCCTTGTTGTCAATGATCCACCTTTTTTCACAATGTGACCGAGTCATCCGCCTTCCACTTCCATAAAATGACTAAAATACTTTCCTCTGCCCAATGAGGGGAAGTAGCAGGTATTTTTTTATTACACATCAAAGACACAAAGAGCACAATTTGCTGAGGACAATTTTTATTGTTTTTAATGATTTTTTATGCTTGCATGAGGGAGAATTATTAATTGTAGGGTTGTGTGAGGTACTTATCAATGAACTGCTGTCAGCAACAAATGTGTATATACAAAAAGTATTTTAGCCAATTAAAATAAGACTTTATTTTGCCCTCAGATAGCCTTTTCTCACTGGAAACTGCCATTATATAAGCCAAATATCACTCACTCCAAACTGACCAAAGGTGAAATTGGTCATTTTATCTCGCAGAACATGGGAGTTGCTGATCTACTACTGCTGCCTCGATTTGTCTGTTAGTTTGTGTTATTGTGTGACTTTGTTGTTTTAAAAGCTTAGTTCAGATTCACCAAACTCACACACGAACTAACTGTTAGAGGCAGCAGTAGACCAGCAACTTGTTATCTGGCTCATATAACAACGGTTTCCCATCAGAAAAGGCAGTCTGATTGCAAAATAAAGGTATAGCATACTTTTAAACTGATATTAGATGAGTCTTCTTTAGTTGGCTGAAATACTTTTTGTTGCCGACCCCATCCATAGCAGTTTATCAGTCACCCTCCACGCTGACACTCCTGTCTGGTTTTCCAAACTGGGAGCAAGCTGGCCATCATCTACTGCAGCTAATACACAATAATGTCTTTTACAACCCCACATTAAATAATCCAAACTATCCCTTTAATGTCTCTAAAATGTGCCTTACCGTCTGTATTACAATGACTTCAATCACATATGACAGCAAAAGCTTGTATCTTAAAAGCCATTAGAGGCAGACAGTACACAGCAGTACACCGACCCAGCTCCAGACAAGCAGGACATGAGCAAGAAGAAAAAAAAAAGGAGAGCATAACTTCATTACTGTAGTAATGAGTGGAGAGAAAGACTTGTATGGAGGCAGTGACCCCGGCAGCATAGCTTACCTGCAAACTTGTAGCAGTAATACCTCTGGTCAGGTAATTAGTTATACATTAATACACAGGGATGATCTGATCTCCCCAATTAGGGAACGGCAGCGCTATGACTCACAGGGACTCAGCTGTCAATTTTATACTGCTAACTGGACCAATCAAGATCTGAAGTTACATAAGCCCCTTTTACACTGGACAAAAACCCACTAACACCCATTAACATCTGGCTTTTGTCTTCAATGGGACACCGACTCCCAGGTCAAATGGCTCTGCAGTAGTCTTGGGTATGTCTTAGCTCGGACTCAAATCAGCAGTACTGGAAATATGACACCTGGATGGACATGCAAGTTTTCGTCCATTTTTGCTGCAGGCAATGTAGGCTTGTCGCCTCCATCTGTAACCCCTTTTTTCATACACATATTCTGCTTGCCTTGACTCTGCACATCAGTCCAGCACAGCACTTACAGGTGTGGATTAAGCTGATACATGCTTGTCTTTAGTTGAGCATCTGTGAAACAGTTGATATACACTATTGTTATTTCTAATAATTTCTTTACAATAAAAATCTAAAAGCTTTTGTTATGAAATAAAAAACAGGAATTGTTTTTCATGTGAAGTAACTCAACAAGACTCCTATACAACTGAAAATGAACACGAAACAGTAAAATAGAGCAGATACAGTAGCAGTACAGCTAGTATAGTTCAGTCAGCAGCTACAATAGTACTAAGAGCTGAACACAGACTTTTAGGAATGCAGTTTTCTTTGCTTTCCTGCACAGACATGAGTCGTGTGCTGGCTTCCTACTGCACATCAGGCAAGGCAAACTTGTCAGCTGGTGGTGGGAAAAGGGACAACTGCCAATTTTTAGTTCAGTTGTGTGTAAAAAAAAAACATATACACACTAATTTTGGTGTAAAAAGGCAATACTCAAACATTCTAGTTCAGTTTCATTTGACAATTCTACATTTTGAGCCCATTGTTTGATATTTTGTAGTACATCACCTGTAGCAGTTCAAGACAAGTTTTACTGAGTGGAACAGACTGGGACAGCTGTTTTGTCAGAGGCTCAGGTTTGAGGTAGTAATAGTACACAGAGAAGAAGTGCACAAAAAAAAAATACAAATAAAATAGCAATATTTGTTTTGTATTTTTGCAAATTAGCATGATTAAAAGTAGCCAAATTAGTGATTAGCTTGCAATGTATTCATGGATGAACAGACAACTATGGCTGAATTACTCTGATAATAAAAGAAGCATAAAAACTCTCAGGGAAGATCTGGAGATATAAGGAGTATATTCTTTATCTATTTTGTAACTGGTTTTATGGATGTTGCATCACTCTGTCACAAGGGATTAAAGAGGAAAAAAACTTTAAATCTTCACTTTCTAGGACAAAGCGTTTGAAATTATACAGCTTGTATTACAGTGTTATTGGGGCACTTTCCCCTGTTGACTCCCCAAGAACAAGTATCCTGCACATCACATGGATCACAAAGGAAAAGACAATGGAGTAACACACAGAAGAACAAATCAGCCATCGCACTAATTAAATTTAGTATGTTTTCTCATAGAGATTTCCGCATCAGCATTTCCACACAGCTGAGTCAAACCCTGCTTAACCAAACTAAATGTATGCCTGCCTGGTCACCCTTTCTCTTGAAATTGTCCTCTCAGTGAAAAGCAATTACCCAGCCCAAGCCAATGCACCTCACAGGTCAGCACTGGAGTGTGAAAATGACCAAACAGCTCTCCCAAGTGTAGACCATGCAGCATGGAGCAGGAGTACACCTGACAGGAGAATGAGAATCAATGAAAATTATTGCATTGAGTTAAAAAAAAAAGAGTTTTTTTTTCGTTTCATTTTTAAACAAGCCACCATTGTTTCGCTACAGGTGTTGTCTTAACCCTACTCCCTTATGCCCAGAGAACATTTTACACAATCAGCAGTTTATTGCGGTGTAGGCGTACTGGAGATGATGTATGGAGAGTTACCTCATTTGTGTGTGAAAAAAATGCAGGCTTTAAGAGTCGAATATGATCCACATTTTCATTCACTGGGCTTTACAATACACCAAGCTGAGACATACAGAAAGAAAATGTAGTGGCGATGGCGTATTTATTTGTGTATTTTTTGTGTGTCTGTATCTGAAGGGTGTGGGGCTCTTTCTGCAGCAGACTTGAGGCTGGATTTGTCTTGTCAATGACATGTACACTTAAGGGCTTATGGGCCAAAGCCTGAAACTTAGCCAGAAATAGCTAATGAGTGCCTGTGCACTATTAGCTCAGCCAAGACTGAAATACATGCATTATTCACTCACAAAAACACCACAACTTTAACAGCAAACTACACTCTTAGAAACTGAAAGAGAGGATTCCAAAATGGTGCTTCCTGAGGGTCTACTGATGATCTACCAAGAATGATTTGTTTCTGAAGAACCCTTTATTGAAGAAAGGGTTAGGGACCCCTTTTCATCCAAAGAACCCTTCTGGAAGAATTCTTCAAAGATTGTTGAAATCCTTTAAGAATTCTTTTGTCAAGGGCTCTTTGGGGGTGGGTTCTAGATAAAACCTCTGGGACATATAAAACTGTTGGCATATAAAATGGTTCTTTGTAGAATCACAGGACTGGTTTCTAGATTACACTCTTGGAATAAAAGGGTTTCTTGTCAGAACCCCTTGGGTGGGTTCTAGATAAAAGCCTTGAAATGTAAAGGATTCTTAGTAGAACCCTCTGGGTGGATTCTAGATAAAACCCTTGGAATATATAACAGTTCTCGAAAGCCCCACCCTCAGTAGGTTCTTTTTGGCACCATTGAAAAGAGGAAAGGTTCTGGATAGAACCCCCCACACAGAGTTCTGGGTGGAACTATTACGCCATAGAAGGGTTCTCTGTAGAAGCACTTATAGGAGGTCTTGGGTCAAACTTTTCACAGATGGTTCTAGCTATAACCATTTGTTTTGGGTTTTATGTAGAACTCTCTGAAAGCGTTCCAAGTGCAAACTTTATAAAAAGTTCTATCCTGAACCAAAAAGGGTTCTCCAATGGGGATGAAGACCCCTTTATGGCTCTAGTTATTACATTTGTTTCTAAGGCTGTAGTTCATATCCCAGACCTGTCACCAGCACATGACTCATACTGAGCTGTAGGTTTAATACACGAGATGAAAGTCTCTAAAGAAGGTACGCAATCACGCAGCATGCTACCTTCAATAAAGACAGGGATGTAAATAGCAATATGCTAATCAAATTGTCATATGAGTCTGTTCTTTCGCTGTGTTCCCTCATGTCTGGCTGATTTGCAAACATAGTCATTGCCATACAGTCGCTCTAGTACAGCAGATAGGTATGATCTAAGGCGGCTTGATTGGAACATAGTGTACTGTACCCATGGGACTCTGCAGGAAGCTTCTATAATGTGCAACAGCCAGGGCAGCATGCATGTGTTTTTACCGCTTCAGTATAGAAATGTATGGGCCAGCTTGGCACGAACACGTAACACACTGGCAATCCCCTACTCTATGATGCACACACACAGGGTTGGGAAGGTTACTTTACAAATATATTCAGACACAATTACTAATTACCTGTTCAAAAATGTCAGTCAGTAACTTAATCCAAGTATCACAGTATTAATGTATTACAACTTGATTTGCCTTACCTTCTGTGACTTTTTGATTATTTCAAGACCAAACATGATTTAATTGTTTAGCTTAATATAATGTTTTATGAATGTTTTTCGTGAATTTCCATGGATGTCTAGATACATAGCTGCAATTAAGATCATTTAAATGTATTTTTACATATGCTTTTCACAATTCACACTTAAAGTAAACTGATACAAACTTATTCTGGGGCTTGTGTTTTTACTCACACACCATTCCAGTCACCAGCAGTAGTAGTAACAGTAGCAGTAGTAGTATTGACAGGTTAGCAAGCTAACTGGATTTCTGTGTAGCTTTAACAGTTGTTTTGTGTAGCTAATGTTAGCAGTTAATGAGTGTTGCAAAAGTTAGCTGTTGTTCCATTTAGCTAACATTAGCAGGTGGGCTGTGTAGCTTAAGTTAGCAGTTGGTCTGTGTGGCAACATTAGCAGTTCATGTGTTTGCTAACGTCAGCTATTGTTTTGTGTAGCCAAAGTTAGCGGTGGTCTGTGTAGCTAGCGTTAGTAGTTGGCCTGTGTGGCTAATGTTAGCTGTTGTTCTGTGTAGCTAACATTAGCGGTTGGTCTGTATAGCTTAGGTTAGCGGTTGGTAAAGTTGGAGCTGAAGGCAGAACTGTCACTGTACCGTGATTTTGTTGTTTTTTTATTTAAAGACAAAATAACGTTGAAATTTCCACCCAGTGAAGCATTTGTTTCATGAGAGGTCATGATAATGAACTGACTGTAATATTAGCTTGGTTCACTGTGTTGTGAGACTCATAAAGTCCTGTAACGTGTGCGAGCTGTGCATATTAGAATATCATTCTTTATTTTTTACTAAATGTAAATGTAATATATTTTTTTCTTTTATAACTGTAGTAAACAGTTACCTGTTTTCTATCCTAATTACATAATCCCATATGTAATCTGTTACTCCTTAAACCTGGATACACATACACCTATTCACAAACACACAAAGGCTCACACATGCACAGGGTCCTCCCTGAGACCACACAGTCTCCATATCGAGATCCCTTTCATCTCCCCCTATTGACTACTGCTATATCCTGTGGCTTGATTGGACCACACCAGACAACATCTCCCATCGTCAGTATTCCTCCCCTGTTCACTCACAACGCTCATCCACTCATTCGCTCTTTCCATCCATACCTCCCTCCTCTCCCCTGCCCCACCACCCAACACCCTTCTCATGTTTGCCTTTCATTAGCTTTCATCTCTCCAGCTTATTGAACTCCACCACTGGCATCAGAGTGTGATGCTTTGATGGTGCGGCCGCTCCTCGACATAAATCCATATTTACCCCCTTTACATATTTCCATGCTAACAAATGATTCGCAATGTCTGCCATTCTTAGGGCATAACAGGACGTACAGTTAGTTCTCGGCGCCACGCGGCCCCTGAGGTAACCACGAGGCACATGAGGAACCCTCAAATAAGCTTAGTTTTCCTTTACCTGAACTAGAAAGACAAGCCTACGTGTATAAGTCTGCCTCTTCACCTTTCTGTGATATACACCACAAGTTTAAAGAGAAAAATGTATAGGCCAGTGGGCAGGTATCTTAAAGAAAGCTCAATGGGGAAACTCCACATATATTGATACACATAAATAGCATTGCTCATTCTGTTTGCTTTGAAGTATTGCCTCCATCTCTTCTCCCTCATCAAGGTACACCACCTTCCCTGTACCTCTATAGTATGTACACACACATACAGACAGGCACGTCTCTGGGGTACAGAGTATTTCCTGCTGTAGTTGTGTGCTGTTGGTCTAGTGGATTAAGTTTTCCTCTGGGGTTGTGTGTTCGCAGGTGCTGCACTGTCCCTTCATAATGGAGGATAAAACCCTCAGCAGTGTCAAACAATAAAAAGCATTCAATGCCAACTGTTTACACTTGGGTACTGGTGTTCACAACACAAGGCTGTGTCCAAAATCACTTATTCACTGTTCACACCACTGTTAATATTGTTAATTCTATTTTTTTTAAAGCAACAACAGCAACAAAAACTATTTCAGACTAAGAACATTTTTTTCTGCTCCCACAATGCAAATGTTTGCAAGTTTTGGACTTGTAACAGCAACTCCCACGTATGAGTTATTGACCACCGATTATACACTTCTTTTTAAATTGCATTGTGAGTCCATTTAAATCCAATATAAAGTGTATAGTTCTAAAAGACTACACAGTTGTTAAAACAGTGGTGGAATATGTTGTGAATAAACTGTATGAAACACACGTTAACAACAGGTAATAGCAACACTTGGAGTAATTGTTGTTGTAATATCGCATCCCCTAACTTAAGATTTTTTTAGTGTCTAGTAGTTGTTTGTTCAAGTGATTATTTGCAGGTTTATGATATTTTTTATTTACTTAAAGCTACAACAAGGAGTCTTTATCCAGTTACGGTTTCATGTTACTACTGATGCCTCTATATGACCTACATGAGCAAACAAGACCACCCATGAGAACATTGACTATTTCTGGACAGTTGTTTTTAATGGCTCCCAACATTTGGGAACATTTTCTCAGCCAAAATCACAGTGAGTAGTATGTAAGCCAGTTAAAAAGAAGCAGGAGGAGATTCTCCTTTTCGATAATTTTATTTTTGACATCATGTGTTGTGGTTATTACAGCGGAAACACTACACTTTTCTCGACAAGAATCTCCCAAATTAACAAAATATTAAAGGTTTAAATATGTACTTCTGGGGCCCAACATGAGCTGCTAGTTAAATATATATTGCAACTCCATGATTGATGTATTGTATATTGGGAACTAAATTTCATGTTAATACAGTTATGTACTTCACTTGTTATATGACAATGTCACACAAAATTGTGTAACAAATGTAAAGCTAACACACTTGTCTCACTTCCTCATTTCACTGCTTTCTATACTATTATTCCATTAAAGAACATTAACAATCTATATGGAAGAAGTGTTTTCAGCCTGCTTTGTTGTGCTGAATGTCTACAGTGAACCATTATTCAGGAAATATTGGCTCAGTGTTACATCACGGCATGAAACATGGCAAGGCCTTGCACATGTACTTTAACAAGATTTTACCATCAGCATCTCGTTAGAAACTTGGGGGGAAAAGTGAACAAAAATAGACTTTTTCGAAGCACCCCGTGGTGTTAATTGTTTTGCTTTGTGTGTCAAACTAGTCAACAACAGAAGACCCCGAGAAAATCTGTGCTTTTTAAACATGATTAAAAATTTTCGCCACAAAGTCAGAACAAAAGTCTAATGTTAAAATGAATAACTTGCAATGCAAATGAGGTAAAGTGATGGGGGCCTTTTATTTGAAGTTGAACCTTTTGTTGTCAGCTCCAACTGTACTCTCTGTTTTTAAACCCAGCAAGGGACCTTTTACACATTTCAATGGGGAATTCGGCTTTGAATAATTCAACAGACTAATCCAGCGTTGCTGGTGCTTTGGTCTGTGTGGGCCTGCTGTTCGGAGCTGCAGCCAGTTCGTAGTCAATATACAGAGATTGAAAGAGACGGAGAAAGAAAGACACAGAGATACAGACACAGACGGACAGAGGCAGGGGTTAGGGAGAAAAGGTGAAGACGGGGGGCTACTTAATGTTAATTACAGTGTGCTTAATCCTGGAAGCTAACAATGATGTCATGGGGCACTGTGGCTAATGCTGTAAAACAACACCTGATATTAGAGGAAAAAATGCAAGTAAAACAGCAAAGCAGGTTGTAAAACCACAGCTTACTGCAAGGATTCAAAATAAAATACAGATTCTCAATAAATACCCACATTACTGAAAAAGTAGGACATCTCACCTTAAAAACAAAAACGTGTGAGCACAAATACAAGCATAGATGACTTTGCATACAAACCCTGACATGTGATAATCATACAAAAAGAAAGTCTGATAAGAATGTGGTCACACTTCTAACCACAATGTATGTATGCATAGTAATTAAGAAGATTAATTGAAATGAATATTATAAATGTGCTTTTAATTGGCTTTGTGTACTCAATTTTACGATCCTTTTTATGTAGTCAGCTTTATTGTTTCCCGTCGTTTGATCATCTTATTTCCATGTGTTTATGTTCTTTTCATTTGATCCTTCATTGTGAAGCACTCTGTGGTTCTGTTTTGATACGTGCGCTATAAACTAAATCATTTCTGATTGCCTCTCTGAAGGCTGATATGACTGCTGCTGCTGACGGTTTACAGGTGCATGCGTGATGAATTAATGTATTAAAGACATCATAGGTGCAATGAAAAGCCACCGCTGTGCAGACGTGCATAATGTGCGTAACGACGTCTGACGCTGGAAGACCTCGATGTGAAACTGCACTTTTTCTTTCTTCTCACTGCAGGTCTACAGACCGATGGAACAGAGGTGTTTATATGCAAACACTTAAGGTCGTGTCAATGTCAATTTATGGCTATCACATGTGCACCATTCACACTGAACCTATACAGAGTGGTATGCACGTTCTGAGAAATAAAGGTGCTAACTAGAACCATAAGGTGTTCTTTGGTTTGTCCCTGTAGGAGAACTCTTTTTGGTTCCTGGTAAAACATTTTTTAAAGGTTCAAAGTTTTAGAAATAGAATCCAACATAAAGGGTTATACCTTGAACCATCTGTGAAAGGTTTCACACAGGACCCATTATGTGAGGTTCTGCAGAGAACCCTTCTTTGGTGTAATGTTCCACCCAGAACCCTGTCAGGGGGTTCTAGCCAGGACTTTTCCACCTTTCAAAGGTAGCAACAAGAACCCACCTAGGGGATTCAACCAAGAACCCTTTTATATTCCACAGGTTTTATCTAGAGCCCAACTCAGGGGTTCTACCCAGAGAACATTTTCATATACCAAGGGTTTTATCTAGAACCTGCCAAGGGGGTGCTACTGAGAACCCTTTTCAATTCTACGGGTTTTCTATCTAGAACCCACTCAGGGGTTCTAACGAGGATATCGTAAGGTTTTAAAGCAGAACCCATGCCGGGGGTTCTGCTGAGAACCCTTTTATATTCCAAGGGCTTTTTAAAATCTAGAACCTGCTCAGAGGGTTCTATTAAGACCTTTTTACATTTTAAGGGTTTAATGTAGAACCCACCCAAGGGTTTTATTTAGAACCCTCCCCCAAAGAACCCTTGACGAAAAGACTTCTTAAAGTATTTCACAAGAGAGTTTTTTCAAGAATTCTTTCTTCCAAAAAGGGTCCTTTGGATGAAAAGGGTTCATGATGGGACTCTTATTTTTTTTTTTATAAAGAAGCAAATACTTCTGAGAACCCTTTTGTAACCCTTATTTCAAAGAGTGCATCTTGCCTGTGGTCTCTGACCATGAGCCCTTATCCCAAAGAAAGTGTGTGTGTGTGTGTGTGTGTGTGTGTGTGTGTATGAAGAATGTGTGTTAGGATGAGCTGCCTGTGCGGCTGCAGTAGCCGTACAGCCTCTATGGTGAAGAGTGTTTCATGGTGTGGAGAGCTGTGACCCATGCCTGCAGGGGCCTGGGCTGAGGATGATGGAGCACTGCAGGGTCTGAGCTGGAACCCCCAAGAAAACAAAGCACACACACACACACACACACACACACACACACACACACACACACACACACACACACACACACACACGCCTACACACTGTCCTCAACACATTTTAAACACACAGAACACAAGAACAAACTGTCCTCTGCAGCAGTCACAGACACCTTCCCACTCAAGGCACTCAAGTATGCAAATATGAGCATTTATGCACATGCAGAGTCAGTCCATCACTGTGCATCATACATGAGCACAGTGTATCTAACATCTGCAACAACTGAGCAGTGAAACATGTACGATGGAGCGAGACGGAGCGAGAGAGAGGGAGGAAGGATACGGCAGCTCAAGTGTTTCTCGTTATAGTTAAAATTATGCAAAAGCACACTGTGTAGCACGAAAGATCAAAGATAAAGGCCATAGGGCATGCACATTAAGAGTTATAACGAGAGCCCTTAGCTGTACACTGTTTAATTATTGAAACAAGAAACATCTTAGATATTTTAAAGAGCCTCTAATAATGTGGTTTGAAAAGAAACACCCCAGTGAAGACAAAAACTGGAGAGAAGACAAGAAAACACCTTGTAATTTGCTGAGTAGTGTAAGATAGTTTGTTCAGAAGATAAGCATGTTGGTCTTTTATCAAGTGAAGCGTATGTCATTTCTGCCCCAAAGTGAGCGGGAACTTTCTACAAATGAGGCCAACTGAGACACATTTATAGCACGAAAAACAATTTCATTATTGCTCTGACTACACAGTTCAATCATTTCAAGTACTTAATTACTGAGTGTGATTAGCGTTCACAGCTCTCAGACCCACCATCACCCAGTTACTGTCATCACTGGTTTAAGGGTGTATGATTACCATGCCAGTGCATCAAACATTTAATCACAGTCTAACATTCTGGTCTGGTCATTGTGATAGATTGTGTGTTGTAGGCCAACATCAACCCCAACTCGACAAATAAACCAGCTTTGGTCACTGGCCGTACAAAAGGGAGGTTTTAGTCATTTTGGTGCCTAAGGCAAACACAAGCATGGAGCCCTCTGCATCCCCTATCCTCCCTCTGTTCAATCCTTAAATAAATAATAAGTCATAAAATAAAGTTTTATTCCTGTTGGAGTGCATAGGATGAAATTTGGAGTCTCACAACCTCAGGAAAATAGGTGTTTGACGGTGCAGCATAGACACTTTCGTAACTCTTGCCAGATGATAGCAGGGTGAACTGGCTGTGACTGGGTGGGTATTGTCTTTTAGTATCCTCCTGCTCCCTCCTTTTTCAGCACTGCTGGGGTACATTTACTTCATTTTTTGAAAGTTTGTACACCTCACAAAGCCATTTGTTTACATGAGCTGACTACTGTCTTGAATCATTACCACAGGCGCGCAGTAAGATCATGTAGTGGTCCAAGTTAGCGAAACACTCATGACTTAAGCATTCTGATGCTTAATTCATTCATATGCATTCTTGCAACTATGAGGATACAATTAATAAGGGAAAAGTAAAAAATCTAACAAACAAACAAAACTCAAAAAATCCTTTCTTAACCATAAGTATGTCATGACTAAATCCTGACAATGACGTAAATGTTAAAAAATACTGACAACAAAAATCGCGACTAAATCTCTGTTAATTATGCTCTTTGGAATAAAGATGAGCCAAAATAGCTGACTTTGTTCAAGGGGACAAGTGAATTAGATCACAGTAATGAGTCATCTAGGTCTAATAAATCTAGCAAAGCATGTGTGAATTACAACTAAAACATTGAAAAAAATCATGATTTAAATTAAAATTGAATTCCACTGACTAAATCTTGACTAAACTGACACAAAACAAATGGCTAAATTGTGACTTAACTCACTAAAAGTTTTAAAAATTCTTGTTAGATTTAACAAGGGTTTATGAGGTGTTTTATGGGGCAGCTTTGGGGCCTAATTGTCTAAATCCTCTCCTGGCCCCATACTTCAAACTATGACACTGTAGATACCTGCTATCATCAGTTTTGCATCTGCAGAGCTCTGCGATCAAGTTAAATATGTAATGTTGTGGGAGACTTTCAAAATAAAGGCACAAAAACCACTTGGTTAGGTTTAGGCAACAACAATTCTCAGTTGAGTTGAGAAAAAGCAAATGGTTTGAGTTAAAATAAGAACACTGGTTACACAAGTTCATGTACGTAACAACTTCTGTAACCTACATACATTACATAACTTAAAACTACTTCAAGGAACTTGAATATATTATATTATACTCAGATCCATAACCAGTTAACCAGTTCTTGTAGTACTTAAAAAAAATAAAAAAATTAATGCTGACTTTTAATTTCACATGGGACACAAACCCCATCTCCTAGATGAAGGTCCTGTGTTTGACCCATCCATCCACCACACCTCCTCCGTACGTGGACATGCCTACTCTTTATACTCCTTCACCTGACTTCAATGACACTTCAAAACATAACGCCAGAGGCGTGCCTCCAGATATGACCATTGCTGCCACATCTGACGTGCTGGGAGTGAGAATGGGCTGTTTGGGTAGGTACATATGGGTCAACTCCAGTGCACATTATGGACATAATTTGCAATTTGTTTTTTTGCTTCCTATAAATACAGCATACAATAAAGCCCTACAGTTTATGCTCATCACATTAATCAGTATTCCCTCTGTGGCTTTCTAATGGAGTATTGTTTTTTTCCCTCGTTTATTTTTTTATTTTAATTATTTCCACTGCTGTTGCAAAAAACTCTGAACTAAGTATTCCAAACGTTCCTAATTGGAGAAGAAAACATTTCAAAGTGCACACTGGGAGCAACAAAACTCTGTTAGAATTCTTGTAAATGCCTCGGGGAACATGTCCAGGGCGCTGCTCTAAATATATGAAAGCATCCTTAAGTTCCATGATAGCCTCTCAGTAACAGCAGGGTCACTTCATGGTCCCTGCCTTTGAAAGCTGATAAGAATTTCATGCATTTTGGCCAATAAAGGGAGAACCGGTTTGAGGGGGCCAAACATTACTGTGACCGAACGCAGAGGGAGGAAAAGGGGCTAAGGGCCACATTAATCCATGTCAGCTCAGGCCAAATTATTTATCACCTTGTGCAAACAAATGGTGTCCTGGACAGCCTGTCGGAGGAGGAGGAGGGAGGTGTGTGAGGTCCGTGAGGGCTGCCAGCGACGCTGCAGCCTGACCCCCATCACTCTTCCTCTTATCTCCCCTCCTCGGCCCTCTCCTCATTACTCCTCAGACGCAGGCACCGGGCCCTAGTGACCATACAGAGCAGCACATGAAGGTAGGAGAGCTGCTGAAGAGGTTCCATGTCTTCATTTCACACTTCTGTGACATATTTCTTTCACTCTTCCATTTATTTCTTTTCAATTTAAAGGGATAGTTCGGATTATTTGATGTAGGATTGTACAGGTACTTATTGATAGTCAGTGTATTAGCTACAGTAGATGCTAGTTGGCAAAGCAGGTTTGGAGAAGCAAAGACGAGCACCAGCATGGAAGCCAAGCAATGAACTGCTATGAACAGGGTCAGCGACAAAAGGTATTTTAGCCTCTTAATGAAAGGTGCATCTAAAAAGAATCACTTTAAGTGTACACTATATTTACAATATTTTCACTGCTTTACATCAGACAGCCTTTTCTGACAGAAAACTACCATTATAGAAGCCAAATACCACCTTCTCCAAAGTACCCAAACTCCATAGGTGGAATCAGCCATTTTACCACACAGAACACAAAAGTTGCTGAACAACTGCTGCCTTGTTGTTTTAGTTGTTTGTGCTACTTTGCGACTTCAGTGAATCTGAACCATCCTTTTAAAACACAGAAGTCACACAATGACACAAAAAAACTAACAGACCGAGGAAGCCGTAGACCAGCAACTCATGTCTTCTGCAGGGTAAAATTAGCATTTTTTTCTATGGAGTTTGGTTGGTTTGTAGAGAGAGATATTTGGCTTTTATAACGGTGGTTTTCCCATCAGGAAATGATGTCTGCTGGCAAAGTTAAGCGGTGAAAACATTCTAAATATAGTGTACACTTAAACTGGTACTAAAATATTTAGGTGGACCTTTTTTTAAGTTAAAATACCTTTCTGCTGCTGACTACACAGCTTCTGTGCTGGTGATCCTCTATGTTTCTCCAAACTGGGGGCGTGCCAACCGGCATCTACTGAAACTAATACACTGACTATCATTAAGTACCTCATACAACCCCACTTCAAGTAATCCAAACTATCCCTTTAAACCTCTCATCTGCGCTCCACTGATCAAGCCTGGTCCAGAGGATCTCAGCGGGACGTGCAAATTTATGAGCGAGTATGCACTTGTTCCTTTGTGCGTCAGTGCTTCGTGTTTGTGTGTTTATGAGTAGCATGTGGAGAGGAGGGAGGGGTGTGATGGGGGCTGCATCTGGACTCTGGGAAGCAGACTGATCAGCCTCTCTCACCCACAGCCTAGCCTGGGCGGCCTAGGAGCTTCAATCAATAACCAGTCCCTGTAGCTGCCCCGAGCAAGCTGTTTGAAAAGTCAGAGTAGCATGAAATGGCCATTATTAAATTACTGGGACGGACACATTTAGAAGGCCATTGCATTAAGAGAGCAAGCTCTCCCAATTAGTGGATCAGCACATTAATAGCCCTGGATGAGAACACCATCTGATCAGAGATTAGACGCACACACAATCTATTGACCTATTTTACTGGGGCACTATAGCTACATATAGCACTCTTAGAAATACAGGTGATAACTGGAACCATAAAGGTTCTTTGGTTTGTCTCCGTAGGAGAACCCTTTTTAGTTTATGGTTTTTTATAAAGGTTCTACTTGGAGCCCTTTCAGAGAGTTTGTCAGAGAACCCAACGTAAAGGGTTATATTTTGAAAGGTCCCAGGACCTCCTATGAGAGGTTCTACAGAGAACCCTTTGTGGTGTAATTATTCCACCCAGAACCCAGTGTGGGGTTCTATCCAGATCTAAAGGTCAAGGGTTCTAAGGGTTCACCTTTCAAGGTTGCCAACAAGAACACACAAGGGGGTTCTACCGTGAACACTTTCATATTCCACAGGTTTTATCTAGAATACTCTAAGAAGACCCCTTTATATTCCAAGGGTTTGATGTAGAACCCACTCAAAGGGTTTTACCAAGAACTCATTGATATTCCAAGGATTTTATCTAGAACCCACCCTCAAAGAACCATAAAATGAAAAGTATTTCAACAAGAACCCTTCAAAAATGTAATGGGTCCAGAGACCTGTCTCGAGGTTCTATCCAGCACCTTTCCACCTTTCAAGGACGCCAACAAGAATCCAGCGAGGGCATTCTACTGTGAACTCTTTCATATTCCATATGATTTAGCTAGAACTCACAGTGGGGGTTCTACTGAGATACCTTTTATATACTAAGAGTTTTATCTAGAACCCACTCAGAGCACTCTACAGAGAACTAATGTATATTCCAAGGGTTTTATCCAGAACTCACCCCTTCTCCAGAAGCAAATGGTTCCGGGTAGAACCTCAACCCTTCAGGAAGAACCCCCATTTCTAAGTGTGTATAATACTAACTCATGTCCTCTAACCAGAATAAATGGTTGAATTGTTTTATCTGTCTTGATGCATGATTCATATTTGGACTTAGCAAAGCTCCATTACTTTCCTGCAATTGTTCTCCGAACATTTTGCTGATTCAAACCTCATCCATTTGCAAGTAGTAAAGCTGTATTATACACAAAGAGGGATTGTTGTGAGATCAACATTTTCCCTCTGTCTACTATTACTCCGAGTATGTTCTTCAGAGGGAAAATAAGAGCTGCTTTATTTTCTTGGGTGCACTGCAAAGCCCATGGCATCTGTTTAAAATGAGATTGAAAAAGCACGCTGCTGTGAAAAAAAAAGCTAATTTTAGTGTGACTCATTGAGTAATAGAGTCACTCCAAGCTCAGTGACCCGCTTTAGTTAAGAATATATCAAGAGTATATTCAATCTCAAATGATAAAAAAGAAGAAGACAACATGGGGAAATTCATCTCCATTACTATGTGCACTTGGAACATGATCTACTTATACCAACACACCTCCAAGTGAGAGGATTCACTGTTCCCTCTCCACAATGTGTGCATTTTATACAAGCCTTCCTCGGCTTGGCACATCATCGGGTCTTCAGAGCCCTGGGCATATTTTTAGTGCTTTTGTGAGTGATGTTTTTAATATGAATTATTTACCCCAGAGAGACACGGCTTTGGATGCTAGCCCTTGTTTTTAAAGAGCACCTTGTTTGCTCCTAATTTTACAGCCGGTCAGGCAGAAGTACAGCCGCTAACCTGCAGGTCAGGCTGACAGCTGGGAATTGCCATTTCCCCCTGCACTTTCGGTGCTGTTGCGGTGCCTGTGAGCACACACACAGAGGCTGAGTACACGTAGGCAGAGGTTATAGTGTACCTGAACTGCAGGGATGCCAGGATCATTATTTCACTCTCATTTTCAGGGTTGTATCCACCTCCAGCCACGTCTTTCTCAACACCACAATCACTATCACATATCACTATCGACCACACAACCCCTCTCCCACCTTTACACTGTGTAGTTTTGCTTTCTTACTCACCCTAAGGCAGGAATGTTTCCAGCAGGCCATGGTAACTACGTGCGTGTATTGATTACACAGTCCTATATTCACCCACACAGACACAGGCACAGCATCCAGTTTCACTTGTTAACCCCTGACCTTTTGGAATGTGGACTACTCACTATATGAGAGTTGTAATGTACGGAAATATCAGGCATTATACTGCACATTAAAGCCGGGGCAGGCAGTTTATTTTTGGCGTCATTGACCAAAAGTTCCATAATAACCTTTTAGCATAATGTAATTCAAGTGGTCTGGGAGAAAACTAGACTTCTGCTTCTCCACTCGGCTCAGTTTTCGGGCTTTAGAAAATCTAGCCTGTGACTAAGAGTCGGTATCAAAATGCTACCTACTGGACTGAATCACAATGCAGGTTACCATGCTTAACCTTACCTGGGGATCAGTGAAATAGTACTTGATTGGTTGTGAGAAGCTGTTTACATATTATTAGCCATGACCTGATTGGACTAAAACCCCAGCATACCTTTCCTTCTCTATAATACACAGACACACCACCAAACATTTGTCAACATTACAGCAACACTCTCTCTGCATGGCTCTGGCAACAGGTAACGTTAGCTTCCTGTTAGCTAGTAGCTACATTAAACAGGGTTACATAACTAAGCTTAACATAAGCTTATATTTCTGTTGAAAGGATTCCAACACCAGGCAAGACATTCAACAAATATTTAAAAACAATTTTGTGTAAAGCGGGGAGAAAGAATCTGGCGATGCACAGGATACACCCCATGACAAGTTTATCCACTGTCACACATCAAACACCAGCATTTCACAACCTGGGAATGAGACTCAACAATCAACTGTTTCTCCAGAATCACTTACCGCAACTTTAAGTTCCTATGTAGTTTTGTTTCTAAGTAGGAAGTTGAATTTGCTTTATGGATATTTTACATGATGTGCAGCATTCAGTAACTTTGCTGGAGAATGTGAACGTAATATGTTATGACAGTTAATATATCCCATAAAGCTTTTTATACTGCATTATTTATTTGTTAATAAGGTTTGTTTCCAGTGTATCTGAATCAAGGAAGGCTGTACAATTTAAACAACATCTCTGTGAAGCATCACAGGTCCCCAGAGGCCAGCAGTGTTTTGACTGAAATAATCTTGCCTCTGAATGTTACCCTCAAAAGTCTTACTGCTTGAGTTTCCAGTCAGCAAAACTGGCCAAGAAAGGCAGAAATGTATCTGCAAAGTGATGAAATATTGAGTTTGTTTTGATTATGAACTCACCCTTACCTCTCTTACCTCCTGTGACTTGGCTGAGATATTGATGAGGTGAGATTCTTTTTATTCGCGTTTTGCTTGTCTGCTGTATTTCTGGTGTTCAGCAAAGAAATTGAGAGGTTGCTTGAAAAAAGATTTGCAGTCTCTTGCTAGCTGGCCTGAACTGACCGCACAATTTGCTCAATCTCAGCTTGCTTGGAGGGGAAGACAGGGATAGTTGCTGCACCTTTCTAACTTGTTTGGTATAACAGAAAACTGAAACAACCATGTTAAAATATGTTAGGATCATGCCCTGATAGAACTGTAGAGCATGCACACCCCCACAGTGTTTAGTGGCCTGTGCGTCTTATCCTGCTGGTTCAATCCTCAGAAATCTGATTGGCACACATCACCTTTAGGCCACAGAGGCTCTGCTGGTATCTCTGATACCGGCATGTTTCTCCCCTCTATTTCCTCCCCAACATCCTTCTCTGCTCATCGACAGCATACTCGCAAGAACAAACAACAGATTAGATACCAGCAAAAAAAAGCTGCCTGCTGCTGGCCCACATGGAAGTGGCCCAGATCTGGTGGTGAAGGGAGGGAGCTGTGGAAGCCTGCTGCCGGGCCGAGGGCCAAGGTTTGATCCCCAGTCGACTGGCGTCCTTCCAGCCCAGAGGAACGAGTGCTCTGCTGCAGAGCAAAGCGTGGGGCTCGCACCCCCCACCATCACCACCATCCCCCCGAGGATGATAGATGCTCTGTCCGCTCCCTACAGCAGGGAGAAAGCATTAGACATCTGTATAATTGACTGAGGATGAGAGAAAAGAGGGGGAAAAAGGGATGGAAAGAGAGGGAGAGGAGCAGGGAGACAGATTGTGTGGGTGTGTGTTTGCACTTGAGTGAGACATCGGGCAAAGAGTGTGTGTTTTAGTTGCTTCGTCCGTGTGCAAAATGGGAGATATTACAGAGACAGAAAGACATGAGAGAGGAGAAAGTGAGAGAACAGAGTGGCAGAAACTGAGAAAAAAGGGGGGACGGTGGGGAGGGCAGGGGGAGAGGTAGGGAGCTGGCACAGATGAGGCTGGCTCTCACTCAACAGGACATCCTTTCACACACATTACACATGTCCTCTCCAATCCTCTCACAGAACCAGCGCTGGAGCTACTCCGTCGAAAAACAGAGGCCCGCACTTCTGACTGATGAAAACTACCGGTATTTCATGGTGGTGTGGCGCAGCCTGGCCAAAGACTACTAATGTGATCCAAAGTCTCTCAGCAACAGAATTATTCCAAGGGTTTAACATTAGGGCTTACCCTCACAATAGGGCAAGGGTTGGCATGTGATCGAAGGGGGTAATCTGGTCGGGAAGAAAAGACCAGAATTTCAGACGAGCGACAAGAAAGAATTTTTCATCCTTTTGTGTGGAAATATAAGCACATCCAAAGAGATGAGTACAAGGGACCAACATGCCACTGACAGACAAAACAAAATCTGTTCAGGCAACTCTTAGAAATGAAAGCGCTACTTAGAGCCATGAAGGATTCTTTGGCTTGTCCCCATAGGAGAACCCTTTTTGATCCTGGTAGAACCTTTTCTTAAGGTTCCACTTGGAACCCTTTCAGAGAGTTCTACTTAGAACCAAACACAGAGGAATGCACCCAGAATCATGTGTGAATGGTTCCACCCAAAACCAGAGGTTTCTACTGAGAACCTGTTTAGATTCCAAGGGTTCATCTTGAATCCACTCAGGGCGTTCTACTGAGAACCTTTTTATATTCCAGGGGTTTTATGTAGAATTATCTCGGGGCATTCTACCAAGAGCACATATGCCAAGGGTCTTATCCCAGAACCCACCTGAAGGGTTCTAGTGAGAACCCTTTTATAAGGGGGTTTTAACTAAACACACTTGGGGAGTCCTACCAGGGACCTATTTATATTCCAAGGATTTTATTTTGGTTTTATCAGGAACCCACTTAAGGAGTTCTTTTGAGAAAGTTTTCATATTCCAAAGATTTTCTTTAAAACCCACCAATGAGGTTCTATGGAAAACCTTTGTATATTCCAAGTGTTTTTTTCTAGAACCCACTCAGGGGATTCTACCTGGAATCTTTTTTTTTATTCCAATATTTTTACCCACAACACACCTGGGGTTTTCTACCGAGATCCCCTTCAGATTCTAAGGGTTTTAATGCACTCAGTTTGTTCTACTGAGAACAGTAACAGTGTTTATATTCCAAAAAGGGTCATCTGCAAACCTTTCTCCGAAAAGGGTTCTTCAGAAGTTACTGGTTCAGAGCAGAACCTCAGCCCTGCAGGAAGAACCATTGTGGAACCCTTATTTCTCAGAGTGTAGTTTGTACAATCTCTGTGGTAAACACCAACAAGAGCAACTTGATAAATCCCCGTCATGTCTGAAAGTTATAGCTACCAAATGGCCCCATTTAAAGAACATGCTCCTAAGTGCTGGCCGGAGTCCACATATCAAAGCCACCCAACAAAAGCGAGACTGAAAGCTGGTGCACACAACTTTCCAGGGAAAATAACACAATTATAAGAGTACACAGACTTGTTCATTATTAATGGAGTTGCTTTTCAACTGCCTCACTGAAAAGACCCCTCAATAATTTATCACCATGGAGACGCATGTCAAGTCAGTGTGCTTGGACACTTCATGAATATCAAATAAATATGCAAAACAAAAGGGGTATACATCATTAAGCACACTTTAAAACAGCTTTACTGAGGTTGGTAACAAATCGGGGATCCTTGATTGTTCTCTGCACCATGACATCAATC
Source organism: Lutjanus erythropterus (assembly GCF_056507025.1). NCBI lineage: Eukaryota > Metazoa > Chordata > Actinopteri > Lutjaniformes > Lutjanidae > Lutjanus > Lutjanus erythropterus. The sequence goes on from NC_139334.1 coordinate 14,072,583, forward strand.
ACAATCCTCCAATTTGATCTCGCTCTGGATGAAAATTCTTGATGAAACACTTCGGAAGCCACTATACCACAATGACTGTGCCACTTGGTGTATAATGATCAGTTTGAGAGGAACGGGTGGAGAGGGAGTAACGCGGCTGTGAGATTATGCTTTAATGACGATCCTCGATCAGTTATTAACAAGACAACGTTTCTCATTAGTTAATTGAATAACTTACAAAATGGAGTCCCACGCTCCTCATGACTTTGGATTTATTCAAAGCATTAGAAGATGATGAACTCGAGATAGGAGGGCTGAGCGATACTCTGTCTTTATCACTGCTAACAACCTGATTAGACATATAGGAAGCTATGGGAATTGGACTGGGGGGCTCCTGGAGTGACAGTGACAGTCATTAACATGGGAGCAACGGTTATGTGTGAATACATCTACTCTATGGTGAATTATTCATTGTTCAATAGTAGTACAGTTCTAACCTGTCTCACAAAGCTAAGCTTGAATTTATGGTTTTAAATGTAGCAGCATCACGATGGCTTATGTAACTATAATGATCTAACTGATAGTGTATTTTAAAATAATGCAGATATGATATCTCCCAAATGGAATGATGGAGTAATAGAATGACAACTATTAGTACAGTATGTGTTTTCTAATGTTCAACCTGAGATTTATATTGCTTTGCAGAAGTTAAACAGACTGATTTGAACAGTTGTTAGCATTTGAAGCTGCATTAAGATATCAGCATTACTATTCAACTAAATAGTTTACTGCACAATACCAGATACTGTGGTACCCAACCCAAGGACTAACTCATTGAAAAATAACCGTCCTGCAGTAGTATGCTTTCACTAGTCAGTCAAGTTGCAGGTCAAACTCATATGATGTAGACCTTGAACTTTGGCCACATTTGTCCCAAGTTTAGAGAAATTCCATCAAGGTGTTGAGATATCTCATTCACAAGAATGGGACAGACGGACAGACAGACGGATGGACAGACGGCCTGAAAACATAATGGCTTTGACCACAGCTGTGTCCAGTGCAGAGTCATAAAAACAGTCATTTACAGAGCCATAACAACTTGGAATAATTTACCCCTTAACATCCATGAATAAAAAAAATTAAATCATCCTTTAAAAAATATGCAGATGCATTTATTGGCATGTAGACGACAGACTGAATAGTAGGATGCATAAATGTGCTAATTTTCAATTTTCATTCTCATTCTTTTTAAACATCATTTACATACTCATTTTTGAGTATGTTCATCATGTAATGTATTATGTCTGGTATGTCAGGCTTGGACCCCAGGAAGACAAGCTAATTGCTATAGCATCAGCTAATGAGGTTCCTTCAAATACACTAAACAAATAAACAACACTGATACAAACTGTTAAAATCATTTAACATTACACACTGTCAAAAGGCACAGTGTAATATGACAGACAAAGCTTGTAGTGACAAACCTACAGAGATTTATCACCCAACCCCGCAGTTCCCCTCAGCTCTATGGAGTGTTTTACATCTTTCGGCTTTTATGGCCCACAACTTTACTGGACTTAACAGGCAGCTGTTTTCAGCAGCAAAGCTCTGATAAAAAGAGAACGCTTACTGACCAGCAAAAAAAAACAAACAAAGTTAGTTAAAACATAGCTAAAAGTACAGTTACTGACATTCATCTGGTGGCCAGAGATACGACTCCAAACAAAAGCTAATGCTCCATCTCTGCTGGTTGTTTAAATAAGCAACACTTTGCCATATGTCAGTGTTGTGTTGTACAACTTGTTGTACTGCTAAAAAAGTAAATTAATCCAGAAACATATTCACATGAAATCAGTGTGCATCATTTTGATAGGGTTTCCAGGTTTGACATTTTGTTTCCTCCACAAACAGTGTGAAAAGGTGTGCAACAAGCTTTCCGATACATTTTCTCTCATTTGGTGGATGTGTCAGAGGAGTAACCCAATAAGTGACATGGAACCAGTGGAGTCGCCACGTACTGACCATTGAAAATAATGCAGGTTTAAGGCACTTCTGCACTGGCTTAATTTTTCATAACCAGAAGCCCCCCCCCCCCCCCCTCTTATTCTACTGTCCAACACACCACCGTCTCCATCTAAATAAACATTTTGCTATGTTTTGTCGTGGCTAAACATGGCCCTGGTTTAAATCTAATCACGAAACACAGCATCCTGTTTTCTGATGGATGCATTACCACCATTTCAAGTAATTCTACGCCACACTTGGTAATGAGTTCAGGAAAGCAAAGAGCGCTCTGCACCAATGATAAGACAGCATTATAAATTCCACAACAAAAGTTTGAATGCTGTTAATAAGCAGATTTTATGCAGGTTCGGTAGTTCTGACAGCATGTTGTGGAGCAGCTAGCTGTCATGTTGCCTCTTTGCTAAATGCCATGCAAATGACTGGCTCTCCCAGAAGACCGCTACCACTCATTTGGTTTCTTGCTTGATTTGGTTCTTACAGTTGTGTGTAACACACCACACATAACTGTCTCGTCTTCCTTCACTCACACTGTCAGTCTCTGTCTCTTCCTCCTTCTCACTCACACACACGCTCGTGATATCAGCCACTCTGTAATGACAATGGCACTAAGTTGTACATAGAGATGCTGCCTCGGCTTTCATTAAAGCACCACATTTTACAAAAGGAACTCTCTAGTTTCACAACAAATTTATTTTTATTTCCTCTCCATTTGGCTAAAAACACTTCATCCGTGGCCTGAATGCCATGATTGAGAGGACAGCATTTGAACATAACATGCAAAGCTACACCCCGTGTTGCGCATGCATTTCCATGTGTATCCATTTATTTCTGTAGATGGAATTCATGTTTATAAATGCACAACACATCCTGTTAGCTTAGTCAGGGTCAGAGTTGAGGGTTACTGTATGTGTAACTGTGTGTGTGTCTGCCTGAATGAGCGTGTGTGTGCATGTTTATCAGGGAATTGGAGATGTGGGCCTATTTGGGGAGTCTCAAAGCAAGCAGGTGAGAGTCATGCTGGGTGTTCTCTCGGTTCAGTGCTAATGGAGTTCAATCCGGATCTCTCCTCGCCCCACAGTTCCCAGTGCCCAATCATTATGGGCTGGCTAATTCTGGCTTTGCGCTCTGTGTGTTTGTTTGACAGGGAGGGAGGTAGAGAGAGAGAGAAGATACTGTATATGTAGTATAAATATGTAGTTTTCCTCCTATATGTTTATTTATTAGCATGCAGGTCAGTTAGTAAAGTCTACAGACATTCCTTCCTCTCTTTTTGACTGTTCATTTCATGGCACTGTGAAAAAAATGTATATTTTTCATGATGAAAACTGATAAAATCCATTCTATTTATCTTTAACAAATAAAAACTGTAAGACTTACATATGGACAAATTAACTAATTACTTTTTTAGTTCAAATTTCAATAGCCTGCTACTGCAGAATCATATCCAGATCATATATATCTGGATAATAAAGCAGTGTCTCTTGTTCAGAAGGTGATTTAGTTGCTTGACCATGTTGCACCACCATTAATAACAAGTGTCTTGCATTCACTAACATTATGTCTCTGTCAATAATTAACATTTCTTGGAAGAAACAGTTATATCGACTAACAAGTTGACTCCGCCAGGCACTGGAGTTTGCTTGTGATTTCACCACAAGTGTTGCAGCACATATCAGAAGCATCCCATCACCACTCTGCTCTACTTCAAATACGCGCCTAATGTATTTCTGATGGAAGCTGAGTCAAGCTGCACAGAGTAGATCGAGGCAGGCAGAAGGTCAGAAACAGGAACGATATAGAGCATCTTGTTGATTTTCAAAATAAAACATCCTGTGCAGGCTCCTGATCATAAAAAGAGAAACCCTTTAAGCACAAAAATCAAGGATAAATTACTGAATCTGAAGCCATGTGGAGGAAAATCATCAAAATCATGAAAACATAAAACACGGACAAACTACAAAAATATGCAACAAGCATGCAATTTATAAAAATGTTACACTATGAAGTGAGGTGGATGAGGTTAAAGTTAATGTTATTTTTTCTGCAGCTATCTTTCATGTGACTAGTGGAAGGCATGGGTAAGTTCCTGGATGCTGACAGTCAACCATCTAATACTTAGTCTAAATGTCTGTTAAAGAAATATCAACATGCTATCTGCCATTTTAGCTTCTACTTTCAAGCTAAATCGCGGCAGTGTACAGTATTGCAGTGAATTCAGCTACTAAATGATTTTCTGCTCTGCAAACACGTAGCTGCGGTCATGCTAATGCTAATGCTACGTGTGCAGGAATCACAGAGAGTGTTCAAACAGGCAGTAATGGGAAAATAATAACTGTTTTTATAAGGAGAGTCAGTCTGTTGTATTACTGCAGAGCAAAGTGACACATTGTGAAGAAGCAAACAAGTGCCTTTCCCACTAACCTCACAATAGACAAGAACGACACCTATAACAATGTGAAATTGCAAATTCCCCTGTTGGGTACTATAAAGGAATATTTTAACTGCTTTGCAACAGAGATGTTGAGAACTGTGGCATCAAAATACTTAGACGACTTAAAAATATAAAATGCATTATAAAAGTCAGACTATAAACTAAAGCTACTACTACCATTTTAGTCCATGTCAGTAAAGAAATACTAAAGGCTAAAATATGGCAGTAGGATAATTTCATGGGGAGTAAAAGCTGAGACACACAGCAGCTTCTGTCAGTGCAGCTTCACCAAAAGTAAGAGTGCTGAGGTAGAAAACGTTTGCCTTCTTTATTATGAATGAGGATGTGAAAAGGACATCGTCAGTGATCCCACATCAGCACTTCCCCCGTGACACTCAATACTCTGCTTGATAAATGTCTGTCATAGTCTTTTCATGTAAGTGTGCTACATAAGTTCACCTCTATTGAGAACAGTGGGTTGGCTGTTCTCTCCACAACATGTGAGACGGAGAATCAGTGCCTCGGAAAAGCCTGTTCAGCACAAACAGGGCAGAACGGGAGAACCTGGCCACCAGACCAAGTGTCCAAAATAGGATTTGCATCACATGTGGTGCCTGGTATGCTGAAGCTATAGGTTAGAGCAGAGACAGCACTGTCCATGTGGGGTGAAAAATGCCCCGTATGGGCTGGTGTGACCACCGCACTCTTATAACAAGGGTTCCAAAACAGTTCTTCATGAGGTTCTTTATTTGAAGAAATTGTTAGTCAAGGGTTCGTTGTAAGACTAAGGTTTTGTTTTTTCCAGTTTTGGAAGAAAGAGTTCTTCCTGGAATGCTGAAATACTCTTTTGTCAGGGGCTCTCTGTACCATATTAGCATATCACCATTAAACTATAGAAGGGTTCTTAGTTGAACTTTTCATTGGGGGTTCTGGATGAAACCTTTCACAGATGGTTCTAGGTATAAGCCTAGGTACAACCTGTTATGTTGGGTATAACTCTCTGAAAGGGTTTCAGCGAGGGTTCTGCTCAGGGGGCAAGCCAAAGAACCCTTTGGGTTCTATTTAGCACCTTTTTTTCTAAGAGTGTGTGTAGTGGCTTAAAATAAACACTTCACTTCCGTTCATGTGGCGCCACAGGACCACTTTTTCAACATCTTCCCCTCTGCTCTCTCTGTCCTTTCCTTTTCTCTCTTCTGTTACTGTTCTCCCACAAACGGAGGAGCCACTTCATACATCATCTGCCCACTGTGGAACCCAGAGGTGCTCGGCTCGTCGTGTCCAAGCTAAGAGATCCCGCTTCCTCTTGAATGCGCAGAAATGGATCACTATATTAATGTCCTGTCTTCGGGACTGATCCCATGATCTACGGCCTTCCTGGGTCTCCTCAACATGCAGAGAAACACAGTGCAGCCGGCAGAGAAGAAGAAGAAGAAGAAGAAGAAGAATATACAGCACTATGATCTCATCATTTCTCACCTTCCCTTTCACTTAGTCTGTCAGTAGCCCCCCCCCCCCAGTAAAGTGGGGTGTATTGATCTATTTACCTACTCTTTCCCCAATTCCCTCTCTTTCTTTCTGTCTTCCTCTCACTCCATCGTATCCTCTCTTTTACCCACACACACACACACACTCACACACTCCACACACATCCTATTTCCCATAACAGATGTACCATTTCATCAGATGAAGACCAAGGCCAAGCTTTGAGCTTTCAGTGCTACATGGGATCCATTTAATTTGCAGCAACATGAAGGGAAATGAGGCCAGATCTGCCAGGTTCAACTCACTCCACCATCCAGGTCATAATGAGCAGCAGCTAATCACACTCATCCATTTACTCAAAGATGAGAAAAGCATTACACACACAGCAAAATGTCTCCATAGTGCCATCTACTATTATATATACACAGCAGGATTCACTTGTCTATGCCCAATTTTACAAATAGCGTCCTGTGGTAAGTATGTAAGTGGCTGCCACATACATGTTTACGCCTGTGACTAAGGAGTGTGTTAAAACATGCTGGCCCCTGGTTAAATTAACTTAGATGGATAATGCAGTGCAACCTCATTTTAACACGCAGAGAATAAGCTACATCTTCTTTATCCTGGGTGATAATCTATCACCTTACAATTACTGTACGTATGTCCTGCTTCTAATAATATTTCAGCATGTAAATGCAGTTCCAGGAACTGAAGCAGAACAAATGCATGGAAGCACAAATTGTTTTTTTCCTAGTTAATGGGTTTATATTTCCTATTAGACATAGGAATAAGCCTCTATGCTTTATAATATGCCATGTTCAGATTGTATTCATCACCAGCTGTAGTAAACTGCTGAAGTGGAAAGAGTACTGAAAATTTGTATTCAAGTACAAGTACTGTTACACTACTGAAATATTACTCAACTACAGGTAAAACTACTGGTGTTAAAAATACTCAAGTAAAAATCTGAAGTATGCTTATTATTTTCAAAAGCTACTCACATATATTAGTTACACTGTTGATGTGTCAGTTATTTTTTCCGTCCACATGTGATAGTTTTCATTGGCCTGTTTGTGATCGGATAGCTTCATGTATAATCAGCTGTTTATTTAACTGTAAATTCCCTGTCAATGTAAAGCTAACCCCGTTATCCTGGAAACAAAAGCCCACTGCTCTGAAAATACACACTCTGGAGTTGGAGTTCAGTGACTATCAGCCTCACTGTCTGCCAGACTCCATTAACATATTGCTCAATTTAACCGCTATAAACAACAGCTCTTTCTAAAAGATTATTTCTGATGACTCACAAAGAGCCACTTACCCATTTGCCAAACATTTGGCATTAATCTGAACTCTAATAAGCATGAAACAAGCAAACAAAAACAGCCGTTCTGGCCCAAAATGTCAATTTCAAAGGAGAACATGCTGGCTGTAGCACTGATGTCAGAGCAGCCAGTATTTGAACTGAGCAAGTTTGCTTAACCTCTCATGGTCATTTTATGATTTAGAGCAGTAAATATATTACAGATTTCTGGTTTAATCACAGTAACATGAGTAGTTGAAGCTGTTTATTTCCACCCTTGGTAAACAGTGCGACATACACCTTGTTGGTACATGTCTGTAGCCTAGTTTTTTTTTAAAACAGGGAAGAAAAGTGCACACCAAACTTTTTATCATACACAGCCCATTTGCTATTCTTGACATGAAATAGAGTTGGCCTCTCTGAGGGATTGGGGGTCTGTTTTTGCTGATTCCACTCTGGTGGTGAGAGAGTGCAAGGTGGGCTGGAGGGGTGGGCTGCCGCTGCTGCGGGAGCCAGAGCGAGCCAGAGGTCCAGGGCGAGTCGAGCCGCCAGTCACTGTTGGATGTTAATGTACTGAATAACAATCTAAACCAATCTGTCATTAACATCTGTAACCAGCACGCTGCGCTGAATGACTAACGACGTGAACACATAAATTGGATGAGAAAGGCAAACAACCCATGGAAACTTACAGTGATCATGAATAACAAAGCGTGTGCTTTTAAGTTCCCTGGGAATTCCGATGGCGGGCATAGATACAGCATAAGCACGCTGTAGCAAGTTCCAGTGTCTTGGTTTCCTCCAGAGAATCAAAGACTTTGGAATTAAAAAATGCCTCACATTCGCTGGAAACACTCTATGAAAGGTTTATGAGATACAATCCCTAAAGGGCCTTAAACAATGACAAACTCATCCTAACTACTCGATATTCTTTAGTTTGCAGCTGGGAGAAAAAGTAACTGCGCCACATTCAGCCAACAGTAGTGCTCTCTTTTTTTCCCCCCTCTCTTCTCCTCTTCTTTTCTCTGTTTTCATTCTTCTTTTTCTCTCTCGCTGCACCCACTACAGAAAAAAAAAAAAAACAGCATTATTTGAATCCACACCAACTGAACAGAGATTACACATACGGCGGCTCGAAGTGACTGATAAAAAAAGTGATAAATTGATTCACAGACATGGCTGAATGAGTGAAGTGACACCACATTCCTCCAGAGCTTTGTGTGTGTGTGTGTGTGTGTGTGTGTGTGTGTGTGTGTGTGTGTGTGTGTGTGTGTGTGTGTGGTGCATGTGTTTAACTCCATCTTCAACATGGCAGCACAATCCTATACTCTTAGAAACAAAGGTGCTAACCAGAACCATGGAGGTTCCTCAGCTTGTCCCCATAGGAGAACCATTTTTGGTTCCTGGTAAAACCTTTTATAAAGATTCCACTTTGAACCCTTTCAGAGAGTTCCACCTGGAGCTGAACATTAACGTTTATACCAAGAACAATCTGTAAAAGGTTTCCACCCAGAACCCTTTCTGAGGGTTCTATCCAGAGGCTTAGCACCTTCTAAGGGTGTTAAACAAGGACCTCAGCCAGTAGGAAGTTTTATCTAGAACATAGCCAGCGAGTTCTATAAAAACCTTTTTTATATTCCAAAGGTTTTATGTAGAACCCACCGAGGGGGTTCTACAGAGAACCTTTTTAGATAGCAGTTAACAGTTTTATCTAAAACAACCAAAGGGGTTTGACCAAGAACTTTTTTCATATTCCAAAGGTCTTATCAAGAATACACTCAGGAGGTTCTAGGGAGAACGTTTTTATCTTCCAAGGGTTTATCTAAAACCCACCAGTGGGGTTCTAAGGAGAACCGGTTTTTATACCAAGGGTTTTATCTGGAACACACCCAGGGGTTCAACTGAGTACTTTTTTTTCATCTGCCATGGGTTTTATCTAGAACCCACCAGGGGGGTTCTACAGACAACCTTTTTACATTCAAGGATTTTTATTAAGAATCCATAAAGGGGGTTCTACCGAGAACTCTTTTATTTTCCAAGGGTTTCATCTCAAGACTTTCAGGGGTTCTACCAAGAACCTATGCATCTACCATGGGTTTCATTAGGTACTACAGAAAACCTCCTGAGAACCTTTTTAGATTCTTCTTCTTCTTCTTTAATATTCAGAGGGTGTTATCTAGAACACTCAAGGCGTTCAAGGATTTCAACAGTGCCTTAAGAACTCTTTCTTCCCAGAAGGGTTCTTTGGATGAAAAGGGTTTTTAATGGGAGCTATAGTCTTACAAAGGACCTGTGACAAACCCTTTCTTCAAAAAAAGGGTTCTTCAAAAGAAAATGGTATTAGGTAGAACCTCACTTCTTCAGGAAGAACCCTTTTGGAACTCTTATCTCTAAGAGTGTAGTCATTTTTTTTTTGTTAGTCTCGCACTGGGCAGCAACCTTTCCTCCAGAGACAACGTCCCTCTGGAAGTCCATCAACACAACATGGTCAGCAGAGCAGAATGTGTGTGTGTGTGTGTGTGTGTGCAAAAGAAGAGAGAGCGGTGTGTGCTGAACAAGCACACTGATGCACACACACAGCTCCGCTCCACACCTCTCCGTTCGCTATTGCACCGCAGTTTCATCATCCATAGCACAGGTTTGATAGGCAGTTCCTCTTATTAGAAAACCTGGAGGGGGCGAGCCAGTGTTAAAATGAAACCCTCTTTATCAAATTGTGATGAAGTGCCTGAAGTGAACACAAGGTTAACCAAATTGCATATCCCTTCTGTTGAACTCTTTACACTCCACCATCACCTTGGCACACAGAGTCTTAAGACACAGGGGTTTTGTAAGTACAAACGAGATGAGAGAGGTGTTTCTCTACCTTAAATCACTGTGAAATGTGTCTCACTTGTTAGAATTGCAGCTTGGTTCTAGCCGCGGGCTGAGATGAGGCGTCTGAGGTATTTCTGGGTCTCCGGCATCACACCGGAGCTGCTGTGCGTTCCCTCCACCACACCTTGACAGTGACTTTGTGTGACAGCAGATATAATGTGATTTCTCCTGTCCCCGGGGTCTCGGGCTGATGATGGAGACTTCTGGGCTCTGCTGTGCTCGCCGGCGACAGCCATGACAGAAAGAAAAAAAAAATGCTTGAGCATGATGATCAGTGGCATTTTTCACACGGCTTGGAGATCCCTCAGTCTGTGCCCTGTTGCCCATGCTTCACTGACAGAGAAATTAGGTCCCTATGTTCAGCCTGAAATTTCCCGGGCCGGGTTTGCCTCAGTTTGGGCACAATCATATCAGCTCACTGACACTCTGTCAGGCGATTTTAGCATCTTCTTTTGTAACCCAAAACAAATACTGTACAGTGTTCAGAACATTTTGGTTTGTTTTACAATATTGTCATGAGTCCACAGCAACTGAATGATGGGGATACGTAGGACGTCACCTCTACTGTAAGTGTGTCACATCAGGTGAAGCTGCAGTGTATCATACCTGCAGGCGGCACAGGCCTCTGCTGTCTCTGCAGCTTACGGGCAAAAACAAAGCTAACCGCATCTGTCATGTGTGTTTTGTCTGAGTGTTCAAAACTAAAGTGTTTCTGTCTGAAGTTCAGGTCCAGAGCCAAGCAAGGTTGTTGCAGCTGGTGCCAAAACAGTTGGTTAATTAATTGATTGCTCAATCGACAGCTTTTTTTGACAGTTGATTAATTGTGTAAGTCACTGAGTAAACTAGAAAAAAAAGTTATTTTTGGCTCATTGTGGCTTCTTATATATGAGTGTGTCCTGCTTTTCTCTAATTTTAACTAAATGAATACATTTAAATTTTAGACCTTGGTAAGACAAAACAAGCAATGTGAAGAAGTTAACTTGGATTTTTTACTATTCTGATACATTTTGTGGACAAACTGAGTGAACTGATTTATTCATTATGAGAATAATATTCCATTGCAGTTCTTGAGGGTCCAAATACTGATGTAGCTCAATTTTCCTCAATTTTTCAGTGTGATACAGGATTTTACCCAAAGTTAAGTTAAAGGAATAGTCAGACATTTTGAGAAATATGCTTATTGAATTTTCAAACTTACTTAACAAAATTAATACTACTCACAGGTCTGCTGCCAGAGCCATTTAGCTTAGCTAATGACCTAATGAAACAGTCCAGTGTACAATTCTGTAAAATTGTTGTTGGAAGATGTTATCTTTGGAAACAGCCAAGCTTACCATTTCCCCTTGTTTACAATCTTTGTGCTAAGCTAAGCTAAACTAACCAACTGATGGAGGTAAATTAATATTTACCACTATTATCACCACTAATTTAAACTCCTCTTCATTACTTTTCATCAGCACATACAGTATTTTTGATTTGTGGCACAGTTCAAATCAAATAAAAATATAATTTGTCTCTCACCATAGACTACCATTCATATTTTTTCTGAATTTAGGTCACATGGGGCACACTGGAAGGCACTATGAGGCCGTGCTGCCTTATCTGGTTGGGAAGTCAGTGCAAACCCATTCACTTCTGCGACATCTCTCTCTCTCCCTCCTGGAGGGCTTGCGGCCTTCAGACACCCAACTTGGTTTTGTTTGGTTCGATTGTGTTTAGTTTATACACTTCAAGCCATATGCTAGCAGCCACCTACAGTTTCATAGCACCTAACACCCACACTGACTGCTGATTTCACACATCATGGTTTGCTTATGAGTTTTACTTTACTTTGAGTTACACTTAAAAGTGATTTGCTTAATTAAATTGTTACCGTGTGCAGCCTTCTTACTTGTGGTCTGAGCGTACCGTGCATAACAAGCGGCTTGTCTGTCACCTCTTCCACTCTTTCCTCTGTCACCATACACACACTTAACAGCAACGGAAATAAATAACCTGGATGTCTTTCACCCTAATAACCCCCTAGACAGTGTAGAAATGGAGCCGCAGTCATTGTTACAGGCTCCAGTCAACATTTAGGCTAGACGATCACGGTTTATGAAACACTGAATCCCAGCTTCCTTCCTCCCATCCTTCCGGCGTTTTATTCCATCTAAATAATGCAGCCACAAGGAGTCATTGGGGGGATCCATTATAGAGGGACTGATATAGAAGGCTGGGATGCATGATCAGACACTCTTATCACTTTCACAGAGCATGTTATAGTGCAGCAGGGAGACCTTTGTATTGTCGTGTCTCTCCTAAGTGCTTAACCCTTTGCTTGATGTGATAGCAATACCCAATCTGAACAGTTCAGGATGTATTATAGAATTCCCCCATCTACATTAGATCCAGATGATGTATGACGAGGCGCGGGTATGTGCTCATGGAGTATGGTTAAAGGACATTTCAGGGCCTGGGTGAAATTAACTTTGTGCTGCAACAGCTAGTGTGAAGTGAGTGACTACAGCCGTCATGGTTGGTGAAAGAGGATGAAAAAAAATCTATCCAGCAGCCACACAGCGGACACAAAAAACCCATATCCTGCCACTGTAGCTTCTGAAGCAGCGAGGGCACCGGTGAAAAATGTCATAATAACACTGGAAGCATTGAAGAAGCCAAGCTCGCCAGATAATTTATTTGATGTCTATTCATTTTTATTCTCTGCAGCTTCTCTGAGAGGATACTGTTAATTACATATAGTCTACTGAAGAGCAAATGAGCTTGACAGTGTTCCATCATGTTGTCACAAGAGGGAGAGAAAGAGTGTGTGTGCGTGTTTGCGTGGGCACGCACGCTAACAGGTGGAGTCTGTTATGCTCTTTCTCCTTTTCCACTAATCTGCCTGTCAGTAATGAAGTCGGAGGCTTAAGTGTAGGAGAGAGCAGGCGTCATCCATTAGTCTCATCCATTTCCATTAATGTTCACGGATTACTTATTATTCCCTGATTAATAAACACTCGGCGAGCGTGTCCTCATAGCAGCCTCAATAAGGACAGCTTCATTAATGATTAGTATTAAGGCTATTAATATCCCAGTTACTGGCATTCACAGCCAGCAGTAGCTCGACCTATATTATTATTGTGAGTGTTTTGTGAAAGCACCTAGACGAGTGCATTAGTCACTGACATTAGCCTCTACTTTCAAGGTAATAATTTCATAAACAATTCACATTACCTTGGTATTTGGACATCCTTGAGCAAAAACAAGTAATCCAATTAGTAAACTGAGTGAGGCGCTATTGATTTCAGAAAAACATTACCCAATCAATTTTGGAGGGGGTAATGAAATTCCTTTACTTAGTGGTCCAAAACAGTATGAGAGTGCGTGTGTGCGAGAAAGAGCGTGGGTGCACGTGTATGTGTGTGTTTGTGCTACTCAAAAGCTAAAGAACATAATTTCTTGTTAAGCATGCCTCTCAGGCCACACCCTGATTGGGTGCAGAGGTCTTCCACCACCAGGGCTTTCCGTTAGCAAGCATGTACTGTTATTCTGCAGGTTTCACAAGTAGCTGTCTGGCAGATGAGAGTACCAACAACCAAAATGTATGATGGGGAATGTGCCAAATAGACCATACAAAATATGTCAAATAAAAATACTATATTTAAAGTAAATTATTTGTGATTATTTTCCATTCAATATTAGAGTCTGCTGCATACATAGAGCTTAACAGTGACTTGTCAGAATGACTTTAATCATCATGTCTGGCCAAGTAGCACTATCCACAGTACTGAAAGGACCACTTGAGATTTAACTGTGGCATGCTGCATGCATTTAACATCTTGTTTCTATAAACACGATCACATCCCTGTGTGTCCGGATGAGGAAAGGATAAAGACGTAAACTTGACATCACTGGAACGCCGCTTCTGTGCTTTTTTCTACAAGTGAGGAAATACAATAATTTACATAATTTTTTACATAAGCTGTTTTTTTAAGTGCTTGAAGATCTTATTATTACTAAAGCATATGTATGGCCCCTCTTTTCTCCAATTGTTTTCTTTTTGATGAGAAAAATTTCATGCAGATTTGCAACAGAGAGAGAGAGAGAGTTCAAGCGCTTATGTTGACTCATGTCAACATGATGAAACTATTCATCAACTCAGTCCAACATGTGGTGAGTTATAGTTGTCACTCAAAAATGTACAATGCTTAAAACTATAAACCAGCACAAAAATGACAATTACCAGCATGTTCTGAACAAACAGTAACACTAACCAAAATTAGCATTTGCATTCTGAAACGTGAAACAGCAAAGTTAACTTAGCATTAGGCATGATGGGAAATGAGGCAGTATTTTAGACTGTTTTTAACATTGCCTGTACCAGCGATATAATTTGCTTTAAAATGGATTCTAGTGTGTTTGTGTGTCAAAGTAATGCAATGCAAAGCAGTCAGACAGGGTTGAGAGAACTACTGAGAACTACTGGTTTAATGTATGCAAACTTGCCTCTATAGGAACAGTTCTTAAAGGACCTGAAATGGTTGGAACTGTGGAATATTAACTGGCTGTCAAAAAAAAAAAAAAGTCTAGCACAAACTCAACCACAAAAACAAATACACAAAAAGCTAGTGATGTAATATTTTCAGCATGCATTTATTTTTCTAAACACTTCAACATATGTTCTCTGTATTGCAAAAACACGAATGAACTGAACGTAATAATGTTTGTACCGCTCTTCCCATTCAGCCGTCTGCATCCTGAGTGGCAGAAACAGCGGCACCCACAAATTGTCGCACTTGTCCTCAACACCACACATCTTAAATATTCATGTTAGACAGGACTTGAACCCCTGCCACTGTAACTCTTAGTTGGATTATATATTGGACACAATTAGATTCTAGTGGAGTGGTATAAATAGCCTAGGGATGTTTGCATGAATTACACCATGCCGGAAACTATTGTAATGCATTGTGTTGCAGCGTTCACATTTTGCCTGTGCAAATCTCCCTGGTCTCATGACACTAATCCCTAGCACAGTAAATTCTATGTTGTCTCATTTTACACCATGCCCGAGGTTGTTTTCTCTTCAATAATCTCATAGGCAAGTATAACTTGATTAGACTCCAAAAAATTTCAAGGGTGAAACTATTGATTGTATGCAAATGGAATTAATCTAAGACACAATTGTGTTGGCCATATTTCCCGGTATTTATTTCTCTTGGTCCTTTAAATCAGCAGCTTTCACACATACACACACTCCAATCCAATTATATAGATAAATAGGCTAATCATGCCACAAAATTTCAATAGGAGGTCTACGGGCAGGGCGATAAGCATAATCATTCACAGTGCCAAATTTACAGCACAATTTTAGATAAGAGAGATGGAAAGAAAGAGAGAGAGGGCAAATTGGACAGATAAATAGTTCCATATTAGACATTAACATATGGATCATAAGGGAGCCAGATAATGGGGGAGACATTTCATTGATGGAAATAAACATTCGATTAAAATACTTTTCTATTTACATCACTTCCCATAATTCATGGGAATGTGATGAGCGCCGCCGTCCAAACATTACAGAAGCCCTTTGAAGAGCGTGACAACTATGACTTATGCTGAAGATAAGACTACTTCCTGCATTCAAGAATATGCAAGGAAAAAAGGCTGTTTGTAATTTCATGTTAAACACAATGACGAGAGGTTATATATATTTATACGCAGTGATGTTGTCAACTTGAGACAAAGGTGATGCTAATTAATCCTACCTCAGACAGAGTGATGCTTATTATTACCTCTGCCAAGGAGGTTATGTTTTCAGCTCGGTTTGTTTGTTTGTCAGCAGGATTACAGAAAAATTACTGGCTCTGTTTTCTTGAAACTTGATTGAAAGGTGTAGCAGGGGCCAAGAAGAACCCATTAAATTTTGGAGTGGATCCAAATCACAGTGTGGATGCACTAATTATTTTTTACTTTTATTAAAGGCTGAATACGCAGTGTTGTTTGTAACCACACCACTCAAACTTGGATTGAGCGCTGTCAGCGGGAACGAAGCAGTGAATCAGGGGAATAAAAGTTTAGCTTCTTAAGCATAAACAAACACGCCCACAGCTCTGCACACTGTGAGAATTTGTGTTAATACGAGTATGTATGTGTGTATAACTCTCTCTGCAGCTCTCACAGACAGAGAGTAAATTTCGATACCAAAAGAATAAATCTCATGGTCAAATAACGCTGCTGTCTAATGTCACACATCATAGAGGGATGCGGGAAAAATACTACATAACACTCTGAGATAGGGATAATTGTTTTATTTTTTTGACCACCAGCTATTCGAACAGCCTCTGTTGCAAAAAATGTTTTGTTCTGCAATCGTTATCAGAGCCAAGGTATTGGTACTGGTATGGAACATGTTTGAATGATACCTCGCCCTAGGCCAGGGTCTGTGTAGAAGAAAGAAGAAAATGCTTCATAATATGCCTTTAATGTTGCATCTACCAGGCAACTGGCCTCAGTGGAGGTCTGCGTTCTGCAAGTTCCATTATGGTTTACTATATTTTAACGGCAGCTCTAAAGATGTGAAAATATGTTTAATGCAGGGTTACTATCACCGCCTCCATTGATAAACCTGGGAATTTGAAGCACTACTATGATTCTTTTTCATTGCGATGTCCATTCTCTCCTTCTATCACAGATAAGCAAAGCATGAAATGCATGTTCTGTGCTCATGGGAAGTATCTGTTTTTATGTTTTCATAGCTTTCGGCTGACAGTCTCATCATCACAACAACCTACTGGCTTGCAGATAACTCAAACATCCTGCTTGACTAAAGAAAATGATCCTCATAAATGCTCAGTTTGGCCTATTTCCTCCCTAGTGGGATGTGTTTATTTCTTTGATTTTTTATAATCAATGATACGTTTCCCTTTGAGGGAGCTAACTGTGAAATCTTGTGACCGAGCACATCTGTTTAGCTGATGGCAGGACAGACAATACAGAGTGTGTGTTTGTGTGTGTGTGCATGTGTGTGACTGTAGATTAGGAGGGGATGTGGATGTGTGGAAATGTTGTTCTGTTAGAACTCTGCAGAGCTGGTGTAAGTTTAGTTCTTCACTTTACTCAACAATAGCGTCTAGTCTCTTGAGTTAAAACATGTCTTGCACGTGCACACACACACACACACACACACACACACACACACACAGAGAGACACAGACGCATGGTAATGTAAAGTGTACTCATTGTTCCCAGGCTGAATAGGGAAATTCTCCCCAACTCCACATGAATGTCTGCTCAGACTAAACACAGCACAGCATGACTGTCTTCACAGACATCAACCAGTAAGAAACAAATGCTTGCACAGTGAAGCCTCAACTAACCTTTATGCATGTACAATATCTTCATATGTGTCTGTGTCCTGCAGATTAAATCCCTAATGGTAAAACATGTCCGTCTGACACACTTGAACTCATTGCACCACGCACGGCAGCTCAATTTTTATGTGCAACTTTACAGCAAGCTGATTTTTAATTACGCAATAATGATGATTATTATTATGTGCAGTGGAAAAAGTCCACTTTATAGTCTTTGCATAATGGTTGTGTTAAAATGGAATGAAAGGTGTCGCTTTGAAATATGCCACTCTTCAACAAGCTGTATATCCTACGCAACCGAGTGCTCCCGATCACACAGACCTCAGTGATGCCTCAACCATTAAAGAGCTTATTTCATTACACTTCCCCTGTGACAGTTTAAGTGCCAAAGTCACCTCTATTGATGGTGCTTTCCCTCGTGAACCTGACTAATGATCAATAACAAAACAATGTCTCTGGAATAGAAAAATACGTAATAAAAAAGGCCGAACGCAAAGCGTATCTTAAATGTAACATACCTCAGAAGTAACACAGGTTTAATCAACAATCCACTAACACAACCATCCAAAGGTTCAATCATACATCTCCAAGAGCACTTAAGACGGCGATTAAATCGGTGCGTAATGATGCTGATCGATGAGGGATGTGTATTTGAAGGACAAACATGTGTTTTGACTCGGCTTTACTTAATGAGCGTCTTTGTCCAATCACGCACCGTGATTAGGGGTGACAGAAGCGCCGCCAGGAGCATCCTGAACCACGAACACTGTCAGTCAGAATGTCTTTGGTCACACAATATCTGAGGAGAATATTGTTGTGCTTCTGATGTCAAGTAAAGGTCAATAAACATAAGCTATAGAATTATAAACTCTAAAAAGTAGTAGATCATATAATGTTCTGAACGAGTCTCATTCAGTTTGCTGCTTTAGTGATAGCAGTCTACTTCTGTGAATTATAACAACTTGAAATTTCCCCCCTGTTCCCTTAACCTGCTACTCTCAGTAAAATCACGTCACTTGGGTTTGTCTTAGTGTTGTGCATCTTTTGAAGATTTCCCACTTGCACTTAACCCACAATTTTCTCTTGGTGACTCAGCAGGCAAGTCTAATACAAGACAAAACTATATTTTGTGATCAAATAATGTATTATATTACAACTACAATTCCAAAAACGATGGAACATTGTGTAAAATGTAAATAAAAAGAGAATTCAATTTAATAATTTAATTTAATTGGTAACAGGATGTGTCAGTGAAGGCCACATTAAAGCTGAAAGGTACCTACAGGTTTTGGAGCAACACATGCTGCCATCCAGAGGAGTTCAGGTCTTAGACTGCAGTCCAGACTCTCCCATTGAAAATGTATCAAGCCGACAAACAATGAAGACCCCAGACAGCTGAGCACTTCAAGTCATATATAAAGCAAGAATGAGAGAGAATTTCACTCGCAAAACTTCAACAATCAGTGTTCTCAGTTCCCAAACATTTACATTTTACACAATGTCCCAGCCTTTTGGAATTGGGATTGAAGATAGTAAATGATTCATGTAAATTTATTAAATTGTGTTAAGTTTTTGTAAACTCACTGAACTCAAAAGTCAGGCAAATTTAACAAACACAAATAACACACTAAGGTTACTTAAAAAACTCTTCCTGAAACCATACGATTAGGTTGTTTATTTTTGGGTAAAGCAAATAATTGTGTTGGAAACTTTTAAGTTGCATTAAATTGCATTAAAGGAAACTGTTGATTTGAAAGCAATCAGATTATTAAGTGCATCTGACTTGAACTTAACTTTTTTTTAAAAATCGTGTGTTTGTGTGTCATGTTTTATGTTGGCTCAACAATTGTCTTTTTTCAGTGTCAAAAAGAATCTGAACCTCATACAGTCCTTCAGGGGTTTTCAGGGAGGTATTATTGTCCTGCATATATTTTACAATTTGATATTCTAGCCTCACACTGTGTTCTGCATTCAGGAAAATATGACTTCCTCTCATGTACCATTTAATTTAGAGAATGAGTTGAGGCTTGTTAGTTCATTATACAAGTCTACTCGCTGTAGCACCTCTTGCACTGATGGTCAGCTAATCACTGGGAAGATCTGATTGCTGCCAAGTGTTTCTCTCCACTTGATGTGATGGTGCTGTCTCACTCATGATTACTGAGCAGCATCGTTAAGTTCCGGTGGATGAGAGTGACTGCCAAATGCCACTCTTGTAAATGTCGTGAAATGTGCCCTTTCGGCCCTTTTTTCTCTTTACCTTGATGCCTGCAATGCAAACTGAAATTCTGACGTTACAAAGTACACAAGTTATTTCAGTGAGCTGCGGCAAAAGTAAAGTAGACCAACTCTTTTGCTCTACTACCCTACATTTTGTTGTTGTTTTGCCAAGGCCCCCTGCCGTGCTTTGTGAAATACTGAGATGCTGTAATTCTCCTTAAATAATTGTTAAACATTACTACGAGATAATGAGTATGGACAGAATTGAACATGGAGGTTTGACACCAAAGTTTAGAGTTGATCATAACACCAGGGACACACAGGACAGACATGCCATGAAACGCTAATCTAATCTAGTGCTCCTAATCTAATCATGTCTACAGATGATCTTTATAAGAACCTCATGAATTAAAAGCTTTTCATGTGTTTCTGAATAAAAATTGGATCATCGTCTTGCATTATGATCTGCAAGCAGGAGCTTGTTTCTTGCCTGTATCTGTGTCTGCCAACCTCGTCACTGTTTAGACAGAACGGACAAATATGTGGAATAAGTACATAATAAAAAAAAAAACCCAAAAAAAACCACACACAACCACAAACAGCAGTGATGTTATTTTCTAATAAATATAGTGGATTGGAAAAGTTAATATAATCTATAGTACATTGTCATCATAGTTCAACAATAAGGATTGCCAGCTTGCCCGAGGCAAGTAAAATGCCATGTTGGGCAAGTAAACTCATAAAACAGAATTCAACTATTAAACTTTTTCATTACTGATTAATCAGTGAAGTATTTTTTTTATTGCAAAATGGCAAAAAATACTGTTTTCACCCTCTCAACTATGGAGATTCTCTGACATGTTACAGCCCGATATTAAACATAACAAGCGCAGGTAGATGAAGTAGATTTCTGTCCCAGTCGGAAGCATTTCAGGGCATTTTGGGGTACTTTGCAACACTTCCACCTCCTTTGTGTACCATTACACTGTAACTCTGTGATATATTTTACCATGATGTTGTGTTACACACTTCACTTAAAGGGAGTTTTCACATTAGGTACAGTTGCTTTGTATTGTGCCTGAGTACCTTTGCCTCCACTCTCCACTCCCCCGTGGGTCACCTTTCAAATTTAACATTTGTTCTGCTGTTGCTGTGGTGTAGAAAAACCTTTCGATTGCAAGATCCCAATGGTAATCCACTTTCTTGTTTAGGTATGATCAGTTCAAACCCTGGTGTGAACCATACAAAAATACACATGAAACTTACTCAAGGTGGTATGGTACACAGTGTTCACACTATTCAAATAAACTGGCCTTTGGGGTCAAGTGTACTCAGATCTGACCGGGGTCCCTGATGTGAAAGCCAAATCACTAAGGCACGGTGTTGCCTTGAAAGACAGAATACAGAGATGTGCAAACATGAACCATGAATCACATGTGTTTTCAAAGAAACATGATCAATACCAGTAGTGTTGGGGTGACAACGAAACAGTGTAATCTATGCAGACTGGAGGAACATTTCCACTGCTTGTGGGCTGAATACAGTACATGACCTGGAATGAATGTGCTCTCAATCAGCCAATCAATCGGTAATGCTGGGGGTGATTGGGAGTAAACTAATCCCTTGGGTGGATCGAGGGAAATCTGGATTATATTGCATTCTCACTCAGCAATGACTGTTTCTGCTGGGAGCCAGAGCAGACTAATCAAACAACATTACTGTAGGAGATCGATAGACAGACAAATTGATGTATTGTTCCACATCCCAACCTATTTGATTCAAAATTTGATTAAAAGCTCATTCATACCTTCACATTGTTTCTGTTCTGTTTGTACCAAAACATTTAAATGAAGTTGTCATATATAAGATATTGTACACTTTTAGAAATAAGGGTTCCAAAGGGCTGAGGTTCTACCCAGAAACATTTGCTTCTAAGATTCCATTAAGAACACTTTCTATACAAAAAAACCTTTTTGGGAAAAAAGGTTGTTCAAAGATTGTTGGAATCCTTGAAGAACTCTTTCATCAAGAGTTCTTGCACCAGAATATTAAGGGTTTTCAACCCCCTGGGTGGTTCTCGCCAGCACCCTCAGGAGGTGATAATAGAACCGATTCTGAATAGAACCCCCAGAGAGGTTTCTGGGTGGAACCATTGCATTATGTTGGGGCTCCAGGTAGAAAAGGTTCCCAGTGGAATCTTTATAAATGGCTCTACCAGGAACCAACAAGAGTTCTCCTATGGAGAAAAGCTGCAGAACACTTTATGGTTCTAGTTAGCACCTTTTTTTTCTAGCAGTGTATGTTTACCCTAGTGTCCAACTGACTGAACTCTTGTACTTTCCTTATTTTTTCATAAAAATGTTCACACCAGCTGTAAAAATACAGTCCATGTAGTACAAAAATGCTACAGCTGTACTGAGCAGTGTATCACAACACCTTGCTGTATCTTATCTGAGCAATGCAAGAGGCAATCTACAGTGCTGATATAGAATCAGTCCCACAAAGGTTCAAAGTTGGACGTCTTCAGCGCTGATTTACAGCTGACTCTATCGTCTTTCATACAGACGGTCCTTATCCACAACCATACCGAAAAAAAGTGAAAACATGAGTGTGATATTCTTTCAAAACAGGGAGTTTACTGAAGATAATAATGTACACTGACACAGTATCTGTATTGAAATAATCTGAAATGATATCTGCACACTATGGGTTAAAGTATGTGTGCGTGGATGGAGGACTGGTGGGGTGGGGGGGTGTAATGCATATTACCTGGCTACGCAGTCTAGTGCCCACTATCAGTCGAGAGGAGCTGCATACATTTCTTTCACAAATAATCTAATCTTTTTAATTTGAGAGATAAGGCAGAATTGACTGTAATTATGTGCAGCTGGGTCTGTGAGGAATTCATAAAAAAAAATGAGGCTAAGCCCATCTGCTGACTGGGAAACTGGGGGAGGCAGCGACATCGGAGGGAGGGAGGGAGAGAAAGAATGAAAGGAAGAGACTCTAAAATCATTAAATCAGCCACTATCTCCTCTCCTCTGTCACTCAGAGAGAAAAAAGAGGCACTAATGAAATATTAATGCCTTCCTTATTTTGAGATTTACATTAATCTTTCCTCTCTCTTTCTGTCTGTCTCCCTCTTTCTCTCTCCTGCACGTCTCTGTATGTGGAATTTGAAAGCTGTGCTCAGAATGACTTGAATATATATTTCTAATGAGACGCCTGCACTACAGAATGTCTCATTTTTCTACCTGTTTTGCAATCCAAAGTTGCACAGTGAATATGGTGGTGTGCTTACGAGAGGAGGGAATGAGACGAGCGGGGGGAGGAGGGCGTGTGTCTGGGGTGGTGGCGCTTGATCTGAAAGTGAAAAGACAGAGAGAATGAGAATGAAAGCGAGAACACGAGAGTGAATGAGAGAGCAAGAGGTGACTGACTCCGGCTCTAGTAGCAGAGAAGCGGGCGTTCAGGCAGGAATGTGGCTGTTTCCTCTGGCCGCGTCCCATTTGGCAGAGGTTCAAATGAGAGAGCAAAACAGAAAAGAAAAAAAAAAAAAAAAAAAGCGGGGGTGTGGATGCTCCCAGGAGGTGGGGAGGGAATTAGGAGTGTGTCAGGTAAACTAGCCGCACTTTTCTCAATGTCCGCCCCCACTGAGACCTGAAGCAAAAGCAAACCTGACACCACTGACGCTACCAGCTCCCTCACACACGAACACACACACACACACAGGCACAAAGGGCTGTAAGTACGAGAGTGTTTGAATTACCTCAGTAGTGCTTACACACACAGGCACACACACACGCACGGCTAAATATGAAACCTGATGTCAGCCGCTGCAAAACTGCTATGTATGCTTTTGACTTTGGAATGGGTTCAGAGATTGGAAAGTGTAAGGCCCCTTGATACCGATCAAAACTGTTTTACCTTGACGACTTTGGTATGAACCTTCCACTTACATACACACTTAGAAATAAAGGAGCTAAGTAGGTGAACCCTTTCTGGTTCCTGGAAGAACCTTTTATAAATGTCCCGCTTTGAACCCTCGCAAAGAGTCCTCCCCAAGAGCCAGCATCAAGGGTTATACCTAGAACATCTGTGAAAGATTACACCTGCTCTAAGAGGTTCTACAGAGAACCTTTCTGTGGAGCTTGAGTTCCTACAAGAACTCTCTCTGGGGGTTCTATCCAGAAACTGTCAACCACCTGGGGGAGCTAACAAGAACCAGGGGATTCAACAGGCAACCTTTTTATATTCAAAGGATTTTTATCTAGAGCACACTTGAGTGGTTCTACTGAGAACATTTTTATATTCCAAGGATTTTATCAGTAACCAATCAAGGGGGTTCTATCAAGAACTTTTTTGTGTTACATCTAGAATAGACTAGAAGGGTTTTAACTAGAACTGGCAAAGGGGGCTCTAGTGAGAACCCTTTTATATTACGGTACAAAGAATCGTTGATGAACCCTTGACGAAAGAGTGCGTCGAGGATTTCAACAATCTTTGAAGCACTCGTTCTTATGAAAACAGTTCTTTGGATGGAAAGTTTTCTAAGCCCTTCAAAGAAAAGAGTTCTTTGTTCTTCAGAAAAGACTTCTTCAGACACAAATGGTTCCAGGTAGAACCTAAGCCCTGCAGGAAAAACCCTTTAGGAACCCTTATTTCTAAGAGTGTACAGTATAGAGAAACAGTGAAACAGCTGCAGTTTTACCTCTGCACAGTGAAACAACCTAAGTGCAGATAAGTATGGGTGGTATGGAACATTGATTCTGGAAGTGAGCATTTTTCTGCAGCATGCTGCCTACTGCTATCCCATCAGTGCTTCATCATTCCCAGAGCGAGACTTTCCTGGCAGAACTGAGCATTCCCATGCTGTCCCACACAATGCAGTAATTTCCCTGTAGTGTTCCCATTGCAGCTACATACATTTACCACACAGACGTGTGAGTTTCCCCCTCCGGCGAACCAGAGCAGCAGCGTGGCACACTCGGAGTACTGGTGTGGCAGTCATACACCATGCACACCACAGCAAACTGCAAGCTGATGCTGTTGCTGCTGTTACACTGTCTGATGCCGTCTGTGCCTGCAGGGGTAAGTGTGTATGTGTGTGTCTGAGTGGTGCAATGGAGGCGACGGTTGGAGGGGGAGGGCATGGAGTTGCCTGGTGTGTGTATGTGTTAAGAAAAAAGGTGATACTATGCGGTGCCAATCACAATGATAGACACTCTTCATCTTCCATAGAGACAGAGGACAACAAAGAGCTGAGTTAATAAGCAGACATGGCTCAGAGGACACTAAAGACCGCCTTCCAAGCCTGACATCCACAAGTAGACACACATACATTATTAGGACACAGTAATTAATTGGCTCATTTTACTCCATATAATTCCTCACTAAAGGGGCCTGTTGTGCAAAAACATAACCAGGAAAATGACAAGAGATGTACTAAAAATACAAACAGAAAATCAGTCAAACATGACTGATTATGAACTGGATACAGACCAAAAACAAACAAAACAAAATTCTAAAAGGGAATCTGGCAAATGAGCATATGTAAACAAAATATCTCAATGTAAAATCTTTGTCTTTGCCCTCCAGAACAACACATAAGCATTTTCTGATTGGCACTAACATATGACTTCATCCTGGCAACTGGGTCGCCAGTGCCATCCAAAGCTGTTATCTAACATGTATCGATAGTCGAGATCCATCTAGGTTGAGGCACAAAAACTACTTGGTTAGGGAAACATAGTTTAGGTTAAAATAACTACTTCCTTTGAGTAAGGGACCTTTGTCAACATAGTTAAGCAAAACCAATGCTGACTGTCAGTTGAAAATTAAAAGTAACAAAATCTAGCGACCCCAGGAAGTGCACTGGTCATTGAAGCAGATTTGACACAGTGGCCTGATTGTGTAATGACAAAGTCACACGATAAACTGCGGCCTAAAAAGATTTTTTTCCCCTTGGCGGATGGTAGATAAATTTTTTTGAGCATCACAAACCCTGTGAAATACCTTGTTTCACGATTAAATCACTTTATCCCTGTTCAAGACAGTGGAGAGCTAAACCAGAAGTTAACTTGGCCGGCAGAGGTCTCTAGTGTGCTTGCTCTTTGGCCCACATGATGCAGAAACAAATACGGAAGATCCGAAGACCCTTCGCCCTCCTTAGTAACTGTTGCTACGCCTGTCAAGAGTTCTACTCCCGCACTGCACAGATACTGTTTACAGTGATAACCACGGCACACACTGTTAACGCCGGATGGCTGAAAACATCTTTTTTGATCTTTTTTGTTACCAGACATGATCAAGTAAAAGGCTTATTGGACAATATTAATATTTTCACAGAGAAGCTAATTTTCATTTTCAAGTTTCATTAGTGTAGCTGGCTAATGTGAGTGAATGCTCACACTCCTTGAGTCAGCTGAGAAGTCTCTGACTGACTTAATGTTCCCATCTAACACATTTTAAAATGCTTTGTGTGGTGATGATAATGGTGAGGATGTGTATTGAAAAAGCATCTATCCAGTACAATACCTTCAGACATCATCTTTATTTGTTCCTAATGGGCATTTTTGTCATCAACAAATAAACAAAGCGATGATGCCACACAGACGACAAAAGTAAATTAGTAAAAAGTACAGAGCCAGCAAGAAGTTATGACAAAATAAATAAAATACAACACAACCAAGCATCATAAATTAATCTAAAACCTCACAAATAAGCCAAAGAAATCATTCTGCTCCTTACATCAAACACCCCGACCAACTGTCAGCAGCATTGTCACCAATACCAACATTTGTTTGTCTTCACAATTTACAACACAAATGAATTACTGAATGTTTATAGTTTTTCAGTGTGTCTGAATACATTACATCTTGTATTAAATTAACCCAGTTTTTACCAGTTTTTCCAAACATTCCTGATGGGATAGTAGTATGGAAAACCTTCCTGAATAGGGCACAATCTTGCAACTCATTATCTATCTGACTTTTCGTTGGTGGTGAATACTACAGATGAGTTCCTCCAACTCTCAAGCACAAGTCTAGAAGGCACCTTGACAGTGTGTATTTTTATTTCTGTTCTCCAGGAATAAGAGGGAACAGGGGCACAATTGATCCAGAGGCTATTCTTGAAAATATGTATGAGTGATGCTGCTCTCTCTCTCTCTCTCTGTCTCTCTCTCTCTCTCCCTCTCTCTCTCTCTCTCTCTCTCTCTCTCATTACCCAGTCTGAGCTACGGACTTCCATAATCCTGGAAGGTTTAGTGCCGCTGTGTTGTGATTGGTTAGACATTACATCAGGGTGATGTAATACTCCTAGGACTGGCTAGTGTGTCGGGCATGGGGAGGGAGTTAAGGAGGAGGGGGAAGGGGTGGGTGGGCCGAGTACTGAGCGAGGAGAGATGGAGGGAGGAGGAGGAGGAGTGGGGGGGTTTATTGAGCAGAAGTACTCTCTCTCTCTCTCTCTCTCGCCTGCAGCCAGTGAGTGTGCATGTGCAGCCGCCACAGAAAGCCTCTAATCCCAAAGCACACAGCGGTGCTTTGGAGAAGGAGGGAAATAATCAAGACTGTTTCCATAGGCCCCCATCTAAAGGCTGGAGATAAGCTTTGCTGTGCATGCTGCCGTGTGTACTGGTAGCAGCTGTGTGTATTGGGGATACATACACAAAGCAGAAATGGGATTTTTGGGGGACTGAAATTCAATCATTAATTGCAAATAGACAGAGGAGAGGAAGATGATTGTTTGGCAGGGACAGAAAATGCCAAGGCATTTGGTGTTTGTGCATAATGACTCATAGCCAATTTCTCACTTCAGTGCAAGGTGCTTTTTCATGGATCCAAAGGTGTTATACCATATCTCTGACTCGAGATGAGGTTTGTGAACAGCAAGGCCCAGGGCATAAGCAATGTGTTTTCACCTGATTGCTTTCATGCCATGGTAGACAATGCTTTGAAATGCTAAACAAACTGATGTTGGCTAAATGAATGATGAGTTCAAAAATTAGATATCCAAACTGAGAAGTAAAGTGACGGACGGTACAAAACATTTAGTCTAATAAATCCACTTAATGAATAGAGGAGGGCATGGCAAGACAAAACGAACAAACAAACCAAAACAACACAAACAGAATACATTTGATTCTTTCTTGGTTGCGCAGTGCATGAAAAATGACTCCAACATAAAAAACAGAAAATATCAGGGCTCCAGACTAAGTTTTTCATTGGTACCACTGGTGCTACCAAATGTCTCACTTGGTCACATGATTTGGTTGCAACACTTTTATAAAATTAATCTATAACCTTGTATGCTTTACATCGCAATGGCTATTGATAGTAATAATAATCAAAAAGACAACAAGATCCAGGAAGTCTGTCTTACTATTAAGGTAAGAAAGGACAGAGTACCTTAGTTTTTTCCATTGTTGTTTGCACAACTTAAGAGTAAGTAAAACTTCCTGGATCTTGTTGTCTTTTCTGTACTTTCACCTGCTTTGCAACACGTCAAAATTCCCAAGTTATGGACTAACATTACCAGCATCTGTCTCACCTCCTCCGCCCTAATGCTCAACTTTGGAGTCTCGCAGGGCTGTGTGCTCAGCCCCTTCCTGTTCACCCATGACCGCAGCCCCTGACCTGGGGAAAACTACTGCGAAGTTTGTGGATGACACCACCACCACCAGACAGATTTCAAACAATGATGAGATTTCATATTGGGGGGAAGTCAACAATGTTGAAGAGTGGTGCACAGAAAACAACCTACGGCTAAACGTCAGCAAAACTAAGGAAATGACTGCTGATTTTTAGAAAAAGGAGGCAGACACACACCCTTGTTTAGTAGTTCAGTAGAGCTGAGGTGGAGCAGGTGAACAGTTTTAGGTTCCTAGGAATCAACATCCATCTGGTTCAACGTTAATGTTTTTTTGTTTTTTTTCACATGCATGGCTGGGCAGTTGGGTTAGAAATCTACTTGCCCCAAGTCAGTTTTTACTTGCCTCTATACAAATTGTTTTATTTATTAGCGGCTACCAAATAACAACAAAGACTAAAGCTAACCGTCCGATCGGGCAAGTGATTTGCTAGATTTATGAGCCCGAAGCGGCATTTTATTTGCCCCATGCAATTGGGCAATCCTCATCGTTGATTATCCAAGAGGATACTAAAAGAGAATACCCACCCCAGCCAGAGCCTGTTCAACCTGCTGCCATCAGTATCCACTGCTGTACCTCCAGACTGAAGAGCAACTTCTTCCCTCAGACTGTGAGATTCATCCTCAACACTCCTCCATGCAAAATAGCCTGTTCTATATTTTTTATTTCTCATCTCTGCAGGCAGTCTAATTTATAATTTGTATGTTGTTTTTTTATGAGTAGCAAAGAAGGAACTGCATGAAGCCTCGCTCTGTATAACCCTGTTATATAATGACAAACAAATCTCTTGTATCTTGTAAGCTAGAGAGGGGTTAACCCTTACCCTCCCTCTACATGGAGCCCTGCATAGGGATGAAAAAATGCTTCCACTTTAACCATGTAAAATGGGTCATCTGCAAGATACATACGAATATGTCACAAAATTAGACCATCAATCTACCTTTCATAGCAACTAACTTGAAGCAAAAACGCTACAATACACAACATTTCAAGGGCATTTGAAATACAACATTTGACACAGCCATGATCTCTATTACCAAACATTAGGACAGCCAAATATTAAAATGGCCTTCCAAACTGGAGGTCAAATTCTAGCAGCATCCAAATAAACGTGGCACTCTGGGCCTGTGATTTGGCCCTAAGGCTCTATGGATGTCTTCCATCCATGAGTTTATTTGGAGGAGAAAATGCTCTCTGCTGCCCAAATTTACAGATAATGAATTCAGAGCGCTGAGGCAACCACAGGTAAATATGGCAAAAAACATTCTTCATTTGGGATACTGTAAATAAAAAGAGGGTATTTATGAGCCAGGAAATGCACTTGCTTTTAATACAGTGTCTCTGTGAAATGGGATTGGAGTGGAAAATAAGCCTGAGGAGACCTGCTGAAATTTTGAGCCTGCCATGGAATGAGACATTGAATAATGGAATGAGACACTGAATAAAATGCGCAAGCTAAAATTATGAAAGGTTAAAAGAAGATGGCTTGAAAGCCTGACAGAACTTATTTGCTGAGAATGGTGTCAGAAAACGTCTTCAAAACCAGTTTAAGGTCACACATGGCCCCGAGTTAAAATCACTTCCTCATCTCGTGTTAAATTATAAAGCCGCAGAAAATGTGAGCAGGATCCTTTAGTTTAAGAGTGAACACATGTACTGTTTTGAGAGGTCTTTAGTGGTAGGTAATGTTTATTCATTAACACAAATCTAACAATCTAACTTCCTGTTGACATGCAAACTCTACGTGCTGTCAGCCAGAAAACTGATGGAAACCTCTGAGGTATTATGAAAGCAAAGTCGGACAGCCTTTGAAGGAAACTGGGGGGGAGAAAAAGGAAAACTACCTGAATGACAACTTGTCAGAATGAAAGACTGCCACTTCTCACTTTGCTTCAGGCGAAGAATAGAAACTAGGTAATGACTACAGCAATCGCACACAGACAGATACACAAGCACACACACACACACACACACACACTGATGCTAACACACAGTTACAATCACTGCGGCTGGTTAGTTCAGAGGCGGTCTCCTGAGCTTGCTGGTCTAATTGTAGCAAGAAGCCTGATTAGAGTCACCAAAGCAACACAATTAAAACACCTGCTTTCTGTAGTTTTATTAAGTGTCCTGTCTCAACTTCATAGGGGAAGTCTGTATTAAAGGGTAACCATATTTTCCCATGTTTTTGTGACTAATGTGGACAACAACAGTCAGGATAACAAGATAACTGCATACTGTCAGGGTGCACCAGAAGTGTTTGTTTTTGCTACTAACAGGCTAAGATTGTTATTAAAAGTGTCAGACAAAATTATGGAAAGGATCACGAAAGAGATAATCCTTTACCCCACAGCGCCTGGGAGTGCTTGTCATTTTAAAATCATTCCCAACGTGTTCAAAAAAGTCATGAGTTTTGTGTTGTAGATAACTTTTTGTCAATAATGACCGGAACTTGAGTTATTCATCTTAACGTTGAGATCTGTTATTTTTTTTTTGCTCCACTGTTAGTAAATAGCAGGTCCTCCTCGGGTCTCACTGCCGGAAATGGAGGCTGTTTTCCGGGGGGTAAGTGTGACAACGAGTTGGTAGGGGCTTCCACTTAGAAAATTAGTGTTTTTTTCTCATATAAAGTCCTCAAAAACAGATACCTACAACACCTACATGGAAAATGTCTTTTTGTTCAAAATAATATCACAAAATCACCATCAGGAGCGGGACGTACTTGGTCTTCACTGCTGGAGATCGGCACTGTTTTCTGGAAGTTCAACAGAGAGTTGGTAGGAACAAATGACTAGGTAACTACTTTCCTACATATAGATTCAGTGATTTTTCTCATATAAGTCGCCAAAAACACTAACTAATACCACACTACTGTTTTTTCTTCTTATAACAGAGCTGTTTTTTTTAGCGACGATACGTTTTGTTAACCACAAATGACTGTTTTATTACTCTGGACAAACTAAGTCCCTTTGAAAAACGGCAATTTTATCATCATCATCTAAATTCAAACTCAACAGAAATAAAATAAAACTCACCAAAAACATCTAGGTTTTGTCTTTCTACTATTCCAATGATCACCACCTCTGGTTTGGGTACAGTTAACCTTTGATTCATTGAGAGGAGCGAGAAGCAGAGAAGAAGCAGCCGGGAGAAACGGCAACTAGAGCCAGACTACAGTATTTTCACCTCTAACCTGGTGAATTAAGAGCTTATCTCGACCAAACAGCTAGAGCTGGTGATTGTTGGAGCAATGGAATGATGAGCCAAGATGTTTTTTGTGAGTTTTATTTTGTCTCAATTGAATGTGAACAAAGCGTTTTATGGTGATAAAATCGCTGTTTCTGTAAAGGAAGTCTGGTTAGTTTGGTGAGAGCAATAAAACAGCTGTTTCTGGTTTAAGAAAACATATCTTACTCTTTGAAAAAGGTCTCTCTCTGTAGTGGTCCCTTTCATAAGGTTGTCAGACACTTAGAATAACAATCTGTGCCTTTAAGTGGTAAAAACAAGCACTTTCAGTGGACTTACTTTGATGGTGGGCAGTTACCCACAGGGATTATGTTGTAGCTTAGTTTGGGTTCTGCTGGCTGTAGCTCCCTCAATACTGGAGCCGTTTCAAAAAGTGTTGTCCCCATTAGACACGAAGCATGGGAAAATAGGGTCCAGAATGAAAAATACAGAAGTTAGTGTCTGTGGGAATGAGGTTATGTGCGTGTGTTTATGAATCAGATGAACTCAGAGTTGTATTTATACAATATTATTCCTCTTCACTAACTGATTTCCATTTTTGTATAAGCTGTCAGCACGGATCTTTGAGAGCCCTGTTCTCGACCAGCCAGCCTGTCTGCACTCCTGTCTGATAGTCCATCGCTGACTGTACCTCAACATGTTGTAACCCATCTCCCTCTGCACTCAGGTCTGTGCTTTTCTGCCCTGCCTGCATCGTCTGCGTCTGTTATACGGCTGTCTGGAGCGCGCAGCACTCCTCTGGCTGTGACAGAGGTCAGCGAGTGCTCCGAGCCTGGCTGACGTCATGCTGCTGCAACCCCGCAGACACACCAGCAGGCAGGCAGACGGACAGGCCGACAAACCAAGGAGCAGGCTGGGTGTATTTATAGCCTCGCCGCCTATGCATCCTCACAGCGAGCTGCATGGGCCAGATACGCCCTGAAGGCACAAACCCATCCTGAACATGTGTTTATTATGTGGCATCCACACGTCCGCATTCTACAAGTACAAGCATTTAAGACGTTATCATGTGCACAAAAGCTTTACAGCAAAAGCAGCCTAACTGGCTAGACTAAGAAAAAGTGACTCCTCTGGTCACACACCAGCGCCTTGCAAGTCATACTACAGCCATATTAGAAAAACTTATTACCTTCAGTCTGAAGTTATTACCATATGAGGAGTCTATGATAGGATTTTCCCTATTTAGAATTACAGACTAAATACTAAATACTTAAGGAATCCCATCTTATCTTACTTTATCCTACCACCTACCAACACTTATCAAGTTTTATTACCAAGTTAATGACATCATCATAAACATGTCATCTCTGCCCTCTGTGTGCTTATAGTCAGTTTGTAGTCCCTCTTTCAGTTGTCAGGTCGTCTGTGTCTGTTTCTTGGTGTTCCTATATTCGATTGGATTATTCTTTGTGGTATTTGGACTGAACCCGCGTGGACTTTCCTGTCGACTTTTGTTATTTTGTGTTCTTGCCTTCCCCCTGTAAAGTCATTAGTTATCTTTTTGTTCAACCATCCCTGTGTCTCTGCAGTTTTGGGTACAACTCAGAACCGAACTGTGACAGTTAGCACAGACATACCATTACCATTAGCTACTGTTAGCTAATACTTCTGTTCACTACTATTAATGAATACTACAGTGAGCTAACACATCATTTCACTACAGTTAGCACACAATACTGTTAGCTACTGGTAGCTAATACTACTGCTAACTAGTTACTTAGTTAGCTACTACCACAGGTGAATTTGTGTAATAGTTGTTCCTAAAGTTTATTTAAGATTTTGGGAAGTTTGGATGTTTGTGTAACACACTGATATGTTATCTTAGGATACAGAGATTGACTTAGGAACTGTTCGTCTGTAATTTTTTTTTATTAAATCAGGTCATAAGGATAATTACCATGTTTACCAAACAGTTAAGATAAGATCTGAAAGTTATTAAGTTATACCGAAATACAGGCTCTGGTCCCTAAGGGTGCTAGAAGCAGAGATGAACAAGCAAACCCATCCAGAACATACTGTGTGTTTATCATGTGGAATCCAGAAGTCTGCGTTCTACAAGTACCTCTGCATAAAAATGCACTCGAGTTCCTTGATCACTTCAGGTGAATCATTCTCTCTTTCCCACCTTATGAAAAGGTGTGCCCATTGGTATGTTCATCTTGCACGGTTAATGAACACATTCTGCTACACATCAGCTAATAACACAGTGAGGATGTGCGCTTAGCACAATGCTTTACACCATTACTTATCTAATAAACTGTAGGAGGCAACTGCCATTAGCACTGGCGCTGATGCTGATATTCACCTCCCACTGGCAGGCTCCTGCAAGCTAATCTGCCGTATACTGTATGCAAATATGAAACTGTTACTGTCAGGATGCAGTCTAATTCCACATTATTCTCCGGGTAGTGGGCCAATCAGGTTGACTTTGAAATGGATCGTGGGTGATTAGCCGAGAATGCTGGGAGAATGCCGAGGTCTCTCTGGTGAACCCCGCAGCTGGTGCCGGAGTCAGCGGAGCAACGATCCAGGTAATTAATTCTTTGACAAGCATCAGTGATTTGGAAAATCAGTAAGAATGGCAGACGCTGATCAAAAGGGAAACACGTGGAGAGATGTTTAAACAGTGGGCGTTCGAGGCGTCAGTCATGCAGGGGCCCAGACGCGGGGCCCAGAGCCCAAACACCAAACACCACAATGCACTGAGCTGACTATCAAACAACAGCAGGCTGGAGGATACCCGGCACTCGCAGAAATACAGGAAGTCCTGCACCGAGTAATACACGCACAGGGTTCAATGCTAATGTTTTCTTCCAATCAAATGGGTCAGAAATCTACTTGCCTCAAGTCAATTTTCACTAGCCTCTGTGCAAACTGTTTTCTTTTCTTTTTTTTTTTTTTGTTGCTGAGAGTTGCTAATCATAATACACATTTTTTAAACCATAACTCTTATTTAGCTTTGATTTAGAAAGAGCTTCAGGGTTGACATGCTATGGTTGAGACACATCTGATTGCAATATTATTTAATGAATTTGTTGAAAAATAGGAAGCTTATCACTGCTCGATTAGTATTCCTGCCTTTTTTGAACCAGGAAGTGAGAGAGGGGTCCTTAGGATATACCTGATTTTCTTATGCCTGATTTAATCTTTGTAAAAATCTGATGGAGCTGATGGAAATCTGTGACACAACTTTAAAGGGTCAATATTTTCATTAAATATTCAATTTTAAAACAATGCTGACTATAATAGCACATTGTATACCTATGTTATGAGTGAGTATTGTTAGTTTTAGATTTTGAAGGCTTTTAACACATTTTTTAATTGTTTGAAGTTGTGACTTCTTGTCTGGGACAAGGGTATTTTCTGGCACCAAGCAAGATTAGACACTAGAATTAAAGCAAACCAAAACCTTTAAAAAACACACACACATATATATATATGAATCTTTAAAGAATATATTTTCACCCAAAAAAAAAAACTGGAATTAGACTGTTGGCATTAATCATTTTAAAGGTTTGTTTTGGTTGTTTTGATTTCTCCCAATTTTCAAGGAACGGTGACTTCTTTTTTAACCTTTTTTTTTAACCACACACAAGTCAGTTGCAAAATTACCAGCCCAACATGGCATTTTACTTACAATCCTTATAGTTGAGCCCTGACACACACATCCAATTAATAGCTAATTCATTCAGCAAGAAGTGATCACATGACTACACACACACACACACACACACACACACACACACACACACACACACACACACACACACACACACACACACACTCACACACACACACACACACGCACAGAGAGAGAGGCAAAATGTATCCATATACATCAGCATGAATTCAGGCTCATATGCATAGTATAAACATACTATTACAGTACACTCAACATGTACAGTAAACAATTCATGTATATGGACTCAATGCAAAAATACAGATAAACCACACATGTATATTCCAGTCACAAATCCATGCGTGCAGTACAAACACTATGAACGTACACCCCAGGAACATAACTCAATATACACACACGGACATGTGGTAAAGATCAATTCATTTTCAGTATTTATTATACATATTGCACTAAGCCTATATCTGATGAATGAAATGCAAACAATGGCATGATATTCATGGGCATGAGATCACATAGATGCGAGTGCACACACACACACGGCACTCTTCATAAATACACAAGAGGTTGGGTTGACGTTACTGCCATATCCTTGATTAAATCATGCGTATATCCTTTATTTGATTGTATGGGCAGGGAGAAAGAACACACAAGCCGAAAAACCGTAATGAAACATCATCGGCACGGCTATTACAGACACACTGTCCAGAATACAAATTCCCCATGCAGGTATTTGTTTTCATCCATCAGTATTCATTATGCGAGTGAATGTATCATTGGAGTGTAGCTATTGATCCTGTATTAAATCTCATTGTTATATTCCTATTCAGCAGCGAGCCAGGTGAGGGGAAAAAAGAAGGGTGACCAAATGTCATGGTGACAACATGCAGCATTGTCAAAGGTAGCTTTATCGATCAAGATAGACAGAGAGGGAGAGGGGAGATATTTCTGCAGGACCCCAACCGGCTGACATTTTAGAAAAGCTGTCCTTTCTATTTTGTCACCCGCTATTGTTGCACACAAAGAGCACAGATGCCTTGACTGAGGCAATTTGAGCCATGGCCTTCGCACCCAGCAGAGACAGTGGGCAGGTTCAGATGTGGCTCGGCAAAGTCGGGAGTCTTGTTCATTATATTTATCAGTGGTAATTTCACAATTCACATGCTGTGTTTCTGAGAAGGTGGGCTCAGCATTGTGCCGGCATCTCGCTTTGACATTTTAAAGGCCCTGCTGTCATACCTTATCAGCGGTTAATCTCAAACACTCTGTGGATGCAGGCTCTGGTTTGGTGAGGGTCCAATTAGCTTGCCAGCCGTGTACAGCAATTCTTCAGACAACTTAGATGACTCAGAAACGTCCCCAGTGGGACTTCCCGTCTTCTTTTCCTTTCCCTGCTCAGATCCGACTGAAAGCGAGTGGTCCGAGGACTCAGGGAACACAATGAAGCGCACAGGCAAGTGGATGACTAAATGAGTGTTGTCGTATCAAAGCTGAACCGCCACCAAACATGTCAGATTGGAGCAACAACACAATGAGGGCAGGCCAGCGCTGCACCGCGTTGACCGGGGGAGAAAGCCAGAGGCGGCCATGCGGTAATGCGGGTCAGTAGGTGTGGAAGTTTGCTGGCTGAGGTCAATGTTTCTCTCCCTCTGTGTGTCTGACTCACTCAGGTAATTAGCACAGACTTGCATTTTCCCTGTGTATGGCTTAAAGCGTCTTGTGTTAAAGCAGTCCAGATCAAAACGGCACGTCATACCACATTATCTTCAATGCTGCTCCACGGCAACAGCTCTCCACTCGGCTCTGCTCTTCCTCTGCTTCCCTGGATGTTTATCTGCTGCCAGGACTGGAAAATCTCCACGCTCATTGTTTTGCACCAGGGGGAACCGAGGAGCGGATTAAGTAGATCTCCTGATCTATGGAATGACCTTACATTGTAAGGCTCCAACAGGAAGAGCATTAGCTTTAACTCTCCACACCAGTCCATCTTTCCATTTAGCTTACTGTAATCCAGCCTGTATCAATCAGGGATCCTGTAGACCAACCGGTGGGTCTCGGTCCAAAAGTGTACTTTTGGCTCCGTTCCGAGTGGACTGCACAGGGATTTTGATTGTAAATTTAAAAAAAGAAGAAAGAAAAACTTCCGTTGCCTTGTGTAGCAAGTATCTGGCACAGAAATTTTATTTTGAACTAGAAGAGCGCACTCAGTAGAGTTCAGATCCCAGATGGTGAAGCACCTACTGCAATGCAATCACAACTGCCAGATGCAACCAGCAGAAATTTGCAGAGTCCTGCCAACATTAATATAACCACCACATACAGCTGAAACAAGATTTCATATTGAAGCAGGTTGGTCGTATAAAACAGAGCAATCAAAGAATAGAATTTACTTTTAATTCTAATTATAAATCACACTAACTGGAAATGTTATCATGAGCACAAAAGCTTTACAGTACAAGAAGCCTAAGCCTAGCAAGACACATAAAAAGCGACTCCTCTGGTCTCCTAACAGCCCCTTTCAAGTCGCTCTTGTCCCTAAGGGTCACCTTGTGAGTAGCAGACACAAACAAGCTCGTTATTTCTTCAACATGGCAGACCGCAGACTATATTAAACTTGGTTTTACTTACAGTGAGGGTAGGCAAGGTAAAGGGATGTAAATGAATATGATATATCAGATGTTTGATATAAATAGATAATGAAAAAACAGCAGCCAGTTTGTTTTCATAATATTCATATTTTTTTCCTGATTTGTCACCTGATTGTCACGGTTTGCCATAAAGTCACCCTACCTATTCTTCGTGTCATAACTCAATTCAAAACACTCAGACATCAAACACATGCTGCTAGAAACAACTCACTTTCACCATCAAAGATTAATGTCCATGAATACATTGAGAAATAATATGAAAATAACATGCCTTACAAAAGCACTCTAAAAACCTATAATCATCATATTCAGACATTTTCTGAACAATCAGAGTAGGTGAATGTTGCAAAACTTCCCATGATGTAGACTTGACAAAATTTAAACAAATTTAAACATATTTGTTGTGCAGTGCAGGATAAAGCTGGGTTGATACTGCACAGGATTTGTTTTTTCCTATGTAGTGCCAGATCCATAAAGTCAGAGAATAAATGAACTAGCTCTAATTCTCTGATATGTATGAATTGTTCAAGTAATTGAGGTGCTTCCTTTTGTAGGGATGTGTAAGATTTTGTTTAGAATCCCCTTAAAATGCACCGTGTGTATTCAAAAACTATTTCCTTTTATAAACACTCAAAATATCCTCAATGAAATGCGAATGTACTTTAAGCACTATTTGGTTAATTTAGTTCAATTAATCAGTTTACTTCCATTTGCTTGCCTTTAAAGTTAACACAAATCCTGTGTGAAAAATGACAAGTGGGTTTTGAAAACAATACTTGCATATATTTCACTTATAAATCTAACCCCTTCTAAAAAGTTCAAAACTTCATTTCAATAACTTATTCACTCACTTATGTACATGCTCACATTGCAACTTAAATATGATGATGCCCTTTAAACTAAAACATGGAGACCTAAGTTGTGGTTGAGGAGTGTGGTGGCATAAAGCAAATAGCCACTTCACTTCCTTGTACAAACTACCAACTAAAGATATCCACACATGATCAGTGGTAAAACCGCTCTGCACTAGCAGAGCCATTATTTAAGCGCTAACATTACCCTTGGCATGGTGCATCGCTCCAAACTGCCACACACTGCTGTTCTCAAAGGCTGAATTATTTCAACTTTAAATTCAGTTGCTGGTAACATTTCAAAGCGCTACCTGTGAGATAACAGCTGTATGTGACGTAGCCAGAAGCAACACATGCAAGCAGGGGAGGTAGAGAGAATGATGGAAGAGAAACTCAAAGACTCAAGTTCCCCAAACTCCATGACACAGCATGAAAACCATGCCACTATCTCACCAGGAAAAAAAAAAATGTCAGCAGTCAGCTGGGGCTACCAGATTTGTGAATCAGTTCAGTTTGAACTTATAGCGGGAGGGAGACGTCTAACGTTACTCCTCACAGGGTCAAAGGAGAGTTTCCAGGTCTTCTCTGTCTAATGAGTACACATGTCCACCTCCTCAGTGACTTCAGTCAACTAAGAGCTCAAATACAATCTCATATTGAATCGATTTTAGCTTTATCTTATGTAACACTACCGACAGTTATGCTAAAGTTGTTAAATGCTAATGCACTCATTGCGATTAGCATCACAACTTTTAGAAGCTACATCAAATTGGTAGAGTGTACAGACATTTTCTCTCTCAGGCTAATATTAATAGTGTTTACTTGAATGTTCCTGACTTCCAGCCTGTAGCTGCTTCACAGTGCAGTGATGAGGCTAAAAGTTCATGACTGAGAACTAAGACAATTAAAGAAATGTAGGGAGAGACTATTTTATGCTTTCTACAGTTTGATTGTGAGATAACGACTTTGCTTTATGTATTTCAATGAGTTTGCCTATATAAACACAACAGTAAAAATATATCTTGCTACCTGTGCTATTTAACTATAAAATATAATGAACTGATTTTAATATATAATTTAAATATTTATTTAATATATGAATTTGTAGCGTACTCATGACCACATTTTTTTAAATGATGTAATATGACCCAATGAGTATTTATGGCACATCTTTTGTCAGTGGTAGATTTTCTTTCTTTTTTTTGCTTTTCTATTTTGGCAAAGCTCTTTATTATTAGTAGTAGTATTTTATCATAGATACTTCATTTAAATCTGGGCTTGATACCACAAACCTCCAGTATTTTAAGTAAAAACATGCTATTTAATTCGGAGTTGTGTTTTTCCATCATCCCATTCTCTTTGCATTATTCATTTCCACCTGGACCATTAACAGTAACACAGCTTTTCTTTGGACCCAGTTTATATTTCCTTTTTTTTACATGAGGTTCAAATACAGTTCATTCTTCATTTTGATTAATTTAAGTACATGGTTCATTTTGTGGAGTTTGCCAGTGGCAGTAGAAAACAATTTAACACAGAAAATTAGGCAGAAGACCAAAAACTTCTGGGTCATGACTCTCCCATGCAAACTGTAAATCCAATTACAGAAATTTTTGTGAACAAATGTTGTGAATATTTTTGTAAACAGAGACACATGCAGATCAGCCTTGTGTTACACCCCTAGCATGTCGTATAAAACAGGGTACTGGCATGGCTCCAATGTGGTTTGAAAATGACATTTTATCTTTATTCTTTTCAGCAAAGTTTTATTGCCCTGTCACTTTATTTTGCTTATTAACATGTTATCCTGTTGAAAAACTCCAAGCTACATTTGTTCTAATTGCTTTAGCAGTGCCTTTAATTTAATTGATTTTCAAGCCCTAATTATCCTTCCTTGTTGCAACACTGTTTATTTCATTGGATTTTAAGGCCAGCTGCATTTTGTTTATTTTGTTTTTTACTCTGTGAAATAAATGTCATGGATAGGGAGTTAGCCAGTGTGTGGACCATGACTTCATGAAGCGTGGAGCTAAAGGCTGAACCAGTCGGGAGCTACTTCTTCAGACAATATTTTGCTGTTATCCCGGAAGAAGGGATCAGTGAGGAAGAGACGGAGAGAGAGAGAAAGGAATATCGGGGAAAGTTTGTCAGTTAACGTCAAGGGGGTAGGTACAGTAAATGGTGCGGCAGAAACTTTGAGTGAAAACCTTGCACAGCAATAAAGTGATATACACATGAATAATGCAGGAGCATTTAGTTCAGTGCTTAGGCAGTGGGGGAATCAGATGTCCCTGGTGCCCTGAAGGATTCCAGTCTACTGAGCCAGCGTCTCTGGTCGAGAATAGACCAACACAGACCCAAAGGAGAATCCCAGTGCTCCACACTGTCCTGCCAAGACACACACACACACACACAATACAGGCACACACATTCATCACAGTGCACACGCAAACATGCACTGACGATTGTGTACACACGTATTCAACCTCACATACGGTAACTGCACACATACTGAAAAACATACAACCCCCATCACTACCACACACCCACATACTTTTCACTGTCTAGTGTGTTTTTCAGTCACTAAAAAAAAGCTCTTGAAATAACTAAATTCACTGAGACTTATGTCTCTGCATTTGTGCATAAACTGTGGGGCTGGATGAGGTACTTATCAGAAGTCAGGCTGATTGGAGAAGCAGACAGGAGAACCACCATGGAGGGTAAGCAATAAACTGCTATGGACCGGATCAATCAATATTATTTTAAGTATATACTATTTTTAGAATATTTTCACTGCTTTACTTTGCCATCAGACAGCTTTTTGACGC
The DNA here is from genome assembly GCF_056507025.1 of Lutjanus erythropterus. Taxonomy (NCBI): domain Eukaryota; kingdom Metazoa; phylum Chordata; class Actinopteri; order Lutjaniformes; family Lutjanidae; genus Lutjanus; species Lutjanus erythropterus. The sequence continues at coordinate 14,114,112 of NC_139334.1, forward strand.
CATTATGTAACCCAAATAATGTTCTCTCCAAAGCAACCAAACTCCACAGGCAATTATTATAATTATTAATTAATGAATTTGTGTGTGCTGGCAATGTTTTAAAAGGTTAGTTTGGATTCAGCAAAATCACACAACACACACTAACAGATCGACACAGCAACTCTCACGTTCTGCAAGGAAAAATGACTGACTTCACGTATGGAGTTTGGAGGTGGGTTTGGAGAGAGCGATATTTCTCGTCAGAAAAGGCTGATTGACAGGAAGGTAAAGCAGTAAAAATACTCTTTTTTTAAAGTATATTAATGTTTCTGACCCTGTCCACAGGAGTTTGGTTTGCTTCTATGCTGGTAGAGACCTCTCCAAACTGGGACGTGTTGCAGTACTACAACTGTAGCTAATACACTGCCTATGCATAAGTACCTCACTTCAGAAAATCCAAACTATCCCTTTTTTCTGTACATATTCAGCCACCATGCCTCACGTACTGTAACTGCACAGATGCTGAAATATATCACCTCCACACACCCGCCTACTTTTCACTGTCTAGTGTGTGTTTTGAGTCAATAAAGGAAAGCAGTCCTCATGAAATAACTGTAATTCACTGTTTTATGCAGCAGCTGATTATATCACATTAAAAATGTTTGCCAATGATGACATCACACATAAATGAAGAAGTGTGTGCTGAAAGAAGCTCTGAATAACTGCAGAAACATCAGCTCAGCGTTGGCTTTACATGCAGGTAATACTTGTGGGATTCTGGGTTTAAAAATAAACAGGCGACTGAGGGACTATGGGCAAGAGTTTGAGTGTTAATTTCACAGAACTGCTGAGAAGATTTCATTTTGTCGTCTCAGCTGCCCAAAGAATCAACTAATGACTAATTAATTACTCCACATATCCAAATCAAATCATCTGCTTCTCCTTGCTATGCATATTCTCTTTGGCTGTCGTTCAACTTCTCTCCTTGTAGATCCTTGAGGAAAGAGGCGCATTCTCAGAAATAAAATGATGTCATCGTTTTGGGATTTTAAAGGAGCAACACACAAAATCCCCCTGCATCACTTCCTTCATTCATGTGGCAGGAGATATTTTATCCTCTTCCTTCTCACTCAGCCTTCGGGCATATGGCATTTAGTGTTGGTGGGAGTGCATACGCGTGTGTTTAATGTGTTGACACCGCCACTATTTACCAGCTTTGCCTCGACATTAAACCGTTTGATTTCCATTCAGCCAATGCAAATGAGGCCACGAGAGCGTCGCCTCTGTAACATATGCGGCTCCTCATTTGCTGCCAGGGCCAGTGAGCTAGGGACAGGGGCGGGGCCGCTCCTCACATTGGAATGGTAATTCACCAATCAGTGAGGTGACATGCTCGGCGAAAGAAGGGAGAGCCGCACGGCGCTGACAGGGACATCAGTTTCACGAAACATTTCCTCCTCTGCACCTGAAAGCACGGCATAATCACGCGCAGGGGCGATGCACCATGAAATGGAATGGGCGCCCAGATCCGGGGGAGCGGACACAGTGCCGTGTCCACAGAAATGAGGGTCATTCTTTACCCAGAGATGCCAGTGTCAGTAGAAAAGGCCCTGCAGGTCCGGGTCAGACAGTCGAACAGGCAGCTTCATGATACCACTCCATGTCAACTTTCATTTTTGATTCAGATGATGCAGAAAAATGTGTTTTATATGTATCCGTCAACAACTGCTGAGGTAATGGCACATATATCTGCATCAGTATACTACATACAATTAATCTTTCCAGTACAATTAATCTTTCCAGTAGTTATTTTACATTATAAATAGAAAAAACTTTGTAAAAGCAATAATTCTGATTATTTGAAGTGCATAGGGGTGTATGAAGTATTCATCACTAGTCATTGTATTACTTATAGTAATTTCTGGTCGGCCTGCCCACAGTTTTGAGAAGCAGAGAGGAGCACCTGTACAGAAGCTACTAATGTACTGCTGTGGACAGGGTCAGCAACAAAAGGTATTTTTATCCAATTACAAAAAAGTCCACCTAAAAAAAAACATTATCAGTTTAAATGTACAGTATATTTAGAACATTTTCATTGCTTTACTTTACCATCATACAGACTTTTCTGATGGGAAACACCCGTTATGTAAGCCAAATATCGCTCTCTCCAAAGCAACCAAACTCCATATGGGAAATCAGTAATTTTATCTTGCAGAACACAGGAGTTGCTGGTCAATCGCTGCCCGATCTGTTAGTTGGTCTGAGTTATTGTGTGATTTTGGTGTTTTAAAAGGAAAGCTCAAATTTAGTCACAAAATAACAAACTAGATAGGCACCGATACCGACACCAGCATTGGGTATCGGTCTGATACTGTCCAGCAACTTCTGTGTGGTCGATGGAGTTGCTTTAGGGGAGAGCAATATTTGGCTTATATAACAGAAATTTCCTGTCAGAAAAGGTTGCCTCATGGCAAAGTAAAGCAATGAAAATATTGTGAATATAGCTTACTTAGCATCCCTGAATTCTGACTGGCAAGGTTGTTTTAATTTATTGATAACTTTGCAAGACAGAATTATAGAGAGAGGTGTTAGTTCTAATTCCCTTTGTGCTACTGACAAAAACAAAACATACATAAGAAAACTACATGCAGCAAGTGGAAATGAAACTTTTCATGGTGAAATGCTGATAAAATAAAATAAAATAGGGAAGTTTTATATTGCATTAGCATGGTGCCACTCTGTTGTGCTGTGATTGGCAGGACTTTTTATCTTTTACATTTAAAAAAAAAAATTAAGAATCTAAGATACTGCAATGTGAGTAATTTAAATAGATATGAGAAATGGTAAATTAATGACATGTATGTGTACTTGAGCCACCCCATTTAAAATAGTCTGGACACGTCCCTGGCTCGTGTCCCTCTCTGCTTCTCCTAAATGGATGTGTGCCGACCTCCAGCTACTGTAGCAAACACACTGACTATCAATAAGTACCTCACAGTACATCCACATCTCCATGAACTGCCTCATGTGTACGTTTTTTGTGGGCATTAGCTCGTATTTCTAAAATCCCCCACAGGTCATGCGTATTGTAAGACACATTTGAGCTTGTAGAGGAACAAATGTGTGCCAAGTGAGATAAGAAATGACTGCTGCTAATAGACTTTGCTCCCAGAGAAAGTTCAACGCAGGCAAGAAAAATAAATAAAAAACATGATCTGAATCCTCAAACTAGTGCCTCTCTCTATCTGCCAGATGTATCAATGTTCCTCCAAGCAATCAAGAAGTAATTCCCTTTATCGGCCAACATGAATATTAAAGTTTTGTGCTAGAGGGATTGAGGGTATAAACACCACCGTCACCAGCACCTGTCGGGGACTGCAGTGGATAGTTGATGAGGCGGATGAGTGGCTCACAGTGCAATAGCAGGGCTGTAAAGATACTGATGGTGACATCGGCCAGAGCTGAAGAGCAAGAATGCTGATTAGTGGGAGCGATTAGCATCTTTGTCTTCGGGTACTTGTCATCCGACACATGTAAATTTAAACCAGCACGACAGCAACAGACCATCACATTAATGTTGTTTACACCCAATGCAAATGAAGAGTAAACAAACAAATATCTGAATACTAGGGAGGAGGAGGAGGAGGGGTTCCCCAGACTGAAGACCTTTTACGCATATGCAAATGCTGGTTCTCATGGCTTGCATCTAGCAGGAAATTAAGACAAAGAGAGGCAGAATTACAGAGCAGTATGGAAATGTGCAGATGTGTGGATATGCAACGCTGCTTCATTATGACCGGAAAAATGGCCCATGTTAATATTCAAACATCTTGATAAACAAAAGACACAAATGAAGACGGTCCCCCGAGGAGTAGGGCAGAACACTGATGATCTCAACACTCGCCAGACAACATCCAACTCGGGGACAAAATTCGTCTCTGGGCACCACAGATTTACGCCGTGCACACGCTGAATAAACAAAGACTGGGACATGCTGGAACATTTAATGTGCATCTGGGGTTAAGTCTGGTAATGCACTTAGAAGCAAGATGACTGGCGGTGGTCATGAAAGCTGTCGACACCTGCAGATCATTTATCAAATTGGTCTGCAGTTTAAAAAAATATCTGGACTAATTCTGCCATAAATATTTCTCCAGATTCTATCAAACAAAAGCTGATCTTCAGGCTTTAAACACAATCATGTCTGTCTGTAACACATAAGCTGAACAAGCAATTGGACCAGGGAGTGTTGTAACACTGAGGTAGTTGTAATAATTTCAGTTTGACCAATCAGAAAAGAGTTGTGTGATGTTATGACTATAGAGAGGCAAAGTCACATCCCTTTCAATGGACTACCATGTGACCTTACTTTTACTATTGTATTATAGATATAATATTTGACTTACATAACCTAAAGCAGCAGTTTCTCTAGTTTAATTTCAGGCTTTGGATTCATGCTACCTTCAAGCTCACATGCTAAAACAGTTAGCTATGTAATGGCTGCTTGTGGAGGGAATAATTGTAACAGTTCATTAAGCCTTCAGACCCCAGTAGAATTCTAGGATGTTGCTGCAGTTCACTTAAAAACACCATGCTGTAAGAGCAAACAACAGTAATGTGGATGTGGGTAGTATTTTTGGCAACTTCTATGAGAAAAAAGGCAGAATTTATATGTAGAAAAATCACGACCCAGCCAGTTCTCCCAGCAACAATTCGTTGCACTTCTCCCCAGAAAACAGCCTCTATCTCCGGCAGTGAGAGTCGAGTACGTCCCTCCATTTACTTACGGTGATCATGTGAGGTGATGTCAAACAAAAAAAAACATCACAATGTCTTTGTCGTAGACCCTGATGGTGTTAAGTGGAGGTCCTGCTATTTACTAAAAGAGGAAGGCAGAGTGTGTATTTTCAGAGCAGTGGGCTTTTGTTTTATGGATAACAGGCTTAGCTTTACAGTGACTGACAATTTACAGTGTAGGGGTCGTTATATTGGTACCATGTATCAAAGTCTGAGAGATCTAGCTTAAACAACCACTGAGTTACTTATGCTCTAACACAAAATGTTACTATCGTCCCTGGTCTCCCCTACAAAACAGGTTTTTATTTCTTTTTGCTTTATCTGGTTGTGTGCTCTCGGCTTGTCATTGTGTGTGTTTACGGTGGCATTAGGGTCATCACTGCACCCACAGTTAATGGACATAGTGGAAAGAGTGAGCAACCGTCGTCCTTGTGTGGAGCACGGTATACTGTTGACTTTGTCATGGTGCCATGTTGGATGGCGTCCACTCCATCATATCCATGCCCAGATGCTACAAGAGAGATAAGTGGATTGTACAGAACAGGCTTGTCAGGGATCCCATATATTCACCCTGAATCTGTGGATAGTAGAACACAAATAGGCTTTTAAAGTGAAGTGATTTAGATTGGGTTTGGGGTTTTTTTTAGTCTCTTTTATTATGGATTGTTTTACACTGACATCAACTTGGCTCAGCCTGAAGGCATGTTTCTTGGAAACAAAGCAAAACTGCTGGCAGTATCAAATGTTTTCAATGGCTTTTAGAGGCCAGAAAATGTAACATTAGCTACCTATTTGAATGCTTAGCTCATGAAGACTGTAGTAAATGGGAACTAGAATGATTCCTGAGACATCATTAAGGAGACATGTATGAGGCTGCCTTCCCTAGAAGTTGTGCTTTCCATAATCAGAAACTAATACATTTGATGGGAAACCTGAAAATTACCATCAGGTTTTGCATATTGATTCTGGTGTGTCCCCGCTTTTATTATAGCAATGATGCACTTGACTTTATAATGAGTGTTTTAAAAGGAGAGAAAATTGTTAATTTACACCTTTTTTTGATTGGATGGTCTAGTCGCTGTTTGCTGTGCTTTATCAGGGTTTATTGCCAACTGATTATTTTGTGGAATGACTCCCTCACAATAACACCACTGATGCATTAAGTCAAGATAAAAGCAATCTAAATATGAACATGCATGGTGGCTACGCTAAATGCACCCAACTAATGGTTTCATTATTTCATAATAAAGGGTTAATGTATACTCAGAATGCCTATTTACTCAGATTGTTCTTGCATATATATGGCTCTTAACAGAAGTGCTCTTCAGCTTCTTTTGAGGCTTGGGTTTTCATTTGCACCATCATCACAGTCCAGATCAGGCATAGCCTGTTTTCCAGGGGTGGAAGTAAGGAATGTCTACTCAGATTCCTGTAATTAAGTATTTTTTTGGGGGGTACTATGAACAAGGGAGAGAGAGAGAAACCTACAGACTGAGGAAGAGCAGTCAGTGAGAAGAAAGCAACAAATCTGAGAAATAAAATATTTTCTGATTGTTTTACAGCAGTGAAGTTCTTCAGGACAGTACACACCCCAGCCTACACTTCTGTAGAACTCTGGAATTTGTGTGTATATAGCTGAAGTGTTCCTCGGTCTATGTGTAAAACCCTTTCAGCAGCTCTCACAAACAGAGAGCAGAGGAAAGAGAGAATGCAATGTAACCACTGGTTGCTACGTTTTTATAGAGTTCTGATCTCAGAGGCTACTCACTATAACTGGCTGAGGGCTACACACCGCTGCCAAACAGGCTGAGGCCCAGAAATGTCCAGAGCGCGGCAAAGTATGAGAAAATAAGACAATACAGGGGGCACACTCGTAGAAATAAGGGTTCCAAAAGGGTTCTTCTTTAAGGGCGGAGGTTCTACCCAAAACCACTTGCTTTTGAAGAACCCTGTTTTTAAGAGAGGTCCATTTAAAGGTTCTTTGACAGAGTAAGGGTTCCACTGAGAACCCTTTTCATCTAAAGAATCCTTTTTGGATTTCAACAATCCTTGAAGACCTCTTAATCAAAGGTTTGTATCACAGCATAAAAGGCTTCTCGGTGGAAGACCCTGATAGGGTTCTACATAAAAGTATATAAAGGTTTTCAGTACAACCCCCAAGCACATGTTTTCCACCAACATGGAACCAGGCCCAGTTCATGCACCTAATTTTGAATTGGTTCTAAACCCTAAAAGTTGGTGGTGAATTAGACTGAAGATTTGGATAAAAAGGAAGCCCACTGGACTGAATACCTGCTATTGATAATGCATTAAAGATTAACAGTTAAAAAGTAACTAGTCATAATGCTCACTACGTTTTATAAATGTAACGTAACTTCTACTTAAGTACACATTTTTTGTACTCTTTCCATCGCTGATGGTTTCAGATACATCTATACTGGTGTTCACAACCTGAGCTCACCATCCAGCAGAGGCTTAAAAAAGAGATTAGTCAGCTTCCCGTCCCCTGCCCCACAGCACACAATCACACACTCACACACCCTCCTCTACACCGCATGACCCTGTATATTTTTGAACCTCAGCCAGCTCTCTTCTTTAAGAGTCCAAATCCCGGTGGCTGCCAGTCAACTTCAAAGCGGTTGGGCTGTGGCTGTCTTTCTTAACCTCCAAATCTGGCTGGTCTTGTTACAGCTGCGCTGTGGGGACAGAGTGGGCAGTGTTTGCATTTGTATGTATGTGTGTGCGTGTGTGCCTGTGCGGACAGAGTGGGCAGTGTGCTGGGTCTGCTGATTAACCCCTGGGCCAGGGCCGTTCTCCACAGCCAGACAGATCGGCTTTCGCCAGTCCCGGCCCCTGTAACGGGAGCCCGCTCCAACAAGCCACTTCAAAGAGACAGGGCCAGCAGGAATGTCAGGTTCAGAACCAGGGGGAGTGAGAGAAAAAGAGCAAGAGAAAGACAGAGGAAGACGCTTGCGTACATCTATGTGTGTGTGTTGCTCAGTTTGAACACAGCAGGGGGGGAGTTGTCTCACTTTCTGGTCAGCAGCGGGACATATCTGGACCTCACTCAAGCACTTCCTTTTTTTCATTTGCAGGGGAGTGAAGTTGTTTTAATTGAATTTGGCTGCAAAGCAAAAGGCCTTTGGGATTGTTTGGCCTGTGTGTGGATCAGCCGCGCCTCTTCAGAGACGGGCAGCATGTGTGCAGAGTCTTTTTTTCCCTCAGCTGCTACAAGGCGATCCGTCATCCTCTCTTTGACCTCTCTGAGCCAAAGAAAATCTACCATAGTCAACACATATTTTGGGTCAGCTTTGCTAAAAATCGAACTACACTGCAGCTTTGAAAAAAAATGATGTAATTTTACAGCAGACAGTGAATTTGTTTCATTATATCATATCTGCGTGAGGAGTGGAAAACTGACATTTTTAGATCAAAGATGTGTAAGTCATTGGATGTAATACATGGAGAGATGATGATAGTCAGAGGGTGCTCGCTCTGACATCTCTCCAATGTATGTCTCTAAGTCCTGTTTGTGCATGTGTGTATTTCGGGCCTGTGTGTGTATAAAAATTACAAAAGAGTGAAAAATGCAATTTCCTTACAGGATTTATAAAGTGTGCTTCCTTCTTCTTCTTCTTCTTCAAACTTGAAATCTATACTCTCTACTAAATCTCTCTACCAAGCTGCACAACTCCAGTGGATTTTCTCTGTCCTGAAAAATGTGTTCTGTTTTCTCCTCTTCAATAAGCATAAATTCAGCAATTGTCTTAAGCTACATGACTTATTTTACTTACAAGGGATTGTTATGTGCACCTTAAAATTTTATGAGAAACATGGTTGCTAAGCACCCTCTAGAAACGCATAAGGAAATACTTAAGTAGCTAAGGGCAAACACTCAGAGAAGCTGTAAAGAGAGATCGGGGAACCCCTACTACATAGGATGCATTGAATATCTTTGGGTCTCCTTTGGTCTGCACTTGGCTACTCATAGCTGCTAAGTTGGCAGCATGGTTAATGCTAGGTGTGTTAGCCTCACCGTCTGCACTTTTGCTAATACATAATAATTGGCCAATATGTTTCAGTAATACAGAGCTAACTAGTTTGCCATTATTGATTACTGCCACACAGGATTTAGTAGGTGAGCTAGCTTATGTCATTGTGAAAATTTTTGAGTTTTCTTCACAAATTGGACAATTTATCTTTGCTGATATGAGTGTGATAATACGAGTGTGGCATGACTGAAATTCTCATAACTCAATAATCAAAACTGCCTGACAGGTTAAAACATATCTAACACACTTTGAAGAAGAGCTAAAAATCCTTCCTTGAAGTTTTACTTGTGCATGTGTGTCCTAAGTGTGTGTCAGTGTGATGGCGATTCATTTTGCAGCGGGACACACCCACACAAATGTGTTGTCATGAGATTCCTTGAAGTCACAGCGAAGAATCCCCTGTGGAGGTTAGGTTTGCTGTGGCAGAGCAGCAGGGCTGAGCCGCTCCGTCGATCACCCAACACTGTGCTGCTGCCTTTTGTGGCTCGGAGACAATGGGCCGCTGCCGGGGAGAGAGACAGGCAACCTGAACCTGACACAGGAAGCTCTTACAGCTACACAAAACAAACTGCTGAGCTCTGGCATTTCCCCCTACTGAAAGACTATCTCCACCGTCATTAAAGGTGAACTCAATCGTCTAATCTCCTCCAAAGTCACTGAGCAACCGCCGCTATCACCCTCCCCTTCCCCTCCTTCTCTCCTTTCTCACCATCCCACTATTCTCAGTCGCCTTGCGAGGTGGAGGCCATCAATGAAATGCCATCAGATCTCTGGGGGGTTAGAGGTCATAGGACAAAAATGTTCTGTTGAATGTGCTCTGTGGCGGTCTGAAAGGAAAGGCTGTGTGTTTTGTTTTGCTCTGATCGATGGAAGGCAGCTCACAGGAAGCGCTGGGCAATGCGCTTGTGTTCAAGCAAATCACTTTGTTTAACATTCATCCATATTCCTTAGTGAAGGCCTTTTAATACCTGTTCCTTTGTGCGAAACAGCTTATATAGATTTCATGCATCTGGATATATTGTTTAACCTTGCAGAAGATTGGCATGCCACTCAACATTTGTGAAATAACAATTGTAGAATCTGTATTTTCATGTTTGAAATCCTCAGCAGGTAATCAATACCATGCCAAGAAGAGAGCGGTAAATAGCATGTCTTGTGATGTGAATTGAAAAACAAACGCAGCAACAGACTAACAGCAAACAAACAGAAAGCCATCCAACCATCACCACTGAGAATATAATGAAAACCCTGAGAATGGACATGCACATTTGCACATACAAACACATTACATTCTGTGCTAGCACAATACATATCATTTTGATGTCATCCACATTTGGCTAAGGCCATTTGCACCTCACGCGTAATATGCTGCCAGCTATACAAATAGCACTGTTTGGAATTCAATTATCTGTTGCCTCTTTAGCTTTTTTTTTTTATTCAGGCGCTATGAAAAGGCCTCTCTCTTCACTCAGCCAGTGCCGTCATTGAGCAAAGGTGGAAAAATGGTATTCACCCCTCCTATTATCGCATCAAAATCTGCCCGGCCGCTGTGCATACCGGCTCATTACCTTGGTGAAAAAGCCACCTTAACCTACATTACAAGCTGGCCCTGTAATTAATGACTTTTTAAGCTATTGAACCAAAAGCAATTAGGTTATAAAGGAGGGCTTGTTCAGTAACATGAATACCTTTCCTTTATTAGACGCATCCTTGAAGAGGAGATGCTAACCAAATGTGACAGTCCCTGGAATTAAGATGCTAATGTTTCCAGTTATTTGAACTTGTCAATCAAGCTTTTTTTTTTTCATTATTGCGGAGGGTACACAAAAACAAATCTAGAGTTTCAATGCTATTTGAAGGTTGAAGCGTTTCTGCACAGTGCTGCTGTTCTTTTGTGTGTGCATGTTTGCAGGTGCGCGCATGTTTGTGTGCTTTTTGCCCATGCACGTTATAAGCGGAAGAGAGCAAACCAGATACAGCCCATTCCATCAGCACAGTATGTGGAGTGCAGATAAGACTTCATACAACACATTTGCTCTGTATTTGTTTTAGACTTTATCGCGTGTTCCAGTGGAGGTAGACACAGTCGAGACATGTGGTCTACATTCTAATGCCTGGAAGGGTCAGCTCAGCGGTCAACCAGCACATTACTCTATGTCCACACAGGACAGGTTAGAACGCACAAGACTAATGCTGCAGCTCATCCAAAAGGTCATCTGTGGATATTAATGTGTAACTTTAACTGAACCTGCATGAGCAACAGCCAGCCTCCCTCTCCTCTCCTCTCTCTCAAGCAGGAGGACATGGCGTACTGCAGAAAAGGGATAAACATGCCCTGCAGGATGTGATGCAAACTTTATATGGGTCATTTTGTGCGAACCCTGACTTTTCTGAAAGTAAATGAAGGCAAAAACAATTCATTGATATTTTTGTTTTTGCTCCAGACAGTAATCGAAGGCCTGAGTATAATTAGTCAGGGCTTTTGGAAAACGTCTTTTCTTCAGATTGATCTGGCCAAATGTTTCACTGCTCCTCATTATTCACCAACATGCAGCCTGGAAACAGCCGCCTGACAATAAATCTTGCAACCGGCTAAAGTTCTCTAAATTGATTTTAACCTGTTGAAGTCATCGGAACAAAGATGTCAAGCATATAATTGCTGTAAGTAGATGAAAAATTATATCCTCTTTATTTAAGGACACAGATAATGGCCTTATCATGGTGTTGCACTAGATTTGCCCTGGAGCTCTTGCTTAACCCGACAACATTATACTGAGGCAGGTTGCACTTTATTTTACAGTACACTAATAAGACGTAATAAGCCATAGTTTGTATCAAACGAGAAATAATGTCTTCTTTTTTAGACAGCATAAGACCCTTGTTATTGTCCCCCATTGTTAAACCCTTATTAGACTTTCTTAGAGGGCAGTTAAAGACACATTACAACAGAACTGTACTGGAGAATAAAGTATATTATTTTCTATTGTTAGACATTTGGGAAACATTACAACAAAATTGTACTGTAAACCAAAGTGAAATCACATCCGAATCTGTTACCTCACCACTGAAAACCAATATGTAAACCAGATGTACCAAGTTAAGGCCAAAATCATGGAGGCAGAGGAAAATTTTTCTACGGTTGACTGCCCAGTCTAAGAAGTGTCCAACAGTGGGACATGATACACTTTAGTTTACAGCACAGTTCTTTTGTAATGAGTCCATAATTACCCTCTAAAAAAGTCCAAGAAGGGTCTAATAAAGAGTCTAATACTGTCTAATGAAGAACATATTATTTGTAGTTTTTGTATAATTTAATACAAAGTACAGCCTGTTAGCTGTTATTTGTGTACTGTAAAATAATGTGTGGCCCTGAGGCAGAGACAAACAAACCAATAGCCTTATAATACCTTATAATAAAAATTCTAATAACTTGTAATTGTAGTCTTACATTAATGTAACAGTTTTTTCACCCGGTCAAACAAATCAGTTCATGCAGCTCACTCAGAGCAGACCTCAGGCATTCAGTCTCTCAAGTAGGTAATTTATTCAACCGTGATTGCAGAAGCTATCAAATCTGACTGAATTTGGAGGTTGTTTGTGTGCATGTATGTGTGCAAGAGAATGAGAAGGAGTGTGTGTGTGTGTGTGTGTGTGTGTGTGTGTGTGTGTGCGCGGCACTCTTCAGCCCCTAATCACCTTCGCTAAGTTCAACGTACAGCAGCAGGAAAGCGATTGATCAGCGCGGTCATTAAAAGGAAACTTCAGCAGTCGTTTGGCCCTGCTCTTTGAAGTTCTCAAACATGATATTCATACATCAGTAATTACCAGTATGCCAGAGTCAAATGTTTTTTTGCGAGAATTTATTTTCTATAGACCGTATTGATGAGTAGGATCACAACAAATAGAGCTAATTGCAGGCGGCACATTAAAGTGTTTTGTCTGGGCTTGATATGAAAACACCAAATCCTCTGAATTAGCAGTGACGACTGTTCGCCTTTAAAATTGACATTCTCCCAACCGCCGTGTGCTTAAAATGCACTCCATAACTCTTACAAAGCTCATTTCTTTTTCGCAGCAAATTTGTTTTAGAATTCATTATTTGCCATGAAATGTGAAAAGTCTTCTTCATTAGATAGTGTGAAATCCCTCCTCTGTCTGCCTCTGCCTCTCTGAGGTCCAGCTAACCACGTTAATCCCACAGCTGCGAACTCCGTGGCATCTTCCCCAATAGACTCGCAGGCCTGCTGTCTAAATAATTGCCTCATTAGTGTGTGGTGCACAGGTATGGCATAAATGCAAACTTTAGACAAGTGTGTATGCAAATCAAATTGCTTGTCCGACACTCTTTATTCATGTGATCAAAAATCAGCTGAATTATACCGGGGACCTCAGCCCTGAAATGGAAATTTAGGGATAACTAATGCATTTTCGACAAGGTGAACAGTGTGCAGGTTGTGGCTCAGAACAGATGATGTGCAAATACTTGACAGCTTTCAACTTTGGTGTCACTACATTTTAGATGTATGTTTTATTTTTGGAAATTAATGAGTGAAAAAAATTATAGATGTAAAAAAAAAATGCCGCAATCTGTCAAAGGCCTAATCACAGCATGTTAGTAAATTGGCCTTCCAAGAACCAGAAAAAAGTCTTAGTTTTTGGAGGAAATAGGGGCAGAATAATTCATGATCAGCTAAATGGTATCAGTTTTAACAGGCTGCATTACTGTAGCTAGCTGTAAATGGGTTTTTATTTGAGACAGCAAAAACAAGCCTCTATGAGGCCACGTCGCTTAATTTACATGTAATCAAACTGGTTGGATAAATGCAAATGCAAACTGATTGATCTGACATATTTTCCACGCATCTGTAATCAGCAGAATCTGCAATCTGAGGTCATTTATTAATCGTTGTAAGATGCTTAATGGAATCAATATTTCTTTTTCTGAAATGCAAAGTTTTAACATGAATCCAGTTATCTTACACATAACGCAGTGTGAGCTGACGTAGCTTTGGTTCATCACTGTACTGCAGATCTTTATGAATTTCATGAAATGTTACTGAGTTCAAAGAAAATATTCATCTTAAAGCTACTACAAGGAGTTATGGAACAGTCTCAATTTATTAGCGATGCCTCCATACCACATACTGCACATGATTTAACGAGATCATCTGTGAGCAGAATCTATTTCAGTATTGTTATTCTTAATGGCTGCCACCTTGTCAGATTCTCTGTGAAATCGGATGAAACAAGCCCGTGTTTACATTTTCCCAGGCAAAGTTACAGCGAGTAGTACGGTAGCCTGTTAAAATGAAGCAGAAGGAGACTTTTCTTCATATAATTTTATTTTTGATGTTATGTTTTGTTCACATGTTTTGCAATATTTCTGAGAAAACAGTTGCTATTCCAAATTAATTAGATATGAATTGAATGTAATTTGTTTGATAAACATACAGTGTTTTATGGTGATACAGTAAATGATGAAGAATGCTAAAAGAAAACACTCCTGCAACAGCCAAAGAGGTTTAACCAGACGCCTTCAGCAGCCACCTGAATACTTCCAGTAGCTTCATTTTTCTCCCTGTGATGATGCACCCGCTGTTACACCTTTGGCCTCGGAGCTATGGCTCAGAGCGCTTCACTGTCACGGCAGACCGCAGGCTGCATTGACTGTCTGACACAGACTTTTGAGGTTACCTTGAAATGGCAAAGACCTGATGGACGAGATGACTTTTCCATGTACTGTCACAATGGGAAGACGGAGTACACGGGGCCAGGTGCTCGACAAAAACAAATCACACGCCGGACCAGTGTAATTAATCTATTTTGAGCATTATGCTAACAAAAAGGGCATCTGTTTATTCTAAAACACGTTTATTAATGGCAGCTAAGGGAAGCAGGAGCACCATGATGTGTCTCAAATGTCAAGAGCGCCTGTTGCATTAGCTGCTTCACTACCGTTCATCAACTTCAACATCAAGGGTACGGGTCTGTCTCTGTCTTCTTCTTTAAGTTGTTAGTATTCATACTGTCTTCTTTGGCCAAGTACAAGAGAGCATGTTAAGCAGTTCAAAATAGTCATTATGCAGATTTAGAGTGAATTAGGAGAAGCCTTGAGCAACCTTGGATTATGAAAAATACGAGCGCATATACATGTGGATACACCAACTCTGACTACTAATTCACGCTGCCAAATATGTTTTGGAGTAAACTTAGAGCTGCACTAATCAATATTCTTATATTAACAACTCAGCCTTTCATTTTGTAAATTAGTCATGAAATGGACAGAGTGGATGGCGCCTCAAACACAGGACACCATGAGACCAACAGTCAATGTTGATTGTTGTAAGTAAGTTTCTCAAGCACAGCTAATAGTGTTGATGCCTAAACCCACTGAAGAACTTTGACGGGTGATAATACCTGTTTATGGCCTGAGTGAGCACTGAAAAAATAGAAAAAACAAAACAAAAAGAATAAAATAGTGCTTTAATAATTGGCTGCATAATATTTACAGGTCACATTTTTTTTCTATTTGAGGTAGAGTGTGTTTTTGATACCAGTGTTCTGCAACCTGTGTTAAAACATTTTGTCATTGGAGAAAACTTGTGGATTTTTGTTAAATCTACTTCAAGGAGTTTTTAAGTCGTTACGTTTTCAATTTATTTCTGATGCCTCTGTATGACCTGCGTGAGCAAATGAGACCATCAGAGAGAAGATGCTGACTGTTCTGACAAAGTTATTTTCAATACTTGCCATTAGGTCAGATTCTCCTTGAAATCAGATGAATTTAACCTGTGTTTACATTTTCCCAGTCCAAGGGGCCGCCAAAATCAACAAAATCTGAAAGTTTCTCATAGTAGCTTTAAACTGTGAAAAAGTGAATGAACCTTCTAACAGTCTGTGGACAGATTTCCATGTAAAGGGTCTCAGGATGTTTTTTCCTGGAAAATTCAAAGGATGTGACGTTTACGTGCGCTGCCCTGCATCTCTCCAGCTGCACCACAGCACCAGCAAGTTACCTTAGAAATAGAGTTTGCTAATGTCAACAAATGACAGCAGCCACCACAACACAAGCCTAACTTTATTTATCTCATATACCAACATGATGTTGGCCGATCACGAATGTCTAGTCACTATTTTGGCCTGTGCACAGGAAGCTTACTCACACTTATGGAGTGTGAGAATGTGTGAGAGCAACAGGATGTCGACTGCAGTTCACTTAACGGTCACTGGATTTTATGAAAACAACCTTAATCTGTACCTTAATGATTGCCTTCCTCTTAACCAAGCTAACCATTAATTATACATTTTAGTCGCAGCTTGCTGCATATTTGGAGAACAAATGAAATACAATGAATCTTTACCCAGATCTGTTCAATATAATGTATTGGTAATAAACTCTATATGAATATTTCTACTTATGTTGATAAAATATGTAATCCAGGCAATATTTTTTACAAAACAATGTTGCTATTGCAAATTAATTACATAGAATGTAATTTTTAGCCGATGGATTTGGTAAACACACATTTATGCATGTATTTTACACATGCAGGTGGACACACACTCACAGCTTGTTACTTGGTTCATTTAGGAAATTAGTTCATAGATAAGGTACGTGGAACGGCCTTCACAGAGCCTGTCCTGAGACAAAAGGTTTGGCAACGTCCACCCTCACTCTTGACTTAACTGCAGACCTCTGCACACTGTAATCACGTTAAGCTGTGTTTGATGTATTATGTCAAGTTTAGTGGCGACCTCCCAAGAGAGGGTTCGCCGGAGAAATTTAACATAGCTGTAGTCCATATGTAATTAAAAAGTATGTTATCTCTGGCCAGAATGTTATGGCTAAGCATTGGCCTGGGTCCAGCTAACGTTGATATAATCCCACCCAGCTCTGTTTCTCTGTGGATGGGGTCACTGGGTCACTAACTGCCTCCTTGTGTGCTATTCAGCGGCAGGGAGACAAGGGAAGCCTCTTTGGAGAGTTTGAGTCACGGGGTCCAAATACAGCTGGATATCTCCCAGCCTGGGTTTTATATTAAAGTACAGCAGGGAATCTATCACCTCAACATGTCTTTTCTTTTTTTTTTTTTTTTTTTGCTTTTCAGACTACAGAGTGTGAAGAAGAACGAAAAATTGAGAGCAAACCAAAATCCTCCCACTCTGCTAATACATGGCTTTGCTCAAAGAAAAATACGGATCAAATGTTGTAAACGGCTTTACTTGAATCATGACGTATGTTTGTGCTTTAAGGAGTCATTTTAATCAGTTCCAGAGGATTAACCAAATAGGACAATTTCACTAAATGCTGCACGGAATAAGAACTTATTTAATTTTACTACTTTAGAGAATCCACTGCTCCACTGTTGAAATATGCTGATTTTATCAGGTGGTGATCAATCTCAGACTCATTAGAGATGGAGGAAGGCTCTACACACAACTGGCCCATTTGCTGCGGCGAGCTAAGAGGAAGTTCACCGTTCGATCAGCCAAGTCTTAGTCTGTGCAGACATAGGAACTCACTCTTGTTTCAACTCACCTTCAAAGCAGCTAATCAGCCTGTAAAAAAAGCTGTTCAAATGGAAGAAAAACATCCTACAGTAACAGATAGGCCTTCAATTTCTTCACACAATCTCCCACTGCATACAAATGAGTAGGGGAGAGCAGGACATCTTGTCACTCTCTTTTCTCAGTCTCAGTAGATCACGTTTTTTCCACATTAAATTAAGTAATTAACTTGTGCACAAATATGAAATCTTTAGGTTTTTATTTCTCACTTTAATATAGAGTTATAAATTGTTACATACAGAATGTGCAATTGTGACAAGTTGCTCATGGGGTAAGTTGTCACACTGTATGGGGTAACTTTACACATTATTTTGTTTTAAAGAAATAAGAACATGTATAAGCACCGAGGCTTTCAACACTCTTGTTTGCAGGTGAAAGTCAGAATTATTAAAACAGATGTTTCAAATATTATGAATTTTTCCAGCTTTATCTGCCTCACTGCCATTAACATTATGTCAGGTGGAACTACATGCTAGCTTTAGTACAGATAGGTAGGTACATTTAGGTATCAAAATATACCTTTTCTCTCCTCTATTTTGTGCAAAGCTGTACACAGAACAGAAACACTTACTGCATTTCTAAGATAATGACCTGTTTAATACCCATTTCTTCCCATAGACATAATTAATTGTAGGACTGATTGATTAAGCAGAACTGTTGGAAATGTATGTAAACAGCTGTTGAATCTCCAGCAGACATGGCTAAACTACGAGCCCTGTGTTCTTTTTTACTTCGTCTGGTGGCTCGGAGACCTTACTGTGAGTGCAGTGGGTGGTAGATGCTCAACGTGTCTGAGAGTTTGGAAGAAGAGACAGATGGAGGAGAGCAGTTTGAGGCGTAATTGCCAGCCACAGGCCTGCCAGTGGCTCTCCAGCGGTGAGAGCGTGGAAGAGGTCTTGTTATGACCAGAAAGGTCAGGAAAAAACAACTCTTGCAACAAGGAAAAAAGAGAGTTTGGGGAAGAACAAATCTCGCATCTGTAATGAAATCCCATCAGGCATTTGTATCAGTATTATGCACATATATTAATACTTTTTAAAGAAAGGAGAACATTTTCATAAGGCATACTCTCTCTAATTTAAATCCCCTTTGAAGAGGGCTTACAGTGCTTACAGTCTTGAAAATCTTCAGTTGTAAATGATATCCACTCTCATAGTTCTGCATGGGAAGCAGATGCTGTAATTGAGCAGAGACTTGATTTCTTGCACAGTCAAATTAGCTGAAGATGACCGGGTAGTGAACTGCGGGAGGTTTAATTCCCTGTGTTTACATCACTGGCAGAGCCTTTGTTTTGTTTGATTCACTATGCTAATATAGACTCCTCTCAGATTACACACTGAGCACTGAAGCACTGCGCACACACACACTGATGCACGGTATCCGCCTCTCCCAATAAACTTGCTCTAGGTGTCAAAATAAAAGGAAGAATAAGATTGGATTATGAGCCTGTGTGTGTAACACTGGTACTGTGAGAAGGCTTTTGGCAACGTTTTCTGTGACAGTACGAAAGATTAATTCTAATGATGCTTTTAATTAAAAATAGGGAAAATTTAATTTGGGGGTTTTTATTTTATGTTGTATCATGTTTAAAGGTCCCATGAAGTCAAAATCAATATCTAAGTGTTTTTATCACATAGTTATTGTGCTATACGTCACCCAATATGTCAGGATCTGCTCCAAGAATGACAAAAAAGTCATTCTGTAGTTATTATATTATCAGGTATTCTTATTTAAAGTCTGGAAAACAATTGAGGAATGTTGATTACACAGCCTGAACTCAGGGGTGTATAACACATTTCTGATCTTTCTTTCGTATGACACCACCAGAGTGTTTCTAAGGGCTGGGCCTCACTGTACAAAAGCACTAACCTCTAACTTGGGCAAAAACATAACTTCATAAGTTTATTCACTGATCTGGGTGAAACAAGGGGTTTAGTTTCAACTTGTGGTTATTTAGTTACAGAGTTTCCTGATGCTTTAGCTTACTTGTTGCTAAAACAGCTAACAGTGATGGTGAGGTGCAGGCAACAGAACCAGTGAACACAGCCGGACTGGGACTCAACACAGCCTCTACAACCAACAGGAAATATAATACCGAGGTCATTTACAGAGATTCCTGATGGAAAGATAACTTTGCTTGATGCTAAATTAGCTAATTGCTAACTGCTGTTAGGTCAGGTAGCTGTGATTCAGCTCCTGGCTTCTAGGGACCAAACCCAGAAAGAAAACCACCTGGGTACTGTAGCCTGATCTCTGCCATCAAAGTGGCCTCCGGTAATCTTTGAGGCTGTTTTAGTCCTGGTCTGGCTGTGTTCACTAGGAGCTCTCAGTCCAGGCAGAGTCAGCTAATATGGCCGCTCTCCTGTCTATGGACCGCTCATGTTATAGCTGCACATCAGCGAGGAAGGGACACACATTCACTCCTATTGGCTACTGTAAATGCCAACAATGTCCACTGCAAGTCCCTAAAAAAACATGTATTATGCATATTATGTTATGTTACGTAATATGTGTCAGCAATAATCAGTCTGATAGCACTTTAATGGAAACTTTAAGGATCTATTTTCCTATTTACATTCTCCCGCACAAATTCTATTCCACTGACGAAATCATGAGGAATATTGTTGGAACTCAAAAGACACTGGCAGCATGATTACATGTTTGTTTTACAGATTCTACCCATTTGATGTTACTTGTCACACTGTGTGTGCCACAATTAAAGACATTTTCAAAGGTTTTTATATCGCAGGTTCAGTCGCTCATCTACAAAAGGCGTAGAAAAAGACCTCTGAGACATCATTTTGAGTCCACAAAAAATTATTTATCACTGTAAATGAGTAGCAGGTAGAACTGTGTCTTGTAGTGCCACACAGATACAACATCACCAAGGTAGACAACACAGATCACACGATAAGCATGAACAAAAAGAACAAAACCTCAACTCATGCTGGAACTGCCTTTAAGTAAGAATATTTAGCTGGTTATTGCACAATCACTTTTCCTTTTGGAGGGAGTTCTTTGAGCAAATCTGCATCTGCATTGATATGTTTAATTCAATACAAAGAAAAAAAGAACAAATTTCCTTGTGCATTTGAGTCACTCGCTCAGATCTGGTGTTTATACTTTACTTTTTGTGCTGCTATCTGATCTGAGCTCCACAGTGAGCCCGCACATCCTCTGATTCGCTTGTGTTGCACATGGAACCATTTTGCTGTAGTACATGTTGGTTGACCCCTCATCCAAAATTAACAGAACGTTTTCTCTCTGCAGACAAATGTACCAGAACGTATAATGGAGTGATCAGTATCACTGAGGCGATTTTGGAAACGACTCAAGGTTGTCTGCTCATGGATCTATTGGTTTCCATATGCCTCCTGCCTATGATCCAGCAAAAGTTCATCCTGTTGTTACTGGCAAGATTATACTGGGAATTGAATATGAAACACTGCAGGAAAATAGATATCTTTTCTTGGAATTATTCATGCACTACTTCTAGATGAGGTTATCTTTCAGGCTGTGTCTCAGATCAGATGTTACAGGATGAAACATGCAAGTTACAGCAAATGTGGGAAGAGAAATCATATATGAAAAAAACATTTAGGTAAATCTGTTAAATGTGCACATGTGAAAGACTCTGATACTGTACAGCAGCGTGGGCACTATGAAACTGGCAGGCTGGCCTCCACAAGGGGGCACATGAAACAACTGTATATGTAAGAACAACAAATAGTTTACTAGGCCATTGAGTGCAAACCTCAATATGCACCATACTGTAAGGTCTAATTATATCTTAGAATTGTTTTCGGTAGTAAAGTACTTATCTTGTAAGTTTGCACGCATGCACTGCTGGGTGGATTGATGATCTCAACATAAACTTTGGTGTTATGTCTCTTTGCCCACTGCATTAACAGCTGATTGATTTGACATATATGTAGTGCCAATTACATATAAATTAGTTTGTATTATTTAATTTAGGATTGTATGAAGTGCTGATCAATGGTCAGAATAAGAATATTAGCTACACAGCCCTTCTCTGCTTCTCCAAACTGGGAGCATGTGAACTGGCATCTACTGTAGGTAAAACACTTATTATCCATAAGTACCTCATACAACCCCTCACTGAATTAGCCAAACTATCCCTTTATTCCTGTGCAATAGAAAACTTTTCCTATTTTTGCACTAATGTGATACAATGCCTAAAAAATACACTACTCCAAGCACAGAGGTGTTAACGAAAGTGTGCACAATGTGTAATCATCAGGTGTTACAGGTGTGAGTTTTCACACATTTACATCGACTCAGGACAACATGTAAATGCATGCAAATGTGTGAATTTGCTAAATATGCCTCAATTAAGTGTACATTTATCAACTGCTATAGTTTTTTGACACATAATTTATGCAGCATTGTACTTGAAGAAGCCAAAGATGAATGTCCATCTTGCAAATTCTAGATTGGTAGCGTGTTTCATTCACTTTTTTTCCATTCAAGGACTCTTATCTTTTCCTCAAAGGACCTTAAACACCAAATCATTGAGCAGAACCTGCACAACATGTAAATTAATATGAGGTAATAATTGTGGTGGCTTTTTAAAGGGCAGAAAATAAAAGAGGAAGAGAGCAGTGTGTCTGGAACCTGAAACTGATATCCGTGTTATGCACAACGACTTAAATGTGGTGGCAGATGAGGTCATATGCTAACTACCACTAATGTTCCTCAATGGCGCCTTTGTTCAGCGACCCTCCACTCAAGTTTTAAGCGCACTTCCTTTGCATAGAGTGTTAAGATTGTGAGATGGGACATTTCGACATTTCTTAAAATCCTAATGGCTTCACTGCTGGGGGGGAAGGAGGGTGAAACTTAATTGGAATAGACTTTTCCACCTCTAAATTTTAATGAACTGCGGGGCTGAATGTCTCTTATTAGGTGAAATTGGCCATTAGCATTTTAAATGACCAGCTATCTTCATTATAATCAGGCTGAGATGCATTTCTGTGCTGAGGATCTATTGATTGCTTGGCAATGTCAAAGTCTGCATGAAGACATAGAGGCAGACTGCGTGTGACAGGCTTTCGGCCGCAGCTTGAAAGAGGATCAGTGCAGCAGTCAGAGCAGCCAGGCGGAGGGAAAAGGGAATAATCCGTTTTGCACACTTTCAAATAATTACAGTAATATGAAGATAATTACAGTGGAGGCAATGCAGCTTTATCATGAGACAAACATGTCCTATACAGTAATTCAATTTATGCTTCCTGTGAAAATAATCACTCATTCCGATTAAACAGAGTGGAGACGACGCAGTTGCAATTGTGTTTTGAAGATGCATGGGTTTTGAATGTACGCCTTCTACGTTTTACTACACCAAACTAATGCCATGTGTTTGAGGATTCAGCAGAAATTACTTTTATGCACATTAATCACATTCTAACAGTTTGGAGTGCTGCTATTATCAAACATTTTCACATAAGAGAAGCTGTGATGAGGGTGGAATACATGCATCAAAAGCTTTTTGCTAATTACTTTGAATTTATTATGATATATTACAGTTTCCGCATCACACTCTATACATTTAAGCGCAGTTAATATTTGACAAGGGTGCTTTTTAATTGCCTGCCTTTGAAAAGGAAGAAAACGTTTAAAATACAGCAGCACGTAGACATGTGCTGTTTGATTTCTGTTGCCACTCTCTAATAACTATGATGAAAAAAGTGCTACTCATTTCAGTCAGCTTTCAAAGCACTAATGATAAGAGAGTGATTATAATGTTATTGAATAAATACTAATTTCACAAAAGCCTTTGTTTAATAATCACTGATGATTTTTTATTAGGGTAGTTTGAGTTTTTTCCGCCTCTCAAAATTACCCCGAGTTTCTCTGATAGCTTTGACAGTTTTTCAATTTTTGACTCAAAGCGCCCCGAGCAAATATTTGAAAGCCTTTTCAGGCGAAAGCAAACTTGAGACCAAAGTTGGCAAACATTTGCGGTGTATATCACACAGACCTCATATGCAGCCACAATCACATGTGCCCCTAACTCATTATCAACCTCGCAGCCCAAAGTATGATCACAATAATCTCATTTTAATTTGAGTTATATTGCAAAAGGGGGGGGGCTGAATAATCAGATTGTCCTACTTGGAGTGGGGAGAGTTGGCCGGTGTTTGAGAATAATTCCAGATGGTGTTGAGCCGGCAGACTGGCACTGAGGAAAAGCTGGGGACCCCCCCCTCCCTCAGACAGCATGCCATGCCCTTACCCCTCCACCCTCCACCCTCTGCTCACTCTTCTTCTCCTCAAACGCATGTTAGTGCTGGGACGATACATTTCTCTATGTATTGCGATTCAATATTACGATTCATTGGGATTTTTTTTCTTTTTCAACACTAGACCATGGGAAAAAGTTAAATCATACACTTGTACAGACTGTATAACATCAGTCATGTTTCCAGAAACAACGCACATCACGTCTTTCTGAGTTTTATTTCAACAGCATCATTTCTACACCCTTAGAGTTTGTTTCAACAGAGCAGAGGACATAAATGCCTGAAAGTAAGAACACAGTGTCATTTTATATTAAGCATATGAAGTAAAATGGATCTGTTTGTTGAGATAATTTTACCACAATCGCAATGCTAATTTAATGGAAGTTCCTATTCTGTGTTTGCATCCAGTTAACACCAGTTAGTTACATATAAGTTGGTTCAGCAATTGAAATACGGATTCATGAATCCTTTTTCCTGCAAAAGACAGGGTCACATCTTAAGTTAGCTAATATTAGCAAAATGCTTGTTACGGTTTGCAAAACACTGGCTAACTAGTTAGCCAATGACTAATCTAGATTAGTTATTGGCTAGTTAATAAGTGTTTAGCTAACATTTGCTAACTGAAAATGTGAATATACAGTATTTTGGTTTTATAGGTCCCCCAGCAACATCAAACCATCTCTGAAATGTGTTTTTCTTTTCAACATAGACGAGCTGAGCACAAAGTTTATTTTTATTTTTTTTTGTTGAAATGGATTTTACAAAACTGGTATAGCAAAATGTACCGTATAAGGCAGCTGGATCGAAATCATGGTATCGTGCCCGGTTGCAGAATATGAATGGGATTTTCACTTCTGAAACCTGACTCCTGAGCTCTATTCCTGCCCCTTGTTGCCCTTGTGATTTTCTTCTCCCATCTCTCTCTCCCCATCTCATTTTCGCTCTCTAACCCCATTCTTCCCTCCTCGCTCAGCCTTTACCCCTCCCTCCTGTCTCTCCTTACCTCCCCACATCCTTTTGCTTATCCAAACAGGTCTTGCAGTGTGTTGTCCCACCATAAGGCCAGAGCCAAAGCAGTGGTGCCCCCTCCCCTCCACTCCTCTCCCCCACCAGCCTCCTCACTCTCCTACGGGGGGCGTCAGAGCCCTGCCCTCCGATTACACTGGGGGCGCGGGGTTAGAATACAGCCCTGAGGGCCGGCAGCTGTCAATTAGTGATAACTGCCGAGAAAGAGACACACACACGCGTGTGTGCGCACACACACTCCCCCCCCCCACCCCTTCCTCCTTCGTTAATCAGGGGGCCATCACCTAGCAACGGTCCCGAGGAAGTCCTCAATGGGGATGCCTGGTGAGAGGCACACACAGAAATGACGATGAGGTGGAGTGAGGGATGGAGGGAGCAGGAAGAGAATGATGAGATATAGAGGGGGGTAGATGGAAAGAGGATAATGAAACCTTTTCCAGAGGACGTTTTTGACACGAGACAACCAATGTCCACGTGAAGATTCAGTGTTATTTAGACACTGTCCTACATGTATCCACAGGTGTTTGCGTAACCGTCTTCGTCAAAGACGTTAGTTATTGTTTTAATAAACTTTGAATGTTTTCCCCCGTGTTAATAATACCGCACACGATGAGGAGCCATAATATGCATGAAAATTGAATGTGTCTCAATCAGGGGAGGGCTTCTGAGGGATGTGCACACCAAAATAGCTTCATTGAAAGAAAGTGATGGCCTGCTCCTTAATACATTCACTTCATCAGCCAACCTCATTGCCTTGTTCCTCCAGGCGAGTTCGCTTCTCTTGCAAACACATTAATATGAGGTGAATATGACTGCTGCATGCCAGAGCCAACCCCCTACCACCACCACCTCCACCACCACCACCTCTGTCTGACAGAGTGGCAGCATATAGAGCCATGAACAGGTGATAAATCCTTGTCAGGTTTTATTAAAACCCAGCCAGGCCAAACAGAACACCTCATATTGAGCTGTAATACCCAAGGAGACACTGTATGAGGGAGAGGGAGAGCCTTCCTGTTTGGTATGCTCTCCAGCAGCGAGCTACTGTCTCCTCTCTGATGTCATTAAAGTGGAGGTGGAGGAGGAATAGACCCTCCAAGAACACACATTAACACTCACACCCACACACACACACACACCTCTGCCCCCTGCTGGTGTGCCAGACCAGGGGGCAGGTTGTCATTACTTTTCCCTAAATCCTCACCGCTAGAAATTATAGGGCACTGAAATGAAAGCTTTGTCACTGCAGAGAAAAGGCAAGGTGAACCTTTAAGTCTCAATTAAAACCAAAGTCATTCTTTAACAAGAAGATATGCTTGTACCTCTTCTGTGGAGCCGTCCTATAAGTGCATGTGTCAAAGTCTTCCTGAAAAACTTATTTTCTATTAAAAGTGGAAGAAGATTCACACTGATGATCCTCGGGTACAAAAGTGAACATTAGGGGTGTAACAATCCATAGACCTGGATTAATAATATTGATTAAATGTGTGATCAGCCATCAAATATCACTGATGCAAAGTGAAAACACTGACATATATCATCATCTTTCAGATACGCCTTTATTTTGAAATTCCCATGCCATGTCTGTGTCACCACTGAATTTTATACTGTTGTTAAATATTGTTGTTAAGCCATGTTTCAAGTGTTTGTGTAGTTGTATCAAACTAAACTTTTCAGCTTTAGAGCTGCAGTAGACATTTAATAAAGCATTTTAAATGTATATATTAAGAGCCTGTTTTGTCTAAATGCATTTATTTTTGTCGCATTTATGTAGTGTCATTGTATATAATATTGTTTTCCTGATGAGAAGAAATAAAAACAAAGTGGTGGCCGGTTAATTCAGACTAAGGCCTATTAGGAATTGGGTCACGATGGTTTGTCATTTTAAAAAAATGGGTCCTGGGAAAAAAAGTTTGGGAAACACTGATCAAACCAGTTTTTGTTTAAGTTCAGTTTAAGTTTTTGTGACAAAATGCATGTGTTATAATATGAAATTAACTTTTGTATACACTTTTTGGCAGCATCTGATTTCTTCTGTGAAATGTGGACATTTATCTTTTTTTCTGTAGTGTTTGTCATGTCTTGTCTTATCTTGTCTTTTTTGTGTGTCATAGACATGCACTCCAGGTCACGACTGAAAAAGAGATTTTACTTCAACTGTTTTTTTTTAACTGGATAAATAATGGTTAAATTAAAAAGAATAAAAAACATATATCATATATTGATCGTAGGCCATGAATTAAAACCATATTGTGTCAGATTTTGATATATCAGAAAAGTTTGTGTCGTTCTCCCAAGTATCAATATAATATTGTATTGTGATAAAATTTGTGATTTTCACATCTAGTAAACATGTGGATACACTCCATCTCACTTTGACACACACACACAAACAAACACACAATAATAACTAAAACACTTCTGAAGGCCAATTTCTGTGTTTCTTTAAAACTACCCAGTCGAGGCAGTGGAATATCAGCAGCTCCTGTGTTCTGGGAGGTAAAATGACTGATTTTGCCAGTGGAGTTTAGTCGGTTTAGAGAGAGCGATGTTTGGCTTCTATACCAGCAGTTTCCTGTCAGAAAAGGCTGTCTGGTGGCAAAATAAAGGTGCAAAAACATTATAAATCTAACACACACTTAACCTAATATTGATTTTTTTAAGGTGGACCTTTATGTAAGTGGCTAAAATACCTTTTGCCTCTGACCCTCTCCACAGATCAGCTTCCATGCTGATGCCCCTCTTTGCTGCTCCAAACTGGAGGCGTGCCATCAGCCATGTACTGTGGGTAATACACTGACTATCAATACCTCATAAACCCAGCTTCACATTATCAAAACTATCCCTTTAAGTGTAATGGTAATGTGCCTTATTTCCTGTTAAAAGTGGAACAAGACACACATGATCCTCATGTACAGACGTGAACCTGTGGAAACACTTCTCTCCTCCTCACACGCACTACAAACAAATACACCATAAAAAATGAACACCTCTGGAGGCCAATTTATGTTTCTTTAAATATTCTATTTTCTCTTCTCCTCCCTGAGAGGTGTTTTTCACAGTTGACCTCTTCGCAGGTCAACCTGCTGACTGGACAACAATAGAAATCATCACTTTGCTCATTATTTATTTACCTGGCAGAGAAGCACTTTTGAGACAATTAATCAAGTCAGTGAAAGATTTATAAGCAGCTTGACCGGAGAGCTCAGACAGTAAATGGGGCAGGTTGTCAAATACGGGGAGTGATCTGTGCAAACCAATTACTCTGTCATGTCATGACGACCCAAATAACCCAAAGCCGAGGGGTTGTTGAAAAATATGAAGCTGAAAGTATGCCTCTGATGCCTGCGGTGTTAGTTCAGTGTTTGAGCAGCGGACTGGACACTGTCATCACTCCACAGGGAGAAAAACCAGCCCACTCACTTGAAGAATGCTTCTCCTTGATGTGCACTTGCACATAATAACACACATGTACTCGCCTCATAGAATCAGATGCACAAAGTCACACACTAGCATATGCAACAATGAACAATACCTTAACAGTGCTGACAGTACATGTGGCTTCACAACTGAGTGCACACAGCGTATGTAAAAGCTTGTGTCATCTCAGCACATTTCAGCCGGACTGTCTGAAAGGAGATAGCCACACTCCTCTCCTCCCTCCCTCTTTTTCTTCCTCAGTCCCTCTTTCCCTCTCCTTCTCCCTCCTCTGTGTCTTTGTCCTTGATGACCAAGCTGTTGGGTGGTCTGTCTGACCGCGCTGACCCTTGCGCTTGGGCTGACGTAAATTCGCTAATGGTTAGCGTCTTGCTCCTCCTGTGACAGGCGTTTCTGCACTCAGCTGATGTGAGCAGGAGCTCCTGCAGAGGTAGAGTGGAATGAGGGGAGTCGGTATGTGTGTATGTGTGTCAGCGGAGAGAGGAGGAATATTTGGAATATTTAGGAATATCTCTGTAACGCCAGTGCTGCCTGAAGACTAGTAGGCGCAAATGTAGAAACACACCAGCAGCGCAGCACTCGTGTGCAGATGCAGCTCTGGGCCACTGACACACATATTTGTCTCGGCTCTATTGCAGCATGTGTGTTTGTGAGCAGTAACACTCTATAACCACTTTTTGCCAGCAAGGTCAGAGAGCAAAGGCTGGCTTCTTGCCAGACTGCTGAGGCGCAGCCCTCAGTTTGATCAAACCAGCAACTTTGCTTCACTTTGTTTTTGTCTCTCAAAAAAAACGTTCAGAGGATAACCTCACGGCTGACTCAAACACAAGAGTTCATCATGCTTTGACTTCTGTTCATGGCATCAGACAAAACGTGTTCAATTCTTTGTAACCTTGAAGCTGTAAAATCTGGCAACAATCTGCAACTTAGAGGTACGACAAGGAGTTTTTAACTGGTTATCAAACAGTTTAAATGTATTACTGATGCCGCTACATGTGAGCTGATGAGACCATTCAATCTTCATCTATCTATGTTGACCAATGAAAGAACACTGCGTATCAAGATGACTAGAGTTAAGCGTACGTTAGCTTGTAACTAGCAGTGGCTAATGCTAACTCTGGCTCTCTGTGCTGGCAAGTCCGTTCTACGCAAAAGGTTTCAGTTTTTTGCACGCATTTGCATATTAGACAGCAATTGGCTTGTGAATTTGTTACATACCAAATATAGCTTGCATGGGTATGTTTTAAATCTTAAGTCAGCATCTTAAGCCTGAGCTCTAAAACCCTTTTTAGCTTGAGAAAGACCATCAGGTGCAGGAACTACAACTCTACTTTTGTTTGTGTCTTTGTTTGCAGCAAGCTTTTCTTCGTCTCCATCACCTTTTTGCTTGCTCTTGGTGGGACCTGTTGTGTCGCTATAAATTATATAAAATACGTGGTCTAGACTTGCTTTATAAGTGCTCTATAAGTCCTACGAAATACCTTAAGATTTGATGCAATATAAAGAAAACTGACTTGACTGTTTGCTTATATATTTAAAAAAAAGTCTAAATGGAAACATTTTGTGCTGAGGAACTGGAGTGAGACATAAGCACTTGTTATTGGTAAGCATAACTTGGCACTCATATCCACTGTGGTAAATCAGCCATTACTATGATTCAGTAGATTCTGAGACAGCCAGGTCTTCGACTTTCTTTCAGTGAGGGATTTATTCCTCCGAGCTTTGGCTTTCACCTTGTAGAAGCCTACATAATAAACCACAAGATAAGTTGATAAGCTTGAAAAGTGTATGGTGTCTATACAACTTGCAGAAAGAAAAGAGCATTTTTTCAGTAAGTGTTGGGCTGTGTGCAGTTCTCCAATAATTACCATTTTATCTTGTGCTCCCATGGTAAACACATGTAAATCCAAGGCTATAAAGAGATCTTATTATTGTTGCACTGTAGCTCTCACAGCTGGAAGGTCTTAGGCAATCTTGGCATAACTATGTTGGATGGTGTTCACTTTCAGTTGTGAAAACTGTTTGCTGTCCACCTAAAAATAACAGAGAGAGAGGGAGCAGGAGTTGAATCTGTGCTCCTCGCTGTAATTCAGTCATCCATTTACTGTAAATACACAGCTGGAAAAAGGCAAAGCGCTGGGCAAACGATGATGTTTGGACTGCCAAATTAAAAAGAAATCTTACAGCATGGTTCCTATGACACGCAACAGAGTGCATCCTCTGCATGGTTCCCCTCTCAATCTCTTCTTATGCTTCATCCTCCCTTTATAAACACTGCAATCAGTGCATCTCTCATTCCTGCCATGTCTAACCCCACAAACCAAAACCAGATCATGTAAAACTGTTTTACAGCCACGGTTCAAGGAGAGGAGGATAGGGATGCAGCGGAGCCTGCTGCGTCTTTTACGACGGCAGACGGGGAAAGTGAGCTGCGGGGAGAGGGAACTATCAGGGACCCAGAGATGGGTCAAGGTTGAAGTGCGCCATGCTAACAGCGGCTGCCTGTAAACAGAGGCACACCTGCCACTCTGCAAGTGTCTGTGTGCTGAGGAGAGGTTAGAGCTGTGGCGTCTCCCAGCCCTGTTTATACAGTAACTAAACAGAAAGAGAGGAACCAGAGAGTGTCTTCAAAGACAACCTGACTCTCTGTAATCACTCCTGTTTGGGCTTTGATCTCAGGGAGGGGAGAGAGAAAATAATTACATGTTTCTGGGTGCCCTTTTACAATGAATGAAAGGCGATGTTAGATTTGAATCGTATGGTAATGGGAGGTTGTCTGTGCGAATGTGATGGGGAGGTGTTGAATGCTACTTGAGGGAAATAAAACAAGACCCGCTGAGACATTTTGTTCTACCAGCCCTGAAAGCTTCTGGCAACCTGCCTCCTTCTGCCTCCACCGAACACAGAGGAGGGGTCAGAAAACGACGTGGGGGCTGACATTATCTAGCCCCCGGTGCACTTTGTGAGAAGGGAGGACACACTGACTGACTGACTGCCCACTCTGCATTTCAAAGTGCCTCCACTTATTTGGTCCGTTTGGAAAAAAAATGCTTTTATTTTGTACTGGGCCCTTTTATGAGCGTCTCCCTATGATCTATGTGATAACGGAGCAGACTGAGAACGGCGTTGGGATTCTATTTTGCAGACATTTTATTTTCCTTTCATCTTCTATCAGTGTGAAAGCCACAGACATCAAGTAGTCTGGAGCATTGAAAGAGATGTCCTTATTTTGTTGTAATGAATCTGAGCACAGGCAAGAGCGCGTGAGGCCATATTCAAGAGGTCTAGACAGGGAAATGTAGAAAAAGGTAAAATGTCTGGACAGAAAGAATTGGATTTGTATTAACCTGAAGATGAACAAAAGCAAAGTGAAGTGGTATGTTATTAATGTGCTCAATTTTTCATCACAGCCATCATGATGATACCTCAGACTTGATAAAGCGTCTCTCTCCACACTGAGTTTTGAGTATATGCTTCATAATAGATGAAAAGTGATTGAACGCTCTGGTCAGAAACCAAGCTTGCCTTGACTCTTACGCAATTACGAGCGAGATGTGAGGACGTGTAATCAATTGAGAAATCCATGACAGTTCCTCCATTCGGAACACATGGCGAGACAGCCAGTCATCCTTCACGTGCCCTTTGTGACTGATGCATCTACTTCCCATCTACAACATGTATGACCATATTGCACGCACACACAACATTGGATCGTGCATAATGTATTGAGGTTGTCTAAACATGATGATGGTGAAACCAGCAATAAGTATCAGTCATTCTGCCGAGACTGCGAGCTCCCATTTTGAGTGATTGGGCTTTGAGAGGGCTCAGTCTGAGTGCTCTGCAGAGTCCTGACTGTGACTGCATCAGCAAGCTTTGACCCTACAAATAGAAGTGACCTCACCCAGCTATTCTCTGTAGTGTCCTGTTGGACTGCTAAAAGCATTTGAGTTGAAAAAAGACACTTTTTCTCACCATTTCCTACAAAACCCAAAAGGATTTTAAAGACTTGCACTGCTGTTTTGTTATACTGCTGAAAGAACCTATTTTGGCGTTTTCCCGACAAGCAACCTCTGGTGGTGGTGGTTGTGCAAATAATGACTGTGCTGTCTTGGAAGCAAATGGAGAACTAGTGTAACATTATTACAGAGATGCAAAACGTCTTAGGAAAGAGGATGGGGTGGATGAAGACAAAGTTTCTGACAATTACACTACTTCCTATCAACACTCAACACTTTGTTTTAAGCATGACCACGTAGTTAAACAGCCTAAACGTAAAGAACATTCCAACATTGGACCATAATGTCTTGTTTTCTATTTCTACATGTGTAAAATACAGAATATGGCACATATGGGGAGACTCTGGGTTTCCATGGCCTGTTAAGTGGGGTAGGGGCTCAAAGTACGTAACATATGCAACTATGTAAACATATATTGTCATGCAACACACTGTTAGAAAGCTGAGATTCTTATTATGTGATGCCATTTTGAGATACAATGACAGCAGCAGGTACAATCAGCACCACAGACCAGCAACCAAGCAATTAGAAATCTGAGGCAACCCACCACTGAAGACAGACCAATCAATATTCGGAGTTACACTGACACTGGTCCAGTTGATCCAATCCAGTAACATATTTTGTCCAAAAAGCACAATGTCCATCAATAAATACCCACAAACTGCACAATCCAATCGGCAGATGTTTACTCTCTCATTCGTATCTGTCAAAGTCAACTGTTATGATTGATGACAACCATTTGAGATACAATCAAAAGAGGAGGTACAATCACACCAGCAGACGTACAATTACAAAAATGGGCAACTCACCATTGAAGACTCCCAGTAATCCATTGATCGATGACATTCCCCCAAAAACTGTCCTGTTTCATTGGCAAAGGTCCAGTCCATCCAGTCCAGTAATATATTTAGTACAAAAAGCTCTATTTTCTTCTAAACACCCACAAACTGCAAGGACAAGTTGTAATCCTTCACTTACATCTGTTTGTGTCTGGAGTTTGCATACAGATAGAAGTGATTTCAAAATTATGTGATCTCAAATGGCCGCTACAGTCTGACCTTTTGACTGACACACCACTTGAGCCAATAAGAGCTACCGTGTGCTGCCCACCACAGTCCACAAAGGCCAATGAGAGTCCACGCTGACAGTAAGTGACCTGCCTCTCTTTTCTCATGTAAAGACATAGCCAGTTGGACATACCCTTAGAAAATATTTTGTCTGTGGTATTGTTATCACATTTGAACTCAGGACTAGGTAAGGTTAAATGCTGTGGTCCCATTGTGTTTTCCAGCTACTACATCACAGTTATAAGTCATTTGCAGCCATATTTCTGCACAAAAATATTCAGGTGGAAATAAAAACTTTCTTTAAAACTTAATTAAAAACCTCTATTACTCAGTGGCAGCAGTACTACTGATTGAACATATAGGAAAAAAATGTGTTACCTTTCATAAAAGATAAAACTATGCATGTGCTCCAAATGATTTGATTTTACAGCAGTGGAAATGTACCTTTGATGGGATAAGTGATAAAAGTAAAGTTATAACTTTTTACTCTGTTGAGTGAGTGGCACAGTAATGCATTGATTTTTTAAGTAAACTTTTCAAGTTAAGCCATAAATTAATTTGGAATGATCAATTACATTTTTCAAGTAACTTGAGGTAAGCCTCAGAGGTGTGATATTTTTTTTCCTACCTTTGGACTGAAACCTAACTGTTTCTTTTTTTTTTTTCAAGTATGAGAGTGGTATCGATTTTCTCATCAAAGTTTCAGCAAGAAAGCAAAAGAGCATATATCCCAAAATGTCAAATTATTACTTTAAGAGAGTTTGCCATTCCACTAACATTGCTGGACTCATGATGATGAGTATATCATCTTTTTCCCCATGCATTTGTCTTCCTTGTCAAACCTGGCCCCATCACCTACAAATCTTAAACAGTGGTGGTTGATCAAACAATGCTCATTTGCATAATAATCACTTGGGTCTTTTAGGGAGGCAATGACAAACCACCTACAGTATTTTGTTGTTCAGGTGTGGGGACTTGTTGGGATTTCAGGCATGGCGGAGATGTCTATTTCCAGTAAAAACAAAGAGTGTAAACAGAATGTCTTCTGGCGATACATGCCAGCCCAGCAGTGTCACTCTTACCACATCCTGTGTAATACAGAGATGACACATTACTGTATGTAAGGTAGACCAGCACCTGAGGGAGTGTTTGCTGAGCTCTACTGCTGTCACGCCTGTGATTGGGCAGAGCAGGGATGCAAGGAAGCAGGGATGGGGAGATAGGGGGAGTGTTGCCAAATGGAGGAGAAGGGGGCGGAGGTAGGAAGGGAGGGGGAAGTAGATGCAGATGAAAGAAAAGGCAGTGACAGATTCAGGAGAGAGGTGGTGAGGGAGGAGTGGAAAGATGGAAGCAAGGAGAGAAACAGAGGCAGGGAACCCAGCAGGTGTTCCCAGCACGTCTGCCTCCTTGGCTGCGGGTTCTCAGCCAGGGAAGGACGACACAGCTGCTGCCATGCAGGCCGGATGACTGAAAGACCCAGTAACCAATCTGTTACTGCGGGGTCCAGAGCAGGACTTGCCTGAGCCACATCCAACTTTGCCTCTTCATTTTTCTGTAAAATTAAAGGCCAGATGAAATATGATACCAAAACAAAATACAAAAATATGTTTTTTTTGTATTTTTCTATCAAAATCATGGAAAATGCAATCATGTTTTCTTCCTGTAAAACAAAATGTGACACATGCTTACATAAGTTAGAACCATCCAATTTAACCAACAATATCATGGCATCCACCTGTCAATACATCTTCAACTTTTAGTGGCAGAGAGGACTCTTATTATAGCCCAGAAAGGACATGTACACAGACAGCTACGGACACCTTAATCGCCCATAGGTCTCTTTACCACATGGGAAGGTGAATGGCCAAGTCCATACAGTCACAACAACTGGGGTGGTACGCACAGAGACTATATATAATACTCAGTTAGGATTCATCAATTAGCGAGCTAGCTAGCAACAGTATGTCACGTCAGTGTGCTTTCCAAGATGTTCACTACTTGAAACCTTGTTCTGTCTCCCTAAAATGACATGGTTACAGGCCCAGCGATTAGGATTTATTCAGTGTGGGGAACATGGTGTCTGTGGCAGCAAATTAGATTCAAGGCATTTTACAGTTGACTGTTTCAGCAGCTAACGTTAGCTACAAGGAGCATACGATGGGCAGTGGGCTGAGCCTCACTGATTAACGTATCTTACAAAAGTCAAAAACGTAACTTTATTGGCTAATTTGGTGAAAGTGGATCATATTTCTTTCAGAATTTTCCCTTGGATGTCCGCCAGCTGCTCAACCTCAACTCGAGGTCAGTTTCTGCTAACTTAAGTGACTTTTTCAGGCAGTGGAATGGGACGTAGCAGCCTTCCAATGAACACAACTGAACTGGGACTGAACATTGCATATGAGGCTGACAGGGAATCCAGTACCAAGGTAGTTTATGGAGCTTTCTGGTAGAAAGATAGCTTACCTTGTTGTTAAAGTAGCTGAGTGCTAACTGCCATTAGCTCAGTTAGCCAGGAGCCAAACCCTGCAAATAAACCACCTTTGTACTGCATTCCCTGTTGTCAAACCTCTGTTGGTCTTGGAGTCTCACCATGTTTACCGGAGCTCCCAGTCTGTGAAGGTTTTTGGAGGGTCAGTGGACAGCTTCTTGTAACTGCCTGACTTGGGTGTTGTGTTAACACTCACTCAGTGCTATTGCCTACTGTGACATGTGTAAGCAAACAGCACATTTCATGTGGACTTTAACAAAATAAGAAACAGAGAAAAAAAATGTGAATGTGAACTCAGGTAACAGGTCTGGTCAATATGTGTACATGTATTAAAGGATAATATAGACATTAAATAAATGAAATTAAAACCTCTCCAGCAAGGCCACTGATAACACACTTCAGTCTAATCAGTGTTCAGACAGCATGATACAGCTGGGAAAGAGGTTTCAAAATTCATTAGATGACAAAATGCCATTTATGATGAGGATAAAGACATTTATATAATTTGATTGAACATCATCCTGGGTTCACTGACTGATGGCAGTCAGACCCGTGGTTCTCCTCCATAAAACTAATCCTGTTTCTGTGTCAGTTGGTGTGTTTTTATTGTGTCTGACACCAGGTGGATTATGTCGGTTAATTCACAATGAATCAAACAAAAGCTAATACTAATCCAGCGCGAGGCTTCAGTGTGATGTCTGACGCTCTGGATTAATTCACAACATTCCCCAACCAGCCTAATCCTTAACGAACCAGACGGGATGGTATCCTAACTGACAGTTTCTGCCTCGTTATGGCAGGGTGATATGCTTCACCTACCTCTTCCCTTGGAAAATCCATTCTGATGAGTGAGACAAAGGGGAAACCATTACAGAAAAAATAAAATGGGTAAAAACTTTCCCAACAGCTTTTCTTCGGCAGCCATTAAGCCTGTCTTGAAGCCTTTTGGAGTGTGTTCTGCTCCTCTTAAGGTTTAAGTTTTGACATTTTGAAATCAATAGGAGGCAGAGAGATGTTTTTTTTTTACAGTTTCATGAAGCCTGGGTGAAAACACTTCAATCAGGCCTGCAGAGGACCTGACACAGGAGACGGGGGGATCGATCCGTAATGAGTGGAGCCCTACCTGGGGTTCCACTCAAGGCTCGTCTCCTCTCAACTACCTCAAATCCAGCAAATCCGCCATCCCCACTACATTCACTGATTACATCAACTTGCTAAAGTATATTTTGTACAAAAAAGAAGAAGATGGGTAAAAAAAACTCCCTGTGGAAATGTTGTTCAAGCTGTTTTTTTCTTTGTTAAAAAGAGTTTTGCTTTCAGAACTACGGTGATTTATTTTCAATTTATTTAAAGTGCAGTTACAGACTGCACAGACTGAATTGTAACAAAATAATCGAAGTGGGTGATAACGATTGATCAATGAAGATAACAGGGAAAACAGGTTTTGCTACTGCAATTGTTGTGGAAGTGGAAAAAATGTTGAAGTGCCAAGTGTGGAAATGCTTTTTACTAACTGCTGTGCATAAACCAGCAAGTTATAAAACAGTTTTTGCACAGTCTAAAGTGACAAGTGAAGTACTTCCTACAACCAAAAAAAGTGTTGTGTGTGTATATGTGCGTGGGCTTGTTTGACTATTTTCATAGGGACCAAAAACTGGGAACCCACTATGTTTGTGAGGTCTATGGAGACCAAAATGCTGGAGCCTGCAAGTTTAAAGTTCTGTTTGAAGGGTAAGACTAAGGTTTTAGGGTGCGGGCACATTCAGACAGAATCAGGCGTTATGGCAAAAATGCCTGGCTTCTCAATTCTGTTGAATGAGGGGTATTCTCTTTATGCTGTGGCAGAGAAGTGCAACCTGATGTCACGCTGTGGTGGCCAGTTACATAAGGTGGTGATCAAACTACTCCTTAGTCAGCCTGAAATATCTCAGAGGCCAGGCACTGTCCAGGCCTAGTTCACGGACCAAATGATGATTCTCTCCCAATTGTGTCCTCACTAGCTTCGACATCTTGATCTGGCTTACAGTTTATGCTGCAAAATAACGATATGAAGCAGCTTCTGTTACTTTGTGACTGTTTGTTTGAGAGAGAGAGTGAGAGAGACTGCAGCTGTGGTGATGCAAAGTAGAGACTAGTAACAAAAAAAGCTGGTGACTAACAGAAAAAAAGTGCTATCGCCTGATTGTCTCACAACCCTAAGCACAAATAAACAGCACCTCTCAACCCCGACACGGCCACACAGTCCTGTGGCTTACAGTCCCAATGCCCGATTCTGCCTTATACCACTTCCTGAGATACAGAAAGCAACCAAACTGGAGTGGGTGGGGGGCACAATACTGTCCAGATATAATAAGCTCTGCTTGTGATCTCATTTCTCCCTCTAGAGATGAGTACGTTAAATGTATTTTCAGAATTTTGCAGGATTTTTTGGCATTTCTGCAGCCTAAAATATCTGAACTTTTCTAAAAAATTGGTGACGTGTGTTGTAATGTTTTAAGGCGTTTTTTTTTTGTTTTTTTTTAATTTTTGCAGGATTTTGCAGGAGCAAGTGAAAATTCATTAAAAACGAAAATTGTTCCACTGAGAATACAAGTACACTCTATTCTAAGGGTTCTAGGTAACCTTTACAAAAAGGCTCAGGATTACAGAAATTCACCTGGAGGGAATTCAGCAGAGAAGCAAAATCTTTTTGGAGCTCAAACACAGGACAAAATATAAGTTATAAAAGGGCAGTTTACTTGTAATCTCAAAAGCTCCTGTTGTCCTTCCAAACCTTTTCCCTTTTAAAGAATATTCCTATAAAAACAGTGCTGTGGATCACAGAAAATGTGCAGCTTCTCGTTGTTGTCCCCACTGAGTGCTTTGTTGTGTGGAAGCAGAAAAGTTAAGGATGTGAGCTTCAATTTTGACCAAAGAAACCAGGTTGGAGGTGACGCAAGTGCAGAACTTTGCCAGAGGAGTGCTTTTTCAAACAAGTGATGCGTCGCTCAGCCTTTTCGCGGGCGCATGGAGCAGGTTTGGACATCCTCATTAAAACCAATGAAACAATCTGATGCTTATTCTCTAATTAGGGTTAGAATTAGGTTAGGTTTGGTCAATAATGCAGCAGTTTAATAGGTGCTCCGGGGCCATGACCTGGTAGGTATAAAAAATACTAGAAAATTTTCCTTGAATTAAGTAGATAAAATTTCAAATAAATGGTTAGGCTCAGGCACTTACTTGTGACGGGGTGGATTAGGGTAAGGGGTGCAGGAATGCATTATGTCAATGATGGGTACCATTGAATTTAGTAAAACAAGGCAATTTAATTTCAGTTCAAGACTGTGTGTGTGTGTGTCTACATACAGTATGAATACAGGCCAGAGCTGACCCCGTATCCTCACCACTGCAGCCCCAGCCACTGTTCCAGAAATGTATTGGCTGTTTCAAAAGATGCTATTGCATCATCAAGCCAGCCCAGTTAATTAGGCATCCAGCCGGCCTTCCTCTGTTGAATACACAGTCCCTCTGGGCCCCACAGCTGCTCCTACTATAGAGGTTAAGTGCTAAAACATGTTCCTACTGCTACATGACTCACCGCGGTATAGCGCCAATGGATTTCTAGTTACCTTACAGTACTCTGCGTTTGTCAGAGGGCAACTGAGGAGGGAAAGCTGAAGGAGGTGATGATCTGATAACGTTTCTCACGAGTGATTTTTCTTAAACCGGGGCAAAATGTGGGCTCTGCCGCTCTGTAACATCTGAAGCTGGTAGATTTAACCAATTTCATTTGCATTGAGGAATGTTTCACAGCAACTCCTCGATGGATAGAAGTATCTCTCCTGAGCTGACTTCAAACAGCATGACCTGATAAGAGCCTGTTCACCTCAGACTCCCCCTATCTCCGGGAATTCACATGATGTCATCAAGACCAGCTGACTCATTCTCCCGAAGATATGATTTACTCGTGCACATAGTCACGTGTCAGCGGTCTGGAATGGCTTAGCCTCCATCACATTAAAATAATCACTGACCCAGCAGTAAAAAGTCATTGAGATATTAACACCAACTCCAGATACAGAATGACAAAGGGCATTTTTTGTGAAAAATTATCTGGGAAGGCTATAAAAGTTCACTCTTAGAAATAAAGGTCCTAACTTAGAACAACACAAGGTTCTTTGGTCTGTCCCCATAAGAGAACTTTTTTTAATAAAGGCTCCATTTAGAACCCTTTCAGAGAGTTCTACCTAGATTCCAACATATGGTTATACACCTGGAACAATCTGTAAAACTCCCTGTGATAGGTTCTAAAGGAGAACCCTTAAATGGTGTAATGGTTCCACCCATAACCCTCTCTGGTGGTTCTACTCAGACTCTTTCCAGCTTCTAAGGGTGCTAACAAGGACCCACCCAGGAGGTTCTACCTTGAATGTTTTTTATATTCCATGGGTTTTATCTAGAACCCACCCAGCGGGTTCTACCGAGAACCCTTTTATAAGCCAAATGTTTTATCTAGAACCCACCCAAAGTGTTCAATTGAGACCACTTTTTATGTTTCAAGAGTTTCCTTTAGAACCCACCAGGAATTTTACTGAGAACCATTTTATATTTTAAGGGTTTTGTCTAGAACCCACCCAGGGGGTTAGTACAAAGAACCCTTGAGGAAAAAGTTCCACAAGGATTTCAACAATCTTTGGAGAACTCTTTCTTCCAAAAAGGGTTCTTTGGATGAGAAGGGTTCTATATAAAACCCTTAGTCTTACAAAGTATCCTTGACAAACATTCTTCAAAAGCAAATAGTTCTGCGTAGAGCGTCAGGCCTTCGGGAAGAACCCTTTTGGGACCCTTATTTCTAAGAGTATATTCCACTACAAAGCATTAAAATGCTACGTAGCATTTTAGTGCTTAGTAAATCTGCAGAGTAAAACAGTGATTTGAGGTTTCCTCTCCGACTGTGTCACTTTGTGCGTGAGTGCGCACGTGTTTGTGCGAGCTCCTTGGCGGATTTGTTATATGGCGAGTCAGTAAAGCGGCCCAATGTGAAAACCATCTTCCCAAAGTCAGAGAAATGTGATGTGGATCAACGTTGATAATAAATAGCTGCGATAACTGGGGGAGGAACCCATCATCCGGTGGTGAGATGGGTCTGCACGAGGACGAAGCAGCCATAAAAGCCTGAATGAAGAGATGTAAAACAATAAGGCCGGAGAGGATGGGAGGAAAGGAGGGTGGAGGGTGGAGGGAGGGGGTGACGACCCCGGCGAGCGCACAGGAGATAGAGATAGAGAGATAGACGGAGAGGAATAGAACGAGAGGAGGAGGAGGTGGAGGAAAGACAGAGAGGGTGAGTCAGCCATGTCTGCACTCCATCAAAAACTGTGTCAGTCATTCACTACCACCGACCAACCCCACCCCACCTACCCCAATGCACCCCCCGCTCCACACTCTCTTCAACTCACACATTAATTCCACTTCTTTTAACCGCCAGCCAGGGGTGTCCTCGACTGAATGTCAATCCTCTGTTCAGGGTGACAGGAGAGTGAACGAGGGAGGAGAAGG
Organism: Lutjanus erythropterus; assembly: GCF_056507025.1. NCBI lineage: Eukaryota > Metazoa > Chordata > Actinopteri > Lutjaniformes > Lutjanidae > Lutjanus > Lutjanus erythropterus. Next base: position 14,155,347 of record NC_139334.1, read on the forward strand.
AGCGAGGGCAGGCGCGGAGGGAGGGGGGTGAAAACTGCTTGGCTTGCTCAGAGGCCTTTTTTATCTGAAGGTCTTACCCAATATGACCCGCTCCTTTCCATTTTAATTACACTCTTTTTAATATTACTGCTGTCTCTTCGACTGGCATTTAGAGACATTTGATAAGATACCACGCTGTATCAGAGTGTTTGACAGGCGTGAAGACAGTAGACGTCTGAGGCTCAGACATCATGACACAGACAGACAGACAGAGAGGGTGACAAGTGCACAGACTGACAGTGTTGCCAAACAGGCAGCCAATGAAGGAGGAGAAAAAACATGGGGGGGGGGGGTTCATTACTCAGTTTTGTTCATGGCAAGTGAAGGAAACAAACTTCTTCACATCACGGCAAAGTCTGTTGCAAATATGTTCCCTACTGCCCTACTTTGTTCCCCATCTGTGTTTTCTGCCTGTTCATCTGTTGCTTCTTGTTGCAGAGACAGAGTCCCCATAAGCATAGTAAAAGCTGTCACTCTCCTGCCCAGGGTGCACAGTCCCGCTGTCAAGAGTAGTGCTGACTGAGAATACGTCATGCATGGGAATGAATTACAAAATAACAGATTAGTCTATATTTCTCACTTTCCCCTGATGGTCTGAAAAAATATCAGACTGTTAGTTGCTTAAATCATATATTAAATATTTTGGCAAGAAAAAGATACTATAGGTAAGCAGTTGACCAAACCACTGCAAAGCATTTGTTTTGAAAAAACAGTTTTGTGGGAAAATTGACCCCTCCTGAAGCCCCCAGCGGCAGATCTGACATAGAAACTGGGGGTAATTATTGAAACACAGGGGCTTTGAGTCTATAGAAAAGTAAACATGCAGCTTCTCATTTCTGGCTAATAACCATGGATTTTGCTGGCTGAAATGACGACTCTCACTGGCAGTGTAGCTGTAAGTTACTGCTAATGCTTGAACTCCTTGAGTCAGCTGAGGAATCCATCTCCAGCTAACCTTTTAATATTTCTATCTGACACATTTAAAACAAGAACACTTTGAAGGTGTATTAAATATGTAAAATTGTCAAACAGCTGCATACATGATATAGCAAAAGACTGAGGCTAAAGATAGCTTACATCCCAGCAAACACTGGTCACAAACAGAGCCAGAATAAGAGCTAAGCTAATCCATCTTAGACCTAAGACAGCAAGCAAGCGAGATGCATCACTGTCGGTGCACTTTGACTATGTACCAGCCCACATCCTTCTCTGCAAACTCCACACATAACAAATGCAAAGTTTGGTTGAAAGTGACATGATTACAGCTAGTAAGCTAGCGATGGTTATCCTGACATACTAACATTCACAGCTTAAGTTAGAGCAGATGAAAACAAAGTTTAATCGTGTGCTCTTGTGTGTCATGTTTTGAAAGACAACAGAAACGATGGCAGTGTCCAGACTCATGAAACACCCGGTGTTGCTCTTCTGAGAGCCCGCACCGCTTCCACATGCAGAGAAACGTAAAACTTTACAGGCCTAAGGCAGCCCTACTTCCGGTTGCTAATCTATGATATATATGAATGAAATGACAGATGCTGTTTGGAGGCGGGGCTAATTGAAGGGTCAATTCAGCAGTCCCTGGATATTGGTAGGGACATGGCCCAATTCTCCACCCTTGATGGAGACACAAGGTGATCACACACAACAAATAAACCGCTGGTATGACTTATTGGAGTTATTCCCTGTGCTTGAAATTCAAATTAATCAATGCCAACCTCATTCAAACCCAAATCAGATCTGGACTGGAATTTATGTCCCAGTAGGTTCTCACTGAGGGAGAAGATTTTCTTTATTTATCTAGTGCTCACACCAACCCAGAGGATTCAGGTCACTGTTGATACATTTAAGTAAGTACAGGGTGTGTGTGTGTGAAAGTGCATACACGTCCTGCCTTCACCTCACACGGGAGGCCTGATAAATAGAACACAAGCGGTGTATATCTGGTCAACATGGCACGCGTGAAAAATAATTACACTTAGGCTGACACCCAAGGTCGACAGGCTCCAACAGCTGCCCAATCGTTGCTGGCTATTTTTCCTTCTCCTGTCTGGACTTGGCTGAGCATAAAAAAACACACATCGCGCAGAGTGTTTTTCATGTTGTCATATGATAGCACATGAAGGCCTCATTCGGTATCAAGAAACTCTAAAGCAATTGCCTGCTCCTTGGCGAGTTGTTAGAGATAGGATGGGGGTTGGTTGAAAGTGTAATGAAAGCCAGGAATTCATTACTGAACAGCAGGAATGTTTACATCCACCTGTTTACATTCGCTCCTAGACTTTCTGTGAGGAAATGCCAAGACTTCTTTTAAAAATAAAAAATCTAAAACATTGTAAAAGTTTTTAAACTGAAGTGAAGTGAAAAAAAATGCAAGATGTGAAAGGCTAATGAGGACTGATTTTTTCAATACACATTTGTGTCAGTACACATTCTTGCACTCACTCCATTAAAACAAACAAATAAACAATAAATGCCACCTATGAGGAGGGCATTGAGGTGTGTGCCCCTCTAAAGTTAAATGGGGGGGGGCAACACTCACACTTGTGTTTTCTTTTGTGGTTTTATTTTGTTTGTGGCAGCAAAACACCTAGTGACAGCTACCCAAAACAGCCCAAACTTGGGTAAATAACGAGAGTCTCCTCACCACATGACATCATCACATTGAGTTCAAGGTGTTTTGCTGATGCTTACCTTTTTTGGACGCGTCGTCATCACGAGGGAGGGACTCGCTGTCCTCAACATCATCCATTATTGACCGCAGCCACCTTGCAAACTGTCCGTTAAATCCCATGTAAGTCCATGTAAAACTGAAATAAATGCGCAGAGTCCACCTGTAGACCGCAGCCAGCCGCTGTCCAATGAGCCCCGGCGGGGGTAAACTAGCTGATACCTCTGCAAATTAATCCGAAGACGAATAAAAACACCGCCGCCATCGGTCTGCAACCCCGTTTTCTTCTTAATAAACTGCAACAACTTCTCTTTGTGTACTTATTCTTCACCAAAACGGCCTGACAGCACAGCACACGCAACTTCACTCTCTGGGTTCACAGCGGGGTCAATAAAACTGATGCACACTTGGCACCACACTCATACCTGTCCCCCCCTAAACAATGGCAGGTAGGAACTAATTAGCTCTTGAACAGGATGGACATGAAGAAGAAACTTAAATACTTCACATGTAAATGTGTCATTAAAATACTAGTTAAATGATGTAAATGATAATGAAATAATTATCATACATAACACTATTTATAATGGTAAACTTAATTCTGCAAGTCCATAATAATGTTGTGGAATTATTATACTGAAATATATCATGTACACAGTAAACAGCACAGCTTAATAAGGAACACAAAATCAGTAACTTGCTACAAATAACCTAAAAATGTAATGTTTATAGTTAACTATGGTTACACTTGTAGCAGGAAACAGCAACAATGATTTGTTACATTTAGAAAGTGACCATCTAATGAAAATAACATGTTTTAAAAGTTATTGTAAGAATTTTAATGGCATTATTAAGTACTTGTACTTGTACTCGGTCTGAAAAAAAGTGGTATCGGTGCATCCCTAGTTGTATGTGATTACTTGGTTAGAGTCCGAGTGTTGTTTGTCACTTTTTTTTTTATCCATATCATGGCTTATAAATCCACCACAAGGTACATATGGATCAGAAAGAAAAAACATAATTTATTTAAAAAAAACAAAAAAAAAAACCCCATAAATGTCAAATTAGAGTAACTGGTGCTCACTGTTCACATACTTATATCATCTTGTCAGATCCTCTTGAATGTGTTTGCATGACGGTAATTGATGTGCTGACTGTGTTGACAAAAACAGAAGTCTTGATATGTTGTACTGGGTTACAATCTCTGTTTCAGAGGTAAAGGTACAAGCTGGTATTCATTAGACCAGCCATTTGCAACCACTGGGAAACCACTGGGCCTCAGAGTGCCATCTGCAGTGGTAATATCAAATTGCTTTTTGTTGTTTTGGTGATTTAGTAATTAAATCTGCTCAAGAATTCACATAAATTAAAATCTTCAAATCAAATGACATAAATTACATGACCAATTAAGTTTGAATACCTCCATGCCAATCACGACACATCATCAAGTGTGTTTTGTCACTGTTAGCAGCTTACGTTTCCCTGGAAGCACAAAATAAAATTACTTGTGAAAACAAAAAGTGAAGTGAAAAAAAGTGCAAATATGACCCTGAATACATCACATTTGGATTCATAATGGCAGGCAGCGATTTCTCCTTTTTTTTGGTCATGTTATGTTTCTTTCTCATTCATTTGGGAGGGTGGTCCCATTTTTAACAATCAGAGATGGGCCTGAAGTTATAAAAGGTTAAAAACCTATGCATTAGACTATGCTCATGCCCACTCAAGCTTTCACCAGTTGACACTTTTTCACCATCTACAAACTTTCACTCATCAGGCCTATGGCTCTCAGACACAAATGGCTTGCTGCTGACGCATTAGAGACAGAGAGAGAGACTACCTCCATGCTGGATATTCATTACCAAGTGGGAGAGTCAGGAGAGTATTTTGGTGAAACAAGGTGGTCCCTAAACACTCAGCTCACTGTGCCATGGCCCCACACTTCCAGCAGCCCACAGCGAACTCTCCCCTAAGAGTGAAAAATGGGCACGGGGAGATGGGGAGGCAGTCCTGGGTGAAATTCAAGGCCAAAGCACTCATGTCTCCTCCATCTACCACCTCCCACCTCAGGCGCAACACATTACCTCTCTCCTGGATATAATCACACCCAGCGAGGAGTGAGGTTTGGCTGCGCTGTGTACGAGCGGGTGAGGGCGTGTTTCTATTTATGTGTATGACTGTGTGTGTGCATGTCTGTATGGTGGGCATGTGAGCAGTTGGTGTGTGTGGGTGTGTGTTTTTCTGCGTGTGCATACAGCATGTGTGTACTGTATGTGATTGCCAATGGAAATGCAGTGGGAATTACACCCAGGCCCACGTGTCCCTTCATAAGAGTCCCTCTCCAGCTTATTCTCTTTTATTAGCACGTCCTCTTTTTTCATTAACTGAAAAGGTTACTGGTGCATTTGTAATACCCCACATGAATCGCCCGTACCCCGCCTGCCCATGGTTGAAGTAAGGCCCCAAACCCTTCCTACTAAACCCCCACCTCAGACGCACACACATCCTCCTTGGTCTCCTTTAGCTGCAAAGAGGACATTTCAATGGCATTGTCCTCCCCTCTGCCTCCCAAACACAGGTAGGGAAATATCACCCAGGGAATAAATAACTCGGCCAGGTTAATTATTTGGCAGACGCGTCTGCAGATTAATAACAGAATAAAAATGCAGCGGTGGACGGAGGTGCTCTGAAAGGTGTGGGGGGGGTGAGGTTGGCGGCGGAGGAGGAGGAGGAGGAGGAATGATGGGCAATTGAGCGGAGTTATTGGAGAGCAACAGTGCATGTGCTGGCTTCAGATAGATGTAGGAGCCGGGTCTAGCCCCCAAGGCTGTGAATATGCTGTCTGGAAGGAAAGAGATTAACTAAGGCAGCTCGGTGACATCATGCCTGCAGAGACAGTTATGAGGAGTATCCATCACAGGCATCGTCTGCAAGGAATGGAAGAAGAGAAAAAACTGGGAAATTATATCTCGGAATGATGTATAAAAAATAAAATATGCAAGGGAATAGCAGGGAGTGTACATGTGAATGGAAGGTGCTTGTTCATCTCGATATTATAATTGTGGGTGCAGACTTCTTTGTCATTCAGGATGGTTTCCTCAACAAATGAGTCCTGTGGCACATGCATGCAAATCATCATTTCCAGCTGAGTGTGTCGATTCTGATGATACTTTTTTGTAACAGAAGTTACGCCCAGTTTTCAGGATGATGTTCTGATTTTGAGTTAGGGGTGTTCTGTTTTTTTCCCTTAAGAATATCTGTTTAGTCTCCCTTAACACTGTGTCTTGATATATCCAGACAGTACGCTTTCTAATGTTTAGCTGACTTTTTATATTTGTATGTTGAGATGTTCGTTGACCAGTGTTGGGAGGGTTACTTTTAAAACATATTCCACTACAGAATACTGAAAAAATATCTTGAAAAGTGCACGTCACATACTTCAAAACAATAGAAAGTGAACAATGTGTTCATATTTATGGCTAATTAGTGATGCATATCAGTAATCTGACTGAGCTGATTAGCCAGCTAGTTAGCCAAATGAACGTCATGTCAGATTTTACTTATATATAGCCCAAAATCACAAATGACAATCTGCCTCAGGGGACTTAACAATCTGTACAGCGTACAACATCATCTGTTTTTAATGTTATACCCTCATTAGCCAAACAGAGCACACTAGCATGACGAAAAAGATCTTAAAGTTACCTCAAGGCGCTTCCTCAAATTAGACGTCTTGGAGACTTGATGCGTAAAGCAGCTTGGTAAATGACAGCAGAGCTTGCACTGCACCATACTGCTGCGACCCTCTTGACCATGTGTGAAGGTTAAATGTTCGATATGTATCAAAAACTCATTCCTGACAGAGTCCATATGATTGTCAGAGCAAATGAAACAAAAACAAAGTAATCCCTTCAAGTAGTCTACTTTTAAGGACAGTATCTGTATGCAGAATACCACCAGTTTAAACTATAATGGAATACAATTGCATATATTTTAAATACAGGATTCCATTACTTTTCCCATCTCTGTGTTTGATGTAATGTATATGTTAGCAGCTAGAAGATGACAGGTGATAAAAAAAAAAAAAAATATTTCTTAAATACTCCCTCTATCTTCCCTCTGTCTCTGTCCTGAACCTCATTTACTTCTTTGTTTTTCCTATAATAGAATTGTTTTCCCTACTCTAAGATGTTTTTTCTATATTAAATTAACTAAACATTTTCTTATACATTATGAATATGTTCATTCTGGATGTACCTGCAGAGTATTGTGTCTATTCCTTGGGGTGTCTTTTTTTTTTTAGAAATCTAGCCTGAGTCAGCTTTTGGTAATTACCTTAAAAGAGTATCTGCCTGGTCTCCCTGGACATTATGTTTTGATAACACTGTATTCTAGACACTTACCTTTTTCTGACTCTTTCTTTTGGTATTTATATAGTGATGGCACATTGTATAACCTAACCTTTTGACCAAAGTGCTTCCCTGATGTGATGTTTTAATGAACCAGGTAGCTCTCTGCTCCTCCTACAACATATAAATGAAATCGAGGACACTTCTCCCCTCCATGGAGCACACTTCTATCTTATCCTCTATTTAATGTCGCTGAGCTGTTTTGTCCTTCAGCACCCTGAACAAGAGTGTCATGTTTTAACGTTGGTAAATTATTAAAACATTTCCGTGTGACTATTTTCCTCCTTGCACTCCGGTTTTCAACCTCTCCTGGATCAAATGTAAATCAATGCACATACAGCATAAGACCTGCCAAATCCAGCAGGGGTGTTGATCAGTTCAATAAAATGAGAAGCAACCCCATGTGGAGTTATTATCATCACAAATGCACAAACAACCCAAATACCCTTAATCTAGTCAAGGGGTAAAGCCTGTATTGACCTAGTGGTGTTGCGTGTGTGCATGTGTGTGTCCCAGTGTCTGACCTAGTCTGCTTGGTGCAGCAGCGACAGAATCCCTGAGCCCTGTTCACCTGAGGAGGGCAGACTGGGGTAATTTTACTCTCTTTGAAGAGAGACAGAGGGGAGACAGAGAGAGGAAGAGAGGTTGATTTCCTATGGATCCTTGTTTCTTCTTCCCACTGAGCAAATCTCCATTTATATTACACAGCAAGCCCATTTGTGTTCATGTGAGATTTCTTATTAAGATATCACATAGAGAAACACTCTATTAATGTTTCCTCATACCATTAACAGCTATACAGACACCAGGACATCACATAGGATCATAAGTTTTATACTGTTTATTGTATGAAATAAAAGTTTTTATTTATTTATTTAACTTATTTATGTTTTATTTATTAGGATTTGATTCCAGAGTACAATCTGGTTGGCAAACAGGGTAGGAAACATTCAGAGAAATAAGGGTTCCAGAAGGGTTCTTGGAAGGGCTCTTGTTAGAACTTTTATAAGGTGGAAAGATTCTGCATAGAACCTGCTGAGAGGATTCTGACTGAAACAGTACACCATAGAAAGGCTCTTCATAGTCATAGACGGTTGTAATTATAACCCCTTCCTTTGTGTTCTTGGTAGAACTCTCTGGAAGGGTTCCAAGTGGAACCTTTATAAAAGATTGTGCTAGGAACTAAAAATGGATCTTCTATGTGGACAAGCCAAAGAACCCTTTAAAGTTCTAGTTAGCATCTTTATTCCTAATAGTGTAGCAGTGAGAGCTCATTTAACAGAAGGGAATGCATGTGTTGATACCACTATTGATTAGTAACTAGATATCAGGTCTTATATTTTCAAAGCTCAACTTTGTTTTCTACAAGGCAGGAAAAACAATAGATATAAAAAGACAGACTGGGGGAGGCAGAGAGAGAAATCATAGTCTCTACGGAGGCCACAGTGTAGACCCTGGCCATTTTCATGCACCAGGCCCTTTTTTTTGCCTCTCTCCCTTCCCCCATCCATCCATCTATCTGCCCTCCACCCACCCATCTCCCCTCTCACCCCTCTCGCCCTGCAGGGCAGGCCCTGCCTTCCATCTGTTGTCTGTCCCAGCTAGGAGCAGCCCTGTTCCCCCTCCGCTCGCATTTACAATTCAATTAAAAGCAACAAGCCCCTTCTTCCTCCTCCCTCTCCTCTTCCTCCTCCACCTCCTCCCCCTCCTCCTCCTCCTCCTCCTCCTCCTCCTCCTCCTCATCTCTTTTTTTAGCTGTGCCTGGATGAGCACAGCAGAAAGGCCCTATACCCCATGTAGGGATGCAGTCATGACACACACTTACCAAGCCCACAGATGATGCAAACACACACTGACACATAAATACACAGTGTGTGTGTGCAAAAGAGCAAAAGGAGAGGGACACAGGGAGATGAACACACACTCACACACACAATGATTTTTTTTTATCCTCATTTTGACATAGTGAATAGAAAACAGGGTTGGTGGGGCTAAGCCCAGGAACAATACAGCTGAAGAAAGTGGGTCACACTTTGCATTAGAATAACGTATGTAACGATGATGTAACAACCCAAGAACAACTGAAAAAAACACACAGGTTTATATGATAAATTAGTCAGATTACAGGACTTTTAAATGCTGGTTTCAGCAAAAAGAGACAGAACACAAGTCCTTGTACAAGGTATGTGTCACTATTCACTTACTCACCTACACTCTTAGAAATAAGGGTTCCAAAAGGGTCTCCAAAAGGGTCTTTTCTGAAGGACTGATATTCTACCTGGAACCATTTGCTCCCAAAGAACCTTTTTTGGAGAAAGGGTTTGTCAAGGATTGTTGAAATCACAGTACAATACAAAATGGTTCACGATATATCCCCTCGGATGGGTTTGAGATAAAACCCTTGGAATATAAAAAGGCGCTTGGGAGAACCCCCAACTATGTTCTAGAGTGTGTTCTAGATAATACTTTTGGAATATAAAAAGGTTCTCGGTAGAATCTCATTGGTGGGTTCTAGATATATCTCTTAGAATGGACAAATCTGCAGAACCCTCTGAGTGTGTTCTACATTAAACCCTTGGAATATTAAAATGTTCTGCTAGAACCACCTGACAATGTTCTAGATAAACGCTTGAAATCTAGAAAGGCTCCCGATAAAACCATGTGAGTGTGTTCTAGGTAAAACCTCTGGAAAATGTCTCACTGTAGAACCGCCTGGGTAGAATCTTGTTTGCACCCTCCAAAAGTAGAAAGGTTCCTTGTAGAACCGCCAGAAAGGGTCCTGGGTGGAACCATTACACAATAGAAGATTCTAAGTGTAACCCTTTATGTTGGGCTCGAGGTAGAACGTTTAATAAAAGGTTCTACCAGGAACCAAACAAGGATCTCCTGTGTGGACAAGCTGAAGTATGTTTTAAGGTTCTAGTTAGCACCTTTATTTCTCAGAGTACCGGGGTTTGTAGAGTTAATGATTCAGCCCCAGCAAGTTTCTACAGAGGAATAATGACGCTTCCTCTGTCAACACAGTTTATCAGCTTTTAACAATTAACACGACTTCCTCATAAACATTTTTTTAAATAATCTGTTATGATATAATCTATGAGTAAAAAAGACATTCTGAAGGCTTGGGAATCTAAATCAAGGCCCTCATACATTTCTCTGTCTCTCTCGCTGCTGTAATGTGAAAGCAATATCCACAGGCATCCCTTCTCTTGGAAAAAAGAGGGGAAAAAATGAGAGTCTTTAATATTTAATTATGGTGGTGCCAACATGCAACTTTTATCACTTTCTTGTGTCATTTGCATCTCGGGCGAGCCCAGAAGATATACACAAAGAGCGAGCGAGGGAGACAGAGCGAAAGGGGGGAAGCGAGAAGGAAAGAGAGACTATAGAGCGTTGTGTAGAGAGAGAGAGGAGAAGAAGAGCAAAGGGAGGCAAAGGGGGGGAGGAAACACACTGTCATGGGGGAACCCATATGACAGAGAGAGAGTGAGCTCAGGAGAGATAAAGGTGCGAGATAGGGAAGGAAAACAAAACAGATAGGGCAAAATAGAGATTAAAAACAAGGGAAAAATACAAAAAAGAGAAAAAAAAAGACACAATCGAAATTCAAAAACAGACCTCCAACTCAACAGGGCCAGCATTTTTGTACACTTATGGTTTGTTGTATTGAAAGTTGCATGAGGGTCTGTCTGTCTGCAACATCATCGTCTGTGTACAGCCAAGGTTGAGAGGGTTACTTTAAAAATGTATTCCCATACAATCGACCCTTCTCAAGTCCTACCCCTTTTGGAATCTCAGTCAGCCTCCTCCTTTCCTGTTTGTGCTTTGATTTTGATATGCTATGTGCTTGGCTCATCTATGCTGAAAAGAAAAACAAATTTTGACGATGCTATGCATAAGTCGCATCTTAAAGCTGCTACAATGAGTTTTTGAAAGGTTATGAAACAGCCTTAATTTAATAATGATGCGTCTGTATGACCTGCATAAATTAGCCGGATTATCCACAAGGTCAGCTACTTTTGTATTGTTTTTCTTAATGTTTACTGACAGGTTGGCTTCTCAGTGATATCACATCTGTTTTTACCTTTTTCCAGGCCAAGTTAAAGTGAGTCATAGATTAGCCAGTAAAAAAGAGAAATTTTCTTTGGGAAATTTTATTTTTGACATCATAATTTGTGTGTTTTGTTTTTTTTTTAACCAAGGAAACACTACCACTTTTGTCCACAGGGGGCTCCAAAATGAACACATTATAAAAAGTTTGTAGCAGCTTTAATGTAGCTAATGCTGCTAAACACTATTTAAGTAGCTAGCTAACGAATGATGTAGCATATCTAAGTACAGGAAACAAGAAAGGAGAAACTTGACTAAAGTTCTGCTGGGTACGAAGCTTGTTCAACTATTATTGGAGCACAAAAGAGGTGGGACTAAGGAATGGTCAGTTACTGAGCGAGCAAGGTTTAGTCAATACCTAAACCAAGTATCATGATATTAAAGTAATGTAACTCCATTACTTTTTGTTACTTTTGGATTACCTCAGTACAAAATATAGTGAAATTGTTTAGCCTAATGTAATGTTTTATGTTTGTTGTTGTTATTAATTAATTAATTGTTTGGCCAATTATTCCTTCCTTTCTTATGTGTGAATGCATGTTAAGATTAGTAGCTATAATTCTGTGCATTTAAATTTACTGTGTTAAAGTTTGTTATTCAAACTTGTGTCATAAACTGTGTTGCTAACATCAGCAGTTGCTATTACCTGTAAATTAAATGTTAAGTGTTTCTTTAAATTAGGTTTCCAGTGGATAATAACAGGATTTTTGCATCTTTTCAGCAGAACTTGCAATGCACTGCTGTGTGATATTGTTCCTCTCTTCTGATTTAAAGCCAAAGCAATAGAGACATTTCCATCCACTGAAAATATTTTTCACTAGAGGCTTTGAAAATTAATTAGCAACCATAAGATTAGCTATGGGTTCACTTGAGACCTAAGTGGTCTTGTGAGATGTGTGACATGTAATGTGTGTCCACTAACCGTGGCAGTGTATTGTTATTTATTTCAAAATGAATTTTAAAATTGTAATCCTGCTAATAATCCCCTTTTTTCCTCAATATATGAGCAACCTTCCTGTAACTGGAATATAGTTACCTTTTTTATCTGTTACTCCCCAAGCCTTGTACAACCTTGCGTGCAGTCTATCTATATGTCCCCATGTCCCTAACCCCAACCCCCCTAACCCCCATCAACTGTCTCCCCGTGCACCGCGGCCTTCCTTGCTGCTGTCTCCGGCGCTGAGCCAGACTGCAGTAATGACTGATAATGTGTGTAATTACCAGCCCAACAGCCACGCAGAGCTGATGAAGAATCAGACCAGCGCTCCACTCCTCATCTAGGGCCCCTTGTTCCCCCTCATTCACTCTGAATGGTGGTGGGCTCTAAATGAAGCCTTATTGGATGCTGCTGCTGCACTTACAGGGCTGACAGTCATTAAGACGGCCATCTAAATGAAAAGAAGGGGGGAAAACTGTCATTACCATAAGAATGCATGTCAAAGCAATTTTGATGTGGCTTTAATTTCAATGCAGAAGGGCACTTGGAGTGTTCGGTCTACATTATGGTACAGAGAGACATTCAGCATTCTCCACTAATTTAACAGATCATATACCTACAGTAGGCAGGGCTCTCCTTCAACTCACCACCTCCAAACTGGAAGCAAATAACTGACTAATGACAGTTATTACTGTGCTCGTCTTCTGTCTCTAAATGTCTCTCTGAACTGTATTTTCCAAAGGCAGGGCATCTAAACTGCTGTAAATATTTAATACCCTGTGCACACCAGTGGGACCGGAGTCCAGGACCTCCACCTGTGTAAACTCGTAAAGCTTGTGCAGAAAATCCTCAGGGCCGTGGAATGGTGTTTCTGCTCTGCTTTTCCTGGTTGCGGGAAGTCGTGAGAGAGTCTCGGGCCATGTGGGGACGTCGGCTGACATCCAGGCGTCTGCACTGGTGGCATGAAGAGCAGATGTGAGATTTACTGAGTGCAGAACATCCATGTTTTCCCATCATGCCATTGCTGCCTCAGGCCCACCGATTAGAGCTGAATGAAATACGTTCACTTAAGGATACAGAGAAGCAGCAGTTGAGGACTTTCTGACAGAAAACCCTTTGTGGTCGAAACCCAGAAATCTCTGTGCCAGAAAGGTTTTAGGAAGTCAGGTGACATCGTATAAAAAGCAACAAAGTCCTCATGAAGAGAGGGCTGTGGTAAATGAATGGGTTAAACAAAGGAATTCCACGTAAGTTTGACTGTGAGAAACTTATTGTTGAGTAATTTTTAGTTTTTGGACTTTTTTGCTTATTTTCTTCATTACTTTTCTTTTTTTTCTGTTGCAGTTTGGTTAGGTTTAGGCAACAAAACAATGTATTTAGGCTTAGGATAGGATCAGAGTTTGGGTTAAAACAGACAGAGTTAGAATTTTCTTTCTGGCAGAAAGACCTGAAGGCTAAGGCTAAGACTGCACACAAAATGAGTTTGAAAACCACGCTACACAGGAGGTCTATCTTAAACTGTGGTACATGGCCCGATGTTCTGTATACCCCTCTCCACATTCTCTGCTGGCTCTAAGGAATAAATACTTAATTGTGTTTCAAGTCTTTTCTATAGCTGATATCTCATAGCTGGTCTGTCAGTCTGCTGGGGTGAATAATCTTCTGATGCTCTTTCATTTCAAAAGATCACATGAGACTCTCAAGAAAATAAGTTTAAACTATTTATTACAGGGAAGATGTAAAGCCTTGATAGTTTCAAGAGCCAGCTGCAGCTTATTGGTCAGTAAGGGTCTCAAGTATAGGACAGAACAATCTGTTAATCTGTGGCCTAACTTAAAGCCTGGGTGGGTGAACTATTTTTGGTGTCACTGGGCAGTTCCATAATAACATTATGCATAATGTAATTTAAGTGGTCACAGAGAGAGCTTGACTTCTGCTCCTGTTCTTGGCTCTTGGCTTTAAAAATCTGGCCAATGACAGGAAACTTTGGCCAGTCACATGTTGGTAAGACAGTTAATTGTTGTGTCTCTTTCCCAAATCATCAATATCTGAGATCTGGGAATGAGACTCAACAATCAACTGCCTTTCTCCAGAGTTGGCTACCAGCTTCACGTGTATTACACAAGCATCCGAACTTCTCAAGATCTTAAAATAAAGCTGGCTAACTTTGGGATAATTGTTAAGCCAGGGGTCTTAAACTTCCATTTCCGATCCCCACTCCCTCTCCCTCTGGCCTGTGACATGCAAGTGACACATTGCAAGCACACACAAAACCAACAATGATTGGTTAGTCATTTGCATCAGGGGTATTTGAAGTGACAGAAGAGTCGCTGAGGTTGTGTGCATGTGTGGCATGGCAACTAAAAAAAAAACGCAGAAACCGCTTTTTGTTAAGTGTGATGAAAATATGTTCACACTGGAGGCAAAAAAGTAAATTTTCAGAAATATTGTGCTTTCTTGTAGTACTTAAACAGATGCTACAGATGTTACCGACACTTTAAAGTCATCTGTCTTAAAGTTAAGGGCCTGTCATTGATTTTGCTCCATTTTTTTGTATTTCAATCTATGTTTCAAGAAAAAAAAAGAAAAACTAACAGTTGCAAAGTTGTTTAGCTCGCTGAGATGAGAAAATTAGCATTGATTGTTTGGTAACAGACATTATAGTTGATAAGTAGTGTTGGATTGAATATTTAAGACAAGGATTTCCTTTTGTAATACCAAATTCCAAAAAATCCTATCTCTTCCTATCTCAACTCAGTACTAAAAATAGAAACATTCTGCAATATGGCCCCTGTAGACTATCAATCTTGGACTATATGTTTTGCCTGCTCTGAATTCAAAGAGTCGAGAAAAAGGGTGCTGAGCCAGTGGCTTGTGATCCTAAATCAGGACTCCTACTGTGCAAACCTTGATTAGGGCCTTGACTGTTTTCTTACCCCATAAATTATTCGACCACGCTTACACCTAAGATCACTTTAAGCCACATAGCTTCAGACATTCTGTGGAGCAAGCATGGCCTGCTTTCAGAGATTTTGTGGTGTGATGGAAAGGTTAGTGTATCCATGCTGGCACGACATGGTACTGTGTAGTAGGAAGTGTGAAAGGGCCTTATGTTGAAACTTCATCAGTGATGAATGTGAGCACCAAGTAACCCGCTGAGGGGCTGTTAGTCTGTAGGGAGACCGTCCATCACAGCACCCTGACCTCCCATCCACTGTCGGCATCACTCGCATGCAGCAAGGAGCGGCAATCAAGCCAAAGTGCTTTCAGAGTCAGACAATCAAAATTCCGCAAATGCGCTCATGAAGGGAACACACTCAGAAACGCATGGAGATTTTAACATCGTTACACCACTTTAAGCTGTTTAAACCTTCAGTGGTTGAACGTCAGCTTGCTACTTTCTATTTACCTCTCTGCCTTGATTAAACTTTGATTGTGCAATTCTGCTGCAGTTAAACACACTCTCCGGAAACAGGGTTCTAAATGAGTTCTTTTCAGATGGTTACTGAATACACTGAGAGCCTTTTGTATTTGAAGAAACTTTTTGATTAAAAATGTCCATCAAAATCTGTTTGTTGGACAAATAAGGTATCCGCATGAAGAATTTCTGCCTGAAGAATACTTTTCGTTGACAAATCAATTGTATGGGACTAAAAATGGAAATGTCATCCTTCAATAGAGCTGCCTGGCTCCATCCATAAAAAATATCTTAAATACCTATGTTCCTGTGACTGCACAGCATACCAGATGTCCTCACAGTGAAGCCTTTGGGTTCACACAACCTCCTGTGAAGCTAACCTGCTAACGACTTCAAACCAACCTTCTCATCCAAATCCTGTTAAGACAGCAAACAGGCCAAGTCCATAAAATAGTGAAGACACAGAGCGCTGGATTGCAGTTCTTTACGCCAGAGGTTCCCAAACTTTTTCATGTCAAGGGCCACTAGAATAATTCCACAGTAGACCATGGACACCATGTACTTTACATTCCTCAGTACTGTAAAAATAATCAGATCACTGCAATGCATTATACCCCAAAGCTGGTAAGGAAGCCCCTGGGTAGCTTCTAGTTCAGACCCTATAACAATGCATTTACGGATGAGTGGCAGCCCTCAGAAACCTTTTGTGCGGCCACAAAAGTGACATGAAATGCATGTATTATATTTTAATTACTCAATTTCAACACTTGTTGCATGGCATCTAATGGCAGCTCTTGAGTGTTGCAGGAATTATGGCCTGTCATCAGAACTAGTGCTCTGTTTCAGTGGACAACTCAGCAGTTTAATGTGGAAGTGAGATGGAAAAGACACCATGGGAAAAAAAACGCTGTATAGTTATATAGTGTGTAGTTGAAGAGAAAAGAAGATTTTACTTTGTCGGGTCATGAGGGACAGATAAAGTGATCCGCCTTATCTACAAACAGGTGAATTCTGCGCTCAAGCGATTTAAAGTTAAACGGCATTATGAGACCTATTACAAATCCTACAACATTCAGTTTTTACATGCTGGCTCCTTAAATTGGCACATCAAAACTCGAGAGAACCCCTGACTTATAATATACCTCTGAGAACCATGATGAACTCTTTTAGTCTGTTGAGAACATAAGAGTTTTTTGCAGAATCCGTCTCATTGAATTCCACATGTACCAACTCACTGAGTTCTGAATAGCACCAATTACTGAGGTAGTGGCTCCTGATTAATCCCTCATGGGCAAGTCAGAGTTCCACTTATGAAAAGTACATTCTACCTATAGGGTTTTCTTGAGTCAAATCAAAGACATTAACGCATAATATGCCTTCTAAAATTCTGCTCAAGCTATTTAAAGCTTTATAGGCCTAATGCAGAATACTCAAGAATGTGCACATTGGACTTAACATCCAGTTAAATGCACACAGCACTTAACATCTGAAGGGGAAGCATATTTTCCTCCATCCTGCATGTCCGTGGTTGTTTAGAGAAAGGAAACAGGCATAGCTGGCAAATCCAAAGCTTGCGGCAATGTCTGAAATGGTGTCTGTTTTCCACTCACCCTGTACTGAGCCTTAATACATCTGGCACTCTGAACTGCATGTTGCTGCAGCTTAAGCATAGCAAACACCGGCTTTCCGCAAAGGGATGGACTCGTGCAGTTGAGAGAGGTGCACACAGAGAGGGAGAGAGCACTATCACTGACACCACTGACGGATACTTTAATGCCCTCCTCTAATATGCAGGTGATAAAAAATGTGTGACCCTACAAAACATGTACAGTAACTATTTTCTGGATGTAACATCCCAGCTAACACATAACATTTGGGGAACCTCCCTGAATGTTAATTTCTCAGAATATTGTGGGAACATAACCACAACATTGGTTTTCTCAGTTGTAACACTGAACTAACGTTCCTAAAATATTCAGCTAACCTGTTCAACGACTGTAACATTTACATTATCTTTATAGAAGAATAATGTTCTGCTATAACATGCAAATACACTTAAGGGGAACATTCAACGGGCCAACCCAGAACATTCTGGGAACGTAACCAAAACGTTGGTTTTATCTAAGGCAAATTCCAGTAACCTGTCCTTAACATTTAACTAACATTCCCAGAACATTCTGGAAACATTACTAAAATGTTGGTTTTATCTAAAGCAAACTTATGATAAACTTCCAGGGAATGTTAAAGGGAAACATTCAAATAGCCTTCCTTTAACATTTAACCAGCCTTCCCAGAATGTTCTGAAAACATAACGGTAATTTTTTTTTGAAGGAGGAAAAACCTTTTAACATTTTAACATCTCAGAAAGGTTACAGGAACCTTGCATAACTTATGTTGCGCTACTTAGCGTTACTTAGGAATAAGTGGGAACATTCCAATAACCTGTCCTGAATATTTTACTAACCTCTGAGAACCTTCTAGAAACATTACCAAAATATTTGTTTTATATAAGACAACCATATGCTTTTTATCCTCCAGCGAACGTTAAAAGGGGACATTTAAGTAGCTTTTCTGGAACATTCAGCTACCATTCCAAGAATGTTCTAGTAACATGACAAACAAGGTTTGAAAAGCGTGTGTGGTGTTTTAACATCTAGAGAAAGTTGACGGGAGACATTTCAGTCTAACCTTCCTTCATATTCAAGCAACCGTAAAGATAATAATAACACTGTTTTCAAGAAACAAGTAACATCAACAAGTAACATCTAGTGAACTTTAAGAGGAAACATTCAAGTAACTTTTATAGAACCATGAACTACCCTTCCCATATCGTTTGGGAATATAACAATAAAGTCGGATTTACGACAGAAAAAAACTTGCAGTTTTAATATCCAAGGATGCAGGAACATCCAAATAAATGTTCCAAGAAACAAATTTTGCTTGTTGGGCAGAATCTTTGATTTCCACTTCCACTCAGGATACAGTGGGGTGTTGTGTATATCCCTTTCCACTTAGCAAAAGAAACTACTTAAGAAAGGAAAAGTCAAACCTCATTAATTCCTGTCGCTCTCCTTGACTTTCATTCTCTACTTTTCAATGTGTTTGTTATCATTTGTATACCATCCAATCGATGGGTCAATAGATCAATACATAACAAATGACACTGTGGGTGTTAATGACAACCTGGGATTAGGACGGATAAGGCTGCCTCGGAAGATCAATCGATTAGCGGCAGTCTCCGTTGCAGCACACTGCAGAGGTGCTGCTCGCGCACACGCACACACAGAGGATCAACCGGAGACGGCGGGTAGCGTGCACCATCAAGGGCCGCACATCCACCCGATTCCCTTCCTAACAACTGTACCATAACACCCTTTCATCCCTCCCAACACAAGCTCTCAGGAGCCTGGAAAAGATTTGCCAGAGTGCCAAGATGAGAGACCGGGCTAATGCTGAAATGTCAAAGCACCTTAATTAACACAGGGGGCTATAACCGTGATCAAGGCTCCCTTGAGGAGCAGCAGCAGTGTACAACCCAATCTCTCTGCCTCAGCCTTGCTCTTCCAGATCGATTGGAATAGATTTTCTGCTTTTGCACACACCTGAATGCTGTCAGCAGGGGGACGTAAATTTGGCTCTCCGTCTCTTCCCTTTTTTCCTCCTTCCTTCCCGACCCTCATACTGTATTCCTATTGAATCCATATTTCCCCTTCGCTGTGCATGGAAACCTTGGGAGCTGTTTTTGGCAGGCCGGGCTTGTTATAAAACAGAAGAGTCTGTTTATGGTGGTCTTGGTTTAAGTCTGCTCTTCCTGCCCTCAGATTGAAAGGCTCCTTTGAAAACGAGGCCTTGGATGGCTTTGGTAGGGATTCTGTTCGGCGAGCACTCACACACACACACACGCACACACACACACACACACACACACACACACACACACACACACACACACACACACACTCATGAGTTCACATGGGTCCCTCTCTCATTACTCAGCATAAGGCTTTCACGCTTGACCTGCTTTTTAACTTTCTGATCTGGATTAGCGGCAGATAATTTAGGGAGGAGAGGAGTGGGGAATGTGTGTCTGCTTGAGCTGAAGGGCTTACAGGTAGTGCACTGCTATCATTCACAGTCGAGCTGGAGACAGAGTTGACACAGCTGCCTCTGAGAATTACCACTGCTGTTCCTGTGGCAAGGAGACCGAGAGCGACGGAGACACACAGAGAGAGGCAATGAGAGCGAGAAAGAGGAAAAAAATCTGGTTACACTTTATTTTACAGTACGCTAACAAGATGTAACAAGCTGTGCTTTTTATCAAATTGGACAAAAACTAGAAAAAAATGTGTTCTTTATTAGACAGTATTAGACCCTTTAGACCTTATTAGACTTTATTTGAGGGTGATTAGGGAGAAATTACAACAGAACTGTACTGTAAAGTGTATTGTTTCCCAATGTTAAATCCATATTAGACTTTCTTCAAGTTAAGCCCATCGTCATAGGTTTCTGGATTTTTCAAATGGAAACACCCACTCAGCTGTAACAAAAAACAGTGACGTAGTTTACAGCGCTGATGCCATCACCTCCCCTCCACACCCACGAAAGGAGCCCGATCCTCATAGCCTCAGCTGGAAGATGTATACAAGCAGCGACGATGCAACTTTTACAAGCTCTTGGGTTTTATAGTCTAAAAAACAAACTAAACTTGCAAAAATGTCAAGAAATCACATATTGTTACACTAACTGTCTGTACTGAACAGTACACAGTGAATTCAAGTTTCTCTTTTACCAAAATAAAATGAGATTGTCTGTAAAACGCACTTCAAACTCAACAGGAACAAAAATATAACTCACCAGAAAAGTCCACTGTTCAACTTCTTTCCACTGCCCATCTCTCTTTAGTCACTGCCTGCCATCTCCATTGCTCCCAGAGTCAGAGTCCTGATCATAGCTGTTGTAAATCAGCTCGGTGCAGTATTCCCTGTTGTCAAGCTGGTTTCTCTTGGTCTCAGAGACCGTGCTTGGTCCCAGTTTGGTCGTGTTCACATAGAGGCTGCTGAGCCCAGTGCAGTTTCCTGCCCCAGTGCTCTGGGCTGAAGGTCCACCTAGACTCCAGCCATGTTAGGGCCTTTAGCTACACAGCTAACTGAGCTAACAGCATCTAGTAGTTAGGCTAGCTGAAGCAAAAAGAGTTACTACAGAGAGTATAGTGAGCAGCACTTAGCGGTTACTCTGGTGACACGCTGCCCTCAGTTTGTTTGGCATCAACTTTGACAGGTGGCCATATTTTACATGCTGCTCCTTTAACCTCCAGGGTTTATATAGCAATGTCATCATGCAGAAACCTATGTCACATCATGTATAAAAAGATTTTTAGAACAGTTAGGAAAATTGCATTATGAGGCCAAAACATACATGCTTAGACCAAAGTTTGAAGCCACAGAATAATATAAAAACCTCAAAAAAAGGGGTAATGAGGGACACATTACAACAGAACTATACTACCACTGTTACTACCACTGTTAGCCCTGTATTAAACTTTCTTAGAGCATAATTGGGGATATATTGCAACAGAACTTTACTGTAAACAACAGTAAAATCACATGTCTGTTACTTGAGATACAGCTTCTTTGGCTGATCCCATACAAATGGCAGCGTAGCCAAGACTGATTCTTACTTCAAATCACATGACCTGCCTACAGTTTTACAATAAGTCTGTGCAGTCACCCATAGACAAAGTATTCTTCTACTTCTATAATTTTGCCTCTACTTGGTATAGATGTAGTTCACATATTGTTTTTTAAATAGGAAAGTAGCAGTTATGTGATTTCACCGTAGCTTACAGTGCATTTCTTTTGTAATGTATCCATAATTACCCTCTAATAAAGTCTAATTAGAGTCTAATAAAGGGTCTAATGCTGTCTTATGAAGAATATATTATTTCTAGTTTTTGTCTAATTTGATACGAAGTAGGGCTTGTTGCGTCTTATTAGTGTACTGTAAAATAAAGTGGAACCAAAAATCCTTTGTGGACAAGAGTGAATGGAAAATACATTTAAAGAAAAAGTCCCCACTTTGCCGATTCTGAGCTCTCCTGAGCACCTGTGTTCCAGAGGTCTGCAATTGACTCGTTAAAGAGACTGCCAAGTTAGCAGAGTGCCACCTCGCTCGGGAGAAAAGAGGGCGGGTGGAGGATGTGTAAGGGGGGTGAGGGAGTTGCAGGCGGGTGAGGGGGCTCAGTGATAAATCCATTTACATCCTCCCCTGTTTTATTTGCTCCCATGGACTCTGCTCGCGTCTCCCCATTCAGGCTTGTTTACCTGGTAAGCCGAGTGTGACTAAAGAAAATTCCCACAGCCTGAGGTGGGATTGAAGCTGAGGTGGAGAGGGGGATGTGGAAAGGGGGGGTTAAGGTAGGCTGTAAGGAGACAGAGGAAGGCTGGCTTGGGAGGGGGGTGACGTAGGGCACAGAATTACTCAAAGCTGTAAGCTGTAACCCACCTTCCCTCTCTCCCAGCCCCCCATGGCTTAATTATCATGTGCAGCCTAGTGGAGATGAAATAACGGAGACTCTCACACGAACACCCACACACCCGCACAGGGAGGATCGGAGGACTCCTGATACACACACAGAGGCAGACACACAAATGCACAAATAGGAGGAGAGAGACAACATGGTCTGCTTTTAATCGAAGCTAATCGGCAAGGAAAATAAACATGCTGGCATGGCAGACATCTATCTTTGGCTGAGGCTGAGGCTGCTAGATAAGGAGGAACAGGCCTCACAGACATGTGTTCTTCCCTTTAAAACACCGCCTGCTCCTCGTTGGCAGAATTAAGCTTTAATATGGGTCTTAGGAAGAAGCTTCTCCAAGGTGAAAAGGTGAAATTATGGGATGGATTTTTCCGAGACACATCAATCATCTTTAACTCGGTTCTATTAGTCGGGGTCGGAGCTGCCCTTCTTTAAAGCTCCTTGCTTGCAAGAAGAATCCACAGCAAGAGGAGCTTTAAAAGGCATTACAGCATTACTCAGACCGTCTGCAACTGATCTGTCAAAGTTGCCACATTGCTTTGCATGAATCTTTAATTAGCCAAGAAAAGCCCTGTGAAGAGGGGAACAGTGCAGTTCTTTTCATAGCACTTCGTCTTCCGCGTCATCCCGAGCACAGTCGTTGATCAACAGCGGCAAAATAAAAACAGCTCTCTCCCGCTCTGAATTCATCATCGAGTCTGCGGAGAGAGAGAAGAACTGTGAAAACAGAGAGAGGCTCCCAGAGTGGGGATCTGTAAAAGCAAACATTACTTTTTGTAAAAATCCATATGTTTATCACTCCTGTTTTAGGAGAAAATCACATTAAGGAAGTGGAGTAATAGAGGGGAACGGAGGGAACAAAGAGAAATGTTGGGCATCAAAGAGAAAAGGAATGAAGGAGTGGGGACGAGTATCAGTCATGGGGTAATCGTTCTATCAGTGGCCGGAGTAATGAATCCAATTTCCCAAGCAGCTCCACTGTCATTTAGTAGCTGTGGAATGCAGATTCATTGGCCCTGCGCTGAGGAGCTTTTTGAACCTATAGACACATTAAAAGGAATTCTGGGACAGACATTCATATTGTCACTGCCTATATTGGATTTCCCTGGTCTGATGCTGTGCAAGAAATAAATACATTTTTTATCCAGTTCTGAGCCACTGAATCTCATCAGAACACTTTTGGCCTCATAGATAAAGGGAAAGTTCATCCCAAAATAAAAAAAAAAGCATATTTCTCTCCTTACCTTTAGTGTTATTTATCCATCCAGATCATTTTAGTCTATGGGCCACATACAGCCTAATTTGATTTCAGGTGGGCCAGATTAGTAAAACCATTGCATAATATAAACAACAACACCTCCAAGATGTTTCCTTTCTTTTAGTGTAAAGAAGTGCAGTACATCCTGAGAACGTTCACAGTTAATGAACCATCCATTTACAAATCATATGTTGAGCAGCTTGAGATAGAAAAAGAAGTGGAATTTCAACAATATGTTTCTCTTTTTCCACATTCAGTCATTACACTTGAAGAAATAGGAACTGGTCCATTTTTCTAGGAAAACACAACACTCTGTCCACCTTTCTCCTCTTTGACAAACACATTTTCTACTGGTGGTTGCTACCCTTACAGTAGCCTACAAACTACGACTGACAGTTAAGTAGTATTACATAAGCCTGTGCAATATATAATAACATATTCAGCAGGGCCTTCTACTCTTATCAGCTCAACTCCTCATAGGCAAATCAGGAATAGCAGTACATTTTATTGAAAAACTGGAATTAATGACTTCTCTGCATTTTTCCTACTTTGCAAGTGGGCTGGATTAGACCCTTTGGCAGGATGGTGGTGGGCCACAGGCCATATGTTAGACACCCCTGACCTAGATTGTTTTGGTGTGAGTTGCTGAATTTTGGAGATATCAGCCACAGAGATGTCTGCGTTCTCTGGAATGTAATGGAACTAGATGGCACTCGGCTTCTGGTGCTCACAGCGCCAAAAAAACTTTTGAAAAATTCAAAAGCAATAGCTTTTTCCAGAAATCATGACCCAGTTACTCAAGATACTCCACAGACCTTGTTGTGAGCAGTTTCATGAAGGAACAATTCTTAATTTTATGGTAGAAAGAAAGCAGTCCCCGCATGAAACTTCTAACAACAAAGTCTGTGGATCATCTTGAGTAACTGGTTCATCCTGAAAGAGACATTGCTATTGAGTTTTTAAAAAGTATTTTTCGTTGCTTTGAGCACCACAAGCCGAGTACCATCTAGTTCAGTTATATTTCAGAGAGGGCAGACATCTCTGACTGATGTCTCAAAAACTCAGCAACTCACATCAAAACGATAACGTAAGAGGAAGAATATGAATTTTTGACTTTGGGATGAACGGTCCCTTTAGCTGCAAGGCAAAGTGACAAATGTGCAATCCTGGAAACCTCAGACATTAAACCATTTCCTCTGCACAGTCGGGCTACACAGCACGTAGACAGTGAATCATGAGTCTCATTTTAGGAACAAGACGATTTCAAATCAAAGAAAATCCACAGATCCTTGAGTTCATGAATGAGTTCATGAACTTTAATGGTTTACTTGCATTGCTGCTCCAAAAATTTTAATTGTCTAACCAACTGCAAGCATATGCTGCAAAAAGAGAGGAAGAAAAAAACATCTTAACTCTTCATCTGATGGCTTTGATGTCTGACCACAAAATCCTGACCGTTTTGTCAACTGTCGGAGGCTGTGGAGCAGCATGGAAGCAGACACACACACACACACACACACACACACACACACACACACACACTCAGCTAGGTCCGGGGCTAATTTGCGGGGATCACTGCACTGACCCCGACCAGATAAGGTGCCAGTCGACGAAACTTCCTTCATTTCCTCTTGTTGTTGCAAGTATGGGAGCAGAGGCAGCCACCAACCAGCTTAAGGACAGCGGGGCTAAAAGGTGAAAGCCACGTTCGGCTGAACTTCAGGCTTGATCAAAAGGAATGCGACCTGGGCTTGGGGAGGCAGCAGAGCTTATCGGCCCAGCAATGAGGCTTTGGAGGAGAAGATCTCAGGCACCAGACAGCTTCAGGTAAAACCACGTTTTCCCAGGAATGAAATTAAGTCACCCCCTTTTCTTTGTTCTTTCTCTCTTTGTCATTGTCTTTTAACCTCAGTGGAAGCCCTGAAATAGACGTAAATTAAATTATCTGACTGGATCTGTGAGTTCACACAGTTTGATGTTATAATGTTGGGGACTTAAAGGGTAACTTTGGTATTTTTCGATCCGGTCCACATTTTCCACAAGTGTAAGTGTCTAACTGACTGATGGGGACAATAATTTGGGCAACTGTGCACCATCAATGTACCTCCACTAAAAGTACTTGTTTTTGCCACTGACAAGCTCAAATTATTATTATTTTGTTTAACCAGAAACTGTTGTTTCTCTTGCCAACCTAACCAGACTCCCTTCACAAAACTATAAATTTTCATCTTCATTCAAACACGGCAACAACAGTTCAAACTCACCAAAACCGTCTCAACTTATCACTGGTCCTGCAATCACCAACTCTGGTTTCAGTGAAATAGACTCTTAATCCACCGAGATAAATATTCTGGCTGTACACACCGTTTCTCCCTGCTTTGCTTAGTTTCTCTTCTGCTGGCTGCAGCGATCTTCCTCAATACTGGATCAATTTTGAAAACTGTTCATCCTATCAGTCACTTACACACAAAAACATGGGAAAATAGGGGGCAGCATTTTTTTTTATTAAGAGGCTAATGTTTCAATGACCATCAGTCATCAGTTGTTGAGGTATTTACAAGGGTTAACCCTGTCTCAACACAGTGTTTTGGCCCTTCTCTGTGTTGAATGAATGTCTGATGAGAGGCCTGAGCAGAAACTTTAGTGTCTTAACAAAATTTTTTTTTTGTCGCCTTAGTGCTTGTTGCTTTTGGACCAAGTTTCTAAAGCTCGTTTGACCTCTTCCTTAAAGAGGGGGAAACAGGGTCTGCACTAAAAAATAGCAAAGTTACCTTTTAAAATGTAATTATATCTGTGTATGTCAGAGTTTTTATCAGCTTGAGGAGTGTAGGTGTTATTGGAATGCATGCATGTTTACATTATGTGAGTTTCCCCTACCGCAAATGTCTGCTGCATCTGTGCTAATGTATCATTCATGATTTTAATTGCTAGTAATTAACTTGGGCCCAATTAGCAAGAGAGATAATCAATACTTGTTGATCAACACGCAGGTGCATTATCTGTGGTGCGAGTGGAGGCACATTTGAGGACTTATGTGCATGTGAAGAGGCGAGCCTGTTTACTGCAGAGCTACATGCGTGGTAATTTAATCAGTTTGCCTTGCTTCTATATGGGACACTTTTTCTCCTAACAGATTATATATTGAACTCTTCTCCCTCTCCGCCTCTCTAACCCATGTTTACTCCACACTACTGTGCAATTATCTGCTGACTAAAGATTGCATAGGCACCAGGCTGACAAAACAGGGCACGTTCACACCCATGCTGAACCGTCTCAGTCAGTAAAGATGGCAAAACTAGTGTGCAGCACGACAGGAGGGAAGCGATTGGAGAGAAATTGAAAGAGATGTAAGGGAGATGGAAGCACAGGAAGGGAAGAAGTGAATACTGCTGAGTCTGAGCTTTTCTTCCAGGATGCAAAATGGAATGAATGAGGGATGAGGGAAGTTTAAAAAAAAGAAAATCATTGCATGTCCTCCCTCTGCTTGGCCCACTAACCACACGGTCCTCCAGTGCTTCGCTGAGCTGTGATCAATATTGACGTTGTCATTAAGCAGCTCTCTGGTAATGAGGGTGGGGAAGGGGGTCCTGGGAGAGACATTAGACCTGCACGCCATGTGTCTCGCGTGCATGTTCAGCCCACTAAGCATCCACGATAAAACTGACGCACTTCAGAAAGTTTCTCACTTTTTAAAGGGACAGTTCACCCCAAAAACAAAAGTGCATATTTTTTTCTCTGGCCTGTGCTGCTGTTTATCCATCTGGATTATTTTGATGTGCTTTACCAAGTTTAAGGGATATTTACCACTTAGACGTCAGTCTTCTTTCAAATATGTAAGGGATAATTTACAGTTATCAGGAGGTCATTATTGTTTAATAAACCCTGACAGGGTCTGAGAAGTCTTGAATCACCATGACCTTGTTGCATGTAGGTACTACTTTATTTCTAAGGTAGAATCTACCTGAACTATTTTCTTCCTGTAGTAGAATCCACCAGGACAACTTTGTTCCAACTAGAAAGATACCAGTCCCTGCACTAAATACTGAGCACAAAGCTGTTGGATTATCTTGAGTAACACTTTGGCACTTTGAGCACAACAAGGCGAGTTCCATGTAATGCCATTATATTCTGTGGAAGCTAGACATCTTTACTGTCCATATCTCCAAATCTAAGCAGCTCACAGCAAAACTGTCTAGACGGATAGATAGCACCACAGGTAAGAGGAAAAATATGTATTTTTTGATTTTGGAGTGAACTGTCCCTTTAAATTATAATCAACACAGTGCTTGTAATTATAGTTTTGACTTGATGATGCATTCCATGGTGTTTTTAGTCCTGCGTAAACACAAATCGCAAGGAAAAACAGAAAGCTGTCAATGACATGATGGTTAGTTTGGAACAATTTAAACCACATAACAGAGGGTGAGACTGAGAGAGTGCACAGTCACTGACTGTGCAGGGGTCGGGTGAGTGTGAGTGTGAGACTCATCCCTCAGTGGGCCTCACTAATAGCCATGCAAACACACATTTAGCTGTGACACTAAAATCCAAAGGCTCAAAACCGTCCATCACTACTTCTAAGAAGAAAGAGCGTCAAACTGAAAAGGCACATAAAGAGAGACACAATGAACGAAGTGGAGCGAGGCCTGACAGATCTATTTGGAGTCCGTGGAGCTGGTGCAACAGATAAACTGCGTCACAGAATGGGATAACGCACAACACATAGACGGCAATTTGGGGTTGTGTGTTTCACGTCTTCGGCCCACCCTGTCTCTGTCTGTGTCTGGGTAAACACTGCTGTTGCTTGGCTCGAGCGGCAGCAGCAGCAGCAGCTGTGGCAGCCCATGGCCACTACCGCCACTGAAAGCTAAGTTTACTGTGACGCGTGATGGGTTGCTGACAGGCAGCCAGAGCACACACTGACAAGCTCAGGGACTTTAAGGCTGTGTAACCATCTGCAAAACTGAATGTGATTCTCTGGATGATTCAGACAAAATGCTCAGCTGTGACCGCACAGGATATTTTGTTGGCTACTGCCAAGTATTTATATGATATACCATAACCGAGTGGGAAGTGGAAACTGTACGAGTGAGCCCAGTGAGAGTATATAAACAGCTCATTAATCATTTGCTTTACGAAGAGTCACTTCAGATAACAAGCTGGTGCCAATGTTTAAGCAATCCAAAAGCAATAAATATCCTAATAGAATGATATATGCGCCATAACTTTACAAACTGTGCTGTCCAAGTTTGCATCTGGAGATATGTCAGAATTTTGCTAAATGGAGGAGCAGTATGAGGTCTTTATTCAGTGAAATCACAAAGAGATTAAGTATATTTTAAGGGGTTTAGGGTTAATTCAGATTATTTTATGTGTTTTGTTATAGGCATTACTTATCAATAGTCAGTGTAGACGACGCAGCCCAGAAGCTCAGCAATGTCCTGATGTGGACGGGATCAGCAACAAAGCCACCTAATAAAGGCCCACCTTTAAGTGTACTCTATATTTTGAATATTTTCATTGCTGTACCTTGCTGTCAGACAGCCTTTATCAACAGAAAACAGCCATTATATAAGCCATATTGCTCTCTCTAAACCAACCAAACTCCATGGATAAAATCAGTACTTTTACCTAACAGAATACGGGAGTTGCTCAGCTCCTGCAGCATTTATCTGTTTATTTTTGTTATTGCGGGACTTCAGTAAATCCAAACTGTCCTTTTAAAACACCAAAGTCACACAATAACAAAAACAAACTGACAGATAAGGCAGCGGAAGACCAACAAGGCTCAACTCTGCAAAATTACCTATTTCGTTTGGTTGTTTTAGAGAGAGCAATATTTGATTTATTTAACAGTGGTTTCCCACCAGAAAAAGCTGTGCGATGGCAAAGTAAAGCAGTGAAAATGTTCTAAATATAGTGTACACTGATATTTATTTTGTAGGTGTGTTTTTTATAAGGTTTCTAAAATACATTTTGTTATGACCCTGTCCACAGGAGTACATTGCTTAGCTTCTGAGGTGGTGGTCCTGCTGCTTCTCCAAGCTGAAGGTGTATTGACTGGCATCTACTGTAGGTAATACACTGAGTTTCGATGAATACCATATACAACCCTACATTAAATTATCTGAACTACCCCTTGAAGTTTCTGGAACTTTTCCCGTAATATCCACTGTTTGTCCCACAAAGAGCATCTTTTGTGTCTCTACTTTCACATTCACCACAGATGTCCTAACAATCCAGGATTTACACACACTCATATAGGGAACGGTGCTGAAAAATGTGTGGCTGAATCTTTAAAATGACAACTACACAACAAGTCTCAGGGATCAAATGCTCTGTTTATGGCTCGCCTGTGTTGCCTCTGGGTATGAAGAAAAACAACCTCTTCCTCATTAACACAGGCCACTTGGTGGTGTGTCTTCCCACCAGACGGCTGTCTCAGCCTTTTCTGACAGATCCAACACTTCTTTGCATTAGATGTTTCTTGGGATGGAGAGCGCAATGAGTTTTTCATGTACGGGGTGTATGGTATAGTAGGTATGGTAGTAGCCGTATGCGTCGTCTTTAGATTGTTCTCCCTGCTCTGCCTGAAATATTGCCTGTAGATTACAGGCTAGCAAGAATGACAGCGGCTGCATTTCATACAAATGCTGTGAATACATAATGCATAGCATTGTCTGCATGAACCCTTTCACATGCTAATGCCAACCTTTCTGCAGATGTCTCAGAGGTATGTGCCGGTGACTGTGGAGTGGCAGAGAGGGGGGAAAAATAAAAAGGGAATAAAAAAGGAATCAAATGCACAGAAAAATCATCAGCGTCCTGGCTGCCATCACTCATATATAATCAACCATGAGGAAAAGACATGTCAGGAAATAATTCACCTTCATGTGGCGAGGGGAAAAGAGGAGAGGGGCCTTCCTAAAGGAAGTTCCAGCCTGGCACCGCAGGCAGCCCGCTCTACGATTGCTGGAACTTTCCAGAAAATCACCAGAAAGCCTCAGAAGTTATTTACAGCAATGAAGGGCAGTATCCAGACAGGAGTCCTATACCAAATGTATGGCAGAGTCATCAGGATCTGTGATTAACATGTCTGAAAGTATAACCGCTGCTAAAGGAAGTGCTCTCGGCAGCATTCGGCCCAGGCACTAAATCCTGACCCAGTTAATTGTATGGTGGTACGGTAAAGGCTAAATGCTGTTGAGAGATGAATGAAATGCTCATTTAGCGTTTTAACAGAAAGTTCCCACACATAATTATGTTTCATTGTTTTCTGCATCCATGCAGGGTGGTTAATGAGTTCAGGCACTAATACTGAATTTAGCTAAAAAAAAATGCTTATTAAAGGCCCTCACAGATAAAAAATAAAATAAAATATAGCATCAATTATATACAGTATGCAGTTGAACTCAAATGAGGAACGTGTGTATTTTAAAGGGATAGTTTTAAAGGCAGCCAACGTGCCTCCAGTTTGGAAGAGCAGACAACGCCATGAGTGCAGAAGCTTAGAAATGGACTGCTGTGGACAGGTTAAGCAGCAAAATGCAGTTTTAGTTACTTAAAAAAGGCCCATGTAAAAAAAAAAAAAAATCAATTAATTTAGAACTCCTCAAGTGAAAAAATTAAAAGGAAGTCTACCTAAAAGTCACTAACCAGGGGCACCCCTGGCAGCTCACCTGGTGGCACGAGTGCCTCATGTACAAGACTGAGTCCTTGCTGCATTGGTCCAGATTCTATTCTAGCCTGTGACCCTTTGCTGCATGATGTCTCCAGCTGTCCTATCAAATTAGGGCAAAAAACAAAACAACCAAAAAACAAAAATATTTTTAATGAAAACATCATCAACCAGAATTCACTGTGAAGAGTCATACAGTGAACTATATGAGAGAATAAACATACAGCATGGATACATATTAAATGTGAATTGTTATTGGTGTTAAGCAGTAACACAGTAACAGTGAACACATTTCCAATGAAAACACATTTGCATTTTAAACTATTTCTGTTAGTCAGGGTTTGAAATGATCAAAAGTGCTGAGCCTCCTGTCTGCTTTTCCAAACTCAGGGCATGTTGACCGCCATCATCTACAGAGGATAAACACAGTATTGTACCTCATACAACCCCGTTTCAAATTATACAAACTATCCCTTTAATCAATATGCACTGAGCAGGGTTGTGTTCATAGATATGTGGAATCGTGGTGGACTACGCTGGGTGGGGGATGTCTCATGTGTTCACCCCTTTAGCTGTGTTTTCTTTCCGTCTTTTGTTACTCACACAAGGTTTGAGGTGAATTGTAGCTCCCACTGTTGACAGGGCCCCAGTGACCTTCCTCCCCACTGAGTGCTAGAAACACTGGACAGGCTACTATGGTCAGGGCCTGTGTTTACCAAGTCTTTCAGGGTGGGGCTGCAGATCTCAGATCCGTAATCAATTCCAACGCTTTGCAGGTTCACTCCCAGCGAGGTGACACACATAACCGATCTCAGGCCCGAAATCCCTCGCTGAGATGCTTGACACCAGCATTAAGTCTCTGGTCTCAGGTTTCTCTGGTGCTGGTGTGCATTTGCTGTCCCTCCCACTGTTGACTTTCCAGCCTGCTGCTATGTCTAAATAAACACTGGCTGGGTTTAGGCTAGCTCTCCCTTCTGTCCTGTCACTACTCCTTACCCTTATCTGATGCAAGCCACAGAGACTGCACTATTTGGTAAAATCCCCACAACATACACACACATATACACTCCTTCCGCTTCATGTCAATGCACAAAGCTCTCAACAATTAAGGTAATTTTCTAAAATGTTTTGGTGCCATTCTCAGATGGATATTCAGGGGACATTTTGAAAAATAATCAAAATAAGTTTCTCTGAGGAACCTCTGCACTTTGACTTTTAAACTCCCAGACAGTCACGACTAATGGAAAACAGATATCTCCCTCCGAGAACTATTCAGGGATAATTATGTCGTTCAATAAAAAGATTCAAGAAATAACTTATAGTATAGATAACTGGACATAGGCATTGCATTTTTGTTTCATATCATCCACAAGTCCATTATCTGGCCTTGACCAAAACAATGGCAAATTGGATCTGTGCTGTTATTGATTTAAAATGAATTGTAAAAGAAATTATTGATTGTTTGCAAACATGCCAATAAAGTTACTAAAGATATAATATTACCCTCTAAATTTTTCAATAATGGGGAGTGTGTCTTAGCGAATAATTTATTTTGGAGCTATTGGGCAGTGAGAGACAAAAAGACAGAAGGAAGAGTGAGAGAGAAAGGGAATAAGGTGAGAATGGGAGGGCAAAATGGTCAATCTCAGAGGAATCTACCACTGGCTACAACCAGAGGTTCTAACACACATTTTAGTGACCTATTAAGAGCATTATGGGCCCCTCGTCCACATCGGCCCTCAGCCCTGGTAATCTGGCCTATCCTCTTAAAAGTGGAATTGATTGAAAGAATTGATCTTCTCTGGGTTGGCAGACACAGCCCCAATAATTACCTCACGTAAATCTCCGCAATCACATATGAAATGTCAGGATCTTCTGCTCCCACTCCCTCACTCAGCTGCTCCTCCTCGGTAGCTGTTTTGGGGCTCAGATGACACTTGTCCTGTGGTTGATAAAGGGGGGAGGGGAGGATTAAAGTGATTTATCATAAAAACTCCAGACCTCCTATCTTAAGTCCATAGACAATCCAGATCTGTAAAGAGAAATAATAAAAATAATGAGACTAAATAAATATGAAATAAAACAAACAGCAGCACTCAGCCCTGAAATAGTATTTTCTATTAAGACAAAAAATGCATAATGATGCTTATGTGCTATGTCAGTACATCTGTATTGCACAAACAAAGTTAAGAAAATATTCAATTGACCCTTATGAAGTTCTGCCCCTTTTCGGCCTGTGCACCAATAATAGTTGAGCAAGGCTGGTACCTGGATGAGCCTTGGTCAACTTTCGTGTTTCCAGTACTACACTATATAGTAGTCTGTATGCTAGTCTATGTTGGAGAAAAAACTAAGTTTTTGAAAATGTTGCTATGGGACCTGTAAAAGCAATATTTAGTTACATCTTAAGTTGGCTAATGTTAGCAAGCCACTAGCTGACAGTCTAGCTAACACTTGGCTAGCTAGTTAAGTAGTGTTTTGCAAACATTAGCTATCAACTAAGTAACTATGTGACTATAGCTAGCTAATTATTAATGTACATTATCTAGCTAGTTGGCTAGTGTTTTGTTACATTGGCTATTAAATGTAACTCGCTAGCTAGACAGGGGTTCTAAAAGTAGCTGGACTTAAGATGGGTCAATTCCAAGTCAGAATCATGAGTTAAAAGTTAGAAAGTTCAACTGGAATGGCCCCCGAAGTTGGGTTTCTTCTCTTAACAGTCGTTAAAGCTATTTTAATACACTATTTATTAGTACTGCTTATTTTAGTGTCTCATTAAATCAGTTGTACACAGAGTAGGCCTCGTGTCTAACTTCTATATTTGCACAGGTTGCTTTGGTGGTTGTATACACAAAACACAGAGTCATGTGTTGTTGTCAAGCACATCAAAGGTTTTCATGGAGGCATTCATCTTTGTTTTTGTAGTTGTCGTCCTGGAACGCGGTCAGTTCAGGTGTGACATCACTCCCAGCTCTGACTTCAGACGTCCGGGGTAAATGGAACGCAGCTGTCAACAGATGTTGACATCAAACACATGTTTTGAAGAGCTTCTAAACATGCAACCATGTCTTCTAAATTTGCACCTGTGTGTGCAATAATTCAAGAGATGATCCCGTCTGGAAATGTCTATATAAATCTCCATACGTACATTTAAATACATCACTTATCTATCTATGGGTAAACCCATTAAGGCAGGGTAGGGTATGTATGATGACAGGCTTAGCATGCATACACATGATTGTAAACCACCAGCTAACAAGCCAACCAGCCATCTCTGATTGAATGTTATTCATAAGACCCCTCTCTCAACTAAACAGGCAGCGAGTATGCACAGGCAGCCACGGAGCCCTAAAAAGCAGCTGCGAAGATGGGAGGGTGCAGGATTAGGGCCTGAGCCTTACTCAGATGGGGCATTTCCATGACAGTGAGCTGCGCCACGGCTTAACAGCCCGCCCCTGTTTATGCTTTTTGGAGGAGAAGCCGGATTCCCTCCCCGTGACAGATGGCCTTTCAGCCACAAAGTGCTGTGTTTAGACTTAGCTTGCTCTGGGGCAAGACAGCAAAGCTCTGATGACACAGCATTCGGCAAACAACTCCCAGATGCAGAAGTGGTGGTCACAGAAAGCACAGAGAACTGGCTGACCCACCAAGCAAGAAACCAAATGACCAGAGAAGCTGCTCAGCTTCGGCGAAATCTGCCAATGAGGGGGGAGGCAAAACAAGGGACACCAGAGATAATGACGGGGCTCAGAAACCAAAGAAGTGGCTTGGCTTGAAGATACATGACACAACTCAATTTAGATTCTACCCAATCCAATCTAGAACGTTTGCTTACTTCAGTCCAAATGCCCCCAACTGAATCAATACACCTTGAAAAAAAAGAAAGCATCAGTTCTGGCTTTAATTAAGCAGATTGTTAAATTTGGTCAGTTGAAGTGTAAAGAGATTTCTTTATAGGCAGGCAGACCAAGGCAGAAGATTTTGCATTGGAGGGTAAACAGTGAGTGAAAAGGACCAGCTGCTGGAGAGAATTAGCCCAGTCTCATCTGATCCAACACAAACCTAGTGCTGCTTACTCTCAGAAAAAAAAATCTGGCCTGACCTAGTCTGACCCCTCATACAAAGCCAGAGAGGCCCTGGAGGCAGTGAATTAATTGCAGCCCACTAAGCCTGATACACCATATCTTAAATAGGAATGGGTTGCAGGCTCAGAAGTGCTGTAGCCTGGACTATAAAAGTCCTAAAAGGGGAATTTTGTTCAGACAGTGAACAGTAAACAAAAACAAACACTCAGGGAATGTTTTCACTCATTGGACTGACCCCTAAAAAAAAAGCAAAGCATGGTTAGTTCACAAGGTTGTACACGCAGGCTTTGACACTCAGGTACAAGAACATGGATAGCTGAATGGCATTGGTAAACAACACAAGCCTCTAGCAGCAAGCAACAGAGGAAAACTTCCTGGAGTTCCTCTCTCCCCTACATCACACACGTCTCGGGGAAAAACGCTGATGAAAAATACCATCCTCTCACATCTCCTCACGCTGAAATCATTTAGAGAGTGGAGGCGTTATTCACTGTGTTTGCCCTGGCTGCTCGCTCTTCAAACAAACACTGTTGGAGCCACCTAAATTGGCCTCTCGCACCATATAGATTTCCCATCACAGGCCAGCATCTAAAGAAGACACAGAGTGGAGAGCGAGAGAAGAAGCAGAGCATTCGCCAGTCTGATCACTGACCCTATTGTCTTCCTCAAATAAAATACATACTTAGATTAATAGGCCCAATAACACAGCGAGACGGCTCATTGCAATGGGGAAGGGCGCCTTATCACTCCAATCACTGACTTGGCTGCTTTTGTTTTTCTAGAGCACCTTTTACACTGGACAAAAAACCCACTAACACCCACAAACATCTGGCTTTTGTCTGCAGTTGGAAAGGGTACAGTCGGCATTCGGTCCCGGGTCAAATGTCTCGGCAGTAGTCATGGGTATTTGTTGGCTATAGCTCCAATTGGCTCTTTTTCCCCTCCCTTTTTGGTGGAGACAATAAAGGCTTGTTGCCTCTTTTCCATACATATGTGCTGCTCAGCTTGACTTGGTTTGCACAAGCTCGAAGGTGTGTATTTTTATCCAATGATTGCACATGTTGAACAGTGGATGTTTCCTATAAATTCTTTACAATAAAAGTCCCCTGTCATTTTGTTATTTAAAGCTTTTATTGTAAAACAGAAAAATCTGGAAATGTTGGGTTTTCATCAGCAGTAACTTAACATGACTCCTATCTAGCAAGAAAGTGAACATGAAACAGTAAAATAAAGCAGATACCTGAAAGTACAAATAGAAACCCAGGAGAAAAACTAAACTTCAGACAACAGAGATTCAGTTAGAAGCTGCAAAAGTACTGAGAGCTGAACATATATACAACAGATATAACCAGTGAAGAGTACTGACAGCATCAGGCCTACCAGATCTTAACTACATTACTTACATTACAAAATTACACGTATTAAATTTAAAATGTTGGTTAGGTTAGGTTTAGGCAATAAAACAACTTGTTTAAGTTTAGGAAAAGATGGAGGTTTGGGCACTCAGTGAATTTCATGTCCATAATGAAATTTTAAGTTGTTCAGAACTTTTAATAACTCTATGTTTACTTTTCATTTCACACAGCACTTGAACCTTAGTCTCCTGGTTGAAAGTCTTGTGCTTGTTTGAGCTGACCATCCACCCTACCTCCTCCAAATGCAGACTTTCTCCATCCTTTTACTTCTCCTGTCACACTTACTATGTCCACATGGAGGTGCAGCCTAACAATGAACAGACATATCAGTTGGAATAAGCTGCATGCACTTGCAACCACCATGCATGTTTTTTGGTTCAGACAGGCTGCCTGCACAGACATCAACAGAGTTCAGTCTCGGCCTTCCAGCGCACATTAGAAAAACGGAAATGCAAATGGGCCTATGTGCAATGGGAAAAACAGTTAATCACATATTTTTAGCAGGTTTATGTGCCTTTAAAACACCTGCATATAATTTTGGTGTAAAATTTGGATCTGAAGAGTAAAATTAAAAGTAAACAGATTCAGCTGACAATATTAAAAAAACAACAACAACAAGATAGTTCATTAGCCATATTAGGGAGTATTTATCCATGTGCCACAGGATGAGGATCCTCTTGAATAGTGAACATAGATAGTCATGTAATGGTGCAGGCAGCATAGGAAACATGAAATGTCATGTCTGGGGGCTCCTGACGTCAGTGGATCAATAGCGGCTGACGAGGAATTTTAAAAGATACTATCAGTCTGACTGCTGGTGGCAATAAACTGAAGATTAACCTTTACGTCCCTCCCAGTTCGGGGAAGTACCCTGAAGGGCATGCGCCACTGTTTACTAATCAAAAAAAGTTGCTTTTTCGATACCACGAGACCAGGGAATCGCTTAGTGGCTCTGCACTAGACCCTGAAAGTTATTGACTTCTTCCCCTACCTATATGAGCATCATAAATGTGAAAGATGAACACTCCACAGCCAAGTACTATATATCACTGGCAACAGCGTTGGAGATGTGTACAGACACGGCTTGGTTTATTAAAAATAAACACCATATATTATTGCTATGCTGCAGCACAAATGTAATAATTCCTGTTGCCGTGCATAGGAACACAGAAAATGCAATCACATGACAAGAGAACGATGGGGTTGTTGTTTGGGAGAGTCTGCTTGGCTGACTGGCTGCGTGGCTGTGTCCTTTGTGATCCACGGGGAAACAAGAGCTCTTTTTCTGCTCCAGAAGCATGATCCTCTTTCACCCCCATACCTTTGAGCTGGGAGCCAAGGTTTTGAATGGCTGTGACCTCCATGGCCTCTGCTGGCCCCCACTGGCCTCCAACCCTCCAGCTGTTCATCCTTCCAGTCCAGCACTCTTGCCCAGTAGTACCCCCAGTTTTGCAAGAGGCAAGAGGAGCAGCACCCCTCTGGGCCCTAAGAAGTGACCCCCAGGCCAAGGCCACAGCACCACAGGCATAATACCGGCGTTCCCACACGAGCTCTGAAGCATGACGAGAAGGAGAAAGATAGAAAGTCGGGGAAAATTAACTGGGGTGAGGTTTCAAAGAGAGGAAGGGAAAAAATAAATGAAGTGGACGAGGGGGAGACGGATGTTCTTCACACAGGGTAGGGAATCAGAGAAGAGAGCAGATAAATAAGGGATAAATGAAAAGAGTTAAAGCAGGAAAAATAGGTGGAGGGTGCGGGGAGTATGTGGGGAAGCGTGGTCAGATGAAGCAAGCGGCGACAAGGCAATAAGATGGTGCAGCACAGACGCAGACAGACGCCAAGGTGCAATAGAAGAGCTTGCTTCCCCTTCTGCATGGCTGGCTCCGATGACAGGACAGTATTCCCTCAGCACCAGCCGCTAACTGGATGATAGCACCAATCTCTCTCTTCTCGCTCCCCTTCTCGCTTTCTGTCCCTGTCTGTCTCACTGTCATTAGTTTCTTTTATTTCTTTCTTTTTTTGTCTTTTCTTTCTTTCTTTCTTTCTTACTTGATTTCCTCTCACACTTTTAGAAATAAAAATGGTAACAAGAACCATATAGGGTTCTTCTGCCTGTCCCCATAGGAGAATCCCTTTTGGTTCCTGGTAGAACCTTTTACAAAGGTTCCACTTGTAACTCTTTCAGAGCGTTCTACTTAGAACTATCTGTAAAAGGTTTCACCCAGAACCCCCTCCAAAAGATTCTACAGAGAACCCTCTCTGGATGTTCCACCCCAAACCTTTCCGCCTTCTAATTGTGCTAAAAGGAACCCATCTAGGAGGTTCTATTGATAACCTTTTTATATTCCAAGGGTTTTATCCAGAACATGTTCAGGGGGTTCCACTGGGAACCTTTTTATATTCCAAGGGTTTCATATAGGAACCACCCAGGAGCTTCTACTGAGGATGTTTTTATATTCCCAGGGTTTCATGTAGAACCCATTTAAAATTTTATATTATGGTACCATTGATGAAAGAGTTTGTCAAGGATTCCAACAATACTTCAAGAACTCTTTCTTATAAAAAATGGCACTTAAAGGAGCTCTTAGTCTTACAAAGAACCCTTGATATACCCTTTCTTCAAAAAAAGGGTTCTTCAGGAAGCAGATGGTTCTGGGTAGAACCTCAGCCCTTCAAGAAGAACTCTTTTTTAACACTTATTTCTAAGAGTGTGGTTTTCATACCCTCCTTCTCCCCTGTTGAAGCCCCTTATACATCCAGCATAGCGGCCATCTAAAGCAAACATCAGCCTATAGCTTTGTTTGTTTACCTGTGAAAAATCACCGCCTCAGGCCTATCTCTCATTAGAGCAGCCAAACAAAGACAACGGCAACTTGAGAACGCTTTAAAAATGCCTATAATATGATGATGGGGTGTGTGGGAGGGGGTGGGGGCGTGGGGTTTGTGCACTCGTGCAGGGAGGGCGAATGGAAATCGCCTCTGTACACGATGAAAGCCTCTGAGGACTATCCATTGACTATGAAATTTGATGATCCCCCTTCACCTTCAGACACAGAGAGTTCAGCTTAACATTGCCCTGGGCACTAAACCTTGGAGCCTGCAGTGTGAAAGGACTCCAGAGTGTGTGGTTATAAACGGACGTGTTTTTTCCTTTTTCTTCTTTTTTTTTTTTTCTTTTATAAAAAACACCTGCCTCGTTCTTCATCTCTTTACGTGGTACACAGAATATTTCTAAATTGCATTCTGTCTGTCACAAACTCCATAAGGGGATGGATGACTCATAGAAGTTGTGTGCGTATATTTCCATACATTTCTCAGAGGCTCATAACAGAGTGATTCACTGGTTTTCTCATTGAATGGGAGTGTATTTGAATATGAATGTGTGTGTGAAATTGTCTTGTGTGTGGCTGTGCATATGGTTCCTACGTCTGTAAGTGCTGTTTGTGCACGTGTGTTTGCGATTTGTGTGTATCAGCACACATGCGCCTGCCCGGTTGGTGGGGTGTTGGCAGGGTTGTGGTACCCTGCTGGGACCAACCCTGCCCAAGCAGCCTGGTGGAGGGGACAAGCTGTGGCATGTACACCCACACACACACACATACACACACTCATACACACACATAGAGCAGCTGCTCCTTCTGCAGCTGCTGCTGTCGCCCAACCCAGAACTCCCTGTTCCAAAGGAGGGTGAAGAGGGGAGGGGGGGTCGAGGGGAAGAAAAGAAAGGCAGAGGGAGGGAGAAGGAGGAGTGAAGGAAAAGTGGGAAGAGAAGTAGAAATGGGAAAGGAGAGAGAGCTGACAAAATAAATTGGAAAGATATGAGGAAGAGGTGAGAAATGGGAAGGAGGAAGGTAATGGAAGTGAGAGGGGAAGAAAAGAGCAAAAGAAAAAAAATGGGAAAAGAGCAGAGAGGTACAGGGAGAGAAGATATCTGAGACACTCAAAGTGATCACACAGCACACTCCAATACACACCAAGATCCTCTCACCTATTAACAGGTGAAAAAAATATCCACTATCACCTCCACTGAAAGCCCACAGTGCACATGGAACTAAAGGCCGTCCATTAGAGACGATCTCTTTAACAGTCAAACAGTCATCCAGTAAACTATCTATCTAATCCACTGGTTCCCAAAGACAAGTACAGATGTGCTATGGGATTCTCCATAGAGACCAGTCAATATGTTTGCCTATCACCTATCGGCCTATCACAGCCTATATCAGTGTTATCATATACTGTATGATGTCCGATGTGAGCCAGATTTTCTTTTCTTGCAGATCATAATGCAGATTGTCTGTTTTTAAACTTCATAGACAACATTTTACTTGATCCTTTTTTTGTAATTCAACTTTAATATGTGTACAGTATATTTAGCTCTAATTGTATTTATATTTATATATATTTACATATATTAAAAATACCAATGAAAGTTTACTGTTTCAAATAGATAATCATTTAGTCATCTGGACAATAAAGTTTGTTATTGAACTAAAATATCCACCGTTAGCCTCCTGTTTGGTTTAAATAGGTCAAACTTTACTTGGCAATAGTACATAAAAATGCATTTACAGAGTGATAACGTGTTGTAGAGGCTATTTTGCACAGATACAGGTATGTCCAACATCAGTGTTGCATGCCTGATGTGTGTTCTTGTCTGCTTTC
The DNA here is from genome assembly GCF_056507025.1 of Lutjanus erythropterus. Lineage (NCBI taxonomy): Eukaryota > Metazoa > Chordata > Actinopteri > Lutjaniformes > Lutjanidae > Lutjanus > Lutjanus erythropterus. Next base: position 14,196,561 of record NC_139334.1, read on the forward strand.
TATAGGTCATCTCGTCACTTCCTGGACAAGCCAGCGAACTTGCAGCGTAAAACGTTGTCTAATAACCTAATCTTTGCCTTAATCCCAAGATTTAACATACTGGAGACTTCATGCCTAACTAAAAAAATCTCGAACAGAGATGATTATTTGTTTTATTTTATTTATGTTTTTGTGATGACCGGTTTTCAAAGATACACTTAAATTTTGGCTCTATGTATCCGTTCTTCATTCAGTCTCAACTTTCTTTCTTTCTTTTTCTTTTTTTTTACAGAGTACAAGCTGAGACAGTCATGGAGCTTTCCCATCTGTGTATTGCCACGTCCTGCAAATCAACACCCATCTGAGAAAAATGCCAAATAATATTATCACTTCACCCAGCAATAAGTAGTGTAAGAGATCACTATTTCCAGAACAATAAGTATATTATAGTTACTAAAGTAGTAAGTCGAATAACTATGAGTTACTAAGTTACTTTTTAATGTTACTTTATCTTGTAATGATGTGTACGTGCAGCAGGTCAGGGAAGGTCACGTCAGCCGATAGCCAAAAAGATAAACAAAGACGGAGGATAAAGGAACTATTGTCATTGTTTTGACTTTGTTTTGCTCCTCAAGAGAGAAGATGTGGTGGTGGAATCTAATTTGAAGGCCACACTCAGAGACGTTGACTTTGTTTCCACCACAGCTGACATCTGGACAGCTAACACCAAAAGCTTCAGTTCGCTGGATCAGCATGTCAACTTTGGAGCACAACAAGGCCGACAACAAGGTACCAAAGTAATATAGTAATATATCGAGTAATATTACTTTTTAAAATGAGTAGTAAGTAAAAAGTAACTTGTGACACTTCATGATTAACTTGCTCAACACTAGTCCCTGTTACCAAATCACTGTGCTGATTTCGGTGCCTTATTTTGGTGCCACACACCTGAACTGTTGATTGAAGTAGTTAGCTTTTGGTGTGGACATGAGGCGCATCATCAAACTGCTAGTTAACATTACGACAGCACTCTCTACACAGCTCTGGCAGTAGCTCCTGTAAACAGAGTTAAAATGCTGAGCTAAATGGTCTAAAGTGTGGCTGTATTTCACTCAAAAGGATTCCAACACAGGGTGGACTGGTAACAAATGCTTAAGAAGGATTGTATGTAAAGGGGGGAAGCATCTGGGGACGTATGGGGCACACATGTAAGCAGAGGGATACACGACTGCTTCTGTGACTCCATGACAAGCTCATCAGCCGGCAGCAGCGTGGGCGTCCCTGGCCCCAGAGATGGGGCGCAACGATATAATGTGACGTGTCATAATGACTTCACATTTCTATCTATGATGGGGAGACCGCTGATGACGATGACAGCAGCTTTTCTCAAGTTAGTAAATATGATCTTGTTAGTGCAAAAGAATTGCTTAAGTTTGATTAAAAAAAGCTGTTCTTTTGATGTTCTTCGTTTCTATTCATTTAAATTTTGCAAACCACTGATCTAATCTAACAAAAAAAGTCACTGATAAACCTCAGTTTTGAAGTCAAACACAAATACAATGACAACAACTATATAACACACTGACCATAAAATTTCCACAGGTTAAGCACAGATTAAACTAAATCCTGGCCTATATTCCCTGTGATGGAGAGGCTCCATGGAAGATAACACATTACTCTTCAACTAAGCTTAATCTGTGTCTGGGAAATCAAACACCCCCACGTGACAACTACCAATCCTGTCACTTGAGACTGAGACCGTGTTCATGTTGCTCCACTTTCAAGCCGCATAGGTTGATACAACAACTCAAATCAATAACTGAAATTTGGCCGTTAATCCATGATTGCTTATCAATAAATTGTACGAGTGAAGCTTTTGTTTCTGTTTTGAATTTCATAATTATTCTAATTTTGACTCCCCCCCCCCCAGAATAGACTGGCTTAGAGGAAAACTCACTGTTGATTTGTCGAAAGCTGCCACCAGGCTTCAGAACAGATAGCGAAGACGAAGAGGTTGGCTATATGTGGGAGGGGGAGGCACATCGAACGTGTCCAATTAGCAAAGTAATTAGTTAATTAACATAGAGGACCCCGAAGGCCTTCCTTAGCAGCCTTATATAGACCTCCTCCAATCCAACCAGCAGACCTTGAAGGCTTTACTAAGCAGTGCAGGATAGATAGACCAGCTAACCAGCCCACACCGTCATCTGTCACACACACACACACACACACACACACACTCTCTGGAAATACCCTCCACATGTCAGCTTTGCATTCAGTGTCAGTGACATATTTTGTATTCACACACAGGCTGGGAATCTGTAGGTTCAGTATCACTGTGACATGTGCTGTCAGTGCTTTTGGCTCACTGCAGGCCTGCTTTCTGCTGCTGAAAGCCACAATAACACATGGATCCAGGCTGGCGGGACTGATACGCCATGTTGCTGATGTCATATCCTCTCCCACGACAAATGACATTTCAGTGATTATTCACATCTGAGTGCATCCAACACTGTTAAAAGAATAGTTTGAATTATTTGACGTAAGATTGAGGTACTTATCAATACTCAGTGTATTACCAATAGTAGATGCTGCACGCTGCCAGTTAGGAGAAGCAGAGAGGGGTACCATGCAGCATGAATGCTAAGCGATGTACTGCTGTGGATAGGATAAAAAGGTATTTTAGAAATTTTAAAAAAGGTCTATCAAAAAAAAGCAACATCAGTTTAAGTGTATGTTATACTTATAGAATATTTTCACTGCTTAAATCAAAACAACCAATCCTATTTCTTCCCTTGTTGTTCCAACTGCAAAAAAATGTGATAAAAGTTAAAATATTCTATTCTTCCTTTTGCTGAGGCCCCCCCTTACAACCCACTCACAACCCCCAGTTCAAAAATCATTGGACTAAAATTCGTTTTGTTGCTGAACTCTGTCCATAGCAGCACGTTGCTTCACTTCCTCACTGGTACTCATTTTGCTTCATCAAACTGGGGGCGTGCCATCTATTGTAGGTAACACACACTGACTATCCATAAGTACCTTATACAACACCACATCAAATAATCCAAACTATCCCTTTAATTCCTCCCACCACAAGTGAGCAGTGTTTTATAGTTGTGTGAGCTTACAATGACAACACCTGATGTAGCTTTTATAACTCTTAACCCTATAAAGATCCAAGCATTCGGCAGCTCTGTATTTGCAGCGAGAGGGAGAAGGAGATGAGAGGAGAGAGGGAGTTAAAAGACCGTCTGCCCTGCATCGCTTCATAGCCACAGGCAGTTGCACAGCACAGGAGAAATGTGCTTACATCATCACATGCGGTCCAGGCATCCTGCAGAGGGCACTGCTAATAGCAGAAACACAGAGCAGAGGAGGCAACCAAGCAGCCCAGGAGAAACTCGGAAAGGCGCTCCCACGCAACTAGGATTTCTGACATTCTTGGCAGGCTTTCAGAGAGGTTAGTCCTAAAGTATTCAAGCAGAGCAGAGCTAACCTTCAACGGGGACCGTGTTCCAGCAAGCTGAGACCAGAGGCTTAATTCATCACTAATTAAAGTCTGCATGGGGTACAGGGATGAATCTCTCTCAGAGAATCTCTAACCCCTCTATCCAAAGTAATAGCCCTATGATTTGGACAAGATGTTTTGCCCTAGCAGGCGCTGGGTGATATCATGACAAATGGATTGCTTGTTTGAATATTTTCTTCCCTCAAAGTGCAAAGAGGGAGAGAGATTCTGCACCAGTCTCCACACTGTGACCCAGATAAGGTCCCTGCCATACACGTGGAACGGATCGTACATGTAACATGTGAGTTATGGATGTTCAGCACATGCAACAGGGACAGAAGCGTCATACTGCCCACATTCATCTTCACAGTGCCCTGAGTACAAGTCTGTTCCAAGGCCAGCAGAGATGGGAGGAAGTCACACATGTACAAGTCATATAACGTCTAAAGTCTTAATGTTCAAGTTCCAAGTTAGTCGAGTCCCTGCTGTAAGTCAAGCAAGTTGCAAGTCAGTTCACATAAAACTCTGATGACCCCCCTCAGTTTGCACATTCAGATCAGTTTGAAGACAGCTGAGTTTTATTTTCATCATTAATGAAAACTGTTGCAGCCTGCTTACATCTCATTAATCTTACTGGTATTTGACATTTTGTCACAACTAATAACAGTGAATGATCCAGAATGAACAACAATAGAGAGAAGGATCTGGAAGAGCTGGTACCAAAATTTGGCCCAGATTGTCTGGTAATGTGAAACGTTTACAGATCCAATCTTAAAGGGACAGTCCACCCAAAAATGAAAATTTGGTCATTATCTACTCACCCTCATGCTGATACAATGTTGGGTTTACTTTGTACACACTTGTAACGCAAAGGAAAATTTCATAGCTTGAAAAATTCCAGTTTCACCCTTGCACAGTTGCTGAATGATGGGAATTATTAGTGGTAAACATAAAAGGCTATAATTGATTGACACATTCCCCCTTCCACGACCACACTTTGGGAGCTTTGCCTCTGATTGGATATAACTCGTTGCCTCTGTTGTTTATCAGGAATATTTTTGCACAGTTATGAAGGTCTGATTTTGGCTTGGCCCTTGTTGCGCTTTGGGCACAAAAAGTTTGAAAACCACTGATGTAGAGTAACTTTTACTCTCCTGTTTCATCTCATTTATTTCAATTTAACTCTTAAATTTATTGAAATGTCTTTTTATATTGCATTATATTTATTTTAAATTTTGTCTTTGAATTTCCTTGAAGTGTGCTACACAAATAAACTTGTCTTGCCTTGTCAGGAACAATCCAAATATTCAATAAAAAAGTCAAGTCCTTTCGAGTCATTCATGTGTTAATTATGTCATGTCATAAATGCCAATTTAAAGTCAAGTCCAGTCTGTTATGTCAGTCAAACAAGTCTCAAGTCCTGAAATTTGTGACTTAAGTCTGACTCAAGTTAAGTCATTTGACTCGAGTCCCCCACCTCTGCAACACAGTTGGTGTCACTTTCCTTGATTATATGTTCAATTGTGCTAAACTGGGAATCACAAGTTGTCAGCGTAACCACAGCAAACTTCATCGATCCCTATCTTTCCCAACTGGTCTAATCTAGTCTACAGGCACGACCGCAATGGCAAACAGCTGCCTTGTTCAATGTATCAGACCCATCTCGCCCTCAGCAGCATTTTTTTAGGTGTAATAACAGATAGGATCACATAGCAAATGCCTGAGCAAGAGATGAGAGCTACGAACTCACTGAAATGAAGAGCATTCTTCTCATGACTCCTTTTAACCACCATTGCAACTGAATCTTTTTGTTTGTGTGTGAGTGTGTGTGTGTGTGTGTGTAAAGTGTGTGTCTTTGCAGGTTCCAGAAGCGTGGGTAGCCAGCTGCAGAGCTGTTCTGGATGCTGATTGGAAGTGAGTGTTGAGCGCTCAGGACAATTATGGAATCATTACCACCGCCATGCCAGAGGCAAAATATGAACACCGTGCCATTTGTCAACCAACCACAGCTTTCTAATCAAGCTCACATGTGTTTGTATGTTAGTCTTAGTGTGTGTGCGTGCACATGTTGGTGTGCAGAGCTGAAAGCCTTGGCATGTTGGCAGAGGAAAAGGAATGTCACTCGGTATGTGTGTGTGCACATGTTTGTGGGGGCTAATGGATGAGTCAAGAACCCTGCCCAATATTTTGTGTGTGTATATTTGTTTAAATGTGTGGTGGCATCCAAAAGGACTACAGCACATGTGTGTGTGTGTGTTGGTAGAGGGTGAGGAATGCCCTGCCCGAGCACAACTGTCTAAACATGTCCCCGTCAGCTGTCTCTCCCCTCCCTTCATGGAGAAATAACTTAACATGAATTTATCTTTTTCACCACACCCCACACTATCATCTCACACTGGTTACCGAGAGGTTGTACATGGGAATGTCCCTCTGTGGCCTCTGCAAAACTGAAAAAGTGTGTGTCAAGTGTATGAACAAACTGGTGCGAGAGTCTCCAAGACGAGGATATGCATGGAAGAAAGAGGGGTGGTGGGCTGGAAGAAAACACCTCACACTCCTCTTTAATCAGTCTTGTTTTTTTTCTTCTGCCTACAGGAAACACCTGTAATCCATCTCCCCATTCTGGGATCGGTGTGGTAACGAGTGGCATAAATGTTTCAGGAAGATTTAATTAATTGATTCAATGAGTGATAATAGCAGGCAGTATTTATCACAGGTGCATTCGCTTTCATGGCTTGGAAGAGCCGACGGCAAAGTCAATGTAGTGTGCAACTCAAGCACTCCAAAAGCAGTGCAAACAGTAAAAATGTGGTCAACTTTCAACAAACCTCAAATAATATACTTGTGCAGCAAAGGTTTGCTCTAATAGAGTGTATATCAGGGACACTCAACTTGCTTTGCCTGGGGACACTTTTGCAAAATGACAGGAGACCAGGGGCACATTAAACAAACATGTAATGCACTACGAGGAGTTTTTCACTGGTTATGAAACAGTCTCAATTTAGTACTGATGCCTCTCTATGATCTGCATAAGTAAACAAGACCATTGCTGAGAAGATTGGCTTTCTCTATATTGTTATTGTTAATGCCTGCCACCAGCTTGGATTCACAATTTCTCTGGCAAAGTTATGTAAGCCAGTTAAAAAGAAGCAGAAGGAGATTTTTCTTTTGATAATTAGGGGATCATGAAATCACTTGCAGGAATGCATTGGACCCGGAGCTTATCTGCAGGTAACTGTGCATTTTGCTGGACCCATCAACTTAATTTTTTGGTACATATTCATGATTATATGCTGAAGGACCTCTGTGATTCACAGTTCTTGAAGAACCTTGAACCTCTTTCTTCAAACCTGGCACAAATTTCCACTTGGACTCGAGGATGATCTGATTAAATTTAGGTGGTTAAAGGTCAAAGGTCACTGTGACCTCACATCCATTACATCCCTGTGTACACAATATATCAGGAACGCTAGGAGGGAATTTCTTCATATTTGGCACAAATTTCCAATTGGACTCAAGGATTATCTATAATTACATCTTTTTTCTTTTTAAAAAAGACCTGGATCAGGAGCAGGACAAGGATCTTTCATAATGTATTGATTTATTTTCTCAGTTATTGTAGTGGATTACAATTTATTTTGCAGTTTCATTACATGTAACTTGTTACATATAACTAGTTTCTCCCCAGCACTGCTAGTGTCATCTTTGAGTTCAATTGGTCATTTGTGTCAAGTTTGAAGAAATATCATATCTTGAAATATCACGTTCACAAGAACAGGATGGACATGAGGTCCCAGTGACCTCTGACCATCAAAAGTGAATTAGTTTTTCCTTAAGATATCATTATTGGTCTTGAGATATCGCATTCATAAGAATTTGGCTGACCCAAAAACATGATGACTCTGTTTGTTGCCGATGTGGAGGCATAAAAACAGAAAAAGTTTATTTAATTTTAAACATAGGAGGAACCGCTTCCATCATGCAGACACTGAAATGATGCTCACTGTCTGATCCTACTGCACTTTGCACAGCCTAAAAGGTCATCATGCAAAGAGCAGTCTTCTCTGTTACTCTGTTATCCCATCACACAAACTAGTACATCTGTCCCTCCTTCCTGAGAAAATAGCACAAATCAATTAATTTTCAAAAACTGGGGGCCAGATTTGGCCTGTGGGCCACAAGTAGAGTGTCATTGCTGGAGAGGGTTAACTGCTCTCTATCTACCTGCTCTCTTTATCCCTCTCTGACTAACTACAATGAAGTGGCAGTGCAGGCTTGTGTGTATGCATCAAGTCAGCCAGTGAGATATGAGTGTTGTAAGTGCACAGGGGATTAACAGTTCAAACACTGATCACTGATAAGCTACAAAAAGTGGTCATGCATCTTGTCAGTGTCTCTACAATGTTCTTCCTCTCGGCACTCAGCTCAGCCAGTCTCTGTATGTAAAACAATACAGAAAAAAGACACATCGCCTGCCCTGATGAAATCCCTGTTTGACATAGCTCGCCAAGATCCCCCCCAGACAAAAACAGGCCATTACTATTAGTCAAAAGAGATCAAAGACATACCCCAGCTGAACACAGTGTTTGGGATTGCAGCGGCTGACAGCCATCTGCACTGCTAAGACAGGAGCAAGCATTAGACATTGATAGCATACGAGGTCCAAGTTTTTTCTTGACGTCAGGTTTGATAAATTTGTGCAAGTTACACTTTACTTGGAGGGTCGAGTGTATGCAGAAAAAGTTTGAAAGGGGAAGAAAAAGTGAACATAATAGAAAGTTTAGATGAAGATGAGGGGTGAAAATGAAATGGGAAAGAGGATGAGAGGAGCTCAGAAGGGTGGAGGGGCAAGTTTAGATAGAGGATTGGTGAAGAAGACAAGAGGGAAAACAGTAAGTCTTGCCTGTCCCTCAGTGAGACAAATTGGCAAGGAGTTCAGAGTGAGCAAACGTCTTCATCTCAAAGCCTGTGGAGCGATGGATGCCCAGGACAAATCAAGACATTTCACAGTTTGCCTGCATAAAACGCAAATACCGTCAGCTTCAAAAACTCTGATCTTCCCTGGAGCATATGAGCAGGGGTTCGCTCCTCTGGGTTTTACTGAATTGGTCTGTGGATCGATCACAAAAACAGCATTTCAAAGGGTTTGAGGAACTATGAGGCCTTTCTCTTTCCCAGACTTTAACAAAACAGACTCCAACATAGACAGCCCTGCAGACACTTGTGGCTGTGGGCTCCCAAAAGGCTTAAAGAAGAAGTCTCTTGTCTTTTCACCACTACTCATAAGAGCTTGGTGAAAACAGCAGTGTATCTGTCCAGTTCTGTGCACCAAAATACTGTGCAACAACTGAGGAAGTCAGAAGTAAACAGAGAAAAAAGAAAGGGAATGATGGGAGCCGAGATAAAAAAGGTTTGGACTCCAGCCCAACTCCAGAGAGTAGGATGATGTGGAGGAAGGGTGCCATATGTGCGTCGGTCACACTGACCAAGCTTGAACCTGCATGCAGCAGCTTAGTTCTGACATGTGTTTTGGCTATCAGAGCCATTAAAATCCCATTACATAGTGCAACAACAGAGATTGTAAGCCTTTCGGAGACTTTAAGAATCATTTTTCATGTAAATTTACCATGAATGATGTATTTACATGCATAAAGATGCACCCTGTTTGACATTTAATGGTTCTGCTACAATTTATCAGTTTCATAATTTGATATAAAATGCATAACACAACTTTTAAGATTAATAAGGGAAGATTTAACCGGTGGGGAATGAAGAAAATGACATTTTTCCAGACCACTGAAGCATTGCCACTTAGGAAAAAAAAGAAAACAGAAAGAGGTCATGAGTTACTTGTTTCTCATGTAGGTTGTTATTGTCAGTTGTTCAGTCATTACAAATGGTGTTGCATTCTTTACAGTGAGGGCTAATGGTGTCCTGACCTACAGGGGAGGAATGCCAACTCTCACCACAGCTGCACTCTGAGGCCAAGCGCCAGAGTGGACTCTGGGATCAAAGGTCACACATGATGTGACTTGATCCTACACAATCAATGGATGCAGGGTCCTGGCCTTTGGCAGGCATGCTCTTAATGGGGTATAACAACTGGACAAATGGTAAAGAGAAAGAGAGTGACCACAGAGGAGTGACAAACTTGCTTTATGGGGAAAAAGCTGGTATATATGAGGATAAACATAATCAAAATGAGGGAAATAAATGGTGATGTGTTTCTACAGCAACCCAGAACTGATAAACCAAACTAGCTCTAGATATGGTCTTAAACATTTTCATTTTCAGTTTCTCCTACTCCCTTGGAAGTGGAGTGAGGCGAGGTGTTTGAATTCTGCAAGATCAGTGTTCGATACTGCTAGATATTACATTTAAAGGGCATCTCTATCTAGGTTCATTTCTGGGTTTTTCAAATGGAAACTCTCACTCAGCTGTTAGCAAAAGCAGTGACATAGGCTAGACAACTGATAGTTTCCCTTCCCTCAACCTGCAGGGGTTATATGTAGCAACCGAGTCATGCAGAGACCTGCATCAAGTCACATGAGAAAACTTTTTTAGAAGGGCTTTGGAAAATAGCATTTTGATTCTAAAACACATGCACTTTGACCAAAATTAGATTTTTCAGAGGTTAATACATAAGAAACCCTACTGGGGAGCTACATAATGATATAAAATAAATAAATGAAAGAGTTTGTAGTGTGTAGGATTTAGTGGCATTTAGAGGTGAGACTTTTGATAGGAACTAACTAGCCTCACCCTTCCCTTCCAAGCCTGTAGTAGAACCTAGGGCGGCGGCGAAAAAGAGCTTTATCTCGAGCCAGTATTTGATTCATCCAACCTGGGTATAGACAGTATTTTAAGGTTTCTGAAGACCTGTTTTGAAGCTCACAGTGTAGTGGAGTTGAAGGGCATTGACTTGCTTTTGGAGCCAGCCTCAAGTGGCCGTCCACGGAACTGCAGTTTTTGACACTTCCACGTTGGCTTCATCTTTCAACCCTGGATGTTGCTGCTTGGTTTTGGGCTGCTATAGAAACACGGCAGTTTAATATGACCTGGGCCCTCTGTAGACATAAGGTGCTAATCTAAAGTAGGGAAAATACAACATTTCTTATTTTCAGGTGATTATATACTAATGAAAACAAACTTAGAAATATGATATTCCATATCTGCCAAATTCTACCAATAAATCCCCCTAAATCTTACAAACTGGACCTTTAACAACAATTGCAAGTCTGGACCCTATTTTATGTGACATAATGAAAAATGCACTGGATTCTGACAGACCAAGCATAATAAGCATACAACACCCACACATTCACACAACTGAATGGGTATTTGACAGGGGTGCTTGTCTGACATTCTTCATACAGGAAACAACAAATGCAGAACTCAGAGTGCTCATTAATTAGTTTTGTGGCATATAAAATAGAAATAAGTGTCTGGGACTGTTAGGTCATTAGTGCTCGGGGTTGTGTGTGTGAACCATTTTAATTGCAAACCCCTGGACACGGGCATAAGCTCTGTAAATAACCCAGCCACTTTGTTAATGTGTTCATCATTATCCCATTCCATCATCTGGATGGAAATAGTATGTTGGTTTTGCCTTAACCCCACGGAGCTGGCTAAATAACAATTTATCAGAATGAACCAACTACTGAAATATTTTTTACTAGTAAAAACTTAAGTGCCAGTGGACCTATAAATTCAGGTTTCCAAACTGTCGAGATTCGGGGGTGTAAATGCCCATAAATGTGGAGTCACCTCTAGAATGAGCAACAGACAGAGCAATGCAGGGAGAGGACTTTGCATCGGTCCATTTCACACTTCATAAAGCAGCGACATATTTATTCCATGCATTCATACTCGCATGTCCCTTCAACCAGGTAACGGCTGTACAGCTTGAAATGATTCATTTGCTCAGTCATTTTCCCCACTTAGTTCTGGGTTTTAAGTGCAAGTTTCAGAATACGGCATTGTGCGACAATGTTTTTACCTGATGTTTTTATCTCACTGCAGGGAATGAGCAGGGAATTACCTCTGGCCCATAACTATGTTCTTTAAAAACCCAAATACACACTGCTTATAAAGAGGCTGTAAAAAGGCATGGTAAATATCCCACCTCTGGTGGGGCAATTTACTAAACCTTGTAACGCACAATAAAAAGAAGCATATAAACAGCTTTCTTTTTTCCAAATTAGTCAACAACATTTTATATAACATTTTATGATAAAGACACACAAACTTAATCAGGAATATAATTCGTTCCTTTGAGGGACATGCAGAGTTGAGGTCAAAAGGGTAAGCCTCAGGTAAATGCGAGGCAGTGGGAGTACACAGTCGTGCCTCTTATTCCTGTCTGATTTAAGAGAATCCATAGGGGGCCTGTAGTAAACACAGCAGGGACGTGAACCTTCAGGAGTGGGAGAATGAGGGGCTGGTGTTGTACTTAGGCTTCATATAATGACCAACAAGCCCCCCTCCTTCTTCAATCCCCCACATACCAACTCCCACTCCACCAGTCCTGCTCCACTTCTATAGGTTTGACCACTAAGACCCTCATTCAACCTGTGTATACGAGAAACCTTTCTGTTCCCTCCACTCTCCAGTTCAGTACTCCCCTCGCTGCAGTGAGAGGCGGGTTCCTTTCAGACGGCTGGCCGGGCTCCCGCTGTTTTATGGGAAGTATTGTGATCCCACAAGCTCTCTCAGGGGGGATCAGCACTTACGAGGGCCGATAGAGCTGCTGATTTGATCTTCTCTTCTTTCACAGCCTTTCTCGAGTTTTCATCAAAACTTCTTGGCCCGCTCGCCATGGGAAGCCTCGGCGCAAATGTGATTCTCTGTGTCCGTGAAACAGTCATCATCTGTGACAGTGGAGACACTGATGAGGACAGGGATGCTGCAGAGAACAGGGGCTGAACCTCACATCAACCCAGCCACATGAAAGCGGTGGAGCTCTAAATATTCAGTGATGCTTCAAACAGTTCTTCCAATATTTAAAAGCCATTTCTATCCAACAGACAGTCATCCTCATTTTACTCAGCGACATGAATCATTCGTGTGCCCTTGCAAGAGTTCAATCATTTTAAAGGGGCATTAAGTAATCAATGAATTTAATCGATCTTATTTAGCATCCAAAGAATTACAGATCCAAGGCGCAGTCTGCAGTGGCCTAATAATCACAAATAATTAGTGTTTTAGAGTACTGAATTTAGACTTTTTGCTGTAGCTTTTAAATAGTCTTGTTATGATATCCATAAAATAATAATGCCACATGTCAAAACACAGTTTATAATGTATACTTTATATTACTGCTGACTATTATTTTTTACAAAAGCAACAAACAAATGTACCACTGACAATCAAAACAATGATCATGTCTCTTGTCATTCACTGGTAAAGTTGCATTACTGTTAAGATTTTAAAGGAAATCATGTACTTGCTTTTGTGTTACTGGTGACCAGTTTTGCAGGAACAGTCTCTATTCCCCAGTATAGGCAGACTAATTGGATAGTTGATTCACTAGCATATGTGTGTGTGAGTGGCCTAAGGGAGTATCTGGGTGCCAATTACTGCTGACTAGATGCTACTTGTTTAGCGGGCACCTGAGTCGCTGTGGATTCAGTTCTGACGCTGGTGCAGCTCTGCATTCATTCAAACACTGCACTTTCTAAGGGGGGCGGCGTGTAAGATAAGGGCAGAATTTTAGTTTAAAATGTTCAAAAAAGAGGAACTGATTATCAACAGAATGTGAGAACTTGGTCTGACGTTATGTAAAAGATGTCTTGTGTTGCAGAGATATCTACTGATGTTAGCATGCTAACCAGCTAGCCCCAGCCCATCCTGTACTATAATACTGTTTTGTACTTCAAGAGGTGATAGTCCAATAGTAATATGTGAGGGGTGAGTTTGCTACATTTCAAAAAGTCTTGGGTTTTAGAGTCTAATAAATAAAAAAAACCCCCCACAAAAGTAGAATCTACTGGAACTATTAGAATCTACTTTCTTTTGACTAGAAACAGTGCTAACAATGCCGCTGACTGCATGTCTGCTTGTAGCACTGCTGCAAAGTAAACTTGGTGTAATGGAGGTTGGGAGGCTTTCCTCTAAAGAGTACAACAGGATGTTGGGTTTTAAAGCCAGAAACTAATTGTTGACCAATTAGTCCACCGCATTAACTTGTCCACACACATTGTTCTGTGACAGTAAAAACACTGCTCAGTCCACCTTTACAGGATACAGGATTTTTCAGGACCATTGGTCGACAGTGTCACTGCGTGAAGCAGCACAGACTTGTTGTATTGTGTTTTGATATCCATGTGGATAAGAGCAGAATGCAACAGTTATTGTAAACTGATAGTGAAGGCTTATGTCAGGGAAATCCCATTGGCATGGCCAGCATTTACTGGTAAACCAAAACACAAAGCCAATAATCTCTGTGTCATTAAGAGTGATTTTCCTCCACTCAACCTAATGTGATGACAGAGATAAAACCATGTCGGTCTCACTGTACATGGGAGAATGAGAGGCGCTATTAGGCAGACAAATAATGACAGTGCTAACATGGACTGACTCAACATTGTGTGTTCTAATGGCAAAACTGATAGCAACATTTTGATTAGTCTCCCTCTAACATGTGTGATGTTTTAATGGGATTAATATAGTTTAAAATTTCCACTTTCAAAGGTTTGGCTGAGAATTCGTAATGCTTTTTAAAAAGCTGAATTTTAAACAGTTAAAATCAAATATGAAGACTACTTGACAACATAAAGGTTTTGCCCTTGCTATATTTTCTTTTTAGGGACATTTTATGGGGTCATCTAAATCATCATGTACGTCCATAACGATGTGTTCCAAAGCGCCTACCAGCAGAGAAAAAGAGCTCTTAGACAGCACTTTTCACAAAGATAGCTTTTAACACAGCAATCAGTGGTTTGCTGCATAGAGGGGTGCTGTGCAGGTCATGCATTCATTTTAGAAACAAGCGGAAAGTTGTCACACTTACCAGAGAGAGAAACCCTGGCGTAATTAACACATTGGCAGATAACCCCTGCAATCTCCCCAGATACTGAGACTTCCGCTGCACCTCACACAGCCTCGCACAATTGTCTCCAGTCCTTTGAGGGCCTTGTTAAACATGTTTGTTTTGGTTTTGACAGGTTTCTGTCACAGACAGACAGAGACAAGGTGTTCCAAAGGCCAACTATCTTCCCAGTTGTTCCTTAGTTTGTTTAGTTAGTCACTGTGCTTCAGAAGCTTAATAGCTTCCTCTACTTTCTAATGCCTACATTTATGGCTCAGAGCCTACATGTCTGTGCAAATGCAGCTAAATGAGTCTGAGGATATCACACACCTGTGTTTAAGAAAAACTACATTTTTCTCCCACGTTTGTGTGTGTGTGCTGGATAGAGGAGTACAGGATTACATAATTAGGATGCAAAAAAGCAGCTGTATTCCATTACAGTTAGAGAAAAAAAGACATAATCAGATTACAGATATATTTAGTAAAAAAAATGGGGGTTATTAGCAGGACTGTAATTTTAAAATTCATGGGGAAATGCTTCACAAGGTGGAGATTTCAACATTTTTTTTTGTTTTTAAATCAGAAAAGACAAACAACATCACATTACAGTGACATTTCTGAAAGCGGGGAAATAATGTCATTGTCCAAAGACTCCACATCTAATGTAAATAAATATTTAGAGATAAGACCAACTGCTAACATTAACTACCCAGACCAACCGCTAACACCCTATTTCTAACATTAGCTGTACAGACCAGCTGTGTGGTGATGAGATATCTGAAATAAAAACCGGGACCATTTTTAGTTCAGCAGCCAAAATATATGTCTGGTCACTCTAAGCTGCAAACTAATGTTGCCATTGTTAGCTATATAGACCAGCCACTAAATTTAGCTACAGAAAAATCCAGTTAGCTGACTAACTTGTCAATACTACAGTATACTGAGATATATTTTTAGACTGTAGGTGGTGATACTGGTCACCTGTATGGTGTATAAAACACCTTTATAGTAGAGGCCAGTTTACTTGAGTTTTGAGTATGACTAGCACACATACAATGTACATTTAAGTGTTTATAAGCACTGCTAATAAATTAATAAATATACATTCACACATAATAAAAGAACAAAGCTGGATGAAAAATTAATAAGCCTGACAATAACCATTAGGCTAAACAAATTCACCATATTTAGTATTGAGTTAATCCAAAAGAAACAGAGAATAATCAAGTTACATTACTTTAATACTGCGATACTTGGATTTGGTTACAAAATCCATTCTTTAACAGGTAATTAATAATTGTTTTTGAATACATTTTTAAAATAACCCTCCTAACACTGTGTGTGTTTGTTGTACTCTATGTTAGAGAGTATCTTAATAATTCTGAAATGATCCAGTGCTATCCCATGGTGCAACAGTCGCTTAATGTTTCATAAACGTCATTTGGAAGTAATTCAGTAAGCACCCTCATGAAAAAGAGATGAAATACAGATTGCCATTGGGTATATTAACACCTGTCACATCACACCAATATCATATTGCATTGGCGTGTTACGCAGCTTTCTATTATTTTCTCGACTCCCAAAACATCACCTTACCCTCTCAATCTACCAATGTAATTACCTCATCAAATAAACTATCAACAAAGCCCCTAAAATAGGATTTGTGGAAGTGGAGGAAAACAAAACAAAATAATAAAAAAAAAGAAACATATCATCACATCCAACATATGTGAGACGTGTGACGTTTAGAAGTCAGGGGAGCAAAGCCTTGAGGGCATACAATCAATATTACATTTTCCATTGCCACCTTCATAGCTATTGTAAATGGCTTGTGTCAAAAATAATAACAGGTTGTATCAGGAACCTTGGGTTTGCAATTTCGCTCCTAGTGCTCGGAGGCCCCGTGTGCTCACCCTCCCTTACTCCAGCACCACTGGGTGTTAATGACGCCGTGGTGGCAGACACTTCTCACACCACGGCTGACTTTTTTTTTTTTCCCCTCTCTGCCCATTCTTTATCTTTTTACTCCTGACAGTTCTGAGAACTGCAGGGAAAATGTGTATGTGTAAGAAAACGCTTAGTGCTAGAGATGATTAGCCCTTTGTGCATGTTTCGGCGCTCAGCCAGTAACATAGTATTATTAGCAGGGCTGGAGAGATTAAATCTATTCTCACTTCTGTTGTCATAGCACTCTAGGCAGCAATAAGCAAGATGAGATGCAGTAATATGCACACTGGAGGGACAGACTCCTCTTCACTGGAATCAGAGCTACTTTAAGTTCTTCTGAGAGAGAGAGGTACTTAAACTGAATTCCTTTTTTAAGATGACTTGATTGCCTTATCTCATCTAGCCAGTATCTCAGGTGTGGATTTCTCAGTCCTTTAAAGACATGCACACCCACACACAAAACCCCACACTATGCCATAGTCAGCAAAACACAGAGGAATGTCAGTGCTGTAGTCAACACCACCTAAACCGAGACCAGATCATGGCCAGGACCTGAATATACAAAGACTGAGACAAGATCAAGACTTTGAAAGGTTAAGACCAAGTCATTCTGCCTGACACCCATGATAAGGTGCGGAGCACAGACACCCTTCAAATTGATCGAAATGATCTACATTCCCATGAAAACACCACAGAAAACAAATGAAGATTTGTTGTGTCATCATTGTCTGTCAGAAGCTAAAACTTAGGAACAAAACACTGGATTAGCTGTATTCCTCAGTATATGTTAGCTAAATTAGGTAGCTTGTGCATCTTGCTAATTAGCAAAAAGCTGGCAAGCAACTAAAACTATCTTAGTGCCCTGAAACATGCAGTACATAGGTAGCTAATATGTATAGCTAATATTTGGTAAATCTCTTTAGGTGAGTAATGAATAGAGTTCTGAAAAGTTTAGGTACAGGGGCAGATTGCTAAGCTAGATAGTGTCACATACACTTAGCGTACATTCCTTTATGCTTTCTTTCTAAGTGCCGATAAAAGGTTGACATGGCTCCATTTGTCTTAGTAAATGTTGTTTTGCAGAATTTACACACTGCTGTGTCCAGTAAATCTTACTTTTTAGCCAGAATTACTGTCCTGATTTGAAAGAAAACTTTAAGACACTATCAACATAAGGCTCGCCTCAGCAACTCCCGGTATGATAATTATCTCAAAAATATGCATAGCTAAGGTGAGTTGTCAAGAAGAAATGATATCATCAAAGAATAATCTTTAGATGAGGCAAACACTGTGATCAAATTTCCAGTCATTCTTTATCACATACACTGAGTTATGTGAGGATTAAATGCATGTCAAACCCTCCAACAGGCTTTTATATCCTGCAGTGATGATTCCTACTGCAGAGACTCAAATAAGCACTGTGTGATCCTTTCCAAAACAGTATGTTGTCACACTTCCAGTAACATCCCCTGTGATACGATGGTGTCCATCTCCTGCTATGTGATAAATGAGTTTCAGCAAAGAGTGCTATTGAGGTGTGCAAAAACCAAAAGTAATACAGTATGACAGGATGATGCTGAGGCCAATCATCACGTCGACAGACAAGAGCCTGGCAGCTCTGGCTTTTGTATGTGTGGTTCTTTTCCTCAGGCTTCCAGAGAGGCTCTTTTATACTCATGTCTCTGTCTGTGCAGGGCTTTTAAATTGTTCTCCCTTATCTGAAGAGGAATCTGCAGGAAGTCACAGAATCCCAGCTTATCTCGGCTAATTGTGGTTGTGTTTGTGTGTGTGTCTGTGTGTGTGTGTAGGAAAGGAGGAGGGGACTTTGAGAGGGTGCCAAATGCCTCAAGATGCATCAGAGCACGTCAGGACAAGAGAGGCAGAGGCACCGGCAAGACTGACAGACACAACACTAACATCTGACGGAAACAAACAACACGAGCGCATACACGGCAATGCCCATACAGAAACTGACGGAAACACCCAGGGCATAGGTGACATTTAATCCATCCGTCAGATTTGAGCCAAAAGGCAGATGTCAGGATGTTCAGACCTGCGCTGTGCTCTGTTTGGGAGGTAAATGTAAACACTGAGTTGATTATTAACATGACAGAATTTCAATATACGTAAACACTGTGTACAGTCTTAGAAATAAAGGTACTAACTAGCACCATGAAGAGTTCTTCAGCTTCTCCCTGTTGCAGAACCCTTTGTGGTTCCTGCTACTTCAGATAGCTCTAACTAGAACCCAACATTAAAAGCTATATCTCAAACCATCTGTGAAAGGTGTCACAAGAACCCCTTATGAGACCCTTACTCCACAGAGAACCCATCAGTGGTGAAATGGTTGTACTCAGGACCATGTCTGGGGTTTTAGCAAGAACCTTTCCACCGTCAGAGGGTACTAACAAGAACCCACTCACAGGGTTCTACTGAGAATATTCCAAGGTTTTATCAAGCACCCACTGATGGGTTTCTACTGAGAACCCTTTTATATTCCAAAGGTTTTTTATCTAGAACTACCCTAGGGGTTCGACCAAGGGGCTATCTAGAACAAACACAAGGGGCTCAACTGAGAATGCTTTTATATTCCATGTGTTTCATTCAGAACCCACCTAAGGGATTCTAATAAGAGCCCTTATAAATCAAGAGTTTTATCTAGAACCCATTCAGGGGGTTCTACTGAGAACAGTTGTACAAAGAATCCTTGAGGAAAGAGTCTTTCAAGGATTGTTGAAATCTCAAAAAGTGTTCTTCACAAGCAAATGGTTCTGAGTAGAACCTCAGCACTCCAGGAATAACACTTATTTCTAATAATGAAATGCTACTCTCAACATGCTGGGGTAGTTTGAAAGGTTTTGGTGATTACATTTCACACGTACACTCAGCAAAGGCCGCCTCTCGTTGGTTCGTTGGTTTGAGGCAGCAAACATTGATGTCCGATAGAGCAAAGGGGATGTGCAGCATCCAGTTGTGCAACATGAGAGATGGCTCCAAAGGGTGTCTTAAGGAGGTGATAAAAAGGTCTGTGACCTTCCCCAAATGAAAGCTCCCCCCTGATTTGTGAGCCACAGCCATGGAGAGTGTTGTCTGAGGGGGAGAGAGTGGGTGGTCTGTCACCGGGTTCATGCACCTCTCTCTCTACAAACAGCCCAAATTTACATCTTTTTAATGGCCGCTGTGTCCACTGGCTGTTGTAAATCAGGAGAGGGGTTTTAACCTCTAGGAACCAGCAGGGGTTAATGCTGAGGGCAACGGCCACTGCTGTTTTGGCCTAGGACCGAGCAAATGGACGTCCTTGAAAACAACATGCCTCAAACTGTTAGAGGACATTTGAGTCACTTTTGGCTTACAGTAGCTGCTCTATATATAGCTTACTAATGATTAAAAAAGCATGTCAAACAGGGCATAGATGAAAATAAGGCATACAAAATGAACACACATCATATAAGACGAGAAGAAAAGAAATTCTGTACTTGCACAGTATAATGTGATGTATTTAATTTTTACCAGCTACATGTCTACTTCCTGTCAATGCTGTAGTAACATTACCGTTACCAACAGACTGATTTTTAAGTCTCAAGTTAGTTAGCCTTCTTCAGTTTTCACTGATTGTTTGGTCACCTCAGTGTCTTAGATAACCATTAGCAACATTAGCTCGCCTGCTGGCATTGTCATCTTTATTCAATTTTAACAGAAACTAAACAAAACTCACCAAAACAGCCTTGGCTCATTCCACAACAAATCACCAACTCTGTGTCTGACAACATTATGGAAAGTTTTCTTACAGAGATGGATCTTTTTGTTTAAGAGTAATATACATTTTGTTTAACCAGAGAGAGTAACTAACTCATTTAATGATTAGTTAGGCTAGCTAGCTAATGTTGTACATGGTCATTTACACTGAAGTGATTGTCAAAATGCTCAAAATCACTTTATACAAAATGAACAGAAAATACCAAGTACCAACCTAACTTGAGGTTGAAAAATCCCTAAGGTTGGAGGCAAAGGTAATGTTATAGTGTTGACATGAAGTAAACAGATGTGCAGCTTGGAAAACATCACATTATATTGTGCAAATAGAGGATGTGGCTTCTTGTCAGTCAAATATAGCTTCTTTTACTGAGAGCAACTTGTGAAGTAATGAGTGTTTACCGGCTGCCTCTCAATGACGAAAGCCGTGAATGAAGTCCAGGACACAATTGTGCTTGTTTTACCCTTTCTGCTCCATATTCATGCACAATACTTCTCCCTCTGGCATTTTCCTCTGCCATCATAAAGGGCATTCACACATAGTGAGATCTCCCGGGCACAAATGAGCAATCAGTGTAAGAGAAACACACCTGGTAAGGCTCAGTGCTTCTCTGAAAGGCCATCGGCGCACCAGGAGAATTGGCTTCCTCGTAATTGAGATCCAGGCAGATTATTCTCATTTGATTGTCTAATGACCATCTGAATGAGATGCCTACCATAATAAGAGTCCTATTTGACCAGGCGCTGCAGGAGACCCAAGTGTCAGTCAGACACTCTCCTTCTGTCTTTGCTTTATTAGAAATTTAAATGTGACATGAATGCGGGCAACACAATCGCAAGGTTGTTGAGTTTTTGCTGGATTTTGTCCATCAAAACATAAAATACGCCTTATGTTTTTGAATTGGAGAACTGGAGTATGGATTGGAAACAAATATATTGAATGAAAAAGGACAGACTGCTGAAAAACTAACAATACAATTGACTTTACACTGTAAAATGAGGGAGATTGTGATTGATTAGAATTTTCCAAGTGGCAATTTTTGACCTGTCAAACCATAATTCCCATTTGTCATTGCTTCATCAATGTTGATGGGGCTATTTCCGAACCAATTCTCTGAGCAGGAGAAACATGGGCTTGACCTTATGCAACAGTATAAAACACTGCTTTCCCCACTCCCATGATTCTCCATCCACATGCAGCAGAGCTCAAATGAAGCTATCGATTATGCTCTTGCAAATACGGTGAGGTAAGGGAATGACACTGCACTTAGAGATCATCGCACAAATGTACCCTAAATCACAAAAATGGAGGAGGGGTAGTTGCTGGCATGGACGTCGGTCTTTGCGAGGGCGAGTACTCGTGCATTCGCTCAGTGTTTAATCAATGGCGAAAACTGTCTATCCATTCAAGTATTGATGTTTCCTATGACAACTGCTTATCCACGTAGAGCAGGGAGACACCAGAGGCCTTTCAATCATCCACCGGCTGAAGTGAGTGCTGAGAGGAAGAGGTGGGGTGAGACGCATGAATCTCTAATCCCGGGATTCATGCCGCATGCTCAATTATTCCACCGCCACAATGCAAGTTAAAGCAGAGGAGGAGTCAATCACTGTACATGGAGCACAGGTTCTGCCACTGTGTGAGAGCTCGACTTGGTTATTCCCTTACAATGGCAGTTAATCAATATGGATCCACTCCTTTTGATCTGCTGCCTCTGACCAACAACAATCACTAACAACAGTATAATTGCAATGACCATAATGGCACCCATTCATAGTACCTCACAACAGAGAAAGAGGAGGAGGAGGAAGGAAGGAAGGATGGGAGATATCAGGCTGTAGGCTTTCTCCATCACTCTTTCTTGTGATCTGTCTTGCACATATAAGCATACTGCATGATTCTGCAGCATCATGCTCTGTGGTATTGTGGTACAGTCCAGTCACCTTATTAACATCATGTTTAGACACATATCGACCTGACTGCAGTGACGATCAATCTGTGGTAAGGAAAGACAATAATGCCCAGTTCATCCCCACATTGTCTAATGTCTCTAAGGCACTTAACATGTGTCTTATACATGTAGGAACCAATGATCATTTCCCACTGCTGTGCCTGGTAACATCAAACTGCATTAAAAGGATGTTTGGATTTTTTGAAGTTGGGTTGCAGCATAAGATAGTCATCCATAGTCAGTGTATCACCTACTGGCATAGGAAATTAAGCAATGTACTGCTGTGGACCGAGTCTATAGCAAGATGTATTTTAGCCACCTAAAAAAAATTCATGTCAGTTTAAGAGTATGCTATATTTAGAATATTTTCACAGGTTTACCTTGATGACAGACAACCTTTTCTGCAGGTTCTTGCAAAATGCATGCTTAATACCCTGCAGACTGCAGCACACTGCTTAGCTTCTGTGCGGGCACTCCTCTCTGCTCACTTCCCAAAGTTGTGGGTGTGTCAGCCTCTATCTACTGTAGGCAGTACACTGACTATTGATAAGTACCTTATACAACCACCCTTGAAATTACCAAAACAATGCCTTAAATATCAATTAAATATATTTGTTCTTAACTGTAATGTAAACTATGGTGGGAATTTTTGCCAAGGGGAACATAACTTAAGCACAAAATGAATGCAGACGTAGATTTATTGAGTGCTAAAAGGAGTCTTATATGATGATGACAGCCTGCGCCCATTCTAATAGGAACAGGATCACTTAGCGTTTGATGACTAATATGGCTTCTTAATCTCTTTGACGCTGTGAACCTATGACAGATCTATGAGATGATGGAACAGACTGGTAACATAATAAAGGCGCCCTTCTTCTCACTCAGCATCTCTCATATTAATATTTTCATCCTGTAATAACTAAAAGCCATTTCATTACTCATTAATCAGTATCTGAAGCCGCCGCTTCCCAGTACACGCATGGAAATATGATCCTACGATTTCACAGGAAGAGCGATGTATAATGACCCTGCAGCTGGCGGGGTAATAAAACACAGTATGCATGTTGTCTGTCAAGAAAACTTACCTAGGCATACCAAAACAACAGACGGGCCAAAGTGATATACTAGACTCACTGCGAACGGTGAGACACAGACGTTGCATCGTGTTTCTTCCATGCCTCTGTGACAATCAATACTTAAAACAACAGCTAGAAAATATGTGGAATCAGCATGTATGAAGTAAAAGAGCGACACAATTGATTTGCAGAAGGTTCATTCAAGCATTCAAGGGATTTTAAATGGAGCGCAATATTCCCAGTCAAATCACTCATCAAATCCATATCAAGCTGTGGGCTTATGAGTTTTGGTGTTTATTAAAGTGAATGACGGGTAAATAGGACAGGTCAGCATAAAACAACGCCACCTGAAAATGTAGAGACATTGAATCTGATTTATGCGTATGGTCATCTGTGTCAGAAGTTGTGTGTTGTTCATGCATGTGTGTGTGTGTGTGTTTTCTTTGTGTGTTTAAATCAATGGTCATCCCCTGATACAAGATGGCCTCATAAATCATTGTTTGTTGATCACTTGTCAGGAGGCAGGGGCCTTATGGCGTTCTCCTAATTATTCCAGCTCACAGCCCCACTGGATGAATAAGGACAGGAATGCCAAAGCAAATCAAGGCAGCGGACTTTACAGAAATATGGCCATAAAGGTGGTTTAGTTTGGATGGATGAGGTGGGGGGTTGGTTGGATTGGAAGTTGCAGGAGCAGGGGGGTAGAAGTGTGTGTGTGGGCGGTAGGGTTGGGCAGGTTGGATTCGACGGTGCACTGGAGTGAGAAATCTAGTGTATGAGATATCAGTCACGCAATTCCAATGTGCTAGGGGACTCTGTCATGACAGGAACAAGCCGGCTGCCTGATTGAAATTGGACAAAAACAACTAAATCTGTTATTGTGACCATTCAATCACTTTGATGCCTTGTATCTCACTTTAAACACAATTTGAACATGTCTTTGTTGCCACTCACTGTCAACTCCTCAGTGCTATTACCTCCATGGACAACAAGTCTCAATCCATGTTTGTCTCTTGCAACATAGTAATCCATGACTGTCGCACCTGACATAGATGGCTACGGTTCTTTTTCTTTATTTTCTTTTTGCATGCTTACATTTGTAGAGTTAAATTGTTACTTCAGTATTTTTCAACCTGGACCCTACTTCCCATGTTTTTTATGTATAAGCGACTAACAGGTTCAACAGTTTTTGGAATTTGTCCAGTATCAAGGGAGAGAGCTGCAGCTGTCAGAATAATTTGACCAGATTTCTGAAATTAAATCTGGGGACATTTCCATTTCGTTGTACAGTATATTATTGAAATATTCAGTGTTATTATCTATGAAATAAAAAGGGGGGTAATTCCAGTTTCATGTCTTTGGACCATGGAAATTGTTTTACTGTAATAAACTATGGTGCAGACTGGCTGGTAAAATTGGGTACTAACTAAGCAACATTGTAACCTGAGGCAGAAAATCATTGTTGGCAAATGAGTGTAGATATGGCTGAGTGGTGATGTTGTGGATTCAAGTGACACTTCTCACCAAGTTTTTCCATGGCAGTTTTCTCAAAAAACAGGAGAAGAGTTATATGAACTGGCACAGCCCTCTCATTTGGCAAAAACAAGCACAGTGTGATTGAGATATCAACCTGTAGGATATACTGCTTGGTCTTTTTTGCCATGTAAAATATTATTTCGCTTTGCAGTCTGTTTTTAAAAACTTGGACATTTCTGGGGACAGCTTCAGGCAGGGACAGGCCACCAAAAACAGGGGCTGTCCCTGGAACACAGGGGCATCTGGTCACCCTACGTTTGAAGCAAAACTATCGTACAACATAATCCCTCCAGGCAACCGCACGCCATCAAAGTACATCCACTAAAAGTTCTTGTTTTTGCTTACTGACTGGCTCAGATTTGTTATGGTAAATGTCAAGCATCAGAGAAGCAATGCACAGGGTTTATTTCTACCAGTTTTACTTTGTTTTTGTTGAACGTGACTAAAGATAAAAATTAAAATTACAGTCTTGCAAAGGTTAGTTTGGCAAGAGCAATAAAACAGTTGTTTCTGGTTAAACAAAACATTTCTAGATCTACCTCTATAACAATTCTTTCCATAATGTTGTCAGACACTTAGAGTATCAGTCTGAGCCTGTCAGTGGCAAAAACAAGTACTTCTAGTGGGTGTATGACGGTGTGCAATTGCATGGAAGGAAAACATTGGAGCTTAGTTTTGCTTCAGCTGGCGATAGCGGTCTCCTTCAGTATTGGATCAATTTCAAAAACTGTTCATCCCCATCAGTTTCTCAGACACAAAAACATGACAAAATAGAGTTCAGGCTGAAAAATACCAAAGTTACCCTTTAACTCTACTAATGCAAGCATACAAAAAGAAGAAATGGTCGCCATTTATGTCAGGTGTGAAAGTTGTGGATTATGCTGCAAGTC
The DNA here is from genome assembly GCF_056507025.1 of Lutjanus erythropterus. NCBI lineage: Eukaryota > Metazoa > Chordata > Actinopteri > Lutjaniformes > Lutjanidae > Lutjanus > Lutjanus erythropterus. The sequence continues at coordinate 14,222,234 of NC_139334.1, forward strand.
TCTACGAACATGGTTTGTAGAGACCTGTTGGAAAATATGTTCCAGGTTGAAAAATGCCGTAGAGACCCCTTAGAACAAATGTGGGAAATGTAAAATCCCTCCTTTTTTTGAGTAAAGAACTGTGTAATGACAAATTCTGTCAAACAGTAGGGGTAAGTGGCCAGGGTACAGTATTGGCTTTCAGTGTCATTAACTTTTCAGCAGTAAGCAGGTTTCTGTCGCCACTGACCAAATTGCTTTAAATGCGCAGCAATTACACGGTTGAGGCTGGCGCTTAAAAGATGAGTAGAGTATAGTTTCTGTAGTAAGACCTAATGGGATTATTAGTGAGTTTTTATGAGAGCGGAACTTGCAGCTCACAGTAATACTGGAAGTGGGATTATATGTTTCAGTGAAATACAGTACCAGCCAGCTGGTCCTAATGTTAATTACTGGATTACCCTTTCTAATTAAGAAATCTGTAAAGGGGAGTTTAATAATTCATTGAATCACAGTGGCACAATTTCTTCTATTACTCTCCTCTTCCCTCTGTACCCATTTTGATTTTTTTCCTCTTCTTTTTTTTTACCTCAGTGACTCCCATGTGCAGGCATGGAGGCAGTAACACCTCGTTATTCAGAGTTAAAATGTGTTAGCTTGAGGCTTAAACATGGCCTTAGCATGTTTAAATCATGCTGAGCATATCACAGAGGCCATGCCGGCTGTTCCCTTTGATATATATTTGCAGCATAATGTGTGGTTTTGAAAATCAATGAGGAGTCCTCTTTTGATCACAGTTGTGTCCCTCATCTTACCACTCCGTAAAAAATAGCGCATGACCATCCTGCCGCAGAGGTGAGCCACATACAGACAACATGTGCGGAAGTGCAGTTGCATGCCTGGGTCTGGCCAGCATGACCCAGTATTTTGACCAGAGTCTGGTGTGAATGATTAAATGTAGATCGAACCTGTAGTCAATACATACCTTACATGAGGCGTGTATGAAAGGGATATCAGTTGCACATATTCACCCCTGAGGGATGTCCAGTGTTACCAGGACATTGTTGGCGAGCTCCCTGCACAATCCTTCCTCTACAGTAGTTATTGAGTGGTTTATTTAAATATTTATTTATTTTTTTATGGTCAGAAACAGATCCAAAATTTTTAAAATACTATGTCTGCTCCCCCATAGGAGAATTTAAAACTATTTGCAACCTGAAGTTTTTGGCATGTCGTCTTAATCTTAATATATAATCTTAATCTTAATCAAGATTTCAGGCAGGTTTTTGCAGGAGGCTAGGCAAATATTCTTGTGGTAATAATTTGATTGTTTAAAATAGTGAAATATGTTTATTTTCTAACAGAAAAGTATGTCAACACAGACAAACAAGGTGCTCAGCCATGTGGCTTGTGGGCGGAAGTTTAAATTAGCAGTCATCTAAACTTTGGACAGCAGAGAAAAAAAGACATCCAAGTAACTTTCATAACTCAAAATTATTATTAAGTTTTGCTGAGTTGAAATGATCCCTCTCCTGTTCCACAGGCAGAGAGAGAATCCCACTGAGCATGTGCAGAGTTAAGTGTCATCACTCTAGATTGTTTCTGATTGGAGTAATTGAGTGTGGTAGAACTGCCACTCTCCGACCGTTGTTTTAATTTTTATTCATATGCTGTCATATATAATGTAACAGAATGATTCTGTCACAAGCTTTTTGATCCATATGACCAGTTGATCACAATAATCTTGATCACTATTTCAGCAGTTTTCACTGTACTGCACTCGATATTCGTGATTAAAACATAATCTATAATATAACAAATAATGAGATTTAAACAGAAATAGGTTTTGACTGTGTTAAATTGACTTGGCCGCTGTATCTCCGTGTGTTTCAGTGGTCTAATGTATGAGACAAAATAACTCTATTCTGTAGGGTCTGGGATTAGTGATCCATGATTTCATCAGGTCCGATATGAAATATCTTAAGGAGAGAAATGTAGGTCATTGAGAACACCATCAAACAGCAGCACTCAGGCAGCGGCATGCAGGCCCACGTTTGTCTCCTGTATCTGTGAGGACATTCTCAACCGCCTGTGGGTATTTGTAATGACCCAGTGACAGCATTTCTCTGCTGGCGGCTGAGGTGCTCAACGAAATGAATAACTCTGACCGGCCAGGAGAGAGGCAGAGAGAGAGGGAAGGCGACTGCATGTGTGTGTGTGTGTGTGTGTCAGCAGTGTTTGTGTGTCTCCGGCGTGAGGAGTGGGGCTACATGTCACATCTCTTCAGACACTATAGCTCCAGTCCCCACTGGCTACAAACAATCTACAACCACCCAGAACCTCCCACAGAGGCTGTGTGCGCCGCATATGTGCCAGTAGCGCGTAAAATGTGTCTCTACACTGCCTTGCTTGTCACCTTGACCGGGCCACATGTTCCTCTGGTCGAGGCCTCAAAGTCTGTGTCGTGATGGGAACACTGGGGAAGCAATAAAATCCACCTTAGAATCCTGTTAGGAGGAGATAGCAACTGCCAACTGTGTGCTTAACTCCAGGAATTACAGATTTAGTTGGTAGTGCCCTGTCGATCTTTAAGCTTTTGGTGTGCTGTACAACACTTCTCCATAATGGATATAGATTCAGCATGATGCATATGAATTGTTCATCCGCATACATATGAATTATTCAACAGCATGATTTGTTTTGCCCTTTTTTTTGGGTTCAACATGCACTGGAGGGCATAAGGGGGAGGGAAGTTTCAGTCCCACTCAGGTCCTGGCACATTTTCATTTAGTCTCTCGATCTCTTACAATAACATCTGAAGTTGTCTCTGCATCTATAGCTGGACCGAGCCATTAAAATCTACATGCAGTTAATGGACTTTTTGGCAGGAGTTGTCATTTTATAGATGCAATCCTGAGAGAGCATTACTTTGTCTGAGTGTCTCCTTTGCTAATCAGCGAGGTCAAGCATCCATCTGGCAATTGTTTGATGTTTCTGGTTTGGTAAAATATGTATTGCTTTACCAGAAGGATGAGATAATTCAAGAGCGGAGATGTTGGACTTTATACAACTGCTGAACATATGACGAATTCACAATATGCTTGTGTAATTTGTTACAAGATATTTAATTGTCTCAGTGATTAGATATGTATATGAGTATATTAATTTGACTGACTGCAGAGTATAATCACATTTAGTTCTACAAAACTCCCAAAACCATCAGTTTCAACCCTTTCTCCAGAAATTCTGTTTGTATATTACCTAATTGTTTTCTTAATTAAGTTGTGGTGACAACATAACTCCTGCCTGAAAACAACATCCCTTTTTTAAAAAAAAATGTGTATACAATCTTCAAGATTCACAGGCAGGTGGTTGTGGTGGGTGTACAAAGTAGGGTAGACTGGGGACGGCTCCAGCAAGGGATGGTTGCAACAAGTCTCATTTCCTCAATCAGGAACATGCCAGAGTGATGAGCTCACTTAGACCTCTCCCCAACAGGAAGACAGAAAATACATTCAGCATCTACTGCTGCATTTATTGGAATTTAAAAATGTTTTAAAAAATGTATTGTTTGGGAGGTATGAGAGTCACACTGCTGTAAAGTGTTTTATGAATTAATCAGAATTTGCAAGTATGGATCACTGTTTTGCTGCATTGCGAATTGGGTCACTTGCACTTGATATACAAAGGTTTGGTTGATCTAGTCCAAATAGTTTCTGAGTAACTGAAAGAAATGCAAAAAGAATTGCAACAGTCCCTACTTTCCCCTACAGGACTTTAACACCACACTCCAGGGTTTGCTTCAGGACAACATGAGCACTTTGGTTAAGTTAGTAAAGAATCATCCTTTTGGTTAAATATTAATTAAAAAAAAAATCTCTTGTCTCAAGTCACTGCTTACTTTTAAATAATGTTGCAGTCACCTCGACTGTATAGTGTATTGCATTGTTTTGGTGGAAAACAAATGAAATATTTTGGCAATAAAGCACTTTCCTTAGGGTTAGGAAATGTCATGATTTTGGGCACTTTGGTTCAAGTAAAAATTGTCATATCAATTAAATATTAATAAGAAATTTCATGAATAATGTTGCAGTCACCATGACTGGACAGTGTATTGCAAAAATGCCTATTTTGGCAGAAAACAAAAGAAATATGTTGTCAGTGAACATAGTAACATGTTCAGTATTAACATTTTTGCACCTTGTCAGGTATGTTAATTGACAACATTTCCTCATTGCGTTAATAGAAATCACATTTCGGTTAGCATTTAATTTAAAATAATGCAGATTAGTTGTATATAGATGAAATTTCTAGCAGAAAGTGCTGTTTGTTTTCAAGAATATTCCTCTCATCAGTTTCCTTATAAGCACAGACTTACAGAACCACACAGAGCATTTTCTCACAGACTAATGCTTAAAAAGTAAAATGTAAATCCATGCACATTCACATTCATCATTAATTCTAGAGGGGTGTGTGTTATGTTTTTCACAGTGGCTGTGTTGAGGAGGAGGCAGGGGGCCTGCTATCAAAAACCTTGCAGGATAGCAATCATTAGAACCTCAGCCCCCCTGGTAAGCAAGCCATGCTTCCTGTATAGGGCCCCAGAGGATTCAGTGTGCTAATTATTTACTGAAGCAGCAAAGACTATCAAATGAGACCCTGTGTCGAGTCTAACTGTGAGGGGGTACCCAGACAGTGTAACCTGGGTAACATGCAAATAGAAGGAGAAACGGGGGTAGGGCAGAAAGAGAGAGAAAGGGAGGAAGCACGGGGGTGTATAATGGTCAGAGTGCGTTGGAGGAGTCGAGGTTCACTGGTGAGTCAGGAAAGGTGGGGCCACTGAGGGGCACAGCAGCAGAGTATTAGATTTCAGATGCATATGAATGACCAACTGCTGGTTCTGCTCTAGCTTTAGGGGGAATTGCATGGGTTCCCTTTGAGCTGCAGTTTTGAATCTAGATTACTGCCTGGCTTAATCCTGCGGTGGGTAGGTAGGGGGTCATGAATGTCTGTTGCTGGTGTCATTAAAGTGAAGACTTGCAGAAGAGTGGGGTACCTTTCTTTAAATTACTTTTTTTTTAGAGCCAGAAAACCATGTTATATGTGCCAGGATCAGAACCAGCATGGTTGGAACATTGTAAACCTGTAACTCATACAGGAAATTCTCTTTAACAAAGTAAATGGTAATAAAGTAATAAAGTTTTATTTGTTGAAGTTTATTAAACTCAGAATTTCTAGTTTACTTTAAATCAATCAATCAACTCATTAAATTAAATTTCCAAAGAAACATGATCAGCATATTAGCAATATTGACGTGATATAAGTCATGGCTGCTTGTATTCACAATAATGACAACACAATAAGGAACTTCTCAAACTGTGAAAATGTGAGGAAATCCAATGACCACAACTTGTCTTTCAAACTCAATGTCTAATTTTTAGGCAGCCTTTAATGTTTTTATATGAAAACAAGGGCTTTTTTTCACATTGAATCATGCTTAGAACCAGCTAGGTTTCTGCATCTTGCTTACTTAAAAACAAATTAATTACACGAGATCATAGACAAACAGCCACATGCACCTACTCACACACATACAATCCCTGACTCTCAAAAACAGTGGAGGGGGGTAACGCTGTGGTCCATGCATCTGGGCAAAAAGCCAAGCTGACTCTCCTCAGCAGATACACACATGCCATAAGAGAGCAGTGAGCTCTAATAACACACTAAGATCCACTCCATTTGATTAGAGGGCAACAACATTATCTGGTCAACAACCACATATAAACACATATGAACTACTGAATTATCTAAAGCTATATAAAACAAAACCAGATGTATGTAACTTAATAAAAAAACACACACTCTCCCACTCTAATCTGGATTAAAATATGATTTACCACTAACATGCTGCATACATTATAGTCCATTATGACCCCGCTGAACTAATATAGCGGGTTTATGCATTTTTTCTTATTGGAAAGTGCAAAGGGGCCCCCACAGCTGCTGTAAAGCTGAAAGATAAATATCTAGCAGAGAGTCACAATTAATTCCAAACAAGGTTATGTAAATCCTTAAACTGACCGCAATCAGACCGGCCAAACTTGTGGGATTGCTCTCTAAACAGACCAAGATGTCATTACAAGTTGGCTCTAATTACACTGAACCCGTTAATGTGGCATTTTTGAAACGGAAAAGGCTCGATTTATTTTCTCTCGCACATTGAGCGGTGCAAAACAGAAGGCCCACATCGTGCATATTGAACAAAAATCTGCAAAATGTCACCCAGGACACTCCATTCAATTAACGTAACACTCAGAGTCGGGTTTGAAAAGAGAAGCAGGTGTGCAGCCGAGTTCCTGCCCCTCTCAGCAGCTAATTCACATGACGGATGCGCGACCTCCAGCAGCTCCCCACAAAAACAAGTGACCCTCTCCCAATGAGATCCTACCACGTGTCAGGACATATTCTGGGAGGAGTGATTGAACTGTTTGTTTCTGTGTCGACGAGACAATGGCGCTGCCAGCTTAAACTGCTCGTGACATCCTGCTGTGTCTCCTTTCAGTGCAGCAGCTCCCCCTAAACTTATTTTCAATGTCTCATTGCCTTTGCTAAATAATGAAAAACTGCAATGAAGTTGTGAATGGAAAATTAGGCAGCAGCAGACCATGCGGGTTACTTGCTCCCAGCTACACACTTATTATCACTTACACCGGCTGTTTTGTGTCCAAGCCACATCAAGTTAAGTTTAACTCTGGATCATATAAGCAGCACTTATTCCACTCTTATCTCTTCTTCTCTCTCATTCACTCCCTTCCAATGTGTGTGTGCACATGTGTGTGTCTGCCAGAGTGCTAAAACACCATGAGGGAATTGGGCCTTTGCCACCCCCTCCTTCTCACAAATGTGAAGGGATAGTAAATATCAGTGCAGCAGATGGGGCCGATGCTCCCTCTCTGCCTCCCCTCCCCGTACACGGGGAGGGCAGAGCAAATGGATAGCCATCAACAGCAGCAGGAGTCGCCCCAGGCCAAGACTGGAGTAGAGGACACAGGGACTGACTGGACTGTTGCTCAGGCAGGCAATTTTACAGACTGACTATGAGCAGGGGAACTGCCCGACATTAGGAGTGAGCATTCATAAGGTCATTACATCTAAGATTTCATGGTAGACAGCAGGCTTCCCAGAAATACACATGTAGCTTTGTCATCTGGATTCATAAGATAATAAATGATATTCATGCTCCACATAGCTGTCTACCTGTTTGGATCATAGCGCAGGACTCACTGTTGCATATACACTCTTAGAAATAAAGGTGCTAAGTAGAACCATGAGGGGTTCTTTGGCTCGTCTCCATAGGAGAGCCCTTTTTGGTTAGAATCTTTTGTAAAAGTTCCTCTTGGAATCCTTTCATGGGGTTCTACCTAGAGCCCAACACAGGTTATACCCAGAACCCTCTATGAGAGGTTCTACAGAGAGCCCTTCTATAGTGTAACACATTTCATGGGGGTTCTATCAAGAATGTTGGCACCTTAGGCTTGTGCTAACAAGAACTCAGCCAGGGAGTTCTACCACAAATCATTTTATATCAATAGGGTTTTATTTAGCACCCACTTAGAGCGTTCTACCAACAACCCTATGTTGTGATACAAAGAACCACGAAGGGTTCTTTGGCTTGGCCCCATATGAGAAACCTTTTTGGTTCCTGGTAGAACATTTTATAAAGGTTCCACTTTGAACCCTTTCAGAGAGTGCTACCTAGATCCCATTATAAAGGGTTATATATTTAGAATCATCTATGTAAGATTTTACCTAGAACCCCCTATGACTGACTCCACAGGGAACCCTTCCATAGTGTTATGGTTCCACCCAGAATGTTACCACCTTCCTCAGGTGCTAACAAGAACTAGCCGGAGGGTTCTACCAAGAAACCGTTTGTATTCTGAAAGTTTTGTCTGCTGTTTATCTGTCTTTTGCATTGCGGTACAAAGAACCCCTGACGAAAAGGGCTCTTACAGGAACACTTAGTTTTAGACAGAACCCTTCATGAACCCTTCTCCTTTTGGAACCCTTATTTCTAAGAGTGTATGGTGTCATTTCAATACCCTGTCACACTGCTGGCAGCATCTGTAAAGCACCAGCGGCGTCTAACAGCATGACACGCTTGTGCAACAGAGCAGGAGAAGGGCTTGCTCGGACAGAAAGGGTGTCAACAGCATCCCGACACCATCAGACAGCAGATCTGGAGCAGATACCATAAATCCTGCCCACTCGTCAATGAACAGACAGTAAACAGGTTTAAATTTAGGCAAAGCGCTGTTGTTATTGCTGTTATGAAAGCTCCAGCATGGAGAGCATATATCAGTATTCCCATAGCGATATTAGACAGCCTCCCACTGGGGAGGAGAGGAGCACATGTGGATCAACGATGACACAACATGGAATCTTACTGCGCAGCAGCATCAGCTAAGCAGTGATGTAATGCAACTGAGCTCACTGGGTGAGAGTCAGGGGGAGAGCGGGGCATCTAGTCACACTTTTTGCTTTCACTTCAATTTCCTGGTCTCTGTACCTCACACTCATTTTCCATATTAAATTAAATCACAAATTTTTGTGCACAAATGTATAATTTTTGTGTTTCAACAGATAAGAACATGTATAAAAGCAGAGGCTTTCCACATTTATTCTCTGCAGGTAAAAGTCTGATTTATTTACATAGATGTTTGAAATACTGAAAATATTTTCCAACTTTACCTGCTACTATGTTGAATGGTATGCTGCCATTGGTCTTTTATTTTGAATTTCAAACATTTTAACCTTTGTGCTTCCTTTTTTATTTTATTCCTTTTGTGTGCACAGTCTACAAAAAGATATTTTATTATTTTATAAAACCTTTAACTAATTAAAGGCTTATACTGCACGCTCCTGTGCATTTCAACCATTTTTTGCCCAAAACATAAACTGTAAAAATGAAAAGGTTGAGGAAATGCTCATTTCAAGGCAACTTACTTCAGTAGATTACTTCAGTAGATTTTAAAATGTATTTCAAGAACTGTTGAGTAAAATCATTCAAATAAAAGTGAATAATGGTTAATTATTTTGACATTTTGTAATTGAAACCATTCAATTTCCAATCAGCCGAATGGTGAAAAAAATCAGAGTGACAGCTCACTGTCACACAAAACCACTGAAACAACTTGCCCCAGAGTTGCATGTGTGCTATTGCTCACTGTACCACAAGCTAGCTTTCATACAGGACTTTGATTTAGGTATTAAAACACACCCTTTATTCTGGGCAAAAATAATACAATTCAATATACTTACTTATCAGAGTTGTATTACAAGTTGTGCAGTTTTTTTACTCTGACGGTTGAAAAATATAAAAATAGCTCTCACCACAGACTACAGTGACATTTGCTGCATGATGAGAACAAAATGGCTTCAGAGCAGTGAGTTGGAGATGCACCTGTTAGATTTTTCAGTTAGCTCCCCCTGGTATTGGAGATATAACCAGTGTGACAACTTACCCATGTGACAAGATCCCCCGCTCTCCCCCAACAGAGAAAAAAAAAGGTGTTTAAATCACAACTGGCCTTTTTGATACTGGGTTTAATATCAGTAGACTGAGACAGAGACATGTCTACTTTTAGCAACTTGCGTCTTCCAGGCTTCAGTTCTGTTTCAGGGGTCTTTGTATAGGTGTCACGTACAGCGTTTGACTGTGACATCCTGGCTTATATGAATGATTTAAACGCTCAAGTGATTGGAAATTACTTTCTTTTGTCGCCACAGTCTCCCTCCCCTTACCCTACCCTCTGGATATTCCTGGGAGGACGGTATCTCACTCAGCGTCTCCTGAGCATTCTAGATTTCCATTTATTTATTTAAGGAGGAAATAGAAGGAAATTTCAACGGGTCACTAATTTCATTTCAACATGTACCGGTGGCATTAGCCCTGAGCAGATATTTCAGAGGAGCACAAAATCAATGTCGAGCTTCTGTTGGGAATAGCCCTGGAACCCATTAGCAACTTTGACCAATAGGTCAGGTAAAGTAATAGCTAGATAAATGTTTTATTACAGATTTGCAAACTGACTTAATGGGGGGGCTAGTACCTGTGCAGCCATGCATGGGAAATATTCATCATTAGATTCTATTGCAGTAATGAACACAAATCTCTCAGTGGCCGAGGCCTCTGGTTCTTTATATATGATCTGTTAAAGGTGGGCCTCTCAGAGGAGACAAAAGGCTGCATCTGTGCCCCTCTGGAGGCATACACCAACACTGAGAAGATGTTATTACTTTGAATGAATGGTTTGGTATACTAATTGTATTTTATATGACATCATAGGTTGCACTATAATTTTTTTCTCTAATAAATAACTTCAATATCACAGTGCTTACAGTACAAAGAGTGGCTACAGTTCTGACCAGGACAGCATCCCTGTAGCTCAGTCTGAATCATAACATTATGAGCTCAGAGGTGCACAAGCAACCAATCTCACACTGTGAACCTAAATAAGTCAGCAGTACTCAGAAAATTGAGGCAATCAGTTAAATCAGTTCTTTAGAGTTCAAAATCTCAAAACCTTATGAGCTTAAATATTTGGAGTTGCTGTTACATGTACTGTTTGATTACAGTTAAATTAATACTGATGATCTGATATTTTAAGTTCAACTTAGAATTTTCATTCACCACTCTCACTGCAATAAATTACCAACTCTGAATAAGTATAACCCCCATTTATTTCATGGTCGTTTAAGTTCCTATTCATTGAAAATTGAGTTTAACAAACACAAAAGAAAGAAAATTCTACTGGCAAAGTTTTCACTGCTTATTAGTTACTTGATAAGTGCTGTTTTACAGTGCAATATTATATATCTACATGTTTTTCTTTCCTCTATTTTCAGCTGGTGGTCTGTATATATTGGCCTATATGTCGCTTACAGTACATACAGTAGCTGCAGTTCTGACAGTGACAACATCCTTACAGCTCAGTCTGAGTCATATCATAATCATCTCTGGTGGTACAAAATCAAACAGTATCATGACTGATCATGATTAAGATAATTATCTGTGTATATGTGTGCTTACATATTACTTGCAAAATATTCTGTTTGTCTATTTTTCTTTTGGTTTTATTTTATACCTGCTCTAGCAATGTAAACATGTTTCCCATGCCAACAAAGCCCCTCTGAATTTAACTGATAATATTAGCATCCATTTTTATTTCCACCTTATATTGTACCCACATCTGTTTATGTTGTTCTTTAGATTATTTCAGGTTCTCAGTCCTCGTCATGCATGGTTGTCTTGTGTCCTACCAGCTATTTACTTGTATTTAGGTAGAGATCAGGCACTAGATGATAGGAGAGAAGAGCTGTGGTACTCCGACACTACAATTTACAACCACTGGAATAATTAGTTTGATGCATCTTTACTTTTCGCAGTGACCTACTGCCCCCGTTCCCCATATTTAAAGGTAGAATGAGTAAGATTTGTCTGAGCTGTTAGTAAATACACCAGAAAGATAGCTGATTAATGTTTGAAATGATGAGAAAATACGGAAATGTTGGCACAGAGTCTCTGCAGATGCAGCTACCACATACTTCTAGTGGGTCATAGGGGATGACTGAAGGGGATTGTGTTTATATGAGTTAATACATTGATTTTTTTTCAAAGGAAATGTTGCATATTATACTTTAACTAGTGACATTATGAAAGATCAGTTAGACAAACCTTTAGAGTTTACTTTCACATGTGAATTATGTTTTATGGAAAAGAATCTCTTTCAAAGATTTTCCAGTATCTCTCTGAAATATGTGCCACTGTTTATCCCTGAGTGAACATATGTCACATTTTGACATTTTTTTCAGTCCTCTGTTCGCACAGCTCTCGAGCCGTTCTGTGCCGGGCAGAGTGCTATTTTTCTGAATGGAAGCCAGACAGACTGAGAGCTCCCACACACACTGTGTGAGGAGCAGCTCCTGTTTCCAGCTCCGTCTCCAAGGGGACCAACCAAGCCCACCAATCACATCGCTCAGCGCCGGCAAGCGGGCAATTCAATTTCTTAAAGCCGCAGTGTCCATTTCAAGGAAGAAAAGCTCAGCAAAAACAAAAAGCACATTCTGAAAAACAGGGAGAGTAAAGCACCTCAACACTGCAGTTTAAAAGTTTTCCTTTTTTTCCTTTTTATTAAATGTGAATTCACATGTTAGTTTGAGCCCATCCATTTTCAGAGTATCCGCCTATGTACAAAATAGGCATCATTCTGTCATCACATCCTTTTCAAACGCAACAAATAACACATTTTGTGTACATATATTCACAAACTGAAAGGACAGTCGATGGTGGTAGGTACTTATTTATTAAAAGATGAGTCAAAGACAGATTCACACTTGGAATGTGAAGTAACTACTGCCTAGAACTTCCAACAAAACGTCTCGGCATATAATTAGGTCATATTCCAAAAAACCTTTTTATCAAACAGACTTCATATGTAAGACCCACATAAAAATAAACAATATCTGCTTTTTTTTAAGTGCAAGAAATAAAAAATACAGGTTTATGGTTAATGTTTTAAAAAAAGAAGGCAGTCTTCAGTTTTAAAATAAAGTTTCATTTCATGAAACAGGACTATGGAATGTTCTTTTTTGCTTGCTTGCTTGTCAAACTAATGCCAGACCACCACTGTATATCAGACTATGCCCTTTTCTTTTTCCAGAACTCCTTTTTCCCTAATTTTCAGTCAGATTCAAGCGATTTTGGTGTCAGATATGCCCATTATCCTTGTTAAATGAGTCAAATAACATTCAATTTGAGGTTTTAAACTAGTATGCATCACACCATGAGGCCATATTATAGTGTTTTGTATCAGTTCCAGCTGATTTGTTTATTTTTCCGCCCAGGACAGGCTTCAGCATCATAACATGAAATGATGTCGACAGTGCACAAGTCTGTTTTTCCATCACTTTGCTACAATTGTTGATGGTCTGTATCTTAAGAGTATATATTGCACAAAAAAATGAGAGGGGGGAAAAACAGTATGTGCCATAAAAAATACCAAAATCCAGTTTCACACCTGCGATTGGGACCCATCCACATATCACGAGTATGATATACATAAACTCCTAACTTTACTATATTACAGTACATATACAATCTTGAAACTAGTTCCAGCTCTGAGGTATGTGTTCCCCATGATGCCATTGTATCGTCTACAAATACTCAACAAATCTGCTCTACAACTGTACAAAACCTAGTTTGAAATCACAAGGCATTTTTGATGCAAGTCTTAATTTAACTTAATCCTTAAAACCAGGACTCCCTTGCATGCTAAAAACAAATGATAAAGGGAAGAAGTGCCTGAAACTCACTGAAAGCACAGTAAGAACATTCCCTTTTTAACTGTACAAAAATATGCCTGAAAATATCTTACTTTTCTTTTAAAAAGATGAGGTCTGTTATGTATCAAAATGTTTCCCTCCACACCTGTAATTCTGCAGAGGTTTAGGCTGCTTAAAATTTGTCCAAACCAGGAGGTAAACTGAATCAGTTACAAAAAGAACAAAAAACAAACATTTGCGGCATTTAAGAAATTACATAAACCGTTTGTAAAGTAACGTCCTGAACAATTGTCAGTTCACAGATTTGCTTTTTGAGTCAGTCCACAGTCCGTTTTTCAGCTCCCTGCAGTTTATTTTGTTTTGAAGAGGATAAGATGCATAGAAGTTCACGTTATTTTTCCCTTTTTGTGGTCCGTATTAAGCTTGAACAGTAAATGCAGACCTACATGGAGGGAGGGGGAAAAAATCCATAAAACCCTGTCATGCTGCCAGAAAAAAACGTTTGCAGACTTTTTTTGCTACCAGCTTCATAAGCATCTCATTCCTCAAACCTCACCTCGCCTCCTGGTCCTCCACCTCAGAAAGAAAAAAACCCACAGGAGGAGGAAGGAGGAGGCAGAGGCGTAGGGACAACTTTTGACCAGGACACATATATAATTTACTTTCTCCCTTCTCTGTTATTACTAGAGCAACTTTTTTTTTTTTCAGTTCAGTATGTGAAGACCAGGTCGGAAAAGTTCGCCTCCAGCCAGTCCCCGGCAATCATCTCACTGAGTTCTGGCGTGCAATAGTCTGGGAACTCAAAGTGAGAGCCCAGGCTGCCCTCGCTGAACGAGTCCAGGTCCTTATCCACAAGAGACAGGGAGAGGTTTCCTGAATTGGGGTTGCCCAGCTCCGTGCCTGGCGCGCTGGGGGCGAAATTTAAACTAAAGTCAAAGAGCAAATCGTCCGCGTCCTCGCCGGAGGAGGAGCTGCCGCTGCTGCTGCTGCTGGAGGAGGAAGAAGAGGAGGATGATGTGGAGACCGACCTGGAGGATGCTGGTGAGACTGAAGCTTGCTTGGTAATGTTTTTGATGTTGTAAAAGAGTCTGTTGTTGCTGTTCCGCACTTCTTCGTACATGCTTGCGCCCTCGGACTCAGCCGAGGAGCTCAAAGTTGGGCTTGCGGGAACTTTGGCTACATTGTACGGCCTCAGGCGCTCATCGTCCCCCGCTTTACTAATTCCCATCCGGTAGTCCTCCTCGTACTCGTCCTCATCCTCTTCATCGGTGAGCTCACTTTTCACAGTCTTAACTTTGAAGCCGGGAAACACGCAGTCCTCCCCGTAGCCGTGCGCCGACTTGGCGCCGCTCTTATTAGTCTTTATCTTCTTTATATTCTTGCTGGGAGTCTTTGCCATCTTGGCGCACTTCTCCGGAGACGGTGCTGATGACTTTGAACTGTCGAGCTTTGGTTTTTTCTTGGGTCTGTACTTGTAGTCGGGGTAGTCGGCCATGTGTTTTAGCCGCAGCCGCTCCGCCTCTCGGATGAACGGGATCTTCTCGCTGTCCTTCAGCATCTTCCACCTCTTGCCCAGCCGCTTGGAGATCTCCGCGTTGTGCATGTCGGGCGACTGCTCCATAATCTTTCTCCTCTCGATTTTGGACCACACCATAAACGCGTTCATGGGTCTCTTGATGTGGCCGGTGGCTGTCTTGCACCAGTCCGGGTTTATCGCCACGGGGCTGCACGCCATAAATTCACTCTCCTCTGAATCGGTAGCCTCCCTGGACATGCTCCCGTCCGTCTCGCTGTTGTCCGTGTGCTGCACCATTGTCCCTTCTAGTTTCAAGTCCCCGTCTCTGTCAGCCAACCCCACACAAGACGGCTCTCTGGCTCTCTGTGTCTTTGCGCCCGGTGCGTCCGCGTCCACTCTCTGCGTTAAATGTAATGTCTTCAAGCTCTGCACTCTTTTTCCAGAGTTACAAACTGCCTTCTTAACTAGTTATCAGCTTTTTCATGTCCCCTGCGTCACACGCGGCCGTCCAATCACGTCCCTTCCACTCCGCCCAGTAGACTCCATGCAAACTCCCCTTAACCCTTTTGATTCCTCTCCTCCCGAGCTCTCATAGGAGTGGAGGTGGGGATTTGTGGTACACAGTGTCTGGGGCAACACGCAGGGCGAGACAGGCATATTAAACACACAGTTAGCACTATGCGCTCAGGAGATGAACATCATTCACCAAAGCGCACATAAAACTGAAGTCTAGTCCCTTATTTTTTAAAAAATGAGAGAAGTAAACACCTTACTCTCCGGGCAGACATCTCTTTGCAGATGTGTCTGGAGGAAAAGATGTAGGCTATGTGATTATTTGCTTTTTTCCTTCCTCCCTCCTTTCTCCCTTAGGTTGGATACTGAAGGTGGCGCTTGGACACTGTTGCAGGCGCCTGGATGCGTCTGTCTGCCTGCCTGCTGTAGAGGGATGCATTTAAGCAGCTGGTAATGGCTTTAGATGCCGTCATTAACTTTATATAACCTCGTGCATTTCACGGATATGTCTGAGTAACAAAGTGTTATCATATTTCTAAGCATTTTACATGTTTGTTTCCACGTCAGCGTTTGAATGAAGGAAATAGGTCAGTAGTACAGCTCTTGTTTGGAGCGCGTGAGCACCCAAAACACATCTGCAGCACCCTCATTGAAAAGATTTTTCTCCGAGTAAACAGAGAAATTGTTTAATTTTAACAACGTCATTGTCAACATAATAAATTAAACAGAATCACACACTCTGATTTCTCATCCATGCGGATTAAAGGGATAGTTCGGATTATTTAAAGTGAGGTTGTATGACGTACTTATTGATACTTGGTGTGTTAGCTACTGTAGATGGCACACAACCAGTCTGGAAAAAGCAGAGAGGAGGACCAGCATGGAAGTTTAGCTATGAACAACTGTGGAGGGGGTCACAACAACATGTATGTTAGCCAGTTAAAAAAAAAGACCCACCTTAAAAAAAATCAATGTTAGTTCAAATGTATGCTATATTTAAACTATTTTCACCTCTTTACTTTGCCATCAAACAGCCTTTTCTGATGAGAATCTGCTGTTATATGAGCCAAATATCACTCACTCCAAACCAACCAAACTCCAAAGGCAAAATCACTAATTTTACATTGTGGAAGATAGGAGTTGCTGGTCTACCACTGTCTTGTTTGTTAGTTATTTTGTGTTTTTTTTTTTTTTGTAAATTCTGTGTTTTCAAAGGATTGTTCAGATTCACCTAAGTCACACAATAATACAAACAAACTAACTGATCAAGGAAGCACTGGACTGGCAATTCCTGTATACTGCAAGGGAAAATGACTGATTTTGCCTATGGAGTTATAAACAGGAAGGGGGTGTTTTACTGCTATATTTGGCTTCTATAACAGTGGTTTACCCTCAGAAAAGGCTGTCTGATGGCAAAGTAAAGTGATGGAAATACTGTAAATATAGAGTCTACTTAAACTGAAATTTATTCTTTTAGGTCCTTTTTAAGTGGTTAAAATATGTTTTGCAGCAGTACACTGCTTTGCTTCCATGCGGGTTCCCCTCTCTGCCTCTCCAAAGTGGGGGCGTGCCAAATGTCATCTACTCTAGCTATACACTAACTATTTATAAGTACCTCATACAACCCAAATTATCCCCTAGCCCTTTAATGCTCATGTCGTACAGTATAATTCAGATGGCAACATTTGGCTGTGCAAGCCTTGAGTTTGGGCCCATACAGCCAACCATGGATGCATGGAAGGCTCCCTGCTGAGTTTGCTGTGTCAAGAGGCAGTGTAGCATCTAGCTGGCGTCTCCTGCCTGCACCCCCTCCTCCCTCCTCCCCTACACCCTGGCTCTGGGTGGTAGCCAGCAGTGCTATTGGAGGCTGGGGCGATAAGGCGTCCTGCTTTTTTCTCTCTGCTTCGTCCCCTAGAGGGCAATCACTTACCCTTTTGAAACCCTCCCCCCACCAAGCCACCGTATTTTCCCCAGCTGGGGCTTAAGAAGTGTCTGCACTGATACAGAGAGGGAGAAGCGGCTAGAAAGGCAGAGAGAAAGGCAGGATAGCAGGGGGAAAGGAGGAGAAAAAGAGGCACATACAGGGGGAAGGATAGAAGACAAGGCTAAAGGAGACTGAGGGATGAGAGATGGAGGGGCTGCTGGAGAGGCAGCCCCCTGTCTGAGCGTCTCTCTCAGACAGAGATAGGGCTGAAATGCTTTATCATGACCACCGCGTGCTGATTAAGCCTTATCAGATATATGTGTCGGAGCAGGAGTCTCAGGAGGTTGGCGCATGCACATGCATGTTTTACTGTCAGTGTGTTTTTTTTTTTCCTGATGGATTCATTTGAGTGGTTTTGATCTGATCAGTGCAGACGTGGGCAGAGGTGGTTATTTCAAATGAACTGATAGCATGGTATCATATATAGGTACAATTTGCAAGCTCATATTGACAGCATATCTTGGTGGAATTCTGGGAAACTGTGCTTGTATGCAGCACATGAAAGATATTATATTCCACCTAGGTAGAGGAGATCTAAACAGCACAGTATTATTTGCATAAAAAGGCAGTTATTCCTTAACCAAAACATTTAGAAAATATTGATCAGCATGAAAAATGTGAGGCTGCATCAATTAGTCAATTAATCAACTAGTCAATTGAAAGAAAGTTAATTGTCTATTGAACTATTTTGATAATCAATTAACCATTCCAATAATTTTTAAGCAAAAATGTCCAACAGTTGCTACTTCCAGCTTTTTAAAAGAACAGTTCACCCAAAATCTAAAATACATATTTTTCCTCCAGCTTGTAGTGCTGTTTATCCATCTAGATTGTTTTGGTAGTTGTCAAGTTTTGGAGATATCGGCTGCAGAGACACCTGCTTTTTCTCAAATACAATGTAACTAGATAGCACTTGGCTTGTAGTGCTCACAAAAACAAACAAACAAACAAACATTTGAAATGACAGACTTTGTTGTGAGCAGTTTCATGCTGAAACCACTTTCTTTTTATGGTAAAATCTGTCAGAGCTACTGTCTGCAGTAGAATCTGCTGAAACTACTTTTTTTTTTCCATGGTAGAATCTGCAACTCACACCAAAAACAATCTAGATGGACAAACAGCAGTACAGGTAAGAGTTAAAATATGTATTTTTGATTATGGAAAACTATCACTTAAATAAGCTGGAAGCAGCAATTTTTGACATTTTTGCTTCAGAAATGATTTAATGAATCGATTATCATTATAGTTGTCAACTAATCTTATTTTGATCAGCTAATCATCGCAGCCTTCCAGGTAACAATTTGCCCTTTTGTACAAATAATACATTGCTATTTAGCGCTTCTCTGTGAAATACCAGACGAAGAGCATTTCCCCAGAATTCCACATAGATATGATGTCAATATATGTGTGCAAATTATATGATAAAAATATATACTTTTAATTTTGGGGTGAACTGTCCCTTTAATTGTGAGGATTTTCTGCTTTCCTATGTTGTTTGTGACAGTAAATGAAGAGTCTTTGGTTTGTTTGACAAAAGAAGCAATTTCATGTCACTTTGGACTTTGGAAAATTGTGATGAGCATATTTCAACATTATTGGAAATTTTATAGACTAATCGATTAACTGTGAAAATAATTGGCAGATTAATTCAATAATGAAAAAGACGGTTAGCTTCAGCCCTAGTTACCTGCCGTGTCCCTTCTCTTTATGTATATCTTGTCCTAGCCGGCTGCAGCCAGCCTTATCTCTTCATATGATGGTCTCATGCTGGACATGAATCACAGCACTGCTTAATGATGAGCATGCAGGGTGGCTGTCCTGCTCATTAGCATGGCTCATTATTGGCTGTGAATGAGGTGCTGGTGTCAGCCCATCCAGCCTATGAGTCATCTTAGGGAGGGTCTCATCGCCATGTCTGCCTCACACAGATGCAGCAACCGCCCCCCCCCCCCTCCCCGCCCCCACGCCGCCCCCCACCCCCTACCCCGACTGCCTCATTCAGTGACTGGGACTGTGGTGAGAGTGAGTGAAACATGTTGTGTGTTTTCATTTCATTTTCACTCTGGAGATTACATATGATTAAACAGTGAAAATCCAGAGAGCTGCATTATCACTGTGTGATTCCCTAATACCGCCCGCTTTCCAATACCCCAAAGGCAGATGTTTTAATGCTTATTTGCTGCTTTTTCGTGTCAAGGGAGAGGACATTTTATTCCAGAGCGATGGAGTGTTGAATTAAGTGATGGTTTTCATGTACGAACATTGAAAGAGGGTTTCAGGAGAAACAATTCCCTTTGCATTGCTTATCTAAAAGCCCCCCAAAGCAGCTGCTGCTCTCACAAAGGGCCAGTGAAGCGTTAGATCAATACTAACCCTGGCTAGAGGCTATCTGATGCTCAAAATGCATGGATCCATCTCCTCTGCATAGCCCTGAGACAGGTGTGGACTTCTGGAAGCCGCTATCTGATGGCTTCACAATGGGGTAAAAAGGGGTGGGGGGGGGCTAAAAGCGGGGGGTGAGGAAGGAGGAGGGGGGGGGGGTGTTTTGGTAGCACATAAAAACGCAAATTAACTTTTCACTTGACAGACACATTTTAGAGGATCCTGTGTACTCAGGTTACAATGTTTATTGGCACGCAGTGAATTGGTGTTTTTCTAGCCCATATAGTGGAGTCACTTAATGGTAATCTAGTGCCATGCATTGAATTTACGTAACAAGTTCCAGCAGTTTGCAAGTCTAAGGTAAAGCCACCCTTGTCTCTTTCCATACAGGCTTAAAGTCCTCTCTATCCTGGCCATGGCTGGAGGTGAAACCGAATATCAGCACATGAATCTGAAGATTTATAGTTTGTACGTTTCTTGCAAGGTACTGCAACCCATTTTGTTGTCTTAACTTCTGAGATGATACTAAAATGAGCTACGCCAGCTGGCCCAGAATTTGTTTCGCTGGCCTCCTGTCACTAAACTATGGAAGCCCATTTCTGCCAGTAAATATCCCCATCATAAGTTATAATGATAATGAGATTAAAAAAGTAAAAATTATATAATGAAAAGTCTTAAGATAAAAACTGATCCTCATAATTTACTTTTTATCTCATAATCTGGACTTGTTTTATCACTTAATCATGTCTTTTAATCTCATGATTATGACTTTTTTCTCATAATTTTGACTTTTTATTTCATCATTACAAGTTTTTATCTCACAATTATGTCTTTTTTTCCTCATAATGTTACATTTTTATCTCATCATTTTGACTTTTTATCTCATAATTATGACTTTTTTCTTCTCATATATGACTTTTTGTCTTACAATTTC
Source organism: Lutjanus erythropterus (assembly GCF_056507025.1). NCBI lineage: Eukaryota > Metazoa > Chordata > Actinopteri > Lutjaniformes > Lutjanidae > Lutjanus > Lutjanus erythropterus. Next base: position 14,242,886 of record NC_139334.1, read on the forward strand.
CACTCTTTATCTCATAATTATGACAATATCATAGTTATGACTCGGGGACATGGGAATATATTTTTCTTTTAGTGGCAGAAATGGGCTTCCACGCGATGTGATCTTCCTCAAAGATCACGCTGTCTTCCTCTCTCTCTCGAGATAAGAGGAGCTTTGACAATGAGGAGGATCTCACAGCAGTTTGGAGGTTGTTGTTTTCCCACTTAAGTGTTTGGTGCCTCCGAGGCCATTTTATGCCCCGTTGTTGCTTAACATTCTCAACTCAATGCAAATGTATCTCCGGGGTGTCGGGTTGTTTGTTGACCTCCTTGATGTGGCCTCTGTCTCTCAAGGTCTGATGCTTAGCGGATACTTGAGACTGGAGTATCTTGTCGTGAATGTAAACAGCTGATGCTTGAGTACTGTGCTGGAATGTTTGTCACACAGACATACAAATACAATCAGAGGCCAAAGCCGCGGGTACCTTGTGTACACTTGTACTTGCAACAGCCCGCGACTTACAGACACTTGTCTGAGTTTAGTCCATACATGCACTGTGCTGAATTTTGCAGCAGCAAATTCAAAAAAATAATGATAAGTTTTGTATTCTTCCACAACAACTTTTGCAAGAAAGAGAGAAAACTGGAACTAAATAACTGAATAGTAAGTTTACTTGAAAACTGTTCCTATCCACTAATTTAAGGTACTTTTACTTTATTTGAGTATTTTAGTTTAGAATATTTACATCTGTTATAATTAGTTCCTTTGCAGATTTTCAGTGGTGGAATGTAACTAATTACATTTACTCAATTACTGTACTCAAGTAAAAATGTGAATCACTTTACTTTAGTATCTCCATGTTATGCAACTTTATACTTTCCATATATGTATAATTCACTTTTACTTTTACTTTTGATACTTAAGTACTTTTAATATCATATTTTCAGACTTTTACTCAAGTACAATTTGTATGAGTAACACTCAGTTTTACTAAAGTAATATTGTAGCACAATACCTACTTTATATATGACTTGGGTACTTTTTACAGCACCAACTGTACTTATGTACAAATGTGAGGTACTTGTACTTTATTTGAGTATTTCCATTTTATGCAACTTTATACTTCTACTCCAATCAATCTCAAGTTTTTGTACTTGACTACATTGTCTGACAGCGTTAGTACATACTTTTACTTAGTTAAGACTTTGAATACAGGAGTTTTACTTTTAGTGGAGTATTTTCACAGTGTGTTCCTGGGCTAGTACTTTTACTCATGTGAAGAATCTGAATTGCTCTTTCACCCCTGCAGATTCTACATGCACAGTACACAAAGCACTAAAAGGCTGTCAAGTAAAAACAACAACAATAAAAGTAGTACATTCTGTGTAATCAATACTTTTCCATTTCTTAGTTTAAGAGGGGGAGACCGGGGATGGTGGTAAATGTTTTGTTTGAGTATCAGTAACTCAGTGGTTGCTCATGATTTGTCAAACTTTTGTACACAGTACCCATATTTGTCTAAAAACACTGTACATAAGCACAAATCTTTAGGCAATTGTAGTTATTTTAATTTTATGCTATCCACAAGATTTATATTTTGGTTATAATTAGTTCCTTTGCAAATAGAGATAGTGTGTACTGTTAAGTACTGCTACTGAAATGTTACTTTCTCACCTGAACATCCACAATGTTGCACACAGAGACATGCCACTTCTCCTGTGAGCTTAAAAGAGAAATGGGAATGCACAGTATCAAAGACACCACCACTGATGATCTAACCAAATCCAACAGCCTCACCGGTGAACACTCTCCACTCCAGCCTGCATTAAACCCTGAGGGAGACTATAAACTTTGAGCGCAGCCGGCGTGAGACACGAGGATCAGTGAGAGTGTAGATTGCAAGTAAATTTGTAACGGAATACTTTGTCACTCTGGCAATTATTGCAGTTAGGAATGTGAGATATGAGAATTAAGACTTTTATGAGTCGGCTACACATAACTGGTCTTTATACAGGTGACGACTGTTTGAATTCTGTAAGAGAGCGTGAAGAGTTTCCTGCCTCAGTTCCTGTCTTTTCCTCTTCATAGCGCAGACGCTGCCCCACAAAGCAGTGGGAATCCACAATGGCCTGAAGGAGATGACATCATCCTGGAGCAACTCTGGCTTACACAGTACAGTGTGTTCTACAGTAATCATATTGCCATGTCATTCCCCATAAGCTCCGGCCATTTAAATCCTTTAATTATATACCAGCAGCATTGAAGCGGTGTTTACTGTAAGAGTCCAGTGTACCTTAGTTGTGTATTGTACACTGCGTCTTGTGTTAATAAACTTGCGTGGAGGAAGAGCCCTGCAGGCGTTCACAGCCACTGTAATGAGAGTGTGTTTAGTCTGGAGACTGTGTAGGACTAATGCTGATGGATTGTATGGCTGCAGGTCAGGTCTTGCTCTCTCACACACACACACACTGGCTGGTTGGAGACCACGGAAGGAGCGAGGGAAAGTTTCATTTGCTAAGATTATGAAACATAATGTGTGTCAATCCAACATAAAGTTATCGTGACCAGCTAGATGAAAGCTACACATCATTACCAGCGAAATACAAAAGCGGGACATTGTTTACAGTTACTGGCTTTTTAGTGGTAAAGTTGTAAAATACTTCATCAATAACATTGAGTTGCCGTAGTTAAACATAAAGCCAAAACACGATCAATCTCAGAGAAATAGATCTGTTTATCATTGTTTTACTCAAGCAGTTGATTTCTAAGAAGTAGCCTGGGATAGTTCCCACTGCAGCCATGTGGCTCTGCTCCCCTGCAGACCAGCCCAGACTTGCCCCCTAAACCAGATAAGATAGTGTTGACTACAGACCACTCTGTGTAGACGGGTGAGGGGCCTCCGCTCTGCTTAAGGGGCCAGTATGCTCCGTCAGAACTGCTTGTCAGATGGTCGAATAGCTTTGGAAACCTCCTCAACCCCACACCTTTCCAATATTGGATTAAGGGAGGTGGGGGGGGGGGGTCTGTGTCCAAAGTTTCCAAGACCAGTGATCAGACATTTGCACCCACTTCAGAGAAAGGAGCCAGGGCTTGAACCCTTGGCTGTTGTTTTTTATATATATATATAATTTAGACAATTTCTGTCACTTTTCATGAGAAGAATCAAGTGCAGCACTATGAATGTTTTAACATGTTATCCACCTATATTGCTCCACCCCACTCTATATAGCCCCCTCTACTTTGGACAAAAGATCCCATTAACACCCACTAACATCTGCCGTTTGTTTGCATTCAGTCCCGGATAAAGAAATCACAGGTTTTTATGGGCTCCAGCTCTGACCAGTAGTGAGGCATGATATTTTTTTCCACTTGGATTGAGCAGACATTTAATTTCCTCTAAATTCTTCACAATAAATCGCTCCTGAGATTTTGTTATCTAAAAGCTTTTTTTTTTTAATGAAACGGCAAAATCAGGAGAGGTTAGTTTTTTATTGGCAGTACATTGACACAACTCCTATCACCTGAGAGCGAACATGAAACAATAAAATAAAACAGATACCTGAAAGTAGAAACAGTGACGCAGGAGAGAGACTTAACTTCAGACCACAAAGATTCAGTGAAAAGCTACAAAAGTACTGGGAGCTGAAAACACAGACACTTTTCTCTCTGCTATCTTGCACACAAAAGAGTTGAGGTTATTTTAGTTAACTAAAAGTAAACTTTAAACTAAAACTAGGTGTGAAAAAAAACTCCCAGTTAACTGAAATGAAAATAAAAACCACAAAAACTAATTAAAACAATATAACGTACTTAAAAAACTAAAATCAAATTAAGTTATACAGGAAATGGCTGTATGAATAGTAATGAATTAAAACTAATACTGAAACTCACCCAAACATTTTCCAACAATAAAAACAAAACTAAAACAAGCAAACCTACTCTGACTAAACTGAAACTAAACAGAATTGAAAACCAAATTAAAAACTAAATTAAAAAAAAGGTATGACAAGTACAAAACTATAATAACTGGGTCGGACACATCATACAAACCACTTATTTTCTTGTACAAGCAACCCTTTAGTCACACTCAGTCGCATCCTGTGCTGTGAAGTTTTACTGGTTTATGATCTTTGCACCACCAGTCGAGTAGTGACAGTTCAAAGCAGCATGACAAATTGAGAATCCACGCCCCGTGGACAAATCTCAGGCAGCATTCTCTTACTAGGTCCTTATAATTAGCAGGTAGGGTAACCCAAAATTAAAGTCAGGGATTGTTAGTTTTATTTCTCACTTGATGACTTCCTCCCATTCCTTTTATTGATATTTAAGGTTAATTAATTACTCTAAACTGTCTTATACTGAAATAATGATTGTGCAGTAGCAGTTGTAACCCAGAAACCCAGTGTATCTGTCACACATTGAGCTCTGTGTATGATCACATTTATTTTATTGCCATTACCATCTGATAAGTTTTTTTATGTTCCATGTACAAAGGCAATTTCCTAAATGCAGTTTTTATCCTTTCATTTTATCAAACTTGTTGGAACCAAAGTGAACACAAAGACCGTATATTGTACACATGAATAAAAAATACTATTGCCCACTTGTCAGCCATTCCTTCCTTCCTGCATTGCTTTTTCAACAGATGAATTAAGTGATTTAGTCATGAGTTGAATGAAAACAGGATTGACAAAATCAGCAGCATCAGGCTTTAACCTTGAAAAGAAAAACAAGAAGAAAAGGACCCATGCGGAGACAAACACCTGAAGCAAATCTGAGCATTCCCTCTTGTTTGAACAGTGACCAGATAAGATAGCTCAAAGTTATCAGCACAAGATGAATTCCCAGAGGAACCCCCAGGAGGGGTTTCATCAATGTAGTGGGAGGGAGAAAATCGATCCCTCAAACCACAAATAGTGACAAATAACCACCTAAAACTGAGGTGAAATTAGTTGTGCCCTCCAGAGTTTTATCCAGTCAAAAAGTCTAAAAAGAAAAAGATGTAAAGGGACGATTCCTGCATGCCGATAAAACACGGCAAGCAAACACTGTGTGACTTTGTAAACATAATCATAATCATGTGGGCCAGAATGAAAACATTTTTTTTTTTTCCACTTGTGGGGCCAACTCTGGCATATTTTCCATAATCATTCAACATATTCATTTTGACGTAAAAATGAGACCTGGCTAGTATTAGAGAAAGCATTGTCTTGTATGTAGGTTTGAACTTCTTTAACTAAAGTCTACAGAGAAGGTCATTTCAATATCAACCTTTATGTGTGCCGCCTGAATCACAAGTAAAGTTTTCCTCAAATATATTTATGTCCTGAGTGTATGTCTGCAGAGACCAATGGCGCCACGGAAAAGGAGAAAACTTCAATGGAGTCTTGTGACTTCCTTTTTACTTTGCATTACATATGCACATATAGACTGGTATTTTCCTCAGCATTCCATCCATATCAGAGCCTCAGTATGTCCTCTCCATATACCAACTCACTGCCCTTTCCTTCATGTCTCTTAAGGATTTCTTAGACAGGCTTCAAGAAAGATTTTCATAAATGTCCTCTTTTGCAAATCCTCCACAACCCCTCTGTATGCGCTGAGAGCTATCTCTATCTGAACAGTAAAGGTCATTGGAGGAGACTTTGGAGGGATATAGAAAGGCTAAGCTGTGTGCATGGGAGAGTGTTTAGCAACTATCTAGAAATCAATAATAGAAGGTTTGATAATGAGTGTGTCAAATCACAGTCACAGACTAACTCAGGTGTGGCGAAGCTCAATGCTTTCATCACACTTTGGTGTCTTTGGCGTCTTTACAGAGAGACAAGTCAGACATCTGGGGCCTCATTTATAAAAATGTTCTTAGATTTGTACTTGAAGTTAGACTTTAGATCATTTTCAAAGGTGTGCTAATGTTCAATTCATAAAAACGACTGAGCATAAAAAACCTCGCTTACACAGGTTGTTCACATGTGACCTATAAAACTCAAATTAACTTAAAACTGACAGCAACTGCCTTACAATCATTGATTTCCTCTTGTATAATGCAGCACAAATGACCATACATGGAACACAAGAGAAAAGCAAACTTTTTGGAAGATGAGATGACAGCAATGTTAAAGGAGATTAAAGCCAGGAAACACATATTATTCAAGAAACTAAATTGACAGTTTACACAAGCTTAAGAGACCGTCCAGTTTTTTTTTACAACATAAAATACATCAGTATTTGATTCCTGAATTCTGAAGCTTTTACATGCATGGAAAATGTGGCTGCTAACAAGTAGCTAAATGAGGCTAAAGTGGTTGTTGCAGACATTAAACATCATCATGCCAAACACTGGTCACTTAGTGGGAGTGACACTGGTTCATGCAACTGTGATGTAGTTCATTTATAGCTTATCTTTAACTGTAAGTCATAAAAGTGGTGATCATTTGTGAAGATTATCTTGCTGAATGAAATGCGTAAGTATCATAAACTATTCACAGAGCTTATTTTCTGCATAATGCAAAGTTCAACTGAAAAATCCCATTGGCTTTTTGTGGAGGAACCCAAAGCGATGTTATTTTTGTAGGCCAACAGCAAACTTATGTCATCCCTGCAGAAGTCTATCGGAGCACAGATTGAAAAGAGGCGGGACTTAATTCCTATCACATTGGTCATAAAGCTAATGCAAAATTCACCGCAGGCTTGGCACATATGCACCCCAAACTACAATACCCCTACATAACTAGGAGGAAAATCACTTCCATCGAGTATAGAGTTTGTTTAGAGATAAATTCATCACCACATCAAGGTAACATTTTGTAAATAATGAGTCAACGTTAGATCAAACCTGATCCAAAGTTCATTTTATAAGTGAGGCTTCTGGCTTTTGGAAGTTTTAGATTAATTTGAAAGTATTCAGCACTTGAACTCAAGTGTTAGATATTGTTGTATGTGTCAATAGTCACAACCCCTCACCCCTCATTGCATATAGCACCATGATTAGACACTGATTATGTTAATATGTGTGTATGATTTTCTCTACTGATTATGTTAATGTGTGGAAGTAATCTACCTCCTTGAAAAAACGAAGCAGGCTTTATAACTACACATAAAATATTAATATAAATCTGATACTGTCAACACGAAATCTCCCAGTTATTATTCCAGTCTCCTGGGGTCTTTTTAAACCGGGTTCCAGTGTCAATAAAGGAGCTCCGGATTACAAGATGAGAGCTGTAAGACAATTCAGATAATGAAAAGGAAAGCAAAGTTTTGTAGGAACCACGGAAAGAATTTAGTCATAAAAGTGTGAGCGGATTAGCTCTTCTCTTATTTCCAACATTTCCTCTTTGATACATCCCTACACTAATCTCATTATGAGTGTCTGTCAAGCATACATGACAATTCATTTTAACAAGGTAGATTTTCCTGCTCCCTTTAAATTCGTAGCCTTCTTCTCGAATGAAAACACATGAGAGGTTCCTCTGGAGCAGACACAGCCGAGCAGGGAAAAGAGAGTTAGGCTCAGCACTTTTGATCATTTCAAACCCTGACTAACAGAAATAGTTTCAAATGTGAAAATATTTTCTTTGGAAATGTGTTAACTGTGACCATTGCAGTGTTTATTTAATAGTTTAAGGGCCCAAGAAACTCACAGTCGATACCCAGAGTTCTCCTGGTGAAAAACACCCTTAAAAAAATATACATTCAATAAATATTCATGCTGTATTTTTATTCCATTATATACTTCAATGTATGTTTCTTTACAGCAAATCAGTGCTTTGAATTCTGGTTAGTCCTAAAGGAAGAAACTCATTTTTCACTTCAGGAGTTTTTTTTAAAGGGATAGTTCAGGTTTTTTGAAGTGTGGTTATATGAGGTACTTATCCATAGTCAGTGTATTATCCACAGTAAATGAAGGTCGACATGACCCCAGTTTGGAGAAGCAGAGAGGGGCACTAGCTGGTTTTCTGGGGGTCTCTAGTGTCAGTCAAGGGGTCTTGGACCCCTTTAAATCCCCTGAATTTCACACCATGAGTTTAAATGTATGTTTCATGGCTTTACTTCGTCGTCAAACAGCCATTACAGATGGGATACCGCTGTTATATCGCTCTCTTGAAATCAACCAGACTCCTTTGACAAAAACAGTAATTTTACCTCACTGAGCCTTCCTCACTGGTCTACCACTGCCTCAACTGATTAGTTTGATTGTGTTATTGTGCAGCTTTGGTGAATCCAAATAATCCTTTATAACGTCAAAGTCAGATGCTCTGTGAGGTAAAATTACTTTTTAATTACTTTGTTTTTTGTTTTGAAGGGAGTGATATTTGACTTATATAATGACAGTCTCACATCAGAAAAGAGTGACGGCAAGGTAAAGTGATGAAAATATTCTGAACATAGTGTACACTTAAACTGGTATTGAATTTTTTAGGTGGCTAGAATGCATTTTCCTGCTGTTCATGTCCACAGCCGTTCATTGCTTAGCTATCACTGACTATGGATAAGTACCTCATACCACTAGACTTCAGAAAACCCAAACGATCCCTTTAAAATCAGTGTTTTGCCATGAAATTTTTTTTATTGTGCTTTCAGATCATTAACAATACATATTTCCTATATTGTTTAACCATGAAAGTGTTTGAAGAAGAAAAAGGCAGCTCATAAAGCTTTGCATGCAGATAAACCTGTGGAGAAAGCAACACATAATTAGTGTCTTGTTAATTGGGGAGAACCATTATTGCGTACTTAGTGTGATGCTACACTAAATTGTTTGCCAACAGAACATAATGATTTTACACTCTGCGAATGTGTTTTGTGTAAGAACTGCCTCCATTTTTCTTTAACAAGAAGTGTGAAAAATATCCTGAGGCATTATTTTTGAACTACTTTTATATAACAAGCTGATTGCATAAATATTACATTGGCTCTGTCTCTGCAGCCTATAGTGCACCATCTCCTATCACGTATGGTGATATATGTAACTTTCAAAGCCACACTAGCTAGAAGGTGGCTGTAATACGCTTCAAACTAACTGTCAAGATATATCATGACCCCTGCGATCTCTATCTGTCCATCACTGGAGTAATCTGACCATTGCGGATAAATACTGTGAAAGGTCTTAAAGCACTAGGAAGACCAGTACCTTAATCATGGCTAATCCCTGGTAGCTCGACATGTCTTGGGGGGACACGGGACGGACACATCACCCCAATTAGCAGTAGCTATAGCTTTAAAACCCTGTCATTAGGAGCACATAACCTTCCTGTCACTCACCGTATAGCTGCTGCAGCCTCTACTTAGTGCGCTGTTGCAATTTGTCACATTTATGCACAAGAGTCATGCAGATTTGAGCACATGGTAGCACGCACAAATGCACATGATACACAGTTATGCATATATACAATTGACAGTGAGGCAAATTGGGTACATACTATGTTGCTTGCGAATGTAAAACCTTAATAGGCTGATTTTTGTATGTCACTCCTCCAAGCCTCAATATGTCCACAGCCTCAGAGTGCCCACACTGTAAAAAAAAACAGACAGGAATTGAGTGGAAGAACAGTTAGAATGTTGTGAAAAATGTCAATGAAGACAGAATGCAAGGATTTGCAAATCATTTTTGACCTATATTAGTTGAACACAGTACAAAGACAAGACATGCAGTGCTCAAACTGATAAACTTTATTGTTTTTTTGTAAATATACACTCATTCTGAATTTGATGCCTGCAATACACTCCAAAAAAAGTTGGGACAGGGTCACGTTTACCACTGTGTTACATCACCTTCTCTATTAACAACATTCAGCAAGCATTAGGAAACTGAGGACATGTATTGTTGAAGTTTTGGAAGTGAAATTCTTTCTGCTTCTTGCTTGATACACAACTTCGGGTGCTCAGCAGTCCAGGGTCTCTTATGTCATATTTTGTGCTTCATTATGCACCACTCATTTTCAGTGGGAGACAGGTCTGGACTGCAGGCAGGTCAGACTAGTACTTGAACTCTTACTGTGAAACTGTATATTATGTAGAATGTGTCTTGGCATTGTCTTGCTAAAACAAGCAGGGACGTTTCTGAGAAAGACGTCATCTGGATGGCAGCATGCTGCTCCAAAACCTCGTGTACCTTTCAGTATTAATTGGGCCTCCACAAATATGACAGTTAGCCATTACATGGACACTAACACACTCCATTACCAACACAGACGCTGGCTTTTGAAGTTAAGTTCTGTAAACAATTTGAAATTTGGACCCGTCAGACCACAGCACACTTTTCTACATTGCTTCAGTCCATCTCAGGCAGGCATCAACAAAAAACAATAAATCAGTTAGTTAATCAGTTTAAACATTAAATATCTTATCCTTTTACTGAATTCAAATGAATACCAGACAAAAATATTGCAAATTATTGCATTCTGTTTGTATTTACAGTTGAGGTTGTACCACTGAATTAATATCTAAAATATTTCACTAGAAAAGTTTGTTTTGAATCATTACAAAATAACCTCAACTTGTCTTTTCAAATTTTGTCAGCTTATAGTTTTTTGGTAGCCCGGACATAATTTTTTTAAAGGTGAAAATAAACAGTCAGTTTTACAGTGTGCACTGTTATTTTCAATGCACTCCATGGCTGACGTATCTGAATTATACCTGAATGAAACATGCATTCCAGATACCTTTCTTATTAATGAATGGTAGGGGGAACATGTACATGCATTTCGAATGTCCATATAGCTATCAGCTCAGTATGCAGATAGGGTCCCTGGTGTTTCACTGTGAGATAGTCTTTGCAGGCCTTTGCTGGTAGACAGTGGAGCATTAACTGTTATCTTGGAGAAAGCACTACCATTAAGCCCGCAACAATAAGACCAGGGTCAAGGATGAAGTTGAATGACAGCTCAGGATGAATATAATTTCTGAGGAAGCGATAAAGAGGGGTCTTGTACTCACACTAAAAAGCAGAATAATAATTTTTTCACCAGGTTGTCTGCTCTTACATATTTTCATTCTTTGCTCCATTCTCGAGTGAAGAGGTCACATATAAAGGAGGACAATGACCAGGCTGGCGAGATTGATGGCGAGGATGAACGGGCCAGTGAAATCTCGGCTAAATCAAAGCTATTCACCGTTAATGAAAATAAGAGAGAGACCACACTGTAAATCATCTTATGGTCTAATGTATTAGTGATAATGAATTCACGCTGCCACATTTAACCTTAGTTTTGCAATTCATTATATTTGAGATTAACAAGGGAGGGAACTTAAGTGAACTGTCTGCAGGGAATTACAGCTGGGGCCTCATTGTCAATCAAGGATTGTGTTCCGATGTCTTTCATTAGGGTTGGAGGAATTAAATAAGACTTTCTTTTAATGGCGGATGGCTCTTCCATTTAACGCTCCTCTTGCTCTCCCAAGATGGTTAACTCTTCATTACCCAAATTAAAGGCATCCATCTCTGTTGGCTCCTGCCACATTGCCATGACCTCTACCTGTCAAAACTTTCATGTAAGCACTTGAGTGATGGATGATACCCCCGAACCCCATTGTCAAAATTATCCAGTGACTGTCCAACCCTCTCTGATCCATTCAATCCATCTCCCCAGGCTACGTGCCACCAGCTATGATTTAACAATGAAGCTGAGGCGCTAATTTACTCTCATAGAAATTAGAAACTACCTTTTAATTATATGCCTGGGAGTGTTCGAAGAGTTCACAAGGATCACCCCCAAAGCTTTTAACTCGACTTTGTGGGGGCTGATCATTTATATGCTTCAAACGTGTTATTTCAGGGGTCGTTCAACATACCTAGGACCAGAGGGAATTTGAGAAACCATCAGGAATAGGGAAGAAGGGGGAAAGTGTTGAAATAAATGCTCACATTTGAAGGTCACAGCTGTTGTTAAAGGAATGAAAAGATCGAAAAATACTTAAAGGGATATTTCGGATTATAAGTGGGGTTGTATGAGCTACTTATCAAGAGTATTACCTACAGTAGATGGTGGTCGGCATTGCCCCCAGTTTGGAGAAGTAAAGAGGAGCATTTTAGGCACTGCTGTTTTATAACCCAAAAATCGCTCTCACCAAACCAACCAAACTCCAATGAAATGAAATCAGCAATTTTACAGAAGAGAATTTTTGGAGAAGATGGGAAGTCCTGGTCTTCTATTCAACCAACTCTCACATTAAAGGCTAAAATACCTTTTGTTGCTGACCCTGTCAACAGCAATACATTGTGTAGCTTCTGTGCTGATGTCTCGCTCTGCTTCTCCAAACTGGGAGTATGTTGACCATCATCTACTCGATAAACACCTCATACAACCTCACACAAATTTTCTGCATGAACAGAAACACAAAGTTGATGCAGAAACGTATTTGCAATGCAACTTTGGCACCAGATGACGTTGTAGCAACCAACCAAATGAAATTCCAGTATGTTCTCACCAGGATGTTGTCACCGAAGTTGTTGATGTTGAATTGACATTTTAGCAACGTTCGTACATCATACAGAGGACATCAGACAGATGATGCAAAAATATCACAGAATACCTGTTACATTTCAATAACATAGCAGCAATGTAGCTAATGGTAACTCTGTAAATGTAATGTTGCCGTAACAGTGTCATAAATGATATGTCACAATCGCAATGTTGCAGGGACGTACTGTGTTGTTTACAGGGTAATCCAAACTATCCTTTAAATGAGCCAGTGCACCAAAATGTGGAAAATATTGAAAGTATACAGAAAAACTGAAAACCTGTTTTTCAAGTCTGTACAAAAAGCAGTTTTTGGAACATCACTTAAAAGTGTATAGGGACTTGATCAGTGTTTTTGAAATTTTAATATATGCATCTGCAGCTCTGATCAATATGATGATATGCTCTGGTGGGTGTTACTGGTTCAGCTCTGGAGTTGCATCATGCTCAAGTGTTTACCAACAGTCTTTGTTGACAAAAGCAACCACAGTTCTCTGAACTTCCTCCCTCTTTTTCCCCTCTCTATTTGCATCACCTTCAGACACATGTAAATATTCAAACACATGCCACACGTCATACATAAAACATGATATAAGTGGTCCCATTCTTGTCTGACCTCTTGTCCTCCCGCTTCTCTCCCAGACAGATGTAGATAACGTTCCAGACACACCTCACTTCCTGAGAGGAGAGTTATAGCTTCCTGGGAGAGGCACCGCCGTCCCCCGGAGCCCTGAGGAGTTCGACAGCTACCTATGGAGAGGGCACGTCTCTGACTTGTAGACCTGCTCTGAGGCTTCTCCTCTCACTTTGAGATCCTCCGTGTACCTGTCAAAGGGTCAAAAGGGTACGCTCACCGCAGACAACAGGACTGTGTTGGTGTGTCTGGCTGTGTTTGTGTTTGCATGTGTGCATGTGTGTGTATGTGTGACCCCCCCGGTGACAGATGCCAGGCTGTTTATGTGTGAGGTGTGGGAGTGCTGCTTGGTGGGCAGGTGGGTAGACACGCATGTGCTTGCGAGTGCATGTGTGAAGAGAAGTGTGTGTGGTTAGTTGTGGGTGGGTTGGAGAAGCAGTGGTATCATGTGAGAAACTGCACTTGTCAGAATGTGCAGACATGCGTGTGAATGTATTTGCATACACGGGCATATGTGTGCGCATGTGTCTGTATCTGCACACACACTCCGAGAGTTTAACTGGAGTGAGAACCTGTTACCAGGCTCCTGAAACCCAAAACTGCTGTCCTAGAACCAGAGCAGAACAGATGGGGGGGAGCTGCCGCTCTGGCAGCCGAGCAAATGATGAGCTAATCGTGGCGAAGGAGGTGACCATAGTTAGTTACAGCTTATTCAGGATTATGACTCAATCACGGAGGCTTATGGCACTTAGGTAATTATTTAATCAAAGAGTGGACGTGTCAATAGAAGTCGACAAGAGATTAATTATAAGTCGGGGATGACTTCAACTCATTGTTTTCACCGGTCCCCTCTCTCGACACTGGCAGGAGGGAGAGTTGATGGGATCACGGGAGGGTGAGTGACAGCTCAAGCGGAGCAGGAATAATCAGAGTGGTATAGTTAACATTAAACCCCCCTTAGCACGGGCTGAGATCAATACAGTGCTATCCTTGATTAAAATGTTTAATTAGCTGTATTAAAGTGCAATACAAAGCTAAGGAAAGGAGAGAAAACATCCCTTCTCCTCTGAGCGTGGATCAGTGGGGATATTAAACATCAGCCGAGATAACTGTTGCTCTGCTGATGGCTCAGGCTACACTAATACGTACAGATTAAATGGTAAGAAAATTTCATATCATCATTATAGTGACCAAAATGATCAGTATTATTGTGTTAAAAATGTTCAGAATGTAGTGATACACACACTGAAAAAATTTCATTAAGTTTTATTTTGAAAACGACTTGAAATGGCACCATGATCATGGTTGTTGCTGGACAGTATTTACCATGAGTTTTTTAAATATGGTAATCAAACATTGTTTGAAACAAGTGGTGTGTTGTAATACTAATTATTGGGAATTTTACTGTTGTTTATACTGAAACAAGCAATCCCAATTATCTGTGTTTTAAAACAAGACACTTTTATGTTAAATACTTTTAATTTTACTCTGAATTCTTGGGAAAGAATACAGAATAAAAATAAATCTCTGGCATAAACTAATATTTGTCAGGTTTCTTTCATTCATTTATTTCTTTCCCCTGCTCCTAAGAGAAAATATGATGGATCAGAATTTAAAAAATGCATGCCCCATTCCTTGAAAACTTTCCTGAAGAAAGTTCTTAGGGAGTCTGGGTTGGTGTAGTGGTGTTGTTGTCTGGTTGGAAGCAGTAGACCTTTAGAGTTGTAGGGTTTGTATACACAGAAATACAGGACAACTTTGATCCTGGGAGGAAATAGGGAGAAGGCAATGGAAGACAGAAGTCTCCTGGGAAATTTGGGGAGGCTTGGAAAGTGTGGGCATGAGGAATCACGACTGATGTAGTCTTGCGATACCGGGCCATCACAAGTCTTGCTGCCTACCCATTATCTGGGGATTTCTAAATGCGAGGTAGTTCTTTGAATGGCGGCAAATACAACTGCTAACAAACCTAAGCCCCTTACATTTTTTCAAGGAGATGCCTTACCAGAAACCTGTCCCCTTTCTCCTCAGCAGTAAGCACATTACTTCTGCATGTCACCATCCAAATACAAAGTGCTGCCCTCAGGACTTTGGATTGGCTCTGCAATGCAGGTGTTTTAAAACTCTCTAAGTGTTTTCACCTAGTTTTAGGAAGGACAGCTGAGAGAATGAAGTTTTGGAGACTTGTGAGTCTATGACTCAGAAGAACGAGTCAGGAAGTGACCATTGGTGTATCTGCATCATTGTTTTCAAATGTCTTAGCTTCCAACCGTCCAGACTAAAACGCAGTCCCAGATTTTAAAATTAACATGGGGCCAGTAGCATTTTCAAAGGTGTTACGATCCCAAGTTGGGTTAGGGGATGAGGGGTGCATGATTAAATAAATATAACTGGGGGAAAAAGGAAGGAAGGAAAACTGAGACAAAGATGTAAACAAAAGGTTTCTTTTATTAACAAATAAAGTGTGAAGTTAAGTTAACAAATTAAATTAACACAAGGGTTAACTTAATCTACTAAATCAAATAACAAATACATACAGGACAACAAGTGTCCATGCTAGCCAAAATGGCCGTCAAAGACACATGGACAAAGACAAAGACAAAAAAAAATGCAGACTACATCCACCGAATGGCCCACTGGCCCCAAACGAATGGCCCACTGGCCCTGACATGTGGAATACTGTCCACCAAATGGCCCACTAGCCCCGAATGGCTGCACTCTCTAGGCTTTTAAGCACCAGGTCCTGATTGCAGAGCAGCTGCACCTGATGCCAATCACTGCAATCTGCAAGGGGGGAGGGGCAGAACCTGGGCACAGGAGAGCACAGCACCACACAGACACTGTGGCACATAACAAAGGCTTCTGTTTTAGAAGTTTGAAACTGCTAGAGTGCTTTGGATGTCAGATGTAGCAAACATTATGCTTTTTAAAACCAAAACATATTAGTGAGGATGCAGTCTCAAGCAGTATGAAACAATGCAAAGCTATACATGCATTTTTGCATACGGGGCAGAGTGCACATGAGGAAGGGTCAGGTTATACTACTTGAAGAAAAGAAGTGGCCTGTGCAGTGTGTTGTCTGAACCAACATGTTCGGACAAATGCAATGAGGTCAGTCAATAGTGTTGCACTTGCTTGTTCACATGAGAAGTTACAAAAATAGTTGTGCCATGAATTCAAAAAGACAACTGGCTCCACTCTAACGAATTGGTTGGGAATGTCAGATAATCAGTTTCAGAAAAAAGCTGCAGAAATGGCCAGACACAAGCCTCAGCTAATCCTGTGTTGGAAAGGTGTGGAGGGAGGGGAATCCCAAAGCTATTGACTGAGTCTTCTGCCTCCTTAAGCCCTGCTTAAGGACAGCTGTGACAGCTATAGGAGAAGAAGCAGGCCAGTGGCAGAAAGGAGAGGTGTGTGAGTCACACAGCCTATCCTTAGTAACCTGCCATTATTTATAGCAGACTGAGAGAGGATGAAAGGCACCAGAGAGTTCTCTTTTAGTTATCTGCCAACAGCTTTCTACTAATAACTGTCATTTCTGAATGCATAGGGGCTTTCATGTTGGCAGGAGTGACCTGATGTAAAGTATCTTCACATCTTAGAGATTGCAGTGATGAAACACAAAATAGACTACTCCCAAGCTACTACTCAACTTCAGAGACATGACCTGAGGAAAGGACTAATTTGGGCAATAAAGGGTGCCAAAATATGTCCAACAATTAGTTCTTTAGTGTTTGACTTTCTTTGTTGATAGATGTAAGGTTAAGTAATTAAATGAGAAGTAAAAACCTGTTTCTTGTATCAGTCATCTAAACATTTCACTCCTCTAAGCAGCCGTCATCCAAAACAGGAATGAAGCTCTCTGAAACTCCACGTATGCTGATTCTAGGGATTCCCCTGCATGTGTTTCATCCAGTCCTGCTGTTTTATTTGGCTGACGGGGAACAGGATGTGAGATTTACACCAGCAGAGAAAAACGGGGGCAAGTTGAGACACAGAGATGGACATGACGGTTAACTCCCTGATCGTGTCACCAGAGAAGAGAGATAAATGGTGAAAGGAAAACAAGCAAGGGGAAGCTGACTATTTTTCTAAAAGCTGCACGGAAGTTTCTAATTATATCCACGCGGAGACCTGTAACCTCCGCTGAGACACTCAGCCACACACTGACACACATTTTACCAACATCTACACACACACACACTGCTACAGAGACCTAACCTCTGCTGGCCTTGCAGTCCCCTCCGAGCAAGAACCAAATTAGACGGTGAGAGAAAAATAATGTCCCCTGTCTTTGCTGCTGTTAAAGGCCAGTAATCTCTCATTTACACTGACATTAAGGAGAGGCAAGTTTCACACTAACACACTCCTGTCATTAAAATAGAGAAGGTGTATGTGTGCACTCTTAGAAATAAAGGTGCTAATGAGAACCATGAAAGGTTCTTTGGATTGTCTTCTCTGCCTTTTTGGTTCATGGTAGACCCTTGGAACAATTTTTGAGACTTCTACCTAAAACCCAAATTAAAGGGTTACCTTAAGGGTTAACTTAAAGGGTCTGAAAGGTTTCATCCAGAACCCCCTATGTGAGGTTCTACAGAGAACCCTTCTATGGTGTAATACTTCCACCTAGATCCCTCTCTCAGGGTTCTATCCAAAACCTTTCCACCTTCTATGGAAGCTAAGCTTTTATATTCCAAAGGTTTTTATCTAGAACTCACCAGGGGTTTTACCAAGAACTATTTTATATTCCAAGGGTTTTATCTAGAACCCATGCACCAGGAGGTTCAACTTTGAACCCTTTTGAATTCCCAGCCTTTTATCTGGAACCCACCCAGAGGGTAAGGGACCAAGAATCTGTTTATATTCCCAGGGATTTATCTAGAACACACCCATGTGTTTCTGATGAGAGCCTTTTATATTCAAAAGGTTTTATCTAGAACCCACCAAGGGGGTTCTGCCAAGAACCCTTTGATATTCCAAGGGTTTCATCTAGAACCCAGGAAGGAGGTTCTACTGACAGTTCTTTTATACTC
Organism: Lutjanus erythropterus; assembly: GCF_056507025.1. NCBI lineage: Eukaryota > Metazoa > Chordata > Actinopteri > Lutjaniformes > Lutjanidae > Lutjanus > Lutjanus erythropterus. Next base: position 14,260,993 of record NC_139334.1, read on the forward strand.
TAAGGGATTCATCTAGAACCCCCCAGAACCTTTTTATGATTCAAAGATTTTATCTAGAACCAAATCAAGGGGTTCTATGGAGAACCCTTTGATCTAAAAAGGGTTTTATCTCAGACCCACCCAGAGGGTTCTATCAAGAGACCTTTTATCCTCCAAGGGTTCAATTTAGAACCCACCCACCCAAGGGGATTTATCGAGAACCCTTTCCTTTTATATTATAAAGAATCCTTGACAAACCCTTGAGTTCTTTAAGGATTTCAACAATCCTTGAAGAAATTCTTCAGAAAGGGGTTCTTTGGATTAAAATGGATCTTAATGGAACCATCAGTCTTACAGAATCCTCGAGGAACGTTTTCTTCAACAAAGGGCTCTTTAGAACCCTGATTCCTCAGAGTGTGTGTATGAGGGGTTGATTGAGGGCAGGGCTGTCATGCCTGGTAATATAGAAGCTAAGCCACAGAGCCCCCAGCCCCAGGCGGGCAGATGGTAGGGTGGGCAGTGAGGGGCGAGGGTCCCCTGTCTCTAATTCTCAGCTGCACTTGTAAGATATGCGCTATGTATGAAATGTGTTGGCAAGGATCCATGTCCTTCAACTCCTTATGTACCCCTAGCGGCTCCACCCAAGCCAGCTGTGTCTGTGTGAGCTCACTGGGCTCTGACAGGAGGGATCAAAACAACATGTGAACCAGCCGTGACACCGACCACCATCAAAACAAGTGAGCAGCCACGACAAGGCTCCCATAGCTACATCACAAGAGGTGAGGTGTGTTATGAGCGGCGCCGGGCATTCTGCGCGTGTGTTTGCGTCTCTATCAAACACGACGATGGCTAATGCATTAGTCAGTCATCGTGTCATGCTGTGATGTTGCTGAACACAATTAGCTCTTTGAGCCGCGGTGGAAACCAAACGTGAACCAACATGAACCTCAGAGCTTTGTTTTCAGATCAAGGGAAAGCTCAAAGCTCTGGAAAACTTTGTTACCTTTTTTTTTGTTTGAAAGTGAGCACACACACTTACAGGAGCATACCTCACAAAGACAAGAAAGAATGAGAGAGAAAGACAGAGTGAGTAAGCAGGAGACAGTGAGAGGAAGATGAAAAAAAAAAGACGTTTGAGCAACATGTATATTGATGGTTACCTTCCAGCCCATATGGGCCAAAGACAGGAAACATGTGCCTTCCTGTTTGATTATATTGGAACAGAAGAAGCTCAAAGATAGACATGGGATGGTAGAAGTATTAGATAGGCCTGCTTATTTTAACTGCTGCACAGGTGTTCTCAATGAAGAAGCCCATTCAAAGACCTATTTAATGCTGTTGGTATTAAAAATGAGTGGGATGAAAGAATAATAGGAAAAAAAAGAATGAGGAAAACATCAAAGCTCTGACAGATGAAGTTTCAATCAATTGATAAATGCCTCTGGACTTGAGCAAAAAAAAAAAACAAAAAAAAAAAAACAGCCTCCATCCTTTGAAAGTTTAAACCAGTCTAATGGAAATGTTAAGGAGGGTTAAATTAATGGAACCTATATGAACTGCCTTAAAGGGATAGTTCGGATTATTTGATGAGGGGTTGTATGAGGCACTTATCGATAGTCAATGGAGATAGAGAGGACCTCCAGCATGGATGCTAAGCAATGAATTGCTATGAACAAAGTCAGCAGAAAAAAGTATTTTAGCCACTTGAAAGGCCAGCGTGTAGGATTTAGCGACATCTAGTGGTGAGCTTGGAGACTGCAAACACCTCGTGTCACCCTTCACTTCAAAGCGTGTAAGAGAAACTATGGTGGCAGTAAAACTCGCGCAAAGCAAGAATGGCGTTATCTAGACCCAGTGCTGCCTTGTCCTCTCTGGGATGTGGTAGTGTAACCCTGACTGGCTGAATGAAAACAATACAATTCTTATTTTCAGGTGATTTTGTACTTCTGAATATTATATTCCATTTATGCCATACTCTGCTAATAAATCCTTGCAAATCTTACACACTGTCAATATCACTTTAAGTCTACACTATATTTGGAATATTTTTACTGCTTTACTTTGCTGTCAGACAGCCCTTTCCGACAGGAAAGTGACATTATATAAGCCAAATATCACTCCATTTCACTCAACAAGAATTCACTGGTGAAGTGATTTAAACTCGCTGACCATGGGATTTGCTGGACTACTGCTGCCTCAGTCTGTAACTTTGATTGTATTGTTGTGTGGCTCTAGTGTTTTAAACTTTGAAACATGTGGCTTAGCTGGTAGACCAGTAACTCCTGTGTTCTGCAAGATAAAATTACTGATTTTGTCAATGGAGTATGGTCGGTTTGAAGATATTTAGCTTATATTTCCCATTGAAAAAGGCAGTCTGATGGCAAAGTAAAGCGATGAAAATATCTAAATATAGAGTACACATAAACTGATATTGATATTTTTAGATGGACCTTTTTTCAAGTGGCTAAAATACCTTCTGTTGCTGACCCCGCATCCGCATCAGTGCTCCTCTCTGCTGCTCCAAACTGGGGGCACACTGACCAGCACTTACTGTAGGTAACACACTGACTATCAGTAAACACCTCCTACAATTCCCCTTAAAAAAATCTAAACTGTCCCTTTAATACACACCAAAATCTGTTGTTAACAAGCCTCACTCTGCTTTACTGTAGATCCAAACAAAAGTGAGAGAGTGAGACAACGTGAATAGAATAAGATCTATAGCATCACAGCCCCCCCTCGTCTTTCATGTACACACACACATACACACACACACACACACACATGCACACGCACACATCACTTCTGTCACACTTGGACCAATTTCTCTTGGCAGCGAGGTATTGTCAGTAGTATTTGTGGGTGACTGGAACAGATAATCAGTTGTTTAGCTGTCCTCTTCTTCCCACAGGAAGGAGCTGACAGCTTTAGGCCATCGCTTAGGTCACGTATTAGAGGCCTGCTGCAGTACCTTGGTGTCCACACACACACACACAGACACACACGCGGTGCTGCTCTGCGGTGCGCTCACAGCAGATGGAGTCCTGAGTGACACGTCCTGGCAGAGGAAGGTTACATCATGTAAATAATGTGATACTCTGCCAGACTTTAATGACATCAGATTTTAATTCCACCTCTGTGTTTTATGCCACACACACTCACACACATCTCATCCAGCTATTTACTATGCTGGTTTGCATCTGTAAGCTCCAGCTGGCATTGAAATTATATTTATGGTAATTATAAACTTGATTATGACATTTTAACTTAATGTATTTTTAAGTTCAGAATACTTACTCGCACACCGAGGTATTTTGCAGATATTCTCCACTTGACAGCACAGCCCTGCTAACCATATGCCGTTGAAAACTGATTATTAGATTTGATTAATGTGTATCATACACAATTACGGAAATATAATTGAACACAGTGGTCGTTTTTGGCACTGCTCCCTGACAGTGGACATGTGCCGACACGACTAAGGGAGTTAAAAAGGCCAAGCAGCTGCAGAGGCAGACGTGCCTTCTGCTCGGGCCAAAAAATGTTATATGTTGAAAGTATATTTCACTGTATTGTTTACTTAGAAGCCCCCAGATGTTGTGAACATGTGGATGTTTTATATGGTAGTTAACAGCAGGTCACGCTTGGACTGCCACTCCCTCAGAAACAATTAATAAACCATAAACAGTCTAATGTCCTCTCCGCTGAGCATTAAGTTCATACTGCTTCCACGCAGAGAAGAAAGGCAGTGAAAATCCGCTTTTGGTTCAGTGGGGGGGTTTCTTTTAACTTTTTACAACTGCTCTGCTGCAGAGCTGTAGCTGTATAAATAAGGTGGTTCATTTGACCGGCAATGTGGAGACGGTGCTGTGACAGTAAACTGATCATGGCGCTGAACCTCCTGACCCGGGCTGTTGTTGTTTGCTGCCGTCCGCAGACACCTAATCCAAAATGTAAGAGTAGTTTGTTTCAAGTGGGGCTTGTTCTAACATGATACAAGTAAATATAGCTGTTGTCTGGTGGCGTCTGGTCTGATTAGTGCACCATGAAAGGCTCCATTGAGCACAGGAATCTGGTTTATGCAACACATCCAATTATAAATGTATAAATGGATGACTAGATCTGAAGGCAGATGGAACATTCATTACACAAAACAAGGCTTGGGCTGGGTTGCAACAACGGGAGTAATTTTTAAACCTGACTAAATGATGTTAAATTATTATGTTGCACCAAATCTTAAAACTATCTTAAAATTAAGAGAGAGAAATTTTTCTTGAAACCTCAGTTTAGTTTTTACTCTAAACTTATATTCAATTTAACACTGTTGTGCCAAAACTTTGAACTCCAATTTAAAATGTGATTCAGTATTAACTTTAAACTTCAACTTGAGGAAGTTCAACTTTCAAGATGACTGCTTTTCCTGATAGAAAGTTAAGAGACAGACCAATTTAAGTTTTATGATGTGACTCTTCTGTCTTTTACTACAGTTAATTTCATTAAAACAGTCTGCCATTGTCTTTTTCCATAGTGTGCTGTTGTCCATTTATTTTATCTTCTTTTATTTGGCCATATCGCCTGATTAATTCAGCCAAGAAGTTTCTCCAAAGGGGAAGAAATTAGAGCGTCTCTGCCAAGCTATGATGAGTAGACTAACTTTTTAGCTAGCTAGAAAACAAGGTAATGTTTTATTAAAGAATATACAGCAGCCTTCTTTTATTCATGCTAGATCTCAACAGCACTCCGTTTATGTATTTATTTATTCTGGTAAATAAGCATCTCCATCCTGTTGTAAATCTTGACTAACTCATTTTAACCTAGTTTTTCTAAACTCTGATTATAGCTAATTTTAGATTAAATTAATCTTTGTTGGTGCAACCTAGTCAAAATGGGAAACATGGACATGTCAGTCTACAGTTTGTATTTCTTTTACACCAAATCCAATTGCCTGATCTTCACCTAAGCTAAAGGTTAAATGTAAAAAAAAACATGTAATTGCCTGTAAAGGCACAAGGCAACAATTTTCAAAGCAAACAAAAAAGATCATTTGTGTAAATGCAGTATATGCAGACCCAGTGTGCAGGTTGGGTTAAGTCATCACAGCCTCAGGAGCTCGCATTCTCAGTTTCATCATCACACATGGCTTATCCTGTACCCAGGATCCTCTAGCAGGGGTGAGGGGTCACCCAGCCATCAGAGGAAGCCATCACTGAGTAGCTGACCCCTCCTCTGGCCCCCACCTTTCATCTGTCTCTCTGATTAGTTTGCCCATGTGACAGATAGCAACTTAAAATGAAACGCCCCAAAGACACCCTCCCGGGAGAATCTCTCAAGCAAGATATATATACACATTCTTGCTGCTCTGCTAGTGAGTGCACTTTCAATTACAAGAGGAGAGGTGGGCCTTTAGATGTTCACTACTCATGGCTCACAGCTCTGCTAGGTCTGTTGGCTCTAGAGAGTAAATCCATCCACTTGGCTTCAGTGGCATATCAGGTATCATCTGGCTTGTCTCTCATGTGTGATTGGTGTGTATCTGCCCCCCAGCTGCAGATGCAACCCTGCTTGATGTGGTGGCATCCAATATCCATTCAATCTAGACATTATGTAATGGACAGCCAACAGATTCAAACTAAACCTTGCAGTCGCTGTGTTTTACCAACCAGTATGTGGTCGCTGTGCCTAGAGAGAACAAGTAAACTGTTATTAAAGGTCCATTGTTCTTCTTGAAAAATGTCGCTTTAGCTACAGTATGTTTATACGGTGCCTAATATTCTGGTTATTATCAATTAATCAGAATAAACAAGAATAGGTGAATAGGTCATTCAGTGGGTTCTTATTTTCCAGTGAGATGCAGAGGTTTAGTTTAAACCTTTACATAAACAGATGAAGAAAAAGATTTAACCTGATTAATTTCTGACTGTACTCTGACTGTGGATACCCTCTGTCTTGACATATGCAAATGCAAAGGGGACGTGTTTCTCCACTTCCAAAAGATGGTGGCCTCCAAGCTGAACTGTACTTCTGTGAGATTGTTTTTGCTCTAAAGAACTGAACAGTAATGGCCAAACAGACAGTAGGAAAGTAAGAAATAGTAGATAGATAAATAGAGTTAATAACCACTGGAAATTTTTGAAGAATGCCTATGACAAGACTAAATCTCAAATAAAATTGGATCCGACTCCACCAACTTCTCATTTTATGAAATCATGGATGACAGCCAGTACAACACAGCCTTATGAACTAACTTTAGGCAACATTAGCCAAACTAATACCAGTCAAATAGACTACATTACTTGCTCTTATGAGGTACATCTGCAAATTGTGCTAATTGCACATATTGTTTTTATAGTCTAACCCAGTGTTTCCCAACCCTGGTCCTCAAGACACACTGCCCTGCATGTTTTAGATGTTTCCCTGCTCCAACACACCTGATTCAAATGATCAGCCCGTCATCAAGCCTGACAACAACCTGATCATCTGAATCAGGTGTGCTGGAGCAGGGAAACATCTAAAACATGCAGGGCAGTGTGCCTTGAGGACCAGGGTTGGGAAACACTGGTCTAACCAGCTACTATCCATCTACGAGCTGAACAAGCACGTGCCAAAGAGATATGGGTTGGTGCTGTTAAGGAAGACAGAAGCATGAGGTATTCAACACTTTTGTACATGAAACAAAGGCGTTCTAATTAGATGAGTTGGAACATTTAAATACTAGACTGTATTAAATGACATCCTACAGTAACAGTTAACCCCCAGGGCTGGATTATACTCCTGAATGGATGCATACACAGACAGCTGTGGACAAAACGAATGCCTAATAGTTCTGTTTATACTACTTTTTGGAGTCTGCATGAAGAACACGTTCCACACGCACACAGTAGATCACATTCTGTCATGGCTGCATGGAAAAGTCTGTATGGTCACAACAGCTTGGGGTACCTGGATGTCCACACAGAGCCTACGTGTACACACTGATGATGGAATTTACGTCACACAGACCTTAGCGGACTCGAGCACATTCACAGATGGGGATCGTATAATACCAGTTTAAATATTCAGCAGAATGATTTCAATCAGAGTGAAAAAAAGTGAATGTGACCGCGGCTATTGTCAAGTTCGCGACTTGAAAATTGCGCTCCTTAGTCTCTACCTATTTTAGAGAGGTGACTAAAGAGTGAAGTGCACCATGGGTCTAAAGGTGCTCTTTAGACAACAGGTACCTTTTTAAGAGTTGATTTCAAGATCTCCCTTCGCCCTCCACTTAGAGAAGTGTAGGCTGTGTGTTGATGAAGTCATCAGGGGGTGATTTGGCTGATATATGAGGAGACCTATTGCTCATCAGAAAGCTATCCGCCATGCTGATTGAGTCATATGTAGAGCTGCTGGGATAATTTGTCACAGGCCTGCCAGGTCAATGGACTTTGATTGGAACACGGTATGAACTCGAGGATTTCCACTGAGCTGAGTACTCTCACACCCTCTTTCCGTCTCAAGATCTTGCCTCTCGCCTTGCCACATTCTGATTCTCTCTGTTTTAAGCTTTCTGAGTTACACTCCTGTCTTATTTCTGACTTTTTTTTTTTAAAAAACTTGATCAAAAACCATCTCTTCTTTGGTCTGTTTTTTCTTTCTGCTCTCTGCTCCCTCTGTATTTCCCTGTCCTTTCCCTGGCCTCAGCCTGAGGCCCGCTCCGCTTGTTGAAAGGTAACAAAATCTTCCGGAATGACCCACTGAAATCGCTGGGTTGATTCACTGATGTTTCTGTCAGGGAGAAGCACAAAGTACAGGACTGTATTTCCCCTCACAAAACTAAAGGTGTCCATTACAGTGAAGATCTGTGTAAAAAAAAGGAAGAAAATAGGGGGCCCTGAGCCTGACTGACCTGTTTTAATGTGACAGAAAGAAGAGGAGATCAGTGCATAGCCCTGCACAAAGACACATGCACAAACACATATTTCCAAGAAGAACAGAAACCTTGTCTGAGACACCTGTTCATTTTCCTGTTAAGTTTGAAACTTTGAAACATGTGGCTTAGCTGGGGAGCTGTAACTCTGCCAAATGCTTGAATATACAAGTTCAGCTGTGCACTGTAACTTTTAACACTTCACAGTGAAAATCACAGCCTTGGCACTCCTAAGCCGAGTAACTCGGTTCCCCTTCATTACCTTTCTCCAGAAAAAAAAGGGGAAGGAAAAAAGAGGGAAAGACAGCGAGCGGTTTGAACAGAGCGAGGAAGAAGAAAGGATGTGAACTTGAATAACTTCCAGAAGGAGCATGGCAAAATACCTGCAGTGAGTTTCAAAAACCACAAGATCTTTCATCCGACTGTTTTGGCATTGCCGGGTGGGAGCCTCGGCACTGACCATAACATAGGTATGCCTAATCCTCTTTCATCTACAATATCGCACAAAGGGAGTATCTGTCCGAGTGAAGAGGGAGATTCTGCAGACATAAAAGGCTGACGGGGGAGTGTTGCATGTCTGTACCAACATTGTCCTGGTTCTTATTATTCTTTGCACATAGCTGTAAGTCTAAACAAGACCCGCTTCCTGAGGAGGACTGCTGTGCACTCACGCTGGCCCTGGTGTTGTTCTGCTCCAGTGTGTGTGTGTGTGTGAGCGAGGGAGTGTGCGTGTTTGTGTGTGTGCGAGGCGGCTGCACTGTTGAGATGACCCTGCTTTCTTTCTATAGGGGCTTTCACTCTGCAAGAGCTCAGGCCCTGTACAGAGGGAGCCTGTGCTGGTACCTCTCTTAGCCTCTCTTTCTTGTGCAGGCGTCTCTTCTCTTTCATTCTCTCTCCCTCTCTCTCTGCAGCAGCAGCAGCTTGAGTACTTCCAGCTGCCGACATTGAATACCGCCTCCCACACACGCACACACTCACAGGTACAAACGGGTCCAGTATAGAACACATGTACACACACATACACACGCCCATGCACATATATACACATACCTCCCTCATTTGCTGAAATGCCTGCAGTAGTTTCTCATTGCCTCTGCATTTGTCCTTCTCCCGCCTTTACTGCACTCTTAGAAGTAAGATTGCAGAAGGGTTCTTCCTGAAGAGTTTAGGTTCTACTCAGAACCATTTGCTTATGAAGAACCCTGTTGTCTGGAAATAGTTCTTTAAGGATTGGTGAAATAGGTGGATTATAGATAAAACCACTGGAACATTAATGGGTTCTTGGGAGAAGCCCCTTGGTGGGTTTCAGATAAAACTCCTGGAAAATAAAAGGGTTTTCAGTAGAAAATCTGGATGGATTATAGATAAAATCCTTGCAATATTAATGGAATATGAAAGGGTTCTCGGTCAAACCCCCTAGATGACTTCTAGATAAAACCCTTGGAATATAAATGGGTTCTCAGTAGAACTTCCTGGGTGGGTTCTTGATAAAACTCTTATAAAAGGGTTCTTGGTAGAACCCCTTGGATGACTTCTAGATAAAAACCTAGGGTTGGTTTTAGACAAAACCCTTGGAACTAGAACTCCCTGGGTGGGTTCTAGATAAAAGCATTGGAATATAAATGGGGTCTCTGTAGAGCATCTCAGTGGGTTATAGATAAAAGACTTGGAATATAAATTAGATCCTCAATAGAGCCATCTGGGTGGAAGTTTCTAGGTAAAAGGTTCTTTGAAGAACCTCCTGGGTGGGTTCTAGATAAAACTCTCAGAATATTAATGACTTCTTGGTAGAACCCACCTAGAACCTCCTGGATACAACACTCAGGGAGGGCTCTGGGTAGAACCATTTCATCATACAAGGGTTATATGTAGAACCTCTTCTGGGTGAAACTTTTCACAGATGGTTCTGGGTATAGCCCTTGTGCTATAGGTAGAATCCTCTGAAATGATTCCAAATGGAACTTTTAGAAAAGGTTCTACCAGGAACCAAAAATGGATCTCCTATGGGACAAGTCAAAGAACCCGTCATGGTTCTAGCTAGCACCTTTATTTCTAAGAGAGTGTATATGTAGTGCGTTTACAGTGTGGTCTACATGTCTGCACACACGTCAGTCCCTTCACCCTCATGTACCCTCCTGTGTCTGTGCCCTCAGACAGGGTGGATATGGGTGATGATTTATTGTCCATATTCATAATAGACCCTCCAGTCTCATCACAGAGGTTGTGTCTTGCAGTACAGTAGGTAACCGGCCAAAAAACACACCTCGCAGCAAGCCGCTCTTCCGTCACACCAAAGCAAATTCCAGCAAAGCAAAACAAAACAAGCAAAAAAGGGAAAACACAAGGAAAGAGTGTGCAGATTCAAGGAACATGCCTGCACTGCTGTCTGTCCATTAGAAACTTCCTTAGAAGCAAATACAGATGTACATGCTCACACGCACCCACCCACACACAACACACACACACACGCGCACACACACACACACACACACACACACACACACACACACACACACACACACACACACACACACACACACACACACAAGAGAAAAACCAGAGTCCCTCAGTAGCAGCAGTATGTCTGTCAGTTCTTTCATCATGTTATGAAATAAGAGGAGAGCACCAGAGGAACCTGTTGCTGGGCTATAAGACTGAAGCAGCCCAGGGAAAAAATGGTAATGCAAGCGAGAGCGGCGGCAGGGGTCTGCCGGGGTGTAACCATAGCTGCTAAACTTGCATTCAGGCCTTTTCCAGAGCTGGGCTCGGGGTATGCAGACGACCTAGGGGCTGGAGACTTAGGGAGGACTTTAAGCCTCTTTGTCAAGCTCCTCGGAGCTCAGTCGACCGCTGTGAAGAGGCCAAGGCATGCAGCTGTCTAGCAACAAGAACCCCTCATACCACAGATACTGGCCTGTGGTTAAGGAGTGTGTGTGTGTGTGTGTGTATGAGTGTGTATGTGGTCCACATTGTGTGGCTGAACATGTGGGTTTGAATTTGTGAAAGTGGGCCGTTGATGAATATCGCACCAGGTGAGACACAAGGTATGTGGAGGGCTGAGGATCTACTGTCTCTCCTGATTAATAGAGAGTCATGCTTATGGTTATACAGTTTTTTTTTATTTAATATTATACATCCAATACAAATACACTGTATAAATACTGCATATTAAGTCATTTAACAATTTATCACAACATTTTTTGCAAACAGACAAATTTTTGTAAACATTTTTCCAAGTTTGTCGTAAAAAAATATTTACATGCCTTTTTGTATGTGCTGTAATTGCTCCTCCTGTACTCAGTGACCATTATGAAATCCTTTATTAAAGAGATAGTTTGAGTGATGTGTTGGGTTGTATAAGGTACTTATTGATAGTGCATTGCCTACAGTAGATGGTGGTCGCCATGCACCCATGCTACATGCACACATGCTAAGCAGTGGTCTGCTGCATTTGGCAACAAAACATAATTTAGCCACCAAAAAATGGTCCACTTAAAAAATCATTATCATTGTGTTTATGTGTATAGTACATTCAAAATATTTTATCCGCTTTACCTTGCTATCAGATTTTTCTGGTAGGAAATTACTGTTATATAATTCTGCCCAAACCAACCAAAGTCCATAGGCAAAATCAGTCATTTTACCTCACAGAGCACAGGACTTGCTGGTCTACCGCTGCCTCGATCTTTAAGTTTATTTGTTATTGTGTGACTTTGGTGAATCCGAACTATTTATTTAAAACACAGAAGTCACATGATAACACAAATAAAACAGTCAAGTATGAATCTACACTAACAACTTTTTAATACCAGATTTCTTTTTTCTCCCTGTCTCTCCACTGTAGCTCAACAAGGAAGAATAATGAGGACTTTTGGTGCAAAAAAGACCATAACTTTGAAAGCTACCCACTTAATTAGTCTAACTCTGGCTAATGATGCCTCATATTAGCTTCAGCTGATCTTAAGAATGCACTGTGGATTTTGTCCCCCTTCACTTACATATAAATTGGGATGTCTGAACGACCACTATAGACAGGAGAAGTAATTACAGCGAGCAATAACATCTTTCAGCGTATAACATATGTGCACATATGTGAACCTATCATTTAATTGATCATGACCTCGGCAATGAATCATTGTTTTTGTGGCAAATTTGAAAAGCAGCACACGTGACAGCCATTTATCAATGCTTGAGATCTCCAGTGCTTCTAATAGACACCTCATTTACATGAAGTACAGTCTCAGGCGCAGCACCTACATCAACACAGTCTTATTCTTGAGCCTGGTGACATGCGCAGCAGACAGAGCCGCAGACAGTGGACAACATGGTAAACCTAAGTGCTGTCTTTCCATGAAAGTATTATCAGTGAAACTAACACCTTCTTTGGAATGCCACAGAACTGCCTGGAGACATGGAGGAGCTAGTTTTATGAAGCCCGTCCCTGCACTGCTCCAAATGAGCCATGGTGAATTCTTCACCGCCAGTCAATCCCTGGGGAGGCAGTCAAGAAAACCCTATTATATTTGGGGGCAGGCACCGCTCAAACTGACAGCAACTGCTGCGACAGCAAAGCTCGCAGAAAGAGAGAGGGAGAGGTATGTTCGCCATCTCTACGTGACAACAGAGTAAATTGCACACAAGTTGGTCTCATTTGCTTTGGATTGTGGAGCGGCACAAAGAACAATGGACTTTGCCGTTAAAATTGAACGCACCGTATGAATTATGCTAACAAGACCAATTCAGAATTACTCCGTCTTCGCTCTCGTCTTGTAAATGCTGCTTTGCTGTTTTCACACAAACCCAAAGTGAGGTCTGCTCTTAAAAACATTTGCTTGTGTTGCAGAATATAATTTGAACAGTATGTCATTAACTGATTAAAATAAGTTAAAGCTACACTCTTAGAAATAAATGTGATAATTAGAACAATAAAGAGGTTGTTGGGATAACCTTTTGGAAAGATTCCACTCAGAACCTTTTCAGAGTTCTACTTAGAACTCAACACAGGGTTATGCCTAGAACCATCTGTGAAAGGTTTCTCTCAGAACCCCTTATGAGAGTTTCTCGAGGAGAACCCTTCTATGGTGTAATGGTTCCATCCAGAACCCTCTCCAGAATCTATCCACCCTCTGACAGTGCTAGCAAAAATGCATCTAGGGGGTTCTATGGAGAACCTTAGGGTCAGGACTGGGGTAGGGGTTAGGGCTTCTACCAAGGATTCTTGTTAAAACCCTTGGAATATATGAGGGTTCTCAGTAAAACCCATGGGTGGGTTCTGGATAACACCTTTGGAATATAGAAGGGTTCTCAGCAAAGCCCCCAGGGTGGGTTATAGATAAAACTCTCAGAATATAAAAAGGTTCCAGGTGGAACCCCATGGGTGGCTTTCTAGGTAAAGGAATATAATAGGAATATAAAAGGATTCTCAGTAGAACCCCTTGGATGGGTTCTAGATAAAACCCTTGGAATATAACAGTGTTCTTGGTTGAATCCCCTTGGGTGGGTTCCTGTTAGCCCCTTTAGAAAGAGGACAGGTTCTGGATAGAACCCCCAGAGAAGGTTGTAGGTGGAAGGTGGAACCATTACACCAAAGAAGGGTTCTCTGTAAAACCTCTCATAGGGGATTCTGGGTGAAATCTTTCAGATGGTTGTAGTTATAATCCTTTATGATGGGTTCTAGGTAAAGCTCTCTGAAAGGGTTCCAAGAGGAACCTTTATACAGTTATGATTCTAATTAGAACTTTTCTTTCTAAGTTTGTCGCACCAAGGTACCAGTGATCTTGAATGGAACTCTATTAAGAACCAGAGCTTATTTGGTGGAAAAGGGTGCATCTAGAACCCACCCAGAAGGTTCTACCAAGAATCATTTCATGATTCAATGATGATATAAAGAACCTTTGACAAAATAATTCTTAAAGGATTTCCACAATCCTTGAAGACAACCCCTTTTTTTTTAAAAAAGGGGTCTTCACATGCAAATGTTTCTGGGTAGAACCTCCTCCCATCAGGAAGAACCCTTGTGGAACCCTCATTGCTAAGAGTGTAGACACTTTTCCTGATGTCCCACCATGTTCAAACCAACTGGCTCCTCATGGCATAAGTCTACAATTTAAGATCATTTATTCGTTTTATAGTCGTCTCCAATTGGCCACACCTGTAATTATAATCCTCAGTTGCTAAAATTGTGCACACAGATGTACACATGCACATACACACACAGAAAAACCACAAACCTGCCATGGACTGCTTCTGGAACAGGGCAATTACTCCAGGCGTGTGGTCAGAAGTCCCTTCACTGCGAAATATGTATGAAACATTAAAGCAACAGCAAAAAAAAAAAAAAAAGTAACGAGAACAGGGCACGAGCAGGGGAGGAGGCGAGTCCACGAGTGTTGGTTTCAATCTGAGGGATAACACGGAAAAGGTCAAGTCTGAGTCGGCAGATCACACATAATCACCTCCCACACAATAGTGCTGCCCTATTCCATGGTAGCCTCCTGATGAGAGGAAGAGATAGACAGAGGGAGAGACAGACAGATAGAAAGCAGGGGAGGGCAAGAGAGAGAAGGAAAAGACTGAAAGAAGAGGAGAAGGAGGCATTATCATTCCAAGCATCAACCCCATAGCAGATGTGCTGCTTGTCTTGGGCTGTGAAGGAGTGGCGTGTGACCCTGTTCACCTCAGGCCTAATGAAAGATTGACTGACTGACTCACCTCACTATGCCAGCGTGTATGTAAGCTCGACCAAATATTATTGGATGCAGGGCCTGGAAATGATCTAGGAGCTTAAGGAGGAAGGAAAAAAAGGACATCCCAGAACATTGTCTGAATGCAGCGCCGTAAAGTCAACTAATCAGAAAGTGAACTGCGGGTCTGTGCCGCAGAACAGAGAAATGAAAAGAGATTTGTTTCTGTCTAGTTATGCCAATGCTTTGACATGGAACTGGACTCAAGGTTTCGGGGTAATCTTGGATCTTATTTCAGATTACAGTCTGTGATTTTAGCAAGTGCAGACAAGACTAGAACTTGTGTTCTTTGTATTTATAATAGTCCAGTCAGTCTAACTCAAAAAAGGCACCCAATCCAGGAGAAATTGTATTTATACTCTCCTGCAACATATCTTAAAAGAATAATATGTTTTTCAAGGTGAAAAGCAAAATGTTGACAGTTTGGAGTGATGTGGTCTGGGTAAAATGGTGTTAATATTGGATGGTCAATCTACACCTGTCCAACTTATTTGGTGTCTTTGGGGTCGGTCTTTCCAATAAAACACATTTTCAATGTAAATTTTAATGTATCATACCTGCATTTGAGGTACTTCTACCCCAACAGCCATTTTTTTTTTGCCAATTTTTCCCTTATAGTTTGTGCCTCGCTGCTCCTATGGGTGTATCTGCATCTAAACTGTTCTTTATAGACATATGTGTAGTATCTATAACATCATCATAACAGGGAAAATGACATCCAAAGGCACTATTCTGCACTTGCACAATGTAGTGACATTTACAAACTGCATGTGTGTTTATTCTCTGTCAATGCTACAGTAATGTAGCAATAACCTTGGTGTTTTTCTTCTGGTGCTTTTTCAGCTTTAAGTAGTTTCTTCACTTTTCGCAGTTAGCTTGTACATATTGTACTTACTGTTTGTTTTTGTAAATATTGTTTTTGATTATTTTGATAATCATCTGTGTCTTAATTGTTAGCAATGTTAGATAAACATTCACTTCAACTAGAGATTTTTTTAAAATTATTATTGTTGTTGGGTTTTTTTGTGATCATTAAATTGATTGATTTACGTGGATACACTTAGGTTTTGACTCCTTGTACTGCTGGTACAGCTGCAACCACAACTTAACTTCCCTGCTGATTTCCAAATGAGTTGTACCTGACCTAAAAATATATATATTACTGGTAATCATTTATGTGTGTAAACAGCAGAATTAAAATCACTGGATGCAGAGTCAAACCATTTTCCTCATTTTTAAAATGTATAATACATATACATGTCTCAACTGATGGCCTTTTAAGATAAAGCATCCATATAAATCTACACTTGCACACACTGGCATGTATACACACATACACACTCTGTGAATACGCAAACACCACTCAATATTCAAAGTTCTAGGTCAGTCATTCTTCCTGTGGCAATGCGGTATTACTTCAAAACCTTTTACAGTAAATCAGCCTTTATCCCACCCCCTGCCACTGGTCCATTTGTATATGTGCAGCAAGAGATTACACACAGAACACACACTGAGCAACCTTGGTTTGAGTATATAAATCATTTGTACTTGCTACACGATGTTTTGGAGAGCCCATAGCTGATCGGTACTCCTAAAAGTATCACACAATTAATGCTTACGCCAGAGGTCACAGAGCAAGGATAAGCAACTAATCTCGACTGAATGCAAATAGGCTACGTGTATAAGCAGTGAGCTGGAGACATAAAAGCAACCATTCAGGTGCTTCTGAAAAGAAAATTACAGGGAGGAAAGATACAGAAACATAATTATTAGATGTAATAATGAGAGGAAGCAGTAATCATTTTGTATTATTACTTACACACATATAGGCTATAAATTAGCAATATGAGTTCAGTGTTTTTTTCATTTCTGTCTGTGGTCCTGTAGTTCTCAGTAACAGCAATAGGCTACATTAAAACTGGAATGCACCATCAAGGATTAATTTTTACACCTAAATTTAGACCTAATACTGTACCACCAGAACTCAAACTCAAACTCAAATTCAAGATGTCATCCAGTATTAACCTATAATGTAAGGGAGTTTAAGTTTTAAAATGGCTCCCTTTTGATTAAGGATTAAGGCAAAATAATCAGGTTCACCAAAGAAATTTAAGGCCTTTTTAATCTTCTATTATTTGGCCCTATTGTTTAATTCAACTAACAAGTTTTTCCAAAAGGAGGAGGAGCTTCTATGCTGAACCACTGTGAGTAGGCTAACTACGCGAACTAACTTTTTAGGTAGGAAACAACATAATGTTTTGTTAACTTTTTAGCTAGATAGCAAACAATTTAAAAATGTAATGTTTTGTGACTGCTTGTAGCTAGCTAGCAACAACTACTTTTTAGCTAGTTAGCCAATATTAAATGTTTTATCAACTTTTCAGCTAGCTTGCAAACAATTTAATATTCTGTTAATTTCTTAGCGAACTAGGAAAAAAAGCATTTTGATATGGGGAGTAGCCGAAAGTTACCAACTCCCTTCTCTTTTATATTTAAGGTTCTGACATAATTTGATTATATTTTGTTTATCTGATGTATTTTATTTGGGGTGAGTAATCAATAAACTTGGATTTACTATACAGGGATTAGAAAGTCTGCTTCATTTAAAATCTCGAGGTACTAATTTTAAACCTAGTTTCTCTTAACTGTCTTACAACTAATCTTAGATTATACAATTTTTTGTTGGTGCATCCCAGTCTAAATGTTGTAGAATACCATGAAAGTGATGGACAGTGTATTGATTATGATTTGTGAAGAGCATACCACATCAGTATAAGAGCAAGTAAGAGTATAATAGACAGAAAAGCAATGCCACTTCAAAACATGCAAGTTTTTTTCCCTTTTAGAGAAATTTAACACCTTTAGAGGTGTCAGATAGCAGAACTGTTGCACCAATTCATGTTTCAAATAATGTTTGCCGAATGAATTAAGTTCTCCAAATCAGACGTGTGAACCTTAAATCATCTTACGTCAAAATTAATAATGAAGTTCTACAGACATCAAGACAGGTGACTCTTTCTGCCATATCCAATTAGTTCTTCAGTGCCGTCTGGGTGCCTTTACAGTGTCAATCAGCAGGCAGTAAACATTGTCTTTCAGCAGCAGTCTACCTCTGGGGGACTGCCTTTAAACAACAAAGTCAGCTCTTTGATACCTCCCCTTCTCACCTTTCAGCACAGCCATCCCCAGACGTAAAAGCGCACCTTCCCATAAAACACAGCCACAAAACACTAATACACCCTCTTTTTAGACTTTATGGCCTCTCCTCACACAATTACCCATGATCACACAATCAGCGTTTGATTTTACGACTCAGACCCGAGCTGTGGGTATGTATATATGTGTGAGTGTGTACGCAACGCCAGTTAAAGGCGAGAGGAAGGGGAGGGAGAGGGAGGTCTGGACAGGGGTCGTGTCACAGACATGGGCGAGCAAAAAACAGCACATTTATATACAGACAGGCACGTAGACACAAACACCGCCGCGCACGGACAGAGAGCCGAGCGTGCAAACACACACAAACACAGACCCCCCCCCTCCTCCTCCTCTTCCACCCGCCGTCTCTCTGTGGCCTTTCTCTCCTTGCCCTTAGCTGTTTCCCAGATTCCAGATGACGTCCTGACAGGAGGGCTGAGTGACTGGAGGTGAGGCTGTGTGATGACAGACCAGGGCCTTTATCAGTGACCAGCACACTGCCAGCTTGCTGTTTGAAGATTAACTGGCAGATTGAAACCCAAAACTGCTGCCGTTCCCGCTTGACTCCCTGCCTCTTTACATATTTCTTTTTTTTCCTCCTCCTTTTAACCCCTAGCTCGCTGGCTGCAGGAGCTCACTGGGTTTAATGTAATTGGCCTATTTCCTGCATATGAAGTTCCCGGTTTGTTGTAATTGACTAGGTCTTTTATTGGCTGTGAGACAGGTTAAATGGGAACCAAATGGAGAGGCAACACAGGAAGCTTAGGTCCTGGCTATCTGATACTCATCAAATCAGCCAACCTGGACGCAGAACAGCAAAGTGCTGAGAATGTGGCTGCAGTGATTAGCAGCTGCATGAGGATTAGTATGTTAGTATGGTATGGGCATATGTTAGTCAATGTTGCCGGTGAATGCTGTCCTTTAGATGCAGTCATTTCCATAATGTGGTACCTGATTAGTGCACAGAGAGGGATATTTTAAAGGGACAGTTCACCCCAAAAACAGAAATACATATTTTTCCATTGGCTTGTTGTGCTGTTTTGGTGTAAGTTGCTGGGTTTTGGAGATACGTCTGCCTTCTTTTGCAAATAATGGACAGGACACTCAGCTTGTTGTACTTAAAACACCAGCACATTCAAAAAATCAATGTCTCTTTACAGGAATTATGAATTACTCAAGATGATCCAAAGACCTTGTTAGGAGTGATTTCATGTAGGAGCTATTCTGTCTACGGTATAAAAAAAGTAGTTCCAACATGAAACTGCTCACGTCAAGGTGAGTAACAGGGTCATGATTTCTGGAAAAAGACATTGCTAGCTTTGAACACCACACCACACCACAACACAACTGCTATGTCAGTAGCGGTTGTAGCTTGGCTAATGTCAGTTGTTAGCCTCATCCTCTGCACTTTTGCCAGTTATATCTGAAGTGGAGGGTATGTCTCTTGCTCACGATATATAAGTAATATTTTGCTTTCTTTGAGCAAATAATTTATTTTTATTATTTTTTATTTGCAAAAAAAAAAAAGTGTGATGCATTAGGATTGCATGAGGATTCATGGGTATCGTGTGTTGGACATTTTGTGACAATTATTGTGTAAATTATTTTTTAAATTATTTATCTTTGCTGATAATATGTTAGATTATTTCAATGTGTGTTTTAAGACATTTAAATTCTTGAAAATTAAAATAAACCTTTAAAACATTATGGAACAATAATTTTGGTGCCCCCGTGCAGTAACTCTGAGGACCCCTTTGAGGTCACGGACCCCCTGTTGAAGACCCAGGACCTATATGGTTAAACAGCCCAACACGGCAGAGGAGAAACATACAGTTTTGATTTTAGAGTGGACTGTCCCTTTAAGCTTGTGGAGGGTTTATTTTCTTACAGGCAAAATTGAATCCTTATCAGCCGAGCACGTCGAGATCAACTTGCTTTTTATTGATTTGATTATGCTGTTTTTTAGCCTCAGCCCATATAATTTCTCTGCAGTTTTCTCTCAGCGGAAGAGAGGCGTGGAGATCCAGCTTGTTTCATCACAACATCTCATGCCACAGTAAATGGCATTCAACAAAGCTGATATTCTGCTCTTTGATGTTTGCCAGAGTAAATGGACTATCAATGCAAAGTATAAACACTCCTGTATGCTAATGTTCCTCTGGGGGTCTTTGATGGCACCAGTAGTATCTGTGAAGTGTGTTTTGAAAAATTGCATCGGTAAGCCATCCAAACAGCAAGAATTAAAGCCTATTCACTCACCGTGCCTTTCCAGCCGAGGGGGGAGAAAATCTAGATTTGGAAAATGGTGCTCTGTAGTGGAGGGAAATTGGAGCATAAACAAGGTACAGAGTAAGTGTAACAGACAGCGAGGGCCAACCAAACCAGTGCTGTGGCAGGGGTCCAGTTGACTGCCAGGTGACATCATTTGGCATTGTTTCACCACTCCATTTATTTTATTGTGCTCATTGTCCTCCCACATTCACTCAATCAAGTGGGTCTTTTTGTGCTGGTTGTTTAGGTAGTCCAGGTGCACCGTGCTACTGGAGGCTTCCTGTCTCCCCAGAAGTCTTTTCAATGCCTCTCCTGCCGCGGGTATTGTCAAATCCCACAGTGCATCTGAAAAGAAGCAGCAGCCCTGCGTAAATGTCAGAGAGGTGACTTGTTTTTAACTCTTCGCAGGCACCGAATGCCTTGTGTGAGTGGGTTTGGCTGTGTGTGTGTGTGTTTGAATAAACCAGCTGCCTCCTGTGGGCATTTCCTCATTTTACTGTGCTCTACTGTATCTTAAGAAGTCTGGATTTACAGTGTGGCGCCCCCTGTTGAAATGCTGCTTCCTTTTTTACCGGTTTGTTGACATCATGATTTACTTGCAGGCATCTTTTGACCTTGAATGAAGTCTTTTCTCTTCATGCAAGATGTGGCAGATCCATGTGTTTTTTGTGCATTCTGAGTGGAGCTGTCATGATACCAGAAGTTTAAACTTTGATACAATACTAGTATGAAAAAAATGCATGATCCAGAAAAAACAATCCTAGGCACACAAACTATTTTTTGTATTGTTTTATTTTACAACATGTATACAGAGCTGGTACAGAAGAATCAACTGAACACTGTCTGGTTTTGCTGCAAGTCAAATTTCTTGGAGAACAACAAAGACTGAAATTAAGTGAGGTCTTGAATGAGCACTTAATTGCTTCAGTTCTTTTGATACAATAACTAACAGATATTGTATTGTTTTGACAACCTTAAAGGTACAATGTGTAAGGTATGGCCAGAATTTTATTAATCAACAGAATGTGAAGAAGTAACAGTTATGATGTTACAGACATCTATGTATTGTGTTGCAGAGATATCTGCTTTAGTTAGCATGCTAACAGCTAGCGTTGGCCTGTCATGTCTAGTCAGGCCCCAACAATACCAACGGGCAAATAAACTCTTTAACTATTTTAAATAATCTGTGTTCAGCCTCTCAAATGTGCAGATTTCCTGCTTGTCTTTGTTTATTATCAAACTGAACTGATTTTAGACATTTAGACATTTAAAGATATCACTTTGCCCCCAGATTAGTCTTTATTGTTATTTGATAACCAGTAATGAGTAAAACACTTTGTGCAGGGGCGAGTAAAAATTGACTTTGGGCAAGTAGATATCTGACCCACTTGTCCAACAAGGCAAGTGAAAAAAAGACATTAACATGGAATCCTGCTAGTATTTAATCAACAAAATAAACTCCCAAAATTATAGAAAGGAAATATTTGTACACCATCTGAATTCAAGTTTCTTTTACCAAACTGAGATAAGATTGTTCATAAAACACACTTTAAAATCCACAGAAACAAAATAAAACTCATCAAAACATCTTGATTTGTCTTGCCACTGTGTTAGATGAGTATCAGAGAGGCAGCAGGAAGCCCTTCACACGTCTCCTGTCCCCGCCTACCGTCTTCATTGCCCTCGGTGTCGGAGTCTTGGTTGGAGCCACTCTAAATTACCTTGGTACAGTATTCCCTGTCCTCAAACTGGCCTTCATTGGTCTCTGAGGTTATGTTTGGTCCTGGTCCAGCTGTGTTTACCGAGAGGCTGCTGAGCCTGGTTCCGTTCCCCGTGGTGTGAACATAAATACCCCACCAGTGATCTGAGCTGTAGGTCCAGCCGGACTGGAGTCACAGAAGGGCCTTTGCAAACAGCAGCTAGTAGGCTAACTACACCAAAGATAGTTACAACAAAGAGGAACAGTTAGCAGCTACTCTGGTGATATGCTGCCCCGCTTTGCTCCTTGAATTCTGAGGCTGTTAAAAATGTTTTTTTTTTACGCTCCCGAAAAAGAACAACTATGTGCTTAGATGTCTGACTGGCAAGGAAAATATCAAAAATTAAATTTCCCTGCCTCAAACACACACAAACAGTGTAATAAGACTGAAAATATGATGACAGCCAAATGAATTCTTCATTGTGGCATTAAATTGGCTTAGATAATTCCACAAGTATTTGTGGAGATTTCACACTTTCCAGCAGAGCTTCACACTTTCCAGTAAAAAAGCAATTTATTTTCGATCATAGAGGTGCTACTGTATCACTCACAATGAAGGCTTTATTAAGTGGATGTGTGTTTTAGCAGCACAGCAGGACAATGAGACGAACACGGCTAATGACTATAACATGAGTGAGAAGACAAATAGTGGCCGAGCCAGAGAGGAAGCCACAGATGTAAAACCATGTCAGCCTCAATTAGACCATCTGAAGAGCTGAGCAGGCTGAGCTGACAAAGTCCAATTTGTCCGACATATTTCAGCCCACCTTTCCCACATGTGCTCGCTGCTCACAGCTTTCAGCACCACGTTCGGACAAATATTCACACTTTCCCACATAAACCTCTGAGGGAAAGATGTCCTGGACTCTTACATGGGGGTTCAGTTTATCTACGCTCTGAGAAGTAGAGATTCTAACTAGAACCATAAAGGGTTCTTCAGCTTGAAAGAACCTTTTTTTGGTTCCTGGTAGAAGACTCCATGTGGAGCCCTTTCAGAGAGTTCTTCCTAGAACGTAAGATAAAGTTTAAACCTAGAACAATCTGTGAAAGTTTTCATCCAGAACCCCTGGTTTCTTACCAGACTTGGTGGTTCTACCAAGCAGCTCTTTGTATTCCTTTGTTTAAACACCAAAAACACTTTAAAACACTTTATTTTTCATGTTTAGAGAACTGAAAATACTTTATTTTAAGGGTCTGAGCACCTCTTCAGAATACTTCTTCACTTTTTTTTAAATAAAGGAAATAAAAACAATAGATGTATAAAAAAAATACCCATATATGTGTTGTGCTGTGAGACAAACAGGAATAAATCAAAGATAAAAAAAAAATAATATAATGAATTGTCTGATTATCAGTATCCTTCCCCATTAGTGATACTTGATAGGTGGCAACTTCAGGTACCAAACATAACTATGTCCAACACAAAACAAAGCAAATGGGAGAAACAGTGGTATTCAAGTTAAACACACGTCTCATGGAAAGTCTTGTCTTAGGGGATGGATAAAGTCAATCCTCCTTGACGATGTACTGGTAGATTTATCTTGGTGTACTCTGAGGGAATGTGTCAATTTTTCCATTGTGTGTTTTTGATTAATTTGTCTATCTAGTCCTCAAACAAGGGGGCTTGTGGCCTCAGCCACTTACGAGTTATAGCTTTTTTTCATGCAGTCAGGAGGATTGTCATAAGGGCTCTCTCTTTGGAGAAATAGCTTTTGTGGGATATTGCATAGATATAGAACATCAAATCTAAAGGGGACAGTAGTTCTGAATATCTCCCTAAATGTCTGATCGATATTCTTCCAGTCGGCAGCTAGAACAGGACAAGAACCAAATATATGATGATGATCCGCATGGCCTGGCATTGTGTCCAGCAGTCAAACCAAACTCTTCCAACAAAATTACTTGAGAACCTTTTTATTTTCCAGGAGTTTTATGTGGAACCCATTCAGTGGGTCCTACCAAGAACTTTTTTTTTTTATCTAACAGGGATTCGACAGGAAGCCATTGTCTATCTAGAACCCATGCAAGGCGTTTCTACTGAGAACCTTTTTTTGTATTCTGTAGGTTTTATGACACTCTGGGGGTTCTGCCAAGAACTTTTTTTTAAAATCTAGAACACAGTCAGGGGGTTCTACTGAGAATCTTTTTAGATTCTAGGGGTTTTAACTAGAACACAAGCAGACAGTGTACAGTACAAAGAACCCTTGACAAAGGCGTTCATCAAGAATTTCAATAATCTTTAAAGAACACCTTGTACCACAAATGGTTCTTTGGATGAAAGGGGCTCTCAATAGAACCTTTAGGCTGACACAGAACCCTTGACAAACCGTTTCCTTCATAAGCCTACGGTTCTGGGTAGAACCTCAGCCTTTCAGGAAGAACCCTTTTGGAACCCTTATTTCTAAATGTGTAGGGAAACCATCATCCAAGTTTCCTCTTCACGTAAATTAGTGCCTCCTCTCCCCCCAATTGACAAGGTTTTTCTACGGAAAAGGAAAAAAAAAGAGATTTTTCTGTCTGTTTTCCCGCTGTCTCTCTTTTTCATTCACCCACGGCCTGTCTTTCTGTTGTACACACACACAGACACACGCGGAGCTGTACCCTGTGGTGAATGTCTCACATATGCCATCCAGTTAGCTGGGTATTTTTGTCTGTGTGAGTGGGCAGCGGTGTCACTCAGCAAGCTTTGAGCTTAGCGGAGGGAGAGCTGTGAAAGCCAGTCACTAACAAGCAGAGAGATTCCCCTCCCTGCATCCCACAGCCAGATGGCTAATCTCGGCAGAATAAGAAACATACTTTTATAATCAGATTTAGGGAAGTGGAGGGGAAAAAAAAAAACACACACACTGTAACACCATAACAATTCAAATGCCTTGTGGTCACGAGTTGCCTGTGATGAGGTGACAACAACATAAAACAAAAGTCTCCTCTTGTCAAAGTGGATCCAATAATTAGACACACTGGAATGGCCTCGGTTAGCTTGCAAAACAGACACCAGTGCTCCAGGCTGGCCCTGCAAATTGGAATAATTTGTGTTTTCAGGGCTGTTGTAGGGTCTGCCTGAAAAAAAAAAAAATACGACATTTATTTATTTATTTCTTATTTTTTCTCTTTCTAGGAATCGGACAGCATCCACAGCTAGTCCCAACCTCCTGCAAAAATAATACAAAAATAAAACAAAAAAACTAAATACTCTCCTTATGCCTACCTCTGCCTGTGGCCTGAATGATGACAGGCTTGATTCCTGCTGGCGCTGTGCCAGTGCATCGCCCGAGGATGCCCTCAGGTGTCTGAGGCAGCATATCCATTAGCTACCTGTGTAGACTGCTCCTCCGAGATACACAGACACTGATGTCTGCTTTCCTTCCTTCCCAGAGATCCCAGAGCCACACACCCACCCACACACACACACACACACACCTGAAGCCTACCATCTGGCCGAGGCTCGAGGACCATGCTGCCGCGGCCTCCGATGGTCTGACCACTTAGCCCTCTTCCTGTCACTCAGCCTCGTCAGCCGACGCTGTCAGCACAGGTGGCATTCCCTTATTCCTTCCCTACTGGGGGAAAGAGCAACCTGACAGAAGCTTTGAGCCACAGACACAAACACACACACACACACACTGACCAGAAAGATAGAAGCACCTGTACAACGTAATGCAATGTAACACATTACAACAGCCCTGCAATAAATAGCCTGCGGAGGCTGTTGAGTCAACAACACAGACATTTGTGAGGTTGTTGTTTGGGATGTTCTAGTATTGGAATAAATTACATAAGAGTGTTTAAAAACACTTGTGTGTTTGTCATGCAAGTGTAGGTGTTCAAAATTATTATTATTTTCTCTCAGCACTTTAACCCTCATTATACCAAAATATTTAACATACAAGGAGTACCGACGGGGGTCCCTGAGGGCCCAAAGAACGAACTACTGCAGTAAACAACCATCATAGCAAAACGTGAACTTATTTCTTCTGAAAACATTATTAATTATTATTATTAATTATAAAATTATTATTAATTATGTAATTAATATCATATGAAAAAATCGGATCATTATTATTTAATATTATTTTAGGAAAGTAATTTGCATATTGTTTAAGAGATAATGTACAATGAGCGAGTGATTTAAGACCACCCTGCCAGATACCCTCTCCCTATACATTTTATTACTACTTACTTAAGAGTCAATGATTTGACAGAAAATATTAATTTTAATATTATTTTTTAAAATATTCATTTTTAGACCAGTGTAAAATAACTGAAATAAACTTTTTGATTCTATTTGTCTGTTTGTTTGTACAATTTTATTGACCTTTAATTATGTTATTGATATTTGAGAATTACCACAGATTCATAAAGATGATTGTCATTAAAAACACTCAATTATTTTGCTGTCACAGTCAAACATCAGTACTAAATAAACCACAAAATGTAAAATACATAAAAAAAAAATAAACAATAAAACTTTTTCTGAACTAAAATCTTTATAACATAATTCAAACTTAGATTTTTCAGTTTGTACATAATGTATAATGAATGATGTTTACATAGAACTATGAAAACCACATGCTACAGGCAGGTACAGCACAAATGCATCTGTGTCAACCACGGCAAGCATGAACCGAATAAATAGCTCCATCTATTAAAACTGCACAGGTTGCATTGGGTGCTTTTGACAGGGGTCCCCCAGGCCCACAGTACACTGGTATTTTAAAAAGCAATAGTAAAAACCAGAAACAGAAAAACAATAATATGGGTCAGGAGGAACGAACTGATTGACAAAGTCATGAAAAATTGGAATGATAGAATAAAGCGTCTGTGACATATGACAAAAAGTAGACCCTTGGGGTCTGCAGGTAAGATTAACAACTTCCCTTCCATGTAAAATATCAGAGGGTTTTTGATACTAACACAGAAGTATTAAAAACATCTGCATGCAAATACAGCATTCTAGTTTTTGGTCATCATCTTGACAGCATCATATAGAATCTTTCCCACGTGACTTGTTGCAGAAGTAAAATCAGGACATGCTATAAATGTGTTGGTTACTTCACCCTTGTAATGTGTTACAAATGAATCAGGTTACGTATTGAAATTGTGTCTTGATTTAACACTTCAACAGACATGCCATGCATTCAGCCAGTTGTGATTTGTGCGATGCATGCAAAGCCTAATTAATGTTATTTACACTCTGTAGAATCAGACGCCCGATTTTATGAACACCAGGAATCAGGAACAGCTGTTTGATAGAGAGAAACTAATGATGTCATGCCCAGAATCATCAGCGGGGAGTCCAACACCGTGGGGGCTGTCACTCAACAACAGAATGTCAGCGGCAGCAGGGCCTCTGTTTGGGGAAGGCACTTGTCAATCATGTCCCAGGCAGCGGGGGAGCAGGTGCGCCGGCCAATCAGAGAAGGTCCCAGCACAGCAGGCCCGGGACCAGGAAGTGAAGCGCCATCTGGAGTGAAGACGAGCTGTGAGTGGGCAACTGAAACAAAGTGATGACATGCTGGAGGAAAGCTGGTGGAGTGTGCTGCTGGATATAACAAGGGCATTTGGATTCATGCTGCCTATCACACCAACTCTGTTGTTGATTCTAGTAGTCAGATGGTGCTTATTAAAGATGTGCACAGGCTAGTCCTCTCACACACAACACCAGTATGTGTGTGTGTGTGAGAGATAGCCAACTGTGCTCTTAGAAATAAAGGAGCAAACTAGAACCGTAAAAGGTTCTTTGGCTTGTTCCCCTAGGACAGTGGTTTCCCAAACTTATTTTGGCATACTGGTCTTTGGGAGCTGGAAAAAGTTCATGCCCCCAGCCCACACTTATTGCCAATAAAAAAAGGATTTAAGTTGAATTTTAATTAAATTACAGTCAGCATGAAAGAATCAGCAAACTCTCTTTTCTTTCTTGTT
The DNA here is from genome assembly GCF_056507025.1 of Lutjanus erythropterus. Classification (NCBI taxonomy): domain Eukaryota; kingdom Metazoa; phylum Chordata; class Actinopteri; order Lutjaniformes; family Lutjanidae; genus Lutjanus; species Lutjanus erythropterus. The sequence continues at coordinate 14,288,765 of NC_139334.1, forward strand.
TCCTTTACATACGTCATATTCATATAATTTTATTTCACTTTATATATTTCTTCCCTCGTCATCCATGCCCTTCCAGGGCGGCCCAACCCAAGTTTGGGAACCACTGCCATAGGAGAACCGTTTTTGGTTCTCGGAAGGGCCTTTTCTAAAGCATCCACTATGAACCCTTCCAGAGGTTTCCAGCTGGAGCCCAGTACAAAGGGATATACCTAGAACCATTTGTGAAAGATTTTACCCAGAACCTCAGGATGTTCTACAGAGAACCCTTTTATTGTGTGATGGTTTTACCCAGAACCCTCTCTGGGGGTTCTATCCTGAACATTTACACTGTCTAGGGTGCTAACAAGAACCCATCCAGGGGGTTCCACCAAGATTTCTTTTTTTTATATTCCAACAGTTTAATCTAGAACCTATTTCTACTGAAAACCTTTCCATATTATGGTATAAAGAACCCTTGACTAAAGAGTTCTTCAGGGAATTCAACAACCCTCTCTGGTGTTCTTCTCTGGCACCTTCTAAGGGTGCTAATGAGATCCTTTTGGAACCCTTATTTCTAAGAGTATGTAATAGTGGGCTGAATTCTGTTAGCAGCATTAACATGGTGCACAGGACATGGTATCACAATACTCACACTGATTAGTGTAACAGTCCTACCATTACACACACACACACACATACACACACACACACACGCACACACACACACACACACACACACACACACTATCAGTCAGATTTTATTCTTAACTGGGGATTAGTCTATTTTCTAACTGCGGGATGTCACTTTAACTTTGACAGTTGCCGATTTGCCAGCTCATAAAATAAAAAAAGGAAAAAACGGTGGCAGTGAAAATGTGCAAATTGAAAATTATGACACTGAGTTTGATTTGAGGAAAAGGATGAAAAAATCCATTAAAACAAGTTCTGCATGGAGAGCGCTCCCTCTTTCTCTCTCTGCTCTTTTATGTAACAATGATCTTTTATTCCTTTGATAAGAGACAGATCTGCTGAGAGATAGGTCAGAGGAAATGGAATTGAATGGAAATCTTTGCGCTACATTTACTGAATCATCAATGTGATTAATAGCAGTTAACACCTCGTAAAAATAGAGCCGCAATTACAGCGGAAAATTAGGGGGCCAGCATTACCATCATGCTAATAAGTAGCGAATATAATTACATTTATCTCAGTATTGTCACAGAGATTGATAAATTCATGCTCAATCTCGTTAATCTCTCAATAACATCCAGCACAGAATTTAACAATTATCTTTTTTGTCATACTGGCTGAAAAAAGGGGGCGAAAGAGAAAGAGGTGAGAGATGGCGAGAGGTAGTCGACGGAGAAAGGGAGAGCAGATATGCTTCTGTCCATCTCGAGTATTTTTCATCCTATTCCCAGCAGAGGGGATAAAACAGATAATTACCAACTCTAAAAACTGTGTCTTTGTGTGCTGCTCTGAAAGGAGAAACTCTCCAGCACTGAAGAGATAAAGCTCAAAACAAAAGCAGCCTGAATTGGACCAGGATTAGCTTTAATGGTGGTAATTACCAGAGGGGATAACAGCCCGGTCCTCTCTGCCCATCACTGAGGCCCAGAGCAGAGGACAGCAGGAGGGGGGGGGGGCAAAGACCTGAATCAGGGCCCATCCTTGGCTGCCTGTGTGGCTGCATGGTGGCAGCGGTTTAGCACATTCAATTGTAAAACACTTGGACGACCCATCTATGTCTGGCCTCTCCTGTGCTAAAAGCCACTACTGTATCTCACCGCCGCCCCAATAATGGCTGCGCATAAAAAAGGACCAGGCCCTCCACACTGTTGCTTCTTGAATTACAATCTGAGCTGATGGCATGGATAAGAGTGCCCTAAATTATAGCAGTGGGGGCACTGAGGCCTTTCTTTCTCTGTCTCTGTCTCTACCTCATCTTAATGGCTGAGTAGCATCAGCAAGCCGTGTGCACCAATAAAACGTTATTATTTGGGATATTGACAGTGATGGGGTCTGCTGCCTAAAAACAAGAGAAATTAAAATGCAACATTGTGCCGACAGTGGAAGATGGGCCCCCAGACATCAGTGGGAACAAAAGAGAGAAACGAGATGAGCCATGTGCAGGACATTCAGCTGCTCAAAGGGCTATAATTTATCTGGTTTTAAATCTCTGCCTCCGAACCCTAATTTGAATGTCAGCCCTTTAGCCCCCGGAGCATTGCATACGGAATCTAAATCAAATATACTGTACCCATGCATGTGCTTCCTCTTCTTCCCCTCTGCCACTGTCTTTATCTGTAGGTATAAGTATCATTAGGATTTTATCCATACCGATATTGATACAGATATTGTTTATCAATACCGATACACATCAAATTGTACTCATTACTAAATCATGGTCATCAGAGATTAAGGAAAGATGCTACTTTGAAATGCTGGCTTCTACAAAAACAGCACTAGAGCGAGCATGTTCTCATTTTACGGCTCCATTCCAGTCCAGAACATCTGTTTTTGTTTGCCCATTTCTATCCATTAGATTTACAATTAATGTTGAATGATTGCAGAATGAGTAAGAGTCTATTTAGGAGTCGGAGAAGTTTATAACAGTTAAATTGACCAATAACATGAGAGAGTCAGGCAGGGAGTGATTGAACTCAAACTACGTAGTTTGTATTTTCTCAACAGTGGGTTTTTATTTTTGGAATAATGGACTTTTTTTTTTTTACATTGACAGACAATTGACAGTGTCAGACTCATTGTTGCTTGTGAAAATATAATGTTGTGTTTGTGTAGGTTTGCTGTCTTTGCAACCTGTAGGCAACCTGTCTGAGCTTTGAGTCTGGGACAGAGGGGAGAAACAATGCACTTAAAACATAGATCATAATTTAAATAGGGCTTTAACCTATATAATATACCCAGGGCCCATATTCTCTCTTAAGTACAATTACAGACTTGAAAAAATGCTCAACTATCAAAAAATAACTTATTTACAGTGATTTGAGTTGTTGTAATTAGTTGCTTTCATTCCTGCTGTATCCATCTGCTTTTTCTTCCCCTCTGCCACTACTCTCCTTACCTGTGTACAACATTTCTAGTGTCCACATTCCCAAGGTGTGCATGGACGTCTGACCTGTGGTGTGTTTGTTTCCTGAAACTCGGATCAATAAAGGACAACCCACCAGACAACCAATCCACAGGGAAGCTGGATCTATAAATATCTCATATGTCCAGCTGAGCCAGACTGTCCGCATGCCGTGGACTGCATTAACTGAACTGATCTCACAGATTCAGGATGCGTAGGATAAAATGCTCTCCCTGTGTTACTCATCTTCTCATTGATCATATAAATGTGTGAATTGTTTCTGTAACCCTATCGAATGGACGTGTTTATTGTTTCTTTATCAGTGTCAGACAGATGAGGATGAAGACCCATGAGGTTGTACTACTAGTACATCATCTGTTACTACAGCATACATTTAACCTGTAGAAATTCAGGTTAGGGCCTATACTGTTGTATGTGGCTGTAATGAGAAACACCCTGCATCCTGGTCCATAGTGTCTTTTAATTAGCTCTTTTGAGCTCTAACAGAAAAGCCTTCACATGAGTGAATGGACCTGTCTTTCAAAACTCCACCTGTGACAACTGAGCCTCATTGGAGGCATGTCCATCACTTCTATAGCCCTTATCTCATGGATGAATCAAGAGGCGTCATCACATTTCTTGGTCTGTTAAAGATCCTGGATGACCCCCCCCCCCCCGTCTGCTCTCTGTAGGATTTATCTTTTTAATCTATCCACAATAAACCACAAAGACTGTATCCGTGTTCACCTCAAATGTGGTGTGGATTTTTTCCAGGCACATATCTGGATGGTAATGTGAGCGATCGTGACCAGATTCAGTGCCTATGCCTACTTTTTTTTCTGAATTTCAAAAAGTGTTGCCTGGCATTGGGGCCTGACACCTTCTGGTCGGTTGGTCGATATCCTCTTGTCCGATCATTGGTCTCATTGGTTGGACAATTGCTGGTTTTACTTTGATGAAGAGAAAAGCACTTCTTAATCCATTACTTTCGAGGGCAGGAGGAATATATACAAACCACTGAGGCTGGGACCACTATGGCCTCAAATATATTCCTTTTGTAAAATTGTATGTTTCAGTAAGTGTCTTTTTATAGTTGAACAAGCTATATTTTTAGCCTAACACTACCGTACACAAATTATTCTGTTAATATGCTTCTATATATCTGAAAACTTTTTCCCTGGTTGGTAACTGAATGTTAAACAAACTAAATTTTAACCTCAAATATTCAAATAGCTCACTGATGGCCCATTACTGGAAGCTATAAGTTTTGTTTTAGGATTTATTTGGTAGGTTATTGTTACCGGTTAGTCAGGTCTAGGGGTTAAATGCTTAATTGTCCAATAGTAGTCTTAATCTGGATTGTGTAGAAGAGGGGAAAACGAAGTTAGGAACAATACCAGGCGGTGTGGATTAGTTTACCGAGTTAGCAGATGAGCAATCAGCAGATCCCTGGGCTTGCACCAAATCCTGCTCTTGAATGGATCCATGCAAAAGCCATGACCTGGACTGGTGTGATGTGGTAGGTTATCCTGAGCAAAACTCCACCTCCTCAGAGAAAGGCCCCTGGGTGAATCTCGATTCAATCCCAGGATCCTCTTATTGTGAGGCGACAGTGCTAACCGCTGAGCCACTGTGATGTTACCAAGAAGGTGATGCAAGATAACTCAGCAAAGCAAGTTACATCAATACAGTCAGCATATGAGCCATTTCTGCAAACAAATTCCTTGAGGCTGACATCAAACGTTCAACCACATGTCTGCCTGCCCTTGTGAGGAAGTCAGAATGGAAATCCCCCTCCTCCATCCATCCCTCTTAAATAAGTTTGTGGTTAGCATCTTTTTTTTCCTCCTCATTTTAATCTGAGACAAACTCTGCAGATGAAAGCGGAGTAATGTTGATAATGTGTGCGACAGTCACAGCCACATAAACCCACCACAATAAATTAAAGACCACAGGCGTTCATCTTGGCCTCATGTGACCAAACCCCCCAGATACAAACAGACATACGGTCACACAGTCGCACATTGTCCTCCAACGCCCTCCAAACCAGAAGCAGCCAGCAGGCAGGCGCCCACATTCCCCACTCCAGACCTATCTGGCTGTGGAGATAAAACCATACTGTAAACACAACATTTGACTCATCCCTGAGACATGGCTGGGACGCTGAGTGATGAGGGAAACCTAATAGCTTTCCTGCACTGGAGGACATTCTCTGAGGGACCTGCAGCTTACGCAACACAGTTATTATTTAAATATTTGAGTGAGGTACACTCTCAGAAATAAAGCGGCTAATGAGAACCATAAAGGTTATTTGGCTGCCCCCATAGGAGAGCCCAAAGGGCCCTTTTCCACCAGATAAACTCCAGTTCTTGATCCAGTGTCGGTTACGATTCGTAGAACCTTGGTGTGATCCAGTAAACCATCCCTCATTTCCAACAGTTTGAAGAGAGAAACCACTGTAATCAAGGATGTCGTCAACAGAGGTCGCAATGCACAGCAACATGTAGAATAAAACACTCCCACTGTGGTTCCCAAGGAAAACCTGCTATTTTTTGATTCTGGGAACCAATTTTACAGGTTCAGAACCAGTTCATTTTTGATGGAAACAGTCAGAACGGTTACATGTTTGGTTCCTGGTAGAACCTTCTATTAAGGTTCCATTTGGAACCGTTCCAGAGGGTTTCACCTAGAATCCACCATGAATGGTTATACCTAGAACCATGTATAGAATCCCCTATGAGAGGTTCTATAGATAACTCTTTTGTGGTGTAATGGTTCCACTGAGAACCCTGTTTTGTGATCCAGAATCTGTCCACTTACTAAAGGTGCTAACAAGAACCCACCCAGGGGGTTCCACCAAACACCAGTTTTTGATCCAATGATTTTATCTGGAATCCACCCAGAGGGTTCTACTAAGAACCCTTTTAGATTATGGTACAAAGCACCCATGACAAAAGAGTTCTACAACAAATTTAATAACCCTCCCAGGGGTTCTGTCCAGAATTTTTACAACATCTAAGGGTGTTAACAAGAACCCACCCGGGGGGTTCTACCAATAATCCTTGTCTATTCAGATGGTTTCATCTTGAACCCATACAGGGGGTTCTACTTAGAACCCTTTCATATTCCAACAGTTTTATCTAGAACCTGCTCAGGGTGCTCTTTCCAGAAACCCTTCTATATTCCAAGGGTCAATCAAGGTTGTTCTACCAAAAACCTTTTTTATTTTCCAAGGGTTTTACCTTGAACCCACCCAGGGGTTCTAACAAGAACTCTTTTACATTATGGTGCATAGAACCCTTAATGAAACTCTTTCTTCCAAAAGGTTTCTTTGAATGAAAAGTTTTCTTAATGGAACCCTTACTCTTACAAAGAACCCTTGACGAATCCTTTCTTCAAAAAAAAAGGGTTCTTCGGAAGAAAATGGTTCTGTGTAGAACCTCAGCCCTTCAGGAAGAACCCTTTTGGAACCCTTATGTCTAGGAGTGTGTAGCTAAAGCTCCATATGACTCTGCTCTGCATATGTGGTCCTGCTTTAATGTGACTCTGACACATGTGACATGAAAACATATGATTTGAATAAGTCGGAACTCTTCACACTTCTTATTAAGCACATGCACCATGTACATGTACATGTTCACTTTAAACACGTGCTTTTAGTTCACACACACACACACACACACACACACACACACACACACACACACACACACACACACACACACACACACACACTGACAGACAATTTATGTGCTCCCTCTCTCTCTTTCACACACATACACACACACGGCACCCATAAAATTCAGATGTCTCCACACTCCATCCTTTGTGAGACCTTATTGTCCTGGTTATTACCCTGGGTATTGTTACAGAGAATTGGTATGCTTATCAAGGCCTGTAGTCTAAAGTTGATACGACACTGGCCTGGCAGCTTCATTAAGATTGATATCCTGCCGCAGCACACCCAGATGAGCCGATCTAGGACATGGGAGGGAGCAACCGAGCAGAGTTAGAGCGAGAGTTAGAGAAAGACAGAAAGAATGAGAGAGTGGGAAAGAGAAAAGGGAGTGCAGGTCCACCTCCCAAGTAGCTCAATTGCCATCTATTGAGCCACTTGAGCTCAGGAGAGGGACCAGGCATGCATACCTCTCTTTTAAGGGGACGCTCCCCCTGTAACCTCACCCTGCCAGTCATAAATTACCTTCCCTGGCGCAGTCCTTTCACAGTGAATGCACAGAAGGCCCCTATAGCCTCTCTATGAGCAATTAAGGCCTCAATAGGATGGTATCAAACCACCCTGACCTCATCCAACCTCTCCTGTCATTGTCACCTCCTAAAAGGTCTCCACCACTTTGTCCCCAGAGTGCAACTGCTCTCAGTGTGCGTGGTGCAGGCAGGAGTACATTTTACTGGCCACTGGCCCATTTCAGAGTCTTATCCTGAGCAATATAAACAAGATCAGAGGTCAACTGGACTGGAAGTTTTCCTTTTGTATGTTTTCGAGCAATGTTTACAGCTGGTTAAATACAGTCCGGTTCACTCTAAACTCCGACTGTGTCATTTCATGACAGTGCTGCTGTCTCATTGAACAGATTATTTTCATTCCAGCTGATGGCCTTCCCAGCCATCCTATCATGTGGGCCACATTCACTATGTGTAGCCAACTGGAATGAAACTTCTGCTTTATGAGAAATCCCCAAGTGCTAAATTCAGCCTGTGTAGGTCAGGGAAGATTGCAGTGTGTACATTAACTGAGCACACTGGCGTGTCTAATTTGCTGCGGTGGACAAAACAAAGGCTTTCATTGATATCTCCATATTGAGTCAACCCTGGATTCAGTGGATAGCCCTGGTTTCCACTGGCCAGACCTAATGATTTATTGCACCACTGACTAGCCTGCACACTATCTGATTGGCAAGGCCGGGGCCCATTAAAAGGCATATATTTTTAATCACTGTTTACCATGTCAATAGCAATGCTAATCACTTCGAAGGTGTGTTAATATTCCAGTGCTGAGTGAGGAGACCCGATAAACAAGAATGAGTCCTTCTGGTGCGTTTTTTTAATCTTAATAAAAAATGACGCAGAGACCTAAAGCTCTCGTTTCACCTTTAAGGACCTTCATTAAAGAAAGGAGCCCCAAATGTGAGCCACTGAGTAAACATCTGTTATTGAGAGACATAATGTCAAACCAAATGTGCACCATTCTCCTTGTCATGACTCTGTATGTCAGATTTAAATAGGTGGAGTGCCTTTCAGGAAATGATAAGACCAACAGAGTGGGTTGAAATGAAATTCTTTTCATTAAGATAATCGTATGCAGACACTTGTTTAATGGCAGCAATGACTTGTAATGGTGTGATCCTTTATTGTCTGTCATAACAATGCAACATTATGACCAAAACATGAGTTTTATGGTTTTGTTCCAGTGCTTCAGCACCGTTAAGTGCTTCAGATGTTACATTTTTTAGTTACACTTTATTTTACAGTACATTAACAAGTACTTTTTAGCTAGCAAGCCAACAATAAAATGTTTGGTTAAATTTTAAGCCAGCAAACACCATAACACTTAAGCATTTTTGCAATACAGAGCAACTGAAAGTTAATATCTTTTGTACTTACAAGGTTCAAGCAGCAATCAAATTTACTTTTAATCTATTTATTTTAACTTGCCTATCTCGATATTGATTAAAATGTATTTAATGTCAGCCGACATCACTAAACCTGAATTTTCTAAACTGTGCAACAGAGTCCTGCTTAATTTCAAATCTGGATTCACTCATTTTAAACCTAGTTTTGCTAACCTCTTGAGTAGAACAAATCTTCTATTAAGTTAACTTTTGCTTGTGCAATCCAGTAGTAGATGTGTTTCAAAGTTTGCTTATAAATGAGTATACCAGATATGTAATTTTACTTTAGTTTACAGTACAGTTATGTTGTAATGTGTACCAAATTACACTGTCTAATATAGAACATATTTCCAGTTTTCATCTACTTTGATTCAAATATTAGTCTACTGTTATGTATGATGTCTAATCAGGGTATAGTCAAGTTTGTTTACTGTCTGAAAAACATTATTTCTATTTTTTTCTAATTTTATACAAACTACAGCTTGTAACATCTTATTAGTGTAGCATAAAATGAAGTGCAACCCATTTTTCTGAGCATCTTGAAGAGGATGGGATAACGTGACAGAGAGTTTAATGTGTGTGTGGTGAAATGTCAAGCTCTATCAAGCCCACTGGCCAGCGCAGTGCACACAGAGTAGTATTATGGAAGTGGGGCAGTTGCAGCAGGCCCCTCTGATGGCCTATAGAGTGCTCCCTATATGCACACAGAGTCATTGGGCAGATGTGACCTCGCCAGCACACAGAGGCTCTTTGTGTCCGAGGGATTTAGAGTCCCCTGGGCCTCCTGACTCTAAACATTAACAGACCTACTGCAGAAGGAGAGAGACACAGACCCTTACTCTGCTGACATGCAACATTAACCGGGACCAAACTCTCTCTCCATACTCACAATATCAGGAAGGAAGGCCCTAAATGTACGGATGAATGCAACGGCCAGTGGTGGAAAGAGAACTGAAAATTTGTACTCAAGTATGAGTGCTGATAAAAACGTAAAAAGGCACTGCACACTTAAATATGTTTTTTCGTGCTTTAAATGAAATCATATTACTGTACTGTGATGGAACACATCAGCGCTGGTATTAATATTGACAATTCTGTGTACATTAATAAAAGGAAAATCGGGAGGGTTGGCAAGGATGATAATATGTTTAGAAGAAAAACTCCCTTTTTCTTATACACAGACTTTCTCAGTAGTGAATTATAAATTGAAACTAAGTACAGTCAGGCTAAAACTAGACTTGAAACAATACTCATAAGTAAAAGTACCCCCAAAATGACTTAATTACAGTAATTTAAGTAGTTGTAATTCTTTACATCCACCCCAGTAAAAGATGCATATGGTGGTTTGATGCAGGAGAAAGGTTTAAGCTCAGGCATGCACTAATGAGGAGAAGCAGTGTACTTAGTGAAAATATATCACTTAGAGGACTGAGGACATACATTTATATGGCTGTTCACACTTCTTTACATGCAATACAGGCAAAGTCTCAAGGCACTCCACTTAGAGCATCCCAACAGAGCTTCGGCCCATTTCATTTTTATGCCTCAACATGAGCAGAGGTCACCGTCCATAGCTCAGTTCCACTCATCTTCCATGATGTGACTGTTGTCTTGTTACTGGAAATGTGTTTGCAAGACATGTCCCTTGCCATCGCCTTTTTAAAAAAAGAAACGTTTTAAATAAAGGACCTAATTATCTGTCAAGGATTGATGTTATGAGTCTGACGTACATGAACTTATCTGGATTCTTGGTGCTTTCTTTCCTCTCTGTAATAGCGTGATTATTCACCAGTGTAGTTAAAGCTGCCTCGCGATTCACTGATATTCTCGTCATTTTTGCTAATAATAATGATACAACATTTGCATAAAGGAAATGAAACAGGTTACATTTGCATATATTAAACATTTATATGTATGCATATAATATGTTTGCTCATTTCAGGAAACTAGGGAAGATAATAGTAAGACTAAGACAGGAAATAGAAGGAGCACAAATCCACAGTAAATATTGGCCTTCGTTATCTGCCATCCCCTCAGACAGGAGGCTGTATCATTTTTCAGCAAAGAGCCCCCTGTTCTTGAGGACTAGGCCAGGCCTTGCTTTATTAAATTATCTCCCTTGCTTCGCAAATACAATTTCCTGCATAAATCACTCAAATGATCCTTCAGACTGTCAGGTCCAAGAGAGTGTTTTCTTTCCTATCTGCCTCCGACCAGGTTATGCAAATCCCCACCACAGTGTGTTCGATATCTATTGAGATGCTTCAATTGTCTGCATTTGGCCCTAAATCCTTAGCTTGTCCCCATATTATTCTCCTGCCCTTGATAAAAGTGACACTAAGCATCAAGCCATCACCAAGTCGGTAATCCATTACCAAAAAAGAGCATGCCAATTTAACTAAGCCAGAAACACTGACCCTGCAACCTTGACCTTGTAAACATCACAATGGGGGGAGGCCACAGTTTGTGCATTGGAGATCTGCTCGCTGGAGCATTGGGAAGGGCTTATTATGGCCCCTAAGCTGGGGCTGAATTCAATCACATTGGAAAGGGACTGAACAGAGAAATCTTTACCAGGGGTCAGCCTGGTTTAAGACCCCAATACAGAAATACATAACTGCGCCAAGTCGGTCAAATACAAGCCTGCATTATCAGCTAGCTAGGCAGAAGTCTAATTCTGAAGGATAAACATCTGTAATGCATTGGCTCAAATGGGATCCAGCTTAGAGTGACTTCAGCTTGATCCCGGACAGCTGTTTGGGGAGCAGCTCTGGCCTGACTGCGCAGGGGGTCTCGGTGGACGTCCTGAAAAGGGACCTCCAAAACACTAAAGGGACAAAGGAATCTCCTGAACAATGTTCTCGCTGATACAATGGTGGAGCACAGGGTGGAAGGGCCAAAGGAGCACTGCCTATTCTGGGGCTTGAATGACCAGCGCATTCCTCTCCAGTCGCCGAGCAGTGAGCGCAGTGACCAAGAGTGACAAGTCTTTACACCGCTTTGTGGACACTCTGTGTGCTTGACCAATACATTCCTTCTGCTCTCTCCCCCTCACCCTCCCATCTCCCCTTTTAGGCTACCTCTTTCTGCTTCCTTCCTCCTTTGCTTCTAATTCTGCATCTGCACCTCTATTGGTTTGTTTTGTTTCTGCGTGGGTAACCTTGAGTCCAATAAGCATTGTAAGTCAGTCCAGCTTCATATTGTAGTGCAGGCATTACACCTCATGACCCCACACAAATAGCAACAGAAGCTTTTTCAACTACTTAAGTCTCATTAATATGTCATTTATAACATATCAAAAGTCCAAGCGGGGGTGAAGTACTGAAAAATACTGAAAAAGGTGGTGCCATAATTTCCCATTACCCCCTATATTAAACTGACTTATGCATGTCTTTCTCTTCAGTGCACAGGGGTTTCAAACTGGCAGCCTGGGGACTATTTCTGGCCCCCTCTACCCTTCCCTCCCGCTCATGACATGATGTAAAAACTATAGTATAATCTGGCCCACATAATGATAATTATATTTTCTAGTTTTGTAATTGTTTTAGTATTTGAATACAGCTGAAATAAAATATATTGTAAGTATGAATTTCTGAAGGATTGCATGTTATACGGTTGATATTCTATGTTGAGAAAAAAAATGCATGTTCAGTAATATTTAAAAAAAACCCAGTCACATAAAGTAACATTTATGATCAATTACACAACAAGCTAGAGTTACCACTACAGACAAAACTGACACTACTTGGAGTACTACATGGGTCTACTTTTGCAGACCCTGATTATGCTTGATAAGACTGTACTGGTGGATGTAAATGTCAAAAATACTGCACACATTGTCACTTCTGATATCTTCATTTTATTGTATGTTTTATATTGTGATTCTCAACTGCTACCCACTACAATTAGATCATTTTAACCGTCCGCACCCGTGAGATTATATAAAGATACTTTGTACCTATTACGCAACATTTTTGCGGGTCACCCGACAGGTGCCCGACCCGGTGCAAGACTCCAGCTCAGCTATTTTTCACCAGGGGTATTAATGACTAATTCAAAAATACTGCTCTTTCTTGAAGTTCTTTCTGAATGTTGAATACCATCAGAGGCTCAAAGCCAATTTGAGTTTGAAATCTCTGCCTTAGATGGATATGTGGGTCAAAGTGAACTAGTGGGTTTGTTCTCTTGCAGTATCTCTGTAAAAAATAAAGTTTTTATCATTTCTGATTCCAGGTATTCCTCGAAAAAAGAAACTGAGGTGCAAATTAATTAATAGTATATTACAAAAACTCTATTTTAAGTGATATTCTCAATTAATGCCAACATGCATATGGATTAGTGCCAATTTATGCTGATTTAAATTATTAGTCCCAGGGTATGGTTGAGAAACACCTTTGATCCACCACTTGGATCTCTGTCTGTCGTGATTTGTGTGAGTTTCATCCCTTTTCTCACTTTCTCACCTGCACTAATACATGTATTTTTGGTAGCTCATATTTGAGTGATTTTTAAAAGTTTCCGTTCATATGATTACTTGTTTTCTCAGACGCAAACTTATTATTAGGTTGCAATTTGTGTGAGGTGTTTGACCCAAACATTGGGATAAAATGCCTGTACTAATGCTTATATTCTGGAAAAAAAAACACATGGTATGGCATATGCACATAAATAGACGTTGGGGTCGGGTCACTGCGTAGCATTACTGACACACATTTGGAACACATGTTTGTTCTCCATACAAGTCACACATCAGCCCTTTGACAAGTGAAATGGGTGAATATAACATATGGGACAGTATCAAGGGTTCATGCGGAGGACAGGGAATTACAGGCTTCCTTCCTCTTGTGCACACACACACCCTCTCTCTCTGTCTTGTTCATAGACACACACACGCACACTCACACACATCCCTGGACTGCTCAGAAAAATCCCCAAATCCCAAAGACTAACATCCAAATGTAAAAGGTCAATCCCTGATTAAATTTAAAGTTATGATAAAAGTTGGTTGGTCGGACTGTACTTGGAAGGAATTCATTTAGGGCTACATCCACGCTACTATGTTTTCATTTTAAAACACATGTTCTGCTACATTTCCACCTGGCACACACTACTCTGCTCCTAAAAAATGGCCCCATCTCAGTTTTAAAACTCTGGGGTTGTGTTTCAGTCTGGACAGGCAGAAATAAAGACTTAGGAAACAGGAACGCAGACAACCACATTGGGTCTTATCAGTCATAATGTGTCATTACATTACTTGTCACACCTTGGTCCTTATAAACACTGTGAGCCTAGCTGTTTCTTTGTCACTGTAGTTTTAATGATTTTTTTTTTAAAGTTTGTCTTTGGATGTCGAGTATGTCACTAATCTGCCTTTTAATCTGTGTCTCGATTACCCCGTACTGGACTTTGCTGTCAGCAGAGTCAACAGCCACAGCAACCAGTAAGCATGTTTAATTGTTTTATGAAGAAAATACACATTCATCTATTCTGTGGTGAACAGCTGATCAACAAGTGATCTACAGTCTGACATCACTCTTGGATTTTCTGTCTGATTCTGCTAGTTTTTAGGCGCTGACAGCCGCCGTACAGACAACGCAACACAGCTAACAGAGCTAACAGCCACTTACAAAGTTAGCATGTTTGTTGTACCCGAGTGATGAGGAACATCCTGACAAATTGTTTCAGTCATGAATGTGTGTGTGTGTGTAAATTATGCATTTGTTCAGATGCCAAAGTTTGCTGTTAGCTGCTAGCTTTGGTTAGCCTGCTGTTAGTGTGTTTGGCCGCTGTTTTTACAAATGCAAACTGAAAATAAAATGATAGAGAAGAAAGACAAAACACACAATGTTATTGACAATGTTTTCATAAAAATAGCATTATCTGGGAGGATTATGTGTTTCCCCAGTCTCATCATTTTTGAACCGTTATCCTGGTATCTGACTGCTTCTTGTTTACACCAACTTGTGCATTGTTTGACTTTTTGTTCCCTTTTTGTGAATTATTTTTGTTTGGCATGCCAGCTAGTTCAGTGAGGTTTTTGTTTAGTTTAATTTATAGCTTCTTTTTTCAGGTTTGAAGCAAATGACACAAATATATCAAAACCCAAACCCAAACGCAAAATTTGAATGCAAAACCAGAATGAATGTATTTACAGTCTTTCACAACAAAACACAACTCACAGCAACACCCCCAATCCCAAGCCAAAATTGACAAGGGAAAAAAACCCCCCTCTAAATTCTGTTCTGGGTTTTCTTCTTTACTTGTCTTTTCAAGTTCATATAATTCAGTTTCTCAAAAAAGAAAAAGAAAAGTTGAAGAAAGAAGCAAAAAACCTTCAAGCAAAAATAAAAATAGGTTAAGTTACATCAAAGTCGGTCAGTCCAGTGGTTAGTAATCCGCCCGGTGTATGTGAATAGGCAGAGATTATTCCTGAAATGGAGCCAAAACACCCGTCTAGATGGAGACTGTTTTTATAGAAATAGTGTGGCTGTAGCCTTAGGATTCAGCAGGGAGAGGATATATGAAGCACAGGCCACAGAGCAGCTGGGATTCAAGTGAATAAGTTCATGGCACATGAAACACACAGTATATCTGTCTGATTAAAACCAGAGTGCATTTCCTTGGGTGAGATCGAGGCCTTGTCATCTACAAGCCACTGATTTCAAGAGAGTGACAGGGTGGAAAACAAAGCTACACAGTGCACAGTTTTGGTGCTTGTTCTGTGTGAATAGCTTATTCCCCTTAATTGACTGGGTAAGGCCCGTGTTAAGTCCCACAGAGCTCCAGCATCAGCACATCCACACCTGTGTGACAGCAAGCGCGAGAATGACGGGGCTCATTAAAAACTTGATTCAGATCTTCAGCGGGAACCCTGTTGAGTCGCTTTAAAGCAACGCGCTCATCGGAATGATAGGTGGCAAATACAGTAGCGGGGGAAAATTGGACTTGAAAAGGAATGTCTGTCTCTCCACTTTTTAAAGCCTTCCTCTTAATAACCTGTTTTCCTTTGTACTCTCAAACAAAATGGCTTCTATAGTTGTACACGGGGCCCTTTGAAGGTGAGCCGTGACTGGCATACACGGATGTCTTCTTGTAGGGCCTTAATTTGATGCTTGAGCACTGCTGAAACTCTCTTACGCGTTTGTTGTCTCCTTTTGAAAAGAGTAGACTTTCACTTGAGTTAAAGTAAACTGCATCAATTTTTCATGTAGCTGTCCTAAAGATAGGCACTGCACTTTCCAACTCCAAAAGGAGATGATTTTGCAGCGTATCCTGCGAGCTGGAATCTGCAACTGATGTCTGACCTTGTAACTCTGCCTATCAGTGAGGGAAGTGGCTGTGGAAAAGGGGTTGTTGAGGTAGTGTATGGTGGTGGAAATGAATTCAGTAAAGCGTATTACTCCAGTGATGAGAAATGTTCTGGTAAATTATGACACAAAGCATAATTCATGTGATAAAAAGAGGGAAATATTGCATAGATGGAGCAGATTATTGGTTTGAAGGCACGTACCTCCAGGCTATGAATATCTGAACTACCTAGTGTAAGAGATAATAAGCACCATCTTAATGGTTTATGAATCTCATTTGATTTATGGTTATTAACCATAGGAGAATTATAGTGGTGCTGTATTGATGGACGGGGGGTATTTCAGGATAGAGCTCATGTGATTGAAATGGTACGACCTGCCAGCTTACAGCCAGACATGGTTAATCGTACAATAACCTCACCTACAAAACTTTTAGTTCTATTACTGACAGTCTTTCCACTGGTTTGAAAAAAAAAACTTTCCCCAACTAACAAGTAGCTTCAAGCCACTCATCAGTTCTTCGATTTTTTATTGTTAGTGATGCCAGAAGTAGAAGTAAAAGAGTTGGGGGAGGGAGAGCAGAAAAAGAGAAGGTTTTATCCAGGGGACCGACACCATTCCCCGTCCCGCACACGCCTCCAAGCGAGCACATCCCCTTGTCGATCCCCTTCCCCGGAAAAAAAAAGAGCATCAATAAAAGAACTGTGGCGCAGATTGGAGAAGGCATGAGCAGATTTTCAATGGGATTTCAGGAGAAGGCACAAGGGGCAGAAATCTTTTGCTTTTGTCTGCCGTTCAAATAGGTCTGATGAGCCTCGAGCTGGAGGCTCTGCTTGTCATAGAGGTCCTGATCTCTTGTGAGAATTGATTTCCATCATTTGGGGGGAGCTGTACAGACTGAGGGTATATCCCTGCCTGGGAGAGCAAGATAAGGGCCAAACGAACTGAGACCAACTTACTGTACAAAAAAGCCTGAAAAAGCCAAAGCAGAGGCTCTTAGGAGTGAGGGAAAAAAAAACAAAAACAAAAATATGTTAAGTTGTCTCACAGTCCATTCTCAAATGTTAGTTATTATTAGTTTTTCAAAGAGTAGGAAGCTCTGTCCTGTTGTGACGTTTTCTCTCTGCCAAGCATTTCATCTGATTATGAGTACTTTGCAATCTGCGACAGCATGATTGATGCTCCACTTTCATGAGGGGAATTTTAACAGCACCTCTTCAGCGCTCAATGCGCACCCAATTATGCGTCTGAGCTGGTAACCTTGAATTTATGTCACCATGGCAACAAAACCCCCGGTCATGCATTATGGATTATCATTGAAATTCTACACCCCTACCTAACATAATGAGAGCCCAGGACTTAATCAAATCAGCCCATTCTGTGTGACACAAAGTGAAGAAGGAGCTCTCATTGTATTGGGGTTGAGGCTGAGAGAAGCCAGCCAAGCAGGCAAGCAGGCAGGCAGGCAGGCAAGCAAGCAGGCGGGCGGGCGGGCGGGCGGGCGGGTGGCAGACTGGGCTGTGACGGCCCCAGCAGCTGCAGGGCTAGCAGCCTGATAGATGGCTCCCATATACATCAGTGAACATATAGACAGATGGCCCTCAATGCCTGGAATTTCCAACCCAGGAAGCAGCTGTTCAGCCTAACCTCTGCTGTCCGTCTCACCTTGTTGTCATGGAACATTGAGCAGAGAAGGAGAATGTGGATGGTGACATGGTGCGGAGTGTGGCGGAGCACCACGGAGCTCCGGGGTTGGGACAGGGGAAGGAGTCTGAGTAGGAGCTGAGGCAGTGCTTGCTGAATTTACATTAGATGGCACTTTCTCATTCTGTCTCCCCTCTCTCTCTCTCTCTCTCTCTTTAGACCCCTCCCCGAATTTTTTTTTGCTCCATACTTGTTGTTTTTTTTTGTGGCTGCCTGATGATCTAGGATCTTGGTGACACTTGAGTCTTGCTTTGGTATGTTTATAGATACACTACACAATTTTTTTATAAGCCATTCATAAAGTATTATAAACACCAACTGCAAATTTACAAAAAGCATCCAGATTATGTTTATAGATGTACTGCACAGTATTTCAGTATTTACTTACAATGTATTAAATAAGAAAATTCAAGTTTGGTCAGTGGCCCTATGTCAAGGGACTGATGCCAGGTCTGCCAAGGGAACAAGTCTGGCCAACCCTGCCCTATGACGCTGTTGACACCCCTCTGGTGTCAGTTTTGCATGGGCCGGGATCTGTAGTAAATGACTGTACACTTTCAAAATAAAGGTTTAGGTGACAAAACTGCTTCCTTAGGTTTAAGGAACAAAACTACTTGGATAGGTTTAGGAAAAAAAGATTATGCTTTGAGTAAAATAAGTACGTCATACACAAGTTCATCATAATCATCAGTTGCAACTGTATAATAGCCATCCAGATAATGTTAATAGATCACTTATAAACTAATTATTAGAAAAAGTGTTAAAAAATATTTGGTCCATGTCATATTAAAGATGGCTATTACAAAGTGTTACGGTTGCTTTCTTACTCATGAACACAGAAATAGAGCCCCAGAATGATTCCATCCTCCCTTTCCTCTCTCTCTGTCTATCACATGGATGACATAATTGTTGCAAATCACTGCGCTGAACTTAATGCAATCTATTTTTCATCTCCTCCCTGACTTTTCCCCCTTCACTACTGCGGGCCCTGCCTGAGCTGTTACATAAAATATTGATTGCTCTTGTGTATTTCTCTCATTGTATGTAAGCATTTTTATTAGCTAACAGGCGAGCAGAGGAAACCAGTAATGCCCCCCCTTCTCTCACTCTCTATAAAAACTTTTAATAGCTCAGCAGATTTTTGTTTCCCTCTCGTCTGTTTCCCTGCATCATCCCTGTGCACTACTGAGACGCCCGAAGACTTCGGCAAGGGAATACTGGAGCTGGAATACAGGAAATACAAAAATAGGCTCCTCTCAAGCAAAGCTCCAGCAACTGTAGACGTACAGGTCTATGGATTTCTAAAATAGTAAGTTATTTTGTGGGAAGTATGGTTTTAATAAACTCTAATCTGAATAATATACAACACCATTCTAGACATTAATTGAGCAAACTGTCCAAACACAAGGAAGTTTAAAACTCTGTAAAACAGACATAAATTAAAGCATAATAAACCCAGATGTTATTCACTGCTCTTATTTAAATGTAGAACATGGTTAACCAAGCATATTTCATCATATAAAGCCAATTTTATTGATGGTTATCCCTAATGTAGCTAACCATCAACACATTTAAAACCTTCCCAGAAAAAATTTAAAAAACGGAGTCTGCCAGGAATTGAAAAAGAAAACTCCCCGGCTTCAAAATTGCAAACACATGATGCACATTGACTTTGCAAGGATTTAATGTTTTGGCCACAGCCATATGTCACAGGGAGGAGCATTATACTAAACAGTTAATTTGCATAACTTTTCATAGGCTCTTTTCCAAAGCAATCATGACAGTTTTTGGGATGCTCTCTCACTGGAAAAAAGGGGAATATGAGGCTTGGATGTTTATTGAGTCTATAACAACCGCTTTTTGGAAGCAAAACAAAGTCTACTGCAGGCGCTCAGGCATATCAAATTTATTCTGAGCACAGCAGTGAAAAGGGACAGTCTATCAGCATCAGAATACTAATATCCAATATTCTGTGGAAAAAAAAGAAACAAAGAAAAAGTATTTTAAAGTAATAGAAAAAGTTTATGTAAAACAAATGGGAATTCAGTAATTCATCTACACCCCGGGTCCTCTGCAGCTGTCTACA
Source organism: Lutjanus erythropterus (assembly GCF_056507025.1). Taxonomy (NCBI): domain Eukaryota; kingdom Metazoa; phylum Chordata; class Actinopteri; order Lutjaniformes; family Lutjanidae; genus Lutjanus; species Lutjanus erythropterus. Next base: position 14,308,562 of record NC_139334.1, read on the forward strand.
TCTGCATATTTCCAATAAACATAACAGGGTAATAAATGTTATTTTCTCTGAAGTAAGCGCACCACAAGTGGAGGTGTCATCTAAAATGTATTTGTGATGTGCTTGATGAAGCCTGCTCATCCCTCTGTAATGACACCCCAGCCTCTCTCATGTGTTATGCATCACATCTTGTTACCATCTTCTTCTGAGCATGGCTGTCATCATGTGTCTTCTTAGACCCCTCCGGAAGCATCGCATCAGCTAAGGGATACATGGCGAAGAAGAGGGGAGGGGAGGGGAGGAGGGGAACGGTGTTATTAGATGCCTCTTCAACTTCTCAAACTCCAGAAGGTGTCATTCTCATCTATATTTGCTGATGCCACCTTTTTTCTCCCGGTGCCAGACTGATTCATTACAGAGCGGGAGGGAGACAGTGGAAGAAGTGAAGTAGTAGGTGTGAGAGCAGTTTGTGTGAGTCCATTCTCACAAATACATTATTGATGCTGTATTTTTGTTATTAGAACATCTCTCCTGCATTATGCATATAAAGTTCATGGAGAGTATCATCGTTTACCAACCCAGATAATTATGAGAACATTTCGTCCTCAACTTGAACCTACTGCATGTGGAACATATAGGAGGTACTTACAGCACCAAGTTTTATTCTCCTGGAGAACACATTTCTTATTGAAAGTAACTTTTACACATCCTGTTCAAGGTGCAAATATTGAACTATTATTCTGTCTTGTCATTCTGTACAAAACATTTGAACATGGAATGGGGGACAGTGTTGTTCTGCATTTAAGCCGGCAGTGGAGGGACTAACAGAAATCAGTAGTTTAATTCTAGGTTGGATAAGTGAGTTGCTAGATTTACTAACCTGGCATGGCATTTCAATTGCCCTGGGCAAGTGGGCAATCATTATTGTTGAGGTCTGTTCACTGAACAGTAAAAAAGCAAATCCAGTGTAACAACAGGTCTTCTTTATGGCAATATTGCACAGAGGTGGCAAAAGTCCTCACACTCTTTGCTCAAGTAGAAGTATAGATTCTTATGTAAAAAAGCTGAAGTACCGATAAAGTACAAGCTCTAAAATCTACTCAAAATAAAGTAGCCCTCTGACGGACATTTCTACCAGTTGTTTTCTGCAGCAAGCTAGCTAAACTTTGAGTCCTTCTATTGTCCGTTCCATGTATCATGATATGCACTGATAGATACACAGAGGAACTGTCTTTTCTATGAATTATTGTCTGATCTATTCATGTTGAAATCAATCTTGATGTCGTGAAGGCCCTGTACAATGATGCAAAATGAAAATAATCAATAATTCCCCTCAAATGCATTAAAACTAAAGTAACAAATCTGTTCTGAAAATGTATGGAGTAGAAAAAAAAAGGGAAATTAGTGCAAAAAAAGTTAAAAATGTATTTTGTACATGACCTCTGATATAAATAAATAAACTAAACTAAACCAAACCAAACCAAACTAAACTAAAAAAAAAGGCTAATATCTCTGTGGCATTTCTGTCCATTGTGATTGCTTGTATAGCCTTTTTCATGGATGTGGCTACAAATGAAACAGAATATCTTGCAAGATATCCACTGTAAGTGTTGCCTTTAAATCACATAAAACAAATCAGGTCAACCCAACATGTTCATTCTGGATCACGCAAAGGAAAATAAATAATCACTTATAAATTATGCTTCTTAAGCAGTGCATGCATAATTGAAAAAAAAGAAACATTACCATGGACTGAGGGATAAACTCAGTCTTACATAATGGCCGGATGCATTTATGGCACAAATGCCCACAGACAGCCTCTCATTGTTAATCCTCCAGAGGCTCCTTGGTGTATGTGCACCATTATCAGTGTATGTGCACCATTAAGACATAGAAAAGCATACAAAACAGCATACATCACTGAAAAGTTACTTTTAAGCATCTTCTTCATTAATCATCAAGAGGCAGAGGGAATCTATAGAGGAAGAACTGTTACAAACTAATGACTTTGCCTCCCTTTGTAACCTTCCTCTGACAGCTATACTATTGGGTTACAAGGAGAGTCACACTCATGCAGTCCCCACTGCCTCATTTGCATAGAATTAATGATGCATGCATATGCAAATGAGCATTTTAAACAATGTTGATTACTGCCTATGTATTCATAGGCCAACAGTCACACATGTCTGACATGCCACTTCTGCATGTAATTTGCACCACGGTAAAGGGCAACTGGTACTGTCTCTCACGTAGGCTCATCATGGCTGCAGGCAGCGGTGATAACTGCTTTATCTGTGTCTCGACTGATGTTTATTTATTGGTCTGAATCTCTCTGCTGAGATGTGACCGTATCATTGAGAATGTCAACAGAGCAGAATTAGCCGTGTTGTGCAGGGAAACATAAGCTTTGCGTTAAAGGGATAGTTTGGATTATTTGATTTAGGGTTGTATGAGCTACTTGTTGACAGCCACACTCCCAGTCTGGAGAAGCAGGGAGGAGTACCAGCACAGAAGCTGAGTAATGAACTGCTGTGGTCAGGGTCAGTGGCAAAGAGGTATTATAACCACGTAAATAAAGGTCCACCTAAAAAAAATCAATATCAGTTTAAAGGAGCAATATGAGGCTATGCACATACAAAAATGAATACTGCAGTGGAGCCACAGACTGTACAATGGATAGGTTGGATCCTATTTAATATACAGTCTGTGGTTGAAGGAAGTTGTTTCCCCCAACTTCCTCCTTCCTGCAGTCCTACACTGTAAGTTGATCAGCTGTTTATATCTGTCAGTGTAAAGCTAAGGCTGTTATCCTGAAAAGTGATAGAGCCCACTGCTCTGAAAATACAGCCTGTGCTTCTGCTTGCCAGACTCCATTAACATATTGCACAATTTCACACCCTCTACGAGAATGCAAATAATTTCTTATGACTCAAACACAGACACACACTCATTCAGCGAACATTTGGCATTAATTTGAACTCTAATTAATGTGAAAAGGGCAAACAAAAACAATTATTCCGGCCCAGAATAGAAATTTCCAAGGGCCACACCACAGCTGTAGCATTGTTGTCAAAGAAGTGAGTATTTCAGCTTAATCTGTTTCCATCTCTGATGACATATCATGATGATTTTATGATTTATTATAGTAAATATATAACAGATTTCCCCTTTAAATGTATGCTATATTTAGAATATGTTTTGAAAAGTTTTACACTTTGCTGTCAGACAGACTTTCTGATGGGAAACTGCTGTTTTATACACACATACACAAATTTCGCTCTCTCCAAACCAATCAAACTCCACAGGCACATCACTGTTACCTCACAGAAAGAGTTGCTGGTCTACACACTACAATTAAACTGATACAGACCATAATATGCCATCAGATATTAAGGAAACCTGCAAAGTTGAAATACCAGCCTGTCTGACAAAATGCTACAGCCAGCACGATATCCTTTGAAATCTCAATTCCGGACTGGAAGAGCTATTTTTGCTTGTTTGTTTCATGTTTCTTAGAGTTAAAATTAATGCAGAATGTTCGCTGGCTGTGTTAGTGTCTGTTTGTTTAGTATATAAAAGATAAAGTATAATATAACTGCTGGAAAGCTGTGCTGTATTCTTTTCTGAGACAACTGAGATGAACTGAGCTGATTCTGCCGTTGACTTCAGTTATTGAAACTGAAAGTTTAATTCGATCCATTTTCAATTTAACATTCAATTTGGGAAATTTTCTTTCATCTTCCACAAGCATCCTCATGTCAGCAACTGGATATAAATAGCTCAAGACATGAGCAATAATGAATCATCAAGACAACTGCAGGGATAAAGTCCCAAACTCAGAGAAAGCCCTGTCGCAAATGCATTTCAGTGACAAGCATTACAAAGCATTTTGGGACTCGGATTAAACACATTCCTCAATTACCAAGCACATTCTGCAATGTGAGCCTAGAAGCAGATTAGTGACTACAAGCATGACATCACCTTGTGGAGTAATGCTGATTCACACACATTCAAGTGCAGTTGTCTTTCTCCACAAATCACTAAATCTCCACAAATGTCACCCAGTGCAGAGTGCCAAATGGCTTTCCCCCTCACATTAGTCTAACAGCGGACAGAGAGAAATGTTACCTTCATCAGACACTGATCAGTGAGTTCCACAACATTGCCCTCAAATGTATCTGTGCATGTATATATGGAACCTTTTTCATGAATTGGAAATTTTCCATCCCTGAATTTTCATGACTAATGGCATATTGTTTTCTGACTTACAAAGACGGATACGGTGCGAGCAATGCCACTGCATAAATAGGCGAGGCAGACGTGGTTCATTAATAAACTAACTCTCACATTTTTCTTTTGCGCATGTGATAGGTCGCTGTTGGTTTTATCATGGGATTTGCTGCTTGAACTAGCAAATAGCAAGTGCTGTTATAGCTTCAGACCGCAATATAATTGATTGAGATCCAGGCCCTGTCGTTTCTGGATGGAGGCAGACATGAGCTGTGTGCAGGATAAAGCAAGGCTTTGACCCGGAGCTTCTGGCAAGTCGCGGCTCACCTATAAAAATTTCCATGGATGATTAATACAGGAATCGTGTCAGCTTATTAGGGCTCAATCCAGCAGCCAGTGGAGGGGTGTGAGCATGCATGCTAAGCGCTATCCAAAATAGCTGGAATAGCTGGTGAAGTTTCGGCTAACGGTGACTTGGATATGACTTATGCATACACAGACACACAAACACATACACTCTTAGAAATGATGGTTCCAGAAGGGTTTTTCTTGAAGACCTGAGGTTCTATACAGATTTATTTACTTATGAAGAGCCTTCTTTGGAAGAAAGGGTTCGTCAAAGGTTCTTTGGAAGAGTAAGTGTCCCATTCAGAACCCCTTTTATCCAAAGAACCCTTTTTTGAAGAAAGAGCTCTTCAAGGATTGTTGAAGTCCTTTCATAAAGGGTTTGTCAAGGGCTCTTTGTACCACATAGTACCACAACATAAACGGGTTCTCAGCAGAACCCCCTTGTGGGTTCTAGATAAGACTGTTGGAATATAAAAAGGTTCTCAGTAGAACCTCCTGAGTGGGTTCTTGTTAGCACCCTTAGAACTGCCCTGTTCTGAGCATTTCTACCAAAAATTAATTGGTTTGGAATCCCAAAAAGTTGGTTCCCAGCTAGAACCAAAGAAAACTGCAGGTTTTTGCAGGTTCTTGGGAACCAAAGTGGACATGTCATCATCTACGAGTGACTGTGCGTTGTGTTGCGCTCTCTGTTGATGGCATCCTTAATTCCGTGGGTTCCACTCTAAACTAGTGGCAAAGTGGTCTGGTTCACTAGATAGCACGAAGGTTCCAAGACTCAGTTCAAGAACCAGAGCTGTTTAATAGAAAGGGCCATGGAGGGATCTGGGTAGAACCATTACACCATTGAATGGTTCTCTGTAGAACCTTTCATAGGGGGTTCTGGGTAAAATCTTTCACAGATGGTTGTATGTATAACCCTTTATGTTGGGTTCTAGGTAGAACTCTCTTAAACGGTTCTGAGTAGAACACTTCAAACCAAAAATGGTTTTCCCATGGGGACAAAGCCAAAGAACCCTGTATGGCTCTCCTTAGCACCTTTATGTCTAAGAGCGTAGAACCAATCTGAATGTGGTCCACCCTACAGCACCATTTCACTGAGCACTGAAATGCTTGAATGAAGATGGATAGGATTTCCTGGAATGTAATCCAGAGGAGGCTGCTGGTCATTGCCGGACCCCATCTTGGTTTCCGAGTATGCTGTCAGTTACTCACCCAGCCAGCGCGTTTGTGGTGGGTCTAAATGCGATGGGCTGTACGTGCCCTTGATTCCCCTACAAAAGGGAAATTACCAGGGATGCTGAATATAAGCCAGACATTCATGGTCATGCCTTTGCAGATGTCCAAAGTCAAGGTCTCGGTCACTTTGGCCTCCCGCCCGTCCATTCTCCAGCTCACCTGATCAATATGTCATAGAGCACAGCCCAATCAAAGTGAAATACTCAGGACACGCCTCCTAATAACATATTTGCAGCCATAAATGTAAAGATTAACGATAACAAATGACTAAGCCAGCCTTATGTATGCCCTGACGCTCTCTCAATGCATGAAATTTCAGGCTGGCCGCTGCTTGTCTTCAGGTTCATTACCTCCACATTGGAGGCATGGGGGGTTTCAATCATACCACCCCAAAATATAACCCCCATCCCGCACACAAACAAACACACACATGCACACACACACACACACCACCTCCTTCTCTCATAATGAAAACATAGGTTAGGCGCACATTAATCAATGCAGACACCAAGTTCTATGAAATCTAAATGGGGTAAACATCCCCTGAGCATTCATTACCATTTTGTGTCAGGCTAAAGAAATGAAATAAAAAATCGCAGAAAAAATACATTAGTATATTGATTCTAATACTGTTTTTTAGAGGTGTCAGTTCCATATAAGAAATGGGTTGTACGCAAAACCTTGTGATCCCATGCATTATAAAAATACTCATGACTTTGGAGTTACCCTTACAGGAGCATATATAAGTGGAATAGGCCATTTAGTTTAAGTCCATAAATGCAAATTGTGACAAAGCGCAGATATAATGTGAATGTAGGTTACAACCGGATCGTAAATATTGACACAGTAAAGTGTAATACGTGTTGAAATGGAACCTTGTAAAAGCAGGGGTTGTGACCCTGATTGTAAAGGGAAAATAAGACCACAAAAGAGCAAATTCCTTCCCCATAATAAACTTTACAGCAGATCTCCTTTATATTTCAGAATAATCATCCGTTTTCAGTCTTGGCTATATTGCATATAAGTGTATAAAGTACAAAGTGTATTATTTTTGTTTGTATTTGTAGATTTTGTAAGCTTGAGGTTAAAGTACAGTTATGTTGTAATGTGTCCCTAATTACCCTCTAAGAAAGTCTAATAATGGTCTAATACTGTCTAATAAAGAACTTTTTTTTTTTTGAGTTTCAGCCTAATTTAATACAAGGTACAGCTTGTTATGTCTCATTAGTGTACAATAAAATAAAGTGCGACTGATTCCCTGATGGTGACTGTTGCTGTAGGGCAGTGAGAAGTCATAGCACGACATGCAGATATTAGAAATCAAAGCGGAGGGCTGACCCAAGGGGGTGGGGGGGTAGAGACCAGAGAAGGAATACGAGGGGGAGGGATTGACATGCAGAGGCTCTCAGTGCTGTTGGCCTACAACTGAAGAGCCCTTAACCAAATGAGAGGGCTGGTCTGGATGGCTTCCACAGGCCTCTGTGGGCCTCAGCAGGCCAGGAGCTGGATGAAAGCATGCTCTGATGTATCCACAGGCTGAGACGGCTGAGAACATCTGGGGTCCAAAACAAGATCCCATCCTGACTCATCTTGTCTTAAAGGAGGAAAAAAAAGAATAGGATAGCAGATTTAAAAGGGTATTGAGTGTGCATGTGTGTCAGACCAGTTCTGCTGTGTTTGTGCAGTGGACTACACACAGTGGTCACTGGTAAAAGATTAATGTTATACTTGGAAAACACATGTAAAATGTATGTGGAACAAGTTAGAACAGTTTTTATCCACTCACTATTTGTCATGATCCAGTTACTAACATTTATAACTGGGAAAAATGAGCTTAGTTGTGTGTAAAAGTGTAAAATGATGCATGCTGAAAAGTCAAGGTAAACAATATTGCCACAGACTCAGTGTGTGTATAGTATGTTAATTTGATATGTTAATTTGATATGCCGAATGAAACTTTATGAGTATTAAGATATGCTGGTCGTTAAATGCTAATAACTTCTTTACAGCTGAAACTAATGATTATTTCATTGTTGATTAACCTATAGATCATTTTGCCGATTAGCTGATTGGTTGTTTGCTCTATAAAATGTCAGAAAATGGTGAAAAATGTTGATCAGTGTCGCCCAAAGCCCAAAATGACTTCCTCAAAGGTCTTGTTTTGTCCATGACACAAAGATATTCAGTTTACTGTCCTCAAGGAGAAAAGTAAGCAGTAAATATTCACATTTAAGAAGCTGGAATCAGAGATTTTTTTTTATTGAAAAATGACTTAAACTGGTTTATGGATTACTACAATAGACAAACTGACAGATTTCTTAATGTTAAGTGCAAAGTATAAGTTTTTGAATCATGCTGCAATGGACTACAACACATGGTTGAAATTAATAATTTATATATAAGTTGTAAATTAGCTGTCAAAAAACAGAGCCCTGTGGTACTCCTCTTTAACACACTGTTCTCAATCATAAGGATAAGATTTAAACCACTGTAAAGTTTTAGTGGAGAAATTAAATTTGTAAAGTTTATGAATGAGAATACCATGATTTCATTTGTGATTATTTTAATAGTTTACAACCAATTGATTAATTGTTGCAGATCTAAACTTATCAACTAATATGTGATGAAGCTGACAGGTATAAATGCTGGAGAAGACAAACAAAAACTGTTGCCCTTTTTATCTAATTAATAACCCAATTATAAACCATTTAGAAGGGGTGTCTTATTGTGAAGTGGTGCCCAAATAATAAACCACAAAACAGAACTTAAACAAGGAACAGTCCAATTTCAGACCAGACAAAAATAAAGACTGTGTAGTGATGCGTGTGATGAGGCAAGTGCCTTCCAGCCACAGCGTTTGCAAGTTGACAGCTAACTTTGCCAGTTTGAAATGAGGATTAAGCTAGGTGTTTGACCCGGCTACCAGGGGACTGTAATCCCAATCACAACAGCAATCCATATTTTATGCTAATAACGGTTCATTTTATTAATTTGCTATTAAAAGTGGTGATGTTTATACATATATATAAATAAATTATCATCCTAAAATGTCATCAAGATTAATGGAAAGACCAACAGACATTGCATTTATGGAAATTACAATATTACTCTTTTGTAAACCGTGGTCCCTGCTAATGGATTTTATGCACCTTTATGGCAGAAAGCCATGGCACCTAGAGAATAGAGATCAGGTGGAAATGTGTAGGTCATTATGCATCTGGACTCCCAACCTTCCTCTCTCCTTAGCCCACTGCCCGGCTCCAGGCTGTAAATTAGAAGGACGAGTTGTGCACGACGATCACTGTTTATTGCTCTGTTTAAATTCACCCTCCATTCGGAACGACACATTACGGGATGTAGCTTTAAAAAAAAAAAAGAAGGCATTTAATATAAATGATCTGGTGTTGATTGTGATGGATATACTATGTAGAGACACCTTGCCTTCAAGGGCATCGAGGGATAAGCTATCATTTTCTTCCTCTTACGCATGAAGGGAAGAATGACGGAGGGTCCAATGTCATCACAGTGTCTACAATAACACACCGCAACTCACAAAACAACACACACAACCACAACAGCAGATTGTTTTGTTTTTTTGGGGGGTTTTTTTTACAGCCTTTATGAATTGTTCTGGATAGTTTGCATGGTTTTAAATGTCCAGTGAAAATGTGCGCCATTAAAATTTAGAGAGACAGTACGGATTATTTGATGTTAAGTTGTATGTGGTACTTGATAGTCAGTGGATTGTTTAGATGGCGGTCAGCACGGTTCCAGTTTAGAGCAGCAGCACTCGTGTAGGAAGCTAAGGAATGAATTGCTGTGCGCTGGATCAGCAGCCACACAGATTTTAGCCACTTAAAGGAGAATTCTGTAATATATCTACTGTAATAAATTATAAAATTACCATGACATGTCATTGCAAATGAAGTTGAAATACTTTCTTCTCTGACAACAATGCTGCAGCCACGGTTAAGAATATTTTCACTGTTTTGCACAGACTTTTCTGGCAGGGAGCCACCATTATATAAGCTGAATATCACTCTCTCTTCACCAACCAGACTCCATTGAGAAAATCACTAATTTTACCTCACAGAACGTGGGAATTGCTGTTTTACTGCCTCTTTGATTTGCTAGTTTTTATGTGTTATTGTGTGACTTTGGTGAATCCAGACTGTCCTTTTTAAAGCACCAAACCCACACAAAAACACAAACAAACAAACAGATGCAGGTAGCAGTAGAACAGCAACTTCCGGGTTCAGTAAAGTAAAATTATTGACTTTTTCTATGGAGTTTGGTTGGTGAGGAGACTAATATTTGGCTTATCTAATAGTGGGTTCCCATCAGAAAAGGCTGTTTGATTCCAAGGTAAAGTGATAAAAAAATATTCTAAATCAAGTGTACTATTCATATTGACTACTGATTGTTTTAGGTGGACCTGTTTTTAAGAGGCTAAAATTTGTTGTGCTGCTGAGCCTGTCCACAGCAGTTCATTGCTTAGCGTTCAAGCTGGTATTCCTCTCTGCTTCTCTGCCGCTGACTGCCATCTACTGTTGTTAATACCCTGACTATTGAAAAGTACCTCATTCAACTTTACATAAAAAAAATCTGAACTATCCCTTTAAGCATGGAGGAAAGCATGTGATGAAATGTAGTCATTTTAAATTGTCTCCTTGGTTGTTCTTTGTGAAAATAGCCCCATATGTTCGAGTGTGCAACAGCAAACAACAGGCTCCTCACTCTATGGGTGAGTGGGTGACCTTCTGTCACACATTTTGCTGAAGCTACCACAAGTTTTAGTCTCTGTAGTGTTTTACCTCCTCTCACCTTTGCTGATATTTCAATAAAGAGAGCCAAAGTGACCCAGCTTTATAAACCTGTGCTCAGCATAATAAGCCTATGTTACGATTAATGAGATACCCAGGGCATTATTTGTTATCTTATATATCTTATTGATTGCATTGTCTTTCATCTTTGCAGGCGCTCTTGCACTCTCTCTCTGACTCTCTCCACCGACTCTCTTTCCACCCTCTGGCTGTCTGTTTTGCTCTCTCCCAGTCTCCCTCCCCTGAGTCCACTGTTCTTGGGTATATAGGAGTTGTTGAAGGTTGAATAGTCATGGCATGCAAAGTGCAAGCTTGTATAACTACGCTTCTATTACCTGCAGCGTGTGTGTGCTAATAAGTCATCTTAAGTCAATGACCCGTATATATCAAGCTTCTTAGAGGTAGCGATCCAGGATCACTGCCCATGCAGGTCCCCTTAACCATCTTATTTATAACAGACTTCAAAGGCTCAACTGAATCTCGATCAGGCCTCCCACTTTGAGATGTCTGGTTAAAACCAACCGGCTGCAGGGGAATTGAGAGTCACACACTCACACACACATGAATATACATGCACACACATACACGCACATGCACAGCCTCCGTACAAATAGTGCCTTAAGTGTTGATTGACCTCTCCTCAGCTCGAGCATGTGAGAGTGACGCCTGCAGGAAGCCGGACAGCCACATTTTGTTTGATCACATCCAGCAGTGCAGCCACTGGCAAATTTCAAATGCTGCTCATTTATTGAAGGAAAAGCTCTGCCGTTTAATGGAAGCAGAGAGGATTGGAAGTGACACAGCATAAACAGGAACTGTCAAACAATTAAACAGTGTAAACAGCACAGATGAGCCACTGATGAATCTGGCTGTCGGAAGCCATTTAGCAAGGCTAAGCCAAGTCGCCTGAAAGGTGGTTCTATCTGTCCGTCCTTCCATCTGTGACAGTGCCTCACACTGACTTAGTTTTAAGGATTTGCATAGATGTTATAGCTTAAAATGTGAAGGACTGTGTTTTAAAGAATGCTATGTCAATTTTAATACTCTGCTATGATTAATATTTTGTTTAACATGGTTTTCCCCACATAAAAAGTATACAAAAACTCTGAAAAGGGCATTGAAGAGCTCTGCTCTTTCCCACTATTGAGAAGGTCTGGATCTGGCCTGACTACGGCGTGTCAATGCTGCTTACGCTAAGCTGACTGGCAATGCAAGATGACTACCCTGATGAAAAATAAATATGGTAAGTATATTAAATTTTAGCACCTTTGACTTCTCATCAGTATATTTGAAGTTTGTTAATAATTAGTTAACTTGAAGTTTGCTATTTTGGAACAACTAATTTCGTACTAAGTGTATTTTAGTTGTAATGAATTAGTAGAAAATAACATTTTTAAGTCTATTTTGTATACCTTTGTGGAGCAATTTCAAGTATACTTAGTACAGTCATAGTATATGTCTATTTCTACTAATATTCACGCTTGAAATGATTAAAGTTTACCTTATCGGAACACTGAAGTGCAGCTTTAAATAAATCCAAGTCAGTATAGTCAAGGTCAGACATTTTAGGGTACATAAACATATGAAAAACTCATTTCTCAGCGGAGGGCATCTTTAACTTTAAAGTATGTTTTATGACTTATTTAATAATGTGTACATGGAAAGCTTCGATTGTTGCATATTTTCTCAGATGCTGCCTTTTGAAGAATAAATGATCTTCTTTGCTGGTGGAGCCTGGGAATTTGGGAATATGCAGTGTAAGCACTATTACTAAGGCTATTAACCTTGACACCATTATGCAAAGTGGATAAGAATGACACTAAATAGAAAAAAAAAGACTTCCCCATAATAGAAAAATTAGAGCAAGTTAGAGTTCTTAGAGTGACACAGAGAGAAATAAAAGTGGAAAGAATTGTTGATAGCAGAACAATTTCAATGAAGCAATAAATATTAATGCAGAGGTGGAAGGTTTCTTTGTGAGTGCCTGAATCACTGTTGTATGTTTATGATAAATGAGCGCTGCATCTCTATCGTGTCAGGGTCCCTTGACCGACAAATAGCAGGCTAATGACAATGGCCAAAACATATGGTAATGGACCCCCACAATGCTCTGCTATCAATGACACCTAGAACCTGCAGGGCCACTATTATGTGAACTATACAGTCATCTTCATATTTAGTGTCTACTGTGTATTGTTTAGGATGATTGAGTGTCTGATTAGCATTATGCTTGCTGCTGGATTATTCACCCCGAGCCATTGTGCCTCACTGAATGAGAGGATGTTAGAAAGCATTTCAATACACAATAACCAGTGTGAGGACATTTTTCGGACATTCTGTATTAGCTTTGAATCTCTGCCCATTTAGTCAAAGCTATTAGTGGGGATGCCACAGTGGGGAATTTTTTTTATCACTGGTTAATAAACTCATGAAAATACTGATGTTACTAAATACTTTTAGAAGAAAAAAGGGTGAACACTACCACACCTACCACAGTGAGTCTAGCTACTGCATTCTGATGAGCGTAGAAGTTAATCCAGACTTTTTTATATTTAGTTTACTTTGTATTATGTGTAAGATCAATAAAGATTTTGTATAGCCACAACAAAAAGCCACATCTTGAATATTATATTATGGTATGCACCTGAGTTTCATGATAGGACATCTCCCCTGGTGAATTAAGACCATGTTGCCCAGACAGTCTATCTCTCAAACCTCAGGATTAACTTTCTAATCTTTATTTTAATTCCACGTCAAACATCCTAAAACAGACCCACACACATACACATGCATGCAGTATCAACCAAAACTCTCATCTACACCCCATCTCCAGGTTGGCAGTGACCAGAATCCTGAATCCCCTCTTAGCTGTGTGTGAAATGTAGAATAGCTCTCCTCTCCCCTGTGCTAATCCAGGCCCGTCCATCCCCACAGCACTGGCCTGTGACAGATACAAAGTTACAAAGCTGCTAATCTCGGCGCCCCTGTAGCCTGGGGGTCAGTGGGGAGCTCCTCTGCCTATAAGCAGGGCCATCCTGGGAGGCCAAGGCGGGAGATAGCTAGGCCTTAGCCCTCAGCGTCAAGCCTTGCCTGTCGGATTAATGCACCTAGAGGGACTCTGTGTTTCTGATGGGCCGCAGGCTCACAGGATCACAGGCTCACAACACACGGGACTCTGTAGTTCTTTATTACAAGAGAGGGCTGCAGATGTGTGCTATCACACTGCTAGCGCTCAATCCACTGGTATATTTCATAGGGAGATAACGACCAATGGGAAGAGAGAAAACAACACAGCTAATCTGAGACATAAAAATCAAATGAGTATGTTATGTTTACATGCTGAAGTTGTAAGTGTGAATTTAGCTTGAGGGCAATATGTAGAATAGTAGAGGAGAACTCAAATTGTACATTAGCGGAGAGAAACATGTTCCTGTCCCTTCCCTGAAGGATGCAGCAGTGCACTTATATGATGATGGAGAACTAATTCAATAATTAATGCTGATAACCATCATCAGCAGCCCAAATCGATTCTTATCTTTGCCTGTGTTGAGCAATGCTACATTTTTAATGTTCTTGTCATTTTGATTAAGATCATGTCATTGCCTTTGTCCTCACTTATAATGTGAGTCAGAGAGCTCTGAGAGCAGTCTCTGTGTTTAATTAGCCTGATCCGACACACTGCATCCTCAAAGCTATCATACAGATTCTTACCCTAAAGAATGTATGTGCTTTAAAAAATTAAACATGGAATATGGAAAATGCATATACATTAAATATGTCTGTGGGAATCTGTGCTTATGATCAGGGCTGTGGTGGTAAAATAAAGTATCTGTAAACCCTACATGACCTCAGCTACTCTAGACTCTGTTATATAAATCTGACATGCAGTGGTGACCCAGAATTTTTGGAGAGGGTTGGTCAGATGGGGCCACTGAAAATCTTGAGGTTGTAAACCAAAAGCCATGACTGAATTTAAGGATATGCTGCTGTAGTATATTAGGCAATTAGGTTACGTTCCCCTAATGTTGGGGCAGGGGATGAAGGGAGTAATGATAATTTAAAGTAGAAAAAGAAGGAGGGGAAACTGAGGCAAATGTACAAATAATGTTCAAATTAAATTAAGATTAAATTAAGGCAAGTAAACATTTAATAACAAATGAATGTTAACTTAAAATACTAATCAGACAACTAACATGTTAAGACACTAAACTAATTAACACCTTCCTCCAAAATGGTGAAAGACTGCCTCTACCAGGGAGACAAAAAAACACAGAAAACACAAAGACAAACACACAGAAACACCTTCCCTCCAAGAAGGGAGAAAATTGGCCAAACCTGACCCACGCTAACATCATACTAGCCACACAAACCACTACATTGATGCTACACTAGCCACACACAGTTTAGCCTGCTACCACAGAAGCTGACTGCTGCTCTCTCTGCTTTTAAACACCAGGCCTAATTAGTGATTGACTGCAGCTGCTGCCAATCACTGCAGCCGCATGGAGGGGAGGTGCAGTACCTGGACAGAGAGCACAGGAAGACACACACACAATACTGTGGCATGTAACATTTGTCTTTACTGGCTTCCTTACTCACTCTCTGAAGGCTCCCGTGTTTTTCCAGGAAATTATTGCAGCAGGCGACCAAATGAAACACGTTACATTGAATAAAATTACACATTTCTCTGGGTTTTATCATATTACAAACCTTTGGGATCATGTGTGTGTACAGCTCAACTCATTTGAGTACACAGATGTGCACAGAACATTCAAGTTACATACACACTAACTTAAGACTCACTAATGTGCTAGTAACTGGTTACTTTGTATTATTCTATTTTATACAACAGATTATTATTTGGTGCTGCATGTTTAAAAATCTCCTATATCAGTTCCCTTGATTCTTCCTGCGAGCTTCAGGGTTTGTTTGTTTTAATGACCAGTGTGTACAATTTAGTAGCAACTGTATATTGTTTATCTTCCTGCAGCGGTACTCCTATGCTTCTCCAAACTGGGGGTGTGTCTACCAGCATCTAATGTTGGTAATACACTGACTATAAATAAGAACCATGGCTGCAGGATATGGTAAAAAAAACATATTGTGATTATTATTATTATTATTATTATTATTATTATTATTATTATTATTATTATTATTATATTAGGTATTGTGATTTCTATATGATTCACAAGAAGTAGGAAGGATCATTTGTGCATCCCAAATTTCAACTAAAATCATGATGATATGGCATTTGTTGGGGTGTGTACCAAACAGCATTACATCTGGAGAACAAGATTTGTAGGCCAGAGCATCTCTGCAGCACTACAGGACTTCATTATGGTGCTGTTTTGTCACACATTTTTCCTTTATCAAAAAAACTTCAGCTTCTCTGAGCAAGACATTACATTTGACCATAATATTTCGATTTATTGTGCAGCCCTTATAAGAGCCTCATATAACCCCACTTCAACTAATCCAAACTATCCCTTTGAGTCAGTTAACAGCTGTTCTTCAGATGCTTTTGGATATTATTATGACAACAGGTTGTCTTCACATTCACATCAAAATCAGTTCTGAGTGTATTTCTGAATCCAACAAAAGCAAAAAGATATGATCCAAAATAGAATATCGGCCGAAGATGCAGACAGGAAGCTCACGCCACTACGGGCATGGGAGTCCGTGCCAAATGCTTTTTTCTATTGCCAGATTAATGTCAGATAACTGGCAGATAACTGGAAAATATGTCAGCTTTACTTTCCAGAAATGGACAGATCTTGGCCATGTGCTGCCTAATTGTGGGCAGTGTTTTCCCATCTGTTAGGAGTAGATATAATTTTCAGACAGAGTGATCAGATACGGTCCACATTTACTCTCATCATCCTAAATGGAGAATATGTATTTATTTATAGCATAATTTGCAGCTACCATGTTGTTCATAGGTTAGGTACACCGTGTTCTACTACAGCTCATTTGGGTGACAGCCACAAGTGTGTTTCTGTTGCCAAAAAACACACGAGAATGCTTCAGTGGTTTTTGATCAGCACAGAAATCAAGTCATAACTGTTTATGGAATTATTTCCCCAACTCGCAGCAGGAAACGAGACATTTTTTTTGTGTTCTTCACTTAATTATTGTATGTTGCCTAAATTAATGGTAATTGTATTTCATGGAATAACACAGATTCTAGCATCCTTCCCTGTTTGTAAACTACGCGTAGAAAACATGTTTTACAAACCATTAAGCTCACAAATTTATTCACACAAATAAAACCAGCCATCTGTAATTTAGCATTATTTCAGTGCATTAGGAACAGAACATTTAACTCAGCCATAATTTTAGGCTTTGAATTAGAGCTTGGATGAGAAGGCACTCTAAACAGGAGTGCCGTGTGGACACAGGATATCACACCAGAGTGGGAAAATGTCATGTGGAGAGTTTATGAATATGAAACAGGGTTACAATGGAGACACAGAAAGGCATTCTGTGTAGCTGACATTCTATCATTTAACTCATCGGGAGTAGAGAAATTGATATTTGAATATGGATGTGGTGTAAAAGTAGTATCCTAGAGGCTGCTCATGCGAATGGAAATAATGCCTTCCACTTATTGCCAAGATTATGAAATGAAATAGCTTTGTTCTCTGACATTTACCAAACTGTTTGAGACCTAGACCTGATATACCTGTGCATCCCGTTCTAATGCCTCATCACTTTCAGAGCAGATTTCAGGATTTCAAGAGCAAGGACATCTTTAGGCCATAAAAGCCTCCACCCGCCAGATTCAGCAGGCAAGCGATACCGAAACAGCAAGCTTTCCCTCTCTCTTAAACACTCACACGCTCGCAGACATACACGCAGACACACGCTCGCTCACAAATGCATCCTGCTGACAACCCACCACTCCTAATCCCTCTTCATCATGGCTGCCTGAGCCCTCAGGGTTCCAGTCATTTAGTGTGTGTCTACCACAGGATACTGATGCTGGTGTGTTGCCTGCTCAGGTGCAGGTGTGTTGGTGTGCAAGTGCAAGTGTGTGCGTGCCAGTTCAAAATGTGGCTGCATGATTTGAAACAGGAATTAGCTGACTAAATACCATACTAACCTTCAGAGTGCTCACCTGCAACCTAATCTTAATGGTCAACAAAATGGAATTAATGCCTCCGATGGTTAATAGATTTTTAGAATCATCAACGACTGGATGGTTTATGAATATTGGTTTAAGAACATAAGTAGGGCTGTAGTGGAGGGGAAATTTATGTAAATTCTGAAATAGCATTTATGCAGCATCCCCTCACTGTTTACACATACTTTAAGCCTGATAGTGCACTGGAACCGGGCTCCCTCTCACAGTTTCTACTGGAGATAGTCCATTTTGTTTTTCTTTAAATCATTGTAAAAATGAGTCCAGTCATTATCTACTCACCCTCATGCTCATCGAAGGTCAGTTTTAATCTTTTAGTCCACAAAATAGTGGACAGGAAAATAGCTTTGCAGTAAACGGTGACCAATTTTCAAAAGTTAAAAAAAAAAAACAATCCAAAAGAAAAAAAACAACAACATAAAATGCCTCTATATTGTTCATCTGGTGTAATCCAAGACTCCAAAAGTCCCAACATGCCAAGTTGTCTTGACAGACATCATTTACACCATGTTTTTAGCCCGAATCTTCACTATAGATCCTTAGCTTGGAGCTAAGGAGTGTGTGGTGTGACGGTGTGTGGGAGCATGTGAACAGCATGTTAGGGCTTTAGGAGGCTTGGATAACACATGGCAAGCGGTATGGAGCCATTTTATTTGTTCTTGGTTGTTTTTCCGTTTGATCACAGTAAACCTGACCTTCAAACAGCATGTGGGTGAGTACATAATGACTGAATATTCATTTTTGGGTGAACTATCCCTTTAACACAGAGCAACTAGCAACACACTATCCATTCGTACTAAATAGAATTTGTAAACAACCAAACTCTCTGCATTGACCCTAGCAGGAAGAAAGAAGGGGACTGACATGACTTTTTTTAAAGGTGTAGTGCGCATTAGGAATCTGTTGGTAAAATATTGCAGAAATAGAAAATATATTAATATTCAAAACACACACAAGCATTTTAGGACACTGAAAACTGAACGTCTTGCCAAGGTGAAGACATTTAAAAACTCGCTTTTCAGTGTTGTCGTGTAGACGGGGAAATAGCCATTTTGGTGCTGCAATGTCAGTGTGCGCTTTCATCTCCATGGTTACCCTGCTTGTTTACATGATGGTGATTTGTGGAAGATGATGAATGGGGAAACTGTTGAATGATCAGCCCGGTCAGCCTCGGTGAAAGTCTATATGTCCGCCTGTGAAAGGAGCAAAAACGAGCCTCATGGATGCCCGTTGTACCATCTTTCTGTACCATCCACTGCACAGAATTGACTGCACATCGAAGTAAAACAACCTCAAGCCAAATCAACGGACTACATGGAAAGAAAGGTGAAGTTTTCTTTGACTGTGCTTGTGATTGCATGACTACAACTTCTGTTTTTTTTGGCAATAACTGATTTATTTTGATGCATCAAAGTTTTGCTGGTATATGACAGCTTTTGTCATTCTGCATGTGTACTAAAAGAGTGCATGAGTGGCTATAAGCATGAATATGTTGTAGTTTGCGTTATAATAGTGCAGAGTAGTTGAGTCTGTACAGTGGTAGAATGGACGTTATGAAATGTATATTTAGAAAGACACATAAGGATGGTAGAAAAAGAGAGATAAAAACACATGCTGCTGGAAATGTTTTATTAAAACAAGCATTATCTGGGATAGTACTGTGAACAGCAGTCATGTTTCACTGCCTCATCATTACAGGAGAAGAAGGAGATTTTTTCTGGAACTGTGCCAAAATGCTCGTGTGGACAGAGATCGTTTTTAAAAATCCCTGTGTACGTGTGGACTAGTCTTCTGTCAGCCCCACTTCAAATAATCCAAAATATCCCTGTAAGGAAAGCGTTAAACTTGCAGGCTTGGACTGAGCACCCTTATGAGCGTCATATTGGAATTGTCAATTATTTACATAAAGAATGATACGAGAATTATCTATCAATTTATCAGCATTACAACTTCTGACATGCTAAATGTGCGGTGTTGTTGACAGTGACAGTTGAGAACATGGGGGACTGCCGGTGAGCAGACTTGATCAAGATTGAGCAGAGCAATAATCAAACACCATTGGACACAACACCTGCTAACACTGCAGAGATCTCAATTGTTCCCCCCACGTGAGAAAG
The DNA here is from genome assembly GCF_056507025.1 of Lutjanus erythropterus. NCBI lineage: Eukaryota > Metazoa > Chordata > Actinopteri > Lutjaniformes > Lutjanidae > Lutjanus > Lutjanus erythropterus. The sequence continues at coordinate 14,328,439 of NC_139334.1, forward strand.
ATGGGTATGATCAAATCAACAGAGTGGTGTGGTGTTGGCAGGGGTGTGAGGTTACGGCCCCCCCCCCCCCCCGCCCCCTCCAGTTGTTCTTGACTCACCACACACACATAACACTCATCTCATGCCACAGAACAGAGGAAAAGGGGGAGTTTCAGGCAACCGCGAGGAGTCTTTTATTTTTAGTTAATGATTGAACAAACAATCCTCGCCTCGGAGCGGTGCCCTCTGGTGGGTGTGGCTGCCCCCGGCCTGGGAGCTGCTCTCTAATAAGCATCCTTTCAAAAAAATAAGCCCAATATTTGCTCAGCAACTGGAGGAGGAGACGGACGGAGGAGCCGTTAGGGAGCAGGATATTGGTTGGCTATGACAATGCACATGAAGACCAAGCAGGATGGACGCAGGGGGGGCGTATTGAGGGATGGATGGAGCGACAGAGGGGGGGGCTGGTGGAGGAGGAGGAAGGGATGAAGTAGTGGTGAGTGCTGATGGTTGGGTAGGGGGCCTTTTCTGCCACATATAGCGCTACGAGGAACAGATGGGGCCTGATAAATCCTGAAAGGGAGGCATTACCTGCCCAAGTCACCAAGCAGCCACAATTATCACAGGGCTCTGGGTTCATTGTCAATTAGAGTGGCAGTTAAAGCCAGGCAGCAGCTGTGGCAGATGGCCGGGATCCAGAGAGGCTGGGGGAGCCGGGACAGAGGCCAGCCCCCAGGCTCTCTCCATCTCTCCTCCTACTTTTCTCTCCGTCTCTTTCTCTCTAATACAGCGAGGTCTGCTTTAGAGCACTTTCTCATTTTGTGTGTGTGTGTGTGTGTGTGTGACAGAGAGAGAAAACGAGGCCGAATGAGAAGGCAGTGTGTAGTGAGGACCAGAGACACCACTCATTAGAGAGATTGCAAGAAAACACTGTTGTTTGACATGGATTTTTTTATGTACACTGCCTGAAAAACAAAATCGCATATCTACAGGACAGCATGTTTTGTGATGTAGTCAGCAAATAGTGTGTTCATTACTTGAGTGAGCAATTACTATTTTCCATTTTTGCGGTTATAGCAAATGTCCTGGCTGACATTCCTGACCACAATACGTAATTTATGGAGGTGAGATCATGATCAATAGTAAAGAAGCGTCTCACTGGGTGCACAGGCTTGGGGAGTAACAGATTACAGAGTTACGTAATCAGGATACCAAAAAAAGGTAACTGTATTCCATTATAATTAAGGAAAGTTAGCAGAATTACAATTTAATAATAATGAACGATACTACCCTGCACATTACATTATGGGAAATATTATGTTCATTATCATGTGCAATATTACTTTTCATTTTTATTGTCATGTAAAATATTATGTTTAATATCATGTACTGTTTTTACATTCATTATCTGGTGCAATATAACTTTTTATTACTTCTCAGTATCACTGCCAGTATTTCTTTTCAGTGTAATAGCCAATGCTATTTTTCTGCTTTAGCTTACTTTTGTATTTAACTTGTCTTTATTTGCATTTACTCCTACACTTTTTATTTAATATTTCATTTTATATGTAATATCCTGTTGTTGTTGTTATTCTTATGTTCTTGTAATTTTTGGAGCAGTCTGGCACAGGAATTTTCTTCAGGATTAATAAAGTAATACTTTTATCTTATCTTGTCTCTTATTTTACACTTCAGTCACAACCCCACTCTGCTCTCAAGTGAAACCAGCTAATCTTACAGTTACCAGCTCATTATCATGGCCTCTGGTTAAAAAATGTTTTCAATTGATGGAAATTTCAACACTATTTTGTCTTGAAAACATAAAAGGGTAACAACATCACACCACAGAGCAGGTTCGTCCCTCCAGCTGTGAAGATGCTGTCATCATCCAAGACTCAATATCTACAAAGCTATAAAATGTAACTTTTACACATTAAAATGTCTAATTTTTTGGACAATACAGGATACATCAGATAGAATGTAAATGTGAATTAACTTTAATATTACCTTTACCATAATCATGATTTCTGCCTGAGTTGTGCTAGATCAGCTATGGTGGTTGTTAAAAAGTGAGGACAAGAACTCCCAGGATCCCACGCTTCTTCACAACATCAACAAACTACTTCTCTTGGTATTGTTTTCACGTGAGTGAGACCCGAGTGGCAAAATTTACACATTGCACATTTAAGAAACATTTACAGCTAAGCTGCTAACATTAGCTGCACAGAAATCCAGTTGGCTGGCTAACCGGTCTACTGCTACCACAACTACAGCAAAGTAGTTTGGGACTGTAGCTGGTGATGCTGTGGATGGGATGGTGTGTGGCTGGAAACACACGCCCCAGACTGTAATTATGTTATGGCTGTGTCCTTGAAGTTTGCGTGTGAATAGCAAACTTAATGTAAGTTCTGCTGCTGTGGTCTCTCTCACATGAGAACAATAACAAAATATCAAGTTTCATGATGTTGTGAAGTTGTGTGGGATTGGATGGGAGTTGTTATTTTCACTTTTAAACTTAAATCCTAGTAACTAATAAAATATATAACATATGTCTAGTATTTTTAAACATTTTAATGTGGAAATGATAACTTTGACAAAGTTCATTTAATTACCACTGACATAAAACATTAAATTATGGCAAACAAATTTACTGTATTTGGTACTGAGGTAATCCAACAGAAATGGATACTTGGATTAGATTACTGGCTACAGATAATTGGTAATTGTATCAGAAACATTGTTAAAGTTACCTTCCCAGCCCAGTAGATACAACATTAGGAGAATACACAGGCTTTGTCAACTGCAGAACTAATTCACCACATGCAATCATATGGTAACAGTTGCCATTTATTGCAAGTGTTGTTTCTTTTCACTGCCAGGATTCCTCACTCAAATAATGTTGGAGAATTTACAAAACCAAAAATGTGTCTTTGTGGATTTGATTATGATTCTGAATCCCTTTATGATGGAGAGCAAGAGTCTCTTTTTGGGCATAAGTTTAAGCACCAGCTCCTTTTCTTTCTTTTTTCCTGTTACCCGTCTCTGTGGTTGTGTGCCAACAGCAGGCCTGCCATCTTGGTGAAGTATATGGGCGACTGAAGGGCAGCCTTTTGCTGAGTTTGTCCCCGTGATCTTCCAAGCAGTCTCCCCCTGCCTCCCAGCCTGAGCCAAGGCTCACCAGCAGGCTTCACTTTCAGCAAGTACCACCATTCATCACCAGGCAGGGGTGCTGGAGGGGGGGGTTAGGGGGTGTACGGCAGGGGGCCAGTAACGGGGCAGTGTGTGCCCCTCACCCCTCCTCTTTTCTTCTCCACAGGCTGCTGAGAATATAGGCCTCTGCCACAGACAGCAGCCACACTCCTCTCTTACAGCCCTCACAATGGAGCTCCAAATTTATTCAGGGGAGGAGAGACCTGCTCCCTTCTATTGCTCCCTTGCTCCTTCACCCTTGTCTCTTGCCCCCTCCTATTCTGCTTCTTTTCTCTCTGTCGCCCTCTTCCCTTGACTCTCCTCCCTCATCCCTTTACCCCCTCTCCCTCCTCTCCGCCTTGGTCCCTCTCGCCCTTTTCTCCCCACTGGGGCATCATTCCTCCTACTTTGTTCCGCCAGTCCCGGGCCCGGCGTCTGGGCTGTCCTGATAGCAGAGAAGAAGTAGCAGCCTATCCATCTGCCTGCCCGGGGCCTGCCAATGAAGAAAGAGGAGCAGAGGTCCTCATTCATAACAATAGCCATTAACAATGCTAACAGCACTGCTGTTGCCGCTGTAGAGGCTGGGGAGCGAGAGGTTGCAGGGACTGGGACAGGGGGCTGCGAGGGCTGGGACTGCAGGGGCCAGACAGCAAAGCACGAGCGGGGGGCCTGGGAGGGCCTGTCGCCGGGCAGAGTTGGAGATTGCAGAGATCCGATAGGTTTACGGGACAGACAGCGCTCTAAAGCATGTTGTTAGGGCGTTAAGCAAGCCCTCAGAGTCTCCCGGGCCTGTAAAGAAATATTGATTTCTCTTTTTTTTTTGCCTGTGGTCAGACAGCATGTGAAGTCCTGTCCATGTGAAGCTAGCCGCTCTCTCATATTGCCTTGTGGCTTCATGCCCAGTTATGTAGTCTGCAGTTCAGCAATGGTTCTTTCAGTGTTGTAGAGTGTTTTTATTTTTAAAATCATCTTTAAAAATGAAAAATCTTAAAAACAGCACCTTGAAGTAGCCATATTATGGTCATTTTCAAGTGCAGAATTTTGTTTTGGCTGTCTGCAAGAATATATTTTCATGCTTTCACGTTCAAAAATTGTTTTTATTTTTCTCATACTGGCCATAAATGCAGCACCTCTGGTCAGCCTTGCAAAGCAGCACCCACAAAGCTGAGTACCAACAAGTTACCCATAATGATCTCCTACTCAAATCCGGACCAGCACAGTTAATATAAGTTAATATAAGTCCCGCAACCCGAGCGTATGACAATTTAAGTTTAGTTTAGTTTAGTTTAGTTTAGTTTTTTATTTATTTTATTTATAAAACACCATGAAATACAAATAAAGGAAAAAATAAGAAGAAATGTGTCAGGAGAGGTAAGGGAGGCATTAAACCTGAAGGAAAAAAACAAACAAACAACAGAAAATAATAATACTAATAAAAACTAAGCTAGCATCATTTTGGAAGATGCAACCAAAAGACATCAACAAGAAACACATACAATCAGCAGAAAAGCTAACCAATCAGTAAACAATTTTCAAATAAAAATAGAAACATAAACATCATTACATGAAAAAAAGAAGAAGAAAAAACAGTATATTTATGTACATGTCAATAAATAATTAGACTCATGAATTAATGCGATGACAAATTCCTTTCAAAAATCTCTTTGATCACACACACATACACAGTCACTCTCCTGTGTTCTGAACTGGCGCTCTGCCTGTACTTTCCTAAGTGACAATGTCTCCAGCTTGCAGCTGTCAGACACTAATATTTTTTGGATTTTTTGCAAGAAGCAAATCCGCTGACATTATTCTTGCAATCTCTGACGCCACCAAATTTTTCCCAAACATCCAAATTTGCCTTCAACGATGTATTGTCCAAAATTTAGTATTCTCTACCGGCTATTTTTGCTTTTATGTCATTCATTTTCACCTAAATGCTGTCAGTTCAATGGTGTCCTATTATTAGGCAGAGTGTAGGGTCAAATGGTTGTGCTGTAGGCTTTTTACACAACTTTTTTGCGGGTTGTTCGACGAGTCTCTTTGGATACCCACCTTGGTGCAGGACTCTACCGCTACCTTCAGTTTGAAATGCTTTGTTTTAGTTCTCATCTCTTGAAGGCCTCAAGGACTTTCCAAATTCTGTTCCAAAATAGTTGTGAATTATGCAAAAGTGTTATATAGTGATGTCACCCAGTAATGGAAGAAAGGCTGAATTGCAAATGTGTGAGTAACTTTCTTTGGCATGGACTTTGGTCTTCTGTGACTTTGCAGATATTTTACATGCACAAAAAGCTATATAACACATTAAAGTGAATTTTGACTTGTTTTCCAAAAATACCAAACAAGTTTAGATTACATAGCAGCACCATAGGAAGTGGTAATTCACTAAGCAGGCCCTGCATCAGCAAATATACTGCACAATGTGGGTGAACTCACTGACAGTCACAGAATAGCTGTAACGATGCCCAAGTAGGGCAAATTTACCTCTGGTACTTTCCCGGCTTCCCTCCTGAGTTTTGACACGTTTTCACATTTATCAGGAATGCCTATCTGTCTCCAGTAACAACAAAAGGCACCCCCTCTAAAGAACAACACGGCATGGAGCCTCCTGTGAAATGGTTACAGTAGGCCCTCCCTCAACCATGCCTCTCATCCCTCCAATCAAACTGTCAAAAAAGCACAGTCCCTTTGTATCGAGTGTTTTAATTAGATTTGGATGGATTTCAAATCTGCTCTTGTTTCCTGGAATGATTCTGAGTGAAAGAAGAAACCCTACAACAAGATTAACCACTAATCTATCCTTTAGTTACAGCTACTGAAATCGGTCCATCTGCCCATCCATTCACACACACAGCGGAGCTTTTGTAGATGTGAAAATTTGCATATTATCTTTTGCTTCCTTTATTTAGACACAGAATTAATTTCTCATCTAGGAAAAAATGTATACAAGACATAAAGGGACATCAGGAACAGACATTTCTTTCAATGGCATGTAAGTCTGCACTTGTATGCAGGCAGTCTAGACCACTGTGGGTGTAACTTGATTAATCGGCTGCATATCATTCTTCTATCCCTCCTACATACAGTATGGTATAGGTACACACTTGATCCTCTCAACATGCTTTCATCAATACGATTGAATTTGTCCACGGGGCAGTGAAACATACTGTATACCATCAATGATTCTGATCAATATGATCCCGTTATGGCAACTTATTCTAGGTGGCACAATCAATACCGCACATCGTCAACATTGCTGTCTCCCAGACTAATAGTCTTCAGCATCCAATATGGACTTCAGCAATCTCTTTCCAAGATACCAAACACAGGCTAAAAGTGAGTGCATGTAAAGGTATGGACAGTTCTCAGTAATGTATCAACCAAAGCGTAAAGATTTTTCCCTCCCAGGGTGATTTTTTAACTGTTTTTTTTAGCAGCAAACACGGTGGGTAAACAACTTGATGGCTCACAAGGAAATTGCCTGGAAACCTGACGCAGACTACGCATAATTTGCTGACAAAATTGTCAATGAGTTAATGATCATGGAGAATTGGCAGCGCGTCGCAGCTTTTCAATCCATCTCTAATGCTTTCATTTCTATTGGCAGGCGCTGATCTCTCTCCCCTTGGTGACAACAAAGACCTTGTACCAACACAGAGCTGTCTGCTGATCACAGAACGCACAGAGACTGAAATGAAATCATTTTTACTCGCTGTGAGGCACTTGTTCGAATCTGCCTCCAACAGCATTTTGGATGGAAGTTTACGTTTGGAGTTTGTCAATTGGTTCCAGGTTGTCGCCTCAGAAAAATTAAAGGGATAGTTTGGATTATTTGAAGTGGGGTTGTTTGAAGTACTTGTCAATAGTCAGTGTATGAACTATAGTAGATAGTCTGGAGAAGCAGAGAGGAGTATCAGCATGCAAGCTAAACCACAAACTGCTGTGGACACAGTCAGCAGCAAAACATGTTTTAGACACTTTAAAAAGACTCACCTGAAAAAATCAATATCAGTTTAACTGTGCTCTTGAAGTGGACCTTATCCTGCCATCAGACAGCCTTTTCTGATGGAAAAACTCTGTTAGATGAGGTAAATATTGCTCTCTTCAAACCAACCAAACTCCACAGGCGAAATCAGTAACTTTACGTCTCAGAACACTGGAGTTGCTTGTCTAATGCTGCTGCTTTGTTTGTCTGTTTGTTTGTGTTATTGTGTGACTTTGGAGAATCCTTCAATGAACCTTTTAAAGCACAGCAGTAGAACAGATTGAGACAGTTGTGGATCAGTAACTCCTTTATCCTGTGTTGTAAAATGACTGATTTTGCAAAAGGAGTCTGGTTGAGCAAGAAAGCAATATTTGGCTTTTATAACGGTTTCCAGTCTGATGCCAAGGAAAAGCAATGGAAATATTCTAAATATAGCCCACAACAAACCTGAAATAGATTCTGTCAAGTGGCCCTATTTTAAGGTGGCTAAAAGACCTTTTGCCGTTGACCCTTCCATACAGGTATTCCTCTCATCTTACCCAAACTTGGTGCATGCCGACCGCCATCTACTGTGGGTAATACACTCACTATGGATAAGTACCTCACACAACCCTACTTCAAATCATCAGAGCTATCCTTTAAGCATTAATTCTGTTCTGGGATCCTCTGCTTGGCCGCTGAAACAAACATAACCAAAAATTAGCTCTTTATTGGTTCTGTAAATTGTTTAGGAAACTCGTGATTTCATTACTGAATTATTAATTTTAATACTGAATTAAGAATTTAATTACTTTTACCATACAAAGTAGAACTGAGAAAATTCCAATAAACAAAACAAACCAAAACACTATTTGCAAAGAAAATGAAATTGTGCATTTTCTCCTGTCAGCTCCGAGGAAAGGGAAGGTAACAGCCACGGCTGCTATTAGGAGTCAGACCTAAAACAGTGCAGGGGGCTGCGTTGGTGGGGGCATGTTGTTTAAGGTACCCGTGAGACAATGAAATACGATCCAGGAAATCCAGTTGGAGTAACAGATTAATGTGTTTAAAGGCTTAAAGGCACCAAAACACACACAACAGCTTGTTGATAATACTCACAGACAGGATTTTACAACTCTGGAAAGTTATCAGAGGCAACAACTTCATCTTTCATCACTGCTGGTCAGTGGTGGAAAATAACTTCAGCAAGTGCATTTATTCAAGTACTGCATTTACGTAAACATCTGAGGTATTTGTACTGTACTTGACTATCCTCTGAACATGATGCTTTCTTCTCCTACTGCACTTTATATTAGTGGGAAATGTACTTTTTTACCTCATCACATTTATCTGCTAAACTTTATATCTTTTTCACACAAACTAAATACTCTATGAAGACTATGATAATGATGTTTTATTATCAACCACCCATAAGTTTATACAAGTAAAGTCTGTAACTGTCGAATAACAAATTAGTGGAGAAAATTAACTGGCAACTATATTCATAATTTTGCATCACAAGCTAACATTTCATGGTTCCAGTTCCACCCAACAATCAATCTGTCAATGAAGAAAACGATCAGCAGATTGATCCACAGTGAAAATAATCATTAGTTGCAGTCCTATACAAAGTAGTTCAAAATGAGCTTGATTTGAATAAACAACAACAGTAGAATCCTACTTTCACATTAATGCAGGAATAATCTAATGGTATAATATATAATAGAATTAGAGTCACAGGAGACATTTTTGTGCATTTAGTACTTTTCTTTTTAATACTTTAAGTACATGTTCCTACTTACTTTTACTTAAGTAGTTTTTGCAGTGTAACAGAGTACTTCTACAGTGTAATATTAGTACTTCTACTTTCCTAAAGGGTCTGAATACTTCCTCCACCACTGCTGTTTGTTTTAAATGTGTCCTTATACACAAATGGTGGTCTTAGAGTTGATTTGGACGGAGTGCATTTGCTTGTCTTAAAAATGTTGTAATTATTATAATTGAGGATATATAGAGAGGAAGGCTTATCCATATCTCCGCTGTCTGCCAACTTTATCAGAACTGGTCCTGCAGGCTAACTGAGAGAAAAATGTGTTTCTCTGAGAAGCCATCTGTGTTGTCTGATTGATTGACTGATGCTACATGGATACCGTCTGTTCTGTTTTCTGTCCCTGTTTTATAAAAACTCGAGGAAAGATCCACTGCCCCAGTATACTGGACTTTGTGCTTTTTTACAGAAAGAATCTGGCCCAATATCAGCAACATTTAGAGTCTGAGAACTGGGTAATGTCTACAACCTTTTATTCCTCTCTCTCAGCCCATGTATCCTGTTAATCTCTGCTGTCAATTATCTAAAATGCTCTTTGGCTGAACTCATAATGGAGTGCAGGAAATATGGAAACATTAGAAAAACATTAGAAAAATATTGGAAAAAAACTACGAATAACTGCAAAACAATACATTTTCCAACCCGTTCTCCTAGAAATGTTTGTATATTACAAAATTGCTTTCAATTATGTTTCAACACATGCTTTGTTGAGACAATATATTTTGATAAAAAGACATACAAGTACTGGACTTTAACGTCACCATCTGGGGTTCATGTCCAAACCTGCAACAAAGTGGAAAACAAACAACCAAATGAATTTTACTGATACATTCAGTAATAACATTTTTGCAACTTTCTTCATTATGTTGAAATGTATTTCACTTGGCATTACATTTCCCTCAAAATGTATTTGCTGTTGCAAATTAGTTCTACACACACACACACACACATATATATATATATATAGACTAAGTGTAATTTCTAGGCGACAGAGCTGAATATTTACAATCTTTCAAAGAACAAAGAACTTACCTCATTTCTAATTTTATCTATATTTCTCCTGTTTCATTAAAACACCTTGTGAATGCGTGTACTATAAATAGATTTTCAACTTTTTTCCTACTTTAACTCACATGGCCTCACAGGGATCCTGAAGAAAATTAAAAGTTTCCATCTGTTTGATGCTGAGAGTCAATATGCATTCGTTTTGTATGGTGTGTAATACTCAGGTGGCTGGTTTGTTCACGTACCTGACTGCTTATTCAGAGCCCAACATCCTCAAAGGTAACTGGTGAGATTCATTATTCAAACGCTTAGAAGCAAATTATTTTCTTATTTGCAATAGCTGAAGGCGATGATTTTTTTTTCCTTGCTGGACTTGCCACTAGAATACAACTCAGACAGATGAGGTATACAAGAGCTTGCATTTTCCATCAGAAGTGGAGCAGTGTTTCAGGACGGGCTGCACCCTCCTGAACCCCCCAACCCTCTCCTATCAGTGCAGGCCGAGGATAATCTACACAGACATTCTGGCTCCTTATAAAAAAGGACGGTTGGCAGGAGAAATGTTATTGCTTTTAGATTATTATGGCAGCTGTTATTTGTGGAACATCAGGGTCTTTAAGGAAAAATCTATATCTCTCCATATACCTTTGCTACCCTACTTCCATACACCCTCAACCACCATTCCTCTTCTTTTTAACCCTTCTCATATGGAGAAACATGGGAAAAACTTTCTTTGAAGGTCATGCCTTTAATTCATCATGACCTCATTCATAAGACACTTTCTAAATGTTTATAATCATGTATAACAAGTTAACAAAGTTTATAAAGTATCATAAGTGGTTGACATAACGTATTATAAGTTCACCATTCGTAGTGCTTTGTACCTCTATGCCAAAGTGACAAAAGTGTTTGAAAGAACAATCTGAGACACGTTATAACTCATAACTTTAGTCAGTTAGAAGGACACATAGAGAACTGCTTTAACGTTCATAACAGATCATAAATTCAAAGTTTCTGAATGGAATAATGTCTCATAAATATTAATAATACACTATGGCATGACTTTGTGAGTTTTAAGTGAAGTGACAGTGTGAGTACAAGTATAAGCATTGTGAAAGCTGAACTTATAATTATATCCACCACCTATATTTATTTATAAACCTTGTTATAAGCTGTGATGCATGGTTATAAAGCATTTATAAAGCATATTATAGTATTTTATGAAACTGACAAGAGGGAGGAGGAGCAACCCTAATTTGTGGTTCCATACATGCAGTAAATAAATTATAGACAGTAATAAATGCTATAAATAAAGCAACCAAAATGGATATAATTTGAATAAACAGGAGCAACTAAATGGCATAAGTGCTTCAAACTGTATTGATATATTGACACATACAAATTTATGCCAGCTCTCTTTCTGCAAATCCCCATAAATTGGCTGTAAGCCAGCTTTTTAGGTCAGAAGGTGACTTATTGTCGGTATCAAAATTGCAGGGCTGACCCTGTCACACAGAACACGAATCCAGAAGACGTGCGTGCAGACATGGTCCAAATAGGTCTTCAATTCTTGCCTGTTTGTCCTTCCACTCTTTGCCCTCTTATAACGTGTTATCTTCTCAGCATACATAATTTAATATCACTGCCACATTCAAAATGAGGCAAAAACATGTAAAAACGGTGACCCTGCTCCAAAAAGGTGCATTTTAAGATGCAGAGTTCTGGTTTACCTGTCTTTTTTTTTAGACCCTAGCCCCCAAAATGTCTTTGCATGACTCCTAGAGACAAGCATGAAATCTGCTTTGAGTTAAAAAAAAAAAAAAAAAAAAAAAAAAAAAAAAAAAAAAGGTACATTATGTGAAAATGAGAATTTCTGTCATTTTTCCTGTATCAACCCCTGCATTGGATTTTGTGCAGTGGCTGACACTACTCAATAACTGTAAGCTCTTGATACATGTCAGAAAGCATGAACTCTGTCTGCTGATAATGAAGCAGGTGACTGCTGTATGGCTTCAGAATGGTCTCAAATGCACAGTTTAATGACTGTGTCCGTGTGTGTGTGTGCGCGCGCATGCGTGTGTGTGTGTGTGTGTGTCATCCTTGTGTGGCTCTTTTGCAAGGCTCCTGTCAGGTCCGTAATTGACAGTCTAAGTGGGGCAGCCGAGAGGCCAGGCCCTGTTAATTTATTTTCTCAGACTCTCCATCCATATTTATGAGCCCCTGCTGTTTTGTCTATCACCACCGATCAAACTTACTGTGTAATTGTACTCGCTAAAGCAAGAGAGCCACGTGTGAGTGGTCACTCGGCCCGGCAACATTCACATTAGTCTTTATTATTTCATTAATGCATATCCCCAGACCAGGCAGGGAGAAATAGAGAGGGAAAGAGAAAGATGCCGGTGGTGGCCATGATTGGAGATCAGGAATAGAATAAGCTGCCAGAATCAGGTCATTATGCCAACACCCTCTGATCTGGCTGAAACTAATTGCTGTGGCTCCTGTGGGTGTGGGTCCCATCTCCTTTTAGCCCTAATAACCATGTCTATCATGGCGTGGCACAAACTCATTCATCATAGACCATCATTAACGCAATGATATTCTAAACACAATAAACTCGAAGCTTAGGGGAAATGGATTCTAATTTAAACCAATAATAATCAGCAGCTACTATGCATCACCTAGCTTTAATGTAAGATCACCTGCTATGCTTTAAGTCCAATGACATTGGGTTAAATTGTATTATATTTACCTCAGCAGGGAAAAATTCATTGCCTACGAGCAGCACGCAAGGCATGTTGGTGTTTACCTCCAGTCATACCCCCTTTAATGAATTTAATTTGTTTACAAACTAACCTCAAGGAAATATTTGCTGGAGAGACCTTGATGTTTGTGGTGTTAGATGGGGGCATACCTGTATCGTCAGGGGTAATAGTGTAATTATGTGCTATTTTGATCCCGCAAACATACATTCATTTCCATTCATTATGACTTGTTATGTTTTCATCAAAACAACACTGCAGCCTGATGTAAGCATGCATAATGGGGATTACTGTAAGTGGCCCGGCGTTGGCCAGCTCCAGTTTCTCTCTGAACCATCACTTAAAAAAAACAAAAACAAACCAGAAGAGTGCACTCAGTAGAGCGCAGATGCCCACCAGGCAATCCGAAAAGAATATTTGGATGTAACCCCTTCTGATTAGTAACTGTAATTTAATTGCATATGGAACAATGGACAAAAAAACTGTTTATTCCTGAATCTAAGTGGACATTTGTGTTGAATTTGAGAAAATTCCCTCCAAGAGTTCTTCATATATTGAGTTTATGAGAGAGGGATGGACATGAGGTTACAGTTACATTGACCTTTGACAACCGAAATCTAAGCAGTTACCTTTTGATTCCAAGTGGATGTTTGTACCAAACCGTGTTATGAGAGTGGGATGAGTTCAAGTGGTCATTTGTGCCAAGTTTGAAGAAATTCCCTCAAGGGAGAAGTGAGATACAATGTGCACAAGAATAGGATGATCCAAAATCATCAATCAAAAAACATCATGCCTGTGGCCACAGCTGTCGCAGGCATGGAGCCATTAAAAAAAAGGTTTTCAGGGTTTTTGGTTAATTGTGAGAGGTCCTTCAGCATACAGTCATTAATGAGCATAAATAAACAAAATAGGCCGATGGGTCCAGGAGTATGCGCGATTAGCTGCAGACAGGTTTCAGGTCAGTTGGCACACACGCACACAAACATAAGCGATTTCATGATCCCGTCTGGGGAGATAAAAAAACAAGTTCGGCCTCGGTTAATGCAGCCTTGTGCTCACTTCAAGTAAAGTTCAGGATTGTATTTGGTCGCTCTGACAGAAATATTTAATAAGTATTATGAATTTGTTTTTTGTGTATTTTAGGTCCAGAGACTCAGCAATGCATACTTAAAAGGCAGCACTTAATGTGCACTGGATAAATCATTTACGTCGCTCATTTACTTGAGCTCAAAAGCTTCAATTTGCATGTTGTTTTCACATTTTCATCCTCACTTTTTTTCTCTCTCTTTTCAAAATCTCTGATTGAGTGCAGTTGCTAATGGCTGCATTGTGAGTTATAAACTACAAATGAATTCTCTTCAGTCCAAATGAAACTTACTCTGATATGGGCTCCCAGCATGCATTGATGATTATAGAAACCCTCCCCGTGAAATTGTCTTTGTAATTGTCTCACTGCTCATGGTAAGCCAGATACTTCCCTAATAAAGCAAACTGAGGAGACATCGAAGGCGTTTAGATAACCTTGCAGGGTAAAATTACTCCCTCAAATGTTTTTCACTTTGAAATTTTATGAACTATCCTTATTTCATTTGGTTGTTTTTATCAATGCGTGGCGCGTATCAGTTTTACACTCTGTGCACTCAAATCATCCACTAAAGAAAGGTTACAAAGTAATAAGAAAAGTGGTAAATGCAAAATGTCTCCTGCAATCTGTTTCTTTTGTTTCTCAGCAGTAAAATGTGTGGATTCTTTAGCTTGTAAAGCGATATGGTAACTATTTTTGAATGCAACAACATCAGACAGTGAAAGTTAACCAAGCCTGTGATTTCCACATCAGTAACAAAGCATACTGTGTTTAGAGTCTGTTTACCACCTATAATACTGCTCTGTTATCTTCTCAGGACACCACTTCCAGGTTTCACTGAAACATCATCTGTCCTATAGTTGTGGGGCCAGTTTCAAATCTCTTTTCTTGCTCACACTTTTTCACTGCCTCTCCCAAAACAAGCAAAATGTGCCACATCAATAATTTGTCTGTTGGTGTGATATGTCAGCATCGCCACTGGACTGGACCAGACCTGTGAACAAATGCGTGTAAACAGGGGCGCTGCAGTTTTTCTTGATAAAAAGCACTATTAAGTTTACACTTATCAGTCGATTTCAGTGAGTCATGTTGTTTTCAAGGGTTTATGATCTACATGAAGTAAGAAAAAAATTTGTTTTTATTCCTAATTTACTCAACACTAGGGATGGGAATCAAAAACCGGTTCTTGTTGAGAACCGGTTCCCAGTGTTTCAATTCCTCGGAATCATTTGCCAATTTTGCAAATGATTCCCTTATCGATTCCAGTGGGTGAGAATGATGTCATCACGCATGTTGCGTAGCTTACGCAAGCTACACAATGTGCGTGGTGACATCATTCACCAGTGCAGGCAGCAGGAAACATGGCGCCCAAGCGGCATAAACGCACTGGCTGTGATGTCGACCTATGATATATTTATATATATATATATGGTCTCCCTTCTCTCAATCATAATGGAGCTACATGGCACACGGCTTGTAGCTCAAAGCACCAGAAACCTACATTTGAAAAACTCCATGATGCCACCACTCCAGATAATCCACAGACTTTGTTGTGAGCAGTTTCATGCAGGAACTATTTTCTTTCTACCATCCGCCAACCTTATCACCATGCAGAAGGAAGTGTGCATCTACTCATGGATGAGAGGCTCGTGACAGTGCGGGATTAATGGAGTCCTCCTCAGCTGAGCTGTCCATGAGTGGATGCATGCTTCCTACTGTTGACAAGTGACTACAGATAAGAGAAAAGTTTTTTTTTTTTTTTTTATTTTGGGACGAACTGTCCCTTTAACATAAATAGTTACTTCAAGGAAAGAGGAGAAGAGGAGAGAGAGATGAAGGAAAGATGTAAGGAAATTAATTAAGGAGAGGAGGCAACTTCAGACTTCTGGAATGTGCCCCAGGTGAAAACATGTCATTGAATTGACTTCTGTGAGAACAGAGGTTGAACCTGCACGCCTTGATTAATCAATGTGCCGTGTTTTCTCCCCTACTTGAACCCAAGGCCAGGCCATATTTCACAAGAACAAATTGAGCGGGGGACTGACACAGGTCTGACCATAAAACCAAAGGTAATTAGGAACCACTGGAAGACGTTCCATAAAAGACAGTGGGTCAGACACATTCAATATACCCTATGGAAGCTGCACACAGAGACAAACAGAACCACTGGCTGCCTGTAGACTAAGCAGAGAGACCACAGGAATACAGCGGTTGAAAGGGAGACGAGGCAGCTTTCACCGAATCTATTATGAATTCACTGTGTTGCAAGTGTGCAAATTTTGATAAATAACACCTTCACATCAGGGCGGTAATTTGATTTCCTATGAGGTAATCTAAACTAATTGACACAAGAATTGAGTGAGCAACACACTGATGTTAAAGCTTCCTGGCACAGCGTTCACAGCAAGACATTTCCAGCGTGTCAGGATGGAGCGAATACATCACCACTTGTCCTGCGTGACGCCTGACGGTTTAGTTAAAGCAGCCTTTCTTTCTCATCCAATAACATGCCATCTTCTGTCTATGAAGACCTCTCATGTTTCCTGATACGTCTGTCCTTTCTCTCACCTGTTTGGAAACATAAGCGCTCATGATGACGGCGATGCAGATGAGCAACAAAAGAACACTGTGGAGAATCTGTACACTGCCAGGAACAAAAGTGCTAACAAGAACCATACAGGATTCTAGGGCCCTTTTTAATTCCCTGTAGAACCTTTTACATAGGTTCCACCTGGAGAGAGAACTGTACCTAGAAACCAACAGGTAAAATGTGTAAAATCTAACATATTGCAAATGTTTTATCAAGAACCCACCCAGGGTGATTTAATCAGATCCCTTTTATATTCCAAGGCTTTTGTTTAGAACCCATCCAGTGTGTTCTACCCAAAACGCTTTTATATTCTAAGGGTTTAATCTAGAACCCACCCAGGGTGATTTAATCAGATCCCTTTTATATTCCAAGGCTTTTGTTTAGAACCCATCCAGTGTGTTCTACCCAAAACGCTTTTATATTCTAAGGGTTTAATCTAGAACCCACCCAGGGGGTTTTCTACAAAGAACCATATTTTATTCTACAAATGAGACATAAAATTATCATCCATCATTTTAACAATCTTAAGTTACAATTACAAATTTTTACATTGAGAAAAAACAGCGACGCTTTCAACCAACCTTGAAGAACTCGTCTAAAAAGGTTCTTTGGATGAAAATGGTTCTTAATGGAACCACTATTCTTTTCTAAAAATGTGTAGTTACCAGAAAACAAAGCTTTAGTTGAGGTACAGAAACGGAGACGCTAAGAGAAAGGAGGCCTATCAGTTAGTCATTTTGCCTAAATGCCTTCACCGCAGTACACCACTGGTTAGAGGTCCCTTTTTTATTACACCACTGTTATGAAATCTGCCAAGGAGCATCTCTTCTGGCTCTGTGCTTAATGTAGCTCGAAAAGCAAATGGTCAGACATTCATTCTTCTGCGCTCTCCTCATTACAGAGAGACAAAGAAAAAAAGAGGGAAAGGGAGCGCTACAGTACTTCTTTTCCTTTTCAGACAAGTATTTTGATGTTTATATGCAGGAGGAGAAAAGGAGCTGCAGATTGCACTGTAAGCATTTCAGGCCACTGATGAAAAAACAGCCTCTGTTATTAAATCTATATTTAGATGTATGGGGTATAGCAGCCCCGGCCCTGTTGCATGGGACTCACTCGCCATATTAATGCCTGTAATTTAATCATTTCCAGATTGTGGAAATTGGGAAGTGTCAACATGAAAGAATAAATAATAATAATAAAAGGCAAAAGAGAAAAAGCAAACAAATTGCTGTTTGCATGCACAAAAGAGCATTGAAAAATTAAACAATTAGACAGGCCTTGGATAAGTAGGACTTCAATTCATCAAAACGACAATTGTCTATCTCTCTGAGTACATCGTGTGCTGTGTGCATCATATATCACGGATCTAAGTGTTGTTGTGTATTTGCTGTGTTTGTGTTTATGTGTTAAAAAGAATAATTTAAAAATATGGAAAAATTCTACCTGTCATTAAACGAAGTTACAACAATCCTCTTATAACATATATACAAATTAAAGGACCGAAGTGTAGGATTTAGTGGCATCTAGCAGTGAGCTTGCAGATTGCAAACACCCTGCCTTATTCTCCCTTTTTTCTTGGGTTATTTGATAGGGACAGACACAGAATACATAGACAAGCTGAAAACAGCAATCCGATGCAGGTATCACAGTGCCTGTAAAAACACTACAGTTTAAAAGAAAAAAAGCCCTTCAGGCTGCTCTGGTGGATCCGCTTTGTAGTTTCTTAATGTATTTACAGAGAGGCTGAAGAGCAAGTCCATTTCAACATTTAAACACAAGCTTTCATCAAGATCTATGAATGCACCACACATGTAAGGAGAAACCTCACAGACTATCGTCTCTTTAATCTCAAGCACCCACACACTACAAGATTTGAAAATAATAGCACACCACACACCACAGGATATTACCAAAATTATTGGGCCAGAGGGAACAAGATCTCTCATGATTTCATGAAGAACATGAGTTTATGTGGAAGCAGAAACAATTTAGATGGACGTAGCCGTAGTAATGCACTGCACTGAGAAATAATAAAGGCAGAAGTTAAGCGAGTCTGGATAAGAAAATGTTCAGGAGATGCAGTGAACACAGCTGCTCTTCTCTTCAGTGAGAACTGCAGGTGAGATTTTAATAGTTTCAATATCTGTCCACAGTATTGTGCAAGCTAACATTAGCCACAAGGACCAGAGTTTACTATTACATGGCAACACGTCTCTTTCACTTCTGTACCGCTGTAATCATCCAGAATTTAAATCCTAAATATCATCGATTTGAGGACAGAATCTGAGGAAAGTTGGCCTCCTGTAGTGTGGTTCCAGAAGATTTTGGACTAAGCTTTTGTACAGATTTTTCTTGAAATGAAAAATGTGAAAGACCCTATCCAAAAACAGTGTTTGGTGCAACATGGCAGACTCTGTGGAAGAGGACCCACACCCTCTGTAGATATAAATAGCTCATTCTAAGGTAACCAAAACACAATGATTTTTATTTTAAGGTGATTATGCACTAATAATAATATACTTACGAATGTTATATTCCATTCTACTATTTTCCGCCAATGAATATGTGTAAATCCTACACACTGGACCTTTATATCCACTGTAATTATATATAACTTATTTGCTCTTCTTTGGGTTTCCTGGTGTCTATTGTGATATCTGTCTGCTGTCAAAACAAAGACCCCAATAGCCACCAGGTTCAGTCTGACTAGTCACTTTGGATTACATGTGAAGGTATGCTTGTAAACAAAAACAACACCAAAAAAACTTGGCAGTTTAATTTTCCAAAAACATGTATTTGGTCAGCCTGTGAGCCGGTTATATCACCAGTCCAGGGTTTCATGAGAGGCTGTTGTAGCAGTCAAGCAGACCTTCCAGATGGCATCCACAGCATATGTGGCATGACCTTCTGCAGCGTGGGTACACGGGGGCACCGAGTCACTGTGCAAACAGCAGGCAGGGTCCTCAGATGTGTGTGGCCCCCCTGGGACACGGCAGCAGAATGAGATGCCCATCACTCTGTGGCTCTGCAGATGCTCCTCACAACTGCCAGGCTTTCAGCTTCATTAGGCCTAGATCAGATACATACAGAGGAGTGCAGCCCGAGGCTATCACTGCAGCCTCCCTGCAATGCGGGCACACACACACACGTACATGCACACACAGACACAGACACAGTCACATTTGGAATCATTTCTAAAAGGAGCCAATTTCATCAGTGGAAAGATGTGATGGCGAGGGATTTCTTTTTTTCTGCTCTGTGTTTTGAATATGTGCAGGGAAGGGGAGATAAAACCCTTGTGACATGAAGGAGTCAGTGTATGTGTATGAATACAGAAATCTTTTAATGAACACAGAGAGGAAATTTGTTTCAAGTTTGACCAAATTATGATGGCAAGCAGTGATATGGGAATGTCATTCATGCTGGTATATCTTAGGGTAAGCTCCTCAAAACAAAGTCTTAGAGACATTTTCTTTTTTTTTCTCAATAAAACGACTAACAAGACACTTCTGGAGACAGTGACAAATAAACAGAAATGACTGGGATCAAGAGGTCCTACTCCGATTCATTATCCTCTTTACTGTGAAGCCAACGTGATTGATAAAGACCAGCGTTCCCCCCTCGGTGAAATAGGAACACTTCCCCGTGAGCAGTTGGACTTTTATTCATCACCAGCGGAGACATTCCCCACCATGCAATATGTAATTAGTGTGTAATCCCCTGCCTTTTTAAAATGAGACCAAAAAATGATGATGCGGAACCATAATGAGATATTAATTCAGAAACACTGCAGATAGGCATTTATTTTCTTTTTTTTTCCTCCCTCCCTACCTCAATAAAGCATTGCTGTATAAGTTATTACAAAGCTTTAATGTAGATATGGTTATTACAGCAATTTGTATGGGCAACCAGTGTTTCATTTCCGCTTCTGTCTGTCTTTTTCTCATTAAAACCTCAATCCCTATCCGTCAGTTGTCTGTTTGTTTGGAATAACTTATTGGCGTAAGAGACATAAAGGAGATAGTACAGGAGGGAGCGCGCACATACGAATATTGTACAGGTTTCTTGCCAAAAACGCACATTTGTATCCAGCCTAGCTGCCTGAATGTTGTCATGTGTGTCCAATCTCCAGCACTTGGCTCAGTCGTGTAAAATATGTCCCAGGTGATAGAAGCAGGTGGTCCACAATTTAACCCCCCCCCAGCTACCAGTGCTGTTCCACCCCTCGGAGGTTGTGCATGCGTGTGCCCTCTTCAGTGTGTGCATCTATCTGCTGCATTTCAGATTGAATATTTGAATTAAAGAGAAATTACTCCAAATGAGTTCCCACTTTGGACTGAAGGGGTTTGAGCGGTTACAAATGAGAAATGGGTGCAGAGAACAGAAGAGCAAATGTCCAAATGTGATTAATGTGAAGAATTGTATTTGAATAATCGTATTTAAATATTTGGTCAATCTATCAAAAAGCCAGAGACCATTTATCTTAACTTAGAATTCTTCTCAGGAATTTTGCTTGACAGTCATCACTTTTAATGTGAAACACAATATTTAACCAAATGGCCTCGAGCACAGCACTCATGCTATTAAATTAATTTCACACGCGACACTGTTCCTAACTGAAAAGCTCACATTATTTTCATCATTTGTCAAAATGTCACAAAGTCGCTACAACATTTTTTTTTAATCAAAATTAGGAGACCATGCATATTTGGGTATTTTAATCTCACTGCTTTGGGAGATGTTACTGCTGAAGTTTTTGTGGTGACTTTGCATCTCTAAATAATGACTTAATGTGCCAAAAAAAAGATTAATGTGACAAAATAATGACGTAGAATCTCAAACAAATGACTACGTATCTCAAAAAAAGACTATGTATCTTAGAATGAGGGCTTGTGTTTCACAGTAATGATGGAAATGCACGAAATAATGACTTAGAATCTAAGAATGAATGATTTAGTGTCTCAAAACTGACTTAGCATCTCTAAAAATGACTTTGTATCTCAAAATAATGACTTTGAGATGGTAATTTATTACTTTAAGGTAAGTAAGTCATTATTTTGAGATACTAACTACTAATTTTGATAAGGTTTCTTGTTATAAAAACTTAAAACTTATAAAAAGGATCTATTTTATTCATCACACTGGCAGAAATGTACTTCCACAGACATCTGAAGGAAAAGTGTTTTTTATGTTTTTTAAGACATTTCAAGTCGAGTAATTTTATACCTCCAATAAAAACACATCTATGCCTTCCAGCACTGATTTGGCGTTTGCATGTGCTGAAACATATTTGTCACCAGCACCGTTTCATATCTCACATTAGAAGGGGGAAAGGTACTCTCAGATTGCATTTTTGGCACTTTGTCAAGAGTGTAATTGAGCATGTGTGCTTGTGTGTGTGTGTGTGTGTAGGAGTGCACGTGTGTTTTGGGGTTGTGTGTGTGTGTGTGTGCGCATGTGCGTGTGTGTATGTGTGTGTGGAGGGGGGGGGGGTCATCCTGTTGCCTGGTAACAAGCCTCAGATTGACAAAGGAAGAGCAATTTAGGACTACTTTCCCCAGAAATCAATACAACAGGCCTGATGTGATGATGTGAGATTAGCCAAGGGAGAAAAGCCAATGTATTTGGCAGGGGTTACTTCATAACCAAGAGAAGAGGGTGTGGAGGAGATTGCATCTGAAACACTGAATATAAAGATATAAGGTCTGGGTACCTAGCTCCTGAAATCTCGCTAAAATGAGACTTCTTGGGCCCTTGTCTCCCTCAGGTAATGAGAACTTTAGCAAAGTGAACACTCATGGGGAGGGAAAAAATCAGATTTTAGCTTTCTTGTTTAATACCGTCTGTCAGACTGTCGCTAATATTGCCCTGGGCGAGGGGATACAGTGCAAGGCTGTAATATTGGAAAAGATTGGAGCAAGAAAGAAATGGAAGTTGAATAAAACTTTAGGACAGCTGTAGACATGTAGACTCTCGCTATGCATAAAACATGCTCACTGCCTCCTGCTGAAACTAGCAGGTTCAAAATCACTGAACTTGGAAAAATGTTGTTATGCTGAAAATACAACACTGTCCCATTGGATATAACTACACTTGAAAGCAGGACGCAGGATACATTGTTTTCCTAAAAACAACTCCAACATTTTGCTTACTTTTTGAAAGAAAAGCATGCTTAGACATGTTTTTTGACCCATAAATCAAATGATATCACTATACTGAGATCAAACACATTGATGCTGATGTTAAATTTCTGACCAGATTTATAAAAATCAACATTTCATGGATTGAAAATGGCTCATTATCAATCTACTGTTTTACATCAGCCTGAACCTTGCTAAATTAACTTCCCTTTGAATTTCTGGCCATCGGACAAATGTCCATTCACATTCACTTCTCTTTTAGCTCTGTTTTGGACTCAACCAACCCCTGAGGGAAATAACTGACTTTTTATCTGCTAAATGTTGTGCTGCCTAACTCTTTATGTTGAGATATGTTTGCTGTTTACCAGCAGAGCATTTTAGTTTAAAACAGCTGCATGATGTGGTTGGAATCAAGGTTGGTGGGAGAAATAAGACTTAACCAAAGCAGTGACGTTGCCAAACTTGTGACACAAGGAAAGGTATAGAAATCCATTGCCAAGATCCTCATTATTTTGAAATGCTAAGTCATTATTTTGAGACATTAAGTAATTATTTAGGGGAAGTTTCTCATCATAATTACTTAAGGATCTTCTTTTTTTTTCATCACATTCACAGAAATGGGCTTCCATAGTATAGCAAATAGCAAAGTTGGGTGGAAATTATCTGAGAAACAACACGTTTGGCATCTTTGAACCATTGTTAATAGAAACATTTACAAGTGCAGACTTAGAAAAGAGTCAGCCAAAATGATTTGAGTCACTTAGACTGAATATTTTTCTTGTCATGTTGTTATTTCAAGTAATATTAAAATGATGGATATAGGCAGTTTAGGGACTACATCAATCTACAGAGCCAGCAAAGCAGGAAGACATTACACGAGTCAAGTAACCCAGAGATAGCGCCCTTTTGTTGACCACCCTAGAAGTTAGCTCTACACAGGGTTTCACAGATATACAGTGGAAGCTGTGCAAACAGCTTGTCCAAAGACATCCAGGTTTGCTGAACTGGAAACTCTAAATTGCCTGTAGGTGTGAATATAAGTGAGAATTTGTTTGTCCTCCCATGTCTGAGCCCTGTGAGAGACTGGCAACCAGTACTGTCTCCTCCAATGCATGCTGGGATAGGCTCCACAAAGCAGCTGTGACCCTGAACAGAAGATGCGGTCATAGATGGATGGATGACTTATGCACACTTTTTGTTCAACAGCTTTCAGATACCAATGCATGCACATATGTTTTGAGAAAACAGTGCTGTATTAATCTTATGCTAAACACAGAGATAATTTTTGCCAAAAATTTAAAACCCTCTGTGAAAAAAGTATGAGAAATATTGCGATGAAACCAGTGGTATAATTTCTGTTGGAACTACAAACCATAATGCTGTAATACATAAAGGAGGTCAGCAGGGGCACATTTTGCTAGCAAAGAGAAAGTGCCTGATGCCACCAAAAGCATTAAAATGCTCCTGTGTGTTAAAAATGTCATTAAGGCATAATTCCTAAAGTAATTATACTATAATAAATTCAGTAAAATGTAATAAAAACACATTTTACATTCAATATTCCTATTTTCAATGCAATTGTAACAGCAGAAAACTGTCAACTGCCACAGACCGACACAGATGCAATCATGTTCTCTGTGAGCAGGAACCAGTTTTCACAAAAATCAAGAAAATGGATGCAGCAGTAAAACTACTGAAAATATAGAGAAAGAATGGAAAAAGAAACAGAGCCTAAAAAATACTGTCAGTAGTCAGGAATAAAAATTTTAACCTCAACGAGCTGACACTTATTGTTTTATAAGGTGCTGTATTACACCTTTTTATGTATGTATGTTTTGTGTACCAAAATGTTTTGTGCTGGTCAGGGACACATACTGAAAAAAGTCTGAGAACCACTGTGTTAACTGACCCTTATTGATTTATCCTTGGAAGGAAAGTATTACTGCTATTTGTCCCCTGGCAGGTGGTAATTTTGAGTACATACAGTATGTGGAGGATTTAGCCTGGCCTGGACAGTATAGACTGAGAACAGAGACAGCGGGGCACTGACAAGAAAGGGGGAACAGATAAGCAGGTAGAGGGAAAGAAAAAGAAAAACACACACAATGACTAATCTGGATGACTGGAAAAAGAGATGAAGGATTAGAGAGACGAACATTCACACAGACTTCTCTCCGACTATAGTCCAGTGTAACCAGAACCCTGTGAGGCTGGACAGTGGAGGCTCTTGATGGGCAGGAATGTGGATCCTGAGAGTACAGAGAGCAGATTGATGGAGACCGAGAACGGGGAGGAATGTTTCTGCTCCCGGGCCAGTGGGAACAGAACGGTAGGAGAGGATCGCCGTGACCTGTGCTGACACCTCTGTCATCACACGTCCTCTGTCTCAGGCCAGGGAAAAGAGGGGGTAATAGGGAGAAGGAGGAGGGAAGGAGAGAGGGATGAGGAGGAGCAGAAGGAGAAGGGGGGTGGAGGTGGAGGTGAGGGGACGGGAGGTGGGTCTCCTCAGCGTGACAGCAGGAGGCAGAATGTGTCCAGATCCCACAGGGGAAGCATGTTGTGTATGCAGGCTTACTCTGCAGGGAATCTATACTAGCCCACTGGTGGACTCATGGGGGCACCAAGGCAGGCGATTACAAAAATGCCCTCTTGGATGCCCCTATATTAGATAAAATCAGATAAAGTTCTTCCTGAGGTGCCCTTCTAGTGGACAGAAAGTGTTTAAAAAGTGTTAAAAAGTTTTTAAGTGCACTCTAAAGTGTCCTCTAGGGACAACACGTGATAAAGTGCCCTCTAAAGTGCCCTTCCATCAGAGAAAATGTAAAAATGTGCCATCTACGTTGCCCTTCTAGTAGAAAAAAATATGAAAAAATGCCATTTAGAGTGCCCCTCCAGTGGATAAAACATGATATAGTGCAATCTAAAGCACCCTTCCAGTGGACAAAATGTAACAAAGTGCCTTATGGCGTGTCCTTCAAGTGGACAAAAAGTGCTAGAAAATTAGTTTTCCTCTATACCTACTTATAGATGGTTAAATAGATAATAGCTCTCTGTGTTTTTTTTAATGTGAGAGTTGTTGCACTTTAAGTCACATAGTAAATCAATTTTAATCTAAACCAGAGATTTGAACTGTTACACCATAAATGCATCACAACTTTCAGTGCACTGGTGCCCCACCCCATATACCTTAATAACCTTTTTTTAAATTTTTTTTCAACCCTGCCCCACAGTTAGTTTGAGTCCACCACTGAGGGAATCTATACTATAGGCTGTGACTGAGAGAGAGGGATAGGAGCAGCCAATAAACACACACAAACAAACATTATTTGCCTTCAGAGAACGTGATGCAAAACCTAATTTATTTCAAATTACAAACATGACCAGATGTGGTACAAACTGACCTTCAAAGACCTTTATCTGTGCAGTGCAAACAAAATGTGAATAATGGTGCAAGGTGAGGCATTACTTCAAAAGACTGTCACATCAGCTACTCAGCAGCAGTGTTCGGTATCCGCCAGATTCGCAATCAGCTCTCATATCAAGTCCATAATCAATTCATTGATCAGCGCCTGGAATGAAGTCGGGCAGAAACACTGGAGTCACCCTGGAGAAATGAACTCCATAGTCTTTCTGCTTGTCTTCCCTACACAATGATGAGGCAATCAGCCTTAATAAGCTCTTTTTTCTTTCTCTCCCAGTCTGTCTCTGTCTCTCTCTATCATTGCCAGTCATTTACCAATGTCTGCATCATTAGTCTGCCTGCACCGGTCCTTCTGGACTGATGTCTCTGTGTCAGGACCTGCCGCATTAGACCGCCGCTCAGGTGCCATAACTCACCTCAGTATGGGCAAGGGGTCAATGGAGAGATGAGGCCTGCTGGCCATTAGCTACTCAGAGGAAGACAGTGAGGTTGTGTCAGGGTCAGCGAGGGTCATCGTTGTTAAGCAGAGTACTGCAGGAGGGGAGGTGGGCGGGAAACGGTGTTGGTATTAAAATGAAAGGAATGGAACAAGGAATAAAAAGTGTGAATAGGTTCATTATGAGGCATGAACTGGTCGTCTGGAAGGATGAGAGGGGGCTGAGGTGAGTTGATTGAGTTGCGGAAAAAGTGATGTATTGTTACCTCCGAGCTAGACTGAGATATGACATGGTGTGGTTCAGTCTTTGCAATTCCTTCAATTCTCCTGTCCTGGCTGAACTTATTAGCAAATTTACAGCTATACTGGAAGCTGTGTGAGGCTGCACCTGCTTGAAGCGCAAAGTCGTTCTGTCTGCACAATATAGCACCCGGTACGTTTGGCCGAAGCACATACACACACACATATCCACACTAGCAAAACACCCTCATTTATTTTAAGTCTTTTTGGCTACAGATAGTATTTTACATATTTTCTGTTGACCTCAAGTGAGCATTTGGAGTTCATGGAACCACTTAAATGGTTTGGTATGTAGGAGCAGTATGACACATGGGGCCCATTTACACCTGAAAATAACATGTGATCTATATCTACATACATTATCTGGATAATGACATCTGATCAATGAGTCTTTGCATTTACACTTGGTATTAAAATGTGTTCTTGTTATCTTGATTGTGCTGCATTGTGATAAGCTCTCAATGTGCAAAAAAGTTAAGCACGGCCGGCAGACATGTCAATAAACATGTCTCAGGTCGAGTAAAACAATGTCACTGACAGGCGTCATTCATTTCTGCTGTAAATCACTTGTTGTGAGGAAAGACTTGCCATAGCCACTGCTACTGCTTGTAAATTTGCCAGTCTTGTTCAAGCCAGTGGGAAGGCGGTGAGAAGTTTACACCTGTCCTGGATATGATCACAATGACAGGCTTTGTTCAGACTGTAAGCTAATCAGATTTGCGTCTCAGTTTTATTCCTTTAAGACAAACTGTCCACATTATCTACAAAAGACTGGATTTGTGAGTCCAGATATCACCAGCATATGTACATGGGTAACCATGGTAACAACATAGACGTCAGAGCCAGTGATGCTGCTTTCCAACATGGAAGCATGAGAAATGGAAATCACTCATCTCACCCTCCAAACAATCATGCTGTCAAGTCATGGTGGAGAACTCCTCCAATGCACCAGACAGGCTCAACGACTGAGGAGGCGAGAATACATTATGATGCACAGTCTCTCTGATACACTTCCATCATTCCGGATTTGAGACGCATCTGTAGAAATCTGTATGGAATCACATTTCAAACCACTGCAAATGTGGCTTGGATCCGATTAACAAAAGTCACATTTCACATTTTGCTCTTCATTGTCATGACCTTCTAAAATCTATTTGGACACAATCTGATTTTGCCAAAAAAAATGGATTTGGGCTGATGGCTGGAACAAAGCTTAAATGTGGTCTGACCAATCACAGTCACAGCTAGAATATCCTGATACAGATAGCATGTTAATACCAGGTGTAAATGGGGTCATGTGTTGGACAGGAACTAGAATTCTTTCAACATAACTTAGGACTTAGAGAAGTTTACTGATACTGGTCTTTGAGATTCTATCTTCTTACAAGACACGGGAGCTCTGTTGAGTATTTGTTGAACCTGGCAACATTGTTCATGTAACACTCATGAAACGCACATGGGGCTTTCATCGAGATAAATAGCATACAACATGCTATTTTAGAGTGGTCTGTTTACTGTCGATGACATCATTCATTAGTTGCCGTCTGGAAATTTTATCTATCTCCGTACAGTAGATCTTGATGTAAAAAAAAAAGAAAAAAGAAAATGCCCATTGAAGAATCGAGTGACTCAGTCTTGGCTGGCAATTGCTGCGACTCAAATATCTGTTAACAGACTGCTTCCTGGCAGAGTTACATCAGCTCTGGCACCAGCCAGGCACACAGAGAGAGACATTAGTCAGCACTCCTCTCTCCCGGCTACAGCCTCTGTGATGCATCCGGTGCTGGGTTCACAGATCAGCTGATAACTCATAGTTAGTGTCATTTATTATAATCTGGGTCACTTATAGAATCATATTCAGGGCTTAAGCGGCCATATTTGGATAAGCAGTAGAATCAATGCTGCTCTGTTTCTTACTATAGAAAGTGGTGATAATGGCAGGGCTGTGTGGATGTATGTTCAGTGTGCCATGCTTTGTTTTATCAGCTCCAGTGCATGCATACGTGGTGCTTTTGTACATTTGTGTTTACAAACCTTATGCATGCAAACCACATTGAATGTCACTCCTGTAACATGACGGCTACACAGACAGCCAGTCTTTTTGCAGGCAGGGCCTCTTCCTCGATAGAGCTCATTATTCTATGGCAAATTACTTAATGCCGGCATTGAAGGCGAGGTGACAAGGAGAATGCAAGGAATGAATCCTCTGCTTGTAATCTGAAGCGGGATGTGTCACGCTCGGGAGTGTTATCACCGACACAGCATGGGATGAATTCCGCCATTTTCTCTCCGCAGGGCCATGACAGAGCTCTCCTTTCTCGCAGGCCCCGAGGGGGAGGAAGAAGGAAAGGGACCCCGGAGAAGAGAGCACAAAGGAGGAGGAACGGATTGACTAGGAGCTGTTGATAAACTTTCAGAATAGTTCTCTGTTGGAAATGGCTCAGCGGCCCCATCGTGAAAGAAAGAAGAAGAAAAAGTAAGAAGGGGAAAAAAAAAAGAGCAGACTGAGGGAGAGGGATTGAAGGGTTTCCTTTGCTTAATCAGAAGCAGCTGAGTGAAGGGCGACAGTTCGGGAACAAGTGCTGGTTCACTCTTTGGGCTGTGTTTCAAATTATTTTCTAAATCTATACGACCGAAGCAAAAGCCTGCATGGAATGACAGGACTCAATACTGTTTGCAGGCATAAACATAATGCCTGCGCATTCCTGCATGCTGCAGCATTTTGTATTTTGCCCGCAGTAACACAGGCAATCATTTTTTACAAGGTTCACTCAGACATTCAGAAACATGTCAGGACCATATTTCCTAAAATGAGTCATCAAAAGCGTTGCCTTCAATCAAACACAATTTGGTGTTCTGATCCTTCACAAGCACCTGACAGGCCCTAATAACTCAACTTCATAAAGTAATGCTTAAATAATGACTTATCCTAATTATGATGGCTGAGGAGTGTTATGCATTCTTTTTCGATAGCAATTCTCTAATTAGCATATTTTCATTATCTTGGCAAATTAATAATTTAGAGGGTCTGTAATAGACATGAATTATTAGACTATGGTACAGTGATGGATTTAAAGGGGCACTACACTCAATTTGTGTCTCAATCCCTCCCAGGGTGACATGAATAATTAGAAGAAAAGTGCCCCTCCTGTGAGCATTTCCGAGTGTACGGAAGTTAATATTGCTGTACCGAATGACCAATCTATTGATAAATACTTTTCTTTTCTTTTCTTTTATTTTCTTTTACACATGTTAGCCTGTTTGCACGTGTATGTTTCATTTTATGCAGAGCAACAATAAAAGTAGAGTTTTGTTTCACTGCACCAAATATCAGCCTACTTGATGTCAGAACAGCCCATCTGATCCTGGTTGACAGGGTCCCAAATTGTCAGTTGGCTACCTATACTGTAGGGCAGGTCAACTATTTTTATGGTTTGTTTTGTTAATATTAGATGTGGTTTAAACATTTATCTTATGTGTGGTTAAGAATGGTGTATTTTAATGAGCTTTACTTGAGTACCTGCGCTGTAAATTCTGTGTTGTTAAGATACAGGTGAATTTGCTGTGCTGTTGCCTTTGAGTGTTTCTGTAATTTGAATACTGCTGAGATGCACATCAATGTGTAACTTTGTTAATGTGCATATTATTGTGTGTATGAGTGCTGTAAAGTCTGTTGAGATGCAGGTGGATGATTCTGTTGGCTGCAAGTCATCATAGCAAAGCAGCTGAATTTTGCCTTTATTTAAAGCATCCCCTCTGACAAAACAGCTCCAACATCTCTGAGGATTACTGAGGATCATAATAAGAATTGAATAGTGGCTAATCTATATGTCTAACACTCCACTTGTTTGAGTTGTGATCTTTAATAAATCTTCAAAATCTATTTTGCTCGTGCTCTTTTTGTTTTCCTGTATTTCTTAAACGAGTAATCCCCCACCCCTCCCCCCTCTCTGTCCCTCCAGGTGCCACTTCAGATCTCTCTTTCTCTTTTTCTGATTGTCACTTTCACTCTCCAACTCCCTACTTTCACAGCCATTTCTTACTGGTCCAGTTCTAAACAGACTCTGTCACGGGTAAGATGAAAATAAAATGATTTATGTTGTCCCCCCTCCCCACTTGTTCAAAGTAATGAGATTCCATATTTCAACTGGCTTGACAGATGGATTGGAAATTAAAAGCCTTAGATAAGTAATGCCTTTTTGATGTTGGACTGTGAATAACTCACACAGGCTGATTGATTTCAAAACTCTTGTGACAAAGTGCACATGCTGTACAGGGGACAACATGCCCATACCACTATATGTCACACATTAGTTAATGTGGAGGGTCTGTCTCAGAGAAGGCACTTTCGAGGAAGCCTTATTCTCATTCATTGCAGTACATTAGAATAGTATAGGGTCGATACTTACAGGAGCAATTGTTGCCAAAGCAAGGACAGGCGATGCATTATGTAGGAGTAGGCGTTTCACCTTGAAAATGACGGTTGTGCAGCATTAGTTTGAATTCCATACTGTATTTCCATCTGTAAAGTGCATACAGTTGGATTTCAGAGCTAGTATGGCAGTTTTATATAGTAGAAATGAACTGAAAATATCAGCCACATCTTCCTAAATATGCACATTCAACAATTCCCAAAACTTGAGCATTCTTCTGTAAGTGCCTTTCTCTCTTTACATCTCCTCTGCTGTGATTGGTACAGATTCAATAAGGGAAATCAATAGTGGATAATGGCTTCAGCTCACTTACTTTACGTTTACCTCAGTGACGCTCTTCATACAAGGAGTAAAAGCACCTATCATTTTATGCATTTAGTGTGCGGTGTTCATCTGAGCTATGCACATTATATCATTTCTGCATATGACCTTTGCTTGGGTGTAATTCTGCTCTTGTTCTCCGCAGACGCCGGCGCTGCCATGCTTTCATTACATCAGCACCTGCAGTCAATTTGTGAGAACAGACAGCTGTCTATTGCTCCGGAGGAGACAGAGTGCGAATATCGAACCGCCGCTCATTCCAGGGAGAGACAACACTACCAACATAACAGTGATTCATCAAAAAAAGTGCTTGACGAGCAGAGTCTACACTCCACTTTCTATTTTTCATCAAACATTTCAGCTGCAAAAAGTAATGCCCCGTATGAGGCAGAGGTGCGCAGGTATCTGAATGAATGGTATTAATGGTAATCCATGCTGTCACCTACTGCTGAAAGACAGAATTTTAAAACATGTGACCGAGTGATTGATTATGCCAATGTGTTTTCTAGAGGTCATATTGATTGGGGTTGGAAGAGGTAAACTCCTATTTTTACTCTCTGACCAAAGTGACACTTGACTGACATGACACCTATGGAATGTATATAAATTGATAGAGAAGACATAGAAACTTTAAACAAATGACCAGTGATGTGTAGAGTACTGAAAATCTATCAAGTAAAAGTACAATAAGCAAAAAATGACTGATGTAAAAGTTAAAATTACCATTTAGAAAACCTACTCAAGTTAAAGTTAAAAGTTACCAGAAAATAAATTAGCCAAAATACAAGTTATTTTCCATTCCATTCTATTATCTGTATTTAATTTTATAAAATGACTATTACTGACCGCTGAAAATTATAACAGCTATTTTATAAGAAGGAAGCAGAAGTGCTGCAAATTAAAATAAAATAAAAATAAATTTACGAACAAAAATGCTGTACACATCAGATTAATTATTTAATAAAGAGCATTCTTTCAAGTGATCTTTTTTGCTTTGTTTTGTTTTTTTCTCGTGTCCTGGTAAATATTGTATTGTGAACTTTTTATCGTGGTATTATTGTA
This sequence comes from Lutjanus erythropterus, assembly GCF_056507025.1. Classification (NCBI taxonomy): domain Eukaryota; kingdom Metazoa; phylum Chordata; class Actinopteri; order Lutjaniformes; family Lutjanidae; genus Lutjanus; species Lutjanus erythropterus. The sequence continues at coordinate 14,360,953 of NC_139334.1, forward strand.
CCTTGAGTTTTGACTGTTTAACCAGCTATTCCTTTGACGAGTTAGGTTACATGTTGGAGGATGACTTCACAATTACAAATTCAAATTCAGCCATTGATTACTTTATTTTTTACTATTTCATTTTCCTATCTGAAAGCTGAAAACCCAGTTAGTGGATATGACTGATGTTGTAGCAGCCAGGCTCATTAGGACCACAGGTGTGTAATGCCATCACCCTCCCCTGTTGTTCCCCCCCTGATGTTCCCTGGCTTATTTTCTGTTGGTAGAGAAGCATATTGGCTGTTACACCGAGCTAAGAACCGTCTTCCAAAAAAAAAAAAAAAAAAAAAAAGGCACACAAAAAAGGATTTACCAAGTCAACAATTGACTGGATAAGTTCTGTGTGTGTTTCCCCAAAAATGAGACAGTTGCACAAATAATCCATCACACAAACAAATACGTACAAATGAATAAATAAAGACGGATTCCAGGAGCTGCCTGCCATGCTTATCTCCTCCTTGTGTCTCAGAGAAACAGTGGGCACTCTCATTAGGCGCAGGGACGACATCTAGTTATTCATTACCCGCTCCATGCAAAACCCTGCTATTAAAACTCTAAAAGCCATTAGAGAAATCCATAATGAACCCCAGCAGCAGCAGGTGCACATGGGGGGCTGGCTCTCGAAGATGACACAAACAACACTGCTACATGACAGTTTGGGACTCTGTTGCCCATTAGCATCACCGCCACTGGCTCCACCACCATCCTGGTGTAGTTTTAAGTGGGTGTTTGCTGGTTTTTCGAGGCTTCAATTCGCTTCATTTGACATGCGGCACAAGTCAGCCAGGTGCTGGTCGTTGGCTTGGCATGGAGGTGTTAGTCAAACATGGTGTGACAGTATTGACTGCGGCCTGTTTACTGAAAGGAGTTCAGAACAGGATCAGCTAAACATACATTATGGTAGATCGATACCGGCTGGAGAACTGAGCAATGAGCTTGATATTAGTCTGGCTTCACTACCAGCCGCCACTTCGCCACTTAAGACTTCCCCTTTGCTTTTTCCCATCTCTGCACGGACCAATAACTGCTGGAGGGGAGTTATTTTTCTGCGGCACCTCAGATTGATCTGGTGTGAATCTGGTCTGAGGCTAAATAAGCAAACATCTCAAGACCAGCCAGTAAAAAAAAAGAAATCAGCAAATGCAAAACAGAGAGCAGGAGGGAAAGAGAGAAGGAGAAATGTGTATTTGGTCTCCTGGGTCTTGGCTCCCCATCATTATAACCTTAGTCATACTTCATACTTCCTTCCCTTTTATCTTTGACACACTCCATCTGTTTCTCATCATGTGAAACCCCAATATAAATACAGTACCAGGTCTGTGCAGTGCACAGGCCACTTTGTGTTTAAGATACAGCCTTAGTGCATGTTATGTCTAAAGTGTACCTCTAATAATATATTATTTTAGAATGTTTCAAGCTTAAAATGCATTTTAGACCAAGTAATCCCCAAAGATTACAGTACAAATCAAGAAAAATGAGAAAGCAAGCAATGTTATGGAATCACAGCAGAGGTCCCATTCAGCACCAACTGGGATTTCATCATTGATTTCTAGCTGAAAACTAGAAATCAACGGATATTTGGTCTGAAAGTCTGACCTCTTTTCCTTCTCTTTTCAACTAGCTAAAATACAGTTTCAACATCAACATGTCACAAAACACATATTATTTGAATAGTTTTGATAACTGATCCTAAGATGCAACACTTTTTGCTCTGTGTTCTAATAACAGTTGAAAAAGTTTGGTTCCCAGCAGAACCTGTATTAGATTACCCTTTGTGCTCAGACCACCTATGGTGAAAAGAAAAAAGCATTTTGAGGTTTGCTATAAAAGCATCATATAGTCACATTTTAAATTGGTTAATGTTAGCAGAATGCAAGCTAATTAGCTATCTAACAATTGCATTAGATTAGGAAACTAGTTAGCTTACTTAGTTAAGTCAGTCATATTTCACTGTTAGATGAAATGTGGTCTACACAAAGATATAATTTCAACTCATTTAATGTTTTATATGAAATATCATGAATATGAACTATATATGCTGGGTGCTGCCAACAGGAAACTTCCAGGACATCATGATGGGTGAAGTTTCTGATGTGAAATAAAGAAATTGCACTTATTACTGTACCCTATTGCGCATGTGCAAATACTTATCACCTATCAGAAGGACTAAACACAGTCCAATTTTCAATGCCTATTATTGTGCTAAATTTGGACCACATCAGACATATGAAACATGGCCCAAATTTCAATGTCTATTTTTTTTTTTTGCTAGATAAAGGCCACAGTGGGTTGGCCAGATTTAGTGCAAAAATAGACATTGATATAACATTGGTGGTGGGATTTTGTCACATCTATGACTACTCTGAAGACATATGCACCTCGATACATAGTATGAAGAACAACAAAGACAATTAAATAAACAAGAAGATATGGTGGACGAGTGCATTAAACACAGGATATTTAATATTTTTTCTGGTTTTCAATTGAGAAATTTTGATGTAGTTTCTTAGTCAGGGCCAAAATTACCATAGACTATTATTTGCATCTAGCAGAGGATGAAAAATTTGCAAATCCCAGTGAAATGTGGTGCAAATGTGAATGTTCAGTCAACATCTTCAAATAGTCAGTGGAAAAACTTTCACTTTTGAACCCATTCTGAACATCCTTTTATCAATGACCATAGTCATTTTTGAAATGTCTTTTCAGCAGAAAAATGGTCACTTCATTCATACAATCCATACTCGCCTTAAATCCACCTACAAACTGACTGACAGACAGACACCACAGGTACCTCCCCAGTCTGCAACCCTTCCATGTCAGAACACAATGGTCATATTGACCTCCTGGGAGAGCACGGCTCAAGACCAACTGACCCCTAAATTCCCCATCAAACACAAAAGCAAAACAAGTGCGCTCACGCTGGGGTCACAGTTTATGCTGAGAAACCGCCCTGCCTTTAGCCCGCTCAACCTGCAAGGTGTGTGGGTGGATGGAGGGCCGATCCGTGGGGAGAGGGGTCTAGAAATGAAGTATGTCCTGGGTGGGTATGATTGCCCCACCACGGTGAACCTCATCTGTACCTCATCCCTTCTTCCAGGGTATGCAACCATGAAGTCAATCAGCACGACACCAGGGCATCAATCACTCAGGCTCCCTTTGGGGTGACCTGCTTGCTCCTGGAAAGAATACAGAGTAAAAAAAAAAAAAAAAAGCAACACATATTCCAGAAAAATGGCACTGGGCTAGGTTTGTTACTGCCTATTTCTAGCAGAGCCTACACCATGGGCCAATTTCTGATCCAAAGACCTGCTTCCTCTAAAAAAAAAAAAAAAAAAAAAAGAAAAAGAACATAATTATAAAGCAAAAAAATTAGAATTATGGTAGGATTTCACTACATTCAACATTATAAATCCAAATTTAACATATTCATATGTCCTCACTGTGCTCTTTGGATCTTTTACTGGTGCCAGGTTGTCTTCCACTTTTTTGTTTCGAAAATGAAACCATCTTGTGTCACTACATCAGAGGGAATGTAAGCAAGCTAACAGATGATGTGTCAGGATTGGTGTGGTGACATAAAACGTAATTGGTCATTGAAATTATGCATTTTAATTTGACTTTTTTTTATGCCAACTGCCAGCAATAATTTTCATTTATTCATGTGAATTCCTGTACACATTTAGATATTAAAAAAAATAGCTAGGTTGGTGAATCATTAATAAATGAAGAACTTTTAATGTGAGAATTTGGGCATATCGCTGCATCTGTGGCCCTTAGATGGTGCTCTGAGGCCCGTGGGCCGCAGCCCAGTGGTTGAGAACTACACAGTGCAAGTTATCAAGGTATTACATTCATCACTTTGGAGCTCTTTTTTAATCTTATGGCTCCTCATATTGTATTCTTTGATTAAAATGATTTTAAAGAAAGAGTAACAACGATACATTCTGTCCAGATCCTCATATCTTCCGATTTCACATTGTGCGAAAGGAGAGAAAATCAGTTTTTTCCCCACTCGATTATCTTGCATGCAGTTTTTGCATCCTCCTCCAAACAAATCTCCTGCTCCAAAGGGCCCTGGCCCCATTAATAATTCCCTCTCTAATCTCCCCCTTCCATCTGATCAGGTCTTTTCTTCACAGTCCCCTCTCCATTTCTCACCTGCCCAGAAACTCCATCAACACCTCCTCCTCTCCCTCTGTGCAGGGTTCACCGCTTTTGATGTCCCGTTGTTAGCTTAAAATGAGCTTTAACAACTGTATAATCTGAAATAACATTGCCTTAGCCAATTCCTGGAAAGGAGAGGAAGAGAAGGAGAAGAGGAGATGAAGGAGAAGAAAGAACATGTTCCGAGCTAATGGATGTTCCCTGGATGTGTAATGTAATAATTTTTGGTGAAAAGGAGCAGGAGAGTATAGGGGGAAGGAAAAAGATGAAATGGATGGATGAGTAGGGGGAATAGATGAATAGAGGTTAGGGTGAGAGGCAGCAAGTGAAAGAGTGAGAAAGGAACGAGTGGAAAGCAGATGGAGCCAGAAAGAGGTTGGGCTGATTTAATCTATTTGCAGGGCCTGCGGTCGCTCCTCTCAGACCACTCCGACAGGCAGAGGGGATTTGGCAGACTGATCAAAATTATAATCTCATACCCTTCTCGCATCACATTGGCAGATGGCATGCATGTGGTCGCCCTCCTGAGTTCTGCCTGCCAATGATGCCATTGAATATGTGATAATAGTTGATGATCTCTTGAAGGAAAGCCTGACTTTGAGACCACGGCACAACTTAATTCCCTTTTCTTTCACCCTGAACACTGAGAAATAAGGGTTCAGAAAAGGTTCTTCCCCAAGGACCAAGGTTCTACCCAGAACCAATTCACTTCTGAACAGCCATTTTTAGATCCATCAAGTGTTTTTTGTACAACTAAGGGTTCCATTAAGAACCCTTTTAATCCGACAAACCATTTTTAGAAGAAGGATTTCAGGCAAAGATTTTTAAAATCTTTGAAGAAGTCATCAATGGTTGGTCAAGGGTTCTTTCCACCACAATATAAAAGGGTTCTCAGTAAACCCCCCTTGGTGGGTTCCAGATTAAAACATCTGGGTGGGTTATAGATAAAATCCTTGGAATATAAAAGGGTTCTTGGTACAAACTTCTGGTTTGTAGGTTCTATGTAGAACAACCAGAGTGTGTTTTAGATAAAATCCTTCTAATGTAAGAAGATTCTTGGTAGAACCCTATGGTTAGGTTCCAGATATAAACCTTGGAATATAAAAGAGGTACTTGGTAAAAGCCCCTGGTCGTGTTCTAGTTAGCACCGTTGGAAGGTGGAAAGATTCTGGATAGAACCAACAGAGAAAATTGGATTCATTACACCATAGAAGGGTTCTCTGTAGGACCTCTCAGAAGGCCTCTCAGAAACCAAAATGGGTTCTCCTATAGGAACAAGCCAAAGAACGCTTTATGGTTCAATTTAGCAGCTTTATTTCTAAGAGTGAATGTCTTACTTGCTCAGTCTTTACAGTATAAAAGAGCCAACTTTAAAATATTCTGTATCTGAATTGTTGATGTACTCAGAGTTTAAATGTAGCTCTGTGAGCTCTCATGCTTGGCTGGAAGTTCTTCTGATGTTTAATTCATAATCATTATGCAACTCAGCTCTGGACTAGCCTTTGCTCGACCTCTGTAATCTTTGAGGATTTCATTATTAGAGTTAGCAATCTCCGATACTGCAGAGGAAAAAGGACCACACTCTAATTCACTCTTCCATGACTCATCATTACACTCTAGAGCCTCAGCAAGTAGCTGCACCACCTCCTCACTGTCCTCATCACGACTAATTCCCATTTCCTTCTTCCCTTTACCTAGCATTAAGTAGCCCGGCCCTCCTCCCTCTCCCTAGTCAAACCCTTGGTGTTGGATGTCACTAACAGCACTTACTGGTCCTGCAATACAGCAAAGAAGCCTGCAGCTGCCTGGCCGCCAGTCCCTGGTGTGGTCAGAGTAGGAGGCCTATTGTGGCCAAGCCATTGATCGAGAGGAGTAATGGATCTGGCTTAGGCTGATAATGCATGATGTAATTGTCAGAGGAGTTTAATTATATGCTTATTACATGAGGCACTGAGTATTCACGCTCCCTCCCCATTTACTGCACACTCGCCGTGAAGGCCATGAGGAAAAAAAAGAGGCGAAAAAAATCACATGTCATTTAAGAGGAAGATTTAAGGTCTTAAGTGATGCATGTACTGTACACTTACATTTCAGCCACTGGAAAAAAGATTGCCTTATTAAACTTTAATTACAACAACAACAATAATAATAAAAATAATAATACTGAGATCAGGACAAGAAGCCCAAACTTCTCAATTTAGACAATGTAATCTATTTAGATCATTCCAAGCAACCGGGCGGCTTTGCTAAACAATTAGAATATGGAAATTTACATTTTGGGGAAACTGACCATTCATAGGTTGGAGCACATCTTACTAGATGTTGTAGATATTCAGATGGTTAAAGTTTTGGCTTAGAGTTCATTATATCAGCCCACTGAATTTAATTCCAACAAGTAACCACTATCATGGTCAATATTTCTGGTTTGTAACAAACCAAATTTCATGAAAATCAGAATTAAGTGATTTACTGTTTATTTTGTAGAGTGGTGTATTTATAGAGTCTGCTTGGAGGGTGCATTCCACACAATGCGCAGATGGTATTTTGTAGTTTACTGTAGTGTAGTGGTTGCATGGACAAGTCCGTGCGGTCACAATAAATTGGGGGTATGCAAATGTCCACACAGACTATGTGTATGACGACATTTATGTCGGATGGACCCTGACAGATTTTTGGGTATTTGCGGATGTGGAAAGTCTAATTTCAGTTAAACACCAGTGCTCCAAGTCTAGTTCAAACCAGCTAATGGCAGCTACTAAAGTTAGAATTACAAAATAATTTATGTAATTTATAAGTTCTTCCTTGGCTCATGCCACAGTAATTAATCAATTAATTAATTAATTAAATTGACTGAATTCCAACAAGTAACCAGAGTTAGAGTTGACTTTGTAGTGAAAGTCTGCATCTCCCATGTGTTTCCTTGTGAGGCTTGAACGCTCCAATATGGCAACCGCAGATGCATAGCAGATACACTAGCAAAGCTAACAAAACAGGAATTTATTCATCTCGTATGGTGGCTCACTTCAGAGAATTATATTCTTGATATTTGTATATTTTTGTATATTTTGTAGAGCCTTTTGTGTAACTGCACACTTTTTGATGTGCATATTAATCTTGCATTTGCTTTGATTGTTATGTGTATTGTTGCTTAATGTAAAGCACATTGTGTTGCCCTATGTATGAAATGTGCTATATAAATAAAGTCTGAGTTGAGCTGAGTTGAATTACAACATGTCAGAAATGGAATTAACTCTTTATCCACCAGCATTTTTTTTTTATTTGTCAGCCAGCAACAGCATTTTTGACAAAATTCACAGATTTTTCAACACCCACAGCATATTCAGTTCAAAGAATATGTTAGCATGGAATATATTAAAAGAAAGAACAAGTCCTCTAGTTTCAGACACACAGAAACATTTGTTTTTTTTGAGTGACAACTTTTTGTCATATGATCCCTAAAGCCTGGCAGTGAAAACGACGAGATATCAATGGCAGGGAGAGAGTTGATCTGCAGATGCTCTGGTTTAGGATGAAACTTTTCTATGGATGTCAGTTTTGAGCCATGACAAAGGCTAAAATGTGGCTTGCAAACAGACTAGATGAGTCTTGTTTTTAGCCTAGCAGTTGTTGATGACTCGGATTCCCTACTGGTAGGTTAAGAGGAGTAAGGAGTCAGCAGTCTGTATAAAACAGAGCTGTCAATAAAACAGAGATTTCAGAAATTGTGAATCACTGCAACTCTGAGAGGTCCTTGAGCATACAGTCATAAATTTGCACAAAAAATAATAAACTGATGGGTCCAGCAATACAACAGTATGCGAGAATAGCTGCAGACGTGTTCTAGGTCTGCTAGTCACACATACAACCCATCTGTGATTATGCCTGGGGGAGTTTGTAATAATAATAATAATAATAATAATAATAATAATAATAATAATAATTCTTTATGGCAACTATTACCCAGAACATTTCTGGTTTTAAGACTCCAGATGCCATATACACAGGTATTTTTCAGTTTAACGATTGACATTGGGAGGAGTGTGAGGGTCCCGGTTAATCTAAAATTTCTATCATGACACGCAGCCTTTCTATCCCTCCATCCCCTCATCCCTCCAGGCCATGCTGAACCGTAATGGTGGCCTCATCGCATGTCTGAGTGCATACGCTACACTGAGCAATGCTTTTCAATTACCTGCGCTGGAGCCCTAGATGAAAATACATAGCACATATTTCTGAGGCAAAATGCTTAGGTCAGACGCACTGAGAAATAAAATATACCTTATGTCATTTAATTTGACAGTTGTCCTTTCCCAGCTATTGAATAGAGGTCGTCACATGTACAGAGTGGCTGTGTGGATGTGTGCAGTCAATGCAGATGTGTTTATGAATCAAGCTATTCATGCTGGGATTTAGCTTTGAAGAAGAAAAACAGTATGAATCCACACACAAACATCCCAGTTACATTATTCACCTCAGCGGGGAAAAAAACAACATATACCTTATCACCTCATCATCACCTGTGTGAGAAAACCACAGGGTTTATGTTTCTGCATCCTCTACATGTGAAGATTGTAACCTAATCATTAACAGCAAGAACCTGCATGTTAACAACTTCCTACCCCTGTCAGTGCATATGACACAGAGCACACAGAGGAAATGAATGCCCTTAGTTGTTAATAGGTGACATGACTTTTAAGGCAATGGAGACTCAAGAGACTCTAACTAGCATGCCAGGCAGCAATAATCTGTAAACATTCAAGACAGATTCATACAGAAGAATAAAGGAGAAAAAGAGGAAAGACCATTTAAAAACATGCAAATCAGGTATAGAAGGTAAGAAGATCATTCAGAACACATAAGGCCAAACTGTCCAGAGTCCTCTATGATATCCAAATCTGAAAGTTCAACCACTCATCAGGCTGTATGTCTAGATATATTTCCAAAACTACTTAATTATCAAAAACATCTGTTATGAAAAACTCTAAGTTCAAGAAAAAGTCTAATTCGAGCAACTGAACCACTCCTATCAGCTAATCACACAGCCGCTTTAGAACACCTCTGGCCAAAAAGAGAACTTACAAAAACTACTTCATTCCCATTGCACTATCCATTTTAAACAAGGCCAAACAGACTGTCACTACTTTTTTTTTAATGGAGCTTTGCACACCTGCTCTTACTTATCTATTTATTGAATTGTCTCTGTTTTAACACACATAGTGAATGAATATTATTGTTAATACTAGGGCTGCCAAAGTTAAGATGTTAATAATGCGTTGTTTTAATGCCACTAATTTTTTGACGCACGATTAATGCACGTTTTTATTGGTCTGACCCGTAGTTTGAATCAGCAGCTGGAAAGAAATCAGCTCACAGTCATGAAGACGCAAGCTTCTGTCAAACAACAATATAATCAAGCTTGTCTGTTTAGGCAGCTGGCCCAGTGCAAAGAAACAGAAGTATGTGAGGAGACAGATGTTCGAGCTGCAGCTCCACCTGAATCAGGTAAAAGTAAAAAATAAGTCACACAGCAGAGAGGGAGAGAGTGTGTGAATATGGACAGATGAGTCGACTTGATATAAAAACTCATTATGACCATGAATCATAATGTTATCGTACACTTCTGTCGACTTTATTTCAAGTCTGATTTGTGTACTTTTAAATACTTTATTACTTCATGCTGATTGATCACAACTGCGAGGGAAGAGAGAGGAGCTGCAGAGAGGAGGGAGGGAGGGGAGTGTGTGAAGTGCCGACTGAAATAAAAACTTAAGTGATGATGAATCCTGATATTATTGTACAGTCCTGTGGTTTAAACTATAGATTTAAATATCAGTCTCTGCAAAGGCCAAACTGACAGACGCTCGTCTCCTCCACAAAACGCTTGTCGCCTCACTGCATTATTGTAAGTCATGATGAAGAATCCAGACTCTGTCTCTCCTCTTCATCGACTCGGTGTGTGTCAGTGTGCAGCTTTCTGTCTGCTGTGGTCTAAAGCATCCTCACTGATGTAAACTGTCAGAGTGATAGTGATGTAAATGATCCTGCTGCATTAATACAAAAACATTAATATTGCACCCCATTTCATCATGATATAGACTGAGCTGAATAAAGGTGAGGACTTTTCTCATCAGAGGACAATATGTAATTAAAGAAATGATTAACAATAACACTAAACAAATAAATAAATGCATATAAATAGTAACTTTTTCCTAAGACACAGCTGGTTCTGTGTTGTCTGAATCCTGCAGTGTGCCACAGAAGCTACAATTGACTTTTCTATTGAAGTTTTCAGTGCGTTTTGGCCTTAATGGTTAGTCTCTTCACTGATCCAACATTTACAGACTGAAAACCTCCTCATCCCAGCGCTCTAAAGTTCCGGTGCTAGTATGCTACTGTGTGTATGTGCAGGCTGTGCAGACATCGGCATGCTCCTAGTTTGTTGTGTCCAGGCAGGCTAATCTATGGGCTTGTCTACAGATACAGATACATGGATCTACAGATCTACTGTGTATGTGTGGAGCACGTCCTCCAAACAGATGCAAACAGAACTAATAAGTGTCCACAGCTGCTTTAACACTCCCTTGATGCTCCGAGCTCCCAGTCCAGACTAGCTAAGGGCAGCTACAGTTAGCAGCAGTTAGTGGTTACTCTGATGACATGATGCCCTACAATGTTCATTTTTCACTTAATCTCTAGTTAATTGTGCAACATGCTCGATCAACAGCAAATCCCCGCAGGCCATATTTAGAAAAATCCCTCGTCAGACAACAGTTTAGTTCACTGTTTATGGCCTCATCTGAAATTACCCCCACTGATTCATAATGTGAGAGACAGATATGTGTCGCCAAGTCGTGCCTGGCACTGCTCAGGCTGCTTTTACATGGGGTTCACATCTCCAAAGTAAATCCCCATATTAATCATGTTTTTTTGGGGGGAAAGGAAGAAAGAGAGGGCAGGGAGGAAGAGGAGGGGAGGGGTTGGAACTCTCCTGGTGTCCGCCCATGTCGGAGGCTGCATTAATGAGCTTCAAGTAGGGAACAGAGGCTGAGGCCGTGTCTGTAATGGTGTCCGCCTGGAATAGACGGGGTTGTGTTTGTGTATATGTGTGTGTTGGAGAAGGAGGGGGGGCAGACAGAGAGTTAGAATACATGGGGTTGTTTGTAAGGGGTGAAACAGGACACCTCTGATCTCTCACACACAAATCAAGAGAAGATCACTGGCTCTGACTGCTGCAGTCCGCTCTATGCATGTGCCTCCCTACACAACATCCAGCTGGGCTGGCATCGCTGTTTATGAAGTTGGCAGATCTCCAGCTATGCAGCTATGCATTTTCTGTGTTTCTGATATGGAATCAGAGGAGCTCGCCTGATTGCACACACAAACTTTGGGAAAACACAGATAGAAAACACAGTGAGGCATTTGAACCGAAACATAACATCCAGCCGCCTTGTGAACATTAGTTTGGAGGTTACACTCTAGCCCTATTTGCAGCATTTAGCAATTAGGTGGAAATGCTCAGATCAAATATGGAACAACAAACACTAGCAGTTATCTTTTTATAATCTCATGTATGGAAATGAGTGTTTGATTTTCTCCTCATGCAAATGAGATTTTCAATTAACTAAAAAAAAAATCTGGGGCTTGGCAGAGCGTTGCGCGCTTGTCTATTGTGTCCTCCCCACACAGAAATAAATTATGAATACCTAAATAGCATTTCACATTTGAGATAATTATGGTGCTGAGAGAGGGAGAGAAAGAGAGCATCTTTTAACATGCAAATAAAATACACCACTTTGTTTTCTCTTGCAAAGATCAATCATAATTGGGCAGGTACACACAATCACAGGGGTAATTTGATGACCCATTTCGTTTTTGGATCACGCAACCCCAAATCTCTCCGCTCCTCTCCCGTGTGTGCTGCTCTGTGTGTACTCTGCATTCACCGACTTCAGTAAAAGAATAAAAAGTCTGATTATCAAAGGCTCCCTATGCTGACGGCACAGCACACAGCCAGACGCATTTCATTTTATTTTCCTGTTCACTACTTCAATAAGATACCCCCAACTTTTTTTTTTTTCTCCTCTCTTGTCTTTTGAAAAGAATGCCATGCCGATTCACATTTCAGGCTCTCTGGCTCCATTTGGAAGTCTGTCTCCTTTTCAGATGGCAGAGAAGTAATTGAATGGAGTTGCACTCTGATCTCTAGTCATTCTGAAATCCTTATCACAGTGTCTGAGTTCAAAAGATAAGGGGTTACGCTGCCGAGCTGCTCCTCGTGCACCACTAATGAATGTTCCGACAGCGAATTGGTGAATGAGGCACCAGACAAGTCATTAACAATGAATAGTGTACACAAACAGAGAACAAATGTACAGTACATTATATAAATACACAGAGAATACTCTCACAAGACCCACCCACTGACATACACACACACATGCGCATGCACACACACAAACACAAACACACACACACACACCAGAAGTTCATATTCTATGATTGCAGAGCCAATTAGGCTTTATAAGGGTTGACATAAACATTATAGAGGCTTGTCTTTGTCCTGCTGTAGGGCTGCTGGGTTGTGAGTTTGGCCTTATGTAAGTTGCCTTCTTCACACTCCCTGTGGGCTTTGTGAGCTGTACAGAGTCGCTGTCTCTAATGTAATCTTGTGGACTCTGGGGGAAAAAGGCCAAAGCTCTCTAAAAAGAGAAAGACAGAAGACCTAGGGGAGGTCATTCAAAGTCATGTCTGGAGCGGGATTTGAGGGACTGCTACGAAGAGGCTCACAAAGAGGTGAATGGGTGGGACATACTGTATGTCACCTCAGAGTACAGCGTACGCCTGTCAACACATGTTTGCACATGCTCGTGCACACATCATGTACTGTACGTGGTGAGGAAGCTTAGGGGGAGGGCGTCTCTGTGGTTTTTTAAAAGTGCTAAAAGGAAAAATCACCAGGTGAAAAGATGATGGAACAAGTGTTGAAGTCAGACTTTGTGATGTTTGTACTGTACAGCAGTGCAGTCGTTCACTGACCACTTCAGTGAGACAAACACTTGGAAATATGAGAGTAAAGCCTCTTTTACACTGGACAAAAATCCCATGAACACACACTAACATCTGGCTTTTTTTGTCTTCAATGAGAAAGGGTGCAATCAGCATTCACTCTCAGGTCAAATGAGCTGCAGTGGTCATGGGTATTTATCAGCTCCATGTCTGAATGTGGGAGTTGTCACGATTCTCCAAATCCATGATTTTTCAGTTTCACATTTTTTTTAGTACTGACAGTTGCCACTACTAGACTATCAAGTCTTCATCTGATCAACAGATCATTGGTTTTATGCTCTGATAACTGTTTACATTTTCAAACTATTCTCTATGGTATCAAGTTTGCTATGAGAGCCAATATATATTTCTGATGGCACAACTAGGCAGGAGGGGAGAGAGAAAAAATAACATAAGAATCATGGTTCTGCCTTGATTTTGATTCAGTTTTTCTTGTTTTGATCAATTTTCAATTTAATATTCAAATGATGATGATAGAAACCTGACATCTGGGTGGACAAGCTCATTTTTGCCCCTTTTCGGTGGAAGCAATAAAGGCTTGTCGCCTCCCTCGGTAACTTCTAGAACTCCTCTGCTAGTTTTTTGCTGCTTTGCTTGACCCAGCGTGACACACAAGATTTATAATTGAGCTTAGCGGTTACTTAAGGGGGATTTTTCACTGTAATATCATGAAGGGCCACTGGAGGCCAAAAACTGGAGGCAAGTTTATGTGGCAATGCCCTGTCTTGGTCTATATATTACATCTATGGTCTGGACAGTTGATAAACATTTAATTTCCAATAAATTCTTCACTGAATGCCACCCATTATTTTGTCATCTAAAAGCTTTAATCAGAAAGCAGCAATGTTTGGTTTGCATCAGCAGTTGCAGCTGAAAGCAAACATGAAACAGTAAAGTAAATAATGAAAGTACAAACAGCCATGCAGGAGAGAAATGAACCTTTAAACCACAAAAAAAACAGTCAGAAGCTACATAAATACTGAGAGCTGAGCACAGACACATTTTAAAAAGCCTTTCCTCCCTACCCTCCTGCACACCTGAGTTGGGTGTCTGCTTTCCACTGCGCATTTAAAAAGAAAAACCAAAGCAAAACAAAACGGAACGGCAAACACCTCTTCTGGCAATGGGAAAAGGGTAAGGAAAGAGTGACCCTTTTCCAAGCATATATGCGCTAATTTTGGTGCAAAAACGGTAGATGTGTGAGTGGCTACACTATCCACTGCAAGACGAAGGTGCTGAGATTGATGTGAACACCTTTGAGAGCTGCTGGGTGTGTTTACCAGTGGATTTCCACTGTACCAGGGGCTAATTCTGCAGGCCTCTACACTCTCACAAGTATCAATCTTCTCTGACCTGGCCTAGAGCCGCTGCATCCTCCCAGAGGAAGTAACTCTCTCCTTCTTCCTCTCTTTCTCCTTCCGTTATCCCGTCTTCTCACAGCCACTCTTTATTTCCTCCACTCTCCCTTTTTGTTTTCCTCACTCTCCTTCTCCTTCCACCTCCCGCATCCCACCCTCCCTCTTCCTCCATCTCTCTTCCTCTATCTGACCTCATCCCTCCACTAAATCTCTCTCCTGTCAGGCGATGCACCAGGAACGCGGAAGTTGTGAACTTGTGAGGAGTGAGATCAATAAAGCAAGGACAGGCTGAACGATCTACCCGGAGACAATGCGTTTCGTGCCGAGGATGGGCACCGCGGGCCATAAATCCTGCCATCCCCGGGCCGTCTGCTGGGCAAAGAGCGTTGGTCGTCATCATCATCGTCCTCGTCATCTGGAGGGAGCAAAGGAGTCACTGTAAACAGTTACGTCAGCCGTCCCATCGCTGCCGGCGGAGCAGATAAATCCATATTAGCGGGAGTGATGAAAGGGACTTTGATGCATGTTCGTAACTGAGTCGCGTCAATGAAATATGAGCAGGCCGTGTCATATATGTTATGACAACATACTGTAGATGGGTTTTCTTATGAGGGAGGCACATACACCGACGGGGATGAGCTTACCATAAGCTGTTGATGATAAGTGTGATTGGCGACTGAGCAGAAGCATAATCTACAACCTCGGAGAACTTGAACACATCTTTGACCTTTTATACGACTCTCTGTAATGATCCATGTTATTGTAGATGCATGCCGATCTACTGACAGATGACAGATATGTAAATCAAAATATACAGAAACACACACAAACACACACAGCACCTTTAAGTGCCGGTTAAAAAATTCAATAACACCAACCAGAGCAACTTTTTGGGTGCTTTTGAGTGTGTTTGGGTGCATGTGTGGGTTAAGAAAACCCTCACAAAATATTTTATTTATATTCCATACATAAATAGTAGGCTGTTTGGTCCCGTCCCAGCAGTCTTCATATTTCCTGGTGACATTATCAGCTGTCTCCATCGTGTGCAGAGCGGGAAATAAATTGCATTTTTGCCGTTGGTTCTGTGGCTGCAGACGGCAGGAGGAGCATTATAATATAAAACATGAATAAACAAAATCACTCATGAGCAAATGTGCAGGAGCATGGGGAGGTAATCTCCTTTAGGCATGGTCCTTGAAATTAACTCAAAGAATCTGCACATGAAACGTGTTAAGAAGATTAATCAAATATTTCTCCTCCCCTCCGCCCCCCCTCCAACTCCTGCTTCCATTCAAAGTTTTTTTCCTCTCTTTTTTTATTCAAACATTATGGTAATTACTTATTATTGTGCTTACTTGAGGAAGATTGCTTGGCCACAGGTGAATCGGAGTGAGGCAAAGGATAACACTATATGTGTGAAATTGTCATATCATCTGTTTTCTAATGTGGCTTAGGCTCGGCATGAGTGTGCCAAATGTGAGGGATGTGCATAGCTGTATGGCGTGCACAGGGGGCAGTGGGCTTGAATAAGCTGGAGGGAGTGAACTAGGCAGATAATACTTTTAAAGTAAAGTGTTTTGAATCGCAAAGTAGTTTTCCGGATCAACCTCATTGCGTATCCCATAATGCATCTGTGTCTCAGTGGTGAAATCTGCAAGATAAACATCATCCCCCTGTATCTTGCACCTCCTGACGGTCATACATCAATTACAGGATATGATGCGAGCTTCGTTTCGGGAGCTACTGTTAAAGAATCAGATGCCACTCATACGTCCTTCATCTAAAATGGCTGTCAGACATAAGCGCAGGTAAATCACTCATCTGTCCATGTAATCATGCAAATTTGCATTATCCCTCGTGTCCCGTGCAGCTCTTGTCACTCATTTATGCATGTTTTCTTCGTACCTCATCGCCCACATCATGTTGGACTGTTTAAAACATACAATATGTGTTTTCTTGCTGCACTATCTGGGGAATATCAGTCTGATGGTCTGAGATCTCGACAACTGGAAGGATTGCCATGAAAGACGGTGCAGACGTTCATGATCCCCTGAGGATGAATCCTAATTACTTTGGTGATTGTGTGACATTTCATCCAGCGCCATCCACAGGTCGGAATTTCCCCTTGTCCAATACTGCAAATCATCATATACCACAAGTAATGACAACATTTCAACCACCCTCTGTTGTACTTTAAGATCATGGACCATAGTTTTTCAAAGTGCAGCGTGTGGGCTAATGGCAGCCCTCAGAAACATTTTGTCTGCCTGTCTCTAATGTCACATTAAATGCATATGTTATATTTTCATAATTTTCGGCTTCAATAGCCTCCATTTAATATACTACTTGGTTACTGTGTGAAACTGTGACCCCTAAACAAGTGCCTGTCAGTTAGGAATGACAGCTTGACACATGGCTAATAGCGGCACTTCGTGAATGTCATGGAAAATATGTTCTGTCATCAATGCTAGTGTTGTTAGAAAAAGTTAGCAATTTCCGTTGACAACTCTGATGTTTAATGCAGAAGTCAGATGACAAGAAAAACACCACAAGGAGAAAGGGAGGTAACATTGTCTGATCTGCCTCATCTGCAAACATGTGAATTCAGAGCTCCAGGAATTTATCATTAAACACCATTATGAGATCGATCGCAAATACTACGACAAGCTCATTGGCTCTCCTTTGTGGCTCTCAATCTGGCTCAGTCATCAAAACTGTGAAAACTCTGTCATAATGAGTAAAACTTCTTTATGTCATTAGCCATTATGAAGCTCACAGTGTGGCGGCTCTGGCTGTCGCCATCTTGGCAGTGCCTGATTCCACAAACTCAGAGTGGAGCATGGGTGTAGTCAAATGAAGCAAGTGGCTACCCACCTGTGATGCCACCCACCCATCTCTCAAAGTCGGCAGGCCCCTAATTATGCATTACTTAACACTGTGAACACTGTGTAGAATTTAGTAGCATCTAGCGGTAAGCTTGCAGATTGCAAACCACTCATCTCACACCCTTTTCGTGTGTGTAGGAGAATTTTAGCTTGTTTTAGATGAATGCTGTCATTACATGCTACCATTGTTTCTCCAGCTGAAGTGTAATTCCAGTCTTATTAATTCATTCAAGAATAGAGAGGAAAGATTGTATTCTGTTATTTCGGTTATATGAAACATCCTTAAAGTCTGGCCAGTATGATAAGCAATTAGTTTTATAATTATTCTAATGAAGGTCAGTATACATTCACATGTTGCAGGCAAAGGTTAATCAAACTATATGAAAATCTAATTTAAAATATGAAATGAACACCAAAATAAAAACACCACATATGTGCAGTGTTGTATATTTTCATGAAATTCATATTTGACTGTATAATTGAAGGCATACCTATGTGACAAAAAGAAAAGTACTCCATAACTGCTACCTACAAACATTACAGCTATAAATAAAAGTATGAAAATCCATCTAGAAAGGGCAGCCAGTGTGACAAAACAAGTCTCCGTGGCCTTCAGTTTCATACACAATCTGGGCAGAGTGACAGAATTTTGAGAGGCAAAGTCACACTCAGACCTTGGAATATGTTATGCTATGGTTTCAGCAGCGAGTATGGATATTGGTATGGATATAGGGGAGAGGGAAGGAGGGGCTGAGTTTGTGAATGTCCCCAGTGACCAGAGCGGGTGCATGGCTGATCAGTCTGTGGCCTGGTCTGGTCCGCGATGACTGATGAGTTGGCAGTGGACCTTGGAGGTTTGGGTGATAGCCTTTCAGTGTGTGATTCACGGGGAGCGCCCTGTGCACTGACATCCTCTCGCGCTGTGATTGAGTTCACAATCCTGTGCCATTCCTCCCAAGTATATATGGTTCCCAAATAAATAAATGGCAGAATCATGAGATCCCAACTGCAACACAGCAGCTGTAACAGTCCAGGATACATCCACTACGGTGAAGATAAGATTATCTATAATAGTATTTTTTATTTCATTTTACTATGTGTGCTCATACTTGTGCATACTTATAAATGTGGCTAGGTTAGTTTGATATTATCAACAAGGTAGATGACCTGTAGATCTAGTAGCCAGTTAGCTTAGAATAGCATAAAGACTGGAAAAAGGAAACAGCTGTCTAAAGGTTAGAACATCAGCCTACCAGGACCAGGACTATTCTACCTTAAAAAAACAAAATCAATTTGATGCTACACTGACTTGTGATATTGTGATTGGTGCATCTGTCATTCCCAATCCTCGTCCTGTATGTGTGCATAATGTTTTACAGTACTATTTCACACACCACCTACTATGTCGCTGATTTTTGTGACACTGGATCATCTTTTATGGAAAAGTGTTTTTTTTGGATTTCCCAGCTGTGCTGCAAAAATTCCTGATGGACAATGAAGCGCCCTGCTGCTAAATGTAGCTGCTCTTAGCTAGTTAGCCATACTGCACAGACTTGTTGCTCAGGGGAGTGTTGGGATTTCCACTGCTTGCACAGGAGTTTTGGACCTCTGGAAGGAGAGAGTTTCAGGCCCAGGGCAGATGGGAATGAGGTGGAGTGCACCACTAAAGTGTGGTGCCAGAATCGAACTCAGGTAAGCTGGTGACGTAACCAGGCTCAGCCTCTACAGATATCATGGCAGAGGCAAAGAGGAACGAGAGAGCAACCGAGCAAGAGACTGCTGGACAAGAGTAAATGTCAGATTGGTTTTTAGTCATTGATGAGAACTTTGTGAAATAGGAAGCTGAAAGACAGACGCCCAACTGGACTTCTTGCTGTTTGAGAAGTTGTCTTGTGTTGTTGTATCTGATTGATGTTGGCTGTGTTAGCAATTGTTGACTTACATGTTTTTGATCATGAGTAATGTAATTATAACAAATGCATGTGTACAGTTATACATATTTACAAGAGTGGTGTATAAGTGTATTGCACTCTGAAACACACGCTACAAAAACACTAAATTTTACATAACGTTGCTTTAAAGCCCACTAATTAATATTATCATTTATCTTTTATCCTTCTTTTAACATGCCCAAAAACTGAAATGTAAAAAGAAGTTGTGGTTTAGGCTTATGTGCCAAGAAATAATGGTTGTGTCATGAAGTGCATAAACCTGTACATAAAAACAAACATATGGTATATTAGCCTATATGGCTACAAAACAAAAAAGAAAGAACATTCATAATAAGAGAAATAAGTGCACCCCCATTGAAGAAATTTGCAGGTTAGTTCTAAAGTAAATAATGTTGCTGTGGGCTACTTGGCTATGTTACAAGGTACAAGGTTCATTTATTTATCATTTTACAGCACAGGATTGTATAACAAGAAGCCAGTTGTAACTCCTTCATGCTAGTCATAAAACAAAAATTATATATATAAATGAATAAATAAGTCATAAAAATATATTTTTTATGGTAGAGTGCAATAAGAGACTTTGTTTACCTATATTTTGAAAGTGAAACTGAACTTTTCTTATTTGTTATCGTTACCTTGACTGCATAATGAGAACAATTGTGGAAAATACATCAGTTTCAAAGTTGCATTGAGCATGACCAAAAAAAAAAAAAAAAAAAAAAAAAAAAAAAAAATCCTGTCCATGTGCAAAAATCTACTTTCTAATAGATGAAATGTTGTGACTATTTCACAAACCCTGGTGAGACTGTTTTGAAAAAGAGTTTTTCCTGATATCTGGAACTATATCCACATTTTTCCTTCAAACTCATCTGTTGCACTGGACACAAAAACTTTGTCCTTGCTTATCAAAGATATCAACTTTTGCCTTTGAAGAGTTCGTGCTCGTTTGTCCTCTGACTCCTTCACGGTTGACCTAAACACAGCTGATGTCAGTGTCCTTGTCACCAATCTCATTGTCATCTTCTCCTCCTTTTCTCTCCTCCCTATTAATAATCAGACTCTTTAAATCACTCAGGTTCCCGAAGAGCCAAGACAGGCTGAGCGTCTTCTTCCGTCCTCGCGCACAGACCCCTGGCAGAGCATTTGATGTCATGTAAAAGAGGATTTGCACAAATAACTCCGTAATCTCCAACAGCCAGTAACGGGGTGACGTAATTGTTGCTGTTGGTGAATAACGAGGCAATATGGAGGTGAGTCATTCCTCGGTGAGAATGGGGTCTTAGCCAAAGTCTTTAAGCAGATAAGCCTGTTTGGGACTAATGAATGGGCAGATTCGGAGATGTCATCTGAGATTTCTCTTCCTCATGTAAATGGCAACAGGACATACTGAGGAAGGGCACTCAAGTGTACCTGAATAAAACCATTAGAGTCAATAAAAGAATTAGAGAATATGCAATTTTACAATTCATTGTATGCTAAATCCTGTTAAGATCCACTTGCAACTTTATTATAAACATATGAGGCACATAAAAAAAGACAACTGCCTTTGATGTAGACAATAAAGGCTTCCGGCCTGCATGACTATCCAGTCGCTGTTGTACTAATATCAAAGCATCACTATCAGCACAGCAACATTTGTTTTTCACCACTGCACCCTTATTAAGGGTGAAATTAGCTGTGCTTGAAATGAGCGAGAGCCGCACGCTGAACTCCTCATAAGCGCTGGACAGAGATAGGGATCAGGGAGAAAGCAGGACGCACCGTCTTTCCAGACCTCAGATGTTCAATGTGAGAGCTGCTCGTCTTATCAGTCCCCTGAAATGGCCCTCTAATTGGGGACATGTTTCTATGAAATGTGTATAAATTGACGGTAATTGCTTTTGTATGCATGGAAATGCTAATTTTCCTCTATAATGGCTATCAAGAGAAACATACAAACTAGTTCAGTGGGTTCCTGTATCATGGACGAGAGAACAATAAATAAATGCAGGCCATGCGCGCAGTCCTAATGTAAAGCAAATGCAAATTTGAAATGGAACTACTATATCTCATCCTTTCGAGTGCTCCTATGGTAATTACTGACTAAAACATACACGACTGTGGCCAGCCCCATCTCATGTTTTCTCTCAGGAGAATAGAGCGCGGACATGAAATGCGGCATCAGAACACTTTTCTGAGGCAATGCACCCACTTGAGATGCTGACTGCTTATGATAACTCCTGGGTTCAACGTCCCATAGGCAGAGCTTTGGCATAATCCATTCTCCATACAGATTTCTCCCACGGAAGCTGCTTTATCCCATTATCACAGGCATTATACAAATGTATACCGCTGTAATCCACACACTTAGAGCCCGATGCTTTTGGAAACAGCCGTGTTGACGATGACAAACAGCTTCTGACACAGTATAGCACAAATAGACTGTTACAAGTCAGTACAAGGATTGCAGGTACTGCTATGTTCACAACAATGTTCAAATTAAAGTTTGTTTGTTTGTACGTGTGTGTGTGTGTGTGTGTGTGTGTGTGTGTGTGTGTGTGTGTGTGTGTGTAAACGAATGTTCTGAGCAAACTATTTTCTGAGGGAGATGTTGCGTGTACAAAACTTGGTCTCGGCCGTATGGGGGTGTTTAACATATCCAAGGTCTCCAGCAGAGACATACAGAGACACAAGCGGGTCACGGGGGATGCTGATAGCTCTGTGAACTCAGCAGGTGGTTGAGCGCAAGATGTGATAACTAGATGTTCTCGATGACAACAGTGGTGGAGCCGGTCTGTCCCTAATGTACTGTATTTGCCTAATAACACAGCAGGCAGCAGAGGTCCGGGTGTGATGAGGAAGAACCCCCCGTCACAAACACAGAGGAAGACGTACAGACATGCCCCATATACCCTCCAGGCCATGTGACCCGTGAAGGACAAAGCATGAAAAGAATCTAAGTGTGTCTGTACATCAGAGAAAGAAAGCAAGAAAGCAACACAGAAAGAAAGAATAATGCTACCCAACCCATGTGTGTATTATATGCAACTGTCCTGTACAATTATCCATATGTCTGTATGTGAACGGTACAACACGTCCGCTACATATACAGCATCATGCACTGTAGGGCACCAAGTGCCAAAGTGTACAAAAACAACCTAATCATGGACACTGGAACTATACTAAAAAACATCAATTCATTAAAAAAATTATACAAATAAAACATGCAAACTCGCAACAGAGCAAGGGAGTAAGTGAAAGAGAGAGAGTGTGTGAATGTGGACAGATGTGTTGAGGTAATTTAAAATCTTTTCTTTGATCAAGAAGCCTAAGGTTTCTCTCTAATGCTGTGGTGTTTTAGTGAAGTGTATGAACTACACTGCAAACTAGTGTCTCTGGTAACAGTGAAAAACAAACATAGATCCGTGTTTCATGTTCATCTCCTCTATGAAACATCTGTATGGAAGCCTATTTATGTCAATGTGATGAAGAAGAGATCCTGTTATCATAATGAGAAGCTTTCTTGAAAAAACGAGTTAGTATTGCAAAATAATGAGTTAGCGTCTCAGAATAATTAGCTAATATCTCATCTTCAAGCGTCCCTACTATGATCATCATCATAATAATCATAATGATGAAATATTTAAATTTAAAATGAAGTATAAAGTTTGTGTATATTTCTGTGTATTTGATTTTTTATTTTTATATTTTTCTTTTTTATATATTTTATTTTGATTTATATTTATTATTCACTCTCTTCCTACCTATTTTCCTTCCTATCTTATCTTTCTTATTTTATCTTATCTTATTGAATGAAAGAAAAAAGAGAGACAGACAGAGAAAATTATAATTTTCTCAGCTGCTTAATTGTGAAAATTGCAGCATACCAGATAGGCGTTTTGGTCTGGCATTTTCTCGCAGACATTATTGTTGAGGTGAAGCTTGCCAACTGATGGTTGAGATTTATGCTTCATTGGCTTGCGCAGTGCTGGGGGAGACATCATCCGTCTCCGGCAGATGTGCACAGCTCACCACTCTCTGCCACCTCTATAATTGACATCTGCATGTAAGAGAATGGCAGCGGCACCAGTCTGTGCCATGTTTCTGGGAAATAAGGCAGAGAATAAGCAGAGCACATCCTGAGAGGTTTGCATCAACTGTCTCTCTAATGCCTGTGAGTGCTCCGGCATTAATGGAACATATTATGCCGCAAATTATGGAATCATATACAGCAGCTGTTGATCCAATTTGGATGTGGTGCTACAGCTAAAACAAGTCCCTCCAGGGGAGAGTGTCTAGTTTTGGTTTATATGGCAGGATTCAGATGTCTTCAACTGGCGTCCGTGGTGCATTTCATGACTCTATGCAAAGATTCTCCATTACTCTATAAAGGATAAAGACATGCCTCTGAGGATAGAAGTGCAGAACTAACTACGATGATCAATAGAACAATGCAATCTGCAGAGGCCTTTGAACAAGCCATTACATTCCAGTGATTAAATCCATACAAGTGCATCCTGTTATTGGTTCAAATCTTGGGCTATTGGACTCATTCAGTCGTAAAAACTGTCACAAAGTTGGCTGATGACTTAATATTTCTTTTCCTTTCTGCCTTTTTTGCAATAAATTGTATTCTCCCAAGGTTTAAGTCCTGTTTCCATGTATCAAATGAACCACAGAAACATATTAGTAATATATACTTTAAAAGCAGCTGCTGAAAACATAATGCTTTTTTCATATCTTGAATTATTGCGTATACACTGGACAAAATTAACTTCTACCTTCAACTGGGATTAAGCACAGCCACCGTAACTAATCAGATTTCTATGACAGGGAGAATTCATCGAGATTTACTGTGGGCTCCCCTCCATTTGGGGTTAATGAGTGTCTTCCACAGTCTCCTCATAGCTATTTCATACCTCGGGGATTTGAATAATTCCCATTGATAGTTTCAAAATCTCAAATGAGACAGGATTAATCAAAAGCAGAGAAAGTAAAGCTGATGAGGGTGAAGCAGCGCATGAGGATGAGGATGTCCAAATCAGGAGGAAGGTGACTAGTTATACACAGCGGCCAACATATTCACATTATTTTAATGGCCGGTGGGGGTCTGTGACTAAAACAGTGTAAGTAGCTTCACAAGAGAGCATAATGATATTTAGAGCTCAAAGTGTGCTTCCCCACTCTAATCAAAGGACATTTTTACATACTGTAGCTGTCATTTTTAATAAAAAGTGAAGATAGCCCATGGTATCGCACTTTTTTTTTCTCCTTTTGGCCTGGTAAGGTTCAAATATGGGCTATTCATTATGGTGGTACTTAATTGGTGATTGGCTGTTACTTCCTTTTTGGGCCAGAAGCAAAAGGAGTTCTTTGTCTGACAAGTACGATTATATATGTTGAAGAGCTTCTAGCTTGTATGAAAGGTATATGTTCTGTCAGGTATCAAGAAAATCAAATGTTTGGGAATGTTTTTTAGCTCATAATTTCATATGTTTTTATTTTTTAAAGCTCCTGACTCCTTGAATTTGTTCTTTTTTTCAGTTCAGCACCACATTCCTATATCAATCTACACAAGTATATTTTACCAGTCACACTCACTTTTTAATGTCTTTCTTCATCATATCTGTGATCAACATCAGATTTTCACACATTTTCACAGAGACGGTAAAAGTATGCATCCTCCACCTTATTGTTCGTACTTATGCGTCTCTCCTGCCAGGCTGCTGACAGCGCTGTCTGCAGCGCGTCACCTACCCTGCAAGCACCGCGGTGCGCTGGGGTAGCTGACAGCGTCACAGTTAGTTTTGTGGTTTGGGGTGATTTTGAGGCTCGGTTTGTAAAATTTACAGCCTGTCACGCTGCACTTGCTTTGCTCTGTGTACAATGACGCAGTTAACAAATGAGAACAGAAACTTGTTCAACAGCCACCGCCTTCTGTTATCAGTTAACCACCAAAGCAGGTTGTCACGAGTGTGTCGGCCAATATAAAATATATTTATGATTCCCCTTATTTATAATCCCTCGTTAAAATGTTCACCCTTTGCATATGTGTAAGCTTCTATCTGTTTTATGCTGTTACTATAATGCACACTGACTGACAAAAAAAAAAGCAAAGAAACAAAAAATGACTGCTCAACTGGAAGCAACTCAGTCGAATGAGGGCTCTCCAACTGATGGTTCGAATCTTCGACTTTCAGGGGCCACCTGAAGAATGTTAAGAAAATCTAATTGACATCACTATTACAACAAAAATACAGTTCTGACTCTTCAAATGTTTGTTTATTTTTTCTCGTCTCGTTTCTCTTTCAAACAAACATACTTTGGCTTTTATAGAGCATTTTTGAATGCAGTGTAGCCTTGATATAATCTGACAAATGAGGTTTTATTATAGCCAGTATTTATCTGTTGCTTACTGAGTTGACTTGCTTGAAGAACCTGGCGAGTGTTGCAGTGAGTGAATGACGTGTGCATGTGTGTGTGCATTGTGTTAGATTTTTGACAAAAAGGAAATATAATGTTCAATGCATGTGTCAACTCTTAGTGGTGGATACACGGTGTTCAAACCAAACAAAAACAACTTAATGCTGCTTGAGAGTGAGCAGTGTAAAAACAATATCTCTTTAGCGATGACAGACATGTGGCAATTGCATCATTTAAACTGCGGCGCATTCTTAAAGAAACAAAAATGGCTTTTACAAAAGAGATTGTGAAGATATTGTTTATGATGATGCTGATATTTATCAGCTATAATTTCATTATCAGAATAATAAATAATCATTTAAATTTCCCATTATTGGCTGTCAATTTATCAAGTATCCTTACAAATATTAGTCAAGTGATTATCATATTTTTAAAGAAACATTTGGATGGAGTCACAGCAAGTTGTGCTTGTACTTTATTCTTGGTAAGGTCGATGTTTTTCAGACTGCTGAGAAAAACCACCATTGTCTATCTTCCCACATGCGTTCATTCATCTTAGACAAGTCAATTTCATTATTCACAGCAGGGCTGTATGTAGAACTTGAATGCTTGCAGGGTGGTAGCCCTATGTGGTATGGGCATTGGTATTTAAGTTCCCTGGGATAAATCATTTACGTCAATTCAGTTACTGATGAGGCATGAATACATATGGTGAATTCTGTTCAGACGTGATTTATTTTAATTGTCACACTGGGACCTGCTATTACACTACTGCAGAATGGGTCACTGCATTAGAAAATTAAAGCAGAGGCTCTAATTTGAAATCTATTTGTAAATTCTGGCCGGTGGGATAAAGATGTGCTGAGCGCATATAAATGCCCTCCCAGAGTGCCTTGAACTTCTTCTAAACTGGCGAACAGTCACCTGGGTGCGTCACTCCCTCCCAGGCACGCTCTGCCACTGTGCTCAGTCTGAGGGAACTCAAATTAAGCTGCAGCAAAGGCACACGTCTTACATGAATGAGCATACGTGTGCGGTGTCTCGGGTGCGGTGCGAGGTGTGAGGTCAGCAAGTGTGTGGGGTGCCGCGGGCTACTTATGTTCTGGATTTCATGAGCCCCATTTCCATGGATCATTTAATACCTTCCTTCATCTACTTTTGGGGATATATCAGTGGAAGTTGCAGCTGGCAGTAGCAATTGGCAGTGATCCTTATACAACTTGGGATTTATGCAATTAAAGTTGCCAAAGTACTGTGTATTTAACCCTAATATTAAAAACAGTTACTTTGAAATGTGACAGCACTGTTATAGTTAAAGGTAGAATCAGTAGGATTCGTCCAAACTGTTCGTAAACACACCAGAAAGATGCCAAGATGACGAATACAAACATTTTGGGTTGGAAAAGCATCCCAAAGAGAACAAAACTCACTTCAGTCATAGACTGTACATTAAATAGGGGTCCAACTCACTATTTGGACTGCGGTAGTCATTTTTGAACATGAAATTGTTACATATTGCTCCTTAAATGTCGGAAACAATTATCTAAACCTCTTACAGATTGTCTCAGTGTGAAGTAGAAATATATGTCTAACCCTCCAACTGTGCAGTTTGAGACCATTCCCAAAAGGCGAGCTCCCTGATGGCGTGTCATATCTGCTGGCAGACAGGCCAGGACCCCTAAAACCCTGTCTGACAGGTTAGAGTGCACAGAGTAGCTTATAAAACTGCTCTTTCACATGGCCTTTTGTCTTTTGTTGTCATCAGTGTCTACCCTGCTTTGATGTCTCATACAGTTTGGGAACTCATTGTTTCAGACACACTGTACTTGCTTTAAGGGAGAAACAGAGGTCATTGTTCGGTTCAGACTGTCTGGAAAAATATGACTTTACAGCCAACTTTTCTCTGCCTTGTCTCGCCTGTTTTGGCAGCATCACTGCAGGAACTAATGATGAAAGAGCAGATTTTAATATGAATGTGACCCAGGTTGACAACCAAGACAGTCCTTTCAGGTTTAGTATGCAGAGGTGCGTATGAGTAATATTACATTATGATTACAGAACAAATCACAACACTGTTAAAGATCTGCTACGGCGCAATGAAAAAAGATCCATTTAGCATTTATATTTGACATTAAAATAAATGCTGAATCAAATAATGCTCACCTCTGCAGCTCTATGCAGATTTTAGGCACCTTCAGTAGCTTTGTTTTGTCTAATTTGATTGCCAGAAAAGAACGTTGATATTAGATAAATCTGAAGAACCACTGATTACATCTCATAAGTCAGTCTCTAAACACTTTTCTCAATAGAGACTAAGGACAATCTTCAGCTGTTGCAGCTGAAACTCAGTGGAAACAATTACAGACTCCAAAGTGACATTGTGCACTTACAATCGAGGAGAACAGGGCCAGCACATCGTTAGAAAGGTGTGTCCTTTAAATAAATCTAAGGGATGTAGGTTTGTTAAATTTGTTCTCTCCATTCAAACATGTCAGGGACCAAGCAGTGAGGCAAAGAGGAGAACAGGACTTTGTTGAAAAAAGAGGGTTTTTATTTACCCAAAAAAAAGCCAAACAATATAAACCAAGAACTTAATAACTAAGCCTATAAAAGAGGTCAACAGAATATAACTAGACTCAAAATGACAGCAACAAAACAAGGTGTTAACTGAACAAACTGACCTGACAGAATGAAACATGAGGGATCATATATACTGGCTTGGCCAAACCAACTAACACAAAAGGGGAAAACAAAATGGGTATCCACTAAAACTAATACACAGGAAAAACTAACTGAACCCAAAACCCCCCTCTGACATGGCTGGAGATGGTATGGCCTGATGAGCTGGCTACAGGATTTAACAGGTTCCACCCCCTTGGCCACACCTTCTGCCTGTCCAGGAGGAAACCACCCCCACCAGCATGGTAACTCAAAAGAAGACAAAGAAAAATGAGTAATACAACAGAAAATTAATAAATTTAACCTAACATTGTGAAAATGTGTGCACTCCATTTAAACAGTGTAAAGCTAAAGGAAAATAAAGACATTTTAACTCAAATAAACTTTAATGTGGACCTGAATTGTTTGGGGTGTGGTTGACTGCAAATTAAATTTACCTAGTTGTAGTTATTTGACTAATTCAATCACGAAATGTTTTCACATCCAAGTGTTTTCAAAACCCATATAACATCTATTATAATATGTTATGTAGTTGATGTTGGGAAAGATCATGCTTATGGCAAATTGTTAAGATATGAGTAGAGTTGAGCAACTAAAACTCTTGGTTACAGTTACAGTAAAAAGGTGAAAGTTGTTTGCCGTTCTGTGACAGGGCTTTGAGATATTTTACATCCCCTCCACCTCCCTGGCCTGCACACCATTACGCATTATGAACATATATCAGGAGGTGAGGAATTGTCTAATATGAAGTGAATATCTGAGGGTACTGGGTTGGTTGTCAGTGTGGCACAAATGGACACAAATTACGTTAGAAGGTATTGGTTGGCAAGAATTTTACTTTTGCAAGGAAAAATAAAACAAATGACTAGAATTTTAACATTGTAACCTTTGTATAACATTTGTTTTTTATGTTATGTCAGCTTAACTGACTACTGTTGCTTCAGAAGCAGGATTTTTTAAGCCATAAAGGAGCACTTGATCTTTAAGTTTGTGAGAAGAACTCACAAAATTTAAAGAAACGTGGTTTTCACTGGACAGGAAGTTATCTGAAAGCCCACTAGCTGACAGACAAATAGAGAAAAAGTACAATATTTGCCTCTGAGGTGTACTGGAATAGTAGTATAAAGTTGCATAAACACTCAAAGTTGAAGTACCTCAAATTTCTACTTAAGTACAGTACTTGAATAAATGTATTTAGTTATGCTCCACCACCGCTCTTGCAGTAACTTTTTTAACATTCATAAGAACAATAACCAGCCTTATTGAAAAGCATTTTTTATGTGCATAGTGAAAGATTGATCATTTCCATCACAGCACCTGTGCAGAGAGAAAGAACAGTTTCCTTTATTCTGTGAGGACTTTGAATATCATTTTTTAAATAGACCTATGTATTCCCCCTCTTCTAAAGCAGAAATCACTTGCTTCCAAATGGGCTTTTTTTTGATAATGATCAATCATGAGCAGAGTGAGCGGTGGGTCTGAAATAATGAGATCCTATTTCCCTTTCATTCTACCTTTTCCTTCCAATAGTAAAGTCAAGTTTAAGTAGAGAGAGAGGATGATAGATTAGTTGAGAGGCTTTCTGACAAGAGGGGGGAGAAGGAGATAAAGAGAAAAAGAAACCCAGGAACAGCAGCTGTTCCATCAAGCTTGGATAAAAGTGCTGCGTAATGTGCCCCCCTTTTGAAACGCCACGGTACCTCTAGATCCCCCATCGACATCTCCGCAAGCAAAGGAGGAAGTACAAATGAGATCATGACAATTGGAAAAATTCCCTGGAATGTCATTCAAATCTAAAAATAAAATGCGAGGCAAATCAATTATCCAGTTTGTGGCCTACAAAACAGACTGTATGAAAGCGCATGGAGCTCAAGCAACACAGCGCTGAAGTAAGCATGTCAGGGCTTCTGAGGAACAGCAGGAATGATGAGCGTGTGAATGTGAGTAAATCTTTCAACTGACATTTCATCACGTCTAATATGTCCCCTCGTAAACTCATAAATCAGAGAACGGAATGTCATAATTTACATACACAAACATATCAGCTGTAGATATGGTTGCTGGATGTCAAACACTGTATCTTCCAATCAAACCTCTCCGATGTCTCATGACTCTAGAGGGGGAAGAGACTGTCCACAGAGAGGACCTGTCTGAATAAAGCAAGTCTCAATTTCCGTAGTTTAGATTTTGTGGAAAGCTGTGTTGTGTTCAGAATAACTGAGCTGAGAATGGCCAACGTAGCCTCCCGGTATATTTAGTTTAAACAAGTTAAAGAAACGTAGAATGTGAGGATGATAGTCAATCAACTCGATCACTTCGGAATTGCACTAAAGATTAATATGAGTATTAGGCCAGATAATAACACATTTACCCATTTTAATGTGACCTCAGGTATAAACCACGCCCACTTCTGGTCCTCTATCCAAATACAGATACAGAGACAGATGATTTTGTTGGTTGAACAGATACAGGTAATGGCGTCTCTGTGCACCTCTAAGTCTCATGGCTGCTTTGGTCTTGAGAAGCCGCAGCCTTTATTCCCAAACAAACTGTAACCTACACTGTACATTTACTACCAGATTGACAACTTCACTGCTCACCTTTTCCTCCTCTCTGCTGCTGTCGCTGTCACTCTCTGACACCCACTTTATCTCTCCCTCCCTCACTATGCTCTTATAACAGAGGATATGAAGGGCTGGTGTTCTTGATATGTCTGCACTTTAGACCATGCTGTGGTTTTGTGGGCTGCCATTGAATTTTAAAAAAAATTGTGGTCACTATTGATAGTACCATGGCTATTTAAAAACGTTTCGTTTTACAAGAAACACATTAACAATAACTCTAACATTAATTAAATAACCTAAACAACTACAGTGTAATGTAATTTGATGTGTTGTGATGTTTTTACTTGACTTTTACTTGTCTGGAGCATGTGCATAGATATTGATGCTTTTTACACATATTATAAATTATGTCTTCTTTTATATGTTTTATGTGTATGTTTTGTTGTGTGCCCCAGGCAGAGTATCTGCTACCTTAGTGGCAGCTAATCTGGACCTGAATAAAGAAGAAAGAATGAAAGAATTAAGCGGTTTGCAGTGTTTTCACCTCACCTTTTAGTATTGGCTCAGCTCACTTGAAACATTGACCAAGGTGATATAAAAAGTAGTCCTTATACTATCCATAATGCAAAACCAGAAAAAGTGAGTCAAACTATAGGACCCAGTGGAAATGCAGCCCAAGGCTACTGCCAGCAGGCAAGTAGCTTAGCTTAGCACAGAGCCTGTAAACTGGGGGAAACGGCTAGCCTGGCTATGTCGAAAGGTAACAAAATCAACATACTGCTCAAAACTTCTAAAGCTCATCTGTTTAATCCATACTAAAAAATACAACATGTAAAAACAGCAATCAGCTGCTCAGGGGAAATGCACTGCACTATTTCATAGTCAGGCGCAGTCACTTCCTGGAGTCTCTGTTGGTTAATTAGGGAACTTTACAGGTACTGTTGGTGGATTCTGGGACTTTTGGACATGGTTAGGCTGGGTGTTTCCCACTGTTTCCAGTATTTGTGCTAAGCTAACCAGCGACTGCTCGTAGCCTTTAACCCTTCTCACTAGGTGCGAGAGTGATACTAATGTTGTCATGCAACTCTCCATCAGAAAGAAGATAACAGTATTTCCCAAAATGCTCAACTATTGCTTTAAAAGTGGGGAGAAATGGCTTTGTTCACCGCCTTTTGTGAACAGATGTAATGCTATTGTGCATGTGTGACTTGTGGTGTCTTTTACTCCACTGACAAGTCTAAGTGTTGTTCTCAACATATCTCACTTAATGATTTTTTTTTTTGTTTGAGCAAATGGCTACAGTAAAAACATAAATATTTCAAAAAATCTGTACTGATTTGCATTGCTAATAGCGACATCTGTTTTGACGCAGCCCCTCATCACCATCACGTCCAACAGCTTCACACATTATCACAACTCAAGTTGATGGCATTGATTATGTGCCTAAAAGTCCTGTATAGTATTAAATATGAGTGGGTTTGTGTGATAATCTTTGTCTCTAGTCTCACAGTCAATGGCGGGCTGTGTGAATGTATGGTGACAGTTTTCTTTGAGAGTTACAATCATTGTCCCAGAACCTCTTATTCCACAATATTTGTTCATGGTGAATTTATAGACTCACATTTTGTTTTGAGCATTGTTTCCAAATGAAAAAAAGAAAAAAAAAAAAAAGCCATCGTGATGACTCTTATGAAACAAGCATTGAGAATTCATACGTCTGGCTCCTTCTCCTTATTGGAATGAAAAATATTACTCCGACATCCATTTCTTGGGCTGGAAATAAGGTTTGAATCATGTGAATGAATGTGTTTTGGTTTTCTATGCTACAGTAGCTCCCACTTCTTTTCCACATTTCAAACCTTGTGATTGGTTCTCAGACAGTGCATAATATAGATGTGAGATATCTAGGTCGCGGATGTCCCAATATGGAAGCCATGTTGCCTGCATGATAATCAGTAATCCACTTTGCTCTCGCTCTGGCCTGGCCGGTGACCCCTGCTGACCTCCCTGGAATTGATTTTGCGCTTGAACCCAAAGCAGGCGCAAATTAAGCCAAGATATCAGCAAGAGAAAGCGAAGAGAGAGAAACAAAAGAGAAGGGAGAGAACAGAACAGCATTTTGGGTCTGCTGAAAGAAGGTATTTAGCCATGGGAAAGATAGATGGTTACAATGACTTACTTTGATAGAACATCTGTAGGAAAGCAGGCAAAATGACGAGGGCCTTGTGAAAAGCTTAATAGCCTAATTTCCTGCCCAGCCCGGCAGAAATATCTGTCTGACACTGACAGCTGATGAAAATGCACCAGGATTTGATTTTCTCCCAAGTGGAGAACAAGTTAAGACCTATCTCTCGCTCTGCAAAGTCCCGCAGGCAAAACTCTGTATGTGTGTCTGTAAGAGAAAAGACAGAAATTCTGGCCGTGGCTGCTTCCTCCTCAGGGCTAATGACAAATTTAGTGATAATCGTCATGTTTTAATTGATGTTTCCGCACCACTGACTCAAACCACCGGTGGATTGCATCAGGGGAATGAGAGATATGAGTAGTTTTGTATCTGCATGGCCCACAGTTCCCTCTACTGCACCGGCTCGCATCCGATCTGTCCAACGCTCAAGGCTTTAATGCACAGCGCAGGCAGTCCACCTCTGGGACGGCACAACCTGCTCACAGTCACTGCATGAGGTAGATGGTACATGCTGTCCCATCTCCACGCTGCCGCTGTTGGACGTGGTAAAAAGCAGCACTATATGTACAGCATGCTGCCTGATTGCCCGGCGGCCTCCCAGCGTGCCGCGCTATGGAGAGGACTAATGTATTTATAACCCCTCTCATATGTGCACTGGGAACAAATTAGAGACAAATGAGGCAGGATTCCTCTGCTCGCCCCGGAAAACCGTGAAATTAGGGCAGCATCGTTTACAACTAGCACCAGATCACAGCAGCAAACTAATGCAAAGTTAAATATGCTTCCAGAAGTGTCTGTACAGTAGATTGTGCAGTATGTTACTGTCTAAGTGTTGCACCATCACATGCTGAATGTACATGTTTTACATG
Organism: Lutjanus erythropterus; assembly: GCF_056507025.1. Classification (NCBI taxonomy): domain Eukaryota; kingdom Metazoa; phylum Chordata; class Actinopteri; order Lutjaniformes; family Lutjanidae; genus Lutjanus; species Lutjanus erythropterus. The sequence continues at coordinate 14,395,116 of NC_139334.1, forward strand.
CAAGTGGTTAGTGAGAACCACAGGCATCTATTGTTATAATGTGGAAGAAATTACTTTATACATTTACTTGAGTATATTTTTAACCCCATGTGAGTTTTAAACCAAAAACATTATCAATATTTTGCATACATATACAGTCAGCATGATGTTAGCTAGTTTGAGCTGACATCTGTTAGCTAATTGATTTGGCCGTTTGTGGCAAATGTACACAGACTTAAAAAAAATGTCAGTCAGCCTTAATACATAGAGTTCTTGTATATTCTGTCTATCAGCTGAAATTACTGCCTAGCGTGGCACTCAATTTTTCTTGTCTTGTTTTCTTCCAGTATGTTGTGAAAGTAAATTATTAGTTTGCCTCGGTTTTACTTTTTCATACAGGATTTTATCAGTCCTTTTGAAATACTGAAAAATTTTCATTTTGTTACTATTCAGTAACAACAGAACATCGTCACTGGCACTGAGGGTCATGTTAGCCATAGCTGTTACAACAATACTTACTTGAAAGTGATAACATGTTCTTAGACTTCAATAATTTAGGTTAGGTGTAGCAGATTTGTATGCAAAAACATTTTCAGTTTATACAAACATGCTAGATAAAGGTAAAAACTTGATTAATAGCAACAAAATTACCGTAGGTTATCCAGAAACTTACTCTGCAGTTTTATTTGTCTAAGCAATATAGAGGCTTTTGTGATAAAACTTTTGTCAGTGGTTGTATTAAAAAACTCTCTTCAAAGTGACAGAGAATGTCACATTTTCAATAGTTCACTTCCAGACACACAGTGTCTGCTCAGCAACAAACAACAAACTCTCTATATATGTAAATCAGATCAATAGGATATCCATACAAACGGCCTGCAGCTGTGTGTTGCCATCAAGCAGCTCACCTAATGTAATAAGGAACATCAATAGTTGATTTTCAAACCTAGTGGTGCAGAGAAAGAAAACGAGGATGATGAGATTAGCGCAGCTTGGCTCCAACGTCGAGCTCCATTTTATAAACAGTCACAATTAACACAGACTGTCATTATACAGGGGACAATGAGATGAGTTGGGGAGAGCAGATTAATAACTTCACCGCGTGAGTCAAACTCTGGTGCACCACTAAGACATACTCATATTTGTTTCTCAGAGTCAACACTGACATTTGGACGTTTGGATATGATAATTAATCATGATAAGATGAACGCACACATGCTCAGGCAGAAGGTGCCGTGCAGCGGCTTACACATCTATTGTATGTTGCTCTTCAGACAGGTGTAATAATGCGGTTTGACATCAGCCGCACTATATGATAACACAGAATTAGCAGGTGTGCTCTGCAGTAAAAATGCCTCCATTAACGGTACATCCTGGTCTACGTTCCCTGAGGTGGATTAAGCCTGGTCTTAACCACAGTAATTATGTTTTTACTGGGAACAGACATGGTTTTCATAGAATAAGTAGGTTCAGTTGAAGGAGAATTACATCCAGGCACACACTGTATTTGAGGTAATGACTTTCAGTACTATTTTTTGTGGTAACAAGAAATCCAACATATATTTATCAATTAATGAATTTACCTGTTGTCGATTTTCTTAAACTAGTGTTCATTTCTGCAGCTGATTTTGACATTTTAATGCCAAAAAATCTAAAGAAAATTTTTGTTGAGCTGAATTCTGTGGCATTTTAGTGTAATTTTGTAATTTTACGCATTATAACCTACAGGCTACAATTGTCACCATCTTTTGCATACGCAGTTATCATGGACACAGGTGTTGTTCTCATGCATTGTAAAAAAAGTTCAGAGAAAAAGAAAAACACTGGTTACTTGTAAATACCAGATTAGAATGCATCGCATTAACACGGTGTCCACATCATAACTTTCATTGTCAAAATGAAGACTGTTTATGGGAAGCATGTCATTTTCTGTCATAAGTGGACTCTTATAATTCAGAATAGGTCTTTAGGTTTTTATTTAAAGGCTTGAAAGTTCACTAGTTACATAAACATAAATGCACCGAGTTACTTTCATTATTTTTAACTGACACAGTAGCTATGATAAGGTAAGATAAATAGTTTTCCAAACTCCAATGTGCAGAGCTGTTGTGAAGCTCAGTGTGCTCTAGCCATTGCCATCTCATCACCACCAGTCAGTCAAAGCGTGGGTGGAGCTTAGGTGGGCCAAATGAAGCAGCTACAAGGCGACTACCAAAAAACATTTTTTTGTACCAGGCTGTGAACATGTTTATTTGTGCTGTAAAGTTGGGCCTTTTGTATGAGCGTCGATGGGGACTGACTGGCTTTTGGAGCCAGCCTCAAGTGGCCATTTGAGGAACTGCAGTTTTTGACATTTTGTGTGTTGGCTTCATTTTTCAGCCCTGGAATTTGCCACTTGTGATCAGCATGCCAAAAAATCTTTGTCCAAACACTGTATTCTCTCTATTCAGAACATGGTCTGTGTTATTTTTACGCATGATATGTGAACCTGCCATCTTTGTGTCAAAAATAACAAAAGGCTCAATCATTTAACACATGTTCTAAGTCTACCACTCCTTTCATAATCATGTTTCACTTCCACTCCTTGCCTCAGCTCTCCCACACTTCCAGACAAAGCAAGTAGAGTATCAGAGTGTATACTCATAATCCTCACTTCCTGCACAGCCAGAGGCTGTGTTTGGAGTGTTTTACTAGAGCAGGGCGTCTGAGAGAGATGAAGCTCTCGGGCCTTCTCTCTCACTCTCTCCCGGTTGCATTGGATTAGTCAGTGCATGGTGAATCAGCCGTTTGTCACTGACACAGTAACAGCCTACCAGTGGCTTTTATAGGCGCCAGGTGAACCAATAAAAAAACTCAGCTTTGGTATCCTCAGGCCAACAGAACGGCAATTCATCTACTAACGGCAAGTGCATGAAAAAATCTCTGTTAAACATCACACCTGAGGGCTTTTTCAGATTTTTTTGTATCTTATTTCATAAATCCTCCATTCCCCAACACTCTAACACCAGCCAATTACATACATTAAAAATTACTCTTATGAAGAAAATGCATGCATTTTATGATAGAGGCGTAAAAAAAGGCCCCCGCCAGCAGAGACGGAGAATAAACTTCATTTAAAAGTAAATATGTGTTTACAGGGCCATGAGTTAGTGGCCTAGCCTGTTATAGAAGCATTGTCTGCTCTAATTGTGTTTGGTAATGTGTTTTTGAAGCGCCATTATTGCTATTCATGGTATTCAAGCAGGAGCAAATGGCTCTTCCTGCCCATGGACACATAATTGAGGAGCCTGAGGAAGATTACCGCAGCGAAGGAATAAAACAGGGCTGCAGAGGAAAAGACAGTTTTGGTTAAAAAAAAAAAAGAATGAAGCAACAGCCAGAAAAAAAATCAGGAGGAGAAGAGAGAGAGCAAGGCAGCGAGAGACAAAATATGTTTGGAAAGTGTTCAACCACATGTCTCCAATTCATAATTAACTTTTTAGAACCTTCACAAAGCTACGGGAGTGGGGCCTGTGCCAGCGGAGCGATTCCTTTTCGCTGGCAGATGTGACTCTGCTGTGTTTTATTATGTTTATTTACATGTTTTCTCAGTGCCAACCGTACATGAGGTAGTTTGAGGAAACACATGTTGCCAGAGGGCCAACAAGCGCACACTTGTCTGCAGGAGAAATACAGCAGTCCTCACATATGAGACATTTGTATAACAGAGCGGATGCTAGATGAGTTGCAGCCTTCTTGGACAGGAAAATCAAGTTGTTTATTTCTGAAAACAATATTTGTCTTATTCAGTTTTTGCCTCTCGCGTTTCAATGCCGCACTAAAAAAAGCAGACTGTTATTAAGAAGTCTATTTTGGTATTAATTGCTACACCTTAGGCAGCCATCAGGTAAGTTAGGTACATGACTAATAAAACGCTAATTGAGCAAATTAGATGTTGTGGATCCCTCACCGAGTCAGGCAATCATCACCCACCACTGTAGATGGGTAGTAACTCATTGTTGAGGGTTTCTGGTTAATGATGTTGACTCATTAAGGGTTTGAACACATCACTTGCTGCTTTGTGAAGAGGAAGAGGTGAGTCATGAACCAACAGTGGCAAACAGTACCTGCGAGACATTTTCAGCAGCGACGTTAATAGGATAGTTCAGATTATATGATGCAGGGTTGTATGACATAGTTGTCAATATTCAGTGTATTAGCTACATAAACAGAGCAGGCAGCTAAGCAATGAACTGCTGTGGATGGCTTCAGCAACAAAAGGTATTTTAGCGTCTTAAAAAGTGTCCAATATTTAGTTTGCTATAAGACAGCCCTTTCCAATGAGAAACCTCCGTTACATAAACCAAATATTGCTCTCTCCAAACCAACCAAACCCCATGGACAAAATCAGTAATTTTACCTTGCAGAACGGTAGAAGAAGAAGAGTTGCTCTCTATCACCGCCTGAGTTGGTTACTTTGTGTTATTGTGTGACTTTGGCGAATCCTAACTACCCTTCTTAAAACACTCAAGTCACACAATAACACAGACAGATCGAGGCGGCAGAGGACCAACAACCAAGAAGCATTTTATCTCACAAAATTAAAATTGGATAAATGGCAGAAACATCTAGCGAGCCAATTTCAATCTAATGGGTGAACTTTGGCCCCCATTCCTCATTTTGGGCAGGCCTGATGTAAATTATTATATTACTGATGTTAAAGATATTTATCACTTTATTTTTTTTAATAAATACTTCATGGTCCAATAAATAATATTGATATTTTAAATCTAAAATAGTTAATAGATACATATAAATCTTATTCCCATCTGGCAAGCACACCTAACTCACACATAAGCCATTAATGATCCCAACTATCCCTTTAATGTTATATCTTAATTTTGACTACAAAAGGATAAATTAAATCATTTTTAAGGCCAGTTATATCTCTCCTGTCCTGAGGTCTCCGTTCTAATCACTGACCAGTGGATGTTGAGTGGCGGGCACACATGGCCCTCGTTAATCCTTTGCCTTTCTTTGCAATAAATTATGCATCAGAAAAAGCTTTTTCCACCTCAATGGATGTGTCCCTTAATCCCTGGCTCCTAAAACCTGTTTAATCTGAACTAAGTCATTAAAACAGTAAAGGGATATCACAAAGGACTTTCAAGCCAATTGGCTTAACGGTAACGTGATTAGATCATTGATCTCTCGGCAAAGCCTTGGGCTTCCAGGTGCGAAATGACTATTTAATGAAATCAGAGAAATCTCGTTACTAGAAAATTACTGATCAAAGTTAAGACCAGGTGACTGGGGTGGCATTGGTATCCATGTATCTGGGCAAAGGTATTTATTCTCCAGATCCCCTCTTGACATTACGAAGAATGCATGGCTCTGGAATGAGAGATCGTGTTCTTAATCCCTTACCAGCCACTATCCATACCTCTATGCATCTTTAACAGGGATTGCAGCTTTAAGCTTTGATAGTGATCACCATTGAGCAACATTTTTTTCCTCCAGATGCACAAAAAGGAAGTGGTAATATCATTATAGCCTGATTAATGCGAGTGCCATCTTGCAGATCCCCTTCAATTGTGGTTTTTTGTCCTGCAGTCGACTGAATCAGGTTCACAGCTTTGACGTTATCAGCTTGACGCTGGTTAATACCTAAAATACACCTCGCTGGCCTTGTAGTTATCGAGCAGCAATGAGCTCTGAAAATCTCTGGCACCTCACTTAAACATATGGATGAGGAGGAATGAGCATACTGCTTGAATTACAATATTTGAGATGAGTTGAAGTAAGAAAAAAAAGACTTCTGTGTACACGCAAAAAGCAATTCCTTCCAGTTTTGTTGCTTCTGTTCTCATTGCCTTCGTTGGTTGGATTGGTTAGGTTTAGGCATGACGAATGATTGGTCAGGGTTAGAGCAAGAAATTCAAGGTAAGCCAAAGGTGCAAAGTAGGGTGGGTTTGCCCCTCTGGGAAAATCTGGCATTTGGGCTCAGCAACTCGTGGCTCCAGCTGCATGTGGCCCTTTTTCCCCTCCACTCTTTGACAAAATCTTATATGGAAATGAATAACAGTTCTTTCTTTTTTTTTACATTTTAATTTCATAGGTCTAGAGTTACTGTTACATATCATTGTAAAAAAAAGTGCAGCTTATACATCCATCCATCCATCTTCAACTGCTTCAGGTTGGGTCGCAGAGATAGCAGTTCTAGCAGGGGAACCCTGACTTACCTTTCCTTTAATAATTAGGCAGTTTACATGTATATCATAGCCTTAGTTTACAGCTCGATGCCTTTTCCCCTAAATTCTGTCTGTGGTGAGCATCGAGTCTCCCTAGGCTATAGGAAGGATGCCATCTTCAAAAAAGAAAAGTCCCTGAGGAAAAAAGAGATTCTGATATTTATTCATTTATTTATGATTAAAAGCGACATATTTTTTGGCCAAAAATGGCTCATTTGATTATAAAAGTAGCTGATGTCCACCTTGTGTGAAATAGCTGTAGTTCAAGATCAAACTGCACATTTTAGAGCGGTCTGTTATTGTAACCAGTCCAGTGCACATCTGTGCAATAATGACGCTGTTAAATCAGCATCTCTATACACACCTGTTAGGTGGATAGATTAACCTGGAAAAAGAGAAGTGCTCACTGACGCAGATTGTAACAAATTTGTGAACAAAATTTGAGAGAAATAAATCTTTAGTGTGCACAGAAGAAGTCTGAAAACCTTCATTTATAAAAAAAAAAAAAATGGACACAAAAAGCAGGGTTGCGTTTATATTTTTCTTGAGAGTATATCTCAAATTTATGCACGCCATCACCTCACCTGATGTGTAATAACACCTGACATCACTCAGTGGATTATGGTTGTCCTCTCCTATTGAGAGAAATAAATAATTATTTCACAGAGGACCTCTTTTCTAATTAATGAGAAGAGATGAAATATCACTTAATTTCAAATTTAATTACGAGCCATAACATTTCCTTCATTGGACTGCCTGCTAACGCCGTGCAGTTTCCCGCTGCTGATGAATTCGCTGTGTATTAAAAACACACACATTTACAGTTCCCTGGATCGCACGTGAAATTTCCCATGATCGGAACGTTGCGGAGGAGGTGAAAAACACCAGGAGACCCACAAACACACACACACACGCACACAAGCACGGTCATGATATACACCGAGCGGCCTACCATCAGGACTACACAAGATAAAAAGGTTAATAAACACTCGGTAATGAAAATTAATGACACAAATCATACACAGGCCCTGACACACTTTTCCCTGTTTAATTGCAATGGCTGCGACGCACTCATTTTAATTACCTATATAGCAGCATTGATGTCCTTCAGTGTCAGGCTCCAAAGTTCTTCCTTTGCGTATCACTACAGATGAGCATTTGAGGCCATTATCATAACCATGACAAAGGTATTGACTTCTACCCTCAGATGAGTTTTGCTTATGCAATAAGAATTGCCATTAATTGGGGTAATGAGGCTTGCATACTGACTTTCACCACCACTTTTGGTCTCAATCATATAGTGATGATTTTGCATAAAAGGGATTGGCTGGAGTCCCGGCTGAGGTCATTAGTAATGTATGGTTGTCATTTAGTTCTGCTTTGATTGGAGAACACTTTAAACAGCTTACCAGGTTCGTAATAAGTCTGAAAAACAAGCTCAGGAGATACTTCAGCAAATATTTATGAAGCTTAATGATGGTGGCTCATTTTTTTTTCTTCTATAGTCTCAAAAATACACTTTGAAGCATGTAAATGCTCTACTTTATTAAACAGCACAAACTGACATATGCACCTTATTCAGCAAGATTACAAGGTGTCAATCAGCGATCAATAGACCTGACAAATGTGATTTAAAATGAACTGGCAGGCCCATCGAAAGCATATTAATTTGGTGCAAGGTGGAATTACACAAAGGCTAAAACTAAATTGTATAAGATAAAAAGCCATACATGTATGAAAATTCTGACTTTTTATCTCAATTTTGACTTTTAATCTCATAGTTTCAACATTTTACCTTGTAATTTCACTTTTTATAATTTTGACTATAACTATGAGAAAAAGTCATAATCATGAGATAAAAAATCAGGATTTTTTATTTCAATTTTGACCTTTTATCTCTGCATTTTCATAATATCTCCGTTTTTAAATGGCATAATTATTATCTCATAAGTTTTTCATAAACCTGAAAAACAAACTTAGATAATACCTTCGCAAATATTTATAAAGTTTAAGATGGTGGCTCGTCTTTTTCTTTTACAGGACACGGTCTCAAAAATGCAAAAAGGCATGTAAATGCTTTACTTTATTAAACAGCACAAATTGACATGTGTGCCATATTCAGCACGGTTACAAGATGTCAGTCAGTGATCAATATGACTGACAAATGTGCTTCAAAATGAATTAGCAGCGGCACACACACACACACACACACACACACACTCACACACACACAAATTGAAAACAGATTAGTTTGGTTCAAGTTGGAATTGCACAAAGGCTGAAACTAAATTGTTTACTACTGTCCAGGATCGGATTTTTTTTAATCTCATAATCATGACTTTATTTACTGAAGTATCATCTAAGTTTGTTTTTCAGGTTTTTGAAACATCATAACAGAGTCAAAATCATGAGATGAAAATTATAACTTTTTATCTCATAATTAGGATCTTTTACCTCAAAATTTGAACTTTTTATCTAATAATTTTTTCATTAAAATTAAAAAGAAGCTTAGACGATACTTAAGCAAATATTTATAAAGCTTAATGAAGGTGATACATCTTTTTCTTTTATAGAAAAACATTTTTGATAATTCACTTTGAGGCATGTAAATACTTCACTTTATTAAACAGCACAGATTGACATATGCACCTTATTCAGCAAGGTTACAAGACGTCAATCAGTGATCAATATAACTGACTAATGTGCTTTAAAATGAATTAGCAGCCGCATTGAAAACAGATTAATTTGGCCCAAGTTGGAATTCCACAAAGGCTGAAACTAAATTGTTTACCAACGACTGTCTGGCATCATCTCCAGGGACGAGGGAAAATGCACAAATTGCAACTTGCTGATTTAGCACTATGTTGCAACATAATAATACAAAAAAAAAAAAAAAAAGAGAAAGAAAACAGGAGGCCTGCTGCTGGCTACATTTTGATGATGGATTTTGAATAATGCAAATATGATAAATTAGCCAACACGTAGCATTTTGCTAATTAATTATAATTAATCATGTTGAAGTTTTCAGAGGTGTAGTCAGGGATAATGTTGTCTCTTTGATGTATTGCCCATATGAAGCCCAGCGTGTGGATCAACCCCTGTCTCTGGGCAGAAGCTTACACTGGTCTCCACAACTGGTTTGTGTTTGTGTGTGTTTGTATGTGTGTGTGTGTGTGTTTCATTGAATGTGTCCTCCTCATTCTACTCCACAGATGGGATTTCATTTTAATTGACAGTTACCCAGATCCATTCGTCAACATGACAAGCTCAGGGAGGGGGACTGTTGAGGAGCACCATGAATGTACTCCAGCGAGGTACACTGAAAAAAGAGAAATGTTGGACCGACTTTCAAAAAAAAAAAGTTACGTCAATTGGTAGCACACAAATGAATTAAGTTACTTTCAAATAAAGTTAACAAGTTAGATGAACATAACTGCTTTAAGTCGGATGTACTTTTCTTTTGTGTTATTTAGTTTGCTGTCTCTCTGATTGTCTGTGGTTGTGTGCTTTTGTTTTGTTATTGTTGTTTTGTATATTTTGTCTTGTATCGTTCTCTTCTTCATTTGATAGTGTCTGTTTGGGACCCCCTTGAAAACGAGATAATACATCTCAAGGGGTTTGTCCTGAGATAATAAAGTTCTATAAACAAACTTAATAATCTGTTCAGCTTCAAAGTTTTGAGTTTTCCAACTCAATTACTTGCTTTATCTAAAAAGTACCAAAAGTATACGCAGCCTTCACTCAAGTAGTACAGATACTTATGTAAAAAAGACTAGATAAAAATAATAGTAGGCTGATTTAATTTCTTTACACAAGTAAAAATGAAAAAGTACAACCTCTGAAATGTACTCAGACATTTCTGGCTGATTCTGTACAAGGCGACCTGAACCTCGTCTTGTCTCTTTCTTTTTTTTTGTCTTGTTACATCTGTTCTGTCTTGTCATGTCTTGTTATGTTTTGCTACATATTTTACTTCTTTTACATTTTGTTACATCTTCTCTCATCAAGTAATTTTTCATTATGTTACATCTTTTCCATCTTGTTTCAGTTTTTTTTGTCTTGTTATATGTGTCATCTGTAAGATGTACTGATACAGCAAGGCATGATCTTTTCTGTCTTATTGTCCCCTCTATTTAGGATGAAATCGGCTCCGATGTTGGGAAGGCAGCGTGCAGTGATGCAGAATAAAAATAATCGATAATTCCAATCAAATGCAGTAAAACTAAAGTAATAGGTCTGTTTTGTGAGGATGAGAAAGTACGGATATGTGTGTTAGAGTGTAAGAAGTAAAAGCAAAAAGATGTTGAAAAAATAAATACTCAAGTAAAATATAGATACAGAAAAACCTATTTAAGTACAGTAACAAAGCATTTATACTTTATTACTTTCCACCTACGTAAACTACTGCTCAATAAGAACCCAATAGGTCAGCAATAGGTATTAGGTAGTTTCAGGAAATTTAGTTATTCTTTTATAAAAACCTTAGCATGTTAGTGAAGTTTGATAAATATAATGAATATACTTGCTGCTCAACTGCAGGGGGAAAAATGTGGAAAAGATGCACAATAATAAGAGAATCCTAGCTGATGCACCTTTACTGAAATAAGAATAGCAGTGTAAAGGAACAGGATGTAATGTCAAGCTGTTAAATCCACAAAATAGACTGGCATCACTAAAGCAGAAATCTGAATGGAACTCATTGAAAACATTACTGAACCACACTTTTTACAGTGTACAGAGGTGGAAGTGTTTCATTTGTGTGAGTTTCCAACTGTCTACTTGCGTGTTTGTCCGTATGTCTTCCTCAAGTTTTTCTGACGGGCTCCAGATAGGTCAATCTTGCCATCAAACTGCAGCGTTGTGCTTTTCTTGATTGTGTGCATGCGCATGCTTGTTTGCGAGCACCGGGTGCATAGCCTACCGATCCATTGATCTCAAGCTTTCTGTGTGAAGTCTGGCCTTTGTCTGCCAGATCTACCTCTCCTGCCGTCTTTCTTTTCGCTGTCATTCCCTGACACATGGCTCTGACACATCCTGAGCGTTGCACCGGTGGGAAAATAACACATATCTCTGACCTCTTGAACTCCTTCTTCTGCGAAAGCCCTAGAGAAAGAATGCTTTAGCTGCCCACGCCTCTTTAAATGTCTACCAAGGGACACGGCTATTGAGACAAGGGGGTAGAGAGACATTTCAAGACAGGTATAGATCTTCAGCCGGTGTCAGGTGTGGGTATCGAGCAAAACAGCCAAGGATTTATAGCAAGCACACTTCATGTACTGTGCATGGACTGCAGAGCGGCCAGAGTAATGGGCAGTGTTGTCAGCAGTTCTCTGCCTGGCTTTTTCCTATGAGCTCTGCTCAGTGTTAAATCACAGACTGTATACAAAGCTGGTCAATTCTGTTCCGGGCCACTGCGCTCAGTGTTTACTGTATCGTGCTTAAGATCCCCAAACAAATTGACATGCGGAACACCTTTATTATACGTACAAGCCAGCGTTGAGAGATTGAGCTAAATGGAAATGCTTAGTTAACATAAACACCCTCAGATGATGGGCTGTCACATGTCATATCAGAGCCTCAAGAGGCCCGCTCAGTATTCTGCTCACACAGTAGGCGACAAATAGCCCTAAACACCCAGCGTCAGGCGATTCGAAAGCTAAAAGAGGGTTTGTGAGGAGGGGAGGAGGCGGAGGGTCCTGAACGGTCACATAATGTTGTCTTTGGATCGGCCCAAGGAAGCGATGTCACAGATCATTCATGGAGCCGGTGTTGTATACATTAAGGAGAGGAGGGGAGGGGATTGGTGGAGGCCTCTCCACAGCAACAGGACAGCCTATGGAAAATGCCCCCGCTACCTAGCCAAGACGGTGATGTCATCAGAGTGGAACATGCATTTCCACACACTGTCTCCTGTGCTGCATGTGTGTGCGTGTGTGTCTTTGCATGTGTGTCTCCTCCAGTGCATGTGTGTATGGAAGCCCATGTCCACCAGAAAAAGGAAAAAAATCCCAATTGTAAATCAGAATTATGATATAAAAAAAAAGAGAGAGATCATGAGTTAAAAGGTCATAATTATCAGACAAAAAGTCTTAATTATAAGTTAAAAAGTGTTAATTATTAGATAAAAGGTTGAGATTATGAGCTAAAACATAAGTATAGGATAAGTCATAATAATGAGAGATAAAAAGGGAAAATTATGGCATAAAAAGTCCTAACTGTAAGATAAAACTCATAATTATGAGATAAAAATTGTGAAAATATGAGATAAAAAGTCAAAATTGGAGTTAAAATGTCATAATTACGAGATAAAAAGTCAAAAATATGAGATAAAAAGTTGAAATTAGGGGTTAAATTATAATAAGTATAATAAATCATAATTATGAGATAAAATAATCTCAGTGTCATGATTCTAAATGTATCTATGACTTACCATGTGGGCGATTTTTTTCTCCACTAGCATTAATGGGCTTCCATATGTGTGTGTGTGCATGTGTGTGTGGTGTGTGCGTCGCGTCACATGCTGCATCACCTTCAGGCCGTCCTCAGCTGTACCACGGGGATGTTACCTCTTGAATGATTCCCTCATGTATATTGAATGAACTGCACAACAAGCTCATGTTCATGGGTGATTTATCTTGCGCAGGTGTGATAATGTCAATATATTGATTAATCAAGCGGTGATTGAGGGCCATATGCTCCACTGATGATTAATATTGATAACTATGTGCCACCCCGCACTTGACAATACAGATTTAATCACACACATCCGTGCTGACAAAATACAAGGTTGAGTGTGTGTGTGTTTAAGAATGTCTTACCATGTGTAACTGGTGACCTGAGGGATTACATCTCCCCCCCAAAGCTCCCGCTCACATTGTGTACCAGCAATGGTGTATTGTATCACTGTGGGCAGCATCTTAAAGAAGTTTGAAAATGTGTGCAGCTTGCTCTTTATTCCCTGCTTTCTAATCCTTTTTGGGCTCACAATGGCGCTTTACTCAACAATAGTAAAAGCAGTGAAAAGGGACAACTGCAAGCGTGGCCACAGCGTCTGAGCACTGATTTCATGGGGAAAAAACAGAGAGTGTGTGTGTGTGTGTGTTCATGAGGACATGTGTGTCTGTGTGTCCATGCACAGTGTGGACGTGCCAGTCAGTCTGCACGAGGTCATTAGACTGTCCCCCCTGCTCCCTTTGCTCAGAACAGAAAAGTATGTAAGTTGTAGTCGTCAGAGTGCTGGCAACGTGTTAATCTAGTTAGAGGGAGTGTTTGAATGGCAGCATGCGTGACGGGTTTGTGTTTAACAATATATCTCTTTAAGTCTCCCGTCCCTGTGTTGTCACAGCTGCTGGAACTTGGCATGGGACGGGTAACAAAAGGGAGAAGTAGGCATCAGAGCATTGGCAACTAGTGCATGAAAGAAAAAAAGAGAAGCATTTGGTTCTCCACAAGCTGTCAGGCTGCATTTTTAAATTCATCCACTTTGCACAGAGTTTGAAAAAGAATCTAAAGGTCTAAAGCATGAGCTTGTGATGATATAAAGGCCACAATGTTGAACAAAACAAATTTATTCACAGTACTTTTGACTTAATATGGTATTAATGTGGCACTAAAGTAAGTGTGCAGGATCAGTTCCTCATTAGTAAGGGTCAAAAATATGAGTTAAAAAGTCCTAATTATAAGACAAAAGTAACAATGATCAGATAAAAGGTTGAAATTATCAGATACCTAGAAGAGTGCAGATCCCAACCAGATGGAGAAGCACCTACTGCAATGCTACCACAACTGCCAGGTGCAGCAGAGATTTCCAAAGTTCTGTCAACATTAACATGACCCTCACCAAGACCTTGTTGGTCACTTAATGTCTGAGTAAGAAAAGTAAGGTCAGCTGCCAAGTGTCGCACAAAACAGAGGAGTCAAAAACTAGAATTGCTGACTCGCAGATGTACGTCTCCACCAACCAGTCTAGTTGCTGTTTACACACATTTGCATACACTGAAGACTTCGAAGGAATATAATGTGTATTTTTTTTTGGCAAAATGGAAGTTCTTACAGTAAATGTGTAATTCCAGTGAATAATTTCCAGTGAGAAGCAGTGAAGTTGACCTTTGATCTTTTGGATATATCACCTCATTATTTTATCCTATTAGGTATTTGTATGAAATTTTGTCATAATTAGCACATTCATTCTTGAGTTAAGGCCAAAAATGTGATCAGTCACCTTTGTTCACCAAAGTTTCAGTTCATCTTTGAGTCTTAGTGGTCATTTGTGCCAAGTTTGAAGAAATTCCCCCAAGGGGAAGGTATCAAACTCACAAGAATGTGATGACCTGAAAACATAATGCCTGTGGCCACAGTCACATGGAGCAATAACAAAAGGTTTTTCAAGAATTCTGACTTATAGAGGTCCTTCAGCATACAGTCAGAGATGTGCACAAAAAAATTAGGCTGATCGATCCAGCTGTATTTGAAATTAGCTGCAGACAAGCCGCAGGTCTGTTGATCACGCACACATGCAAGCGATGACATGATCCCCACAGGCATACAGATAATTATGACTTAGAAATGTATAATTATAAGACAAAAGTCATAATTATAAGATAGAACATTGAAATTAGGAGATAGAAATGTCAAGATTCTGAATTAAAAAGTCATAATTATGAGATAAAAACTTCATTATTAGATAAAAAAGACATGATTATGTTGCATCTGCTGGAACTTGGCATGGGACGGGTAACAAAAACGAGATGTAGGCATCAGAGTATTGGCAACTACTGTAGGCTGTGAAAGAAAAAAAAACATTTGGTTACACACAGGCTGTCAGGCTGCACTTTAAGATTCATCCACTTTGCAGAATGTTTTTTTAAAAAAAGATCTGAAGGCCTAAAGAACCAGCTTATGAGGATAAAAAGGGCAGAATGTTGAACAAAACAAATTTATTCACATTACATTTGACTTAATAAGGTATTAATGTGGCACTTCCAAGTGGAAAACTTGTTAAAACTATAAATCTGACACCACTTTAAAGCAGGATCAGTTCCTCATTAGTGTGAACAAGTCATACTGAGGTATGTGAGTAGATTTTCAGTTTCCAGCAGCGGTGACACAGTTCTTTTTTCGAGCACTTGGCCACAGACAGAGACCGGTGGCTGAGCTGATTTGTTGCGGTGCATTACGCTGACAGATCGACTGATTGTTGACAAACAGCTCAACTCAATGCCAGCGCCGCCACGGTCATCTCCACTCCAGCGCCTGACTGTTTGCCGTTGTGCTGTGATTTGCTGGAGCTCCTCCTGGTTGACAACCGTGCTTCATCCCTCACTTTCATTGCGCCATAAAAGGGTCCTCTGTGGTGCTGGATGCTGCTGTTTACTTGTTAGTCTTTGTCATCATTACGGTGTCACAGACAGGATAACCAGAATGGGAGAAGGGGCCGAGGGCGGAGACTGTGTAACCGTAGCCGGGGCAGGAGTCACCCAGGTCCGCAAGAATCAGATCATCTGTCCATTCATCTTCATACGGTTGAATCCCAAATGGCATCTGAGCACTTGGTAACCCAGAGGGGAAGGACACAGACCAGTGCCCAGAATAACATACATCTGATAAAGCTACATCTTCATTGAGCACCTGCTTCGAGGCTAAAATCTGTTTTTATTTCACTACAGAGTGAATCTAAACAATTGTGAGACAAAACATCAAGATTAGAAAATAAAACGTCATAAGTATGAGATAAAAAAGTCAAAATTATGAAAGAAAACATAATTTTTATGAGATTAAATGTCATAATAATAACCTAAAAAGTCATAATAATAAGATAATAGAGATAACTTTGAAATTACAAGATTAAAAGTCATAACTATGAGATTAAAAGTCGAAATTGTGAGTTAAAAAGTCGTCATTATGAGATCAAATGTCAAAATGATGAGTTATGCTGCTATGAGGCTAAAATCTATTTTTGTTACACAGCAAAGTGAATCTAAGCAGTAAATGGAACTGTTCTGTCTGGATTTGTGTTTGCAGGAGTAATTCACAAAGATATAAAAAGATTTAAACTGAATAAGCTCTCTTAGTTACAAGGAGTCTTTGATGTAGACAATGATTTGTATGCTCTGTGATCACACAGCAAACACCACAGGGTGTTTTTGGGATTTGCAAGTTTCCAAATGTCTGTGTATATTTCTGCCTATCTGTTTGTGTGTGTGTGTGTGTGTGTGTGTGTGTGTGTGCGTGTATGTGTGTGTGTATTTAAAGCCTTCCACAGATTTGCTCTGCTCTGCACCTGAAATAGAGGCTTCACCTGTGGATGAACCTGAGCTCAGCTCTGTTTTTTTGGGTTGTGTGGGCTGCAGACAAACAGCATCTCACATTATTTCCCCGACTGTGAAGAGGAGAGGATCCTTTAGGTCCTGCAGCAGTCTGCTCTGCTACTGGGATAACAAGGGGGGCTCTGATCTCATCGCGCCGCGGCTCACTTTGCCGGGAAGGAGCAGGATGATGTAATGCTGTTCGCACGGCACCAGCACGCACTTATCAGATGGAAGAGAGAGGCTGAGGAACCAATGCAATAATAACACCTCCACTATCATTTTATGAGGCATCATAATCTTCATCATAAGCATGATTACTGTAGCAACCATCATCATACTCTATACAGTAAATATATATATATACACACACAGTGTGCCTCTCTATAATTGGAGCTAAATAGGTTATTTTATTTTCAAATCAGCAGGATGTGTTGACATTATAGTGTAAGTTTATGTAGCATTCTGTCATTTCAATATATCAAGGTCATTTATTATCATTACACAACACAGGTTTACACGACACAAAGAGAGTTGCAGTTCCTTCAAGCTACACATACATACATAACAACGCACATAAGTTTAATTTAATTGTAATATAAAGCAAAATAAAGTGAAACAATATATACAGTCATTTACATGTGTGAAAAAAAGGCAGGGTCACAGTGTACTGGCGCACTAAAACCCAACATATCTACATTGTATGGCCTTAGATAAAGAAATGCCTCTAAAAGAAAGAAAAGAACACACCTCAGAAAATAATCATTTTTCCAGCTGTTTATTTGCTGTTGGTCTCCAAATAGCATGATTAACTATGCATCTTCCTTAAGCTTCAATAGAACTGACACCAAAGTCTGGAACATAGATTGTTCATTTTTAGTTTCCTTGTATTATGCAGCCAGGAAATAATTCTGTAGTGCATTGTTTCAGTTTGCATTAGGTGTATAATTTCAGCAGCAAACGAGATGGTGATGGTAATATGGTGGTGCTGATTTGTCATTTCTTCCATTTAATTTTCCTAATTGGCCATTAGCCAAGTGCAGCCTTCCAGTCCAAGCTGGATGATCATGGTTCTTATCCCCGCTCTCCTCCGCTCATGCTGGGGTGGTCAGCGGCGGTGGATTCAGCTGATCTGACTGCATGTTTGAAAGATGCCGTGTGCATTGTTGGTCCTCTCATGGTCCCCTGCCTAAAAATTTATTTCTGTCACCACAGAAATGTGTTATTAATCATCCAGCCAAATTCGAATGATTAAAGAAACTGGACATAAAAAAAATCTAGCAGCATTATTGGACATGTCCAGAGTTGTTTGAGCCACCAGAGCCTAGGGTAGAAACAGGACGTTATTTTTCTTCTTCTCTGGAAATAAAGTGAGCTGAAGTGAACTGCTGGGCTGATTTGGACTGAGAGAGTTGCTTAAGGTGCAGTCATAGCTGACAGTTGGGAAGAAGGAGGGGAGGGGGAGCCATGTTTCAGGTCCATCCAAAAAATCCTGAACACAGGAACTGTGAACAACAGTTTAACGCTACAATTAAGAATCCTTCTAAGTGTTTTCATGATTTCAGCAACAATTTTCTAGTATGTATAATGTGTTTAGAACACACATTTTTCCTTTACACGATCTGTCAGCAATCAAGCTGAAAAAAATAACAGATTAAAAGAGAAAAGAACCAAAGTTTAAAGCAGCTGATGGTCACAGCAGCTATATGCACCGCTGTTGCCATGGCAATATATAATTACACTTTGGAAGCCTTCATTATTTTGAACAAAGAGGTACTACAACGTACGTAGCAACGCAACAAACGTGTTGTGAAAATGCAGAGCACCTTGAGATATTCAGAGCATGCAACGCCATCTAAAAGTTAAGAATGATGTGTTGGACAGTTTAATGGCAAATCACATATTCCATCCAGTTCACCTTCTACTGAAATGTATAAATTACCAAATTAATTGATTGCTTTTTACAGCGGCCTACAAAAGAGCCCATCCATTTACATTACCTTCATCTTTCCCCTTGCCACCGTACGAGACAGTCACCTCCAGAGAATCATACGACTCCAGTCCTGTATAATACTGGGGTGAGAATATTATGCTGTGGATTTTATGCTAGGTAATTAAAGAGATCACTGTTTTATGTCCTAGGCAGGGATGGACCTTCCCTGATTCACAGCCCTACACACTAAAGTGGAATAGCCTTGTTCCTACTCTTGACTCGTCTAGTTTAATTGCCCTTTGTGTCCGGCTTATTTCTTTCCTAACTGCCCTAATATATGAGACATTGAGTGCAGCATTCTTCTACGAGATATTAAAGGGCTATTGATGCACTGAAGCACAGCATCGCACCTGTCAAAGAGTGATGATGAGTGAGACTGCATCACCTGCCTCTGCCCTCTTACCTCACCTCCGTCTTTCATGGTCCTGGCATAGAGTAGCAGCCATGACTGAACTTAGAGCCCGAAGCTACGGCCCAGCCCTCGTCCTGTCCGGCCCTCCTTTTTCCTGTCCGAGTGCCTCCGAGGTGAAGCATGTGTCAGGCGCCCAAGATGAAGCCAGAGAGCGGGAGATGAGTCAGATGAACACTTGTCAGGTGATGTCATCTCCAGTGAGCACTGATGACCGGCCCCAGCTGTTTCAGTGCAGTGAGGCACACTCTGCAGCACCTGTCTGAAGGCGTTTCAGCTCGCACAACTGCAGCGGAGAACAGGGCCGCTACTCACAGGGCTTTCATAACTCCCTGGTGATGAAGTCAACAGAGGTCAAACGGGGCAGACAGTACATCTCCAACAGAGCGTGGTTCCATACATACTGCCACTGTGGCTGGGAACAGGTTGCAGTAGATGGAGTATATTATTTTGTTAATCAAAAAGTGTTGAGTATGTGTATTTGTATGCAGGTCTGGCTGATATATTGAATATATTCAATATATTTGAGAGTTGTATGTGTAATATGTCAGATGACAATACTGTCCGTAGGGCCTTAAAATGTCTGAAATCCAATAATCTGAATTATAGGGCTAAAATGTCTCAAAATATCTAAAATATTATTTTGACAGGTCTTAAAAATGGATTGGTTTGATTAAGTTTTTTTTTACTTTGATACAGCCTTAGTTTTAAATGTGTTTTGGGGGAAAAAAAAACGTCTTGATCACACTGTCACATCTGAAAAACAAAACTAGCATGGAACCAGTAACCACTAATGTGCAGCCCAGTCAGAATTTATCAGCGCACAACCATAAAACTTTATTTATGTTACATTTAGTCGTCTTTTCGCGAAAGTTATAGCAACTAGCTAGCAATGGCTAACAGGAAATGCATGGTGCCTTATATAAATTATGGATTTTGCTGCATCTGAACATCATTGGAAACATCTGGGATCGTGTAAGTACACAACTAAACAAAATATATAATATTATGCAGAAATGTCAGATATTATAGTACACATTTTAAAGCAAAGGTACTAATACTCTACTTGCATTCTAAACCTTATTGAGGTGAAATTATATAAGTATTATAGAAAAATGTACTTAAAGTAAAGTCATAGTGCATTAAAATGGTCCCTGTCAGTGTTTGATTATATATGATCTTTCTGGATTAATATCACTGCTGCATTAAAGTGCATGTTGTGTTTTACTGCTGCACATATTTAAGGTTGAGCTTTAACTACTTACTGTTGGCTAGTTTAATCAATGCATCATATTCTACAAGATCATCATATCTTTGCATTATTTGAGAGTGTATGCTATATTATTTTAGAGAAATATGTATATGGAAATATACATTGTGTATAATGGAATAAAAATATCAAGATTGTATTTATAAGCCATATCGCCCAGCCCTATTTGTATGAGAAAGATATTACCACAGTGTCACAGGTGTTAAAGCTGTCTTAGTAATGTGGCCATGACTATTTCTGATGACATCACATCTGACACAGTTATAGGTCATCCGCATTATGCAAAGATGGAGTCATACAGTGTAACATCCACCTCATGTGGTCCCTCACAAAAAAACTTGCATCGACAAAACAAAGTACAAAGTTGATTCTTATGCATAGTTATTTTGCAATAAAGCTCCAGGCGGTGAATGGAAATGCAGATACATGCTGAGGAAAAAGAATATTTATTGATGAGGGAATCAGCTGGATTGAACTACACACACACACACACACCCACACACACACACACACACACACACAGTGCTCAGTAGAATACACTACAACAAGGCTGCCGATCCTCTTTCCTAGTAAATCAAGAACTGTTTCACTGTAATAGCTGTACTTTGTAATAGCCATCGCAGTGGAATAACTCTGATTTAATCTAGCCGGAAATCAATATTTTTTGACTGCTATGATTGATGAGTATTAAGTAGGACTATTAACAGAGTGAAAAAAAAGTGTCCAAGTCTGAATCCCACTGCCTGCCGCTCAGTCAAAGCACTAATGTGAAAGGGAATAATTTGTCAGCTAATTCACAAATAGGCTTAGAACTGTGGACATATTTTCTTAATGAATATGTGAATTACTTGTGCATTGATTTCTATTGTGTGGGAAAATGGGAAATGTATAAAGAACTGTCCGCACAGGCGCCTGCAGACACACTTCATTGACGTTTCACTTGGAGACTGCGAGAAATATTGCATATGCTGAAACCAGCAGATTGTGTATTTAAAGCCTCTGGTGAATCAAGGTCATGGCGGTGACCCTTTTAGTAGTAGCCTGTCATACATTTAGCAGAGCAGGGGATCATTTCAAACTGTCCTCCATCACATTATGACAGATCTTAATTGACTACCGATACGGCTTTGCTGAGTTGACGGAAAAATCGGATTTTAATCTAATCACTGCAATATACCTGATTGGCTCCGAGCAACACTCTGGCATATTAAAACATTTGCATTGCAGAAATGGGTCAGAGAGCTTGTGAACAACTAAATCCTACACGCTGTATATCAGGTTCCCAAATGAATTCATTACGGCTTTTATATCACATTAGAGTAAAATGTGTCTTCATGTGCACATTTAATGAATGCTAATCGATAGAGTTTTCTTATTTTACAATGTTCTGTAGGGGTTTATTGAAATTATGTCCCATCTTTCACTTTGTAATGCAAACATTTGGAGAATGAAACAAGTTTAAAAGTTTAAAGCATTGAACTTCAGTTACCCTCTCAGTATGCTTTCCTCCAGCAGTTTCTCTACAATGCGTCTCCTTCTCGTTCTTGCTTTTCCTACCACACCGAGACAATTTTCAGTCAGTCAGTCTTCCCTTGGTTTATCACTGAACCACATCATTAAGAAGTGCCCCATGGATCCCTGTCTAAACTGCACGTCGACTAGCTGCCGCTCGCTCCCTGGATAAAAAGCCCAAGGCTGAGCAGACTGACATTCCCCTGCACAAAGGTAAATGATGGCACAGAGGATGGTGGTCCAGAGTCCCCTCAGTGGTCTTGGGGGAGAAGACAGAGAAGGAGAATGATGATAGATTGCATGGAGAGTGGGCTGAGCGGACGGATCAGGCCTCTCGTACCCAAAGAGCACCATCTGCTGTCAGTTCGGGTGACTCATTCAACTGCGCTGACATGTGCATGTAAAGGAGCACGCTGAGAACACATCAGACTGCCGTCAGGCGCTCCGGTGATGGGCTGAATATGAAAGAGAGGAACAGAGGGAGGAGGGTGTGGAGGGAGCGGACTGAGGGAAAGAGACAGGTGGGGTACTGAAAGCACCATCTCTTTTATCTTCACAGAAAAATTGTGCATTCAACAAACAACTCAGATTTTTTTAAATAATAAATATTAGTTTTATTTTTTAGCTGCTCTCTGATCATGTTTTTTTTTTACTGCATGCTGCTTTAAGTTTATTTGTTTCACCAGGAAAATTTCAAAGAAAAATTCAAATATGGAGAAATATCTTTGATACAACTGACATTCTGGTACATGAAAGCAAAATGAAGCTGTTATAATGCACTGTAACTTTAATATCCACCACGAGTTTTCAGTCTGAGCTCTTAACATCTCCCCTAGTGTAAAAGAATCCTCCATACACATCTTTCCCATGCAGTGTGTGCTTGCCTTATACTGGCAATATTTCATCCATAGAACCCCGTGTGTGCTACTAGAGTGAAATAACAGGATAGCTAAGGGGCGAGAAGCCGGTCTAGTGCTGGTATCAAATGACCGTGTCTGGCCCTCTTAAAACAATGAGCTGTTTATGGTCAATTTTAACAAGCTAAAGCACTTCTGACTGCCGCCTTAACCCAAAAACCCATAGAGCTAGGAGCATCGGAGAGTGACAGAATAACACAAGAAGGCTTGGTGTCATTGTAAAGGCCCCAAAGCACATAAAACACATTATGCTGCCTGTTGGACATCTCTTTTTAAAGGAGAATTATGTGATATAGTTACTGCACTAAAGCATAAAATGACCACGATATGTCTTCAGAGATTAAGGAAACATGCTAAGTTGAAATACTGGCTTCTCCGACAGCAATACTACAGTCAGCATGTTCTCTGTTCCAGGCCAAAACAACTGTTTTTCTTTGCCTGTTTCTCCTTTGTTAGGGTTCAAATTAATGCTGAATGTTTACTAAATGAGTTAGTATCTGTTCATAAGTTGCAAATAATCTTTTAGAAGGGGTAGATGTTTATAACGATTGAACTGAGCAATAAGTGGCAGATAATCACTGAACTCCAACTCCATAGAGTGCTCCATTTTAGGAGCAATGGGCTTTTGTTTTCAGGATAACAGGCTTAGCTTTACATTGTCAGACAACTGACAGAGTTATAAATAGCTGACCAGCTTATAGTGTAAGACCACCATCACTTGACATTGTCAAAATATAATGTTGTGCTTGTCTTGCACTCCGGTGTCCATGCAGCCTGCAGGCCACCTACCACAGCTTTGAGTCTGAGGATAGACTGTATACGAAAAAGGGATTCACCCTATTTAATATAGCGTTTATGGCTCCAATTCACTATTTGGACAGCTGTACTCATTTTTTTGACTTACATACGTCTCCTTGAAATATATTTAGGAATGACTGCCAATTTTATTATTTCTCATAACCCTGCTTTAAAAAACATAGTTGACCTAAGCTTTGTCTTTTTTTTTTCTTAATAAAAAATACTGAATTCCCCTGGTGGGCCCACAATTACATATTTCTAAGATGAGGTGAGGATCAAAGTCAGGGTCTTGTCATCTCCGATTTCATTTCAGGGATCCATGGGAGCCTAATTGTCAATAAGGACCAGCTGCATTGACACCTGTGACACTGGTTTGACTCAGACTCCCAGTCTCTCCCCCTGCCCACTGGAGAGAGAGTGACGAGCACGACTGTCTGCGGGAGTGACGGGGCATGCCAATACTAAAAAGGTCGCAATTTATGAAAGGCCATGACATCAAAGCGCTGATCAATGGCGTCCATAGGCCTCGAACACAGCGCTGAGATTGATTCTATAGGTGATATTGTTACTGGAGATCTGCAGGCGTGCTGGAAGTGTCAACAGGGGACGCATGCTCAAGTTCAAAACAGGCAATTCTATAGGATTTGCGTCAGTCAGACTAGGTGGTTGGACAGTGATGGGAGACCCCGCTGACCCCACAGGGCGATGCACGCTTGTCAGTGTGAGACGGGTTTAAAGTGCAGACTACAGGGGGAATATTATATTATGGTGAATAGCCGCCTCGCTGGCCGGCAGCAATCAAACAGCCTCTCTCGGCTAAGACCATTTTATTACGGGATGGATGGATGAATGGGATTCTTATGAGATGATCCAGACAGGTCTACCCAAGGGGAGGTGGGGTACATTAGTGTACATCAATGCCAGAGGAGGATATTACTCCCCCTCTCCACACACACACACACACACACACACACACTCACACACTGTGTGATGCACACAGGAACATCTCTCCTGAGCTTGAGAGTGACTTAAGAAGCCAGGGATCACTCCTAGATATGAAGGTAATATAATTAGAATAGAAATAATATATATATAAATAAATAGGTATCTGTTTGTCTTATGCATTATGGATATGTCCAGAGCTTGGATAACAAATGCAAAAGGGCTGTTCACAATTTTGTTTTTCTGTGAGGGTTTTTCAGCCTTTTTGTTTTAATATTAAAAAGATAGTTCAGATTATTTGAAGTGAGGTTTTACGAGGTATGAGGCACACCTCTAGTTTGGAGAGGCAGTGGATGAGGATATGGATGACAACGGCAGCAAAACATATTTTAGCCACCTAAAAAAGGCCTACCTGAAAACTATCAATATGTAATTTAAATGTACAGTATATTTAGAATATTTTAACTGCTTTACTTTGCCATCAGACAGCCTTTTCCAATGGGAAACCACCTTTATATAAGCCAAATATCGCCTCTGCGAATCCACAAAACTCCAGTAATTTTACCTCGCAAACCTGTTGCTGGTTTATTGCTGCCTTTGGTTAGTTAGTTTTAGCTATTGTACAGCGATAGATGAGCAGCTCCTGTGTTAAATGACTGTTTTTACCAGAGGAGTCTGGTGGCTTTGCAAAGAGTGATTTTTGGTTCATATAACTGCATTTTCCTGTCAGAAAAGGCTGTCTGATAGCAAAGTAAAGCAGTGAAATTATTCTAAATATAGTGTACTGTCAAACTGATATTGCTTTTTTTCAAGTAGGCCTTTTGAATGTGGCTTAAGTACTTTTTGATGTTGCCACATGTATTTTATGCATGCTCCTGTTGCTATCCCTTTAACTATATGGTTTCCCACTGGAGGAATTCATTGCCAAAACAAAAGACCACACACTAATGCAGGCAGACATTACTATACAGTATATGTCATGAAATTATTTACCATTGTGTATTCACACACACATACAGTAGGTGCAAGCACACCACACACGATACACAACCACCACTACCTCCCTTTTGTGATCTGCAGATGTAGTTAGACCAGTGTCACTGTCTTTACAAAAACAGTGACAGAAACACTAAAACAATGTCTGGAATGGACAGGAAGACTCTGGGGCATCATGAATAAATAATAATACTCCAAAAGCAAGCACTCCTTTGTACTGTGATGTATATGTCGATGCTGGCAGAAGCACAAGGATGAGGGTGCGGGGCCGGCTCGCAAACAAATAAATAAATAAATAAGGAACATGTTCAAAAAGTGCTGTTGTTAAGTCTGTGCGACATACAAGCGCTGTCCAGTGTTGCATTACTGTACCACAGCACTGCACATTTAGGTCTGTTATTCTTTCTCTTAGGACTCGCTTTGTCTTTTTTTTTTTTTTTTTTATAAAGTCTGTGTGTTTCCTCTGATTTACTTTATTATTTAAGAGCATTTGGCACATAAATCAAAAGAATGGAGTGTGTTACTGTATACTTAAAAATAAAACAATACATTTGATTACCTTGACAGCTAACGCTCTTACCCATCAGCAAGATAGGAAATCTTTCATTTTTGATAAATTACAGTGTGATTATAAATAAATAAACAAGACTGATGATGTGGAATAAATCCAATTTACCATGCAGAAGATAATCAATACATTAACCTGGAATCCCATGCTAAAGCACCTTTAGTCGACTGTACAGTATGTGTTTGCTGACTTTAATTGCAACAATGTTGGATGCAGAAGCCATGGGCAGACAATTGATAGTAGCCATTAGCAAATGATTAGGTGGACAGAGATGAACTCTCCCACATTGATTTGGCTGGCTTACATTTCCGACTTTTGCAGGAGAATAAATAAATTCACTCGCAAATCTATAATGCATGACTTTATATTCATAATTTCCACTGGAGAGGCTCCTTGGCTCCCTGCTTTCCGTCGTGTACACAGAGAGGCTGGCAGCTCGCTGGAATCAGGCGTCCACAGCATCTGTTTTGTGCCAAATCATAACTGTTTATTCAGCCAAACGCAGCATTATAAAGTGTATCGCTGTGAAGATTTATAATGAGACTGAGATTGTGAAGTGAAACCACAGGCTTCCCTTCGTACTGCTTTCTAGACACGGTGAAGCCTGCAACATATCAAAGACGTTCTTTATCATTTCCAATTATTGAGAAATATTGTCATTTGAGCCATCTGAACCACCAAGTCTAATTTGTTTACTTCAAGTGCCTTGGAGGCCTCTTTAATGTTTGAAATGAGATCCACTCCCTGTGGGTTGTCGGCTGCCCTGAAAACAAATGACAGATTGCACAGGAGAAGTCCTAACTTTTCAACAATAACAGACACATAGTACTCTTTTCTTCCCATCGAGACGCAGCGCACTGCCAAGTACTTTACCTCACCATCTCAACATGGTTGCTTTTCTTCAAGCGCAGTGTTTCTTTTAACCCATAAGGTCTCAATCAAAACTGTTCCGCTGAAAAGTTGAGTTTTCGATGTTGAAGGTGACTGATTACAACTATGATTCTAAAAAAGTTTTGATGATGTATAAACCATATATAAAAACAGTACTTGTATTCACTTAAATACAGTACAAAGACAAGATATTTGACATTCAAATGGATAAACTTTGTTGGGTTTTTTCTTTGGTAAATATTCACTCATTCTGAATTTGATGCCTGCAGTGTTACAGTTTAACTTGGAGGTGGACCCAAATGCAGAAAACAGGAGGCAGAGGGGGGAGTTCAAAAGATATTTAATTAAATAAACACCAACAAAAGCTTACATGAACACTGCAGGGAAATCCAAAATCAAGGTAGGGAGAAAAAAACAAAAATCCATGAATCAAAAACACAAGGAAACACTGACCAGCACAGAGACAAGATGGGAGAATGAACCAACAAACTAAGGAGGACAAGACACAGGATTAAATACACTAGGAAGGGGAAGGAAAATAAGACACAGGTGAGGGCAGTCAGAGACAGGTGAAAATAATTAGTGATCACAAAGGGCGGGAAAACAGACAAAGACAGGAAGTAAAAACAAAGACACAAGGGAGAACAAAGACTACAAAATAAAACAGGAAGTGTCCAAAATCCAAAACCATGACATGCAGCCTGTTCCCAAAATGTTGGAATAAGGTAAAGAAAAGACTGGGAAAGGTGTAAAATCCTCTAAAAACACCTGTTTGGAGCGTTCAAAAGGTAAACAGGTTATTTGGAAACAGCTGATGGTATCATTTAGTATGAAAAGGGCATCCTTGACAGGCTCAGTCGTTTACACATATGGATGCAGCAAGGTTCACCATTTTGTGGAAAACTACATTGGCAAATAGACCTTTGTATAATAATAAACCTTTCTCAACACACACATTTTACTCAGCTTTCTGTCTGTTTGGAATCTGAGTTGTACTATGGTTATATGTTCACCTTCAAATTTCCAACATTAAACACAGCAGTGAGCTATGCTTGGGTTGTTTTGTCCATGTTCTAGGACACATGGGTAGGCAGTAATCAAATAGAGGAGAACTGAGCGTATGGTGTCCTCAAACCTAATTTGGCTGCTTGCAGCTCTGACCCCGTAACCTTTGACATTCCAACCCGACTGGCGAGGGTACCGAATCATTTATTTACTTTGTCGAGACATAAGCCAGACGAGGGGGTTCCGGCCTTATGGCAGGAATCTGTGGAACTCAAAACACAAATAAAAGAGAAATTAAAATGTAAACAGCTAAGGCCATCTAGCAGATGACCTCGCAATAACTATCGGGCCCTTTGGAGTAATAATCAGTATTGATTCCCAAGAAACATCTTCTCGCGTTAAACCAGTCATTTTGTTGTTTCCCATTGAGTCTGATCAATTAGATCAATTATTTGGAGAATAATTTGCAGTGGCAGCAAATACACATCAATAAGAATCGTTCAGCTGCAGAGAAGACGGAGCCCATGGGGGCTAATATACATATCAATACCTGGGCCATTTCTTTTTGTATGTTCACAAAGAATCTGTTGTGTTCAACAAACGGCATTTATCTAGGATCATTCTGGGGTCAAAGGTGAAAAGGAGAGGACAGAAACCTGAGGCAGCACTTATGACAAAATAGCAGCAGGCTCTCTCTTCTCCTCTTCTTCTTTACAGCTTCTTTGGTAGTTTCTAACCATGTCTCTGGGGGATTATGCAACAGTGGCTTGCCACATATCTTTTTCCAGAGCTATACTTGTGTAGCTCCACTTACCCTTTACACAAACTCTCAAGGCACACCCAGCATTAAAAACTAGTTTTTGGAGTTAACAGTGGCTCCGTACAAGCTATTCATCTCCAGCCCCTCTTGTTCTCCTGCTGAGCTCTCGCTGCTCCTTCAACAGTCGGCCTGCAGCAGATCCCCATATGTGCCGCTCAACTGCTGGGTTCCCCCTCCTCTCCCTCCAGCCTTCTCCTAAAATAGACCCATCGCTGGGCCTCTGAACATTTGGCTGTTTCCTTCCTCCCATCTTGTCCACGCCTGTTAGAGGGTTACAGCTGCTCTCTTGCTGACCACAGTTTCCATTGCTCATCACTGTTTAACTCCCAGACCCCTTCTGGAGTCCATTACCAAGGCTAACTTTCCCAGATTTATCACCGCTATGACCTGCAGCAGCCAAAACAACAGCGGTGTGAACGCGCTGAATGCTGAATGGGCTGTTCTGACAGTCTATGGGCTCAATGAAAGCATAAAGCTGCAGAGAAATGAGGCCTTTGTTTATTAAAGGTATATTTCAAGGATACCCTCCGTGTAAACTGCCTGAGTCTAGACAGTGTTGTCTGTGGATGATGCAGACATTTTGAGAAAGAATGACTGTGCAAGATTGGAGAGCTGCAGCAAAGATGTCTTTTGAGACTGTACGCCAAGTGGGTGGATGATGGGATGGCTGCCATTTCTTTCTTTTAACTTCATCCATGGTTATTCCAAGTCATTGCTGGTTCATCTGTTTCCATCTACATTTAAGAGCCACGCTGTTTGAAACTCATACCAATCAAAAGTAGAAAGACAAGATGTTCCTAACTTGTGTGGGGTTATATGAGGCACTAATCCATACTCAGTGTGTACTACCTACAGTAGGTGTAGTCACGACACTCCCAGTTTGGTTAAGCAGCAAGATTTCCAGTCTACACTACGTAATATACTGTTGTGGTTAGTTTATTTGCATTAATGTATGACTTAGCTTAGTTTGAATTCACTGAACTCACACAATAATGCAAAAAAATAGTATATAAGTTAATGGTGTAACAGTATAACCGTGGCTTCCCATCAATCGCCATCATCACCATGCTGGTAGTCCTCTCTGCTTCTTCAAACTGGGGACGTGTCAATCGCCATCTTCCAGAGGTAATGCATCGACTATTGATAAGTACTTTATTAATTCAAACTCTAAAGGAATCAACATGGAAAGAATATGTGTTCCCAGCTTAACCCCAAACATAGCCCATTTCAGTTTGGTGCCTTGTGTTTCAGTCACATCCCTCTCAGGTTATTGAGCTGACAAGAATTCAAACCATTTTGCCAAATTGCAGAGGGCTCATCAGCACTTTTAGTGACTCGCGTTGGCTCAAGTTTTAGTATTCACAGCACAAAAACAAATCTAACCTCTATAAGTAATGCATACTGGATGAGGCGAAGCTGATGGTCAATAGATTTGCCACCCCGACCTGCACCACTGTCTCTGTTTGTTTCCATTACAGACCAATTCTTATCATGCATAATGCATTTCTAAAATCACTCTGTCATTAATTCATCAAAAAGTGAAAAATAAAGGGAAGCAGGAGCAGATTCATGCTGCTAGATTATGCGGCTTATGGGAGAAACAATGAGTGTTGAGATGCAAGGCTACAGTATTTTTGTTTCACATGATAGGCTTATTAATCACAGTAATGAATCATGAGACGGTTTGCAGAACAGTGGAATCAGTGGTAAACAAACGCAGATGATAAGCCAAGGATAAGGCCCCTCAGACTAAAAGGGGAGACAGAGAGAAAGAGACAGAAAACAATGTTGGAAGAACTGAAATGATTTCTTGTCACATACTAAAAATCCAGTCGTTCAATTTACATCTCTTTGTTTGCTCCATCTTTATCGCCTTGTTTGCTTGTTTGTTTGTTTGTTCACTTATTCATTTGATGACTCGCTTTATAATATGGTAAAAAGCTAGTTGTGCATCTAAGTAATTACACTGTAATTGATGAGCTAATAGACATGTAAATTATGCAGTAGTGTGTCGGCAGCAGAGTAGAAAGAGTGGAGTGTGTTGTATAATTACAAACTCCAGCTGCCACGCTCCTGTACAGGAGTCATAAATTAAGCACACAAAATCTGAATAACTGAGATTGGTGCAGTTTTGCACTGTATACCGTCTGGCACTGATAGTCCATGTGGTTTTTATATGCCAGGGTGTCTTTTGCAAAAACAGTGCTCACCTTTACAAGGTGCAGAAGCATGTGGTCCAGCGTAGTTTAGTTGATAAAACATGTGGTTGTCATGGGTTAGGAGTTCAATTCCCAGTGGGGTCACAAAAATGCTCTCACATTACTGTAAGGTTCTTTGGGTAAAGCCATCTGCAAACAGCATGTAGGCCTATTTTACTGTGTTACCTACTGCACGAGCATGGTGTGTGTACATCTCCTTCTTCAATAGCATTTGAGCACAACTGATGCCTGTAACTAAACTGTATCTCTGTAGTGATTTAAAGGGTTAGTTCACCTCAAAATCAAAAACACATGTTTTGCCTTACTTACCTGTAGTACTATTTATCCATCCTAGACCAGGGGTGCCAAACATACAAGCTATGTGCCACAACCAGGTCTGATCGGGCCCACTGGATGACTTTGCAAAGTGTTAAAACTGCAGAGACATAATTTAATCCAATTTTTCAATAAAATTCAATGCTATTTCTGATTTGTTTACCAGGGTTGCACTGATAATAAGAGTAGCCGGCCAGGTGGTGGATACAATATAATAGATCCCACGTGCTTATGTACAGACTATGTGACACAATACTGTCAATGTCAGTAGGCTACAGTTCATGCAGGAGCTGCTGTTGTCACATGGGAGAAAAATGGACACAGAAGGTTTGGTGCGTATGTAGAGCCACAGTTCGTTCTGTGCTAAACGTGAAGCCGTCCAACATGGCGACCTCCACTAAAGAAGACCTGCACTGCCTGCAGATATAAAAGGCTTATTTTAGGCAAAAAAAAACCCTGCAACAAATCTTGTTTTCAGGTGATTATACAGTAATGAAAACATGCTTATCAATATCATATTCCATTTCTGCCATATTCTGCCAAAAACTCCCCCGTAAATCTTGCACATTGTCCCTTTAAACACTACTGGTTTAATGTTCTGCTGTCATATGTTACCATTAGATTCTTCTCATTCAGTTTTGCAATATAACTTAGGACCAGCTCGAGGCATGTTTAAAGAGGCCACAAAATTATTGAAACAATTCATCTTGTTCCTTACACAACCCAACCCACCACCCCGATTTTTTTTTTCTTTTCTTAGTGAGATAAACATTTGCAACCTTGCTTCCAAACAGAACAACCAGGCTGCACTGTTTGTATTTACAATATTAACAGCCCAAACCTGTTGGTGCCACTGATAGCGAGAGGCATGATTATGACCATGGCATCAGAGGAGTCATCTGTACAGGCTGACAGCTTGTAGCGCTCTCACGCTATCTGTTACTCGTACTGTCCCAGTCCTCCTCTGTG
This sequence comes from Lutjanus erythropterus, assembly GCF_056507025.1. Classification (NCBI taxonomy): domain Eukaryota; kingdom Metazoa; phylum Chordata; class Actinopteri; order Lutjaniformes; family Lutjanidae; genus Lutjanus; species Lutjanus erythropterus. The sequence goes on from NC_139334.1 coordinate 14,427,253, forward strand.
CTCCTGGACATAATTACAGTGGTTAATCTTCTGCTCCTCCCCTGTCTCCTGCCCACTCTGCCTTCCTTATTAGCCCTCCCTTTGCCCACCTGAGATTTTTGTCTTCTTCCCCTCCAATTTTTCCTCTTGTGGTAGCAGAGTAGTCCAATCAGAGTTGCCATTGTTTATTGTGATAAGTTGGGATAATGAACAAATGACCTGCCACCTGGAGCACTTAGAGCCTGGTGTTAAACTCGGGTTATAAAAACCTCTTCCAGCTCTATTGATTTACTGGCAACATTTGATTGTACCCACGGGGCAGGGGGCCTGCACAGAGCTCTTACTGTTTTACAGTCCTTATTACACCAAACAAATAAATCTCCTGACCATTAATTCACTGCCTGTGCCCTCACTCTCCAGACTGATAGGCCAAAAATCAGCACAGATTCAGGCAGCTTGGCAGAGTCGGCCAGATAACTAGGTAGTTAGAGACCATGTTTCTTCCCTATGTGCCCCGTTCCATATTGGATTAGCAGACCGCAGACAACTTTGAGCGTTCTCGGAAGATTTTATGATCGCGCAGGACAAATACATGAGGAAATGATTTGAGTTGGGCTATCCTGCTTTTGCAAACAACGGTCATTATTTCAATATCCTGTGAGGCTCTTTTACGATGCCCCTGCGGTGCTTTTTGGGCTGCTTCTCCCCTTTATACAGAACAGGGACGTGGCACCTCATAGTTAACAAAAGTCAACCGCAGGGAGAGTCAGACCAGTCTGATTTTTACAACGGAAGGCAATTGTAAACACTCAGGGGGCCCGACAAATGGAACTGAGAGGAGAGGAGTGTTGCACTGGTCCCATGCAGACCAAAGGCCAAATCAGCAATACATCCAGCCCGGATGGTAACTTGAGAATGAGGCAATCGTCTTGTAAAACATTAATAAAGGGCTGTCCAATAAAATCCGCTCCACCAATTAATGATTTTAACCTTAGTGTTTGTTGGAATACGCGGTTTGATGAGGATCTTGCCTCATCCGCTGTGGAGAAAAAAAAAAAAGCTGTCGACTGTAATGCGGCTGTAAAATGGGTGATGTTAATTATTTATGGGAATAGACACGTTTGTGCACCTTAAGACTCTTTCAGTCTCCCTCCCTCTTACACACACACACACACACACGCACACACAAAGTTTAGGGCAGCCTAGGGATGGTTGCAACAGGGGATGGTTGCAACAAGTCTTATTTCTCATCAGCAAAATGCCATAGTGATGACACTCATACTGCGCATGCTCAGTTAGACTTTGCCCCCATCACCAGGACAGATGCCACAATCAACATCTGCTGCTGCATTTACTGAAAAAAAAAAACATCTTGCAAACATCTCTTGGGTCGAGGTCAGTTGCATCATTTAGCTTCTTCCATTCAAAGAGATATTGTGAATGACCTGTTATCTGTAATCATCTTTAAATGGCATGAGTAATTAGCATACAGATGTATATGTTTAATATATAAAGTTTCCATTGGTCTGAGTCAAGTCTGAATAACTGAGAGAAATGCAGAGTGTAACAGCCATCCCCAGTCTCCCCTGTACAGTACTATGGCAGAATGATGAATAAAGTGCAACACTAGAAGATGAAAGATCTCCCTGATTAGTTCTTGCCAACATGTTTACCATAGTTTGATCACTACCATACCCACTGATTGTAGACTTATGTAATGTAGGTTCAAATACACTTTCCATCCTGCCCACTGGTTTCCCTGTGGAAACTGACGCATAATTGTCAACATATGTGCAATATGCACACATTCTGTAGCTTCACTCACATAAGGTACACACACACACACACACACACACACACACACACGTTGCATGCACACTCCAATGGAGAATCCTCAGACTGATGTCACCTTCAAACGAAAGACAAAAAAGCTGCTAAAACCATACTAAAGTCAATGACTGGCTCAGATTAAACAGCTTGGTTAGCACACACAAACACACTTGAATAAACACATACACATACACAAATACACAATGCATTTACCCCAGCCTGCACTTCTAGGAAGCAGTTCAATTCAGTTCTGATTTCTTGATCATCCAACAGAGACCTGAGCTGCAGGAAAGAGATGCTGCTTATCATGCAGGACTCAGCGGCCACAGCTTGAAGGTGGCTTTGAACACTTAAGCTCTACCGGATATTCACAGGCTTCAGTACCTGGAAGGTATAGGAGATGTTGGCTCACAGATACCTCTAACTCCAACTGAAGGATAAATCCTTTTCCCCTTGTGGCCAAACATGGCATGTAAATATTCATACACATACATGAACGTAGTCATGATCAGTCAATGCAAAGATGTAGAGACAGCATAATCCATCCAAACCTTTCAGAGAGTCGGTGCAGATCAGAAGTGCCAGAAGTGGGTCTCCTCCTGCACTACACACCACTTGGGATTGCTGCCATTATGATGTGCTTAGTCAGGGCACTCTAGTCGGTGGATAAAAGACAAGACCACCAGACAGCTAACCAGCTAATCTGCCGAATATTCTGTTAATCTGACAGGCCGTGTTGAATAATGAATATGTACATTATCACAGAGGGAGGTATCACAGGGGACGCACTGGATCACTCTCGATGTGGTAGGTGGACATGACGTGCCCGTTATCAGCGTGATTTCTAATGAGTTAATTCACAGGTGAGTGTACATTAAGCGGGCCACGTGTGTGTGTGTGTGTGTGTGTGTGTGTGTGTGTGTGTGTGTGTAATTATGACATAGATGAAGCCACTGTGGTCAAGAACATACTGTACTTTTGAATGTACCAGCATTAATGCTTTCAAATGCAGCAAGCTAACAAGTGCAGGTCTCATACATTAAGACTGTGTTGCATCAACAAAGATTTATATAATTCAAGAAGAAGAGTTCTAATCAGAGTTTGGCAAAACTTAGTTTAAAAAGTAAATCCAGATGTCAAACTAAGCTCTGTTGCACAATTAAAAAGTGAGGTTTGTTTAGTAAATTCAGGCTTTATTGATATAAAGCAAAATATAAATATATTTCAATCACAAGTAGGCTAAGTATAAAAGGGAAGGGACCACTGACTTAACATTAACTTAACAACCATTAACTTTTCCTCAACAAAATGATATTTGCTAGCCTGCTAGCTCCTTAAAAAGACAACAAAATAATGTATTGTTTGCTATTTAGCTAAAAAGGTAGTCAAACAAAATATAATTTGCTAGCTAGCTAAAAAAAAAAGAAAAAAAATGGTTAAGAGTCATGGTGGCTTGGAAGAGAAGCTCTAAATTCTCCTCTTTTAAGAAAAAACTTGACTGAATTAAAGGAGCAATATGTCCAAATACACAATAGACATGGACACAGAAACTGTATGGCAGCAACTGGCAGACTGTTTTAACAGATCGACTGGAGTGAAATAAAGAAGAGACACATCATAAAACTCACTTGATTGTTTCGTTCAAGCCATGGCAGCCATGTTAAAAATTAAAGCCTCTGAAGTGTAAGTGTTAAGTTAATACTGGATCACATTTTTAGACTGGAGTTTAATGTTATGTTTTGGGATAAAATTTAATCTTGGTTTAAAGGCAGCATTTAACTAAGGTTTAAAGACAGATTTTAATGTAATCTATCAGAATTTTGAGATAGTTTAAAAGTTTGGTGCAATATAATTTTAAGTTAAACCATCATTTAATCAGGTTGTAATATTAATCCTTGTTGGTGCAACCCAGCATAGGTTTTTTTTTTTTTGTTTTTTTTTTAAAGGTAACCTCTAAAGTGTGTGCTTGTGTAGGTGCATATGTCCGGGCCATTAATGTAGCTCTGAAGCTGCCAACTGTCTAATCACCAATCTAGAACAATATGACCCATGAATGATAAATGAAAGCATGCATGCTGCCATGACAAAAGACCTCATCTTGTCTAAATGACTTTCTACTCAGAGATAGTTGTCCCAGTGATTTACGTCAGTTCTTTCTAGGGCAGAGATTTAAATGAAATGCACATTTGACTGTTCATTTATTGATTATTGGGGATTTCTTTTATGAGCTCAGTCTGAAAATGTCCTATTTTAGGGATGTAACAATGTGTTGAATACTGTAATACTGCAATAAAAATGTCTCAAGACTGTACCCGACTGTGACAGTGGATACTAGAGGTGCACAGACATCATTTTCTGTATGTGTTCAACCGACCAAAAGATCAGGTCTCTGTTTCTGTATTCGTATAGAATACCAAAAGTGGACATGGTTTATGTAGAAAGTCCTACCTCTTTCTGTATTTTTAGCTAAACTAATTTCTATTAGCCTTAGCACATTAAATCAGCAATTGATTCATTTAGACGTGAACCTTTTTTAAAACTTTGTCAAGGTAATGGACTTTTTCCAAATAATAATGACCAACTTCAGAATAAATATCAGTTTCCATCACATTATTTGTGCTTTCCTGAATAACCTATTTAGGTGCATCCCTAATATATACCATGATATAGTTAATTATTTTATTGTAATATTTTTGTTTTATTTTATAAAAGGACTGGGTACTGAATTTTGTTTTTCAGTTCTTTATACATAATTCAAACAGAACTACAACAATTAATCAACTAATCAATTATTAATAGATTATTAACTTAATGGCTAACTATTCTGATAATTGATTCATCAATTTATGTAATTTTCTAAGAAAAAAAAGTCCAAATTGATTCCAAACTGATTGCAGCTTCTTGAATCTGAATATTTTCTGTTTTATTTAATTTTTATTTATTTACTGTAAACTGAATATCTGTGGATTGTAGGCAAAATGAGACATTTAAGGATGTCATCTTGAGCTTTGGGAAACAAAGCTAAAAGAGATTTTATTTTCTTGATTTCCTGACATTTAATAGATCAAACACCTAATCAATTTACTGAGAAAATAATTGACCGATAATAATAGTTAGTTGCAGCCCTAAACACAAACATTCATTGCCAAAAACAATTCAAGCCAATTTTTTGCACATGCTTAGGTCATGGCTGGCAATTTTTATTTTATTTTCTTAAAGACGGAGAGCAGAAAAACGTTAAAAGAAAAAATGAATTTCATATCAACAAAAAATGGCATACACATCTCCTTTTATTATTTAAAAAAGTTGTCCCTTTTTTTTTTACATCTTACAGTTGAAGTTTGTACTGACAGCCTTTCGTAAAGTTCACACTGAACACCAGACAACAAGGTGTCTACATCCTGGACCTATTTTCATACATTTCTTTTTATCCTGGTGCCCCTTCCCCCTGCCATTGGCCCCCATTTCATTCCATTTCCTTCTGGGAGTAGGGCCCGGCTTTACCTTTCAACCACAACACGCTACCTGTCACCACACAGAACACACACACACACACACACACACACACACATCCCAGAGCGTGGTGCAAGAGGCATGTGACATCTGTTCTCTCTCCGGTGGGCTCCTCATGTCCTCGACCTCATCCACATCGTTTCTGAGCACCTGGGAGGGAGGAGGAGGGAGGCTGTATGACAAGGGGACGTAGCAAAGAAAAAGGGGATGAAAGGGGTCTGTGTGTGTGTGTATGTGTGTGTTTGTTAGGGGGGAGGTGGGTGGTTGTGGCGTTGTAGACAGAGAGCAGTCAACCACAACATCAGTCAAGACTGCCACCACCCTTCCTCCCGCCATCACTAACTTTTCTCTTTGTGACCTTGACCTGAGTTTGGTGCTTTTTGACAGCACAGGTCCTTGTTGACACCAGCTGCGCCGACACACTGTGCCAGATGCACAGAAAGTAGGCTACTGTGAGGTTGAAAAATCAAAGGGTGGAGTGACATAATACTATACTGTACACTGAAGAATGGTGGTGCATTCACTGACCTCAGTGCCTCAGATTGTCTGATATGTGGTGAAATGGATAGCTCCGCAGACTCGAGACTAGAGGCCAGTGGTTTGAGAAGTAGAGGCATGAAAAGCTGAGCTACAAACATCAGAGCAGGGAAAGTAAATGCACACTCCCAAATAGCCACTATGGTAGTGCCCTTGAGCAACAGAACTGCTTGAGTCATACCGCTTAGCAGCAAGCAGTAACCATTACTGTTCTTCACTGAAGCCGATGCAGAATCGCCTTAAGCTACAGTTCCAGTAATGGCTGGTAGGTACTGGAAGACTGAAACTGTATTAGTTTATATTGACATAAAGGGGAAAGCTCATTGGAAATATAAAACCAATACATTAGGGTCTCAAAAGCTATTTTCTCCTCCTCTTCTATTGTTTGTTGGGTGCCTTTCCAGGCTGGAAAACCAAAACAATGAGCTGAGAGATGATACAAAGCTCTGAAAAGCTGACAGGAAATTAATACAATCTGGAGTGAAAAGGGGCGGGACTTGCACTTGTATTGTAGTTAAACCAGTAATTGAACTACATATGGTTAAAGCTGAGGTAGGCAGTTTATTTTTGGCATCACTGGGGAAAAGTCCAGTAATATTCTTTAAGCACAATATAATTCAAGTGGTCTGAGAGAAAACTAGATTTCTACTCCTCCTCTTGGCTCTGTTTTCAGGTGTTAGCAATCAAGCCTGTAACGGGAGACTTTGGCCAATCTCAGGTCAGTAGAATAGCTGCCTGCTGAGTCTCATTCCCAAAATGTCAGTATTTGACGACCTGGGAATGAGACTCAGTCAACTATCTTTTTCTATAAAATTGCCTAACCCAGCTACCCCCCAATACTGGTTAGATTTCATTCTTGCAAAAGCTGGTGTATTTTAATCTAATGTATTCTCCTTCGTTCCATATGTCAAATTTCCGTGGTGTGAGAAGTGTAGCTGCCTGCAGCAGAGCCTGTGTCTGTTTAGCACATTGACTCAGCAGGGTCATGGGTTCGCTGGCTCAGGCTCAGCTCTCTAACAGCCTTTTCAAATCATTAAGTAATGAAGTGGGTGCCATTCAAATATAAATGCATCCACAAGCCAGGATCCTTTCATGTTTCAAACCATAAATACTCTTGGATTTTGCTCCGAGCCAATATACCTATCAAAGCCATTTCCAACATCTGTTATCCCCCCTAAAAAAAGAGTGCAGGACACTGGGCCAATCGCTGTAGCTGTACACTAAAGTGTTTCATAATGCATGGGATACAAGGCAGTTATGCTTACTTTTTCTTAATTTGTTAATTGATTATTGCCTAATCTGTCAAAGATCCTGGCTCAGAGCCCTTGTGACTGAGCGCACTGGGGTTGAAGTAGCTAAAACACACAACCGCTCATGCACACAGACACACACAGTAAGATAAGCAAACCCCCAGATGTAAGTCTCTTGACACTCGCTGATTATTGTGAGTGTAGCCACCACTGACCTTGGCACACACATATAGCCACAGCAAGCTCTCCATCCTCTCCATCCATCTCTCTCTCACTGGAGTGGCCCCTGGCCTGCAGCTTATTGGGGGGCCTGGAGCCAGCTTCCCATCTCAGACAGGCCCTAATCTGGGAGGCAAATGATAAGGCTGAGGTTTACAGGAGGGGCTTTGCACACTCACCAAAATTTGCATTTAAAGGCCCTCAAGTAATCTTTAGGCTTATTTAAATCTCAGCAAGACACTAGCAGGAGAGATGGAGGGGGGAAACGCCGCAGATCCACCTCCAGTGCTTCTTTCCCATGGTAGACCAAATCCCTGCCATAAATGAGCGAGGATGTGGATTGCTTTGCCGTTCTCACAGCAGCCTGTCTCTGTATTATCAATGGCATTTAATTGACTGAGAATTATATTTTTTTTTCTCTCCACATCCAAATAAAACCACCACATGGGACAAAAGCTTCAACCATCATTTGTGGGTGGGGGGGATGGCATTATTGCCAGAAAATAAACACTGCTATTGACATACAGCTGCTGGAACGGAGAATTTGTTTATTTTCTTGTTTGTGTGCCTGGTTGTTTTACATGAGCAGGTTTGACTATGTATTTTTCTTTGTTCTTGTGATTATAATACATATGAAAGATACATTTGCATGTGTTTTAAGCTTCCACAAAGGACTGCTGCCGTATGGTGACCTGAGCAAGACATTATTGTCATGCAGGTTCTTTCTTTTTTCATATTATTTTAAAGCCTCCCTCACACTTTGTATTGTTATGTTTTCAGAATTATTCATTTCGATGAAAAGCCAAAAATGGAAAACACAATAACAGTCGCTGGCACCGCTGGAATGCATTCTGTCCCAGTTTTTGTTTAAATGTGTGCATATTTACCAGCTGCTGCAGCTACTGTATAGAAGGTACTGTATTGCTGTCAGCACATTCGCTAGTTTACTGGCATCGCGTCCTGCAGTATGTATACCATAACAGCACAATGCTTCTGCTCAGCCAACTCGCGTCAGCGTCAGGGGGGTTATTTTCAGTGTGGGATTGTATGGTGCATCCTACACATCCAGAAGGGATTTGAAAGATTAATCCTCACCTTTCCAACTGAATGTATGTAATTTGGTTTGACAAACACCAGCCCTACAGGGACGTTTTCTTCATTAATACTTGACAATGTGCCTTGCGTCTCAGGCCTGAGGAGATGTAGTGGTGTGACGGACGAGAGCATTAAAGTGACCCAGATTCAATCTTTCTTTCTTTTACTTGCAAGCTTTTAACACTGAGTATAGCACCTGTGATACAAAATTCAGTTGAGAGAGCAACAAAGATGGGGTGTTAACAGCCATTACAACAGGCCACACAGAGGAGACACGATCTGATGATCCTCTCAGACTGTAATATGCACTGAAATATTCAAAAGGGCCGAGAAGTGTTCAGAAGTAGTTATTGAAGACCTTAAAAATGTGTGACAACCTTATGTACAATATTACCAAACAGCATGCAATGGTCATCTAGTTCAAGTTACCTCAACAATGCTTTAGGATTTTTGTACAATCAGTGATATTAAAGGTCCAGTGTGTAAGATTTAGGGATAATCTATTGCCAGCGTATGTGTTGTTATTGGGGCTGGGTGACAGGACAAAATTAAATATTACAATATTTTTGACCAAATACCTTGATATCAGTATTGTAAAAATAGAATGACTATTGGTGCTTTCATAAACCTTTAACAAAATAAATAACCTAATGTGGATATAATGTGGGTTAAGACAAATGTAAGAACGGCTAAAACAGTCTGTCAAGTTCAGAAAATTACATCACCTCATTGTAATGCAATCGTTAAAACCAAGAAAAGGCAACATGTATGTCATATCATGATATGATGATAACCACACTCTAAGACAATATGAGAAACCAGTAAACTTTCACATTTGAGGAAATGAAATCAGAGAATTTGCTGCAGAGAATGTGCTCTTTATATCTACAGAGGATGCAGGTCCTCCATGAAGACCACTATGTTGCATCGCTGTATTTCTATGGTAGCCCAGAATGGACAAACCAGACACTGACTCTAGATAGGGCTTTTCACATTTTTCCTGAGTTTTGTGGCCACTGTAGTTTCACAGTTGGAGGGGGAGGGTGAGGCGTGCAGTATTCAGCTGGTTAAGATCTACAAGCTTACCATTTCATGTCTTATGCACTGGTCTTTTAAGGTGTCTTTCCTCCTCTACAGGGCTAAATAAACTACAGAGTGAAATGAAAACTATAAAAACACACAGTATATATTTAATAAGTCTGTTAAACACTATTAAAGCCTGTGGAAAGGCTAAACCTGATATCATATTTAATATTCTGGCCGATTTTCTCTTTTGCATAACCCTCTTCACAGCCTGAAGACAGGTCAAATCAAGCTCATGCATATAAAAGCCGTTGCCCTGGGCAAAGATTTAACCAGCCAGGATGAGTCCCAAGGCTCGGTGTAGCGAACAAAAAACACTCTTGCTGCCATTCCAGCTCTGAGAAATATGAGGAGACGCAAGAAAAGAGATCTGGACAGAAGACACCCCTACCCTACCACCCTCCCCTCCATCTCCAAAACTAACCGTTAGCTTGGCTTCCCAGTCACACTATGGAGACCCTGCTCACTCTTCCATGCCACAGCCACTTCCTGCTGGCTCTAAACAATGCAGACTCCATTTGGGCCGCCGTAATGGCTGACTGCTTGACATAACCCTTGTCAGTGAGAGCTGAGATAGGTGACACTTGACAGATGTGTAATTGCTGGAAGAGCTCACTGACAGGTGGATGAGCTTAAAGACACCTGATATGCTTCTGAGGCTGTTGACGCAGGAGGATTACACCTTTAAGCAGCACCGGCTTCCCTGGGTGTTGTTGCTTTGCTTTTTTTTCCTCTTGCATGCCTCAAGACAGAAGAAAAATCTGTGTGGATAATTTATTTGGTTTGCGCTTTATTTTATAGTACACTGATGAGATGTAACCAGCCGTACTTTGTATCAAATTAGACAAAAACTAGAAGTAATATGTTCTTTATCAGACAGTATTGGACCTTCCATTAGACCCTTATTAGGCTTATTAGAGAGGGTAATTCTGGACATATTATAGAAGAACTATACTGTAAACTAAAGCAAAATTACATATCTGCAAGTTGAGACTCACCTTCTTTGGCTGGTCCCATAATAAAATATTCCTCTACCTCTATAATTTTGGCCTTCACTTGGTAGAACTGGTTCACATATTGTTTTTAAATGGGGAAGTAGCAGATGTATGATTTCACTTTAGTTTACAGTACAGTTCTGTTGTAATGTTTCCCTAATTACCCTCTATTAGCATATCATAAAAGTCTAATGAATAGTCAAATAATATCTAATAAAGATCATATTATTTCTATTTTCTGTCTAATTTAATACAAATTATGGCTTGTTACGTCTTATTAGTGCACTGTAAAATAAAGTGCAATCATTTATTCAAAATGAAATTTGTTTGATTTGTTTGAGCCAAGACATGAGCCAAGACTGACAGTGAGAAAGGTTAGGTTTTCTACAATAACCCTCATTTAATGCATCCAGATGTATAGTCTCTGTGAGGTAATGTATGGTTTTGACATCATCCGAGTGGACTTGTAAAAGCCTGTGTCGAGGTGTGATAGCTTTCCTTCCCAGGTCAGTCCAGGTGAGGTGGTACCAGAAGCCGGAGATAACACTCCACCCCTATAAAAGACAGGAAGTGAGATAAACATTGGCTCCTTGATTAGGAGCCGGGGTGTGTGGGGCTTGCCATGTGGGAGGTGGTGCAGTCATAGGGGTGGAACAGTAAGATGTGGATGGGGGCGTGTGTGTGTCTGTGTGTTTTATGTGTGGGACTGTAATGCAAATCAATGATCTCCTTCAGTGCAGAGCAGAACAGCACAATGCCTGCACACCTGTCCATCATTCAACATCTCCTGTTCCACCTCTTGAAGCTGGGTGGAAAAGAAAAAAAAAATCGTTTTAGCTCACAGTCAAGGGGTTGAAAGCAGGGGAGGGGAGCGAAGGAGGTGTGCTTAGAGACCCAGACATTCACTTTTCTTTTTCCTCACCGAGAAGACCATGTTATTAGAACTGCGGTTACTAAATTGGGAGGAGGGAGACCGATGCTTTTGGATGTGACCTCAATTGCACTGGCACACTATCTGCACCAAAGTCTCATTTCACCAAGACAGACTGGGGTAGAGAAAAGAGAAATTGACAATATCTTTTGTACCATCATGCATAGACAGCGTATAGAGATTTAGCGATGATATAGGAGGGGGCGGTGGTGGCTCGAGCTGCACCCCAGCAGCTCAGCTCAGTTCATTGGGGGTATTTTCACTTATAATTGGGGTAGCTTTCATCTTGCCTGCCAAAAGGCGTAGCAGCGAAGAAGAGCACCAAGAGGGAGCTATCACTTCCCCTATTTCCTGGCCCCAGACAAAGGCATCCAGGCAGGCAGCCCTGCTGAAGATGATGTATTTCTGATCAAAGAGCCTGGAGTTGTCAGCAGCCCGGCCTAGCACTGCAACCTGATTGCTCCTGGATAGATTTGTCCCTTTGATCAGAGCAGACTCTGACTGCAGGCACTGTTTATGCAAAGAAAAAGACGGCAGAGCGAAATCTACCCGGTGTTATGTGGAAACAGGCGTTGTTGGGCTGGGGGAAGGACTTTAGCTTTGGGATATGTTGGTTCACACAATAATACAAGATGATATCTGTTATAATTACCACTAATGAGATAACATTGCAAAAAGCCTTTTCGGCAACTTGTTGCTGTGATGCTTTTATGCTGACAGCAAAAAATCTTACTTGTATGTTACTCTTGATGAGCTGATAAAATCTGCCTCTAATTACAACCACATACACCAGATATAAGAGTGAGATAATGTAATGTACTTGAACAACTGGTACTTTAACAAAATGATCAGTTAGTTACACTGTGCAAACATCTTACACATAATGCAAATAACTGCCGGCTATGAATTTATGTGGACTTGAAAAGGCACATAATTTTGCCATAATATATTGATGTAAATTCTAATGGCTAGAGTTAAGATCAGTGCTGTAAATGTGTTACAAGGAAATATTAATGCCATCAGTCTGTAGCCGTATTGTACCTACAAATCCCACTGTGACCTCGGCCCTGCTTTGTCTGAGGAGAACAGTCCTCTTTTACCCAGTTACATGAGTTCAAACACTAAAATGTCAAACACACTTGACTTTAAAATGCTCGAGTAAGGTTATGTTGGGGATTCACTCACATCCCATAGAAAATGAATGGGGCTGCCCTCCTGGGTCCTTATCATGAAGCTTAAGATGTCCAGAGGGATCTTCCCAGTTCACTGCATACTGTACTGGCAGTTTTGTTTGCCATAGACATGCATGGACTAAATTGACAAAACAATAATTAATTAATAATAAAAATAATTAACCCTTTTAGATCACACCCCCAGTGACATTGTGCACCTATCTGACAATATATGTTTTGTTTTGTTTTTTCTTCCTGTAAAAAAATATGATAAATGCTACATGAGCTAGAACCAACCAATTTGTGGCAATGACATTATGACATCCACCTGTCAGTCAGTCTCAGTCATTCCGGTAGCCAAACAACCATACTATTTAGTATGCCAGAAAAACATTTAGTAGGGCCCAATACATAGTATATTAAATGCAGTATGCCTAAAGTAACTGCATCCTGTCACATTTTCAGTATGCAAGCCTTCATGTTTTTCTGGCCATTCTGACCCACAATCATTTGTGATGGATGCATGAGCAAGAGGGTCAAAGTTCAAGACACCATGTTATGATGTAGTATTTCCCAAGTGCATGCACGCTGCATGCAATAGTACATACTTTGAAAGGGCAGCTGCAGTGCGTACTAAGAATAAAAATAAAAAGTATGTGATTTGGAATGCAGGGTAAGATTAATTAGTTAGCTAGCTAGCAACACTAAGGGAATGTTATGTTGGTGTGTCTTCCAAGATGTTCACAACTACAAACTTTGTTCTGTTGTTATGGACCTGCTGGCTACAATTTATTTACTTTGGGTAAAATGGTATCTGTGACAGCAGATGGCACAAGGCATTTTACCGTGGACTGCTTCAGCAATTAGCTAACATTAGCTACATGGAACATACAATGAGCTGGGGGCTGGGCCTCAGTGATTAACAGACTGTATAAAAGCTGTACAAAAACTTTCTAAATTGTACAAAAATATAACATAATGACTTCATTAACTTTCTGTTTTTCCCTCTGATGTCTTCAGGCAACTTAGATTCATGCTAACTCAGCTACCATTAGCTGGCCATGCTGAGCATCCTGATAGCTTTAAGAACCAGTAACAGCCATTAGCTTCGTTAGCAGTGCAACTAAGTAAGCTGACTTACCTCTGGGGTGCAGGCAGCCAAAACCCTGCAAGCAAACCACCTTTGTACTGTGTTCCCTGTCGTCACACCTCCAGTGGTCTCAGAGGCAATGTTTGGTCCCAGTCCTGCTGTGTTCACTGAGAGCTCTGGTAGTGCTGTAACTGCATGGTTCATGGGGTGCAGCACTAACGCTCTCTCAGCGCTATTGGCTACTGGGACAAGTTCCTCTCTAACTGCCTGTTTACAAGAAACATGCCAAATAGCACTCTGATTTCTGTTTCATATGGACTTTAAGTGCTATATTCATTGTTGAAAGTAAGAAAACAGAGTTGTTTACATCCCTTTTAATACTAACTTCGCAACATCTACATAAATACATATTTAATTGCCACTGTCAAAATATTTCTTGAAGTCAACATAACATTTATCTTGCTTTCCTCCTCCTCATTCAGCGTGCTGGATAAGTTCAGGTCATAGCTTTCAGGGACCATCAGCCTTTGCTGTTTTTCTGTCTTCTCTGTCATGTTAAACATTAAAAAGGTACAGCTGAGCACGCCTCCTGCCGAGAGACGTCAACGTCAAGGTTAATTTATGGATGCAAAATACCTCATCTGGAGTTTTAAATTTCTTTTATTCTTTTTTTCTTCTTTATTTTGTTCTGTTGGTGACAGGTGCTGTTTACAGGGGTTCCAGGCACACGCGTACACCAGTTGAAGTCGGTGGAAAGAGGGCTGAGTGGTTATGTAAGCTGTGATTAACATATCTGACGGCTGCATTTGGGTCAAACAGTGATGGGTAATTCAGGTCATTTCTGACAGCTGATGAAAACAGAAATCATCATGGCGGGCGGTGGGCGTAATTATGTATTTATGAGTGCAAGAGGACCTTGGGGGTAGCAAGCAGAAGAGATGAGCACATACAGAGAACTGGCTGAGTGCTGCCTTGCTACTGTAATGACAGCTCATTTCCCTGTGTGGATGTTTTTCTCAGCTCGGCGCCAAGCTTTTGTTAGTCCCATCAGTTTACTGTACCTGCCAGCCCAGCCTTTTATGGACAATACAGGAGGGTTAAGTGTTGTATTATTAAGGGATGAATTCTCTGCTGAGACCCCGGCCAAGGAAAAGGAAAGCATGTAGGTCTCACCCAAAGGGCCTTCCATGGCAGCTTGTTTGTTCTGTGAGAAACACTGCTGGGGTTTAGGCACATTTAAAGATGCATTTGATGTTGAATTACTGTATGTGAGGTTTATGCATACATAAAGCCTGCATTGCACTGTTCTCCAATATCTTGTGGTATGACAAGCTAAAAAATGAATAATACATTAATAGTCTGATAAGCAGTTATTATAGTGAATTCATGATCTATTGTAATGTTAAAAACAGTTATATAAATATGTTCATAAGCAACATTCATGAGTACAGCTGCAACTAATGATTATTTTCATTATCAATTAATCTGTCAGTTATTTTCTCAATTAATCGTTTGGTCCATAAAATGTCAGGAAATGGTGAAAAATGTCAATCAGTATTTCCCAAAGCCCAGATGTCCTCAAATGTCTTGTTTTGTCCACAACACAAAGATATTCACTTTACTGTCACATAAGAGTAAAAAGAAACAGGAAACATTCATACGTGGGCAGCTAAATTCATCAGAGAAGAGAAAAAGGAGTGTTTGTTTCATATTGTTTATTTCTTGAATGTATATTTCAAGCTTTAATAGTGTTAAACTGTGACTGACAGAGTGGTCTTAATCTAATACTCTGAGATCGATTGTTTTTGTGGTGACTTCCTCCTTCAAGTAAAGGTTGTCAGTGAAGTTGTGAATTTTGAGTGCACCTTCAATCTTGTGCTTACTGTGAATTCACATGTGCACATGTTGTAATATATTTTGCACCATTATTCATGTAACATGTTTAATGCACTTCAGTTTGGTTTGGCAAACTTTGTGAGAGGTTACTGAGCTTTAACTTTAACTTTAACTTTAGTTTGAGATTAACTTTTTTGCTTGAAAGTAAATACATAATAATATTTTATTATAATAAATAATAAAAAAGTGAAATTTATCTGAGGTAAACACTGTGAATATTAATGTAACATGAATGTGTTTGGATTTTTGTGAAAAATAATTTGAATAAAGTTCTTGTTGAGGAAACACCACTATTATCACTCCTATGATTATTTCACACCTTATTCAGGGGCGTAACATGTGCATCATGCTTAGCAAAATATGTAACTTTATATTTAACAATTCATTGTAAATATTGTGCTGTGTGTATAAAATTTGTATTTGTATTTTAGTATCCCTGACTTCTGCATTGTACTGTAATAACAAATACAATAGGCAGTGAATTGCAAAGGGAGGATGGGTAAAGCTGGATGCAAATAACCCTGGAGTTAAATCAAAGCCATCTTCAAATCAAACCCCCAGCAACGCTCTCTCCTTTCTCTGTCAATCCACGGTGACATTTGTGATATGGGCAACACTTTCAATCTATGGCTGCCTACTCCATTGGCCATGTAAAGTTTAATGAGCACCTTTTGTGGAGTGATATGAATAATGTATACATTACGGAGCTTTAAAGCGCCCATGGTGCATCTGTCTCCAGGATGGACGGAAGCCACAGAGAAGAAGGACCAGCGAAAATTAAAAAGCCTGAGGGTAAAAGAGGAGAGAGATAGAAAAAGCGAAAAGTTGAAGGCAGTCACATTAATTTGAATGCGTCAGTGTGCCACTTCCAATGCAAAATAGAAGTCATCAGCACGAGCACACGAACTCACCACCCCCACCCCACCCCACCCCCTCTACACAATCTATCTCTCGTCTGTTGCTCATCTGTGTCAACCTGCTCTTCACGTCAGGAACTGAACACGCAGCGACATGGAGGGGAGGGAGAATGTTTTCTTGGAAATTCTGGAGAGCGCAGCGGTTGATGGGAGGAAAACACAAGTCAGTATAAAGCAGACAATCCTGTTCCTGCACTCCTGCAGATAGCATTGATCTACGATGTAAAAGAAGATGGAGATGCACTGCACTTTGGATGACAAGCTCGCTATTGTAAAGGAAAAGTGTTAAAAAGGACTCCAGCAGCGCAGTTTGAACACAAAAAATAAAAAAAACCAGAAGGAAGTGTGTGGTTGAAAGTTTGACAAATAAAGTATTTGAAATAAATTCAAACTGAACAATGCATAGTATCCAAGCACATCCAAGTGCAATTTATTGGCAATTTATTGCTCTTCTTCACACTTACTTGTACATACAGAGATGCCATCTTGAAATACCCATGCTGTAGTCACCGAAATCATCATATAGTCACACAATGATGCCAGTGAAACATAGCAAAACATAGCAATGTCACAATTCTCCAAATTAGCACTGACGGCTACGGTACTGTTAGACTATCAAGTCATGAAGTATAAAGATCAACAGATCATTGGTTTTATGCCTGATATCAAGTGTGTGTGTGTCCCTGCTCCTTTTTGTTCATGAGATGTGCAAATGGATTTGTGTAGTGATTTTGAACAATGTTATGTATTTCTGACCTTTTTCTGAATACAAGAGTGGAAAAAATAAAATGAAGTGATGTAATAGCTGACAAGCTACAGTGTGCTTTCTTTGGAAATTGGGGGTGGAAAGTATAGTCCTGATAGTGCCTTTGATTTTGCTTATTGAAATTGAGAGCTCATTTTGATTGTTTTTTTGAGTTAATATTGAAAATGTGACACCCCTAATATATATAAATGAGTTGTATAAAATCACATTAAGGATTTCCTAAGGATGTTTTAAGGAAAAAGCAATTAATCTTTGTTTGTTTGCCCTTTGCTACTAAAGTACCCCCTTAGGTATTAGGTCCTGAGCTACTATTTTCCTAAGAAAATTTGAAGAGAACCATTCCAGTTTTAATTAAGCTGTGGAACATAAGACAATGGCTGAATTTATCAAGGTTGAAGAGGAGGAGGAGATAACAAGATCAGAAACCCATTGGAAGCTATGAGCAATGTACAACTTGTTAGAGAGTATAGATTTCATGTTATCACTAGCAATTATGTAGCTAGCTCACCAAATGTTAACATAACTCTGTCTCATTAATGTTAGCAATAACATTTATTTGAAACTCACCAGTTTTTGTTGACTCCTGTTGATGTTTGGCTGTCTCCTTTCTTGCTGACTCAGTAATATTTTCATATTTCTCCATTACTTCATCTACAGTTCACTTCACAGTTAAATTTTGTCAGTTACATCCTACCACATCTGTTTGTGGCTTGTTGAATTTACTTTATATATTATATAGAAGAACAATATTCTCATGCTCTTTTACTTTTAGTTTTCTCTTTGTTGTCCATTTAGGGGAAGTTAGCTATAGATAACAAGAAATATTTTGCTTAACTTGTGAGTTACCGTTTATTTAAATCTACTGAATGGCAAGGAAAGAAGCAGGTTAATTGTTATAAGCACTCGATGCTAATATTTTCTCTCTGAACAGACTGAAAGCCTTATTGAGAGAGAAGTACCCGAGCCTTTCACCTCTAAGAGCATTACAGCGATAGCTCTTCCTCTCCACCTCGCTCCATCCTCTGCTCATCACCCAAACCGCTCCGTCACAAACGCCTCGGCCAAGAGCTCACTGACGAAATTAGAAATCTCCTGCGCCGCCTCCCACCCCCCCCAATTCAAAAGATTGGTGGGCCTCTATCTTCTTAGAGATCTGCTCCCTGTTGAATAAGCAATGGAGCGTTCCCACTTCACTTGTCCACGCCAGGCTGGCCTGAGCAACCCTTCTCTCCCTTACCCTTTCTCCCCCCATCACCCCCTCGCCTAACCCCTGTTTCCATCTCCACAGATTGACCCCCCCCCCACACCACCACCATCACCACCTACCCTCCCTATCCCGTCCGCCCCCCCAACCCCCCAGCCCTCGCTCTCAGCCGACATGGACACACAAAAGAAGGCTCCGGCTTAGTGGCCTTGTGATGGATGCATTTTCATAGGCCAATCTCTGTTATCTTGGAGAAACAGGTCTCAGCCTCCATTCTCTCAGGGCTTTACAGTTTTCTCTCTGCCACTCACCCCGCCCACCCCTTTCCTTCATTTTTTTCACCCCCACATCCCTCCATCCTTCTGTCCTCCTCCACCATTTTCCGAAGGTCACTCATTAATACTCCTGAGCATTGATGCTGACCCCGTGACCCTGAGCTTGAAAGCCCGGCTCTCCCATATTGAGCATCCCAAGCCCCTCGTCCCCACCATTCTCACCCAGGCCTGAGTGTAGAGGCCTGGAGCCCCCCCTCTACCCCCCACCCCCCAAGGTCAAGGACTGGCTGACATCGGGCCCCAAAACAATAGGAGGCCTTTCCTCTCTGCATCCCCATGGACACCCCCTGGGTTGTCCCTCTTTGGATTGATTGGCTATGCAGCAACATCTCCAAGTCAATCAATTTCATTCATTCAATGCAGATGAGCCAAACTTTAGAATTTATCCATGGATATCAATTCCTATTCAGAAAATACACTGTAAAAATTTTGGAAACCCCCAAAATTTGAAATTCAAAACTTGTTGAGCAAATTTATTAAATTAGTTATACTGTAATATTTTATCGCTGATGCCTCCATTTCAGCCATTCATAACCATGGGGCCGTGGCCCACTGGTGGGGCTCAGAGCACCATGTAGTGGCCCCCGGAGCAGGTAATTTACAAAGAAAATTATTAGATCCAAATGTGCTCAACCATTCGAATGTCAAATTAAAAAGCATAATGTCAATGACTGTTTTGCCATTGTTAGCTAGTCAATGCTTTGGTGGATGCAGTGACAAAAACTGGAACAGTTTTTGAAACAAAAAAAGTGATATGGTAGACGCTTCTGTCACATTTACTACTTCCACAAGAGGGCGCTGCCAAACAATAAGAGGACAGAAAGGACGGAAAGGCTGCCTGCAAATGTGACCGATACGCACGCTTTTCTGGTGAGGACAGACTGACAAAACATTATAAATCAGAAAAACTTTTTAGTTTATTTCAAAACTTTGATGAGTCTGACTTTCATTCAAAACTCGAAAATCTAGCGTAGGCAGTTTCCTCACCTTTTTTTTATGGTGTAGAAAATATTTTACCTGTAATGTTTTTGTCAATGCAAATGAGCACGTTCATGTTTTGTAGCTCTTATCAAATGTTGTACTTCATTATCTGTAAATTTACACTTAAAGAAAATTGGACATCTGTGAAATGAATTTACCTCATTTTTGTTTCCGTGTTGTCTGTTTATTTATTTGTAAATGATTGAAAGTAAGGAAGGTGCCAATTATATGCAAAGCTTGAGACAGACAACCTCGCTTTCATATCAGTAGATATATTGGAACACTACATTACTTTACAATATCTACCAAAAGGCAAAACTTCTTCCCTTCAATCTCACAACAACCTTGATTCACCCCCGAATAGGAATTGTGGTGTTAAAAATCCCCCTACAATAAGCTCCTTCATTTTCTGCCCACTCTGCAGTTTGCAGCTTCCTCATTTCCCAGCCGTGGAGTTTCACTGGGCCTCGATGTATCATATATCTCTCTGTTTTTCCTGCGTGGCTCTTTTTGGGCCTAAGGTCAGAGGGTGAAATAAAGCAGACCCCATTTTGAAGCTGACAGGGTCTCCAAAGCCTGAACCCGAGGGCAGTCCCCCCCAGCCCCGGCCTGACAGGGGCCGCGTCCGACAAAGGTGCAGTTTGTTACAAGCTTCAGAGGAGAAAAAAAAAGAAACACAACAGGGAGGGTTATTTGGTGTTCCTTTGACCCCTTAAGCCCTCTGAGATGAAAAGGCTTTCAATTTTTACCAGACGAGGAAGACCACTTCAGCACAGAACACCAGTATGGGCTTCAAAGCTCAGCAGAAATTTTAATCAGAGACAAATTACTGTATATTGTGTGATGTACTGTGCTCCATCACTGTGGTCTGAGGGGGCAAAGGGGCAAAAATAGTGCGAGCATTACACGAACGAGAAATGGCGTTATATCCTTGCAGGCGGTGAGTGACGCTCTCGTGGTCACTGTCTTTTTAAATCATGAAAATCCACTGCTAGATTGTGTCAGAGTGGTTAGCTGTGAAAGGTAGGGGAGGTAAAAGCCTGATGGGCTTGCATGTATCTGCCATCTTAAATCATGCACGCTGAAGGCAAATATCAATACAACAATGCTGCTTAAAACAGCATTCTGCCTAATAAAAACATATCTATCATTTACAGCACAAGGGTAAGAGAAAAAGCCCATGAGTGTACCCTGCCTTATGCCATTTACTAAACATTTTATCAAATTTTACAAAGCCTGCTTAATATTTAAAGCCTCGGTCATGCAGCCTAATGGTGCAGGGCAGGAATAAGCTATTCAGGGGTCAATTGTTTTATTAAGATTAATGAGGGGGAGCAAGAGGGTACGTCATATCTGTACTGCTTTCCCTCTTTGTCTGAGCGGCAGTGAGGCATATTAAAAGGAGTGAGTAAGGTTTGCCACTTAGCTTATCTACGTAAGTGGCTTATGGATGTATTTGTCCAGGACATCCAAGGTAAATTTTTTCATCAATTCATTTTTCATCAAGTGATGAACTTGCTTCCCCTGCAGAATAGATCAAGGAACACTTCAATTCTCTACTACACCACACCAATGATCAAGTGTGTTAGATTAGCATGGAGAGAAAAAGGCATATTCTGCAGTTTTTGATAGCATTATATATTGTTAGATCCATATAAAGCAGGATTTCCCAAATTAGAAGTATTTTTATTGGGTCACCATAAATAGCATACCTCATAGTGAGAGGAAGCATGAAATGACAGTGAGAAAGCAGTTCTCACTGACATCAACCCTTAAATGACTTTCAACAACCATTACATCTACACAGTTTTGGTGTGAGTGGCCAAGTTTTGAAGATATCAGCCGCCCCCTTATTCAAGGTAACACAGACCTTATTTTAACCAGGTTCATGTTATAATTACTTTCTCTCTAGTGGAAAAGTAGATTCTAGCAGAGAAAGAAAGTAGTTCCTTCATGAAACTGCTCACGACATGGTCTGTGGGTTAACTTGAGTCACTGGGTCATAATTTCTGGAAAAAGAAATTACTGTTGAGTTTTTTAGATTTACTTTTTTGGAACTTTGATCAGCACAAATTGAGTCTTATTTTAGTCTCATAATAGTCAAGAGATGGGAGGCATCTCTACAGCTGATATTTCAAAACTCTACATCTCACACCAAAACAACTTAGATGGATAAATAGCACTACAGACCAGAGGAAAAATACATATTTTTGATTTTGGGTTGAATAGTCCCTTTAAAATACAGTAAAGAAATACGGCTGGGATCAAGAAATGTAACAGCCACCTCAGTAATGGTTAAAACTATAACCAGTACAAATATGACCATTAAAGCCCATTAACACTGCTGTGCAGGAACCAACTGTCTACCTGCAAGAGCGTTCTCCCAAAAAACTGTTGCTACCGCTGCAGTCCAGGCCTGCGAGGACAGGCAGGTGCTTTGGTGAACTTCATAGCATTGGTCCAACCCACGACCATAACCAAGTCCAAAACATGTATAATAGTTTGGTGGAAATGTTGTCCCATTTTGTACAACTCCAGGCAATCAGATACCAGTATTACCAGCTCCTCCATGATCACCTCTATCTGACCCATAATGCCTGCCATTTTCGTGATTTCCATGCCTTTCCGTGTAAGAGGGGGGTGGAAACTTATCTTAACACGCTACTCAGTCCATGCATGATGGCCTCATTTTGATCCGCTCCTGTTTGCATTGTTAAAGTTACTGCATTAACCTGTTAATATAAACTCAAGACTTCATGTGTCCTTTTCAAATTAAAAGCCCTCTAATGTTTCAGTAGACAATGCAAGTTTTTTTTTGCGAGGTGGTGAGAAACTTAACATTACATTCAGCAAATTTAATTGTTGCTGTGATGTACTTTTATAGTGAAATAAATACATCTCGTGTACATTTTAAATTCATGGTTTGTTGTGTTCTATTAGTTTAGTGGTTTCTATCTGTTAAAAGGAAGTTTTTCCGCCCCACAGACATCACTGCTCTTAATGGGAACTGTTGGATTTACAAAGAGTATGGTCAAGACCTGCTCTACAATATAAGTGCCCTGAGATACGTTATAATCTGGTGCTACACAAATAAAATTGAATAGAACTGAATTTATAAACATAGATGTTATGGCAATTTAGGCTATACCATAAATATAAAAAGGCTTGGTTGCATCAGGCATCATGTGTTTAATGCAACTGTTCATTCGTCTCCTGAATCAGATAAGAGAAAACTGTTCATACGATAAAAATACATTTGCTAGTCTGGAAATAAAGCTCTGAAAAGGGGTTGCTGATGACTAACGGCCATCTTAAATTAACCCAGCAGCTCCCGTGACTCTGATGGACCGGTGCATCTTTTGTCAAAAAATGCCCAATCTGATGCATCAATAAAAGGAGCAGATGGAAATGGAGAGTGGGCGGTGACAACTGAGAGCTGGTAGGCGTTCATCTCCATCAGCCGTAACCCCCCCCCCCCCCCCCAAAACCACGCTGATGTCATTGTTGTAATTGCTTTGACACTTTGAAGTTGCCACTAATCCTGTTTGGACAGTGACTTAAACTGTATAAAGAGAGAGGGGACATAGTGGTAACCAGTCCACCAGTACATCTGTCCCTACTGACCAGGACAACATCTGTTTGTGCTGTGACTGTGGTGTAAATGAGAGGCCAGGACTTATTATAGCACAAGTTTAAACAGACCTATTCAAAAAAGACGGATTTGTTTCCCTGTGGTGAAAATCCTCTTTAAATGTTCCGCAGTTCAAATCCCCAAGAAGGGAAGTGTTTAAAAAAAGGAGTGTTTTTAAAGTGCGGTGTCTCTTTTGCTCAGTGATCTAATGTGATGTGACGCTGAAAATGTTTTCGGTTGAGGCAGAATGACAGGATGTGTTGGGAGAACAGTTCTAATGTGTCTGCTAACACATGTAGAGATTATTCTTGGGTTGCAGTAAAATGCAAGGTTGGCGTAGCTGCTGTGGGAACGTTTACACGATGATCCATAGCTGTCAAGTGCTGTAATTAATTAATTTTCAAGCCACAGTGACAACCAGAAATAGATTAGGAGAAGAAATATGATTCACACTGCTGGAGTACACTCTTAGAAATAACTGTTCTAAAAGGCTTCCTCATAAAGGCTGAGGTTCTACCTAGAACCATTTGCTTCTGAACAACCCTTTTTTGAACAAAGGGTTTGTCTAGGGTTCTTTTTAAGACTAATAGTTCCTTAACCTTTTTCATCCTAAGAACCCTTTTTGGAAGAAAGAGTTGTTTAAATCCTTGAAGAACTCCTTTAACAAGGGTTTGTCAAGAGTTCTTTGTACCATAATTTACAAGGGTTCTCAGAAGAACCCACTGACTAGGTTTCCAATAAAATCCATGGAATATAAGTTTTCTTGGTAGAACCTCCTGGGTGGGTTTGTAAACCCTTGGAATATAAAAAGGTTCTCTGTAGAACCACCTGAAGTTTCTCAATAAAACCCTTGACATTTAAAAAAAAAAGTTCTCAGTAGAACCCCCAAATTTGTCTCCATAAAACCCTTGGAACATAAAAACATTCTTGGTAGAATATCCTGTGTTTCTCGATGAAACCCTTGATATATAAAAACAATCTCGATAGAACCCTCTGGGTGTGTTCAAGATAAAACCTTTGAAATTGAAAAAGTTTCTTGGTAGAACCCCTGGGTGGGTTCTTATTAGCACCCTTGGTGGAAAGGTAGAACCCCAGCGAGGGTTTTGGGTGCAACACTACCTCATAGAAGGGTTCCCTGTAGAACTTATTACAGCGGGATGTGGGTGAAACCTTTCACAGATGGTTCTAGGTATAACCCTTTATGTTGGGTTCAAGGTAGAACTCTCTGAAAGGGTTCCATGTGGAACCTTTATGAAAGGTTCTACCAGGAACCCAAAAAGGTTCTCCTAATGGAACAAGCCAAAGAACTCTTTATGCTTTAAGTTAGGACCTTTATTTCTAAGAGAGTAGGTTTGAGTTGGTGGGATCACAGGCTTGGAAAACAAAGATGTCACATGACAGCAGGTCCAGGGGGGTCATTTCATTTCCACTGGACTGCCTTTTTTCTTTAGGCAGAGCATAATGCGGACAATGTTTCAGAGGGCCATCTTCAACCACCATCTTCACAACACGCAAGAGCCTTTCATGTGTCTGTCTCGCCGCCGCCTCAGCCCCTCTTTCCATCCTCTCCAGCACGCCTGCATGCACCCTGACACGTTGACAAGCTGGGAGCGAGTCAATGTTGTGGTTGACCTGGGAGGCCGGGCCAGAGAGGTTTGGTTCACGGAGTGAGAGGTAGACAACAAAGTGCAGCGAACTAAAGTGCCCCGAGCCAACCTTTTAGCCGTGGTCAACATCTGCAAGCCGCTGGGGTTGGAAGATGGAAATGGTGGAAATGGACTTCAAGCCTTCAAGCTGTCCAGACCACAACAGTTCATGTTAGACATGGTTACCTTACACTGAACTATGTTGTGCATAAGTGCCACTACATCTCACTTACCTGTGTACAAGTGTCCAAAAAGCATGTGTGACTGCATTCATGTATTTTCTTAGCATGTCTTTCAATTATGAGGGCCACAGTAAACCATTAAAAGAGTGTGCACAGGGGAAAAGGTTCACACTGGCAGTTGTCGTTCTTATTGGATGTGTAGAGAGGATTCAAAGAGATTTTACCATTACTGTGGACGTCTTAAATCTTAAATGTTCCCTGTATCTACTGACCTTGTGTGGCCCAGCCATTTTTCCATTTTTTCATTTGATTTTTTCACTGACCTTTAGGTCACTACTGCCAGTAAACACGGATATCAAAAGTTTAAGTTCTGATTGGTTCATATAGTCCAGTCCAAATTTCTTAAACTTTGGGAACACTCGTTCACCTCTGTGAGGAGGTCATATGGCCTGACACCACCACTTCTGCTGCAGATATCAGATTAAAACGGCAATCGTGGGAGCAAAGTCACCTACAGCTTCATCTCGAACTATCTTTCTTTGTGTTTGTAGCAGAAGACTGATGTTTCTGACATGAAAACTTCCACGAGCACTGATGCATCGCGTTTTAGACTCATAATACATGTTATTCAGTTCCCCTCCAGATATGTTTAAATATGCAAAAATACTCTATGATTAATATTTTGTTTAACATGGTTTTTCCACATAAAAGCTTAAACGATAACAGAGCAAGTAGCATATCTACTCTTTAACACTTATTGAAAAATTCTAGATCTGGTCTCAATCCCTGTCCTAAATATTAGAAATTAGAATGGTAAACTTGTAACATCATGTAATGGAAAACTGGACTGATCTTATTTATATGTGATTTATTACACTTCATACAGACATCTGATGGTATAAAACTAGTTCCTTCATAAAAAAAATCCCCCCTGATGTAAGTGTAGTGCAATTACCTTATATACAGCCAGTCACCATGACTGTTAACTACAAAAACATATCTGATCTAGACACTCTGCGGGAGACCTGATGTAATTAGGGCTGCTACTACCACTAATAACTGTTGATGCTTTTATGAATGCTGTGGTAGAAAATCAGCTATTTTGTTCCAGTTATGACAGGCCATAACACCATATATTATTCTGTAAAACTGCTCAAGTGATGTTCACCTAGGGATGCACCCAAATGCATTCTTTGGGAAAGCACAAATCATGCGATGTGAAATGATACTTCTTCTATCTGAAATCATTATTATTCAGATAAATTCATTATTACCTCAGTATAGTTAAAAAAAAATGACGGCATACCCCTTAATCAGTGGATGATTTTATGCACCAAAATTATTCCCTTCAGCTGACATATGTCTTTATATACTTGTGTATCTTTACTGTAGAGTTTTTTCCAATGCAGAATCCACTGATTTATATAACATTCTTTTCGGGTTCTGACTTTTCAATATCCCAAGTTAAAGGGGAGGCGGTGGCGGGCTTATAACAGCTTATAAAATGTAGTTTAGCAAAAAAAAAATAATTAAGGTGAGTGGAAACGACTGAAAATGTCATGAAAAAATAAGCTGCCTGTGGACAGTTTTAGTTTGGACTGTTTCTCTGAGAGAAAACTTCTAAAACACATTTTTATATTCAAATGTTGGTTGTAAGACTTCCCACAGTGCAGGTCTACAACACCAGTCCTGACTGCTGTTTACTACAGATGTTTGGCTTCAGAAACATTAGCGAGTAAAACAATAAAGTCCACCGTGGCTCTGGATAATATGTAAATGATCAATATTTCTAATTGCAGAGAGGAATGATTGCCATGATTATGTTGACTCTCTAATGAGTCCACCTGTTGGCATCATGCAGAAAACAATTTTCCACTTGAAGAAACATAGCGTATGTAAACTCTCATAAAATGTAAAACCAGTGGAAGGTCTGCCGTGCTCTGGCAGCTGCAGCCTAAAATTATGCAGCATCCAGCGAGAACTTGAATACCAATCCGACAAAACAGTGCCTGTCCTCCAAAGAAGCAGGATGCTTTTTTATTCACAAAAAGAAAAGTTACACAGTTAGAGAATCCATATCTATTACGATTTTATTGAAATTTGAAGCTCAAACTGAGACATCCAAACTAAAGTAACTGATGTTGCATTTATTAGATATGTTTGGTGTTCTGTTGGGAATATAAAAACCTGTGAAGTTTGATATTCGGTTTATAAACTCTGTGGAGCATCAATTCTAGG
Source organism: Lutjanus erythropterus (assembly GCF_056507025.1). Taxonomy (NCBI): domain Eukaryota; kingdom Metazoa; phylum Chordata; class Actinopteri; order Lutjaniformes; family Lutjanidae; genus Lutjanus; species Lutjanus erythropterus. Next base: position 14,454,743 of record NC_139334.1, read on the forward strand.
AAAACAAAATATACAGTGTTATGCTCCTACTGTAAGCCCACTGCACACTTCAAAGGCTTGTCCTGAAATTCAGGAGGACAGTTATTGATCCAATCCCTCAATGAATCAGGAATTGATAACTGGACACTTCAGAATGCACTTTTATGTCTTCTCACTTTGAAGCTCTCCCACTCCCCGTCTTTCTAGGGGGATGTTATTCTACACAAGCGCCTCTTAAATGTTTGAAACCCACACTCCTCCTCGGTTTCACCAGCATTTCGAAGCCTCGTCTCTTCTCCTTTCGTTCTCACGAAGCATTTTGGGAATCCCTGTTCCAAATGTAAATGCAAATTAGTGTTGGGCACGACAAAGGGCACTTTTCTTTCATTTCAGATGAAGCTGAACAGGTTCCAGGGCAGGTCAGGTGTAGTGAAAGGAGAACCCTGGCCTCCTCCTGTCTCCTCCCTTTATTGTCCCGCACTCCCTGCCAAACCATCATTCTCAATATCCCACCGGGGCCTCTCTAACCCTCAACATCTGTCCCACTTTACCACTCTGATGGGAGAGAGCTGGCTTCTATGATGGGCATGCTGCAGCAGAAACTGCTTCCAGACATCTCAAAGTGCTGTCATCTGTAATTTTGTGCATTTACGCGTTCAATTTATTTGTCTGCAATTTACCACAACTAATCACAGGTGTGTTTGCGCTATCCCTGTGAGAATATTTATATAGATAAAACACACACGAAACTAACAGCAATGTTGTTTGGAACATTTTTAATTACAAAAGCTGTTTTCAATCCATCGTGCCTTGGACAAGCACTTATTCTGACCATCATTGTGAGGCGCTGTTTTTTTGGCTTAAAGCCACTGGAAATCCAAATCCACAATAGCCTTTGAACTATGTAGTTTAGAGTCTTGTGCACATAATAGTAAGCATCTAAAAAGTAACAGAAATTAGTTGAAAACAGAATGCTAAAGATTTTTATTTAAGTTTTTGTAGCCTACAGTTTCCTGATATTGGGTTTGAACTGGGACATTTAATTAACCAATCACAAAAATTCAGTCACATCACTCAAATGAGTGCAACAAATTCTCTCTCTCTATGTCATTATAATTTTGAAAATTGCATGTCACTAACAATATTTAATTGAAGGGTTCCTTTAAAAAATGTGTTACTATGAACACCTGTGCCTTTGTATTTATTTATTTATTTTTTTTTTTTAACTGGACCTGGTCTTAATCAGATAGCCAATCAGGGTTAGCTAGCACGTAACTAGCCAATCACAGTGACTCTGTAAAAGCAACGGTCATCTGAGTTCTCCAGCTTCCATGCTGGATGTAAATCCAAACTTGATCAGCCACACCTACACAGTCTGGTTTTCTAATCCTTATGAAAGTTTATTTACACTCATATTTTTAAAAATGCTTAAATGCATGACAGGTAATTTCTACCACTAAGGGAGATGATATTGTGAAATAGCGTGGGATCATGGGAGTTGTTTTCTTCATTCAATTGTTAAACAATGAGTAGTTTAAGACACATCCTGTGTTTTCCCAAAGGCTATAGCACCTAGCAGTTTGTAGGAAACACACCATTACCTTGAATAAATTATGGATTTCTCTGAGTTTGACCACTGGGATAATGTAATTCCACAACGCAACAAGATATATAACATAAGTCTAGTGTTTTTAGACGTTTTAATGCAGAAACATTACATATTATAGCTTAAATGAGACACTCCTAAACTTTTATATCATATATGGGTATATATTTTTACTACTTCAAGCCAAATTTCCTTTCCTGTCTTTAAAATGACAAACTTTTCACAGCTCGAGGTCAGTTTAAATAGCCTTTGCACAGTTGAGTAAATCAACCATAAGGAGATGTAAAGGGAAACACCAAACCCGCAGCAGACGTGCAACACTGTGGTGCCATGTAAGAGATCATAAACTCATGTAAGTCAAAAACAGGATGCTATATATTTTGTGAAGGATGTTTGGGGCAGCTAGAACATTATAATTGCATGCCAGTTTTCCCTTTGGGAGAAAATACCTTTCCCCATATGTGGCAGTGATAAAGTATAGGTTTCTCCTGTCTGGCAAGAAAGGTATATCTGCCCTCTAACTAGACAAGGGGGAGCAGAGACACGGAGATATATAAAGACTGCTGGAGACAGACAGGAAAAGAGAAAGTGAGGGGAGAAAGAGAGGGAATCCAAGCCGCTGTCTGTACAGTTAGTGGGTCTGGGGTGATTGCATGAGGGACAGGAGGGAGCTCCATTTACATTGTAGCCGCAGAATAAAAAGCAGCTTTGGTTTGTCAGTTTTCTGACTAGCGTCATGAACCGGGAGATGCCCATGGCTGCTCGTTCTACCTCAACGCAGTTCGATACCTGCCATCCTTACCCTTTGACTAGTCAAAGAGAGGAATATACACACCCAAACGCACACACGGGGTCCCTCTGGTGTGTTTGTGTTTCTGTTTGTGAGCATTTGTTCCGAATCAGGCACCTGGCATCTTTTGGGAGAGCAGGCTTCACCAATGAGGCCCCCTGGACTGTCATATGTCTGGATGCAGACCAATACCCATCACGGCAAACTGATCAAAAGCAAAAGGAAAAGTACAACCCTTGAACTTCACAGTCCAATATGCATCCCTGTTGCTTATTATATTCACACACAGACAAACACACACAGGAGCTCCCAGCGTGCGAGCATATGAATATCTCTCCACTGATTAAATATTCCAGAAAGCAATTTTTTCTCTTGTTTTCAGTTAGAATTGAAATTCACTGCAGGTTAAATTGGACCCTCTCTCTCCAGACTGCTGTAATACCCCATAGTAGGTATAATCAAAGTAATTACAACAACACACAGGTGTTCCACGCTGCACGCCACTGAACACAGCACACGTCAGTACCAGTGGATGGAGTAAACATCTCTGAAAAAAAACAACAAAAAAACACCAGAAACAAATTCAAATCAAGTGTCATTATGGCTACTTTATCGACAGACAGTAAGTGCACAAACAAATGGCATTTTTTGTCATCTGCTGCTGCTTAACATGGACATTTTATGCTCCGTCTGTTCACGTTGCTTTGCTTCCACTTTTCAATTATGATAATCTAAATCTGGTAGAGTGAATTATAGAGGAGAGACATGATTTTTTAAGCTCTACAGCAGAGAAAAAAGAGAGGGAGTTACAGTATCAGCAATGCCAATAAGCTCGCTCACATGGAAATCCCTCAACTACTGCATTTATAACTAAGATGTTTTTTCCTCTAAAATGTCCAAAACACCTGAGCACTTGGACTAGGTCGCACCAACAAAGATTAATTTAATCAAAGATTAGGATAGCTCAGTTGCACAAGTAGAAACTAATCTCTGCCTAGGTTTACTGATATAAACCAAAATCAAATGGAGTTTAACAAGCACGGAAATTAAATAAAAATAAAAAAATAAACAAAAAATATATTTGAGTGCTTTCAGGCCCTAGTAAGTATAAAAAATTTAGCTGCTCAGTATTCCTTAACAAAAAATTTTGCTAACTGAAAAGTTTACAAAAGATTCAGCTGTTTGCAATGTGGCTAAAACGTTAAGAAAATGTTTAATTGTTCACTAGCTAATTAAAATGTTAAAACATTACATTGTTTGCTAGGATAGCTAGCTTAAAAGTCAATAAAACATTATATTGTTTGATAGCTAGTTAAAAGTTAGCTTAGTTAGCCTGCTAATGAGGGCTAAGCAGAGAAGCTCTCATTTCTCATCCTTTGAGAAAAAACTGTTAGCCAATATAATCGAGCAATATAACCAAATAATAGAGGATTAAAAAACAGACTACAGTCCAGTATGGAAAAACACAATTGGCATGGTTTGTGCCTTAACTTTCCTTGATGGATCTGATCATTTTGCTCAATCTATCCCAAAAAGGCAGCTATTTTAAATACTATACCTCCCCAAGTGTACAGTTGAAGTTACTGAATCACATTTTAAATTGGACTTGAAAGATTTAGTGCAACAGAAATCAAATCTAGGTGTAAAAAAACTACACTGTGAAACTACTGTAAAAACTACAATAAAGAGAGGTTTACATATATTGTTTTTCTTGATTTTTAGCTAGTTTTAAAATTTGGAGCAACATTAAGTTAAACCACGATTAAATCAGGTTTAAAAATTCATCCTTGTTGGTGCAACCCAGCCTTATGTATGTATTTTACTTTTTGCTACTTTATTTAGTTCAGATCAGAGCGGAGACGTGAAGAGGCATACAATCACATTAAAAGCTCCCCATCTGCATCCTCCAAATCTCATCTCAGTGAGAAAGAAAATAGGAGGAAAAAAGGGAAGGCGAGAGAAGGTAAAGGAGGGGGGGGTCAAAGAAAAGAGAGTGAGGGAGAGAAGGTGCAATTACCAAGAGCGTAGTCTGAGGGATCAACTTCACTTCAAAGAGGCCGGGCCCCGCGTCCCATGCTCCACACAGCCCCAAGTACCAGTGTTGTGAGAGTAGGTAAACATGAGCAGATCACAAGACTGTTAATAGCAGCCAGATCTGAAGAGGTCTCCACCTTGTGCCTTCCTGCCTGCCTCTTAGATTCTCAGACAAGCCCTTGCCTGGAAGGAACAGACTCACCCTGCACACTCAGCTACTTAATGTGTATGTGAGTGTGTGTGTGTGTGTGTGTGTGTGTGTGAGCTCATGAGCATTATCCCAACAGCTTTTTTTTCATATAGTAATTGAACAGCATAAGCACACAACTCGATGCTGGAACCTTTTAAACCTTCACAGCATGCAAAACCAACAGCTGCCATGCAAACTCCCAATGCGCTATAGGATATTTCTCCATCAAAAGGCTAATACTGCAAAATGTATAATTTTTTTTTTCTTAGCAGTAGTTTCAGATGCTGCAGTCCCCAAGAACATCTATCTGTGTGAGCGCTGTCGCTGAATTATTACAGTGTTCACTTTGAGACTTATTGCCAAGAATTATCTTGTTCCAGTATGCAGCCGACTCAGTGAGTGGGTTTTCATTCATCTTTTTTGACAACAAAAAAGATGCTCTGGTGTCTGAGCCCTCCCTCCCTGAAACTCGCTGTACCAATCCGGGGCGTCTACTGTATGTGAAGTGCATTTAACGCCCACTAATCTGTCATCACTGGATAAATATGATAAGGATAGCAGCGATTCCCCAGAAGGTATCACAGGCCTGACGGCTAAACAGGATTAAACGCTCGGCTTTATGCAATGCAAAGAGTGAATAGCAATATTTTTAAGGTTAGGACAGTGATGACCCCCACTAAGGCAACACAGTGTGTACCAGTCCTATTCAACTGGCGGTCCGTGGGCCAAATTTGGCCTATTCACAATGCCAATACGGCCCTAGTAAAGGAAAATATACAATGAGAGGGTCATTGTATACTGTCAAAATAAGTTATAAGTTATAAGTTTACCTCACAAAAATGAACTACTCACTGAACATTATGCTGCTCATTACATGGCTACTTACTTTAAAAAAATGTGATCAGAGCTGCAGCTATATCAATGGTCTGCTATTCATAAATAACATACATAACTGACCAATCAGAACTGAATATTTAACAAAGCTGTGTAATTATTATTATAAAGTATATCACTGACTGCATCTGAAATTCCATACCAAAATGTTACTTACAATTAACACAGATATTGGCTATGTCTGTTGTCAAGTACAGAGACGCTTAGCATTTAAAAAGTTTGAACTCAGACTGTTTAAGCAGAGGGAATTAAGGAGACTCAAACTGCATGAAAAAAGATGTCACATGCAACATTGTTTATTAAAACAATATGCTATTTCTAATCTAGGATTACAAAGGTGCAGTGTGTTTTTTCCTGTTCTGCTGAACATGTTTCTTTTCCTGTTTAGATTGGCTTAGTTAACTGTACGCACCAGGTCTGTATTTTATGTAGAAATTGTGTGTTCCTGTTGTGTATTGTGTTTTAGTCATGCTCTTCTTAAATATATTACTCTGGTGGTCACTTCTTCTTCATTTGTTTTTGTATGTTGTTTAATGCTTTTCTAAAGAAACTAAACTAAACTAAAAAATGTCTGGTGCTTTGGCACTTTACTTTTTTCAAATGTGACCCCGGTGTGCGCTAACATTCAGCACCACTGATTGTTTTTCATTTGCTTGTATGACTGTGATGGAAAGGTGGCATTGTCCATAGGCTATTTTCAGTCACATGACCAGGGTTCAAACCCCCATGTCAGGACGCATTCATCCTGCTGAAGTGTCATCGAACAAGACACTTGGTCCCTACCAGCTCCGGGGGGAGGTAGGGGGGTTACGCTGCATCTGACCCCGCTCTCTGACCTCCCCCATTGGGACGCAGCAAAAAAGAGACTTTCCCCTGGGGGGATCAATAAAGAATTACATTAACATACATGATGTATATCAAAGTAAATCTCGGACCAGCGTGTCTTCTGCATTGCTAATTCTCTAAAGTCTCAGTGTAGTGTTTGGGGCTGTGGATTTGAATGCACTGACAAGCACTGCTTTTTTTTTTTCAAACCAGTGTATTTGAGAGGGAAATCAACTGGAAAGGCTGACATCTGTTGGCTGGGGTCTGTAACTGCAGCCGAGTGGACAACCAGAGGGAGACAGACGGGGTGTTATTGCACTGAGGTACGGGTGCCCTAGAAGAACAGAGCAGAAAACACTTAAAGAGACACTAGGGGCAAAACTCCCGAGTCATGAACCGAGATGAAAAGATGCCTCCAGGCTAACCTCACAGCTGAAGCGGAATCACCCTGAGTGCTTTTAGTGTGTCTTTCTCCTCGGATGTCGTTTGTTAAGAGAGTAAACCCCTTCATGCTTGTGTGAAACTTAATTCCCTCGTCTGTCCTTGAGCAGTAAACTCTCACCCTCTCCTCCGGCAGCTGAGAGTGTGACCCTTCCATTTAAAAAAAAAAAAAAAACACAAAACACACACACAGCCCTCCTCTCCTCTCCGCTCTGACTCCGACCATGCCAGATGTTACTTTTCATCTGTGATTTATCGCACAGTTTAGATAAGGGTAAACAAATAGTCATCACAGTTATAACTGCAAACACCGCTTTTCCGTCGGGCTTATCGCAGGTCACTTCGTGCAAAGTTAGTGTGGAGGCAGGAGGGGGGTGCACTAAGAAAAAAACTGACAAAATTGCATTTTTTCCTTCGTCTGAGCATAAACATACCAAAAGTCCTTCTACACTCATAGAAAAGAGGGTTTCATGAAGGACTGAGGTTCTACCCAGAACTATTTGCTTCTTAAGAACCTTTGTTAGAGATGAGGTTTGTCAATAGTTCTATGTAAGACTAATGTTTCCTTTAAGAGCCCTTTTCATCTGAAGAACCCTTTTTAGAAGAAACAGTTCCTCAAGGATTTCAGCAATCCTTGAGGAACTATTTCGTCAAGAATTCTTTGTACCATAATATAAGAGGGTTCTCAGTAGGACCTCCTGGGTGGGTTCTAGAAAAAATCCTTGTAATATTGAAGCGTTCTCAGTGAACCCCCCCTGGGTGAATACTAGATGAAGCCGCTCTCAGTAGAACTCGTCTGACTAGATTCTTGATAAAAACCCTTGGAATATAATAAGGATTCTAATAGAACCCCCTAGGTTGGTTCTTTTTAGCACCCTTAAAAGGTGGAAAGGTTCTGGATAGAACTCCTAGAGAGCGTTCTTTGTAGAACCATTATGCCATAGAAGTAGAACCTCTCCTAGGGGGTTATGTTTGGAACCTTTCACAAATAGTTTTAGGTATAACCCTTTATTTTGGCGTCCAGAACTCTCTGAAAGTGTTTCAAATGGAACTTTTATAAAAGGTTCTACAAGGAAACAAAAGGGGTTCTCTGATGGGGACAACCCTAAGAACCCTTTATGGTTCTAGTTAGTACATTTATTTCTCAGTGTACACACACACACACATATAACCCTGAGCCCTGACCTGTAGGAATGTGTGCTCTCTGTGGAGGACGATTAGCCGTCCAGCCTCTTAGCTCCTCCAACACAGAAACCTCATTGTGATAAAGCCCAGTCAATGTTTGCTGACACACGTTATCTCCCCGTCCCCTCTCTCCGCGGGCCTCCGGTCGGATCGAGCTGCCACAGCTCTTTACAACGATTTAGGGAGCCATTTGTTTTTCAAGGAGCTGTTTACACAATGGCCACCTACCACACAGGGGACGGAGACACGGGGACAGGAGCTGAGAGGGAGTCGTCTGAAATATAAATCACAACCGGTGCCAGCTTTTATCGGCAACAGCGCTGCCTTTTTTTTTGTTTTCGACTTTCCGATCTTTTTGCATTCTTTATCGCGGGATGGGGGCGATAAGAAAAAACAAGGTGGGGTTTTGTCAGCGCCTGCCAATGTATGTAACTATGAGAAAAGAGGAAAAAGAAACACTTATCTTGTGTGTGTGCATGTGTGTGCATGTAAAGAAGGGGAGGTGATAAAAGAGAATATTCCTCAAGGAGGATCAATAGTTGTTATTCAGACCTGCATGGGTCCCTCCATAGGAAGCACTGACACTGTCCTAAGAGTCTGCTGGCTGTATTGATTTTAATTTATTTTTAACTTAGTGATGGATATGGGACATGTCATGAGAGAGAGGCATTGGTCAAATAATTACCAACATCTATTCATTAATTGGGAGGCAAAAGAGATAGACCACTCAATATTCATTAAGGCCTGCAAAGACTTTGCAAATGTGCTGTCTGACACAAGGATGTCAGAGAAATATGTCGATCACCTAATCACGCAATGCAAATTCGTCCCTGTGAAGCAAAGTGGACACGACGCACTGTTTTTTCACTCTTTTGTGGTGTTTAAAAAGAATATATAAACTTTAAAAAGAACACATGTTAAATTATGCTTCAGATCCTTGATCTGTCCCTCTGTGTCCTCTACCTTTTCTACTGAAGACTTTTTAAAATGCCCTGAATATTGATAAAAAAAAAATATCCATTGAAGAAGAGGTGCTTTGAAATATCACTGAAATGATTCATGATTCAACATCCCACCAGGAAAAATCACCATTAAAGGACCAGTATGTAGCATTTAGTGGCATGTAGCACTGAGCTTGCAGGCTGCAAACACCTTGGCGAAGCGTGTAGGCAAACCTACAATGGCAACAAAACTCACGCAAAGTATGAGAGGCTGTATGTAGAGCCAGTGTTTGCTGCACCAAGAACAATAATTATAACTACTAAACATAATTTTAAAACTCGTTCTAACTCATTCGAGGGTGGAGTCTGAACTGCAACTTTATATAGCTTACTTTATATATAGTTATATTTATTGTTCTGGGTATGGATGACCCATTACACAAGCAATTCAAATAGTTAGCAGTCACATGCAACACAATTTAATAGTTTATTTCACCAAAGTTAGAGAACTAGATTAGTAATTTTTCACTTCATTTTCTCGTTAAATCATATCAAGTGCTAAGTGTCACTCTAACGACATTTGCATCTTTGTATGTTATTTTGCATCATTTTCTAGCTGGACATTATCCGTTTGGACGTGTTATATCACTTCTTCCTTTGGCACTGGGGGCAATTTTGTTTGGTAGGAAGAGAGCTATCAGTTCATTAATGTTTCTTGATATGTGGAAAAAACACCACTGGTTACATAAAAGACAGACCAATGGATCATTTCGCACTCAAGACCCAATGAGCCTCCGGTGAGTGTATTTGCGCTTTGATTTACCACCTTGCCACCTTGTGTCATTAGTATGAAAATGTAGCTTCATATATAATTGCATTTTAACAGCTGATTCTCATTAAAACTTTAGATTAAAGCATAGCTAACTAGCTAGCTGTTAACTGCAATTTACACAAACATTGGCTAACTGTTGAAAGCAATTCCAACCCTACATGAAGTCTTCTGAATCACCCCAGAGACCATCCACTGTTTAATTATTGTGTTCTGCATCATAGTCTGATGTCATCATCCGAGGCATCAGCGTTTTGATTGGCTGTTGGGTAAAACTGGGGTGATAAAGTTAAGTTTCACAACTTCATACAAGTTTCGGTTCACACCACTCACCTCAACTGGAACTTAGTTTCACCTATGTTTCAACCAAATTAAGTTGCATGAAAGTTTTACTGAATAAAACCATCATACAGTAACAAAGACACAATGATTCTTGTTTTCAGGTGGTTATATATGCAAATGAAAACATACTTATGAATATTACACTCCATTTCTGTCATATTCTTTTAATAAATCTTTGCGAATCTTGTACACTGGCAAAGCTGTTTTTAAACAGCATTTTCCAGCCATTTCAAAATCTCTTGTCTACCACCAAACAAATGTTTTTTTCCTTCTGGAGGAACATGGTCAAATATTGACACACATCTCGTGTGTTGCGAGGCTGTTTGGTCAGTAGGCACCCAAAGTGGCTACAGACAGAGACAGGATTGCTTAAATGCATATGAGAGGCAATGTTTTCTGAAAAGCTTACAAACTGCATCTTTAGTTAATCGTTGCACAATCCAGTTTATGAAATTCAATCCCAAATAATGAGCTGCAATTAAACACAAAACGCTGCATGAAAGAGGTAAATCTAATTAACTGAGTATTTGAAAAGTGATCAGATGACAATGTTTTGTATTACAACCTTGGAAGTTTCAGGCCTCCACAGAATATGAATCAGACTATTCAGCAGATGGAAGGTGCGGCTGTTGTTGCTGTTACAGAATCAGCAGTCTTGTCATACATATGCTGCATAAATATATCATCAAAACCCTTGTAACCTGCAATAATTCGCTTGATTGGCTCAATGAGTGCGAGTTCCTTTGGTGTGCATCAAGTCAAACTGACCAAAGTGGCCTATGGGTGCTTGCAGACAGGCACCCGTGGTTATTGAGTACAATCACAACACTAATTATCCTGCATGCAAGCTACTGCAGGGCTTTGCCCTTTGAGAGAAGCACTCAAACAGCTGACGAAAGGCTGAATAATCACACTGCACTCAATGTGCTGGGCATAGCACATGTGTGTATGTGTTTGTGTGGGAGCTACTGAATACTGTACAGTGACTGCATCAACTCCAGTCAAGCCCAGTCAGATGCCTTTTAACAGAGAAATCTGAAACCTTTTGAATCATACAATAAGCACAATGTGTCATCAGAGATTAAGAAAACATGCTAAACTGAAATATTTGCTCTTCTGGCAACAACTCTGTGGTGTCTTCCATTAAACTTTCAATTCCAGCCAATGACTTGTGTTACTCTTTGCCCATTTCACATTAATTGGAGTTCAAAGTAATGCCAAATGTTCTAACTGTCTGTTTATGAGTAGTGAGAAATCATTAAGAATCTTTTGGAAGGTGTAGATGTTTATAAAGGTTAAAATAAGCAATATTTTTATGGAGTCTGGCAGGCAGTCATTGAACTCCAACTCCAGAGTGTGTATTTTCAGAGCAGTGGGCTTTTATTTCCAGAATAGACTTAGCGTTAGATTGACAGACAAACACTGACAAAGTTATAAACATTTGACTGACTTACAGTATAAGTCGCTTGTTATTGTAAATTTACATTTATTTATTTGTTTGTCCCTGTAGCCTGCCTGAGCTTCCTTTAGTCTGATGAGGAGGAGGTGGGAGGAAACAACAAATTTTTTACTATAGACTGTATATTAACAAACATTTCAGCCTATTACAAATCACCCAGGATTTCACAGGCTATTTTTTTATTGTTGTGGCCTAAAATTCCTGATTTCACAGCAGCTTTTCTAAAATGTTGTGATGCATGTTGTACCGTTAATGGCCGTTTTTGCAATAAAATTGTGGGAGTACATGAGAATTGCAACAAAACAAGTTGCAACTTAGTAGTAAAGTATAATTAATTAAACATCAAAGGAAACTAGTTCCCAAGAGAATAAAACTGCACTCTATTTTAAGTGTTCTAACTAACCTTACCAAAAAGGCTGCAGATTACAAATATTTTAACAAAATATATTCCACAAAGAAAAAAGATCTTTTTGGAGCTCAAACTCAAAACAGCACTGACTGATAAATTCCAGTAACAATGACAAACCATTGGCTTTTCAGTGTCCATGACAAAATTAAAAAATAATAAGAATAATAAAAACAAAAAAGTAAATAATAAACCATTGAGTGGGAATTGGTTGAATTTGAGTTAATTGTTGCAATCAAAACATCCCAACTTCCTGGAGGGACTGCTATTTATTATACACTCTTTGGCTCCAGCTCTCTATTTGGACTGCAGTACACATTTTTGGGCATGAAATTGTTACATATTTCTCCTTTAAGTGGAATATATGTAATAATAATGTAATAATGCTGGAATCTTATGGGTTAAACTGCTGCCATGGATAAATTAAATTGTTGATAAACAAAGATCCATGTGCTCTGATGTAATCGAGCAAGTTAAAGTTTTCCTTCAGTTCATGTTTGTTTTGGGATTTACGTGAGAGGAAAGCAAAGACACTGTGCATCTGCGTGAAAAACTAAATCAATGACCTCCGTGAGCTGTTATCTCGTCTCATGTTGCATCATAAGCAATGTTACAGCCTCCTTTTCCCACCCAGGCTGGGCCAAGGTCGTGGTTAAGTTATGATTACAGTATGATGCACTCAGCGAAGACACGCAATAAAGAGGTCTCTGCTGAACCATAAAACTGTCAAGATACATCACAAAAGTGTCAGAAGCACCATGCACAGCATCACAACAAAAATAAGACTCTCACTCTTTCTACCACTCTCCTCTCTGGGCAATCGTCACATCCTCAACTTGACTCAGGCTGAATATTGCATTAAATGAATATGTGTTGGAGGACAGAAAAACTACATTGATTTTAAAATCCCCCGGTCCTGCTATCATGCCATGCACAGTAATGATCAATTATTTGGCCTCCGACTGGCATTTCTTAGAAGCCTCTTCTTTCCCCCAACAGCAATACAGTGCACTCACTGTACAAAGCCACCAAAGAGAATCCATTGATTTAATCCTCAGCTGTTCAACTGCAGCTCTTCTTTATCTGTGCAATAACGCTCCAATCATCTACCTAACTGGGGGAAAGTCGGTTCTTTTTGGAGACTGAGGATAACAACTGATTTTCACTGTAGCACACATATCGTTATATAAATATAGGCAGTGCTATTAAAGGGATAGTTCAGTTTTTTTAAGTGGGGTTATATAAGGTACTATTAGGTCCATAGTCAGTATGCTACCTACAGAAGATGCCGGTCGACATGCCTCCAGTTTTCAGAAGCAGCCAGACTACTGACGCAAGCTAAGCAATGTATGTGGATATGTAAATGTAAAGATTCAATATCAGTTTAAGTGTTTGCTATATTTAGAATATTTCCACTGCTTTACCTTGCCATCGGACAGCCTTTTCCGATGGAAAACTGCTGTTATACATGCCAAATTCTCTCTGTCTCAAAATTAGTCATTTTACCTTGCAGAACATTGGACTGTTAGCTTGTTTGTGTTATTATGTGACTTTTATGACTCCAAACCATGTGTTTAAATCACCAAAGTCACATAATAAAACAGACAAACTAACAAATTGAGGCAGTGGTAGGCAGGCAACAATTTGGATTGCAGTTCCCCGTCTGAAAAGGCTGTCAGATGGCAAAGGAAAGTGGTAAATATATTCTACATATAACATACACCTAAACTGATATTGATTTTATTAGGTAGACCTTTTTCTAGGGGGTGACCCTGTCCACAGCAGTCCATTGCTTATCTTCTGAGCTGTTACTCCTCTCCGTTTCTCCAAACTGCAGGCCTGCTGACTGGCATCTACTGCAGGTAATACACTGACTATGAATGAGTAACTCATGCAATCCCACTTCAAAAAATTAGAACTATCCCTTTAAGCTGTGGAAATAAGCTCACACATTCGAAAGTATATCTAAATGTTTGCAGCCCTTCTTGTCACATAGAGTGAGAATAAGAAAGACACAAAGTGAAAAGAAAATGATATGTAATACGACCTTCAGAAGGTTTCTTTTGCTGCTATTTATTAAATGTTACCACAGAAGGTGTCTTTTTCCTACTTTGAAATTCTAACATAAGTCACAGCAAATGTGCCATTGCACTTCACCGGCACCTGCCATGGTCTCATTTCAAGGTGATTAAGATACTTATCAAATGTATTTTTGCTGGAAAAACATCGGCGAGAGGGTGAGATTTTTTTTTTCTCCCCGTGGTCCCCGCAGAGACCAAATTTTGACACATTTCCACACTCAGTTTGAAAGCACAACGATAAATCACACTACACCACAGGGGCCGTGAAGCAAACTGCACTTCGGTCCAATTTTTAAGCGTGGCTCGAACCCCCCCTCCACTCTCCCCTCTTGCTCCTCAATCCACTGGCCCAATAGAGGGAGGCAGCCTAAATGCACCATCAGCATTGAGGTTTGGCTGAGCTGCTACAAGGGTATTATGTTCCAAATTCTCTCCAGCTGGAGTGAGGAGAGGCTCGCCCATCTCCTTTTTTTTTTTTTTAACCCATTCCCAAATCACAAAAAAATCACCCCGGCTTCTTTTTACACCCCTCCATCCATCCCGTTCTTGCCTTCCCTTTCTCCTTCACCACAATTCAAACAATCAGACACGTCTGAGTAGCGTCTGAAATTTGGGGGGCATCAGGGAAGGCCTTCTTGCAGTGTGTCGGGGGAGTGATAGGAAAGAAGAAAACACTGAAAAAGAGTGAGAAAAGGGAGGTGGGGGGAGATGGGAGGAGGAGAGAGCTGCTGGGGCAGGTGAAAGCCGTCCGCATACAAGGTGGCGATTAGGGGAAAGTGGCCCTGTGTGAGGCAAGAGGAACATCTGTGCCTATTACCGCAGCACACAAAAGACCAGGAGGAGGGGGGGAGAGCAGGGGGAAAGACCACGGTCTCCAACATGAGCAGGGCCTCACCAAACACCACAGGCTGAATTGCATGGCCCAATTTGAGGCTTTCAGCACTGCTCGTCATTAGCATTTGAAAAAGCGAGGCAGGAGCCAGCTCAGTGAGTAACTCATGGGTCGGAGCAGGAGAGTGACTTAAGAGCTTGGAGGAGGTGGAAGCCCCCCCTCACCACCACCACCACTAACACCCACCCAGTCCCATGCCTTAAGCACCTTTCATGCAGAGGTCTGCTGAATGGAACATGTTGTGAAGTTGTATCTACATTATCTCTGTTTAAGATCACAGATGATTATGCAAACATCGCACTCTTAGAAATAACAGTTTTAAAAAGGTTTTTCCTAACTGGCTGAGGTTCTACCCACAACCATTTGCTTTTAAAGAACATTTTGTTGGAGAGAAGGTTCGTCAGTAGTTCTTTGTGAGACTAACGGCTCCATTGAGAACCTTTTTGGAAGAGAAAGCTCTAGAAGGGTTGTGAAATCCCTTCTTGTCACAACCCCCTGAGTAGGTTCTAGATAAAACCATATTAAAGTGTTCTTAGTGGAACTCTGCTAGGTGGGTTCTAAATAAAAGCCTTGCGATACAAAAGGGATCTTGTTAGAACCCCCGAGTGAATTCTATATAAAACCCTTGGAATATTAATGGTTTCTTGGTAGAATACCATGGAATATAAAGGGTTTCTCTGGAGAACTCCCCAAGGTTGGTTCTAAACAACACCCTTGCAATATAAAAGGGTTCACAGTAGAACCTCCCAGGTGGGTCTAGATAAAACCTCTGGGTGGTTCCTAGATGAAATTTCTTAGAAGAACCTCATGGGTGGGTTCTTGTTAGCACCCTTAGAAAGTGGAACACTTCTAAATTGAACCCCCGAAGAGAGACTAGGGTTCCCGTACAATCTCTCATAGGGGGGGGGGGGGGGGTTCTTGGTGGAACTCTCTGAAAGGGTCCCATATAGAAAAAGGATTATCCTATAGAGACAAGCTGAAGATCCCGTTTTGGTTGCAGTCAGCACCTTCTTTTCTCAGGGTGCAGAGGGGAAAAAAACAGGGAAACTGAACTGATGGCTACAATTTCTGTTGATATAACTGCTGATCATAAATGACGTCCTCGGAGATACAGTGCAGCTTTTCAGACGTACATGATGCTACCATATGCTTTTCCAAGTAGTTGTCACAACTGCACACTTTCAGCATCTAACCACGAACTCGTTTGCTCTGCAGAGAGCAAATGCAGGGCCCATGATGCACTGCATCCATATGCATCGTTGCGTACCGTATCTCAGCATGGCAAATGAGTGTTCAATTTGATTCCAACGTTTTGAATAGCCGTATTTCAAAGTGTGTCAACCTGGTTCAAAAACACAGCTAATGGATGGCAAAAGCATGAAAAATAAAACACTCATTCTGGTGAGCGGTGCATCAAACTTGTATACTGGATTGCACTCTTTTTCAGAATTGAGAACACTTGGGACGGAGATGTATTACTTATTTAAATGCCACAAGGCATATATCTGTTTGCTTAAATATTCCAATTTATTCCAAGACAGTAAGTGCCTTGCTGGAGTGAATTATGGATGGTAAATCAAGACGCTGAGTTATTAGTTATGACACCATACGGTTCTGTCTTAGTCAATATGTCTCCCTTTGAGATTGGGATAATTTAAGTGGGTGATGTTGAACTGGCAAGCTGATGAGCAATCCTGATTTGAGGAACACAACTTTACAGCTAATCTACAGGCAGCATGATTCACAGTGCGATACAATAAAAGAGGAATCACCAAGCTTGGCATGAGCACAGTGAAAACCCAGTGGAACCGATGTCTGTTGTCAGCTTTTTAAATTGATTTAACAGGCTGATTTCACAGCAAAGCAAAAGAGAAAAATTCATTATGATAGGATTTACGGTTAACTAAGACCACTGCGGTTTCATTTGCCATAAGGAAGGTCATATGAGAGGCAGTTCAATGTGTAAGATTGCACACAGCAGAGACATACGGGTGGACTTCAGGCTTCCTCACACCATGGAAGTTCTTTTGAAAAATTACCTTCCTTTTTGCCATAAGGCCCGGTGCCCAATAACTCTCTCTGTGGGACTCATCTGACAGAACAAACATGGTGCCTCTTACAGCCCAGAGCTAAGAAGTCTCTGTTCAAAAGAGAAAAAAAAAAAGTGTTCAATATTTTTGAACTATTAAAAAAAGGTGTTAAATTAATTTAGCCTTAGGTTTCGATTTAAGCACCTAAACATTAATTTGTGTCATAGGACAATGTGCACAAACTGTATGCTTTAATTATGTGTTTATAAAATTTAATTTTAAATCAAACCTGAGATAGCGGGCTTGAAGGCCAATAGTATTACCTGATTAACTCAAATCTGGACCAAAAAAACACCCTTGGGCTTTGTAAAGGAGAGTAGGGATTCAAAATATACAACTACTACGCAAACATGTAACATACAGTTACAAAGCTGAGATTCTTGTGTTTTACCTTACAAGGCAGGTGGATTCACAAAATCATGCAAGAATCCATCCTTCCAGGCTTTAAGTTATCCATTTGTATAGACACCAAAAGTGGTGCAGCCAATCAGCATCCTAGGAGGGAGTATTGGCAGCTAAGAGTGTGGTTTAATGTGTGACAACAGTGAGAGGCGTTGTTTTTGATTCAGTTGATTCCTTCAGTGGCATCTTTAGTCCAAAAGGCACAGTTTCCATCAATAAATACCGACAAACTGCACGAAAGAGTCAGCAGAAACTGTAATCCTTGAGTTATATCCATCCCTATATGACGTTTGCATGCAGATAGAAGTGTTATTTTGGTTTCAAGATGGCCCCTGCAGTGTGGCCTTTTGATTGACAACATACTTTAGCCAGTAGGAGCTCCCATATCCTGTCCACAGCTCCCAATAGCTAAAGAGAATATTAGTTCAAAGGAAGTGCCTGTCTCTCTTCTCTTGTGTAAGGACAGAGGCAACTGGAACAGAGTGTGCTGATGACTAGCGCTTTGTATAACCAATGAAATCTCAGAAATGACAATATGCCATTTTTATTTGTGATATGAAACAAGAACAGAGAAATGGTATAAATTTAGATAGTTTGCTGTGAGTTGCTTTTTATATGAAAAGCACTTGTTTTGATGCTTTTATAGTGTACTGTAATGTAAGCTCCAGTTGCTCTGAGGCAGGATTTTCTCGGGAGTCTCCAAATGGCTTTTTTAAATTGAATTGCCAAGACATACCACTGAGAAAACATGTGTAAATATTCATTTTCTGTTGTATTGTTATCAGTTTGAACTTGGGACAGGATAAAGCTAAATGCTGTGGACCCATTATGTTTACAGCTAATAAGCCACACTTATACCCCATCTGTAGGTATATTTTGAGGAAAAAAATACTCCTTCTACTTCTATTCCTCAATGCCAGTGGCACTTCGAGTGATTTTGACTGTAAGTGCTACAGATCAAAAGATCTACAGATCAAAACCACGCATGTACTCCAAATGGTTCAAGAACAGCTTTTCAGTTTACTTTGGGTATGACTAGGATAGGTGTTTTAGGCTAATTTTATAGGAATGTAAAGAGGGTTACCCTGTCAATAATATTGATAAAGTTATTTTGAACAACAACACAAACCTTAAAATTGTCTGTTTACATATAGTTGCAGTGCTGAAGTGCAGCAGTCATGCATGTAAGTCACAATGCACTAACAATACACAGTAGCCGCATCAAAATACTGCATGATTACATCCAATTGTAATATTTGAAATCACTTTACAATCTCAAACATCACTGCATTACGGATGGGAACACAATAGGTCACAGCCGATGGGAAATCAGCAGGAAGGGCTGACCCTTTTTCCTTTACATAAGTACATTTTCTTGATCTTGAGCTAGATGTGTAAAGACATAACAATACATTATGCATGTTAGAGAAGTAATTTGGTCCTATCTGATGAAATCCTGCATTAGTGAACATTAAAGCAGGTAGGTTCAAAGGCAGGTCTTCACGCAACTATGACCACGCATGCTGAAACAGGAAAGATCAACAAGGAGGCACGAGCTCCCTGGCTGTTACTTCACACGGCATTACAGTGTGTGGTTTTAATCATCGGACTGTTTGTGTTATTAGGCCTTGAGGTGACAATGGTGAAACATTAAAGCAGGTTTTGAACTGAATATTAAAATCCGCCCATCTCATCATTTGAGTAACAGCTTTCAAAGGGTTTCAGGATTTCAGGGCACATAAATGTTTGATATGCTGCTGGAGTGATGCATGTGGGCTACATTGTGCTTGAGAAGCACGCAGTCTGAAGGTCATCAGATCTAATTGTCAGATGGACCGAGTCTTGATTGCAGCAACAAATCCCCACAAGGTTCCCCGTCGGAAGCCTGATATAAGAAAATAGCAGAGTGTGTTGTCAGCACATTTTCATGTTTACTGAAAACAGAGCAAAAAGGAGGGCATTTAGGTCAAGTAGTAAAAAAGCCAATAAAATTGCAACATATATATTGACAGAACAGTCACTTTCTCTCTTAAACAAAGTGTGAAGATGTGTCTGCTTTAACACACAGTGCATCTACACTCTTAGAAATAAAGGTTCTAACTAGAACCATATAGGATTCTTTGTAGAACCCTTTTTGATTCCCAATAGAACATCTATAAAGGTTCCAACTGGAATCCTTTTAGGGGTTCTACATAGAACCCAGCATAAAGGGTTATACCTAGAACCATCTGGGAAAGGTTCCACCCCAAAACTACCAATGAGAGCTTCTACAGAGAACCCTTCTATGGTCTAATGGCTCCACCCAAAACCCTCTCTGGTGGTTCTATACAGAACCTCTCCACCTTCCAAGGGTGCCAACAAGAACCCACCCAGGGGGTTCGACGAAGAATACCTTTACATGGCAATGGTTTCATCTAGAACTTACAAGGGGGTTCTTCTGAGAACCCACTTATATCCCAAGGGATTCATCCTGAACCCACCCAGGGGGTTCTATCAAGAGCCTTTTTTTATATTCCAAGGGTGGCATCTAGAACCCACTCAGTTATATCTAAACCCTAATCTTTTTTATGAGGGTTTCACCATCACATTTTCTGAGGGTTCTACAATAGAAACATTATTTACATATTTTACAGAACATAAGTACAATGAATTGATTATGGGGATTCCAGATGCATCTACATTTAAAAATACAATGTGAAACATGAACAAGCGAGGAACTCTTTCTTCCAAAAACAGCTCTTTGGATGAAAAAGGTTCTTAATGGAACCCTTAGTCTTGCATAGAACACATGATGAACTCTTTCTTCAAAAAAGGGGTTCTTCAGAAGCAAACAGCTCTAGGTAGAACCCCAGCCCTTTAGGAAGAACCATTTTGGAAATGTAATTTCTAAGAGTGTACTATACAGTACGTGTATGTACTTGAGTGTCCACACCTGTAGAGAGATAAGTTATTTGCATCCTTGCAAATAGTGATCAATGCATACTAGGCGTCCTCTAACCTCTCCATCAGTGCAGCAAAGCAGGCGCCGGTTCAATTCTTTCCCAACATATGATGTAAATGCTCTGTGGTGCACATTTAATGTGATGTCATTGTACTATTGACATCCAGGGATGGACCGGCGGCCGAGGCTGATTTGTTTAATATCTAGCTGAGAGAATTCTATTGACTTTCCTTTTTTCCTCATCTGCTCGCAAGATGAAAACATATCTTCCTACCCAGAAGCTCTGACCTAATATGCCTTTCTAATGTTTTTCAGAAGGACATGCTATATTGCATATGTGTGAGTTTGTGTGTGTTTGTGTGCACTGTATGTGTATGTGTGTGTGTGTGTTTAGCTCCATTCAGGACTTATATCGATATAAGCCAGGCTTAATCCTTTCACTCTGATGGCTTCAATGACAGCGGCACACCATCAGATAAGAGGTCATTGAACTGCAGCAGCCACCTCTTCATTCAGAATAAATGGGGTGCACCAAGAGTGCACCTTACTATGTGCCGCATTGCTCTGGTCATAATGAAAATGTAATGCATTTTGGGCTCCAGCTGCCATCACTACCGCACTACACACAACTGATTCTGTTGATATTACTCGTATAACTTGCCCAATTTGTTGCTAGAAATGATGCACATACAAAAGAGAAATTTCAACATTCGGTATGTATGAACTTACTCTCCAGGTTTCTCTTTTTTTAAAAAAATATTCAATTCAACCTATTTGTGAGCTTCTTGGCTCAATCTTAGAGTGCACATTTCTATTGCATTGGTTTGATTTTATAAGAGTACATCATGGCTGTTCTGATTTTTAGCCTGAAATTGAAAATCTACACATACAGTAGGTGCACCGTCTAGATTCCAAATGTCTATCAACCTTGAGGCCAATATGTGGTATGCATCTATCAAAGCCCATGTCAGACTAATGCTCTTTCCTGCATCTTGGCACAGCATGACCATATGGAACTGTAGACGTTTCCTTTTGCTTGGCTAACCAGTCAGGTTGAAAGGAGCGCACAGTGGCGGGGAGAGAATTCTTTCTAAAAACCATCTAATATCCACATGGATGTTGCTTTCTTGCTCTGTCTGTCTCCAATCCTACTGAGGGACATGAAAACCAGAGACCACAGACAACCTTGATTGAGGCGCAGCTGAGACATGCTAATGCCCTGATTTTGTTTTCATTGGGAGGGCTCCCCGGCTGTGGCATATCATTTGATTTTTGCATGCATCGAATCACTCCATGTGAACTGTCACAACATGTGTTTCTGTGTGCCGACGCCTCAACAAGCACCTCTCTTTGAGCAATCATCTGGGGACAACGCTGGATGTTTATTTTGGCAGAAATCCCATCACGCATTCATGCCCATTTCCTTTGGTCCGAGTCGCAGCCCTGCATGTCATCATAAACTAGACTGAAAATAGAATATGCACACACAGAGACCTATAAGCCTCGCACAAACAAGACGATTTGAAGATCCCCACAGCTTTAAAGTGCTACGGAACCTGAGCAATTTGCAGTAAACTAATTATAATCCAATTTTCTAATCTCTCTCCAGTTCTCGTTGCTATTTTCCACCTCTCTCTCCACTTCTTCTGCAGTCTTGATAGTTTAAGACCTGGCCCATTAAAACAACCGGCGCTTTTAATGGCAGCATGTTAACGCTGCACAAAAAGAACATTCTCCTTTGCCTTTTCTTCATTTAAATTCAATTATCACCAAGAACAGTTAGACAGCAAGGGAATAATAATAATGAGGGGTGTGCGCAGGATGAAGGTGTGCAATGGCCGCGCGGTGACATCTTTTGTTCGCTTTTTTTCGGATTGGCAAGATAATGGCGAGGTCTGCCACGAGGGGGGCCAGGAAAAGTGGAGCTCACCACGCAGGTTATCTTTCATAGTGTACAGGATAATCACAGAGTGGTGAAAGCCGGGGAGCAGCAGAGACATATCTTCTTGGAGATCAAGGTCAAAACAACTCAAAGGAAGGTGGAAATTCAGTTTCAAAAACACTCACAGCTGCCTGAAACATATTGATCTAGCTCCTCTTCCCTCTACCTCCAAAGTCATTTCTCTGATAGACTCGGGTAGAAATACATTATTTTCTTGTCATAGGCACCACAATGGATCACTGTTAAGAATATACTGCACTTATAGAGAAGAGAAGGGAGAGGGAGGAATGTTAAGAGCATGGCGTGCTACATTTGAAATAACAATTCACAGAGTGACCTCTGCTGCCCATCAGTCCTGTAACACTTTCCCATTCTGCAAGCTGAAATTTCCATCAATCACAAACACATGACTGCAAATTAAGAGCATCAAGAGCTGGACATCTGAGAACACCGATAAGCTCAGAAAATGGCAATTTGTCAAGTGTGGAATTGCTATAATTAGGGTTTGGGGTATAGATAAATGTTATGTGTCCAGTCTGGACTCCAGCATGCCTTTAAAAATGCATAGCTGCTTTATACACAGAATCACTCTGCAGAAACTTTACACAGACAGATCAATAACAACGCCTAGCACTGAGTCCTCTAAGGCATTGCAGTAAGCTCAGCCACTGATGTATCTGAGCCAAGTGGCCTTTGCAACAAAGGAATAGCAACTCCCTCTTATTCCTTTGATTTATGCCCTTGGAAGTTGGCACATATTCCCACCAAAGAGTGTCTAACTGTCTGACTGAAGTGCTTGATGTTAAGCAAAATTGTTATCCTTAATTCGCAAAGAGTTATAGATCAAAGTATATGAGACGGGCTTCAGTGAATAGATTACTTTGCATTTGATTTTAATTCTTTTAAACTGATAAAACTAAAATCCAATGCTGAGCAGGGCGGTGATGGACAGTCAGCATGTTTATGTTTTTGGAGAACAGTAAAAATGTAATCAGATTATAGATCCATTTAGTAAAAATGTCTATTATATATATATAACTATTAGCAGGAATACAATTAAAATATGTTTTAAAATAAAGATCAACTGGCTATACTACCATGGGCAATGTGCACATATTACAACATTTCATGAGTCTCATAAAACCAGAGCTAATCTTACAGTTGCCAAGTCATTACCATGGACCAAAATGAAGACTGCTAACTGCTAACATTAGATGAACAGAATAGCTGCTAACATTAGCTGCACAGAAATCCAGTTAGCTAGCTAACTTGTCAATACTACCACTCCTCCTCTAACTACTACTGCTGAAAAATATTATGGAACATCATTACCACTATTAATCTAAACAACATTGTGCTTAAAAAAAGAAGAAATATCCATTCAAACAATTACTTAACCTAACACAAAACATTATTTAGGCTTTATTATTCCACCATATTTGGAAATGAGGTTATCCAAACATAATGGAAAGTAATCAAGTCACATTACTTTAAGATTATGATACTTGTATTCATTTGCTGATTGTATTTTTAACAGGTAATTATTGTATGGGAATACATTTGAAGTATCCCTCACAGCCATGTTTATGAGGCTCCACATTGTGCTGCCTGATGTAGCGTCAATAACAAGCAATTTAAATCCGCTGTCTCCTTAAAATCATTTATTGTTCTGTATTGTATTTTAGTCATCTGCGGCTGACTGCCTGCTGGATGTTGTTCAGACGTTGTCACTCCCAAGTCCTCCACCTCTCCTCCTTTGTTCTGAGCACAAATCCTTCTTTTATTATCCAGGCAGCAGCGTAAGGTCCTGACCCCACTTCCCTATTGCAGTTTCCTCCACGTTTGATGCCCGCCTCCCCCTCTCCTGGATTATTGTAATACTCTATGCACTTGCTTTGATGTAATAACTATGTGCAACTTGTAGTCGGTGTGGAATTTGATGGAGCAATGACCTGACAGATGAGAAAGCGCAACAGACAGCTTGTGTCAAATGTATCCGTGTTTTGGATCTGTCAAACAAGCATCCATTCTTTATAGGGATTTGTGGAAATACGAGGCTTTTTGTTTTCTTCTTCTTTACTCTTATCAAATTTACGGATTATTTTATTGCTCAAAGTCACTACTAGTTAAACTGCACTTTCACATTGATTTGAGTAGTTGTAAATACCACAAATGATCCACTGCTGCGATTAATAACCTTGAATATATTGAGTGAGGAGCAACTTAGAAATAAACAATACAAATAAACGTAACGGCCTTGCATACTGTCATCTGTTTAAAGGTATGGATTTAACCATTCAATCAATTTGTCAAAGTCAAATTCAGGAGTAGGTGGTGGCACTACTGTATATACAGTCCCTCTTATTATCTTCTGCCAGTTTAATTTATTGACTGAGGACTTAATTGATTTACTGACACTATTCTCAAAGTCACCTCATCTGAAATGTTCCAGAAGAACAACAGCACCAGTGTGCCGCGGCCGAGTAGCTTATCCAGCTAATTAGCTATTGTTAATCAGATGGAGATTAATCTAATCATCTATTTATGAAATAATCCTCTGACAGAAACGTAATGGTTGATATATTGTCTATATACAGGTGCTGGAAATCCTTGAACATAAAATTTTAAAGGTGCTAAAAGGAGTGTTTAACTCCTTGTGAAGCAGTCTAAATTTTAATTTTAAATTGAAGCGAGCTGTCTCCCCTCACCCCCTTCTCCCTAGATGTAAGGAAGCTCAGGCAGGCTGTAAGAATATTGCATGAGCACAAGCGGAGTGCAATATTGATTTCTGACAATAACAAGTGACGACAAGTCCTCCACTGTAAGTTGATCAGCTGTTCATAATGGCCAGTTGTCTGCAATGTTAAGTTCAGTCTGTTATCCTGAAAACAAAAGCCCATTGCTCTGAAAACACACCCTCTTTACTTTATATTTATATGTGTTTTTATATATGCAGCCTGCTGTCATTACAATCATTTGAATGTTGCAAACAAGCAAGTGAGCACTGGCTTGTCTTTTTGATTGATTTTCCCTAAAACTATCATTTCCTCTCTTATTCTTTATCAGAATTTGTATGTTATACTGACCAGCTAAGATTATATTCACTAAGCTGTTTTTTCCTATGATAAGGTGAAATAAAAAAGCTCATTTCAAACAAAAAAGAAGCAAACCAATAGCAATGTGCCAAAATGTCCAAAAGAAATGAACAATAAAATCACCAGATCAAACACAATACATACAAAATATCATACTATATGTAAATGATGTAGATATTTTTTGTAAAAAGGTCCAATAAACATTTAAATTTCAAAAAGTTTATAATTTTCTAGTGATTATCTGATGTCAGTCTTGACAGGGTTGTCACACTTCATACTTCACACTTCATCATAGTTTTGGTTATTTATAGAAAAACGTCTGATTTAATGTGATGAAGAAATGAAATAATGCCTAATTATTTTGAGCACATAAAGTAGACGTAAATATGTCATTTACCATTTAAGATGGAGGAAAAGCTTGAAAATGCTTGAAATTTTTGACCCTGGAAAAGGTGCAGGAACTCTGTATAAAGAAATATTGGCATGTGATGGTTACAACCAGACCTCCCACTCACATCCTGCTGGATCTAAGCATCACCAGGACAGGGATACAGTGAGCCCACATATCATTCTAGTCAAGGTTGGGGCTTTTTCAATAGTGTAGAAAAAAAATAAATTGCTTATGGCCAAAACCCTGACTTCAAACGGCGCAGCTGACAACAAAGTCAATAAATGGGTCATATCAAGCAGTACTGGGAGCAGACAAGGCCATGGTATTCTGAGATCAGAACTGCAAACCGAACACAAGGCATTCTAGGTGACTGAGTTCATGCTGATGAAACTCACCTGTGTTGGGATCTGACAGGGCAGTTCTACCGAGATTTGGACACATCAATCATTAATAAGAAGAACGCAGCTTTGTTGACTTTACAGGAGATGGTGACACATGCATGCACTTCTTCTCCCTGGCTTCACAGACACCCACACATACAGACACTTCACCTACACACACACACGCACACACACACCGACATGCAGTTTTCTTCGGTGGAATAATTGCGTGCCACCCCCGGCTGTCAAGCCATGTCAGTGTCTCGTTAGCGCTGGTATTGGCTGGGTCGTAGCTGGTAGCATCAGGAAAGGTCAGAGTGGCAGTGTCTGCTCTGTCACACTGAGCGCAGGCTGGACAGACACAGCGGGCTCTGCCCCGTCTGTCTGAGCAGGCCGGATCCTTTTTACACAAACACCTCAGAGAGGAGCGGTTTGGATACAATTTGTTCGCTGTAAACATAATATACAAGCGAGTAATTCATGAAATAGTCACAAAATATAATCTATGGATTTGTGTAGATTGACACGAATTGTCAAGATTTTTTGTGACAAGCAGAACGGCTTTCAAAGTACTTTCATACAGTAGATATTTTAATGCATTTTAACTCAATCTTTTCCCAAACCTAACAAAGTAGTTTTAGTGCCTAAACCTATCCAACTTATATATCCATAAAGGGTTTAATTCATGAGAAATTGCTTTTTTAATGAATAGTGAGTCATAGGCAGGTGTATATCTGTGTCTACCATGCCTTGCTTTGTCCTTTAGCTAACTGATGGCTTATTAAAAGATGAGAAATGCAGGAACCTTTTTAATAGACTTTCAAGTACGGTATACAACAGCAGATGTTCTATTAGTCTTTGCTTTTCCATTTCAATTACTAGAATCTTTTACCTGATTAAAAATATATTAAAATGGATAGAGGGATAGAAAAAAAAATCACTCCATCATAACCTAGAGCACTTGTTCCCAACCTGGGGGTCAGGACCTCCCATCACTGCATAATAATACATTTGTGTGGAAATCGTTTGTGAGTTTCACAAAAAAGAGGGAAAGGGGTTTATGTCCATGTATGTACACAAAACTAATAGATTAGATTTTGTGACTATTTCACAAACGGACATGAGACTGTGTTGTAATAGAATGTAAAAATATATAACATGTTTAACAAACAGGACAAATTCATGGCCTCAGAAAGAAGAAAAGCTGGGTTACACAAAAAGTAACTCGTGAGAATCTGAAGTTGCAATTCAGACAACTTGGAAGTCAAAATGTCAGAGTTTTTTCTTGTGAACCTGAGGCAAATCTATCTACTTCATGAAGAAGCTGTTGTCTGACGTCAGATGACAATAACAGCACCCATGGAAGTCTAAAATAGTATTTATAGTAAAACCTGTTCTGCATGTAAATTGATGTCCAAATATTTCACAGATGTTATTAAGTGCTGTAAAATCAAATGTATAAAGGTGTCTTTTACCTCATGTGTCATTTTTCCTCCTCTGAGTCATTTATATATGCAAGGAGGCTGCACTGCCGAGGGCTCAAATGTGTTGCCAAAGGAACTCATCAATTTGTCACGGTCAGCCATGTTTTTGGTTTACTTTTGGCTTTGTGCACCTGGAATGCTTTCAGGTCGGAAATTGGACATTTCAACTGGGAAATTCAGACCTCCGACTTTGACTGGAACGCAGCGTGAGTGCAGATTCAAAGCCAAAAACTCTTGACAGGTCCTCCAAATTATACGACTTAATACACTGCTTGTCCATCCCCTCCAGAACGACACGTATAAGCATTTTCTGATCTGACGCCTCTATCAGTAGGACGACATTTCATTCCCAGTTCATTTCATTTCGACAGATCATTTCCACAACTGTTACAAATCACTACTGAAAAATAAATCAGTTTCAGGATGTGATCTGATGGTTCATAGTTTTCTGCTTTGAATCTGTACTCGACTCCCGACAAAAGCATTTCTGTCCCTCAATATATTTGTGTCACGTCACTATTTAGACATTTTTATAACTACAAATATTTTCTATACATTCACAAACTTTCTCATGCTGTTTTTTTTTTCACAGGTTTACAACAGGTAATATAAAACCATTTGAAATTACATTTGAACATCACTTCACAAGCCCAGTATCTCACTGACTCTTATTTGAGTGAGACCGTACAATTGTTGTGTTGTACTTGTCAGAATCAGGGATGTAATATGGCAAATGCATGTTAATTAAGCCACTGTTTGAAGGAGTGTCCCTCACATACAAACAGTGTTGCCATATTGTCAACAGCGGCTCACGCTACACGTCTCAGGCTGTCTTGTTTCCCTCCCTCACAGATCTGAGTTTGACTCGCATAAGCAGCCCCCTGAATGTGTTTGAGGTTTTGAAACGGCGGTGATAACAGTATTCCGATCGGGGAGTGGATGAAGGCTGACAGGTGGAGAGACACAAACAGGAAACCTTGCTGATGCCCTGTCTGCCAAACCCCTTCTGATACGTGTCCAAACTCTGACGGGACTGAGACAAAAAAGCTAGACCCAATTTATTTCACTCTGTTGCTAGCCTTTCATTTTTGTGACTGGCGCCAGCGTGCTTATCAACTGCAGAACTATTAGCCGCATCAAATCAATGTGTTCATTGCTCTCTCCTGCCTGCACTGCTCTCCGCCCGGCCCTCCCTTCCGCTGCCTTCCTCTCCGTCTCTCTCTTTCTGCCAGACAGGTCAGATATTAGAAACCTGTATTATCAGGTCTTCCCAGGATGCTGGTGGAAAAGTTGATTTGCAACGCCCGATTGAATCTACTTATCCTTCATCCCTTTCCAACCCCCAGCCAGCTGCCCCGGCAGACAGCAGCCCAATGGCCTATCTATACTGAGGTGCCAAGGAATAAAAATATCTATCTACAGAAATAGGGGGAGGGAAAGGGGGGAGACGGAGGGGGGGGGGGGCAAAGAGAGGGACAGAGTGTCGGCCCACATGTCACAGCTTTGGACAGCTCAGTGGTGGAGGTGGTGGCGGTGATGGTAGGGGGGTATAAATGTTCTCGTTGCCTCTTCCCATCCCAACCTCAGCCCCATCCCCTTCGCAAACCTTTATCTACGAGCATTATACACCCATTTATCAGTCAGCAAACAAAACATGTCATGCCCCCCCATCCTGAATCCCACCAGCTCCTGCCACACACACACATCCAAACCTTTCAGACAGAAAGTTAAATTAGTCAAATCCCTGAAAAGGAGGCAAGCGGAGCAAAGGTCACAGAGGGAATTCATTAAATGACTGTAACTTGCGCTAATTGAAGCTAGCTCGTGATAAAGGAAGACGGAGAAAAGAAATATTTATCTGTTGACTGGGCTGCCACGGCTGAGTGGCCGTCAGTAGCACAAAGAGAGCCATTACGGCTTTATCTTCGTAAATAGAGGGGAAAGTGAGTCTTTGGCTGCAGACGGAGGGATGAAGAGGATGACGGAGGAGTCGGAGGGAAGGGGAGGAAGTGGGGCGAGGTGACTGATGAGGAGAGTGTGGAACTGTGGCTGGTGGAGAAAAAGGGGAAGAATACGCAGAGTGGCAGCAGAGAGGGGGGAATGGCTCCAGAAATGCCGCCTTCATCAGGAGGCGATGGCAGGGTGTGGGTGGGGTGGGTGAGGAAGGTAAGGGGGGGGGTGCTCAATTTGTGAATGCAATTACTGTAGACCTCCCAAGTCTGACTACTGAATCGAATCAACACTGTGGTGGTGACTCGAGTGCCTAATTTCATTCTGTATGCCCTTCATTCACCAGACAAAACGCACAATTAGAGTAATGTCTGTGGCAGGTGTCCCCACATGAAGAGGTGTCACCCAAAAAACTTCCCTGTAAGTGTGACACGATGACAAGTAGAACACTGAGGTCCAGAGAACACTCTTAGAAATTAAGGTGCTAACTAGAACAATGCAGGGCCCCTTTCCACTAAATAAAGTCTGGTTCTCCTCTGTTCTATCTAGTGAACCAGCCCGTACCACCAGTTTTGAGTGAAACCACTGTAAGCAAGGATGTCATCAGCAGAGGGCGCTGCACAGTGCACAACAACCGGTAGAACATGACATGCCCTTTTTGGTTCCCGAGGAAGAGGCTATATTTGGTTCCAGCTGGAAAGCAAGTTCTGGGTTCCAAACCACTTTATTTTTGGTAGAAATGCTCAGAACGGTTCAAAATTAGGTTCTTGAATCAGAACTGGGCCAGTTCCATGTTGGTGGATGAAGCCTAATAGGGTTCCTCAGCTTGCCCCCATGAGAGAACCCTGTCATAAATGTTCCACCTGCAATCCTTTCAGAACTGACCGTTGAGGGTTATACCTACAACCATCTGGGGAAGATTACTCCCTGAACTCCCTATGAGAAGTTCTGCAGAGATCCATTGTATGGTGTCAGGGTCCCACCTAGAACATTCTCTGGGGGTTCTATCCACCCTCTAAGGGTGCCACCAAGAAACCTCCAGGGGATTCTACCAAAACCCCTTCATATCCAAGAGTTTCAATTAAAACCACCGAGGGGGTTCTACCAGGGATCCTTTCATTTGCTAAGGGTTTCACCCTTGGGGATCTGCAAAGAACCATGTTATATTTCAAGTGGCTAATCTAGAACCCACAAAGGGACTTCTACTGAGAACCATTTTATGTTCCATAGGTTTCATCTAAAACCCACCCAGGGGGTTCTACAAAGAACCCTTTAATATGCCAAGGGCTTCATCTAGAACCTACCCAAAATGCTCTACCGAGAACCCTATTATATTTGGAGGGTTTTATCTAGAATCCAACAAGGGGGATCAAAATACCTGTTTTATGAAGGTTCTACAAAGAGTCAAATTACAGTCTACAGAAAAGGTAAAAACACAAGAACACAAGTCATAAAATTAATCAATTAATGGGATTCCAGATACATCTACATTAAAAGAAGAAGAACTATTTCTACCAAGAAGTGTTCTTTGGATGAAAAGGGCTCTTAATGAAACACTCAGTGTTACAAAGGACCCTTTTTTCTTCAAAAAAAAAAAAGGTTCATCAGAAGAAAATGGTTCTTAGTAGAACCCCAGCCTGTCAGGAAAAAACACTTTAGAACCATTGTTTCTAAGAGTGAAGCGACGGGCTCAGAGCTCTGTGCTGTGCTGCGGCGACACAGTCAGAGATCTAAGAGGACAGCTGTCAATGGAGACGCAGATGTCACGGGGCCAGAAATCTGCGGTTTGGACAGGGCTTAGTGAAGTTTACTCCTTTGACTTTAATCTCAGACACAGTTGCTCCCTTTAACAAATTCTCCCTGTGCAGAACCCTTTGAGTTATTGGCACGAGTGCACCTGCAATTAAAGCCTCCAAAACAAACTCCATTACCGCCAGCGTGTCTTTTGGTTTTCCTGTGGACGCTTTCTGACGTCTGAGCCAAATGATGTTTGACTTTCGGGCCTTGAAAACTTTTAATGGAGTTCATTCTGCAATCAACCTGGCCGGGGGAGCCGAGTGAACTCTGACTTTGTCGTATTGATCTCCCCCAATGTGTTTACTGGCTGAGGTCACCAGAATCCCTTCTGCAGCCTGTAAAGGGGTCAATAATGTCAATACAGTAAATTAGGTAATTCTGCTGTAAAACATCCCCGGATGGTCAATTTCCATTTTAGTAAACTTTATATGCGTGACACACAATTACGTCTACGCGTCAACATGTCAAGCTGTCACATACTTTCACCAGACAGAGAGCGATTGAATCTGGACCAGGCGGCAGGACGTATAACTAAAGGGGCGGATCTATGAGTAAACAAATCACCTTTTGTCAAGTCCAATGATAAATCACTCGTCTCTTCAAGATTGAGGATTAATGGCATTTAACCCTTTACTGACGTGCCTCTAAAGAGATAAGGGTCAATAAGAGACTATATTTGGTGTTGCTCGAGTTCTTTGGTCAAATGAACTCAGTGAAGGTAAAGAATTAGAGGCTTTTAATCAATTTTTATTTAGTTTTTTTTAGGTGTTAATTTGTTTCAAACAATTTTATTTAATGAGCATTTTTTTAACCCCTATGTTTTGTTGACATTGATTACATTTAGATATTTTATGCTTTATATGTCATAAGGATTACACATGAACAAATACTGTGTTTTTCGTTTTTGTTTAGTTAAATGTGATTTACAGGTGTGGTCTCTAGGACTTTAAAAAAAAGAACAAATGTGTTTTTGTTTTTGCTTTTTATATTTTTGAACTATTAAAGTGGATTTAAGTATTTTTTGATCAGGTCCACAGACATAATTTGGGATATTGGTAAATGTTTTGGATTTTAAAGGAACAATATCTAAGAATTTTTGTTCGTTCTAAACATTAAAAAATAACAGAAATTATCAATGAAATGTGAAAAAAGGGACAGTTTTGATGTCATGTCAAGGACAGGAGTTATCTACTGAAGTGAGCATGCTAACCAGATAACCTTGGCCTGTCCTTTCTTGAAATACCACTTTGCACCCCTAGGGGTGACAGTAAGCCTTCCGTCAGTCCAACAACAGAGGTTTTCTTACCAGGTTTGCCAACTGGGAGCTGACCTCTCTGTAACCTCCACCCAGACCTCTGGAGGTAGGCACTGACTGATGCCCAACCTCCCTCTTGGCTCTCTTGGCCTCTCAACTTGCAAAAGATGAGTGGTCAAAATTGAAGGCCGAGAAATCCTGATTTTTAATTTCTATTGTCAGTCGAGCTCCAACCAGACAGGATCTTTAAATTTCAATTATGCAACTCAATATTATTTTTTTTATTAACCTGCTAAATGCGCACTCTTTTCAAGCTCCACACCTCCAGTTTCTGATGCATTCTCTTTGTTTAATATTTTAAGTCTCAAAACAAAACAAAATAACCCCCATGGCATGTTTTTTTCTACTTCCTAAAGTTCCCTCAGAGCCTCAAAATACACAATACAATGTTTTTCATTAAGTAGCCTTCAACTGACAGGTAAATTGAGCCTAATCGAACAGAAAGTATGATTAGTACTATGTAACTTATAGTGCTGAGAACTTACAGTATACTGTATTTTCCATGCTGTACTGCTGTACTGTACCTACCGCATACACTATGAATAACGCTCAACCATGTCTCTGTAATCAGCAATCAGTTTTTTTCTTTTCAAGCACTACTAAAGTCTCCTTTTTTTACTTCCAGAAAAAGAAGGATGATTGAACCATCAATCCTGTGCTCTGGGGTCATTTTCAAGACATAATTTGTGCTTAACAGCAATTCATAGAGTCAGGAATGAAGAGAAGCATCAATGGCAAACACACACTCCAGGGAACACATAATGTAGGCACCGGAGGACTAACAAAGAGGTAGAGTGAGTGTAATAAATATGAAAAGGCACCAAAGAGAAATATTACTTGAAGTGCTACAGTTGAATTTACATAAAACTTGCAGCATGTAATAATGGTAATACAGCCCCAGACATAACTTCTGCGCACTTTTTTGAAATATAAGTGTACGTATCAGGCGATAAGACTTTTTGTAGGTGAATGAATCATGGCACCATCCCTGTGATAGAGAGACGAGATGGATATGTATTACATCTGTGCCATTTCTCTGCAAGATAGCGCTACAATTCAGAACTGTGAGATTAAAAAAAGGGGTACAAAAAGGTGCCACAATTTTCTGAAAGCACTGCCCATTTAGTTCTGCTCGGGGTGGACACAAAAGGTTGAGCCAGCGGTGAATATTGGAAAAGCTAACGGTTGGGCTTGTATAATCATTGCGAATGGTCGGGGGGCAGACAGAGGCATCAAGCTCCTGTAAAGCACTCCAGACAGACACACATCACGCCAGGCCTTCTGAGATGGGAGTCCTGGGCAGGGCCTATTGCTTGATACCACAGGGGAAATAAACTGCCTAAAATAGGCACGAGGGCAGGAAATGGATTTTATTGGAGAACTAATCAAGGGGGCCGTTTTAGTGGGGCACAATTTAGATTTTGATTGGATTCCTACTGACATCGGGGTTATCAATGTGTCTCATACTGAGAGGTGTAATTTGATCTTTGATGTCCACACGGTGGTCTTGATGTATGTCCTGCTGCATGGGCAATGACTGCTGTGCATGTGTTTGTCACAGTAGCATGTGTGTGTGTGGGTGGATGCCAGTGTGTATGGGTGGATGTCAGGCAGGGAGGTGCAGATTATAAGGCTATTGTGGCTCCAGTCACTGACCTGTTTGACTAAAGTGCCCCTCCTGTCCAGAATGAGTAAATATTAATAATAGGCCCATTAATTACAATTAATGGTATCGGAGGAGAGCACAGCATCAGATTCCAAAAAAGAAAGCTACTGACTGTAAGGACGCCACAAGCGATGACGTCTTCCTCTTTGTGTCAGCATTTATTTCCGTGTGTAGTGTCAGAAACCTCCTCATCAGGCTGGTGTGGAGAAAGGGGCTCAGAGTGCCCTTACATAAACTATATCACACTTTTAAGGTTATGATCCAATCATGGTCGTGTTTTGAAAAGAAAAGTTGACTGTTGGCTAAGAATACCAAACAAACAGCAGCCTAAAGTTTGATGTTTTGTTGACCCATCCATCCACCCCCAACCTCCTCCCTTCTCTGACCTTTCCGTGTGTTATTTTGGGACATTTGCTTAATTCAGTTAACCAAGTTCAGATTATATCCACCAACTAATCAGCTCCTCTCTGGAAAAATGAATTCACGGTTCTAGACAAGCCTGACACGGACAAAAGTACTGAATTTATAACAAATTCAGCAATAATGCACTTAGAATGGCATGTTTACAGATTAGTAGAATCACTTTGCACTCCATGGTAATTATATCAGAAAGATCAGAAATGTTTGTAGCACAACCATTTATCCACTCTGGCTTTAAAACAGAACATCTCAAAAACAGCAGGGAGCTAGTTGATCTTTGTTATCAATAATGAATCACATTAATTGTTGCATACATAAACTATGGGTTGCATATTCATTGCGATGAAATCGCTCCACTGCTGATTGGCCTATTTGCACTCTCACTCATTATCACTGCAGCTCTGAGAAGGAATTTGTTGACAGACTCAGTGATGATTGTAAATAAAAAGCAACAACAGGAAACTTTTGTGTAAAAAAAAAAAAAAAAAAACCTCTGAAAATGTTTTCTAATAAATTAAATAAGAGACATTTGAGTCAAGCTTTCGTTTCTTGAAGCATTTGTGCAGTTATAGGATCATTACTGTTAAATGTTATGTATTTTTTTTATTTATTCATTATAACAAATTGTTCAAGACAGATGTTGAACATAACAAAACAAACAAATTATATATTATATTATTTATTTATAAACAAAACAGCAATTGTAATAGGGTAACATTAGAATTACCACTGATAATGGTGTTATCATAGAGCATATGGCAGCTATAGACACAGATATTTTCTTCAGGAGTTAGTGGACCAGAACTAAAGGAAAAGTGAATTTTGGACATTTATTAGGAGACTAGAAATGCTTCTTCAATAGGAGGCTCATGCTGCTCTCATGTCTTATGACATGTAATCTGACCCTGTCTTTAAGGCCTCTGGTGGTTCAAAAATCACCAATTGCAGTTTTAAAAATAATTTTCTGGTCATTAAGAGAGATCAGAGAGAGATTACATAAGTCATATCAACGGACCCCATCTTACCAACATAATGCAGAAACTGAAACAGGGCAAACGTGAGCAGGTCAAAACAAGGCTTCATACTTCTGCTACTGACAAACTAGCCGACTAACTACTTTGTTAACATGGCAAACAGAGCAAAAAGTCAGTTACCAGGAACTGGGTTATATTAGAGTATTTTAAATTTAAAATGATGTGGTGATGTTTATTCAGTTTCCAGCAAAACAAACTAGTTAGCAACTTAGTGTGAAGACAGAGACCATGAAGACACATGCAGTTGTTGCTCTGTACAGTGAGCAGTAGATCTGGTTTGCCTTCAGGGCTCTCCACCAGAAATTATTTCATTACCAAGTATTGAGTGCATGACTAGATAAATGAGGCTTGGTTTGTATTGAATTGTTTTTGAGAGAGTTTATAAACAGATGTTCTGATATAATTTTGCTATTTTTATTCAAAAATGACACCAACTCAGCTGAGAATTAACCCAAGTTTTTTGTTTTTTGTCTGGTATCCCTAAAGAAAGATAAAATAGCTCATGTTGTTGCAGCCTTATCATGTATCAATCATCAGTCATGAGAAGCTGTCAAGCATATGACGAGATAATGATGTCATGTTACATTAAGCTTTGTTCGAGCTCTTGTTCTGGGGTCTTGCTACCCTCTAGTGGTCATAAATGACCAAATGCAGCTTTAAAAAACATTTTTTTTAGTAATTAAGGTAGCTAGAGCTGCTCATGCTGCCTCAGTAGAGCTGTTCCAGCCTCATCATGGATTGACATGACAGCCAAAAACTAGCCCAGCTTGGCAGTTACAGGCAATAATTAAAGACAGAATAAGCAATGAATTGGCAGTTAGCAAACAATGTGAATGCACATCTGTGAACAGCGTGTACTGAATTCGCTTTAATTTGAACACTGGCTTCGACTCTTCACTTTTATCTGTTCTGCCCATACCATCAGGTGTCATGAAAAGTGTTCATATTGAATTCAACATCTGGTGTGCTGACTAGCAATATCTGAACCCAATTTAGCTCGTAATAATGTTGGCAGGCAAACAGCACTCAGTTTTGGTGCTGTCCAAAGACATGCACTTGACTGGACAGTTCCTGGACTGCTCTGTTAAATCTAGTCTTTTGCATAAGTCTATAATATCGATGGAGCAGAATAGCTGAGGATGAAGAGATTCATGACATACTTGTGAATGTATATTTAGAGCCTTTTCTGCTCTGCAGTTTCCTGTAATTTCTCCTATAAGTTCTGACATTGAAAAGTACTTATAATATCCTGTTCTGCTGAGATGAAGAGCAGCGGCCTTTTTTAACGTGCAACACCCTAATCCCATTTAAGTTGCAGCCAACACAGGCCAGTGCCAAAATATCATCAAATCCAGGCGGCTTTGATGCCGGGGCCAAGACTTTAAAGACAGAGGAATGTGGTAGTGGGGGCAAGTGCCAGGTGTATACCAGAGTGTAATTAGGGCTGAATCGAATTATAAAGCACCATATAAAATATAATGTCACTTATTAGCAGCATATTTTAAGTGTGTTACTGTTACTAAGACTGCAGATACTCGAGGAATGATACAGAGAAACCACATCAGCAGGCAATAAAGTACAAAGGGTCAAACAACTCCTCTGCACATAAAAAAAAAAAAAAAGAAACATGGCACTTGAGCGGTCCATATGAGCAAGAAACACGTGTTCCCGAAGAAGGTGTCAACAATTCAGAGCAAACTCAACTGGATAATGACTTTGGAGATTTTAAAAGGAGGAGACTGGCGAGGCGGGCATCAAGTCTTCAAAAGCACAGACTGACCCAAACCGCTTTTCACGGCTTTGACAGCTCATTCAGGGTCCACACAATTCCACGAAACTATTTGCATGTGTGGGGTGTTTGTGAGATTAAAAGCACTTCAACGCAACATGCGATGTTTGCATGTGAATAGAAGCCATACAGGGAATGTCACATCACTTATCTTTTGTATAAAACTGTGGTGCTCCTCTTGTCAGCCGCAAATAAGCCCATTGTATCCTGCTGATAAAAGGCAATCAAACAAAGTATATAATTGCGAAGTCAAGCATTAATAGCCTGTATAACTACCGCCTAATGCTGAAATAATTAAGAATGTCTCTTACTGGGGGACTGGCAATGCAATTATCACCTTGATGACTGTGCCATACAAAGACATTCAGAGGAGGGGAGACGGAAAACGAGAGAGAAGCAAATAACTAAAATGACGAGGATAATACAATTAGAACATGGCTGAGAGGGGAGGGAAACAAAGGGGAGACAGCCTCAAGGCTTTTTCCAACAGGGTTGCCATGTCTACACACTTCATTTGCATCCTTATAATGTCGCACAATTATACTGGATAAGCATCCAAAGCTGCACAGAGAGCTCCTACAGTCCTTACATAACTATTTCAGTATCTTTATTTCTTACTTCAATATCCTCCCCCTGTCTCCAGCCACCTCGCTAATTCAAAGTTAAAGAAAAGTTTGGCTTATGTGATGCAGAGTTGTATGACACAATGTACAGTATAACTTGCAGTAGAAGTAGTAGGCCACCAGTTTGGAGAACTGAGAGGAGTACCAGCACGGAAGTTAAGCAATGTACTGCAGTGGACAGAGTCAGCAAAAAAGGTGTTTTAGCTACTCAAAAAGGTACACTTAAAAAAAATCAGTATAAGTTTAAGCTATATTTAGAATACTTATCTTGCTGTCAGACAGCCAATATGTGTGATCAGGACATATATTTTTTCCATATTCTGTGGAAACAAACTAATAGCTGCTGAATTCATATTTCTAACTCAATCTGCCACCACCATCATGTCTCACACTGCATGCCGAGAGAGAGCAGCACATATACATTATTATGTTTATTCATATTTTCAGTTTTAATTATTGTTCACCACTTGATTAACAGGGACAGCCAAATTGTGCAGTTTAGTTCAATAAGTATTTTATTTAGGCTTTTACACTTTCCTATGCAGTATAGAAATGTTGCTGCTCAAATAAAATTCAATGTGTTGTGACTTGTTGTCAGAAACATGACTCAATATACATTCTCTAGTGTATGAAATCATAGTGTATATCAGTGGTGTCCAACCCTGGTCCTCAGGATCCCCTGTTGTTTCCCTGCTCCAACACACCTGATTCAAATGATCAGGCTGTTATCAGGCTTCTGCAGAGGCTTGATGACGAGCTGATCATTTGAATCAGGTGTGTTGGAGCAGGGAAACATCTAAAACATGCAGGACAGGGGATCCTGAGGACCAGGGTTGGGCACCACTGGTGTATATGATTCAACTTTTTTTGCGTGTGTTAAAAAAAAGGTACTATGGTCTGGTTGGTTTGAAGAGACCAATGTTTGGCTTATATAACAGGAGTTTCCCGTCTGAAAGGGCTTCCTGACGGCAAGGTAAACTGGTGAAAATATTCTTCATATTATGTACACTTAAACTGATACGAATTTTTTGGGGTTGACCCTTTTGTAGGTGGCTAAAGTACATTTTGCTGCTGACCCTGTCCACAGCAGTTTATTGCTTAGCTTCTTACACCTGCTACTTCTCCAAACAGGGGGGCATAAGGACCACCATCTACTGTAGGTAATACACTGATAACTGCCTCATATAACCCCACATCAAATAATCCGAACTCTCCCTTTAACATTCAAAGTGAGCAGGTGTCAAGCAATGCTTCACTTTAGACATTTACTTAAACCTTCATCATTCTGATTCACTGCATTTCAATGACAACCAAAACGCCCTAAGCAGTGGCATAATACCCAATGTAGAAGGTGCCATTTTTAGCTACACCTATATTAAAGGTACCAGTGCTTGTAATGCAGTATATGATATACTATACAATAGTGGACAATGTCTTCATCTATAGGAAAAGGGGCGAATGTTCTGTTCCTCATTTTGCATTATTAAAGGTGGAGATCAAATGAAATATTCAACAGATGATATGCTGATTTAATATTCATAGAAATGAACTTTATATTAGAGAACACATTTTTATGGGAAGTAGACTGGAGGCCACTGATTAAATTTCATTGTTTGATCACTATGCAGGGACATTATGGGGTATTACGAGGGCCAGCCGCTGCCTCCCTTTAGCAAACATTTAGGG
This sequence comes from Lutjanus erythropterus, assembly GCF_056507025.1. NCBI lineage: Eukaryota > Metazoa > Chordata > Actinopteri > Lutjaniformes > Lutjanidae > Lutjanus > Lutjanus erythropterus. The sequence continues at coordinate 14,494,642 of NC_139334.1, forward strand.
GCAGTCTGTGAGGCCACGCCACTTTGGCAGGGCACATCACAAGTTTACGATACTTAGATGTGTTTCAGAAATGGAGGACGCTGGAGTTTTAAAGAGATAGTTCTGATTATTTGATGTGGTCTTGCGTGAGGTACTTATTCATAGTCAGTATATATATGCCCACCGTGAGGAGAAACAGAGAGGCTCAGCAGCTAAGGGTGTGTTAGCCACTTAAAAAAGGTCCACCTAAAAAAAAATCAATATCACTTTAAGTGTAGACTATATTTAAAATATTTTCAGTGCTTTACTTTGCCATCAGACAGCTTTTTCCAACAGGAAAGAGCTTTTATATAAGCCCAATCTCTCCAAACCAACCAAACTCCATAGGCAAAATCAGTCATTTTACCTCGCAGAACACAGAAGTTGTTTTACCCCCACATAGATGTGTTGGTTTGTCTGTTATTGTATGAATCAGTGAACAATGAACTGTCCTTTAGAACACACTAAGTCACATAATAACACAAACAAATAGACTGTGGCAGTGGTTCACTTATGGAGTTTGGTCGGTTTGAAGGGAGTGATATTTGGCTTACATATCAGCAGTTTTCTGTCAGAAAAAGTTGTCAGATGGCAAAGTAAAATGAGGAAAATATTCTAAATGGAGTGTACACTTAAAATGATATTAATTGTTTTAGGTCAAGCTTTTTTAAGTGGCTGAAATACACTGTGTTGCTCACCCTGTCCACAGAAGTTTAATGATTAGCTTCCATGCCAGTGCCCCTCTCTGCTTCTCCAAACTGGGGCATGTCAGCCACCATCTACTGCAGGTAATACACTGACAATGGATAGGTACCTCATACAACCCCACTTCAAATAATCCCAATTATCCCCTTAATGCAGTCATCTGTTTCTGCATGAATAAAAATGGGAGTAGAGTGGGAAATGTGTAAGTCATAGCATGTCTCAAACAGCAGCTGCGATACATATTCATATATTTACTGGCAAAGATTTCACCTAAGGCGATCGTGATTCTGTAAATATGAATAAATCAGATCGGTCCCTGTAGTGCACTTCCTGTACTTTTATATCCAAATGTGGCTCTTGTGTTGTTTTGTTTTATTTTGTTTGTATGTGTTTACATAAGAGTATTAAAGAGTTAATTAAGTTTAAACTAAAAGCAAACAGAAGCTCCATTACCAGAAGTATCAGGAGAGACCTTTCAGATACTGATTTTTTTTTAGACATGGATGAGATGGTATATGAGTCAGGACCATTTATCCCTCTGTGTCTCTTTCTCAAGCACACAGACACACACACACACACAAAAACACACACCCTCTGGTCAGAGAGATCAAGAGCGGGGGATCGGGGTCCCTGCTGCGACTCTTAACAAGATGGCATTCTCCGAGGTCACAGAGGTTGCTAGAGTTCGTGTCTACCTTTAAGGGACGTGAAACTCTACTCATGGTTTTCTAACAGTTATCTAATTGGATTAGGCCTCAAAGGGAGGCCCCTTTTTCATCCCTGGCTTTTGTCCATTCGACTCAGCACCGAATGGAGCTTAAAGGGCTCCAGACACTGAGGAGGACAGGCGATGGATTAGGTGAGGTATCCTGACCAATTAAGACGAGGCCAGGTGTCGTGCTGATTGCGGGAAAATTGAGACCTCGGGCCGACATGTGTCTAATTCCCCCCCCTCCCTGCCCCGCCAAGCACTCATTTGCCTGGCCGCCACACACTGCTTTCCTCTTCCCCCCTCCCCTCTTCCTTCCCTGCTCTGCGTAGGTAACCCGAGCCGCCTTCCCTTGACCCCTTCTCTTCCGTGGAGAGCTAATCAGACCCACCTGGAGCTCCCCGGGGCTCTGTTAGCTGCTGGCTCAGCTAGCAACAGCTGATCCAAGGAGGAATCCCTGGGGCGGCCGCCGCAGGCCTGGCACCCAACACACACTGACTCAGGATGAGCCGGGGAGATTTTCCAACTGATGGTTCATTGAACCTCGAGCAGAATCACTACCTTGCCATGATAGGGATGTGTGCAGTGTGTGTGGAGTGTGTGTGTGTGCATGTGCACCTGGAATGAATGTCTCTGCTAAAGTCAGTTTGTTAGTTTGGTCCAATTCACATGGGATCTTGCTGCATGTCAGTCAGCAAAAATACAACATCTATAGTAGACATCTTTTTGTAACATAGGTTATATACAGGTTATATATAGGAGATAGATTTTTATGTACAAAATAAATATATTGCCCACCAAATCTGTGCAGAAAAAAGAAAAAAGCCAGTTTTGATATAATCCTAATTTGTATCTTCTTGGCACTAACCATTCCCAAAAACTACAACAGAACAACTGTCATCTTCAAAAGTTATAAAATTATTGCATTAAAATCTTGGTGAGAATCATCAGTTTATGAGTATCAAAAGGAAATTAGTGTGCAGTTTCTCTGAAGCAACAGCACTTACCTGCTCCTAATTATTACAAATATAATATAATTGAGATTTCATTCATTTTAAATTATCTACTTATTTTAAACAATTATTGCTTTACTAAACTGTAAATACATCAACCTGTAAATACTGTAAATATTCCTTACAATTCCATCTAAATCAATGCACTACGTAAATTATTCTTGTTTAATTGTTTTAAATTTAAATCATCATGCACTAATTAGTCAAACACCCATAAACTGTAATTAGGCTACTACACTAATTAATTTTTTTTTTTTTATCCATGTCCCAGACTTTCTCTGTGTAACTGGCTAACGTAAAGGAGCTATGTTCAACATTTTATATAAGGAAAATCATGACTACTCGTGTGTGAAAGCTTTAATGAGTTTCCGCTTCTTGTTTTGTTTTTTTGGTTTGGCAATGTCATATTTTGTTTCACTCTAAAAGCTCTAATAGCATTGTTTTTCGAAGCAGCGGGTAGCTGTCACCAGGTGGCACTGCCACGCAATTCAGTGGGTTTCATTTGGTCACCTGTCAATGGCATCTATTCCTCTAATTGTTAGAAATTCCAGGGAAACACAGCACTCACCCAATGATGTCATCAAACAGTGAGGAGGGACGTGAGCAAACGTAACTAAACGTAGCTAAAAAAGATGAAGCAAACTTTAATACATTCTTACACTTGTCATCAAAGTCATTTTTGTTGTTTTTGTGCATACTGTGCATTTAAATGTACAATATTCACAGTAAGTTCTGCTTCAGTAGGTCTCGCTCACATTAAAACAAACACTAAAGACATGGTTTGATGATTTTGTGAGGTAGGTTTGGATCGTGAGATTGTTAAATAACCACTATGAAAATCTATGTGACGTGACTCGAGGTAAAGCACTAAAGTTTATTCATGTTGTGTTTTGTCACGTTTGCCAACTTCCCTCCTCACTCTCTGGGATATCTGAAGTAATATGTGTTTTATCAGAAGTTGTAGCAACTAGCAGCTTTTAAGAAATACATGTTACCTTGAATAATTTATGGATTTCTCTGGATTTGACCATTGTTAGAAACATTTGGGATGATGGAAGTGCACAACTCAACAACATATATAGGTAGTGGTTTGTGGAAATGTTAAATATCATAGTTTAAATGGTGACTTCAGTGTTGTGTTTACACCTTGTTCCTAAGTGACTGAAAAGCTCAGACATTCAGATATAGCCATTTTAAATCTTTTACACTGTATGTGGGCAAATGTTTCATATGGAATCATAACGTGCCCAGAATATGACACTACTGCAAAACAAATCCTACATTCTCTATAGGACAAACAGTATAAAACATTTTTGTTTCATTTTAAATATGCAGCACTGTACACAGCGACATATATGACTCAAAGAGAATGATTCATGTAGTTTATATAGTGTATTTGCTTTGCTTTACACAGCTTTTGTTACTATGCTGTCTCTACAAAGGCACGGGCTCACTAACATCACAGTCGAGCAACTGTCACATGCAAACAACCTCATATTCTATAATACATGTAACACTGATTCCCTTAACTATTTATCAAAAAAGCAATAATAACAACAGCCTTTTTTCATATTATTTGGAGCATTAAATTATTCTAATATAGCCAAAGGCCAACTGAAATGGAAACGGCAACATGCAGATCCAGTCCATTATGCATTGTTAAACATTGATCTATGGTTTAATATTTGCTTCCCAACAGCAATGACAATGTGTTATTACCTTGACAGAGGGCCATAATGTGCGTTGACATGCCGGTGATTATTTAAATAAGCTCTGACAATAAATACGGCTCCACATGATCTGGAATATGAGCCTTGCGGAGAAACCGTGCAGGCAGACGGAAGAGTAAATTCTAAGTTTGAAGCTGAGGTTATCTGATGCTGAGAGTGAAAAATATCAATAAGGTGTATCAGAAAAGCAGCTCATTGTTATACGGAGATTAGACTCCGAAACAGAGCTCAAGTATAATAATATAACAGAAAATGATATGAGTGATTTAAGACTTTAACGTGTTACAGCAAGCCAAAATTTGATTATCCTTGTTGTCAACATGGAAATAACTAGCCCTATATGCCTAAGGCCTAAGGAGTTGGTGCAACCAGTAGGGCTGCTCATACATTGTTTAATCCCCACAGCTGTGCTGCAGCGCCTCCGTCTCTATCTCTATGTGCAGAAGTTTCTTGTAAATAGTTACAGAAAAATGCTAAACCAACATCAGATTGTTGCTGGAAGTTTCAGAAGTGGCTGTTTCACTGCAGTGTGTCTCGGAGCAGTTGGCATCCACATCCACGAGGGACACACACATATTTCTGTTCAGCTAAGGATGCAAAAGTATTCCCTTTGACAGAGACACAATAAGTAGCAAATCATCAGCTAAAACAAACATAAAAGCCTCTTGCCAAACACCAACTGTTATGAAAGGCAGCGTAGAGAGCGAGCATACTGGCATCCGCGGCAATTAGAGGAGAAGGGTTAGCGAGGACTCCGCCTGTCCCAGACTCGCACGCCCGCTCCCACACCTGTTTCTGCTCCTGGTCCAAACCAAACACAGAGACAGAGAGAGAGAAAGAGAGAGGGTGGTTACTTTGTCGCCGTGCCACCTTACCCCAGCATCGTCTAATGAGATTAGATGGCTCACTAATGAGCTCTACAGTGAGGAGAGTCAACTGTGAAGTGAAGGTCAGAAATTTCATCACCCAAATGTGCTGTTGGATTTCAGGAGTCATTAACTAATAACAAACAAATGATTTAAAGGAACTGGCGATGGTATTTCTGTTGGCCCCTAGAGACTTCCTCTCTCCTCTCTCTCTGTTTTAATGAGCATCTGAAGTATGAAAGTCAAAGCAAAACACTTGAGTGGCTGCACTTCATGAATGGAGTTGATATTTTTCGTCCAGTCTAATTTTAAATGTCAAATGCTTTTCTATAGGAAAACACGAATGTACTTAAAATTATATTGAAATTATGAGTGTAAAGATGTTCAAGGGATAGTTTAGATTATTTCAAGTTGCATCAGCGATGTCACATGATGTATGTAATGTAGTTACAGTAATCACAAACCTAAACCTACTCAAGTCGTTTTGGTGCCTAAACCAACCCAAACTGTGAGCCTTTCAGAGCACTGAGAACGTGTTCTAAAGGCTTTCTGGCCATGTCTGATACAGCCGCTAAAGCACTCGAACGGCAGCTCACGGGCCAAATCTGGCTCCTGATTGGATGCAATGCGTCCCTCCAACAATTTTCTAATTCAAAATGAAAATCCCACAACTGCTGCCCACCGTAACTTTCAACTTGCATGGAGTTGCTGCCTTCTGATTTTCCATTTGGCAAAGATGAGTGAGGACGGCAAACGTGGAGACGTTTAAAGCAGGACTAAAAAATGGACAGATGAATTTGTCTTGATTGATACCTCATATCCATCCTAACCACCTGTGCTTAATTAGCTAAATGACAATTGTGTATGCAAGGCTAATATCAGGCGCCATCAAGAGTCAAAACATGGTAGCTCAGTGAAGCGTTCCCGAATGCAAATCCCAAAAGCACCGCAAGAAAAATGCATTCATCATTTTATCTGATAAATAATATTATTAATGTTTGTTTGTTAAATGGCCACAGGCATCGTGTCATTTTACGAAAGTGGCCCCAGGGCAAAACAAGTTGAGTATCCCTGTGCTAAAGGGTACTTCAGTATGAGACACCAAGGGATGGTGACAAATTGTCGCCCTGTACGGAGTGGGAATGAGAACAGGTTGACATGACAGCTAAGCAATGTACTGCTTGGCTTACACAACATCAGTTTCCAATTGGAAAAGGCCATCTGATGGCAAAGTAAAGGAGTGAAAATACTGTAAATATAATGTACACTTAAACTGCTTTTGATTTTTTGGGTGGACCTTTTTAAGTGCTTAAAACACCATTAGTTAGTGACCCTGTACCTAGCAGGACATTGCTAAGCTTCTGAGCTGGTGTCCCTCTCTGCTTGTCCAAACTGGGGGGCATGGTGACTGCAATCTTCTGGAGTGAAGACACTGACTATCAACAAAACCCAACAAACCCCACTTCAAATAATCATAACTATCCCTTTAAAACAGTAACTGGAAATTAGCGATGCACAAGTAATGCATATATATATTTCTGCAGATTCAGATCCAATCAGAAATGTAAGCACATTACATTCATTATGGCGGGAACACAATCTGCTGTGAAAGACACTTTTTCCAATAACTTGTTTGTTTTTTGTAGCTGCGATCTTTCCTTGATGGCCCAGTGGTGAGGTAAGCATCAGGGCAGCAAAGGAGGCACCTTTAATAATGTGCTGACATCAAGTCATACATGTTTAACCAGGTAATATAAGGCTGTAAAATAATGATCCATATTGGCTTTTAAGACAAGGAATTAATCTCCAGCATCCTTTTGCCCCTTTTCTCATGCCACTTCATTCAGCGAGGGTTAAAACAGATTGACCTCCCTTCAAATAAAATTAATTGTTTTTGGTATTCATTTTATTTGCCACAGAGAAAAGCTGCAATGCTGGTGAAATGTTTACCCATATGTCAGCATTTCCCATTATTGGCACATAACTAAATGTTTGCATTATTATTTTTTCTTATATTCCGGAAGGACTTCTTATTAGGTGTAATACCCTGTTAACCAGTGATAAAATGAATTTCATTTTAGCCATATCAGGGAGATGTAATCAACATGCAATTTGCTTAAGTGCACAAAACTATCATTTTTGTTAGCACTGCATATTTGCTGAAGAAATATTGCACGCCAGAGTGTATTAACACAAGGGAGGATGCCATGCATCTCCGCATCAGACCTGAGAGATCCTTGTCACCACTATCTGCCGTAATCTGTTTAATACTGTTTATGTCCGTCCAAATTGAACATGTGGTATAGAATGACTAATGTCAGTCTCATAATTTAGTCATAACGCTATCTGTACCCTATAGACGCCATGTATGGATGCTCAGTCCATGAGTGCACTGCATGAATAGTGATCCATTCACCCCTCACCTTTAAAAGCCCTGATGGCGAGCCCCATTCAGCTGCGAGCGCTCTGTCAAGACCAAACCATCCTTCAGATAAAGGAATAAAGATCCACACTGAACAATTGCACTCTGAGCAAGAAAGGTGCTAACTAGAACCATAAAGGGTTCTGTGGCTGGACCCCAAAGGAGAACCTTTTTTGGTTCCTGGTAAAACCATGGGACACTGTCAGAGACCTACCTAGAACCCAACATAAAGGATGACACCTAGAACCATCTGGGAGAGGTTCCACCCAGATCCCCCTATGAGAGGTTTGACAGAGACGCCATCTATGATGTAATAGTTCCACCCATAACCCTCTCTGGAGGGCCTATGCAGAACCTTTCCATCTTCTAAGGGTGCTAACAAGACCCTACCAAGGGGAATTAACTGAGAACCCTTTTATATTCCAGGGTTTCTTTTTATAAACCCATGAAGGAGGTTCTATTGAGAAGTTTTTTGTGTTCAAAGTGTTTATGTAGTGCACACTCAGGGGGTTCTATCAAGAACTTTTTTTTATATTATAAGGGTTTTATAAAGAACCCATCCAGGTGGTTCTACGGAAAAACCCTTTTATATCATGGTACAGATACCATTAACAACAATCCACTTGGTTCTAGGTAGAACCTCAGTGTTTCAGGAAGAACCCTTCTCTTTTACAGTGTATGTGTATGAGTGTGTGTGTGTGTGTTGAGAGCAGGTTCCTGTGTGAGGATGATCTCACTGACCCACGTGCTGAAGGAGAAAGAAAAAGAGAGCGCTCGAGGTGATGACTTCTCCACTCACTTAGGGAACTTTGACTTATGAGGTGCACTGCATTTAGCCAAGCTAATGCAAGTGAGGGCTGTGCCATTAACCTCGGGAAGAGAGGCAGGCCTCGGCAGTATGATGCATTCAGATTGGCAGAGGACAATATTTCACCATGACAGGCATTACCAATGAATAATTAAGTGTTTAATATAATGATCTTGAGAGAGAGGGAGAGAAAAGAAAGACAGAAAGAGGGAGACAGAGACAGAGAGAGGAGAAAATGGTAATTCCACAATTCATTGCCCTTAAAACCTATCTGGCATTATTACCCAGCAGCATTGCATGGGGGAGAGGGCTTTTGTTGAAACAAATAGGTTTTTGATGGCTCCGCCAGAGTAGTAACGGTTATTAGGTTTGAGAACTCTTTCATGATGGAAGTGGTATCCTGCCGAGCGGAGATCATGAAATTTTAAGTGGGGAATTTACAGCAGAAAGACTGCGGGACAGTGAGGCCGTCTGGGCCATGCCTGGGGACACGTGTTTTGGTGAAGCATAATGCTGGTCTAATGTCACTGCAAATAAATAGTTAACAAGCTGGAGATAGTTGCGCTTGTTGGAACTGCAGCCTGGCTCACAAAAATATCTTCTTTCTTTATTTATTTCTTCACTAGAAGAATTTGGGTTTAGAAACGGAGTGACAAGTCATTTGGGAGAGATGAAACACATCTACAATAGGGCCAAATCTTTACTCTAACAAAACCATGTCAAGTAGCAGGGCCCGCGAGAGAGGTTGTTCAATCAAATGCCAATAAAAGGAAACCAAAAAAGATGCTGAGATAAAGCAAAACTACTCCAGCTCCTTCAGCATGACTGGCATCACGTCGATACAGAGCAGATATTGTACTCAGTGCACGTTTGTTTAAAAAGAAAAGCTATAAAAGTTTTGTAGTTTTATATTTGTCAAGCATCTAAGAGGAAAGAGTGAGATCAGTGACCGTGTACCTTCAATCATCCTTTGCAGAAAGCATTACATAACTTTACAGTGGAGCACAGCTGGATTTCTTGGTCTGTTACCGATACTTTGCGTAAAAAAAAACATCAGATAAGGGTATAAGGACCACAATTTGCTTTTAACATGAACACATACAGTATATAACAGTATATAACATAAACATTTCTGATAATGACCCCTCAACGCATCTTGGCACGCTGCAGCACGGCTGTATTAAGAGAACTAAATACCGTGCTCCAGCATTATGCATAAGCCAAAAGAGTTTCTGGTTTAATTTTTGGCCCCACAGAGCATGTGCATCAGAATCCTAAGCAGCCCAATTTCCTGCTAAATCCTGACACACATGAATGGCTACAAACAATACAGCTCTTTTAATTTTATAGACATAATGGCACAAAGTGTGATAACACTAAGTAATTTCTGAGTGTTTGTGACGCTTAGAGAACCGTATTTATAATTTTACAGTTGTTTATGTAATGATTGCCTAAAGGAAAAAGTTTTTGGGCCATCTGTCGTCATAAGATCAACATTGTCCGTGTCCACCGTGGCAAAGCCCAAAGCCTGTTCCAGGCTGCTTGTATTACAGTAGAAAAATCCAGTACACCTGACAGTGCTCTTCAGTGGACAAACTATGTTTTAAATGACCTCAAGCAGATTGGCATTTATACTATCTTGTTTCAAAAATAAGGCTGTTAATACTGTACTACAACACATACATACAGACATTATCCACTATGCTAATGACCAGACAGGTACCAAATATCACAGGAATGTCAGTATATACCCCACAGGTGAATTTCTTTCTGATGTGCAATTTAAATAATCGTTTTTCCCTATACTTCATTATGTTTCTGTTCTTGCATTTAATCAGTCTCCCAGACAGTTATTACAAATCTATGTCTGACTTTGGGAATTGTGTTTTTTTTTTCAGCTTAATGTTACACTCTGTCTGTACTGTGGTTTTCATGTAAAAGAGAATTTTCCAATTTAAGCACTTATTTAAAACCAACATAAAGATTCTGCATGCAGCATCACCTTGGCATTTCAACAAGCACATAAGGCTGTACCAACAAATGTGCCAAGGAGACACAAAATACATACAGATTACTGGACCATCGTGTTTCTAGTGGTTTGCAAAATGCACCAATTGACTTGAACAGTTTTCCTCTAATTCAAATAAAAAAAAGGTAACACTAAGTGGCCAAACTTCTCAATCAATGTTGTCCTCTAAAAGTGAGCCAAGGACTACATTCACACATTTGCATGATTCACAGTCCACCCACGCCCTCCAAACACAGTCTTACATGTCTCCAAATGCCCAACAGAGAGCTAATTTCGCTCCTCACACTGGTGACCTTTGGCATCATATATATGTAGTGCTTGTTGCCTGTATGACAGATTCCCATGCATATTCATACCTACATATGGCCCGCCAGAATGAAGCCTGTCTACTTGCTGCAGACTCTGTAGAGTGCATGAGGCAGTTCATTACTGAGCGTTCTCAATCGGGTCCAGTCAAACCCTGAGGATTTGCCTGTGTGTGTGTGTCTTTGAGGGGCTGATGGGATAATTTTTGGTTGCATGTGCATGTGTGTGTGTGCGTGGGAGGGGGGTGTATGCATGTGTGTTTTGTTGTGGGTTGCAGGGGAGAGTGGGATTGTGTTGAAAAAAGGGGGGATAAGTGTGTGTTTGTGTGGTGGAAGTGATGGCGGCGGTGAAGTGAGTGTGTGTAAATAGTGGGGGTGGTATATGTCTGCGTTTGTGCATGTGCTCGTGTCTTTGAGCGGTGTGTGTGGGAGTGTGTTTGTGTGTGTTGTGGCACACGCTCACAGGCTTCTCTTGTTTGTGAGGTGAGAAGAGAGAAAAGTGGAGTCCCTCAGCATGCCTCCACCTCCTCTTGCTCCATCTGCCCATTTCGCTCAGTTCTCCATAAATTAAAAACGCTCTACATCTGCTTTGGGGTACATTGTTAGTTGTGTGCATTCGGTGGTTCCTCTGTTTATGAAAAATTAAACACTTTCCTGCATTCGATTATTCCCCAACTCCCGAAAGCCCCTCTGCAGCAAACATGACAGAGGCCCGTGCTTCACCCTAACATGCTGAGAAGAAGACCAGGGCCTCCATCTACGGGAGTGAGGAACATCTCAAGTAGAGTGCAAAAAAAAAATAAAAAGAGGTAATTAACATCTGTTCATGGTAATAGCAAGCACATGTGTAAAGCCTGGAAATGCCATTCAGCACTGGCATGATGATTTGCTTTCACAGCAGTAATCTACCACAGCAAAGAACAGTTTGATAAACACTGACAACAAAATCAAGTGTGCTACATGTGTTGGTGTATTTCTCTGAGCTGTGGTTTCACATGCATGTTTGAAAGCAGAACAGAAAAAGAGCAAAAGAATGTTTATATTAATGGAACAATATGTAACAATTGCACGTCCAAAAAGTAGTACTGCAATCCAGATAGTGAGCTGGAGCCAAAGACATTATATTAAATAGGTCAAATTTCTTTTGAATATACAATCTATGGTTGAAGCGAGTTGTTCTGCTCCCTCCTCCCCAGAAAGAAATCTCAGACAGGCAGCAGAAACACTGCAGGAGGGCAAGATGAGTGCAATATTATAAACTGACAATAACAGGCATCCTACAGTGTAAACTGATTAGCTGTTCAGAACTGTCAATTGACCCTTCCTAAGTCCCACCCCTTTTCTCTTTGTACTGCAGTAATGGCTAAATTCCACCAGGCATCACATTACGGCGGCTCCACGTCAGCTGGAGCTGATCGCAGCCATTCTGCACAATGCTTCTGATTCCACCAGCAGCACCTTGGCTCGTCCCAGAAGTGGCCGCATCAGTTAGCACAGAGCAGATCAAACAGGCAGGAAGTCAGAGAAGAGAAGGGAGGGAGAATCCTGTTGATTTTCAAAGTAAAAGACCCTGTGCCGACTCACAATCATAAAGACAGACAGAAAAGAAACCATTTAACCACATAGCCTGCTTATCCGTGGTAGAAGCACAACGAGCAAGGAAAGAGGACCTAATCAACAAAATCTGAGTAAGTAAACATAATCAGGCAGGCAAAACTATCCACTGCCGAAATGCTTCTGAAACACTGCTGGTAGAGATTGCAGCCATGCAGAGGATGGATCAGAACAGTGGTGCAGACGTGCCGTACTTGGTGGAATCCACCAGAAACAGTTGAGCAAGCCTGGTACCCGGTGAAACCTCTGTCAACTTTCTCCTTTCTGGCAACTGGTTCTTAAGATATATGCTATGTGGTAGTCTATGTTTAAAAGAAAGAACAAAAAATTTTGGAGATAATTAAAAGATGTTACTGTGGGACCTGTAAAAGCCACACACACACACACACACACACACACACATATATATACATACATGTACACAATTAGAGCGATAATCGATTATTAAAAAAACAACAACTATTTAGATAATCAATTAATTGGCAAAGTTTTTGAGAAAAAAATCTCTATCACAAGTTACCAAATGTCAGTAAAATGTTAGTTAAGCTAACTACTTAATTTATATCAGTTGTTGGCTAGCTAGTAACATCTAATACTTAAAGTAAAGGTCACGCCATTATCCTGAAAAAAACAAAACCCATATATTGCTCAGTTTATCTGTTATAAACATCTACTCCCTCTACAAGATTATTAATGATTTCTTATGACTCATAAACAGACACTTACTCATTTGGCAAAGGTTCGACATTAATTTGAACTCTAATTAATGTGAAACAGGCAAGTTATGGGCCAGAATAGAAATTTCATTGTCAGGGAAGCGAGTATTTGAACTTTGCATCTTTCTTTAATCTCTGATGACATATCATGGTCATTTCATGATTTATTACAGTAAATATATTGCAGGTTTCTCCTTTAACTCAGTATTGAATCAATGGAGATGTCTGCAAAACAGCAACAACAGATAAAATGAAAGAACCTCTGCCAATATTTCATTTCAACTGTCAATTATAAAGTCCCCATGTGCTGCAAAATGTCCCAAATGTGCACTTGTTTCCTCTCATAAACAGATTCACAGAAGAAAGGACTGGCCTGATGAAATATGCTTTCCAGCAAGTCAGAGCATCTGTATGCAAGAAGATGTGTCGCTGCAGATGAATAGACGTTTTAAGGGACGGTGTAGCTAATTGGGACAAAAGGGACCGCAGGATGGCCCCTTACAGCAGCCAGCCTTGAATGGAATAATGAGTGTAATCAGAGGTTGTGGTCACAGTGTTGCCCTATACAGAACACCCAGGCCACTGGGGAGGACCCGTGTTTGTCTTTGACATCAACATGCGGGGCTCCAGGGCAGTCATATTTGGCCATGGTTTGGTAACTGCGAGCCTTGCAGCAGAACAGGTGTAGCAGGCCGACGAGGCCATCAATCTCTCACTGGCCTGTCTCTGTAGGATTCAGGGTTAATTATCGTCAAATAAGCCATTAAGGAGAAAGATGGAAGCGCAGAGGATGAGGGGATGCTAACCTTGGCAAGAGGGGGACAGCTGGGTCGGCTGAGTAAGGTTAAGTTGGCTTTGACTGTGTTGCCAAGGTACTGATTCTAACTTAAAAATCTAATATCTGGAAATTTGTAAGAATAATTCTCAAAATATATTGTACCACTTATGTGATAAAGAACAGAAGAATAGCACTCAAAGTTCACGTGTACAATATCTTTCATTATATTAGTGGACTAGCTGATAAGTGAGACTGGCTGTGAAACAATAAACAAGTAAAAACACCTGCATTAAGTTGCTCCAGGTATTCTTGAATCCACTGCCAATTTTAAGCTAATTTAAGTTCTTCATACATTCTCAATAACCATAAGTTAGTTTCAAGCTAGCAATTTTTTAATAAAGGGAGTGTCTATTTGCACCCAGTTGACAATAGTCACACAGGCAGCTATTGGGCTACCTGGCCCACTAGTTTAGCTATAAAAAGCGACTAAGTCTGTGGAGAGGAGGATTTGGTGGATGAATCAGATAAATTTTGTGAAATGTAATTTAGTGCCAAGTATCTAAACAGGTCAGTTACTTCGGTAACCTGTAGTTTATTAAAGATACACTTGGCAGTTGACCCTACCCAAGTCGTATGTCATTTTTACAGGTCTCCCATCAACAACTTCTAAACATCTTCAGAAGGAAATAGGAAAGGAGAAAGCTGACCAGGGTTCCACTGAGTACCAAGCTTGCGCAACTGTTATTGAAGCGCAAAACAAAAATCACTCATGTAACATCCAGGCTAAGTCTGAACCAACAAAGAGCAATTGGTTCTTGATGATCCTGCACTTTAGATGCTTTGATCACTTTTGTCTGAGTGTATAATGATAAACTGTAAAATAATTTGACCACTGTGCTCAGGTTATCAAGAGGGTACACATGTTCAGGTAAAAAGTAATGACTGGAGCCATCAAAGGTTTGAGTCTATGTTAGAATTATATAGATTCATACCTATATAAAACACCCTCATAAAGTGCTTCTTTTTATTGCGCTGCACCTTTAGTCTTAAAGGTATCCATCTCATTGTACATTACTTCATAATGCATAAATGGAAAATGCCATTAGGGTTTCTTTTCATGCTCTTAACATATTAATTGGCGTTGCAGCGAATGTCAGATCATACAGTAAATTGTATCCGGTGAAGTCAGTGACACCTGACCTATTGAAAATTTTACAGTGTGCTTATACCTTCATTTATCTACTCAATGTGCCCATGAATATTTAAGGTTGACAATTAAACCCCAGCTGACCTGCAGGAAGGAGCTGGACCAGCGCTGTCAAAGTGAGGCAGCATAAACGCGCCTACACAATCACACTCATCAAAAACCCGAAAATGCAGCCCCCCCGCCCCACGTTCTCACCTCGCTCCTGTATACAAAACTGCACATAGGCACACAAGCTCTGTCATAATGTCACACGGTCACAGTGACATGGCCTGTGCGTGACAGGCACATCACATATGTGTCATGTTTATGGGGGCATCAACAGACGTGGTTTGTGTTTTGTGTATGTAAATGTTTGGGCAGGGTCAGAGTTAATGCATGTCAGTATCCTGCTTCACCTTGGTTTGGTGATGCAGAGCAGGATGTGTATGGGGGTAGCAACACTAAAAGTGAATACTGAACACTGTAATAGCATGTTGTATAAAACCAACACCATACTGTGTGTTACAGTAGTCATTTGCAGTAAGAACTGACATATTTGCTAGAAATTGCATATGTATATGCTACGGTAGAAAATACACATGTAAGTATAAATGCTCTATAAGCAGCCATAATGAAGATTTTTACATTAATAATGTATCACATGACAACTCATATATGAAAGGAGTCTCTTCATTTGCACTGGATGTGTCACATACATGCAAAGAGCTACAAACACAAGCAGCATGATAAGGCACTGAGCATCTATTCTACACTGAGCACTGCACATCTGGCCACTGAGGCCAAATGAATCTACATAGACTGGCGGGTCTGTCCTCTCTTTTACCGACTTCAGCCTTTCTTTCATCCAGAGCTTGCAGCAGAGCAAGTACTCTACTCTCCAGAGTCTGCAGGTCCTCTCAGCTCTAAGGAGCGTTTATTGTTTTGGATTTACATCCTGCTACTTTGCTCTCATCTGTGTCAGTTTCAGCTGATGTTAGTTGGTGGAGACCAAAAACAGAGCTAAAAGGAGAGTGAATCAAACTACACTTGCTAACAAATTCACAATACCAACTTGAACGTGCAGTGTGTAATTTCTGCCACTTTGAGGTCCTTCAATCAAAATAGTAACAAAAGACAGGCTTTAATGAAGTCGCGATGTAACATGGGATCATGGGAACTGTCTTCATTGCTGATGAAAATCCGTCAGACGAGGGAGAAATCATGTTCACAGAAGACGTAATGTATTAATGCTTTATTCATGTTACGTTTAGTCACGTTTGCCAACTTCCTACACCCTCTGACATATCATTTGGGGTTTCCCATGTTTCCACAGACGTTATAGCAGCTAGAGAGCTTAAAAAGGATATGACGAACAAGTGACAGGCAGCCAAAAGAAACTCAGTGTTACCTTGAATAAATTATGGATTTCTCTGGATTTGAACCACTTCCACAAATTTTTGCATGTATGGTGGTACCACAATACAGTGTTTTCGACAATCAATACAGTATAACTCTCACCCCTAATTTTTTATAATCAATCAATCAGTCATTTTAGCCATTTTCCAAGCAAAAAGGCCAAACATTTGTTGGTTCCAGCTTCTTACATGTGAGGATTTGCTGCAGCTCTTTGTCATTTATGATGGTAAACGAAGACCCTTTGGGGTTTGGAGAGCTGGTGTCCAAAATGTCAGCATTAGTTTTTACAGCTTGTTTGTGCTGCCTCCAAGTGGCCAAAAAAATCATTTAATGCATGGTTAAAAAATAAAATATCAAGTTGTGTAATATCTGATGACATGGTAAATGTGAAGATATTGACTCTCATAGCTGAAAATGTTTTCAAAACATCTAATTAACTACAAGGGCAGTGCAGTGAAAATTGAAACTGACACATCCCGGCACTAATAATGCATGGAGTTCAACCAATGTCTTCCTGATGTCAAACTCTCAAGCTATATCTGATGTGATCTCACACTAACAGCATGCCATATTCCCTGACAGATATCCATATATACACCCTCAATGTAATAACCATCACATTATGCTCGACTGATCAGGCTGATTTAAGATATCTCTCTGCAAAGTGCCCATGCTGTCACCTTATTTTCATCTCCAGCCTTGTATTAATGCATTTGTCCACTGAATATGGGTTATATAGTAGTCTTGGTTTTTAATGACGTAAATAATGCAGTAATTCCATTGAAATTAAGCAGTCTTACACAGATGTCGGCTTCTTTGCCTCCATATCCAGTTTAAGCCACAGTGTCTATAGGTCATATTACTTTTTCAAATGGTATGAAATATAAATGAACCAAAGCTTTTTCTACCCCCCTAATCACTTTCTTATATTTTTATCACAGTGGCCGTGAGGATGGAGGGCGAATGACTTCCCATTCTAATCATATCGTCATACCCTCAGGTTAGACCTTCCATTTTGCATACCAGAAGAAAATGGTATTGAAAGAGAGCCTTGATACACCGTAAGTGTTAAATATATGTAAAAATTATTCCATTTACTCTTGCTTCAACAGTGCATTATGTCAAATACAAACCCATCAATCAAAAAAATCATTTAAGATGAAATTCTTGATCAAACTTCTTCTCGTCTGTCAACAAGAGTCTTTCCAAACTTTCGTGGATCGACTGATTCTACCCAGACGTGAACTCTATTACCTTCAAACATCCCGAGCATCCATGATGCAGCAATTTAGTCTGAAAACATTTTCTCTAAATTTGTCTCACACTTTGACATACCCATTCTTGATTCTTTTCAGGCCTTTCCATTTATGAAAAATGTCTGGTTAGGGATCTATCATTACGACAATCACTCCCTCACTGTTGTATCATTTCCTCTCAAACATACATTTCATCTGAAGGCCTGTAGACTGTCCCAGGGCCAGAATTTCCACATACACTATTATTTCGCACAAACGGTGATCTCCACAGGCAATCTGCATCTAGCTGTGGCGTGTGTTTGCCGTGGGAATAGAAATCAGACACCTGTCGGTGCCGTGGGAGCTTTTTTTTCTTTTTTTCTCTTTCTACAACAGCTACCAAGCAGCCAGGCATATCAAAGCAGCAGAGTGAAAATGTCTCCTTGTGGAGTAAGAGAAAGTTAGGCTGTAAAATAGGGAAGGTATTATGGTTGTCAGGCGTTGGGGACTAATATAACAGTCTTCCTTGTTGCCTCCATCATCACTGACATCTGGGACAGTAATCATAGCTTAAATGGAAACACCACCATGATGACAGCTTTGTGGATTTATCATTTTCTCTAAATAAGACTGCAGTATATCACTCAGTTCTCAGTACCTTTCAGTCATTTTCTATCAGGTACACATCACATCTGTGAAAGAGTGAAAAAGGAATATACATCTCTTAAAAACAGATTTAGGACCTTTCCGTTGACCTCAAGGTTTTTAACATACATATACAATACTGCAATTTTTATTAAGTTTATTGTTCTTGCAGCTGTTTTTGTTTTTTTTTGGTTTTTTTTACATTTATAGCACAAAAAATCCAAATAAAATCACACACCATGGCAACTGATAGGGTCTACACATCTATCTACCTATTTCTCTTTCCCTTTATTTGTCTCTTTTCCCCTTTTTAAAGTCTGTTAAAAGCAGCAGTGTGACAGTGAGGTGTGAGTTACCAGCAGTTTGGATCAGTCTGTTGTCTAAATGTATCCCCGGAGGATTGTTTCAAATGTGTGATTCCAGGTCCTGGGGGAAATAACAGCAGTTGTGAATGCCATATTGACGATGTTCTTGGCTGTTAGATCAGGATCCACTGAAAGGCACAAGGAAAAAATTATGTCATAGGGTCAGAGAATTGAATCCATGGAAACGGCAAACCTGGATCGTGTAAAGAAAAACAGTTTTATGGTTTAAACAGCACAACTTTCAAGTTCTAGTCCTGTATCTTTATTGATGAGTCTACATGCTAAATATTAGCCTGGGAACCAAACGAATCTCCACGCTCACGCTTCACTTCCTCTGGCAAATACGTCTGGCCACCCTTCCATTCAGACAGATTTCCACCCTTTTTGATTCTCTACATTTTATTCAGGCCAATCACAACCGTTTATTTGACATGGAGCAGGTTTGATACCATAATTAGCACCGGGATATTACTGGTCCAGATTTAAAAAGTTACACCTTTCCCGCACAATGCCCCAGGCTCACAAAACTAAACCGTCAAACCGGGCAGTGCTGATCAAATATGAATCAAGATAACTGAGAGTGAATTGCCTGTTTCTCACATCAAATGTTTTCAGAAACATATTTTAGTGTAAGCCCACACCCACCCACATGTTGCTCAGTGTTTCGTCACATATTTTCTTGTGACTCATTGGCTGTAGTTCTACCCAATTGCGTCCATTAGCATAGTTGTCTGCACCTGTTGATTTCAATTTGTCACATAACCACACCCTGCACACATTTTCAGTATCACTTAGAAATACGCCACATCACTGAAAAAAGAGACTCTCTAATTTTTGTTTTACTTTAATGTGAGTCAGGCCATACAATATAAGCAATCAACAGCTGTCAAAAAGTGTACATTGCATTTTTTACATTCTGTTTGAGCAATTGAGGGTTGCTGTCGTGCATCTCACTGCATACAGTCTACAGGTAAGACCTCCATTCATTCTGCAGCATTCACACTGCCTATATTACATATGTAATGCTATAAATTCTTGTGTCTTATGCAAATTGAAGCCACTCTTATCTTCTGTGACTTCATTAATCTGCGGTTGCATTCATCCCGGCCTACTTCTTGATCAGGATGTGGCTCAATACTCTTCATTAACTGAACCTTTTTTCCAGGAAATATTCAATCTCAACGTCAGCCAGGTCAAGCAGGACCGCACAGCCGGGGATTGTGATTCCAATCATGTAGAGGAGGACAACATACACCCATACTTGTTTAATTGGCTCATATAACCATGTTGAGCAGGTGCTGATAACATCCCACATGCACTGTTTTTCATAAGTGTGTGGCTCCTCCACCGCTGCCCTCCCCGTGCTCTGGAGAAGCGAAGAGGGCAAGTAAATGGATAGTCTACTCGAGATATCCTCTGAGTAATTTCACCCTGTACGTTTGAGGCTTTTTAGGGGCTTCATTTGGAGAACCCTTCCCCCCTCCCCCACTCCACACATACACTATAATATAAAAAACATTATTAATATTCACCAGAAATTACTA
This sequence comes from Lutjanus erythropterus, assembly GCF_056507025.1. NCBI lineage: Eukaryota > Metazoa > Chordata > Actinopteri > Lutjaniformes > Lutjanidae > Lutjanus > Lutjanus erythropterus. The sequence continues at coordinate 14,514,746 of NC_139334.1, forward strand.
AGGAGAGCAGGAGAGGGTTGCCGTATCCAGATGGATGCCCCTTAAATCTGTCTTCAATTAGTCTCCACTAACTTACATCTTCCAGTTGAATTCTGATTAGCTGATCTGGCTGGAGAGCACTTGGTCCCCCTCCTGAGTGCAACCTAGCTGCTTTTGAGTATTGTGAACCTTTGATCAGTGCCCTCTCATTACCTATAAAAGCCAATGCCATTACATTTTGCATCGCCTGATCTCCTTGTGCATAGTGCTCTCCCCTCTTCTATATCAAAGATCACAAGCTCATGTAATGACCAAAAAGAAAAATCAGGTGATATATAAAAGTAGAGCAGATGATAATATGTTTTAGTTAACATATCTCACATATTCCCAGTGCGATTATAAACCTGTGGCCTGCCTGTTGTCTCTGTAGCCTGCTACTCCCCTCTTGTGGCCAACCAGGACACAGAGATGCCTGAGACACTTACTGAGGTCAACATGTTCACTTTACTCCTTCCTGCATTTTTTAAAGCAAGAACAGGGAGATTAGAAATGTGTATAACACAACAACATGCTGACATTCATCTTCAGCACCCTCCCCCACCTTTTTACCCCCTCTGCCACTGCAGAGCCTGCATCACCAGGGGACTAAAACCCCTGCCCATTAACATATAGACTCTTTATTTAAATCCCATTCACTTTTCCATCCATTTAGAAGAGTAATGCCAGCAGGTTACAGGGATGGCATTGCGTGAGGCCCTTGATTGAGCTTCAATTTGATCATTTTATCTGATTGTGAGGTAAACAGTATCATGATGGATAAGATCTCATTACAATAGGAAAGTGAGAGTTTAATTTCCTGTACATGTTCCATCTTTATTAATGTCAGAGGCAGCAGGTCGTCAATTGCATTACAGGCCTTGGTACTCCAGCTAGGCATCCTTGCTTGACACAAACGAGGCCGGCAAGCCAGCTTGAAGGGATTGCATTTGGCACACTCCTCCAGCCAATTTTCGATTCTGGTTTTGGCGTTAATGCTGAATCTCACAGTGAAAAATAGTTTACAACTTTGAGAGTAAAAATAGGCTGCAAAACATTAATTAATCCACACTGTTGTTGTCTCAATGAGTCTTCTATCCGTGTCGTGAAATGGCTGCCAGAGTGGCAAGAGACCAGCTGGTGTAGAAACAGCAGACTTGTTGTCTGTCAAGAAAGAAACTACAGAAGAAGACAGTGACTATCACACCCTGACACCACCCGTCCAGCGAAAGAAAGAGTGAGGGGGGAAGAAAAAAAACAAAAAACAAACTTCAATAATAAACCTGTCAACACTCCAATCTGAATACCCAGGAGTCACAACTGTCTCAACTCTCCTCCCCTGGCGATAGTCATCATCACGGACACTCTCCTGAGAGACAGCATCTCATCTATCAATCAGTCGCACACACATTCACACACACACACAGCCCCCTCATCACATCATCTCTATTTGTCCCATTATATCCTTAACACGGTCTAAAATACCTCTGCTGCTCCAGGAAGGGAACTGTGGAGGGTTGAGGGTTGCTCAGGTGTGTGTGTGTGTCTGTGCATAAAGTGTGTGCCGTCAGTAGCTTCATTACTTGTCTATGCCTGCCGCTAAGACTCTGAGACAGCCTTGTTTGTTTGTTTCCCCCGCTGTAATCCTCAGTTGAGGCTTGACGTGCGGCACCAAGCCTTAGCCGTGTTACCTACAGGCCTCTGGGAGCCGCAGCACCGTGGCATGTACCAGGAAAAGAGAGAGAGGGAGGCACAGGAGACTTACACCCCCTACACCTGATCATTACCATGCTAAATTTATATTGATTGCTGTAGCTTAAGAGCTAAATGTGAGTTATTCCCTTGGCACGGTCGCCGTGTAGGATCTGCGGTGGTGGGCTGCTGGTAATCCAGAGAAACCACAACATGTGTGTGCTGTGTTTGGTTATAGATATGACAGTACACATTATGCAGTGCCAGGGAGCATTTATGTAAACCTGACCAACCCCTTCCAGCGGTGATTTTTAAAGATCTTGGATTTCACATTACATCCACAGAGACTTTCACTGGGAAGGGGGCGGTCCGGAGGGGACTGGGCAGTGGGTGGGTGGTTGGTTCTTCAAGACATCCCCATCTCTTCCTGCCCTTGCTCTACTGGATAAAGTTGTGTGTTTGCGCTGTCTCTCCTCCTTCAGGCAGCCTTCATCACACATATGCATATGTGCTTGCCCTTGACATTATCATCAGCAGATTTGTGCAAGGGGGCCCCGAGGTAAGGTTGAAATACTGCTGAGGCTTCTGAGAGAGTGGCCCGCTTTAGAGAGACTGTCCAAGGGCTAAATACGCACCCAGAGACGCAGGCAGAGGAAGGGAAAAAGCTCAGTAACTGAACCTAACAGAGCACCCCTCAGGGGACAGCAGTAATTAAACAGTGATTAAATTAAGGGGCAATGCGGGCAAAACGCAGACTGATTGACACTCTGCTGGCTCCTCTCTCTCTCTCCTCCTCCTCTCTGTCTCTCTAGCTCGCTCACACTCTCTCTGCGGGTTCAGCTCTGTCGTGGAGCATTGCTTTCCATTGACCTCCAATTACTCACCCACTCTGAATTCTTCAAGGTCCAATTTTCGAAAACTATTTTCTTAACTGTGTTAAGAGCATGGATCGCTGCACATTTGTTTCTGAGAAGGCTGAGCTGCAGGACTGGAACACAGAAGTTGAGAAAAGGGGGAGAAAAAAAGCAAACACTTAAATGCATAGTGTCTCTGTGCTTCCAATACTATCAATGTTTGCTTCAGATAAACTCACAAACTACAATCGCTCTAGCGTTGCACCCAGAGTAGTATCACTCTTTACAACAGATAGACTCACAAAAGTACAATCACAAGAAGCTGGCAGTGATTTAGAAACCGCACTCATGCCGAATCCAAAGCGAGTTTCTCCCCTTTCGAGCATGTAGCTGGGCAGCTTTAGAAGTGCCTTATCAAATACTCTCCTAGGGGGGGAAATACTATAAATTACCTTTGGCGACTCCTTAAACCCAAAGCAAATAGACAGACAGAAGAGCTGAGCAACAGCAATAAAACCAGCTTTAACAAAACAATCAGAAAAACCAAGACACTGAAATTGCCTTCCTCCGAATCTACGATTCTCCACACGTTCCCGGCTTACCCTGCTTGCCACGGTGCCCCGGGTCCTCAGGCCCTTGTATAGATTTTTATAAACCAGGTCTTGTGCTTATGAAAATACGTACTGAGGGTCCTTAAACAATCTGTTAAGTCTTCTGATAGTGAAGAAGGTCCTCTTAGTGTGTAATACAAATTCAAATAGCTGTATGGAGATGGATTACGGGGCAGACAAAGAACAGGGGCCCACTTTAGAGGATGAGTTCAAGATGACAGGTATTGATTAAGTGCTCAATGAGAGCACGCCTATGAAAGGCCAGCCACCACACAGCTCATGAAAGAATCATATAGCTCGTACACAAGGCGCTCGGCAAACATACAGGCGTGGAGTGTAGGTGGGAGCACACTCAAGCTTGTCATATCGCAGGCCAATCAGCTGACAACCTGCTTAGTTTTCTGTGGTTTAAAAGTCATAAAAAAATACTTCAAACTTTTCTTATGTATTTTGAAAGCCTATTAGTACCTATACATCTGAGGAAGCAGGTGAGTGCGCTTTTGTGGATGTGGGTTTGCAGAGAAAGACAGAAATGAATTCGTACGCCAGAATCCATTATTCTTTGGTTTGAACAGCGCAGTTTGACACTGCACATTCCTTTACTCCTGACACTGGTATTGGAAGGAAAAGAGGAGGGATGTTCTCAAAGATAACATGTGAATTTAATTTCTTGGTGAAACAGCGGAACTGGAAGACTTAGCCCTCCCGAGCATAAATTGTGCAGCCGATGCGCGGTTGTCAGAGTTTGTGATGATGCCGTGCGAAGACAGCCGTAATCGCAACAGCACTGCCAGCCTGACCCACCTCATCATCCTTGACATTTAGCACCGCACTGTTTCTCCCTCCCTCCCTTCTTCACAGTAAACAAATGTTTTAACCCTGATTTGTATCAGTGGAACCAGAGGACACGTAGTGACACAAAGTGTGGAAAACTTCTAAGAGAGAGTTGAAGAGAAAGGGAGGCGGAGAAAGAAAATAGAGAGAAGAAGAATAAGAGATAAGAGAGATAAGAGCAGGGGAAAGAAAAACAGGGGAAGAGAGGGAGAGCGATCTGGCCAGACTGCCACCTAACAGGGGGTATCTGAGACTAATCTCTATAGAAAGCTGTCAGGTCTCTGCAGACAGTGTTCTGATGGAAACTAGGCAATAAATGCTTCTTTAAGCCGTCATAAATATGCAGCTTCCTGCCTCAGGAACAGAGCCACTGCTCAGACCTGGGTCCGAGCTCATTATCGTCCGTCTGCAGTGGCAGGTTTGCATGCCAAGTTACAGGCAGGATCACTAAAAGCCCCTTAACATTTGCTGCACTGGGAAATGTGGCTTGCTTCTGGGACTAGACAGCAGGCTCATCAAATCAAAAGGTTGCATATGTATATATGTACTTGACTTGTGAGGTTTGGTTAAACTTGCACTGTGCAAATGCACTCAAACAAGCCATAATTGTTCAATGAGCGGTAAGACTTTCAGAGTGAAACCCAAACATTAACTATGTATGGTTTCTATTTTTTTTTTCCAGGATATATGGAACTATATATGGTTAAAGGTGGATCATATGAATAATCAAACAGTATGGAAACATCTCCAGTTAAATCAAATATGTCAGAAAGGAGAACCTCACAGACCCATCACCCGAATATTTTCAATCTACAATTTGAGATCCATGAATAGCATTGACAAAAGGCACATTTGACTTGATTACCTCTTGACATTTCTCTCCATGAAAGAAGGCAGCAGTAGATAAGGCAATCACTGAGCTGACATAGTGTAAATATATAAATATGCTTATTTATCCCGGTCTCCAGATAAAGACATAAGGGCACATGAACGCATGAATGGACAACGTCTCTCAGCAGCCAGCAGGTCCCTGCCTGCCTGCCTGCCTGTCTGTCTGTAGAGACTGACAGTACAGCAGCGTGCCCTTCATTATCACCGGGTAATGCTCATCACAACGGCCGTGGCTTTTCTCCATAAAAACCCCAAGTCTCACTCACAATGAGAAATAGGGGAGATAAGGTGCAGGAGACCATTTCTCTTGACATTCACGACGGCAAACTCATCAGTCATGCTGTCAAAGGCAGTGGTCCTGGCTAGTTTGGGATTTATGAGAAATAATGATGGGTCGAAAATAGCTGGTGAGGGCTTTGCTTTTACCTTTGGTTTGGGAGTGTTGTGTATTGAGGCACGCTCTGCATAAAACCCAATTTCTTTTGTCAGTGACCCTTGCACTGATTTCACATCCAATCTCACCATGTTTGGGAGGTTTGGCGGAGCCTGTTTGAGTTGACGCTGACATTTCCGCCTCGCATGATAAAAGCGTGTGGCGGCAATAAGTTTATTTAAAGGAGAGCACCATGAGCACTAAGGATGGGTGCCACTGCCTTTGATTCACAGAGTATTATTCAAGTGAGGGTCAAGGCCTTGAACATTAATTCATCTTAAAGGGATAGTTCAGATTATATGAAGTGGGGTTGTAGAGGTACTTTGATAGTCAGTAATTCCCTACAGTAGTTGTCAGCCAGCATGCCCCCAGTTTGAAGAAGAAGAGTACCAGCATGGACGTGAAGCAGTGAACTGCTGTGGTCAATACAAAAAACAAAAAAAAAACAGGACACACCCCTTCGGTCAGACTAAACAAAACACTGTGCAACATGGTGGACAGTAGGGAAAACTCTGAAAACAATTGATTACATGCATACATTAAAGGCAGCTGGACTCGACAGCGATCTTTCCAACGTACCAAAGACACATTGCTGAAGAGACAAGTTTGTATGCAGCAGTGTTGAGTCAATAAAATATATAACATAAAAGTATGATTTTACACCAAAATTCATCAAACCTGACACAAAATGGTAATGGTAGTACTTGGATACCTCTTTCTGTGAATACCAGCAATCCATTTGATTTCTTTTCTTTCACTTTTTGGCAGTTTGTAAAAAGATCATTCTGATATCTTGTTGAATCTGTTTGTACAGTCAATCACATAACAAATCTCTCTCATTTTTTGTGTTTTGTGTCTGTTGTGACATCACGTGCATACCCTCTATATTTAGAATATTTTCACCATTTTGCCTTGCCATCAGACAGCCTTTTCTATCAGGAAACAGCCATTTTAAAAGCCAAATATCGCTCTTTCCAAATCAACCAAACTCCACTGGCAAAATAAGTAACTTTAGTTAGTCCAGTTGCTAGTCTAAGGCTACCTCGATCGGTTAGTTAGTTTGTTATTCTGTGACGTCAGTGTTTTGAAAGGTCAGTTGAGATTCACTGAAGTCACACAATAACACAAACAAATTGAGGCTGTTGAGGCAGCGTTAGACCAGCAACTACTGTGTTCTGTGAGGTGGTTGCTTTGGGTAGAGCAATATTTAGCTTACATAACTGCTGTTTCCTGTCAGAAAAGGCTGTCTGACAGCAAGGTTAAGTAGGTAAAATATCCTAAATATAGTCTACACTTAAACTGATCTTGATTTTTTTTCTACACCAGTACTGCTTCTGCTTCTCAAAACTGGGGACGTGCCAACCACCATCTAATGTAGGTAATACACTGACCATGTAAATTCCTCATACAACCACGCTTAAATGAATCTGAACAATCCCTTTACTTTATCTTAAGAAAACCAAACAGCTCTCTGACTAAAGATTATTAACATGCACGTGTCCTCTCCTGGATCATATCTGAAAATGGGACAACAACAAAACAGTAATAGCATGTGTCAAACACTCACACTGTCTCTTCAAAACTAGTGACAGGCAGTGACAGATGCTCCCAGTGCAATTCTCTTTGTAAACATACTGGGACACGTTCATGTTATTGTGACACACCACAAGGTCTATGAACTTAATGTAAATTATTCATTTCAAAGTCATTTGAAAGTGGGTTTCAATACTGTTGCAAGGGCAGCATGGTTGAATCATATAGTACAACTGCACAACTATAGATTATAGTCAGGAGGACTTTTAATGGGATCCCTATGGGACCATTCAGCGGGGATGTCCTCCAGCACCGAATTATTAGTCAATTTCAGATTATTATTAAGTTTATTAATTACTATTCTTAATATATCTTATGAGAGTGCCAGGAGATATAGCCTAACTACCTAAAAGCTGCAAATGAAATGCTCGACATACATCCACATTAAATATATTAATGAAATACCAGATTGGCTGCATACGTAAGCTCGCCTTTCACTCGAAAGTTCAGGAACCAAAATGAAGCCGCACCTGCAAAAATTGTTCAAAGTGCAACGTTGCTTATAACCAAAGTGTTGTGAAATTACTGGACGAGAGAGTTTGGGGGCAATTTTGATTCGAGTGTGTGAATGAGACCTCTTGAGGCTCGAGGGTACTTGGATCTGTGTGGAAATTAAGCCATGAGATGGTAGCTGAGGGGATGGCGGATTGACAGCGACATTAGCCCCTCAGCACCTCTGCTGTATCGCACTGTGGCTCTGTAAAATAGATGGACAGGAATAGCAAATTAAATCTTCTTAATAGTAGCAAGGGATGTGGAGTCAGGTTGGTTTGAACTGCAGAACGTGAAGGGTGGTGTTTTTAGTGGAATAAAATGAAGTGGCCGTGAAGTGTTTTGGTTAATGGGCCTACTCCAACCAACTTCATCCAGAAGGCACTGTCGTATTTACACCAATTTGAAGCGAGCTCCTTGACAATGCCTTCTGGCCTATTCTTGAAACAAGTTCACAGGTCACGCTTCGTTCTTCGCTGTTAATTTGGATGGATTCATTAAAGTTATTACATGAGCAGACAGCAAAGAGTTACTCAGTGACAACAGAGTGAGAAAACACTCGTAGCACTCGGACCAGCTGGCTTTTGTTGTGGCTTTGTTGACGGTTTTCTCACTGGCTGCTTTTTTTTTCCCCTCTCCAGGTTCAGTGACACCACATCACTGTGCCACAAAGACTAACCTTAATGTAGACAAAGCCAAGTCGGCAAATCTTTGCACAAGCAACATGCATGGACACACACACTTTTAACAGTAGGAGGTACACAGAGGGAGCAAGGCGTTTTTCAATGCATTTAGATGAGACCTTTAACAAAGGTCCCTAATGCAGATATCAATGAAGCAAGGGACTGGGCTATCGGAGCGAAATTGGCTGACGGAGGGATGTCACCTCTGTGCATGAAAAATGATGGATCCCATTTGTAAACTTCTCCTCTACCCTGCTGCCCCTCCTCACATGGACACACGCCACCCCCCACCTCCCCTTTTATCACCTTCTCCGCCACTGGTTATTAAACAAGGAAGCAAACCTATGACTTTGCTGGCAAATAACAAGTGGTCTGGTAAAATTGGCACTTTGCTGGCCATTTCATCCGACTGTCAGCAAGCCCACAGAGGACCTGTGAGATTTCAGTGATGACAGGATAGATTAACATCACGGACTTTGTTTTTCATCTTCCTTTCATTTTCCATACTATTCTCCATGGACGTCAACAAAATGAAACCAATATCTATGAACCCGCAAACACACAAGTGGAGCTTTCAAAAATATTAGATTTTGTGTGTTGGATTGGACAATCTGCTGTTTCTTTCCTCTAACTCCATGGCTGTGCTTGATTTGAGAGGCAAACACCTAAAGATGAACAGACTGCTGCACTTTTTTTGCACCCTGAAATTAAATAGATTTATATTTCATATATAAAATGTCTCGCTTTTTTCCAAGTGCGGGCCTCAGGTCTGAAGGCAAACATCAACCGAAATGATACAACACAGGCGATGCATAATAGAACAATTTACAGCGCTTGCAAAAATCATGCTAAGCATATAAAGTGTGATAAGCAACATAATATGCATACTGAGCATTTTTAAGGAAACAATGATATATTGCTAATCATCCTGGAATGAATTACTGCATTTTTAAAAGCGGTGTATTGAGTCAAAGGTGTAGAGGTTAATACAGGCAAACAGGCATCTCTGCTGGAAAATGAAAACTTCCCAGTGGAATGTGATGGCCAGCCTAAATGCTGACATTGTGGTTTTGGTGATGGAGTGACTTTGGGAAGGTTTGTGGTCTGCCAGCGTTCAAAGCTGTGCCTTGAGGGTAAGGGGGTAAATTTGCTAAGTTAATCACATAATGAGGCCAATTAAACATGGGAGAACCCAGGTGAAATGGGAGCTGCCACAGAGCCTCCAACAAATGAGGCTCTGCTGATTCCGTCTCTGGACAGAGGCTGGACAACCCAGTTTCAGCTCCAGTAATCCTCCACTAAGTATTCACTTCAGCATGCATACAGTGTATCTTATTAATGTATGTACAGTGTACTGGATTATGTGTCAGTATTGGGTGAATTAACTTAAGAGGAATGTATACATTAACATCCAGGGCAGCCTGTATTAGGGCTAACGATTTCATTATCCATTAATGTAAAGATTACTTCCTTAAGTAATTAAGCATATGTTGTATAAAAATGTCAGAAAATAGTGAAAAATGCCCAATGTAATTTCTCAGAGTCCACTGTGACAACTTCACGTTGTTTGTTCTGTCTGTCCAACATACCAGAACACAAAGATATTTTATTTCCAATTCTATAATACACATAAAAGCAATAAATCTTCACATTTAAAGCTATAGTGTGTAACATTTCCATGTTAAAACGTCTAAAAACGCTAGACATGTGTTATATATTTTTTGAGTTGTGTACTTACAACATACAACCAAAGCCCACTCAGTCATAACTGGTCAATAGAATTACAAACGGAAACCAGGACACCAGTCCCGTGCCTATAGATGAAAAGCTATTTTCTCAATCAGCTTGTTTGTTTGAGTGATGGGATTCCACACAAATACAAAGTAATAATCCTGCATTCATGTGTTTTTTTTAAAAAAACCCAAAACATTTTAACTGTTACTTGCTGTCCACACAGAATGATCTGGATCAGTTAGAACAGTTATTCATTACCATTAACCGCAATAACAAGTCAGCTGAACAGCTGGTTTCAGCACACCCTTCCTGACCTTAGCATCCAATTTTTATTCACATACAACTTAAACGCTCATGAACTCACCAAAGTTGGAATAGCAATTTCCCAACTCAGGAAATGAGACCATCTGGGGAGCACATGAATGCACTATAAATCAGAAAAGAGTTACTTTTGTTGGTACACCAAACAGGATTTAGCAATATTTTAACCAAAATCTCATTCTAATTGTTTTGTTATATTTCCAGATGGTAGTTTTGTCTGATTAACCCACACGCACAGAGTCCTGATGAAGTTTTTGAGTCTTACCTCTTAATTGATAATATAAATTTTTTTTAATTTGGTTGTTGTCTAACTAGTCATGAATATTTCATGGTAGCAAGAACAACTTAAGATTTCAAACTAGGTTTAAACAGCCCTATAAATGATAATGACAATAGCTGTTAGTTGTTGATCAGGAGGAGTGTCTGTCACTCAAACCTTGATCAACAGCAGACTCATTTCATCTGAACTTTTGCTAAACTTGATTAAATATTTCCTGACATTGCAGCTCTTCATTGCAAACAAGAATTTTGGTGGCTAGCCTTGATTATAACTGCCAGGATGTGTTGATGATGAGAGTATCCGGGTGTTCAAGTGCTCTCCGGGGGTCTACAGGAGGATAAATCACTCCAGTAGCAATTAGACCTTCCTGAGTGCTTCCTACATACCTGTAACTCCACAGGCACCACAGGCCCGGGATCAAAGATCGTGGTGGGTTATACACTGAACAAGATGAATGGCAGTGAAACAGTATATTCATGTGCCATCCTCTTACACATAAGAGTGCTAAGAGCTCAATAATCTTGGAGTGTCGCCCCCTTCTAAACCATTTCTAGTAGGTCAAAGGGTGGGAGCATTATGACTGCTTGCTTTATGATATGGAAATTTCTGCTTTACCTGTTCATCAAGTGAGAGAGAGCCTGTGGGTGTGTTGGGTTAATTTTAAAATGCAAGAACAAAACCAGCCAAGGATAGAATATCTGGCTCACAAGCTGTAGGGCTACCATAAATGAAAAGCTGTATCACTGTCACGGACACAACACAAAGCAATAAGGAACTGCAGAGAGAGTAGTGCATTAAAACATGAATACATGGGGAGATATATGGACGCTAATGAAAGAATATTTCATCACCATCGAGGGTTTATAAAAGGCCCACCACTCTGCCCACCACGATCCACTAATCTGGATGTAGAGGATTTACAGCGGAGTAAGATGGACAAGGGAAATTAAGGCAGGCACATTTTACCAGATCATATTGCGATGATTTGTTAATAAAATGCAAAGCGACAGCCTCGATGTGAGACAGCGACTAAAGCGCGGCCGTGATTTAGACTTAATCCGTCATTATCCCGCCTTTGAAGTGACCTCGCTGTGCTTGTTCCCACTGTGACCCAGAAGCGCACTCGCAGCTTCTTCATTAGCCAGGATGAAATAGAGCCACAGCACACTTTGATGTCCCGTCCTGTCCAGATATACACACAAACACACGCACACATGCACACACACACACACACGCAAGACACCTCCATACTCACACATCACAGATATCCTTATCACTGACTACGGCGAGGCATGGAAAAACATTATGGTTTTTAATCAATTACAGCTCTCACCTTTGGGGCAGCACATTCATTACATATGATAGGAGCAGCTAAGGGACAATATTCCAATTGCGTGCCGAGATTGAAATGAAAGAAATTGTATGGTTAGAGGGGAGACAAAGACTGTAATTTCGTACAGCAGAACATCCCTGGCTGGATTTACATATGTGCACACAGAAGGCTTATAGCGCATGTGATTTCACCGATATAATTTATGTGTGCCCCCGTGATTTATCATCCTTAGATCAGCGAGTAGAAATCAGGCACAGATCTCCTAAAGAGGTCCACACATGCTGCCAGTAAATGATAGGTGTTATAAAAGTTTATCATGGCAATGAAATGGAACGAATCAATCAAAAAAGCACAGGTCGCCGTCATGCAAAATGGTGCCCAATCAGAGGTAGTTATCTGGCAGGAGGTGAGCACATGGAGAACATACACGCAGCAACAGCAGCCTTTGTTAAAAAACAATCAGAAAACTTAGATACTGTAATCTAAATGGGCAAGTGCTGTCCAACTAGTGTTAAACATGAAGTTTTGTGCAGTTCAAAGAAGCATCCCAGATGTGCTGATAATTAAGTATAATGTACATGTACTGGCATCAAAAGATGTCCACACACAACTGTCCAACACACTAAAAAGCAGAGTAAACGACAGCAGAGAGAAGCCACGAGTCCACATGTAAAACAATATGTATATACAGTAAAACACAAACAGAAAGTTTTTGGAATTAGGAACACTACATGGTAATTATGTGGGACATTATTTCCTACTTTAAGTGCACTATTTCTTAACCTGGAAGGTTATAAGTGTGATTGTTTCATGTTTAGCAGTAAAAGCTGGGTGGAATTAGGAAATGAAGTTGAAACAAAATGGAAAATGCCCTTTTTACTTTTTAGATCACATCACAAGGTATAATGCGCATGTGTTAAATCAATGTGGGAAACAAGTTCATTGATCTGCAATATGGGTTTCTAGAACAACTTCACCTACTTCTAAGGTGCATGGCAAAAGGAAAAAAAAGGGCTAAAGAGCTCAAAACTCCAGCAAGACTTGACATACGTAGAACCGGTTTATTGCCAGAACAACAAGCTTTGGCTTGTGGCCTCACCAGGGTCGTAACCTGATATTCTATATACTGCAGGTGTTGCTTGAGTTTTGACCTCACAAGTTCATTGATCATCATTATGTGTCATGATTTTTCATTGTGACATGACACAGATGACTGGCAAATAATTCACCAGGTTATTAGTAAATTAAACTTTTATCTCTGCAACAATAGTTATATAATTACTACTGCACGAAGACTATAGAAAAGTGTAAATAAGCTTTTAGTATGACCTATTCATGTTGTATTTCCTGACTTTAGAAGTTGATGAAGATGGCCCTGAATGAAACGTTTGATTTGGGGGTACTGAGGACTACAAGGGATATGCTTGTGTGTTTTCAAACAATGAAAGCTGCATTTCTTGTTGATTTTCTTTTAATTAATGTGGTCTTAAAATACGGACTTTACGGGATCAGGCCCCTGAACTTGGCAATCATCAGATACTGTTGTCTGGGCTCAAGTTGCTCATCTTTGAGGACTTACTGTACTTTCTTTTTCTTTTCTTTTTAAAGTTTTTTTTTTTATGCTTTCATTTTTTGTGAGAGACTGCTGAAGTGTAGACAGGAAAGGGGGTAGAGAACATAGGGGGAGAACACAGTCACAGTTATTCTACCAACTCAGCTTATTGTATTATCCAACAGGAAATGAATGAAAAAGGCTGCTCCTTTGTACATCCAGCAGGTGTCACTATTTTAATCTACTTACTAAATATACAGTCCAGAAATACGTCTTTCCACCTTTTACTGGCTGTAGTGCCAACTCCTCTGGTAGTCAGCCCAACAAGAGATCTATTTCAAATATATATATATGGTGCTTTGGAAATAAAATATATCATCTCTACATATCTCAACATAACCATAAGTAAATGTAAACAAAATAAATTACTCACTATGTAAATTTATGTATATCGAAGCTTTCCTATAAAAAAAATCTGTGATCCTTTAAGAAAGATCCCATCTGTGTCTTTGGCACACAGTCTGCTGGAGTCTGCTCCCTCACAAAAAAGGTGTGAGCACCCATGCGGTTAGCTGCACAACACACACGTTTGCTGCACAGTGTAGAAGTGGAGTCCTTTCCCCAGGCAATGGCCCGTCAGGCCAGACAAGGAGGCCGGGTGTTAAAGTGTGAGCCGGGTACACAGAGTAACAACAGGGCCATCTGCCCTGGGAATGCACACATCCATCTTACTAAGGACAGCCAGTCTGGGAACAGATAAAGGAAAACAAGGCAGGGGGGTAAAGGGAGAAAGAGAGGCGAGAAGAGGAGGTAAGAAAAGGCAGCAGTAGGGAAGAAACGGTAAAACAAATTTGTACACGTACATGTGTGCACAATGTTGGTGGTGGAGGGAAGCTGTGAAGGAGTGAAGACAAGAGAGAAGGGAGCGGTTGGTATAACAGTAATCTAGACTGGTGGCACCATCTGCAAATAGTGAAGGCTGAACAAATCACACAAAAACAATATGCATGTTTTTACCCTTACACAGCCTGCAGTGGACAATAAACAAAACAACAGCAGGTAGTCAGTAAAGAGCTAATACATAACTTAACCACCCCCACCCCACCCCACCCCACCCCACACACATACACCAAGTCAGCAGCTGCAGCTTACATTGGCACACCTGCAGCCAGAGACTAAACAGTGTAACTTAACCCTTAATGGACAGCAAAACTTTAAGTGTTCATTGGCTCACTGACATCATTAACTGGCTCGCTGGATAAGCTGTTGTTGGAGATAAGTGGGCTGTTATAGGGATGGTATGAGATGAATGAAAGAGGGAGGGATTTTCTAAAAGAAATTTTATATTTTTTATTACAGAGAGAGTGAAGTACCAAAAAGGGTACAGAATTCCAGGTGTGAACAGTGCCTAAACCTAGTTACTACAAATACACATCTATATACATTTTGTATTTTAGTTGGTTCAGGACATTTCTGGGCATCAGCCTTTGGGCACTAGTGTGTAGTCCCCAAACAACAACAGTGCGCAGGTTGTGAGATACATACATACACACACACAGGAACTCACACAAAATCAAAAGCCAGTTTAATTGTGCTTTATAGTGTGTGCAGACAGAAAGCCTCACGTAGCTCACGTGAGTTTGTCTGCAGAATCATTTTGGGAAACTTTGTAGTTATACACATTACTTGCACAAGTGTGTTTATTTGCCCCAAAGGATACAACTGTAAGCTGTCCACAAGAGTCCACAAGAATTTCACATATTTTTGTAGTCCAGTACAAATGACATGAATTTCACACTATTGCATGTTTGCATTGACTTTGTACATAATCTATTTCCTTGAAAAATTTGCTTCACTATTTGTCTGAACACACTTTTAGAATGCAACCACTGTGAAACAATTAAAAAACATTTTATTTCAATGATTTTGTTCTTGCTGATGCTCATATGATTCATATTCTAGCTCTCTTGACCACTGCTGCTCTCTCTCTCATCATCTTGTTTGCTCAGCTGGGGAGGAGGGGCCAGTCTTGAATGGTGTGTTTGCAAACAGAACCTGATAAATCCCTCATATTCTACCTTTGAGGCCTCATTTTGACAATACGGATGAAAGCACAGTGGAAACATTATGAGATTAATGTTTTCAATTGAACATTCACATGTTTGTTCATAAGTCATTATGTGCTTGTAAAACAGACTGTTATTCTATTTTATTCTATCATGCATGACATCAGGGAGGTCAGTTGAGAGGACAGCAGCAAGTCTCGGCTCCCACTGTCATCCCTGCTTCATAACCATCTGGATATGACTCCAAACACTGCAGTCAGCAATCTGTGTGCAGTGATATCATCTAGCATTCTCCATTTGTTTTTATTTTTAGACCATTTCCTCATCACTGTATAATCAGTATATATGGTCCCACTGATATAGCACTCTTCCCTCCCCTCTCTCTCCCTCTCTATCTGTGACTCCACATTACCTTATCACACTGAGAGCTTTTAGCCATGCTTCCAGCCATTAGCTTCAGACAGTGGATAGCTACCAGGCTGGAACCAAAAGAGAGGGAGAGGGAGAGGGAGAGGGAGAGGGAGAGAGAGGGGGAAAAGTGGCCTCCTGGTGGCTCTGGATGATGTCAGCGGTGAAAAAGGTCTTTTTATAACACCACCTGTCCATCTTGTCTGCGTGGAGGCTCAATACAGGTCTCAAGGCATGTGGAGCCTCTGTATAAAATGACCTTCAACAATTTTCATCCCACCTACACAACACAGAAAAGTTCATGGATATTTTTCTCCTGTTAAACCTGTGACTGGAGCTTCCTATAAAACCTCCATAACAAGCTAAGCCACCAAGGCTACATTAACACTGCAAGCCTTAATGCTCGATTTGAATTTATTTTAAGATCTGATTTTTTTTTTTTTTTTTTTTTGGTTTGTTCACATTATTTTAAAAATGTGGCATATATCAGAATGCAGTGTGAACTTGTCATGCTACTAAACTGACTCACATGAACAAGGTGTGACATAGAACTCCTGTCTCTATTTTAGGATAGATTTAAGTGACATAAACAAAACCTTCAATAAGTGTTCAGAATTGGTGTTGGCTTCAACTAAATATATATTTAAATTACATATTTTATTTTGAAATAATTCTTTGAACGGTTCAACTTTGTGTTAAAAGTTTGGGGGGCACGCCCGCTGCATTCATCTGACGTGTCACAACATCAAGGACTACTTTTAACTACATCTGTCAGCTGCTCTTCACACTTCAGGCAAATGAGTGACATAAAAGTCACATTCATTCAGATATGACTATTCACACTGATCTGACCTGTAAGTGACGTCATAACTTTCTCCCTCCAAAAGTTAATGTTAGCTGCTGAGGATATGATATCTGTGTGTTTTTGCATGCGTGTAGTTGCACAAGCAATGGGTCTTACGCGTTCCCTTGCTTCCTGGAGACATTTTGTAAGTCACTTCAGGTGAGATAACATTACAAGGGACAGCGATGTATACTGGAGGGAGACTTGAGTAGTTGTAGTTCTCTGAGCAGTTTCATGCAAAACTAAACTACGACAAACCCACCACAAATTGCAACATTCTTGTCTTGTGAAATTGTCTTTTAAACTGATTAAACATGATATGTTTAATTCGTGATTTTGGGAACAAAAAATTATTTAACTCTCGCCATTGACCACTGTTCATTTTTTTTTCTGAAGTAAGGTCCAAAGGGAGAGACTTTGTCTCTTGATAGCTTGTGATACATCTAGCACTTTTTCCATATGTATGCTGTAAAGAGGTGTTTGTAGTTAATTTATCTGGGTAAAGGTTAAAAAGGAAATGTGTACTACAGTATGTATATATTATGCATCAGCTTTCATTTTGAGTGCCACAGAGTAAGCTGCACTCCCCACTATAATCCATCATTTATAATCACTGCAATTATATCACAGCAAGAGCACAGAGTCAGTGTTCTGCCCATTCTTTCCAGACAACTTTGTGAAGCAGACCTGCAACACTTTAAGCTTCAAGCTTCCTTTCAGAGTTGAACAGCTGATTTAACACTACGTTGAGAACAATTGTTTAGCTGCTTACTGAAGCGTCTGAGCTGGTCAGAGTGCCCGCCATGTGAGACTGACTGACGTGTTATTGACAGATGGCCGGACCCCTGGCTTCCTCCGCGGGACACTTCTAAGCCAAACAACTACTGGATACCACCAAGGTGATCCTCACATCAATATCAATCAATTATTCACATATTTGTGCTGGCCCGCAAAAAAATCAGCTTGACTGCGTTTCATAAGTGCCAGACCGACATGCATTTTGCAGCAGGGGAATGGAGGCAGCCTGGCTATTACCCTGCGTTTGATCCTGCAGTTGTGGTGAGCTAACTTCGCGCAGTGACAGCGTGACATAGAACTGCGATTAAGTGGGTCAATGGTTCTTATTGTCTGCATTACAGCCATTAGCTTTTATGGAAGAATACATCATGTGTGCCAGTTCTATATTTGAAGCAACATGCAGAGAAAAGCCTGTTTTATTCATTTGCAAATTTCTTTTCGGCGCAAAACCGAGGTCAAGCCTTAAACTTTTCCTCCATACTAAGTGCACTTGAACTGAATACATAACTGTGGAGGAATATTTTTGTGTGGGCGCCTCAGTTATCATACATGCTGGAGAGGAAGAGAAGCAATAGTACTGTAGTTACACAAGCAGCTGTGTCTAGTGGATTTGGCAGTACTTGAGGGAGATCTAGTTTATTATTCCTTGTTTAGTCGGCCTCTCTGGACATTTTCCTTGAAGTGCTTTATATGAAGTATAAAGTAAAGCAGTACTGCACTGTGTTTAATATGAGGTGCTTTGGTTTGCTTTAGTACATACCATCACACGCTCTTCGGTCTGCGTTTCTCTCCCTCAAACATAAAGCTGTGCCCCGAGGTCAACGGCAACAGCCCTCATTCTACCCATCACTGTGCCCTTGTGTTCTTCACAGCCGCCACTATGAGAGGCAGTGATTCATTCTTTTGATCCACTCCAATATCATTAAGTTATTAGTTGATTTCAGTGGATTTAATCAGCATAGTAATTCCTCTCCGTGGGAAGATAAGTCTCTCTCAAGAGCAGTTACGCCGTCCACTACGCCTGCTGATTAGACACAAGCCCCCCCCAAAATAATTCATCAGAAAACTGCAAAAAATAATTTATCAAAAGTGCTTCTCACAAAACCCGCTCAGGACCTTTGCTTCTTAATAATTAAACTCCGCAATTAGGCATCTTACCATGCACTCAGTGTGAGGCTCCATGTAATATTCATAACCATACATAATTATGCAATATATTCACTGAAATAAGAGGCCATATATTCACGGTGGTGCTGTCAAGAGGCAAGACATTTTTATTTGGTTTATAACACTGTTTCATCTTATACATGAGCAGCTGGCTTCTGGAGACAGAAGAGAAGGAGGACGTCTGGTCCTTAGCAGTCTGTATTCTACAGTTCTGCCTCTTAGAGGAAAAAGAGAAGGGGAGAAAGAAAAGCACTGAGTGGTGATGCTCTCACCATGGGAACCACTAATATCAAAGTCTATCTGCTGGACACAACAAAGACATACCTTAGCAGTATCATACATTGACGACACTCAACACAAGATGCAGAAAGAAAGGAGAGGCATTAAATTAAAATGGAGTCGAGACAGGGTGCTGTCTCGGGATGTATTGTATGATAAATTATACATAATGCTCAATCCAGCATGGTACAGAACTATAGAAGAAGAGAAAAAAAAAATAGTCCTGAAGCCCTTGATGGTGCCTGAAGCAAATAAGCAACAGCAGCGGTCTACAGTGGACACACTGCGGACAAGGTTGGCTTTCATCTCGAGACGCAGTTCAAAGCTACGGGCTACGCGCAGAACAAACTGGCAATCAAAGCTAATGTGTAACTGGGCAGTGGTGCACTTCACAGAGCCTGTCGTCTCGAGTGCAGGGGAGATCACACGCTGACGCCTCTCTCACATCACAATGGCTGATTTTCGACACGCAGCGGTCTTTGGAACTTATTATTTTTCACCATGTAAATGCAAAAAAAAAAAAAAGAAAAAAGAAAAAGAAGGAGAAACTTATTGCTGTTGGGAGCTGCCGCCTTTTGAAGGCCTTTCACGACATGTATATGATGAATGAGAAGAAAAGCATACATTTTCATCCAACTTTACTGTAGTTAACAAAGGCTCTCATTCTCCCTCAGTGCAAGCCATCCCCAAGGGATATCATTTGCACTTTGCCTGAATAAAAGCTCCGATATATATTCTGTATCATGAGATGTATTGTGCTGGACTAACATCCACAGAACATTTGATTACTTTAGTGTCGTAACTATGCAGCTCTTTGTGGAGGGATTTCACAAGCATTTAATATCCACACCGAGCATCTGTAATGTTCTCAAGTTGTTATAATTTGTTACAATAACGTGGAACATGCTGTATCCCCATATGGTTGACCAACCATGTTGCACTCTATATGGAGCTGTACTACACTCTGCATTATGTTTTATGTATTTGAGGTAACAAGTTGAATCAATGAGATTCATTTAATTCTATTTATATGGCACATACCTTTAAAATGAATACCATGCAGGTCAGAGCAGTGGATTTTAATTTTATAAATGTTCTGTAAAAAGAGACAAGATAAAAAGAAAATTGTTAAGGGGATAATTTGGATTGTTTCACATGGAGATATGTGAAGTACATACGAATAGTCATTGTATTAACTACAGTAGATGGTGGTTGGGATGCCCCCAGTTTGGAGAAGCAGAGAGGAGTCCCAGCACAGAAGCTAAGCAACGTGGAGAGAGCTGTGGTAGGGTTCAGCAACAGATGGTATTTTAGCCACTTAAAAGTCTGCCTAAAACATCAATATCATTTGAAGTGTATGGTATCTCATAACCAACCAAACTCCATATGCTTAATCAGTTATTTTACTTGACAGATCATAGGAGTGGCTGGTGTACTGCTGCCTCGATTTGTTTGCTTGTGTTATTGTGTGACTTTGGTAAATCCAAACTTTCAACACCCTAGTAACGCAATAAATAAACAAACTAACAGATTGAGACAGCAGGAGATGTACATCTCCCGTGTTCTGCGAGGTAAAATTACTGATTTTGCCCATAGAGTTGAGTGGCATGTACAAAGCAATATTTGGCTAAGAGATGCACCAAAGTTAATCTGATTAGACACAAGCTGACATGAGTCTGATATCTGATGAATGCTTGACATCACTATTGAGTCTCTATACTGATGTTGGATCGGACCCATTTTGTGTCTTATTTATATGATGGCCGTTGTCCATCAGAAACCCAGATGCTGTCTGATGGTAAAGTAAAGTGGTAAAAATATTCTAAATATAATGTACACTTAAACTGATATTGATATTTTTTTACATTGAGCTCTGGGGCTAAAATACCTTTTGTTGCTGACCCCGTCCACAGCGGTTCATTGCTTAGTGTCCCTGCTGTTGTCCATCTCTGCTTCTTCTAATTGGACAAACACCTACTGGAATTAATACACTGACTGTAGATAAATACTTCACACAATCCCACTTCAAATAATCCGAACTATCCCTATAAAATATAAACATTCAATCGTCAAACCTTCCTCTCTACACTTTTGTAATAAACAACAACCAGTGTGTTTTTCTGTCCCTGTCACGCGCTGCACTGCCAAACAATGACCTTTTCGGATCCGACACAGTTTTACTGTCGGTATAATACAGATGTGATTAACATAAATAAGACTTAAAGTCAAATAGGCGTAAAGGTCGTCACTCAGGACTACTCTCGGGTCCGCGGGGTGATTTACAACAACTTAATTTGACTGTGCGGAGTAATTTATCTGTGACAGAGCACGCCATGCAACTCTCTCTGCATGTCGCGCACACATACAGGCGACAATATGCCATGACTGCACACATCTCACATCTACCCAATCAGTCAAGATGCTTTACAACTTCTGTCAGAGGCCCTAACAGTTCTCATAAATTATGAGGCCATTGTACATGGTGCCAATAACTTTTGAAGGAGAATCTCAGTCAAACTGAACCCAGGAGTATCTCTTTGCCATTATACATGGAAGTCAAGATGGAATAGTATATGAACGAGGCAGGGCAAATACTTTGATGGTAGATTTGCTTTTTAGAAAAAGGCCTCAGCTGATCCTTTCAAGGATAAAAACTGGCTCAGATATTGACATTTTGATGCAAAGCAGGTGGCGGGTTGGGTTTGATTCTGTTCGAGATCACTTGTATTTCCTTTCACATCCCACTTCCATCCACTATGGCTCTGAGTCTCCTGTTAAGCTTTGCGTCTGTGTCATCTGCAGATCCACTGTGACAGCCGGGCAATATGAGGCATGAATGATGCAGAACCAGTCATAAACAGCAACAACAATATAATGTGATAGGGACAGAAAAATGAGTACGTGGGCCTGGAGTCTGCAAGCAATAATGTGCTGTGATTTATTTCAAATGTCCTCCTGCAGTGTCCATTGATATTCTGCAGGGAAATCAGAGCCAGAGAGTACAAGACTGCATCTCGACCTCTAGTACTATCAATATAAGGATAATTGAAAGAGAATACATGTATATACGGACGAATCATGCACACATGCAAGAGACAAACATTTGCTGTGTCTCTTACGATTCTCTCTGTACATAAGTGTGTGCACATGTATGTGTAATTGTGTATGATAGCGTGGTCAGATGACACGTGAGCGAGGCAGGGGGCCTGCTGTTAGCGCAGGATGCAGCGATTTTCCCAGTGTCACACTGACAAGGCGAAGCTCAGATTGAAGGGCAGACGGTGATAACCACGTGCAGGGATTCACACCCCGTTCCCATTTAGCCATCTCTGGAATTTTCACAAGGAACAATTGAAGATGCTGGGAAAAACCACTGAATGGGCCTCGCTGCCAAAGCCTATGTTTTGTAAGCAATTAGAATGAAATTGCCTGAACCGGCTGAAAGGCACATTCCCCCCAACACAAAGGAGAAGTTTGCATCATTGCTTTGGTTTGTTTTTTAACACTATGTTATCTTTTTTTTTATCCCCATAATCAAATGTGTATAGCATTTATTTTGTATGTTTTTTCAGATGTGTTCTTCCCTCGATCAATCAAATAAAAGTCAGACCATGCAATTCTACTTAGAATACGAAGTCATGGAGGAAAAAAAAAATCACAGTAACAAGGTATATATCCCTCTCATTCTGTCTGAGTGCTTCCAAATTACAAACGACATGGGAAATATAAAGAGCGGTGAATAATCCCAGCCTCTCAGCATGGCACACCTTGATGTGCAGGTGCCTTTAATGCTAAAATAAGTCATCTGAGATTGGGGAGGCAAAAAAACCCACTCAACCAGATGGTCTCCATAAAGCATGGCGTAAAGCTCTCCCAGATGTTGAGAGGTGGTTGCGGATCCGGTGACATGTGATGTGAGGGAGGAACTGGTAATGCAGAGTGTATTAGTGGTCTCTTTATGGGTGCATTAAGGTGCTGCGGAGGGGAACGCGGGGGCCGCCGCCGCCGCTTCTGCCACCGGTGAGCTACTACTACCAGGCTTTATGCTTTGATGAACCTACCCTTGAAAAAGCGGGACACCCGTGACCGTATCCTGCGAAGCCTGGAACACACCTCCTTCTTTTTAGCCTCCTGGAAAACATAAATCAGTTTCTCATATCATCATCTAGTCATATCCAATGCATATGCAGCTCTAATCGGTAAATCTGTCAGCTCACTACCCTTTTAGTGATATATCAGATTCGTAATACTCTCCCACATATGCAGTAAATCTCTGACAAAGCCGAAGTTTCTTAAAATTCAAAGACGGAGCCGCGTTGGAGAGGAGGACTTCACTTGAAAACAGATACAGAGAGCAGAATCGCAGTTCAGTTTCTCTTGTACTGAAAGCTTCAGTGCATTCCAAAGTGTCATCTCACTCCTTACCACTAAACAGCGGAGCAGACAGGAAGCAGGAATAAATTTCCCCCAGTTCATTGTCCCTGCTGAGGACTAGCAGAACATCTCCGTCTGATTAATGGCTGTACACTGTCTAATGAACAGTAATTGAATGGTATAATGCAGTAGGTCCTTAAAAGCCCAGAGGAGTCATCTTCCTCTGCCTAGCTCTGTGGAAATGCAAGGCGGTGACATTGTCTAGAGTTGATTATAGTTGACCTTGCATGGGGAGAATAAGGCCTTTGAAATGGCTAACCTAAGCTTCGGGGAATAGGAAAAACAACTGGAAAGACAAATGAAATGGACTTGCATTGGAAAAGGAAAGGGATGGATCAATGCGGCAGTCAATATGGATTCGATTTTTTATCACAAAATTCTTACAAAGAGGAAGACAATTGATCAAACATCCCTAGTCGTATTGGCATTTCTAACAATATTAATTAAGAAAAAATGCTTAGCTGACTGGTTGATAAATCAGCCAATATTGTTAAATCAAAACAAATGATAGTTGTAAACACAATACCACAGCAGTGAGTACAAATCTACCCTTGTCCACGTTTCCTCAGCGTGTATGACATCTACAACACAGACAGCGAGCCCCCCTCCTCCTCATGAAATCAATCAACTCCTTAACAGAGTGCACTCTAAAGGAAAACCCAACCTTCAGAAAGCCCAACAAAAGTCAGTCAAGTGATTATAAGAAAAGCTTTGATAAATGTGCATCAGGCTCGAGCCCGCCATCATCCTGCTCTCTTCCTCTGAGATAGCCTGCCTTCACTCCCAGCGGACATCTCCACTTGGCAGAGATGCTGAATCTCGTTATTCTTTATTTGGCCTGGACCACACAGGTCAATATCGCACGCACACAACTGCCACACCGGTGCACTGTCTGTAAATGTATTCACTATTTAAATTCAATGCAATAAATCATTTAAAGCTTCGGCTGAAAATGTAATCATGTAATTGAATTTGGTCATCAATATCTACTATATACGTGCGCGTATATGTGGACTATACATGGGGCATTTCACAAGCACATGTGAGCATAGGAGTGGGAGGAAATCTGTCCGAACTCAGCTCAAAGTATGAGTCATAGCAGTGCAGTTATCCCTCATTATTATTCACAGCCTGCTAAATGATGAGGTTGCTGACGACGTGGCAGCGACAGTCTGTTTGGCCTCAAAGGGAAAAGAGGAGAGTCTGCATGAATGATGGTTAGACTTTAAGTCAAGAAAGTCTCACCTGCAGCATCATTATCTCCAGTCTGATGACAGCTTTTAGAAATATATGCCAGAACGTCTGATAATGAATGAACAGACAACAAAATTGCTGCGAAGCCAAATGTTGCTATATAAGTTACAATTTGGACAATTCTGGTGTAAACTGAAGTCCTGCGTAAAGGGGTAGTTCAGATTTTCAGTGTATTACTAAATGTAGATGGCGGTTGGCATGGTCCCAGTTTGGAGAAACAGCAGGAGGTGAAGGAGGCTAAGCAATGCACTGCTGTGGACAAGAGGCTGACATTTTTTTTAGGATTCCTGTCAATTTTAGTATCAGACTGGGACTGGACAGAAAAAGAGGTCAACGGGAGAGTACGTAGACAGGGGAATCATAAAAACAGACACACACATATACTCACTATTTTCTTTATTTTGAGCATAGTGCTAGTTGTTCTGTTGCCTTTTTTAAATTCTTTTTTATTCTCTCCTGCATACTACAACAAGACACCAAGGCAAGGAGAAGTATTTCTGTGGGAGAAGGATGGGACAGGAGTGACGATCCAGTCCCGTGTCACCTTCTAATGTGGACAAAGTTATCAGCAAAATGCATTTTAGTTACCAAGGAAGAGGTCCTCCTAAAAAAAATCTGTAGCAGTTTAAGTGTCCACAATATTTAGAATATTTTCACTGCTTTAATTTTCTGTCAGACTGCCTTTTCTGATGGGAATCTGCCGTTAAACACTCTGCAAACCAGACTCCCTTCGCAAAAACATTTTTACCTTGCGGAACACAGAAGTTACTGATTTACTGCTGCCTCAATCATTTGCACACAATTGCACAAATAAACCCATCAAGGCAGCTGTAGGCCAGCAACCCCCATGCTCTGCAAGGTAAAATTACTGTTACTTTTGCAAAAGGAGGTCGGGTTGGAGACAGCGATATAATTGCCTATATAATGGCATTTTCCAGTCAGAAAAGCCATCTACTGCAGTACATTGCTTCCCAAACCGGTAATTGTGCTACTTCTCCAAACTGGGGGTGTGCCGACCGCCATCTATAGATAAGACACCTTATACAAGCCCCCTTCAAAAACATATACCTTTAAATGGGTTCTAGCATGATGTTCTCAACTAGAGAGCTTGAAGCAAAAACATCCTATCTCCTCATGTCAGACATCATTGGCTAACAAAACCTGCCTGGTGAGATGGTTATTAACAAAAAGTAGCTGAGTCTGTCCGAGAGATGATTATTATTATTATTTTCCATTATCTAATGGTCTTCCCTGGCAATCCATAGCCAATCTGAATCAGCAACATCCATGTATGACTAAAAGCGATAAGTAATGAATTAGACTATTGATGAGGTCTTTAGCCAGGGTCATAACTGGCCCCCAGAAGTCAATAATTACCCCGATAAGAATATCTTTATTGCAAAAGTGCAAACGGCAGCAAAATCATCACCACACCAAAACATTCCCCCATGGTGTAATTGCCACTGCTTGAAATTATAGTTTTCATTAAAACAAAATGTTCAAGGTTATTGATTGCTTAAATAAGACTCAATATCTTCTCATTTCAAAGCTGAATGAAATTGCTTGGAATAGTAATATCACCCAACTATTGTGTGCATTCATCACAGTTACACTGCTTCATATTGCTGTCCCTCGAGGATTATTAGAGCAAAATAAGTGTATTTAAATGAGTGTAATTTCTAGGAACCACAGATCCATGCAGAAACATCTGTACACACATCTCAGTTCCACTTCATCACTGTGAACATACACAATAACAAGAGTAAAGGACTGACATCAAATACAACCACATACTGTTATGGGGCTCCACTCTAATCACAAATACATTCTGGCTGGGTCGCACCAACAAAGATTAATTTTTAAACATGACTACATCATGGTTTAACTTCAAATTATATTGTACCAAACTTTAAAACTACCTTACAATTAAGAACTATTAAATCTAAACATCTCTTTAAACCCCATCTTAGTTTTTACTCTAAACCCAGATTAAATGTAATTCCATTGCAACAAAAACTTTAAACTGTAATTTAAAATATTCTTTTCAGTATTCTAGGGTTTCTATAAACATCTGGCAAAGAGACTGCCAATGAAAACTAGCCTTTTGCTAACCAGGGTGCACTTATATTGGTTTCAGTGTTGCTTAATGTACATTGTCCCTATGCAAATAAAGTAGCTTAACTAGGCTAATCGACTTTTTAGCTAGCTAGCTAGTTAGCAAGCAATATCATATTTATTTTGATTGTTTTAGTCAGGTTAGCCCCCCTCTTTTTATATTTACTATGTAAGTGACTGTGTATTTATTTATTTTAATTTGGATGAACTAGCATCTCCATATTAATTAAACTCTGTTTCATTTTGGTTTACATCATAAATTTGAACTAAATTAACTGAGATTAGCTTTTAATTGTGAAACAGAGTTCTGCTTAATTTTAAATCTGGATTTACTTATTTTAAAACCATTTTTAAAACAAAAATTAAAATCTAATTAGTAGATTTAATTAATGTTTTTTACTGAAAACCAGTGTCTATGTATTTTCTAAGCTTGGTGCTGTGATCCATACAGTATCTGTGGCTGCAGCTAAGCTCTGTAAGCTACACAGAGTGGTAAATGGGGCTCAGGTGTCTGTAATCCTGTGTCTGCAGTACCAGTACTGTGCCCTGAGCCTTTCACTGACTCTCCTTGCCCCTGAAGAAAAGTTGTGCTGGTAAATACACAGCACACAAAACATGGAGAGAGCCATGGAGACATAAAAACAAGGTTACACACACATATTAGATAAAAGTATAGTTGCTGCAAGCAGATCTACGTGACGCTCTTGCAATTATGGAAATAGTGATTACCATAATTGCTGGTTAGACCGTTTTTTTGTGACCTAATCCAAAAGCAAATGATAAAATTGGATATAATAATAAAGTAAAAATGAACTAAACGTGAAATAGTAACTACATGGAACTCATAATAAGGGTACTTACATCCTTCCCAGAACCTGCAGACAAAGACCTCTGCACACACGAGCCGTCTGAATCATGGAGGGAGGCCTTGCAGGGACTCGCACAACAACTCCCATCCTCGCACTCCTCGTCAACTATCTTGGCCTCAACCTGCAGGGAGGGAGAAAACAAGATCCCCCTTGGCTTACACTGTACTGTACTGCTGTATTGATTTTGCTAAATATTTATATATTTATGTAACTTGTTCTACTGAGCATTTGTGGGCCTTATTCTGAACAGAAAATCATGTTATACTGTACTAGAAGTATATTCTTGATTCTTTCTGAAACTAAAACTCACAGAAATGTAATGATTAATGGGGGGGAAACAGGAAGAAGGTCTATAGTATGACTGTATGATTGAATTAATATGAAAATGAAAATTAATCTAGATGATAGTATAATAACAGTAAAGTTTACCTTTACCTCATAGCTGCAAACACTTTTTCCATCTAAACCACATATTTTACATCAAACATAAACAGCTGGTTGTGATGTTCATCATCTTTTATACTTCTGTTTGTCTTAACCAATGTGTTCTAAAGTTATAAAAACTACTAGACAGAGGTGTGGACTTGACTTGACAAAAGGAATATAATATTTGGTGCCACTATCAGACTCATCATGACGAAAATTCAGGACAACTGAGAACGGAGAAGATAAATTAATTGTTGGCAGGTTTGAAGAAATAGCATCAAAGCCATAGCCTAAACAAGAATTATACAGTGGCAAACAAAAATCAAATTACAGTTTGCAAAAGTGTAGGTCAAAAATTATACATGAAGATGTATCAACTTCCAATTTTATTTGACATTTGAAGTAACACAACGAACAGTAAGTCAAGGCTAATATTAAAATGGTTTGTGAGCTAACACTTACCTAACATTAGCCAAGCGACTATAACTTTGTAAATCAATGAGGCTGGAACCCCACTGTTACATAATACGTATAATATTATATATATTATACATATTGGGTCGCTCAAAACTCCAAATTTAGGACCACCTCTACTACTAGATTAGTAGCATATATTTAAGTTAAACTGAATCAGCACCTGCTCAGGCAGCCTCTGTTTATCTAAAGTGATGTTGATAATAGTGTTTTCAGACTGGAATCAATGCTTACTTCCTGTCAGATAAACAGGCCCGAGCTGTTCAAAGACTGTATGCTAAAGACCTCATCGGCCTGCAGTGCTGTACGGGGTCGTGCTTTACCTGATCAATTGGCAGGTCCACCATCAGCTGCGGGTCTTCCTGCACCTCCTCTGCTCCTGCCATCTCACTCCTTTTGTTTTGTGCATTGAACACGCTGCCCTCTGAGAAAAGTGATTAATCACAATTACCTCATCTGCTGGCAGTTGCCGTCTCATTCTTCTGCACACTCATTCTCCCTCTCACTCTCTGTAGACCCCTCCATCCCTCACTGCCCTCCCGTCCTCTCCCTTTGCTTTTCCTGTTCAACTTCACAAGAGATCAATGTTGCTGTCAAGCCATTTATTTATTTGGAGTGGTCCTGCAGACGAAAGGGCCACAGAAAGCCACAGTTGCCCTGCCACAAATATGGCCAGCCAGCATGAACTTTCAGTCCAGGGTTAGTTCCTGACAGTGACAGGTTGCTCTTGATGCATGTGGGGAATTGCTTATAATATACAGCAACATCACATTCTTTTTCCCTGTAAACAAACTCCTTTTTGTCTGTGGATCGGATACAGGCTGGAATGTGAATAATTAAACACACTATTGAGCCTGAATCTACTTCAATACCCTTAAGTAATTTCATTTAAATAATAAATAACAAAGCATGGTAGATTAATTAGTCATAAAACAAAGGAACAATGTATAGAAAAATGTATGCGGGTAATAGGTTTCGCTCACAGAGGCAATTATACAGCTACAAAACAGACAGACTTTCATTATGCTTTTTCATTCAAGCATTACTTTTGGATCTCTTTCTAGACCTACTTCAGTTAGAAAAAGGCAAACTGATGGAGGGAATGTGGTGCCAACAGCTCTGATCATGTACCAGATGATGCCTGTGAACATTACTCAGAGCTATGTCCTCTATGAAGGGTTCAAAGAGGTGATTTAGTAACAAAGAAGACTCGTGAATTTCTTTTTTTAAACGCTTGGACATTTAATAATGAGCTTTGTGGGAGGAAACCAAACTATAGGTATGATCAAGTGACCAGGGAACTGACAGTCTGGCCACAGCATCATCATAGGCCCAATAAGAGAATGTCAAAGATCAGTACTTTTTAAAGGACTAGTGCGTAGAATTTAGTGGGATCTAGCTGTAAGCTTACAAATTGTGCAAACCCCTCACTTCCCCTTCCTCTTCCAAGCGAGTCAAAGCACCTCAAAGACAGACATCTAGATTAGTTCATCCACACACATCCTGTGTTCTTCTTGCTATCCTTATCCTAAAATACATGTAACCACTATTTTTGTTTGAGACAGCTGGCACTGCTGTGTAGCCAACTATGTTCCACAGCATTTAATAGTTGTTTCTTTTTATTTATTATTGAATGCAGCTGTTCTTTTCTGTAATGCTCAAATGTCTTTAATAAAGGAGTCCATGTTGATATACATGTAATTATTGTTTGACTTTGTTTTTTCCTGGGTATTAAGAATTAAGGAGTTTCACTGGTATTAGTATAGACTACTAAATTTCTGGTATTGCAACATCCATAGTTTAAAAATGGGTGCGCAACATGGCAGCCTCTGTAAAAACAGACCTGCTCCATCTCATTCTAAGGTAATGAAAAAACAATGATTCTTAATTTTTTTGTCATATTCTGCCAATAGATCCCCATAAATCTTAATGTCAGCTATCTTAGTTTCAACATTATGAAGGATGACAAGTTTCAAGCTGTGGCAATTAGCCAATCTTTACTACCATATCATGTCAGAATGAGTCTTTCTAGTTTAGTTTTATTACTGTGCACAGATGGTAAAACAAACACCCATGAAACAGCAACTACTGAATAACTGGACAGAGGAAGCAAACATACAATTACTGTGTATTAATTCTAAACATTAGCAGAGTATCACTTTTAAACAGTGTAACTGCTGCTGTGTTCAAACAGATCAATTTAGAGTCTTTTCTCACTTTTATGATTTTGTGTCAACATTATTAGTGATTAATAACTTAATCCAGGAGAAAATCGGGAGAAAATTTGAACATTTTGTTTCCCCCCCACACAGTTAACAAGGCTTTGTGGATACATATTCAACAAAATGGCCTGATTGAATTCATCTATGATTAAAGCCGCCTTGACGGTGTTTGAAGTCTTGTTCTGTTTAATATTCACAGAAAAGAACTGGTGCTTCTTTCAAAAGAGCAGGGAGCCGTGTTCTGTTTGGACTTAAAAGAACAGGTTGAGAATCCAAAGAGAGCTCCCTCACCTGCCAAACAAATGTAACACACACCAACCTCATATCTCCTTAAATACACATACAATGGCTACGTGTACGTGCACACTAACATTACAATATTATTCAGAATATGGAAAAATTCAGAATTTTATACAGGTCATGTAAACAGCATATTCAGTTTGGATTTTCTGAATGTAGCATGTTCCAGTTGAGACGTGAGATGCGCTGGCATTATTCTGGTTCAGGAGCATTCTTTGGACATATAACATGTACAGCAAATTTAGAAAACGCGTCTCGGTTCTATTCACTGTCAGCTCCTTGTGTTGTAAACAAAGGTCACAAGACAGGGGTAGAGATGTTCGCACAAAGGAAAGCCCACATTTCTGGTTAGAGGGAGAAACACACCTACTTTTAAACATTTTGAAAGACTTGGACATCAACAGGTATGCACCAATATCACAAAGCAGACCTTTTCAAAAGGGAGAAAAAATGAATGAGAAAGACATGGTAGTCTGCCACCAGTGGAATATGTAAGGCTACGTGTAAACAGGAATATCAGAGGAATATTCATTTTCACTAGCCATGTATACTGGAAAAGAAAATGCTGAGAAACTCAATTTCAGGGCAACTGCCTTCACTAGATTTTTAAGTTTTAAATCAAAATCATAAGGTTTGAAATGATCTACAATCTTTTGTTGAGACATTTTTCTTTAGATCAAGTTGAATCTTTAAGATTTTGATACTCCCCAAAATTTGTATTTCAAAAAATGTTCACAGGGAGCTGTGAACCTGATTTATCATTATTTAGGTTTAGGAAAATTCAATGGTTGTGATTGAAAATATTAATTACCAAGGATTATTCCATGTCACTTCAGAGAGTTTGCACAACAATTTTCAAAATGCAATTTTTGAAATACAATTTTTGAAAATGTTTTATGGGTTTCTAAAACTCAAAATATTCAACTTTGTCTAAAAAAGAAAAGTACATTATCTCAACAAAACATTATTACTTGGTTAGTTAAAAACTCCTAGTAGTAGTTTTAAGACTTTGAGCTGGGTTCAAAACTCAAAAATCTATTTAAGTAAGGTGCCTTTATATTTTGTATTTTCAATTTTTTTCTTTTTTACAGTGTAAACAGCTTAGTAGAAATATGTCTTTTTCAGAATACGGGCAGAAATGTAATACTGTGTGCATCTAAAAGTAGCCAATGGGAATGTCCAATATAGTGGGCACACCTACATGTGTGCCCAAATGTAGCCCCACAGATGTACACACAAACCACACGTGCATATGCATATAAATTTGTCTTCAAGAGCCAACAGGTTTCTTCATATCGTCATGGTGAGGATGGAGGTGTTAGAGGGGGAAAAAAAACACTTTGAGGACGGAGGAGCTGAAGAGAGAAAGATTTTTCTATAGAATTGCTCTGCTTACCCCCTGTCGAGAGGACAACTGTGTTTCTGGACACCTGCCTCTGTTGTTTGGTTCTCTCCTGCTTGGCTGCATGTTTCTTCATCTGGCCCCTGGCTGTGTGCTCAAGGTCCTCTCTAAAGCCTGTACGAGCAAACTACATGAAGAGACAAAAGAGAGGGGGAATCAGGCGCGCAGATTAAGGCATATTTCCTCAGATTTCTCTGTGATTCATCATCGACTTTTTTTGCCTGTTGTTTTGTAAAGAGGAAGAAGAAAAAAAAAAGGCAAAACACATTGGGGCAAAACTTTTTTCTTTTTTTTTTACATTTTCCATTGACCTCAATTTTTCATGAGCTGATATGCTTTGTAGCTCCCCCGCGACTCCTACTGTATTGAATTCATCTGGTTCCAATACATCCCGTGCACAACCTATCAATCACTGGGGAGCGTGGCAAACTAATCATTTATTGATGAAACGGGGCAGCCATGAATTTCTAACTGCATTTGTCTTATTTATCAAGCCAGATCAAACAATGAAAATCCAAACAAGCTTAAAGGGAAAGGGAGGGAGTCGCAGGGAATAACTTATTCTTCAGCAGTAGACAGCAGAAGGTTATTGATGGAGAGGGGAGGGAAAAAAGAGGAGGCTTGGGACTTTAGTTGCATGGTGGGAGAGGAAAAGGGAGAGAGGAGCAGTGGGGAGAGTTCAGAGTGATGTTCAGACAGCAGGGTACACATCTGAATTAATGCTTCCACAAAAGGCAATTTTCTCCTCGCAGGCTCCTCATCCCCTCTGTAGGTAGCAAGGTGAGGTATGTCTCCCTTACAAAGAATGAGAGACGCAGACACAGGGAGCAGGAGAGAGCAGACTTAATGTTTCTTTTCAGCTACAACGCTCCACACTCTCACTGCAGCTGCCTGGCTGGATCCCTGGGCTGGCTCGGGGGATAGTGTAGTGATCTCAGGCTTCCACCAGAATACACTTCTGGCAATGGTGTTTGCAAGCTCACTAACATGGACTCCGGGGAATAGCGGCGTTGTTTCTTCACTTGTTTGCTTTCTTTAATGCTGAGGCAAAGTCTGTTGATATTCTTTTGAATTTCTGCAGCCGTTGGTGGGCCGAGGGAGAAAAATAAAACAACAAGAAGAGGGGAGTGAAGTTTGCCTGGCGTATCCAGCAGAGGGGAGTTGAAACAGAGTTCACACTCCAGCGCCGTAGTGTCCACATACCCATGTGAGATCAAAGACGAAGGGAGCAGTGGCACTGTCGCAGCAGTGAGCTGTTAATTCAGTTTCATAACCTTGATTCGTCTGTGAGTGATGTGTAATGACTTCGCGATAAAGTTCAGAATCAGAATCCATCTGGGCAATCAAAAATTGAACAGCTTGTTTTGCGTGTTTACAGCTTGGTGTTGAAATGTAAATAGATCTTATTTAAATCAACAAACTTAAATCAAGACAGTCTCACTCAGGGAGGAGAAAGCAGAGGACGAGGGGCGCCTCAGAGCCAGGAGAGTACAGTACAACTGGAAACACCGGCAGTGGAAAAGCTGAGGTCATCTCGTCTCTCGTTCTACATTACATATCTACAGTACCGTGTCCTGTGGGAGCAGACAACTGTGTGTATCAGGAGGCCCCAGAGAGAGAAACAGAGGCTAGAGTTAGTGTGAAGGGGGCTCAGGGGGACCAAGCGGCAAGTAATCTGTGGCCCTCTCAAGTGGCAGAGAACAGGAGTCAACAAGAGGACACCGCGATATGATAGCCAGGGGGAAAAAAAAGGGGGTCCCAACCAATTGGACCAACCAGCCTGCAGCCACACTGGATGTGGTATCAGCAGGAGCCACTCCCAGGGCCGGGTCCTCAGTGAGCAGACACGCTGGCAACAGCGAGGAGGGGTATAGTTTTCCACGGGGCATTGCTACTTCCCCTAGCCAATGAGATCATCCAGAAACAAAAAAGAAATGTGGAGCAGCAGCGAGTCATTGTTGATGTCAGGGAGAGCAGCTATTAAAAGGTTTAGTCAGCCTTACTGGGCTGTTTGTGCGAACTATACTGATCATTATTATCACTATAATGTAAAAGTAATTTGCTTTCATGCGTATCAAAAAATAAATGTACGCCATCTGTGCATTACGACACCCATACTACCATACTATTTAGTATTCCAGAGAAAGATTTAGTATGTCCCAATACATAATATGTCAAATGCAAATTTTCTGGCTATTCTGATCCACAATCCTTTGTGATAGATGTATGAGCAAGAGGTCAAAGTTCAAGGTGCAATATTACGAAGTAGTAGTATGTCCCAATTGTATGCACACTGCATGCAACCGTACATATTTTAGAAGGGCAGCTGCAGTAGGCACTAAAAGTAAAAAGAAAGAGAATGCCATTTGGAATGCAGGGTATATTTTAGAGATGGGACAGATCCAATCCAATATCAGTATCAGGGCCCAGTGTTAACATTTCTGATCCATTTTGCAATCTAAATTCCAAAATTCCAAATTTTAACAACTTATTGTGTTTTCTATTTGTAAATAGTACACAAAGTGACAGCTTGAGGCATTTTTCACACCTGCTAAGACTTTACATGTAATTCTTATGAAACACAGTCCAAACTGCAGCATAACTAAACAGCTGGACTAAAGAAATAAACCCTCACTCATGGTATAACAATAAACCAGCACAAACATGACAATTACCAACATAAACCACTATGTTCTGAGCAAACACATTGTAAACACATGACAAAGACATTGCAAACGCTAACAAAAAGAGGTAACATCTGCATTTTGGAACATGAGATAGCAAACTTAAACTTTGAGAAATGCATTCTTGGAAATTCAGCATATGACTGCTGTCATGGTGCCGAGGGGACACCATCATACAGTTACATTAAACAAACTACATAGCTTTCCAAACTGACAACCACTAATACTACTTATAATAATAATAATAACAATAATAATAATAATAATACTTAATGATCAACAACAAAAAAAGGCCTTGGTATCTGTGAAGTATTGTATCGGCAGATATCTTACTTTAGATGCCAAAAGTATATTGGAACTGAAAATTGGTACATGTCTACTATATTTCAAATATTTTTACCACCTTGATATTAGACAACCTTTTCTGACACATCACTCTCTCCAAAGCCACAAGACACCTTTGGCAAAAGCAGCTATTTCATTGGTTAGTTTGTTTGTGTTACTGTGTGACTTCTGTGCTTTTAAGGGTTAGTCACACAACAACGCATACAAACAAACTGATCGAGGCAGCAGAAGATCAGAAACTCCCGAGTACTGCATGATAAAATTACTGCTTTTGTTTGTCAATACTTTTCCACAGGGCATTGCTGCTTCCCCCCCAACAATGAAATCATCCAGACACAGCAGAGAAATGTGGAGCAGCGGCGAGTCATTGCTGATGTCAGGTAGAGCAGGTAATAAAAGGTTTAGTCAGCCTTTCTGGGATGTTTGTGTGAAGTGTACCACTCATTATTATTACTCTAATGTGAAAGTACTTTGCTTTGATGCACATCATTATTCTCTTTTTCCTCTTTGTCTCTTTGCATTCCTCTCCCCCTATTAATCTTCTCTTTATGCCATGTCTACCTCAAAAATTTCTACCTCATCATGTCTGCAAACACCTAACTCAGCATATATGCTCGCTTCCAGTGGGAACATGGAGTGCTGGAGAGCTTCAATATTACACTCCGCAGAGCCGTCAGTTTAGACTTCAGTGCTTGCTCCAGACCAGATGTCCCATCCACCAGCACAGAAACGCTCCGCTGCCGGTGCAGACAGGACAGGACAGACACCGTTCCCCTATGCAACGAGGTTGCAAGAGCCAAGGTTACATTTTACACAGCCTGAGTGGGCATGTTTAAAGGATCTTTTTACAGGCATTTCAAACCAGACTGCTGTTGTTTTGTGAGGTCAAACTGAAATTAATGACGGACATGACCCTATAAATGTATGTGTAATCAGTAAACTAAACAGCTGACAGATCAAGACGGAGTGGGCAATTTTCGTCACATGTATCTTTCCCTTCTGAAAGGCCCTTATTAACTGGTCAAATCATGTTTACAAATTCATGAGGATCAGACGTAGAGGCAAAGGGAGTAAAATGCGGCAGCATCATGTCCACTGAATGACTAATACTACAATGAGCTGGTGGATGCAAAACACAGCCATAGCTCTGTCTCTGTCTCCACCTCATGGTGCTGCGTGAAACATGCATTTTTTACTGCTACCACTTCTTGGTGTTCGTAGGATTTATGCACAGGAACCTACTTGATTTAATGTATGTAGTCTGTATAGGCTAGTGGTATATTTGATAATTGCTATTTAACATAAGTATGTATTAATAAATTGTTGCCTCGTAGTATTTATTATGTAGGGTTCTATTAATTCATTGACTGATTCTGTCCTTATCTTACTATGTAAATGTATCCCTATATGTTCACTTACAAATGTAAATGCAGTATTTGGGAATGTAATATTTTTTACATTTTTTGTAATTTTTCTTTTGGACAGAATACATATTTACCAATTCAATGTAAGAATTTTGATTTACCATTTGTTATTTAGTATTTGTTACGATTGTTATTATACACAGTGCTGTCTTTTTATTGCATGTGGGAAATGCTGCAGACTAACAACAATCCTCATTTAAAATAGTTGCTCATTGACACAATCTGTTTACCTGATGAAGGTGTAGTACCAAAATGTGGTAAGATTCCAGTTAGGTCTTTTGCAACTTTTTGGTTCACTCGTCCCACTCCTATTCAAGTATCTCATCAAGTCAATGTGTGTTCTTTTGTACTGTGTGAAATGGCAAATGCTGTGGTCTGAGCAGGGTTGATTCAGATTTCCCTACTTAAAGACTGTGCCTCAGCTAAGCAAAGTTTGATAACAGCGTGGTTTTATGCTTGGGTAGTTTTTAATAAGATAGAAAATCTGACAAATAAGTCACAGCACTTAGATTCTAATATATTACTAATAAATATTCATTGTATATGTGAATATAATGGTGGTCAACCACAGATAGAGCTAGAGATAGAGCATGGGGCATTTTTCTCTATCTGGAAAAAATTGGCATCTGCCACTGCGCTGTCATCTTTCATGGTTAGAAAAATCAGATGTCAGACACATCTCTCACTGGAGGCCCCCCCACATCTCCTCCTCAACCTGCTGACTGGGCATGTTCTCATCTTCACTGTGTGATTTGGTGTTCATCTCGGGCCCTCAGCAGCGCAATCCTCATATGGATTCAAAGCACTTCACTGTCTACTTAATCACAATACAAATTGTCCTGGTTCTGGTTTGAATAAGAGATTTTTTTTTTTTTTTTTTTCAGTCGGTGAAAGTCCCCCTGGTGCATATGATGTGTCTATGAGGCTCGCTGCACTTGATCAAGTGGGCCAGCCCATCTCTGTGGGGATTACCCATCAAAGTGGAAAGCAAAGGTAACTCAATGCCTCCCGCAGACAGTGATTGATGATAGCGCTGTTTCATAACGAATTGCACCCCCACAACAAGTCCCGCACATGGGAAATGTTAATTGAAATGCTGTGTGTGCAAAGATACGCTTTTCAACTGTGATACTACCAAGGTGCTACAGCAATAAACTAGGGGGATTTAGCATGTCACGAGAAAGTGAGAGACCAGATGGTAAACTGCACCCAACTCTGAAGTGATAGTACTCACCACATCCTTCGCATGTCTTTTCTTCTTAACAGCAGGCAGGATGTCTTGGCTGCACAGACAAAAAAGGAAAAGCAAAACTGAAAAGCAAATATTTTCTCCTTTTCACATCAAAAAATTATGATAAAAAAGAACTCATAGGTCTCGTACCCTTTCAACATGTTGTTTTCCCTCATTAAATCCCTGCAGGAGACACACTGGTCATATGGGAGAGCTTTAAACTTTTCTGTGCCAACTGCGACATAGTGCTGGTTGTTCTCCAGTTCAGTAGGACCACTGACAGGACGGCCATCTAATCTGCAAAGCCTGAAAACCCAAAAGAAAAACTATCACAAATTGAAGCAATGTTCTGTGTTTGAACTAGGCCTGAGTAATATGTACAAAATCAAGTATCACTGTATTTTTGACGATATACCTCCATAAGGATATTATAACAATACTGTAGTGACAACTACTGGTGTTTTCCAAAAATATTAATACAATGAGATCTTAAATAATCATCACTAATGTGGATATGATGACTAAGTGGGTGAAGGCAAATAATAGAACAGCTTGAACAGTCTGGTAAGTTAGTGCAGTAATATTCAAGATCAGTCTTGGTCTCAAGACCACTTTATGAGGGTGTCAATCTCATCTTGGAATCAACCACATTTTTACTTTAACTTAGGATTTAATTTCAAGACCAGTCACGACCACAACTAAAGGGATTTCTCTAAATTACCAGTGCATTGTCTTATTTATTTATTAACATCATTATTTTTATTGGATGTAAAAAGTCCTGCTTAAAATGCAACCAGTAATTTGACCCATTTCTAATTTGAAAATGTTGGTATTTTTACTGTCTGTCAGCCCTCCCGTACCCCTTCACACAAACCCCAAGAAAGTGGATGTGGGAGACAGAAAAACAAACTGTTGTAGTCTGGGAGGAGATGTAAGCACAAACTTTCTGTAATAAAATTTGGCTACCTAAACCAACATTATTTGGGTGGTTAAACTTCATGTTAGCATATCTTAAAAAAAATCAACTGAGGCAGTTTTTGTATAACAAGCAGTTTTGAAATAAAAAATAATATGACTGTTTTGATTGCAATGCAAAACACAATGAAAGTCATTATCCGGGTCATGACTTGAAACAAAAACATTCAGAGTTGGGTCCTTTTTTGTTAATACAGAAAAACTACCAGTTACACCTTTGCCTGTCCTCATTGGTACATAACTAATCTAAAACTACCGCATATATGATATACTGATGTTGGACATTACCTGTACACAGCACCAGTGCGAAGATGCACTTTCTCTGTCACCATGGCTAAAACATTTTCCCAGCTTCTAAGAGTGTACTTCGGGATTCGTATTCGAGCTGGAGGAACCAAGACCTCTCCATTGGTGAAGACACTATGAAACACCACAAAAAAAAGAGAAAGAAAGAGATAATCATTCAACATTTGCAGCAAAAACATTCTCCTTTTTTACATTCAAGATAAATTTGTTTCCAGATTAAAATCAACACTCACTTTATCGTGCAAGATTCATCTGTAGTTTTCCACCAGCGAGCAGAAACTACTACTCTGCTGTGAGCAACAGGTTGGATCTGAAAAATTAAAATTGAACTTGAAAAACTAGGTTAGAAAATGAATGATAAGGCATAGGTGCCTGACTCTGATGTTATTTGTGACAATGGGACATTTGTGTTCACTATCACTATTTGGTTCTGGTTATTGTCATTTAGACAACTGGTCAGGCAACTTCGTCACACTACCAGGGTTTTGGCTTTAGCTACCTGTGACCTCCCACTGAAGTACGCGCTACATATAATACAGTATCATTATGCATACAATAATACAGCACCTGAAAATAAAGGTTGGATGACTTAGTTTAGTAAGTTTCAGTATAACTGATCAAAGAGAGGTCTTACCTGTTCTTTTTTCTTATTCTGTGGCTTCTTTGCGGTTATCTCACAATAACTGGAAGACAATAAAAAATCATGTAAATGACTCAAACACAGGCTTCAGGTGAAACCTGTAAGGTTACTGTCAACAAAAATAGAGGGAAGACATCTCTAGACCTGATTATTCCAAATCCAAATTAAAAAATGACATTTAACCTTTCTATAAAAAATAATTTTACAGCTGAAGGTTTAAATAAAAAGTGTTTTAGACACAGTAGTGGAATGAAGTACATTTACTAAATTACTGTAGTGTAGTATTTTTTCGGTTTCACTGTATTTTTTTTTTTCATGCAACAGTGTTCTTATCCACATTTTCTTCTAATGACAAAAGAATTACTGCAGTTGATTGGCTTTAAATAGCCTGTTTTACTGTCATGAGGACTGTATCATGTTTTTTTTTTTTCATGTCTAGACACAGCACCTTCAAAGTATGGTTGCCATCACGGACGACTATACGATTAAACGTCCCCACACACACACCAGAAAAATTAGCAGTTTAAAATTTTTAAAAATAAAATATTTTAAATATTTATCAATCTTTCATTCATGCATGATGCCAGTTATCTGTTGCCTCTAAGATTTTATGCAGCCGCACGCCACTAGTCGGGGCTGCGGCTCTGTCAGACGGCAGCCCCTCTCGCCCAGCAGCGCGTATGAACCGATCGCCCTGGTAACACCGGATGTTTACATCGGACAGATGAATGTAGACTGTGACAGAATGAGCTGATATATATTCACTGGACTGGAGAAACATGCCCACATTAAGCGCATGCACAGACATAAACCCGCAAGCGGAGCTGCTGCTGCTAGCACTGCTAGCGTTAGCCACACTGTGTCAGGCTGGCAGCTAACGTTAGCTCTGGGTCCTTTACCTGCAGACACTGCGACCCTCTTCGGTCTGAAAAGGTGAAGCCTTTGGTGAGTTGTTGTTATGTTTTGAGAATTAATGTGTAAGACTCACAATGCACAGCGTATAGTAGCGGGGGTAGCATCTCAGCGGCATTTAAAGTACGATTTGGCGATTGTAGGCTGTGACTAACGGCTTCAAATGGCTCTTAATACACACTATTTTTTTCGGACAGTGTTTAAGACTATAGATTAATAAATTATGCTAAATCTTAACGGCTTTTTCGGTGTTTTCTTAGTGTTAGACTAGTCTAAATTAAATTTTGCGTTTAAACGACAGGGAATTTAGTCGCCAGGATCATCCCTAGTGCACACGCTCAAGCAAGCACGCCTGTGTGTAGCAGTGAAATAAGTCCCCACTGAAACACTTTCCCACCGCGCATGTTCCGGACGTTGTTTGGGCTATTCACCGGTATAGCAGTATATGAAAAATTAATATCATAACGAAAATAAAGATCGGTTTTCGGTACGAACACAGTCCTATTGTGTGTTTTACTCAACAACACTTATCTGTCAGCTTTAGTTAGTAATTACTTTTCAGATTTTGTTTTTATTACCTTTCATGTCCAGTGAAAGAGATATTTGGTTCTTACAGGGCAGTGCCACTTCAAACATATGATGATCTTATAGAATAGTTGGGCTGATACCTGCTAATTACTTTCATTATTGATTTTAAAAAGAATCAGGCATTTTGTAGCTAATCAAATCAAAATTGTCTCAATATGGTCTGCTGCAGTTTTCAAATCGCAGGATGTGCAATATTTGTTAAGGGTGAAATGTGTTTCAAAATGCCATTTTAAACAATACATCAATCTATAGACTTCAGAAATCATCTTTGTTTAGTACAGATCCCTGAAAAAACACACGCACCATAATCGTTTTTATGTTTTTCAAAGAAAATGAGAATTATGGTGTAAAAATGATCCCTTCCTCTATCATTGCAAATCATATCGCTATTGCAATAGCAGTCAAAGTAACTGCAATTATATATTTCCTCAAAATTGTTCAGTCCTAATTAAAATCGTGATGATGTGATATTTATTGGGGCAATCTGGAGAACAAGATTTTCAGGTCAGGTCATCAATGCAGCACTACCATACTTCATTACAATGCTGTTTTCTCATACGTTTTTTGTTTTAAAAGAAAAATGAGATTTGGTTCTGGTTCTGGTTCTGGTTGGATATTGCACTTGGCCATGTTGCAATTTTATTGCGATTGTGATTAATTGTGCAGCCCTGCGTTTGCCACATTTTGCTGACTGTTACCTTACCTTTTTTCAGAGTGTGCTATTAGTACTTTTCAGGATCTAAATATTTTTCCCACAACTGGAACCAACCTATGTCAAAAACATAAAAGAAGCAGTACTGGTTGAAATGAATGCTCCCTCTCTCTGGGTGGAGCTCGTCCTAGGTTAAAGTGACCTGACCTCACTGCTGCAACACACACACGCACAGACACACCTTACATTACAACATGGTACCTACTTCAGCTTTTTGAACTGCTCATTCCCGGCTGCAACATACACAGTCCCATGTTTCAGCTCATCCAGACGCTGAACTCTGTGGCCCTCTCTCGGGGTGTACAGCCTCCTCACGGCCCCAAACGGGGCCTCAATCCCACCGGTCAGAAAGGTCAAAAAACTGTCAAAAGTTGTCACCTGCCGTGAATTCACAACTATCTTTCTCCCGGGAAAGAAAGCGTCTCCGTTCCTGTAGACAATTATTGTTTTAGTCGGCGGCATATCACTTCTCCATGCAGTTCCCGGCATATTTAGGTTAGCTAGCTAAAAGAGGAAACAGTTCAAACAACAATAATGGCGCTGCTTGGTGTCAAAAGTAAATGAGTCTGTGGCAGCAGTGATGACTGAAGAGCCTGCGGACGCGTAACTGGAGATAACATCTGATATGGAAACCAGTTCTCCCACATGAGAGGTGAAGCATCAAGAAACCTATCCACCGTCTGTATCCTCTGTGTTGATGATTGCTAGTTTCCTCCCTATGTATGTAGGTTAACTAGTCATCACACTGGGACACACTAATTTGACATCTGTTTAATTAAACTGGGTTGTATATTTAAAATAATAATAACAACCAACTTCTGTACATATATTATTATTTTATTATTTTAATATGTGATTTATCAGTTTATTTATTCATATATTTTAACCACAGGACCACAGAACTTGCATTAAAAAGATAGTTCACCCAAAAATGAAATTTCAGTCACTATGTACTCACCCTCATGCTGATTGAAGGGGTTAGTTGTTTTAGTCAACAGGAAAACAGCATTGCAGAATCTCCCAAACAAATGAACAACATGTCAGGGCTTGAGGAAAATTATCTTTTAAATTGACAGACATATGTGCAATTCATGGCACAATTCAAAGGGGATAAAAAAAAATGACTACAGTGACTGTCTACAGTTCAAGGGTTAATTTTGTGCAACAAATAGACATGACATGTCATGTGTTTCCTAAATTATTGCATTCAGCTGCTTTTTCATCAAATTTAGTAAAGTGAGCTCACACTTTTGAGTGTTTTGCCCTGTCAGTACCAGTTCTTAATACCCATCTCCATCTGTTAAAATTGCAGTGAATAATAATAATAATAATAATGTTTGACCAGTTGGGAACACTCTAATACAAATTTGCAGTAACAAGCCTTGACATGCCATACGCTCCATTGTCTTTTTTCCATCATCAAACCGGTGTTCAATATTGCTTGGATTTGGTCCAGCAACTCCTTAGACATTTATATATATGGGTCTTTTTATCCTGTCCTTTAAGCTTTATTGACCAGAGGCTGTCGCTGATATGTAGATGTTGATGAGAGTCATCGGTGCATACCCCTATAGACTGACAATACACTGAGCCTGCCTTTCCAAATTTTTTACTTTTTTTTTGTTTAGTGGAGGACAAATGAAACATAACAAGCTAAAAGATCAGTAAGAAAATTATATGTGGAATAGTGGATGTAGAAGTGGCTATAACATCAGATGCAGGGTGTGTTTTTTTTTCATTTTCATTTATTGTCGCCATATCTCTCATTTGCAGGACATTTTTTCCACCACAGATTATCCTCCTGTCCACTGTTAGACAGAGCTGTCCAAATTGTTTACCACAAAGGTAACCAGAGATTGCACCAACAATGGCACCTAATTGGTTTATGCCAGACAACTCCTGGTCAATTAAATGCATAATTCATCTCAGCATTAATTATTCATTTCTTAAGGGACTGGTGCTGTGCTTTATTAGAAGAAGTGCATCATGCATATTCAAATTCCTCTTCTTAGAGGGACTCAATAGGGTATCGTCTCAGCTGGGATGCCCATCCTAAAAAACAATAGCAGCCAGGCCTGTAAGACAACTTCTATTAATCACACAACTAAACCATAAAGGATTTACAGAAGATGAAAATGTCATATTAACCTAAAGTATGTAATGTCTTGTTTTTGTCATTCAGGAAACATTGTGCTGTCATATTGTTACAAAGTATAATTAATTTATTATTATTTAAAATTCTCTTGTGTTTAGACTATAAATTAGTTTTAAACAATAATTATGCCACAGCCACACAGTCAGTGGTAATTTAGCTAAGCACTATACCAGTGGGTTCAGTCCACACCAGCACATTTAATTCACTGATTAAGATAGAGTTCAACATTTTCCCCATAAATCTCCAACAATAAAGTCAAATAAATTTCCTTTAAAAGATCATCAATTAAATCTGCTGTGCAGCTTTAAAAATCTGTATGGTGGATGAATTTTGTTTGTTTTTTCAATATTATGTTCTTACAGTGTAACTGAATCTGCTGTGGCCACCAAATATTCCAGACAGGTGGCCCCTGTGGCAACCAAGTTTTCTGCCTACACTGTGAGCTTTCACCAACACAAAGTTACAGTTCCACCAACTTCCTGATTCCTTCATACCTTTTAGTGCAACATACTACTGTTCCACGTAATGCTACACATGTTTTGGGAAAGCTGTGTTAAGTTGCATTAAATCACCTGTCTATATTGTTTTACATAAGTTTACATTTGGGTTTAACTGACAGTTGAACATCTTAATAATC
Source organism: Lutjanus erythropterus (assembly GCF_056507025.1). Classification (NCBI taxonomy): domain Eukaryota; kingdom Metazoa; phylum Chordata; class Actinopteri; order Lutjaniformes; family Lutjanidae; genus Lutjanus; species Lutjanus erythropterus. The sequence continues at coordinate 14,559,731 of NC_139334.1, forward strand.
AATTAATCATTAATAATCTTTTTTTTTCCCAGTTTAAGTTTTATTTAAAGGATTCTTGTGGCACATTAGTTTTTGAAATATTATATAATAAGGCAACAACAATTTAAACAAACAGAATAATAAAACAATAAGGCTCTTGATTTATGTTTACATTCAGTGTTACTCATCATAACACTTGTGAATACAGTTTTTCTCTCTTTTTTCTCTTCTTGCAGAAAAAACCCACTCTATCTAATACCACCTAACAGTTTTAAAAACTTAATCTTAAACTTAAAATAAGTCCAAGCTTTGCGCTCACATTCATATGATGGATTTTAGCCACATATTGACAGTATGTGTAGACAGCTTTTAAACAGAAGCGCAGGCTGGTTTCGTTGAATATATTTACAGAAAGAAAACACAAATGTAAATAAGAAAATGAGTGAATTAGCTGATTGGTGTTGGCGTTGTGCATTCTGCCTCACTGGCACACTGTCATGCTTTATTGGGACTCTTGAATATTGCAGAGCCATCATCAGTGCTTTAACTGTGCTTCTCCATCTATGACAAGTCAAAATATCTCCAGTGAAAAAGGCCTTATGAGCAGCCACTGCCACCAACTTTACATCCCACTGGAAGAAATTGTTACAATACCTGCAGTGTAACTTTCATCCACTGGGTGGCGGCTGTTTTACTCTGCTGGATTTGGTTCAGTTGCTGCACTACATCAGCTCAGGGGCAGAAAACAATGAATTAATGGAAATAATGCATAGGCTCTGTCTCTGTTTTTTAAATTATCAGTGAAAATTTATTTTACAACAACTTATTATATGAATATGAATATTGTTTTCCTTTCCTCTGATTAAAAGCACCCAACTGGAACCAAAATCTTGCTTTAATTTCATCTTTTATGCACAAACTACAGCCGTTTACATTTGCTTGTTTGTCTTGCTTGTTGATGGCACTGTTGCAAATATTGCTCAGTGGATAGTTTGCATAACATAAAAGCTATTAAACTAATGAATCACAGAGTATGACGTTAAGGGTGTACCTAAAATAATTCTCACAAAAGAACAAAAACTGGATGTTTTGTGAGTTAAGAAAATAAATAGGCTAACTATGAGCTTATAAGGAAAAGAGAAAGTAGAAAATATACTAGTTTGCACAACTCGCATGTCATTTTGTCATCCTATTTACAGATACAGTATGAGATATAGCACAAACAGCACATGTTCCATTATTTATACAAGTCTCTTTAGCATAGACTGAACTCAGACACTGTCCTTGTCAAATTCACAGACAAAATACATGGTTGGTTGGCACGCCACGTCCGTCCACTCTCCAGAGGCCACCATCTCAACACAGTCCTCATCATCGTAGGCGTTGTTGGGCTCTCCTTTTCTCCACTTGCTGAAAGTGGTCATGGGAGAGAGATCCACGTAGGTGAAAACACCCTCCCGGTGTAGGTCATGAATGCCGATGTAGACTCTGTTCAGGCCTGCTTCGGTTATGTACCCTGCGATGGCCGCGTTGGCTCCCTCATCCTTGGGCATGGTCAGGTGCCCTCCCCTCGTCTGGCAGTAAGCCTCGGCATCGGAGTAGCGCTTCTCCTCCTTCACCAACAGATAGACCTTACTGTCTGTCTCTTTTATGCCAGCAACAGCTGCAGGGGAGGGCAGTGCTGAAAAATGAGCACTTGTATTTCTATAAATTTCACATTGACGTGCCCAGCATATGCAGTTCCATGAGGATTTATGACAAGTGGAGCAATAGCATAGATATGAGAACTGATGGTGATGAAAACTGAATGTCAAAATGAGTAATAACACTTTGTTTGAAGGGGTGTGCATAAGACTCTCATTACATTGTCATAACCAGGTCTTGACAACTAGCGATGTGTGTGTGTCATGAATATTTTTCTTGCCTGCAAATAAATTGGTCCCACTTTGACTTATCATAAAGCTGCCATTAAATGTTATAACACCATAATGATGTAATTTTCTTGCTAAGTCAGCTAATTAGGCAGTTAGCTCCATGGCTAACCAAGCTAACTAGCTAACACCCGAGACTGGTAACAGCAGGCAGCAGTGAACCTAATTTAAGAACAAGTAAACTAGCTAATTGCTTTCAGTCCATCAGCTAACTCTATAAGCTAAATTACCTTGGTAATGTACTCAAACTGGCCTTATAACATTTAATGACATCTTTATGTCCAAATGGTACCACTTTTATTTGAGGTCAAGGAGAATATTAATGATGCACTTATAATGTGAAGTTGTCACAACAAAGATGTTGACAGGTTATGTTGTCTTGATTAATGTGAGGTTGTCATAAAAAGACACCCCAAACAGTGTTAGCTTTGCATTAAAAATGGCATTGACTGAATGACACTTAATGACAACTGTCATAAACATTCATTAAGACTTTGGTTTGTGATAGGTGTCATAACATCTTTATAACAGTGTAATAACAGTGTTTTTCACGCCACTTCAAACAATGTTTTCAAAGCACACAAGCAGAAATAATAAATGAAGAATGCTGAGATCATACCATTTTTAATGAATTTCAGTTCAGAGGAGAGCTGCGCCACAAGAATGTCCATTTCTCCAATCATCTTCCTCATTGGTGTGCACTCACACGGAACACCTGATAAGGCAAAAATGTGGGGGATTACCTCAAGGCTGTCTTAATTAGTTCTCAAATTTCATCAAATGTGTCTGACTAATCCTGCAGTAATCTGTTTGACAAACTGGATAACATGGATTAATATCTCACCTGGATCTCCATTAGGGCCCCTTGGACCTGGATCCCCCATGTCTCCCTTTACCCCTGAGAAACGAAATGTAATTATTCGTAACAGTAAAAAAAAAAAAAAAAAACGCTATAAAAAACTACAAACCCCAATTCCAAAGAAGTTGGGATGTTGCATAAAACATAAATAAAAAGAGAATGTATGATTTCCAAATACTTTTTGAGTTGTATTGAATACAGGACAGAAAAGATATTTAATGTTCAAACTGATTAACTTTTTTGTAAATACACTGATTCTGAATTTGATGCCTGCAGCACATAAGTTGGGACAGGTGCAACAAAAAACTGGAAAAGTTCAACAGGTTTGCTAACAGGTGACAGTATCATGATTGGGTATTAAAGGTGGCGTCCTTGAAAGGTTCAGGTTCGTGTTTCTCAACACAAAACTGCAAGGAATTTAGGAATTTTCCCATCTATAATTCTATATATTTATACAATAAGTTGAATATAGGTCAAAACGTTTTTGCAAATCAATGCATTTTCTTTACACAACATCCCAAATTTTTGGAATTGGAGTTTATATGTAATACATGTATGTCATGTAATTGAATGACAAAAAAAGAATTTTCCATCCAGTTAGGACACAAATCATTCATCAAATCAAATGGCAAATCATTTGTGGAAATGCAACTTCACAGTTACACGCTTTTAAAATCCTTCTTTCTCCGTTCTCCCTGGTCTTTCTAACTATCTCACAGTACCAAAAGGCATGTACGAAGGAGTCACTCTGAGTGCCACATTTTGAACATCTATCTGAGGAGCTGGTGTCAAATTTCTCTCTACTATATTCTTGTCATTAATTTACACTGGATTAGACAGACATTTTCATCAGTGGTTTCTACATTTTATAATTACCTTTCATTCCACTTGGACCCACTTTTCCATAACGTCCCATTACACCTTTCTGACCTTTAAGTCCAGGTTGACCTGAAGTGAAAAAAATGTTACAATGCAGTCTATTTAAAAAACTGTTGTCTCTCTTGTTAGACAAAATTTCTGCATCTTAAAGTACTAAAAATTAAAGTTAAAGTAAAAATATGAAACTAATAAATTAATTCCTCCAACTATGTCCACTAAGGTACATTAATTAAAATGCTGAGTCTGTGTAATCTCCTTTTAAAACTATGTGAACACCCTCCTCCTCATTATGGTCTTCAGTAAACACTTGTCCACAGCAGTGGATTCTTCAGATCATTTCTCCTCCAACCTCTCACCGAAATATAAACACTTGGCCATCTCTGGACGGCCTGGCAGTGATGTAACAGCACATTATCAGCACAAGCAATGTGATCTTTACCCCAGCTGTTTTTCTTTACTTCAGCTCAGTGGTAGTGTTTAGACAGTAAGGAGAAGCATATTTTTCCCATGCACTGAAAAATAAAAATACTCTGTAGTCATGATATCCCTTTGTTGCAAGTGCAAAAAAACTATACCCATCTCTCCAGGAGGGCCAACTCTTCCTGGTCTCCCTGGTGCACCTTTCTGTCCTTTTTCTCCTGGTTCTCCTTTTGCACAAGAAGAAAAAGATAATAAGAAAACATAAAGACAAATTGTATTCTTTGTTTACTGTGTGTGCTGTGTGTAAGAAAGTATGCGTGCCTTTGAGTCCAGGGACCAGGATCTGAACAGTGCACGACTCCTCTGCCAAGTGCTCGCCATACGTCTGTAGTGTCAGTAAACTCAGCACAGACATAACTATCATGGACATTAACAGCTTCTCTCCTATCATCCTTTATATGGGCTGGTTGGTGAGCTACACTGGAGAAACAAGAGAGAGTTAAAAAATATAAACCATTTTACAAAATAACTAAAGAGTGACTACGGATATCTTCAGGACAATTTCACAACTGAACCAGCAGAGTCAAAATTAAACATTTGATTGAGCAGCGAAACAGTAAGCTAATGCCACAGGTTAATTCCATGTGTCAGTATAACATCATTATCCACTACATTCAGTTTGTAGGCAACTAAATTCCTGAGAGAACACGCCCTACTGTGATAAGTCCTGTCTTAAAAAGGATATGTGTAGCATTTGTTTCATATATATATATATATATATATATATACCCCAAAAGTACTTTGCTCAAAACTTGATTTCCATATCCTGAGAATGTTTTTGGTAGTTGCAACAACCTGCACCACAAGTTTGAAACCATAGATAAAAGTTTAAGAAATAAAATAACTGTGTTAAACCTACTTCACATATCCTCTAGATGAATTGATGCTTGATATATATAACTAAGGATGGAAGCAACATTTGCCTAAACCAAGTACATATTTTTGTTGTAAAGTCAGCAACACTTATATCAGAAATAAATAAAACTCTTGAGGGGAAAAAAAACTAGATTTAATAGTGTATTGAGTTTCAAAATCTGGATGTCCTACCTGTAGAGGTGTTTCCAGACAGAAGTCAAGAAGTATTGCCAGTTTGCAAAGACTTGCAGGAGCTTTGAACAGTGGAGGTCCTACAGAAACATTTCATTTTCCTGCACCAGCACCACAGAGTGTGTGTGATAGGACTTTCATAAACAGTTCGCAGATAAAGTCCAAAGCAGCTGGGGCCCAACAGATAATTGGCTGGGAAAGCAGTGGAGTGATTGACAGCGGAGGGGCCCGATAGATACACTGACTCAACTTGAAACTCTATCAGATATTTAGAAAAGCAAGTTAATCTACAAAAAAGTTCAATTAATTTCAAAGAATCATTCTAACATTTGTAATAACAGTATAATATTTATTATTAGCATTCATATTAAGAAGTCACATAACCACCCTAAACTTCACTACCTGTGTAGTCTGGGGCTGATTAGGATAATAATTTAGTCCAGGAATCTAATGTCAGTCTCTGTTAGCCTCCACATTCATTACATTCACAACAGACCACATATATTGTAGCTTTTTTTTAAATCTTTTTTTCTGTTTACTCTCTATCAGTAACATCTTTTGGTATTAGTTTTAAAAAACATCCAAAGTAGTTAAAAACAGCCAAATGTCTTCAGTTTCGAGATTGAGTCCAATAAACTACCATGATTTCAGGCTACAGGAATGGATATTCAACATTTTTGTGCCCTTCTGTGTGTGTATATTTTCCACCTGATACTTCCTTAGAGCTCTAACAGGACTTTTGTTTATTATCATGAAGCTGTCTGATAACTGGAGATCTTTCAACCAGACAAAAAAGACTATACAGGTCTTTATTTTTTAGATTATTTCCATGCACAGACATCTCCTGCTCTCTAACACAGCAGCATTGTTAAATGTTTTTTTTTAAAGAATGAACTCAGGAAGGCAGTTTTGATATGACATGCTGAGGGCAGCACTGCTAAATATGTTTTCTCATTTTTAAACACTTACCCCATCCCTCACTCATTAAGATATCTGTTATTTTACAGCATTAAGCCAGGGTCAGTCGGGATGGGTATTGATTCACCTGTTCTTCAGTTTGTTTGTGTTGTCTGAATTCTTTCATTAAAAAAACAATTTATCATGGGTTGTGTGACAGTGGCTAATGCATTTCACTATAGATGCAAATCATTTGAGAGTACCAGTTCACTAATGTATTCTGTGGTCTGTGTAATATAATTACAAACAACTTACTTAACTTTACTTTTAAAATACACTACATTTTGTAAAGTGCCTGCGATGTTTACCATGTCTTGTGATTTATTTTGAATTAAACATTTATTTCGCCTAAATGGATACGCGTAAATAAACAATGCACAAGATTTATGATACCAGGGCCTAATTATATAGATGTTATAAATGTAGTGCTAACCACTGCGCCACTGTGCCATGTTTGTGTTTTAGTTTATTCTATAATCATGTTTATTTTATAATGTTATGAGTTGTGATATAAATTGTTGGTGCACTGTCTCAGTGTAAAGTTTTTATGGATCCCAAGAAGAATAGCAGCTGTAGTGCTGTAGCTAATGGGGATCCTAATAAACAGAACTAAACTGTTGCTGTTTTTCTATAAAATGCCATAGGAGTTGAATCTATCATCGTCATATTTTCCCAAGACATGACTGCAAGTTATACTCAGGTCTTTATGAAACCGGTCAATCATTTAGGATGCTACATGAATGTACTTCACTGATATAGCATTTTTGCCACTGTCATTTTCTGTGTGCTGGTTCGTGGTGATGGTCAACTCACCCATCCATCCCCTCTCTTCTCTGCCTCCCTGCAAGCAAGATAACTGGTTTTGGATTTGGCTTCATAAATACAGATCTGCATGTCCACTTTGTGGCCACCTGAGGGAGCCATTGTCCATGCAAATACAGTTGTGAACCTTCTCATAAATTAATGGTCTGGATCTTATATGCACAATTACTCACCCTCTTTTCGTTGCAGTACATCAGTCATAATTATCACACTAACATAAAATTTGAAAATCACACACACACAAAAAAAACATTTTAAGGCTTTAAATACACTTAAATTGTCATATTTTCCTGTGTTTATTCATCCTGACCAGAATGAAAAGGAATAAATGATTAAATGAAATAGATGGTGAATAATTCTCACTTATGATTGTAAAATAGCTCTTCTTTGGAGACCAGGATGTACGATAGGATCACAAAATAAAATATATCACCATTTTACATGGTCAAGTGGTGCTTGTTTTGATTGTGCATTATTCAGGATTTAGGCTGACTTTCAACTTGTGAACAAAAAATGTCATGCTAATGTTTACATGCTGTCATCTAGAGTCAGTCAGTAATCAGATATGGTCCAGTACAGGAGTGTCAGGTATCCTAATTAGATTTACAAACCCAATGGTGCCTTTCAATGGTGGATTGGGTGTCTCCTTCAAAAATCCCCCCAAAAGTTTTAGGTTACCTGCCTCTCAAATATTCATGACTCTCAAGGCAACATTTGCTGTCGTTTCATTGCAGTCAGTGAAGTAGTTGTGCGTGTCCTCAGTTTATCCTCTTATGATTAAACAAAATTACTGTAGTTTCTATGACTTTGACAAGTAAAAGGTAAATATTCCTAACATTGACATATGCTGAACAATTTTATGTAAGTCTACACATTTTCAAGTATAATTTTGCAATCTATGCCTTTTAAATATTGAATGTTGTGAATATACTTGTATAAGAGTTTGAAATGTACCATCACTGTGTTCTCTGTCTGTGAGGGCAAAATAGGCAAATTTGACTTTATGTCTGTGGTGTTAGTCTAAAGTTACATTCTTAATGCTTATCTTCTCCTCTGCTGGGCGACGGGACAGTTATAGAGTAAAACACAGGCAGTAACTTAAAAACAAACAAACAAACTACCTGACACAGGTTCTTACGAGCTGCACTTCAACGCACCTTCAGCTGTGCACGGTCCGTGACGTCAACCGTGCTCACCGGTCCGGAGCGCGAGCACCCAGCCTGTCATCCACACAGACTGCAGCTCCGTCCGTCTCCTCTGTGGTCCTCTCCTGTCCCGGGAAGACAGAAACACCGACAAAGTTGGACTACTGCTACAACTACAACGAGGCATCCGTATGAGGGACTTAAATTCACTGCTGTCGCCCTGAACGTGCATTTGACTGTCTGAAGGATTCGAGTCGTGAGTGTCCCCGCTTTTCCCTAAAAAACTTTTACACTTTTTAGCTAGCAGCCAGTGCTAGAAACCGGTAAACCTGCCTTTCGTTATCCTCAATTTATCATGAACGGAGTGACGGCATTGCTTCGGTCCACACTGTATGCTAACTACGTAGCTATAGTTTTATTTAACGGTAATAATAACAAGTCTTACTTCCATTAGTATAGTGTTAGCTTATTTATAACGGGCTTGAGACTGTTGGTCTCTTGCACAGAGGGTGTTGGTATGTTTTTAAGTCATTTAACGTAATTATAAGGTTGTCTTGAACTGACAAAACAATCTGATAATGGCACAGTTATATATTATTACCTCTTTTCACCTGCATGACATCATAAAAGTCTTTTGTCTTAATAGAAACATAGTTTGGCTTTATTTATAGTATCCCTGATATTATAATCTTTACTTGTTCAGTTTTGTCATATATTATAGACATGAAACACTGAAGTGTGTGACTCCTGTGTGTTCACATACTTATAAACAATAAAGCTTCTGATTATGATAACCTGATAAACATGGTTACATAAGGCTTATTTATTCTTTACTTGTTTGTGCCTAATTCTGCTGTTTCTGACATGCTGCCATTTCTCATAATCCAAAGATCTACCTTGTATGACCCTGTTTTTAAAAGATAACCTGTCTGTTCATCTCTCTTCAACCCCTTGGCCTGTTGCATTTTCCATGTCCCTTTTTGCCTGGTAGAGAACAGGAAACAAGAGGCAGGAAACAAGAGGCGTGTGTGTGTGTCCTGCTTGGACTCTGTGTCCCTTCATGTGTATGTGTGTGTCTGTATATTTATGTTTCCTTCTTTGTGCTCTATGTGTCTCTGTGTTTCATGTGACATGCAATACCCTTCTGATTTGCATGATCTTGCAACTGACGACTGACTTTTATTTGTTAGGCTTACATCTTACTTGACGCGTCTCACCTCGCTGTCTGGATTAGGGTCAAACACTAAGAGGATTTAGGGCTGCAGAGTCAAAGTTACTCACGAGGGAGGGACTAGTTTGTGGTTTGTCAGTGATGCCTTTGCTTTGTGATGCAGACGTTTAGGCCTAAGTGATATACCAGATTGTTTAGAGGTTTGCTTTGAAAGTAGCACAAGAATCCCAAAGCTCTTGGTACATTGAGTAGTGCTGTATATTACAAAGACAGATGATAAAGAATAGATAGAATATGTTCTTTATAGCAAGACGGTGTAGTCATATAGGATTTTGTTTGTCATTTTGAGTGTATTTCCTGTGTGAACATACTGTTATTATTTGGACTTGGACTGAAGTAGGGAACTATGGAAAAACTTTGTGGTTATCAGTCATCTAACAAAGAGAGTCTGAAGACCCCCCCAGCCTTGATCTCACTTGAAAGTTGAAGATAACACACTGGGAAAGTAATTTTATCCTCCTTCCTTCTGGTGCATTTCTTAAACTCCTGATTATGTTGTGTCAATTCACTGGCAAAGGCCCATTGTGTAAGATTTATGGGAATTTACTGGCAGAATATGGCAGAAATGGAATGTAATATTTAAAGTATGTTTTCATACAATTTAATCACCTGAATAATAAGAACTGTTGCATTTTTGTTACCTTTGAATGAGCCCTTTCAATCTACAGAGGGAGTGAGTCTTTTTACATGGAGGCTGCCATGTTTCTACAGTGTCCCAGAATGGACCAAACACTGGGGCCTTTTGCATTTTTTAGTGAGTTTTGTGGTCACCATATGTTTGCAATCTGACAGCTTGTTGCTAGATGCCACTAAATTCTACACACTGGTCCTTTAACAAGGCTACAGTTTGATAATCAAATTATCACCTCTGCAAATTTGCATATGACATATACTGTATGCAGTGTATGTACAGATTTTGAAATTTACAGATAGGGCCTGTTCACTTGTTGCAGCCTGCTCTAGTGAATGTTGCAGAATCAGAATTGTGTATTTTCCTGTTTTCTCTAGTTAGCATCCTGTCAGTGTGAATACAATTCATTGGCTCTGCTTTCTACAACCAAGATTGAAGAAGCTTTGATAATGACGTTTGCCTGTTAATGTATTGTTTGAGTTTTTTGTGCTAGTTAGTGGGTTGGTGCTTCTATGCATGCAATTATCCTTGTGCTTGACTGTTGACCCACATTGGTCAAAGATATCTATTGTAAACAAAGATTATTGCTCAAATAACAAATGGGCTATATAAGAATAAACCTTGGAGATAACAGCATGCTAGGTTGTCTTATCTTTCGTTCACATTCCTTGTAAGAAGTGATACCATTTACTAACATGATTCATGGGGGTTACTAAAATCATCCCAATTATTTCCATTTTAAAGAGATTACCATCTGAGCCTTGCAGTCTTGTGCATGCATTGTGTTTTACATTACATGTCTTGGCTTTTAACTGTAAGTTATTCTATAATAGTTTCCAGTAATACATGTAGTTTTGGAAGTGGGCCGTGGCAATGATTAGGGACTGGGTAGGATGTTCAATTGAAAATGAAAATGAACTAGTTCATCTTTCTGACTTTAGTTAAAGAAATCAAAATTATGAACTACGAATGTGAACTAGTTTATTTTAATCTGTGTGAACTGCAATTTGTGTTAGCTCTTGGGAACTTGCACAACCCTGGTTCCTTGTGTCACTTAATCCCTACAGTGAGAGAGTGCCTAGAGTTGCTGTATTGTATTTGTAAAAAGCCAGATGTAGGTTTATTGATGAGGCATGACATGGGTTTGATAAAGAGGCAGTAAAAGTCTGTCTGCTGTCCTCTTATCACTGTGAGCACTAACATGCAAAGATCTATCTTTTGTTTACAGAGAAAGAAATGATTAACTGCTTTTGTAAAGAAGTTTTTATGTAACACAAAAGAATCAAAATATATTTCAGTTTCTTGTCAGATGAGCAGCATAAGCAATATCATGAACAATATCAGATATATTATCTAACAAAAATATTGAATAATGAAAGACCATCATTGTTCTGCCTCATCTGTGTCCAGAAGAATGACTCAAAACCAACTGGGATGATCACTATAGGTTACCATCTCCACTCGCTCCCTATGGTGGCTCCACTATTATGCCGAGTTTATGTACCTGTTGAACGTTGAGTACTTGATGAAGGCTGCATCAGCAGTTTCCACCACCTATCCACTGACAATTGACCTCAATCCCTAAAGCTAATAGGATACCTGAGAACAACGTCAGCACTTTTGCTTTGAAGACCTCTGTGGTTGTAGGATTAACCATTAATGGCACGCATGTGAAAACACAGCTTTCATATTTCACTGAAGATGGTCTGAGATTGACAACACAAGATTCAGGCAGAAATAATCCACTTGGTTGAACTCTGCATCTGTCAGGGTCTAACTGCTGCTGTCAATTCAGTATAGTCTTCCTGTTTTCTTATCCAGCTGAATGTATAATGCAAAAGCTGTTCATTTTGGCAAAAACAACAGTGATTATGAGAGCCAGCTGGCAGTATGTTCTTTTCTTTGTTAGACCTCCAAATTATTAGATGGTTGATGCTTGAGTTAGAAAATCTACACTCAACAAGTGCACCCCCAAATCTAATAGTCTGATAACATTGTCTCAGGATTAGCAGCTTTAGCTTGGACACTGCACAGGTACATGGACTTGCGATGCTCCAGACTGGATTGTTTGGCTTGGCAGTTTATGTCAGGTCACTTGTGGTAGTGTTGTCCTCAATAGGGAGATCGCAGGAATCCCTCAGGACACGACTCACATTCCAGTAGAAAATCCTCTCTCAGAAGATGAGTAGGAATAACAGGTTAATGGAAAGTAGGGGCTGCAGCTAATAATGATTTGCATTGTCAATTAATCAGCAACCATTTTTTAGATTAATAATTTGGCTGTTTGGGCCATAAAATGTAAGAAAAAGGTCAGAGAATCAGAAAATGTTGGCTTTTTTCTTGAAACATTACTCAAATAAATTATCAAAGATTGATTGATTCCTTGAAGATTGATTATCAAAACAATTGTTGTTTAAATAAATAGTTGACAACTAATCGATTATTTGATTAATTGTTGCACCTCTAATGAAAAGCAAAGCAGCCTTACTAATGGGTCATAAGTGAGTGAGTGCAAATCAATGTAGATCATTTCCATCTTTAGTTTTCGGTGATTTCACTCAAGGTTTTATTAGTTATACCTAGCTACTTTCATATTACTCTGCATGTCAAGAAAAAGATCATTTTGACAAACAAAATATTATTGTGTTAAAAGGATTTTCATGACTTGTAGGGTTTAGTCAAGAGTCTGTGACAACATACACGGATGCAGGAAAATTCTCTCATGCAAATCAGGATCAGGTGCTCAGTAGAAAAAAAACACAACAGTGACACTGAGAAAATTACCTCCACAGGTATAAGTAATTTGAGGGGGAATACCATCCACCTTGTTAGCAAAATTACCAAAATGCATCCCCCTTGTTAACTTGCCACCCTAAACTTGTGTTTGTCAGCTATAAAGAAGAGGTGAAATACATATTGTGTACAGAAATACAAGCACTGGGTAGCAGCCAATTCAGTTTGTTTGAAATTCTTCAGTAAAAATGCAAAACTGCGTACTGTATTTGCATTTCTATTTTAAGGCATATGTGCTTTCCTGTATTCATGTTGCATCTCTTCCCCTCTCCCAGTTGTGTGGTCGTGCTGACTGGAGGTAAGCCATGGAGGATGGGAAGCCAGTATGGGCGCCCCACCCCACAGACGGGTTCCAGCTGGGCATGATCGTTGACATAGGAGCCGACACGCTCACCATAGAACCACTGAACCAGAAGGGCAAGGTGGGTCATCGCGCACTAACACACACAGCAACGCGCACACACCCCCTGCATGACTTTCCATTTACAGGCAAAGTGAGGCCGACTGGGAAAATGGGTGAGGGGCTGATGCTCGTTTTCCTCTCATGTGACTCTTCAGGTTGATCTAAAAAATGGCACTTTTATTGATTGGGTTGTACACATTGGGTGTTTCTTTCCACAAGGAGTGTGCTCACAACATACACAACTGCATGAATTCATAAGTTAGTGTACAAAAACGTCTGTTTTCTGTTATCTTGTAGCAGTCTGAGTAAAGTGCGATTTCAGGTGGAAAGGCGTTGGCACAACAATGTGTAAAATGTGAGAAACATGAGAGACCACATGTACAGAGGCATGAATAAATAAAGAGAGCAGCAGCAGGTGCGCTGATAGTGTTGCCTAGAGGGAGAGCTGCTCATTAGGAGGTAAAGGCCACCTGTTACACCTGAGCCGTCACATGTCCCCAGCAAGCAGCCCTCTGATGTTTACAACAGAGATGGACTACAGTAGTCGCCTCTGCATCTGTTTTGTTTGAAGTGTTCCCGCCATAGCTAACATATAGATCTTTGTCAGATTAGACAGTTTGACTTGTTATAGTAGCAAAAACACAGTGTTACTAATAGACCCTTTTCACAGCAGACTTTTTGACATGAAGTAGTAGGGTAAAACTAATGGGGAGTCTGTAACAACTTGGTATTTCACCCTGGGTTGGTGCCTTAGGCTCTGCGTCACAGTAGTGTGCCTGATAAGTGTTCTTGTTCACTCACTTTGGGTTGTCTCATCATTTTTTTTTTATTAACTAGCTGCAACCTGAACTGTAACCTAAAAAAGCTGTTTATTAACCTAATTGTTGCCTTTATCACAAGTTAAAAATACACACCGAATTGTAACTTCAAACAGAGATTTTTTTTTTCTTTTTTCATTTTTTTGATCATTGATTTATGTAGATATACTTAGATTTGTATTCCTTATGCTGCTGGCACAGCCACAACTGTGACTAGCCTTCCCTACAGATTTTCAAATGACCTTTACATGACTGATAAATTCTCAAGTTGATTATCATAACGTTTTACTGGAAACATGTACAACTAAATAGTGCTTAAATATATTAACATTAAGGTGCACTAAATCATGTCCAACACCAGATAGTTTTCTGATATCAGTGTAAGTTAGTATCTTCCAGCCCAAACATACTTATAAGGCAGACTATCAATTTTCATGTTAACAGATATGAGACCAAATATGTAAATTACATGAACACTTGAACAGTATATTCTGTATGCATTCATACTTGTCATGCACGAAATAAACTCACGAAGCTCACCGAAGTTTGCACTGCTAGGTGTGCTGCAAACCACACCCATCCATGTGAAATAATACATTTTAGGGAGTTCCTTACATTTCTACTTCATGTCAAAATGGCTGCCATGAAAAAGGCCTATTTAATTGTTTCAGGAAGCAATGTCAATAAGCTAGCATGCACAATACCAGGACCCTGGTGCTGGAATGGTTAAAGCAATGCAACTTTATTCATGTTAAGAGTTACACCTGTGTTTGAGCAATCAGAATATCCACCATAAGAACGGTCTATAGACCTTTTTCACAGATGCTATTTTGACATGTAGTAGTAGGGTAAACACAGGTGTTACTAATGATACTAATTAACGTTCTGTTCCACTCATGTCAAACACAGTCAGGGTGCTGCTATTGTGCGTGTTGGCTCATTGGAAAGGTTCTGTGACAGTAAATTAAATGTCATTGGTAACACCTGTGCTTACCCCACTATTTCCGATCAATATGGCTACCATGAAAAAGGTTATTACTAAGTGTGATAACTTATATTTCTCTGGTAACAATTTTGAGAATTATTATGAAAAACTTCTACAGGTACAACATTTTGAAGTTATTTAAAGTGATACTGTACTAAAGCAATTATCTTACCCAACTGACAGATAACTGTATAATGTTTAGACTCTGCACTACACTAAATGACTCATGAAGATAAATGTAAGTTGCACTACACTGAGTTGGAGAAAATCTGAATGAGTCTGAATCTCATTTGGAAAAGCTCTGAACTTTGGACGCTCATGATCACTTATTGCGAAGCATAAACTCTGTCCCATTCAGCGAGGGAATGAAAGGCCCTTTGAGCGGCTTTTTTTTACTGCAGTGTGGGGCTCATTAGTGCCTCATCTCAGTATACAACCCTCAGCATGGCTGCCTCTTCTTCTTTGTCAATTTTATTGGTTCGACATTTCTCACATGGTTATTATTGTGGATGCAGATTGAGCCAAGGCATTGTAACAGGCACACAAAGCAGATTCTGTTTATGCTTACCGCCCATTTGTGGTAATAAAGCATGCATCATAGCACAGACTACACACAAGCAGTGGTACTGATATAGGGAGTGTAGCAAAAGGGAGGAAAAGAGTATTTATTACATTGATTTAAACTATAGGCTGTAATAATGTCACATGGTCTGATTGACTTGATTGGTTCTTCCATGATCAGCACAGAGCACCTCCATCATCTCTTCACCACACACACACACACACCACATACACTCACTTACTCACTCAGGTGTTCAGATCCTGTTGCTCTCCCACCAAATTATTCATTACCCTGCCATGTCTCCCCTTGTTTCTCTCACAGCCGGCTTGTTCCATTGAGTTTATTTCCATTAACTCAGACTCTTAAACAATAGAGTGAGAATATCAGTAACTAATTTAGCCTGGGAACATGTCACACCAAACATCATTACTGTGATCTTTTAAGCATGATGAATCATTCATGTTTATGCATGCTTGCTTAGCTTTTTATGATGTCTAATATGTCTCTTCTTTTTGTGGATGGTAATAAATATCTGTTTTGTGTCATAAGCTTGTCAACAAACAAGAAATAAACAATGAATAATCCTGTAAATAAAGTTGGCATGGATAAGAAAAGACAGTGCCACCAGAAATTACATCATGTGACAGTTACTAGATTTGCAAATTTTGTGCAATTGTGTATTAATGAGATACAAACAATCAGTTAAGTTCTTAACAGTGACTAATAATTAATTAACATCCCTAAAAGTTACAATAAGTAGAGCTGTGCAGAAGTGTCAAAGCTTCATAACTTTTGCATTCAAATTCTAAATCAGCAAATAGTCCAACAAAAACAACATTTTGGGGTCAAAAAGCTGTTTGCTCTTCTGCTTGCTGCACATAATGAGAGGCACTCACATGTATTAATAGGGGGTCTTGTAGCTATCCAACAGCAAATCTTAATTCAAAGCTTCATTTGAATGTAAGAAAAAGACATTCAGTACAGCCCTAACAATAACTAAAACTGGTTGTGTCACAGACATTTCTTGCCCCGATGAGCCAAGTCTTCCCAGCAGAGGATGATGTCAACAAACATGTAGATGACAACTGTAAGTCAACACATATTTGGCTGTCAATTCAATTCGTCTTGTTATGTTTTTTTCTTAACAAGGTCCGTTTTCCCCCCAAAATGTCATTTTATTTCTCTTTTTTGCTGTTTCCTCTGTTTTCAGGTTCCCTTATGTACTTGAATGAAGCCACTCTTCTCAACAATGTCAGAGTGCGGTACAACAAAGACCACATCTACGTATGTTTTCTTCTCCTTCTGTACTAATCTGCATTAGCACAAGTATAAATCCTTTATATGGTGCTTATGGAATGGGATAGATCGCCCCAAAATAATAAAAAAAAAAGATATTTTTTCCTCTAGCCTGTAGTGCTATTTATCCATCTAGATAGTTTTGTTGTGAGTTTCAGAGTTTTGGAGATATCAGGGGTTTCGAAAGTGATTTTGAAGCTTTGAGCACCACAACCCGAGTGCCATCTATGTCCATTACATTCGAGAAAAGGTTGACGTCTCTACAGCTGATATTACTAAAACTTGGCAACTCACACCAAACAGTCAAATAAAAAGCACCGCAGGTAAGAGTGAAAAAATAAAAGTAAAAATATGCATTTTTGACTTTGGGGTGAACTGTCCCTTTAAAGTCATTACTATCCAGTTGCATCATAAGGGGATACTGTAACGGGTTGGGGAACAGAGAGAGAAAGGGATCCCTGTCCTTGCTTCCCAAGGGGGGGGGGAGTACCAGGTGGTAAAGAGGGAAGTGAAGCTAGAAGAGGGTCATGAAGTCAGACTGGCAAACCCAATCCTTATCCCAGTCACTCACTTAGGAAATGAGGGACAGCTGGTAGGTGGGGAAAGCAGGACAGGGAGAAAAGTAAAGGTGTGTCTCAGCAGCCTTCTCTGGGCTCATTTTCACCTCTGTTGTCTCTCATTATTCAATAATTTATACGTATCTTTGCCATTTATTCATTTTTTTTAAATGTAGTGACTCCAGTAATACTTGTATTTATGTCTCTTGCAGACATATGTGGCCAATATCTTGATAGCTGTGAATCCTTACTATGACATCCCCAAACTGTACGGCCCTGACGCCATCAAGTCGTACCGGGGAAAGTCTCTGGGAACTCTGCCACCTCACGTCTATGCTATAGGTGAGAGCTCACATCTTCTAATCACTGTTAAGTAAGGGCGTTATATATACACTCAGTGTCCACCTTATTAGTTACATGTGTACAGTCTAATGCATCTGACCAATAGTTCAATACAACTGTTCTGCCATAGTCCACTTTTAGATTCCTAATGATACGCTTTTGTTGATGATATAGAGGTGTAATTTAATCATGTTTTACCATTGGGGTCATAGTTTCGGTATTATATTCAGAGGTGCTTCTGTTTTTTGTGCCCCCACTTTAACTATGACTTCAGTAATACAGGAAACATGTAATTAGATGTAAATGGTTTTGACACTAAAAACTGAACATTAATAGCTTTGTAAAGATCACTGTTATGGCACAGCTGGTGTATTGGACTGCATTAGCTTGTACAGGTGTACCTAATAAAATGGTCACTCTGTGTCTACAAGCTGACATGATATTACTCAAAAAAGAAAGAAATAGATTTGTGTCTGAAACACATCTAAAACTGATGAGATAATCTAATGGTACTTTCTAAAGAGGGCTATTTTAATCTTTATCCGAATTAATCAAAACATTTTTTTTCTAGTTTTTCAAGTAAAGGTGTCTTTACATTATACGTGCCAGACGTTCCAAGTTTTTTAATTATTATCCAAAAGAGGAAAAAGAGGTGGAAATAAAACAGCACGAAGAAGAAATATGTAAAGTCACTCTAATGTTTTGTGAGCCCACGTGTGGAAGACAATATCAAGTAACACAATTAAGACATTGCACAGTTTATCTTAAAAGTACAGTAATTTTCAGTGTCTTTCAGAAACAATCTTCCAAACACTTCTCACAGTTATTCTTTAAGACAGCTTAACAGTTACACTTGGATTGCATAATTTGATTCTTGATTATTAGACTAGAATGTTAAGTGTTTTTTTTTTTTTTTTAGCTGACAAAGCCTACAGGGACATGAAGGTTCTCAAGATGAGCCAATCCATAATTGTTTCTGGTGAATCTGGTGCTGGAAAGACTGAAAACACCAAGTTTGTTCTCAGGTATGAGCCTTCGTGTGTCATTTGGCATCCCACCTTTGTTTTCCCTTCACGCTCACCTTTCCTATCTGACTGTGTGCTTACAGACTACAAAGTGCTGTAAATCAAAGCACTTTCCAAACCAAGATATGACACTACTGTGCTTTGACTGCACTGCACTGAAAGTTACTGATCATACCTTACAAATATCTCATGAAAAAAGATAATACAGATGAGCAGGTTCAGCATTATCTGTGTTTGCATGTGTTTAACCAACTAAATTCTATTTATCCATATCCATAGCCAGAATGGATGATGCTTAAACAATCAAGTATAGATTTTGACACATTTTATTTGCACTCATATAAAGTCCATTATCTTTACTCTAATACTCATTTCAGCCAAGTACTCACTCAACCCTAATAGATAAACGGCACTGTACAACATTAAACTGGATTCAGTTGCCAATTTCACTGCTGGAAATGATGGCCTTGCACACGCTTGTTGTCAGCTTCCACACTGTTTGCCAGTAGTGTTCCATTATCTTGTGGAGCTACTTTTCAACTACCTGTTACATAGCTCTATTTTTAGAGGGCTACTGCTAACAGAATCGGTCATAAGTACTTTATTACTGTTACTGCAGCAAGCTATTGTACTAATCTTTAAACTGTTTAAACTGTGGATTGAGTTTTAGTGTGAGTGACTTTTTGTCTTTTAAACTGTTTCTCTTCTGGTGATTTAATTTACATATTCATCATTGCTGAATGTCATCGTCATCCTGCAGATATCTCACCACCACATATGGAAGTGGCCAAGATATTGACGAGAGAATTGTAGAAGGTAATAAAATACTAAACCTCAAGCTAACTGTCCATACTGTGTGTACTATATGGGGGCGTATTATCCTGATTCTGTTTTTCCTGTTTCAAATCTCAGCGAATCCCCTTCTTGAGGCCTTTGGAAATGCAAAGACAGTCCGAAATAATAACAGTAGTCGCTTTGGGAAGTTTGTGGAAATCCACTTCAATGAGAAGGTAAAAAATATAATCACTGATTGGTTTCTTAGGTTGGTCTGTAATTTGCTGTGTGTGGAGCAATCTGGTTTTAAGACCTCTCTCATCTTTCGTGTCACCAGAATGCAGTTGTGGGTGGATTCGTCTCCCATTACTTGCTGGAGAAGTCGAGGATTTGCATGCAAAGTAATGACGAGAGGAACTACCACATCTTCTACAGGCTGTGTGCCGGGGCCTCCGAGGACATAAAGAAGAAACTACACCTGGACTCTCCAGACAGCTTCAGGGTCAGTAGGATCAGACAAACAATGTATAATTTGAATTGTGGGTGCTTTTGAAAGACAGGAAATCAACATTTTGAGCTCTTTTTTTATGCAATTAAATTGACTTTTCTGTATTTTTTCTTATTATTTTTGAGTAGACATTGGTTGACAGTTCAATGGAAGCCCACTAGATGTCACATGATCTTATTTAGTGTTGTCAGGGGGTCCTCCCAAGTGAAATTAAAAATCCCTTCAGTAACAAAATATTTCACAATTGAGTTCTTTCAGTTTTGGATGCATTTATCAGCTCAGCAGGGGTGAAATCAGAGAGCATAAAAGTGTTTATCCCAGCCTTTATTTTCTGCTACATGCTCTACAAAACAACAGTTAACCGAACAACAAGCAGCTCAAGCTGTTCCTTTAGATGTTTATCATAGTGTCATTATATCAGGTCCCCAAGGTGACACCCACATCAACAGAGGCAATTACTTCATGCAATTCACCACTAGTCAGCTGTGGAGCAATATTGGAAGACAGCAAAGTAAATCTTTTAGATGATGAAAATCAATACAAATATCCCCAGGAGTTTTGCTACCACGAGTGAAATACATTTATACTGTGTCTAAATTTAATTTATCAAAGTGCTAATTATGTTTTAAGGCTGTTTTTTTTCTCTGTTGCAGTACTTGAACCGAGGATGCACCAGATATTTTGCCAGTAAGGACTCTGATAAACAAATCATGCTGAACCGCAAGAGTCCTGAGGTAATGTCACGTCCTGTTCTGGCTTAATCACTTTAATCCAATACGTGATTACTTTGGACACTTGTGTAACATATGTTTCCCGTATGGCAACATATTTTATATCAAGATCCAAAGGCAAAGAATATATTGTAATTTAACATTTTTGAATTCTTTCCTGAGCAACAAATCATTTAGATACAGTCAGGAGTGAAAGTAGGGCGGCATGGTACAGTACTCTTGCCAAAACCCACATAAACAACTTGTCACGATTGCATTTCCAGCAAGAAAAAACATCTGATAATGTTAGGTCAATCTAAATACAACAGTTATTTTTCTTATAAATACATTCTAAATTGTTCCAGTGTGTTTGTGCCCAGCACAGACCTGTTGGTTTTTAATCCATGCTGGAGGAAACCTAGCTGCCTTTCCAAAACTGTTCAGTTACTGCTGGCCAAACGATGTAATGACAATATCATGTGATGCAGTGCGGCCCAAAAAGATTTCCTCCTGTAAGTTAACATTATGAAAGAAGCAGATACATTTTTTTGAGCATCATAGTCCTTGTAAAATGACTCGTTTCAATGTCAGGATTTGATCCACTCAGTCCAATAACATTTGGAATCCAGCTGCACCATTAAATAATTTTAACTCAAGTAAGTAAAGAGCTGGACTGGATGTTCATCAGTTGTCTGAAGGAAGTGTCCTCTGCGCACTGGCAATAAAAGTGCAGATGTGCATCTTTACTTCCTAAATATACACACAGTGCTACGGTGCATTTGATCTATCATCCCTGTATTTTTCATGTTTTCATGTCAAACCAGCACCAAAGTGTTTTACATTAATGAAAAAAAGAAAATTCATTTATATGCCCAGTGTTCTGAAAAAACAAGTTTACTCTTGTAAACTGTTTAACTGTTTTCTTCTAATTTAAAACAAAACGAGTAGTTTTTTAAGTAGTAGGCTTAAAAAAAATCCATGTGTGTTCAGGTATCCATGAAAAACAATATTGATGAAGGTTGGAGTAGTAGTATCGGCAAAAACTTTAATACACCTTTGCTCGCATATAGCCGATGTATTCTTTTCTCAACCACGATGAGTAAGCACTGGGCTGAAAGCAAATCCTAGACCACATTCCAGGAAATCGGCTGCAAATGTTAAGCGCTATGCAGGAACTGGTCAATAAGAATATTTCATGCCAAGAAATTAGTTCAGGTCTGTGTATGTGTGTGTGTGAGATGAATTATGTATGACATGAAAAAGAACCAGCGCTTTGTCGAGTTGCGCTGCAAAGCCTGTAGGAGATGTGTAATTAATATCATGAAACAATTAGCAGGATAAGTGTGGCATGTTGCTCTCTCAGGGACTAATTATACATGTTCGTTTCACTTCTTGTTTTCTGAGTTAGAATAATATCTTCTTTTATGTAAATCAAAGTTACAGGAAAATCAGGTAAGACAGCGGTAAACAAAGGAGTTGTTTTATATCTTCATAATGGGTTTATTTAGCCTAGTTTGTAAAGAGAAGTGCAATGATCTGAACTTGTTTCTTACCTTAGAGGCCAATCATGACCTGTATTCTTTGATTTCTGCATTGAATTCACTCTTACTTATGCTTTTACACTGAAATAGTGTAATTTAACTGATCAAATGATACAGGTGTTTTGTTTCAGTAAATTCAGAGGCAGCTGGTGTTACATTAATGGTGCTTTGATTTCATTGTCTCCCCACCACCCCCGCTTTTTAACTGCTTTCTGTATTTATCCTTTAAAAGCGCATGCTATTTGTATTTTCCTCTTAAAATATTGAATCATAGGTGCAGATTATTTCCCATTTTACATTTGTAAAAGACAGTATTTTAGCCACTAATTTCAATGAAATGAAGGGCTTTGTTATGGATGTCAATTAAATATTATTTTTCAAAGGGTGTGTTTTTAACATGCTTACTATGTTCCTACAAAATCAGTAATAGTAACATAATGATGGGAACACTGTAAGCTGTGTGGTTGTAAATACATTGTGTTATTAACATGTTGCTAATTCAGTCATTGTACATCTGTCTGTCCTTCCACGTGTCTGTTATAAAGGACAATAAGGTGATGTTTCCTTTCTTATCAGGGCTTTTGTGCTCCCTGCTCTTTATCCTGTATTTTTCCTAAAGTAAACACTCTCTCAGGTTTTACATACTGCTGTTTGTAGTGCAAACAGGAAATACGAGAGCATGCTTCCTCTTCCTCTGCATGTGTCTGCCAGATTTGGTTAGGTTGGGGCTGGGTGTTGCTTTAATAGAAAAATACAAAGGGTGTTTGCTTATTCAGCTTTTTCATACAATACAGGGCTGCACAATTATTGTATGTTTTCCATAGTTCACAACCAATATTTGTTAAAAAACAGACTCACTGTTTTTGGATACAATAAAACACGAAAAATATGCAATTTAAGTATTTTGTTCCCCTAAATACAAGAACTGTGACGTGTATTTTGTCTTATAGTATAATCAGGACTGTATATTTTTTAATAATTGTGCAGCCTTTGTTAATTGTCACTGTATGATTAATGTAAGGAATCTTTAAGTGTTGTGTACCAGTGACTTTTCACTTTGCATGCCTGTTTTTCTGCTTTCATCATTCCTGAGATGTTCCTAGATATTACATTGGCTTTGTTTTTTCTTAGGTTACTACTACTACAGTACACATTTGGAGACAAGGTTACTGTAGCAGAGCAGCTTTAGTTCATAGGATGGTGTGCTTGCTGTGTACTGCTAGTGGAGGCTCTTTTAACACATGAATGTAAAATATTTTTGTTTGTTGGCTTGTTGGGTCCCCTCTAATTCAATATAGAATCAGATTTACTCAACATTCAAGGCCATTTGAATGAAATTGCAAAGATATAGAAAATAGATTGGCATCTTGTTTGAGTAAATTGTGATTTGAATTGAATTCTCATACTTAATATGTTTCTTTCCTGATCTGGTCTCTTTCTGACTCGCTCATCTGTTTTGCAGCATGTAAAGGTCGGTGCTCTGAAGGACCCTCTTCTTGACGACCAGGGTGACTTCAACAGGATGTGTGTGGCCATGAAGAAGATCGGCCTGGATGACACTGAGAAGCTGGATCTGTTCAGGGTAGTCGCTGGAGTTCTGCATCTGGGCAACATTGACTTTGAAGAAACTGGAAGCTCCTCAGGTTAGACAGATGCTGTAATTTCATAAACTTGTGACATTTTCAGTCCAGCAGCAATGATTAGTCAATTAATCAGTTAGTTGTCCACTATTAAATTAATCACCAAGTATTTTGATAGTTGATGAAGCTTTTTCGGTCATTTTTGAGGAATAATGTCAAAATTCACCTTTTCAAATCTAAGTATTTTCTGGTTTATTTATAGATAGATAGATCAACTGTCCTTGGATGTCACCACACTTTAGTCTTAAACATTGATTAAGAGTTAGCCTCTTTATCAATGTTTTTTTTTTACCTTTGTTACCCTGGTAACCTTTCTGTGCAGTCAAAGTCTCTGGATTAAATTCATGCACTGATACACAGCGCAATAAATGATCCTCTCTCTGACTGTATTAAGTTGATTTTTTTTTAAGGCTTGTGTGTCTGTTGCAGGTGGTTGTGTCCTGAAGAATCAGTCAGGCCAGAGTCTGGAGTACTGTGCTGATCTGCTTGGTCTGGACCGGGATGATTTGCGTGTCAGCCTCACAACCAGGGTCATGCTCACTACAGCAGGGGGCGCCAAAGGAACAGTTATCAAGTATGAACAACAGCAACTCAGTTCCAAAGATCTGTGACCCCTTGGCAGCTTCTTTTGAAAATCCTTTTGTTGAGGAAAAAAAATGATCCGATCCTCTTAGTTCCTTCAGAAGTCACTGTCATTGTTTACTGACAATTGAACTCTCAGGAAGTTCATGACACAGTTGTTCCAAAAATAGCCAATAATCTCAGACAGAGATGAACCCAGTAGAATTTAATCAACATGGGGAGTGGATTGCGTGATGACAACAACGATGAAGAAGACAATGAAATTAAATCCTGACACTGAATCAAGCCTTTTATTTTATGGTCTTATTATAAAGAATAGTAGATATTAGTATTCCTTACAAGCAAATGCTCTGTGACTTTGTCTCAAACACCACTGCTAAATCACTCACACCAAACTCCAGTGAAACAGGGTCACAGTAGGCCAAACATAAAGGGATTTTGGGGGTATTTTGCTTAGGTAAACTCTATTTCTCTGTGATTGCATGTGGTGCAGTATTGGCACTGCTCTTGTGTACTTTGGTGGTGATGTGGTGTTTGAGCGATGGGGCCAGGTTTGGTAGATTAATATTTCAGCAGGGCCAGATGCTGGCCTGGCCTGGAAGTGTTTTCTCCACATAAATAATGCAGCCTGTATCTGAAGAGGCAGGCGAGCATGGCTGCAGTACAGTAAAGGCCCAGTGTCTGGGGAGCAGGTGGAGCAAAGGGGGCCTGGCATTGTCATTAAGCCCCAGACAGATCCACCCTACCCCTGGGAGGTTGAGGGTTACAGGGGGGGGGGATATCAGGGATGACTGAGTCTCTAACTAGAGTGCATATGAAACATTGCAATGGATAAAAATGCCTGTCACTGAGACAAACTGTAACAAAATCGTGGTTTTTCTAAGATTTACTACTATTCTCTGTCTGAAAGAGCTGCCTT
Organism: Lutjanus erythropterus; assembly: GCF_056507025.1. NCBI lineage: Eukaryota > Metazoa > Chordata > Actinopteri > Lutjaniformes > Lutjanidae > Lutjanus > Lutjanus erythropterus. The sequence continues at coordinate 14,585,147 of NC_139334.1, forward strand.
AACCATAGAATAGGTGAACTACTCCTGTTTGAAATACATGAGGTTTTTTCTTTTCTCTTATGCGGACTAGATAGGTGAAATACCAAAAGTAAAAAGTGGGCAACTCTATCATAGCAAAAGAAAGACCTTTTTAACTTTAAATTGACCTTCCTCCCAGCTGGGACAGCTGAGTTGAACTCTGGGTCACTGTGGAACTGCACTTTGTCCACACAGTCAACCCCTCTTAATAATTTAAAAATAAATTGTGTTAGAGTGCCATTTGAGAGTTGAGTAGAGTTCAAGGTTCATGTTTTAGTTTTAATACCTTGTTTCAGACTCAGAAACCCTCATTTTTAAACAAGCTTGGCTGCAGATCAGAAGAGGAAGCGGCACTATGCGGCAAAAAGTGTCATATCAACACAGCTGAACTTTTGCTGCCACATGAAAATTGGGTTGATTAGAAAAAAAATAAAACAGAGAGGTTTAATAAGAGACTAGCATGTCCCAGTTTCGGACTGTCTCTCACTGCCCCACTTTGTCTTTCCCTCCAGGGTGCCTCTAAAGGTGGAACAAGCAAACAATGCCCGTGATGCCCTGGCCAAGGCAGTGTACAGCCGCCTCTTCGATCATGTGGTCAAACGAGTGAACCAGTGTTTCCCCTTCGAGACTTCCTCCAACTTCATCGGGGTGTTGGACATCGCCGGGTTTGGTAATGAACTGCAGTTACTGTTCAATAAAATGTGAAAGTTTTAATTAGTGTTCCTACATCCAGACAAAAATATTCAAACAAGGCAATAAATATCACTGGAGAGTACAAAGGAGAAAAGTCTGTACACTGTAAGGCTCCAGATAAATATTTTAATTCTCTTTTGGACATCCTACTAATGCAATTCCTACAGCCTCCTCCAAACTTGTCTCAAAAATGTTCAGGAGGACGGCCTTTTCATATATGGTGTTATCTGTGTTTGATAATTTCACTCTACATCACTTATAATATCTTTGCAGACTGGCTGCATTTTGCTGGTGTGTAGGTGTCACATTTTTTCATTAGTTTGTTTAGAATTCAGCCTGCTAAAGAGACACTTGTCTGTGCAGCTTGTTTCTTAATATAAGTACCCAAATGCATACACACACTTCATTACCAGGGCTCATGCTTGAGAATTAATTTCCCCCGACTGCCGTAATTAACACAGGCTTTGCAGAAATGTTCATTTTGAGAAATTAATTGAAATACCTCCTGCTTCTCCTGTTTTTCTCCCTCCACTCAGAGTATTTTGAACATAACAGCTTTGAGCAGTTCTGTATCAACTACTGCAATGAGAAGCTGCAGCAGTTCTTCAATGAGCGTATTCTCAAAGAGGTGGGTCGGCAGCGTGTGAATTAACCGCTCACAACCTGAACTTAGTGACTCTTATACAAGCCAGGAGGTAGTGGTTGGCACATTACACTTCTCTGTCTTTCTCTTTTCTGTTTGTCTCACTTACATTCTCCCTCCTCTGTGTCTCCTGTGCTCTCTTATTAGAATGCTAATTTCTCAAGGGACATGATGAAGCTTGTTTCTCTCCTGTGATCTCTTAACGTTATTCTCTTCCAAGGTCTCCAATTAAGGCGCCACAATTCTGGTTTAGGCCTCTTTCTCATTATCTGAATTGTGTAGTTGATGTTTTTGTTTGTTTTTTGAGGTGGATGATGTTCTGAAGCCACTCAGGAAAATGTAAACTGATTTTGTATCAGGAAATTTTCAGAATGCTGTTTTAAAGGTTAACTAATGTATTTTTTCAACCTGGGCCCTATTTTCTTATGTGTTTATGGCTAAGTGTCTTTTTAAAATTAGTCCAGTATTGTGCGAGACCACTGCAGCTGTCAGAAGGAAAACAGGTTGCCATGTAATCCTTAAGTATGTCCAAAGTGCTTATTTTTCCATTGACAGGCTCAGAATATTAGTCTAAGTGTCTTGACAACATTATGGGAAGGATTGCTACAAAAATAAACCTTTTTGTTAAAGAGTAAGATGCTTTTTGTTTAACCGGAAACAGCCAATTTATTGCTCTCCCCAAAGCCACCAGTCTTCATTTACAGAAACAGTAATTTTATCATTTTAAAACCCTCTTCATTTAAGCTTGACAGAAACAAAATAAAACTCACCAAAATCATCTTGGTTTGGCTTTCCACTGCTCCAACAATCACCAACTGTGGTTTTGTCAAAATAAACCCTTTGTTCAGTGCATTAGATTAGCACATTTTGGGAGAGGAGCGAGAGGGAGGTCAGAAAAAAATGAAACCAATACAGCATAAATACCAATACCAACTTCAACTTCAACTTTCAACTTTATTGATGAATATAGCTGTGCTAGAACAAAATCGGCCCACCAATTCTGGCTCTAAAACAGTATTTTCCACAGAGCACGCCGAAGCACACTGCTGTGAGCCAAGTCCAGATGTGCTATGGGATTTTGTGACAACCATACATTATTATTACATACAACTACACAAAAAGGTATGAGTGAATTTTTAATGCACTATGTCAATACTTTCTGTTCACTCATTTCCCAATACAGATACAAATTCCATAACCTAAAGAAAAACTCCTTTTAAAAACTTCTGTCAAAGAGAAACCCAGTTTTCACAGTTTGTGAAGTTGCTAGGGGGTGGAAATTATTCAAATGTGACACATCAAAGGTCCTGATTGATTTATGCCTATTCTTTTCTACCTGCCACCCAGAAACTATGCCTCTGATTGGCTAGTAGGCTCCTTGCCACCTCTGTGTGTTAAGTTGATTAGAGAGGCTATTTAGCATCGATATGAATGTAGTTGTGCCTTGAGATTTTGGCTCACCCTTCAAGTTTGAAAACTACTGCTTTTGGAAATACGGCCCAGGTTGAAAAATACAGATGTTGCCCTTCAACTTTTGATTTCTGACATTTTACCATGTCTGTGCAGGAGCAAGAGCTGTATCAAAAGGAAGGACTGGGAGTGAATGAGGTGCATTATGTTGACAACCAGGACTGCATAGGTAAGTGTCCAAGTCAGCTTCCCTCCTAGCTCACTGTTGATCCTCAAACGTCTTTCCTCACCGTGTGCACAGTTCCTTCTCAAAGGTTCACTGTTTCCCTGCAAAATGTCACTGTTGAAAATGAAACAAAAATTTCTCAGCATTGCGTGTAACAAAATAAACATAAAAACATGATGCAGGGCTTGAGCTGGTTTCAAATGTTAAGAATCAAAGTTGTACATGTGTAGGAGTGTGTGTGTTGATATCTACATGCATCTGTACCCCTGGTGATCCTCGGAAGTGAAAATAGGACCACTGACACTCAGGGACATCATTAAGATGAAGTGTTGCCTTTGAGGGTTTGTGCTGCAAACATAAAATGACTGACAGAGATGTGGCTGTCTGTTGAACCCACACACTGCAAACATACTGAGGATGGTTTAAGTGTAACATCGGCTCACCCACATTGCATTCATTTGGGCCATTCCTCATGCTCTGGGCTATACGTCAGAGCAGCGAGAATACACCTGTCAGAGGGACAAAAATACCGACCTCTCATTATCCAAGACACTGGCATATCGGTGTGTCTGAAGGGAGCGAGCATAATGAGTATTTGTGGGTTTTACGGCCTCCTTTGGTGCAATGAGAAGCTGGAGAAATAATGCCCCCTTGTTTTTGTTGTCTCTGTCCTCGAAACGAATCCTCGAATTAATGGGATGAAGTAGTCAGTGTATCAAGGTGAAGCAGTTTGATTTGTATTTCAAAGGCTGTGATTATTCAGGTGCGAGGTTAACTGACAGCCGTGAATAACATTTATGACTTGCAAATGACCGTTTGGGTTGTCCATTAATTCACTCATCAATCTCCAGGATTTATGCACAGGTGCTTGTTCATGCAAATTTTTTCTAAGGTCCTTGGCTATTAGATTATATTCCAAACACAGCATGGCATATGAATAATTCAGATATATGGCTAAATGAGCATCCTGATGAACATGTTTTGTGCTTTGAATATTCACATCTAGAAACAGTAAACAGTGGAAATTTCCAATAAATGTTAAAATTCATAAACTGAATGGTTAGTGATTTTACAACTTCTGCATCATAATGGCCTCAAGGATTCCCACATCACGTCTGCATAATCACATTTTCAGAAACACCTTAATAGGCATATGTGTGTTTTGTTGTACTTAAGGTATCTATAAACAGACGAATCTTGTGGACTGGAAATATTGTCAGGTCATATATGTTAAGAAGAAGTATTTCAGGTTTTGTCAACTAACACGTGGCATCTGACACGTGCTGTATTATGACAGCAACTGCTGATAAAGCCTAAGTCTAAACACTGGGCAAGGAGACCACTAAAGAGGCTTCATGTGATGCTCCTAAGTGAAACCCTGGGTTTAGGGAAATATTTTTCTCAAAGGACAAACTTAAGATTTAAACTTAAGGTGGTTTAATGAAACCGAGCACAGATTAAGAAGAAACTGGTTAGGCTTCACCCAAGTCATGTTTCAATGTTACTAGACAGCCAGTATGTTTTTTCCTAGGATGGCTAAGTCATGTGCTGCTCTACTCTGCTTCTGATTGGCTTACCTTAACCCTAATCAATCACGCCTCATGCCTCAACCTACCTATAGCTGGCTACAAAGTTGATAGTACCAGCATCAGATCTATACCTTTAACAACTTGCTTGTGTCACTCATAAATGTCCTGTGGTTTTTCTCTGTGTGGGAAAATGCATCTTGGTGTCTCCATCTCCTTTTTGGTCACCATGTAATCAGCCATTGTCTCGTGTTACACAAGGTATTTCAGTTTTAAGGGACTGTTATGGGTCCCTTAAAATTTTCAGTTGAAAATGGTCACTAAGTACCTTCTAGCAGCACACAAATAGCAAAGGCAGACCTATTCAATTACTTTTTTATATTGAAAAAAGTTAGATGACAAGGGGCTGGATGTTTTCATTTTCTCTGCCTGACCTGCAAAGTTAGAAATTTAAATATGTCAAACAATGTACCTTTTTTTCCAGCCTTATTAGTTTTCACTATTGGGAGATAAACATTACGTACAAAAGTAGGGAAAAAACAATTCAAGTATGTAATGCTATATTAGATGTAGTTTGTTGTTGTTTTTTTAAACACATTGTTGCATTTAACATTTTTGTTTTCATTTGGTTTGTCACTCCTAAATTCAGTCTGTGTTAAGACTGTAAATAAGATAAGTGCTTTGCAACAGACATAACAAATAAATGGGCTTATTAGCCAACTAATAAAAAAATGATCTTTTAATATAAACACCCAGAAACTTAAAATGTTAGAATCACAATTATATATATATTATTTCATATTTATAAATGATCAATATGTTGATAGGAGGTTATTAAAGGGCTGGATTATGCAGCAACTGAAGTGGCCTGACTTAGATATTAAAGGGTTTTTCCTTTACAACATCTTAAGGAAATCCTTTAGGTGATTTTATACAATTCATTTTTGCCTAGATGAAAATTAGGCATTGGACTAAAACATGAATCATAATACTGTTGCTCAACTGTTACATGTGTAATTGTTGTTTCCAGACCTAGTGGAAGCAAAGCTGGTGGGAGTCCTGGACATTCTGGATGAGGAGAACCGGCTTCCTCAGCCCAGCGACCAACACTTTGCACTGGCTGTTCACAGCAAGCATAAAGACCACTTCAGACTGACGGTCAGACCTCTTCAGCTGTCCTCTCCCTCCTTCTCCCTCCTCTCTCTTCTTTCACACTTCTCTCTCTCCGTCTGCTTTCTCTGCAGTATTCTGCTATTATTCTCTTTCTTTGTGTACTAGGTTCTTTTGTGAGACCAGGCAGCAATGTAACTGCACACTGCTTTTTTTTCCATTGCGATCATTTTTTACTCTACTTGTTTGTAATAGCAGTTTTGTGAATGACACACAGTCCCGGTCCCTCCCTCTGTTTCTTGTCATTGTCGCTATTGTTCGTCACTCTGCCTGTATCTCTGCAAGCATGAAATCCTTTTAGAACTGCAGCCTTGACACCAATTCAGGCTTAAGATTAGAGGTGCTTGGCTGCAGCCACACTCTACTGCAGGGAGAGTTGTTGCCCAGAGAAAGACTAGTCTATATATTTAATAGGGTGAAAGACATTAATCTTAATCTAAAGTTGAATGTGGTGGTGGTGATACAGTTTTCACACTTAACATAATTTATTGAGGATTTCCTCACTGATGAAGCTAATGAGGCTTAAAAATGCTGCGCGCTCCATTTTATGTAAGAATAATGTTGATAATGGATTTTTGGGTCCTTAAAAAAACTTTAAAACTAATTTCTGCCTTTTTTTTCTGGATTTCACTGCACTTCATTGATCCAAATGTTTTATTCTCCAAACCAGCACTCCTCATTCAATAGTGGTGTGGATAAACAAGATTCTGCTGTAGAGATGGTGATGGGTAGGATTTGAGGGAAATCAATATATATGTGTTTAGCACTGTCATTAAATTTGATTTGAGCTCTTCCTCTCCCACTTAGGTTCCCAGGAAGTCGAAGTTGGCCATTCACAGGAATCTGCGGGATGACGAGGGCTTCATCATCAGGCACTTTGCTGGAGCAGTCTGCTATGAAACGGTAATACTTAACATAGGTGTTATTATACAGAGCTGTTGGAGCTGGGTGTTATTCACAAAGTCCAGTATTTGAATATTTTTCGCCAAACACCTCTATTTATAATGTGTCCCACACACTTAACAGTTACATAAGACAGTGAAGTTACCAGCAGTTAAAGCTCAATAGTCAATGAAGCAAAGTATATTAAACACATTTTAAGATAATTTTCATTGCTGATTAATTATTTTTGATTAACCTGTTCAACTCTGAGGGGACATCCAGCTGCCTGGCTGACGCTCTTGCTGAGGCTGTAGTGGGCTCAGTTTTAAAGCTTGAGTGAAGATGAAACTAGAAGACCCAAGGAATCATAGTTAATAACAAGCATGTCATGCTAATTTGTTGGGAAGTTGGCTAAATAATGCTACACAGTCAGGTTAAGTTTTGAAAAACTGGCATGGCCATATTCAAAAGAGTCTATTGACCTCTGACCTCAAGATATCTGGATAAAAAATGGGCTCTATGGGTAACTAAGAGTCTCCCGAGGCAAAAAATGCCCACATTATGCTAATCGCATGCAGTTTTAGACAAAGTCATGTCGTTTTTGCATGCAGTATAAATGTGTTATTTTCCCCTATTTGAATATTTCTGCATACTGGGTTCCCCAGACAGTATTAAAATTACATAAACTGGGTATGACTGGAAAGCTGGGACTCTTGTGAATTCAATGAAATTCACTTATGATGATGTTAGTCCCCATGGTAGGCTTGTCATTATAGTGAGACCATTTTTGCAACTTGACCTTATTGTATAAAATGACCTATTGTGACATCTAGGATAATCACAGCTTCATGAACCTTTATAACCACAAACTACAGACCTGTGCATTCAGAGGATGAGGCTTTCCTATATATACTGACAATAAAGGGATCTCTAAGTGATCCCCAAAACAGAAGTACTTGCTATCCAGTCTTTCAAAATGCAATTCCTGCAGAAATCTCTAAAATGTCTGATACCAGGTTAAAGCATGAAGTGGACTTATTCAAGGTCATGGGGTCTTAATGGGGTGTTTTGGAGGGATGTCTATCATTTTTATCAGTGCTCAAAAATTGTTAAATTGTGCAACAAATCTCTGTAATTAATGGTGACATAAACTGCTGACATGCTTTCTCCCAATAAGATTATCTGCCCTTCTCTTAAAAAAGACAAAAATGGGTGTATGGTAGCAAATTGGACAGTGGAAGATGTTAATTCATTGTTTGCTTGATCCATAAAATGTCAGATAATACAGTCCAAAATGCCTTAAATGATTAATTAATTATGAAAGTAGTTGTCCTGTTGATCTTCTGTCAATCATCTAATCAATAAATCAACCAGTCATTGCAGCTCTGACATGTTTTTAGCCCTGGTACAAATGTCACAAAAATACATCACTTGTTCTTCGGTTGAGTCAGTGTGTGTTACGTGCTGCAGGCATTTTTCAGACATTTTTCATTTGTTGTGGCATTTTACATCTGTATAAAAGTCTGCAGCAACATAAATGCATGCGTTTGTGTGTTTGTGCGTGTGTCCGCAGACTCGGTTTGTGGAGAAGAATAATGATGCCCTCCACATGTCTTTGGAGAGCTTAGTGTGTGAATCGAAAGACAAATTTATTCGAGAGCTGTTTGAGAACACCAACACCACCAAGGACTCCAAACAGAAGGCGGGCAAACTCAGCTTCATCAGCGTTGGCAACAAGTTCAAGGTCAGAGTGACTTTTTGAGTTTGTCATTGTTTGTCGTTAGACAAAATCCCTGAACATTAATACAACTAACAAAACACATTCTCATGTTTAGCTTACAATAACACTTTTCAATTTCACTGCTGCAAAAAATAAGAAAATAAAATTGTTTTATTTTGTACTAACAATTAATCCGCAGAAATAATAGTTAGATGCTAGAGTGCTTTGTGTTATTGTGGATTCTTTTATTTATTAAATGTTGAGTTTACAAATTTAATAATGTTATTGAATAGTTTGTAATATTCCATTATATTTTAGTTTCTTTTCAGACTTTTGTAACTCTTATCTCTAGACCTGTTCTATAACTTTTCACCTTTCCACTCTTCTTCTCATCCTTCTTTCTCCTCCTTATTCGAGGTTCCCCTCTCTTAGATTTCCTCCAGTCCCCCAACTCTTCCCTCTGAGAAACCCTACCTTGATGGATAAAGCTGGATAAAGTCAGCTTGAGGTATAATAGAGAGGAAGCAGAAAACAGGGGGAGTGGGGAAAAAAACAAGAGACAGAAAGAATGGCGCACTCACAAAAGTGTATAGAGTGAGCCACAAGGACACAAAAATACAATTCCAGTCTTATTTTGACCTGAGGTGTCTAATTCCAGTTGTTAAATTACAAAAGCTGATAAACCCTCTGTGTCCTTTATTCACTAAGTCATGTAATGAATTTGCCTCATTCTTCACTGACAAAATTCAGAAAATTGGACAAGCTGTGTTTTTTCATATCACGTAAAAGCTCTGTATTGTCCTTGCATCTACTTAAAAGCAATTCAGCTAGCATGACACAATTCACTCATATAAACCATATATGCTTTGAGAAAATTGTGCAACATTTGAAGTCTTCGTCTCGCTGCCTTGAGTGTTAGTATTATTAGACCTCAGTGCTGCACTCAACACAGTCATCTCCAGTATATATTACCTGTTGATTCCACTGGGCATGGCACATCTGGGCCACGGTCATGAGTTTTTTTTTACGGGTCTTGTGTTTTGAAAATTGATTGGATCCTTTCTGCTTCTATCTGACTTCTTGCCTGATTCCTGCTTGATCTATTCTGTGCAGATCAAAGACAGACTCAGCGCATATTTGAAGTGGAGCTGCTTCTGGGACACACTGTTGTCCAATATAAAGATATTATATTGTTTTTGTGATATGAGACTAGATAACATCTTAGATTTTGGATACTGTTATATCATGATATGCATTAAGTGTTGTTTTTTCCTAGCTTTTAAAGGCATTATAGTAAAGTGATGTATTTGAGTTGTTTAATCTACAGCAGTGCATCACATTCTATAAAATCATCAGTACTTGAGAATTTACGGTATGTTGTTTTAGAGAAAATACATTGTGGCATAGCCTAAAAATATTAAGGTATTATTTAAAGGCTGCATTGCCCATCCTAATTGGGTGTGCAAAAATTGAAACTGAATTGATTTTCTTTGGACCTAAAGTAGAACAATTAAAAGTCAGCTAGTCAGCTGTTCAGCTTCAGTTGCTAACACTAAACACCAGACCAGAAAAAATTGGTGTAGTCATGCAATCAAATTTTAACATCTAAATGACGACAATTACAAAAGCAGCCTACTGTTGCTATAAGAATATATCAACAGTTAATAGATTTCAGCACAATTTAGAAAAACTTGTCCATGCCTTTTATCTTCAGTATGTTCAGCGACTGGAACGCTGTCTTTACAAGTCTCTCTAAAAAGTTAATAAGAGAGCTGCAGCTGATTCAGTCCTCAATAAGACCAGGAGACTGGACAACATCACTCCAGTTCTCTGATCTTTACACTGGCTTTAAAATTCTTATTTTGGTTTATGAAGTACTGAATGCTTTAGGGCCAAAACACATTTCTGATCTGCTGCTCTGTTATGAACCATCCAGACCTCTCAGATCATCTGGGATGGGTCTGCTTACTGTCCCCAGAGTCAAAACTAAACATAGAGAAGCAGCGCTCAGTTTTTATGCTCCACATATCTAGAACAAACCCCCAGAAAATTTGAAGTCTGCTCCAACTCTCAGTTCTTTTAAATCAGGGCTTTTCTCTTTGCCACTGCATAAATTCAATTTGGGACTATTTTCATATCTTGACTGTAATTTTTATTCTGCTATTTAATCTGTTCTATTTAATCTGCTTAAATCCTATCAATGTGTGTCTTTTAATGTTGTCTTTAATGATATCTTGTGTTTGTTTTATGTCTTGTCTTAATGCTTTTACACCTTATGTAAAGGACTCTGAATTGCCTTGTTGTTGAATGGTCCAATACAAATAAATCTACCCTGCCTTTGTCTTTGCATGACTGTTAACTCTGGTTTCCCCCTTTTCTCACCTGTTAAGAGTTTGCGTGTCACTAGTGCCTCATTTGAAATGTCTGTCTGGGTTACCTTCATCACAACAAACAAAATATACCATTAAACATTTATCATAATCATTTCCTTTTGTCTGCTTGCACACACAGACCCAGCTGAACCTATTGCTGGAAAAGCTTCGCAGTACTGTGAGTAATATCAGTTTCATTATCTATTTTCCAGAGATGTTTTTTTGCTTGCCTGTGCAGAATTAATATAATATAAATTACCTTTTATTCTACTGAATAGGTACTGGAATGTGTTAACCTATCACAGCACTACTATTACATACATGTTGTTATTCAGATACCCGTTATAAAGATGGCAGGCACAGAGTGTGAAGTACTGTGCCAAGACAGCTGAGTTTTTCCTGATTAATCTTTGTGTGTAGGGCTCAAGTTTCATCCGCTGTGTAAAACCCAACCTGAAGATGGTGAGCCACCAGTTTGAAGGAGCTCTGATTCTGTCACAGCTGCAGTGCTCAGGTAGGACCAAAAACACTTTTTTCACAGGTGTTCCCAGTTTAAAAAACTACAAAAAATTGCAGCATAAGTACAATCAATCAGATGCCTGATAGGGCCAGTGTTCAAAAAAGCTTATTCAAGCTTCATTCAAATAAGCTTCATTCAAATAATTTTCCAGACATTGCTCTGTGAGGGACGTTACTATATATGTCTGCTCTGTTATCTGAGACTTTGCTCTACCCTGTCTGCGTCTGTCTGTCCTTGTGAGCAGAATCCCAAATGTGAGTAGAGCGTACTGACACAGACACACACAGGTTTGTGAAATGGAGGTCTAACCTAAAACAGCATGCAAGTAGAGATGCAAAAGAACATTCATTGGGTCCTGGAGAAACCATACGACAGGGTTGAAAATGATGGCTTAATACAGACTCACTGTCAGATTTGTCATAAATACAAAGTAACAAACAAAGTCTGATAAGTCTGCATGGTTTTTGTAGGGATGTTTGTCAGGCACAGTTTGTCAGGCACAGTTACTATTATTATTATTATTATTATTATTATTTATTTTTTTTTATTTTTTTTTTATTATTACTAGTAGCAGTAGTAGTAGTAGTAGTAATAGTAGTGGGTGAAAGTCTTGGCTGGATGTCATCACTGTCACTCTAATTTCTTATCCCACTTATGGATATTTCCAATAATTATGAATCTCTTATCTTAGGCTGACAGATCAGTTGCTCCCTGTTCTCCACCTGATTTATTCTTTTCTTCTGGTCTGTTTTTGTTTTTTTCCAAATCAGCTTTAATGTCAAGCCATTTCTTTTTCACTTGAGAGACAGTCTGTTTCTCCAGGGACTCAACATGCACTGGTTCAGTTGTGGCAGCTCAAGGAATTATTTTTACAAGTCGCAAAAGTGTCCCTTTTCTGTCTTCCTCCTCAGACACAGGCAGCACAGCTACATGTCCGAGGTACACACTGAATGGGGAGAGACAGCACTTGGCGCTGGTAGAAAGCTGGTGAATTAGAGAAATTAAAGGTTATTTCTTGATAGTTTCACAGCTCTTATGATCTAAACACAACAAAACATTCACACTCACTGCAGCAGTGTGTGATTCTGTGTGATTGTGATGTTACAACAACTTTACTGCTTTCTCCATGACACTTTTCTATGCAAACGTATTTCCTTATATAGAAAAATGGGGGTGTGACAGTATAAAAATTGCAGTCAGTGGGCATGACTCTGTCAGTTTAGAATGATTCTGAATCATTAACATACACATGATGGTAAAAATAACTTGGCGGGTGTGCCTGTTTCATGAATTGGACGGTAAGTTTGCATTTTATAGTGTCCTGTTTCTATTTTTTGTTTGTATGTGTGTTTGTCTTAATCAGGAATGGTGTCGGTGTTGGACCTGATGCAGGGGGGCTTCCCCTCCAGGGCCCCCTTCCATGAACTCTACAACATGTATAAACAGTACATGCCTGACAAGCTCACACGCCTCAATCCACGACTCTTCTGTAAGGTGGGATCACATATGAAAATTCTGTAGTTTTTCCATCACTGGAGAAATGCAAAGTGTACTATTGGGTTCAAATAATTAGCTAATCTGTTTAAAATAAAGCTTAATTTCATGTGTAAAAAAGCCTATCACCACACAGATCCATTTAGGAAAAACTTAACTCAGATAAATAATTAAAAAGATAGCTCAGATTATTTTAAATGAGGTTGTATGAGATACTTATCCATAGTCAGTGCACTACCTTCTGTAGATGCAGGTCGGATTGATCCCCATTTTGGTGAAGCAGAGAGGGGCACTGGAACAGAAGTTAAGCACTGAACTATGGTGGACAAACTCAGTAACAAAATGTATTTCAGACACTTAAAACAGGCCTAAAACGATCAATATCAGTGTAACTGTATAGTATATTTAGAATATTTTCACCACTAACCTTGCTGTCAGACAGCTTTTTACAATGGGACACTGTGGCTATATTAGCTAAATATCACAACAAATTTCTTGCTCAACGAGATTCTATTGATAGAATGAGTAATTTTACCTTGCAGAACATGGGATATGCTGCCTTAAACAGTTGGTTTCTTTGTTCAATTACTTGACTTATGTGTTCTGCAGCGTTAGTTTGGATTCACATAAGTCACACAATAACACAAACAAACTAGCATATCAAGGCAGCAGTAGACCAGCAACTCCTGTATTCTGCGAGGTAAAATACTGATTTTGCCAGTGGTTGGTTTGGACGAGAGCAATATTTGGCTCATATCACTGCAGTTCCCTGTCAGAAAAGAGTGTCTGACAGCAAGGTAAAGCGGTGAAAATATTCTAAATAACATGCACTTCAACTGATATTGCCTTTTTTTAGGTGGGCCTGTTTTAAGTGGCTTAAAGCTGTCCACAGTGGCATATTGCTTTGCTGGTGCTCCTCTCTCCTTCTCCAAACTGCCACCTACTGTAGGTAGCACGCTGATTTTGGATAAGTACCACATACAAACCCACTTGAAATAATCCAAGCTATCCCTTTAACTGTTTATGTTTGTTAATGTCATTTCCCAAATGGATCAGTGTGGTGATTGGCTTTTTACACAAGTCATAAGGTTATTATCTTAAACAGATTATAACAGATTATGTGGTTGATTATAAACAGAACTATTTAGTGCCTTATATTTTTACCACATATACAATGTTGCTGTGTCACTGAATGTGAATTTTATTCATCTGTAGGCTCTGTTCAAAGCTCTGGGACTGAATGACAATGACTTCAAGTTTGGATTAACTAGAGTGTTCTTCCGCCCTGGAAAGGTACAGCAAAGTGAATACATAATGCATTAATGTAGGTTATTATGCAGAACTCTATAGAACACAGATAGACAACAAGGATCACAGCTTAATTTGTGTTTTTGTGTCTGTGTGTGTGCATCAGTTTGCTGAGTTTGACCAGATCATGAAGTCTGATCCAGACCACCTCGCAGAACTGCTGAAGAAAGTCAACACCTGGTTGGTGTGCAGCCACTGGAAGAAAGTCCAGTGGTGTGCCCTGTCTGTCATCAAACGTAGGTTGAATGCACTGAACAACAGAAGTTGTGATGAGTAACTCAAGAAGTCACAATACAAGTATCTGTAGTGTGGATTAGCAATGATTTAGATTGTCCTTTCTAACATGTAGTTATTTTGCAGCCCCGATTCATGGTCCTTTAATATAAAATCCCACAAGTATTTCCATGTAACAAGTCATAGCATTAAATAATTTGCAAATATAATCTATAATTTGAAACAAAAGAGAATGTTTGGATAATGAGGGAGGAAACATATCGACATTATAACATGGTAATTACCAATTTTGACTTCCAGGATTTTTTTGTGATTCTGAAGGTGTTAAACTGATGGTAGCCTTTAATATTGTGAAAACATCAACCTATATTACCTCATTATTAACAGGAGATTATCCAAATAATGTCATAATGTTACCAGTTTTATCCCAAATGCTGCACTGATTTGCACAATTTTATTATTAGCAGGTTACCATATTGTTACCAAAATATTACTATAATATTGCTATAGTTTTGCCTCATTGCTCTGTTTAAATGTGTGTTATTACCAGTGTTGGGCAATCTACGTGGGAACTGTAAAAAGATGCTTTTTACTTATTACCACTAAAAAGTACCTTGTTGGCAGCCTAGTTGAACACAATTGAACTGCTGATCCGGTGAACACCTGGAAAGCTTTTGTTGTCAGTTGTCTAGATGCCAGTTGTAGTGGATTTAAAGTATGACTTCCAAATTAGATTGTGTAACTACAAGTTCTCCCTCGAGAAGCCAAACAAACTTCTGACAAGACTTCTACCTGTGGGAAGTGTGCCTCTCTCCCTCTCCCTCATCTTTTGCAGATGATGTGTCCTGCCACACGTACATGTCATCCTAAATAAGCCTACTTCAAAAAGTAACTCAGTAATTCAGAGTTACTTGAAACTGTAACTGTAATATAATTACTGCCCAGTGCAAGTTATTACACTTTGTTTTTGTCCCCTTATTAGCCTTTTCTTTAAATTATGTTTATTGCTTTTCATTATATAACAAGACAGTGATCACACACAGCACCCAACAAAACAAGTACACAATAACATTAACATTCAGATCATTTACAAGTCCTGAAATAACAAAATAATAATAATAAAACCATATTTGAAAACGATCCCCATATTGGTGTATTCAGTATGCCCCCATATTTGAATATCAGCCAACATGAGAATTCTTACACAAAAACTGCAAATTAATCAAAAACTAAAGTAATTGGAGAACAGCCAATAGCATAATATATTTTTGTTAGTTAAGCTTTTTCACTTTCCAGTGGCTGACTATGAGATGCTTTGTCATTGCCTCACAATTTATTATACTGCTCTGAAAGCTCCACTAAATCATATTTCACACTTTTTCATTCATTCTGAATATTGAAAGTGGCAGCCCCCAGCAGTATGGAATAGTACTCTAAAAGCAGCTCCTTGAACCATTACACTCTGTGCCAACTTATTGATTTGCACCATATAACAAAGTGCAGACAGAGTTCTGCTTATTTGTGTAAAAGCATCACATGAAATTACATTAGAGTCATAACAGAATGCTGCTGCTGCTTGACCACGCATCTCCTGCGTAAGTGACCTGAGGAAATGTATGTCCCCGCTCCTGGTCATTTATTTCCTTCAACACTTTACCTTATTATCACAGTTTGTGTGTGTGTGTGTATGGGTGTGTGTGTGAGAGAGAGAGGAAGAGAGAGGGAGAGAGAGCATGCAATGTAAATACAATTTTCTGCACTACTTTTTTTTGTGCACACATGATCAATAATATCCATTATTGCAACTTATACATAGCTTTATTTTCATAGTATTATTCAACCTTTCAGGTAGATTTTTCTCATGCCTTTCTGATATTTATCTTTTAAAATAAAGTTTATACTATAATGTTTTATAATATTTTTGAATCTGAAGAGGCCATTGTTTAACTATTTCCATGGAATACCCTTGGGTTTTGTAAATGAGCATATTCATGCACTGTAGAACAAATAAGTATGTAAATGATATAAAGGTTGAGAACTGCTGTGACTCCACTGATGTTTACTTTTGTGCATTTTTCTAAGCAATATTTTTATTGAATTTTCATGTATATATATTTCACAAATAGGCAATGAAACATATATCATAATTACCAAATTCTGAGGAAACGAAATATAACACCTTAAAAAAACTGTGTGCTTCTAAGTATTTTTGTGGTATTTTTATAACTTAATTTTAGAGACATAGTGGAGAGATGACAGGAAATGAGGGGAGAGAGAGATGTGGGTCTGACAGTGATCATCACCCCAACTAAGGATGATGGGAGGATGATATATAATGCAGATATCAAAACAATTCATATGTATATATATGGTTATCTCAACCAGAAACATGTTGTTTTTAGTTGGATTTTTTATTAATAAATGAAATAGAAAAATGCACTGGGCTATGCTAGATTTCAGAATGTGACTGGTACTTATAATATAAAGGTTTTCGATTAGATTTGCTGCCATTTAGGATGTGATCTTATCATAACATTTAGAAAAGCCAATAGTGACTTTAATAGTAATAGACTTTTTCACCACCATGAGACTTTATCACCACCCTCCCAAAACTCACAAGGGGGAGCGCTAACATTGTTCTCATGTGTCTGCAGACACCTCAACTAGCACTAGAAGTATTATTATTTATCTTTGTTTGAAATCACTTCTCCCCATTTTTCAACAGTTCGGAACAAGATGAGTTACAGAGCTTTGGCCTGCATTAAGATTCAAAAGACTGTTCGCATGTGGTTGTGTAAGAGGAAGTATAGACCACGGTGAGTCTCCTGCTTCTTGTACCCAACACACACACAGACTCACACACAGTTTCTGTTTGTCTGTGCCCTTTGCTCTCTTATTTTTTTTCTTTTACCCCGTAGTCTCGGTGTGCTTTTTATTTAAACTGATTCACGCTTGGTGGGTTTTGATGGTTTTCCCATACTGTGTGCATTTAGGAGTTCAAATCAATCTCGAAAGTCATCTGTGGAGAAATGATGTCTTACTGTACTGCTTTGGGAAATACCACATGTCTCACCATATAGGGTTGCCTTTGGAAAAATAGCTCTGGTGAAAGCAGCCATCCAGATGATGGCTTTTCAGATGGTTTTTCAGAATCAGATTTTGATTGTGAGTGGCAGTGTGTGTATGGAGGCATGAGGAAAAGTTTTATACCAGCACATACACAATATGAAGAGTAAAATGCCTAACAGTAATATATCTCATTTTGTTGAAAAGGGTACATAAGGGGTCTTTGAAATGTATCAAATCCAAGGCTAAAAGTTTTTTGTTTTAAGGTGACAATGAAAGGGCAGTGTAGTATAATGTATTTCTGAATGAAACAGAATATGTGATCAAGATGCAGTTGCCAGGGGGATTTAAATCCCTCAACAGTTGGCATGACTTGCAAATACAGAATAATACAGAGCTGTAAAGGACTGTCGGCCTCCACCTATTTTTATATATATACTTCAGGAGGTGGATGATCAAGGGGAAATTTAATAAATTAGAACGCAACCACACTCTCTTGGAAATATAAACACTTCTCTGCTAACTACAGTGACCCACAAGTTAATAGTCATGTGAATTTATAAGATGGGCAGGTTTTGGCATTTTGGGTCACAATATTCCAGTTTCCCTGTTCCTCTTTCTCTCAGGAAACCTCATACCTTTCAGTCACAAACACGAATAGCACAATTCCATTGACCACTGCAAAAATATCACCTTCACTGTTGCAAAAAAACAGATAATACTGCTCAACTGGAAATGCAGACACAAAATAACAATGTCACAGAGGTTCAATTTGTTGACAGAACATATCTCAATGGAACAAATTATCCTCTGACAAAAATCAAACAGCAAAATTTCATAACACCTGGGTCACCTGTCTGAAAACTCTGAATCTGCTGGGGAACTGCTGGGGAACTGCTGGGGAACTAGAACTCCCCTTTTTTTCTCCAAAATCACAAAAAAGGCACTCTCTTTCAAAAGAGTTAAAATGCCTGTGTTGTTACGCCATGGTCACGTTGGACCTTAAAAGAAATACTCATTAAACATGTTCTTCTTCAGGGACTTTCAAAAGACAGTGCCACAGAGTTTTTTGTGATTTTTCAGTATACATATATCCCTATTCAAAGAGCATCTCAAATGGTTCAATGTATTTTCGCGCAGTTGGGCAAATGGGTCCGAAATCTAACTGCCCAAAGTCAATTTTAACTTAATAATATAAGAAATAACCAAACATTTCCTGCCTGCATCTGTACATAGTAAAAAACAAATAAAAATCAAACTAACACGGAACATTTTTAAACCAAAAAAATAATAATGAAGAATACAAAGAGTGTGATATGCAACACATTAAATTATATTAGTCGCTTTTCTGTCATCACAGTACATGTCACACAGGCCTTTATTTATGTGCATTTTATCACTTCTCTCATAGCATTGATGGTATAGTGAAGGTCCGAAACCTGAAGAAACACATGGAAAGGTTCAACGAGGTGGTGAACGGGCTGAAGGAGGGCAAGCAGGAGATGGCCAAACAGGTTAAGGAGCTGGCTGCCGCCATCGATGCTCTGTTATCCAAGATAAAGGTGAGTCAGGCCAGACTTTGTTCATCTCTTTCATATAACCCAAGGATTATTCCTGTTCATGTCAACAGTTTAATTTAAGTTAATCATAATACGGTGTGAGCGAATGGGGTGTACACGAGGCGCTTTGCAGTTGTTCTTTACACGTTTTATCCAGAGAATACCTGGCTTTAAGCATGACTGCCTCAGATTTATATGGTTCTCTGCATTCACACCTGTAGCTCTCCAGCACATCCAGTTTACTGTTGTTCACTATGCCCTTTCCTAAGTGCGCTGTGCCCTTTTCTCATTCCTTCTCTCAGAATCAATATTTTCAATCACCTCAGGATAAAAAGAAGGGCTAGGTGAAGGAGAAACCCTCTCCTCTCCGATAATATAATTTAGTGAGGCTGTTTCGCTAAATTATCAGACTTGGTTAGTGAAATCCCAGCTCTCCCTGTGCAATAAGCACCCGTCTTATTGGACCCTGTAGGTACTGCAAATCATCACAAGCACATCCACATGATATCCAGACACTGACTTCCCCGATAGTGTTGATTTTTTGGAAATGTTGTCATCTGTCGTTAATCAACAGGTATAATAAGAGTGCTTATGGGTCCCTTATGGTGTCCTGATTAGCACGGAATCACCTGTTACTCCTGACCCTTTCTCTCCACTCTACCCCATCAGCCTCTCCGCCTCCCCTGTTTGTCTGTTAGCCTATTAGCAGCCCCACTGTTGACACTCATGGCGTCCTGAGTGCTTAGAAATTGCTCCTGGCATAGCGTCTCTGAGTGAATAATGCATGAGATGTCAATGGCTGTCATTCAGACCTCTATACGTCAGGGACTAGACCTTGTCATCTTCCCCTCCCTGTGTCACCGTTCGAGACTCAGTCTAATGAATCCTCACAATACGGTGACCTCTTCTCCACCCGCTGATTGTCTGACAAGTATAGTTGGGAATTGAGCATTGTGGCAGTGTCAGTCAGTGTGTTCCCTTGTTGCCACATGGGATGGTGGTGCCATTGTAACAGCTGAGTCTGTGCCGAGTCATGGTATGAGTGCACTCAGTGTGACTTCTTGAAAACATTCTCTCACCGGACAGAAAGTTGGCACAGTGCAACATTTCATTAAAACAAATTGAGAATAGCATGTTATCTATCCTGAGGGAATCTCATCAGTTTGTATTATTAATAAACACCTTGTGGTGATGCTGTTCAAAGCAGCTCAAACCTTTGAAGGCCACTGAGGCTTAAAGGGATACTTTGGGTTTTTTGAAGTGGGGTTGTATGAGGTACTTTTTCATAGTCAGTGTATTACCTACAATAGATGGAATGAGATCGGTACGCCCCAGTTTAGAGAAGCAGTAGTCATCCCAGTGTAGAAGTAAAGCAACAAACTGTGTTGGACAGGGTCGTCGGGAAGATGTGTTTTAGCCCCCTTAAAAAGGCTCATCTAAAGAAATAATTATCATTTCACGTGCATGCTATGTTTATAGTAAGTTGAACGCTTTGTCTTGCCCTCAGACAGCCTTCTCTAACAGGAAACTACCATTATATACAGGGTTTCCATGGGTCCTTAAAAAGTCTAAAATCAAATAATCTGAATATTAGGCCTTAAAATGTTTTAAATGCCATTTTGAAATGGGTTTGATTATTAAGTTGATGTTACTTTTACAAAGTTGCATTAATTTCAGCCTTGCTTTTAAATGTGTTTGTGGGGGGAAAAAAAGTATTTTATCATGGCAAAACAGCTACAAAACAAAACACTGAACTAATAACCACTAATGACCCTCAGGTATGAGTTCACTAAGAGATGAATTTATATTTTTTAACAAGAAATCAGTTAGCAATTTGAGTATGACTATGAAAAAGATCTTGAATTGCATTCATAATGGTCTTAAAAAGTCTTACGTATATCCTGTTGAATCGTGCAGAAACACTGTATATGAACCAAATATAACTCTCTCCAAAGCAGCCACACTCCTTTGGCAATTTTACCTCAGAGAACACAGGGATTCCTCGGCTACCACTGCCTCGACTAGTTAGTTTGCGTTATTGTGTGGCTTCAGTGAACCTGAACTAACCTTTTAAAACACCAAAGTCACACAATAACACAAACTAATAGCTGATCAAGACAGCAGTAGACCAGCAACCCCTGTCTTCTAGAAGTTAAAGAACTTTGTTTTTGCCAAAGGAGTCTGGTTATATCAGAGAGAGGGATATATGGCTTATTCAAGGGCAGTCTCCCACTGGAAAAGGGTGTTTGACAGCAAGGTAAAGTGGTGAAATATTCTAAATATAGCGTACACCTAAACTGATACCTAAAGATATTTCTTTAGATAGACATTATTTTAGGTGGCTAAAATATGTTTTACTGCTCACCCTGTCCACAGAAGTTAATTGCTTAGCTTTTATCCTGGTGCCCTTTTTTGCTTTTCCAAACCAGAGGTGTGCAGAGTGCCACACACTTACTATAGAAGTACCTCATCCAGCTTCACTTCAAATAATCCAGTCGAACTATCCCTTCGAGGCTTAGAGTTTCTGGAACCTTTGGACAAAGAAATGTGACATTCTGATTCCTTCTCTTGATCTCCTAGACCACAATGATGACCTGGAAAGAGATTGACACAGAGTACCAGGGGCTTGTGAAGCGCTCGGAGCAGCTTCTCTCCTCAATGCAGAAGAAGAAACAGGAGGAGGAAGAGCATGAGAGGCTGAAACGCATTGAGGAGGAGATGGAGAAAGAGCGAAAGAGGAGGGAGAAGGAAGAGCTGCGGCGCAAACAGGAGGAGGAGGAAAGAAGAATGTAAGTGATGGCGGATGGAAAGATCAGTTGTAGAAATGTTAGTAAATGCAGTGTTAGAGGTTTGAAACAATAAAGTGTCGGTCATTCTAAGTAAAGATTTCTTATCTTCAAACTTTTCAGGAAAGCAGAGATGGAGCTGAAGAGGAAGCAGGAGGAGGAGGATAGAAAAAAGAGGGAGGAGGAAGAGAAAGTGATACAGGTTTGGACCACCTTCAAATGTTACCTCTTTGACCATTTACTATTGTTCTCTCCTGCTGAAAAGCTGTGAAGCAGCATGGCCTGGAAAATCCATGAAAACTACCAACTATTAATTATTAGTTCATATGAAGTTGTGTCTACCCATTAAAATGCCTATTAAGCTTTTCACGGCTCTCTGCAGTCTCTTCTAAGCTTCGTGTTTCCCCTTAATGAAGTAACTGACCCCTACACCCCTGCCACAAATGACTGGACACACATTTACACAAGATGGTTTGTGATACTTAATCCTAAACTGAGCTCGATCAAGTTCAATCAGTTTATTCTTGTACATATTCTGGCTCTACACACTGTTTCTCTGCTGCCTCACTCTGCGATTGCTGGCCTCTGTGTGCACCTGGGTTACCTGAATGAGAGTCTGTCCCTGAGCAGCAGCTTTCTCTCTTTCTTCACAGGCAAACCATTAAATTAGTAAAATAAAATGACAAAAATCAGCCATAAAACAACCAGCAATGGACACAGCCAATTGCTAATAGTCAATATATTCGTCCAGTCTTTCTCTGAATCTGTTTAGGTTTTGACCAGTACTTTATGTCGAAAAAAACATTTGGAGGATGCCACCTTGGATTCATGTACATTTTCACTGACTTCTGACTTTTAATAGATCAAAAGGATAATTGGTTAAGAAGAAATAATCTTACTCAATCTTAATCTTCACTGAGTGAAAATACATTTTTATCATTAGTTACAAAGATATTTGAGTGGGGCTTTAAATATCTGAAACTTAAGAATCATTTGTCGAAAAGAATTGCTTTTGGGAGCTACAGTAGACCTTTTTCACAGCAGTCATATTGATATGAAGTAGTAGGGTAAACACAGGTATCAATAATACAAGTTAAGTTCTTCTCCATTTGATGTAACAGAGCCTTTCCAACATGCACAATAGCTGCACCCGGACTTTGTTTGATCTGAATGGAACAGAACCCTAATTAGTATAATCTAGACACCTCTGTTTACCCTCCCTCCAAAAGGCTGCCAAGAAAAACATCTATACAGTACAATCAATCAATCTTAGAAGTCAAACAGTAAGTGAACACAGACTGTAAATTTTCCATGAGCCTTTGAACACACCAAGACCATTCAAAAGGGTCCCTGCTTGCACCAACATACCAATAGCTTAACTTAAAACAAACTTGGTGTCTCCTGAGGTTAATTTTAAACAATTTTCTTACCATAAATGTGCAGTCAGTGCAAATGCACCCTGCAGCTTCCAAAGACACACTATATATGTGTTTTTTATAGTTCATGGGCAGGAAAAAAAACATATAAAGCCACCATTATGGTTCTGATGTTCCCTCTCAGTGACAGAAGCTGCCTGCTCTCCCCTCTGAGTGAAATGTTCGTTAGCTCTTTGGTCTCCCACGGCAACAGCTGGGTCATGACATTGGTCAGATTCCCAGAGGGTTGCTGCAGGGTCTTGATTGATGATTCCACTACCTGCCAAGTTTCTCCTAACTAAACTACTTTATTCCTCTGTGCGCTATCCTGTGCTTTATTATCGTCTACACTGTCACCTTTATCTGCCTGTTTTACTCCCTCACTTTTAATTTGTCACCTTTTTTGTTTCATTGCTTTTTCTGTTCTTAATGTTTCCTTATCTCTACATGCACCTGTTCCTCCTTAATTTTGCCATCATGTTTCACCTCTCCTAAACATTCATTCATCCATCTGTTACACGTGCATCACACCTTATGCACATCTAAAGTCCTTTTTATTCGCCCGAGGCCAGTTGGACATTTGCATGCTGTCATTTTTTTCTTTCTAGCAGCGAGACAGTTGACACCAGGCTGTCATAAGCCACATGTCTCAGGAGACTCCTTGCAAAGTTTGTTTATCCACAGCTCTAAAGCTGAAAGCTGCAGCAGTAAACTTTCTAAGGGTCTGCTCTCACTTCGATCTAATGTGTTCTTTGCTATTTTCTGCTGTGTCAAAGGTTAGTCTAGCACTGGGTACTGCTCCCTTCAGCCTATGCATTAGGATGTCTTTCCTACCCTTATTTATGGCACACCAGCCAGTCTTCAACTCTCTATTGAAGACATCCACTGTGTAAACCATTCACAGTGGTGCAGTGACTCAGTGCAACAAGGTAATTTATTTATCAATAAAAACAAGGTTGCAGTCCTTTCATGCTACACAAACATATAACACATATACAGAAAATTCAATTAAGAATAGAATAGGATTTGAATTTGTGTGTAGCTGAATGTAAACAGCAGACACAAGATAGTGAGGATAATATGGTCGGCATTTTCCGATATAACATTTGACATCTGGGAAACATTGTCTATCAACTGTGACTGCATTTTTGCATGAAGCATCATGATGCAAACACAGGGTCCTCTTCCACCCGTCTTGCATCCTGGCGGCTCAGAACATCCTCCACCCATGAAGTGCTTGATCCAGGATGTGGTGGTGGAACAGGTCTCTGTAAAGATGTGGTCATGTCCCATACTGTTTAATTTTCCTGGCAGCACATTAGCCAGAAGCAGCATCAAGCCTATAGCTGAGTGTCACTTGTGTTTTGTCTATACTGGTGTTAAACTTCCAAAAAAAAAGAAAGAGAAACAAAATGACGATCGACCTCACTGAAGAACGGCTTTTTTAATTGCTAATCCAAATTTAGACTTGAACGTGAACAGTAAAACTTAACAGTTTAAGGTAGAGGTCTAAACGGCCAGGCTAGTGAAACATTTCCAGCCCGTTCCCCCTTTCTTCAGCCCACAATATGATGACTGAAATAATATAATAAAATCCTGCTCACAAAATAATTTCATATTTAATTATTTTTCCTTGTTTTTTTGGACCAATTTATACTATGTTCTCATATATAATTGAAATAAAAACACAATTCTGTGCTTACTGAAAGCGTGGACAAAACCGACAATGCTCAGCTAGCCATCTTCATCAGGAGTATTAAAGACCAGTTCTCAGTGTTTCTGTCCAATGCACAGCTAACTAAAAATGTATAGAAATTTGTTTTTGTTAAGTGGGACGAAAAGAAAATCTTTCTACAAACTCCAGCTTCAAGCATCAGCAGTTTCTATGCAGAAATATTATCATATTAACTAACCTGAGGAAAGGCCGCTATCCTCATAATCATCAGTCGTCTCCCAATTATACACAAAATTGTTTTTTAAATGTTTGTTGCACATCCTGCCCGGTGTTGGAATCTTTTAGGGTGGTATACAAATACACTTTAAACCATATAGTTTGGGTTATTTTGGGGTATTTTAACTGCGTTTAAGGTAGCTATTAGCTAATGATTTGACTTTTTTCTTGTTCAGTATTTTTATCATTAGTATTGTATAATCAGGTGTACATTTTACAATCTTAAAAACAAAATGGTAACTGTAAACAGAGGATACATATATGTGCACCATTCTTCCTCTAATTCGGGTGTAAGCATATACAGTATTCAAATTCACTGGGAGAGTGCCAAGAAAGATTTTAGGTTTTAGCATAAAATACCTGTTTCAGAACTGGTTAGTCTGTGTAATAAAGCTATTTTGGGCATAATACCCGGGTGTCTGCATTAGCTACTGCATAAAGAAGCTCAACTTTCATACTGAAGCCATCACAGTTTTGAGTTTTAGTTCTCATGCTTCACCCTGGCCACATATCACAGCTGCTGATTGGACCATCCTCCAGTATGAATAATATATTCTTAACTGGAGAGGCATTCATATTTAACGCTCCTCAGAGAAAAATATCCATTGTGGACTTCATTAGTGGCTTTCCATATGAAGATAGGGGATTGATGTATTCAGATAGATATGTATATTTATTGATTTATTTTTTATATATACCCCCTGTCAGCTAGTTATACTGAAGTTTGTGCTGTTAACACATATTTCAGTTCTATAAAGTGCAAAATGAAAAACCTGGAGTTTGAATCTGGGTTAAACCATTAAAAAATGTTCTTACTGAATGTTTGTCTGTTGTAATCCCTGTTGTGTCTAGACAAATGACCAGTAAAGCAGTAATTAGCAGCCCTACACCCTAGATAAACAGGTCTAATCAGGCTTGGGCACACAGCAGAGCTCTAATTGTTATGAAGGATCTGGCACACAGGGCAGCATTAGTGTTTAGACAGGATCTCGGTTTATGTTGATTTTATAAAGTCACATTAAAAGAGGAAGTGTTTGTGTGTGTTTACAGGCGGAGTTGGAGATTCAGCTGGCTCTGGAGCGGGAGGAGCAGGCCCAGCGCACCACCATACTGGAACAGGAGAGGAGAGACAGAGAGTTAGCCATGAGAATTGCACAGAGTGAGGCAGAACTCATCAATGAAGAGGGACAGATGGACGCAGGCCTGCGCAGGTAGCGTACATGTGTGAATAATAACCCCCACGTTAAAACATAAGGTCATTTTAACCTCAGCATGCGTGTGTAACTGCATTTTTCATGTTGCTGTGTTTTCTCTCAGTGATGAGTTTTCAGGTCTTCCTATCTCTGCATCCTCAGCCAGAGCCATGTAAGACATCAGCACAGGTTTATCTTACCTGCTCTCCAGGTGTACCACCAGCAGTATCACTCACTCCCTCACTGGGATAGTTTGGATTATTTTAAAGTGGGGTTGTGTGAGTTACCTATCCATGCGGTGTACTGCTTTAGTCAGTGTCAGCAGCAAACCTTACTTCTACCATCTAAAAAAAAAGGCCAACTTGAAAAATCAAGCAGTTTAAGTGTTATTGTTTGAATATTTTCACCACTGTACTGTGCTGTCAGGCAGCCTTTTCAGATAGGAACCCATTGTTATATAAGCCAAATATTGCTATCTCCAAATTAACCAAACTCCATTGGCAAAAACAGTAATTTTCCCTAACAGAATACAGGAGTTGCTGGGCTCCATACCGTAAAAGGCTGTCAATAGTATACACTGAAAATCATGGATTTTTTAATTTTTTTATGTGGACCTTTTTTAGTGGCTAAAATACATTTTGCTGTTTCTA
The DNA here is from genome assembly GCF_056507025.1 of Lutjanus erythropterus. NCBI lineage: Eukaryota > Metazoa > Chordata > Actinopteri > Lutjaniformes > Lutjanidae > Lutjanus > Lutjanus erythropterus. Next base: position 14,611,983 of record NC_139334.1, read on the forward strand.
CAAACTAGGGACGTGTTGATCGCCATTTACTGTGGATAATGCACTGACTATCAAGAAGTATCTTACACAACCCCAATTCAAAAAATCCAAGCTATCCTTTTAATCTCTGTCGTAGTCCTAAATGCCTTAAAATAGATGCAGGATTGTACCAGCAATGCAAAGCCAACATAAAAATCCCTCAATTTTAAGAAACCACCAGTCAAATCAAGATATATGCTGCGTGGCATGAATCATTAGATTAGCCATTTAGAGGATGATTATGTGTGATTATTGGTTACTCAGAAATGAAGATGGCATGTCGAATCAATATAAGAAAGATGGATCAGAATATGCACTATGTGATCTTTTTGTCTCTTAATTGGCTTTGCATGTGTCTGTTAAAGCTTGTCTGTATCCTTCGCAGTGTTGATGAACAGCACAAACCCATGACCTTCACTATCTGTGTGCTTTCCCTGACTAATTCATTCAGTTTTTATAAATTTGTTAGGACTTCATGTCCTCTGGATACATCTATAGTTTATAGGCTAGCTGTCTGATAGTTACTAAAGAAATGTTGAAGGTCTTAACTCACCCACTCTGCTGTATCTCTTGCTTAAAGCTCAGTCATAATATCAGTTGCTTTTAATCACCAGGAGTCTGTTAGGGAAGATAACTACTGGCAAATATTTATTCACTTACAACAACTAATAATATTTTTTTTCTTACCAAGGTGATAAAATATGCAATCTACAATATTTACAATGGTACAAAACTGTATTGTATTTATTCACTAGACTTTATAATGTGCTCAGCACTCGTATTGACATACTTTACTGTGTGCAAATGATGTCACCTGAGAATGTATTACAATATTAGGTTCATAGTTCACAACCACTTACCACAGGGAAAAAGAAGAGCGGTGTTCAAAACTTTAAACAGTTCTTTTTCCACGTAGTTTCCAACAATTGTGATTTGTGATGCCCACATGTGACCCCTCATCCTCACTGTCAGCCAAAGAATGATTTTTCCTTCTCAGTTTGTTTCATTTCAAGCAACATTATATAAGATTTGATATTTTTTACTTTTTGGCACCCTCAGTTTCAGAGTGCAGTTTATTTACACACCTGTGTTGTAATGAAGAGCTGTGCACAGGCATTTGTTATGATTTCATCATTTATCACTTATGATAAAATAATAGCAAGTCAACAACTTTGTTAACACACCCCAACTTCAAGCAAATGCAGCACCACGAAAAAAGCCAGAACATTTACTCTTGTCCGGCAGCATCTCGCTCAGTCTTTTTTCTCTTGCTAGCTTTCTCTCTGAATGTCCTCTTCTGTCTCTTCACCTCTGCCATGATGTCCATATCATTAGAGGCTGAACCCAGTTACATTGCCCACTCATCCAGCTGCAGCTGTGGCACAACACCAGTGCTCTTCTCCAGCACCCCCCCTCGCCCGTGTCATGAGGCCTTGCTCCTTCCAGCAGTCCAAAGCTCCTTTGCTAGTGATGTAAACAGCAACCCTCACCAGGTGCTCAGAGTCCAGGCAGCATGGCTCAACTAACTAGCTACATTAGCAGTAGTTAGTGGTAACATTACTGTCCATCAGAAAACACAGTAAGTCAGATTTATCAGATTTAGCCAGATCCAGTTTCACCAAAATCAGTGACATAGTTGGTACTGTGACTTAGTGCCTTAAAGCATGAAGCACTTGTTGCGGCCCGCCCACAAAAGTTACTTAGTGCTAGAACATGTGTACAGGGTGCTGACTCGGAACGACAGGGGCCCAATTCACCCTAGTACAAGTCAGTATATCATCATCAAAATGACTTTGAAACTGTTATTTTAAGATAATATAACTCCATAATGTTGCTTTAAATGACTTCAGGTCTGAAAAGGTGAAGTATTTCATAAAAATGAATCACAAAAGAAACACGATAATATTGACATTTCATTAATATAAATATTTTCTAGCCATTTAATCATCTGTTGACCCCTCAGACATGTATATCTTGAGAGTCCTTGTGTTATTCAACCACTTTTTGAGTGAAACCATTCTACTTTCATCAAGGACGGTTAACAGGTCACGTACAGGAAGATAAAGCATACCACTGTCCTCATGGTTACCTGTAGCTGAAAGTACCTTGTACACCAGCCATGTTCAAAATAACTGGCTTGTTCATTCATTTACTAATCCATTTGTAATAGACAGTTTTTAATTCATTAAGACACAAATATAGTGCACTATGTAGTGAATAGGCTGTGATTGCAGACACACCCATTGACTAAAAACAGTGTTTAAACTTTTGACTGCCTGATAATTCTCACCCAAACACAGTGTATCATAGCTGCCCACTTTGTCCTAACGTGAACTCCACTGTGCGAGTGGGACTGAATTTCCATAACCCCACTCTGTGTTTAAAGCCAGAAGTTCTCTCACAGTCTGCATGTGCCTTATCTGCAGGTCCAGCAAGCACAAAATTACATTTGATCCAATAGCCTGTAATCTTGTCAGTGTTGGCTCCTGCGCCCAGGGCCCACGTTCCATGTCTCCTGCAGTACCATCCCTGTGAGTCAGCTGACCCCTGGAAACCAAAAGCTGATCTGTTGCCAAGAAAGAAGCTCCAAAGGCCTTGTGTGTCACATGTGCACGCCACAGAGCTTAAGCACATGAAAGCATGCGTACAGTAGAAGTGTACACACTGGCTGGCATTTGCTGGCATAGTAGCTTCAGGATCTCCTCCCTCTTTAAACAACCATCCATTTCCTGTTCAGCAAAGCCCTGGCCTTCGTTTCACTTCCACTTGCCCTGATTCATTACCATCCCACACTGGCACACATCTCAGCCGGAATGATCAGTTTCATCTTTCCAGTCAGTATGAATTATAAATGGTAATGGTAATCTGGCTAATGATTCGTGGATCAGTAATCCTCAACTCTGAGACATTAGCAGCTATGCCGACTGTAAATAGAGGAGTTAAATCCTTCGTATTATTGAATTAGCGGCCTCGACTCGGCAGGGAAGCTGGAGACACGGCTCACATGAGCTCAGACTTGCTGCAGCAGTCATTTAAGTAGCTGAAACTCTGTGCCATCAGTTTGATTCAGAAATTAAAGTGCTGCATCATTTCACCTTATTTTTTTCATCTTCACCTCTTATTCCTGTTAAAATAAGTGTGGGAATAACAACACTCAAATTGCCAGTAGATGTAAGATGGCATCTGGCACGTTGTAACATTAGATGAGCTTTGCATCAGTTTAAGTGGAGTTGAAACAGGATGTGGACAAACTCTGCTCTTCAGCTCCCCTGCTGACCGGCCTCTAATGTGAATTTAATCGGCTGAGACAATGAGGAGGGCTTGAAAGAAGTGAGGCATCTGTTTCCATTTCTCACTGAGGGCAGTATACTTAATAAATCCTGTTTTCCTTTTGATATTTATGCATCTTGTCTGCCACTGAAATTCCACTTTACACTATGGTTGAAAATAATGAAATTGAGTATAATAACACAACAAATGTTACTTTATTGTCAATTATTTACTGTGTACATTCTGGACTTTGTTCAAGTTAGACTGGATTGCAAATAAAATGTTGCACTGTTTGCTAGCTAGCTAAAAGGTTAGTTAGCTTACTCATGATGGCTCAGCAAAGAAGTTCTAAGTTTCTCTCCTTTGAGAAAATCTTTTGGGCCAAATTAATGGAGCAATATGGCCAAATAAGAGAAGATTTTAAAGCACTACATTGTTTGCTAATAAGCTAAAAAAGTTACTTAGCCTACTCATTATGGCTCTATAGAGAAACTGATTTCTTCTTTGAGAAGGGCTTCTTTGATGAGTGAATGGAGCATTATGGTCAAATAGGAAATTAAAAACAGTAGAATAAAGAAAAAGGAGACTATCTGGCAGCAAGCAGCAGATTATTTTAACAGATCAACTAAAGTGGAAGAAAGAAGAGATGCCTTATAAAACTCAATAGATTGAGTTTGTCCTTTAACTTTCATCAAGAAACCTACCTCACATCCATCTCAAAAAGTCAGCCATTTTAAAAGTTAAACCTCCTCAAATATAATTTCAAAGTTAATACTGGATCACAGTCAAAATTGGAGTTTGAAGTTTTGTGCAACAGAATCGAGTTTGATCTAGGTGTAGGGTTAATCTTACTTAATTTTGAGATAGTTTAATAGTTGAAACATAATTTAAAGTTAAACCATGATTTAATTTTTGTTTTAAAAATGAATATTTGTTTGTGCAACCCAGCCTTGTGTTGTATCTGAGGAGCTGTTTCTGCAATCCTTTTAGAAATTAACACCTCCCTGATTTTGAAATCATATTCAGTGTTGAAAAACAAGAAATCTCACGCCCTTAAATCTGTGCTACTCCCACTCTCTCCACTTTGCTACACTCACTCTCACCTGTCTGCACACTCACCTTCTTTTTCTTTCACCCACGTTCATCTGTTCCACACTTTAGGGGTCCTCAGGTGCAGGCAACCAAAGCTGCTGCCGGTGTGAAAAAGTATGACCTCAGCAAGTGGAAGTACGCTGAGCTGCGAGATGTCATCAACACTTCCTGTGGTGAGAAATCCCAAACACATCCAAGTTCAACACCATACAGCCTTTATCAACTAAACAGAGTGTGTGCACTGATCCAACCTTTACAAAACAGATCAAGGCGGTAGAGCTCTTTTCTCTCCTTCATGCAAAATGTATTTACAGTTTTCAGTCCCACACATTAAATAATTCAACAGTAGCTCATGTGTTGGCATGTTTGGTACCCAAAAAACGTGCAGCACCATTTCCATACAAGTTTTTCTTCTGCTCTCTTTGTCATTTCTTCTCTCTCTGTAATTTTTGGAGTAGCCAAAGTGAATGTTAAAGAGCTGAGACTGCAGCTGTAGAGTGTGTGGACACAAGATGTCTTGCCTGAAAAGTCAAAAGACCGATCTGAGGATGTTCCCACAGCTGCTACGGCTCATCAGCATGCGTTTTAGTGGCGGAGAGAGGAAATTATCACCATTATGGAGGATGGCAGACTCGATGCCCTTCCTAGTCATTCCCAGCCAACCCTCTCCTCTGTCAGCATGAAAAGCAGATGCCTTTCTGCTGGCACACTTGTCGATGCCTTTATAATTGCCACTGTATACAGTACTCTGATCAGTGTTAGGGACTCTGATATCCCCTGTGGGATTCCAAGGACATCTGGCTAATTTGTGGAACCCATTTGCTTCGGTGGTGATACCAAAAAATCTGTGTTTGAAGTCTGATTATAGCCGTATGTTCCCTAAAAAGCACTGTCTGTTGTGAATGTTTCCTTTGTATTTCATCGTAGACAAGTAAATGCAGTGTGAACCTCAAAATTCCTCATTATACTGTTTTACATTTTAAGTTGAAGTACAAGTTCTTCAACATTAAACATGTTGTATAACTTCTCTGAAATATATTTAGCTTTATTCACAAAACAATTTAATGTATTTCTTTATCAGGGTGGTATTTAAGGTTGTGGTAACACTTTATTTGAAGGGGTGTCATTACAATTTCATAACCGTGACATGACACCTGTCATGAACATGAAGGAGTCTTTATGGATGTCAGCTATGTCATTTTTAATGCGAAGTTGACATTGTTTGAGATGTTTTTGTCATGACAACTTGAAATTAATCAAGACAATTACCTGTCGTATCATGAAGGTGTCATTAAGTGTTATTATGCTGTCAAATACTTTCATAACAGTGTCATGAATAATCCACTTAACCTTAACTGAAGTCATACCATTTAGACTGTTTTGTAACTGATCCCTGCAAGAAATATATCATTTTAATGATTTTCAATGAAAAGGAGAATAGTGATGTAAAAATATAATTCCCTGTAATATTAGAATTGTAATATCAGTCATAATGGTCACAATTTATTAGGTATTTTATCAAAAGCATGCAAGCCTATCATGCAACCAGCTGAGAGTCAATCTTCTCATAAGAGGAAAGTGAAAAAGATATTTTGGGAAATATCTTTTCTCTCTAGAATAAAAGTTTATCACAGCCTCTGATGCTTCGACTTGGACCATTCTTTTTTTCATTTGTCTCCTATGAGTCCCCGAATTTTATGAAAGTTCAATCCTAAATTAATAAAACTACACATTTTTAGATATGTAATATAATACACCTTATTTGGATGCATATGGACTTGTTCATTTTAGGCTCATGACATCACATTTCAGTCATCCAGAACTGGACTGGACTGGACACAAGTCAACACAGGCAGTGAATACCTAGGATGGAAGTAATACTTTTGTTTTCCATGTTTGTCTCACTGTGCTGCCATCAGATTCTGCTTGTTTCATTTATTGAGTACTCACTGGTGTCATGTTGTGTTTGACAGACATTGAGCTGTTGGCAGCCTGCAGAGAGGAGTTCCACCGTCGTCTGAAGGTCTACCATGCATGGAAGTCCAAGAACAAGAAGCGTAATGATGACGGAAGTGATCAGAGGGCTCCAAAATCTATCACTGACTATGGTTAATATTCATTGTATTATCCTCTTGCTCTAAATTACTTTTATTCAATGCTTCACCTGCACAAATACATAAACTGAACATTTCAGACGTGCACACATCACAACAGGCACATTAGGTTGCAGGTAACAAGTCTTTAGTTTCTCCACTCTCGCCTCTCACTATCATTTGCAGGAATGAACTTAAATAATCTTCCCTGTGTTTCCAAACATTCAATTAACCAACAAAACGCTGGGACCTAAAAATACAACCCCTTCTGTCTGCCTCTGTCAGAAATATTTGTTCTAATTAGAAAATCACTGCTAGCGATGCCTTGTCAGGTTCAGTAGCTGCTGGTATGACAGTTCGCTGCTTTGCTCAGTTCATTCTCAACTCAACCAAGCATGGTCGCTGCCACAAACACACACACACACAAATATTATTTAGCTGCTTGAAAGCTCACCGGTGCTCTGCGTTTCCCCTCTTTTTCATCTTAAAAACAAATATTAAATTTGAAGGGGAAAGGGAACATTAGGTTCACTGTGGATTCTACTTTCACTATATTTACTCGCCTTTCTCTTTTGATATGATAGCTCCTGAAAGCCGTACTGGCTGTGCTTTGTTTGTCTTATATTTGGATCCTGTTCTTGGCCTATGCTGATGCAGCAGGGGTCTTATCGAGGCCATTTCATAAGAGGCTAAAAGCTGCTTTACCTGGCTGCGTTTTCATGTGATATTTACTTCCTGCGTCCTCTTTGATCTTGTATGTTTTGAAAGCTTTATTCTTTGTTTTCTGTCCCACTCAGTGTGTTCTCTGCTCTTGGCAAAACATGTAAAAACATGAGTATGATAAGGTTACATTTATTTGAAACCAAATGACAGATGTTTTGTTGTGAATAATCCTCCTAACAATGCTGCTCTGCAGATGAACATCTCCGCTTTTAATACAAATCTATTTTCATAATGATCACACTGCAGCCGAACAGAACCCAGCTCCTCCGATGACAGCCCAGCATCAGGAAGTGGCCATGAACCGCCAGCAGCGATATTTCCGCATCCCTTTCATCCGGCCCGCCGACCAGTACAAAGATCCCCAGAATAAAAAGAAGGGCTGGTGGTACGCCCACTTTGACGGGCCCTGGATAGCCAGACAGATGGAGCTTCACCCAGACAAACGGCCCATTGTGTTGGTTGCAGGTGAGTCAGCAGCTTTTGCTGTCATTATGTCCCCATTTACACCTGGTATTAAAATGCGATCTGTATCCAGACACGTTACCGGATTGGAAAAATGCATGTGATCAGGTCTGCCAGACCACATCTGAAGGAAGTCTGGTTCGCATTGTGTCTGGATCTTGGTGAGGTGGTATCGCAGTCAGCGTGCTGTCATCTGCACAAAACATAGCTAACATAAAAAATAAGTTGTTTTTCAAATTTAGAAAGCAAGCAAATAAGAAGGCTGAAAGAGACACGCCTCTAATTACTGATTATACATCTTTTCTGTGGCATGAAAGCGCCATAAGATCTGTTATTCAACAGAACTGTGTGAAAAATGAGAGCAGTACAGGTGGGAAATGAACGGTGTACAGTAAGCTGATCTGCTGTTAACACTGTATAATTTATCTAGTCATGCTGGTACTGCAACACACCAAGACAAAATAACACACTATTTCTATACAAAGAAAGGAATAACTTAATGTGTCAGGCTTGCCGAATTTACAAGAGGGAGCAAATAATTAAGAATTTGTCATAGATAGCTTTAAGTTTTAAGTTTTCACAAAGTTTCTAAAGTTTGCCCTGACTCGACATCTCACAAAACTCTTCTTTTAAAGAAGTCTGCCTCCATCTCAAGTCAGGCACAGGTTTTGCTTTAGAGGACAGAGATCTGATCTCAGTGAGGATAATGATAAAAATACCATGTGTAAACACAAAGGGACGATTGGATAATTTGATTAAAATATCCCACTAACATATCCAGATATTTTAAAATTAATAATACTTAAATACCAGTTGTGAATGGGGGATTATAACAAAGAGGGCATTTCTTTATCTTTATGCCTGGCTTTATATTACACGTGCAACTTACCATTATTTTTATTATTGATTAAAATGTCCATTATCAATTAATAATTTAGTCCTGTGGTTCCCAACCTTCTTGGCTTGTTCCCACTTAAAATTACACATCTTTTTTGCCTCCAACTATCTAACAATAATGATACATAGAAAGGACTGTACAAACAGATGCACTCAGTGCTAAAAACCCCATCCTGAAAGTACTTTTGAAAACTATCACAGTACACGGACAACTTTTCAGAACCCAAGCTGAAGTCTTCCCATCACTTGTTTTGTCTAGCTTACAGTCTACAACACAGAATCATGCGCATTTGAGAAATTGGAGTAAATTATTGTTCTGCATTTTTGCATGATGTTGATAAATGAACATAAAATCAGCTGATTGTTTGAGCTCTATCGTAATCTATTCTTTATGTACAGTTTTGAGGTGAGTGAATGAACTGGATAACTCTGATTGATAATGATGTTCAATCTGTTATTGATTGTTCTGTTGTGTAGAAAAGTTTTTTTTTCTCTCTGCAGCTACCTGATTTTAAGAATTTTTTGATACCTTGATTGTTGAAGTATGTGGGGTTTTTTTCCCAGACAAATGCCAAAATCAGAGGGAGTGATATTACATAAAACACATTTTTGTGTAGCAGAAATGTCTTTTCTTTTTATCTCTTTGGTCATCTTGTCAATATTTATGTGTTGCCTTTTAATCTATAAAAAAATCATAAGAGAGAATGATGCCTGCGGGTGAAGTCTTCCAATCACTTGTTTTGTCTGATAAACAGTCCAAAACACAAAGATATCTGTTAATTTATAAAGATATATAAATTAAAGGAAAACAGCTAAATGCTTACGTTTAAGTTCATGTCAGTTTAGCACTACTTTACATGCTTTATTTAAAGTTGTTTGATGAGTAAGTGTTCAGTAAATGGATTACTCTAGATCAGAGGTCTGCAACCTTTACTAACAGAAGAGCCTTTTTTTGCCATACAAGAAAAAAAATCTGTCTGGAGCTGCAACCATTTTCTATTTTCCTTGGATTTTCTCTTTTTGGATTTGTCAACCATAGCTAGCCTCTGGAGATCAGGACTATAGCCATCGGCCAAATTTGGAGGAAAATCCGCCGAGCTGTAGATGTTGCCTATGGCGCACAGTTTAGTTGACATAACTGATGTACAGCCTACACAGTTGAATGTAGAATGCAAAAATTAAAATGTAAAAAAAAAAAGAACCGTTATTGACTTGTATATAATTTTTTCCAAAGCCACAGGGAGCCAGTAGAGAGCTGCTAAAAAGCTGCACGCGGCTCCGGAGCCACAGGTTGCAGACCCCTGCTCTGGATACACAAGTACAAGTCCTTTCAGTAAACCTCTGTTCTTACTCGTCCACCCCTCAGGGAAGGACGACATGGAGATGTGCGAGCTGAGTCTGGAGGAGACGGGTCTGACCAGGAAGAGGGGTGCAGAGATCCTGCCCCGGCAGTTTGAAGAAATCTGGGAACGATGTGATGGGATTCAGTACCTCAAGAAAGCCATTGAGAACAAGCAGGCCCGCCCCACGCACGCCACCGCCATGCTGCAGAGTCTCCTCAAGTGAAACCAGAGCGGCGAGATGAGAGTTTGGTCCTGAAACATGACGCCGACACACAGACTCACAAACAGAACGGCACGGTGTACCTGTGGTTTGTGGGATGAAAAGAAGTAACCACAATCTCATTGTAGGCACTCAGTGAATCATCTCCTTTTTAAATACCTGTATGTTGTTTATTTTCACTTTTTATATCTTAATTTTGCTGTGTGACACCTTATTGGTGAAATATTGTGCTCAGTTTTCTTCTCAGTCTGTGTTTGAATGGAAAGAAAATGCTGTGAGGCCTTAAATTGCAATGTAACTGCACTACACCATGAAAGCCTTAACAGGCGCGTAGCCTCTTTAGCAATTAACCTGAAACCTTAATGGTCTGCAATACAGACAATAAATTAGACTGTTAGAGAAAATTATGTAAAGAAACTTTTAATATTTCTGCAACAGTCTTGTCTTTCAAGTCATCATTTATGGTCTTCTGGATATTAAAGCTCTAATCACTGTTCATACCTACACCTGATATGATAAAAATAAAAGGCTTTTTACATATATGCAACCTAAAATAAATATGACTTTAATCAAGAACAGAATAAAATATTATATTTTGAAATATAGTAATACTTCTAATAATAATAACAATAGAATATTTATATACATATTTATGTCAGATTGTACTGCAGGTCATATTAAGTTGAATATAAAAGCTGTTATATTTCAGTCCTCCAGCTACTACAAATTTGACACATGACGAAAAAAATATCATGACAAATAAATTGTCATAACTTTTTTATGACTGCACATAAAATAACTTCATATAGTGGCAGAATGTTCTTTTGCTCCAAACACACTTTCTAACAAAGACTAATTCATGAAAAGAAATGCTGGGTTTGTTAGTATCGTAATAGTTTTGTCTTTTTATCCATTTCATTATTTTCTTGCTGCCGATATATACAACTGTTAAATGTTAAAATCCTTAAAAAAGGAATTTCTTTTTTTGTATTGTTTATTTGTTATGCAAGAGGGAAATGTAGAAGTTTGTTTTCATGTTTGCAGTTTTGTGGGTTTGGGGTTGTTTTACAGACAATAATGTAATTTGTGTGTGCATTGTGTGTGTTTGTTCATATTATATTTTATTAAAGGGGAAATTTGGCACTTTTCCTGTTGATGTCTAGTCAGTGTTGATGGTAAATGAAGCAGTAAATTCCTCAGTGTGTTCTATACTGACCAAGAAAGCTGAGTTCTCCTACTTGCAAGGCCTACACGTACCAGGATGCATTGCACACAAGCTTTTGAAACCCACTCTCATGTTGCTGTATATTACCCCCTAGCCTATACCTGTTACTGTGTTGGTCAAAACATCGCGTTCTGTGATTAAAAAAAAAATACTGCTCTAGCACACCCCCTGGCTGGAGACTAGAAATCTAAGCTGCAGTAACCTGTAGTTCTTCCTTAACACCAGTGACATCACTGTGACATCACTGGATGCAAGAAAAACAACAGATTTTGCAGCAGGACGACTCAGCTTTCTCAGTCATTACAGCAGCACTGAGGAATTTTAGTTCTTCAACTGGCTACATTTAATCATCAACACTGACTGGACATCTACGCGAAAAGTGCAGAATTTTCCCTTTAAAGCTGATTACTTGACTCCTCAGTTGGTAAGGCCAGGAACATTTCAGTCATCTCATTGGACAATCACGCAATACTTTTATTTAGGCTCAAATCAGCAGCTGACTGTAACTAATGATTCATGTTCAAATGTTGGATCTGGTTGTATGTTGGCCTTTGCACTATAGAAAATAAACGTGCATCCCCATACTCCTCTTCACTTTCTGTTGCTAAATTACTGCAGATTATTGACAAGTGACATCAGTTGAGTCAATTCACAAGGTTAGTAAGATATCTTCTGGTGGTCAGTGCTCTGTAAATGGATCTGACATGCTAACGGTAACAGCGGCTAACGAGATTAGAGTGTCGATTAATTAAACAACAAAGGCTAATGTACTGCTGATGTCATCACTGAGCTGAGGCTCACTCCCATTAACTGACCAGCTAGATTAAAACTGGCTCAAGGTTCCCTGTGGAGATATTTTAGCTTTTTGATGGCCTTTGAAGGAAATTAACACCACCAAACAGCGACAGATAATTGATTTAGCTTTGACTGAAAGCGCGCTTTGGACTGAGGGGCCACTTCAGCGCATATATGCATCATACTACCCTTTTTTATAAAGATATTTGAGTGCATTTACAGTAATAATCAGTAACCAACGCTAATAAATAGTAAGTTGATGCATCTGTGATGTGTTCTTTCATCACACAAAGATGGTTGACTTCAGCCTTTAATACAGAAATAAGTATTTTTGGTAACATTTTGCCAGCATTAAATAGCTGCATGCATACTAGTTGCAAATTTGGCTTTTTATAAGTCATTATGAGCCACTTATTTATTCTTTATTCTGCATGATCATATTCTACATTAGGCCAGTAGTTCTCAAACTTACTGTACCACCAGCCAATATCTCCTGACCAGAAAAGTTATGCTTGTATAAAGAGTCAGTGTCAGCTTATTGAGTTAATAACACGATTTTATTCAAAAAGTTCTGTTGGCTGACAATTACACAAGTTTAGGCAGTTTATTTGTTCTTAGCCTTGAAGAAACTGTTTAAAACCTCTGAAGTGACTCTTTGATAAAAGAGATTTCTCCTTGTGCTGACATGTGTTTTCCTGCTGAATGGGAGTAGAACATGTGCATCTCAATAGACTTCCATTGTTTCAAGGTCTAACCCATCACTGAAGCAGAGGGTCTTTATAATGCACTAGAAAAATAAACTTAAAAGGAAGTTTTATAAAGTTAACATAAAACTAAAAAACTTAATGTTCCAAGGGTCTCAGGAGAGCTTTAACTCTCTAATAATACATGTTTGGAAGTCAAATATGCTGATCATATTTCTTTGGAAACTTAATGTAATAAGTTGATTGAACTCCACTCATCTTTCATCTTATCCTTTCATGTCAAAAGACTAAAAGTTAGAAGTACTTGTGTTTATAAGTTCTGAAAACAAATTCAAGAAATTTCAAATTGAAATAACTTGAACAAATAAAACTTAACATGAGAAAAAAATAGTTGATTCCACTAAATTCCTGTATGATTTTTTTAGTGTTGTTTAGTTAGTTTACTTTGTCTTCTTCACTAGCCAGCATTTACACCTGTCAGCTTCATATACTTAATTTATTTGCATCCTATGTAATATACTAATATACTGAACATGCTTCTTTAGAAACTTAATTTAATTGAGTTGTTTAAACCCTACAGTGCATTCATTCAACACATCATTTCAAGTCAGACGACTTCAAGCGAGAAGAACTCATAAGCTCTGAAGTGTTCTAAAAAAAATGAAACTAAGTTTGTGTAAAGGAAAAAGCGAGCTTTTCCTCTTAACACATTATACATGTTAGAAAGTTTCTGGAAACATGCTGAAACACTGAGAACTATGTGGTAATGAATTCTAAAGTTAGACTGTTGTTCAGGATTTCTGTGCTCAGGATTCTTTGAGCGGACCTGAAAAATGGCTCGGTTACCTGCCGGAACCATGGTCCCCCAGACCTATATAAGCTCCATGAACCGACACACGAATGACACCGCCTCACCCTCCTTAACGGTCAGTTACGAACTTACCTTTGTGACTCTCTCAGTCCAAATCAGCCCGGCAGTTTGCTTCAGCTCACTTCAGCTCCAACAGACCTAAACAAAATAAAAAAAACTCTACCACCCTGTCACCATCCTCTGGCTCTGGTGGCTCAAACACTCCTGGACATGTCCCATAAAGCTGCTAAAAGGTTTCAAGTCGTTTTCAGGTCACAGTGGTGTTTGACACTGAGACAGTAGAGCAGACACACCCTAAGCAAAAGTGCACACATATTTTACATACTTTTGAGACCTAATTTTATACACGTCACACTTTGTAAATTATTCAAGTTTCTGTGTTGTGACAAACATTAATTGTTCCTATACGGTATCTTTAAGTTAATGACAGATGATTAATTGATTCCATTGAAATCCTGTATGTTTTTTTAGTGTGACTAATAAAGAGATGTCTCTAACACATGCTAATGAGCAACTGATTAATATAAAGTGTTACCAAAAATATTTACCATTTTTTAAAAATGTATCATTATCAAGCAATATTTCAGCAGTGAAAAACAAACACCACATCTTTAGTGCAAAAGAAACATTTTATTCTTTGCGTTTAAATGCAAAATGTGTAAAAAACAGAAAGTCCAAATCTCAAAAGACAGTTGATTAGTGGGAAGAGTTGTTTTGAGAAGGACAGACAATATTTCTATAAACAAAAATGTCATGACCCAAGTCAACAGCTTATACATTCATTCTCTTTTTGGGACACAACAATAGTTAAAGAATAGCATTAAAATAAACAACATTTTAAAGACTAAACTTAAGATACCACCATGTGTATCAGTTTGTAAATAATAAATACCTCATTGTGAGGAAAGAACAACCTTTGCCAAGGGTATACAGGAAATGTTCCTACCGTTCAATATATAAAATAAATATTAGGTTCCACTTTAAGACAACCTAAGTCCATCTTAATATCCATAGCTCTCTGTCTAACAAGACACAATCACTATGAACGATAAATCTCAACACTTTTAACACCATTTTCACTGGTCTACTGTACCACCATGCGTCCCATGTATAGTTAAACAACATCTTCAGACTTTGCTCCTCCTCAGACGAACGCGGTGTCATCAAAGAACTGTTACCTCAAAACACTCGCTATCTGATGCCCTTAAAATACAGCATGATCTGTATTCATTTGGTCGTCGCCACGTCTGGAAAGAGACGAGAGGGAGAATAAAAAATAGCTCATTTCAGCTGGAATTATACAAAACATGACAGAATACCCTTGTAACTACGTCTACAAGATATTTGCTTTGTATAAATCAATCCATATCAAGAAAGGGGCTATTTTTCTCTGCAAAAGCACTGATCATTTCAAGGTTAATATTTTGATAAATTTCCCAAAATGTATTTTAGATTAGGTTAAAGATATGGTTCAAATGCTCAAAAGTTAATAGTGATTTGGTTTGTAAGTGAGAAATCAGCAAGGGTGACATGCACAGATGTTTTACCTTTGCACGCATCATAGAGCTGTAAAATATTTGATGTGTAGGTTATTGAATATCAACAACACAGAGACCATACAGTAGGATAAAATGCACATTGAATGCCTAAAGTATACTACTACTAAAATAGGAGACTAAAGTGTTTCATTATAGCAACCAGAAAGTCTCTTTCTCTTTTAAAGGCATACTATGCAGCATTTTCCTTTCCTTAAAGCCTGTACTTTCTTATATTTATTTATATATTTCTCATATTTTGCTCTACTGAGGATGTTTCTGGGCTTTAGCGTGTTTGGCTGTGGTGTGTAGCTCCCAGTCAATAACAGTTTTGAGGTCTAGACTATTATCAAAATGTAGCAACGGTTACATTGCTGTCTCATTTTTTTTCCCCATGTGCTTTCTGTTTGTGAGAGCTGCAAAAAGAGATATACACATCTACACACACAGGCAGAGCAGACTGAGCATTGCTTCAACTGTATTGACACAAAATCTGGCCTTGTGTGAAGGTCAATACACTGTACAATGTAACTAAAATAACATTTTTGCTAACAGTGCTCACACACTTCATTTATTCTCTGTCTCTCTCAACTTTTCTGGTATCTGGTAGGATGTTTTGGGATTTGGGGGTGAGTGTATGCCTCTTTGGTCCTCACCTCATTGTGCGGTATACAGTGATGGAAGTCCACCATTTCTGAGACTAACTTTTCTGATCTGGTTGTGTAGAGTTGTCTGGGGATCTGTGGAGACAGAGAGAAGACAGACGGCCTCAGTGTTTACAGTGTGCTTCATTAATATATTATAGAACCAGAGGCGCTTCAACTAGATAAGCAGATGCAATGTGACTGAAAACAAAGCAAAATAAACCACACAAGGATATACCATAGAGAGAGATCTACTACAGGAGACTACACCTACAGCTGTTACTGCAGAGTTTAGTGTTAAAACTATTGGACTTTTTGGGATTTGGCACAAAGCCTCTTCAAAGATGTGGGTCGAATGTACCTTAAAAGCTCTGAGCTGTGTTTGATTCAGTGGCTGAAGGCAGCCAAGGACCTTGATCCATATTTAATTACCATTAAGGCCACGCCTTGACGCTTGTTTCAAAGGTAGGTTTGGTATTTTTCAACCTGGACCCTATTTTCCCACGTTTTGTGTCTAAGTGATGAATGTGGACAACAGTTATAGAAATTGTTCCAGTGTTGAGGGACAGCAATGGAGTTGGCAGAAGTGAAACTGGGCTGCAAAATAATCCCTCAAAGCAACTGTGCACTGTCAAAGTACGTCCACTAAAAGTGCTTGTTTTGCCACTGCTTGGCTCAGATTCTTATCACAAGTGTCTGACAACATTATGGAAAGAGTAAGAGTAAGATCCTTTTTGTTTAACGGGAAGCAGCAGTGATATCACTCTGTTCAAAGCCACCAAACTCCACTGACAAAAACAGTCATTTTACCCCTTTGTTCTGCTGCTACCTCAATCATGTTTAACCCTTTACAACACCAAAGGTCACACATTAACACAAATAAGCATAAAAAACAAAGGAAAAACTAGTCAGTCATAGCAGTGGTACACCAGAGAGGTAAAAGTACTTATTTTGTCAATGGAGTCTGATTGGAGCAGAGCAGGCCAGTATAGTAGCTGTTTCTGATTATCTTACTCAGAGGGATTTACATGGAAAATCGTCATCTCCATTATTCACTTAGACACACAATTATGGAAATTCAAAATATCGTTCGGGTTGATATATACCAAAAAACAAAAGGAAAACGTACAGGGGAGAAAAATAAGAAAATTAGAGTATATATTAGAGTGTATTAGTTTATATCATTATTGTTTTGAGGTTAGTTGGTTTAGTCTTTTGTGCTGTGCAGCACAGTGTACCTCAATACTTAGATGAATATTTTCAATTGAGGCAAAATGTTCTTGTTCAGACTGTTGGGATTGGGAGGAAGAGGTACTTGAAGGGTATGGCAATGTGGACACTTGAGTTAAGACACCATCGTCATTCTCAAATACAGGGTTCTCCCTCAAAGTATTCTCAAAGGCATAGGGAGCAAGGGTGTGCCTACAAAACACAACACAAAACATCACAAATCACTGCAAAAACAACACACCCTGTGACAAACATGGTCCGAAATGCAGGCAGTAAAATGCATCATACTTACACCAAAGTTACAGCCTTTCTGGTCTTTATACATTTCTTGTTAATGAAAATCAAAATGCCGATAATGGCACAAACAAGGCATAGACTTCCCACGAGGCAGGTTACGAGTAGTGAAGGGTCCACTGGCATCGACACCAGCTCGTTGCAGCGTTCTCCGTGGTAGTGCCAGTATTTACCTACAGGGCATCTGAAAAACATGAGATAAATATATCTAAGTCAGAAAGAAGAAAGGTTTTTTTTCCAATGTGATGGCCAGGCACAGAAGAAATGCCAAGAAATGTCAGAGTTATTACTTTTATTTTCTGGAAAATAGTGTAAATACTTCATGATGTCATAAATATGAAATGAACAACCAAGTATATCTTTAAAGATTTATTTTCACAATTCCAGGCTTCCAAAATAAACACTTTCAAGTAAAACTGCTTTTCTAATTAAATATCTGAACCTGTTCCCTCAACCTCCTGTTTGAACACAAGAATATCAAAGTAGGGAAGCAAGATGATCTCAAGATGTTTATTCATTGTGACTTTCTATATTCGGGATGAAGTGAAAAATGCTTTTTTTAAAAAAAGCTTTTTAATTAGATCACATCCCCAATCATATTGTGCACCTATTTAACAATATTTGCCCAGAAAAACAACCTTGTTGACACAGAGCTGATATACACTCAGCCCCAACATAATAATAACATTTTTATTTAAATGGAAACGTTGGTGCTTTGAACTGCATTCCATTTTACACAGTTTTGAGGTTGCTGTTCAACCTGGGAACCATACACACCATTAACATGCCCCAAAATTCATTCGTTAGCTAGCTAAGTAGCTCTTCCCAATGTTAGGTCCTGTCTACCTGTCCTTTTTTAGTCAGAATATGTCATGACAGACAAGCAAGATACTCTTGAAATGTTGTTTCATCTGGAGTTTAAAGAAACAATGCAGTTTCAAGTTATTCCAATGAATGCAGATTAGTACAAGAGCAGTGTTTCCCAAACTTTGCTCCTTTTTTTATTTTTAGACTCTTATTAGTAAATCAATCAAACTAGGATCACTATAAATTACAATAAGTCAAAACAGCCAACCCTTTTCTTAGTTTGATGTTCTAACATCCCAAAAATGTGATAAAAGTTAAACATCTTATATTCCTTAATTTGCTGGGGACCCTCTACACACCACTCAAAGGCCTGTTGGTCCCTTGACCCCATTTTGAAAACCACTGTACAAGAGCACTAGAGTTTTGATTGGTTTCTTCAAGTTGAACTGTAAACCAAAACTTAAAACTCTCGTAACACTGAACCAGCACTATAAACCAAGAAGAGCTACATGCTGAGTCATTGCAGCTATAAACTGATCTCACTGTTTAATTCTTATTGGTGTATTAAAGAAATGTCAGACATCCGTGATTTAAGAGTTGGCTGCTAGATAGCGATAATAACTACACATAATACATTCCACTGCATTATTATTTGCCTATTGTTAATTTTCTCTGTGTGACAATTCACTGTTTTTCAGCATTCAGCTCTCAAAACTTGAATATCCTTGAATGCACCACCACGGAAAGTTTCTTAATACAGTCTCTGCTTGTGCTTGCAACTATACTGTAACACAATAAAAAGTTGGAAGTCCTTATATGTTAGAGTTGTGAATGCAAAGTAATGTGGTAAACACACCTTTTCCAGTTAAAAAGTGCTTAAATCTTAAAACAAGCTGAGGTCATGTTGTTTTCTTTCATTGTCAGCGTTTGTGTACCTGCAGGTGGCTCCATGCCCCGGGATTATTTCACACAGGCCTCCGTTCAGGCAGTAGTCCGGCTGCACGGTGCAGGTGCTCTGACACGGCAGGCCGTCCACGGTGCTGTATCCTGGATCACACAGACACTCGGCCTCATCGGTCCAACTGTTAACCACGCAGCGTGAAAACTCATTGCAGGCCAGGAACTTGCAGGGGTCTGCTTGGTCAGCTGAAACCAACAGAGGAGGAGGAGAGAGGAGGAGAAGCAGACGATGAAGAGGGTTAAGAGCTCATTAACATTAATGCAACGTCCGCCTGTCTACAGATTCAAGGGAGGAATTAAAGGGCATTTTGATTGATGTGAGTGAAGGTGTCTGCTTTCAATAGGGTGTGTTTAATGAGGTCACATGCAGTCGTGAACTCTGCCAAGCAAAAAAGTGCATCAGATTTATACTGCATGTCACCTACAGACTGTAAAAGACAGCTGAGTGAGGATGTGTGTTGTGGACAGGCGCTCTGACCTTGCAGCATGAATGAGTATGTCACTGAAAGAGGCATTTATTGATTTTTTTATGCATGGGCTGTCTGCATCCTGAAATCCTATAGTATGGTATGTTTTACTGTTGTTTTTGCACAATTTTAGCAGTTTTTTTTTCGACACAAACAGAACAAGAGAGCAAGACACTGTAGAAGCAAGGACATTTCACCTGGTTCTACTTCCAAGGAGCGACTGTCAATCTCAATGTCAAGCCGTTTAGATGCTGCACTGCAGAAGTCCTCCAGCACACAGTGAACAGCTTCTGTGACGTTATAAGGTACCGGTTTGTCCAGTTTCATCCTGCTGTTTACCACAACGCTGCCGTTCCTGAAGTTGAGAATTTCCAGCTGCTTAAATCCAGTCAGATTGGATTGTAGATATGGCAGAAGCTGTGGACAAAGAAGAGGAAAGCAAATTAATTTATATTTAATTAGTTTATTCAGCTATTCTCGTAATTTGTTCAGGAGATATGCTGAATTTTCTCATTTAAAAAGATTAGTTTTCTGTTCAGTTAGTGATCAGTGAGAAAAACTACTTGCAGGAAGATGGACTATACTGTTCTTGAAAAGCAACACTCAAACAAAATTGATTTCATCTTACAGGGTGAAAAGGGAATCATTCATGATCTTATGAGGACAAAGATTTCCACTTGGATGTTTAGGTTAATGAAATGATGTCAGTGTCAAGTGTCAGTAAAGAGCCGTCGTCCAGAGAGGAAGACCACATCTACCTGCGGTTTTACTTCCACATTGACAGGACTGAGGTTGTCGTAGCACGGCTGAATCTGAATTATTCAGGTCACATTTTACAGTGTGAATGCTATGAATAGTTCATAATTAAATTTTGATGCAAGCATGAAATCCTGCCATTACTGCACTGACTGTGTAATTAGATCCAGAACAAAATTAGGGTTAGGTTTATAAGCATGAGTATGAGAACACAGAACGAACTAATTCAAGTTACTGAAGAGCCAGAGAACACATGATGAAAAGATCAGACACTTAAAAAGGACTTCTATGACATGAAAGCTATCTCAAGTCCAAGAGAAATCTATAATATATGCTGTTTGGTGAATGCATGCTACAGTATATTGTTAGGTCAAGTATCTCTGCATCCCTCTGACTGCACAATGCCCTACTTAGCCAAAACACAGTAATACAGTAGTCAGCTAAACCTGAATTCAGACCATCCTTGACTTGATGACCGTTTTATCAAATTTAAATTATTATGCCAAAGAGTGTGTCAGTTTGAGGGACAAATACCAGAGGTAAAAACAAAACTGGACTCTGGCTTCAGGATAACTGGTGAGTTAGTCTGTAGCAAAAGCTAATTTAGCCACTTTTCCCTCCCCTTTATCTGCGTTGAAAAAATTATTTTGATGCTTCAGCACTATACTAATTTAGTTTGGTATAACACATGAATAAGGCAGAGGGAAAATCTAATAATTATGGAGTCATAAACACCACATAAAGTGGTCATGCTTAAGGTTACGACCCTACATAGTGGAAACAGAGTAACTACATACAGTAGTTGGTAAAAATTAACCAAAATCTTTGACTTTAGCCCACCTGTTTTATCATACTTAAATTATTATGGCATAGAAATGTTTAATATCTGGAAGAAAAGAACAGAAGTAATGTAGTTTCCTGTCATCGATCAGCGTATGTTGATGATTCAACATTTTAGTAACTGAGTTTGTTACACATGCAAACACTTTCTGCCTCTGCGTCTTCTTGAAACTGAAAAATCTATTTTGATGATCCAGCATCTTAGTGACTGACAGAAACTGACACATAAGACAGAAAAAAACCCTTATTATTTTGCAGTAAAACAAATTAAGATAAACTCATCCTACTGAAAAAGAACAAGCCTAGCTTACCAGAGCAACAGTAACTGCTTCTCTGCAAGGCTCTTTTTCTAGTGGAATTAATATAATTTGATTAAACAAACACTAAAGACTTAAATCAAATATTAAATGTATTAATTTATGCATTTATTCATCAAACACATTAATTCAAATGGGCAAGAAAGCTGCAGTAAGAAAAGTTTAAGTTTTTAGCCCTCTGCTTTCTCTGCAGACTCTGACTATATGATTTGATGTGGTGAAACTCCCTTAAAGCCAGATATTAAATGTATTAAATTATATATTTATTAATTCAACAAATTTAAATGAACAGGAATGCTGCAGTATGCACCTTTTTAAAGTTTATTTAGTCCTGCTAAAAGCTAACTAGCCTAGCTTAGCAGAGCAGCAGCAACTGTCTGCAGCCTCTTTCTCTTGAGGAATCAGTATGATTTGATGTGGTTAAATAAACACTACATTTAAATAATCTATTAAATGTATTCAATTATACATTTATTCATAGAACTCAGTAATTCAAATAGACAAAAAGCTGCAGTATGGACATTTGTAGATTTTATGTAAAGGCTGTCAATAATAAGTGTAATTTTCCTCCTGTTCTGATTTTTTTTTTGCACCAACAGAAACCTGGTTTGAAAAATATATGCGCACTAAAAATAAATCTATGCAGCCACGTTAAACTCATGTATTACAAATTTTCACATTTTGTTTTAAAGAAATATTTCCACAGACTCAGACTTGCAGCTCAGATAACCGAGAAACCAGTCTATTAAGACTATGGGCTTGGACTGATGACGGTGGTGATATTTAGGCTGAGAGGAAGTCAACCAGCTCAAGTAATGGACCTGCATCAATGTTCATCGATCTGAGCCGCTCTCCTTCCAGCCACTTCACGTTCGCTACAGACGAGGCAAACATCAAACAGCCCACAGTGTGAGAGGGAGAGATTACGATGCTTTAGCTGGCCTGGCTGCTGAGTGGGAGATAAGAGGCCTTAAGGAGCTCTGCTCTGATCGGGTTACTTCACTTATCATTGGCAGACAGTTTACTGAGGGCTAGTTCCCTATAGCTAATAGTCTCAGAGAAAAGAGAGGGTCCAACACCCCGAACAAATGGGCAACAGCCTGCAGAACAACTGGACACACAGCTTGCTGTTCGGTCATCCATTTGTCTCAATGCAGAGTGTCAAGTATTACATGTACACTGTAGATTAGATACCAATCTGCAGCTTTCCACACAAGGTCACAGCCGAGTCCTTTCACAACAAACCTCAGTGCAGTCTGTACTGTGGACTAAGGAACAATGGAGATACGGTAGATTTATTCTTGCCTATATGCACCAGACTTTTGCAAAGAAATACAAATAGCATGGCAGAAACACAACCATAATTTCAGTCTTTGACACAATCACACATGCTTCTCTGAGGTTACACATGTATCTACTGGTTCTTGAGTTTGAAAACCTGATGAAACATCCCTTCTCTGATGTAAAAAAAAAAAGAAAAAGAAAAAGTCACAAGGAAAATTATGCTGCCGTGAAAATGTTAAATAAAATAAAGTCATTCCAACCTCCATGTCCAATTTTATTGGTTGCTTCACAAACCAGTAGGTACAGGAGTAATGAGGGCGTGAGGCAAAGGCAATCAGGGGGAACTGCAAGCCACTGGGGTCTAATGGCTCATATATATATGTATATATATGAGGGACAGTAAATGTACAGTCTCACAAATGGGGTCCAATATCCAGCAGAACACATTATGTCCATTTAAATGGGCTGCAGAATGTATTTCATGTTTCTTTATTGCTTTTTTCCAGTGATTTATAAACCAGCTTGGACCAGTTTCAAATATGTTTTCCCTTCTCTACCTAAATAGCCCATTTAAAGGAAGATAGGTCGACTATTCCTAATGGAACAGACAGTAGACGGTAAATACTCACCAGTTCAAACGTCTGACCACATTAGATTTGCCAGGAAGCTAAATATATCAATTAATGAGGAGAACTGAAGAAACCACAGTTTGGGCAACCATTAAAGATTGGAGATGGAGTGTTACTTTCATTTTAGCTTTGTTTTTTTTTTACCTATAATATGTATCTGTGCAATTACTTTGCATTTAAGTATCCCTACTACTTCATACTCATCTCTGATCCATTGCAGACATTAATTATTTTCATATCAGCCATGACAATCGGTTAAACCTTAATTGTTTTAGAATAAAAAAATATGCAACTATAATAAATAAGTTAAATTTATTGTCAATTATCAAAATATAACACATAATCAACCCGGAAGGCTTGTTGCTCCCTATCCAAAAACTGAAAGCCCACATCCTGCCCCAGTAGCTCACATTCCCTCTGCTCTCGGGCATTGCAGCAAATACACAATCCAATTTGTATCGATGCACCTCCTCAGTTTGAGGCTGAAGCCTTTACGTAACACAGAGCGCAGGGCACCTCTGAGCGAGCCTAAAAATATGTCCCCTCCGTCAACCTCGGGGTAAGCCTTGAAACTAAATAGGAATGTCAAGTGATGCCTCTTGCTTTGATGTTCGCTAATAGGTGCAGATTTAAAGAGGCACAGTTCTCACCTCCTTGCCAGCAGCTAATGCAAATTTAAACCCCCTATTTAGAGAGAAACAGAGCGATGGGACCTACTTGCCACAAATAAATGTGACAAAAGGAGACACCCCAGCATTGATTCCAAGTATGTGCATTGGTTTACACACAAAATGGTCTAAAGCGACCAATCTGTGATCAATTTTGTTTCATTTTCTTGTTGCCTGAAGTAGGAAATACACATAGTAGGTCTATGATCTGCAACATGCATACAGATGTCCACACAAACCTGACTGATGTCGCTCTAAGCAGATTGGAACCATTAATAGCACAATGTGTGTGGTGCTGGAACTGACCAGAATTACTTAAAGCTTCTTACACCAAGCCACAAACCTCCTACAATGACTAAGACAGACCCAGGTCTCATGATTCAGACTACCCTGGGCTAGCTCGCGCTCTACCATACAAAGCATTTCAGTTTTAGCAACACAAAATGCATAAAGCTGCATGACTTTCCTATCGGGTTTAGTAAGCCTCTAATTACATTGTTCTGTGCCACACCAATTCATTTTATTCATTGATTCACTCTGCAAGTTTATCTTTAAGGCTTCCAACACGCACAAACGCACTGTACAGTGTAACACACATGAACACCATGTTAAAAAATAAATTGTGGGTTTTGTTGGTGAGAAACTCATTAGTCTAATCAGGTTGTACACTGCATACCTAAACACAAACTTATAGTCCCACAACAGTAAAGAATTATAATAACAGCATGCTACTTCATGGTATAAAGCAACTTCAACAAGCAGCACTTCTATAGTTTATCACATCAAAGAGCTCGTCTGTACAAAGAAATGACAACAGATGTTTGTTTTTTTTTACAATGATGGTCTTTAAAGGAATAGCTTGACATTTTGGGAACAATGTGCATTTGCCTTCTTGCCAAGAGCTAGATAAGACGACTGATACCACTCATGTCTGTCCACTTCTAATAGCATGTTAGATTAGCTTAGCATAAGGACTGGAGACAGGGAGAAACAGTTCAAGGTAACAAAATCCACCTACCAGTACTTCTAAAGCTCACAAAAAACAAGTTATTCTCACTTGTTTAATCCATACAAAAATATAAGCGTAAAAATGGCATTGGTTATTTTATTGGTGTCATGTGCTGGACTATTTTTTGGCCTGGCACTTCCTGGGGTCTTGTTGTCACTGTGAGGTTGCTTGGAAACCAGCATCAATACTATCAGAGACCACAAAGAACTTTAGAGATGCTGGTAAGAAGATTTTGTTATCTGTGGACAGAACCACGTTAGCTGGTTCCCGTAAATAAGACGTTTCCACCTGAAGTACCCAGAACCTTTAGTATTTTTCTAAAAGGGACTAAAAGGTTCCTTTTTCCTTTTTTGTCTAAAGACCTGCAAAGATTAGGTAAATTAGTTTGCTGACGTATGAAAAAGCAAGAGTTGTCATTTTTGCATGCAACTATAGAAAAACAATGTTGGATGTACATTGTCAGTCAATCTGTCATAGGTCCATCTGTTGTATGCTTTTTTCTGCTTTCAACTCCTTGTTGATTTGTCGAAGCACAATGAACCAAAAACAAACTGGTTTGTGGCTGCAGATTTTTTTAAAATGATGGCTGACAGAAAATGCTGTGAGTACTCCACCAGTCAGACATGCTAAGTGTTAGACCCCACCTAATTCCAAAGTTCCTTTACATATGGAAAGTACTATCCCCGAGCAGGGATATTTTGAGGGATAAGATAAAGTCACTGGAACTTCATTGAGACCCTGGTCCATGTGGTGGAAATAATTGTGTTCCTCCAAAGGTTCCTAGTCCCTTGGAAAAGTTCCTGCAGTAGAAACCTGACTATAGACACATTCACCCAAGGTGGTGCAAACTGAGGTGGAGACACTTTAATGCAAGTTGAAAATGTTTGTGATTTACTTCAGTTGCTACTGGACAAACGGTCCAGCCAGTCACATTTGCACGAATAACAAGAGGCAACTTTCACTTGGCTTCCCATCTGCAGACACATTAACTCAACGCAAGAAAGTCAATGAGGATATTTCCCAAAAAGTTGTTGTTGGTTCTTAAAACCTAGAAATTTCCACTCGGAAATCTGTTTTCATTTTATAGCCCAGATATTGGACAAATCCTTTGCAGACACTTTTTTTTTTTCAAAATGGCATGCTGAAATATCAAACAGAGTCAAACAGAATCGAAACAGTTCCTGAAAAACCCCAAACTTGAGCACAATTCAGAAATTTAAGGCAAATCACAATAACAAGCAATATTAGAACCAGACCCACAGACAGGACCAACAGACATGAGTAGCTGCAGCAGGAAGATCTAATGTCTAAGGTAAGAACGAACACAAAGCTGAAAACTAAAGTAAGTATCTCAGAAATGTTAGAAATGTTTGGTGCTTTCAGATTGTTAGATACTGCATTTCAGAAAGGTTAGTTAAGAAATAGAAAGGTCATGCTCTCTCTGAGGCATTGGAGATGTAGTTCCAATATGGAAAAAAAAAAAGATACCGGTATGGAGGCTAAAGTTGTCTGTCTCCTAGGCCCAGATTTACTGGAAGCTCCAGGGTTTGGCGAGTTTCTGGACCCAGAGTGCTGTGTCTGAGTGAAACAGAATAATTCTTTATACTGCTGACACAATGGCGCCTCTGAAATTAAAGCATTAGCATACTGCAGATTTGATCAAGAGTTTGGCGATTGCTTAAAGCTTTATCACACTTTTTAAAATAAATACTTTCAAAATATTAAAAAAATATATAGGATTATTATAATTTACTCTTAAATTTAGGATTAAACAAGCAGCAGTGAGGATAAGGCTCACTGTAAAATGCATCCTCACTTGTGCAGGACAATAAAATTTAGATTAAGCCCAAACTAAACAACTAACTTACGAAAATATTATCTAAAATCCTTTATATATTGCACCATTGTACTTTTCAGCTTAGGCTACCCAAGTAGATATGATAGTGAAGCATGAAAAAACATGATATCCAGCACAAAAGCCTGTGTACCTACCAGCTCAAGAAAGGTATTCTCCAGCGATTTATACTCTGGGGAGCTCTTGTTGAACAGGTCATCAGAAAACATCATGTTTGTGACCCTCAAGCTAAAGAAAACCACTAACTCTTTGTTCTTATTCACTATGTGCATCAGAGGGGTGCTGGCTTGTCTCATGGCCGGTGCAGCCGTGGATTCGTATGGACGTTCATCAGACTCCGAGGGGAATCCACTACCGCTGTCTTCTTCCAGGGGTTCGGTCACTTCTTCCTCCGTCCCGTTCTGACTCGACCCTACATCCTCTTGAAGGTTTGAGTTCTCGGGAAGCTGGTCTGTTGGGCCTGGGGTGGCTCCACTGTGCCCTCCACTGGCCTCATCTCTGTCCTCGGTGGCGTCGCCGCTCTCTGCAGGGGATGGCAAAGGCTCCACATCTGTGTCTGCTTCAATGCCTTGGACGGCATCCTCATGAGAAGATGGAGTTGAGACGGGCACTGCTGCTTCTATGACAGATATCTCATTAACTGCGGGGTCTGTAGACTCTGGCGGGTCATGGTAAACCTCAGCAGGAGTATCAGTGACTTCTTCCACTGGTTGGGAGTCTGGAGTTGACAGGGGAAGGTCCTCATCCTGTTGCACTGCATGTTCCTCAGGAACCCCATCAGCAGGTTCTGGTTCTTGTAAATAAAACATATCAGAAAAGAAATTTAATAACTAGTAAACATTATTTTGTGCATGAAAGAAAGATAGAAGTACATTAAAGGTGAATTTTCATTGCACAGTACTCAACTGTGTTACATAACAATGTAATTGCTCTATATTACACTCATCCAGTTCTTCATTTAAGGCTGTAAGATGTTTGCAATGACATTAATGACATTCATATTCATCCAAGACTACATGTTTCTTTATGGCAGCACTAATTAATCAAATTAAAATACTGTGGAGGTCATGTGCATCATTTTATACACATTTTCCCCCAAAGTCAGCTTGACAAGCCTGAGACATTTGGTATCTTTGGAGACTCCACTTGAATTTAAAATGAAGTTCTGCAGATTTGAACAAAATTTGGCTGCACAGCATGAGTTTGTAATGACTCGACCTCCAGCAGGCTCCTGCTTGTTAATGGGTTTTAATATGATGCATTGCCTCAGCAGGGAGCATCTCCATGTGCAAAACCAAACCACCAAGTCTAATTATTTCCATTTCCTATGAGAGGAGCATCTTCTGTGCCGAAATGTGTAGGTAGAAGAAAAAAAAAAAGGTTACTGTATTATTATTTGAATGGTACAGTGTAGATACTCACTCCCAAAGTGACTTTTGGGTGTCACTGGAAAGTCTGTGAAGTTTATTGTGACACTCGCAATAGTGGAAAAATAAGCTGACAAACATTTATTACCCAGTTAAAGTTACTCTCAAGGTAGGTTTTAAAATGGGGAAAATAGATTATCACTCAGACTTTTTTACCACTCAATAAGTGTGGATTAATACTAGTCTAATCAAATAAAGTGCTTTTAAATGGTAATATTAGAAAATTAAGCTCAGTAAGACTTAATTGTTTTCCTTCTACTGTTTCATTCTATGCTCTATTTCAATTAGTTATTAGTTTTTTGTTTCATTTTGTATTTATTTGGACCTCATTGTTAATTCATCACACCTTGTATACTTTCATTCCTGTACATCAGTTTTATATTATGACTTAGTCTTGACACCTTGAAGTTGTCCATTGTTAGTTATATAGGGGAAGTATCTTCATAAGCCTTTTTGGCTTCCAACATCTCCTGCACAATGTTTTAATTTTTCTTTATTTTATTGTCTTTTGTATGTATATATAATGTGCAAATAAACTAAACTAAATTTTCTCACTCATGATTTTTTTCCTGCTTTTTTTCAATTACTCTTCTATATTCAGTGTTTTACAACCTCAGTTGAAAAGAAAGTTTCAGAGCCGTGGGGGGAGTAAAATTGCAAGTTTTAAAAAAAACTCCAGAACTCAAGAATTTCCAAGATTAAAGTTGTAAATCTATAAGAAAATAAAAGGTATTCTCTGAGATTAAAGTGGTACATTTATGCGTAAAAACCCCCCACAAATTTATGAGAAAAAAAATATTGAATGAGATTGTAGAGCCATAAATTTGTAAGAAAACACTTGTAAATTCTCTGATATTAAAGCCACAAATTTACAACCAAAAAAAGTGGGGTTTTTTGGTCATGGACTTCTACTTTCTTACAATATTACTCTTTGCCCCTGGCTCCATAATGTATTTATTTTCACACAAAATGGCCCTAATATGCTGTTGTATTGTTTGGATCATCGTCTCAAGCAAGTTTACTTCTCCTTCTTAATTTTGTAGATCAGGGATATGTTCTTTTGTATACCCCAATCAGACGTTCGTGTATTTTGTGTCTTTCGTCCATAACAGCGATGAGCTCATCCTCCCACCATCAGCAGAGTCGAGACTTGGAAACCAGACCATGATGGCAAAGTGTGGGTTAAGTTGTGGTTCGATCCTGAGGTTCTTCCCGTTTTCTGTCAACAGCACTAAACGTCTCCACACCGCAATCTAATGTTTGGTTAATCAATAAAGCTTTGAGTTCTTAAACTCCTGATTGAACTTCAACATCCTGCTTTAAAAACAATCTCACCTTCTGTCACCTGCTCTTCAGGTTCGGCCTCACCTCCATCATCAGGCTCAGTTGGTGGTATCTCCTCCACCTCTGGCTCTGCCTCCTCTGCTTCCTGCTCTATGACAGTTTCCAGTTCAGTGTCTGTCGGTGTTATAATGTCAGTGGGCTCCTCAGCGGTGCCCTCGGTGGATTCCTCCTCCACTGCGGCCATTAAAGGTGTTTCATCAGTGACAGCGGACGTGGCTTCTGGGAGAATGTTTGGGATTAAAGGCACAAAGGTGTGTGTTTCTGGTTTGATTGTAGAAGCTTCCAGGGAGTTTTCTATCACCGCCACAGTGGGGAAGAAACTTTGTGTGGGTGCCTGCGTGGAGTGGTCCTCAGATATATCACTCTCTACAGGGTTCATGCCGAGCTCCGCAACTGGATAAACTGTGGTGACTGAAAAAGAAGAGTTAAAACATTCATACAGCTTTAAAAATCATATTCCGAGCACTGACCTAATGTTTTATTCAGTTAAACGTGGTTATGATATCACGCATACCAGCCTCAAAGCTGAGCGTCTGTATGTCCAGTGGTAGTGACGGCTCCTGTTTTAAGGCCTTTTTGATGATGTGCTTCAGTTTAGGAGCGTTTACATCCTCGCCTGCCTCCTCGAGACCTTCAGGTTCATCATTGAGCTCTGTCTCGCCATTAAAGACCACGGCGTAACGCACAGACACGTCCTCTGAGCTGAGTGACACAGCAAATCATGTCAGAAACCCTCATGACAGACAGCCCTTACTGGTAATGGATGTCAGCTCAGGCAATTTCTGAGTCATGTCCCAGAAGAGGATATTTTGGGGGATGTTATACTTTCTCTTGAGAGTTGAGCAATAAAACGCTTCAATAAAAGCCAGTTCGGGGGAAAAGCATAAGAAATACATGTGGGGGGTCTTTTTTCGTATTTACTGTGTTGTTTTGTCAAAATCAGTCATTATTGCAAAGTACAATTCAAGCGCCAAACCTTTGAGAAAACAAAAATAAAAAATTGAATCAACTCACCGAAATCCCAGAACACGAATTGCTTTGAATCCTGGGACTTTTTCAAACACATGAAGCATCTATACAAAGAAAAACAAGAGTCAGAATGAAGAAGTTGTGAAATATATTTAGTGACTAATGCTCTTTTGATGGTTTAGAAAACAACATTCTGATATCTTAGGCCCATAAAACTCTATAAACTCACTGAGTAAGGCAAGACGTGCACTTTCACAAACTGTAATACAGGACCGTCTTTCTTATTTAAAGAAAAGTTAACATCTTTGAGATCATCTTCATTGGACAGTGACAAAATAGCCAATAAAGACAGCATAGCTGATTTGCATTTGCTGTGTTACAGCAAACAGTTAGTCAACTAATCAAATGTGAATGTAAAATGTGAGAATTTTGTACTTTGCTTCGTCATGCATGATGGGAAAGTGAATATCTTTGGGTTCGGAAAAATTGGTTGGTCAAGAGATTTTAAGACATCACCTTGGACTGTGGAAAATTGTGCGGTATGGTTCACTGTTTTTTAACATTACAGACAAAAGGATTAATCAAAGAAATAAATAAGATTACTCTATGATGACAATAGTTGTTAACTGCAGTGCACGTGTGACTGTAAAAGGATCAGTGTTGCATTTATGGATCTAAACACATGACTTAGAAGCAGACAGGTTATATTAAAAGGATTACTGTGTTTGCCAAGATGTGGTTGATCCCAACAGGAAAACTAAGCAGAAGGGGAAATGCAGGCAGGCAAGAGTC
Source organism: Lutjanus erythropterus (assembly GCF_056507025.1). Classification (NCBI taxonomy): domain Eukaryota; kingdom Metazoa; phylum Chordata; class Actinopteri; order Lutjaniformes; family Lutjanidae; genus Lutjanus; species Lutjanus erythropterus. The sequence goes on from NC_139334.1 coordinate 14,643,523, forward strand.
CAAAAAGGCAGAACAACCATGTAAAAAGAAATAAGAAAAAGACTCAAGTAACGAGAAGAGACTTGGATATATGTCAGACAGCTGATTAAGGGATCGGGAACAGGTGTGCAAGTAGGTGTGGAAGTCAGGTGAGTGCTAAAGGTGGAGACACTGAGGACCTCAGCAGAGCCAGAGGAGGGGAAAGCGGGCTCTGAAATGCCGGGAAGAATTAGTGGCTGTCAAACTGACAACAGGTAAGACGATGTACGTGAGCTTAAGAATTGGTAGCAGCCATGACAACTACATGCAGATGCAGGAACTCGCCTTAATGGCTGCAGTGTTAAACGCTTAACACCACCATTCAGTTCCTTAAAAAAGAAATGATACTAATGGTTTTACACCAGTACAAGTGATCCTTGAGAGCTGTGGTTAGAGCCCGAGCCAATGCCTTCTTAGTCAGGGATAATCTATATGATTAGATCTTACTATTTCAGGCTTGTGATCATTTAGGAGTCTTACCTAAAGTCCCTTGGTTGCAGCCTTAAAGCTGTTAAATCAATCAGGGTGAGTTTTACACTGAACAATAATGCCATAGAAGCTGGCAATCACGTTTCACTGCTGCGAAAGAACGGTTTTGTGTAGAATATAGGCAGAGACAGAGGAAGTTATTTTGTGGGTGAAGATGTTGAGGTGACCAAACAGCTGTTGTTTGGAATATTTTGACCACATTAAAAAAAAAATGCTTCTTTTCCAGTACAATTTCAGGGTTTCAGTAAGATTTTTAAAGGACATATTTAGCTGCATCTGGCAGTGACCTTGCAGATCACCAAGACTTACTTACTCCCGCCTCTTTCCAAGTGTATAGAGGAACAAAAGTAGCAGTGAAACTCAAAAAATGCAAAGGACGATCCAGAGGCAGTGTTTGGTTTGTCCGTTCTGGGTTACTGTATTAAAACATGGCGGTTATATTCCGTTTCTGCCATATTGTACCAATAGATCCTCCTAAATCTTACAGACTGGTCCTTTAAAAGCTTGTAAAGCACAGCTCCTCTGTCAAGAGTCTTTGTGTGTTTGCAGAAGGGTAAAAGCAGACAGCTCAGAGGACTGCTAACATTTGCTGTACGTCTGTAAACTCACAGTCAGGTCTCACCTTCTCTGTGAGCTCTTGTCTGATGTCATTGTACTGTGGACCCTCTGGGTCACTGAGCAGCCTGCTGTATGTCGGGTCAACAATGGTCACGCTGAACTCAACAATATACTCCTCATAGTTCTCCTTTATCATGTTGGGGTCTTCTTGGATCTGGCAAAGAAATGACAGCAACAAAGGTTTAAATTGTTGTTCAAAACAGTCAAATATGGTTCGGAAACTTATGAAACTTTGCGGGTCGACTCACCACGTCATCGTCAGTTGGCAGCAGAATCAGCGGTGGCGTCCAGGTGCCTGAGACAAAACAGCAACTCAGAAGTTAATTTATGACGTGATTATGAAAATGAATTGATAGCCGCTAAGGCCATAAAATAATTTAGCAGTTTTCACTGAACAGTATTGTTGTTGTCAGTGTCAAACTCACATTCCCTGTCTGGATCTGGGGTTCCAGCAATAAATCTGGAAACAAAAGAAAAAAAAATGTGCAGAGTTTAGTTACACCACAATAAACATTTACTGCACTTCATTTGTGAAAATCCTCACATTTAAAATTAGTAGTGAAATATAACATTAAGTATGTTAACTCAAGTATTGTGCTTAAGTACAATTTTGACAATTTTGACATACGTACTTTACTTGAGTATTTCTATTGTACATAAGGGTTCCAAAAGGGTTCTATCCAGAACCATTTGCTTTTGAAGAGCCCTATTTTTTTTTAAGAAAGAGTGCATCAAGAGTTTATAAGACTATAACTGGAAGCAATGTGAACGAGCAAGTGAGTGAACATCAGATCATTTCAGTTTTTTCTAATGAGGATGTCCCAGCCAGCTCCACGCGTCAGTGAACAGTCTGAGCAACGTGTCACTCTGGTGCTATTCTAGTGAAGTGTCATGCATTTACTTCACCTCCAACTTATTTTTTTCTGGTCAAAATCAATGCTGACATCCTTGTATCCCCATTTCCACTTATCAAAGCAGGCAACAGGAACAGGAGACTAATTAAAGCTGAGAAGCGACACGTCTTATATGATCCACAGTAGCTTTTTAATGGCAATATCCTCAAAATGGACATGTTTTTCAAGGAAAACTGGAGGCTGGTGGGAGTTAAAAGTAAGTGAACTCTCTTCAGATTATATAGAAACTTAAAACTTGGACACTTAACTTACTTACTTAACCATCCACTCCAGTTTGCTCGCTTGCTTCCAGTTAGGAAGCGGCGTTCAGGTTCCATTAAGAGCCCTTTTTGGAAGTTCTTCAGTGATTGTTGAAATAGTTGAAAAACTCTTTTATCAAGGGTTCATCAAGGGTTCTGTACCATAACACAAAAGGCCTCTCAGTTCTAGATGAAACCCTTGAAATAGGTTCCTGGTAGAGCCCCATGGATGGGTTCTTGTTAGCACCCTTACAAGATGGAAAGGTTCTGGATACAACCCCCAGAGAGGGTTCTGGGTGGAACCATTACCCCTAGAAGGGTTCTCTGTAGGTTCTGGGATAAACCTTTCACAGATGGTTTCAGATATAACCCTTTATGTTGAGTTCTAAGTAAAACTGAAAGGGCTCAAAGTTGAACCTTTATAAAAGGTTCCATTAGGATCAAAAAAGGGTTCTCCCATGGGGACAAACTGAAGAACCCTTTATCGTTCTAGTTAGCTGCTTTACTTGTACTTTAAACTTCAACTCCACTACATTTCAAAGGGAAATGTTGTACTTATTACAATAAGCATGACATTTTGAATTCAAGACCTTTGTTATGGAGTATTTTTGGACCATGGTATTTCTGTTGTAATTAAAGAAACTGTGTACTTCTTCACCCGCTGCTAATTGCATAATTTCCCAAATATTCATTTTTATTGCGTGCTTGGTTTGAACACTTTAAGCAGAGGTGTTATTACTGTAGCTTCTCTGACACTTTCATGCCTCTGGAAATGAAAACACTGATAATTATTCGCCAATTATTTAGCACTTTCACTGTTAAAAACTGACTAAATGTTTCCTATTAACCTCTGCTTTAAAATTGTATCCTAAAAAGAAACAACAGCATATTACCAATACAGAAAACAAACACTGAACACAAAGTTTAAAAAGAAAGTGCAAACATACCCTTCACCTTCACCTTGCTCTGCTACTCTCTGCAAATAAGAAACAACATATCGACTATAAAGTATTATGATGAAGAGTGACCAAAAAAAAAAAGTCAAAGCAAAAGAAAGAGTGAACTTGTCAAAGTATTTCAGGCACGTTGGTGCTGGACTCACTCTGGCCACCAGGTCCAGATGCTCCTGAGAACTGCTGAAGTTCTGGGCCAGGTCGTCCATGCAGAGGTTTTCATGCTGGCAGGTGTAAACCCAGGCTCTGTACTCCTCTGAGTTTGGGACTCTGTCCAAGAAGATCCGAAACGCCTCCCAGATCGCTTCCTGGCAAACTGAGGTGACATCGTATAATTTTGTGGAGATTTTCTTTTGACTCGTCTCAGAAAATATTTGAATAAAATACATAAAACTCACAAATAGGCACAAGTGTGTGATACCATTTGCTCTTATGTTAGGAAAATATATATATGAAGGATGACTTGACAAGGCATTTCATATATTTGCAACAAGGGCAGACAGGATGGAAATTACAGAATGGAGAAATCAAATAACTGAGCATAAAAAGATTTGTTAATACTTACATCTCTGCATGTGGGGAATTTGCTGTGATGTAGCTATTATTAGATTACCATCTTATTCCCCTCAGAGAAACTTTCCATGTAATTTTACAACACATTTCCAGTACAATCCCACCATACTACAATAAATTACAAAACATATTTAATATGATATGATGGGGCAGCACAAAAAGGTAGTAATGCCTGTCTCAGTAAATGTCAAACTGCATATTTAGTTCATTGCATGTTCATGACATTTTTGTGAATATTAAAAAATCATGAGCACAAAGACTCCCTGAAGCTACAGTATGTTTTATCCGCCTCTGTGGGGGAAACAAGCTCCACATTGTCCAATATCGTGATGCCTGTGGGAAATTTATCCTCTGACAAACTCATTTCTGGAGCCATGCGATTACCTCCAATACACCAAATTAATCTGCCTCATTTTAAAATCATACACCACAGCAGCTGTTCGTGGATAAATTTGAATTACTAAGCTATTGTATCAGTCAAGGTGGCAATCTTTGCCTCTTCAATCATCCACGATCCATGTCTCTTGGACAAAGGATATTTGCATATAACTTCATTATGTTATAGAAGTGCTTTGCTATGTGTATCCCTAAAGTCAGTAAAACAGCTTCAGTGCATAATTCAGTGGCACCATGTAATCTTCACCATGCTCAAAACACTTAAAGGGATAGATCTAATTATTTGAAGTGGGGTTGTATAAGGTACACAGAGGCAGAGAGGATGCTACCAGCATGGAAGCTGAGTAATGGGCAGGGTCAGCGGCAAAACATATATTAGTGTGTAGTAGTGTCACATATAATATTTAGTGTGTTTTCACTGCTTTACCTTGCTGTCAGGCAGCCTTTTTCCGGCGGCAAACCTCCATTGTATACACCACACATCGCTCTCTCTTGGTTAATCAGACTCCACTGACGTAATCGGTAATTTCACCTCAGAAAACATGGGAGCTTCTGGTCTGCTGCTGCCTTCATCGGTCAGTTTGTTTGTGTTATTGTGTGACTTTGGTGAACCCGAATCAACATCTTAAAACACAGAATAAAATCTGCAACGTTTAATTACTAATTTTACCAACAGAGACTGGTTGATTTGGAGAGAGTAATATTTGGTGTGTGTAATTGGAAAAGGCTAACTGATTGCAAGTTAAAGTGGTGAAATATCCTAAATAAAGCGTACACTTACACTGATATTGATTTTGGGGGGCTGGGCCTTTTTTAAGGTGGCTATAATGCATTTTGTCACCCACCCAGCAGTACATTTCTTAGTTTCCCACACTGGGACCCCTGCTGCTTCTCCAAGCTTCAGACTATGGATAAGTACCTCATACAACCCCAACTCAAATAATCCAAACTATTGCTTTAAGCTGCATGTATGTGTAAGATTTAGAGAATTATAATATCCTTTTTATCCTCTTTGGAAAAAGTTCCCTCTGCAACAAATCATCAAAGCAGACAGATATTTGTGCTGCTAAGACATCTCTGTTTGATTAAGTCACAGTCAATGTTTTAGGAAAGGCTTATTATTTTCACTGTAAGATGTTAAGTCATAATTTTGCATAAAGTTGAAAATCATGCAGTATAAGTATAAGTATAAGTTCACATCAGAGTCCTAACAGTGGACGTTTGATTTTACCTCTGAGTTTGTAATATGCTCGATGGCTGCCGATGACTGCTTTCATCGTCTCCTGGGGGCACACTTTGACCCCCGTGGTGAAGAGTGGCGCTGACCTCTTCGTCCGATGGCCGTCTTGCTCTGCTCTGACATTTGTGGTGTGTCTGATCGGTCTGGAGGCTTCGAGAAAGTGTCGGTACTTCACATCCCTGAGTCCAGAGAAACCGTTGTCATGAAGGTCTGCAAGGGCAGTCAGTGAAGTCACAAGTTTAGGAAGAAATATAATAATGTGGCCTGATTTTTACAGTATTCAGCACACCAAATCTGAGTTAATATAAAAGGAGAGAGCACTTAATGATAAGTAGCTGCAATTTTGTTGACTATCATGTAAGTGTTAGATTTCTCACTCAGCGGTACAAAGTGTTTCTGTGGATGATTGTTTTAATTAACAACTGATGAGTGACAACACGAAGCTAAAGCTCTTTGTAGTAATTACTCTGTAATTACTGACATACTGTACTAGTAAGTTGAATGGGTTGTACTAAATTAGATTTTGTTTCTTTGGTCGTTGCTATATTAATCAGCTTAATTATCAATGATACTGATTAAGGTTCCATTCAGTTCAGGTCAAACGGAGTCAGGATGCTGCTATTGTGCATGTTGGTTCACTGGAAAGACTCTGCTACACTAAATGGAACAGGACTTTGACAATACTATTGGTAACACCTGTGTTTATGTTACTATTTCATCAATACGGCTTCCACGAAAAATGTCTATTGAATTACTTGTTATGCAAATGATACAGTGGGTGCTGGTGAAAATCCTGCTAATCCAGCTTGAGGATATACACATTGCCTTTGCCCTTATGGATGAAAGCAAAATCACAATTATAAATAGTATTTGCTGGCAACAAAACAGTCTTTAAGTTTGTATTTTCACATCATCATCAGAGCTTTAAAGGAGCCTATACCAATTTTACAATTTAACACAGATTAATTATCACAAGCAGCACTGTTCATCCTGTGAAAATACCAGCAACCCCTTTGTTGTCAAAGTGATGTCAGGAGTTTGAAAGACAGTTTGACATGAGCATCAGAGGTCGGTCTATCCGTAGAAACAGTACTATAGGACATCAGTGTGTGACCCAGTGTCAACACTGTAAAACTGATGCCGTCTCATCTGCATCAACTTTGATCATTTTTAAATCTGTCTCTTGCTACTTTCCCACACTGTAAAACAAGTACAACACCAACTACCATTAAGGAGTATATAATTAGGCAGATACTTAGATATAAGAAGTTACAGTAATGGCATCTATTCAGCCTTGCCCCTGTAACTTAACTGCTGCTTGCTCTGCTGCTGCCTATACAGTAAACAGCATCTGGTTTTACAGTGAAAAGCATATTATACATGAGGATCACTGAGAGTCTATTTTGAGACAGTTTAGAAGAAACAATATTGGCCCCGATCATGGATCTGAAATACTAGTACCCCACCTGTGCAGTGTATCGATAAATCCATAGCACTGTCTGTGGCGCTGAAGTAGTAGATGGATTTATACTTGCACCTTTTCCCTGCCCCTCTGTCAGTTTCATCTTGGATCTATAATATTTTTCTGGATTATATACTGTAAATATTCAGTTCTGCACTATATTGTAGCCTATGCACTCTTTATATTGGCGACAATTTATTCATAATCAAAGTGACAAGTAGCAAGGCATAGCAAGAGGATCATAGGCTGCCTGTAGAATTCCCATTAGTGGTGGTTAAAAACTAATTTTACTGGGGTGCCCAGCTGGAGACAGTTGTTTTTTGACATAAGATAAAAGAGATAGATAAAAAAAAAAAAAAAAAAAGTAACATGCAGGAGCTGTAAAAAAAAAAAAAAAAAAAAAATTACCTCAGTATAACACACACACAAAAACAACATAAAATACCCTGATTGGTATTTGTTTCAGTAATGTGGTATCCGCTCCATATCATTGCAAGAAAGTGATCCTTTTATATTTATTGTAGACTCTGCTGGCCCCTCCCTCAGAGCTGCCCCTGATTACTATATATTTCTATATATACAACCCCAGACTGAGCCACCTCTGTAACAAAATATATTGTGTGTGTGTGTGTGTGTGTGTGTGTGTGTGTGTGTGTGTGTGTGTGTGTGTGTGTGTTGGTTGGTGGTGTGGGGGAAGGTGGTCTCCGTATCCCTTTAAAGTGCAATATTTATTTCAACCTTTAAGTTCACTGTAGTGTAAAAATGTGTGGAGCCTGGAGCTTTGAGGTGCCGATTTGTGACTGGAAGGATATCATACTGAATGCTGGGAAAGTGCACAGACGTGTATAGAGAGTGAATGAGTAACACTCTCCTCTCTCTAAGGAATGGTTGCTGAGATGCCTTTGGGCATCATGAGCCATGTTGCATCATTGAAGCTGCTCAACAGCGTGAGGATGATGTTTGTACTGGGGATCGTCCAGGTGTGAATGCGCAGAAATGCACTCATGGATTACAGCTGAAAAGGGATGTGTGCACAGCAAAAAAAGGGGGATTAAAATGAGGTACAGGTGGATACATTTCTGAATTAAGTGGTTAGCAAAAACACAAAAACATTCAGTAACACAGACAGGCATATTTCCATAAATTATATCACTGAGATGTTGCACACATTATGAGAACTGCCCTAATTTTCTGATCACCTTAGTAAAGAAAACAAGCTCAGCCACCCTGGTGAGGCATTACAGGAAGGTAATTCCACACCATTACCATAAGCCAGCGTGCCAGTCAACACTCTCTAACACAGTCACCCCATTGAACAAAGCTATTTTAGAAGAAAGGCACTCATTGTGATGCCAGGTGGCAAACCTCAGAGGACTTTTTAAGACAATAAGCCAGGATTTATGAGCCCCAAAACACAGACTCGAGGTCATCGGACCCAAATAACAAACTGTGCCTCCTCTGAATTAGAGAGCGGAATGAAGGTTACAGAAGAATAAAAAGAGCAAGTAAGTGTAAGTAATCACCGTTACATTGGCACCAGACACAGAGCTTTTACCTGGAGGTGTTGGATTTTTGCAAAAACATACAAGAAAGGAGGAAAATTTTCATGCATTAATACCGCACCTCTATGACAGATATTCAGTGGTGCTGACTAAACGTAGTCATGTAAAGCACGGTGGATCAACACTGGACCATAAGCAGAAGAAGAACAACACAGGAGGAGTCCAAAGTATAATGCAAGAGCATCCTGCAAGCTGCAAGTGTATGTAGACTTATTTGTATAGTAAATGCGATACATCAGCCCTAAAACATGTCAGTTCCCCTCTACACACATTTTAAAGCTGTTATGATTAGAACTTTAACAGGGTTTTTTCCTGCATAAAAAGTGAAAAAGAACTGCTGCTCCTAGAGGCGCATTTACTCTTTCTCCCTCATTGAGAAATTTTGGATCTGACCTACTGCACTGTCCACCACTCCTGCTTGCGTCAGGTTGAGTGGTGAAAGAGCAGCGTGCATCGAGACAGGATTAGAGCAAACACTGGAGAGATTCAGACATACATGTTGGGGTCTGTTGAGCACAAGAAAGAAGTGACCAGCAGACATATGGCTAAGTGCAGTTAGCATCTTTCACCTACATTTACATCTCATGGTGACACCATGCAACTGAATGGGCGTGTTTTACAGTGGAATCTGGGCACACCCCCAAGAGGAGGGGGGTAATCACCAGTGGCTGGAAACTGCCTGGGAACTGGCTGTAAGTTGGCTGGCGGCCGGAAGGTTGTCAGTTTGGAGGGGAAATTTTTAAACAAGAAAAAAAAACCATTGTTGAGTGGAAAGGTTCTTTAACTAATACAAACAGCATCACAACTTGTTACTGCTAATACCTTATGAATTTTCAATTTCTGGTTCAAAAATCACCTTTTCCTAAAAAAGCAACATATAAATTCATTACTTAAGAGCAACTGCAAGTGTGTGGTGGTGTCTGTATCTGCAGATATCCTGCATATCTACATATATTTTCTTTTCTTACCGTTTGGCTTCTCAGCTTTGGCGTGTTCGGCAGTACTGTGTAACCTCCAGCCAATAGTCTGCTGGTTTTCAGGTCGGGACTCTACAAATTATAGTGGCCAATGATTACACTGCATTATCTGTCTTTTTCCTCTGCTGAGAGCTACAGAAAGAGTTTTACACACATAGACAGACACAGACGTAGTAGAGGATCACTTCAGCTGTATTCACACAAATACAGATGATGTGCAGAGGTATGGGCCTGTTTATCTGTGCTTTAGAATGAAAATGATTTGAAACAGAAAACAGTTTTTCACTGTTTTGTTCCATGTTTTGTTGAGCCAGGAAGCTCAACAAAGAAGAACTCTGAATGGTGCAGTTACAATGTTGTAGAGTCTACCCTTAGTTATATGTCATTGTACAATGTAATAGTATTATATAGTATTATTATATATATGTGGTAGTACAATATATGTGACCTATGACCTATGTTATTGTGTGGACTTATAGAATGAATTGATGGAGGGAGTAGCTGTGGATGCTAATAAACAAACACAAAAACGACCTTTGTGAGGCTTATAATGTGATGTTTGTTAAGACGTGTATTCAATGCTATAACAATATTATGGGTCATAGTCTGTGGTGGTTGTTGCATTGCATTATGTGTTGTTGGTATTGCCTCCACCTCCCATATGTTCAGTGGTGGAGAGAGTAATGAAAAGTGTAAGTACTGTTACATTGCTAAAATATTACTCAATTACAAGTAACAGTAGTGGTGTTATAAATGTACTTAAGTAAAAGTACAAAGTATTTGTCTCAAAAACTACTGACAGTATTAGTTACTTGTAACTGTTTATGTCACTGTCACCTCTTCAAACAAGGGATGTGAATTTTGTTTATTTTCCTTAACCAAGAGTTGAAAACACTAACAAATCAATTAATCATGAATACTTTTTAATTTTTTCTTTTTTTTGGCAGAGGGGTCATTTTGTCCTCATTTTAAGTCCAAGTTTAATTTTCCTTATTCAACAAATAGCTCTGTCAAACAAAATATAATATAAATACCATGAATCTATTGTTTTTGTTGGCCCATGTGGTCAGAGAAGCCACAAAGTAACTAAGTAGATTACATTTTGTTATGCATACTTACTACTACTGCACAAAGTACAGACTTGAAAATCTACTCATAAAAGTACAAGTATCCAAAAATACTACTTAATGACAGTAATTTGAGTATATGTAATAAGTTACTTCCACCCTGTATGCTGCGTACCTGAGACAGTGATTTGCTCACCTGCTGTGCTATGAGTCATTATTTAGGAACTGGAACTGACTTGATTTATTCAAGCTTTAAAAAGGTTCAAAACAAACATTAATTCATGTTTTGCTTGATGTAAATGTCAGAGCTGGAAAAGAAAAACCTGTGTTAATCACTTACACGTAAACATTAACCTCTACAATGAGCAATATTGTGTTCCTTAAATCCCAATTTGGCCCAACACCAAGAACATGCAAAGAATCTGCAGCCATTCACACTGTAGCCTGGAGCTTTACGGGCAAATATCCCCCAGCATAATGTCGGTCAGGCAGACCCATTCACCCAACACCTTCCACTTCCAAACATTTCACCATGTCAGAAGTTGGCCTGAGGTTTAGCCAAATCATGTGTATTTTCATTCACGGTTATGCCACCAAGACAACACCTGAATGGGTTTTTGGGAATCTGTAAGCTTGCACATGCAGAGACACGAGGGCACGGGCAAGAGGAGGGAGCGTTTGAGTGGGCCTTAATGCCCGGTGCAGCCGCGGAAAGGCCTCACAGCAGAATTACAAGCCAGAAAAGATTAGCGTCCTGCGACACTGGGAACAGAATGGCTTTTGTTTCCTTCAGGATAATGAGCTCACCCGGGCACATCACACTGAACAAGACAACCAGTGCAGACGCAAATGTTATCACTGGTGAAATGATGCTATCTTTCTCAGTGAACATCCATTATATGTGTCTGTCCGTTTAATTCACAGTGAATATTCATGACCTTCAGAGTGGCTCGTTGGCTGCTTGACATTTTTCTAAAAAAAATCAAAGAATGTGTTTGAGGGTGTGCTAGCATTTTGGAGCTTGTGCTGCAGAAAGAGTTATTTAAATAGCACTTGTGCTTTTTCCATGGACTGGAAAACCCTGTTGTCCTTGAGGTGGATCACAACATCTTAAAGTCTCCAACCTCATTGATAGAAAACCTGCAGGAAGATCTTTATACTAAAGGATAATTTTTCATCAACTACACTTTAAGTGATGTGGGCCTTCCTTCCACATCCCTCTCTTTCTTTTATTTGGCAAATTTTTGGTTCCTTTTCAGGAGTTAAAGAGTTAGATTGTTGTAACTTTGTGCAGAAATAGAATTTGGGTTTCTGGCAAAACACAGATTTCCAAGGCGCACAGAGAAAATGGAAAAGGGCTCAAAAAGGAAAAACTCCAGCAACACAGTGAGAAAAATGGAGCTTGGAGCCAAATGCATTGGTCTGAGAATAAAGCTGTTCGACATTACAAATGTTTCAAGAGTTTTACTCCTCAGAATGAGTTTCCAGCACTTACACAGCAACTACTCAAACAAACAGCATCCATTCCTCCAATCATAATACAAAGGCAATAACTAAGAGAACAATCTCAAAGTACGTTAGCAGGAAATCCCGTCCTCCCAACAGGATTCTTACCTTTGATTCGACTTGCTTGGAGGGTAAATAGACACAAAGTGAGGAACAGTCCTGACTTCAAAAGCATGATGGGCTAATTTATGTGGTTTTCAAGCCTGAAGTTGTCATTTGTAAAGAGACTGTTGCAAACAACAATTGAATCCAGAATCTCTTTATCTCGAGTCCGTTAGCAGAGTGTGCAAAAGTCTCCTCATTGGTGCTGACAAAATCTTCAGCTTGTTAGGAGGGTGTGCGGTCACCTCCTGTGCGTGTTCCAGCTCAGTTCCTCAGCAGCAAGTTAGTTCCTGGATGCTGTTGGATCCCTGTAGACAACAAAGGTGGCTGCATGGATGGATGAGCAGAGGGAGCAAGCGAGGGAGGGAGGAGGAGAAGTAGAGGAATGAGAGGCTGGAATTTTGGCTCGGGGAGTTTCCTCCTGCACTGTCAGTGTCACAACAGTGATGAGGTTAAAAAAGCAGGCTCCGTTTTGAGTCTAATCTCTTTACCTTCTTCTTGCTGCTTGTAATCCCTGCTGGGCCACGTGGCCGCCTGGCCTCATCCTGTTAGCCACCTTCTGGACCCTCATCTGTCAGCTGTACAGAACTTGGGGATCTACCAGCCAGCCTAGACCAGATAACTACTCCCCGCGGTCGCACCAAGTTTGATCACTGACACCCAGCCTCTTTGTGTGTCTGCCTCGACATGTCATTGTCCGACTGCCAAACTCGTCCTTCCTGGGTGCCCAGAGCAAATCCGTGCCTGTCAGGCCAGCAATTCTGGGTGCCAAGTGAGGTCAGGACTGCAGTTTTGTTCTGTACTGTACCCCCAGCTACCAGTTAAACAATGTGCCTCATTCTTACTCTGGCTGCACAGCAAGTTCAGGCCTCTCCTCTAGAGTCTACATCCAGCCCTGCCCCTTCCTTTCTTCTGTGTTTTGGTTGGTCTACACTGTTACCTGTGAGATGGAGGACAAATGAACTCCACTTCCTCAAGTGTCTTTTTCTTGCTCACTTATTCCATATTATTCCATATCATGAATAAGGCTTTTCTTCTCTTGTCCCATCCGAATATATTTTCACTTTGACAGATTTCTTCACAAAAAAAAAACTGGATCAGGATCTGTCTTCGTCTCTTCTCTCTGCAGCTGTGGTTGCAAAACTGTAAAAGACGTGAGCAGAGACAGTGGAGGCATACTGCATGGCCTGTGCCTCTTGTTATGGTGTATCTGGGTGGGGAGGCTCCATGTTGTTAGTCTCCACCCTCACCTCTTTCTGTGAAGAGGATTAGCTGCCCTTGTTGGTTGTTAACAATTTGCTGCAGTAAATAAGCCTCTTCAAGAGCAACATAATCCACCCAGGCAGTTTTCTGACACAGTAATCTGAACTCTGAACTAATGATTGTAGCTCAAAACAGTTTCAAAGCAGTTTTTTGCCCATTTGGGGGCAGAACAATTGCCTATTACACGTCCAGCAGACATCAAGCAACATTACCTTTAGTTTGGAGGTGTGTTTCAGGCAAATATCTACAATCCTCTTTGTTCTGTTTTCACCAAATCTTGTGGGAAATATCTGGCTCTCGTTCACCAGCTAGACACTTTGTTTGCCTGCTGTTTGGCACTGAGAAGGGAAGCAACGCTGATGAGAGCAGTGAGCATGAACCAAAACCAGAGATGAAAGCAAGTCATTGTTTTGCAAGTCACAAGTAAACATTAAGTCTTTGCACTCAAGTCCAAAGTAAAGAAAGGTAATTCCTGAGTCAAAACAAACAAGTCTCAAGTCCTAAATTTTGAGTTTCAAGCCCAAAATAATTCATAACACAAACCCCTGTCTCAACTGCAAGCAAAGCAAATGTGTTTTTCATTCTCACATCCCACACAACAGAATCAGTCTCATTTTAAATGATGCAGCTGTCTGCACAAGCTCCATGTGTCTCTCTTCCCAGCTGCATTAACACATCCTGCAGCATTTATTTAGACTAAGTCTATGTTTTTCAAGATGTGCAGATAATACAGAACCTACCGGGGCAGATGTTTGTCATGTGAGTGTGATGCTGACGTGGCATTTGTGGTCTAGACAAGGGGTAACAGTGAGTTTCCAGCCTTGCTGGTTTGAAAAGTTACCTACAACTTCACTGGATTCTGTCAGATTGGTTGAAAACAAAGTGAATCAAGTGTCGACTTGCTGGAAATGAACTTTAACGTTTGTTGATTCAGGACAGGAAGGGAAATTAATTGATCCATTGCACACTTTAAGTAGCAAAGAAAATAGTAGAAGAAAATTCAGACAGCCAATACAAGCACTGAATTCGATTATATGGTTACATTTTGCATAGTCATATTCAGTATTTCTTGATGATACTGGGTTGATTAGTTAGGGGTAAATTTAGCTTACCTATCTGCAGTGGTTGTGGTCAGAGTTCAGGGTCAAGGTACCTTCTGTCTTTGCAGTTGGTGGGAGGTTAAATGATATGTTTAAGTGCTCCACACAATACCTCTCACTTTGCATTCATAAAGCAAAATGACTCAGCAAAAACAAAAGAGAAAACATTTCATTTGGACATTCAGTTGAAATGGAGAGGTAATCATGCTTTACTATCTAAATCTTTTGTCACAGTATACGTTGTTGTGAACAGTCTGGACCTGAAGCAAGACTTTAAAAATAAACAGAGTCAAAGGTCAAATATAAATGTATGAATAAAGTTTAGACTTCTGGGTCCACACTTGGACATTTTGCACATGTTGTATAATCAAACCTGCATTCCAGTATGTGACCCTGACCCAAATCCTTCAGGATTAGGATCAGGGTTACAGATCAGGTTTCGGTCAAGCTTTAAGTCAAAGATTTTTGGTTCAGGATGAGGATTAAGAATGCATTTGACAGCCACCCCTGTGTGCCATTATCAAGTTTAAGTCTCAAATAAGTTGACACTAATGCAACAATATTGTTGAATTTTGGCATCATTTATGCATAAAAGCAGCCTAATCTTGTAGTGGAGTCTTGTAGATTAATTATGTATTTTTTAGTTTGTATATTCATGAGTCACTTTGCTATTTTTCCCAGGATAAACAAATCCTTGTCAGTCTCAACCAGGATTTTATTCAGACAAGCTTGACCTTCTCCTACTGGCTGATGACTTGAATCATTGTCCAATTAGGGGGGTCAGTTTAAATTATGCAACAGAGGCAAAGTGGTACTTGCCATCTGTCGGAAGGGGTTATTTCATTAGGGACAGAGCCAGGGTGTCTCTGACTGGCAGGGTCTGGCACAGCAAAAGACACCTCTGTGGGTACATTCATCATCTGCAGCCATTACAGTATGTATGTGTGCATGATGTGATTTCAAATGTCACTGCTTTGTGTAATGTTTTGATCCAGAATGCTTTTGTACAGATCATGGTCCATTTTGACGCTAGTGATTCAACCCAAACAAACTTCATGAAGGCCTGCCATTGCTTTTTCAAACATTTGCCAAATTGGCTCAATCAACAGAAGAGCCACCAAAAGGCCACCAGATTACTACCTGCAGTATTTGTCACCACCAGTCTGAGCTGTTTTGCAAAGCCAAAATGCACCAAGACTGTTTTCTGACATTTTTGCAATTGTTTAGCCATAAAATGTACTGAGCCATTAAAATGTATAATTTCCATGAAAGGAATTGTCAAAGAGAGGCAGGCAAGTAAAACAGGAGTGATATATCAAACCTACCTGGGGACATAGTCACAGCTACAGCTAGTTTAAGCAAACATTAAACAAATATAAAAACAAAATTTACTTATTTATTTCTTAGCTGAGAACATAGAAGGTTCTGTGGCAGCTATATAGGTTCTGAAACTTAAACTTAAAGAATTTTTTTCTTAATTTTACTGCTTATGTAATTGTTCGTTGCCTTTGTGGACTCAATACAAAAACATATAAAAACCTGTGTAATTCATTCCCAGTGAGGTCTCAGCTTTTAACCTTCCTCTGGAGAGCTGAGCCTCAGGGCTACAGTCTAATATTAGTCATGTTTGTCGTAACGCTCCTCTTTGGGAAAATCCACTCTGGGCTGATTATCGGTGTGATCCACTCCACTAGACCTGCAGCAGCGAAAGTGCCGTTGCCGGTGTGAAGTCCGAGTACCTGTGCCAACATCAGCTCTATGACCTGGTACCAGAGTTCATATGTGAGGATGTTCTTAGTCTCCTATAATCTGTGATGAAGACCTGTTCGTAGTAACCTTGAGATGCCACTGAACTTGTGACACCTCTGAACCCGTTAACCTGTCCTGTAGACACATATTGATAGCTGTGCAGACATGTCAATGCTAAACGAAAGTTCTGGCAAAATCTATTATTTTTTTATACTGTTTTTTTCTACATTCAAGGGCTCAAAAGACTGGAAATTAAAGAATAGAATTGCTCAAGGAAACTTAACAAAGGCAGAGGTTTGTTGACAAATTAGTGTTGTATTGACATCCTCGTGTTCAGGGCTGTTGTTGCCATGAAGGAAACACAGGTCACGTCCTCATTTTTTCTAGTAATTTGGTTTTAGCGACCTTGGAGAGTTCAGATTTAAATACTTAGCATTTAACAGGATTATTCCAGTAAGCCTGTGTTTAGACTCAATATGCCTAAATTTGACTACTGTTCCACCAGCAAAAATTAAATGAATACAGGACCAGGTGATGTTATTGATACCAGTGCCTATATGACACTTCAGGAAACATCTTTTCACATTTTTTTCAGTTAAAAAAAAATATCAAACTGTTAGACCTTCACATTGGGTCGTAAATTTTCAGCTAACTATCACAATAGTGAGGTGTCATATGGGCCAGTATCAATAATTATTGATCTTGTGGGTTGTGACTGATGACATGTCGTGTGCTCCAAAGGGTGGAGGCAGCTAAGATGATAAAAATGAGTTTCTTGTGTTATCACTGGGTGATATAGGTAAACTCAAATATCACAATATTTTTGACCAAATACCTCTATCAATATTGTGACAATATTGTAGGGATGACTATTGTTGCTTTCACAAAATATTAACAAAATGAATCATAATAATGATATTGATTAAGTGGGCAAATAATGGAACAGCTAGAACAGTATAGTAGCTTCAGAAAATTACATCACTTTCTCTAATGCAGTCTTTAAAACCAGGAAAACATATTTAGTCTCATATCATGATATGATGTAAAATTGATATAGTGCCCAGCCCTAGCAGTGGCATCACTGCAAATAGCATTACTTGCTTAACATTTCTCAGTTGTGTTGTGGTAGCATCACTGAATCAAACAGCTTTTCAGTAGCTTGGCTCTTGTATTGATTGAGTACTGTAGGGATCACACTAGCTCCATTTTCCAAGACATGTCTGAAGCTCAAGAGCAGCTAAGCTCTCTGCTGCTATAAAACTGCTAAGTTTTATATCAGCCGAGGGACACCACCAACATACACAAACGTGTGTGTCATGATATCACATATCAGTCCTTTAGCTGATGCTTACAATCTCTCTGCTGCAGGGGAATAAGGACCCATGAGCTTGAGTTTACATGTGCTCTCAACTTCAAAGATGTGCGCATATTCAGGTCTGCAAACCTCAGCTAGCATCTTGTCAACAACAAACCATGAGGTCAGGGTTTTTTAACATTTCTCAGGCCATGGAGCAGAGACCTCTTCCTACATATATCACTGTAATATACTAATACAGCTGCATGACCGTTCCCTAGAGGTCCCCAGTCCAATTCTCAGTCTTGAGGTTTCATTCTTTGGCTCTTCAGGGTGAACTCTAACCACGCTCAGATATTACGTTATATTGAATAGTTTCAGCTCTTTTCGTTTGTGCTTACCTGTAGCTGCTAGCAAGCAGCAGGTACAGCCTGACTAATGTTAGCTGTGTTAGCCTCACTCTCTTGCACTTTTGCAATGGGCAGCCTTTTCTCAGAGTTGTGTAATTTGTATTTATTTTATTTTATTTTTGTAACTAATAGGCTGATTTAAAAGAAAGGAAAAGTTTAGATTACTTTGAAATATTACTTTTGCAGTTTTTCACATTGACTGGCACAAGGTACAACGAAAATAAAACTGGCTCGTCAGAATTATTTGGCCGGTTTTTATACAATAACTACATAGATCAGTGATTTCCAAAGTGTCCATGAGAGGTCATTAAACATAGGTAAACATTTTTAAGTTTCAGTTTGCAAGTACCATATTTACTATAATATCTGGCATATGGTTATTTTTTTCAAAAGTAATCAAAACTAATAAAACAAAAGCATAGCATTCTTTAAGTTATTTAAGTTATTCTTCGTTTTTCGGACCAAATTGACAATTGTTGCACCGTATTTGGTGACATTTCACATTAAAACCACAATGCATCTTCTCGTCATTAGTACAATTAGGCTTGTGTGTTGTTGTGAGTTATGATAAAAGATTTGGGTCGGACTCAGATTCTCAGATTTGAAACTGAACTGCAGCATTCTTAAGCTTGGGAATGGCTGGCATATTGCAATACAAAGAATAAAAACCAAAACTATAATAGAGACTTGCAAATCATAACTATAACTATAATATACTATTGGATGAGGACACACAGTTTAGTTACTGTACGTTAATATGCTGCAGTGTGGTACACTCTACATATGTGCAGATATTGTTGTGGTGCATAATCGTATCTGTATCTGCACAATCTGTATGACTGATAGTTTTATTGATCACTGAGATAGCTTTAACTTGAAATGAAGTTGGTTTGTTGTAAGAAAAAAAAGTGCTCATCTACAGGGAAGCTGAGGAGAAACTTCAGTGTAATGAAGCTTCATTTAATGTAAAGTAACTGATCACTTAGCTCACTACAGCCTGCCTAACACTGAAAATGACTTAAGGGGTGAGGATGACTTGGGGTGATTGGGATTCATGACCTCAGTAATTCTAAAATCCTGCACCGCCCCGCTCACGCCAAGACACTGAGTCAGTAAAGTCAGTAATACTCTACAGATATCCAGTATTAAACTGTATCACTCAGGGTTTAATTAACCCCCATTCATGATACTGCAGCACCAGTGTGTCTCACTTTGCAAAACACACCAACAGAGGGCAGCGTGTTCAACTGTCCTTGTTGGAGGCAAAAGCACAACTGTTTGAAATCAGTGAGGAGGAAAAGTATGTTCCAGCTCTGCAGACACACAAATAACTCATTCAGAAATAAACCTCTTATTTCCCAAGCTACTTTTACCTAAAACTCATGACCCATTCTCTAATCTAAACACTCGATAAAGGACATATTTAAGGAAAATGTGGAAATCAATTATTTCTGTTGAATAAATGAATTTAGAAATATTCTGTGGCTGGATTATGTGCAGTCTGAGAGCTCACACTGAAAGGATGAAGATGTCAGGAACCTATTTCAGTATTTTCTTCTCACTATACAGTAGATCGCTTATGGAAATCTGGTGGTTAATGATGCACACATAAGTGTGTGTGTGTGCAATATGAAATGCATTCTGAATTACTTTTCTTTCTTTGAGAGTTTATGATAGAGAGCTGACAGCAAGGGGAGAGAGAGAGTGGGAGAATAACGTGACAAAGGTCCATGTTGCTATCACACCTTAAATGGTTTCTGTATCCTGGGGAATTTGACAGGCTGTGGGTGGAGGAGCATTAAGTGGCTGCACTTTATATCATGAGAAAAAGTGAAGAGAGGACAGGTCATGTGACTTCATGTAAACATTCAAAAATATAATCATCATTCAATCATTGTATCAAAATATAAATAGCAATGTACATGACAGTGGCCATGATGTAACTGTGATGTTTATCTTTTTTTTTGTTTTTGGAGAAAATAGTTTTTTAAGGATGATTTTATATGCTCCTGTTTCAAAATAATGAATTATATTTTCACAGCTTTGATAATCAGACACTGAATGTCTGTAACCTGCAGGATACATTGCACACATAAGGGTGTAAAACAGGGATAATCACTGACAGATATAGTTTTGTTTTGAGGCCTAGTTTTGTCAGGTCTGTTAGCGGTTTTCTGCAAGAATGAGAAGGTGAGGTCGTAAAAAGAAGAAAACAGCATAAAACAGGAATAAGATGTTTTGTTCATATATTATTTTAACAGGTCATTGTTTATTCAAAGATTAGATTTGTTTCCAGAGTTTAAAACATATGTGAATAACTATTGTTCTTTTTTCTCTAAAAATATTTTATGCAAACATGAAAGAGAACAGCTAAATAAATGTTCATAAAATGTTAATGTCGAGGGAAAAATGCATTCTTTCTAGTGGTCTTATGATGGCCACAGATATGTAAAGGCAAGTTTTTAATCAGTCTGATTAAAACTCAAACAACCATCATTTCGCAAGGCACACTGTCCAATTAAAATACTATATTTTTTGCCACCCTGCAGGTAGCCACCACCTTGTTTCAGTTACTAACTGATCAAGACTTGAAACATGTTACATTTTCAAGTGAATATTTTGTCAGTGTTTTGCCTTCGTGTTGGGAGGCACTACACTGTGGGTTCTTGATGACAGTGTGCACTTACAGCTGTCATAACACACAATGATGGTGCAAATTTGAAAAACCACACATGGGTGATTGTGATGATCACCAAGTGTGCAACTTTGGAGAGTAAAAGCTGATTTTCATACCATACATAAATGAATGAAAACCAAATGTCCCGAGGGATGTGTAAAACACACCATGCTTTGATTTGGAAAATGATCGACAACAGCATCAGAACAATAATTCTGCCATTTAAATGACTCCGATCTAATCTAATATTCAGTTTTCTCCTGAAATGGACTCTAAACGCTCCGATTTAAATGGAAAGTAAAATGACTCTGGATCAATGGAAGTCACAGTGTAAATTATAAGTTCAATATATTCTGTCCTGTGGAGAGCTAACAGTCTCAAACTGAGGCAACTGAGAGTCATGCCATTCACAACAATTAGCAACTGTCACTTGTCTCCCACATTTCGTTTGCAGTTCCACACAGAGTATCTTTATGGAAGAACTGATTAGAATCAAGTAGAATTGGAATTAGAAGACAAGTGGTCTAAGATGTATACCATGTGACTGCAATGTCCCCACTTCAATTCAAGCTGGGGGACCTTTGTTACATCTCCCCTTCACCCCACTTCTTAAAAAACATATTAACATATTCACATGTTAATATATTTTAGGTTTTTTTTAAACAAAAGAAGAGAATAGAGCTCAGCTGAATATTTGCACCACGCAATTTTGACACCTATCTTGCTTCTACCACCTACCATTTCAATTTTACCAACACCCTCCATATTGCAGTTGGAAAACAATATACATATTACATGAAACAATAAGATATAGATGATTAAGACAGTTCTGTAATAGTGATCCTCACAAAACCTAAGGAAACTGGTATTTGATGCCTTTAAGTATTAAATGGTGCTGAATGGAGGATTTGTTGTTATAGACACTGACATGAACTCAAGTGAATTGATGTTTTTCAAAGTGTTTGTTGCTCAGGATGCTGGTTCTTTCTGTTAGGAAAACACTGTACTCAGGAAAATATTGAGATTTGGAAAAGCAGCATAATAATTAAGAATAAGGCATTTAAATTGAAATTAGAACAGTAAATGGCAGCATTCATGATCTGCTCGGGAGACGAACTGTCCGTGCCTCGCTGTGGCAACTTTTATGTGACGGTCTTGCTAAAAATGGAAAAGTTTTTCTTTGCAATTTAAAAAAGTTCTGCATCCAAAGGAGAACATTGTGAAGCTGATCCCCTTACACACGGACCCACAAAAACGACTGAAACTCTAGTGTGCATGCCAGGCCAGTAGTTGGTGGTGTAACTTTGTTATGAAACGCCACAGAATAACACCACACTCCTCCAGCATATCTACATTTTGCTGACAGAGTGTTAATAGGCAGCAGAAACATAGCTCAGTCGTCCACCATTGTTATGGTTGTCCTCCTATTTGCGCACAACTATTCGACTGAAAACATAATACACGTGTGTGATGTCACTGTTTTCACAGGAACTGCATATTGCCAGTTGTGTGTTGTCAACAACATCTTGAATCAGGTTTCAAAAGTTCGCCTTTTCAGGCCCCTAAAACACTGTTGTCATGTGAATGAACGGCCAAAATCCAACAAAAGTTTACTGATCTATGTTGAAAACTTTATCATGTAAACCTATAAAGCCAGTATTATACTCTCTGTGTCTGCAACTGCACGAGGGTCCACTGGGTTCAGTGTGACATAAATTTCATCAACATCATCTGCAGCCTTGTCCATGTGGACACTACAGACGCTGACCTACTGCATATGTGTGGAGCACGCCCTGCAAGCAGACACCAGAAAGTAGTATAAGAGCTAATATGCCTCCTGCACCTGTGCATGTACACACCTGTTTGGGAATATAATCCAGACTATGTGTATTCTTGATGCAGTGTTCCCACCACAAGGGTGCACATGCCAAAAGTGTTGACATTCTGCTTCTTGTGTCAACACAACACTGTTCACACTTATTCATATTGGAAGTGCAACAGCAAACGAGAAAACTCCACCACTTGACAAATGAATGGTGTAACTTCACCTTCTGCTCAGTCAGTCACAGACTTTCTCGGTCTTTCACAGTGCTGACCTTTATAGACTACAGAGCTGTCTTCTATAGACCATAATGCAGACTTTAATAGGTGGACTCCAGCTTTGTTGTGGACCAGCCAAAAAAAGTTGTGGTAAATTGGTTAAAATGTTGTTGTTAACACTGTGTCTGATTGCTCCTGCTGGTTGCCTCATTGGACCAACTTTAGCAAAGTTGCAGCATCTCAAGATCTCTGCAATTACTTCAGTAATGGTTTTATAACCAATAGAACCAATGGCCCAAGCAATAAAGTGGTAATGAACCGCAGTTTTCCATTAAAACCACTGATTCATAGCAAAAGATACATAGCAGGATTTAATAAATAATAATATAAGTTATTATACTGATGTTCAGTTGTCCACTGAGATATTTTCCTTTCTATATAGTGATAAACAAAGTCAGGAGATAAAACATTGCCTTAATTTAAGCAGAATTAAAATACAGAGAGTATAAAAGAGACAAAACGGTTAAACTAAATAATTAACTTTATCAGCCTGGACATTTTTTTTTTCCCATATGGAAACTGAGAGTTTATATTTGTCTTAATAACTCGTTTAAAGCATGTGCATCTGTTGATCCTCAACTCATTTACAGGCCACAAAATTACATCAGCCTCTGCCCACAGATCTTTTTTCTTACCGCACACAGCGCTCTCCTCCTAGTCTCCTCAGTCATAGTTAAACAATTTTTCCATGACCCCAGTATGAAGGGCCACCATAAGATTCTTCTAGATGTGGTTGCACCAACACAGTATAATTTAATCTAAGATTAGTTCTTTGTCAGAGTTTAGAGAAACTAGATTTAAAATGAGTAAGAAATCCAGATTTAGAATTAAGCCAAATTTCATTTAACACTATTCTCAGTTTAAATGCATTGTTTGCTATTCGGCTAAAACATTAACAAACAATCACAAACAAAAGAAGAATAAATTGGAGCTTTAGGTTTTGGTGCAAAAGAACTGAATTTAATCTTGGTAAAGACTAAAGTAAGTTTTAAAGAGAGGCTGAAATTTAATTTCATTTAATTAAATTCTCGGCTAATTTAAAAGTTTGCTGCAACATAATTTAAATTCAAATCATGATTTATTTTTGTTGGTGCAACCCAGCATTAAACTGCAATTATTTCCAGTTTTGAAAGCTGGGAGATTGTGTTCAGTCTCTACTGAGTGAAGCCGACCTGTGAGTCTGTCAAGAGACATATAGTATCTGCCTTACAAAACCTGTTCAATACAACAGAGAGGACCAAACCTCAAGCTGTCGAGGATGTTGAGATAAGTGCTCATATGATTATCTTGCACAAGGACAAATCATATAGAGAGAGAGTTCAGCCATGCAGGTCGAGAATATCAATCACTGATTAGATGAAATATTTATGGGACAATGATGCCATCAAGTCAAACATCCTGTCTCCTGCAGAGAAAATGATTGAGTCATCTGCATACATGTGACAGAATATCAGATTGCGGAAGCTTTAAGATCAGTTTTAAACGACCTATTAAAGATGTCATATGCAATAAAGAGCTTAAAAAGGCTCATGGCTTTGCGAGGAATTATATCGAAATCGCTCTACAGTTGACAGGTGGAAGTCTAGAGATTAATCGCTCGTGTCTTTGTTCTCCATAAGAGGTGCCAGTGCAGATGCCCAGGAGGGTTTCCTCCAGCTGTCCGAGCTGAAGAGGAGTTAAAAGGCTGCGTTCCCATGCTGGTAGAAGGAAGATGGAGCTGTGACTCCTGGTATTCAGTGAAATGGAGCCTGTTTATCATGGTCCCCATGGACAGGCTTCATTTTATGTAGAAGAAAGGGAGTAAAGCAGCAGGACAGACAGTGATGGAGGGTGGGAAAGAAGGAAGGAGGCAGCTGACATGAAGAAATTGAAGGAAAGATGGGAGGTGGTGGAAAAGGAAGACACGAGAGGGAAAGAGGATGATGATGGAGGGCATGCAGCGTAGGAGGCGGGCATGGAGGGAGGAGAAGATGGAAAAATAGTGGGATGAAGCTGGAGAAACAACGCTGTATGGCAGGGGAACAAAGAGGGGAAAATAGTGAGAAGCAGAGAAGGAGGTCAGGTCAATTGACAGCCCATCAGAGAAGCATTTCTGTCCCGGCATATTAATCCACACCTGCTTACAGCCCACTGCAGCATGACCGAGGCGGCACAGAAACCATGACTGAATCCAATGCAGAATATAAACCTGTCAAAACCGCATCTCCCTCAGACCAACACATGTATTACTGTGGTGGTCTGGTGTGTGGTTTTTGATGAGCTTGATGACAGCAAGCATGAAAAGTCCTAGAAACACTGAAACAAATTTAGAGACTGATTTACGTCAATGGAAGTCAACAATGTAGACGAATATAACTGATCTAAGAATGCCACAAAGGTTCTTGTGTGCATTTGCCTGTTTGTGTGTGTTTACTTTGAGATTAAGTGGATCAGACATTTTTAATCAAGTCAGCATGGCTTCACAGAGAGTAGAGAGCTCTCGCTTTGTCTGAAGATGCTCAGCTTTCTCACCGCATTTGAATTCTGAATGATTAAATGGCCAGTGTCCTCATTTATGGATATTTATATTTTTTTATGGCTATATGTAAGAAAGCACACCTGTCAGGATACAAAAATAAAGCTGCCCTGTATCTTAACCTCTGGCTGAACATTTGCACCATATTGCAGCAGATTATCCACAATAAAACAAAAAGAGACCTTTTTAAAATTAAATTTGGATCAGAGGTATTCGCAGGTCCAAATATTTGTGCTCAAACGAAAAGATCAGGAAATGTACTGCCTGGGACCAAACCGTCTCGTATTTGAAAGTTGGGAATTTAAAACACTCACAAAACAAACAAACAAACAATCAAACAAAAAAACTGATGTGTGTCCAAAAGCATCCAAAGGTTTAAAATTAGAAATTACTGTCTGTCCTCAGGTTAATCCCAAAACTCCCTCCTAAATTGAGCATCAATTAAGGCACTTAAAGGTGCACAGTTACTTAGAAGCACCTATAGTTACATAAAGGACATTTTTATCCTTTTTAAATCATCCACATATATTTTAAATTATTAACTCAATACATTATTGTGCATATGAACTGAGAATACCTGTAAATAATCCTCCTAATTCATTCTAAATAAATTAACTGAAATTACAGTTGTTTTAAATTCAAAACTTAAATCATTTATTACCTACTTTTTTTAACCAAATGTCAATGAAGAAACTGTTTGGAGAAGGGCAGGCACTTTCCAAATCATACAGGTGATTGGTCGCATCCATGGACGCTTCTTGCCCTTGTCACACCTGAAACCACGACCACAGCTACCATTAGTGCCTCCTAGGACGCTGATTGGCTGCACCAGTTTTGGAGATGGATTCTCGCATGAGCGCACAAAGTCGGTTGCCTCTCAATGTATCCCTGAACTGACAGTCATGAGGTTTCAATAATGACAAGATCCGCTCAATCAGGTGTCACAGATGGAGTAACATGTTAACCTCTGACATGTCTCTTTTCTCATTGGCCTACATGTCCCTCCGCCTTCCTTCTTTGGTAATAAAAAAACAGTTATTTAAAAGCCATAGTCAGCAAATGTGTTATGAAGGAGCACCGGTGTTGACTAGTTAAGATTCATGTGAGGGTGGTTACACATCCCACCCCCTGGACACCACAAAATTGGGCTGAAATGAGTTTTCTCTGCAGGGTGAGCTGTCCTCACACTAATCAGGGGGGACCTGCAGCTTCAAGACGTATTTTAAAATGATGTGACATCATGTTTTCTGTTACAATAACAGAAACTTGGAGGTGGAGGTATGGTTTCTTGACTGTGTGGTGGGTCAGTCCCATTCACCACTGTTTGAACTCCAGATCTAATGGGGCTGTGTGAGTCCATGCAGCTGCACTTGCCTCAATGGGTGCAGTATTTTCCATATGATCTCACATTGACATATGCTTCATTTAATGATTTCCCAGGAGTCAATTCTGTTTTTGTGGCAGTGAACCAGTTAAATTTAATTAATATGATTTGATTCAGGGCTGAAGAACTAAACCAAGAAGTATCTGCCTGAAAAATATCAAAAGGGTTTGCCAGAGGGACAATTTGTGGATTAAATCTTGATTTATTCTGCCTTCAAAGGAAGGATGGAGTTGCGAAAATGGGGTTCAAAGTTTTCAGTCTGGTTTGGTGACTTCAACTAGGGTTGCCACCTGTCCTGTATAATATAGGATTGTCCTTAATTGAAAAATAAACTGCACTGTCCCTTACTGAATCAATATAGGACATAATTTGTCCCTTATTTCTACCCCACACTTGTGCATAACTCTATATTTTCACAGACTTGGAATGACGTGAGAAATAATAAAACCAAAACAGTTTCATGAGACATGGTGGAGAAGTATTAAATCAGTGTCATTATTGCCCTGGTTACACAGACTAGGACACACTTTTTTTTTTTTTTGCTTCAGTGCTGACAAATTCCTTTAGCTTAAGTCCACCAGTAAAAAGAGAGAAGGTGTCCAAATACAGATCTAAATGACAGTGAGTACAAGGCAAACAGTTTGCCATAGAGTGTTTTCTATCATTGGTGGACTGTCCGAGCTACGAACTACGAGAGCAGAGGCCCAGAGTGGAGTTACTTTGACAGACCAAACATTTTGCCAAATGTCTATGATCTGATGTAGATGAATCCTTAATGTAATTGATGCAACTGTGCTTTACTCTTATTGACTGTTTATTTCCTTTGCATTCATGTTCTGAGTTGCAGATGACTTTGAAATTGACACATAAAAACAACAAACTGGTGCATAAGAATTCACCAGAATGCAGGAAGTCTCACGGAGGAGGACGCCAAGACCTCCTACTTGATTTGTGGCCCAGTGCCTGGGGCCACTGGCAAAGTATCCCTTATTTTTCCAAACCTAACTGTAGCAGATGAGTAGGATGTAATTGCTTCATTTAATGTCATTTGTACCTATTATTTACACCAAATATATATATAATATATTTGTAAAAAACAATTTGAACTTGAAGAACTTGAAGTTTTTTTTTTTTTATCTATATTTTTTAAAATAATTACCTTGAGGGGAAGAAATTAAGCTTTAGTCAATTCTAGCTGTTTACATGTAGGGAATATTCTTGGTAAAGGTCACCTTGAAGCTCTGTTGTCAAAAGTAGGCTTATATATATCAGCTTCTAGTATAGAGCAGAATTGTGTCACGCTGTAGCTGAAGACGTCTCTGGTCCTTCCTGTCCTATTAGGGGAGCTGAGAAAGAAACTGAAAGGTTAGAGGTGGATGTTTAAGGTTCAGGTAAAAATCTGGGTTAAACTATGTGACGTGGACTGGGGGCTTGTTTTTGATCGAGGTGAGAGGGGGATATATGCGAGGAGAAAGTTGCTTATTAGAGTGACAGGTAGCCTGGGGGTTTGTAGATGAAGAAAAAAGGCTGAATTAGGTTGTGTCAGGCAAATTTCATGCTAATAGCTTCAGTGACATTTTGTGTTGTTATTGCTTGTGAAAATGGGAAATTACAAACATGCTAGTCAAGTTTCCATCTCAATGCACCTTCTCATGCTTAATGTGAAAAGGTTAATAGACAATATGTAAATTATCCTCGAGGTGAGGTAAAGCCTTCATTTATATTCCTCAAGGCTCTTGATGAAACAGAAATCCATCTATGTGTGATGTTTTTACTCATTAATATAGGCTTTATTATTGCAGGAAATGTACATCGGACAACATGCCCCATTGGTGCAGCCTAACAGTTTTAATAGAATAAATTATTTGTGTGTGACTGTAAGCGTTACAGTCAGGATCATTTAGAAAACTCCTTTCACACCAAACTATGTATCACAAGATGCAAATAAATTTATATTTGAGAGATAGTGCAAGAGAAGGGTGAGGAGAGCCATACGGAGAAATCAAATGACCTCTTGTGTTGAACTGCCATCTTCTCTGTTGTAGCAGTCTCTGCGCTTTGCCTTTTAACGAGGACTGAATAAAGTTTTGTGCGCTTGACCTCTGAGCAGGGGCATCTCAAGTTCAGCATGTCAGCCAAGAACAAGACATTCAACTCCCACAAGCTCCTTATTAGACAACAGTTTACTTTTTTCTTTTACTTATAACTTTCTGTGCCTTGAAAGAACCAACAGCACAAGCAGTGACAGGATTGTTAAAAAGGTAGTAAATTACTGTAAAGTTCCCAAGCACTCAATTGATGAAGTGTTGTTATCACATATATATTCCACTATATGTCACCAATATGCCAGTTTTTGGCCCAACAATGAGAAAAAAAAAGTTTTGTTATTCCCAGGTATTTTTAATGATATTTCCGAGTTTGTCTTTTCCTGCAAAACAATTTTAAAAAGACTAGTGTGACTGCACACTAGTTAGACTAACTTCTGTATTTTAAGTTCACAAAAGTTAGACTAACTTGTTCACTTGAATGTGCAAAACTAATATCAACACTTTATGTATCTATAAACACACAGTACTCTGTTGACAGTACTGGCCAGATAACTAGCTACATAACGTTATACTGTGAACTGAACACCCTTCATCCCCAACCCCCCACCCAGTTTACGATGATACTTGCTCACACAAGAGTGTGAACAACAAGATGATGCAGTTCACTTAACGGCCACCAGCGTCAAAATAACAAGGAGTTATTACAAATTAGCTGATAAGTTGAGCTTGGAACAAAAACGATTAAAATATGCATCATTGTGACACGGAGGCTTTTACCCTAAATTTTGCCAGTTGATAGCCATAATTCTCACTCGTTGCAAATAGTTGCGGCTCCAGACAGATTTTGTTCTTTTCTTTTTTGGCTAAAAATGGCTCTTTTGATAGTAAAAGTTGACCCCTGAGCTAGGCTAATCACCTCCCACCTCCAGCTCCACGCTGAGAGCAGTCTTCTCATCTAACTTTCTGTAAGAGGGTGAACACACATATTTTGCAAAATGTAAAATTGTCCCTTCAAGAATAGCACTCAATAATGTATGAATTTTGATATCAAACATTTAAATACATCCTTCACTGGAGGGGCACACCCCCCTAGAGTTTTCATATATTGCATCCAGAGTAACAAAGATACAGTATAGCCTACAGCACATTTGGCACTATATGTCTCACCATCTCCGCCATAAAAAAAAATACATATTTCCTGCAGCTGACAGAGAATTTCTGATACTTTATGGTAAAATTAAACCACACTTTTTCTCTGCAAAGTGAAAACACTGTATCTAAGTGTCAGCTTTTTAGGAAATACTATGAGAAACTCACTTGACCAGATCAGTTTTAATGAGGTTTAACAAATCCAATTTTCTCAGCCCACAGAGGACCATTTAATCTGTCAGCTCGTGATTAAACACACACACAAAAAAAGAGATACCCTCCTCTGGGTCCTGAGGTTTTTGCATGACCAGTATGCAGGTAAACAGAGGAGACCCTTCTTTCTCTCACTGGTAATTGAGCGCCCATTACCAGTGATGCACATATAGTATAGATGGATGCACACCTCCTGTAGCACCACTATATGCCTAATTTGGTGATATATTGCTTGTCAGGCTGGAGTGGATGTTAAGTGTGATAGATTCACCAAGCTCCACTAGTGACAGTCTCACACGCGCAAACTCGGCTATTCGATCACCAGTAAGGTCCGATCATTATGATTTTCTAGCTAAAGGTCAAATACAGTGTATCTTCTTCTCTATTTTTCTGCAGGAGAATCACACTTTATGATGCAGAATGATTGAGAAACATATAGTTTGACGTATTGGTGAGCTCAGGGAGAAGGTAATGCAAAGTGCTGTGAGCCTTTAAACTAACCCACTTTGTTGAGAAGCAGAGAAACTGCTTGTGGCAATTGATCTGCTGTGAAGCACGGAAAGAACACGCATGACTGAAGGCTGTGATTTTAACACACACTCACACACACACATTCACGATAACATGGTGTGAAACCTTCATCCGCACATGAGCTGAGGCCCGTTTAGTGTTCGTGGGCACAAATAAGGCAGTGAATTGCTCCACCTTTGACTCCACTGTCCAATTTTTAGCTCCACATCATCTCATTATCACCAGGTATTGATGAAAGTAGAACATAGATTTATGCTTTTGCCAATATGTATTGATTACATGTTCTTACATGATGAATTTCCACTGTGTATAGACTGTTCTGTCTTTACAAACCTACAATGCAAATGAATAAGTTTATCCATACAGGAGAGATGTGACAATAATAATAACTTAATGGCCAACATTTGAAAAACATGTAATATGTAAAATGCAAGCAGCTAGTAAACCAACAAACATACGCACAAACAGTTAAAGGGATAGTTTGGATTATTTGAAGTGAGGTTATATGGGGTCACAGTAGATGTCAGTTGGCATGCCCTCATTTTGAAGAAGCAGAGAGGATTAGCAGCACGGAAGCTGTGGACAGGGTCACAAAACATATTTTAGCCACTTAAAAATAAGGTCAATTTTAAAAAGTCAAAATGAGATTAAGCTTTCTCTATATTTAGAATATTTTCACCCCTTCACCTCACGGTCAGAGAGCCTCTTCCAAAGGGAAACTGTTGTTATATAAGCCAAATATCACTCTCTCTCACTCAACCATCCTTCACTGGCAAAATCAGCAATTTCACTTCACAGAGCAGGGGGGTTGCTGGTCTTTCGCCGCCTCAGTCAGCCTGTTTGTGTTATTGTATGACTGCTGTATTTTAAAAGGATAGTTTGGATTCATAAAAGTCCTACAATAACACAAACTAGCCGACTGAGGCAGTGGTACACCACCAACTCCCTTGTTCTGCAAAACGAAAATTACCAATTTTGCTAGTGGAGTCTGGTTGAATGTTGAAAGCTTAAGTGTACTCTACATTTAGAATATTTTCACTGTTTTTCCTTGCCTTCAGTTGCCTTTTCTGACAGGAAACTGTCATTATATGTGCCAAATATCATTCTAACTCTTTCAACCAGACTCCATTTGCAAATTCAGTAATTTTGCAGGACAGGGCAGTTGTTGGTCTACCACTGTTCACCTAGTTTGTTTGTATTATTGTGTCACTGTGTTATAAAAGGTCAGTTCAGATTCACCAAAGTCACACAATGAAACAAATAAACTAAGAGATCAAGGAAGCAGTAGGCCAGCAGCTCCCTGGTTCTGCAAGGTAAAATTACTAATTTTCCTTATGGAGTTTGGCTGGTTTGGAGAGAGTGATATTTGGCTAATATAACGCTGATTCCACTTCAGAAAAGGCAGTCTGACTGCAAGGTAAAGCATGAACATATCATAAATATGACCTTGCTTTTGTAGATGGGCCTTTTTTAAGTGGTTAAAATAGATGTCTCTGTTGATCCTGTCCTGAGCAGTACATTACTTAGCTTCCATGCTGTTACTCTGCTCTGATTCTCCAAACTGGGGCGTATTAACCGTCATCTACTGTAGGTAATTAATTATTAATAAGTTCCACATACTCCTCCACTTCAAATAGTCTGAACTATCCCATTAAGAGTCGATGTAAATGATAAAAATCCACATCTTGGTGCATCAGCCCATGTGCTGTAGGATTGCTATAAACTAACATCAGACCCCGCCTCTAATGGTTATTCACCCTCCATCTCCTTACCTTCCCATGTTGCCTAATAGATGACTTGCTGACTCGTTTTCCTTCCTGTCAAGGTCAATTGTGATCACCTTAGTCAGGTAATTTACTAATAGCAGATGGGCCCTTGGGCCTCCATTTTTTGGGTGATGAATGCTGTGAACCTTCTCCAGCAAGACAGGGTGAAACAATAAACCTTTTTAACCCAAACTTCAGCGAAAGAATATTTTATAGGTTCATTATCCATGTGTTCAGCCTCACTAGCTGTTACATCAGCAACGTCCTTCACTCTACAGCCAAGACGCGTGGCAAACCAGTAATGCAGTGCGGTTGTATAATTAATGTATTTGTTTGCACGATGCAATCATCCCGTGTCAACAAAATGAGAATGTGTACTGTTCTGCAGCTGGACGTACGGCAGTGTTACCTACATGAGCCATGCAATACTGCTTTGGATTCATAAACCCTGTTTGTTAAACATCAACAATCTCTCTGAATGAAATATTTATCTGGTCCATTATGGATCAGCTCTGCTCCTCTGTATGCATTCACAAGGACTGTGTGACATTTTCAGTATGTGCTGTCTTTTATGTGTGACATCATGGAAAATAATATTCAAGGTCCCCAAATTTTTAAGGAGAGTTCACGATATCTGATATACAGTGTTGGGCAAGTTACTCGGCTGTAATAAGTTACTTTTTAGTGATTGCTCCTTTAAAATGTAATTATTCACTTTAACTTAACATTAAACTCAAAATAATGACAATGCTTCCACCTGTAGAAAGTGTGCCCCTCTGCCTCGCTCTCATCCTCCATCCTTTGTGCAGCTTGTTGGTGATGTTGGTGATGTTGCACATAAATAATTATTTCATAAATTAGTCTGCCCAGGTCAAAAAGTAATTCAGTAACTCAGAGTAACTTGGATTATAATCTGTAATATAATAACAGATAATAATATTAGAACTTTAATCCCTTACACTGCATATTACTTGGTAAAATAATAATGTTACAATAATATATTATTCAGTCATGCATTACTGCCTAACACTGCTGCACTTGAGTCGGCATTGGTGGAGGCCAAAGACTACAAGTTTGAAATTGAAAAAAGTTAGAAATGTGATGTTAAAAAGAAGTGATCTTACCAGACATCCTCAGCTCCTCATCTCTGCTTGAGGCTTGCATCTTGAGGCTACATCAGACTCACCGACCTTCACAATTTTCCTCGGAGACTCCCATTTTTCATTACCCACCTGAGGTCACATTTTTTCCACACCTCTCCTGATTTCTGATAAATTTTCACACTTTTTCCTCCTTTTCCGTATCACAAACTGGCACTCTACAGTGTGTGTAAACCCTACAAAGCTAAAGTCAACTCTTTCCATCCAAACAACAATACAACTGCACATGACATGAAAGAGAGCTGCTTGCAGCCTCTGTAAACAGTTCCTGCTCACACCTCGTCCTCCTCAGTGAGCAAGAGACAGAGAGAGAACGTAGAGGACAGTATTTAAGCAAATTTCAGACATTGTGGAAAGAAGAATTCCTTCTTCTATCTGTGGGTTTTAAAGGAAAGATGCACATTAACAAACAAGCCCTTTACTGGATTTGTGAGGTGTTCATTTTCTGTGTTTTTGCAACCAAATTTGAAATGGACCGAGTAAGGCTAAATGCTGTGGGCTCATTGTGTTTCCCAGCCAATAAGTTTCAGTTATAGGTCATCTGCAGGCATCTGTTTACAAAAAATCAATGTGAAATTATTATTTTGTTATTTTCATTATTGAAAAGTTGGCAGGAATGCAGGAAACAAAGTGCATGAAGCTCATATTTTTTGGGGGACAGGACTCATAGACCTTCTGATTTCAAAATCAGAGGTGTTAAGGTTGGCATCTATCTGCTACGTTAGCTGCTAGCATGACACTCCTGAAACTCCAGCCAAAACAACCTCTGGGGCTGAAAAATGAAGCCAACACAGCAATGCCAGACTCTGCACTTCCTCAAATGGCCACTTTAGGCTGGTTTTGGTCTCTGAAACTAATTTCCCCTTTAATTATAACTGCATGTTAAATTATATTAAGGCCCAACGTCAGACACAATTAAGGGTGTGAATGTTTTGATTGACAGGTTGGTGCCATCATGGCTCACCGCATAGGTACCTGCTTCAATCGGCCGCCTCAGCTCCACCCATGCTCCACCTCGGATTAGCTGGGAGTTAGGCTTTGCCAAGATGGTGATGGCCACCATTGTACCCATTTTTTACATTTTCCAAAAACATATCTTGAAAAAATTTTTTCCTTAGGACGTAATGTGATGTGAGCCTGTGCGTCAGTGTTTTGCATTACAATTTTGGCAGCTGGAAAATTTTAATGTGCAGACACTCTTTCCTTTGCCTTTGTTTGCTGTTTTAGTTTTGTTTTGTTATGCACCTGGATGTGCACCATCCACGTCTTTGAATGGGAAACAAAAATATTGTCTTCTTATGAAGGTCAAACACAGCTGTATGTACCAGTCTTGTTCTGTTGACTCACTTTTGTCGTTTTTGCGTCAGGTGACCATATTTTGTGTTTTGTTTATATTGTTTACTTCTTTTAATTGTGTGGTGTGATTGAGAAAAAAAGTTTTGACAATTCCTTGTACAAAAATTTACTTTTCTCCAGAGTGACATCATAAAAACACTATTTCATCATTATATCCTGTGAGTTTGTGTTCAAACACTTTATAATGGATGGACTGGAAGGAGGAGGAAATCCAAAGAACTTGCTATCGCTTATTATCCAACAGAGATCTCTTTGTTTCCATTACTCCTGGGGATAGATTTATTGTATGTATATATCATGAGGTGCACATGCTGTCATATTTTTCCAGTCTTTCGGCCTACTTTAACTGCGGTAAAAAATCCTGGAAATGCTGTGAATGTCTGCCCGCTCAGATGCACTCATCTTTCATGCATGATGAGCCATGTGAAAACTCATATGTGGAGGGCCAAAGGGTCTGTGCGCAAATGTGCATATGTGTTTGCATGTGTGATGACAACATGAGTGGCCCCTCCTTTCTGTGTCTGTGAAGTACACTAGAAGAGCATTGCCCACTGTCAGCCTCATGACTTATTGAACTGTGACGGCCGTTGACTACACAGATCGTGTCGATCCTCTGGCTGCAGGAAGGCAGCTGAGAGACGTAAAGGGCAGGAGGATGGTGGAGAGATCAAACCTTTTAGAGAATCTCAGCCACAACACACTCCCATCCCATCATCAGAGAGGAACTGATGGGAAGTGATGCACATTCATCTAAACTGATCAGTATTTGTTAATTCTCTGCTACATCCTCATGATATGCTGCAGCCATTAATCAGTCACACTTTGCAGCACAGTGCATGTAACGTGTTAGTTAATAGGTAGTATGGCCCTTATACGATACTTACTAACATTAATATGACACTATCTAAGTGTTATTAATGGTATCATAAGTATGTTTATTGTTAGATTATAAGACAGTTATTAGCATAAGAAACTGATTAACAGTTTACAGACATTCTATAGGAGTCTATAAGTCAAAAGTCATAAGTGGTCATAAATGTTTTGCAATGAAACAGATATTACCACTTATATAGTCTTATTGACATATGTCAATGATAATAAGTGCCTTATAAGGGCCTTGTTACTTATCAGCCAACACTTACTACAAGCACCTTGATAAAAAGTGCTTCCTGTTAATGTAATCTCTTGTTACATTAAATGTAACATTTAACAATAGTTATA
Source organism: Lutjanus erythropterus (assembly GCF_056507025.1). Lineage (NCBI taxonomy): Eukaryota > Metazoa > Chordata > Actinopteri > Lutjaniformes > Lutjanidae > Lutjanus > Lutjanus erythropterus. The sequence continues at coordinate 14,679,575 of NC_139334.1, forward strand.
AAATAAATAAATAAATAAAAATGAAAGTTGTTATTCAGAGTACAGAGTAAAATAAACATTTTTTTTCTTTGAAACATTTGCGTCTGGGCTGCCTTAAAATTTTAGAAGTCGACTGAATGTGAAAAGAGAAGTTGAGGTAATCTTGTAATGATTCAAAACATATAAACTGTCTAGTCCAATAAACTTGATATTAGTTCAGTTATACTTGAGAAAACATGTTCAATAAGCTCAAGATGTTAAGTTGAACCAACAACTCTTCAGTCACACAAACAAAGATTGAACAAATTTGATTTAATTTTTCCTCCATTTCAAGGCCAACAAGCTCATGTTTATAAGTTCTGAAGTCTCATGAAAAGCAATACTTTACGTTTCAAGTGTAAAAAACTTTGATAGATAAAAGTTATATGTTATGTTAACTGAAAAAAGGTTGTTTGATTCCACCAAATTCCAGAATGTGTTTTTTTTTATTGTGTATTTGTGCTGCTTTCATCACTGCAACAATAATACCAGACAAAAATGTTTTCACTTCTGATTTGGAAGAAGTTTTAAACACAATTCCGATTATTAAAACTCACTCATGGAACAGTTGTGCCAAACAGATACTTTAAAGCCTTTATTGCACAGCATCTCTGAATGGGAACAGATAAACTCTTAGAACAACATACCTTTTATGTCACATGATGCTGCTGACAAACCTTCAGCATTGTTATATTTTTCTATAGCTCTGCAGGCCAGGCTGCACCATTCAGATCAGTCAATTTCACACATGAACATAACATACTGTAGATACAGATTTAATGTAGCAGCAAACAGACCCACGCACACAGTAAAACAAGGTGTGTGTTTGTTCTGCAAAATTGAACTTATGATCAGCTTTCAGCTCTGCTGGGTAAATATCAGCTACAGTTTCTTTGTTTGACATTGATATGAATCTTTTCTTTTTTTCAGCGGCATGAGTGTGCCTTTCTAAATAAAAAAAGATAACCATACAGCCAGGGTAGCAGCAAGCTGAGCAGTCCATGACCATAATAAAAATATATATACCACCGTTATCACTTCTCAGAATACATAGACTTATTGTAGATCTCCGGGCTTTAAAAATAAAACTATTATATTTGTACACTTAATGCAAAAAGGATCCGGGTAGCCACATGTTTATATTTTTCACTTCTCTTGTCAGATGTGCGTGATTAATGGGTCACTTGTCGCATGGGAACGATGAGTTGTGCATTGGTTTAATATACTGTACCATTAAAATGACTCCATACAGAATACCAGCAACCCATCACTGAATTTGTGCGACAACAGAGGAAAGTCTTCCATCAAAAGGAGCTTATATAACAAGCTTAAATGATTTTGTGCCGTGCGTAAAGTTTGTTTTCTCCACTGTTTTCACATTAGCTTTGTACTCAATATTATTATTATTATTAATCTTATTGATTAAGATTTTTTTCTTAGCAGCAGTCTGAGCTTTAAATCCATGGGGAAAATGTGGAACAGTTTCATATAATTTGTTTACGAAAACTGGAATTTTTAAATATCCTTTCTGGCCCGAATGAATAAAGATGTTTTTTATTCTTTTGCATGCGTATAATGTCCATAAGTCCCAGAAATGATACTGTTAATGGCATCTTTACTTTTCTATACGCTCATACATTTGTAGACCTTGATATCCGAAAAGAAATAAATAAATCTCACTGGTGACTGGAGAAACATTCGTTCACGATCTGCAGCATCTGAAGCGCACAAGTTTATGGAAAGCTTTCTTGAAGTCCTCGTTGGACATGGTGTAAATGATCGGGTTGATAAGGGAGTTCAGATATCCCAACCAGGTGAAAAAGTCAAACAACTCGGGGTTGAAACATGTGTCACATGTGGCCACCACCAGGGTGTAAATGAAAAACGGCAGCCAGCAGACGATGTACGCGCCGAGGATTATCCCCAAAGTCTTGGTCGCTTTTCTCTCCCTGGCTGCTGAAATGCGCTTCTTCTCCAAGAGCGCATCGGACACCGTCACCTTCACCTGGTTCTCGCTCGTTGAGGAGCCGGTGTCGCTGGACGGGGTGTCGTGTCTCCCGCACTGCAGAGAGCTGGTGGACGCCACGGATCCTGGGGAGTTGGTGACCAGGTGCGCCGAGGTGAGTCTCTTCCCCACCTTCTTGTTAGGGGACTGCTTCAGGATGCGTTTGCGCGCCTCGACGTAAATCCGTCCGTAGAGAACAATAAGCAGCAGGGTGGGGATGTAGAAAGCCCCAAAGGTGGAGTAGATGGTGTAGAAAATATGATCCGTGTTGACGCTGCAGCTGGTCAGCTCCTCCGCCTTCACTTGCCTCCAGAAGAGTGGCGGCAGCGAGATGGAGATGGCGATCACCCAGGCTGTGGCCACCATCCCCGCCGCGCGTCCCGGCGTGCGCTTTTTGGAGTACTCCACTGCGTCCGTGATGGCCCAGTATCTATCCAGAGCAATTACGCATAGGTGGAGGATGGATGCCGTGCAGCACGTTATGTCCGAGGAGAGCCAGATGTCGCACACGATCTGCCCCAGCGTCCAGGTGTGGATGACGGTGTAGAGGACGCAGATGGGCATCACCAGGATGGACACCAGCAGGTCGGTGATGGCCAGAGAGGCAATCAGGAAGTTGGCAGGAGTTTGGAGCTTCTTCGACTGGGAGATGGTGGCGATGACGAATGCGTTGGATAAAGTGGTGGCCAGTGTGATAACGGAGAGAATCACCGCCAGACTGATCTGATAGGCAAGACTCTCCGCGCTGACATCCACAGGGGGTGAATCTGTGATAAAGCTGTCGTTTGTGGTGTTGACCGGCTGAGTTGGCTCGATTGGACTGGAGCGCTCCATAACTTTTAGTCACTTTTTGTCATATTTTACATTTAAAGTGCCCTTTACCTTGCCTTATCCGTGCCATGCGCTCAGATAAAAGGCACAATCAGTCTGCAATATAAAAATACCTTCTTTCCTTCCTCATCTTCTTCAGGTTTTTGATGTGCAGATGCCAAACTGTAGAGGCAAATATCCATTCCCCGCTGTTCAAACTTTTCCGTTTTGTAGCCATAAAAGAAAACTTCTTAAATCTCGTGCAAGACAGAAATTGTTTGTGTGTCAGTGGTGAGCAGTGCGTCCTGATGTTCCAACATCTGGGATGAGGCTGCCACAGATAATCCGCATGTAGGGCAGAAGTTCTCCAGAGCTGCTGTGTCTCCTCGGGCCCCCTGTCATTGAATGGTGAGCCAACCCAAAGTCTCAGTTTTATACAGACTCTGACATCAAACAAGCACCACTGATCACAGCCTTGTTTTTTTTTTTCTCTCCCTCTCTCTCTGTATGAAGAGTAGGCTATCTGCTGGGTCATAGTGCCCAGTGTTTCTAATTTGTCACATATGACATGTACCTTATAGATTCTCATTTGCAGTGAAGGAAATGCCTTATTTTATATCACACAATGCAAAATCTGCCCTGGTATTAGCATACATGTAATAACTCACCACTTACAAAGGGGTTTTAGGCTGTAATGAAAGGCTTTATTAATGGTACCAAAGCTTTATAGGTTTTGTGAGGAACAATCTTTCCAGCTGTCAATTTGTTAAGTCATTTATAAATCAGAATAATAAGTTTCTACCTTTTCAATAAATCATTGAGTGAGCGGTTATAAATGTCAATAAGGAAATAATAATGGATAATAAACAATAGGTTAGCATTTACTGTCCCTGTATGTAGCATTTTTAAACAGTATATTTGATAAATGACACTTTGCTTGTACATTTGCCTCAGTTTCTCTTCTTTCTTTTTCCTGGGTTACTTTTAATTACTGTCACTCCCCTCATTCCCTGGACCATCATTTGGGGAACATAACAATCTCTAATAACCCATAGAGTCTGTGGTTATAAATGTTAATAAGACATTAATAAAGGAAAATGAATATCAATGTGTCACATGCCTTTTTACGTACTCCCCTCATCTAACATTTTATAACACTATAATGCAGTCGTAAGCAGGTATAATTTCATTTTTAAGTATTTATTAATGTATAGTATTTGTCAATAGTCATTTCCCTTAGATATATTTTATAATATTGCTATTGACTGGATGTCTAACATCCATGTCTACCTATATGCCTGCCTGCCGGCACACACTGCTCTTGTACTTAGATACTTTTCACAATTGAATAATTTAAGAATGGAAAACAACAAAAGACAATGATCTTCTAAGAGCATTCTGAGACTTTTCATTTTAATGATACAGACGCTATGTCAAGTCTGTCCTTCAGAGCAAACCTGATTCTTTCAAGGTGGACGGGACCTGACAAGTCACTCAGTCGATGAAGGCTGTTCTGGTGTTTCCAGTTATGTAATAATATTTTCTTTGCTGTTATCATGCCATAGGGAATGAACAGTCATCATTGTTGGGTCTGGTCCAAAGCTGCATTTACAAATGTTAAATAAATCATTAAGAGAATGTCAAACCTTTCCAGTTTTCAAGAAACGAACATCAACTTTTGGTAAATCATATGCAGTTATGAATGCACTATTGTTATGGTCCTTACAAAATATCCAAGTCAGGAACTGTAAATAAGTTGTTTTATTTAATAAATTATTTTGGTCCACATGTCCTGCAGCAGTTTACCAGAAAACCAAAAGTCAAATAGTCCACAGGGGGTCTGCATGAAGAATTAAAAGCCAAACAGATGAAGATAAACACCAGCAACAACCCAAAATTGTTCTTATCAATGGTTAATACCTGCACTGTGAAGCATTTGTGAATTATTAATAGAGTCATTACATACAACGTATAAACCCTGTATAATGGGTGCATTATTAGAAAGTGGTACCACTGTATCTCACACCAGCAGAGGAGTTCACACACGCACTGGATCCTGTCATTTCTGACACTTCTGATGTGTGAAAGCGGCTGTCATTGATATTGACATGAGGTCAGTTACACATGAAGCTGTGAAGCTCTCAATAGTTCAGTTCTCAAGTTCACTCACTTCACTGGACTAATAATCAATTCAAGAGCCTGATGATATTTGTGAAATGAATTTTTAGTCTGGTCAGGACACACACACACACACACACACACACACACACACACACACACACACACACACACACACCAGGAGAATGTCCATTTTCCAAACTGAGGGCCTGAAATGACTTTGAGTAATGAATCTGCTGTTATATATTCTTTTCCCATCTCCAGCAGCTGCAGCAATCATAACACCCCATTCTACTTCAATTCATTTCCTCATCAGAAACTTTTAATTGAAATTGACTTGTCACTTAAATTACACCCAATATTCATCTGAATCAGACTTCTCTACTCTTTTCTACATCCGTGGTGCTCAGCTTGTTAACCGCTGAAATCTATTAATAGATTTAGAAGTTTTGACCTCTCAGGTGTAAAACTCCTGTCTTACTGTACTTAGGTGAGTTATGAGCAAATTTTAATTGTACTTAAACTACACAAATTCCTCAAACATATTCCACAGCTTACACTTTGTAAGAACAACCACGGCTGCTAAATCAGGACCATGGACAGCTCCTAACTTTTTCTATCACCATTGTTTTGAATATAAGGCCACTCCTCACAAAAAAAAACAATCAAAACCAGTGTCTCTTTCCAAAAGTCATGCGGAGGACCTGCTCATTCAAGATAATTCACAGACATTATTGTGAACAGTTTTAATGCAGCAACTGCTTTCTTTCTGTTTGACAGAAAGTAGGCACTACTTACTTTCTCCTCTGTAAGCATTTCCAGAACAGCTGCTGGTTAAATTTACAAAAAAAAAAAAAAAAAAAAAATCATGCAAAGTAATATGATGCATTTTCAGATGTAGATACTTGGCTATCTGTAGGCTTTATAATGAATTTTTCTGATGTTTCTGCCATAGCTGAATAATAGATACCTTCATTAATGTTGTCAATCACAATAACTTATTTTGGATTCTTGAATTTCAAAGTTTAGATACCTTGTGTAATATAAGAGACGTACCTTATTGTGACCAGTCATATGTCATAGCCATGTGGGTCTTATGCTGTCATGTGGACGCTTGTTAACAATCAGATGGTATTTTCCACAAGTCTTCAGGTCAATAGGGTCAACAGGTCAACCACATGTTCAGACCACTTGTGCAGCAGCTCACTGATGTAATGAAAAAAAGCTGAGAGTCATCTTATGAGTCATCTTTTAAAAAAGGACACATTATGAAGATATCATATGACAATGGACAGGATGGAGGTGAAGTCTGCTGATTTCTTCCAGTGTAGACTGGTTTTGAAACAGATTGTGAACTGTGGTGCTAACACCAAACAGTCAAAACTGCAGGGAACCGGCAGCAGTTTCTCTGGAACGGCAGCACAGGAAGGAAGCCTGGGTCAACCTATTCATGCATAAATTATCTACATATGAAATGATCATAATAACATTTAAGCTCAAATTTCATATAACTACAAATTCAACAATAACAGACTGACCCTGCTGTCCTGCTCTAGAGCTCACTAATAGTGCCTGATTTTGCAGCACAGCTATTGGAGACTTTTCCTGTAATTTATTGCTATTATGATTTTATTGTTATTATTATTACTTTTTATATTATTATTTGTATTAGAGTTGGTAGCAGAAAAGGGCAGAACATCTTTCTCTCCTCTCCTATGCTCAGTTCGCTACCTTATTTCTTTTTATTATATGTCTATTTTATTTTATTTTATTTCATTTCAATCCTCCTCTTTCTCTTCTTTGCTCTTTTCTCTTTCACAGAAGACCTGAACAGTTGATTTTAGTCATTCCTTCTTCTTCTTTGCTGTACTGAGGTCATAAGTTGTGGGTCATGACTTCACACCAAGAAAAACTTTGAGCAGGCACCAGAACAAGAGCATCTAAAACAAATAAATCATTTCTACTCTTTTCATTTGACTTATTTGGTAACTTTTATTTTCAACATTAACATCTGGATTTGTTTTTTATGTTTGGAAGAGAAAAATATTGAATACCATAAGGAAAAAAAAAGTTCTGAAAAAGGACTGAACTATTCTCAACATTTCAAATTTATTCCTAAAAATGCAAAATAAAAAAAAATCTTCCTCCTCTCATTGTCCTCACTCATGCACTAATACTCCAGTGAGATAATTGTAAAGTCCTCTCCGACACTATGAGAAATTTAATTCTGGTAAAGAAATACTGGATCTTTTTTCTTATAAAAGTAGTCCAATTGATTATATTATTTAATATATTATTAGTCTAAAAAAGACTGGAATTATCCTTATAAAATATCCACCAAATGTTCCTAATTTAAAAGAAAACTCTTCCCCATGCTGTAAAGCCCACAAATTCACAAAAACAATATTGAGGACATGATCTCAGTGTCCACCGTGACGGCTGCAGCCGTGCCCGCTGGTCTTCAGTTAAACTGACCTTTGTGATGTTCATGAAAAAAACTCAGACAAGCCGCTAGCAAGAGCGTTTGTGTCAAACCGTTGAGCATCATTTAGAGTTTGATGTAGCATGAAGGATCCGACGGAGGTGCAAATTAACGATGCATTCATCTGAACTCACCACAGTTCTAACAAATTCGTTTTAACAAGTAATGGTGGCAGATAAAAGAGAGCAGACCAGCAGAGTCTCTCAAAGACATTTACTGCTGCATGGGTGGAGCCTTTCCGCACTGGATGGATACACACTCACTCACAAAATAAAGGTGCTAACTGAATCCATAAAGGGTTCTTCAGCTTGTCTGTGAAAGGTTTCACCCAGAACCACCAATGAGAATTTCTACAGAGAACCTTTCTATGATGTAATGTTTCTGCCCAGAACCCTGTTTGAGGGTTCTATATAGAACCTTTTCACCTTCTACAGATGCCGACAAGAACCCACTAAGCAGGTTCTACTGAGATGGGTTTTATCTAGAGAACTCTCAGGGGGGTTCTACCAAGAACCCTTATATAATATTGTGCAAAAAACCTTGCCAAACCATTGATGAAAGAGTTCTTGAAGGATTTCAACAATGCTTGAATAACTCCTTCTTCTAAAAAGGGTTCTTTGAATGAAAAGGGTTCCTCGTGGAATGTCTTACAAAGAACGCTTGGTGAATCCTCTCTTCAAAAAAAAGGCCTTTCAGAAGCAAATGATTCTGTGTAGAACTTCAGCCCTTCAGGAAGAACCCTTTTGGAACCATTATTTCTGTGAGAAAAACACTATCAACATTTTTTTTTAATTAAATATTGATTGATTGATTGTGTTTGGCGGGTGTCTATGTGATTGTATCAAAGTGGAAAGTCTCTTTTCATGCATATAATCTACAATTTATACCTACAGTTGTGCATAACGAAAGACGTCTAAATGAGCGAGAGATGTCAGGTTGATGGTACTTTTCAACCATGGCCCACAGCGCCTGATAGAAAACTGAATCTAGAGCCTGAAACTGAATCTGGAGCTCTCCTCGCCCTGTTGTTGTTGTGTGTTTATGCATGTTTGTGGGTGGAGGAGAGGGTGTTAAAACAGAGAAGAGCATGTGTTTTTGTGTAAGTGGTGGTAATGGTTGGTGTGTTGTGCCCAGTGTTCGTACATTAGCAGTGCCAGACAGTGGTGGTCAGTCAAGGGGTGCAATCATGAACTCACAGGAGGGTCTGTTTCACTGAGCCCTGCCTGACGACACTCTCTGCTGAGCTCGGATACAGAGGAATGACTGCTGTTTGTCACCGCCTGCAGGGGAATTCATGTGTAAAACAACAGTCGTGCAGTGACTTTACCAAATGCATGTTGACTTCACTGAAAAGTGAACAATTTGGGATGTTTAACAGGGGAAAATGTAGTAAATGTAGTTTTATAACAAAGTTGGTGACAGCTCTCTGCAACAGATACAGAAAGAATTCCAGTCACAGGATTGGAGAAAAGGCAAATTGCTAATAAAACTTTCTTTAAAAACACAAAAATAGAATAGACAAATCAGCCTAGCTTTTCGTGCACATTAATGACTGTATGCTGAAGGACCTCTGTGATTCACAATTTTTTGGAAAACCTTTTTTTTTATGCCTCCACGCCGGTGACTTCGGCATGTGAATGTAATGACGGCTCAGAGCAGAGGCACCTGGCATGGCGGCCTCTGCAAATAGAGTGTGAATGTGTGTGTGTGAGTGGGTGAACATGACATGAAGTGTAAAAAGTGTGAGTGGTTAGAAGACTGAAAAAAGGCACAATACAAATGCAGGACCATTTACCTGTTACATGTAACTGGTTAAATATAATTAAATTACAAAATAAATTTAAATTTAAATTAAACACAATTTTAAATTAAATTTAAAATTGTGTTTAATCAAGTTCAGTTAATGTAACTAAATAGCTTTTTAAAAACTCAAATAACACTTTAAATTAATTATTGAACCAAAGTTCAGTTCACCTTTTTAAATTTAAATTGAACCAGCTCAAAATTATTTATAGCACACAGTGTAAAAAGCTGTAAGTGGCTAATTTAGGGGGAAAAACACACAGCACTTACTTCATAAATCCCGTATTTTTACTCTAGTTATTCTAATGTGACAGTTTATTTTCCTAGTTGTAGTTTTCTGAGTTAAAAGGCTTCAGTGTGAGTGACCCAGTTCAGTGGCAGCAGCAGCAGCAGCAGCAGCAGCAGCAGCAGCAGCACAAGGCAATTTCTGTGACTCTGTTTCTGTTATCTCCCCTCATCTCTAAACACATTGCAGCGCAGCACTGTAGCTGCTACATCCAATCTCACACTGGCCCTGAAAGTCCTATTTTTAGTCGGGTAATAAGGTATCCAGCAAGCCTTAAAGTCGATACATTATACCACATACAAGCACAGGACCATGTGGATTTTTCTAAACCTGTTCTTTACAATCTCAGCCATTTTACATGAATATTAAAATAAACAGGTAACCAGCTCCCCACATACTGTATTTCAGTTTCACAATAAAATCTAAAAATTTTTTTCATAGAGGTTCATGAGTGACACAGACTAAATTATAAAAGATAATTAGAGTTTTTGGAAGCTTCATCTTTCTGAGATGATTTCAATAATTCCTGATTAATAAAAACTGGAATCTTGGCGCATAATTTTGTCTTAAATTCTGTATTTCTGGCAGGGTGCAGGCTATGTGGATTCTGGCACAAGCTCCTCATTGTTCACCTTGGTTTTTAGAAAAATGTGACAAAAATGAGAGAGCAAATCCGTTAGTAAACGGATCAAGTTCTTGTCCAGAAGATTCCCCAAGAGAACAGTTGGTGGAAGATCAGCTGTAGTAGGTCTGCAGAACAAGGTGTCTGAGATTTGTAAAGTAAATTGTCTTCCAGATTGAAACATCCATGCAGGATTTGTCTTAAAGAAGTTACACATCAAAAAGAGGGTTCATTATAGCGGTTTAGAGCACTGTCACTGAAGACAGCTTCCTGCTACACCTCGAAATGATGCAGTGAGAATGAACCAAAACAGTGAAGTTGCGGGTCATAAAACCAAAACAATAAGCTGAAAGAAGTTAAAAAGCTCTGCTCGGGGAAATTATGGGAATTAATTCTGGTTTTGTCATCATAAGGTTGTTTCTGTCCACATGTTTTGGGGGAAACTTAAAATTTGTGCCAAAAAAGAGTGCAAATACAGAAAATCAGTAAAAGGGGGGAAAAAAAACTATATCTAGAGAAGCCAAGAAACATGCAAAACACATGAAAGGCCGTATCTAGAGCTGCAGTGTTTGGTTTGTCAGAAATGTGGCAGCGCAACATGGCGCCCGCTGTGGAAGAAGACCTGATATATAAATGACTCATTCTAACATAACAAAAATGCAACTATTATTGATTTCAGATGATTTTACACTCATCAAAACATACTTTTGAATATTATCCTAAATTTCTACCATATTTTGCCCTGTCTACCTCGCTAATTCTCAAATCACAAAGGTTTACATTTCTACACCGTTACACTTTCTCTGAGTGAAGTTCCTCAAGAGCAATTTTAACAATTTTTTTTTGTGGTGGACTTTGAGTTATTGTGGTCATCTATTTCTATCTTTGATAACTGACAGCTGTAGAGATGGAGACCAAATAGGGCAAACCCAAATCAGGGCAGATCCCTTGTTGTCATGAGATTAAACCGTCCCTCTCCACCTACCGAAAACTCCTTCTTATCCAAGTGTTTTTGACACAAGGCACAGAAGATTGGAACCTGGATCCTCAAAGTATCTCATGTATGCAGCTGTGGAGCTGTCTGTATTTAAACAGTGAAGACATGTGACATTTGTACGTACAGAATCAGTTTCATATTTGTCATAGTAAGAGCTGAAATACACCTGAAGGTTGTTTTATTCCTTTTCACTGACATGTCAAAGGTTATTTCATATATCTTTGTAGAATCATCCAAATACATCCAAAAACTACATTAAACTTATAAAATAGGACATATTATCATAGATTAAACTACCCACCAGTATATAATATAAATATTGTGCTGTACATACAAAAATACATACAAAAAGGCCCAACTAAAAAGTAAAGTTATGTCAGTTTACATGTACACTATATTAAGAATATTTTTCCCATTTCACCTTGCCATCAGAAAGCCTTGTGCGATGGGAAACTGCTGTTATAAGAGTTGCTGTTTTACCGCTGCCTCAATCTGTCAGTTTGTTTGTGTTATTGTGTGACTTCTGTGTTTGAAAGGATTAGTGTGGGTTCACCAAAGTCACACAATAACACAAACACACTAACAGACTGAGGCAGCAGAGGACCAGCAACTCTCGTCTTCTCTCAGATAAAATTATCATTTCTCCAAAAGGAGTCTGGTTGAGTGAGAGAGCGATATGTGGCTTATATTACAGTGGTTTCCCGGTAGAAAGGCTGTCTGACAGCAAAGTGAAGGGATGAAAATATTCTAAATATAGTGAACACTTAAACTGATATTGATTTTTTTTAATGGTCCTTTTTTAATTGGCTGAAGTACATGTTGCTGCTGAACTTGTCCACAGCGGTGCATTGCTGAGCTTCCTACACTGGCACACCTGCTGCTTCAACCTCCATGTACTGAGGATAATACACTGACTATCGATAAGCCCACTTAAAAAAAATCTGAACCATCCCTTTAAGTTACAAACTGAAGTCTCGAGCAATGGTCCGTTGGTGCAGTGGACTTTTGTTTTTGAGACGACAGACTACCGGGCCATCAGGACAATGGCATGGCACCGTAGCTGTGAGCTGAAATGCAGCCCTTTACTTGAGTGACCCACAATATTCACAGTGGGGGGTCTCCCAAAAAATGGGGCACAAGACCTCCAAAAAGTGGCACAGTCCCCTACATGGTTACAGCAGCTCCTTCATATGAATTTGGAAAGCTAGAACCCAGAAAGCCTCCAGTTGTAAATAGAAGCCCATATCTCCTGATACATTTTTAGTTGGAGACCTTCGAGAGCTGACTGGCGGAGCAGACGGCACCATATGCCATCAGACCAGGCTGGGGCACACTGCAACTCAACATGTGCCCTATATTTGATTCTCTCATTGTACTTTAATGCAGGCTTCAGATCATTTAGACACAGTGGTGGAGGAAGTATTCAGAACCTGTACTAAAAGGAAGCAATATCGTACATTATTGTATTATTATTACAATGCATTAAAGGGATATTTGTACCATTGTGGGGCTGCATGAAGTACAGGTGTAGGAAGCTAAGCTGTGGACAGGGTAGCAAAACATATTTTAGCCATTTAAAAACTAGCCCACCTAAAAAGAGTGTGAGTTACATTTAGAGTATTTTCATTGCCATCAGACCTGTTATATAAGCCAAGTATCGCTCGCACCAAACCAACGAGACTCTACTGGCGAAATCATTCATTTTACCTCACAGAGCACAGGAGTTGCTGGTCTACCACTGCCTCGACCTCTTAGTTTGTTTGTGTTATTGTGTGACTTTTGGTGCACACGCTATAGCACAAATTAACAGATCGAAGCAGTGGTAGACCAGCCGTTCTGGTGTTCTGTGAGGTAAAATTACTGTTTTTGCAAAAGGAGTCTGGTGAGCACACAAGAGAGTGATATTTGGCTCATAAAAAAGTATTCTAAATATAGCATGTTTATTATTATTGCCACTCAATATAATGACAAAGGTCACCTGCACACTAAGACAACTCCAGTGAGAGTGTGTGTTGTTGGAACAGTGGGCTTTTGTTTTCAGAATAACAGAACGTTGGACAAATGTACTCCTAGTCCAATGGGACATTTTCGGACTATTGGGGTTTTGGGAATAATGAGCAGAACAAACAAACAACAATAGGCAAACAATAGGCAGTCCCCACAGGACAACAGGCAGTCCCCACAGCCACAGGGAAGGAGGGGGGAAGTGTACACTGAATGTGTATAGGGCAGAATTTTATCCCCTGGAGGAAAACGTGACAGGAAATGGGCTAAGTGGTGATGATGACTGGCCCTGTGTTACTGCGGTAAGACTCGTTTTGGCTTGAGTGGAAGTGGCCGGCTCCATTTAGAGACTGAATGGTCAGATGGGAAACTCACTGCAGGCAGTTATGAGTCCTATCAGCACTTTTGAGAGCTGGAGCCGGTCCACAATTTGAGGAGGAAAAAGCAAGCGTGGAATTGATTTATTAAGCCCGGGCGATGATGCTGCAGTGATACCATTGTGTCAGTCACTGAGGTTCTGTTGCATAAGATATATCATTCTCTCTCTAAATATTCACGGCATGCAGCTACGGTATCACAGATGGCCTCATTTTAACAATTAAAGGAAGATTACCCAGCGGTATAGATTGCAAACATCATAATTCACATGCTACTCTGATAGATGAGGAGAAAAAGAGGACTTTATTACGTGAGTGTGTAAAATGAGACTTGATTTACAGCCTCCTGGAGGTATAAGCTGTCTGATTTGTGTTTGCTTACATCAGAAATAGGAAGTAACTAAATACAAATACTTTTTTTTGCTCTGAGTCTACGGTACATGTGTGAGGATCATGGGACTCCCTGTAAGGTCTCCCAGAGGGCCGGTAAAATCCTTCATGACCCCACACGAATATTGTTCCTGGCCTCTGAATGACTCCCCTCTGGCCGACATCTGTGCAGAACCAGTTGTAGACAAACAATAAAAGGTCAACCTTAATAATTCAGAGTTTTCAGTTATCTGTACTTTACTTGAGAATCTATTTTTCTGTCAGTGTCTTATTTTTATTCCCTTCATTTATACATGAATATCTTTCAGAAGAGGCTCATTACTTTAGTTTTGATGCGTTTGAGGGGAATTATTGATTATTTTTATTTTGCATCATTGTGCTGCCCTCCCACATCAACACTGATTTCAACAACAATAAGACGAAAAGACAAATGATGTAAAAGATGTTACAAGACAAAAACTATGCGAAATACATAACAAGACGAAAACGTTGGAAAAGACATCACAAGACAACAAAAACATAAAATAAGTAACAAGACAATGACATAAACAAAAAGACATAAGAGGAAAAAAGATATAATGAGATTGAAAAAAAGACATAGCAAGCGATGAGAAAAAAAGATGTAACAAAACAAAAAGGCTGTAAAAGATGTAACAAAAAATTGACTTGAAGACATAACAAGATGAAAAAGATGTCAAACTATAACAAGACAAAAAAAATATGTAGCAAGACAAACAAGATGTAATGAGACAAAAACTGCAAAAGACACAGCAAGACAAAAAACATAAAAGATGTAACATCATAACAACACAAAAGATGTAACAAGACAAGTCATAAAAGATATAGCAAGACAAAAAAGCCATGACGAGACAAAAAGTTGTAACAAGATCAAAAATATTGAAAAATAAAAACACTGTATAAGACATTTCACGACAAAAAAGATGAAACAGACAGAAAGTGAGACTCGACTTTTGGAGAAAAGCTGAGCTTCAGTTAGATTTGCAGACAAACAGCTGGTAAATGTCCTTCAGTGAGCTACTTTTTTACATTAATACTTAGATTACAGAGCCTGTACTTTTACTTTTTCACTTTTACTTGAGTCAATAAGTTGAATCAGTACTTCTGCTTTTACCAGAGGCTATTTTAGTCAAGTATCTGTACTTCTACTTAGTAAAGAATGTGTAAGCCACCTCTGTGTGTGTGACGTTTGTGTGTGGAAAGAGACAGAGACAGAGGGTGACGGCGAGAGGAGGCGACCGGCCTAATCTTCAGTGGGCAGACGAGTGCTAATAGCACACATCAGTGCCGGTGTGGGTGATGGCTCATGGAGTGTGAGGAGGGGAGGTTATTAAGCACGCACGGGGTTGATGTTAGGAACAAGCATCGCTGAGATTCATCACCCTGTCAGCGATATCCGAAAAATCACGGCTGTGGATAATCCTGGAGAAACATTATATGGTTATGTATGTAATATAAATGTTAGATATGTAGTGGTGCAGTCGCAGCTGCTGCTTCACTTCAAGATCTGAGTGCAAGAGAGTGGAAGAGCCGATGATTTACTGCGTGAAGACTTCCCACCTCACTGCCCACAAAGACTCACTTCCATCTAAGATGGCAGAAAGTTAACCCACTTTATCACACAGCTGCATTCGCTGAAAGTTTCCTCAACATAAAAGATTATGTTATCACAGTGAGTGTCTGTGCAGTAAAGTGCTTTTAGACCCCCAGAGGAGCACTAAACAGGAGGAAGCAGAGGCCGAGGGGATTCAGTGTTCCTCAAAAGGCTGGAGAAACCCAATATCACTGTGTGTGTGTGTGTGTGTGTGTGTGTGTGTGTGTGTGTGTGTGTGTGGTGTGTGTGAAGAGTGTGTTTATGCTTCAGCTTCACAAGTACAACACCATCTGTCTAACTGTGTCAATTCGTGTGTCAGACTGCACCAGATGCAACCTTTAGCAGTTTGGTGGACTGTTCTGCACCAAACACTGTGAGCGATCACATGTCGAGGCTACCTGATCGTGACACAGACCAAACTGCATTCAGCACTGTAGAGATTCCTGTCTGAGTTTACTTTAAAGACTGTAAAGATGATCCAGTTTGATCTATGAAATCCCACCCTCTCCTGGAAATAAAGAAATAAGGACCATTAAAGCACATAATCAAACACCCTGCATAGAACAAGAGCAAAATGAAAGAAAAAAAAACTCATATATCAGTTAGTAAAATTTGGATAAAAGAAATAAGTTCACAAAAAGCATGTAAAATTTAAGTAAAGGAGGTAACCACATATACTGTATATGACATATGCTTTCATACACTGTCTGATGATCTCATGTAAGACTGAATGTCAATAAAAGAACATTTAACAAAGCATGTAAAGCAGCCGACAGTGCAAAGTATAAGTGCATGTAAAATTACTGAAATAATGATACCAAAGCACAATTAGAATATGTAAGGCAATAAATCTGTCAATAAAACACATAAGATAAAATAACACGATAGTTAAAATGCTGAAAAAAAAGTAAAAGACACAGCAGTCAGCATTGGGAAGTGGAGATGGTTCCATTTCAGTAGACAAAGGCCTCAGTTATTAAGGTTGACCTTTAACTGTTTGTCTACAACTGGTTCTGCACAGATGTCGGCCAGAGGGGAGTCATTCAGAGGCCAGGAACAATATTCGTGTGGGGCCATGAAGGATTTTACTGGCCCTCTGGGAGACTTTACAGGGAGTCCCATGATCCTCAAACATGTACTGTAGATCTGGATGGCAAGAGACTGCTATTAGCAGATCAATGACAAGGTGATTTGTTTTTTTTTGTTTTTATTTTATTTCCTTTTGACAGGTACAGTCATACTGTACAGTTGCATGCCAAAACAGACAACAAGGTCATGAATGTCTTTGGGAGGCAGTCCAGTGAGTTTCGACAACCCCTCAATGTTCATACATACTTCCAATAAGTAGGGCTGAATAATGATTTTCATCCATGATAGGATGAAATACACATAAACACATAACATATTTGTTCATACTTATCTTAGGAGAAAAAAAGTGAAAAAACAAAACAAAATAAATTATAATAATAATGATAAAACAAAATGGAAAAAAGATGCTTTTAAGGGCAGTTTTGGGCAGTCCCAAAAGATGTGTGTGTGTGTGTGTGTGTGTGTGTGTGTGTGTGTGTGTGTGTGTGTGTGTGTGTGTGAATACTGATCTGCAGCCTCTCACTGAACACTGGTATGCAGGATGTTTACTTGAGAGCAGCTCAGTGTTTCTGCAAAGGCTAATGAGATTTATTAATGAATTAAAGCTCAAACCTTTGTGCAGCGATGCACACTATTTTTGATCACGCTCGGGTGTTTCTATTATTGAGCTTTTTTTCAGTTTCATCACTCATTGCATGCAAGTTTTATTGATGTTGATTTTTCTCCCTGATCGCTAAGATCTGTCTATTTTTGTTTCTCGCTCTGTCTGTCACACTGTCTGTAATTTTATACACACACCAAACACCCTCTGCAGCACTTTTTTTTTATGAGACACCTCTGCAGATCGTCACTCACGGGCCCCAAGAGTCCTCACTCTGAAACTGAAATCAAACAAACAGGTAAAAACCTGACAAAAAACAAAATGCCAACAAAAGTTTTCTAATTCTAAAGTTATAAATGTGTTTAAGTTACTTTCTTAGCTTGTTTGTTTGATTTTTGCTTTTGTTTTTTTTAGTTTTTCTCTGCAGACTATCTCCAGGCTGTCACAAATTTAAGGTCTTCAAAAGACAATTTCACTTATTTTTTCAAATAAATACTGTTGATTTCTTCAGTGACATAAAGTACTCATTGTTTACTAAGTTTCTTACCATTCTGTATGGTGCTTCATTCACTGTGGTGGTATTGATGAGGATATTTCAACCATCATGGAATTAGTTGCCTAATATCAGGTTATATATTCTTTTCAAATATTTTGTTTATTCACTGTTTAAACTAAGTGCCTGACCCAGAACTACTTCTGTCTTATCATTGTGACCCATGCTACTTATATTATCTGTACTTATAACTGACACCTCAGTCAAAGCCTGCAGAGAATTAGTGTTATGTTTGTATAAAGATATGAATTTTGTTACAATTGCTCACTATGGATGCAGGATACAGATTTTTGCAGACATGACAATATTTTCAGATGTGTTTTGATCAATTATCAACACACTTAGTGGCAGAGAACACCAAGTATACTGGAATTACATACAACAAGCGTGGCCATGTGCAGCGGTCCAGTCTGAGCGTTGTGTTGTCACACTGTCAGTTCAGCAAAGATGCCCATCTCAGGATGACGCCTGTCTTTCATTTCAAAGTCTTTACTGGCTGATATGGATGATGTGGAGGCAGATATTGTTGTGCATTCTTATTAGGCACTACTTTTTTTGTATTTTTTTTCTTTTCCTGTCTGTATAACCTTGTACTCGAATTGTTTGCATTTCTTTTTCCTTTTTTGTATATAATGAGGAAATCTTACAAATTATTTGAGAGCCATAGTGCCTCTCTGAGTGACCTTTGATTAACTTGGAGTTTTAGTCCTCGTCTCTCCACTAAGGGGTGCTGCTGCGTGAGGGGGACTGCATTTAAAACAACAGACAGCTCAGTCTGGACCCTTTTGATCCAGATAAATTATAGATTATGTCGATTAAAAAGGAGACTCTCTACTGCTGGAGGTGTGAATGGACAATATTTTGTATTTGACCTATTATTATGATTTAGTGGAAAATGTTTGATATGGATGCATATTCCAGGAAAAATACAAATGAAACGTGAAAAATGTGATGATACTCAAATAAAGCACTCAAATTAAAACTGAGATGACTGGTTAGTTCACTTTTCAACATCATTCAATATGTACTGATACTAAATTAAGGAATGAAAAAGAAGAGTTATTTAAAATGTATGACAATACATTTATGACAACAATAATAGGAAATTTTCAATTGTCTCACCAGTTTAAAATATATGCCATTTAAAATTGAATAACATTAAGAATGAAGTTTGTTTGTCTGGATGTTACCTTCACACAACATTGTGCCTTTGTGGAAACAGCCTACAGGAATGTATTCATTAATGAGTGTAAGAATGTTTCTTTCAGCAAACTTTATATCAATAATCTATCAAATCAAGCATCTTCTTAAAACAAGAAAGTGAGTCACACTTCAGAGTTTGGTCATTTGTGTTTTATAGTGCCTCATTTTGTGAACTGCCTACTGTTGAAATGAGACACGCCTGCTCTCAGACATGTTAGAACATGTGTCATGAAATACATATAATAAGAGAGAAATCAGTTTTCCAAACTGGATGAAATATAATTTCTCTCAACTATGTTACCACTTAACTTCCTTGAACTAAGAAAAGAGGAGCTAGCAGGCATGTTTTAGGTACCCTGTACTGAAAAGATTATCACACCAAAAAGCTCCAGTTATTTCTGTTTTACTTGTTCTTCTTAGATGTATATAATATCTTAAAAAATTTTAAATATATAAATAATTTGTAATTCAATAACTAAATACCCTAAAACACAAGACATCATGCACATATCAGAAGTCAGTGGCAGACAAAAGAAAGGTAACAAAGAAAGAGGAGAGAAGAAGACAAAGAAAAAAGTGAGCTATGATCACACAGAGACTGCTGGCTCGTGCACGATGCATCAAATGTCCCAAAAAGACTTTCTTATTTAATTTCATTGATTTTAATATCAAAATTATAGGTGTCCCATTTTGCCACCTCTGAAAAAAGTGGTCTTGTGTTTCAGATTGAGTCAGAAAATCTGTGTTTGATTATTCTTTTTTTTTTTTTTCCTCTGTGTATTGTAGTACGATATGGAAGCTATGGAAGCCTTTCACCAATGAAAGAAAAAAAATCCCCATGTTAAGTAATTATGAGATAAAATGTGAGAAATATGAAATATGAGATTAATTATGAGATAAAAACTCGTAATTCTAAGATTAAAAAAATAAAATTATGAAATGAACCATAATTATGAGATAAAGGGTCAAATAGTCTGATGTGGGATGAAAAATTTGATTTTTTTCCTCATAATTTCGACCTTTGTTTATCTATGTTTTTCTGTCACTGGTGAAAATAGGCTTTTATACAAGAAGGTTCATGTTTAACTGTATCAAGTTTGGAGCTACAACATTGGGATGATTCGGTAAATTTTCCCAGAATGCACAATTTAATAAACTCATTTTGACATTACTCACCCCTATCAAACATGCTGTGGCCTCAGTTACTTGCTCTGTGCTTTGACTCATCCTGCAGGAGAAGCCCCCGCCTTCTTCATGTACCGTACATTCTTGGTTACTGGTGCGTTTTTACGCACAGCAACACGATGAGCGTGTGGACGTGTCGGTGCGCTCTCTTGACCTCGCTGTGCCTCTGTCTGCTTTTACTAAACTGTCCGGGCGCAGTGTCGTCGACTTTCGAGGTGACACTGCTTCACACCAACGACAACCATGCGCGCATCGAGGAGACCAGCGAGGACTCGGGGAAGTGTTCACCCAAGGGTCCCTGCTTCGCTGGGGTCGCCAGGAGGTTCACCAAAGTGACGGAGATCCGCAGAAGGGAGAAGAACGTGTTGTTTCTGGATGCTGGAGACCAGTTTCAGGGAACTGTCTGGTTCAACTACTACAAAGGCGCAGAAGCAGCGCACTTCATGAACAAACTTGGTTATGATGTTATGGTAAATATTCTTTAAATTGTGGTTTTTGCTTTAAATGCGCAACCATGCAGCTGGATGTGGTTATAGAGATTAAATATATAGTAAAAATCTATATTCTTCTATATTTAAGGCTTTTGGAAACCATGAGTTT
Source organism: Lutjanus erythropterus (assembly GCF_056507025.1). NCBI lineage: Eukaryota > Metazoa > Chordata > Actinopteri > Lutjaniformes > Lutjanidae > Lutjanus > Lutjanus erythropterus. Next base: position 14,700,330 of record NC_139334.1, read on the forward strand.
GACAATGGAGTGGATGGTCTCATCCGGCCCTTCCTCCAGAAAGTAAATTGCTCTGTGGTGAGTGCCAACATAAAACCTGACCAGACTCTGGCAGCAAATCTAAGTGGCTACTACCAACCCTACACCATCTTAAATGTGGGCTCAGAGAAGGTGGCTGTGGTGGGTTACACCACTGCAGAGACCCCCTTCTTATCCATGCCAGGTAAAAGTCTTACTTTTGTTTGATTAATAAAGTTCTTAATGTTCTTGTTGGCATAGCAGTTGATGTGTACATGAGTTAAAGCTTTGTTAGTCCAGTACAGATCAATCATCACTTAATGAAATGTGCCTAAATGGATGCAAATTAGACTACAGACCCCCATCAACATTTTGTCCCAGAGTCCCGCAACTCATGAGATTTTTTGCTTTAAATGTTTTATTACAGAAGGTGCATTAAATCCATGATGAAAATAGTCATACTGTATCTTCTTTCATTGTATTACTTACAAGTTAATTATTTTGTTATCTTGAGATAACAAATCTCATTTTTTGTGATGAGAGGTTAACTATTTCATTATCTCGGGAGGACAAATCAAATTTTCTCACGATAACAGGTTAATTATTTAGTTATCTCAATAACAAATTTTGTTTACTGGCAATAACAGGTTCATTATTTCTTTATCTCAAGATAACAAATCTTGTTTTATCGTGACAACAGATTGAAATGTTTTGCTATCTCGAGATGTTTTAAGTCAACATTATGGCTTTAAACTTAATTAAGTTTGCTCAGCAGCTTATAACAGTTCTGGTGAAAAGTGAACTTAACAGTCATTTCATAGTTGAGTATCATCTGTATTTTTTTTAAAAAAACTGCTGATACCTTGAGATGGGATATGTTGCAAAGAGTCACTGTAAAACAGGTTAATCATTTATTTATCCTTAGATAACAAATCTTTTTTTTTTTTTTTTTTGCACTAACAGGTTAATTATTTCTTTTGGTTGAGATAACACATCCTGTTTTGTCATTACAACAGGTTTAATTATTTCATTATCTTGTATCTTTGTTTTCTTGTGATAACAGGTTAATTTATTTTGTCGTCTCACGATAACTAAATAATTAAACCTGATCTTGCAAAGTATTTGCAAAGCCATTCTCAGCTTCTATTCATAGGGATAGAAAAGTGGCAATATTCCCGTTTTGCTGGGGATCCCCTGGAAATCAACTACAGACTACAGGGAGGTAGAGAGAGCGTCTGTAACCATAACTCTATAAAAACATACTAAAAGCACAATTACACTTAACCGATAGTAAAAAGGCCAAGAGATACAATATTATATAGCTATTATTAACATGATATTAATATTTCCTGCTTTTGCATCATCTGATTGTTATGTGATGTTTGAAGTTTTACTCACCGGTGTTGGACCACTGATTGCTACAAGTTTGTCACCATGTAAAATAATCCAAGTTTTTCCCTTTTTGTGAGGCCAACACCTAAAGTTTGAGGATGAGGTGGAGGCACTTCAGGTTCAGGTTGATAAACTGAAAACTTTGGGCTATAATAAGATCATCGCCCTGGGCCACTCCGGCTTTGAAGTGGATCAAGACATTGCCAAGCGTGTCAGAGGGGTTGACGTTGTTATCGGAGGACACACCAACACATTCCTCTACACTGGTATTTTTATCCTTCTTTATTCCATTATGAAGGTCTGTTTTAGTGACTGAGGTTTACAGAACATCAACTGTCTTGTATCTCTTTTTTTATCTTATTTTTGTTATTATTATTATTTTTTTTTAATCAAATTCAGCAATAAAAGTCTCTTTTTTTAGCATTCACACTACACTCAGATATAAGAAATGTCTACACTGCAAGAGCAAAGACATGGTTTTACTTTCACTGTAACAGGAAGTGAGCAATTGAGCTCTAAAAACATCAAAACTGTCTTTCTCTGTAGGAAAACCCCCATCAACTGAAGTGCCAGCAGGGCTGTATCCATTTATGGTAAAGTCTAATGACGGGAGAGATGTGCCGGTGGTCCAGGCCTTCGCCTTTGGTAAATACCTCGGATACTTGAAAGTGACCTTCGATGAGGCTGGGAATGTGATAAAAGCTGTTGGAAACCCCATCCTAATGGACAGCAGCATACCTCAAGGTAATGAGGCAATGACAGCCTGATTGTCAGTGATAACACTTCACTAGGACTGTGCCAGACTAAGATTTTTTTTAGGTGAATGAGATTTGGCCGACCTATACTAATATTTGACAATTCCTCCCTTTTTTTACTGTACAGTGTGCCACACTAAATACCTATACAAGCCTACATGATTGTTTTACCAGTGAGACATGTTTCATTGCCTTTCTTCATCATCTGTGATGTCAAATTATCAGAGCTTCTCTCCTGTCCAGCATCATCTGCACTGCACGCACTGTGCTCCTTTACGTCGTGAATTAAGGATTAATTTTGACCAAACTAGAGTTGGTGATTGTTGGAACAGTGCAGAATTGAGTTTTATTTAGTTTATGTGGCGTTTGAATGAAGCTGACTATGATGCAAAAGGATTCTGGCGAGTTTGGCGTGAGCAATAAAACAGCCATTTCTGGTTAAACAGAACAAATCTTACTCTTTGAAATAGATCTCTCGCTGTCGTGATCCTGTCCATAATGTTGTCAGATGCTAACAGTAACAATCTGAGTCCATCAGTTGCAAAAACAGGCACAAACAACAAGTAAACAAGCAAGCATCTCCTGCTCTGTGCACATGAATGGATGAGGAGGATTGTAGTGCATCAGGCTGCTCTGATTTTCTCTCTTCTCCTCTTTCACTACAGTTAGTTTTGTGGTGATTGAGAAGCTTTTGAAGTTTAGAGGGTGTCATGCTGTCACACTGCTCTGTGTACAACGACGCATGAGCTGAAGCTTGTTTACTGACCTCTCTTTCACCCCCTCTCATCAGTAAACCGACAGCGCATATAGTCCCGGGGATGTTTTTTTAAGAAGTGCACCAGCCAATATAAAAATAATATAAATAAAATATATTGATGAATACCTTTAATTCCTCATTGAAACATTATCCCTGAGCATTTGTTAATCTTAATGTTAATCGTAATGCACACTGATTGACAAAGGATAAAAAAAATTGCTCTACTGGAAGAATCTTAATCGGTTCGTTGGGTTGGTTTAGGCATGGGGAGTGATTGGTTAGGGTTAGGGTAAGAATATCAGGGTAAGCCAATCAGAGGCAGATTAGGGCGGGTCGTGACAAACAGGGATCTCCGTGCGTTGTCCAGCAAAACGCAGCTTAATCAGGAGCTTTGCAGTTTGAGGACATCAAACTTCAAGGGAACAGAAGAGCATTGGAGCGAACTGATTAATTCACAGTCTTTAATGGTGAAAACAGACTAATGTTTCAGCACCACTTTGTCTTCATCAGACTTCATCAGAGGACTCTGATCAGTCAAAGGCTGTGAATTAATCACTGTGTGCACAAAAGAAGTCTTGGGTGGAAAATGGGAGCAAAAACAAAAGTGTTGCTTTTATATTTTTGATAGACCCATTTTGCCTTGGATCTTTTGGGGGGAGAAGTGGTTCGCATCATCTGAAAGCTGGAAACTTGAGATTAATTTCAGATGTAGCTCGACTTTTTCTAGCTATTAATCTGTAATAAACAGTGTTTTTGTCAAATGCGTATTCAAAATTCTGAAGTCTTGAGTTTATAAGAACAAGGACAAGTATATGATGGCTATTCCTATGCTATAACATGTATTTAAGTTGTAACTCCAGCTAACTAGCAAGCTAAACCACATCAAACATTAGCTAGTTAGTTAATATAATTGCTAATTTTAGCAGAATGCTACCTAAGTAGTTAAATAACCTACATCAGTCTTTAGTCAGCTAGTTAGCTGGCATTTTATTGACATGAGCAAATTTAAGATGTGACTTATATCAGTATTACGAGTTCCTCAGCAATATCTTTTATATGTTTGCCTTTTCAACAAAGACAGTCTGGCACATATAAAAGCAGTTCATCATCTGAATGCCCCAGGTCTCGTTTATGAGGCTGTGATTATCCCTGAGGTCACTATAGGTCATTTTATACAGTGAGGTCAAGTTAAAAAAAAATGGACCACAGTCTGCTGAATTTTTATTTATGGATACTGTGTGCAAGAAAATGCTTTAGTTTTGCTCCAAACTGCATGAGATTAGCATAAAGTTGGCATGTCTGTATAGGAGAGACTCTCAGATTGTACCAGTGGATGCCTTAGGTTCTTCTAGTTTCATATGATATAATCTCATGTACTATCTTAACTCTTGCCTTAAAGCAGAGCCTGCTAAAGCTTGTGAAAGACAGTAGTGTCAGTGGCGGATGTAGGCGTCCATGTGGAGTTGAAGAGGTTAATTCGTGCTTTGTTTGCTCAAATTATAGCAGCACTATAAAAACACAACATAATCTATTTTCCTTTCTCAAGGGTGTATTCAAAAATAAACTTGTCTCATGCTTTCATAAATCCTTTCTTTACACAAGCTTTACTTACTTTCCCAGACCCGGATATCCTCGCTGACATCAGTGAGTGGAAGAAAGGCTTGGCTAAATACTCCTCACAGTATGTTGGACAAACCTTGGTCTACCTCAATGGGACATTTGAAGAGTGTCGATTTCGAGAGTGTAACCTTGGAAACCTGATCTGTGATGCCATGGTAACTGTTGGAATCAACATTTAGTTAATTTACTAATTCAGTTAAAGTATAGTCGGTCGTACCCTCGCTTTGTTGCTCAGTTTATTAGCTACTTAGACAAAAAGAAACCTTTTGTGACACGTGAACCCCAACATCACACTGGCCTCATGTCCTGCCTGTGCTTGTTCAGTATTATATGGGAATTTGTGGAATTTAAATGGCTGCAGGAGTTTGGACTGAGTTGACGTAAATACCCCTTGGAACAGTAGAGTTTGAATGTTGTATAACATGTTTTTTTCCCTTTTGTCAGATTTATCACAATATAAGGTATTCAAGTGATCAGCAGTGGAATCATGTGGGCATTTGTATGCTGAATAGTGGAGCCATACGGGGACCTATAGACGAGCACTACAAAAATGGTACTTCAGTGTTTTGTCGACCGAATTACTGAGTGCTTCATGACAAATACCACTTTGCACTGGCTGCAGGTGTAGTTTTTCTTATAACGTAACGGAATTTGCCCTGTTTAGGTTCCATAACTATGGAGGATATCCTTACTGTCTTACCATTTGGAGGAACCTTTGACTTGGTCCAGATAAAAGGGTCAACTGTGAAAAAGGCATTTGAACACTCCATTCACAGATATGGACAGATGTCTGGGGAATTTCTTCAGGTCTCAGGTTTGTACTCTGGCCCCTGTGCTCCTCAAACAACGCTGCTTCATCCTGGGTCTCCTAATATTAACTGTTACCTGATCTGGTCAGGTTTAGGATTAAACAAGTAATTCAATATTTTGGTGAATATGCTTCTTCTCAAAAGTTGGATTACAAGATCAGTACCACAGTCAGTTACCTTAACATAGCATAAAAACTAGAAAGGGGAAAGAAAAAGATTAGCTCCGATCTCGGAACTCATCAGCTATCGTCTAATGACGATTTAGCTTCTTGGGGCAACAGCCAATGTTTTGGGGGTTTTGTAAAGTACTATTTACAGTGCAGTTAGCAACTTGCAACACAAGAAAGAAGATAGTGGCTAATCTCAGTAAAGAGATATCAAATATAGCTACTTGATGGGTTCCAAGATTGCATTTTGAACAATGTCTCTATTGTTGTCGATGCGGATATCTGTGATGGGTCAATGCTAGTTGGGCTACAAAGGGAAACCAACATGCTGCTAAAAACAAAATCTTATGCCTTGCATACAGATTCTGCATATTTATATGCACATCAGTTATTAAAAGTTTTTTGCAGGTTTGTATCAATTATTTGTTATGAGTTAACGTTACTTATTACTTTCATTCTATACAGATCCAATAAATGTGCCTTAAACCAACACCAAAGCCTCCACACCCACATGCCATATGTTTTGTACTTAACATGTATAGAAATGCAAAAAAAACCACATTAAATAAGCAACCTGTCAGCAGTGAGGAGGCACTGAACATCAACAGCTAACGGAAACCTCAGTGACTGCTCTCCAGAGAAGTGCCATTCTCAACTGAAGGGTCACTGGCCAAATACAGTACAGGCAAAGCTACTGGTTACTAGCTGATAGCTAAGAGGAACGTGTAAATGTAAGCATGTAAATAATGAATTGTTTGAGTTACTGTTATCAGCGCATTAAATCTATTTTCGAGGAAGCTAACTGCCTCCTGCCCTCCATCGCTTCTGTGCCAAGCTTCGTTTTGTTTCTGATGTCCCTGGGGAATTTACACTTACTAACATAACATTTCCTAATTTTCTCTCATACATTTCCAGGCATTCATGTAGAGTATGACCTCTCCAAACCAGCGAACCACCGTGTAGCGTCGTTATCCATGCGCTGCACTGAGTGCCGTGTGCCCAAGTATGAACCGTTAGACCCGGAGAAGACGTACACTGTGGTCATGCCGTCATACGTTGTTGGCGGAGGTGATGGCTTCACAATGATTAAGGACGAGTTACTGAAGCATAACACAGGTGGGCAGCAGAGGCAGTTCAATATCTGTGTGTGAAATATAGTCAATATGGTAAATTTGTTTAGTTTGATGAATTAAGACTGACAGAAAGAAGAACTGCCTTAATTTGCTAAGTCTCATTGCTTAATACTCAAAAGAAAAATGTCTACATGCTAAGCAAAGAGACGCCAATTACTGACTAATGTACCTGGTGAGAAATATTACAGCTGGCAGACTGTTCAAAAACCTCACTCCAGGTCTCTTAATGTCTCATAGTCTTTCCTCCTCTGTGTTTCCTTCCTCTTGGATCAGACTCTAAGAAAGCCCTCCATGTTAATGTTTATTTAATGATAAGGAGCTGGATAGTGTTTTTCATTGATTGCATTTATTTAGTCAGTCATACAGGGTGGTGCTTACCGGCAAGCTTTAAACGTTTCTGATAGAATATTTGGAACATAAAGTCAAATTGCACGTGTTATAGATGATGTTACAGGCAGCAAATGTGCACACAGTCTGTATTCCAGTAGAGTTACAGATACTGACACTGTGTAAAAATAGACTTTGGTAAGAGTAGAGGTCCTGATTCAACTCATTTATGTAAGTAAAAGTGAAAAAGTACAGGATCTGTAATAAACTCCAAGTATAAAAGTACAAAATCGCTCTCTCAAGGACATTTCTACCAGATGTGTCTGTGCAAATTTAACCTCACCTTTTCACCACAGTAGAGTCTCATCTTGTTACAGCTTTTTTTTGTCATGTTAGGGCTTTTACGTATTTCTTGTTTTGTTACATCTCTTTTGTCCTCTTATGTTTTTTTTTTTTTTTTACATTTTTTTGGTCTTTTTACATCCTTTTCCATCATTTTTTTTGTCTTGTTACGTCTTTAACATCTTTTCTAACTTCTTACATCTTTTATGTTATTTTTGTCATGTTATGTCTTATTGTCATGTTACATTTTGACATCTTTTATTGCCTTTGACACTGCTTTTGTTTTATTATGTCTTTTTTTTTTGTCTTGTCACGACTTCTACCTCATTTTGTGTCTGTCTTGTTACATCTTTTACTTCATTTTTGTTTTGTTACATCTTCACATCTTTTATGTCTATTTTTGTCTTGTTACATCTGTATGTCTTTTTTTTTTTGTCATGTTGTTGAAATCACTCTTGATGTTAGGAAGGCGGCACAATGATAAAACTAATCGATAATTCCATCCAAATGCATTAAAGGTGATGTAACAAGCCTATTTTGAAAATGTAAGTAGTAGAAATTCCAGATATTAAAAATGTAGGGAGTAAAAATTTAAAGTTATCAGAAAAAAAAAAACCTCAAGAAAGGTACAGACTGCCAGAAAGCTTTTGTTGATTAACATTGCAATTTGGTTTAGGCACAAAAACTACTTGGTTAGGTTCAGGAAAAGATCTTTGAGTTTTGAGCTAAAATACGTAGGTTACATTACAAGAGTCACAGACATAAGTGATGCAAACCATGCTATTAAACGAAAAACTTTAGGTAACACTGGTTTTTGGTTTCCCAAGGGACAAAAAACCTGGCTTCCTCTATATGTAGACTTTCTCACTCTTTATACTACATCACGTTGTGCAGATGGGCTTACATTGAAGTTGAGAGCCTGTTGCGTTCCAGACGCAAAATGGTACATGATGCCAAGAGACGTGACAAAACCTCTGATCTGGCGAGCTGAGAATAAGAACAGGCTGGGTTTTCTGGCACAGATTTTTTAAACTTGACAGCTCATACGTCATATTCAAATGTTTATATTATATACAGTGGAAAACTTAATCAAAAATTAATCAGCATGGACATGAAAGAAAGGAAGTAGCACGGCACAAAAAGTTCGTGAAAGGCAGGATGTTGCCTTGGGAGGAGCGCCAAACTTGAAACATGTTGCACCTAAGCAAGTCTCTTGGTCGGTCTTTTGGAGCAACATTGTGCCCCAGATGGAGGAGTCCCAAAGCAAACATTATTAGATTGTTAGCGTTGTTATTGTAGCATGTTATCATACTGATGTTAGCATTAGTACAAAGGCCGCTAGCATGTCTGTGTATTACAGGGTGACAGAAGAGTTGTTATTCACTTGTGCCCCGTCCAACTCCCACAAAAACACCGAACATCCCATTCCAGTCCCGGAGGAATGACACATCATGCACTGGTGGCCACCCACCAGGGCCAACAGGAGAGGATAAAAAACAACTACCATTATGTCCAAAATAAAGAACATGGCATGTGTTTATATTAGAAGTGCATATTCATATATATAGAAACAGACCTATTGTTATTATGATTCCTGTCACACCCAAACCCTTCAACTTTTTTTCCTGTCCTGTTCCAGTCACATGATGAAAAGTGAAATTGACTCTCATCCCACTGGAATCCTAGAGGCATACATGCCAACACCGAAGGAGACTCCTGTTTTTCATTACCATCTCCCTGTTTCCTCTCGGAATTATAATTTTCCTGTATTTCTACCGATTTATGACAAATCTGTGTATAAGTCCTACCACTCTAAAAGTCTACTGTTTCCACCCAAACAACAATATAGTTACATCAAACCAGACTTCCTGTTGAGAAGAAGTCATGTCTCTTAATGAAAGTTTAAAAGGAAAGGGGTGTACATTTTGTAAAATCTGCCACGCCTTTTTTTCTTTTTAGGGGCAGGGCAAATAAAATAAATAAATAAATGAAAGAAAACTATTGCATATTAGCTTATGCTAAAAATTTACACAAGATCACACCAGATGTTCAAATTATTCTGTATTGCTTCCTGATAATTAAAGGTAAAATTAAAAGTGGCAGTGTTCTTTTTATTTTGGTATTTTTTATTCTTTAAAATATGTCAGCATCTACTGTAGACTCTTAGTCTTTTTATGTATCTTTTCTTTCTATGCAATAACTGATGATAATAATAATTAAATACACTCAAAAGTCTTTTACTGTAATTCACTCACTTGAAATGAATGCAGGGCCATTATGATCGCAGCTGTTCTATAAGCAAGACACTGCACATATCCTAGGAAAGAGTCCCTGTCGACTCATTTCAGAGGGTCACCTAAATACTCTATACTGTTAATATACTTTGTGGACTCTTGGTGAACTTTAAAACTTCAAATCACTCTGGTGAGGATGATTTATCTAAGCAGATGCATGGTTTTAATACGACTCTGCAGCTGTCTCCAGTGCTCACAGTGACTGAGAGCATGAGCGGCAAGGAAAGTGAAAAACACTAACCAAGCTCTGATTTTCCCACGTCTTGCAGGTGATATGGACATTTCTGTTTTTTCCAAATATATCTCGGACATGAAGCGTGTGTACCCCTCAGTGGAAGGCCGGATCACGTTCAGGAACTCCGCCGTTGTTACAGCCCGCAGCCTTGGCTTGTTACTGCTGGGTTTATGTCTGTCCCTGACTCTCTGATGACCTTGGTACACTCCGGGAAAACTGAAGGGCAAGTTTGGCAGCTTGTCGGCTCCTCTGGGACTTCGTTAACCGCCTTTCCATCTCACTACCTTTGAGGATAACTAGAAGACAACAGGACCACAGGTTCAGCCTCGGGACAGATTCAGCACCCTGACAGTGACTTAATTTATCCCAAAAATCTGTTGATTATAAAAACTGGGGACAATTTAAGTTTTGGGTCGTATTACAGAAGGTCCTATCTTAACCATTTGGTAACCATGGAAATTACAGTTAGAACCTGATTTAGGAAAAAAACATCTATGGATTTCTATACAGACGTTAGTGGCCGTTGTTGTTTTGGCTCCATTTTTTTGTATCTTTCAATGTATGTTTAAAAGCAATGGTTCTGAAGTTGTTTAGCTCAGTGAGATGAGAAAAGAGGCATCAGTTACGTATTTAGGATTTCTTAACCTGAGACAAGATAAGACAAAGTAAGATATGATAGGTTTCCTAAAGTTTATTAGGAGTTGCTTCTGTAATACCAAATTAAGAAATCTCTGTAATACCCCTGTATAATATTTACCCATAACAAATACATATGAAAATATTGAATATGTACTGGCTATTACCGACTTAAAATGCAAACTTAGGCACTGATAAAGCGCCATGTAATGAAAGTCTGAAACCCAGGCAATGCTTCATTATATGAGTAGAAAGAGACTAAAGTCTGGAAGGCAAAGTCCACATCTGACTCCTCAGTGAGATAATGAACAGAGGGGAAGCTGTCTAGAAGCTATATTTCTGCCTTCCCTCACTGAATAGCAATGAACAGGAAGAATCCATAGCTTCCATGTTGTTGTGCACCTGAATGTGCCTATACATTTTGTAGACTGTCTTCCACATTAAACTTAAGTACATTTCCTTTGATATGCATTTAGAGAAAGACCAAAGAACAAACATATTTTTTTTATAAAGCTATTTGTTCATATTCATCAAGTACATTAAGTTACAGACATAAATTGCTACAGCAACTGAGCCTCTCTCCCTGGTTTAGTTGGCATATTGATCTACAGAGAAAAAACACGCAGAGCTGACAGAATGAAATATTTGTGTTCATAATCTGTTGCAAAATCTCACTGCTGTTCATCTGTTTTTGTCATCACACCTGTATAAAGTACTTGTACGAGCTTGTTAGAATAAATTGAAAATGGAAATGAAATTGGATGGATTTCTCAGGTGTTCTTTTTACATATTGAAAAATAAATAGCATCGTGACAACAATTCATCACAATCAGTGACATTGTGACAGATCTTTCTTTTGCATAAAAGCAATAGTCCTACAGCTAATGATTATTAATAATTAATACTAATTAATACAGTAAATTAACAATTTATTAAGAGAATTCAGAAGTGTTTTTGAACCGCATTCTGCAGTAACTCCTAAATGTCAAGCTTTTGCCATCCATGGCAGACAAAGTGTCATAGGTCATTTACTTATTCAACTAATTACTGATCTCAGCTGTTTTTCATTTTAAATGAAAAGTAATCCCTTTACCATAAAATTCATACTGCTTGCTAGCAAACATGTTGCAACACTCCAAACTGCTGCAACTAAAAAAACAAGGAAGGGACATCACATCACTATAGAACATTCAGTGCTCTGCTTGGCACCAGATGTTTGTGTCAGCTCTATTGAAGCCTATGGGAGATGAATGAAGAAGCAGAGTAAAACCCAACATATCTATATTGAATGACCTTTCATAAAAAATGCCTCTAAGAAATGAAAGAAACACTTCCAAGAATAGCATACAGACTGATTTTGTCCAAATATGTGCATTTGTTTATTTACTGTTGGTCTCCAAATAGTATGATCGACACCAACATCTGGAGCGTAGAATGTTCTATCTAAGAGATAATGCACAATGAGTCATTAAGTCATTATTGTGAAATAAACCCTGACACCAAGCGGAGGGGTCTTGAATCACCCTGCAGGGGTTTATTTCACAATAATGACCTGCTCAATGCTCATTATCTCACTTATTATATGGTTCCTTACCTAAATAAATCAATAAATTGACACACAATATTGATTTTAAAAAGGATTTTTGTTGATTAAAAAATAATCCTATTGCTCCTCCAGTCTATGATCAAAACTGTCCATAGCAGACACAGAAAGAAATAGCAGACCTTAGAATGCTGTAACCAATCAGAATCCAGTATTTAACAAAGCCGTGTAATAAAGTGATGTAATGGCCCTTCCTTCTTTTTAAGTTTCCTTGAACGGCTGGGCTTTTTTGGTAAAAACACTGTTTTTTACTGAATAATAAAAATACTGATAAAAACTGACCGCTCTAAATCATAAAAGCAGTTTAATTTGGACGTCTGCATTCTTGCAAATATCAAACATGTCTGAGATGACATTCTTTAACAAACTAAACAACACAAACTCAAAGCTTGTTGGCTAAATCACTGAAACATTAGCAGAAACTGACACCGGCCAGCCAATCAGAATTGCCCCCTCCTCTGTCAATGTAACACAATAATAGAGTGTTTGCATGTGCATTAGTATCCTGGTTAGGATTATGTTCTTGGAGTATTCAGGTTATGTTTGGCATATGTAAACTGCTTATTCAGGTTTCAGAAATCTGGATATACTACCTGGAATACTTCAACAGAAACAAGGATACTGTAGCATGTAAACGCCTTATCCAGGTTTCTGAACCAGCTCATAGTGTCTGAGCCAGTGAGAAATCAAGATACACCTGCAGGTAAATACCTGTTAACTGTTATGATCATGTATTCGGGGACATGAATAACTAGGTTTTTAATGTTCCATGTAAACCCCATATCCCGAATATGATCAAAAACAGGATTAGACTCAAAACCCACATACTAATGCACATGTAAACACACTTTAGATCAGAAACTACATGTGCTGTTATGATAGTTTTTTCTTTTTCTTCAAAAATAAAAATAAGTGACAATTAAAGAAAAACATTTTGGCTTTCAGACTAAGTTTTCTCCTTTTAATCCTGTAAAACTGATTCTACGGTGGCCACTTTTCTAAAAGGTGTTACAGGTTCTAATATAAAGTGATCATTTTATAGCAGTTGAGGTAATGTGTGCTCAGTGGTATCACAGTGTGGAAAAAGTAGAAAACAGTAATTTTATTTAAAGCTTTGACAGTTTGCTTTTAGAACAATAATTACACAAGGGCCACTATTAGATCATTTAGCATAATTTATTTTACAAAGTAAATGACACATGGAGCAGGAGAAACCTTTTCTCACTGTGGCAGGTATCCAGATCAGATGCTGTACATGTGATGTACGTGTTATTTTCAAGTAACCATACCAACAAAAGTCCTTGCATTAGTGTCGGCTTAGTGCAATGCCTCATAAGCATGTCAGCTCATGTTGAACGAAATGTTTATTTTACATCCATGGAGCCATCATAGAGGTCTCCTTCTGTACCTGCTGAGGAAACAAAAACACAGAGTAAGAAAACGAATAGCTGTTCTTTGTCAAGTAAGTGTTCAAATATATACATACATATATATTTATTAGTTACACTTACAGATAATATGTAAAAGCTGTAGTGATGTATTAACTCACATTTGATTGGACAATTTAAATATTAAACAATGCAGTTTAATATTACTATTAATTACAAATACTATGTTGATCTGGTAAAATGTAACTTATGAATAAAAATATTTAAACGGGACATTTCAAAAGCCCAAAATACATACAAAGAATGTACATACATCTTGAACTTGTATCTTAATAAGAACACTCCACTGAGTGTACTAGTCTACTTGTTCTTAACTGTACACTTGACTCAGGTCATAAAATTCAAAAACTGTCAAACTTTCACATATGCACTGAGAAAACTAGATATAAAAGAAGATAAAGTTTCCATCTATGGAACCACAAACTCTTTCCATTTTCTGTCAGGTAAGTTTGTCATTTCTTCCTGATTTACAGTAAGAAACCTGAAATCACTTAAGACAAAACTGTCTGGATAAAAAACAAAACTGTAAAAAAAACATCTGAACTATTTTTTAACAATCTCCAAAACAGTGTCACTATAGCCAATCTCGGCCCTGAAAAATGTAACCAGCTATAACTGTGTAAGAACAACAGATGACTTTTCACTTCTAAAACACTGAAATAATTCACATAAAACAAAACATTAAATCCTCAAAAGGATCATTACAGACACAATGTACAACTTATAATAGAAATGATCAACTGCAGTGATTAAAGCTGCAGTAGGCAATATTATTTCATTATAATTTTGGTTGAAATAACAATTTTTTACCACTGCATGCCATTAAAATTAGCACAAAATATGCAAAATACAGCTGGCCTCAAGAAATTTAACAACCACCTCACTAATGGTGATGAGTATAAACCAGCAAAAAATGATGATTGATTGATGAAAATGATGATTACCAACATAAACCAACATGTTCTGAAGAGACATGAACACCAACAAAAACTAACATTTGCATTTTTTTAGTCATAAAATAGCAAACTTGACAAACTGCTCTGTTCAGCAAGCATGAGGGGACATAAGGGGACTGGGAATATTTTTACTTCTCATTGCTTGTATCAGTGATATAGTTTTCCTTAGAAGAGATTTTTGTTGGTTTTGTGCCACAGTATTGTGCTTAACTAAGCACCTATAGCCACATTTGCTAGAGTTTTGCCATGGCTTCTCAGAAAAAGCAGTTTCAGAAATATCACAATGACGTTCTACATTTTTTGGTGGTCAAGGAAACCAACCTGATTATTCTGGGGTCAGGACAGGGGTCAAAGTTGAGAACCGCTGATTTAACATAACATATAACATAATATTATTTTATTTTATTTGGGACCACGGTTCCACACCCCTGGCTCCACAGCTCAGGGTCCGTGTTATCCAAACCAGGTTACTGTTACATCTTCTCCATTCAGACAGATAAGACAAAACCCCTCCGACCTCAGCCACCATAGCAACACTATCAGGTTGTTCCCTTGTTTATCTGAAAGGAGAAGACAGCTGCATCTACTGTCTGGAGGACAGACAGTATGTCTGTTAAAAGTTAGTCTAGGTCTCTAAATGGCTCCAAGGCCTTAGCACGTTGCATAAAGATTGGAAAATTCCCTAACAACAGCATCACTGCCTTTTAAAAACTATATTTCTTTTGATACCTTGTTCAGCTCTGGGAAAAGTTCTTGGATGGCGATGTCCAACAGCACATATGTGAGCTAAGGAAGACAAAAAAACAGGGATAAGATGAAAAGAACAAAAGCCTGTGATCTTTAATTACAAAACGATTTTAAAACAATATTCAGACGCTGACTGCAGAGGAATTTGACACTGCAATCAAACTACGCAAACAACTCTGAATTGTGGTGTGCCACATCCCATGATACGTGTGTAAATGTGCAGACATAGCAGGACGACAGGCTCAAATTCATTTTCACTCGTGCATCACCTGTCACATCTTCTCTCAGGTTATTTTTTTGTCTTGTTTGTGTGTGTGTGTGTGCGTGTGTGAGTGTGTGTCCTTGTACTTGTGTACCTGTTTGTTGAGAACAGGCTGTTGCAGTCCATCAAAGAGGAGACGTACTCCTTCATACTTGGCCTCTTCCCCAATACATTTCCCCAGGAAGTCTAAAGATAAATAGCTTATGAATTTCCCCGCTGACACACCAAACTGACCACTTGTTTTCACATCCATACATTTGTCTTTGTGGAAAGGGGAAATGTTGACAGAGAGGAGTTCAGCAAAGTACAAAACACTAAGTGCAAGAAATTAATGAATACCTGGAATGTAGGTCATCATCTCCTCAAACGTCTTCTTTGCCCTCTTCTGCCTGTCTTGAGCTGACCGAGGTGGACTGCTCTCACAGAAAACTGTGTCTAGAAAGGCAAAAATTATGTCACATCATTTCACCTCATTAAATTAGAGTGTTTAAAGGAATAGTTCAACACTTAAGGAAATAGACTTATTCTTTTTTTTCCCAAGAAAAAGATGAGGAGATCAGCACTGATCTATCTGCAGTGTACCTCTCAGCAGGGTGATGAGTGAGACTAGTCGGTGCTCCTGGACCACCTGGTTCAGTTTGTACTGCAGGTAGTAATCTGTGTAGGCCTCCACTGTGTTCTTGAACAGGATCCTGCCGGTCATCAGCAGGTGGTGCAGCCAGTCAGGGATGTGGAAGACGACTCGGCCTGAAAAGCACCAAGAGGAAGGACACAAAGAGGAAGCAAGACAGACTATGTGAGTGAATAATGGGCTGACGTGGTTGTGATTCATGAGGGAGCTTTTTCACAGCAGCCATATTGATATGGAATAGTAGGTTAAACACAGGTGTTACCAATGATAATAAGTTAGGTCCTGTTCAGTGTAGCAAAATTCTGCAGAAATGCCTTGCCACATATTATTTTAATACTATTAATAAAAGCTCTTTGTAACTTTTGCTTGAAAAGCTGTGTATGAATAGTTATTATTATTAGATTTAACAGATCTAAATACTATTCAAATGCATCTACTGTATTGTTTTACAATTGCACTGTACAATTCAAACAAACAAATCATTATAATCATGACGTGTTTGTTTTACTTGCAGCCAGTTGCTGTTACATAAAATTGTATATGTGATATATACTTTTGTGCTGTGATCAGCTATTATATATCAAAGCTGGGGTAGGCAGTTTATTTTTTGGCATCTCTGGGGAAAAACTTCCATAATAACTTTCAAGTATATTGCAAAGGAACTAGTCTGAGAGAAGACCAAACTTCTGCTTCTTCTCTTTGTGCTGTTTTCAGGCTTTAGAAAATCTAGCCTGTGACAGGAGACTTTGGACAATCTTTGGTTTGTAATGTTGAGTCTCATTCTCAGGTTTTGGGAATGAGACTAAATTGAAGCTTATTTGTATTCTTGGTTAAAAAAAAAAAATTAAAGAAGACGGTGTGTACAATTTTGTGGCATCTAGCAGAGAGCTTGCAGATTGCAAACACCTCATCTCACACTCTCTTTCCAAGCATGTAGGAGAGGTGGCTGCGATACTCATGCAAAACGTGAAAGGCTGAATCTAGAGCCAGTGTTTGGTTTGTTTATTCTGGGCTACTGTAGAAATATGGCAGTACAACATGGCGGCCTCTGTGAGAGAAGAGGACCTGCACCCTCTGTAGATAAAAATGGTTCATTCTGAGGTAACAAAACACAATCCTTTTTTTCTGATGATTATGCACTAATGAAACATAATGAATACTGTATTTACATTCTGCCATATTCAGCCAATAAATTCCTCAACACACTGGACTTTTAAGAATGCTTTCTTATAATTTTTCTAACTGATAAAATCTATTGACTGGCAATGTGAGATGACCTTGCATTACGATGATTTCCCCACACAAGTTCAACTATGATGGGGCACTTTGAGGTCTGGTGTCTATCTTCTGATCTACAGCCACATCTCATATGAGAAAACAGACCCTCACATCCAAAACGCAACTTTAATAACCAATAGAAAACATTATATAATAAGATGAATGTGATAAATAAAAGATTGTGATTAACAGACCCCAAGAATACTAACTTACCCACATACATCAAGTAGTCATACACGCCGTCAACAGTGATCATTTCCATGAAGTAATTCTGGTTGTGTCTCTTCTCTGTCGTATCCGATCGGTTGGCGTTGTTTTTGAAGAGGTCATTGAAGAGCTACAAGAGAAGTGGTAGCACACATTTTTAAGACTAAAGCCCATGTAAGCCCATAAGACTGCTATTGAATTTACTCTGTTTAAACAACCTTTTCCAGGTAAATACTCCATCTCTGTGTTTTTTATTAAAAACAGAATGTCAACAAAGATTGCACAAAGGTCCCTCTTCATTTTGAGCAGTATGACAAGAGGTTAATAGTGTTCGTTCCTGCATTCTGAGGCGATGGCACATTTGTTCTAGTACTTCAGTGAAGTGGACATTCATATTAACTTGGCCAGAACTTGGGTTACCTTGTGTTTAAACAGGTCAAGGCTTGTGAAACCTTTTGTGATCTCACCAATTCAACCACTGGCAAGGTGTCGAGTTAAATGCTTAAAGCCTTTTTGGCCAAAATGGGGGACTAAGAATGTCCCTACATGTCAGAGCAGGTAACAACTTATGCAGTGTCTCTCTTGACATCTTTCAGGTCCAGTTAAACTTCCTTTTATCCTAAGACAGCTAGAACAATGAGATATACCTCAAAACTACTGAAAACTGATATTATAACAATACATAAGCCCCATTCACACAAGAGTAGTATTACTCAGGTACCTCTGATAATTTGTAATAATTGCAAAGGTTGTCTGTGATCTTAATCCTATGTCTGTAATTTGTAAAAAAAAAAAAAAAAAGTACCTACCATATTTCATCAAACACAAAGGTCCTTTGATAATATTAGCACTGTGTCAATCAGCACTGACTATCAGCTATATGTGGCTTTTTTTGTTTGTTTTTATTTGCATTTTTGAGGATTATTTAACATATGTAAAAAAAAAGATAGGGGAATAGGGTAAAAAAAAAAAAAAACAGTAACAATATTACGAAATAAGTGACAATAATATAAGATGATAAAATGAGAAACTTAAAAAAAATGACATACATTATTTCATAGGAATAGAAATTTAGATTTAAGTTATATATATTATAATATAATATATGTGGCTGTTTATGCCACTTAGCGGCCGCCACATGGCCCCCTACAGCAGTTGTGCTGTGCACCCACATCACACTCCTTACTCACTTTTAAGCATTTCTCAACATTATGCAGTGGGTGGAGTTAGTCTCATACTTTCTAAATCATATGAGGTCCCCTGGTTATATCAGTCCTGTACCAATAGCGATCGAGAAACAAAATCAGAGTGCAAACAGTTCCTACAATGATGTTTTGGCAAACTGTGACTTCACTCTGAAAGCTACTGTTTCTCTAAAACATTTAACATGGATTTACGTGATAAATGGCAACTCTCCAGTGTAAACAACAATTAAAGTAATTCTGAGCCTCTGGGAGGCTGTACTGAAAGGATAACATTCCTGGGGCCTAGTCTTGCATAAAGACAGTAAGAGAGAGGAAAAGACTTCAGTCTCCAACCTTTTTATCATTTTCCGATGTAGGACTCAGGATGGTGAGCTCAGGGCGACTGGGTTTGGGTTTGGGAGACTCACAGGAGTTGAAGAAGGACTGGATGAAAGGCTCAAGATGCTGCCCTTTCTGACAGAGAAAGCACAGGACACAATCTGTATAAGTTACAATGACAGTATAATTTCTTTTACAAATGTATTTGGCATATAAAAATGGTTAATGGACTTCTAATTGTCTAAGAAATACACAACTGACGGAATAAATATGGAGCGACGTGATGGGTAACATTTGTATTGTGTAAAGATGAGATAGACATGGAGCATTCCCAGACCACACACACACACACACTGACACCACACAGGAGTTCATTTCTTACCTCTTTTATCAGTTTGCTGGGAACTGACTTAATGATTTTCCCTGTGAAACATAAATACTTTATCTCAGTGATGAATGGTTCTGTCACATTTTGCCTCCGTCTAAAACACATCTTTTCACTGCAACCCAAGGTCAGGCTGACCAAACATTTTCACAGATTGTTTGACGCGTTCTGCTGTTCAAACATAATCCATCACACCAATACTGTACCCAGGTTCACGTCAGGTAACATCTTGTCCAAGAACTGAGACTCCATACTATGAGGGGACAGGAAGTCAGCCAAGAGCTGACTGTTGCTCAGCTCCGGGTGCTGCAGAAGTTTCTGCAAAGAAAAGACAAACAGACCTTGAATCAATGTTGCGGATTTTAAATATATTAGACCATTTATTTATTATCCTTAACTGCTTATCCTTGAATCAAACTCCCAAGTCCCCAAGCTGGCTGGGGGATTTGAACTCAGGACCTTCTTGTTGAGACTACAATCTGCATTTTATTTAGCTTTTTTTTTTTTTGTTTTAAAGTGCAGACTTTTTATACTGCTTTTAGCACAACTGTTCATCACTTTGTTTACCTCAGTCATCTTTTGCAAGGACTTTAACCCATTTTATTCCACAGACATTGTGTTTATAGTGCATAGACTTTTATGCTGTTTTTGAACAGGGGTGGGCTGAGCACACAGCCCTGGGGGGCTCCGGAGTTGAGCATTAAACCCCTTTCACACATGCACAGCAACTCTGCAGGGACTTGACCCTGACAGCTCCCAACTTCTAATCCGAGTGAGCTGCATGTGTGATTGAGCAGCTCAGTGTCTGGAGCAAGTGGGTGGATGTGTTGATGACACTGTGTGGTGTGGAAGCCACTTAATAGTTCTGTTTTCATACAGACTATCTGCCGATTAGTATCAGCCTACATTAGTTTGATATTTTTTAGCTCACATTTTAACGCCTTTCTTCATTATTTGTAACGTGAAATGCCAGATTACTGTCAGAAAAGCAGTGCAGCACGAAGTGTCTCTCATGCCAGAGATCATTTTTTTCCTAGGATGACAAAAGCATGTCAGAGTAGGGTTTGATATACCCTGAGAAAACAATAACTGCTGCAAGACTCTGTACTGATATCAGTGCAAAAACAGTCATCATTACAGATGAGTCCTCCTCCTTCTTGCTCTGCAGGCGCCGCCTCTCGCCTAAACCCTAAATACAAACGTTATCTCTAATATGTGTGAGCACATCTGTGTGAAAGGGTACATTTGGACAATGTCAGGACTGATTCTCAGCGTATGGTTCGGAGTGCATATGTGAAAACAGCCCTGGAGTGGAGGAGGTGAGATCACCAATCTCAACTGTCTGGGGTCTGTTTGTGAGTCCAATATCCAATTGCAGAGTGTAGTACTCAAGTCCAGAGTACTAAGTTTGCCAATCAGCTTTGGGGGGGAGATTGTGTTGAATGCTGAAGTGAACTATGAATTTCATTGCATTGATAACTTATGCATATGACAATACAGCCTTTGAATCCTTTGAATTTTACATATTTTTTACATGTTGTTCTTTCACATACCTAAACTGAAGTTTAAAAAAACACCAAATTATTCCAAGGAATTTCCATTAGGGGCTCCCTAGGTGTATTTTCTATCTTGTAAGGGGTCCTTGGCTGAGAAAAATTGAGAACATCTGTATTAGACATTTGAAGCAGAGCAGAGTAAAAGTAGGTACAGTCTATTATTCGGGTATCCATGTGGAAACTTTCATTCACAGATGTTTTACTCGTTTTGTAAAGACACAGACTGTAGTTTTTCAAAAAACATACCTGTGTTTTTCTATGTTGGATAGCATATCAACAGAGTTTATATGATTGCTGGCCATTTTACATGAAATATCATAAGTTTTTCAATTAATTTCCACCCTTCACACTAACCTTTTCTGCTCATTAATTTCAGCATGCTATAATAATCATTTTGACACTCATTTTGACTGAGACAGAGTCTATCACAGTGAATTCTTAAACTGTCTTTTGGCCACGCTAGTGGCATGCCTCTAGTGATGCCAATGTCAGCCTGTCTAAACAGTTACTGGATGGATTATGAATTACCATTAAATTCTGTACAGACATTTATGTCCCCCTAGGATGAATTATAATAACCATTAGGTCAAAATGTTCTCATTTGTGGAATACTTTGGTTTATGAGCAACTTGCTGCAAAATGAATTACATTACCACTGGCCTCAGCTGTACTTTGTCTTTTGGGCTAATTGCAGAGGCTAGCATGCTAACATGCTAAAGTAAGGTGCTAAACATGGTAAAATGGCTAAAGATTAACATGTTAACATTATAATCGCTAGAAAGTTAGCAACTTTTTCAACTTGACTTGAGTCATGTGACAAATTAAAAACACTGCTATTCGTTTCCACAGGGTCCTACCTCTTTTTTAAAGTATTACACCATATACATAGTGTAAAGGGGCAAAAATCTGTATGTTATCTATAAGCAACACCATAGCACAGAGGGTTAAGCACAGGATTTCTAGATAGGAGATTGAGGTTTGATGCCCATATGAAGCTTATTGTTGACTTAGTATTTTCATTTTTATTATTATTATTATTACTTTTAGCGTTTTGTTGCAGTTAGGTTAGGTTAGACAACAAAAAATAAATACACCATTTACCACATGTTAGAGGTATTTCTGGCAGAAAGATTTCTACTTGTTGTAATGCACAATTTAAAAACACTTCCTTGGTGTTGCATTCGAGGACACTCCAGCTGCAACACATCTGGAATTTGTTGAGTCAGCTGCTGAAAATTTAATGAATTCATGACTGATGTTTCAATAAATAAATCTCAGAAGACAAACAATCTGCAGTCGTGAAAATTATGTGACTGTGATAAAGTGTTGATAGCCAGAACTCAAATCTTGCTAGAGTGCCCTTGAAAGCACTGCTAAAAAAAAGTGGATCCTAATCACATCTTCAAAGTCTGGACTGTCTTTTGAAAAGCTACCCTTTCAACAGCCAAATGATACAGAGAGATAATTCTCCATTTGAAATAGTGTTTTAACCTGTCGATCCTGACATATGGTAACCTTTGTTCATCACAATTTCCTAACAATAACTTTTAAATGGTTGTTTTCTGAAAATGGATGTGCGGTGTTCCTGGAACAAATGCTCAACATGTGAGACTGTTCCAGTTTAATCTTGATGTGTGGTCACGCGAGTGCAGTTTGTTGAGCAAGAGTGCATGCATGCATTGAACGGAAAGATTTGTCTGGAGTGTTTCTGTGCGTGTATTTTTGTGTGTGTAGGGGGCTCTGAGCCTGTAGGAAAGTGGAATTAAGGGAAATTACAGAGGTGATTCTGCACTTAATGTTACTCTGTTATTTCAGACAAGTATTAGCAAAACTTCCCTCTCATAAGAACACTTGGGTTAGGGTAACACTTTTGAGGACATCAGCAGCTGGTTTGTAGCCATCTGATTCTACTTACATATGCAAAGGATGTGACACATTTATATAATCAGAGGTTTCTTGTTAGAGTGCGTACATGTATTATGAAATTCAGAAGCAAAGGTTTAAGTGTCCTGTCTTCTCAGACATTTACCTGAAGGTACTCCTGAAACTCCTCCCGCTTCGATGTGAGGAACTCGTAATTCTTGGGACCAATGATCCTCTTTGAAGGTAACTGCGCATCTGGAAATGAGCCTACAGAGGATGTAAGATTTCACAGAAGGAAACAGTGTAAAAATATATAATTCCAAAGAACAAGCTTTCTCTTGAAAAATTTAAATAACAGTTCTGTGGTCTCCAATATGATTCCCTACATGATGCAACAGGGCCATTATACTTCCTTCACTCCTAAAGTTAAGGTTCACTTGAAAGTAATGTTCTGTGAATCCTCTGGAATACCTGGGACCATTATGATGGATGATTCCTTCCTTATGACCATAATGAAAGAAATAAACATGCACAGCCCTTTTAATGCAAACTAGAGCAACAATATTCAGAAACTTTACCATGAAACTCCGTAAGCTTTGATTCAAGGACATAGAACTCCAGGTATCTTCTGTACACAGACCAGTGCTCAGTCTCATGTCCCACTGCAGATAAACACAGACAGGGAAAACATGCAGCAAAATTAATACATGAGTTCTACTCTCAGCTAACATAGTGCTGAGGGAACTATGCATGTTGGAAGCTCCAAGAGATAGTGAGAAAGGTAACTGGAGTTCATCCAATGTAATTATGTTATGTAATAATCAGTAGGCTGCAGACACAACGCTCACATCAACCAACTTCCTGCAGCTAGTCTGTGAATATTCCTACCAAATGACCCCATCAAGGAAAAATGAGAGGAAAAAGATCAAACACTGATTTTCTTTTTCACAGCTTTTTTTTTCTGCAGTTGTTACTCAAATTTTACTCTTTCATTCAGATTTTTCTCCATTTGTTTGAGCAACACTGTATTCAGCACCAGAATGGCATGGGGGCAAATCTATGAGGTCTGAGTTATTGGCTCTAATCTGTCATAGCCCTATTTTTACCATTAAAGGAATAGTTGGACATTTTTGGAAGCATGTTTATTTGCACTCTTGCTGAGAGTTGGACGAGATGATTGATAACACTTTCATGTCTGTATGGTAAATATGAAGCTCCAGTGAGCAGCTGATTAGCTTAGCTTAGCATTAAGTTTGAAAATAAAGGGAAACAGCTAGCCTGGCTCTGTACAAAGAAAACAAAATTACATGGTGTTTGTTCAATACATACAAAACCAAAAAAAGAGTGTAAAAAACAAATCCAGCAACAACAAGTTGTGTTGTTTTCTGTGTGGAGGCTTGTCATCACTGTGAGGCAAGTCAAGGAGACTTTAGGGAGTCACTGAGCATGGCCAAAAAATATTCTGGGTATCATTCAAAAAAATTAGGATACACCAACCAATACTAGTACCCTTAAAGTGATACTGATATCAATGGAGTACTTCATTCAATACTTTTTATTGAAGGTTCTTTCTTATGAAGTTTGAATTGATTGGCTACAAGCAAAACCATATGAAGAATATTTTTTTCTAGATCTGAGTGACAAAGGTTAAATGCAGGTATCGTTTGACTAAAGAAGTTTCAATACTACTTGGCACTGGATTGTTTCAATCAATACCTTAAAGGTATTGTGTACCAATACCCTCAATGTAAACACATAACTTGTCATTTTTACACTTCAGATTTTGTACAGATTAAACAAGATATAAGCGTAAGAGGTAGTGATTGGTCTGTCCAAAGGTAACCTTTTTCCCCCGGCTTTCAGTCTTTGTGTTCTCTTCTGTCACTGCAAACTCACCCAAAAGCTTTGTTTGCAAATATTGACAGGCTGCTCTGAGTCAAATCTAATCTCACAATGCCCATACAGTCCTGATGAGGCAGTTTAGCTAAGTTTAAGTGTTTTAAGTTTTGTACCCTTTGTTTAAAGCCTTACTTTTGATTTGAGCTTACACATAAATCTTTACTGCTGCAAAAACGAATACTTAAGATTTGAAACCAAGTTTTCGAGGGGTTTAAATATTTCTGTGAACACAAAACTTGAGTAATATCAAAACTATAAGATAGAGAAAAGGACGCTGCAGCTCACTGTAAAACGTCATGCAGAATGACCTCTCTTTGATGACAGTAAATGAGACAGCAGGATGGTTCTGACAGCCTCACCTGCCTTCCTGTCGTTGCGCTCTACATCGATGCAGAACACAGGAATCCTCTCCCTCTTCACATCGTCATCATAGAAATCGATGTACGGGATGGTGATGTTCCAGGCTGAGAGGTTTCGGGGGGTGCTGGGGGTGGAGGCTGCCTCCATAGGGGAGTCGTCCTCCAGCACCATCATGGCTTCCTCCACCTTAAAATGGAAGGAAATGAAAGAGGTTAAGGTTGAGTAAAGTAATCCTCTACTCCTCAGAGTAAAGTGCAAAACACTGTGAATCTGTAGATCACTAGTGGAGGGACGCCTTTTAATTCTTGAATCTATTTTGTTCTTTGACTTCAAGTTCTGCTTATTTTGTATTGTTTTACAATTCAAATGTGTTTGTCTGCCTCAACTGTATTTATCTCCACGTATGTAATTTACTATGAAGTCTTTGAAAGAAAAGCCTAGCTTGGACTCAACCACGAATAACAAATCAAGGAAATGCTAAACAAAACATGGCATTATGTCCTTAAAGTAAGTGCAGGAAGAGCAATTAAAGAAATATTTCCAGACATTCAGCTAACAAATAATGTTTTACTGCACAAGCTATGGAAGACAGGTCTTTATATCTGTACTTTCACTGTACATGTACTGTACATATTTTCTTATACACATTTGTAATCAGTAAACAGTTATGCACTTTCTGTACAGACAAAAGAAGAAGTCATTATGTGAGATCTTTAATAACAATACACATTGGTTACAGTTCTCTTAATCAAAGCAGAAGTTACACACTCCTTAAATCGCACACAACCTTGTGAAAGCTGAGCATGCAAACTCAAGCACTAGTAAAACAAATAACATTTTTTGTAACTGCGCAGCCCTAAAAAAATGATTTTAATATTGGACTGAATAATATTATAATAATATTGGACTGGCCTCTCCTCATCCGTTACAAGTATATTCTAATCTGTCTCCTGAATCAGGGGCCTGCAACTGGTGGCCCGTGGGCCACATCTGGCCCGGAAAAGCTTCCCATCCAGCTCACAGAATGGCTGCTGATGAAAGCAGAGTGATATTTCCATATGTACAGTATTACAAACTGGCTAAATTCCCAGAAAAAATGAAAACCGAATGAAAACTGAACCTTTCCTATTGCTGCAGCTTCACATTAAACACCGGCAAAGAAAGTCTTTAGTTTTATCAGTAAAAAGTAGAAAAAGCTACTCACTCTTCTTTCCAGAGAAGCCCCCTTTAGTTCCTTCAATGGAACAACAGAGGTATCTATACTTTGTATGATGTCTGTGATGAGGAGGGTCTCCAAACATTTAACAACTTAGAAATACCATTTGATTTACCTGGCTCTTCATTTTTCTGATATTTGCAACTTAGATCTTCAGTGCCGTGCCTATGGTGTACCCTGGGGCCATTCTATATGCACCCATGACCTTCATGTCAATTTAGATGTAGGGGTTCAGTCAAGTGGTTTGGGGTCTAAGCTTTGTTTGTCTTTCTTGGTGATGTCGATTGGTTTACTGTCTTTGATAACTTAATTCTACAAATTCTAATCACAAACCTATTCATTTTAATTTTATACAAAGACTATATTTCACCCCTTGAAAACGTTATCTAACGAAACTCACACTGTCATCTTTGTCCCCATTTTGAAAAGAGGTGTCCTCTATCCTTTCAGACTTATTAAATGTGCACATACAGTTTCGTCCCAGGCTTCTGATTCTGAATGCCACATCATCACTGCCTGTCTCCCTCAAAATCTGACTGCTGCAAAAAAAAGATGTTAGCTCAAAAAACTCACTCATGCATAATGACTTACATCCTTTATGAACACTACACATGGAAGAATCTATAGACAGAATATATGGGGCTACAGAAAGATCTATTCAGGCACAGATATTTGCAGCACCAGGTGTTAAACAGCTGCTGACTTAAATATGATCAATGTATGGCTGTATGACGTATGAAATTGCTTTTTTTCTATTAGACTGACTGAAATGTAGAACTAGAGTGGCAGGGTAAGGGAAGGGTAATGGCTGTGATATTCTATGGGCATAGAAGGATAGCTACACTTTGATATTATGTTCACTGTGAACATAGGAGGGTTCTGAGGTTCTACCCAGAATCCTTTCGTGAAGAAACAGTTCATCAAGCATTCTTTGTAAGATTGAGAGTTACCTTAAGAACCCTTTTCATCCAAACTGTTGGAATCCTTGAGAGCTCTTTCACACAGCATTTTTTGTACCATAATATAACATAGTTCTTGGTAGAACCCTTGTAATGTAAATTGGTTCTCAGTAGACCAGGGTAGACCAGAGAGCAGTGATCCAAGAACAAAACCTGTGATATCATCAAAACGGAAACCTCCAGTAGTTTTAGTGAACAGTGTGGATTTCCTTTCTTCACTCACCATCGCCCCCAAGTGGGAACTACAGTGATAATATAGAGGAGTGCTTCAGTTCAAATCTTACTTTTTGCAGCAGCTTAAATGGTTAAGAAATAAACAGACAAAAATGTTGCAGTTACTTCCTCTTATTTTGTAGCATTGCTTTAAAAGGTTACATACAGATACAAGAATGAGGAACACACAGAGGGCCACTTAATTTGTGTTTAAATCAAGACCCATGAATGATTGTCCCATTACTTTACACTTTAAATCAGTGGGGTCCATGAAAAGTTTTCAGACTCAAAAATTTAAATGAGTATTATATATGAACTTATAAATCAAAAGGCTTTATAGTTTAACAAATACTGTTTTTTTTAATCTAAAATATGTTATAGATTACATTCTAATTTAACAATCTATATAAATAAATACATACATTTTCCTACCACTTCACACTATGACTATTTCAGTGACCTGTTATACTGAGTGATACAATTTATTCTTAAACTGTATAAGAAAATACTGGTTCCATTACATATCTTTGTTATAAACATTTGATGAGGAATCACTACAGTATCAGCTGATATACAGATGATCAGATTTTTTTTTTACTCCCTAATACTATGAAAATATGAAAAAAAAACATTTTTTTATACTGCACAGACTTTTATACTGCTTTTAGCACAACTGTTACCACCTTGTGAACCTCAGTCAAGGTTCTTATCATTTCTTCTGTTTTTATTTATTAATTTATTAGTTTCAAGTCTGTCTTTAAATTTGTAAATAAAATAATTGACAGCACTATGTAGAGAAACAGTGAACGAAGAATTTCTTTGCACTGATAACTTATTTATTTCTGCAATAGAGCCTTTGAATCCTGTGAATTTTATGTACGCACTGATAATAAAACACAGTGTCTTGATGTGTGTGTATGAGTGCTGGGGGAATTCTGTGTTGACTTGCTACAAATATTTTACTACATATCTAATATATTTCTAATACATTTCTCTCAAGTTGGTCTTTCATATAACTAAATAGAAGTGTGAAAAATAGACTAGACAACATTTTTCCAAGGAATAAACATGACATGGTCACCAGTGTATTTTTTTTTTATCTTCTAAGGGGTCAGTGGATGATAAAAACTGAGAACCTCTGGTTGAAATCATCTAAAAATGACTGTTTGTAATATTTTAGGTCAGCCTCACCATATCGTCTTCTCCCTCCACCAGCCCGTAGGATGGCAGCATGGCTCCCTCCATGGTTGTGCTCTTGAACACTCCTTTGATCTTACTGCCAATGCGGCTGATCCCAAAGGACTCGCCCCTCTTTGACGTGTTCCTGCGGGCGAAACGGAGAGCTTATTAGACAATGCGTTATGGAGGAGACGTGCATGGCTTCAGCAAAGCGCATGCAGCCTGAGAGAAGTGACAGGGAAGGAACCAGAAAGGAGAGAAGAGGAGGGAAAGCAAGGAGCAGCGTACTGAGCATTGGTATCATGACTGTACAATGGGGAGAAAAAGCTAAGATAGCCAAACCCAAAGCAAAAAATTTCATATCACAGCCATCTCACAATGAAATGCCTGGGTTGCTGTTTGAAGGCCAAAAGCAAACACAGCACACAGCAGTGAGCAGTGATTTCATGAACAGATGTCTAGTTTGAGGAGCATCATAAATGATCGCTAAAATGTTATATGATCAGTTAACCAGGACCAGGAGATACACAACATTACTGGTGCTCTGCGTGAGCGTCTGTTAGATTAAAGGGGTAGTTGAGATTATTTGAAATGGGGTTGTATGAGGTGCTTGTCGATAATTAGTGTTTTACCTATAGTAGATGGCAGTTGGCAAGCCCCCACTCTAAAAAAAACAGAAAGAGTATCAGAACGGTAGCTAAGCAATGTCCTGCTGTGGGCAAGGTCTGCAGCAGAACATATTTAAGCCACCTAAAAAAAGAATAAA
Source organism: Lutjanus erythropterus (assembly GCF_056507025.1). NCBI lineage: Eukaryota > Metazoa > Chordata > Actinopteri > Lutjaniformes > Lutjanidae > Lutjanus > Lutjanus erythropterus. The sequence goes on from NC_139334.1 coordinate 14,729,845, forward strand.
TCAAATATCAAATTTTCATCGCTTTACCTTGCTGTCAGACAGCATTTTCTGAAGCAAAACATCACTTATATAAGCCAAATATCGCTCTCTGTCTCTCAACCAGACTCCTCTGGCAAAATCAGTCATTTTAACCACAGAACACAAGATTTTCTGGTGTACTGCTACCTTGATCTGTTTGTTTGTTTGTGTTATTGCGTGACTCCCATTTTCTACACAGTGTGTTCTCTTTTGTCAAAGATTTGACAAGGCTTCTTTGTACCATAATATGAAATCTTTCTCTAGAACCTCCTAGGTGGGTTCTTACTCTTGGAATGTAAAAAGGTTCTCGGCAGAACCCTCTCGGCAATTCTGAGTGAAACATTTCACAGATGGCTGGAGGTATAACCTTTTGTGTTGGGTTCTAGGTATAGCTCTATGAAAGAGTTCTGAGTGTAACTTTTATGAAAGGAAACAAAAAGTGTTTTCCTCTGGGGACAAGCCGAAGAGCCCTTTATGGTTCTAGTTAACACTTGTATTTCCAAGAGTGTACGAAATAAAATGACTGATTTTGCCAATGAAGTCTGTTTGCTTCAGAGAGAGTGATTATATGATTATATGACTGTGGTTTTACATTAAGAAAGGCAAAGTAAAGCAGTGAAAAAAGTCTTCATAGTGTGCATGTTTACTTACTTACTTTACTAGTACTTCACTTTTATTCTTTTGGTTGACCTTTTCAGGTGACTAATATACATCTTAGTGTTGATCCTGTCCAAAACAGTACGCCAGTCACTGTAGGTGATACACTGACTGTACCTCATACAACCACACTTAGAGAAAAGTCCGAACTACCCCTTTAAGTGAAATATAAATCACCATATGACACATGGTGATGTACCCAATACATGAGAAACTGAACACTGAAAAGTCACTGCATTGTCAAAAACAACAGGCGAGTCTTCAGCCTAAACAACACAACAAAGTTGGAGGCAGGACACATGAAAAATAAAAATCCCATGCGTTTTTCAAACCATGCAGACGTTTGATTGGGACTGGGGTCACGTAGTAGGAGGGAAAGTGGACAGCATGACATCACACTGAGCGACCTGTGACACACAGATGGACCCTGACTTACTTGGGTGATGAGTGGCGGTGGGATAGCGAGCCGTATGGTAAAGTTGTGAACGTGGACTGGGCATGGAGGGAGTTAAAAGATGCAGGTGAAGAGCTGCCAGAGGCGGTGAACAGTGAGGATGGGGACTCAGGGCTCCAGTCCCAGGAACTATAAGCAGAACAGGGTCACGTCCCCGCGGGCAAGAGGAGGGAGAGGGCCGTGGATCATACCAGGGCAGGCAGTATGGTGGTTACAGAATCAGAGTGGACATACAGTCACAGACACAGCATGGTGGTGGTGGAATTACATAGATGGAGTAAAGGGCGAACAGACGGGCAGAGTGGAAGGAGGGGGGTTACTGAACTGCAGACATGGAGGGAGCTGAGGCTCATAGTCGGTCAGTGTTTGGGTTGGAGTGCCAGTAAGAGCCATTGTCTGCTATCTATCTCCTTTGAGAGGCACAATTCATGTTGCTTTGAAAACTGCCTTGATTTCTTTCTTAAAGGAACAGTTCATCCCAAAATCAAAAATACATGTTTTTCCTCTGACCTGTAGTGCCATTTATCCATGCTATCCATATTTTTTCTTTATTTTTATAAGCACTGGTTCAGATCATATCAACAGTGTGCAAAGCTGTTGTCAAAGAAAAGGTTGCTACTTTTATAATCTAAAATATCAAAAACGTTTACACACTTGTAGGTCAACAAGTGTATAGAAGACCACGGGTGGACAATAAAAAGCAAAAAGACTCTTCTACACTGTCTTCTGCATTTGTAAGTGCAGAAAACAGTGTGTGAGAGTCTTTTTGCTTTTTAAGAACCTAAAGTATAAAACATATTTTGCCCCATTTTCACATTTATTGCTTATTATATCATTACAGATGATTCCATATGTCATAGTTTTGATGTCTCCAGTATAAATGTACAATGTAGGAAAATAATATGAATTAAGAAAAAAACACTGAATGAGAAGATGTGCACAATTTTTTTGACTGGTACAAATTTTTTCCATTTTTTTCAAACCTTGAAAAAAACTACATTAATATTCAAATGTGTTTAAGGATTACCAGTACCTGTAACGTTACAACTCAGCAGAGGAGGACGCCATTAATGTTTGCATCGACCATGGTCACAAGCTCAAGCCTCTCATTCATGATGAGAGTGGGAATCTCATGGCACCTCCAAATGTGATTTGATTCCAATTCAGACGGCTACAATGTGATTATAAAACGATGATCAGGTACCAGTTGGATTGCATCCATCTGCAGTTGATCATGCTCAGCCATCGAGATGTGGCCTAGTTTAAAATTTAAACACAACACATGTTTAAGTTTCACCAACCAGTTGGTAGAGCTGATGATATCATGATGTATAGAAATAGGTTTTAAATTTCTGGTTATTGACTATTAACATTTTTGCATTGATTTATAATCTTTCAAAAGTGAATCGCGATGCGTCCAAGAACTGATTATTTTCCCCACACCTGGTCTACAAGCAGATGGACGTTTCCTTCTGCGAAGAGATACGGCTGGTGGTGCGTGAAATTGCTCATAACAAGGTCCGTGGATTATCTTGAGTAACCAGGCCATGATTCTGGATAGAGACATTGCTGTGAATGTTTCATATTTATTTTTTGGCCCTTTGATCACCACAAGCCGAGTGCCATCAGGCTCCATGATACTCAAGAGGAGGCGGACATCTCTGCGATCAACATCTACAAAACCTCTCCAACTCTCAACAAAACATTCTAAATGGATAAATAGCGCTATAGGCCAGAGGAAAAATATGTGTTTTTGATTCTGGAGTGAATTGTCCCTTTAACGTGAGGACATAGTATTTAATTCCGTAATTTTAGAAGCAAGCAAACCTAAGTTTGAAAAATGTAACAAGAAAATCAAGAAATAAATCCTTAAACCTTCCAGAAGAGTTTATATTGCATGTGTTCAGCAGCATGATTCTTGATTAGCTTGATTAACATATGATTAATGATAACTCATGCTATGATTAACACGATTAGCTGATTAAGGTCACTTTTCTCAATCATCTTTCATTTGCATTTACAGCACAGGCACCAAATAAAACATGTATTAATGGGTAAAATTAGATTAGTAATAAAATCATATATCATTATCATATTATCAACGAGCGCTCATTGAACTGAAGCCCTGATTGCAGCGGGCTCAGAGCACATTCTGTGAATTTGTTTCTAAATGGCACCACATGTTCCTCTGTAGACCAGTCAAGAAAGAATGATGTGTCGTTTGTATCTTGCGTGCAGCAGCACTGCTCAGCCAGCCACTGGTTTGATCAGCACACTGATGCCTTATACTCACCGAATGTCATCCAAACTCAGGCTATTTCTGGAACAATATGCACAAGGAGTTAGTGGCAGGGCCCCGTGGCCACATACACACCACACCCCGTGATAGAAACATGACATACTATCCATGAGCTCAGGTCACTTCACTTCTAATTTAAGTTTCATTATACTACAAAATAAATCACACTATAATAACCATCTTTAAGGAATGGTAAATTAATAGTAAAATAAACTTTAATTAACAGCTATTTTACTGTGAACAAAGACTCAAATAATGATAGCGTATACCTTATAAACCATTTATTAAGCAACTGTGAGGTTTTGTAAACATGAGTTGCAATTTTATAATGGACATCAACATAAATATATATATATACATAATAATGCAGCACAACATAACGTAACATTACGCAATGTAGTGCAACAGAATAATAATAATGTAACGTAATGTAATGCTCAGTTGCAACTTTATGATAGTCATACAAATAATATTTAGAGATGGTTTATATACTAATTATTAACCGTTAAGATGGTGTTACAAATATCTGATCCACCTATTTCTTAAAGGTTTACAAATCATTTGGTAATCATTAATAAATATTAAATATGGTATATAAAATGGTATCATGTGCGCAACAATGAACTACTAGGTTACAAATTTAATCAGAGTGCAATTGTGTGTATATTTAGCTATGACAGAATATAAAATTTATAAAAAAAAAAATAATACTACACAAATTATTGAGAAAAACAAATCATAGCATTACTAATAATTAGTAAATTAGTTGACCATATGTTCATTGTTTGTTAGTAGTGAATAACTATTAATAATAAACTTTAATTTACCATTATTAATCATGGTTATTAGGTTATTAAGTGTTACTCTTGTTAGTTATTGCTAATTTACAGCTTCTTTTAAGCAGTATTAAACAAAACTTAAAGTGAATCCATATTTAGGTTTGATGCAGATAGCACATACTTTATTCTGCCTTGAGCAGTATCTATTGAGGTACAGAGTTGCGAACATTAGAAAAAATGAAATATATTAAAAGTGAAATTCAGTGGGATTAAAAGAACTTGGGGTGCATCTGGATGCAGACACAGCAATCAATTTTCTGCCTATAAAAATAAACTACCAGTGAGGCATTCTGTGTTTTATCAAAAGTCAAAACTGTGCCTTCTATCAAATACTGACTCCTGGTAAACATTTTATCAGCTTTTATTTTGTTTGTAAAGTGAAACCTACCTGCTCATCCTGGAGTTCCTGGCAGGGGACTCGGCCCCCCTCAGAAGCTGCCGGAAGTACTGAAGGATGACATGGAAAGAGCAAATAAAGGTACGTAAATTTCAGTTCAGTCAAACAGCAGAAGCCTTGTATTTTAAAGAAACATACTACTGTGTGTTATCTAGCGACCTCTTTATGCCTTGATATTAATCATGACTGCGCTGTTTATTTCAGAGCAGGAACAGGAGTGGCAACAAAATATCAAATAATATCATTATTTTCCAGACACACTGTTCGTGCAGGGCAGTGGCCTGCTGTGGACAATGGCCGAGCACTGGTCCACCCAGCTGTATTCAATGAAACAGCCTCTGAGGGGTGAAATTCGGCTTGGCAGCTTGGCATAATGCCAGTGTCTCTAGCCAGGCTCATTGGCCAGTTGCGCGTCTGGTATTGATGACACGGCCGATAGTGGTTGGTGGCTGAGAGATCGGAAGAGGATAGCGCAAGGGAGTCAATAAAGTCCAACCCAACTCTAATCACAGCATTTGGCAGATACAGTTTTGTTACTTCTGACACAAACAATTTAACATTAACATTCAGTTTGTGCTACAACAGCAATATTTCAAAAAGACTGTATTTAGATATTTAGAAGTCAGAGCTTGGCAGACATATACAACGCAGAGGTGATTCATAAATTGAGCTGAGCCTCAGGCATGTGTTGTCAAGTTGGGTGACAGTGAGTTGAGTGATTTATTTCTTGGTGCAAACCCTAACCTCATCACTGTGACAGAACATGGGGGTGAAAACATTCTCCAGGAGGGACAGGACGTGCTCATAGGCTTCAAACAAACACCTCATGGTCTGTAGCTTCACCACCTCTGGATACGGGCCCTCTGCAACTGAGAAGTTAAGCAAAAACACATACGTGTGAATAGCAAATAAATTTGTTAAAGGGGTAGTTCAAATTGTTTGATGCTGGGTTGTATGAGGTGCTTAGCAACAGTCAGTTTATTAGCTACAGTAGATGGCAGTTTACATGTCGACAGACAGGAGAAGAAGAGAGGAGCACCAGTATGGAAGCTAAACAATGTATTGCTGTGAGCAGGGTCAGCAACAAGAGATTTTTTACACCTAAAAAACTCCCCTAAAAAAAATCAACATCAGTTTAAGTGCACTCTACATTTAGAATATTCTCACTGCTTTACCTTGCCATCACACAGCATTTTTTGACGTGAAACCACCATTATATAACCTAAATATAGGTTATATAAATCTATCTAACCTATATAAACCTATTCTAAACTACACAAGGTAAAATCAGTCATTTTACCTGGCAAAACACAGGAGTGCTGGTCTACTGCTGCCTTTATCTATTAGTTTGTTTGTGTTATTGTGTGAGTTCAGTGAATCCAAACTATCTTTTAAAAACACTGAAGTCACACAATAACAGAAACAAACCAACCGACTGAGGCAGCAGTAGTTCAGCAACTCCTGTACTCTGCAAGGTGAAATTACTGATTTCACCGATGAAGTTTGGTTGGTATGGAGAGAACAATATTTGGCTTATGTAACAGCGATTTCCCATTGGAAAAGCTTCCGTGCTGTTACTCCTCTCTTCTTCTCCAAACTGCGGGTGTGTCAACTAGCATCTACTACAGGTAATATACTGGCTAAGGATACGTACCTCATACAACCTCATTTCAAATAATCCAAGCTATCAAACTTTAAGGTGGGTCCAATTATGTCTTTCTTGAAGAAATTGTGAATTGAATGATTCCTTTCACATACTGTTGCGTATTTCTTCCACTATAAAGGGGTCGAAACGGATCTTGTCAACGCTTTCATCCAAACAGTACGTCTCATAGATCTTCTTCACCTCCTCGTGAAGCATCATCTTCTCTGAGTCAGACAGCTCTGGGCACAGTATCCTGTCATTGAATTCCTCTGAGAAGTTAAAAGAGTCAGACATCTCAGTCTCACTGTGTCAAGAGCTTTAATAAGAAAGCATCACTGTGGTATCCATGAGTGTCAAGACTGCAGACAGTTTTTACTGAGTTCTGCTGATGATATCAGACTGACTGTGTGTGGCTGAGAGGTGAGAGAGGGGCTAGAAAAGGGCTGCTTCTATTGAATTTCTCCTCTATAGAGGCAATGGTTGACATCGCAGCTACTGCAAATTACAGGAAATTACATTAAACCAGAAAAGGACAAATATATGGAAGCCCATTTCCACCAGTGTGATCTAAAAAAGATCCTGTAAGCCATTATAATGAGAGGCTTTCTCAAAATAATGACTTTCTCAAAATACTGACATAGTGTCTCAAAATAATAAGAAACTTTCTCAAAATAATGACAAACTTACTCAAAATACTCAGTCATTATAATTTTACAGGATCCTTTTTCCACCACATTGACATAACATGGGTTTCTATTAAAATGGGACCCTTTACTTAGATCGTTTTACTTATTTTGAAAAGCAGTTAGAATTAGACAATTACAATTCAAAGCATGGATTTTGTGCAAGTACTAACAGCCAAAGTGTCCTTTAAAGACACCTGACAGGTTCAGGACGCACTTACCGACCGCAAGGCAGAACTGGAGCACATGGACAGCCCCTTCTTGCTTCAGGAAGTTCATGAAACGGAAGAGAAGGTCTTGTTGTTCTCTGATTTCCTTCAACTCCAGCTTCAGCACCTGATGAGACAGAAAGAGCATAGAGGGGAAGACAGAATAGAAACCACAGTTAACAAAGGCACTGCTCTTTAAACAGCTCAAATATAGTATTTTCTTCTAACTTCTAACTTGTCAAGCTCAGTGAGACTGCTATAGAGCACCGGTTCCCAACCCGGAGCTGCCAACCCCATTATGGCTCGGCAAAGCTTCTTGATTTTAAGTGGTGTGGAAAAACTTGAAAAAATAAACAGCAGGCCTATATCTCATTATGTCATTTATTCCTGTGAAGAGAGCTGAATAAAATTATTTATAAAGTTTAGAGTATTATTTGAGACATAAACTTCAAAAATATTTCACAGGACAACACCTGAACACAAGCTAAAATCACAGAGCCTTCAGTCTCTAACAACCTTGTCCTCCATTATACTTGTACTACTACTACCTTGTACTTCATTAAGTAACAAAGCGCTAATAGAATAATGACCAAGTGTCAGGGAGATGAAAACCTTATCAAAATATCAAAAACTAAGACAAACAAGTTCAGATCAGAAATCATCTCTGATGCAATACGAAAGGAACTAATCTGTTCAAAATTCATCCAAATTGCTCGTTTTACACAAACATCCTGCAGTTACTGCATCCAATATTTGGATGAATTGTACAGTTTATCAGTTGTTCTGTGCTATTATTGTTATCAGTTGAATATAATATGTAATTTTAGTCAGGGTTTGACAGTTTATTGTGATAGAAAATGGGTCCCTTAAAGAAAAAGGCTGGGAAACACTGCTTTAGAGAGCTAAAATGCACTGAGTCTGCATATTGTGATTAGAGTATGTACTAGATATTATTACACACAGTGTCTGGTGGTTTGCTGGGAGAGGTGAGACTTGGTGGAAACACTTACAGAGGGCTTTTTGTTGCGAGTATCAGAGTACTTTTGCAGGAAAGGGACCAACGTTGAGGCAGGCTCTGTGGCTTCTTCAGGCTGTAGGGACAAAAAGTAGACAGAAAACATGTTTGTCTTATTCACCCATAAATTGCATACACTCTGCAGCAATATATTTATACACAGGGAATGGAAAAGAAACTGCCAGTACACATCAGTTGAACATATACTTACAGGGGAGTTGTCGATGAATATCAAAAGCAAATGATTCACTGTATCCTAAAATTAAAAAAAAAAAAAGGAAAGCAGGCATCAAGTTCACAAAACTTAGGTGGAACACTGTATTACTGATTATTTTTGATACTCTGAAATAGACACATCTTTGTCTTCCATTTGCATAACTGACATGCTTACTAAATACAATTTAGATATAGTCTCAGACTGTATCTGCAGAAGGCTTCAAGTAACAACAGATTAGATTTAGAAAACTGGCCCATGAAGACAAAATCTGGATTATTTGAAGAGGGGAAGTTCTATGGCAAAAATATTTCTAATATTTCTTTTTTTTTTAGGTGGACCTTTTTTGAAGTGGGCAAAATACATTTTGTGGTTGATTCTGTCCACAGCAGTAAATTGCTTAGCTTCCTAGTATTCTTCTCCATGCTGTGGTTGTGCCGAACAGCAGCTGCTATAGGTAATAAACTGACTATCAGTTAGTACCTCAGACAACCCCAGATCAAATGATCCAAACTACCCCTTTAATGTGTCTACACTCACAGGATCAGCCAAGTAGTCCATTGAAGGAAGGAAGACAGAACCAGCCAAGACTTCTCTTATCAGGAGAGTAAGAGATCTGAGAGGAGTGAACAGATACAGCAGAAGGAAATAAGAAAATAAGAGAGTAAAGAGTGTCCCTTATCTACTTCTGTATAGTGCCAATGCAGTCAGACTTTCTCCTTGGATGACACTCATGCTGCTGTGATGTTTTGTGACAGACTTTGATAAATACTTGGAGACACTTCAATGAAACATAACTGTGTTACCTGCAGTCTGTAGCCTTGGGTGGCAGGATATAGGGGAAGAGCATCTCCGTCAGCTTCCTGAGGTAGAGGAGCTCATCTCGGCGACTGCGAAGGGCCACATGGAGGTCAGGACCGTATTCTTCCAGGGCAGCTTGTTGAAGATACTCTGTGTTCTTTACTACAGAGGAGAGAAGAGAGGTTTGTTGCTTTGCTTTTCATGCTGCACACAACTAAAAGAGTGAAAAGTGGGTGATACATATGATAAATACCTTTCTGTCTTGCTTTGCTGATTATTTCAATGTGCTTCATGGAAACTTTAAGAAGCTTTTGTGTTATGAGAGATGCCACATCCACCTGAGAGAGGAAAAAAATAATTTTAAAATAACTAATGTTCAGTGAATCAGTTAAAACCCCAAGATTTTTACTCCACATAGTCTAATTTTTCACCTTCTGGGTTCGGCGGACCAACACTGCTGCAAAGAAACGCAAAGTCACCCTCAACTCGTCCACAAACGCCTCATCATCTGTGATGTCTCTGAAAAGAAACAGGATACAGTCAAATCTTTCACTTCATATAACCAGAGATGGAAGGTAACAAAAAAAAACTTTTAAACTGGTTATGAAACAGTCTCAGTAAAACAAAATATACCACATCATTTTATATTACAATACACAAAAAATACAGACAAAATGGCTTACCTATACCAAGGATAAACAAAATTTTCCAGAACCAGCTCCAGAATCTTTAAAAAGTAAAATAGAAAGGGACTATGATATTATCTGGTCTGTTCATTTAATAATTATTTTAAAAATATGTTTGATTCTTGCACACAATACCTCTGAAAGAGAAGCATCCACCTTGGAGGGAACTTTCAGGTCAAGCCATGGTTGATAGTTTTCCAGTAACAAAGTTGGTCTATCAATAAATTGAAAAAAGACACAAAAAATCACATGCATTTATAAAAGAAAGATTCGATTCTAGCCACTAGAGGGCAGTGTAACACCTTCCACAATTTGATGATAAACAACAGTGTTACTGGGCACAGTGAATGCATGACAAGCGAAATGTAATAAGATTAAAATACATTTATACAAAGTCTCTCTTCAGTTAATCTAGAGTTTATGTTACTCTGTGAATCCAAATTAATGACTCTCATTTTTAAGAGCACAAGTAAGCCCAGCATATGCAGTAGCATGGTAGTATCAACATAATAGGGACCATACAGGTCTATGGAGTGCCCCCTTGTGTCAAGTTTACCTTGTCAGCTTAACTTTTGTTGACACATACGATAAGGTCACAATACAGCTACTTTCTCAACTACCACTGCACAAAAACATAACCAGATGTCCCACCTGTGTCTCTTGCACTTGATTTTTCCACAAACAGCACAGCTGTGGCCCAGTGGAAACAGCTCCTGTTGGTATGACTGAAAGACAGTACCAAAAAAAAAGTTCAAATACTGTAGATTAACAGCTTTGACATGGATCCTACCCAACATCAGAATTTGGCTTGATTGGCCAAGCGTATGTACAGACACAAGGGATTTGACTCTGTTTTTACATAGCTCTGAATCTACTTACAAATATAGAATAGACATGACAGCTACGAACAAGGACAGCAAAGCTCAACAAAGGTGAAAAGTGGACAGTACTGTTATGTACAGACGAAAGTGAAAAATAAGGTTTATATAAATATTTATAAGAAGCAGCAGTAACCAACAGCAAAGATGAAAATCTCTTTATACAAGTTGAGAGTTCTGCAAGTTGTAAACATTCAATATAATGCAAAATAAATAAACATTGAATGGAAATACATAGAGTGGATGGTTAAATGCAGTATATGCATGTATACATGTCTGTATCCAGTATATACAGATGTGCAAGATTTATATCATCAGCGCAAAATGTTATGCACAAGTTGAAAACAGCACTGTGCATTTAAATTGTAAAATATTATGTAGATATATAATCTATGATGGAAGATGTTTTGGTTTTAGAGGCTTACTGACACTATGACTTATTCAGCTATTCATAATAATGGGAAGAAAGTCATTCAATGCAGCAGCAAAAGTACCTTAATTACACAGAATTTTGTGTTCAGTCAATTCAATTTAAATTCCTGAATCCAAGAACAGCCAGTAATAAATGTTTAATTTACCTATCAGACACCAATAAAGATGGGAACCACTGAATATCAGTATATTATTGCAATATTTTCTATTGATATTTTCTTCAGAATATACAATAAACAAGTCACAAATGTTGTGAAATTTTAATTTTGTCAGTGTCAGACACTATGCTGAGTAATTCCTGCTCTCTGACCTACCTTGGTCTTTGGTTTGATGGAGACAAAGATGTTGGGAAGCAGAGACTCTGGCCCCAAAGAGCAATAGAAAGTGACGACTCCAGCCAGGAAGGACCAAAACACCATTATAATGTGTATATATCTGTCAAAACATAAGAAATACTCTGCTTCTAACTGAGTAAAAACATTTTAGCATATAAAGGGATTAGATGAGGGTGTTAGGGATGCTATAGATTAAGCAGCATTGTGATCTCACCTGTTTAAAAGCACAGTGGACAGCAGCAGGACCAGCAGCAGAAAGCAGAAGACTGGATACTGTCGGCCCAGTTCCCTGAACCGGTCCAGTTTCATCCTGCGTCTTATTTTCTGCAGACAAGCCCTGATAATTCCCATCTTCGTCGCTTCGGGAGCCTGTTTACATGCAGCCTACTGCATATTACTGAAAAATCAAGAAGATCATGGAGCGACTGTCAAGAAATAAACGAGGGCGTGCAGCAGCGACACATAACAGCGCACGCTCAAAACCGTGTCATTTTGCGCCGCTACTTTACGCAGGTTGCAGCTGTTATTCTTATTAATCCACCCCGGCACTTACTTTAAGGGTACGGTGGATGTCATGGGCCATTTCTCACTGTAGTCCGGCAGCGACACCATCATGAATTTGCGGAATAAATAATACGCAGGCTGTGTTGTTTGTAGGGTCAGCGTAGCAGAGACGATGTGCCGTACACAGCTGTAAATTAAAGCCTCGGCAGGATTAGAGGCAATTACACAGCATCGTCTGTGTGTATACTGCCCTAAAACTATTATGCTGTTTGGCTAATGGCTGCGGTGCTCCAGTTGTCATTTCTGTCCGTTGAGGGGCAACAACGGTCGGTCGTCTGTCAGCGCTGGAGACGCGTGATGTCACCTCCGCTGTGCTCACAGTAGCAGCAGCCTGTAACACGGCGGCTACAGCAGACAAGTAGATATATCAGCTATACAGTCGCTCAGTCAATTAAAAAAATACACGACGACAACGACGAAGTGGGAGTGTCGCCTTTCCGCCATGTCTATTAATTATTTTCTTACCTAACGGACTCAAAGTGCCGTTTCGGTCAATGGAAATCACTCAGAATAGACTAAATGTGTCAAGAAATGGCTCATGGATACAGTATTAGATGATTTTACAGTTTTCACCACTTAAGCAGAGTCGGATATTCATAAATACCTTTGCACAGATTTTATTTGTATTTAGTATAGTCTGAAATTATGTCGACAGCAATATAGGCTCAAAAATTGTTGAGTGTCTATGCGATCAACTAACATCTTGATCCCGTAGGCATCCAGGAACAGAGCAAAACTGAGCATTTGAAAACCCCTCGTCTATCAAACGTCAAAAAAGTGGGAAAATGCTCATCATATCCCAGGGCCCAGACTGACGCCTGCAAACTGCTTCTTTTGCCTTACCAACAGTCTAAAACCAGTTTTGTCATTTACTATAAAAAATGACAAATAAACGCAGTAAATCCTCACAATTAAAGCTGTAAACAGCAAATGTTTTCCTTATTTACTTGAAAACAATGTTTTTCTTCCAATCGACTATGCACTGCAGTTCTACATGAGAGAGAGATGTGTTGAAATTAAACTAAACATCAAAATCATGATACATAGTCTACTGTGGTCAACTGTCAATGAATACTTCTGTGAAAGAAAACCCACCTTCTTAAAATATCGATATGTTGTATTTTGTCCCATTATTATGTAGGGACCACAACTCTTTGTATATTGATAAATTACCTTGAAAAAGACAAGTTGCTCTCCACTCCACGGATGTATTAAGAAATTAATACATTTGAAGGTCCATACTGCCCCTCCCAAGTGAAAATGGGAGCATAGTAATTGACCTATATTGGTGTTGTGTCTTGTCAGTTCCTTTAAAGCTGGGGTAGGCAGTTTATTTTTGGCAACAAATTCATAACCTTTAAGCATATTTCAATTAAACTGAGAAAATTAAGACTTCTGCACCATCTCTTTGCTGATTTTAAGCTTTAGAAAATCTAGTCCGTGACAGGATCCAATCACAAGTTGGTAAGAGTTTATTGTTGGGTCTCATTCCCGCTTTGCTCCCACAACCCAAAATGTTGGTGTGAGAACCTGGGAATGAGACTCAATCAACTGCATTTCTCCAGAATTGCTTACTGCGCCTTTAATTATGCCATTCACTGTAAGCTGTAAAAGTGATGCTAAATTTAGTTTGAGATGTGGTAATATACATGACTGCTCACTCGTCTCGCTTCCTGGGACGCTTAAAAAGAAACCGAGCCAAGTTTCACAATCACAAATCCATGATGAGTAGTTTCAAAGACAGACCTTTTGCCAAACTCAATCAAACACCAGCCAATTTGCATCTCATGAAGATTTTATCCAAAGAGTAAGACACAGATAGAAATCAAAAACTTTATTACAAAAATAAGTTACACTCACCTCCATTTTACAGTATAAAACAATTTATTTGCAGGAATGCAAAAAACGTTGTTGGCCACCAACAATAGTTTAAAACTGCTAACATCTTTTTTTCAAAAGGTGGTTGTTATGATTTTATTGAGGGAGTTAACTGTATAGAAAACTGGGATTGAAGAGCAGTTTCCTTTTTGCTATACCCGGAAATAGAAATCATTCACTGCAGTATCCCTTCTACCACTATGTGACTATGATCCCTCACCAAGTCGTGGCAGCTAACATTAGGCACACATGCTCAACTGGCTGGGCAATATGGCAATTCAGTCATCCATCAAGATTGACTCGAAGGATCTTCTACATAGTTGCTGTCTTTGGGAAATGGAAAGGGATCATTCAAGATTAACATGGTTTTTATATGGTGGATTTGATTAGGTTGTTTTACATTATTCTGACGTTTGAAAATGAATATAAAAACAACCCCACTGGAATAATACAGTGGCACAAAAGGGACACTGCAGGGCTTTATTTTTGTTTTTCATTTTTTTTTTTAAATCAAAGGCAGTTGGATGCCTGTGATGTTGAAGCCTTTACAAAAGTAACATTTTATCCGAAAAACTATACAACCAGTAACTACATACTCTGAAGAAGCAAGGCGGCTAATTCAGTTCAAAATAGGATAAAAGCAGGGCTTGTTCAGACTCATCATATGAGATTGTTTTGCATGCCCAGTTTGACTGTTTGCAGTGTCAGAGCTGCAGCTGAAATGACTATATTACATTAAGTACATCGTTTTTGCGCCGCAGCTCTTGTGCATATTTTGTATGAAAACAAGCCCTGCTTTCATCAATATAGTTTCCCTATTTACAGTACAGGCCGGGTAGTTTAGTCCTCTGTACTGAGGTAGTCAACCAACCCTTTAAAGACTAGTTCTGAAAAGAACCACTTTCCTGGAATGCCTGACTTATCCATGCCAGGTGGGTACACCCTAAAAACCTGCAAATGTTCTCTGTCAAACATCCAGATCAAACGATTAAGATCAACATGGATATTTCGACAATAAAAATTGCGATTAGCACAAAAATATACAATAGCATCAAGCTCCTTTGAGCCACTTCAAACCTAAGAACTTAAAAAGTGCAAATTCTTCAATAATTATTTAAAAAATGGCATGTTCAGGGGACAGGGAAGGGGGAGATTGTAAGGGCAATACATAGAGCCCTATATCAGGGCTGGGTACAAGGGCTTAAGCCAAAAGAGGCTGTGGCGAGTATTCAGAATCCTCCGTCATTCATCTTTTTTTTTTTTTCTTAAGGTGGCAGTTTCAGAAATAAATGAAGATTAAAAAAAACATGGGGGGAGGGGAGATGCTTCTTCTGTAAGGCTGGAATATCATTGGACCTTTTTGTCGTGCTTCTTTTTTTTTCTTTAACATCCATTGCAGCTTACGGTGTAACCCCACACATCAAGTCAGTATCCACTGTGACAGGTCAGGACCGCCCTCGGCCCCGTTTCCCTGCTGAATCGATGAGAGAAAAGATAAAATTAGTACAGAACTTTGCTGAAAAAAATACAGACACCCATGTTGCACACATTTCCTATCAATGAGCATTAAAACAGACTAATGAAATCCCACAAAATTTAGACTGAAGACTGTTGTGCCACCAGGGTCAGCCACCTTAAAAGTACAGTACGTTGTGAATGACCTTTTTGCTGGCAAATAAGCCGACTGCTCTGAAAGATGACACCTGTTAGGGGTTAGTATGACGCCAGTAAGCAGGTGGAACTTTTTTCAATGCGCAGCCTTATAATTATTCTCTTTTCAAGACAATTAAATCCTCAACTTTCAATTTTCCCAACTACAGCTGCTTTCATTTGCACATCTTCTACACCTCTTCCATCATGTCATTCCTCTGAACTGTGTGCTTTGATAACTGGCCCACAACATATGTCGACACTGCAACCAAGCCAAGTAGTCTTTTTTTTTTTTTCTGGCCTCTTAAAGACACTTACTCAAAATAAACTGGGCCACGTAGCAAGTTCTTTTACACAAGCGAGCAGTAATGATGTGGAAAAAAGAATTAAGCCTTATTATTTTGATTTTAACCACTTTAAAATGGTATCAAACAAAAGTTTTCATTTACCTCTGCTTGTTCCAGGGCCTCCTCGTTGGGAGAAGCCCAATCGGCCCCTTGGTGTGACGGCACCACGGCCCCTGGTCTGACTGGCGCCACCGCGGATTCCTCCCCTCCCTCCTCGTCCTCTCCCAGACCCCTGGAAGTCATCGTAGCCGTAGTAGGGGTCATCGTAGCCGCCCCTGTAGTTGTGGTAGTCGTATCCGTAGTAATCGTAATAGTCTTCATAGGTGTAATAGTCAGGGGGGTAAGAATAACCTCCCCGTCCACCTCGGCCACGGCCCCTCGTGGGTGGTGGCATGTGGGGAGGCCCATAATAATAGTATTCATCATACCTGAAAGAGGAGACATAAAGTAAACATAAACATGACATCCTGCTTTGTATTCAAATTTACATTTGCCAAATGCATGGCTAAAAAGTAGAGCCTGATCAACAGTCGACTTTTGGAGCTGCATCTTGGGGGGACAAAAAATTTAGATAAACCAGCCAATATTCTTCATACAGAATACGTTATCACACATTATTTGCAATGATCCCCAAATGTGGTACACACTTGTGTCAAACATATATATAGGAGGCCTTCATCGTCCAAAAACGATATCTATCTCTATTTTTAATAATTACAAATAACTATTAGGGATGTTAATGATTAATTACCATTAAGAATTTAACATATTATTAATAGATAGTATAGAAATTGTAGTAGTTGTGCCACATTTGACATTGTTTTATCTAGCAGAACCATTTATTGAATAAGGACAATTAAACTCCAACTTAAAATGAGAAAAACATGTGAAACTAATAACTAAAAAAAAAGTATGTACATAGAACTAAAATTGGGGGGGGACAACTTACTAACTTCTTACTTATTTTGTTAAAAAAAAACAGTTTCATAACAGACAATATATATGATGAGACTGATAAAGCTTTTTGGGCAATATCAATATCATCAATAATTTCAGACAGGCTCTATTCTATTCCTGCTTACATTTGTGTTTTAGCGGCTTGTCTCTGGGCTTTGCGCTCTTTCCTCTTCTGGTCGGGGGGCTTGGCGAAGACGATTTCAATGTGCTCTCCC
This sequence comes from Lutjanus erythropterus, assembly GCF_056507025.1. Taxonomy (NCBI): domain Eukaryota; kingdom Metazoa; phylum Chordata; class Actinopteri; order Lutjaniformes; family Lutjanidae; genus Lutjanus; species Lutjanus erythropterus. Next base: position 14,747,018 of record NC_139334.1, read on the forward strand.
TCGAGGTCTTTGCCATTGAGATCAGCCAGAGCCTGTGTAATTGATCAGGATAATGAAATTAGGTTTTTACTGGAGTTTGAGTTCAGGATAAAAATCCTGTAAACAATTTCTTCATAATAACTTGTAGCTAGAGATTTTATTTAGCTTTATGATATCTTGCTTAACGCCGTTTACATTATTTTTACCTCAGTTTCAATTTCTAATTTTCAAACACATCCTTCCAGTGACTTGCAAATTAGCATCCACCATAAACCCTATAATACTTGAATTGGGAAACCGTTTTCAGTTAATGTATGCAGTATCTGTCCTTAAACAAATCACCATTAACTCTGCAGTGACTAAGTGTATTTTGTAAATACCTTCACAGCACCATCTCTTTCCTCAAAGTGGATGAAGGCATAGTCTTTCAATTTCTTCACCCGCTCCAGCTTGCCAAACTGACTGAAGGCCTTTTCAAGTATCTCCTCCGTGACAGTGCTAGCCAAGTTCCTCACAAACAGCACCTTGACCTGGTAACAGAAACATGAGGTTCAGTTTTTTTGCAGAATGGTGAACAAATACAACTGCAGAGACAAAGATCCTACTGATGACCTCTGGCCGTGCGCCTTACCTTGGCCATGACTTCTGGGTCTGGGTCCTCAATTGGATCAGCCCACTCCACGGTGACCACATTTCCCCACACCTTCACCTTGCCACTCATCAGCCGGCGGCGGGCCTGAGCTGCCGTCTTGTGGTCTTCATACTCCAGGAAGCAAAAGCCCCGATTCTTCTTCTTGTCATCTGGCTGGTGGTACAATATGACATCATTTAGACCCTCTGTGGAGACAGAAAACAGGGAAGAGGGGTGGATTTATTTAACAGAAATCATTGTTATAACAATGGCATCAAATCTGCTTTTAAAAATAGCCACAAACACAATCACTTAAGAAATAAAAACAATCCACAATTTAAAAGCTTGACTCAAGAACAAATGATCACAACAGTTTCATTTTAGAAGCAGGCAGCTGATCTGCTTCCACAAAACTGAGTGTATTAGATTTAGTGTCCAGTCAGATCTTAGCGGTAAGCCATCATAGTAACGTGAGTCACTCCAGCATAGTAATGAGGTCATCATTTGGACACACAAGGGAAATGCTCGTCAAAGCTTCAACCACTGATTCTTTCACAACAAGTTTTAAATGTAAAGCAAATCTAATGTAATTGTCCAACACAAAAAATAATAAATATTATTAAAATTTAGGAAAGCTGTTGAATAAATTATGCAGAATGAAAGAGCAAAAGATGGTGCTGACTCACCTGTGACTTTTGCAAATTCTTCAACAATCTGCTCTTTTGTTTTACTCTTGGGGATGGAGCCAACAAACAGTCTATTATTGGCCACAGAGATGCACACGCCAATGTGTTTACCCGGTCGAATTTCATTGTTGTTGCACTGCAAAGGCATAGGAGGATAGTGTAAGTAAGAATGAAAAAACTCAACCAAATCAACATAACAGAGCATATTGCAACTTGTTAGGATTACTGTCTTTTTTAAGCGCTATTTGCAGACATTATCCAGTTCCATTGTACGTTAAATTAGCTTACTTTATTATCTAGACTAAATCCTACCATCTACATTTTAACTAACAATTCCATCAGACCCTCTCCATCTCTTTCAGGTCATACTTGCAGTAGGGTGGGCATACCAATTTAACAGCCTGCTGTGCAGCTTCTTTAGTGCAGAAAGTGACAAAGGCGTAGCCTCTGTTCAGGCCACTGAGAGGATCCATCATCAGGCGCAGGTCCCAGATGGGCCCAGCCTTCTCAAACAGCGGAACCAGCTCATCCTCAAAAAGGTCTCTGGGGATTTTGCCTACAAATATCTGGCGGGTTGAGAGGAAAGGAAGAGACACTCTTTAAAATTGACAAATAAGATAAAGACAAGGGGTAGATGGCATTCAGGTAAAAAAGTGTCCAGTCAGCTCTTAGCGGTAAACTATCAGTGTAACCATGGTTACTACAGAGGATAATAAAATTTCATCATTTGGACACTATATGAATCCTGAATGTTCTGAAACTACTTAAAGGTGACAAGTTCTGTACCTCTGTACCGATGGTTGGCTGTGCCCCTGAGTGAGCAGACTCTGGTGGGGGACCTCCATACTTCCTCTGGCCTGTTGTCACATCAAGTGTGTAGCCAGTCCTCTCCAGCAAAGCCTGATGACCAGAAAATAAAGAAAAGGAAGGAAGGATACTGTTTAACATCCATAGATTAAAAAAAATCCTGAATATACTATAATATTTATAAAAATAAACCTATGTCAAACTCATTGCACATGTAATTCTAAGTGTTAGATCAGATTAGCGCTTGGCAACATATTGATATAATATTGATATTACCTTAGATTTTGGATACATAATATTGTGATATGGCATAAGTGTGGGATTTTCCTGATTTTAAATACTCCATTTCAAAAAATGACAAAGTGGTGTAATTTTCTGAACTGACCACACTGTTCTATTATCCACCTTTAACCTCATAGTAATTATATCCACATGACTGATGCTTATTTATCAAAAATGTCATTGTGATAATATTTTGTGAAAGCATCGCTAGTCATCCCTACAATATAGTTGCAATATTGACAAAGGTATTAGGTCTAAATCTGATAGAACTTTTTTTTTTTTTTTTTTTTTTTTTTTAACACAGAATTAGTTCTCACTTTGATTTTTGCTTCATCTGGTCCTTTATTGGTGTCTGACACTTTGGTCCCTTGTTTCTCTCTCTGTCTGTACGTCTTCATCACGCCACAAAGAAAGGCACTTTTGTTCTGGAAGAAAAGAAAAAATACTGAGTGCTATCGAAGAATGATTCAAAACATATCAACATCATTAGGACGATTTCTGATTCTGGATTTACAAAAGAAAAAGAATCAGGTGTTACACAAGTCAGGGAGAGTCCATCTTGTAGATAAGGTCAATGATAACTAAAAGCTACTGTGCAACCACAACTCCAATATGTTATGCCATTATAAATTACACACAATCATACACTTTAATGAATGAAGTGTAAAAATGATCTAAATACTACATAAAACGGTGTCACTTGCATACCTGAACATGTGAGAGGTCACTGTCCTTAAATTGCAAAAGGACTTGCAGAGCACCTTCCTCGTTGAATTCTTTCAGAGCCTCAATCGCTCGATCATCTAAGTCACTGTGTGACACCAAACCTGGAGGGGGAGGTGGGACAACAGAAAGAGAAATGATGAGCTACTACCAGAAAAGACTGAGACACTCTTCATTACTACCTTGTCATTAAGAAAGAAATTTAAGTATAACTGAAAAGGATCAAAGAAGCATTTACATGAGTCATTATGCCTAACAAATCTCTTTAAACTGTAAAATGGATAAGTAATGATTACTATGATTAGGAGAGAGGGGCGGGAGCATCCTAATCTAATGGAGCTGTATTCGGTCAGGCTGCACTTTGCTCTCCAACCAGCACGTTTCTGCAGAACTAATCACAACAGATGTGACAGTGCAACTCGATATGCCAGTGCCCCTCTATACTGTGGCTGGGAGTTTCTAATGAGCCGGTCTGCATTCTCCTCTATAGAGGGGCCATCACCTGTCCCAGGCAGCCACACACCAGACAGCTGCTGCCATTGTTTCTGCCTCGGCCCCATCTGGCTGAAAAGGCCAGACCAGTACTTTTCTAGATCTGACCGACCAAACAAGTCCTAAAATGACCCCCAAACTTTGCCGCTGCAGCTCAGCCAATACAAACTTGAATAGGTCTGACCAATGTGACGGATACTTGTACTGTAGCAGACATACTTATACCTATCCATCCCATTGTGGTATTTTTACAGGGTGCAGAGAAATTTCACTAAATGGAGTAACTGGACAGGCTCAGTAAAACACTCCCAGGGAGAAGACTATTCATTCGCCCTGACACCAGTGATCATGCAACCATGTTGGGAATGCAAATGCTGCAATCATTTACACATTTTCACACTGGTAATGTGTAATTTAATATTTTGTAGCACTGCAGTACCCATTTTGGTGGGAAACCACAAAAAGTTGCTTCAGGATCCCAATTCCCACATTCAAAAAGGTGATAAAATGACAATACATGCAAGATATCGATAAACATAGAAAAATTGCATATTTGAATATGCAAGTATATCCATTGTGTCTTACCTGCTATGTAAATTTCATCTAGTTTTTCAGCAACTTTCTGTGGTAAACCAGCTTCTAATAAAGTCTGGAAGTGCTCAGAATGGGTAACTGCAGCAGAGGTGTCCATTGGTTCTTCTGGACCATTTCCATTAATATGTTCTGTGGCCATGTCTCCAGAAATCTGTGTAAATGCAATGAGCCAAATTAATCCTGGGTCAAGGGCAAGACTTGGGATGTGTTCAGGAGAGTGCAAAGTCTCAAATTAGTAAAAAAAAAAAAAAATGTTTTTTTAAAAATGGGTTGACCAGTTATGATCTTGGATAACTTTTGTATTACTATGCACAAATTATCAATAAACAGGGGATGTCATCATGTTCAACACAAGTTATCATGGTCATGTGGTCCTTTTCAGTCTGGAGACTTTCCACTATCCTGAGTTAACACTTGCAGCTCTCAGCTTGCATGAAGTAGAAGCCCAGAAACCTGTATATAGGCAGTTGACAGATGTTTCAACATCGAGCGCAAGACAGACAATGCACATACCAAATTCCCCACAGAAATCAATGACATCTTGTAAGAACAGTGAAAACTACTGGGGTTGTGTCCATGTGGCAGTTATTTTCCATTCTGGTTTGTCCTGGGCTACGAAGTTTGTGCAGATGAAGCCAAGTTCACTTGCTAACGCTTGTATCACAGCCCTCTTGGTCGCTGCTGCTGGTGCAAAAGCCTGGTCTGCTTTGGTCTCTAAATTACATGTTAGCTTACCTTCTCACTGCTGACTTCAGCACAGGCTAGATAGCTGATACACGTGTTCCATCAGAGAGTGAGCCCTGGTTTCCGGTGGCTGACCAAGTATGCACCCTTTAGCATTTAGTCTCTTGACACTTTGACAGCACATATTGTGACACTGAGGTAAATACTCCAATTATCACGTTAATGGCCAACCTAACCGTCACCTCCCATGTGTTTGTGTCGACAGATACTGAAGCATGAACTAATGCAAAGAGGCAAACTAATTGCTCTCTGTTCATATTACTGATTGCGGCAACACAGGACTCAACAAAACGTGTACGGCATTGGTCTGTTTTGGCCTTTACTATCATTATCCTCAATATATGCAACCTCTATCATGTAGTGTCTGCTAATCCATCTCATATCGGTAAGCACGTGCTTTCTCTGTGGTTAAAAACATTTCTGCAACGTTAAAACTATCTATAACCTCCTTGGACAAAGCAACATTGAATCTTGAATCTGTAACATTAACAAATCATAGGGATTACATTATTTTTATCAGATGTAGCGATAACGTTAGATTTAGCGGGGAGGGACTGACTCGCACACGTTGAGAGGCTAGCTTGCTAGCTAGCGGGCTAGTTTGCACGGCTAATGTTAGAGCCATCGAGCTAACTGGGGATCTTCATCGGGACAATAACATGACGCGCCTGTATGCGTTTTGAATGAGTGCATATGGATTTAGTGTTTTATTAGGCAGGGAGCATGTCAGTTAGCACTACAGTAGCGCAGGATCGAAATTCCCTGCCAATATAACGGGCTTTTGCCAGCTAGCTGCTGTTAGCATACGATGACAATGAGCATGTCAATTCCATGATCTGTCAAAATAGGCTAGCTGAAGCTAACATGCTAATTCGAACGGAATTTCACTGAGGCCATTGTTACAACGTCATTTGTCGGCACGGACTTCACCGACAGTCAAAGTATGGCTTTAAATTTTTATTAGATACAACTAGGCCTTAGAGGCTAGGGCTTTAGCCTGCTAGATGCGTGGTTTGTCAACGTGCCGCCATATAGGAAGAGTCCATTTTCAAAAAGCCGGTCTGGAGAACTCGTTCCCAACCACCACCAGTTTCCACATTGTTTGAAACAGCACCACACGATTCAGACTTTTTAGCAATCAGTTAAGCAACAATCACGTGATCAATTTAGTAAGCATTCGCCCTACCTGCCGCTGGATCACCAACGTGTATGGTGTTGATTATTTAGGAAGATAAATGTGATATTTAAAAGACAGAAAAAGTGTAAAACTCCCGGCACTGATCCGGCTCCAGTCATTCACTCTTGATGATGTAAAATGGCTGCCACGTTCACGCCTCGAGTTTTGTCTCGTCGATGGGGTTTCTTGGACCGCCCTGCACGGGCTTGCCTTGTATGCATTTTACAGAAGAGCAGCAGGTCATCTACAGCATCCATCATAATTACCAACGATGAGTATTTTCACCAAAACAGCACCGTTTATTTGACGAAAACAAGTATGAGCTAATGAAGCAGTTAAAAGGGTAGATACAGAAGCACAATGTTTAGACTAAACGCCAGAAATTAAGTAAAATTCTAAAGTAAATATTGAAATAAAACAAGAAAATTTAACAATGAAAATAATTTGCATATTATTAATAATTTACTAATAATACAGTACCGCTATTAATGAAATACAGGGTATATATTTTAAATGTGGTCAGTATTCTAAGACAAAATGTTATCAAATGCACCTCCTGCATATTTAAATCTAAAACTACACACCGTACCTGGGACCTTAACAGACCCACTCTTGCACTTAATGCCCCTACACAACTGAGTTTGCCTGCATGACTGTAAGTAATGAGATATGCAGATCCCGCTTTTCACCACACTGTGTCACTCTTCTCACAGATTTAACATTCATCTCCCACATGAACAAAAGAATATGTCAGAGTGTATGTATGCGTATAGAAAACTGCACTATTATTTGTTTGACCTGACAGAAATTAAAGCACTTGGAGCGAACATTTTCAGTTCTGCAGTCAGTATATAATTATAATAACCAGTTTTATTATTTAAGAAACCAAAAAGGGGGTCAATTCTGGTTTCATGCATTTTGGTCATTCTAACTGAAATGTTGTAATATATGTAATGTGATAAAAATTAGGTACTATCTAAGTAATGTTGTAAACCATGCCAGAAAAACATAGTCTATAGTAGCATGGTGAATGAAGCTATGGTTAACTATGGAACACTCAATAAAGAAAACAATCAAACTACAATACAGTGTGATTAATTGAGAGTAAGCAACACTACCAAACTGACACAGACACACTCTAACAATCAGACACACGATGACAGGCAACGCAACTTGTAAGTCTGTTTTTAATGTAATGTTTTTATGAGTTAAAAAACAGTGTTGTTCCTGGAGACAGCTCCAGCTGGGGACGGGCCACCAAAAACAGGGACTATCCCCAGAAACCGGGGATGTCTGGCCACCTTATGGGGCAACGTTTTGCACTTCTCAAGAGTTCTTTGGTTATGCAATGCAAAATTACATAACAATTCTTAGTGATTTTACAAGGGTTTTCTTTGCAACATTAGGATAGGAAAGACAAGTTGTATGTGTTATCATGCATGCATTATAAACTGGATTATTTATTTAAGAAATGTCATTTGTTCTCAATATGTTGACAGTGAGTATCAGCTGCAAAATTACAAGTCGAAAACTGGTCAGATCTCACCTTTTAAATAATAATTTATGGGTTCACATATTGAACAGTACAAGTAGAGCTGAGCCATTTGGAAAAATATCTAATTGCAATTATTTAGATTTTGATATGATTTGTGATATTAGAGGGGGCGATCATTTTTACGTTATTCTCATTTTCATTTAAAAACTTTGAAATGATAATGGTGTGCTTTTGCAGGGATCTTTATCAAACACAGAAGTTTTCTCAATTCTGTAGAATATGATGTGTAGGCCAGGACATCAACACAACAATAGTTAATTAAAAATGATTTTTTTTTAATGCACATTTCACAATTTTGTACCTCATATAGCTGAAAAGTGCAGTAGGCCATATGCGATTACAATAAAAAGTTAATATAGGATTCACTATCAGTAACTGTCATTTTAAAATTACTTGTGTCAGTGTTGATCCTTGACAATACTTGGCAATGCACAAACTTTGCAGTGACAGCACAGTGCAGGGTATGAATTTGGGACTGGGTTATCTGCTATCTTCATCACAATCAGGGTGATTGATGGGCTTCATGTTTGGCTCATGGCTGTAATAATAAAATTTTAGCAGGTATGTGACTCCAACAACCCCCACAGGTATAGAGCGCAAACAGCTGGATGATGATGATGGCTGGAAGATTTGGAGGAATAACTTGAGCAGCTGTTGAGGAACAGAGCTACAGAATGATTTCATGGCACGTTTTCTCAACACTGCTTCACTGACAGAATCCAAAGTGTGTTGCAAGTTGCCTCACAGAGAAATGCAAATTACAAGCACAGACATTTTTGAATGACACAAAACAAGACAGAAAAGGTCCCTGTCCCTGCTTAGTCCCTGTTCCTATCTATTACTGGTGGAAGTATTAGAGCTTTTATTTCAGGAAAAGTAGCAATGCTACAATTTAAAAAACACTGTTACAAGAAAACCTAAATCTTATTTAAGTAACTGTATGTAAAGTATAAAAGCAATATTTGATCTGTCTATGTGACATTATTATACATTCTACTTTTAGATCATCATTATTGATGCAGTCAACATGTAAGATGAATATTCAAAGCTGGGTGCAACAGAGCTAATTTTAATCATTTTTTATCCTCTTGGGTAGTTTAATTTACTTTATGATAATGCATTATATTTTATTATAAGCAATACAATATTTATCTGCAAAGTAACCTCTGACTACAGGTACTTAATAAATGTAGTGGTGTCAAAAACTAACTCAGAATTGTACTTAAGTTTAGCACTTGAGTAAACTGACTTTTCACCACTGTCTAAGATGAATGAGTTGACAGCAGCACTATTCATTGTTCAAAAAAAACCTCTTGTTTTTAGGAGACAATTGCTAATTATTGCCAAGATTCTCAGATAAAAGGGCTCCAGGATCTAAATCAGCAACAAATGGAATATTATAATGCACATGTTCTGAGTTTGAGAAATGAACAGGGTCTTTACTGACATCAAATTGTCTATTTAACCAGACTAAATATAGTATTCCAAATAAAGCTGACACAGTGGCATATTTTTGTTGTTTATTTGTATGCTCATGAAAACATTGTAGCTTCACGCTTATCTGTCTCTGACGATGTCTGCCTTGTTTCCAGTGATATACAGTAACTATGACACAGTCTGACGATGAGCACAGACTCTTTTTTGTGGCTCCGTACGAACTCTTGAATGAGATAAGGGTGGTAATTGTTCCTGTATTACAGATCTCTCATGCCACCGTGTGGAGAGAGTGTCTCTGTGTCCTCATCAACCAAAGCAAAATAATCTGGCTCCTGAACAGTTTAGCTAAACCTCTGTTCAGCACTATAGGTCTTTATTCCTTTTTGCAATTCTAGATAGAAGATGCAAAAGGATAAGAATGTGTAAGATAAGATAATAATTTATTGATCTTCCAGAGGGAAAATTAAGTTAGTTATAGCAGCACAAGAATCAAACTAGTACCTAAAATCAAACTAGTACTTAAAATCTTTTACAATGAAGCCACACTGTTGTAACACGTGCAGAATGTGTCTTGGTGTTGTCTTGTTGAAATAAGTAGGGATGTCCCTGAAAAAGACAACATCGGGATGGCAGAATGTCACAGAATGTCCTGTTTGTTCCTTTCAGCATTAATGACAGTTACTCATGTCATGGGCACTAACACACCTCTATAACATTTTTCACGTGGACTTTTGAACTTTGTGCTGGTAACAATCTTGATGGCCATTTTCCTCTTTACCTTGGAGGACATCCAAAACCAATCTGAAATGTGGACTCGTCAGTCCACAGACATCACACCTTTCAACTTTACATCAGTCCGTCTCAGATGAGCTCAGGTGCCAGAGAAGTCTGCAGTGTCTCTCGATGTTGTTGATATATGGCTTTCACTTTGCATAGGACGATCTTCACTTGCATTTATAGATGCAGCGACAAACTGTGGTTTTCCAAAGTGTGCCATGCTTGTGCACAACTGAGCCTTTCGAGGATGCTCCTTTAATACCCAATCATGATACGATCACCATGCCCCCTCAGGGCTGAGTTGACTGTGGCGGCTCAGTGAATGGAAGTGAATTATTATTTTTTTTTTTACATTAGTTATTACATTACCTTATAGTTATCAAAAGATCACACAGAATAGCCTACTGTTTTCCTCTTTCCAAGAGTCAGAAACCATTAAATGCATTTGGACAGAATATTTTTTTTAAGAATTTGGTGTAGTGTAAAGTTACATCAAACAGCAATATTAGTCTATTTTAGCTCAATTGTTTAGTGTCTGCGGGATCAAATAACATAATCATGAGCACATAGACATCCAGGAATAGAGCAAAACTAGTCTCGTCTAGTTTGGCAATTCCTAAAGGTAATATGTAGTGATATAGTATACCATAATGTAACACTAAAGATATATAGCTCTGAATAAGGTATATAATAAAGTTAATAATATGATGCTTTGCTTTGAAGGCAAAAGTCTAAAAATTTTATAATAGTATAAAAAAAGAAATATTTATATATATGTGGCAAATGAGATGGATGGTTGAATTTTTGCACTGGTCCAGAGTGCAACATTTTTAGTTTTGCAAAAGCCAATCTTACATGGAAGGTTAGTTTATCAGACCAAATATACTTTTAATATTACCAAAATCAACCTGCTGTGACACTCAGGTGTCTAGAACTCTTTGATTTAATGAATATATTTCATAGTCAACAGTAGTGAGCTGGGAATGAGCCAGGATTAGGAATATACTTTTTTCTTTACTGCTACATAAACACTGTTATTAGTTTTATTACCAAGAAAACACAGATCTCAGCTAATGACCTCATTTGTTGTCTGGTGTCACTGACATGTCTGTGGTTATCTCGGTGATGCCATCCAGAGCACCTTGGCTTTGAGCTGAGCGGAGCCTGGCTGAGAATAGACATGACCTGCTCACCTCACTTATGTCTCCCTGTGCCCTCTCCTCTGCAGCAACAGCGTCCATGTTGACACCAGAGCCTCTGAGAACATATCTGACTAGTGTTTCATTGAGCGTGACCACGTAAGGTACGCCGTTTACTCTACACCTGGGGCTTTCCGCAACGTCTCCGTGGCTCTCATCCTCCTCATTGAGACAGATTAATGTACCATGCAAAGGTCTGAGAGTCTGAGCATCTTGGCCTTGTTATGTACCTGCAGAACATAAGAAACTCTGCACCACTGCTTTTTTCATAAATCAAGAGGCTGTGCAGCAGGTCGAAAAAAGATTTCAAATATAGACAGAAAGGAAAGATGCACATATCCTCAAACTTATTGTTTTAGATTATGTTTTTATGCTTAAAAAATACAAGCAATTTACACCACTCATTATAGGATTTACAGTACATTGTACAAAGGGTACAAACGCTACTGTATGATACAAGCCATTAAACATCTCTGTGATATAAACATCTCATCTTCCACACTTATTGAATTACCAGTCTTAAGCCAAGGATTTATCACCAGCACAACCAAGGACACAGGACATGGCTACGTAAGTAAACACACAGATGAAATACAAAATACATTCATATTCATCCTTGACATTTAGGATGTTGGAGGTAGACAGATGGATGCTCCTTAGCAACTATCAGATGTCTCCTCATGTATTCATAACTTCTTCCATCCATCAATTCCACCAGTTCTGAAGGAGCCGCAGCACTGAAATGAGTTTTGTCTCAGTATACAGTACAGAGTAAAATTATGGTTAAAAAAATACACTCAAAATAAATTATTTATGTAATGCTTTTTGTAGGTTTAGCTAGATTTCTTATATTTAAAATAAGATGTGTTGTTTTTAAAGCATATGCCAGCATGCCAGTATAGCTCAAAAGAGCTATGCTGGAGTCGCAGCAATATGCTGCTGTACATTTCAGCTCTTGACTGATGTCAAGATTTTAATGTCAGATTATTTTCCATTAATTTGAGAAACTCAAAGGAAGCTCTCAAATAATTTGTTTCATTCATCTTTTCTAGGAAGCATCTCAGTGCTTTGGAAGATCAAAACCTTTGCAACTTACGTGTGTCTGTGAATACATTTTATTTACACCTAAAGCAATTTTACAAAGGTCCGGTGTGTTAGCACAATACAGCAGAAATGAAATATAATATTCAGAAGTATCTATTAATTAATGTATAATCGCCTGAAAAATAATCCTTGTGTTTTCGTTAACTTAAAATGAGCTGTTTATATCTACAGAGGGAGCAGGTCCTCTGCTACAGAGGACGCCATGTTGCACCTCCATGTTTAAGTGGACAAGCCAAACACAGGTGTGTTTTTCCTTTGTTTTTGCAGCCATCATAGTTTCTCCTACATGTTTGGTGGAGAGAGGTGTTTGCAATCTGCAAGGTCACTGCTAGATGCCGTTAAATCCTACACACTGGTCCTTCAAAGTAGAGATGCACCGATTTCAATTTTCTTGCCGATTCCGATCTTTTATTTTACAGTTTCTGGAGAAACTGACTTTTGATCTCAATAACAAATCATACAGGGGACGACGCCTATAGCTCAGCTGGTGGAGCACACGCCCCATGTTGTTATCAGTCCTCCTCAGTGTTTGCATTAAATACACTTGAGGTGCACCTGTAATTGCAGGGCCTCACTACAACATCTCACTGAAAGCCATGTATCTCTCCTCTGAATAATATTCACAAACATTATAAAAAATGAAAAAAAAGGGACAGAAACTTTTATCTTGGTGAGGAGGTGTGGTTGACCCTGTTGCTAGGTATGATTTATTCTTTTAAAAGGTGTGATTGGTTGATCCAAAAAATAAGACAGATAGAATTTAGTCTCTACTAGGGCTGAACAATTAATCTAAATTTTGTCATTATTGCAATATGTTCTGCTGCAATTTTCAAATCGCAGGATGTGCAACATTTTTTAAAGGCAAAGTGAAGGTCAAAATACCATTTTAAATTAAATATTGTGGTGCTGCAGAGGTGAACTGGCCAACACATCATTCTCTAGTTTAGTGCAGATCCCTGAAAATAACACACCATAATCATTTTAATGTGTTTTTCAACTGAGAATAATGTAAAAAAATATCCTTTCCTCCAATATTACAAATCCTATTGCAATAGTAAGATCAGTCAAAATAATTGCAACTAGTTATTTGTTCAGCCCTAGCCCTTATTAAGACATGGTGTAATTATGAACACTATTTGACCCTCAATAACACCCGTCGACATTTTTGTCCTTTTGGATTTTAATTTTTCAATCATTTTGGCTTTGTTAATGCATATTGCATACACTCTGGTCAGGTTGTGTATTTTTGTGTTAATTTAGATACTTCAACTTCATATCCTATAATATGTCTAAAATAAACTGTGTAATGAAAATGCTCTCCAATTTACACCCAGAAGATATTTTTGTCCCATTGACTACTGGCAAAACTGCAATTTTTGATCCCATTGCCATTGGAGCATAAAAGCATGTTTGTTTTTTTTTTTTGGCTCTCATCCTGCAGTCAGTCTCAAAGTTGTTTTTGTATGTCTGCTACAAAGAAGTACATTTCGTACTTTCCGATACCACCACAAAGAAATCCAGTTTGTAAAAAAAAAATCTAGCTTCCATTTATTATATAGAAAATATTTTAATATTTCAATTTTTGTGTATGTTATTTTTGTAAGAATGAGTGGTAATGAGTATTTTAAAAAATCTGACACTGCACAAAAAATGAAAATGCATGTTGTTGCTAATGACTGACATATTGTATTAGTTTGTAGATTTTTTTTAAGGGTCTGACCTGCCGATTCCAATTTTGGCCTATTCCGATTTTCAGCCTTTCTAAGAACTGTAATTCACAGCATTCACAAAAATTTTTGCAACTTTTCTTGTAATAAGACACTGACTATTAAATATTCATTAAATACTATTTAAATTTTCTCCAAAGTTGTCCATGTTACAGCCAGGCCTTATTATAATTTTATATTAAGATTATCAATCAGCTGAAGGCGATCTCGCGAGATCATGAGAAAAACAGTGAGAAAACAGACGCATAAGTTAACGAGTCTGAATGACAAAATGTTTAAGGGGACACATCAACACAGGTTGTTTATTCTATATTCTGTTATAGAACAGGAGGTGAGATTTTAACTGTCAGTCTGTGAACAGCAGTCTGCTGCTGGCTAACATCAGCCTGAAGAGCTACAAAGTTTACAGCTGTTCTGCGACATTGTCAGCTGCTCTGTCTGGTTGTAGACTGTCTTCTCTTTATCCTGTACTTGGAATCTGTCGCTAACACCAATTGCATGCAAACATGTGACTGAGTGTATGTAGCTGTCATCAGCGCTGTGGTGATGTCACAGTCAGTTTGTCTGCTGCGCACATGACGTGACCATCGTGCAGAACTCGTGTGTGACAATGACGGGCACAGAATCGGATATGTGACGCTGACCAGCCGGTCACCGGTCAGGGCCGGTCACGCTGAAAACCTGCCGGTTCCGGCCGATCGATCGGTGCATCCCTACTTTAAAATCAACTTATGTAAATGTGGAAGAATATTATATAATAAGAATATTTTCAAAAAATCTATTCTTTGGATCTAACAACTATTTCAAAAGGTTTTTGGCCACTAGGATATTGTTTTAAAAGTGATATTTCATGACATTCTTCACTGTTTAAGAAAACCTTTAAGACACTTACAGCCCACAATTTTTTTTCCTGTAAATCTGCCAAACCTCCAAACAAAACCACGAACAATAGCAATCCCCAGTTACCAACAAAAACCTAGGAGTTAAGTGCAGCATCCATAGTCAGGATGGAAATCTGATGGAAGTATGTTTTGACTTTCCACTGTTTGTCCTTCATTTTGTGCTTTGAAGGGATTAGGGGGAAGGTTGCAAAGTGACCAGTGAGTCAGTGAGATCACTGATAAGGTTGTTAGGTTTCACTTAATCCAGGAAGTCATCAGAGACATGAGGGACGTGGGTATAAATTGACCCGGAGTGAAGCTGAATTCTTCAATAAAAAGCAGTCGTCCTGCACAGAGGTACAATGAAGGGGGAACTCTCTGTCAACATGGTAATATATATATCTCTATCTGACCTAAATATGCTTTGATCATGGAGATTTTTTTATTGATTATTTCCTTTTGTCTCTGGATTATTAGGTAACAACCACAATGGGCTCAGTGAGATCAGCTGGACTGTCTCTTCTTCTGTTGTCTTTTCTTCTTTACGTTGCTGATTCTTACCCCAACACTGACTTATCAAACAGTAAGATTTTTTTATAATATTAAGTAATTACCACTCACTCTAATTAATTAATCTATAAATGTAATGTAAGTACACGAACCAAGGATTTCCTTCAGTAAATTAGCACCATCTGCTTTTCTTTATCTCTATTTACAGAGATTGTACACTGTGCCTTTAATCTCAGGTCTCAGATGTTACTGGCACTATATCACAAGCTGTCCATGATCAATAGTGTCTGATTCTCTTTCTGCAGTGGGCTGTGAGGAGTGCACACTGAGAAGGAACAATATTTTCTCCAGGGATCATCCAGTCTATCAGTGCAGGGGCTGCTGCTTCTCCAGAGCATACCCAACGCCTCTCAAGGTCCTGATGACGATGACAATCCCCAAGAACATCACCTCTGAGGCGTCGTGCTGTGTCGCAAAGCACAGCTACGAGGTAAAAAAGAAAAAGGACGTGTCAGGCAAACTTTTCTTTAAATACTGTGAATGTTTACTGACTACACTGTAGAGGTTACTGGTGATGTCCTGATAACCTAAAGACCCACATCCCTGTTTTAAATTTAGCCAGGCTCTCTTGCTGCATCTCCTTCTCTCTCCCCAAAAAGTCGTATCTGTCACTACTATTTGCTATCAGCGAAGGCTAAAATGAAAAAAAAAAGATTTGTCAAGAAAACAACAAAACAAAGAAAGATAGAAACAAAGATAGAAATGAGTCTTGAGGAAATTGGTTGTATTGGTAGGAAACCTCCCCATATCTGCAGATAAAATGCTACACTAGTCTAGAATATTGATATTGATTTTAGTTTAGATTATATTTTATTGCGGAAGAGTATTAAACATAAAGATTATATTTTTAGTTTTAGTTTTTTGCATTTTTAATTTTGACCTTTTAAGTTCAAATGTTAAGAAAAAAATGTAAAGGTAAAGAATAAAATTGTTGAAAATAAAGCTGAACTTCTGTGGAAGCCAAGAGTGGCTGCGCATGCAAATATTTTTTAATGCCATTATCTCAAGATGACAAGTTAATTACTTCAGTATCTCAAGATAACAAATCTTTCATGTACAGCTGTTCTCGGCTTCTGTAGAGGACTTGACTTGAGTAACTCAAACTGCTGAAGCCTTTTTGAAAGCATCTGCTAAAACAAGAATTTGATCATACATACTTGCTGCTGCAGATTTGTAAATATCTTTGTAAATATTCACTCTTTCCTTTCTTCCTCCTCATCCGTTCCTCTTCCAGATCGAGGTGGCCGGGATACGGGTGCGAAACCACACAGACTGCCACTGCAGCACCTGCTATTTTCATAAGATATGACAGATGGGAAATGGAGCTCATTCTGCAGAACTCGGCTTGGCAACAAATGGTGTTTCTTTTAATATGCAGGAGCGCTTCTGTGTTTTAAATTGTATGGTATTGGTGTTGCCAGATAATATTTTTGTAGCCGTTCTGTGTCTGTGATGTGTAATTAGCCTACATTTTTGCATTGATAGATGTATATGATTAATTGTAGATTGAAAAGCAATTAAAATGTGCACCCACATGTTGCATTTTCATGAGTGTGTCTTACGTTGATATGCATGGGTTTTTGTCGTGTGTGTTGGCAAGTTGTTTTGGACACGTGTCTGTTAATGCAGAGGTTCTGAGTTTTTTCTCAAGCAAGGACCGCTTACCAGATCTTAAATATACTGGAGTCATCTTCATGAGTCATTTGGATTACAGAGAGCTGGTTTCCACCATTAATGTGTGATGTGTGGGTGAAACATGTTTGACTGGCTGAAAAGTCAAATATTATTTGTTGAACTGTGAAGCACTGGACTGCAAAAAACATATATTGTGATAATTTATATAAATACACCTGGAAACTTAATATAATGTAAGAAATAGTAACATAAGTGAAAATGTATTTTTTCATTCGATTACTGCCTTGACAAAATTGATTCTCCAATCAAAATTGGCAGCCACAATATATGTAACCCCCGACATCTGAGAAAACTCCATCTACTGATGGAGATTGTGTAATATAATGAAAAACCAGAACAACTCCAGAACTGAACATATAATACAAATGCTTATAAACTGCATATTTCCAACGTGTGTAGATTGTAATTTTAAGAAATGTAGGTTAAGCCCCTCTCTTTGTTTGTGGAAATGAATTTAACCTCATTTTGAGGGTTGTATGAAACTTTAAGATGTAAACCGGCATGCATGTCATACTGTAGTATGTACAGTAATATTTTTATTTTCAATATTTTATGCTCTTCCTGAGGGATATAACAATGACAAAAGCTCAAGGTATGATAATATCATGATAAAGAGCCCACAATATGATATTTATTGCAGTGTTACAAAACAGAAAAATTTAAATTTGAAAAAATGTAATTTATTAAATGATAAATCTGATGTTTTCAGCATTTTTTTGTTCTTATAAAATGTGTTTCTGCTTTTCTTCTTTAATAACATAAAATAAAACTAGCCAGCCGTGACCAAAGCATGTGCAAAAATGGCCATTTTAAATGGGTTAGGGTTATAGCAATGAATATTTGAATTTTATATGTGCAGTTGCAAAACAAAAACAATACAGCAGTCAGTAACAATTTTGTAAAATAGAATAAAAAATAATAACCATGTCATATCACAGTAAAAGGCATCACCGTCTGGTATTTTTATTGTGATATTGTGATATTGAATATATTGTTGCACCCTTACTCTT
The DNA here is from genome assembly GCF_056507025.1 of Lutjanus erythropterus. NCBI lineage: Eukaryota > Metazoa > Chordata > Actinopteri > Lutjaniformes > Lutjanidae > Lutjanus > Lutjanus erythropterus. Next base: position 14,765,088 of record NC_139334.1, read on the forward strand.
CACAATTGAAGAACATAATCATAAAAGTTTTTCACCACTTATAGAGTAACATGCCAAGTTACATGTTTTCATTTAGGTGAGATGATAAATCAGCTGTCTGACCTGCTGAAATGTCTCTGACCAAGTCACACTGAATCAGGGCTGTTGTTAGAGCGAACCCTGGTGGGTACTCTTACCACTGTGGAGGAACAACAAAGACAAGACAGTATTGCACTGGGGATAGTGGAGGTTAATTAAAACTTTATGAAAATATTACGGATTTACAAAACATATATGCTAGGCTAGTTTTCCCGTCAGTACCCCTGACCAAAGCACTGGCTTACAACTGGAGTTTGTCTCCAGGCACTGCACAACTGGCTTCTGCTCCTAATACAAACCCCAAAAAAGTTCCAAAAAAGTTGTGATACTGAGTAAAACGCAAATAAAAATGGAGTGTAATGACATGCAAATCCTTTTTGAACTGCATTCAGTTGAAAACAGTGCAAAGACAAGATATGTAATGTTCAAACTGATGAAATTTATTGTTTTTGTGAATATATAGAAGCCTGCAACCTGTTCCAAAAAAGTTGGGATAGCGGCAACAAAAGACTGGGAAAGTTGTTGGACGATCAAGAAAACAGCTGTTAGGAATGTTCGAAAGGTAAACAGGTTAATTAATAACGGGTGACAGTATCATGACTGGATATGAAAGGGGCATCCTTGGAAGGTTCAGTCGTTCACAATCAGTGATGGGTTGTGGTCCACCACTTTGTGAAAACTGTGTTTCTTAACACTAAAGTGCAAGACATTTAGGGATTTTACCATCTACAATCATTAAAAGAGTCAGATAAGCCTGTGACCTTTGACCTTTGACCCCTCAGCCAACACTGCATTAAAAACTTACATAATTGTATAAAGGATTCTACATGGGTTCGAAAACACTTTGGAAAACAGTTTGTTGCTGTATCTACAAATGCAAGTTAAGATTCTATCATGAAAAAGTTAAGACATATATCAACAACAATCAGAAATGCTGCAGACTTCTCAGGGCCTGAGCTCATCTGAGATGGACTGACAGAAAGTGGAAAAGTGTTCTGTGGCCTGGCCAGTCAAAATTTAAAATTGTTTTTTTAAATCAGGGATGCTAAATCAGGCTAAAGAGGAAAAGGACCATCCAGATTGTTTAACAGTGCAAAGTTCAAAAGTCAGCATTTGTGATGGTATTGGCAGCTTGTACATCTGTGAAAGATTTGGAGCAACATCTGGATTTGGACCAACATCTGATGTCATCCAGACAATGTCCTTTTCAGGGACATACCTGCTTATTTCTCCAAGACAACGCCAAGACACATTCTGCATGTGTTAAAACAGCATGGCTTCATAGCAAAAGAGTGACCTCTTTCCAACTGAAAATGTGTGGTGCCTTGTGAAGCACATAATACGGCAACAGAAACCCTGGACTGTGGGCAACTGAAGCCATATATCAAGTAAGAATCACTACAACAAAAACTTCAACAGTTAGGTGGGAGATATATGCTATTTATTTAACCATGCGTTCACATTTGCGATTGCGTATGCATAGCATTAATTTTTGTGGGCGTGCACAACCATCGCTCCAAATGTATGCAAAAACGTAGTAGTTCTCAAAACACTTACTGAGTGTTGTTAAAAGAAAAGGTGATTTATTACATCCCGACTTTTTTGGAACATGTTGCAAGCATCAAATTTATGAGTGCATATTTATAAAAACAGTAAAAATAATCAGTTTGAACACTAAATATCTTGTGTTTGTAAGAAAAAAATGTCATCACATTAAAGATATGTTTCGTAAAATGGGGATTACTAGCAGGACAACAATTTTAAAATACATTTTAAAATAAAGAAAAAAGATTCTACTGTTACTACTACAAACAGTTAATACTGTCAATAACATTTAATAGACATATCATTAACAACATTAGGCTGCTGTTTCGAAATCAAAGAATAATTGGAGCACATAACATGGTAAAGCAATAAAGCTGAACATTTGTTAAACATTGTTTAGCAAAAGTTTTTTAACTACAAATAAAGAGAGCTCTTGTGCTGTTTAAGGAAAATAAAGAAATAAAATAAATGAAAAGAAAATATAATCTGTCACACTGTAAATGAACAATGTTTTAAATGTTTAGAGCTCCCCCTAAAGGTCTCAAAGTACACAGGGGAGCTTGTGTCCTTGTCAGGGGACCCGAGCTCCCCTTAGCTCCCCCATAATTCAAACGATGGTGACCACAGTGGTGTGTGGGTGGAAACACAAGCCTGACACAACAACAGGATTATGGAAGTTTACTTAACAAAGTACATTTAAATGCTCATAATTACTACTCTTAAACTAAACATGCATTTGCACACAACAAAAGAGGGAATAGTTGGACAAAAAATGTAGAAACCCACAAAGTAATCAAGTTACATCACTTTTTTTTATTGCAATACTTGGATTAGGTTACAGATGACTTTTTTTTTTTTAAAAGGTAATTAGTAACTGTATTGGGATACATTTTAAAAGTAACCCTCCCAACCCTGGTAGTTGGCCTACTGATGCTCACTGCCTGGAGGTCAGGGCTGACCTGCAGTGTCTGTCTGTGCATGGATGGTATGAAGCCATGGTGTGTTCAGGGGACGTCCAGTCATCCTGATATTAGCTCATGAGCACACACTTCACGTCCAGCCTGTGTGTGTGTGTGTGTGTGTGTGTGTGTGTGTGTGTGTGTGTGTGTGTGTGTGTGTGTGTGTGTGTGTGTGTGTGGAGATTGCGATTTTGTGTCACTGTAAGGTCATGGATGCTTTGTTGACATCAGTGTGTGTGTGTGTGTGTGTGTATGTATGTATGTGTGGGGCACACGGTGTGCTGCTGGCTCTCTCTCTCTCCCTCTCTCTCTGTCTCTCTCTCCTCTCCCTTCCCCCCTCCCCAGCGTGCGCGTGCGTGTGCGGCTCTGGCAGCGTAACATCTGTGCGTACGCGGTCGTGATTGTTGTGAAGATGGCGGAGGGGGAGACAGAGAAGGAATATGACACACGGAAAGCCATCGAGGAGCTCCGAGAGCGCTTCCAGGGTCTGACCACAGCTTTGAAGGAGAGCTCGGAGACTCCGCCGGAGGCCTCGCTGCATTTCTGCCAGGAGTTTTGTCAGGTTAGCGCGCTGTGCTGCTGCTCATCCCGGCTGGGCAGCAGCCTGCAGCCCCTCTGGCTTCTTCCTGGCCGAGGATGCGCGTCTACGTCTGCTGCTACAACAATGTAGCTAAGAGGCTAGCTGCCGAGCTAGCTGCCTGCGCTTCAAGATGGGGAAAAAACCTCTTGCGTGGTTTTCAGCCTCTCTCTCATTGATGTTTGCGTGTGGTTTGAACTTATGTGCAAAGTGTGACTCTCCACGCGTTGAGCAGTCAAACAGTGTGTGTGCACTGTGCGTGTATTACTCGTATTTTCCAGGCCAGAGAGCTAACAGCAGATGGATGTTGCTAGCTGGTATGCAGGGTCCCCCTGTCCTGTGCAGTGGTCATGCTGTGCAAAAAATGGGTAGCTACGTTAGCGAGATTTTACGGGGCGATTGCATTGATTTGCACTAAATTATATGCTTATATCCCACACAGAAAACCCTATTCACGCGTTATAACAGTGCATCTCTATGCTTGTTTAAGTTTTAGCTAAAAAAAAGGGGGCTACTTTTGTGAAGCTGCTTTTTTTTTATCGTACGGAGAGATCAATGATTTTTCCAAGGTGCTGCTAGCCCAGGCCTTGTGCACTAATTAATCCAGCTAACCACATCAGCGGAGATGTTTATTACAGTCATATAACCTCGCCATCATAAGATGTTAAACTGATGTTAATGTTACAGCAGCCGATCAGCCTGCAGCTGGCTGTGAGACACACTGATTTAAAAAGGGAAAGTGTGGCAGTGGTCTGGTCACTGACTCCATTACACATCCTCCTCCTCATTAATTTACCCTGACCACGTAAATACCAGGCGAAGGTCTGCGTTTACCTGATATCTCTCTGATATACTGCAAGGATTACAGCTATTGCACCAAAATAATGCGAGATTATTACTTTGTGTTAGTCCCGCATTAACAGGCAGGGAGGAATTCATTCAAAGTAGAAGTTATGTGAGGGAAAAAAAGGGGGCGAGCCTCCGACTGTATGCTGTAACCTTAGTTGTGTGCAGTGAAGTCATGATGGAGATTTATCTCGTAAGAGTACAATAACAAAGTCATTCAGTGTGAAATGGATCTGCATGGATATTGTGTGCCAGAGAAGTGGAGGGACTTTTTAAGAGTTTGAGCTGAGTGAAAGAAAAAAGGGGAGGATAAAAAGAAGAGCCTTTTTTTTTCTCGCAGAGCTAACAAAACTTTGGTGCTTTGTTTAGTGTCCACATTTTGATTTAATTATGCTCTGTATTTAGTAACAGTAAATACTGATTTAATTAATTTTTCACCCTTGATGGTTTGCGAGAGTATGGCTGAGGCTTTTTTTTTTTTTTAAAAAAACAAAGTGATCCATAAAGCTTAAAGTTTTACTATTTAGCTACTTAATCTCTGTATCCAACCCTAGTACAGCTTAGTCCAGAGGAATTACATCTTTTTTAAACTCACTGAACATTAGGAATATTTCATGATAAACCTCTGTAAAATTCCAGATGACTGTTTTATCATATTACTGTTTCAACTTTTAATTACCATTAAAAAAGTGTTCAATTGTCAGGCACAACAGCAACATGGGGGGGTTGCATCAGTGAAAACATTAACATTATCAAGGGCATGATGCCACTTCAGATCATTGAAGTTTTTAATTTATAAGTTGGTGAAATGATTTCAGTGTGTCCATCAGTACTTTTTGAACATTTTAACAATACTTTGGTCACTATACTCATGACACGACATTTTCTTTTTCTTTTTTTTTTCCAGTTTTAAAGGTTTTATTTTGATACTGTCAGCCTCCACGATTATGAGTCCTACATTTTGTCTTTTTCTACTTGCTTGGCTCATTTATATACTGATAAAGGGACATAGTGAATCATAATTTGCCTGTATGTAATTACACCTACACAGCTGTTTTGGTACACTAAGCTAAAGAGAGTGTAAATAAATAGGACAAATGAGCAAAATAGGGCTTGAACCAACTTCTCCGTTCTTGATTAATACGTCAGCTAGTTTTGAGTCTATAGAATATCAAAAATAGTGAAAAACAATTTCCCAGTGTCAAATTAGTGGTTTTACCCAGACAGTTGCACAACACTGAATTTCAATTTACAATGACATAAAAGAGAGAAAAGTAGCAAATCCTTACATCTGAAAAGCGGGAAGTAGAGAATATCCAGCATTTTTGCTGCTGAATTAATGACGTTAGATTAATTGTTGTAGTTGTAAATAAAGGTATTAGAGGTTTATACATGCTGTGTTTGTTTTTTACACTTGTCCACACCAGCCAGTCATTCTTCAGCATCAGCTTTAGTTGAATTTCTACTACTACTTGATAAAGGATGTCTATTCATTCATATTGTAACTTAAGTATTTTTCTGTCTTCCAGGTCCTTGTGGAACATGCTGGCCGTTGGAAAACTGACGAGGATCCACTGCCTTTGTTGGAGGTCTACACTGTGGCCATCCTCAGCTTTGCTAAGGCTGCCTCCTGTCTCTCCTCCGAATGTGAAAACGTGCCACTCCTACTTGAAAAGTTAGCACTGTGAGTAGAAACTCTGACACAGTTGTCACTCCAAAGAAATGTCTCAAACCCCTGCATTATTTTTTTCATTATTCTTTCACAGGCTTAGAAAGTCTGAAATCCAGTAATCTGAATTTTAGGGCTCAAGTTGTCTTGGATAAAATTTTGACAGATTTAAAAAAAAATGCTTACTTCTGAACAAGACTATATCTCCTATGGGCTAATAGCAGCTAAAAAACTTGCACTTTAAATTCTGGAAAAAAGTCCTCCATTGAAGCTGTGCATCGTAGAACTAACTAATACATGATACCTCGAGAGGATGAGGTTTATCTTGCTTTATTCTCTGGTACTGCCTAAAATTATGGTGTTGTTGAGTACACAAGTCTATGCACCAATCCAATACTACGTAATCTATTAAACCTGAAACAGGACCCTGCAACTTCCCAGCAGCATCCACTGCACCTTTTCCCTTATTTTAATGTATCGATATTGGATCAGTACTCAGTTTTAGCAGATATGCAAACTTAAGGTATCGATAACGGTATTAGGAAGGAAAAAAAGGGACATCCCTAGTTTACTTTTTCCTTTCTTTTCCTTTTCTTTCCCTCTTATTTTATGTTGTTTGTGAAATATTGTAAAAAAAAAAAAAGAAGTAGTTTCCTGTTCTGTAGAAACATGAAACTTTTTGCACAAATGCGTCCAATAAAAATATTTGAAACATTAGTTTGCTTTGCAGCTGTGGTTTTGTAATTGGCTGACAGTGATCTCTTTAGATATTACATGAAAGATGCACAATATTTGACAATAAGAATAAAACAAAACACATCCAAATCCCAAAGGAAATTTAAGTATGAAAAGTCTGCAAACAGCATTCAGCTATTCGCACAATGTGCTGTTGAAGTAGTTGTGGAGGCAAAGTCCTTGAGGCTGTAATACAGAATAGAAATGTAGGCTACCTCTTGGGGAGTTTGACATATTTGGGATGAGCTACAGAGTTTACTGTGCACACGGAGGTGCAGTGCATACACAACATGAAGGCAGTCAGAGGCGGCTATTAATAATGTGAAGGATGCAACTGAATTAATTATTGATTGCAATTACTTATCTGGCTACTCTGGGTGTTTTTGTAACATGAAAACAACAGTGTCTGTTCAATAACACTTATACTTATTTTGATCCATGCAACTTAAGTGTCTCACTGCTACTGATTTACACCCCCATATCCTGTTTGTCATCTTTATTATATTTACAAAATGCCAAATCTGACTTTGTGAATAAAGTGTGTGTGTGCACATCCTTGACCTAAATATGATGTTAACAAACAGCTTTGTTGGATTTGCAGGAGCTGTGCGGAGCTGCTGCTCTTACTGCCCCAGCATGTCCCTGGTGCCTTATGGGAGGAGTTTCAGTCCTCCATGAAGGTCAGTATCCTCAGGGCTGTTAGAAGACTTTCTCTGAGGCTTATCTTCATACCGATAAGGAATGAAATGTTGTTTAGTAATTAGAATGCATTTGGTTTGGCTCATCATCGAACAGTTATAAAAACAAATGGGCCGAACGTTTGGATCTGTGGTTTTATTTTGTGAAACGTTCTGCTTGGGGCTGCTTTTGACAAAATGTCAACAGTTGAATGATGACAGAAATTCACTACAGTAACACTGTAATAACAATTGCTTTAGTCTCTAGACTGTCTAACATTTACAGTGTGACTCACTGAGGTTTTATTTACTACATATTTATTTATCTTCTGTTGCAGTTGGCACACAGCCTTTTGCAAGAAAGTGGGAGCACACAGCTCTGCCTGCTCTCAGTCCTGGCGCAGCAGGAGGGCGTCTGGTCAAACACCACACTAAGCAGCATCCTGTCCAATCAAAACCCTCAAACTGAGCAAGGTTAGTTCTGCTAACAATTTTTTTTTTTTTACTTTTTTGATGGCTTTATTTTATTTTTGCAATAAAACAAGCAAACACACAATATACATAAAACACCTTGTACCATAAACAAATTAACAAAAAAAGACAGGAGATTTATATACAGAACTCACCAGAACAATCCAAAACTGCCGGTCATCAACAAAACTGGCAAAACTCGAAAACTCAAAACGTTAGAGAGAGCCTAATCTATTTAAGTTATACGTCTAATGGTTTATATTGGCTTTGCCATGTTATATAGTGTGCTAGGTCTACTTACAGTCAGATGACACACTTTGAAGCACGAAACTTTTTAATTTGTCATCCCTCTGTACAGTTTTATCAGGAAACATCATTTTGTTGTTTATAGTAGAATAATGTCTGATTTAATGTGATGAAGAAGTGAAATGGTTATTTTGTTTGTAATTTATCACAGTTGTAGGGTGTTGAAAAAGCTTGAAAATGCACCTTGACAAAGGTTAGGCGTCTTGTATTCAGGATAGGGCAGAGTTTGCACAGAATAAAGATACAATGAAGCAGCAGCTCTCATAAGTTGTGCAGTTAGGTTTCATCAAGCGATGCCAAAAATGGCTTCCACACCTTCTGGAAATAGTTTTGTGAATTCCATTTGTTAAAACAAATCTGTTCCTTCTCAGTAATAGAAAGCATTTCATTGAGCCACCTCAATAAACCACCGTTGAAACACAGGGACACAAGAAATTATAATTGTTTAATGTGTGCATTATGCTTGTCTCTCATCTGCCGTTTCTTATTGTTTCTCTGTCTTTTCCTTTTTTTTCTTTTTTTTTAACTATTTGTTTCTTAGTTCACGAGTTTCTTGAGATGGAAGGTCCCACGCTTCTGAACATGAGAATAAAGCACCTCATCAAAGTGGACAGTGTTGACAAAGCTGCTATCCTGGCAAAGCTGTGCTCAGAGTATCCGGGATATGAAGGAAAAGGAAACTTTAAACAAACCTACTTGGTTTGCATCTGCATGGGAAAAAGTCAGGAGCAGCTAATGGAAGAGGTAAGAAATGACACACAAAGTCATTACATTTAAGACTTGATCAAGTACTGCATCAAAGTTATATGTCTAAAACAGCAAGCAGAAAATTGAGGAAATAAGTTTGAAGGTTTTTTGTATAAAGCAGATGACTAAAAATGGACTGATATTTTTCAAAAATAAATTGAATTTGAATTTGGTAACAAACAGGGGTGCAATGTAGCCATATGCAAATCATGCACACATCTGGAGCTGTCAAAAATAGAGTGAATTCAGTATTGACTGAGGAATTAGGCTGTATAATCCAAGAAATGCTCCATTTTACACCTGGGCAACATAACAAAAGTGGTGCAGATGGAAGATTATTACCTGATCAAAATTCTACTTCCAGCTGGCAGGAAATAAACAAAAAACTCTAACCCCTTTGACTAGGAAGCAAACATCAAGTCAGCAACACGCTCTCGTGACGACAGTGTCGATGCCACACTGACGCGTCTGTCTATGTAGGCTCTGTATTGTCCGCGCATTTCAAAGCGTCCACCAGTGAATGAGCTGCTAAAGTTTCTGTGCAGTCTGCAGTTTTCCTTCAATTTGTGTGAATATTTCTGATCTATTTTTCCATCATCACGATGCATAAACACTGCAGTGTATCTGAGTGCAGTGGTTGTGGATGAGCAAAGGAGAGAAAGGAAAAAAGAGCACTCAGAGAAGACAGGTGTTGCTGATCAGAGCAGAGGAATTAAAGCTTAGCAGTGAAGTTGTGTAGTTGCAGTAATTGTATAATTTGCCCATGAAAAGTTCAAGAATTTCCTGTGTCCAGCTGCTGGGAATAAACGGGAGCTGCTCTCTGGATGCTCCACCTGGGGTATAATATGTGGATAAAATACGTTTTCAGTGCCTTTTTACTTGGCACCAGCCTCACATTTATGCACATATTGTTGAAAAAAATGGACTTGAAGTCTGAATAAACACTTCAGGTTACATTTACACCCATCACACTCAACTGGGATGAGACATGCACAGGGCTGGTGGAGACAGCTGCAGAGATTAAAATCATAGCGTTTCTGTTGTGTGAAATATACAAGTGAAAAACGTGTTTGACTCACTTGCAATCATGACAGGGGGTAAGAGTGAAAGAGAATTTGTTTAATAGAAAATGGAGAAAATGGATTACATTTAGAATAAAATAAATTGGCACTGTACAACAATAGTGGAAATTACTCTATTAAAACAAACAAATAATATAATAAGCTTTATTACTAGTTGTAAACTGTTGTTGTTGCTGTTGAGAAAAAATGGGCTCTGCTGTTGTATGCGTATTATGTTTTTGGTTTACTTGTTCATGTACAAAGATGATAAAAACTAAAGTGATTAAAAAAGAAATTAAATCTAACAAGCAAAATCCATTAATCACTCAGCACTTGGATTTCATTTAAATTGACTGTTTCTTTGATTATCTCTTTCTCCTCCTCCCATTAGATTGCGTCAATAGACTGTAAAGATGCTCTTGAGATGATCTGCAACTTGGAGTCGGAGGGAGATGAGAAAGGAGCTCTCTGCTTATGTTCTGCCTTTCTCAAGCGACAGCTCCTCCAAGGAGATGTTTATTGTGCCTGGTGAGTGTTGCTGTTTGTTTCAAATAAATACACTTTGAACACTTACGACATTACCCTCAGGAATACAGCGGTCATGGAACAGATTTATTATGCAATTGACTTTTCTCCAACCTGAAGCAATTTCTGTAATAAACATGTGCAGAAAGACTGTTGAGCAGTGTTGCAGATGCTGACTCTGTGTCTTTGAAGGTCCATGTGTCTTAATAGATTAATACTTGAGGGACGATAGGCCAGCTGTGAATGAATGAGGAAGAATATTAACGACTTACTGTCTTTAATCCCTGAGTGCTTGGAAACAGCAACAGTCTTGTTAAAACTGTGCAAGACACTTTCAGATTTGTGGTTATCTGTAATCTTAATATATGTATATGTATGGAACACTAGCAGAACATACAGAAATAACAAAGTGAAAGCACACGGTACAACAAATGTTACAAACGACATTCTTCAAAAAAGCACCTAGTTTATAACTGATTGTAACACCAAAATAATTTATACAATGGATGGGTGGTTTAGATAATATGTTAGCGGACACTTTTCTCTATAATTCATTATGCTTACATTAAAACAAAACATGATATTTATCTTCCACACCAGGGATTTACAAACTGGGGAACGGTGACCAACAGGTGTCTTTCAGAGGGCCTGTAGGGGGTCCCCAGCAAAAGGAGCAACAGAATATTTAAACTTTTATAACAATTTTTCTTGAAAAAACAAGAGAAGAAACAGGTTTGGCTGGTTTTGACTGATCGTGTGATCATAGTTTAATCATTTATTGATTATGAAAGCTTTTTTTCACATTTAAAAATACAAAAAGAACTCCTGGTCTGCATCTGTCATGAGGTTTCTTGACTTGAAAGAATTTAGAAACCCCTGTCCAAGACAAGTTGCAAATCTTGTGGTTTCTATCCAGCCTTTAAAATCCTTCGCTCTAAATTTACAGACAGCCTGTTCAAGCGATTCAAATAAAGCTATAAATCAACAGTCAGTTTTTTGATTTGCCAACTATTATAATAATTTATTTAGGATTGTTTAGGTCATTTTGAAAGCAAAAATAGCAATTTGATGGTTGCAAGTTCTGGGATGTGAGAATTAGGTGCTTCTCCATGTGTCCTATTAGAGTAAGTTGACTAGTTTTGTTGGACCAATAGTCCAAAGACCCCAAAATAGACATATGATGGTGTCACCTTGGGATCTAGGAGATTTTGATGGGTATTTTCATTGTTTTCAAATGTTTTTTTTTTTAACAGTTGTGTTTGTTTGTGATGTTTTCCAGGGAACTCACACTGTTCTGGAGTAAGCTACTCATGCGTTTAGAGTCGTCAGCTGAAGCATTTCTGGGACACAGCAAAGAGATGGCTCTTCTCTGCAGAAGCGTCTGTCATATTCTGTTTCTGATCAAAGTAATCCAAAACGAGGTAAGAAAAATGGTCCACAAATTTGTGGCTGATAGCAGAACCATTACTCATGACCATTCACACCAACATTGACTCAGAGGATACTGCATCTGTTAAAGTGACTTTGTTATTTTTTCATGTCCATAGGTTGGTGAGGTGGGGCTTCCAGTGTGCGTGGAGATGTGCATTCAAGCTCTAAAAATGACCTCCAGTGACCACAAGGACAGCAAGTCTACCATCTGCAAGACAATTTCTTGCCTCTTGCCAACCGATCTAGAGGTCAAACGTGCATGCCAGCTGACCGAGTTCCTCCTCCAGCCTACCATTGACTCGTATTATGCTGTGGAGTCACTGTACAACGAACCTGACCAAAAGCCTGAGGAGGACGGGAGTCTACCAGTGCCCAATTCTTTACGCTGCGAGTTACTGCTGGCCTTGAAGACACAGTGGCCTTTTGATCCAGAGTTCTGGGACTGGAAAACACTGAAACGCAACTGCTTGGCACTGATGGGCGACGAGGCAGCTATTGTGTCATCTATTGACACACTCAACGACACAGACGAGCAGGAGGTGGAAAGTGCACTTGGCAAACACCCTGAATACAGAGACCTGGAGGACTTTCTGTTAACCACTACAAATGAACTCAATGAAATCACAGATGAAAGAGAGAAAAACAGGGAGGCTAAAAAACTTCGGGAGCAGGGTTTCGTGTCCGCTCGGTTCAGAAATTGGCGAGCTTACATGCAGTATTGTGTCTTGTGTGACAAAGAGTTCTTAGGTCACAGAATTGTTCGTCACGCGCAGAAGCATTTCAAAGACGGAGTGTATCTTTGTCCAATTTGTGCTGACAGTTTTGAAAGTAGGGAGATTTTAGAGCCACATGTAGCATCACATGTAAAGCAATCTTGCAAAGAGCGACTAGCTGCAATGAAAGCTGCTAGGAAGGTAACCAAACCACCTCAATCCCCTAAAAGTCCATCAAAAAATTCAAAAGTTGCCACCAAGATGAACATTAGTCCTGTTATGATTGAATCTCAAATTGGTGACCAATTGGCATCTCCTCTTAAGATAGGACAAACTACGTCTGACACACACATAAGTCAGGACTGTTTCTGTCCCGTCAAAAACTGTTCCAAGGCTTTCAAGTTTTTCCGCAATCTTATGGCACATGTCAGATCTCACAAGGATGATGAAGAGGCCATGAGGTTTTTGGAAATACAAAAACAGAAAGTGGTGTGCCAGTATTGCAGACGGCAGTTTGTTAATGTCAGACATCTTAATGATCACTTGCAGATGCACTGTGGCAGCAAACCGTACATCTGCATACAGTTGGATTGCAAGGCAAACTTTAACTCCAACTCAGAGCTTCTCATGCATAGAAAAACACATCCTGAATTCAAGGCCCAGTGCATGTTCCCTAACTGCGGCCAAGTTTTTAGCGAGGCCTACCTGTTGTACGATCACGAGGCTCAGCATTACCTTACGTACACCTGCCAAACAGATAATTGTGGCAAAATATTCTACTCACAGTCACAATTTGTGTCTCACCAAGAGAATCATAGTTCAAATGAGGCAGTAAACAACTTGCCCGTCACAAATCAAAACCCCCCTGTCACTCCAAAAGTACAATCACCACTCGAGAGCACCCCGAGCAAAGAAAACTCTTCAGCCATTAGCTTTGAAGGTATTAATCCAGAGGCATACATGAAGGAGGCGTCTAAGGCAAACACGTCTCCATGCACAGTACCAGAGGCTGCTAAAGAAGTTGCTCCTGTGCGAGTCAAACACTCAATTGAAAGCATGCTGAATTCTGGGGCAGATCATGAATTACAAGAACCAGAGAAATGCTACACTCCTATGACAAACCCCACTCCAGGACCAGCTGATGTGGGACCAGCTCCTGAGGCGGCTCATGCGCCCCCAAATGTGGCAGGGCAAAGTGAGATGCCACCAGTATATCCTGCTGCGCCCAGTGTCACAAATCCTGTGGCAAGTCAACAAGGAGACGGGCTTAATATTGTCCAAGGCAGTGAGGTTCCAAAAGCAGTTCCACAAATAATTAATCCAAGTCAAATTAAGACAGAAATTCCTTATGCTATGCAAGGATATCCTTCTGGCACACCCGCTGCAACTGCTGGCAATGAGGAGAATCTGCATTGCTGCCCATATAGTGACTGTACAAGAGCGTACAGTACAAACAAAAGTCTGTCAAGGCATGTCAAGAAGCAACACCCTGAGATATTTGAAGACTGGAAATTGGCAAAGAAGTATAACAAAGTGGCCAAAATTACAGCAAAAAAGGCACCAAGGGGACCAGCTTCACCTAATCAGTCCCCAAACCTTGGGAACAGACCGCCAAATCGGCCTGGAGTACTATGCAACAAACCTGGGGTGCAGCAAATGGATTACCCAGTGGGATGCTCAACCTCACCTGCCCAGTGTTATCCTGGATCAATGGAGCCCGTGCCTATCACGCCAATGGTGAACCCCACAGTGTACCCGTCATGGGGTAGCCCAAATAATCCTAGCGGAATGATGCAGTCCGATATGTCCCAGTCGTGGTCCTCACCTCCCATGAATAACTGCTATCCAGATGCCTTCAACGTGAATGAGTACCCCTCTCGGAGCTATCCCCAATGGCAAGGAGACCCTTATCAAACCACAGCGTCTCTACCGTCTGATAGAGATAATTCAATGGCAGCTATGCATGGTCCCACTACGTCACATGCTCCTTCAGATTCAAGTCTGATGTCCCAGTACGTGTCCAGTTCTCTGATGCTTGACAATGGAGGGCAAATACATAATGGAGGTCATCAGTATGGACTAATGCCTCCGGAGGGCAGTGGAGATGTGAGAAAAGGCAGCGCAAGTATGACAAGCCAGTTGGATAATGGAAACAGTATCTCAACAATTGACAGCCTCCCTGAAGGAAGTTACCACACTCCATATGCTCAGAGTGAGAACTCGTGTCATACTCACTGCTCGTCAGTTGATATCCCCATGAAATGTCTGACCCCAGAGGCCCAAATTTCATTAAAACCTACAAATGAAACTGTTAAAACAGAGAGTGTGTCTACTCCTGGTTATGAACCGATGGACAACTCCGTGGATGTTATACTCAGTCCACAATCAGATTTCCCATACGAAGACGAGTGTCCTAATGCTGACTGTGAGGCCACCCCCTCAGATGAAAAGGGCAGTGACCCTGACGTGCTGAAAGCAAGACGCAGCAGGTTGAGCAAGCGAACCAAATGGCCAGCCATCATTAAGGATGGCAAGGTCATCTGCAGGAGATGCTTCAGAGAGTTCACAAGCACCAAGTCTCTTGGGGGTCACTTGTCTAAACGCTCACAGTGTAGACCAGTAGATGAAATTGACCTAACGGCTGATCTGCCAACATCTTTTCTTGATTTCCTCAATGACCCTCATGTCCCTGACACCAACGGAGCAATATTCAACATGTCAAATGGTGATTTCTCACAGGAATCTTGTAGCTTGACCACTTTGACCTCACCCATGGTGTTTAAACAAGAGCCCCAGAATACAAACATAATGGACTATTCAAATTCCTTATGTGTTTCCCCCGAAAACCAGCAAGAAAAGGCAGTAGAGTTGGCTAATCCGGCCCTCTCCGTACCCTATCAAGAGGATCATTTGATGGAAATTTCACATGCCTTTCAAAGGCTGGATTTGATTGAGGCAGCACAAGAGAAAATGCGGAGTGCTATGTTGCTAGAGCAAAATGTCAGCCATTGTGATACAGCCCCTGTAACTGAAAAAAGCAAAATGCTGAGCAAAAGTGATAGCGACAGGCCCACTGAAAAGGTACCCAAACCTTTTAAATGTGACCAGGATGACTGTGAGTTCTCATTCATGACAAAAGAGGCGTTGTTCAAACACTTGAGCAGAATGCATGATTACTCTAATGAGATGATAGAAGAGCTAAAAAGAACCCCATCAAAACTGTCTCCTTATCCTTGTCAGATTTGCCCCAAAACATTCACAAGAACGACAGGCTTGAGAATCCACTATGAGAAAGTCCATCGATTGTCAAAGACAGAGATGCAGAAACTAAGGATCAGTGCTCGCAACAGGCGCGCGTTTAGGCTTAACAAAGATAATACGTTAAATAGCCGTGCAACCACTGATGCCAACAGCAGTCACACAACACAGTCTGCAGGAATATTAGCTGCTATAAAACAAGAACCGCTTGACATTGCAATTGTGCCTCAAACAGACAATGAGAACAATCCAGAAGTTACTCATATCTCACCAGGAGATGCAGTTACACAGGGATTCAGTCCTGAGATATCAACTGTTACACAACTACCACCACCTCCTAACTATTTAACTGATAGACCGTTTGGTGAGGTGGCACCAGCAGCTCATGAAAAAACCCCAGAAAGACCTAAAGTGGCTGTTGTAAACAAGAGTCCAGAGGAGAAACGGAAACCCAGTTTAAAAGATAAGCTCAGTCCGGTTGGCAAAGCAAAGGCGCATAAAGGAAGAGCAGATGCATCATTAAGTAAAAAAGTAAAAGAGCCAAAGTCCAGCCCTCCTACTGCATCTCCTTTGTCCTCCCCTGAGAAACCCAGCAGCTCCAAAAACACACCAAACAAGGATGAACCCCAGAGGAAAGAGAAAAATCTGAAAAGGTTGAGCCTCAAAATGTGTGATGCAGACAATGCCTACAGTCCATATAGACCATATCGCTGTGTTCATGAAGGATGCACTGCCGCATTCACCATCCAGCAGAATCTGATTCTTCACTACAGGGCCATGCATCAGGCATCTCTGCCCCCCAGCAAACCTGAAACTGACACTGAAAAGACTAGTGTTAAACCTGCATCAGAGAGCAAACAGAGCATAAGCAAAGACAATGAAGTCAGGTGTCAAGTGAAAGACTGTTCAAGAGTGTTCATGGGAATCACAAGGTTAGTGCAGCATTACCTCTTACTTCACAAATTCACGCGTGATAAGGCCACCTCCATGATGGCCAGCATGACCATAGGGACTTTTAACTGTGACCGGCCAGAGTGTGCGCTCCCCTTCAGCTCTGTGGAAAAGTACATTGAGCACATTAAGAATTTCCATAAGGAAATTGCCATCTCTGAGAGCGGCTCAGTTGATCCAACTTTCAGGTGCGAGTACGAGGGATGCGACCGAGTTTACACTACAAAATCAAACCTCCTCCGTCACCTGATCAAAAAGCATGATTATGTTTATGATCCTAAAAAGAGTGACGGAAGAAGGACTAAATCAGTAGGCCTCTTCCCGGGTGTTAACAACGGGAAAGAGAATGTGGAAAGTAAATTCAAAATGAAGAAGAAAAACACTAAAAAGAAAGATGGCAAGTCCATTGAGCACTGGACAAGTTTTGGAAAACCTACACTAAAATCCCATGAGGAGGCATCCGCCATGTGCACCAAGAAGTCCGCCCTGCAGTACCCATGCATGATCATAGGCTGTGATGCAGTGGAGCGGGCTGAAAGAAGTATATTTAAGCATTACACCACTCATGGCCTCACAGAAAGATATATTGAAGACCAGAGGAGCCAGTTCATTTTCTGCAAAAAGTACTCACGTGCCAGATTTAAGGATTCAAACAAAGCAGAGGGTGCATCAAGCTCATCTGAGGAAACAGAAGCAGAAGACAGCGAAAAACCCAGTGACCAGAAAACAGACGAGTCGGTGGATAGAATAGGCCAAGAAGACAGCAAGCTGTCCAACGACGATAGTGCAGAATCTCAAGCTTCCACTGGGACAGAGGGAGCAATTAAAAGAGGCCGTCCCAGGAAACCTGCACAACCTACACCAGCTTGTCCAGAGAGGATGCAGACCCTTAGAAACCGAACGACTGTTAACAGTTCAAGAGAGAACTCAAATCCTGGTACCCCTACAGCCCAAGAACAACGTGACGACGGGGTTACACCAGGGTCTTTCAAGCCGTTGGGACTTGAGGACTCTTTTCTTAAGTTCTTGGAAACCTCAGAGTCAACAACACAAACTTCCAAACGCAAATTAAATGACAAATCTAGTGCTGAACTGCCGTCCAAAAGACAACAAACTCAAAAACACAAATACACAAGGAAAAGTAGAATAACAGGCTGTCAAAATCTTGTAGACTTCAGAAATCCCCTTAATCTTACATCAGTGAGCAATGTCAAAATTGTCATGGATAAAAGATTTTCAGACGGTGCTGATCTTTTACTAAAGCAGCTACAAGACATGAAGCCCATAGTCATAATAAAAAAATGGATTTATAGCGGATCATAGCCCGACATTTTGTTTTCAACTCGATCTCACTCAGGATTTGAGAAGTTATGCTGCAGAAATGATTTGTTTGTTACGCATCAATTTCCAACTGAAAACAGTCATGGTCACAGTTAACGATGAAATGGCCTATTTTGTACTTAATGAAAAAAATGTCTTGGATGATTTTAAGTATGTATGTTAGTTATAATAACCAGGTAATCTAATAGGGCATAGATTTTAGAAACATGTTTGTATTTATGCTTAGTACTGAAGATGTTTTTTTTTTTTTTTTGCTAAATGGAGACTTTTAAAGAAAAACAATGTTTTTATATATCCCTATGGGATTTCAAGTTCTGTTTGTATTTATTTCATCCTTTTTCAACACTAGTAGACCTATCTGTAATATTTACATGTCTTCCACAAAGTGTTCAATAAAATGTTACTGGTTCCTTTTGTAAAGTGCTGTCTGTATTGCAGTGTTTTTTTCTGATATCTACTAAACACATTACAGAGTTTAGTTTGCAGTAAAGTTGCATACACTGTCCTAGTGTAACATGATGCAGTTACAAATAATGATGCACACATTTTGAAATATGTTTATGACACTTTTATGAAGTATGACCATTGATATTTATATAGGTGATGTAGCTTCATGAACCATTGGAACCTTTCCTGCACAGTGTTCAAACATCCTTTATTTGTATCTGCGAATAAACTAAATATATACAAATAAACATCAGTTACATGCTGACATAAAGGTTCAAAGCTAATACAAATACTTACTTCAGCTATTACTTAAAGTATTACTGATGTATAATCATCACTGTATAATTAGTATTAGAGAGCGTCATTCTTACATACTTGCTGTCTATGAATATTAAACAGTAACAGGAAACAGACTTGGAACCAAGGGGAGGGGTCTTGTCTAGAAGAGAATCCGCGATTTGAGAAACTCTCGTGAGATTTGCACACGTTGTTACTTAACTGTGCATGTAGTACAACTAAATATGTTTGAACATGTGACAGCGCTTCGGTTAAGGGTATGTCAGGATCAAAAACCCTTCGTAAAAGTAAGGGATGGATCATGGTTCGGATTAAAATGATCACTCTCGCGAGATCTTTTGCGGGTCTGGGGTTCCCTTCTTGACACGACGGCGGGGAGGCCACAACAGGGAAAGCAGGAATGCTTTAAACCGGTTGGGGGTGTTCAAGATCAGCAATGTTTTTTTTAAAAAAATCCACCGCAGTGAAAAGCAGGGAGAGGAGTAAACTGACGTTGTAAACTTTAACATGTGGATTTTCTTATTTGATTTTAACAGCGAATGCATTTTATCATACCCAGTAGCTTAAAACTTTTACCGAGAGATAAAAACACCCGCGGAACCGTTTATTGACTGAACACATCCTGTTCCGTAAACGTCACACTGGCGGGAAGTAGTAGCTACTTCGTAAGGCACACCACAGGAAGCATTTTAAACTATTATTTTACCTTTAAACGGTCAGCGGTTCACTGAGTGAACTATCCTGAATATAACACAGGCGTTATATGTAGCTACTGCTGAGATGTCTACTTCATCTGTGTCAAAGGTAACGTGATATTCTGATGTTTTGTTGTATATTTAACGTCACTCCTCATAAACCTCATGAAACAACATGGCCACATCAAAGTTCACTCTCTTTGTTTATGTTTACAGTTCATAAGCACTATTAGTAACGTGTTACCGTTGGTATTTCAGGGCTGCTTTGTTTTCAAGCCAAATGTTAAGAAGAAGAAGACAGTCAGTTTGGGTGAGTTAATGTTCAGAGGAGTATTTTTACTGAGCTGTAAGTGAACTGTCAGGTGACTGGAGACGTCCTCAGTTATATTCACGTTGATCATCATTTCTCCACAGAGGATCATTTCACCCAGGGCTGTGAAGGTGCTGAGAACAGTGAAGTACGATTTAAACTTTGTCAGGATTTATGGGACAACATTAAAACAAACACAGAGGTAAGAACAGATATTTAACACGTTGTCATGGTACAATCTTACACATTAGAAGCATTAAACTGAATATATATTTAAAATGTTTTGTAGCTTTGCATGGCCCATCAGTGGTGTCTCAACAGTAAGTGTATATTACAAAACCAAAGCAGTGTTTTACAATGTCACAAAAACGTGATATCACAGTGCATGATTTTGAACAAAATAGTCTGAAGGACTGTTTGATTTGTGATAAAGTTGGGGATTGTTCATTTTTCATCAGAGGGATCAGAGTGGCTGGGTTGTCATATTGTTTTTTTAATCTTCACCCTCCCCCGAACTACAAATATTTTTCCTTGAGCCTCCCTGAGTGATTGGGGGAAAATGTATGATGCTCCCTCCGCCATAAATAACCATGTTTTGTTCACACCGAAGATGGGTAGTATTGGGGAAAACAAAAAACAAAGAGCAAAGAATTACCTAAAGTTGTTTATCCCTCCCCTATTGCTAATGTAAAAAACACAAGTTGCTCCCCAGTGCTTAAAAAAAAATACCTGATGTACCTCCCTAGTTTTGCACTGCCCCCTCTCACAATTTTGTTATAATCCTTGAAACTGCTGATTAAACTGCTGGTAAACAATAACTTTAAAATATTAGCTGTAAACAGCATCTCATACACAATATTTTGATTTGTTTAATGAGAAAAAGTTTAACAAATGTGTTCTGTTTCCTGTCAGATTTTACAGGATGAACTCAACAGGAAAATCTTGGACAGCTTGCTGGACTTCACAAGGAAGTGCTCTTCCACTCGTCAACACAGCGACTGGGCATCACAGATGAGGGCCAGTGAGATCCCCACAGCAGCTCTCGTGCTCGGTATGTTGATGACAAGGCAGAAACAACTTAACTTGAATGCTGACGTTTGTGTAGTCTGGCAGCAGGGATTTTGTGATATTGTTTATTTGTCCTGTCAGACCGAGTGTATCATCGTTTAGAATTGGAATTGCATAGGTGTATTAATTGAGATCCAGATTATTTTTTTATTTTTTTTTTATGGTCACTTGTGCAGCCCTAATAGAAATGAAGCCTAATCTGACATCGTGTCATACATCCTCCACAGGTGTGAATGTCCCGGACCATGATATGACCTTCCAGAGTCTCTCTGAGTTGCTGCAGCAGTCTGTCACTCCTCATGTGGCGTCTGTACAGGCCAAAGAGTGTGGAGGTAACAGACTCCTTGCATTGCCTTTGATTTCGAACACCTGAAGAATTTTGACTTTTTGTATCTTAGAGTTGTAATGGTGGTGGCTTTATCTTTTCAGTGTTGAAGCATCTGATGAAGAGGGTCCTGGAGAGGCTGATGGGCACTGTTGTGACTGTGGATGATGAGGAAGAGGAGGAGGCTGAGCAGACCAGTTCCACTCAGCTCCATAAGAGTGTGCACTGCTCTCTCAGTACACTCTGTGATTGGTACAATACTAAAACAAAGGTGGGACCATGAAGCTCAGCTAGTGTGCATGATTTTACATCTACAATTATGTGCATAAAAAGTGTTTGAAAAGCAACTGTTTCCCTCTAATATTTCAGAAATCCAGCACCAGTACTCCTGGTAAAAAGCGTAGTTCTCCTGCCAGAGATGAGCCACAGCCTCCCATTGTTGTTATTTTCAAAGACTTGGAGGCTTTCAACCCGAGAGTTCTTCAGGACTTTATACTCATCTGCAGGTAACTGTTTCCATGTTATTTTATTTTATTGCATCAGCCTCCTCCTGTTTATAGAACTACAAAGGAATGATCGTCATTTGTAAAGACCTGAAACAACCTCTTTCCCATACACAGTTCATCCATCACCTTGTTGAGAATATATTTGATCTAAACAGTTAAATTATTGATAAAGTTGTCAGTTTTCAATCATTTTTGTGAGTAGAAATGTTAAAACAGTGTTTCTCTGGTCCACAGCCGGTATATTGAACGTCTCCCGCTGATGTTCATCTTTGGTATCGCCACATCACCCAGCACCATCCAGCACATGCTGCCCCACTCTGTGTCCTCCCTGCTGTGTATAGAGCTCTTCCAGTCTCTGTCCTGCACACAGCACCTGGCCACAGTCATAGACAAGGTAGTTTCACTCTCACATACAGGACAGTGCAGAAGAAGTGCGTCTGAAGTTCAAGGAATATAAAGGACGGTCACATCATGTCTTGGTTAAGCTAATGGCATGTTGTTTCTGAGAGCATGTTTGTCTTTTTAAAAATACTTTATTGCATTTTTATAATTGTGGTTCATATGTACAGTACTTATATATTCTATAGTAAAAAAAGTGATCACATATTTGATCGATTTATTCCACTATTTCATTACAGTTCTTCCCATTTTATAAAATGCCATTTAAATTTGACTTCTAGTTGTTAAATATATGTGGAGTAGGTTTGTAGTTGTTTGTTTTCATAATAGCTTATAATTAGTTTCGGTTTTTAGTAATTGGCAGATAAAGATGAGTGATCACCGTTATTTCCCACCACAGCTTCTCCAGCAGTCTGGTTTTATGGATATTGTGTGTTATGTATCTTTATCTTAATGAACTTATTGGATGCGACATTTTCTTGTTTACCTCCTACACATACGATTCTAGTCATAAACCCGGACATACTGGAGGTACTCATGCAGATTCAGCATTGCAAAATGCTGGGTATGACAAACTGACAATCTGTATTTTAAAATGTCACATTTTAAGTTTTTCTTACTTAGGTGTTTTGAAAACTCTAATTGTTTTCCTGATTTACTTCATGAAGCACAAAATTCACATCTTTGCTGATGTTCTGCATTCTTAAGATTTTATTTGAAGATTTAAAAACTGTTAAGCAGCTAAATTCAAAACAATGCCGTCTTTATGTATAGATGTAGGGCTCTATGTTACACCTGGCGAACAGTGCAGCACAACTGTCACTGCTAGTTTCCGACTGACACGGTTGTGATTAAAGTCAATGTCACCGTATTTTTTTGCTATTTAAAAGGTGCATTATTCAGATACTAGGATGCACCTATGTAGGCGGCTTCTAAATGTCTTAACACTCTGCTTGTTACACACATATGGACACGCAGCACTTATCTGTGCATTAACTTATTGGGAGAAAGTGGAGACAGGAGCTACGCTGGGCAGGGACCACATACCTGTCCCTCAGCAAAGACAAATGCTGCTATAAACTTTGCTTATCCTGCCAGGCTGTTGCAGACATCTGTAATCTCTTGTGGGATGATTTGAAGACTAATGCCAGCTGTCCATATGCACTCCCAGTTGCTGTCATAGTCACTGCAGCGCAGCATTTCTTTGCAAGTGGGTCAGTCCAGCATCCCCTGAGTTTGCACACAAGCCGATCTGTTTCCTCAACAGAAAACCGTTCACTTCTCCCACTCGCCAATTGTGCTATTTAAATAGCAGTGTGCCAGGTGCAGGTGCACCTGGCTTTTAAAGGGAATAGGAGATGAGACTGATTGGATTAATATATGTTATGTTCAAAACACACCTATGATTAATTAAGAGACTAAATACAGCACCTTTGTGCCCTACTTTGCACCCAGATTATTGGCCGTTTATCTTGCACAAATGGAGTTGGACCCGCGCTAAATGCACTTGTGCCATGCACATTGGACCAATCACTATAGGTAGTTTAAATAGGGCCCATAGACATAACAACATAGTCACCTGTAGCATGTACTGTAATCCTTAACAGTAGTCATATTAACTTCAGGCTGTGTTGAGGGGCTTCAACACTATTATATTTTTTGTGACTGAACTTTGAAATTTAATTGGAATTTATTGTGTAATTTAAAAAAATGGAGATAAGAAATGTGTTTTATTTTCTTCACTACACTACTGTGTCGGCTTTAAAATAAAGCCCCATGAAATTAATTAGATTTTTTGTCTTGTGTGTGTTTCCAGCTGATCCTGACGCCTAAGTTCCCTTTTAAGCTGAACGGTAAAGTGATGCAGGTGTTGATCAGCGTCTTCCTCTACCATGATTTCTCAGTGAGAAACTTCATCAAGGGCATTCAGGTACAGAGAAGCTTTTAAACACTTTATCCACTGTGTGTCTCTTTGTCTTCAGATATGTGGTAAACAAACTCTGTGCTTTGTCTGGCTGCAGCTGGCCCTGCTGGAGCACTTTCACTCTCAGCCTCTCAGTGTACTCTGCTGTAAGAAGAAGGAGGCTCTGCTCAACGTGATGCAGCTCAGTCACAGTGACTTGGAGACGATCAGGCATCTGCCGTCCTTCAAGAGGTACACAGACAAACCGTTTCTTTATCACACTGGCAAACAAAACAAGAAACTGTGTGAATAGACCATTAATTTGATTTCTACCAGTAACTTAAATCAAGTCTAACCTGTGTTTTTTTTCTCAGGTATGTAGAGAAGCAAGAATCTCAGGAACAAGTGAAGCTAATGACAGACGACGCTCATTTAAAGGTACATTCTCTGTTTTATTTCTACACCTCAGGCATTAGCCAACAATGAGTGCACATACCTGGACAGAATCTAAGGCTTTAGGGTTTGTTTTCTGATTTTAGGAGGTGTGCCAGAAGCTGATAAAAGACCTTCACAAATACCACAAGAACTATTATCCTGTCCTGAGGTGTCTCCACACCCTGACCTCGTCTTTACCTCGGTACCCCCTCGGAAAACAGGCAAGAAGTGATGCATTTTATTTGTACAAAATAAAAGTTGAGCAAACTTTGAAGTAACAGTCTCTCAACTGGCACAATATAACCCTGAATTATCTGTGTGTTTCAGATCAGAGAGCTTCATTTAATATGTCTGGAGAAGAATGTTTGGGAGAACGAGGATTACCAAACAGCCATGAAGCTTGTCAAGTACGTCTAGATACATACAGACGTTCTTCAGTTTTTATTGTGCTTCTGTCATTTGAAACTCTTCATATGAGAGGCCGTACAAAATAACATTTAGAACTATACATTTGTAATAAGCACAATAATTTGTAATAAAATTTACAGTACACAGAGGAGCATAATGTCTTACCAACGGAGGAACGTAAAACAGCATTAATTTAAAGCAGGACTTTTACATTTAACTGAATGTAAGTCGCATTCAAATAAGTTCACACAATGCTGATTAAGGCTATTATCACCAGGTAAATCTTTCTGTATTTCACAGTATACCAGAAAGTCTGGTGTTTGGGCGACGTCCCCGAGGTGAAGCAGTTAGCAAACCAAGCTATGGAATAAGCATCAACAGTGTTCATGTATTTACTCTCACTGCCAGAAAACAGAGACAAAATTATAAAATTATTAATAAATAAAAAGAAAGGGTCTGTCTGTCTTTATTTATTTATTTTCATTAAAAGGGAAGCCGAAATTACATAGACTGTTTCAGTTAACTGAAAAAGTTTGAGGCTGACTAAACACGTCTGAAGCCAACATGAACATATGATTTCAGGACAAAGACTAAATGTTAAAATGTCAGAGAAAGTTAATGCTGATTTTCTGTTTCTACAATCAAATGCGACTAAAGAGTAAGTGGAAAACTAGTAGTGAAAATGTTTGTATTCATATTTGTTTGTTATTATAGTTTCTGGTCTGGTTGAAGTAAAGTCTGGATATTTAACCTGTATGTCAACAAGAGGTACCAAAAAATGGACGACATCATCGTCTTAAAATATTGAAGTGCTATTCTTTTAAGTATGTACTTCAGCCAACTTTTTTTCTTTTTTTTTTAAACACATTTTACCACCAGATGGTGACATATCCAAGGGTATTTAGAGAATTATTGCCTCCTGGTGGCCATATAGGCATGAATACACAGTGAAATAGTGCTGTGCTTTGTTGTTTGACACCGTTTTGGTTGTTGTGCAGGAGCTCCTCTGAAGAAACCAGACTTCAGTCCAACAACAACTATCCGGTCTAAAGTTACTGCAACCACTTTTTGTCCCACTGTACCATTCAGTTGTAAATCTCCTGTGGTTTCCCTGCAGGATGTTGGCTAAAGATGAGCTGATCACTTTGCTGCAGAGGTGTGTGGAGATTCTGCAGTCTGTCAAGTCAAAGAAGATGAAAAACGCTCGTGTTCAGCTGGAAGAACTGCTTGCCAGATTCAAGCAGTTGGACAGTAAGTTGTTGAAATTCTTTAATAGATTCTTACTTTCCCACATTTCGCCCTGGGATTGTCTTATTTCTCAAATATTAATTGCTGTAGGTGGAATAGGCAGTGGAAAGGAAAAAAAACTTTTGTCTTTTTCATCTTTCTTTGCAGCAGTAGTAGCTGAAGCTCCCCCCTGTGTGGAAGACAGTCTCACTTCTCCAGTGAAGAATCTTCAAAAGAAGACAGATCTGTTCCAGCTGCAGAAGGTTTTTGTGGGTTTATGAATGTTTTATGAAGAGCATTATCGCAGCGTTTCTTCGATTCATAAATTGTCTATTTTTTCTCATGCACTCTAGACGCTGCTGGAGATGAATGAGTCTCGGAGAGCCAAGAAACTGAGTCCGTTTGAGGTTCTGCGAAATGAAGCTCTCGACTTTATCGACAGTTTAGTGAAGTAAGACAAGTTGCCTTCTTGTTCTAATGAAAGCGGAGTGCACATAAATATGGAATTAATTGTTCTCGTACCAACACCTCTCCTCTTCCACCCAGGAGTCACCTGTCCCCCCCTGAGTCTCAGACACTGTATGAAGTTTGTTACTACAGCTCTTCTGCCACTGTGAGACGCCACCTGAACGCAACACCTCGTACCTCCATCCAGGCTGCTCTCAGCAGTCCCTACTATTATCTTAAGGTACATCTGCCTCATATAATCAAGAGTGTAACTGTGTTAACGTGAGGGGAAACTGAAAGCAGTAGCTCTTGTTACACAGAGATCACCTAATACTCCTGCAATGAAGGCTCGTTTCACTGCTGCCTTGGCTCTTTTTTTTTTAACAATGAACCAAAAAACGCCGCCACAAAGCCGCTCCAGTGTGTTTTTAGATAATATGCTGGCGTTTTGGCATGACATAACAAAACAGCGCACCGGTCAACAAGTGATTCTGCTTGTCTTCTCTTTTCTGATCACACATTCGTTCATTCATTCATTCAACCTTTATTTACAAAACGGAAAAAAAAGAAAGGTAGTTAGAAAATAAGACAGACAATAAGAACTCAACAACAATTGGTTAAGATAATTCCTAGTTAAAGCATGTACATGTAAGAACATTAACATTGTTTCTAAAATAACCCAAAGTTATCACAGTCTTAAGGTTTAAAGTGCTTTTGTAAGTTATTCTATAAGAACCTAAAAGCAGTCTCAGCAGTCCTGAGAGCAGGTTTGACGCTTTGTAGATAAGTAAATACCAATGTTGGTCTCGTCTCACAGAGAGACAGTCAGCAAACTGTTTTTAAACAGAATTACAATGATTGGTACTGCAGGAGTCGCCGGTATATTGCATCCAGGGGCTTAAGGGTGGTAACAGCAGCATGTCTATAAATTATATCACCACAATCCAAAAAAGGGAGTAATACAGATTCACTTTTTCTACTGAACATTGGGAAGCAAGATTTGTTTCTGTAGAGAAAGTTTCATCAGCAGTTGTTTAACCAGATTGTTAACATGAACTTTGTACGTGAATTTATCATCAATCCAGATGTTCAGATATTTACTGTGTGGGACTCTTTTGATAGCTGCACCTGATAAAGTGTTGATGTGACATATACTGTAATTGATTTTCTTAGCTCTAGTGAATACCGTGTATTTTGTTTAATCTGCATTTAACATGACTTTGTGATCAATGAGTGCCTCCTGAAGAATATTAAATGAAAATTGCAGATGGAGCTGATAACCTCATGAATTTATATTATAAATATATATTTATTTCCTGTCCCGTTCTGCCAGTCTACCGTCTTTCGCACATGTCAATTTGGCGCTGTTACTACCGCTGCTGGCGGATCAGAGGCAGAACAACAATGCCCCCAACTGCATGTCCATGATTTTTATACATAGTGGTGAGGTGGAATAACGCCTGCTTTGAACAGGCTGTCTAAGAGGGGCTACCAAAAGCATATATAGTGATGTTTTAACAATGCTATCATCTTAAATCCTTAGAAAAGCCTGTGAGACATTGAACAAGGTTGTACAAAGTTTTAAACATTTGGAAGATACTTAAATTTAATCATTATGTTTTGAAGGTGAGGAACACGCTTGAAATTTAATATATTAACTTGCAATTGCATTTATAGTAACAATGATGATAAAGGCTTTGCAAGTGAGGAAGTTTTTATTTTAGGTTCCTTGACATTTGAATTACTCTTAAAAAGCTGCATGAACTTTGGTTGAAAACTCTATAATGTGTGAGATGACCTTTTCCCTCTGACTCTTCCTGTAGAACGAGAGCCTGAAGACGGAGGATGGGACCGTTTCTAACTCCGCTCCTGATATCTGCATCGCGTATAAACTCCACCTGGAGTGCGGCAGGCTGATTAACCTCTACGACTGGCTGGAAGTGAGTTTATGAACCGAATAAATGTGGTATTAGTGATGCATGGCACCTTTCACCTTTTCCCTACAAACCTTGATGGCTGGAGAGTTTGTTTTTCATTCTTCACAGGAGGCTTTATTGATTCTAAGGATCAATGTGTCACATTGTTGATCCGAAAAGTCAAATACTGGCCCAGAGTGGACTGGAAACTGACATGAATGAAAACCCGTGTTTGTTTTCAGGCTTACGCCACTGTGGTTTCTGCTGCTGAGGGGAACAATCCAGACTCTGACAATTTTGGGAAAGTGGATGAAGTCAAACAGTATCCTTCTGAAATGTGTTTCCCATCATGCTTTTCCACAGTTTTAATACTTGCTTTGTGTTGATACTCGTCACATTTAATTGTAGATGAGGTGGTTGGGGTGTTGATTTTTAACCTTTGTGGTTCCTCAACTTGTTCTTCAGTGCCCGTTTCATCCGAGCCGTGTCAGAGCTCGAATTTCTGGGCTTCATCAAGTCCACCAAGCAGAAGACCGACCATGTGGCTCGACTTACCTGGGGAGGCTGCTGACCCAAACAGTCAAAAAAACAAAACAAAACAAAAAAAAGCCTGCACACTTTCTTCATTTGAGCTCTTATCAAATTTCACTTGGATTTATATTTAGTACTGTATTTTTCCCTCTAATAAAATGTGAGTAGTGTCTGTTTAATCCATTTTGTTGCTCAACTGAAGGCACAGCTGAAAGACAGACGCACAGTATACAGTTAATTTTAAGACAAACCAATACAAGATAAACAAAGCAATGCGGGTGCTCTAAAATGTAAATAAAAATAGTAACATATTTAGGTTTCATTACTATTCTTTCTTATAACCAGTACAATACAGTCACATTTTTCTTCATAAAATGCAATGAATAAGATGACAGGTGTGGACAAGCTTTGCAAGAGGCAGTTGTTCACCAAAGTACCATCTTTAAAGAAAACTCTGTGACCTTGACAACTTTTTACATGAAAGGATCAGGATTTCTTGGTGTAATTTACCTCATAGTCAATTATATCAGTTTATTTAAAGGATAGTTCACCCCTAAATCAAAAGCTGTTATTTTTTGTCTTACCTGTAGTGCTATTTATCCATCTTGATAGTTTTGGGGTTACAGAGTTTTGGAAATATCCACCTTATAGATGTCTGCCTTCTCTTTAACATAATAGAACTAGATGACACTCAGCTTGTGGTTCTCAGATTTGAAACATTCAACAACGATGTCTCTTAACAGAAATCATGACTCAGTTACTACAGATCATCCACAGACCTTGCTGTGAACAGTTTCATGTAGGAACTATTTTCTTTCTATCAAATTACACCCACCAACTGTATCACTGTGCAGAAGGAAGCGTACATGTACTGGGTCTTCCATTACCCATACTACCATGCTATTCAGTATGTCAGAAAAAGATTTAGTATGCCCTAGTACTTAGTATGTCAAATGCAGTATGCCAGAAATACCAGGATGTTTTACTGCATCCAGTCACATTTTGCCATATGAAAGCCTGCAGGCTTTTTTTTGGCTATTTTGACCCTCAGTCCTTTGTGATAGGTGTATGAGAAGAGGGTCAAAATTTAAGGTGACGTCTTATGAGGAAGAAGTAGTATGCATACTGCATGCAACAGTAAGGACAACTGCAGTATTTACTAAATGTAAAAGAGAAAATATTAAATTTGGAATGCAGGGTTGCTCATGGAAGGAAGGCCATGAATAGATGCATCCTAGTAAACAGGTGGACGATTTTCCAGTCATGGAATATGAGAGAAAAAGTAAAATGTCCTTGAAAATTATTTACTGTAGCTGAGAATGAAATACCAGGCTATCAACCAACGTTCAAAAGGTAGTTTATTGGGAGTGCTTTGAATAGACTGCTTTTGGTTATGTTGTGGAAATGCTTGTCATTATTTTATGATCAGGTTGTCAGAATTTCTCAGCATGTAAGAGATGATTTCAGAGAGAGGTTACAGCCCGTCTTAAATCAGACTTCCAGAGGAACATACTGGTGTATTGCGCGATCTCTGTCTCACTCCAGCTAGATCGCCACTGTAAAAGTCCTGGAAAATGAGCTTTAGAAAAGAGTGGGAACCCTGCCTTCTGCACAGTGATACGGTAGAAAGGAAACAGTTCCCACATGAAACTACACACAACAAGTTCTGTGGATTATCTTGAGTACCTGGGTCATTACTTATGGAAAGAGTCACTGCTGTTGAGTTTTTTCCAAATGTTTTTTCAGAGCTTTAAATGCCACAAGTACAGTGTTAATTCATTATACTGGAGAGAAGTCATATCTCTACGGCTGATATCTTCAAAACTCTGCGACTCACACCAAAACTATGTTGACGGATAAATAGCTTTACATGTAAGAGGAAAAATATGTATTTTTCATTATGGGATAAACCATCTCTTTGAACACACATCTACCATAAAAATGTCATAACATGCATCAAAGCAAGTCTCAAGTCTTAAAAGAATTTTATTGTTTTGTCCAATAAGTACATTGGTTTCAAATTGATACCAGCAAAACAAAAGTCAAAATAAATAAAACACTGGTAGGGAGAACAAAAAAAAAAAAAAAGAAATAAAAATCAAATTAGCCCACTTAATGCTCAATTTAAAAAGCAATGAACAGAGAACAAACTGCAAACATATTCTCTCTCTGTTCAGCTGTGTTTCTTCCTCTTCTTCTCAGATTGACCAGCAAACCTTTAAGTAAAACTCTGCACTGCTTCATCATATTTACACATAACAAACAAGAAAACAAGTGACAAAGCCTGGAATGCTGGGAATCATTACAAAAGTGAGATAACTGTAGATACACGTACAGCAGGAGGAACATAGGCCACTGGTAGAGATAGGGTCCATTAATTTACATCAGGAAGCACCTAGTTGCTTACAACAGAGTGGTAACAACTGACAACAGCTCCATATAAACCTTTTGCCCAAAGACAGAAATATGGCACAGTAAGAAAAGTTTCATTTGAACTAGCTAAACTGAATCTCTTACAATGATGAGCTCTTTTTTTCTTCTTTCTTCAGATATCGAATGATAGCTTGCAGCAAGAGAAGGCCGTCTTGCAAAGATTTCTGTGCCACACTCAGGAAACATCTGGAGAAGAGGGAGATGAAATAAAATACAGAAACCAGACTTGTTACTTTAAACTTCAAAGGCGGAGCTCAAACCAAAGATCCAAGACTTTCTCACATACAGAATGCCAGAGAAGAAAGAGGAATGTGGACCATGATTTTAGATGAAATGAAAAGTACTCACAGCTTGCAGGTTGCTCCCCGAATCGTCGCATTAACTGATCGTGTGTGAACTTCACAAAGGTGTCGTACTGTTCTGAAATTTACACAACAGGGAAGCAGTGTGAATTAATGTTGAGCCTCAAGGATAATGTGCATTACTGGAACAGGTCTTCTATCTTGTCATTTCTCTGTGGCACAGATCACAAACTTGACAAAATATTATTTACTGTAGTCAGGAATCAGTGTTAGAAGTTTGCATGCACATCCAAACCAAAGAGGGTAGATGGTGAACCGAAAATGATCCAATATTGAAATAAGCTGCTCACACACTGCAAGTCTCCATGTCCTTTTGCACCAAGGTGACGTTTCAAGCACAACCGCTGATGACCGGCTCTGATGAAGAGCATTTGTGGTCGAAACATCACCTTGCTGTAATAAATAAGTGGAGCCCAGCAGTTTCTGAATTGTTTGTTTGAGGAATCAATCTATATTGATTTATTACATGCATACTTGTCTGTAAGCTGTAGCTCCCTTAAATGCAATTTATTGACACATCCACAACTAAGATTTTGAGCTTATGTTGTTCTTCAGTCTTCTATTATTCCAGCACTTGCTTTAAATGGTATTTGGATGTGCATGATTATTATGCATTGTTCAACAAATCAATCTAATCCTATATTCAAAGCCATCTTTGTGAAGTAAATAACAGCATAATTTCAGCACTGCTCAGTGCAAAAAGTTCTGCTGAATTATTTTACCACGACATAGAATCAGACTGATGAATATCAGTGCTGAAAAACTTGGCAATCAATTGGCTTATCAACAATTCCAATAATCATTAAACTCGTTTACGAGAAACATGTCAAACATTTGCCTGTTTGCTTGCAATTAAATGATGAATTTAGTATATGCAGTGTTTCCTCAGTAATGTTTTGTAGAAGCAGTAATGTGTGTGGCTGGGTATTGTTTATAAAGTTATGGTACCAGCACCCTTAAAGTCATCCCAATACAAATATACCCATTTTCCACACACATGTGCTGGCTTGACTTTTATTATAAAGCAGCAAAAATCAGGAAGTGTGTTTTTATCTACAGTAACAGTAATCAGAGACTCAGTTAGAAGCTACAAAAGTACTGAGAGCTGAACACAGACTTTAAAAGAACATCTTTCTCTCTGATCTCCTGCAAACACTTGTTTGAAGGAG
This sequence comes from Lutjanus erythropterus, assembly GCF_056507025.1. Classification (NCBI taxonomy): domain Eukaryota; kingdom Metazoa; phylum Chordata; class Actinopteri; order Lutjaniformes; family Lutjanidae; genus Lutjanus; species Lutjanus erythropterus. The sequence continues at coordinate 14,797,856 of NC_139334.1, forward strand.
AGAGAGAGAAGGAGGTCCTCATGGTTGGCCACGGTGGGTGAGACGTCACTGCAATCTGCTTGGAGGCAGGGGGGCTCACTTTGGCCCTTTTCTGGAGATGTTTTATCTTGGGTGTGACTCTGGCACAGCTCAGCACATTTTAAATGATAATGGAAAGCCAAACAAGTGCTGGACTCAGCGAAGCCAAATGAGCCAGTGGATAACTCCCAATAGAGTATTAACTTGATACCTTTATTTTCTACTTCATCTGATACCCATCATGTGGATGGTAGCATTCTTGAAATAATCCTTTCACATTAATGCATAGTATAGTATTATATCCATACTTTATGAGGTTTTGGTGGCATCTCGCCACACTAAACGACCAATTCCATCAAATACACGGCACCAACTTCACACCACTACAGGCTGTATGTGTTGTAGCTGCTGCAGCTGTGAACCAGTCACACCTTGCATTAAACTGAACAGAGCTCGCAGTGACAAGCAAAACCATACAAATAGTCTTTTTTCCCCTGTATTTGGGTACAAAATTGGTGATTTGCAGGTATTCTTTGACTAGAAAAGTTTGTTTAAAATGTTCAATTTCCCATTTTATCTACCTGTGTTGATAATATTCCTACTGCTGTGGTCCATCACTCCTGAATGTATATGTGGGAAACACTGATATTGCTTTGTTATCTAATCAGAATGAAACAACTATCATAGTGTAATCAATTGACAACATTGATCAGCACACTTGTTAATCATCTACTGGCAAGAAAAACAAACCTTTGCTGGTTCAAATGTGGAGATATGGTGTTTTTCTTCTGTATTATATCATTGTAACTTGAATATCTTGGGGTTGTGAGCTGTTGAGTGATTTGTGTTGTTCTGAGTCATAGCGCCCCATCTTGTCCTTGCTCAATGTGTACCAACCTGCCAGTTTTGAAGTCATGGTCTCCTCATATTCCTCCCGCACCTTCTCTTCCCTTTCTTTCAACAAGCGTTCACAGATCATCCCAACTTGTCTGAGAGTGAATAATGGCTGTTCTTTTCTAGTGGGAGAGACACCTCCGGAGGACGTTCCTACAGAAACCAGACAAAAACCTAAGAATCATGGCATATTACTGATTCTGTCACAGTATTTCTGGAGCAGTCTCTCCTGTAGGCAGCGTGTTACTCAACTAACCTGGCATGCTGGAAACATTCATTGTAGACGACTGGGACGGGGACTCTGGAGAATAGCAGCACTCTGACTGGTGGTAGCCTCCATCTAGATGCTTCCTCTTTTGAATGCGTTTGTACTCCTGCTTGATGCTGTTGAGGATTTGTTCTGTTGGGACAAAAGGAAACCAAAAACAGGATAGAAAGAGGCTGATCAGTGAAGACAAAAACTGCTAACATGTTAGGGACTCCACAATTAAACTTTATCACTGATAAGCATGTTGGTTTTATGGTTCAACGTGTTGCTAATGCTTCTCAAGCCCCATGGCTGTTCACCAACAGGCCAACTTCACCGATATTAGTAACATTTACCTGCACTAAGTGTTGAAGACGACTCTCCAAATGGCGAGGGCTCCATGCTAAGATACTTCCTAGGGGATGAGGAGGAGGACGTGGGGGACACGGGGATGCATCTTCGTCTTTTAGGGGACGTAGGACTCATGAGCGGATCGAAATCCATGGTCCTCTTCAGGGTGGCTCCACACGCCATGACTTCAGTTTGATAAAAGGAGAGGAGGGGGATGCAAAATACCGAAACAAGACAAAAAATGATGCGATAACACCAGTTAGTTAAGATAACAGATAACCATGGCTTTTCTTCAACACGACGTGCTAATTACAGAGTGAATAGTTCCAATAAATCCAGCTTCCTTCGGTGTGGGATACATGCTGAAGATACTGCGCAGCTGAGGCTTTAAATATTTGCTAGCAAGCTAACGTTAGCTGCGCTTGCTAGCTAATAATCAAAAAGAAAACAAAGCTAACGTTAGCTTAGGCTGTCATTGGCAGAACAGTGCGTTCTGGTGAACATTCAAATAAAACTGTTTCTTACCTACTGGGAGAAAAGTTGTTCTGTCCGAATTAAGTTGAACAATTCGTGTTGTTCTAAAAGTTGCTTCCCAAAAGTTGAAGTGACGATCCGCCGGCTGCGGGCCAACTGTCTGCTCTCAGACAGTCAGAGGGGCTAGCTAACAGCTAACGCAACTTAGCTGCTTGTTTTTGATACGAGACTGTCGGCTTCTCCGGCTCCTGACGTCACGTGTGAAACACGATGCGATGCATTCTGGGTCATGTAGTGAAACAGTAAAGGACAACAATTAAAAGGTTGATTTCGTCCTAATTAGAGCTTAAATAGATTGATCAATCATAAATATATTTTTTAAAGTTTAATCTGGTTACATTACGCCCTCAGTGTAGTATTAGAATAACTACAACTCAATTCATCAGTATGATCAGTCTATGAGAAATAAGACAATAGATGGATGATGTGTCTTTTATGTCCACAGGAGGGCGGTGTTACCCAAAAAACAGAGAGTTGACTTCACTTTGCGAAGTAGTGGCTTCCAAACACAGTAGCAATATATTTATTTGTCTGTATTTAAAAACATAAATATGTTTATTCTTTAATGTTTTTCTCAAATTTGTGCTTTTTTGTTGTGAAAATTATTTTCATCTCCTAGAGGCACAGTGTGTAAGATTTTTAGAGGATCCATTGGCAGAATATGGCAGAAACAGAAATAAGAATTACTGTGTTTTCCTTACCCTAAAACAGTGGTTCTCAAAGTGTGGTGTGGACCCCACTGGTGGGCCATCCACAGCAGATGGGACGTGGGTGACCAGAGGAAAAACACTGAGTGAAACTAAGATGAGTGAATACAATTATTATAGGGAAAACAAACAAACAAGAGTTTGCTGATGCTGTTGTGCTGACTTTTACTTTTGTGTTTGTTTTTTAAGTGTTCCCCAAAGCCTAAGATGATGTCCTCAGATGTCTTATTTTGTCAACAACCCTAAGATTTTCAGTGCACTGTCAGAGAGGAGTAGAGAAACCAGGAAATATAATTTCAGAAGCTGGAATAAGAGACTTTTTTTTCTTGATGACTAGATGACTAAATGACTAAAACCAATTAAACAATTCAGAAACAAATCAGAATAGTTGCCAATCAATTTGATAGTTTATAACTAATTGACTATTTGATTAATCATTGCAGCTCTATTAACATTAATGTTAATGTTAGATGTTAGAAATATATATGGGTGTGAACTTTTTTCAGCTTCCGAAGATGGGCATGCCAGAAAAAGTTTTAGAACCACTGCCTTAGAATGAACCATTTATATCTACAGAGGTCACAGGTCCTCCTCTGTCCACCATGTTGTTCCCCCATGCAGCCCAGAACAGACAAACCACTGGATCTGGAGAAGGTGTTTTGCATTTTTTGCAGGTTTCATAGCCACTGTAGATTCTCTGACACTCTTGGAGACTTTGACAGTTGACAAAAGCAGTCAGAAAAACTGCTCTCTGATTAAACTGATCATTATTCATGTCCACATTCAAGCTTTAGCCTGTGGCCAAGGGTCACAGGAAGACTTAGCTTCAGGCTAACAAGCCAAAAACAGTCAGGCTCATGGCTATGAACACACTCACACATATTTTTTAACACTGAAAAGAGTCTGTATCTCATTTGTAAATTAGCCGCAGGTGGTGACGTGATTTGCTTGGATTTCATTCATTTTATTGAAAAAAAAAAAGATACCAGATATATTGACAAAATTATGATAAAAATAGACAAATTTCATATCTTTATTGAACTCATGTCCTTTCTTACACACACTGTTATGGGACACATTGGCACAATGGATGCTTCACAAGTGTAGCTTCTCACCAAATGCTGTAACTGTTTCATAAGCACACGTGTTATAAGCAGCTATGATACATTCCCAAAATCACTACAGACTAAAGTTTTGATTTGATCAAAAAGCTGTCCAGATTTCGAAGTTTGACTCGCCATGTCTTGCTCTGTAAAGTACATGTTGTAAAAAAATACAATAAATAAAGTAGAATAACATTTAAATGCCAAATTTCACCATATCATGGTCTTACAAAAGCATTTCAAATCACTGATGGGATGCTGATTTTACTTACAAGCAGAGTGCTGTCTTTCAAAACTGACAAGTTGCATGAAGGTAGACACAGTTTCACCTTGCAGTACTGCCACAATATTGCTATGATGTCATGTGGAAAAAGAGAAAGAACAAAAAGAAACACCTTATTTTTCTACCTTAAAGGACCAGTATGTAATGAGGATTTATTGACAGAACATGTCAGAAATGGAATGTTTTAATTAATGTATAATCATCTGAAGATCAGTGTCACTGCGTCTTCCTTATGTTAGAACGAGCCCTTTATATCTACAGAGGGCGTAGGTCCTCTTCCATGGAGTTTGCCATGTTGTACCGCCATGTTTCTACAGCAGCCCAGAACAGACAAGCAAACCACTGGCTCTACAGCTAACTTTTTGTGCAAGTTTTACAGCCACTGTAAGTTCTCCTACATGCTTAGAAGGGAAGGGTGAGGGGAGTTGTTTGCAATTTGCAAGCTCACCATGAGATCCCAGTGAGCACCCATCGGGATTTCAACGTGGATTTCTGGTTAAAAACTATATTAGATATTAAATCTGAAGGTCTAAGATTTTTCAACCTGCTAAAATGTGGTTACAACATCAACATGTCACAAACTATGATTTTTAAAATCATTTTCCTAAGTTGTTCAGTTGTAGGTTTAAAGAGATGTTACTGCCTAGAGTGAAGGTATTTCTCTAAAGTCATATTTCACTGGTAGGTGTAATCTGGTGTAAACAAAGGCATTATTTCAACACATTTAATGTGTCATAGAAAATATGAACTATGGAAGCTTCCAGGACATCGTAAAGGGAGAAATTCTTAATGTAAAATAAGAAATTGCACTTACTGCTGTAGAATAATGTGCAATGCAAAGTACTTATTACAGCTTCGACTCCTCTGAAGGTATATGCAACAGGACATGATGCAAATTTTCTTTAACCAGTAATTAAAAATGCCAACAGCCTATTAATCAATTAATTCTTTATAATTCGTAAGATACAAAACATATTTCATATTTCTCATTCTTTCTCATTTTAAGCATAAGTTTAAGTTTTAAGTATTCAACATATGGCTCCACCAGACAAAACAATGTCAAATAAGGCACAATTACTGCCATTTCTAGGCTACTGAATAATTATAAATTAATATTTTTTAAATAATTTAATCAATTAATACTTAATCATTAACATCCGTAAAAAGAGTTATGATGTGGTGGCTCAATGGGTTAAACACAGGGTTTTGATCTGAGAGACTGGTGTCCTGTCTGAGCCCTTTTTTTTTCTGGTTTTCAACCAAGAAATTAGACTTCAAAATGTGACATCATAGTAAGGATCTAAACTGATAAGTGACTATTAAGTTAACAAAAGAAGATTCACTATTATTCTGACCGTCTTCTCCGCAGTGACTGCAGTCGTTTTTTAAACAGAAAAGTGCTCACTGGGATGCCTCTAAATCCTCCGCACTGGTCCTTTAACTGTATGCACATTCAAACTACAGCAAAGATCACAGAGCACAGTGTTGTAATGGTTTTTGCAAGAAAAAAAATGCCCTTGAGCTGAGTGGTTCTTATGAATGCGACTATTATTTACTGAAACCATCTCTCAGCAACAGTCGAGAGAACATGATCGTCATCACACTCCACCATACAGTACAGTTGGATATAATCATATATCAATAGTACAGATTTCAGCTTTAAAGCAACAAAAACTTGTTTTTTAAGTTGTGTATCTCAGTCATTTTTTTGGCACATTTCACAGTAAAACAGAGCAGAGTGCACGAGGAGGGTCGGGGCTATTCTACAATATCTTCACAGTTGTTTCACAGCAGCTCGTCTCTCAGACCGGCTCAGCAGTTGACGACTCAGTCGCTCCAGAAACGGTAACCTGGGCGACTTTCATGCGAGTCTTTCCACAGACAGCTCCATCTTTCCCCGCCCCGCCCGCTGTGCCTCTCACGCTCCTGCTGTTCCAGTCACTCTCAGCGCTGTTGTCCAGAGTCTGCGTTGCTCCCCGGCACATATGGCAGATGTTGACGAAGGCCCGGCGCAGGTCCTTGCTCCTCATGGCGTAGATCACAGGGTTGACGGTGGAGTTGAGCAGGCAGAGCATGCTGCAGAAGGCGAAGATCGTCTTGATGAAGTCGTTCACCTTCCCGAAGAGGTCGTAAACCATGATGGCGAGCAGCGGGCCCCAGCAGATGATGAGGGCCACCAGGATGAGAACCAGGGTTTTAGCCAGACGGAGGTCCATGCGGGCCTGCTCGGGCCTCACCGTCTGCACTTTGGTCCCCTCTGCGGTGTAGACGATCACACTCCGCTGGGAGGTACGGCTCAGCATGCGAACGGCGTGGTTATGGGACTTCCAAAGGATGAACATGTAGGCGTAGATGATGAAGAGGAGCAGGATACTCGTCATGCCAATCCAGAACATCAGGTAGTTCTGGTCGATCAGAGGGAAAATGTCTGAGCAGACGGAGTTGAGACGCTTGCAGTTCCAGCCGAGCAGTGGCAGCAGTGAGAAGACGATGGAGATGGTCCACATCACGCTGAAGGCGATCACCGCTTTAGTTTTCGTGACGATGCGTTTGTACGCCATGGGCCTGTGGATGGAGATGTAGCGGTCGATCGCCGTGAGGAACAGGCTGCCAACAGAGGCGGTGAAGGAGGCGATGACCCCGGCCAGCTTGAAGAGGAAGATGTTGGGGCTGTCCTTCCTGTGGAGGACGTGGAAATCCAGGAAGCTGTAGACGAAAATGATGCTGCCGATCAGATCGGCCACCGCCAGGCTGCCGATGAAGTGGTAGGAGGGGCGTGATCGAAGCGTTTGTGAGTGTAGGATCACACACAGCACTATAAGGTTCTCCAGCACTGTAAACGTCCCCAAGGTGAGTGCCAAGATGGCGACGGCGAGCTGCTGACCCGGAGTAAGGATCATAAAACACTCCATGTTGTCCACGAGGTCCTCGCACTGTGCCGCCCCGCCGCTCTCCACAGAGGTGCCATTCAGCAGAAAGTCCGATACGTTGGTGGGGAAGATTGGCGAGAGGCCGCCATAGATGACCTCCTTGTTTCCAGGGACAAGTCCGTGAAAGGAGTTACTGACGGCGGCAGCATGCGGTTTCTCAAAATGGTATCGGTTTTTGATCAGAGTTGAGTCGACGGAAGGGTCGTCATAGCTGGCGTCGTTGGAGCCGAGATACTGGATACCTGTCGTTAGTGTGCTTATTGTGGTGCCCGCTATCCTGTGCAAAGCCAACTTCATGGCTGGTTTGTAGCAGTGGAGACGCTCAGTGGAGAGGAGTGTGGTGTAGCAGCATTAGACCCACGCAAACAGACATCTATGAAGAAGAAAAAAATAAATAAATAAATCATCTTACGTTTAATTACTGAAATATCTGAATACATGAAGTAGCATCGGCGTGTATTAATAATTAATATCAGAGCATGATCAAAACTGGATTTAAGATAAGATTAATGACCAAGGAAGTTCTTTTGCTAGAGATTTATCCAAAATTACAGTAACATAAGAATAATAACAATGGAATATCAAATAAAGAGGAAATGTAAAATATAAAGTGTGTAAGCTTAAGTACAAAAGTAAATGACAATAGAAAAGTAGTATTGGCAGTGACATTGAAAGTAATTAAAAGTTATATTGCACTTCATAATGAACATAAAATTGCATATAATATTTAATGTAATACTGTACATGATAATAATTATGGAAGTAATTTTACACATGATTATGAACTTAATATTGTTCATGATATTGAGAAGCAATATTGCACCTGACGTTGAAAAAGGAATAATTCGGGGCCAATGCTGATAATTATGTTAAGGAGTAAATATTTCCAAAATTGGTATATCAGCTGATATTGCAGTGATACCTCAAATGTGGTTATCAAACACCTGTGACGACGAAGATGTTTCTGTATAGCAGAAATATATATGTTTTCTGTATAGCTGACCATTGCTATGGACACAGTTCTGATCATAGGGTCGACGAATAAAAGCTTTCTTAAATCAATAAAATGATTTTTAAATCAATAAAAATCATTTTCGGATTAATATGTTGTGTCAAAGTGATGATATTTTGGTAAGTAGCAGTGTAATAAGAATGTGAGCAAGTCATTATTGTGAAATAAACCACTTCAAGATGATTCATGATTCATGTCGGTTTATTTCGCAATTCTGACCTTCTCACTGTACATTATGCCTTACTTATTGCATGGCTTTGTTAAATGTCCATTTCTGATTGGTCCATTACAATTCAATAATTTTAAAAATAATATTTTGTGTACATAATGTACAGTGAGCGGGTCATTATTACAAAATAAACCCTTTCTGGGTGGTTCCACTCCTGTACCACCCTATCAGGATTTATTTTGCAATGATTAATCACTTGATTAGTCATTAATGATTAAATTAATGTCCAGCTATTTTGACAATTGCTTAATCTTTTTAAATATTTCCTTGATAAAAAAGTGTCCAAATCTCTCATTTCAGCTTAGATATAAATGACTATCTTCTTGTTTCTTAAGTCCTCTATGACAGTAAACTGTGAATATATTTAGTTTGTGGACAAAACAAGACATCTGGGGACGTCATCTTGGGCTTTGGGAAACAGTGATCAACATTTTTCACCAATGATCAACAGATTAATTAATAAAGAACATAGTCATTAGTTGCAGCCCTACTGTACATTATCCCTTACGTAATGGATACAGGATATTTTACAATTTAACAATAAACTTTATTGTCCAAACTGACATCTGGGGACTGAAACGGTAAACTTTCACTGGTATATTTTTAATAATTATAAATAACTATGAGTAAAAAAAACCACACAAATAGAACAAAATGCGAATATTAAACTTGATTAAAGAAAAATGATCGAATATACATAAAATATTGCTAATAAAACTTGAAAAATAAAATTAAAAAAACCCCAGAAAAATCTGCATATCTTATCTTCTGCCCAAAAAAAAAAAAGTTGCCATATCGGCAGATATCAGACAACATACACACTGATAGCGATAAAGATAAATAGAACTGTAATAGGTCAATATCAGCCGCCAGTATTACCTGACCGATATATCTGTCTGTCTCTAATTAATATGTGAAATTAATGCTGTTGCTGGGAAATATTTGGGGGTAGCGTGTGTGTGTGTGTGTGTGTGTGTGTGTGTGTGTGTGTGTGTGTGTGTGTGTGTGTGTGTGTGTATCTATCCTCCAGCTGACTCCACAGCAGATGCATCCCAGACAATAGTGGGAAACTGAACAGTTGATGACAAACCTGTGCAGCCTCGGGGGAAATCATTGCATTAAGTATGTAGGACAACCAGGCTTTCTTATTAATTAAAGCAGGTCATTAAGCATTAAGCTGTCTTTTTTTCCTCAATAATCATTGGATTAATTAGGCATCGAGGGAGAAACGAGATAAAGAGTGCACAACATGTCTGTCCAATGAGGCATTTTACACCTTTTTGATGGCAGTAATGATGATATAAATGAGTAACAGTCAGGTTTACATGAAGGTTTTGGAGTAAGACATTTTGTTTTCTGACAATTAAACATGACTTGACCCGTTGCGAATTAGATAACTTTTAATTTGAAAGAACAAAAATTCCCTGGATCAAAGCAATGTCAATATATCGGACACTAACACACAAGAGAACACATTAACAAAAAAAAAGAAACAAAACAGAATTAAAACTATCGCAAAATATTAGAAACAATAATAAAAGCGTACAAGACTTACCTTGATTTTCTGAGCGCAAACATCTTGCCTCGATCCATGCCGGAAAAAAAACCCAACAACAATATTTCACCTGAACTGGGAGTAAACCAGTCTGTTGTTGTTGTTGCTTTCACTCTCTTCACCAACAGTTTAAAGTAACTCCATAAAGCAGAGCTGTGAGCCGGTGTGAAATGATAGTTGTTGTTGTTGTTGTGATGATGATGATGATGGTGATGATGATGATGTTTGCCGGGGGAATGATGGTGTGTTGACTCCCCTGATACACACTGTCAGATACAGTAAAGGCAGACAGACACATGCAGCCGGTGCACACTGTGACTGTTGGAGAGTATTTGTGCGGGCGGGCGGTTATAAGGCTGCTGGGTTTTGTGCGCCTGCTGGTCACGTGGTCTGAGGTGTTTGAGCGCAGTAGGAAGCGCGTCCCTGAGCATCATCCACACCTATTTATACAGGAGCAGACAACAGCTGCTGCTGCTACTGCTGCTGCTGCAGGCAACACAGGAAAAGCCCTAACCCATGTGTTGATTGCTTTTAATTCCTCATTATACAGCGTCCCAGTAATAATAATTATGATTGAAGCAATATTTTTTGTTTTATTTTATTTTTTATTTTTTGAAATGCATAAATAAATAAATAAATAAAAGCAGATCTAAATAATTAAATACATAAATAAATGCTAAATACATCTTAGTAATGGAAAAAGCCATATTTGTGTTTTTACACGTAGTTAGTTAGTTAGTTAGTTAGTTAGTTAGTTAGTTAGTTAGTTAGATTATGTCTTTTTTTTTTATCCCTCGCTGATTTAAGTACAATATGTAGAAACATCAGTTTGGTAACCCTGGTAACTGGGTTTTGTTTGTTTGTTTGTTTCTTTCTTTCTTTCTTTCTATCTTTCATCTTCTTTTTTTCTTTTTTTTCCCCACACCAAATAGGGAAACTGTCCACAATACAGGACCTTGAAACAATAAATAATACCGGAATGTGCTCTGAAATGTAGTTGTAATCCTCTCTACAATACACACATAGTATAATAGAATAAAAACAATGACTTAGAACAAAGTGTGTCTGCATAAAAATAACACTAAAGGAAAGGATCAAGGGAAAAAACTACTTAAAATGAAGATATATAGTAATAGAGATACACATACACACAGAAATACTGTATGTTCAATATGCCTTGTTTTATATGTTGCTGTGTATGAACAAATATCTATAAATTTAATCTGCAGTCAGAGAAATGTCGACTATGTTATCTTACACAGCCATATTATTAATGTTTTGGGTCAAAGAAATTTAGTTTTATTTCAGCAATCAATCAGTTTAATCCAAATGATTTTTATTAGCCAAGTATGTGTACAGATACATGGAATTTGACTCGTTTCTTTTTTTCTTTTTCTTTTTTTTGCATTTCTCGCAGTGTAGTTACACAGGAAGAAACACACTACCGAAGAACAAGGATGAGAAAGACCTGAGGAGGAGAACTCACATTAATCAACATTTCTGTAAAAAAAGTCTTTTGTTGAGATGTTCCAAAACCAGTGAAGTGACAGATTAATAAATACAGTGAAACGCACTGTTAGATCTCTTATAAACTGTTTCATAAGGCGCCATGAAAAGTACTGTCAAAACTAATCACAGAGATTTAAAATTTGTTGTATTTAACAACTTTTCACAGCTGGGTTCTCTGATACCCCAAACAGAACTAATGTGTAATTTTGTATAACAGTTAAAATCATATTCATAAGTGATTTGTACAAAATTAAAAACTAAGTAATTAAATATCATTATGGTAAACTGGTGACTCGTTCATGGTGTGCTCCGCCTCTTACCCAGTGTCAGCTGGAAAACGCTCCAGCACCCCATGACCCCGCAGAAGATAAGCGGCTATAGATAAGTGACAGATGGATGGATATGATAAACAATATTAAGTATATTTTTGAACTGTAAAACTAAAAAATTATTATGATAATCATGCAAAACAACAATCACCTTTTGGAGAGTGATGGAAAGAAGGGCTGCACAGTTAACCGGAATATTATCGAAATCGCAATATGGCCAAGTGCAATATTCAAATCGCAGAGCCGGATCACTATTTTCTGAGGAAAAATGTGTGATGCAGAGATGACCTGAAAAAAAATGACCATTCCGGCAAATGGTATTGCAATCGCAGTTTCAGTCAAAATAATCGCAGTGTGACTTTTTTTACCATGTCATGTGGCCCTGGTGGAAAATAAGTAAATACATTTACTCAAGTACTGTACATGAGTGTAAATTTGAGGTACTTGTAGGCTACTCAAACATCAAACAAACTGCACACTTCAATGTATTTTTGAGCCATAAACTGAATGATAAGACTGTACCGCAACGAAACACATCAATGCTGGTATTAATATTGATATTTCTGACCAAATTTATAAAAATCTGCATTTAATTGGTTTAAAAAGGGGTAAACACGACATCTAACACATCTTCTAAATCATCCTGAAACTTGCAAGGCCAATGATGAAATCACTTTGATCGTTTGGGATTAATCCATGAAATTAATATGAAAAGAAATGGACGTCAACACCCTGTAATCAGAAGCGAGTGGCCCAGTTCACTGAGCAACTCTTCCCTCACACATGCATACAGTAATAATCCACTAATACGAAACATAACTTAACACATAACAACCATTGTCATAAAATGGCATCTTCCATATAACACACTCAAATACAGATCACTCCCACACAGAGGTGGTTGATCCTCCACCCTCTCTCCCACACCACAAAGTAAAGACACAGGCATAAAACATAACATACCTCTCATGTTCTGGGTTATTTTCTCCAAAGCAGCACATGAACTAACCTCATTAATCCACTGAATAATATCAGGGGGATCCTCATGGGTGCACTAAGATGTGATGCATTTTTTGGCAGCTGTAATAGCACAGCTACCAAAACCCTTTACTCTTTCAGAGGGAAGATTCAAATCTCGATCTCAATCCATCACAGGGGCAGGGAGGGGATGAATCCATCATAGAGCAGCTCTGCTCTCAGCTGTAAATTATGCTATAAGTATGTAATTTGTAGATGCAGAGCTCACATCTGTTATTAATGCAAACTCTCTGTGATTGCCCATTAATCTCACTCCAGTGTTCATCTGTGATCTCAGGAGTTTCAGGACAATTTCCCATTTCTTTTTTTAGTGTTATTATATTAGCCTTTCAATATTTAGATAGTAAATTTGTTTGGATTGTCTTGGAGCAACAAAGACTCCAGTGGGGAGTATGTGGGTCTATCCAGCAGAGGTGGGAGGTAACAAAGTACTCTGTTGTACTTAAGCAGTTTCAGCTATCTGTACTTTACTTGAGTATTTACTTTTTTGACAACTATTTACCTTTACTCCCTACATTTTAACACAAACATCTGTACTTCAGTTTTAATGTATTTGAAAGGAATGAATGATTATTTTTTATTTTGTGTCATTGTACACCACCTAAGACTCTCAACAAGACAGCAAGACAAACAACGTAAAAGATGTAACAAGACAAAAACAATGTAAGAAGAAAAGATGTCAAAGTCATGTAATGAGACAACAAAATACATAACAAAACAAAAAAGACGTAACAAAACAAACATGACGTAAAAAAGACATATCAAGACGAAAGAGACACCAAAATGTAACTTAACAAAAAAGACATAACAAAACAAAAATTATGTAAAAGACATAATAAAACAAAAAAGAAGTTAAAACGCATCAAGACAAAAAATGTAACAAGACAAAACAGACAGAGAGGGACTCGTCTGTGGAGAGAAGGTTCAGTTAACTTTGCACAGAAACAAATGGTGGAAATGTCTGTCTGCAACTTTTTATTTTTGTTAGAGTACATCTTAGAACCTGTACTTTTTCACTATTACTTTATCTGCACCTCCACTTGAATAAAGGTGGTGAGTACTTTTTCCACCAGGGAGCCTCCCCACTTGTAACACAGTATTTTTACATTGTGGATATGCTAGTTTTACTTCAGTAAAACATCTGAATACTTCTTCCACCACTGCTTTTGGAATATGAATGCAACAGTAACCTCATGCTGATAGTGAAATAAAAAAAGACACCATATGGTGTAATTTCATTGCAATTTTAAAGTCATAGAGCCACTAAAAGTCCATTCTGAATATCCTCCACTATTTATCTATTTATTTACTGCAGTTGGGGGTCACATGCACACACTATTTAGAGTCCTTTTCCTGTCCTGCGCAGCTGCGCAATTATTTCCACTATGCACTCCCAGCAGAGCTATCTCCCAAATTACATGTATCTTGTTGTGGAAAATACATGACATTTGGCGATGCAACATCATGAGAAAACAATGAAAGGCATTGCACATGCCAGTGCCTCCAGTTTTGGCAGAACAGAAGAGGCTGAGGAGTCATCCAACTAATTACTGAACACTTGTTATGCTGCGCTTGAAGCAGATTCAAGCAGCCATTGATCACTTGTGTGGTAGAGAAGAATATCCAATATGTACGTTTTTATGAAGATAGTGCACACAGATGGACAGTAATGTATAATTAATTCAGATATATGTAAAGTGAACTTCTGTTTCATTCACTCTTTGATGTTTTGCTTTTGATCAGGATGAAGTTTTGCTGTGCTTTTGGGCTTGAAAGCAGCATCTATCATCTCTCAAAGCAAGGGGGGCAGAGCAATCAACAATCCACATCCATCATAATAATTATCATCAATATTTCAGTGTCATTCTCACCAAAGCACCCGCAAGAGAGACAAAGCTGTCTGCAATGACAAAAGGCATCTATACGACTGTAACAGCCACTTGTCAATTTTTCTAAATCCTCTTCCACCATGTGGGCCGTGCAGTTATGGGAGGCTGCTGCTTTTGTTTCACGCCCATCTGTCTTTTGGTGGCTGAATTTTGCAAGTGATTTACAGTGATTGATTTTTCTGTTTTTTGTTTTTTTAACAGGATTCCTCATGAAAAAGCACCATAATGCATCTCATTTAATATCGATCCTTCTCCGTTTACAGTCGGTTGCTATTTGAGTTGCTGCCTACATTATGAAATCATTACTTTCAGTCCACACAGGCTGCAAACCCTCCAAAATAGACACGTTCAATCACATAAAAGTGTGAATTAAAGTATATTTTTATGCCATTCTGAGGAAGAAGTGACTTATTTTGTGAAATCAGAAAGCAAGAAGCATTTTGGCGATCAAAATGTAGTCGTCACACACACAGCACGTTGCAAGACGAGACTCTAAAACGCAGGCTGTCTGTCCCTGATGTGTTTGTGTCGAGAGGTTGGAAGATGGGAGAGAGTGGGAAGGGAGGGAGGGAGGGATGGAGGAAAAGATGCATAAATAGAGAAGGGGAGGAGGTTGTGGCTGAACACTGACAGCTCTTAACAGTTTCCTAATCTGCCACTTCTAAATTCTGTTCCTCCCCAGCTGGAGACACTTCATGTTGTAGCCAAGGTGGCACAGCAGAATGCGACCGAGCTCAATCCAAATCAGTGCAGCAATGAGGAAAAAAAGCCCCAAATATAATGTTCTCATGTGCATCATCACCTATCATCAGTCATCAGCCGCCTGCATCCTCATTAGTCACTTCATCAAACAATTAGATGTGTCAACCTGGCTTCATTAAGCGAATCAAAGGTGTTTGTTGATCCGTTTCCTAAAGATGTTTAATTTAACAAACCGTTCCACACCCAGGAAACATCATCAGAGCGATAAACAGGCAGAGAAGTTAAGTGCGGAAGTTCCCCCCGTCACATTCCTCTCCTGCAATCGGATTCTCAGGACAGATCTTCCTCGCGGGGAGTAACAGCACAGCAGCGAGGATGAAAAAGTTGTGACTTGACACCTTCTGTGACTAAGTTTCCTTCTGGATACAAAAAGAGATTGACTGGCTTGATCAAAAAAAACACCAAAAAAAAAAAGAAAAGAAAAAAATACCAGTATAAAAGGACAGATGATTCATTTTCTCAGCATATTAAATAAATAAGATGAGTAATGTACACTCAGTAATAATATAAATGCAACCCTTTTGTTTTTGCTCCCATTTTTCATGAGTTGAAGTAAAACATTTTGTTCATCAGTTTGTTCAAATGTGAAGATAATCCATTCACCTGACAGATGTGGCCTGCAGAGATGCTGATTAAACAGCATGATTACTGCACAGTTGTGCCTTCGACTGGTCACAATAAAATGTGCAGTTTTATCTTGAAATGAATATGGCTATTTCAGCACCTATCAGTGTATCAAAGTAATTTATTATCCTCATACAACACAGGGTTATGTAACAAAACGAGAGCTGTAGTTCCTTTATGCTACACACACATACAATACAGATAATCAATTAAAATCAGAAAAGAATAGGAAACTAAAACTTTTTTAGCAGCAACAAGATGATGATGACACTGTAGGTGACATTCTTGTCCATCAGCTGTGACTGTTTTTGCATGAAGCATCATTGATGTAAAAACACAGAGTCCTCCTCCCCTCATCCTGCTGGAGTTTTGCATGTTGCATGTGTCCTCCTGAATGTACACTATCATACGCCTGACACCGCAGCATACTGCATGTGTGACTCTCTTTGGCTCAATAAATCCTCTTGAAACAGAACTGGTCTGGGCTGTTGTGGAGCAGGTCTCTGTGAGATGTGAGTGCAACAGTCCTTGGTTTCCCGTTGCTTGTCCAGCCTGAGTCCCATTTTGTCTGTTTCATTTTCATGACTGGACATTGTCCAGGAGCAGCTTTAAGTCCAAGCTGGGTTAGCATGGCTCTTGTCCCAGCTCACCTCCACTCCTTCTGGGGTGGTCAGACGGTGCGTCCAGCCGATCTGGCTGGGTGTTGAAAGAGTCTGTGAGCATTGTTGATCGTCTCAGAGTCTGCTGCTCTTTAATCCAAAGCCCACGCTTTCTTTTCCACTGCCCATGAGTGTATTTCTGTCATAGGCGATATGTGTTTCACCAATAAAGCCAAAATAAAAGTTTAAAGGAGAAAAGTAGTAAGTTGGAAGGAGCTACCAGCTGCAGCATCTACATGTACAGCCATTGCTATAGAAAAGATACAAAAATGTCTTTCTTTCAACATTAAACTGCACGTTTGCAATAATCCTGCTGTTTAATCAGCATCTCTATATGCCACACCTGTCAGGTGGATGGATTAGTTTGGCAAAGGAAAAGTGTTTTTGTGAACAAAATTGAGTGCATAGAAAAAGGCTTAGATTTTTCACTTCAACAAATAAGAGAGAGAGAGAGTGAGTGTAATTCAGTGCATTGCTGTTCTATCTGATAAACAATTTAAATAAGTTGAGTGCATGAATTTCTGTTGCAAAAATAGTGTTTTTTGCTTCAGAACAGACAAACTGAATAACAGCGTAATGGTCAGTGGGTAGAGTCCCCTTCATGCACCATTTAGTCCTATAAAGACCTTTTTTATCTCAGCAGAACACAGTGGTAATCACAAAGACTTAGCGGGTGGTTCAGTGAATGCTCACTTGTGCAAAAGCTATGCAAATGAACGCTACAGGCACAGATGAATTACTCAGGCAGCAGTGCAGAGCTTCAAATCACAGCTCAGTGGAACTGTTTCTCTTGGTGTTATTCCTTGTGGTTCTCAGGTGATACGGTACCTACAGCAGTGGCCCCGTGGCCTCTGAGGAAACTGCAACCCAGTGATAATCTGGAAACACCTTGCAGTGCCAGTCGCTGATTCAGAGCCAGATGCACCCAGCTGCAGAGCTACAGAGACTGACGAGAACCTCAAATGGACCTGACTGCCATGCGACCAACAGTCACCTGTAATCACATGGTCTTTTTCTGACAGGATGAAGGGGAGTTGTGAAAATAAATTTATTTTTAGCTGTTCGCCCCCTTTTACACACGTCTTACTTCGTGCTAACACAGTGTTTGCAGAACTGCAACTTTTGAGTTGTGTAAAAAGTATTCAAACCTGGAATAACTGAGACTTTCATATGGAGCCCAGGAGTGTCCATAGAGAGAAAATAAATCATACTAAAGCCATGTTTTGCTACACTGCTGGAAATGTGTACGCACAAGTTATGATTTGTTTCCGCATTTTGATTAATTGGTGCACACGAGATAAGCCTTGTTTATCAGAGCGTTGAGTAATGGGAAAAGTTAATTCTGAGCAATTATGAGTTAACAGTTTGAGTCAAGCATAGAGGCTGGATTATGTGTTAGTTTTTTTTATGTGATTAGTCTGTAAAACAAAAAGCCAGTGGAGGTACTGATAAAGTGGAGCGTGAGCTGTAGTTTCCATATTAAACGTATCGTCGTCTTCGGCCGTTGCAGTCCCTCCTGCCTGGCTTACTGCTACTCCTCGTCTGCGGCCGCTCTTCACTGCTGGACTGTGTCTGCAGAGAGGGCTGCTGCTTTATCTCGTGTTGTATCTCCTGCACAAAATGAATCAAAATGTGGGACTGAATTGTATCTTATGCACATGCAATAATGATCAATGTAGTAAAACGTGACCTTAATATAGTTGTTTCTCTCTCTGTTTCTCTCAAGTTGTGAACACAGCATTAACATATAAGTTGATATAGCGAACTTGTTTGTCGTTCAGACCCAACAATATGTAAGTTGACTGAACAGTATTTTTTTTTAGCTAGCTACACCTGCAACGCTAAATTCATGCATTCCTTTGTATTTAGTGTGCAGTATATTTCCATTATATACTCTATCATGCATAACAGTGAACAGCTGTATCCAGTTCAGGGGATGAGTCCTTCAAAATCCATATTGATAATCTGAATATGTTGTAATTTTGTTTTCTTTTGTCTGAGGGTAATTTCCTCGTAAAAACTTGCCCTTTTTTTGGCTTGATGGGCTCATTTGAAGCTCCTGAATGCACATTTGATGGTGTTCATGGTTTGAATAAACAACTTGAACATAAAGAGTTTTATAATAAACAGTTTGATCACAATAACAGTGTCAGTTACTCTGACATGGCGGTCTGGTTTGTAAGATTTACATGGATTTATTGGCATAATATAGCAGAAACAGAAGATAACATTCATAGTATGTTTTCATTAGTGTGTAATCACCTGAAAATAAGAATTGTTGTATTTTGTTACCTTTGAATGAGCTGTTTATGTCTACAGAATAGGTCCTTTGTGTTCGAGGCCAATGGCAATATTTCTACCGTAGCCCAGAACAAACATAGCAATTACTTAAAAACATGCATGAAATTGAGAACTTATTTTTTAGGTCAAGTCAGTGCATTCTTTTATAGAGCGTTAGGGTGCACTCTGCAGAATAACAATAAATAACTGTCAGACGTTAGTGGATTTTTACAAGAACTCAAACATTATACTCTCACAACAATAATAAAGAAGAAAGAGAAGAAGAGGAGGAAGAAGAAGAATGACAAATCTAATGAGGAATAAATACAGCACTTGAGTACACGCATGTTGTGACTTTCCACCAGTGTTGCTTGTAAAAGTATCACAGCTTGAGCTCGATTCCTACATAGCTTTTCCATGAAAACATTTCGTACCCAACACAGCACTTACCCATTCTCATTCTGCTCACTGCATCATGTTTATTCTCCCATTACCGACAAATGCATCCTGCAAACAATTTCAAAGTGCTCTCACATCCCGGAAGAATTTCTTTCATCACGGAGATATTTTGTGTCTCAGCTTTTAGTTTTATCACAAGATGAAGTGACTCCACCACAAATGAGCTGACATTACAGAACAAACAGCTTAAAATTGGTTTGAGATGTGTTTTCTCGCTTTTATTGCCCATAGCTGTAATGTCAGTAACAAGTTCGTATATTGTATCTTTCAGTGCAGTGAGAGGAATTTAAATAACACAGAAAGTTAACATAGCAACATATAAAAATTGTCAAAAACTGTTCAAAATATGCTCCTGCACTGGGGCAAATATGCATTTGCTTGTATATCACAGGGAAAATGAACTAATTTGAGTCTAATACACAGTGTCAATCAGTCTAAAATGCATTTGTGGTGAGCAGTTAAGAGCTGTTTGAATCTTTCTTAATGGATGTTGGCAAGTGTTTTGCCATCAATTGCACATGAAGCATTAGTAGTGACTGTTGTGGGATGTGTGTGAACTCATCAGCATTAAAAGAACAAAACCAAAATTGACTAATGAAAAGAAAAAAGGCGCCATCTGATGCTGATAAAAGTTTTTCATTTTTCCTTTTAATATTTGGCATTTTCCCTCGAACGTTCTATTAATTCCTCCCCACTTTCATGCATAAAAATGTGTCTGGCAAATAGATAAATTCGGATTTATTGTGCACTCAATTATGTGGAAACTCTTTAATGTAATAATCTGAGTATTTCATTCAAGCACAGTCCAATGAGTAATACAATAAGCTACAGGGGGTCCAATAAAGTCTGCAGGTCATGATGATAATATCACATTTACAGCATGCCGTGGCCTTGTTAATGAAAGGTTGAGGGCAAAGATGAACATGTGGCAGATGACATTTCAACTCCCCTTGGTTTGTTTAAATGACATTTCAACCACTGTGATCTTCCAAAATCAGGCTACTGTAATTTTGAGCAGGTCAGGAGAGTACCTGCTAGACCATCACAAATCCACCACAACAGGGCTGCACTGATGAATTGTTTTTCTCATTTTGTAGGCAGCGTGTAAATTATGAGCTTTGCTATCTTCAAACCAGAGTAAACATCTGTAAATGTAAAGAAATGGACTGAGAACATAGCATAGATTATAATTTTAGGTAGTGCTTTATTTTACTCATCCTTTATTTCCTAAACATTTCCTAAAATGTCTTGGAAAAGTTTAATGGGAGGAATTATTAAATGTGGTGCTAATTATTTATAAAATTTAGAAACAACTTGGTAGTTGTTATTATAGTTCAGTTACTTGTGTTGATTTGTGGCCTGGGAACAGAAGAACAGGGGTGGTGCAGAAGATCTCAGGCGGTCAGGAAAAATGCTGAGTCACAGTGGAAGAAGGAAAGGAGGACGACCAGACGGCAGAGCAGCTTTGGAGGATGTACAGGAGGCCGACGATGTAGGCGGGACCACTCTGGGAGCTGCTGATGAAGACTGGGTGGGCCAGAGACGTAGGCGGAACCACTCAGGGCTTGAGGCTGCTGAAGCTGCTGGAGGTTAGCATGCTCAAGGCTACCTGACTGCAGGCTACCAGAGTGGATTCTAGCCTGCTCCAGGCCAGCAGACTGGAGTTTTGCTCACTGAAAGCTAGCCGACTGGAGGCTAGCTAACTGGACACTGGTTGACTGGAGACTAGCATGCTCAAGACTAACTGATTGGAGGTTTAACTTGAACCAGGGTGTGTTTGATTTGCTGTATCTTAGTTCATTGCAGTTGCCTGATATCAGACAGTTGTCAACCCATTGTACTCCATTTACATTCTCAGTCAGACATTGCCTCCACTCCAAACAATTTCCATGGCGGAGGGGAATTCAATTTTTTCTTACTCACTCACTAGAGAAAGTATCTGCCCGAATCGTATGTCTGTTTTTTTTGTTGACACTGATGTGTAGCCATTTCCAACATACTGACTTTCATTTATCACTTCATTTATATTTCATTTGTATACATCACATTACAGCAGGTTCCTGTTCTGCAGAACATAAAAGACAAAATCACAAAACAGAGACAGTCATCAGAAAGACATTCAGAGAGGAGAGGATATTATGGATTAAATCATTGGTTGTAAGTGTGTCCTTCCATCAGACAGTGTTTATATGCCTGTTTGAAATGTGTTACAGAAGTTTTTGCTCTAACATAATATGGGATCTCTCTCTCTGACCACAGCTGTTTGTGTACGCTGGTACTGGGATAAGTGCATGTGAGACTGATCTACTGATGCGTCCCCGTCTGATGTTGTGTCTTTGAAGTAGAGCCGTGAGTGTTGGAGACCCGTTATTGTTTTGGATCTGATAATAAAATTTAATAGCTTGATTATTTGTGTAGTTCTGATAAGTCATAGCCTGGTGCGGTGGTGAGTCCAAGGGGGAAGTTTGCTGTGAGCTCTGTTGTACAATCTTGCTATTGGTTTGATAATTTCCTTTGTGGTGAGGGACCAGATTGAGAGACAGAATATTGTTGAAATGATTGTTGTGTGTAGATACTATATGGATGAGATATGGTCTGATTTTATTAAAGCAAAGTAAAAACAAACTACGATATTGAGAAATATTGAAAACCATCTTAAACAGTTTTGATAGCAACATATATGCTGTTTTTAGCATTTGCCATTGTTGCCATTACTCCTCCTTTGGAGTAATAAGGAGCTTGACAATGGTGTTAGTCCCGCCCTTGATGCTGATTAAACCAATCATTTTTCAGCTGTCATCATGCCAGATGACATCATGACCAGGATTAGAAGGGTTGCTTTAAAAATCTATTCTGGTACAGTTACTAATTACCTGTTAAAAATGTAATCCAAGTACCACAGTATTTAAGTACTGTATCTTGAATACTTTCTGTTATGTTTGGATTACTTCAATGTAAAATATGGTGAAACTGTTTAGCCTAATATAATGATTTCAGGGCTGCAACTATGATTATTTTCACCATTGATTAATTGGTCAGTTATTTTCTCAATTAACTGATGAGTTGTTTGGTCCATAAAATGTCAAAAAATGGTGCAAAATGTTGATTAGAGTCCAAGATGATGTCCTCAAATGTCTTGTTTTGTCCACAATTCAAAAATATCAGATTACTGTTAGAGAGGAGTGAAGAAAACCAGAAAATATTCATACAATACGCATTTAAAAAAGCTGAAATAAGGGAATTTTGACTTGTTTTTAATTTAAAAATGAATCAACATGATTAATTGATTATCAGAATAAATGCAGATTCATTTAATAGTTGATTAAGAATAGCTGTGTACTATTTAATGCTGGAAATATCGATTTAAAGACAAAAAAGCATTTTTTCATTGGAGGCCATGATAATGAATTGACAGCTGTGTGTGCACTGCACATGGTACTATATCGTTCTTTTAAAATTGTAATCCAACAAATAATCCCCATTTTTACTAAGTGTATCTGTAATCTGATTACCTTTTTTCATCTGTGACTGTAATGGTGTACATTTACCTTTTGTGCATCCAGATTGCATAATCCCATTACATGTAATCTGTTACTCCCCAAGCCTGATCATGACTCGGTGGAGTGGGCCGATTAAAAAGACTCGACCCAGGCAGTTACTGCTGCATCACAGGTGTAGCTGACACATGCAGAACTTTAATTTTGCTGATTGTTTATTGTGACATTAAAGATAAACATTTTGTCATATTCACACACTCCGGTGTGTTACTTGGACATGAGTTGATAATGTCCAAACTTTGATATCTGTTGTACCATCAGCAAACTGTCAGTAAAGAAGCAGATTCTGAAAAGCCCTTGCACACGAAGACAGATTTGATTATAATCCCTGTCAGGTAGAGCTCATATCTCCTCCTCCTACAGCAATCACAGCCATCTGGGCTGGAAAATAGATTGATGGCTGCTGAGCATAAACAGCCCTGCTGGCAACCAGCCATCAGCCATCATGCTGAACTTGGCGAATACAGAAGATTCCTTCACTTTATACCTATAAACCCCCCGCTTGTTATCACATCACAGCTTGTGGCCTAATTGACTTCAGGCCTACACGTATGTGGACCAAACTTTGAATCATCTGTGGTAATGACGCAGCACTATATTACAGAACAAGTATATGATACAAAGTAAAGAAACTCCTGTAGAAGTTTTAGAAATCATGCTTAACTTTTGCTGTTCAAGTATTCCTCTCTAGTTCTGTGAGATTCAAATGGAATAAATATTTTTCAGGCTGCCTTAAAATCTCATTTTTTCTTTCATTTCGCTGCCTCTATCACTATATGTAATAACAGTGAAGCCCTGCAGACAACTAGCACAATTATCAGTCTCATTTCTGACTTGCTCAAACTGAGAAGATTGCTAAAGCTGCACCATGTCTTTGTTAGCAATTCAGGTGCATCACCATGGAGACTCCTCTGCAACACAACTGCACAAGGTCACCTGGCTTACACCACTGTGCTTCTGTGTGTTTAACTCTGCAGAGACTCTGAGACGGCACAAAAGAAGTAATCCACAGTTGGTTTGACGGTGGTGTGCTCGAAAGGCAGTGGACGAACACGTCGTGTTCAGTTTCTGTTATTATTTGGGCCCATCAACACGTCAGGATTGCTGTCATCCTTCAAGCTGGATTGCTTTTTCTTTGCTTATTGATGCTGCTGTGTGCCAGTTGGTCTGTCATCAACACGCCCTCCCCTACCGTCCCTCGACATTGTGCAGAGACTATTACTGATAAAATCATTCCTAATCTCCATGGTTACCACCAGTAATGATTGATTGTCGTGGGTTTATTGTGCATTTTTATAAGCAGGTTCACCTCCATTGATCTTGAGTTATTTGTTTGCAACATGTTATTGTATTTCTGTCAGTGGCTCCTTTATTGGCTCTCCAGAGCTTGAATTTTTTTTTTAGGGATACATGAGAGTGACAGACTAAATTGTTAAACTCACAGCTCAAGGTCATGTTGACTTGCTGCTTTAAAAACTGGCTTACACAGAAATTTTCCCAGTAAGCTAGTGTGAACATCTTTGATCAACACTAGGTTATGGCGACCAGACATCCCTGATAAATAGTAACAAATATCCTTAAAACTCTATGTTGTCCTTGTTTTCATCACAATTTAAATAATTGTTAGAATATTATACTTGTTTTCAGCACACACATAGATTCTTATCATATGCTGTCCCACTCATTATCACCTAACCCAAAACAAACAATGCCCCACATGCTTGAGTTCAACACTGATTTGTCTGTATACGTGTCAATCATTAATCAGGCTGTTGTTAGCCTGAGTCATATTTAAGTGTCATAGGCGATGATGGTTACAGCTCATCCTGACAGAACCTGTCACGATGCTAACAGTTAGCTGTCATGCAAAAGAGAGAGTCTGTCTTTTCTAAAGAGCTCCAGGAGGCTTAAGGTCATGTACGCCCCCTTAATATATGAAAATAGTTTGTTTAAAACAATATAACTGTCACTGCCCACATACTTTCATGTGTCCTGTACGTCAGCATGGATGTTAATCAATACATCCCCCAGCGGGCGCTGCTCAGAGTCACAAGTTTCAGACAACAACAAACATGGTGACACTGGAGGAGGTTGTAATTATGTACCTCTTGAGAAAGAGTTGAAAGCAGAGTCAGCGTGGTGGCGTGATGGCAGAGGTCTGTGCGTCCATCCAGACATGTAGACTGAGAATTCTTTTCACCAACTAATTAAAGACGAATGTCATCTCCTTTTTTTTTTTTTTAACTTAATTTGATTTTTCAACAGCCCGTAGTTAAACAAAGGAGCATACTGTACACATGTGCATTAAGTTCAAATAGTTGGTCACAGTTAAAGTCATTGTATAATAACGTTTTTCAAAAAAGAAAGTCAAAGAAAGAAGAGTCAACAACAACTGAAATACCGTAACAACAAGAGAAAAAAAGATAAAACTGTAATTAAAAACCTCTTCCTGGTGTCCTGTGGTCGAGTGTCGCTTGAACTATTGGCTTACACTGCTACATTGTCCCCATTTTTACTAGTAATATTGCTCCTTCTCATTGATGTCGGTAAACTTTCAGAAAATAGAAAAAGAGACAAAATAAATATATGCAGAGTTTGGACAGATAGCTCTCTCCGAATCTGTATCCCTATCAACTGTTTAGCATAAATGAGTCTTTGCTCCTTTAATATACATGGCAGAGAAAATGCTGCATTCATGGCATCTTTGGTGTTGAATGGTGTGCTTGATACATGCAATGTAATTAAATAATTGTCCCCCATCCTGGTGAAAACATCCACTGTATGGTGTGTGGATAAATGCATACATGTGCATACGCAGGGTACCAGTTTGGGGGTTTATACAGGGTTGGCCGCTGTTTTACTGCAGTCCAGCTAAACATGGTTATAAATCTGGAGCAGTAAATAAATAAATGGTGACATTCTACATTCTGTTACTGTCAACAAACATCAGCACCTTTCCTGTTTGTGGCTCTCATACTCCTTTGCTTCCTACTCAAGACAAAAATCTTTAAAAATGAACATATACTTTAATATTTAAAGTTGAGTGTTTCCCAAAGCCCAAGACGGCGCCCTAAAATGTCTTGTTTTTTCCACAACCCCAAAATATTCAATTTACTGTCCTAGAGTAGTAAAAACAAAAAATCACATTTAAGAAGCTGAAATCAGTGAATTTTCTACTCTTTCTCACGGTCTACTACAATCTTTGATTTCTTAAACGAGCATTCGATCAAATAATTATGTGCAATGTAAACAGTTGGTCATAGTGACAAATCCACAAAGAATTCAACTCTGTGGTCGTGTTTTAGCATCTTTAAGCTCATTGTTCTGGTTTCTGCACCCCAATTTTACAGTTTTGGTTCACTCTCTCCATTTTAAGCTACAGCAGACAGCTGTTTTCCTCAAAAACCCACTGTACGCTACCTCCTCAGCACCAACAGGCAGATAGACAAAGTAAGACAAAACAAGCGACTAGCTGGTGAATGTACCACAGCAATTATGAGCTAAACAGCCAGATATTTTTCTCATAATGACCAAAACAGAGGATTAAAAACAAACAAAGGCATGGATTCAAATATTGCTCCATGCCTCATTGATAAAATACATTTGCCCATATCAACCTGATATGATGATGATATGTCAACGTTTCTGAGCAAATCAGAAACTCACTTACAAAGACAGACAGGACAAGATGTAAGGTTTAAAAAGGCAAAGGCTTTACTTGTAAAACAGTCAGTCATACACAGGATGTCAATCCAACACAAACAAACAAATCCAGACAGAGAGCAGGCAAAAAACCATGGAGACTAAAACTGCAGCAAATGTTGGAAAGTGATGAACACCCGAGGACAAACAAAGACAATCTGGCGAGGAACAGAGAATATTTATATATGGGGTTGACTAGGGGCAAAATCAGGGGCAGGTGAGGTGGCACAAGTATGGTAAATCAGGACTGGGAAAAAAGGAAACAGGACAGAAGAGAAAAAAATATAGCAGGTCAAAAAAGACTTAAAGACATGTTAATGGCAGCAATTAAGAGAAACAGTGCAAACAGGAGTTAATCGTGTATTTGTTGGGGACCATTTTCAGCTGCAGATTTGGTGCTCTGGTGAGTATTTATGGTGTTAGAAGTTGTTTGTGGAACTCAGCCAAAATAAACTACAGTACCCATGTTCATCATGATGAAGGAACCTGGCACCCAGTGCAGCAGTGTGGCTCATTTTTTGTGTTTTTAATTGTTTTTGGCCAAACATGGAGCTCTATGGCACAGAGGAATAAGCCAAAGCCTGATTTAGCTTATTCCTCAGTGCCACAGAGCTGCACTGTTGGCCAAAACAGACAATACTTGTTAGCAGCATCAATTCATTATTGGTTTAGTTGGTCTTTTCATGGCATCAAGTCACAAAATAACCGCAGGTTCTCTGGTTTGCTTCCATTCTCTTTTCAGAATATGAGCTCTGTTAGGAGACAGATCAGTTTTTGGGTTCATCCAGGTTCAACCCCCAACAGTCTCCCCCAAATAATGTTCATGGATGAGGTCAAAGGTCATGACCAGCAGAGTCAGGAGTTCATTGTTAAGTTGTGATTGATTAATGATGTGTCACGCAGCAACACCTGTTCCTACAAGGAAATCAGCATTTTATCTGTTTTGGTTTTTGAATATCTTCAAATTCAGATTCACTGAGTGTGAGGCTTTCTGTGCATCTCACAGTCTGCTGTGCCAACAGTGTGTGTGTGTGTGTGTGTGTGTGTGTGTGTGTGTTGATGTGCGAGAGAGTGTTAGTGTGAGGAGGTCTGTGGCATCAGAGAAGGTGTCTAAATTATTTCTTTGATGTATGAGCTCAGGGAGCTTGGGACAGACAGTCTAATATTACATTATTAAAGCCGACAGGTTTTGGTAGAAAAAGGAATTCGTGTGAAGTCTTAATGTGAGCTATAAACGTATTAGAAATGATTTGTTTTTCATCTCATCTGTGAGGTGTCATTACTGTCCACAACAGCCATCTGGTTCCGTTTTAGAATGAGAACGTTAACACCGTCCACAAAACAGAGATTAAAGTGTGTCTTTTAATTTTCATAGAACAGAGGCGGAATAATTTTATCTACAACAAAGCTTCGAAGGTTCCCAGCCCTACACTCCAAGAAATAAAGGTGCTAACTACAACCACAAAGGGTTCTTTGGCTTTTATAAAGGTTCCACTTGGAATCCTTTAAGAGAGTTCTACCTGGAATCCAACATCAAGGGTAGAACCATCTGTGAAAGGTTTCATCCACTCTTCTGTCATGTAATGGTTCCACCCAGAACCCTCTGTGGGGGGTTCTATCCAGAACCTTTCCACCTTCAAAGGGTGATAACAAGAACCCACTCAGGGGGTTCTACCAAGAACCTTTCTATTATCCAAGGTTTTTATCTAGGACACACTGGGTTTTATCTAGAACACACATGCAGAGGGTTCTATAGAGAACCTTTTCATATACCAAGGGTTTTTATCTAGAACAAACACAAGGGGTTCTGACAAGAACCCTTTTATATCATAGAGGTTTTATCCAGAACCCAGTCAGGGGGTTCTACCAATATTTTTAATATTCAAAGGGTTTTTTGTGGAGCCCATCAAAGGGGTTCAACCAAAAACCTTTTTATATTTCAAGTGTTTTATCCAGAATCCACTCAAGGGGTCCTACCAAGAACCTTTTCATATTCTAACAGTTTGATGAAGAACCACAAAGGGTGTTGTAACGAGAACCCTTTTATATTATGATACGAAGAACTCTTTCTGCGAAGTCTTACAAAGAACCCTTAACAAATTCTTTCTTCAAAACGGGGTTCTTCAGAGGTAAATGGTTCTGGGAACAACCTCAGCCTTTCAGGAAGAACCCTCTTGGAAGCCTTATTTCTCAGAGTGTAGTCTCATCTTTTCAGTTCTGCGTTTGTGTGTCTTCACATTGTGCTCCTGCTAACATCTACAGTACATCTATTTGTATGAAAATTGAATTTTATTCATTCCCAGAGAGTTTTTTTTTGTGTTTGCAGAATACAAACCTACAGGGATGGTAACAGCATGACCTCCAAAGGAGGACACCTATCCTTCAGTCCTGAAAACAGCCATAGTGATGTTGAAAAGATAGATACAGGGGGTGGGGGGTGGGAACAGAGCAGCAGGCGAGGTTGGAAGTGAATAAAAGCTGAGTTTGAAAGTATCACCATTTTGTTCTGTTTGTGTCTCTTTTGTTTTGAAAGCTGTTTTACCTTGAAGCAGAAAGCAAACAAGAAAAGTGAGGCAGCGCTGTGCTCCTGAAAATGCAAAAATGCAGGTAATTGAACAGAAAAACAAGACAAAACAAGCAACTCAAGGCTGCTCATTCCACATAACAGCACACAGAACATGATTTATCTACGAGTCGTAACAGTCTCAGAGGGAGATGTTCATCCTGAGAGAGGGGCTCGACTGCTGGATCATTAAAATCAAAAAGGTTCATCTCCTCCGGAGCATGAATGTGTTCTGTAAATGGCAATCTGTTATTTTGTGTGAGATGCAACGTAGATGTGTTTACAGAAGGTGGGACAAGAGGAAAGGTAATGCAGTGTCAGCATCAGTAAAGTAAAGGGTTCATACCCTGGAGACCTTGAATGTGTTTGATAAGTCTTATGTTGATATTCCCTCTATAGGTTGATTTCTTGTGTACAAATCTGACCGCTCTCACTCCCAGTGCATCAAAAACAGCAGCTTGATCAGTCCAGCTTTGCACCGTCCGCACCTGCAAAACTGAGTACTGGAGCTGACCCACGACTATCTCCAAGTCAGTCAAATCCACACCTGGTTTCCATTACTATAAATTTTGGCGCAGCACCTGTGATCCCACGGCCGTCGATGTGTTTCCATAGTGTTGACGTGCCGAGCTTGCGGCTATCAAAATCTAATACCTTTTGGCACTTTTTACAGACAGTAAATCCATTGACAATGTCATTCTCACAGTCTTTCCAAACATCCGACGTGGCCTTTGATGATGATGTATTGTCTACAATTTGATGTCCTCCACTCACTATCTTTGCCTTTATGTCATCACCGTCAAATCAAACGGGGACGTGGGGTCAAAGGTTGTGTCGCAGGCTTTCACAATAAAATCCTGGTGGCTGATTAGACTTCTTAGTAGATTTAAATGTCCAAAATACAAGACAGAGTTATTGTACTGTATGTGTCATATTATTGTTGACATCTGCTGTCAGCTCATAATTAGTTCATTTTTACCTGTGCCTGCAGGCAGGAATTGATATGAATATATTTTTTACCTGTTTTTTGCAGGTTACCCAGTGGGAGTGAGAGTAGTTTTATTAAGGACAAATTGAATGTTCGATTTTGAAACCTAATGGTGTCATTTGTGTAAAGTCAAACACCATCATGTCACCAAATACACTATGATTCACCTTCTCAGGATTTTGAATAGCCACACAAATTTGATGGAAATCTGGCTTTAGTTTTTAAGATAGCTGCCACCAACCAAAGTTTTCGTGGGGAAATGTAACCTCGCAGCTGGATCACAGGATTAGAACCAGAATCAGCTTTTTTTGGCCAAGTGCATGTACACACACAAAGAATTTAACTTTAACTAAAGAGTACTGTAAAGGAAATAGATAAAGATGAAGTGTATGTGTAAGCAGTATGTGCCTGTCTTTTTACAGTTTTATATAGATGGCAGGAGTTATACTGACAGTGACAGCGCACGATTTCAGTGCTAAAAACAGGACTATAAAATCTATAATGAAAGTAAGAGGATGTT
Organism: Lutjanus erythropterus; assembly: GCF_056507025.1. Lineage (NCBI taxonomy): Eukaryota > Metazoa > Chordata > Actinopteri > Lutjaniformes > Lutjanidae > Lutjanus > Lutjanus erythropterus. Next base: position 14,828,598 of record NC_139334.1, read on the forward strand.
TTTGTGTTAGAGGGTTATTGTCACTGCATGAGTGATTCAACTCTTCATCATGACGTGACGGCATGTGGGAAGGGACTGTTCTTTTGTCTGACTGTGTTGGCATACAGTGTGAATTGTAATTATTTAGGTTGCTAAAATAATGGCAAGTCATTCTTTCATTCTTTCATATTCACAAATATCCATAACAGGTTTATGTGAATCTGACAAGTAGTAATGCAAGACTTCTGAAAATAGTGTACATATAACAAATACTGATGGTCCAGACTCCGATTGTCTACATGTACACAGAAAAATAAGTTTGGGCGCGTGCTCTACCAGCTGAGCTACAGAGGCCAAGCATAAGTACAAATACTGGTGTAAAAAAAGACTAAAAAAAGAAGAAGTAATGATCCAACTTCTTTATTCAAGGAAAAGTGAAAAGTGCAGGCTCTAAAATGTACTCAAAGCCAAAAAGTAAAAAGTAGTTTTCTGAAGGACATTTCTGTGCAAAGCTAACTGAAGCTCACCTTTTCTCCACAGTCGAGTCTCCCTCTTTGTCTGTTTCGTCTTTCACATAATTTTTATCTTGTTACATCTTGTCACATCTTTTATCCTGTTTTTGTCTTTTTATGTCTTTTACATAATTTTTGTCTTATTATGTATTATTACGTTCTCTTCGTCCTGTTACATTTTTCACGTCATTTTTGTCTGATGATGTATTGTTTTCATCTAATGTCTTTTACGTTGTTTTTGTCTTATTGCTTCTCTTTACATCATTTTCATCTTGTAAGTCTTTTTACATTGTTTTTTGAATTAACACTAAAGTAACAAGCCTGTTTTGAAAATGTAAGGAGCAGAAAGTACAGATATTTGTGTGAAAAATTTACTGAAGTACAGTGACAAAATATTTGTGCTTAGTTACTTCCCATCTCTAGAAAACTACTGAGACAATGCTACAAAATACTACTAGAAAAAAACAGACATAACTTAAATACAACTGAATTTAATAGAAAGGCCCAACATCAAACATCTGTTGATCAAAAAATAGATAGAAAACTGAAGGTCTTCTCTTTTTAAATCAAGCTGTTATTATAACTATTTTTTGGAGGCATAATCAGCAGTTACCCAGAAGCAGGAAACATTTTTCACAATATGCTGCACATCTGACGCTGCTGCTTCCCATTTTAATCAGTCTGCAAGCAGCATCCTGCGGTGAGTGTCCCTGTCTTCACATCCTGTACGATGATTGTCTGATTGTTTAAGGCTGAGTCTATAATCAAACGGCTGTTGAGTGAGTCTCAGTTTAAATTACGGCTGCTGTAACTTGTATTTAAATCATAATTTCATTCAATTTCATTACATTGTCAAACAGTTAATTTGTCACGGCTGTAACAGTACTATTAACAATTTGAAGTTATTGTAATGCTGACATATTATCTGATCTCTTATAATTACACAGCTGTATTGTCCCTGTAATTCTCAAAATCTATGTGTCAATTGTTTTGTCGAATGGGCATCTGATTAAATTACTTATCAGAATGCTTGTAAAGTTAAAAATCAAAACTGGTGTGGAGCCAAATGCAAATTTTGGTCTGTCTGATAAATTTTGACTCATATAGTTTGAATGAACAACAGACTGTGGAATAATAATTAGATCCATTTTTAAGTTGAAAAGCTGGATCCCTCAGACACATCAGGGTGCGTTTAATCTCCATCAAACATACGATCAAAACAAATGGAAATTTCTTGTGAGAAGGACCAGCTTCTTGTGACAGTATCTTTTACAAAATCTAATTAGGCGAAAGCAATTTCATGAGCACACATTATCTCACTTATTTTATGCATGCAAAGATTTCACTTCTCAGCTTCAGAAATACGACCTCTGGGCCTGTAGGCAGCATGCAAAAAGTAGAATATTTTATAAATTAAGTCAAATCAAATCTTTGTAGAGCGGAGTTAATTAAATTTTAGAACATTACACTCACTCAAATACAAATCACGCCACTGTCAGAGAGGATGGAAGACTCCTCATACAGTGAGTTCATTCTCAAATATTAATCCTGTGGCTGTCTGTACAATATTAGCCTATTATCGGGATCAGTTATTACGGTTTGAGCTCATTTAAAGGAGCCACTGAGCTCTATCCTGCTCAGTGGTATGGACTGCATGTCGCTTTCATAATGTGAGGTGACAACAAGTGCCAGTCAATGCATGTACATCTGTAGCAAACATTTCATCACAGGTTAGTTAATGATGTTACTGAGTAGATAATAGATTGAAGTAAATAAGAAACTGACTTCTTCTACAAATCAAACAGGGGTTCCTGGGGTCCGCCTCCATGAGATTTTGAGTGTCAAACATTTCATTTTTTGCATTCTGGTGAATTTTTATGCAGCAATTTGTGTTTTTATGTGTCAGTTTCAAAGTCCTCTGCTACTCTGATCATGAATGTAAAGGAAATAAAGAGTCAGTAAGAGTAAAGGACAGATGCATCAGTTATATTACAGATTCAAACATCAGATCATCAGGCCACAAAGTCAGTCATCAAAATAACTCTTCTCTGGGCCTCTGCCCTTGTACTTGGACGGTCAGACAGTCCATCATAGCAGGTAGAAAATACTCTTCTTGTGGTCTGTCTGCCATTTACATCTGCATTTGTACATCTTCTCTCTTTTTACAGGTGGGCTCAAGCTAAAGGTACTTGTAAGCATTATAGCAAAGATTTTTTTTTTTTTTTTTATGTGTGTCTGAGTCTTTGTAACCAGGGCAACAATGACGTTGAGTGACAGACAACTTGTCTGTTATTCAGATTTATTAATACTTCTCCATTATGTCTCATGAAACTGTTTTGGTTTTATTATTTCTCATGTCATTCCAAGTGTGTGAAAACATAGTGTTATGCATTAGAGTGGGGTGTGCATGAAAATAAGTGACAAATTGCATCTAGTATTGATTCAGTAAGAGACAGTGCATTTATTTTTCAATACAGGAAAATCCTGCATACCCTGGGTATGTAAGGAAAAGCACATAACTTTGAGTCTGTAACTGCAGAACCTGCAGAGCTAGCTGGCTGCTGGCTCAAGCTACATATTTAGTATACAGACATGTTTGTATAGCATAAGGCTACAGCCAGTTAGCTTAGTATAGTTTAGCATAAATGCTGGTAACAGGGGGAAATAGCTTGCTAGTGTTTGTGCTAAACTAACAGGCTGCTGGCTTCCCGTGCAAACATGGGATTTGTATCATGTACCTCACTATTGACAAGAAAGCAAATAAGCATATTTTTCAAAATGTTGAACATTCCTTTAGTCCACAATTTAATATACAAGATCATCTCAAAGGAATTTTTTTGAAAACATTAAAACACTTAAAGTGTCAGAGGAGGGCATCCATCAAAACTCATTTACTTTAACCCTGTAACAGGGAAAAAACACAACATAGCAAGGTGTCTGTTGTCGTACAATAAATCCAGTTGTGTCAGCTGGGGTTTAATTTTTTGAAAGCTTAAGTATTATTCATGCACAACAGGTCACGGGAGTCTGAAAGGAATATTAAGTGTGTTCATTATTCAGGAGTAGCTACGAATCCGAGAGAGCCGTGGCAATCACATTAGCAGATAAACACAGAGGACAAGGAAGACGCCTACGAGTTCCCGTGGGAGAGCTTCCAATTAACACTCAAGCTTTCTCCCTGACATGTTGGCTGGCTCGAGAATGTGAAGAGATGGAAAGACAGGCAGAGACAGAGTGCTCAAGCATACACACAGAGGAAAGCATTATTTCTTAAAGGTGAAATATATGTACTCTGAAAATTATGGTATTTAATGAATGCACTGCAAAAGACCCTGTGAATTTAATCTTTTCTTTTAATCTATTCACATGGTCTGATTAACCTTTTTTATATTAATATTTTAAATGTTTTCTTTTCACTCTCTAGCCTTGCTAGCTGTCTGTCTCTCTGTTCACCACTTTGGTCGAGACCGAACTATTGGACAGATTGCCATAAACATTTTGTACAAACATTCATGGTGCCCAGAGGGTGAATCCAAATTACTTTGGTGGACCCTTACTTTTTTCACTAGCACCCCCATTGCGATTTGTGGTTTTAAGTGACAACTATTGGAAGAATTTCCATGAAATATTGCACACAAACTCATGTTCCCCTCAAGATGATCTGAATTCCTTAACCTTTCCCCTTGCACCATTATATCTAAATTTCAATTTCTCATGTTCTTTGGTTTGAACACCTACAAAACTAATTCAATTCCCATCAGCTGCGTTTAGTGCTAATTAGCAAATGTTAGTATGCTAACACTCTAAACTAAAATGGTGAACATTACCAGCATAACATCAGCATGTTAGCATTATAGTGAGCATATTAGCATGCTGTCCAAACTAAGACAAGGTTGTTCGTAGAGCACATTTCAAATTCAAACAAAACTCACCAAAAAGTCTTGTTTTGTCTGCCTACTGTTCAACAATCAACAGCTCTGGTTGGGTTGAACATAAATCCCTAACCCACAGTGTTAGATGTGAAAATATTCTGGCCTTTCTGGTCCTCTCAGTCCTCTCTGCTTCACGTATATCTTGAGTCCCTGCCTGTTGTCTGCATTGCTTCTGGAGTCGGAGTCCTGATCAGAGTCGTTGTATGTCAGCTAGGTACAGGTCCCTGTTGTCAAGCTGGCCTTCGTCAGTCTTGGAGCTTGTATTTGTTCCCAGTTCAGCTGGTTCACGGATGGTTGGTTTTAGCTTGTGTTTTCAAGCGGTAAAAAATGTCTGTCTGCTCACAAACCGTCTTGTATTACAGTTAAACAGTACACCAATAAATGTCTATGAAAACATCTGAGGCGAGCAATAGGCACTGCAATAACAAAATCTCACTTCGGATTTGATCAGTGCTGCCTAGTTTGACAGTTTGATCTGAGTTTCGTGAGCCTGGTGTGATGCACTGGATGGTCTCATTGGCATAAAGTTGTGGTTGAGTTGTGTTTATGCAAAGACAGATACAGCAAACACTCTGTCAACTTGTGGTGGTGTAACCATCATCATCATCTCTTTCTCTCCATAAAAAATGAAGAGAATCCGTTGACTTGACATGCGTCATCACATCCAGTCTACGAGCTCCTTTACTTTGCCAAGACTGGCAAAGGCAATAACTGTAACATTATTCTATGATAAATATTAGAAATTAAGTATATTTAAAGCCAGAAAAACATTTTTTTAATCATTTTGATCATAGTATGCAAGTAAGGGTAACATTTACCCATATATTTCACAGAAAAAAGGATAATAAATTGTACTTTTAGTCTTGTTTATTCTCATGAAAAACTGCCAAGCAAGCTCCTCTTTATTTACCTAACTCCTTGTGTTTTGCCTCACGAAGACTGTCAAACCTAACTGTGGGCAGGTTTACTACTCTGACACAGCCGTTTCCCTCCTGCCCCTTTGAACGGGAAGAAAAAACTGACATTTCTCTTGTGTTGTCTCTGCCCTTTCCACTATAAGAGAGAAACACTAATCCATGCTTGATCTCTGCGTCATCCCTGCAGATATTTGGCCCCTCAGTCGCCTGGCATAAACAGAGTCTATGTTTTATTTAAACGGTTTCTGCTCGTGGCAATTATCAGAGCTGGGGATCCTCTGAAGAGTAGAGAGAGGGAGGCGTTTCTTCCCTCCTGTGGAGCAGAAAACTGAAATTAATCCTTCCCCTCAGGAACTCACAGAATAAAAATTGAAGACTACAAATTAAGCTTACAGTGTACCAAGGAGAGTATCAACCTCTCAAATGCAATACACGTGGGTCGTATGAAAAACAGGCTAAGCTGTGGTCTGTTTTGCACAATCAATGTGACAACAGGTCTCTGGGTTTAGCAGTGGCTTTCAACAAGTCCTTTTCAACTACAGCCTTCTCTTTCTTATTGATGTAAAAAGAGGCATAACGTACAAGAAATTAAAACTTTTATGTAAATATATCAGCAACATTGACCCTTTGCAAAGCCCCGCCGTCTGCCCCTCCTCCTCAAACTGGCAGTGATTTTTGAAACATAAGTAGTCTGATATCAGACTGAATTGTCAACGCGTTGCACTTTATTCCCATATTAAGTCTGAGATTGCCTCCACTCTAAACAATTTCACTGGGGGAGCAGGGATTCAATGTTCTTGAACCAATCACAAGGGACCAGCGTCATTTTGAGTCGGCACTGGTGTGTTGCCATGACAACATACTTTGTTTTTGCCCCCACAGTTATCATGAGAGAGTGTGTGTGTGTGAGGGGTGGTTGTGTTACTTTAGTCAGTCATAAAGTGTGTAGTTCAGCTGTGTGTTGTGTTTTGCTGCCACAGAACAAAAGAAGTCCCTGTAATGTCACTGCGACGTCTTCATGTACTCCTCACAGGAGAGTTTTTCTGGGCTGTGAAAAGCTAACGTTTGCTAGTTAGCTGCTTTGAGTTAGGCTAAAGGAGCTGCAGAGGCATCTCACTTTATAGTTCACCTCTCTGGAAGTTGCAGGTAGAGAAACAAATGTAATCAAATTATCAGTTGCAATTTCTTCTGGTTGCAGACTGACATGAAGTTAGTTCACGGCTGCCAATTAGCTAATGCTAGCTGTCGCATAAACCTGTTATATAAACTAGACTGAGTGCAACTATTACACTATAAGCTGACCTGATAGCTTAAAGCTTAAAACAGTTATTACTATTCTTTGCTTGCGGCATTACAGCTTGACAATCCTTGACAACAGCACACTGGAATCGAAGGGACTTTATGCAAATACAAGTTTGGCTGCAGGTTACGATACTGCAGGCTAGCAAGCTAGTTTGCTGAACATGCTAACATTTGTAGTTTATGATGGCACAAATAAAGACAAAGTTTAATCCATTCCTTACATGTGTGCTTTTGTGTTTTACCTTTTTGAAAAACTACAAAAAAGGCGCCAACCTCCAAACTCATTAGATACAGAGTATCACTCTTCTTAGAGCTCCATATGCACCACTTTAACAAGTAGAGAAATGCAATTTCTAGTTACGGTTGCTAATCTATGATTGGACAGTTGCTTTTAGTAAGAGGAGCTTAGCAAATGGTCACTTAAATTTTTATATAGATATAACAGCTTAATTGTCATTGGATAACAGTGGGTGTAAAACGTGGGGAATTAAGCATTTCTTACCGACCTTTTGTTTCTACCTTTTGCTAATATTTGTTGTTATTTTAAAAGACCATCCAGAACAACAACTCAGTCGGATAACATTTTCAAATCTGTACTCCAGCTCTACGCTGCACACACCCTGCTGATTGTGACTCCTCTGTGGTTCGAGGGACTACTCATGCTCCCACTGTTCAACACACTGCCCACAAAGGCTGATGTTATTGAGGCAGACAGCAGCCTTTTCAGCGCTGTCAAACAAAGAAAGGGCACCGCTACGGCAGGGCTGCCTCTGAAGCAGCGAGGGCAGCTGTGCGGACAGACGAGAAAATATATGACCCAACCTGGAGACATGGAAAAATGTGTTCTGTGCAAACAGCAATCTCAGTTTTGTATTTCAGTAAGATATTTTCATTTCACACTCGCTGCTGCTGTGATGTTTTTGCACTGTGCAGACAGCCTCTCCTGTTTTGTGTGTGTTATTTTTCTACACAGCAGTAATGGCTTTTCCTGCCTGTGCAGACTATCAAGTTCTTCTTCTATCCATTACAAACACTTAATGTCTGCTGCAACCCGAGATGAGAAAATGTGCCACTATGTGTTTGCCAGTTTTTTTTTTCTTACAAGGGTGTTAGGAGCAGAAAATGTAAAAACTTATTAGCTGTAAATGAGGTGAAGCAGTAATGAACAGTATAATCTCAATTTAAGCAGTGACAGAGGTGTAAAAAAGTTGTTTTTTGAAGGTTCACATTATTTTGACACCAGGATGAAGCAACAATCCATCATAAAAACAAGAACAAATGTTGTACAGTGTAATCCCACCCCCACTCCACCCCCTGAAGATGCAGGATGACTTGGTAAGCCGAGGTGTTAATGTATTCCAGCTTGGAGGACGCCGAGGCACACTGTGTGCACTGATGTGACATTAATGACAGAAACGGGACTGTCAAGTTGCACATTCACCCACACATGCACACTCACATTTCGGAGGCCCGCGGGTGATATTTTCCAACTACCGAACAGCTTGCTGTGCAGTATTGAACGTCGCTGGCTGGATTTCCGGGGGTCTCCTCCAAGGGTGCAGTTTGTTTGATAGTGATGCTGACAGGACGGGGCAAGCACGACTGACACATTGTCAGTTTCCTTCAGTCAGCTGGAACCTCATGTTTAAAAATCAGGCTCATCGACAGCTTGTCAGGGCTCATTTTTGTCTGGTGGAAAGAAAATGAGCGGGTAGCGTAAAGGTTAATGTGGACGCCCATTTATGCTGAGAAAACAAGAAAACAAGAAAAAAAAATAATGAAAAACTGACTGGTTGTAGGTCTATCCCAGTGGTTCCCAAACTTTTTTCTAACATGTCCCCCTTTCAGAAGCCAAAAAAGAGAAAAAATATAATAATCACCCCCAGACCCCACCATTATGACAGCGTCATCAAACTCTCGTTTAATTTCCCTACATAAATCTGATTCATTTAACTTTTTTTCATTCTGTTTCTCTGGTCGCCCCTGCTGCAGTGACTCTTCACCCTCAGGAGGGCCCGCCCCTCAGCTTGGGAACTGCTGGTCAACCTAATTGCATCCAATGACATTTTGGTCTGTACACATTGTTAACTCACTTTGGAAATCAAATCTTGGGAATGAACTGAGAGGTTCAGAATAATTGACATTTTTGAATTAGTCTGGCAACAGTCTGTTCAATAGTCTGCCAGGCAACAAACTTGTGATATAACATGATATATTTTCAAGTCTGCCAATCATATATTGGCAGAATGGAAATTAACAGATGGGAAGTGTAAAAAAAAAAACATAAAATTTTCTAAAACAGCAGCATGGTTTGGACAGTGGTTAGCTGCAACCAAGGCTGTAATTTTTCTCTGCAACACTGGGGGAACACACAGTAAGCAGGGGGTCAACAGGTTGTCCCCCTTCAAACACTTTCCTGTATTCTAGTTAATTTTTCAGCACAAATATGTAATGGAAATGCTTATGCAAAGGAAAACACAAAATTGAGATGCCAGGTGACAACTCACAATGTGATGGAGTATAATGCAAAAAGTCTCTCAGGTGCTCTTTATTGCTTTAAAATATTTATGCTCCTGTAGATCAATGTTATCACTGCTGAGTCAACACACTTGTAGGCATGATTTACTCTTCTGTCTTCTTTTGGGTCTTTTGTTTGGGAAAGTAATCTCTTAAAAGTTGCAATATGTAAGAATTAACCACTACGAATTCACACTCTGAACAAAAGGGGGGCAGCAAATCACCAGAGTAACCACTAACCACTGCTTACTGTAGCTGCCGTTACCCACACAGCTAGTGATCCCGTTAGTCCGCCATAAAACAGGAACAGAAAGAAGAAGTGCACACTCATTGGTAGATCAACCTGCCCCCTTTTTTGATTTAATATATGAACAAAATAAACTCATGAAATTTTCTTAGATGCATTTTCCTTATTAAATAGAAAATTTTCTCAAGTTTCTCTCCTGTTGTTGGCTAAAAAGTCCAAATTATCTGTCTAACATGTACAAAAATCAGTCAGAATATTTTGCCGTTTCATGCATTGTTGAGGAACCTTGAAAGCCACAGTGCCATTACTGCAGTATAGCTTAGTAAGTCAAAACTCTGACTTACCATTAGACCTGTTTTTGTTTTTTTTTAATCATGTCAAACTAACTTGTGGACCACACTCTAGCTGTCTAGCAATCTAGCTATAGACACAAAAACACACACATACATACAAACATACACCCCAGCAGTTATCTGTTATTTGCTTCATCTCCCATTTCAGACACATGCTGTCATCAGGAGCACATCAATTCATTGTAGCTGTCAAGCCAGAGCCCTCCTTTGGGGCATCCTGCTGTTGTGACGCCTGCTTGCATATATCATAAGTCATGCATCACTCCAGCTTGGTGTGATGACTAGTGGCTCAACCTAAAATATCTATGTTGCTTGAAATATTGAGTGCTTGCTAATGCATGTATCATGGGGGCAGACAAGAGGTTTTATTTATTGCATCATTCAGGAGGATGCAATTGTTTTATTATTTGTCTCTAGTGCTTGGTTCTCTTCCTCCTCTGAGCTGATGTGGGCTTCATCACCAGGCTTGGAGACTAATGGATTACTTGTAACAGGATTGTTAAGGATACCTGGTACCTGTATTCCATAACAGTTACAGAAAAATAAGGCATAATCAGATTACAGTTACATTTAGTAAAAATATGGTTTATTTGCTGGATTACAATGTGAAATACATTTAAAATAAAGAACAATATGCTGTGCCATGCACACTCTATTTAGTGACACAGACCGACCGCTAATGTTAGCTACATCGACCAACCACTGTTAGCTACACAGACCAACTGTCAGTGTTAGTTACACAGACACCTGCTAGCATTAGCTACACAGAAGTAAATTTAAATTTGCACAATAACAGCTATTAATCTAAACATGCCTTTGTGCATAACAAAGTATGGATTAGCTGGACGAACAATTAATAAACCTACATGAAAAATTAAACATTTTATACACAAACTCACCATATTTAGCAATGAGGTAGTCCAAAAGTAACAAAAAGCAATCAAGTTACACTGGGATACACTGGGATACTTTTATTAGGTTACTGAATATATTTTTAACAGGTAATTAGTTATTGTATTAAAAGCAACCCTCACTACCCTGTTTATCACCAGGACCTTTATTCTTTTTTAGAGTGTCAGTATAATGCACTAGTTGAAATTATCTGAAACCAACATTCACATTAAAAAAAAATCTCAAGTGTAAGCAATCTGTGAGGCCAAAAACATGTGTAATCATGTGAAATTAAACACATGCTCACAGGGCAAATCCCAGAATAAGACAATGGAGTGACACATGGCTGCCTCCCCTCGATGTCACTTAATTGATGCACAATGGAGAGTGTCAGCGTCACCGGCGGGGCGTAAAGTAAGCTGACTGACAGGCCATGTCAGGAGGCAGCCTTGGTGTCAGCTTGCTGAGTGCTGTTCAACATGTCTCCTCCTGTGACTGACAACCGCCCCCAATTAACCTACAACTCAAGTACAGATGGAAAGAACACATACATGTACACCTGCTCTCAGACACACACACACACACACACACAGTCACTGGGTGTGTGACAGCTGCTGTGGAGCTTCGTATTTATTCATTCAGTGCTAATTGACCTTGTTTTTACGTTGCCACATCCCAGTTTAAGGGGGAAGCATTGTTTGCTTGCTGCGTGTGTACAGCCATCTGAGTAGCTACAGGCAATAAATAAATAAATAAATAAATAAACAGAAATAAATAAAATACCCTCTGGATAGTTGTCATGTTTTTTTTCTCCTAAAGGCCTTTTTTCCTGTTCGTTCTCAGTTCACTGAATTGTTCAAGGTAAAAACACAAAACACAGCAGAATACTGATTTAATTCCACCGCACATTCAGTGAATGTAGAGCCACGTGCAAAAGGAGCCTTTTACCAAAGTGTGTCACTCTGGGTCCCTCTAGTGTGTTAACAGACAGCTGATGGGTAAAGGATTTTAGTCACAGCCTCCATTCACTGTCATTCAAAATGGCACAACACAAAGCCTTCGTAGCTTGTGATATATTTATCTTGATAAAAACACATCACAGTAGAGGATAAGCATCATTTTGATAAAAGCATATGATTGATGTGCAAAAATGTGCATCGGTCCCTCTGGATTAGGTGTCTGGAGCTTTATATTGTTTGAAACTGGCACCCTGTCCAATGTTTCAGATTTGAATTAAATAGCATTTAATATTTAAATGCAGTGTGATGGAAGCTGTGTAATAGACCACTTTCTCAGAGAACAGAAAGTGACAGACTGATGTGATTCTGACCACCAGATGGCAACACAGCTTTAAAGAGACTCATTTGGACTCTGGTGCAGATAAAAGAGGAGGTTTAACATACTTTTCCTCTGTATATCTGGTTTGCATTATTTTCACAATACTGCATTAAAGAGGAGGAAAGCAGTGTTTCATGAACTGAAGATTTACAAAAGCGCGGGCACACATCTTTTCCGTTTCACAGAAGAGGTCAAACATAATCAAAGGAGTAAAGGAGTTGCAAAATAAATAAATAAATAAATGTAAATGGAATTTTTAAGTTACATTATTAACTAAACACTGAAAGTGACCAAACAACAAATATTAAAAAAGCAACAACAAAGACTGATGGGCAAAATTAACAAAAGGAAGATTCTTGCCTCTGCCTTAAACCAACTAAGCATGTTTTATGCCCTTGTTAAACTAAACATAACAAAACAAAACAAAGTAACAAAAAGAGAACAACTGGAGCCATCATAAAACAAAGTAACAACAAAAAAGAAACAAATGCATACAAGTTGCCCCCTCTTTATTGGTTTTCCTTCTATCAGACAAGACCAAAGAAGAGCACATGACATCACGAGTCAACATCTCATGCACATCATAGCCAGCAGGGGGAGCAAGTAACAGCCATAAAATGTAGAGAAAAATATTGCAGCAGCATGCCTTTATTTGGATAGGGACACAGCTGAAGACATGACAGGAAAGGGGGTAGAGAGAGGGAAAATGACATGCAGCAAATGGACCACAGGCAGGAATCGAACCAGCGACTGCTGCAAAGGTCCAACAGCCTCAGTACATGGGGCAAACACTCTACCATCTGAGCTATGGGAGCACCCTCCTTATTCCATTAATTACCTAAAGGAGAGCTGGTATAAAAGCCGAAGTTTGTGAAAGTATTTAATATTTGCTTGTAATTCCTCTTTGAGTTGGAAGCAAAAGCAAGACCACATATTAGGTTATGTTGTCATAAAAAATTAATTTTTTTGATCAATCTTTAATCAATTTTTACAGATTGAACCTTATCCCAGAAAGGTCTGGAAGAATTAACATTTTTATGTGTTTTACATTTCTTTCTTACACTGTAACATTTCACAAGAGCCCAAATGAACTAGTCAAAGCCTACAATGGGTCAAATTCACCAAACATGATATATCAAGGCTGTCTGGCTATGTGCATTCTGCAATATTTCCATTGCTTTACTATTCCTGAGCAAATGTAGGCCTAATGGGCCGATATAGTTTCTATTTTGAATGGTGTTTGGGTGCTTTCTTTAAAAAAAACATCCATTCCAGTTGTGAATGTAATATTTCCCATATAAAACTAAAAGATTCAAAATAATTCATTATCAATGAATACATAATTCAAAATAAAGTGCTGTTTATAAAAAATGTAATGTCTCTTGATCCTAAATGAATTGTTGAACCAATCAACATCTTGAAGAATTATTCTATATCAAAATAATTCTATATATAGGCATTCATTAAATAAATGTAAAGTATTTTCTAGCAGTATTCTCTCCAACTCTTGAAAACTCATTGTTTACAAAATAAATACTGTGTTACCAACTAAACCAGAGAAGTTTCATCTAAGTTGTCTCATGAAAATCCTAAACATTTTAATAAAAAGCAAACTTTCAACTACTTCCTGTTTCAAACCAGAGGCTCCGCCCACTTCCTACTATTCCTGAGTGTTTCAATTTGAGCAGAACAGCAGTTTGTCAGCAGTTGTTTGTAAAACATCTGTACATGGAGGAGCGACAGCAGATGAAAGACGCTGTCCAGCGGTGTATTGACTCACGTAAAGACGAGTTGTACAGTTTGAGTCGGGACATCTGGAGCAGACCCGAACTCGCTGGAAAAGAGACGCATGCGCACGACAGGCTGGTCCGCTTCTTCTCTAATGAGCAGACATGGAAGGTGGACAGTCAGTACAAACTACCGACCGCATTCCGGGCCAGCTGGGGTCCGGTCGGTGGTGGAGGGGAGGGTGAGCCCGGGCTGAACGTGGGCTTCCTGTGCGAGTACGACGCGCTGCCGGATATCGGGCACGCCTGCGGGCACAACCTGATCGCTGAAGTGGGAGCAGCTGCTGCCCTGGGTCTGAAAGCTGCTTTAGAAAACCACACTGAACTTCCTGTACCAGTGAAGGTAACAGCAAGGGACTGTTAATAAAACATAAACAGTCAGAAGTCAAACTTTGAGTTTACAACTCAATAAAATCTCCAGAAATCCTCCAATCAACTCAAACTCATCACTCAGATCGAGAGTTATTATAAGTTTTGTAAGTTTTATTTATTTATTTATTTATTTTTCTTTGCAAAACAGTTTAATTTCTGTGATTTTCCAGAGTGGGGTTGCTCGTTTAAGCATAGTTATTTTTGTTTAAAAATGCTTAGTTTTACTTTAGTTTTTATTCGTTTCAGTACTGATCGGTACTTATCATATGGAGGGTAGTGTGGCCTGTTTATTAGGGGCAAAATAAGTAGAGCTGTAACTATTAATTGATTATTAAATTAATCAGCAACTATTTTGATAATCGATGAATCGGTTTGAGTAATTTTTTCCTTGATTGATTTAAAAATTGATTCACTGTTGCAGCTCCTCAACACTTGAAGGAAGGAAGGAAACTGACTCACAATCATGTAGACATCCCAGTCTCAATTTGTTTGTGTAGATGGAAGCAACTAATGATTCTTTTAATTAATGATTAATCTGTCGTTTATTTTCTTGATTAATTGTGTCAGCATGTTTGGACCTATTCTTCAAGTCTTCCCTGTAACAGTTATTTTCATTATCAATTAATCTGTCAATCATTTTCAAGATGACATCCTCAGAAACAAGAAATATTCAAATTCAAGAAGCTAGGATTAGAGAATTTTGACTTTTTTATCTTTACAGTTTATGCAAATCGATTGATCACTGATCAAAATAGTTGACTGAATAATGGATTAATAACTAATTTCTTTTTTTCTTTTTTTTTTTTAAGATTATTTTTTGGGCTTTTTTTGCCTTTAATCAGAGGGTAGCTGAAGACATGACAGGAAAGGGGGCAGAGAGAGAGGGGATGACATGCAGCAAATGGGCCACAGGCGGGAGTCAAACCAGCGGCCGCTGCAGAGGACCGACAGCCTCAGTACATGGGGCGCACGCCTCACCAACCGAGCCACAGATAATCATTCCAGTTCTAGTTAAAACCAACACTTGAAGAGTCACAAATTAATTTTCACCTTTGAGCCAAAGACAGTTGACTGACTTCACCGGTCAGACTGACAGACATGAGCTGGTAATTCATGTCAAATGACTGACCGCAGCACTTTTCATACTAGATAACTGTTGTGGGAACTCCTGCAGAGGAGGATATAGGAGGAAAGATCGACCTGATCGAGGCGGGGGCCTTCGCTGACATCGACCTCGTCTTCATGGCTCACCCAGCTCAGCAAGACATTCCATTCTTGCCCTGCATCGCAATTGATTCGCAAGTTCCTGCTCACATCATATTAAGATTCACAACTGGTTCTTTCTTAATGAATCCCATAACCTCTTCTTAGCCTGCCGTGTTTGTGTTACACAGGGTGACAGTGAAGTATCATGGGAGGGCGTCTCATGCGTCTGCGTACCCCTGGGAGGGAGTGAACGCCCTGGATGCTGCTGTGTTGGCGTACAACAACCTCTCTGCACTCAGACAGCAGCTCAAACCAGAGTGGAGACTTCACGGTGAGGAAGAGACACAAACTGTGATCAGCTGAGAGCTCAAAGTTAAATCAAAATAATCTCACCTCTGCTGCAACAATTAGTTAATTAACATCAGAGGAAGTAATGAGGTATAAATACTTTGTTCTTGTACTTAAGTAGATTTTTTCAGGTATCTGCACTTTACTTGAGTTTATTTTTCTGACAACTTTTCACTTTAACACACATTTTAACACAGGTATCTGTACTATCTGTTCATTATTTTCATTTTAATGCATTTGAGAGGAATTACTGATTATTTCTGTTTTGCACCATTGCGCACAACCTTCCAGTGAATCAGTATCAAGACTGATTTCAACCCAAATGGAGGCAACAATAACACATGGAACAGACCATTCCCAGGTGCATATCATGCACTGCAGACGTAACAAGATGGAAACTAAAGATGCAGTGAAGCCAGATGATTGAAATAACGACTTTCTCAATGTTATTTTTCAGCGAGACCAAACAACAAATCCATTAATCATGACAGCAATCGTCAGATTAACCAATAAAGAGAATAATCATTAGTTGCAGCCCTAATGTCAGAGAATTTTTGAACGTGTTTGCATTCGCATTTTTAAATGTAGAAGTATGTTTTATGTCACTAACGGGAATCAGAAATTACACACAATCATGGCATCTAAATCCCTTCAAACTGTGTAATTATTCAGTGTTATGGATGCATCCTCCATTGTGCTGTTTCTTCACTACAGGCATCATCAAACATGGAGGATTGAAGCCCAACATTATTCCTGCCTACACTGAGCTAGAGTTTTCTTTGCGTACGCCGCTGTTTAAGGATCTCTGTGACCTGAAGGCCAAAGCGGAGGCTTGCTTCAGGGCAGCTGCTGTTGCCACCGGCTGCCAAGTAAGCTAAACTAAAAAGACTGTTTTCCATTTTCTTCCCTCTAGGCTGGACACACATCCTACCCCTGATGTTGAAGTTGACTCTGGTGTTATGTAACATTGCCCTTTTTAACATATTCCTGTAATTATGCTTTGAGTGCTGTTGTGTCACTGTTACATAATTCACTGTTGTCTTCAGGCTGCTTTTCTCCTACGTCTGCACTTGCTTCAAGGCAGATTTAACTCGCGTTGCAGAGCATGTATGGAGCTTCACACTGCTGATATATGATAGTGATCTCTCTCTGTGTTGTCATCTTGCATTTTTGGGTCACACTTTATTTTAAAGTACAGAAATAAGACGGAAAAAGCCATACTTTGTATCAAAAGAGACAAAAAAACTACAAATAATATGTTCTTTATTAGACTGTACTTATACCCCTTACTAGACTTTATTAGAGGATAATTAGGAACACATTTCAATAAGAATGTACTGTAAACTAAACTGTATTATTTACTGCTTTTATATCCTTATTGGACTTAATTAGGGGATACTTAGGGGAACATTATAACAGTACTGTAAACTAAAGTGCATTATTAGAGGGTAATTAAGGGCACATTACAACAGAACTGTACTGTAATCTAAAGTTTATCATTTTCTACTTTTTGATCTTCATTAGATTTTCTTTGAGTGTAATTAGGGGAACATTGCAACAAAACTGCACTGTAAACTAAAGTGTATTTTTCGATACTTACTAGACTATTAGAGGATAATTAGGGACACATTATAATAGAAGTGTATTTCTGTTGTAATGTGTCCTTAATTACACACAAATAAAGTCTCATAATCATATAACAGTGGGAAATAGTACACTTTAGTTTACAGTACAGTTCTGTTGTTTTGTGTCCCTCATTACTTTTTAATCAAGTCTGATAAGATTCAAAGAAAGGGACTGATACTGTCTAGTTTTTGTCTGTTTTGATACAAAGTAGAGCTGGTTATGCCTTCTCAGTGTGCTCTAAAATAAAGTGTGACTCATTTTTGCACCCTACATGTTATGAATGACTTGTGTCTCTTTTAGGTGGACATAAGCTATCCATCCCACGCCTACTATGACATCCTGCCAAATGCCACACTGGCAAACCTGTACAAAAATAATGGAAAGGCTCTGGGGATTCAGTTTCCAGAGCAGCCAGACAACTTCGCTGGTATGTGAACATTATTATCTCAGTCTCTGGTTTGTGCAAAAGAAAAAAAACCCCACAAAAAGTCTGGTGGGTTTTTTTTTTGTTATTGTTCACCGAATCAACAAAGAATTGTTATCACAGGAATTTTATAATTATCTGGCAGGTTCTACAGACTTTGGCAACGTATCACACATAGTCCCGGGCATCCATCCTTTCTTCTACATCTGCACCGATGCTTTTAACCACACTGTGGAATACACCGAAGCAGCAGGTACGGTGTCTACTGGGAACAGATGTTGTTTCTTTCTTCTGATGAAATTGAATAGCATCAAACGATCAGACGATTTCATCTCTTTCCAGGTCACTCGGTTTGTCTGTTTAGTTTGTTATTTACTTGATGCTTTATTTTCCTCCTCCTCCGCTCTTCTTCTTCCTGTGCCAGGGGCTGAAAAGGCCCAGTTGTTCACCCTGAGGACAGCCAAAGCTCTGGCTATGACAGCTGTGGATGTAGTGTGCTGCCCTGCTCTGCTGAGGCAAGTGAGAGAGGACTTCAGTCTGGCTAAACTGAAACATGAGAAACGACTTGAAGGCAGCAACACAGACTTTGCAGCTCCATAAAAACAATGATTTTAATAACAGTAATGGGGAAAATAATTCATTTTAATGGCTAATTTAACATCTGGCCAGCGGAACAACAGTTGAAAATTTGCTTTTGCGTAACAGTGGCACCTTTACAATGATGTATTGTCTGAATAATAAAAAAAACAAATGTAAAAAAAATATATATGCATTATTACATGGCTTTGTAAAATACTTGATTCTGATTGGTCAGTTATGGTTATGGCATTTTAAGATCTGTTATTTCTGCATAACAGACCGTTGCTGTAAAGAATAGATTATTGCTATGGATGCAACTTATCATAGACTCTGAAGCAGCAATGAAATAATTTTTAAATGATTATTAAATATTATTATTATTATTATTTTTAAGTAAGCATGCAATAAGTAGATTAATGAACAGTGAGAAGGTCATTATTGCGAAGTGACCCTTGACAGGGTGGTGCAGGACCCTGACTCAAATTTGTTAGTAATTAATTTTAATCAGAAATTCTGTTTGGCCATTTATGGTTTTCTAAGGTCTGTTATTTCTGAATATCAAACTGCTGCTATGAATAAATGGCCATTGCAATGGACACAGTTCTGATTATAGACTCTGGAAGAGCAATAAATTTATTTTTGCTTCAATAAAATTATTTTTAAATTGATATTTTGTGTCAAAAGTTACTAGTAACTCTATAATTGTCATGGTTTGGGGTGTCTTTTGTAGTTACTTCCTGTTATATTTTGGTATATCTTTCCTTGTGTGTCATTAATAATCTTGTAATCTTGAAGAAGATGTAGATGTTTTTAATGTTTAAATTTAGCAATATGTTAATGGAGTCTGGCAGACAGTAAGTCAGGCAGCCACTTAACTCAGACTCCAGAATATGTATTTTCAGAGCAGTGGGTTAACTTTTACATTGACAGACAGCTGACAGTTATAAACAGCTGATGAGCTCACATTAGAAGATTTGTCATCGCTCGTCGATTTATGTTGCATGTATCTTGTGCTCCTGCAGAGCTCCTGCAGACTGCAGAGGTTTCCCTGAGTCTGGGTAGAAAGGGCTGTGGAGAAACAACTCACTCAACCATCGACTGTTGCTTCTGTAATACCAAATTGGATGATATCCTCCTCATATCATTAACATATCATTCATAACTTAAAATAGAAAGTTTGTGGAATATGGCCCCTGGACTCTAACATCTTTCCTATCTTTGCATTAAGAACAACAGTTAAAATAAGCCTAAAACTTTCTCTTGATTTGAAGTCCTTTCTCTTGAAATGCCTAAATTAAACTTAACTAAATAATCCTACCAACGGTATTCAAGCAGAATCTAACTTCTGACCTGCTCAAATACTTTGAGTTCCCATTACATATTTCGATTTCTGGGCACGCTTTCACCCGCACACAGGTCGACTATAAACCTTGGCTTCCCTTGAGAGGTCACAGATGTGGTGGAAAAATCAAGCTGTGGACATCTTTTTGATGTTTTGTCCTTTTCATGTGGTGCCTTTGTTCATGTTTTTTGAAAGGTGAAGTTTAAATTGTCACAATACCCTTTGAGATGTTATTTGGATATAAACAAACATTTAAAAATGATAGAGGCATTTGTGAACATAATCCACATTTTGCCTTTAGGGAAGCAGAAAAATAGTTTCAAGAAATAGGCTTAATGTAATATATATACTATATCCCTTTACATCACATGTGAGCAGATAATGGTATTACAGAATATGCAGTTTATATGATTTGGTATGTTGCTCATCAGTAATCAGACCTGTGCCAGAGAGAGAAGAGAGAGCTGGTAGCAATCCAATGCATAATAGCTGTGAAAGCCTATCCTCCAGCACCGTTTAAATATACTGTATTAGAGGGTAGGAAAATGAGATAGAACATTTGGGACCAAAAATTTAGAGGTCATAACAGAAAAATGTCACCAAATGCTTCAACTGACACCAAGTGTCTGTTGTTTGTGTTTTTTGTTGATTTTAATTGACGTCTGCAGAAGCATTATTCAGAAAAAAAAAGCAATATTCAGCCATGCATCTCAGTCCATTTCAGTTTGTACAAACTAAGTGTATTACATGGAGGAAACTTAAAATGGTATTGTAACTGTTTTGTTCAGCACCTGCAAAAATAATGTTCACATTAGCAGAAAACAAAACATTTATTAAACATTTTCCCATATATAACATTTTTCCAGACTTTAATTTAATATCTGTGTGTTTGATCGAAAGATATTTTTAATATATCTTTTTCCAAACGAAGTATAAAGTGTGTTTTAAGCTGAAAAAGACAATAAAACTAGCAACTAACATGTCACGGTGAACCTCAAAGCCTCACAACACCAAACAGAGGAAATGAGCTTCAGTTGTATTTTTTTAAAAAAAGAAGAAATAAGGACATTTAAAAAAGTCAATACCATAATCAGTGTGTGGGATTTACTAAACATATATTTTTTACATTTGTGATTTTCAATAGACTGCGTTATTTTGCCTTTTTACTAAACTTTGTCAAATTACACAAATGCAGTGCAGTAAGTAGCTTGACAGCAAAATAATGGCATTGGTACAAAGATCACAAGAAAATGTAACATACTGAATCATATCAACGTGCTGCAAAAGGAAAACTTAATCCGATTATCAGTTTTTTAAAGGAATAGTTTCATATTTTGGGAAATGACACCTTTCTCGCCAAGGGTTAGATGAGAAGATTGATACCACTCTCATGTACTCTGTACTGTAAATTCGAAGCTACAGCCAAGAGGCGGTTAGCGTAGCTTAGCATAAGGACTGGAAACAAATGGAAGCAGCTAGCCTGACTAGCCAGTCCAAAGGTAATAATGTCTAAAACTCACTAATTTGCATGTTGTGTTTTGTTTGTTTAATCCAAACAAGAACTGTAAAACCAAAAGTTGCCACTTTATGAAGAATTATGTCCCAGAATATTTCTTGCTGAGCAAACAGTAAAAACTCCTGCACAGGGCTGCACCAGCTACATGACCTGAAAAGGGGCATAATTTGCATGCAGGTACATGTCATAGGGACTTACAGCACTACATCTGTTAGTAACTACTAGTTAATTTGTTATTAAATATGCTACTAAAATTGGTTGCACCACGATTACTTTGGGCATAGGCTAACTAGTTTCAAGGCAAGTGGTCAATCAAAAATAAAAGACAGAATTCCATCACCATGTGATACTGTAATATAATTGATAAATTAGGTCTCTACTGGATTACTGGGTTACAAAATGGTTGCAATTAATGAAAACTGTTGGTACAACAGGCTGCAGAAAGTTACTCCTACCAGCAAAGAAATATCCCAGCACTTAACCCCCTATAAATAACAAACTGTTGGTTTCATATGTCAGTTTTTGCACAGACACAAACAAACAAACAATATATAACTAGGCTGTTAGGCTAGGCAAGCTGTTTACCCTTGTTAACAGTGTTTGTGCTAAGCTAAGCTAACTGGCTGCTGAGTGTAGCTTTATATTTAACAGACAGATGTGGGAGTCGGTCCAATCTTCTCATTTAACTTTCCACCAGAAAGCAAATAAATAGAACTATTCCTTAAAAGTTTTTAAAATTTTCACTGATTGTCAAGTCTAGTTCATGAGCAAAGGAGAAGAAATCTGTCCAAATGCTGGCAAAGTCAGAAGTCCATTTTCAGTTTTGAAAATGTGGTCAAAGAGTCACTGCATCAAGAACTGAAATGTAGCTGAGTTAAACTGCACCACTGCAGAGGTCCATGTTTGTGCGTCTCTCTGCGCAATAAGTCCTCAGGCGACGACAACATCTGAATGTCTTTCCATCAACAGCACTACAGTTACAACATGAAACCACAAAGATCTGATGGAGTGACGAAACCAGCGACGGTAACTGTCCTGTTTGTCATTTTTAAACTCTTCAGTTTTAAGTGGCTGGGTCAAGAAGGCAATGGTCACCAATCTGTCAATGGTCCCCATGCATCTTATGAGCAGTTTCTCTGCCTGAAAAGCATCAAATGCAAGCATTTATTTTCCCGCTCGTTCACAAACGAGTCGAGCTCCTGGAGTCAAATCATGGACGACTCCCACGGAGGATCTAATTCTGCATCCCACATTACGAATAGATGGACCAGTAGATGATGTTAAAGAGGATGTACGCTCCGGGAAACACAACCCGTGAGTACTTGTCTATCGCGTGGGTGTCTATCCAAATGTTCACGTATCCTCTGGACGGCTTCACCTGGCCTGTGATCTGCGGGTCATTCAGTGCCACCTGCGCCATCATGCGCTCCTGGCGCCCGCCATTCTCTGGCATCCCATAATTCCCTGTGGTGTTCATATCCATAGACCCGTAGCCAGTGATCTGGGGGTCGATCATCATCTCATCCGGGTTGCCAATGCCACACGTACACGGCAGCTAGAGAAGGAAACAAGAAGACACTTTGAAGTCTGCTTTTTGTAAATGCCACTGTCTTTCTGTAAGTCATAAAACAAACTAAACAAGAACATAAATACATTAGTCTGTTAAATGTTTATTATTTTTCTGCACATTCAGGGCATTTAAATAACTTTGGCATGAAACATTCATAGAAGGATGTTTGTGCTGGAAATGCTCCTCGGGGTACGTGGGCAATTTGGCTCCATATGCTGCAGCATTTGGCAGATGAAGAATAGCAATATAGTACGCAAGCTGTAGTCCCAGAAATAATTTGCCACAGCCCTGAGAGCATAAAATGAGCCAATTTAGAAAATATTTATCTGTTTTTGGGGGGATGCACATAAATTATTAATTCATGTTTCTACCAGTTTAGGCATATTTTAATGTGTAAAATATTTTAATGTAAAATCAGGTCAGCCTTGTCTCGTGTTGACTTAGAGAGTTATTAATGCGTCTGTCTGCTTTTAATGAGAAAGTCTTTTCTTATTTGCAGCTATTACAGATAAATACAATTGAATTTAAATCAGCCTATAAAGAGCTGTAAAATGATAAAAGGTTTATAGTAATCCTGCATTCACGGTGGTGGAATAATCTGAAAAATTAGCTCCCAGCTGGAAAAATTCAGAACCACAACTCAGAAAGTCTGCTAAAAACTTTTGTTCACAATTTGCCAAGTCATTGTCACACACACAGAAACATGGAGGACAAAAGTAAATGTTTGATCAATGAGTAAGAGACTGATATATTGCATATCAATTTTTGCTCACGTAATTTGTAATATGGTAATAGCAGTTGGCGATTTGTTAATTAACAGGGTAGATGGCCACTAGTGACCAGCCATTAGCAAAGTGACTCATGGAAGACTCTTTAGGTTCTGAATTTTTAAATCTCCCCAAGACGAAAATGACAGGAGGGCAAGACAGAGAGAGAAAGGTGCAGTTAAAAATGCTACCTCAGCACCATGGACAGCACCATGGCTTGTCAATACACAGCACTGCTGCCATGGTCAGGGGTCATTTGGGGTCATAGATTTCTGACGCAAACCTCAGTCAGATAAGTCAATAAGCAAAAATTTTAATGTGGATGCCCAGTCTATATTGTGTGATACTGACTGAGAAAACAGTCAGTATCACACTGACTTCTCCTACTGTTCTTCCTGCATCCACAGTTGTCACTGGATGCAGAAAGAACTATTTCAGGTTGAATTTCTCTTCTCCAGTAGCCAGGGGCCATGCTAGATTAGTATTTTTAACATCTACCACTCAACAAGATAGATATAGGTTAGGGTGGTGATAACATGGCAATGTGTGTGTGGAAGTCAAAAGTTCACCTACAATGCATCCTGGTATGTTTAAGTACAGCTGCACTGCTCTATGAGCAGGAAAACTCAGTCTTCTTGGTCAATATAGCAGCACTGAGGAATTCATTGCTTCAAATGACTACATTTACCATCAGCACTGACTGGACATCCATATCAAGAGTGGAGATTTTTGCCTTTAACAGACTGCTAGTGAAAGGAAAATGTATGTAAATGTGAAAGTGTAATATAAGTATTGACCTTGTGTTTTTGGTGATGGTGGGCATACCTAAAAGGAATGCCCTGAAGAAAAAGAAGAGACTGTCTGCACAATACTAGTGCAAGTTTTAATAATGCACCTACAAAAACCAGATGTTATTAGTACCCAAGTGTCATTAGCCAACAATGGATGTAAATAGTGAAGTAGCTGCTGTGGGGCTATTCCCACCCAGGTGCAAATAGACTGTTAATTATTAAAAATTAGCATAGCCCAGTTGCTGTTCTTGCTCTGATAATCCAGGTACAATGCACAACAGAATACAAGATGTGTGGTGGTTGTTACAGGGTTTAAGTATTAAAACTATAAAGAACTTATGTCCCTGCACAGCTCCAGAGCTACAGCATGTGGGGAGTGGAATTTAGGGGGGAAACTGAATCAAACAACAAACATATTTGTTGCAGAGTCAAACTGTTTGAATTAATAATTTATGAGAAACATCAGAGCAACATTTGCCTCTTTAAATTTACTTGCAAAACATAAAAAAGGAATAAAGTCAGTCACACATTCATTATTTACTCTCTGTGTAAATTGAAATGTGATTTCATCACTCCCTTGCAAAGAGGACACCTTGTCTTTAGAACACTTTGGTTAAAAATTAGCTCAAAAAAAAAAAAAAAAAAATCAATGTGGCAATCAAGGGTGTCCACATGTATCATTAACAACCACAGAGAAAAATGTACTTACTCTCTCCCTCAGTTTCCTCTCTTTCCTCTCCTGCACGGTGGAGAGGTAGTTGACTGCCGCATACTCTATCACCGACAGAAAGACAAACACAAAACTGACCCAGAGGTAAATGTCCACTGCCTTGATGTAGGAGACCCGCGGCATGGAGGCATTGACCCCGGTGATGATAGTGGACATGGTCAACACTGTGGTGATGCCTGGAGAAAAACACACAAACCGTTTAGTCACATGAGAACTTTTGTGTCTGAGCTTGGAAGATAATAAACCAATGCTAAATATCAAAGAAGGGACAAATGATTTTTTTAGTTTGTGCTGCCTAATCTTAATGTGTATTATTTAATCTGACATAGTTTTTTCTGTGCTAAGCTAAGCTAAGTGGCTGCTAACTGTAGCTTCGTATTTACATTCAGACATGAGTATATCAATATTTCTCAAAACATATAAATCATAATATTGACCGAAACATCAGAACTTTCTTATATAAATCTATGTAGCGGTGATAAATGTGTATGGGAATTGACTTTTTTCTTTTAAATTGGGGGATGTGAGTCCCTGCACCACAAAAAGAGACCAAGCAAGTTCTGTGTGTGTACTTATCTTGTAGTGATATCAATCTTTTATCTAATGTCTGGCAAGAAAACAAAAAGCATATATCCTTTAATTTTGTTTTACAAAGAGACTGGGTGCCACTGCATGCTACCCTGCTTCCCCACATTTCAATTTCTCAAACATTTTTGTAGAGCTACAGTATATTTCTTTATCCTACCTAGTGGCACCCTGGCAGGGACAGCTCTGCGATCAATCCAGAAGGACACCCAGGATAGCATGACCATCAGAGTAGCAGGGAAGTAGGTCTGCAGCAGGAAGAAGAAGATGTGGCGCCGTAGGGTGAAGTGGATGTACAAACGATTGTACCAGCCTGGGAAGAAGAAATATCACCATTACACACCCACATTGTTACATGTTAGCTGCTGATGCACCGTGCAAACACTTGAAGCAGGGGTTCCCAGCTATTGTGGCAGTAAGAGATAGGACATGAAATCCTTTTTATGCTTCAGGTCGCTCTTCTGAACTGGAATGTGACATGTGGTTATAAGGAGGCCGCACAGCTTTCACAGTGGCTTTCCAGCAACATACAAGTGGTCTGCAGTAGTTTGATTCATTTCATTTCGCAGAAAGGATTAAATATTAGTGCAGACTTTTTGATGTGACATTCACAGGACACCAGTTTCATGAAAGGGAGACTCTATCCTTTAGTTGGAAAAGGCTTATGAAGTAAAATGAGATGCATTGAAGTTGTAATTGAATTGTGATGTAGTTATTACATGTATGATACACACATATGGACAATTTGCATAATCAGCTCAATTTACTGTATGTATTAAAAATGTTCATGTTGGGGATTACAGCACCTGTGCTGCTGTAGAAAGCCAGCTTGGTGGTGGTGTGAAATTTCTGGATGAGGAACTGGGACAGAGATATTCTGTCGTCTGTGTTCAGGGACTCGTTGCCTTTCTTCCAGTACAACATCAGGTCGTCATCTGTGTATGCGTCTGCACAGGAGAGGAGAAGAAGTGAGTTAATCTGTGTGAATTAGTTAGGAGTTAATGTGAACAAAGTGTGTGACACAGGAGATTTAACAAGACAAGACTCGTAAAGCACCTCCAGCAGTCCCTTGAGACTCCAATGTCTATTACACCCTCTGATTTTGAGCCTCACTAATAGAGGAGCTGAGGGGCTGATGCTAGAGGAGAAGGTCTTAACATTAAGGCCATGTGCGTTGGCTCAGAAACTTTCATGGCATGATATATCTGAGATTTCATGAGATATTTGGTGATTAAACTTGACACGTTGGCCTGAGGAGGGCACGAGAGGAAGGGCCCTATAGTGTCTAAAATAGAAAAGAAAATGTGCTTATTAAATTAGAGACGGGTGATCATTTCTGTTTTCATATCATCTAATCATGGTTGCACTGTGGATGTGCCGATCACTAATTTATTTGCACACATGCAGGTTCACAATTCCTCTGAGGCGTGTCCCAAGGTGGTCTGCAATGTTAAAGGGTGAACAACCACATTTCTAATGTTAAAATATTTCTATTGTCTTTATAATAAAAAGTATATAAAGTTTTTTGTGTCTGTGCTTGGTGCGACTGTATCACAGTATCATGTTCTGTGTTACATTAATTATTCTTATGGAGTGTAGAGCAAAGTTTTGGTGAGCAGTTATGGAGAACGAAGATGCCAACTGTCAGATCCATAAAAAAAAGAGAGTAAACTGTTTGTCATTAAGGATTTAAAATTTACTCATACTGATTAACAGGGCTCAGTGGGCGGACATGGCACTCCACCAGAAACATCTTGAAATGAACAGTAGGGCACATATTCTAGAGATTATTTTTATAACATCTTAGTTCTGAAAGCAGATTAGTTGAATAAATAAATAAAGTTAAATAAAGGCACGTTGATGGTGTTAAAAGAAAGGACAGAAAGACTGGAATATATGTAAAGTATGTATCTTCCAAACCTTGGGAACTATGAATATGCACATTTCACGTAAATCCAAGCATTAGTTTTTCTGATGCTTTGTCATTGGCCAGAAGAGGAAACTTAGACCTGATGGTTGTGCTACATGAAAAGTCAGAACTTTATCAAGACACTGCGTGAACCATAAATATCCTTTTGAAATGTTATTGCAATCTGTGCACCATTTATACATGTGTTTATTTCCTCCCGCGTTGATTACCGCAATTATCTTTTCACCTGGCTTAGCAAGACATCCCTAAATGGCTCACGAGTGGTTCAAAATGCTGCTGCCAAGCTTTTGATGAAGTCTTCCAAAAGGCCTCACGTAACACCAGACCTGATGTCTTTACAGTCCAGATTCTTGTAATCACATTTAGACCTGCCTACATTAAAGAGCTACTGCAGGGGCGGCTCCAGTAGCTTATTTGTGCTCGCGCCCCATGTCTCCTGCTGCAGCTGTGGGTGCATGCATTTCCAGCCTGCATGTTGTCGCCCCCTCTCACTCTCCCTGTTTCAAGTCACACCTCCAGCTGTCCTATCCAATAAAGGCATAAAAAAGGCAAAAAAAATGAAAAGAGCTACTGCAGCATATAATACCAGCAGGAATCTAAGATCAGAGTTTGTTGATTGTTTCCCGCTCCAGGCTAAAGACAAAAGGAGGCTGTGCTTTTGAGGCTGCACACTTCGGAAGTCTTTCCCATTGGATTTATGATCTGTAGACACTGTAAACACCTTTAAAAAAAACATCTTAAGACCCATTTGTTCTGTTTATTTTTGTTTTGTCTTTTGTTTTTCACTGGTTGTCAGCTTTTAATGTCTATTGCTCTGTCTCTTCTTTGTTGTCTTGTTTATATTTTGAAGCATTTTGGGACCTGGTGCTCTTGCAAGCTGATATATAAATAAAAGTATGGATGGATGGCAACTTGATGAAGTATTTGTTCCTATTTTCAATAAATCCACTCACAGCTTTCGATCTCCAGCGAGCAGGTTTGTGTGTCCAGAGGGAAGCGGCTGAGATCCATGTTGCACATGGCTGTGACAGTAACTCTGCAGGAGAAAACGGCAAAGAAAAACATACACTGTAATTCAACTTCCTCAACTAACAGCAAGGGTGAAGGCGAAATTCACATTTTTTATACAGGCTGATTTGTGATTTGACCAAAACAAATGGAAGGAAATTGAGTTTCAGGGTCCCGTCCTCTGCCCCTTTCACCCCAATTTCCCCCTTCAAGTGTCCTGATGCCACACTGTCTGGTAAATATGACGCTCATAGAGCAGAACCCAGGACATCAGTGGTAGCCATCTACAGACTGTCAGTGATATCAGTGAGGTCAGGTGCCAGCACAGAATCCAAAGGATATTAAAAGCAACAGCAACAGCCTGTTCACCCAAGAGATACAGAAATATCTGCTGTCATGCTGCCAGACTGCAGAGCAGCTCCCGTCCTCAAACTCAGGTAAGATAAGGGCCTGTCTACAATTAAGGATCTCCACATTAACAAGCTCTTTTCTCCACATTAATGCAGCATGGATTAAGGATACTGGTGTAGATATTTCGGATGAGTTATGGGCAAAAGGGTTGGACAGGATTAAAGCATGTTCTATCAATGCTAGACTTGAACTCACTCAATTTAAGGGCATCCACTGGTTGCACTTTTCCAAGACCACAGAATCTTTCCTTCTCTCTGCTACCTGCCAGACAACAGGACTCTAGGACAACTTTTCTGGCCTTTAGATCCCTCGAAGTCTTTTTGTGATGTTGGGTTGATCTCATTATGTTTAACTTTTCCCTCTGCATTACAACAAGCCCTCATGTTTGGTATGGTCATAGCAAAAATGTTCATCCTCAGAGATTTGAAGTCAGTTTCCTGATCATACTAGGAGGAACAAGTGTCAACCAGGGAACTAATAATACTGGACTGTTTCATCCTATACTGTATTGTATTGTGCTTTGATCTCTCAGATTTTCATTTTTTCTGGCTTTCGTCTTGGGCTTTCCTCGATCTCACTCCGCCTTCATAGCATGGACTCTTCAGTCATCATGCAGACTGACATGCATACACGCACCTTTTTTGCTTTATTTTATTACTTTAGTGGAAATTTTTCATGAATGTGTGAAAAAAAATTTTTTTTTTCTTGTGTAGACTACAACTGTGTTGTCAAATGAGAAATAAATTGTCCCCGAACCTTGAAATGATGTGTCTGATTAAATTATGGTTAGAAAGTCCCTGCAGAGAATTGACAAAAATCACAAGCATTTGGTTTCCTCGTCTGATTAACTCTGACTGTCACATTCATCTGCTACACCGATTATAATTATGAAATTATAGAGAAGTGTTGTTCCACAAAATGCATCACCTGCTGTGAAAATCATCAAAGCAAATCAGCAGTGACCTTTAGCTATTTCTAATGACCAGTGTGTCATCTTGTCATTCAATGTGCTCTGGTGTTGTTTTTGAGTATTTGTCATGTTGTAAAAAGTTTTTCTTTTTTTTTTTTTTTTACAGGAAAATAGACTCTTTTTCAGTGATGAATAAATCTAAGCAAAATAAAATGAATAAATAAAATAAATGTACATTGCCTCTGAGCAGATTCTTCCTTATGCTCAGCTAGAAATCTGAATTATGTGGGTATTTGCTATCCTGTTGGATGGATTGTGGATCTGTTTCAGCAGATAATACACATACTTTTTGGTCTTGTTTGTATGTTTACCTTTTTTGGAAAGTAGTGGGTCATTTATTCTCTAGGATTCTGGGCCTTTGTCTTCGAAGTTAAGACAAAACAGGATCCTGCTGTCGTGTTTACCTGAGACTGTAGAGGACGTTGCCGTCGGGGTAAACCCTCAGCATGACGTTATCTGTTGTAGTGTCGTGGATAAAAGAGCGCTTGGAGTGGACGAAGAACATGTCAGGAACCCAAATCTTCTTCACCAGGCGGCTGTCAAAAGTCATGCTCTGGTTGTTGGTGCTCGGGAACGACAGTCGCTCATCCTTCCAGTAATGACGCAGGTACAGTGTCATGGTGAAGTCCTATAGGAAGAAAAGAGAGAGTTCTACAGTGGCGGAGAAAGGACTTTGATATTTTAGTAGTAAATGCATAAAATACCCCCGAAACCAGATGTCTTTTTTAAAATTCTTGCAAGAAGGTGTACAAGGTCACATACTAAGCCAGCATTTGCCTCATATGTCCAGATACATCTAACACTGCATACATTTGGCTAGAAGATGACAAAATCTGTAGCCAATCATCACTCTGTCATTAAACTACTCAAAATACATCATATCAGAAAAATATCTTTACGCTGATTGTGTCAAAGTGTCTCCAATCCTGAGATAAGATATGCTTCAGATTTGATATCTTAATGTGCAGCTATCATAGATTTCACCATATATGGGTCATAGTGGGGTCTGTGACTGCTATATTATTGTATATAACATTATTAGATTATTCCTTCTGATGCATTCAGGTGTATTTTACTGTTGTAGCTGGTCGAAACTGAGCTAGTTTATGTGCTTTATATAAATAAAGGTTGTTTAGTCCAGTGGTTCCCAAAGTAAAGGCCAGACTTTTCTTTTTTGTGAAATACTGGATCATTTGAACCCCAGAGAGAGGTTTAAAAGGAAAGTTTGTCTTTGATGGAGCTGCAGACTAACACAGAGACATCTTGGCATGATATTGATCCTAAACTTTCTAAAACTTTAACAAACATGTAACAAAAAATGGTTGAAACCACAAAGTCCAACTTGGTAAATATCACACATATAATGTCTCTCTGGATGCAGCCAAGACATTTATGCATGCTTTACTTTCCCATTTGTATAAATGCATTACATGCTGGGAGCAGGCTGGTGAAACACCCATGAGACCTCTTGAATCCTTTTACAAACAAACCCTAAAACCAAATAAATAGTCACTGCATGTTAATTGCTGCAGGGTACTGGAGAAATACAATGTAGTGAGCTTAGAATTTTAGATTACTTGCAAAGTTGTGCTTGATCTATAACATTTCCAATATGTTACTTTTTTAAGATTAACCAGTCTATAAGACTATAACATACCATTTCGCTGCACTGTATTTGGGCAATCAGCTTTTTCTGCAAAAACCACAAATCAGTGGAACATCTTGCCTGATGATGTGAGGAGCTGCATCTCTGTCAGCACTTTCAAAATCAACTTAAAAAGTCTGTTAGAAGCTGCTCAGCTCTCAACTCACTGACCTTGAATTCTATCTTGTGATGTGTTATTGTGCGTAGCTTAGTATTGCATGTCTTGTGTGTTTTTTGGATATCTTTAAACTGTATTATTATGCTGTTTCATTCTTTTCACCTGCCAAGGGACTACAGATGTGAATTGGCTTAAAGCTACAATCTGGTATGATTCATCAAAAGGTAACATTTATGTGCACGGACCCTTTCAAATAAAATAAATAAATAAAATTAATAGACATCTACAATATGACAATGAGCCCAAACTTTTTGGCCAAACTAGCCAAAAATATAGATAATTGAGAACCATTGGTTCAATCTTTAATAATACGCTGTATTTTATATAATTTTATCAGGTTTTTTACTGTAAAATCTTACAAATCTTTGTAATCTTAGCTGTCTGATGAATTAAGGCAATTAAAAAGTAGACTATTTCCCCAGACATGTGGTGAAGTATAAGAGTAAAGTAACAGGAAATTGAAATAATCCAGCACAAGCACCACAAAACTGCACTTAACTTAAGTACAGTTACTCAAGTACCATATTTATTTTCCACCACTGGTATTTTATCTTGTCACCTGTAACACATGATTTTAAAAAGTATACCCAAAAGCTGTTTCATACTTACCATGTCCACCTCTGAGATGGTGTCCAGACTTTCAACCTGAACATCGACTCCAACAGGAATTGGAGGACCTGAAAGAAAAAGGAAATGAAAGCGAATGTAGAAGTGTTATTTTTCAACATAAAAGCGTGTTGAGTGTGCATCATGACAAGCCTTTTTAACATTTAATCAGTAGCAGTAATAGTAATTGCAGAGATCAACAATTGCCCATTCCTAAACCCCGCCTTCCTGTTTCCTGTATTTATGCTACATTTTAGGCTCATCTATGCTGAAAAGAAAACCAAAATTTAAAGATGTTTGAAAGATGTTACGGGAGGACCTGTAAAAGCGACATATATTTTAACATTAGCTTACTTAAGGTGTGGCTATATGTCGTATTTACAGGTCTGCCGACAACAACTTTTAACCATCTTCAAAATATGAAGAATTTTCTTTTAAACATAAACAAATTCAGCACAACTACAGAAAAGGGGCGGGCCTTAGGATGGGGCAATTCTACTTAATGATAGCTACAACTTAATTCTCGCTTGTTAAAATGTAAATTACTGATATTAACAACTAAATTCTCAGTAGTGGAAATGTTCATTGTAGATAGAACTGTATTTCCATTAAAAAAATATCACAAATGGAATTCTACGTTTTAAAAAATTAAATTCTGGCGAGTCAAAATTAAATTATTACAATTAATATGATTATATTTTAGATATCCACAGATATCCTTTTAGAACAGGTCGAATTGAATTTTAGATATCAAAAAAAGAATTTTAACTAGTAAAAATTGTGAATATGTTCAATGACATAGATATCTAAAATGACAATGTTAATTAGGGCAAGATATCAATAGTTAAAGATATCTGTAAATCATTTTTGACTATTCAAAATGTATTTTTTTTACACTGTAACAACAAAAAAAGTTGAGAGAATTCAAAATTTCAAGGCAATTTACTTTAATAGATTTTTGACTTTTGACTCAAGTTCAAACTCTTACATTTTGAAAAAGTTTTACCAATTAATCCTGTTTTGTTGAGATCCTTCACTTTTCTTCTTGAATCTTTTGAATTTTAACCCCCACCAAAAAAAAGTATATATAAAAGCTGTAACTGAAGTGAAGATGAATAATGGTTAATAATTTAATAGTTTAAATGGCAACAATTTAATTTTCAAGCAATAAATGATCACAAATCAGGTTCACAGCTCACTGTGTACAGGTCCTGAAAGACAATTCTGGGTTTTTTCCAAAATTCAAGGATCATGTTTATCCAAAGAAGAAAGGTAAATTGTCTCAACAAAAGATTCTAGGTCAGCAAAAGTTTTTTGTTTAGTTTATTTCAAAACTCAAAAATCTATTGAAGGTAGTTGACTTGAATGAGTTTTCTCAACTTTTTTACAGTTTACATTTTAAAGTATAAGTTGTAATATGTCAAAATTGTTTTACTAATATTCTAAATTAACATTTCACCATGTCAAAATGTCAAAAAATGTTATTTTGACATGTTGAAATTAATTTCCACTAGTAAAAACTAAATTACTAATAGTAATAATTACTGATGAAATGTTAAGAGGTCTTTCCATATTGTTTTCTGCAGCTGGTTTTGGGCGTGACACAGGGTAGAAACGTCAACATGACCTTCACAGAGACTGTTCGAACATTTTTGTGTTGAAAACCACGTTTCCAAAAAGAACAATGAGTCACACAAACACAGAACAAAGTGTTTGTGCCATGACCCTGTCGGTCTGGCTGGGATTCTACTTTTGACCTATTTCAGCCTCTATACTCAGCATCATCATCCTCAAATAGTACACAAATACAATTAGGTCACAATAAGTTGATGCAGCCGTGGATGCGATCCAGCTCTGTTTTCCACTTCCAGCTGCGATGCACTTGATGGTGGGAAAGCAACGGGTCTGTGAGGGTCACTGAGGGTGTGTGTTTTCTGCAGCAGATTGTCATGTGATTTAAAAAAAAAACAACAAAAAAAAACAGCAAGCACGTGTTTCTGTGCTCAACGTGAAAGCCCCTGACTGTTTTTGAGTTAAATGCATCTCTTGTTTGTTTATGTGCCTCAAAAGATGAATAAAAAGATAAAGAGTCCTGAAAAGATTAGGAATATATATTCCATTACTATTTTCTAGTAAAAACAAAAGCTTGTGTTCCTTTATCTCAGTATAATCCCACAGTCCAAAAAGCTGACATCAAATCCCTCTAATATATGCAAAAGACATGTCTCATCATCCTTGTGACGTACAGAACTGAGCTGCAATTGGAAACTGCAGCACAGCTTGCATGGACGTGTCATTAAGACCTCTAAGAGCTTAATGCTTAAAGGACGGTTTGTCCCAAACCAATGACCACACATCTTATCCAACTACACTTAATGACTGAGCAGGCAGCCTCAACAGCGTCCCAATATTATACAAGCAAAACACTTTTATTTAAAATACTTAAATCTAAAGTTGGGCTTATTTTCTGACCTCCAAATGCCGGCCTCATGGTGAAATCGTGGTCGTCTATTCTCAGCAGCTGCTCAGATTTTGTCATTGGAGATTTCGTCATGTCTGGGCTTCGTTTGTAAATTGGGCTGTGAAACAAAAAGGAAAAAAAAGAAAGACATTTGAGCCTTCAGGGATATGTAGTTTTTAATGTCAAAATGGATTAGCAAAAGAATCAATATTACTTTGATAATGTTTTAATTAAAGATTCATAAAACTCACCTTCCGGATTTGTGACCTCCACCCCCATCCATCCTGGTCTCTCTTCGCATTCTGATAGTTAACATTAATAAATAAATAAATAAATAAATAAATAAATAAATAAATAAATGTGAACATCTGTCACATATGGCAGCAGTTCTAAATATACCATATGATCCATTTGAGTAGAGTGAAAATGATCAGTATTTTAATCATTTATGCAGAACATTAAACTATTCTGATAATTGTTCAAGGAATTTTTGAAGCAAAAAAGGCCAAAAACTGACTACAGCTTCCATGCTTGTAAAACTGAATATCTTTATCTTTGGGCTGTTTGTTGGGAAATATTAAAATTTCTTGCTTGGACAAGTTATTTAAATATGTCACCTTGGGCTCAGGGAAATTATGGAGGCCAGCATCATGAAAGTTAGCTGCAGCTTTTATTTTGAAAGAAATAACTGTTTAATTTTCAACCCTAAATCTATTCTACATGGGTTTGGAGAAGGGTTGAACCATTAAGCGAAATTTTATCAAAATCACAGTATGGGCTACTGCCAATTTCAAATCGCAGTAGGTGAAATATTAGTTTCTGGGAAAATGTGTCAAAATATTATTTTAAATTAAACATTGTCTTACTGCAGTGATGTCCTGGGTTACACATCATACTATACAAACTTAAGAAAACATCTGTTTGGTACAGATTTCATCCGTTTGGATGAAAATGAGA
Organism: Lutjanus erythropterus; assembly: GCF_056507025.1. Taxonomy (NCBI): domain Eukaryota; kingdom Metazoa; phylum Chordata; class Actinopteri; order Lutjaniformes; family Lutjanidae; genus Lutjanus; species Lutjanus erythropterus. The sequence goes on from NC_139334.1 coordinate 14,864,395, forward strand.
ATAATGATGTAAAAATTATAATTTCCTCTACTATTGCAACTGCAATAATAATAAAAAATAATTGCAATTAGACATTTTTTCAAAATCGTTCAGCCCGAGTTTAGAATAGAAACAATAATTCTGTCTTTTTGGTTTGTTTTTCTACTTGTCACTTCTCACTAAGAAGATGTAGTACATCCTGTTACATCACACACATTTTATCCACAAATCACACAAAGGGCAAAAGAGCATTTTTCTCATCACATCGCCTACTTTAGAGAAAGCCAGCTATTCTCTGGTGTCACTTTTCAAGGGGCTGTCTCTGGACACTTGTGTTTCAAGCAGCCTTTTCAGGCCACGAGCAGAGAGAGCGGGAGGGAAAAAAAGAATTTGAAAACCCCTAAAATGGATTATTAGAGTAGAGCATGCTGTGACAGACAGCACCAAATCCCTGTGACAACCACAGACATGCATTAAGGAAATACCACAGAGGGGGAGAGCGAGAGCGGGAGGCAGGGTGGATGGAGGGACCGCACAGAAACAGAAAGAACACAACGAGAGCAAAATGAAACAGTAAGAAGAGGGTTTCTCTGGATGCTAGCTGCAGACCTCTGATGGGGAATGGGTGCTACTTGTCTGCATCCATCCAGCAGCTGGTTCCTAATCCTCTTGGCAGAAATGCCTCTCCAATCCCCCTCTCTGCCTGCCTGCGCCACACAGCAGACCACCGCCTGTCTACACACTGCTCTGCTCTGCTCTGCTCTGCGTGGCCCGATGCTGTTTTTGCTCTGCAGCCATGGACCTACATGCATGCGATGCAGCAGGAGCTGCGCTTCATGCATAAGTTGTTCTGGACACATTAATGTATGCTGCTTTACAAAAACAGACATAAGTCATGACAGAAAAAAAAAATGAAAAAGGGTTTTAAAGTTTACAGGCTGACTGGGTCCTGTAATAGATGGATAGGATGTAGTGTCTACATTTTATGTTTTAGACAAAAAGAATTTCAGGGAATATAAAGGCTGAAAACAAAATGTATTTTTCCCACTATCCACTAGCCATTTATTATTACTTTGACAGGAATCATAGACTGTATAGAAGAAGTGGACATAATGGAAAACAAAGCCAATGTACAAGTGCCTTAAATCTGTTTTAGTCTTATTCAATACAGACATTCATTTGGTAAATTATGGTTCAATTTAGATATATATATTTTTAAAAAAGTATGCTTGGGGCATGGCTGCCTTGTAATGGTCCCTACCACCATATAGTGTCAATTTTTCCTTCAAGAACTTTGATTCTTTCAATGAATTTTCAGTTTGCATTCTGGTAACGTTAAGTACATTTTGTTTTAAATGTCCATTGTAGTCTCTAGATACAGCCTTTCCTGTTTTGTGCAGGTTTTACAGCCACCATAGGCTCTCATACACCCTTGGAAGGGAAGAATGAGACAAGGTGTTTGCAATCTACAAGCTTACCCCTAGACGGCACTAATCCTACACACTGGCCCTGTGAGTTTTTCACTTGCCAAATTCGGGATCACAGCTAGTATCACAGTTAACATTAATTACAGATGCACCTTTCAAACCAAGCTGGCTAGCTACCTAGCACTGGTATTGGCTGATAAATTAGGATGCTAACAGTACCTGTCCCACTGGGCTGGTAACCTCTGTTCACCATAGACTGCCCACGCTGACTCCTCCTCCTGGATTTAGCTGCTGCCTTAGGGTTAACAAACCAAACTACCAAGAGTTTAGTTCTTCAAATGTATGCTTTTTAACTACAGGAAATAGTCAGGGTAGACAAGTAAATTAATTCAGCTTTAAGGGTACAGTGGCTGTCTCACCAGCTAGCTTGATTTGGCTCTCTTGTTTTAGCTGTGCAACCTTAGCTGATTGTTTGACCAGTTTGGGTTTTGGCTGCACTATACTGCACTTTTTTTTTTTTTCCATTAATTGAAATTATACATTTCAATTTTACAATTAAAAAAGGACTGAATAACAAAATAAATATAAAAAAGTCAGATTCTGGTCGTAAGTTTTGATTAAACATGTAGCATTAGCATAGCTAGTTTCTGCATTTTGGCAAAGTATGTATTGAACACCAGATGGCACCTATCCAGTCCATGGCACATACACAAAAAAGTTTATTAGCTTCCTGGTTTACTTCCAGGGATATGCGGCCCACTGAATATCAGCAGTTCTGTTTCTCCTGCTCAGTCCAAAGACTTTATGCCTTTGATATTTTTTTCACTGAAATTATATAATCTTTTGTTAAAATAAATATGGCACAATAATATTAACAAGTCAGATTATGGTCTTAGGTTTTGATTAAACATGTAACATTAGCTAGTTTCTGCAGTTTGGCTTGTACAGTTGTGCAGTAAACACAGCAACAGCAAAAAAAGTAGTAACAGTAAGAAAGCAAATGCAAGATTTCCAACCATAATGATAAGCAAATAAACATTTCTTATGCAAAAAAAGCTGAATTTTGCTGGTGGCAGCTTCTCAAATGAGAGGATTTGATGCTTTTCTCTGTCGCACATGATAGTAGACTGAAAATTTTGGTTTGGGGGTTTTGAACTGGTGCTTGGACAGTACAAGACACGTGAAACATCACCACTGACTGTGGAAAATTATAACAGGACTTTTTCACTATTTTCTGAAGTGTCAGTGACAAAATGAATAAGTTAATTGAAAAAATAATTGACAAATTAGCTGATCTCCTGCTTTGCTGTGTAATTGACCACTTGCATTGGGTTTTAGTCGTGTTTTGTTTTAACTGCACATTTGACATATTCTTTTCACTGAAAATAGACATTTAAAAAATATATAAGCCTATGGCAAAAATAAAAAACATGTCAAATGCTGGTCTTAAGTTATACATAGCCGACTAGTTACTGCATTTTAGCATTGAACCCCCACATATTGTGGGGGCCGTTACATTTAGAGGACTTACTTTCACAGTTTTTATGCTTTAGATGTTTTTGTGGAAGTGTGAAAGAAAGCAAAAGTAAGAGGAAAATCTGAAAAAACAAGCTCAATTAAGCAGAAAAGTGTGCTGTGAATCATCCAGCGACCACTCTAAATTATCCTTCAAACCTCATAAAGGTTTTCTCCTCAGATGTTCTCTTGTGTGGGACTCCGCTGTCCCACTCAAATCCCCCCTCTCCCGCTCTTCCTCCTCAAGGCGGCGAGTGGAAAAACATCTAAGTAATATACTGAAAACTCCCACAGCCCACGCCAGCAGCATGCAGCCGCTTTTGCAATTTCACACTCAACAGAGGAGGAGTGGAGTGATGAGAAACATGGGAGAAGAAGAGTTTGACTTCTGCATAAGTAAATTGAGATTTTCCCCCTCCAAAAAGAGGAAGGAGAGATTTACATTTGATTTGTATTCTCAGTCCGTGTGTCAGCCGAGACAAGGCTGATGATGTGAGAAGACTTTTAACTAGTTGGGGGGAAAAACACAAAAAACAAAGCAGTGAAGCGCAGATTTGATAACAAGGCGACACTGGTGTTTAGAGATTACAGTGCAGCTTTCTGTCTTTTGAAGATTTTCTACAGATGATTACGATTGTGCTCCTCTTACTTACATACTTAATGATGATCTTAATCACCTCAGGGCTAAGATGATCACTTTAAACCACTGTAATTTCATGCAGGATTGTTTAGACTGAAAACGACAGCACTGTTTAACACAATTGCCCCTTCAATAAAATCGTACGCACTCTGAGACCAGTCATGTCAAACACATTTATCTCACTTACAGAGATAAGAATTTTAATGGTGAGCAGACTGCTGTTTGACATCTCTGATCTATAAATATCAACAGATATTATACCATGACAAGTGATAGTGTATCTAAAGGCACAGGGATTATGATTTGACAGGGTTTGTTGAATATATTAAGTGGATGCAAATCATTCAACGCTGATAGCATTATGAAGCGCACAGCGTTGTACTTTGCCTGCTTGGGAAAATCTTATCATCTTCACCAGATATTAATGCAGGGACAGTTTGTGACTTGAGGGGCCTCGGGCTAACAGTCGAACTCTGCGGTGATATTTCCACAAGAGAGTAGTTGCAGTTGTAGATATAAATACTGGAGAAGAGTCAGAAAATGACAGAAAATGTGCTTTTTTTCTGTTTATTTTTTAAGTATCAAATACAGGCAAATTTTCCAGCTTTAATTTGGACTTTTCTGAGTGAAGTCTTGGAGATCCGATGTGTTCAGAGCCACCTAGCACTGAAAAGATTACTCGACAAATCAATTAGTCGATCAAGAGAATTAATCAGTAACTATTCTGACAACAGATTAATAATCAATTGGGTCATTTTTTAAGCAAAACATTTGCTGGTTCAATCTTCTCAAATGTCAGGATTTACTGCTTTTCTTTGCCTTTTGTGGTAGTAAATTGAATATCTTTGGGTTTTGAACTTTTGGTTGGATAAAACAAGACATTTGAATTAGACCTGCAATGATTAATTGATTAGTTGTCAGCTATTAAATAAGGTTTTTGATCATTGATTACTCACTATCAATTTTATAAGAAAAAAAGTCAAAACTGTCTGATTCCAGCGTCTTAAATGTGAAAATTTACTGGTTTCTTCACTCCTTTATAATAATAAACTTTGGGTTGAGGACAAAAAAGGACATTTGAGGACATCGTTTTGCACCTTAGGCAACACTGATCAGCATTTTTTTTTTTTTTTACCATTTTATGGACCAAATAACTAATAACTAACTAACACGAAAATAATCAACACATTAATCAACAATGAAAATAACTGTTAGTTGCAGCCCTGATTTGAATACATCAGCTTGGGCTTTTGGAAAATGGAAAATGTGAAAAAAGATAAACTGACTGACCAAGAGAATAATAGGCAGATTGATTGATAATGAAAACAATAATGTTATTTCTCTGCTCACAGGTCTGATGTTGCTCTCGACAGGTGTTCAAAGCCATCCAAAGGCGTTAAATTAATTTTTGACAAATTACAATGATCATGCTCTCTAAAATTTTAATCGTGACTATTTTGCTGTATCTGTAAACATTCACCATTTTAAATAGCTCAACATCAGTGTTTTATGCCTGAATATGCACTACAAATGTCACTGAATCACTGAAATAATGACCATGTTTGCAATTATAATGTGAGACAAAGACATGTATTGCTAATTTTGTAGTAAAAAAACAAAATTTTTCCACTACAAGTAATAAAATATCTAATATTCCTCTTAGAGCTGAAATGATTGGTCGGTAGACAGGAATTTTATCTGAAACTATTTTGAAAATCAAACAAAAAAAATACTGATTCAATCTTCTTAAATGTGCACATTTGCTGGGTTTCTTTGTCTTACATGGTGGTAAACTGAATATATAGATTTGTTTTAGGCTGTTGGTTGGACTACACAAGGCAAGTAAGATATCACCATTGGCTCTGGAAACTTGTGATTATATATTTTGTTGCTTAATAAAGGAAATGATGAGCAGATTAATTGATTGTGTACTTTGTACCCACAGGTATTGAAATAAATGCTTATTTCTTACAGCATATTTGCTGTGCATATTAACATTTAGCTGCACAAATAATTGACATCACTTTGGTAAAAAAAAATATTTAAGTTATCCTACATTCCTTCCTCTTTGTGCCTCATTATGATGTTCAAATTAACTTAATTATTATAAGTAATCAGCATTTCAAACATGAATAAAAAAGACGATGCTAAGTTCTGAATCTAAAAGTTTTGTAGTATAAATGTCACATTTCTTAAAACATAAAACACTGATTATTCTACAAACCAAACAAATCTATTTAAAACTTCTATTCAATCGATACTACGTAGAATTGAGGAAGCTTTAACGATTCTCTGATCTAGTTCAGTCACGACTAAAAAACATTTAATCCAATGGACGCATTAACAAGGCAGCAATTAGCCTAAATAATCACCTGAAAATGACATTGACTACAACTGCTGCCAGTGGGGAAAACAGTCATTAACTGGCCAGCAGCAGTTGTGGGGCAAGAGAACACAGCATTCACCAGTAGTACATAAATAGATGTGGGGATTTAGGTCTCCCTCTCTCTGCCGGCTCTCCAATCTGCTGTCTGAATAAGTCTGTTTTCAGAGGGGGAGGGAGCAGCACAGGTGACACAGGAAACAACTGGACAACATCATGTAAACCCCCCAAAAAACATCAATAGAACATCATGAATTAAGATTAAGAACTGAGGAGCAGATTTTGCATTAGATCTTAATTTGAACCTGTCATACATCCTGTTGAGACAATAAAAAACCTGCCTTCCAGTGTTTGTCTTTGTAACTCCTTTGACATTACCTGCTCTGTTTGTAGGTCTCCAGCTTGTGACCCCTCGACTGGGCCACCTTCCCAGCTGCACCCGCGAGCCAAACACACAAGAGCACAAGAACAGCATCCACCTGCATGGTTCACATTCCCCAGAGGACGGACCTCCTCTCTCCTGTCAGTCAGAATCTGCTCCCCTCCAGGGTTTGGAGCTCTCTGCCTTCCTGAGACATTCCTTTCTCCAGCGCCGGAGCCGATAAGAGGAAGGTGAGGAAAAACAGCAGCAGCAGCAGCAGCAGCTACACTGGGCTATTCTACGGCCTGAGTGGAAAACATCCTACGGTGCTTAATCTCCACAGTGGGAAAAGCAATTTTGACTAAACCCATAAATCCTTGAGCGTCAGATGGTACAGATTTGATCCCTCCAGCGGCGGATGTGCCTGCCTCTCTGTGCTCTGCTGTGCTCAGATATCCTGCACTCTGATGTGCTCTACTCCACTTTGCACCGCCCAGAAACACCATTTCTCACAATGATGCAGCGTGCTCATTTGTAAGGTCAATGGTTTAGAGATACAGACTCACGGAGGCTCAGAGGGAGCTCTGTGTCTGATGCAAAAGGCTTCTCAGCTCCTTCTGATGCTGCAGTCTCATATCTGGCATGTCAAAAAATGTTTTCACGCTCAAATCTGCATTTCTGCTTGCTCATTTTTGCAGGTTTTCTGTTTTCCTTAATGTAAACGTGGTCAGTGAATGTAGGGTTTTATGATTGCAGTGTTATTTTCTTGCTGATTTCCTTGCTGTGGTGTTTTTCTCAGGGGACTCTGATATGGGAATATTTTTGGATGCCCCAAAAAATGATAACTCAGGCTGATGTGTCTGCACATCCAGCAGAAATAAAGACAGCCCAGTTTACCCGAAAAGACCTACAGATCTAGAGCATTTATAAGATGTATATAATATGGAGTATCAAGCAAACAAAGCAACTGACTTCAGTGTTTTTCAACAACGATGTTGTCGTCTTTTTCATCTGTTTTGATGCATTTGGTCCCAAGAGACAGCACACAACACCAGTCTGATCATCAGACTCATCAATCTGCTTCAGAAAACTCAGAAAAATAATGAGTGTTTTTTTTTTTTTACTTGTTTTTTTTAGCAACACACTAGAGGCTGCACCACTATTTGTCTGTCAAGGCGTGCCGTCCATCTGAATAAGCCAATCGAAAAACGTCTCAACACTGACGTCACCGTCATCCAGGCCATGTGTCAGCCCTTTTTTTAGCAGACTGAACAGTTGGATTATAAGATCATGAATTTGGGTTAGCTCCATGGACGTCAATCTGAAAATTGGTGTAAGTAATGTTAGGTATTGTTTGTGTTTCAGATTTGTGGATCCGTCTTTACAGTAGTCCTGCTGAGCGGGCAAATATAACAGCTGACAACAAACAATCAGGCGAATGTCCTCTTTCTTATGATAATATTAATGATTCATGCACCTTTTTTTTAGTTATTGTATTGAATTACAGTAAGACTATTACAGTGGTGTTCAAATATAATTCAAGATTCATATTAGAGCCACACTAGCTAATTTGTTTAGGGTGTTGTATGTATAAGGTCCACTGAGACATATCATTACCATGATATAAAATTTCATAAATCATGATAAAAGACTTTGGCCATATTGTGCAGCCCTACCCTGGAGGCAGTGGTACCAACCACATTATGGTTGCATTATGGTTGCCCTCACAGAGCCGGTTGTAAATCTAAGACTAGGACTACATAAACAAATGGTAGAAAGGTAGAAAATGAAAGCTTTCAGGTTGCTGTTTGGTAGCCTACAAAAAATTATTTAAATTGAAAATGTGTATTTGCTTACAAATGAAATGACTGCATTCTGCTATGCTGCTACTATTAACGTTATTAGCCACAACCTCTGGACTAGAGTAACACTGCTGACACCTTCAGTGCCCAGAAAACAAAAATCAGAATGCAATCTGGGACAATGATTTAGTTTATGGATGCTGTACATCCACAGTTTAGAATGGTATTGTGTAAATTATGCTCTTTGCAAGCCCATGTGGGCCTCATAAAATGAGGAGCTGAGCAGTCTTGGCTGGCGGGCCTTGACTTTGACAGAAGTGACATAGATAAAAAATGTCAAATTAAAATGTATAATTTTAATAACTAGATGTGTGTTGTGGGAGAAAACCTTGCACCAGAAAAAGCTTCAAAGCGTGTGGTGAGACAATATAACCCTGAATACATTAAATTTGGATTTGTAAAGGCAGGAAGTGATGCAGAGCTAAAAGCACAGTGTGTTACATGTGGTGAAATCCTGCACAGCCCAGTTATTTTTCTCCATTTTGTCTTTTTTTCTCATTTGAGGCAGTCCTTGAAAATTCTTTTAACAATCTCGAGTGGACCTCAAGTTACAAAAGGCTGAGAACCCCTGGTTTAAATAATCTCTTTGCCTGCCTCAAGGATGTCAAAGGCTGGACGTCACAAAACTCAAATCAAGATAAATCGGAGATCTTAGTTATCAGTCCAAAAAATTCTACCAGCCTGGTTCACAGCAAGCTCAGCTCCATTAGTCAAAACATGAAGCAGGCTGCTACAAATCCTGGCGCAGTAGTTGTGAAAAATATTGTGCAGTCGTGCTTCTTTCAGCCAAAAAACAATCTCTAAAATCAGATGTTTTCTATGTCCGCCTGATTCAAACAGAGATGCATACTTTGATTCTGTCACACTTTCAATGCTGTAATGCACTGAACGCTGGTATCAGACTGAGCTCCTCTATTCTCCAACTCCAATCAATGCAGGGAGCTGCTGCCCAGATTTTAACCGGGGCAATAAATCTGTACACATAACTCCTGCGTGACTTTATTTTGTATCGATTTGAAAATCTTATTGATCACTCTTAAAGCGTTAAATGGCCTTGCTCCAAGTTATATAAAAGATTTATTGACCCTCTTTTGTACCCAGGCGTTCTCTGTGATCAGCAGATGCAGCTCACACATCACTGGATTTTTTCTTCCCAATCCAGCAATTTTACTATTTTAACCACCCCCCAGTGTTTTTTTTTCTGCTTCCATCTTTTCCCGGTAAAGCAATTTGTAACCTTGTTAAGAAAAATGCTATACAAATAAAATTTATTATTATTATTACAACTAATATTACAATACATCTCCAGATGTGTCTTGTGTGACCATTTAAGATCAGAGATCACTTCCCTGCTCTATAGGCAAATAAATACTCAGGCTATTTTGTCAGTTGTAGGCCCATTACTGCCCACTTGGCCATTCAATGCAAAGACTTTATTTGCTTCTTTTTTCCAGTTCAGCGGCACACACAACTCTTATATCAGCCTACACAAGCCTCATGTTTTATCTGTGGTGGCCTCACACTTTTACTTCCTCTGACTGTGTGGAAGTGTTATGTTGTGTCACAGATATCACAAATGACAAAGAAAGAAATTAATGCCAGAGTCAAAGACAGTAAAAGTCTGCGTCCTGCTTATAGCTCAGTTACAAAATACAGCGCAGCAGTGACCACGCAAACTTTGTAGTATCACAGCTTCAGAGGGCATGGAAAGGAAAGCATGCTGTCACCACAACTTGGCCAGGAAAACCAAATTATTAGACTAGATGCAGTTACTGTTTGGCTGATATCAATATTTAAGTGTGGAAATATCTGAGAAAGACATATCGTACAATATCTAAGTTATCTAACATAATATACTTAGTATATACTAAGTATAAGTATAATAAGTATACTATACTTAGTACTTATATATACTTAGTACTATAACTTACTATCCAACAGACAAATATGTCAGTAATAAGTTCACAAACATTGGCCCTGATAATATATTGGTTGGTTTTTAATAATAATAAAAGATACTACAGTATTATTTTGACAATGGTATATTTAAATGTTTTTTTCTATTTTTATTTATTATTTCCCTCCCAGCTATTACCTTTCAGTGTTTGTAAAATGACTTTAAAAACAAACAAAAAATGTTATTTCCTTTGCTAAAGCAAAAGTTACATTTTCTTCAACACTGCATCAATGATGTGATCATTTCCTTCAGATGTCTTAGTTTAGTGATTAGAGGGAGTCTTACCTCGTTCTACCTTTTTACCTGGGTTGACCTGACATGGCCCACATACAGGCGACAGGAACAAGTTACTATTTGTAACTTCTGTGTTGTTTCAGCTACAAGACATTAATCTGCTCTCTTATTTTTTGTTTTAGCTGTCTGTGAGGGATTTAAGTGCATAAATAATCGCTAGTTGTCAAACTATGACAAAAATGGACGAGCGTCTCTTACATTGCCGCTGATCCTTCCACTTGTTTCTATGTGTAACTACGTCACGCTTTAACGTTAACCAATGAACTCCCGGCTATGATTGTGATCTCTATGCCCTAAGTTTAGTCTGTCAGACTCACAGGCGTACTCTCTTCACATGCCGTACCCCGTCCGCAGAAACGTCAACAAATCAAATGCGTTATTTTTAAGCGCTAGGTTACAGCAGATGATGAGTGTTGCGGGCAGGGTTGGACATCCGACCTTTTAATCCCAATGATTGAGGCGGGGGTTAGTGCCTGAGAGGCTTACTCAGGGGAAAATTACCCGCTGAGCCATGCAGTGAAGTCATTGGTTTACGCAGTACTGGCGGGGCAATGTGAAGCGTACAGAGGACTGGTAGCTACAGGAAAAAGATGTTTACTGAAATGTTTATTATGTAGCGCTATTTCATGATACGTTTAACCCGATCGGATACATAATTGACAGCGATGACAGTAATGGAAAAACGAAGACAAGTATCGGTGAACACGAAATGAAACATTGGTCCGTTTCGCTCTTTTAAAGTTTGTCAGTTGAGTTTCTTTCAGCTAGCGTTAAGCTAAAGTGAAGCGCGCTGCGGTGTCATTTACTATCAGCTGTAAGTTATAGCTAACGTTAGCTGTTTGCTAGCAGGCAAGATGAGTTCTTCGCGGGAGATAAAACGTAAGTATTGCTTTATTTATACGGCGTCCTCGAAGTGAAATGCGTTTGTTAACGTTTCGACTGTTTGCAGTGTTAATATGTTTAATGTTTAATGCGATTCTTCTGCAGAGCTTCAGAAAGCAAAGAGCAAAGCGCAGAACAGCAACAACCTGAGAGAGGAAGCCAACATCTGTAACCAGCTAGGAGAATTGCTGTCAAAAAATGGTAAGTGGTTCATATGACACAACATCACAGTATTGAATTTACAGTTGCATGCATTTGTCATATCTAATATAGGATGATAGGACATGACAGATACATACATAACGAGTTACATAATGAGTTATTAAACCACGATAGATAGCAGTGAAATGTCCAGATCATACAGAACATACTGAGTCACTCATCATTTTGTAAAATATACAGATGGAGGCAGCAAAATGTCCACCAGCAATTATACCAGCATCTCAACAGCTACTTGCATTACTCTACCAGCATTTGGCTTTTGGATGGTGCTAATTGTGCTAATTGTGTGTCCTGGATGGAGGTGATGCAAGTCAAACTCAGCTTGTGTGCATTTACAAACTGCATGCACTTCAGATAATGAGGGCCCTGCTCCTGAGTTTTAGGTAGTTTTTAATCAGCAGGTCTTCTTTCTTTTTCTTCTTCTTGTGATTTTTCTTTTTCTCCCTCCTTATGGATTATATGGATGAATTTGGAGTTACTGCAGTTGTTAAATCAGTCCAGTTGATATTGAAAGCACTACACAGCTACTTTCTTTCCCCACCTCCTCTACTCTCTAGTATCTTTTCTTTACAACAGCCCTTGACAGTCCTAATCCCTGCAAGTAAGAGCTGTTATAAATATCAATATATTGATGCATATGAATTCTGAATATTTGAAATGCCTTTAATACATTTTTTCATTTCTTCTGTCTGTCTGAGAGATGACACACACACACACACACGCGCGTACACACCAGTCCGCAGCAGTGCCCACACAGCCACGCCTCCTCTCACTTATAGAGCACAATCTTATTCACATTACATTTGCTCCAAGTGGATGTCCATTGGCATGTTGTAGTCTTGTTATATTTATCTTCTAAAAATATCAATGTTGTGTCAAGTTTTCCCCGTGGTATTGAAAAACAAGTTGGTATCAAATAGCGATATTGAAGTTAGAAATTACAGTACCGTGACAACACTACTGCAGTCTGCAATAATTTTTTCTCTCTCTCTGTTGCTTGTTTTGTGCATTTTACAACAATGCTGCCTATTGGCACTTGTCACAACAATAACAGTACTGACAAGTGTGGTTTTTAAGATTACTGTGTCCTGTCCTGCATCGATTAGATTTGATTCTTTCTTCTCATTCTGAAAATTTGATATTGATTAACTTAATGAATTCCTTTACAGCCAGTTTATCTGTCTGGGTGTTGTGTATTTCAGGTGATTATGAGGCTGCCATCAGGGAGCACCAGCAGGAGTTGTCCCTCTCTGAGGTGCTTAACGATGTGATTGGACGAGCTGTGGCCAATCGTAAGATAGGAGAGTGCTATGCTGAAATGGGAAGCATTGAGGCTGCTTTGAAAGTGAGTAGATTCATTTGCTTTATTCAAAACGCTTTTGTGGCCATTAAACCAACTCTGGCCCTACAAGATGTTAAGAAAGTATTAAAGGGTTTGTCTGTATGTATTTTTCCTCCGCAGCACCAGCGGTGTCACCTGGACTTGGCTCGCTCTGTCAGAGATCACGCTGAGGAGCAAAGGGCACTCGCCACTATTGGTCGGACTTACCTCTTCCGTTATGAATCAGACCAATCAAAAAACAGTTTAGTGCAGGCGGAGGATGCCTTCAGGAAGAGCTTGAGCATCGTGGATGAACGTCTAGAAGGTCTGAAGTGTTTGTCTGTGTGCTTGTTCGCATCATCAGGGTTTTAATTCAGCATATAAATTATCTAGTGTCTATATTTTTTGTATTACTTGATTTTAAAAATATTTTAAATTTTTCTCACCTCCAGGGACCGTGTCAGAGCGAGAGGTTAGTGAGATGAAGGCGCGTCTCTTCCTCAATCTCGGTCTGGTCTGTGATCATATGGGGGATCCCAAACGCTGCAGCGAGTTTATCCGACGAAGTGTCTTCATCGCAGAGTAAGAACATCATAAACTTTACTTTATCTAGGGAAATTGTCTAGAATGTTTACTTTTCACAACAGGGACATGTAGTTAGTGTTGAGGCTGTACTGAATGTAATTTGTTTCCATTCGATGCTTCTATTGAAGTTTTCAAATGAAACACTGAACACTCTTTGGGCTCTTGGGAATGTTTGGATCACACAAGTTCTAATATAAGAATGACCTTTCAGTTTCAATAACCAAAGTCAAAAGAAAGACTTGTGGATTCTCCCACTATTTTTTTCCTCTCCATTTACATGTGGCATTCAGCACGAGTCTGAGGAAGAAAACAACAGTTAAAAGATGACACAGCTTACCCACCATTTTATCACACCTGATACCATATAGACTTTGGAGTAAAACTAATGATCAGGTGAACTTTACAAAACAGGACTTGATAGTCTAACAATGGCATAACCATGCAAAAAATGTTTAAACCGAAAAATTTAATCAAATCATGACCTTAAAAATTGAAAGTGAAAACGAATCGTTGATATGGAGAATCATGACACCCCTATATACTACTAACAATATTAGTGTAGCCTAGTCTTTATCTGGAACTGTGCAGAAATACCTTATTTATGCGGAATGAATAGACATGCAAAGAAAAGTAAACGCTGCACCCAGTTTGAATGTTAATTCAGAATTTGAATATTAACGTTATGAACAAAGTTTCCAACTATTCGATACAGCCCTAATAAATCTACTTTATCTTTAAATGGCTTACCCTAATGTATTGCTAATTGTATTTTCTTTGTTGTTATCCTGTGCAGGAGGAGTCAGCTGCTGGAGGATCTCTACCGTGCAAACTTTAACCTCGGCAACATCTACTTCCGCAACGGTCAGAAGTCTAACGCTGTGCGCTGCCTCGAACAGGCCAAAGAGTGTGCAAGGAAGATTAAAGACAAGTTCAGTGAGAGCGAATGCTTTCACTGCATTGGAAAGGTCTGAGCTTATTCCAGCCAACTACCAACCAATATGTTTTCTTTAATTGTTGTACATGTAGTAACATATGTGTCTCCTTGACATTTGCCCACAGGTGCAACTGTCTCTGGGTGATTTCGTAGCGGCTAGACGATCTCTGAAGAAAGCTCTCTTGCTGGGATCTCAGCAGCCTCTGGACCGGCAGGCAGTGAAGAAATCTTTCAAATACGGTGACATAGCTTTTATATTCATCCATTTAGTCTTGATTATTTGTGTTCAGTTTTTTTTTCCCCACTGAGATTTCTGAGTTGATGACATGTCTTTGTTTGAATTTGACAGCGGACCAGGGCTGCAAATTAGAGGAAGAGTTGGGGGAGGATCAGGGCAAAAGACTTAGCTCCCATGAGGCCGTGGGGCTGGCAGAGCAGCTGGGCGACCTTTATTGTAAGGTTGGCTGCTACAGCAAAGCTCTGGATGCATATCAAGCTCAGGTAAAGAATACTTTACCACCCACTGCTTTTTAACTCCTCTCTAATTTGAGTTCACCGCAATTAATTATGTAAAGCTTTGTTATCTGTGTGGTGTAGCTAAAGGGTGCTGAGGCGTTGGGAAAGCCTGTCAGGGAGCTGGCCGTCATCCACGTGTCCCTGGCTGCGACCTACACAGACCTGAGGCAGCACAGCAAGGCGGTGGAGCACTACAAACAGGAGCTGGCTTTACGGCAGGGAAGCTCTAATGAGGTACACATGAACTGCCTGTATCTTCATCCAGCATCACTCTCTTTAGAAGGTGCCATTCTATGATGAAATATTATCTGGGTTCTGTGGAAACTAGTAAATCATGCATGTAATATACAGTATATTGAATCAAGTATAAAAAAAACACCTGCTGAATCACCTTTTATGATTGAGGAAGAAGACCTAAAAGTTGCAAGTAAACTCCTGCACACTGTATAACTTGCAATATAACAGTTATTTGTGACATTTTGATATGAGACCTTCATCAGGCAAATGGTTTGTGACAATGAGAAGCTATCTTAAAAAGGGAGTCGTGCAAAATAAAGTACTCTCTATGATAACAACTGTAAATTTATCCCAAAATGCTTGTATTAGATGGTTAAATGAATGCAGAATAAAAATCTGAGCCAAAACACAAGCAAAAAACTGCAAAAAAAAAAAGCACTTAGCTTGACAGTACACAGTTTCCCATAAGGATTAGATTGCAGCCTGTTTTGCTGGCTGCAACATTCTCACCCAATACTAGACCAATTAAAAAAATTGTTTCCCCTTTAGTCACTTAAACACAAAAACATCAGAAAATATGGTCTTGTTTGAAATCCACCAAAGTTACCCTTTAATAAATGAAACAAATGTAATTTACAGTATTAGCTAAATACAATATACTGTCCTTACTTCCAAATGTAAACTAATGTCTAATGTATGTGTCTATCAGGAGTGTAACACATGGCTGAACATCGCAGCAGCTCAGGAGGAGAGCGGCTGTGCCTTTGAGGACATAAACAGCAGCTACAGTAAAGCTTCACACTGTGCTGAGAAGTCGCGGCAGGCACGACTGCAGGTGAGCTAAAGGTTTTCATATATAACCGATTACTGCACATTTTTCACAGAAGATAAGTGGTTCATGAACTTGAAGCTGAAACTGGTTTGTCCTGTAAATCTGTAAATCAGCTCTGGTATGTTTGTTGATAGACTTGCGCTTGGCGTTTTGGCCACATATTGTGAAAAAACTTTGTCATTTTATTTGATTCATGTTAAGTGTTTGTGAGGGAAGAAAAGCCATGTGAGACAAAAAGGAACCACTTTCACTATGGACATTTTAAGAGTCATTTTAATTTGTGAGTCGTTGAGGAAATTCACAAATCTGGAGATAAACCAATATACTGTGTTTAAAAAAAGTTTAAGAGTTGTCTGGGAATCAGATGGCGTGTATGTATGACGGCCACTTTCCCTCCTACAGAAACGGGCGTTGCGGCTCTGGCTAGCGTCCCAGAGACGATGTGACTCATCGCAGGCTGATGACACCGAGGCGAGGCTGCAGGAGCTGTGTGCTGCCGAGGGCTGGAATCCAGACGGCAGCGATGGAGAGGAGGACGAGGAGGAGGAGATGGACAACAGTGAACCTCTGGATGACAGTGATGTCGTTCTCTCAGATTCAGGTAGACCTGACGCCTCAGGACAAAATGAATTCTTATATTCAAGTTAGTTTATGTTTGTCTTATTTAACTTCATATGTTTTCTAGATGATGATTTGGAGGGTTATGACAAGATGGTATCAGGGAGGAGGAAGACAGGAAGGGTGAGTCATGTGTATATATAATGCATTTGTATTCATTTGTATTCAAAATTCCCAGTGTTTCACCTTTTTTTGCATCCATTTTCCTGCCTTAGTGGAACAAGAGGAATGAAAAAGGCGAGACGTCTCTGCACAGAGCGTGTATCGATGGAAACCTGAACCAGGTCCAGTATCTGGTAGAACAGGTGAGAAAAACAAGATTTATCAGTTTTGTTTTTAAAAAGTACTGTTTTTCCCCACTAGAAATCTGCAAAATCAAGACACAAAACACAATAAAAGTCTGACAGATGGGAGTAAAATCCTCAGTGAACTGTAAAATACCTGCACTGTCCTCAGCAGAAGTCTGCGAACACACTTCTTGGAGTTGAGCTTCTTGGCTAGTCCTGTTAAATACTACAAAAATTAACTAACTTTCTGCTTGAATCATTTATGAGGAGCGAGATTAAAGATTAAAATGGATTAAAGATTAAAACGACAAACTGTAACATCAGAATGTCTGGATAATTAATGATTTTCTGTCTGTCAGGGTCATCCAGTGAACCCCAGAGACTATTGTGGCTGGACTCCCCTTCATGAAGCCAGCAACCACGGTCACTATGGTAACTGATTCTATTTACACCTCTATTTAACCTTATTTTAGAAGCTGTTTTTTCTTTTTTATGAAAATGAAAAACACTCTTATCCTTTTGTCTCTCATCCAGACATTGTTGCACTGCTGCTGGAGCGTGGCGCTAACATCAATGATCCCGGCGGTCCCTTATGTGAGGGTGTGACTCCTCTCCATGACGCTCTCGCCTGTGGCAATTTAAAAGTCGCAAGAATCTTAGTGGAACGAGGGGCTTCTGTCACCCTACGCAACTCCAAGGTGTGTGTTTGTGTGTGTGTGTGGAATTTGAGCCTCAGGTTAAATTACAGGACCTGGTTCTGTGATAGAAAATTATGCTGCAAGGGCTTAGTATTACCACAATTAATATTAGTATTGGTGAATGAGCATATTTGCTCCCTGAAGTTTGCAAACTCTGTGCAGTCCGTTTCTCAGTGAACCTGGAGGCCATCAGAAAGCAGCTGTTGTGAACCAATGAGGAGCTTCGTTTGGAGCTATTTTACAGCTGTGAATGAAACCGTGTCGTAGGAAAACTGTTGGCGACAGCTTTGCTCAAACACAGAACAAAACATCATGACAGAGAGAACTTGGAGCTGCAACATTAAATAGGGGAGGAGGAGGAAGATGAGGGAGATGTCACGGCATCTGGACTCTTGACACAGAGACAGAGACCTTGTCAGAGAGGCTCTGGCAGGAATATCCAGGTATATAGTGGTGAAATAATATTTTAGTCAAATGGATCTTAAGCATTGATTAATGTTGCTGTTTCAAATTGTAATTGCCGATCAACAGCTGTTACTTTTGAGGACTTGTTAAATATATATTCAGGCATTAGAACAGTATATTCGCCCCAATGAAACTTATTATCCAAAGTAATTAGATTCCTTATTTGTAATGGATGTGAAAAAATACTTCAAAGCTGAAATATAAAAATGGCTGAATATAAGAACCTTTTAGAGAATATTTGGGCAGATTTAGTCTTTTGATGATGCATTCACCTCATAAATCATGACGCACTGCTCCCCCCTACATGAAATGATGTTTTTAATAATAATAATAAGTATCAGTATCTCCCTGAATTACTTGCTATTGGATCATAATCAAATTTGATGATATCGCCCAGATACTATACTATTGATACTATAACATTCAAGTATTGAAAGTACAGAAGCTATAAAAATGAATTGATGTGGTCATTCAAGACCTTCGTTCAGTCTGTTGTCCTGCTTGCAGCATCAAAACCAGACAGAGTTCACTGAGTTTTTCTGTATCATATTTTTACTGTGATATTTTTAAGGTATTGAGTATCCTTTTGCATACTTGTATTGTATAGGTTTAAAATTCGGGTATCGTGTAATAGATTAAATTATGACTTAAGTTCAAGTTGTTTTTGATAATGAAACCACTTCTTCCAGCTTCCATCTAATTCAGAGTTCCTTCTTATCTTAAATGCTTAAATGTAATTTACTCCATAGTTTGAATTTCTTCTATTATTTTCTCTTCAGTAATGGATGCAGGGACATGATTTCCATAACCATATTTTGGTTCTAAGTGCTTAAATCCTTAAATTTTCAACTAAGTACAGATCATCCTTATATATAATTTCTAACATATTCACTCTGGATGGGCTTAAAATCACTGATGGGTGAAACTGAAATCACCCCACCTCCCACAGTAAGTTGAATGCTGAAGGTCTGAATGGGGCTTGTCAGTGCGTCTGTCTCATGCCTCCACCGTCTCTTTCAGGGTGATACGCCTATGGACACCCTGCGTCACTGGCAGAGGACATACAGAAAAGAGCTGGACCAGGAAACCAAGCAGGAGTGTGTCGCCACAGAGAGACTGCTGAGGAAGGCGCTCGCAGGGGGAGGTGAGGTCTTCGCACCGTCTTAGCAGTTTATCCTCGGTTCGCCTTTTAAATATCATTTTCAAACGCCGGTTTCACCCACTTATCTCGGTCTCACACAGTGCCGGCTGCTCCAGCCCCAGCCAAGCCTTTCGATGCCCTGCAGGACAGCCAGCTGTTTGATGCCGAGAACTCGGAGCCGCTGTCGGCCTCTGGAGGGGGCTGTTCCTCCAGCCAAGACTGGCCCCGCTCCAGCAGGAACTCAGAGGTGAAGGCGGCACCTGCCAGCCCCAAACGGTGGCAGAGCAACGGCTCCACACAGCGCCACAGAGCCCGAGGAACAGAGGCCGCTGTCCTTTATGGGGTAAACTCTGAAAAATGATTATTTATATGTAGATAAAAATACTTTATACTACATGATGGGCCTCATGCAGCAACACTGTCTGACATTTCACCTATATTTCTATTATTTTTCTGTTGAGAGAAAAAATAAGAGAAGTCAATTTAGGTGTACTGAATAATGAATCCTACTTGATAGTTTGTTATTACCATAGGCAACGCAGCTTAAACACTATACTCTGACACAAACCCAAGAACTGGAGTGATACACAGAAAAAAGGCTGTAAGAAGAAGAATTTCAGTATTAGTGAAATCTCCATAATGTTTAATAAATTTAAGTAAAAAAAAAAACGTGATTTTCCAGCGCATCGGTGCTGGTGTTACAGGAGTTAAATAAATAACTCAAAAATAAATAAATTAAGTTCTAATTTGTAAATTTTGTGTATTTTCCTTAATCAGTATTTGAAAACTCTAACAGTTGGTTAATTGACAAGCCATTTATCATTAATGAGATTCCAAAAGTACAGTCTTTTCTCATTTTAAGTTTCCTTGTTTGCTAAATAGCTCTGCCAGATAAAACAACATCACACAATACTGTAATTTCTAGACTATTAATTAATTATCAATTAATACATTTTTAATCTGTCCAGTTCTTAACAGCTATTAATCGATTGATTGTTCATTAACATCCCTTGTGTTAAAGAAAAAGAAATTAAAAGCTTTTTTTTAACTGACTCATTGGAGCTTAAAGTGAAAGATTTCTTTTTAAACTTTTATTTTAAATATTTATAAAACAGTATTATTTATTAATGTATTTAGTTATATACTTGACTTGTCTGATAAGCTTTTGTCTTCAAGTTACTTGTTACAGTCTAAAACTCCTAAAATATTGATTTTGAGATGATAATTTGTGAAGCAGGAAATGGATGTGGGACGACTTAAAAAATATGAATGAATATATGAATATTTAATAATAATTCAAAATATTTAAAGATTAATTGCTTATCATGGTAAGAGTCCTCTAAACGACTCTTACCCAAGAGAAGAGCAAAAATAAGAAAATCAATCAAATCAATCACAGAAATCAATGGGTATTAACAAGATAAGAGGAAATTGTGGATATAAAGAAAAATAAGACAAAATTTGTATATAGTTTCCTGCATGATGCCCAGTATCTTCTTACACATCCTTTGGAACCATTATTATAACTCTTTATTCTCTGTGTGTATACTGTATATATTCCTCAGAATAACAGCAGCTCTTCAGGCGACAGTGATTCTGACTCTCCGGTCAGTCCTCTCCGCCCCGTCCGCCCCAGACAAACTTTCCCAGCGGCCCCGAGTCAAACAGAAGTCCCCCCAAGCAAGGACGCGAACTCAATTCCCAGCTCAGGTCGGGAAAATGTCAGGGAGACTCCTGCGCCGTCTGTCTTCGCACGGGAGGAGTACCAGAGCGCCATCCGAGGCTTAGGCAGCGCCAAGTCTCGTCTCCAGGGTCTGTCGCAGCCTCAGTTCTCCAGCACACCTGCTGTTTCATCCAGCAACAAATCGGCTCTGGTTCCTGAGGAGGAGTATCTGGCTGATGACTGGCTGGAGGACGATTTGGAGGAGATCCAGCCAAAGAAGAAGAGGAGGGTTCGAGTGGAAGAGAATGGGATCAGTAGAGGGGAGGACACTGCCTCTTCTTCAGCAGCAAGAGGTCAAAACAGGCACTTAAACTCTGACACAGCCTCTAGAGGTACTGATTTCACTATTTTCTTATATTTTACTCCACATTTCTTTGTTTATTTTCCCCTCATTATGCTCTTCTTCTTCAGGTTCTGCAGTTCCTCACTCCTCCAGCAGGGGTCTGTCTCTGAAAAAGAACGGCTCCCTGAAGCCTCAGCAGGTCAAAATGACTCAGATGCCAGGGATGGTCAGGCTGGGCCGACGAGAGGTCAGCAGGTCACACAGCCCCACAGTTACAGACGATGACGACATGAGGCCAGAGACGCCACCGCCTCCACAGATACACATGCAGGTGAGGACAAATCTCTGTATCCTACCCTCTGGTTGGATGGAGTCCAGAAAAATTCACACAGCACTCTATTATTGGCCTCGGATAACGTTAATACAACAATACCTATGAAAGTACTCATTTCAACTTTGCAGAAAGAGATTTCACATCACTTATTCAGGACAGCATTGACGTCGGCAGAACAATTATTAATGTTTCGGCATCATCAGGAGCCGTAACTGGAACGTCATTTGTCAGGAATCTGTCTCCTGTCGTGGTTATCTTCAGACAGTGATGGATGTGGTGCTAAATGAGAGAGATGACCAAGAAGGTGGTGCCATTTTAAGACACTGCTGCAGCTTGATCACCATCATTTAAACTGCCTTTTGTGTATTTTACATCATATCTTTGTGTGAGTCACATCACACAGATTCGGTTTCAGCATTTGCACATTTTAGACAAGGTTTAATTTCAGCATTTTGGTTTAGTGATATATGGTGGAAGATTGTTGCTTCTGGAAAAAAAAATAGTAACATGATTATGATATTTAATAGTCAGATTAAGTCTGAAATTCGTCTTGCATCACAGCAGCTATTTTGTAACATCACAGAAAAGACGAAGAAACAAAGATACTTCACTGGAGATGATATTTAAGACCCTTTGATTTGGGGCTAAAATCCAGATTTTGAGAGAGAGATTTTGAGATTTTTTTTATTTTCAAACTTGTAGACCTCAGATCTAACAGACGCTGACTCAAATGACATCTTTTGAGGCAATTTATCAGTTTTTTGGCAGCTCCCTCAGGAGCCAATAAAGACTTTTACACAGCTTTGTACCCTTAGAACTATAAACAGACTCTGATGTCTAAAGAAGGCCCTCTGTTTTGCTTGTATTTATGGTTTTTAATATGTCGACTTATTTCAGCCTCCAGCTCAAACTTTAGCTGCTCCCATGCCCACATCACTGCCTCCACCAATCAGAATGAGGGTCAGAGTTCAGGAAGATGTTTTCCTCATCCCAGTTCCACAAAGGTTGGTATACTGTATATGTTATTTTATTTACATGAACGAATGACAATGGTATTTATCTTCTTCTGCAGTATATGGCTGTAAAATCATTTGGCTTTATGTATTAATCTATTACGCTCTAGTTCTCAAACTGAGGGTCCTGACCTCCACCCCCTTTTATTGAATTTAGGGGGAAAACACTGAATTTTACACAAAAGAAGCTATTAAGTTTGTATAGTTGTTGTAAAAAAAAAAAAAAAAACTTAACACATAATTGTTTAAAAACTTCCTAAAAATATCAGTAAAACTCTGATGCAGTATTCACAGGAAATATTCTACTCAAAATTTATCCAAATCACTCGCTTTACACAAACTTCCCTACAATTATTGTGCTCACTATTTGGGTTAATTGTGAAGTTTATCAGTTGTTCTCTTCTGCTATTGATATACATTAAATATAATATGAAATACTGGTGTTTTTGCAAGTTTTTATTCATATACTCTCACCCTTATTGCGCTTTGCTCCAGTGAGGCCGACTCCTGCACTGTGTCGTGGCTGTGTGAGCAGGCCGGCCAGCGTTACTACCAGAAATGTGGCCTCCTGCCCCGCCTCTCACTGCAGAAGGAAGGCGCTCTGCTCTCCCCGCAGGACCTGCTGCTGGCTGTCCTGCACACCAATGAAGAGGTGAAGATGAACACTAAGAAAAGTGCATTTTATAAAGATTTCTTATTTTCGTCAGGATGGAAGTGTAACTGTGTTTTGTGTTGCAGGTTCTGGCTGAAGTTTGCTCCTGGGATCTCCCTCCTCTCCCTGAGCGCTATAAGAAGGCCTGTAACAGCCTGGCAGTTGGTGAGCAACCCACAGGTTTACACTCAGACACACACACACACACACACACATCTTGACAACCCATCCTGAAGCGTGGGCTCTTTTTGTCTCCCGGCAGATGAGAACAAGCGTGTCACCCGGCTGTGTGAGGTGCAGGATGGGAGCTCTTCTGTGTCGGTTTGTGGCCTCAGCTTGGCCCCTTCTTCCCTCAGCCCGCTCCTTCGTGCCCTAAAACTTCAGGCCAGCCTCACCGAGCTGCGCATTTCTGGCAACCGTCTCCATGATGACCTTCTTCCCGAACTGGTTGCCACAACGATCACCATGCCTCGGCTCCGGCTGCTGGACATTTCTGCCTGTCACATTACAGGGGAAGGCCTGGGGAAGGCTGTGAATGCTTTAAATGGACAGAGCCATCCGGCGTTTCCGGTAAAGAGTCCAGCTGGACGAGTTTTTATTCCACCTGCTGTCATCATTGTTTCCTCTGTGATTTCATGCAGCTGGGTTACATAACTGTCACTGTCTGCATCCAGATTGTGTTTGAAAATTGACATTTTAGTTAATTTTCGTTATATACAAATACAAATTTGTTTGCTTTGGCAATATGAGCACTTTCTTTTCCTGCCAATAAAGCACATTAAATTGAAAATTAAATTACAAACCTGATTCAGAAACGTTGGATGCTGTGTAAAACCTAATTAAAAACAGAATTCAGTGATGTGCAAATTATTATCAACCTATATTGAATTGAATGCAGTACAAAGACAAGATATTTAATGTTCAAACTGACCTCAGACCTGTCTCCCATTGAAAATATGTGATACATTATGAAGCACAAAGCACAGCAGCGACAGACACCGGACTGTTGAGCACCTGAAGTTATATATCAAGCAAGAATGAGAATTTCACTTCCAAAACTTCAACAATTAGTTTCTACAGTTCCCAAATGTTTCCTCAGTCTTGTTAAAAGAAACGGTGATGTAACACCCCGTCCCAACTTTTCTGGTACATGTTGCAGGCATCAAATTCAGACTGAATGTGTATTTACAAAAGACAATCAAGTTAATGAGTTTGAACACTAAATATTTTGTCTTTGTACTGAATTTAATTGAATATAGGTCGAAAAGGATTTGCAAATGATTGCATATGTTTTAAGTTTACATTTTACACAGAAACACAACTACACAACTGGTATCAGGGTTGTGTATTGTAAGAACTTTAAAGGGTTAATTCAGCCTATATCACACTAAAACATTTTCTCAGGCTTTTTATTCTTAGCTGGGCAGGTAGTGTCCAGATATTTTGCCTCTGCCACCACCAAAAATACTTTATTCTCATTCTTAAAATTAGATATCTTCAGAATCTCAAAAGATTAATCTATAACCATATTTTTTTTATGTTTGTTTTTTTGTAGTTGTTATTTTTGTGAACTGACCTCAACATTAGAAGATGTACTACATGCAAAAGCGGTTATGTTAAAGCTGCTGTGTTTCGGTTATGACGGATGCAAAAGTTACTCTTCAGCAATTCACAAAGTTTTGTTTTTGTTGCACAGTTGCTAAAGGAAAATGCTTTTTTTTGTCTACGTCATATATTGATTTCATTCATGAGTGTTGAGACTGAAATCACCCACTCCTAGTATTATATTGTCACAGACAAAATGTGTCACAAACCACAGTGTAGGAAAAGTAACATGTATAACATGTTTGCCTCACAACTGAACCTGATGGATGACAATATGAATGTTTGTGGTTTCCTGTCACAGTGCTTGGAGGAGCTCGATCTCAGCATGAACCCACTGGGTGATAGTGTGTCTGAGTCCTTGTCCTGTCTGCTGTCCTGCTGTCCTCTGTTAGCCAAGTTGTCTCTGCAGGCCTGTGGCCTCACTGCTCGCTTCCTGCAGCAGCATCGACTGCTGCTCGCCAGCTCTCTGACAGGTGACACTCTAACAGAGTTAACATTCAGCTGAAAGGGTAACGTTGGCACATCTCAACTTGAATTCTATTTTCTGATGTTTTTCTGTCAAAGTGATTATTGGGGACAACAGTTTTTAAAATTGGTCCTGTATTAAGTGAAATATCTGCAGCTGTTAGCTGGCAAAATTGGCTGTAATGTATTTTTTATGGGCAATAGCACCAGACAAAATGCCTCCATTAAGAGTGCTTGTATTTGCCGCTGACAGGCTCATACAGAGACTGTTTTGTTAAAGGGTCCAATCCTTTTGTTTAACCAGAAACGGCTGTTAAATTGCTCGTGCCAAATGGAGTCTGGTGGGTTTGGCAAGAACAATACAGCCACTGTTTCTGGTTTGATAAAATGTCCATGATGTTGTCAAACATGTAGAGAAACAATCTGAGCCTGTCGGTGGCAAAAACAAGCACTTTTATGGGACGTACTTTGACAGTGCAAAATTATCCATAAGGATTACATTTCAGCTTGTTTTGCAGCTGATAGCAGCAGCACTCTGCGCCCATTTCAGAAATTGTTGTCCACGTTGGTCATGAGATAAAAACACTTGAAAAAAAGTGTCCAGGCTGAAAAACACCAGTTACCCTTTAACTGGACATTTAGATAAGAGATGAGTTAATGGGATGGATAAAGTGTGTTTGCTTTGATTTTAAATTAGAGCTTGTACTAAGTGGCTAACGTTGTGATAAGCAGGATCAATAAAGCTCCCAGCATCAGTGTCCTCTGTTGATTAAATCCCTGTATTATTGATAAAGCTGTTTTGAGAAATTTAACTTGGTACCAAGAAGTGTTGTATTTCTTAACTGGATAAAAAGAAGACAAAGGAGACAAATAGTGTATACAGTATTATTCATGCACAAGCCAATTCTTTGTTAATAGAATCTATTTCAACTTAAAAAAATGTTTTCTGGGGGTTTAAAATGAGTTAACTAATATTTTTTTTATCTTTCAGGCACAGGCCACCTAAAATCAGTGTGTCTATCCCACAATGCACTGGGCTCCACCGGCTTTGAGCTGGTGTTGAAGACTCTGCCTCTCCACTGTCTCACACACCTGGACCTGTCTGCCGTCCGCAGGGGTCCCTCTGATTACCTGCCGCTGGAACACCTCACCAAAGTCCTGTCACAGGTACACACACGTGAATCATGTTCTGTACTCTGCACAAACAGTTTAATATTGATTGATTGAGAGGTTAAAGTGTACCTGCAGCACATTGCGAGGAAATTAAAGCATGTGTCTTCTCACAGGACGAGTGTTCGCTGACCCACCTGAGCCTGGCAGCAAACGGGCTGACGGACAGCAGTGTGGCCACTTTGGCCAGGTGGGTGTGTGTGCATGCATATTGTATACATGCACGGTTCATAATTATTGTATAATGATGTGCTCTGAGCGTGCTGCCAGAGGTCTGTAAACATGTGTTCAGAATCATGGTGTTAGTGATGACATTTTAACTTGCCTTATTTGCGGTGATTGGATTAATTTCACTCTCGTGACCGAACCAAGAGCTCTTTGTCACAGTGAAAAGTCTTTAATTAGTGAGTGGTTTGATCTGTCACCCTTTATTTGCCTCTGCAGTTATCAGTTTCTCTATTTAATGTTGTGGGTTTCCAGGTGCCTGCCTTCATGTCCGACTCTGGTGAGTCTGAACGTATCGGGAAATCCGTCTGTCACCTCAGCAGGACTTCATAGCATCCTGAACAACCTCAGAGAGGCTTATCGACCTTTGACTCTTCTAAACCTTCAAGGTACACTACAGTACCTGTGTGTGTATGTGTGTGTTTGTATATGGATGTGTGTGTTTGGGTCGTAAGTTACAGGCAGCCCATGGAGAGGTTTTTTGTAAGCAAAGTAAGATGTGCATTCACTGCTTCTCACATCTTATGTTTCCACGACACCAATTGTTCTGGAAGAATTTTTCACCTACATTCTTTACATCCATGTTAGCTTCCTAGCAGCTTTGTTCGTCTTTGCCGTTTATTTCCCATTATATATTGCAAATAATAAAAGAAATAATAAAGCTGCAGTAGGCGACTAACATACACAATGCAAAATCTTCTGTCTCTGCTGCCTCACATTACTCCACTAAGCCCCTCCCACCAAATGATGTGCAATGCAACCAACATGCAAACACATTTTGTCGTGCGGAAAGTCAAGGTTGTTGTAATTAATTAACAAAATAAATGTTTTACTCTGCTGGTTATGTCTGACTCACAGTTAAGAAACAGAGACACGAAGAACCCAGATGAACCTTGGTTGTCCAGAGCTGCTGTGATTGGGTAGTTATGTACCAGCTAACCCTGATTGGTTGTTTGATTCAGATTGGGTCGGGTTTTTAAAAAGTTAAATACAAAAGGACAGGCACTCGCAGACATGCATTATTTTAAGGGAACTCTTCAATTAAACATTGTTAGTGACATGCACTGGTCAAAATGAGTTATTTCAGTCAGAATTATAAAGAATTAATAGTGCCTGCTGCAGCTTTAAAAAGTAAAGGGGTTGTTAATAGAATGAAGTGGAGAAGAAAATTCATGTCGTTCTAAACATTGTTTTAAAAAGTTTGTGTTACAGATTTGTTCGAGTCAAGTTTGTTTAAATTTGTGAGGCTGTACGTTGTAACATTTATATCCTGGGACATTACATATGTAGGCTGTAGTCAGTATATTGTGCTGTTAAATGAGTTTGTGCACTCACTCATATGCATACGTACTCATACTCACATACTCATAAAGCATTTTTAGTTTGATGTTGATTAATGTGTCTGAATAATTTCATGACAGCTGGTTCATTTAAATGGCAATAAACATGAATGTAAAATTATCCAATCATGCACTACTTTTCTGAAGTGGTGCATCCTTGTGTGTGCGCATGATACACAAACAAAATGTGTGCTGCCTGTAAAAACATGGCTCCACAGTGCTACTCGTGGTCACAAATTTGACAGGGTAAAACGTGGGCCGAAATAATCACATGCTGGGCTTTTTTGTGCGAAAAAGAGGAGTGGAAGAATCAAGTAACTACTCTGGATTTCTGCTTGTTGCTTCCCCACAGGTTGTCAGGTGTCCGGCCCCTGGGACAGCGCAGGTCTGGATGGTTTATCAGAGCTGGTCCAGGATCTCCGTCTTTGCTCTCAGGGACTCAACAAGCTGGACCGGCAGGCCTTAAAGCAGAGCTGGGGCGGCAGTCAGTCACATGGATCCTTTATTGACAGAAACAGCAAGTGCCTGCTCTCTGCTGCAGCCTCCTCGTGAAGTTGACCTCAGATCTTCATCACTGACACTGAATTTAGAACCATGTGAAATCAGAAGCAAACTTATTTTATTAAATCACACCTTTTATATAAGGGTGCCATTCTTTTAAGTTTTTTTTTTCAGTCAGCTGTGCCAACTTGTGCTGCACACTTCAAAAGCAAACCACAGTGAAAAGTGACATCACATCCCCCAACTTTCTGTGTAAATAACTTATATGTTTCATGTATTTTGTGCATCTTATTTATGTGTGTCTGTGAAAGTCTTCTGTGCATAAAGGCAGTTTGTTTGTGTCATGATACACATTTTGTTCTCAATCCATTGAATTATTAAAAAAACAATTAAAGTGAAGAATGCTTTTGTCTTTCAGTGGCCCATTTTTATCTTGAACAGCAAAAACTCTCCACCCATCCGTTTGACAGCCTATTCTGAACACAGATTCTGCTTAGAAACGCAGCTGTACCTTTGCATGCATCACTACTAAGTGTCAGCTTGTGGTTACTGCAAAGTTTCAAGATTGACCACAGTGATAGGTTTGGGTGAACTGTCAACTACTCAGAAGTACTTGCTGCCATTGGAAAGTACTTGCGGTCATCCACTTCTGTCTTCATGAAATTTGCATTGTCAATAGGGGGGGTCTTAGATTCAAGTTTTGTTCAGCTACCAACATTAAACCTAAATCATTTAACACTGGAACAGCCAAGGTGGTCATTTTGAAAGTTTGTTTTTTAATTCTTGCTTTGTTGGAAATTGCCATTGTTATATTGTTGCACAGCTGGAGACGCATCTTGTTTGCTTGGCAATGATCACTGTCAATAAAACTTAACAAATGGTCTCAATTTACACTTTCCCAACAATAAAATACAAATAATTAAATAGACTCAATTAAAAATTAAGTAGGGTGGACTAGGGATGGTTGTAACCTTTTTTTCTAAGCACCTATAACTCATTGAACCCTTACTTATTACAAAAAGAAATGTTTTATTTTTGTACTCATTTCCAGCCTTTAACCATTATTATGATTATTATGATGGTTCTTGGTGGAAATTTGTTATTATTCATGTAAAAATAACGTCTTTCTAATCTTATAAAATACATTTAACTGTTTCTCGAATTCTAGATTGGATCAGATCGGTGATGTTATTCTACAAGAAAATACTGCTGTGAATATATGCAGTCATGAGGGTTTACTACATGCAACAGCATATGTATTGATTAATATATAAATAAAGTTGACAAAATTTACATTTTGTTGTTATTTCATTCTTACAAAGATAAATTAAGTGAATAAAAGCATTCATTTCTTAGTCTGGTATTAACCATGAGAGTTAATAGAGTTTCGGAGGTCAAAATGATGCTTATGGCCGTTCTAGTGTTCAGGGTCCAGAGTGTAACAAGACATCTTCTATGGAGGCCACCATGTTGCGCCGCCGTGTTTCAACAGTAGCCCAGAATGGACAAACCAAACACTGGCTATTGACAAGACCTTTTGCATTTGGTAGGTTCTTCTACACTGGTGGTCAGCAACCATTACAATCAAAACAGCCATTCTAGGCCAAAAGAAGAAGAAAAGAATGCAAATAATGGTCTTGTTTTTAACATTTCTTTTGTGAGAACAGGATATTAAGAGTACCTAACAACATCCTGTCAGAGGAAGATAAGTGGGTAACAATGGCTGAGCTGTTTTTTTTTTTTTGTTTTGTTTTTTTTTTTAGCTTGAGCATGAAAGCGCCCCCCTTTCTCTTTCTCTCTCAACCCAACCAGTTGCGGCACCCTGAGCCTGATTCTGCTCTTCTTTTCTGCCCGTTTAAAGGGAGTGTTTCCTCACCACTGTTACCAAGTGTTTGGTCTCTGTAAATAATATCATGGTCCCGACCTGCTCTGTATGAAAAGTGCCCTGAGAGAACATCTGTTATAATTTGGCACTGTATAAAGAAAACTGAACATGACTTGACTTTTCACCACCAATCTTAATCTTATTTTTGTTGCCTTTGATACTTTGAGCCTATTATCTTTTAGTTGCAGGTTCGGTTTGATGCATCTGTCCATCTTTGAAAGCTACTCTCTCAAACTGGTTTCAGCAAGGAGCAGTTTAAATTTACAACTGTTTTTAAAAATCTGCTAATATATTAAAATAAAATAAAACAAAATGCTGTGTATTTCTAAAGTGACGAATGTGTTTTGCTGTTACTACAACTGCAAAACAAGTGTGGTACATAATGTCTCCTGAGACACTTCACCACAAAATAACAAGTGCTTCTAATGTGTGATTTGGCTCAGCAGCAGCTTTGTTGTGTCAGCTTTGTGTAGTCATGGCATCAATATTGTTCTGTTCATTGTGAACTTGAAATGACACATGCATACTGTCACTGTCTGACTTTTAAAACATGTTTTCAGCAACTTTTTTGCTTTTTTCTGTAACTTTCTGTAACCATCTAACATGTTTGCTCTGTGATGAGTACATGCAGGTTCCGATCCAGTATGTATCACGTACATGTCAGGCCTGTTCAGCTCGCAGTCTGTGGGCAGAATTTATTTGAATAACCTGCAAACACTATTAGAAGATCATCATTTGATCAGTATATTGGCCCATTCATTGGTAAAGTCCCTTGTTAAGCAGAGAAACTCTTATTTTATTCAAAAGTTTTAACTCAGGCAGTTTAAGCAGAGGGAATTTAGGAGAGTCAAACTAAATTAAAAAAAGGAGTTAAATGCAACATTGTGTTTATTAAAACAAGCTCCTAGTAATATAGGATTACAAAGGTGCATTGTCTTTGTGTACTGTTGTACATCATGTTTCTTTTACGATCAAAAAGATTAATAAAGACTAATAAAGTGATAGGAAATGTAATCGTTCAGCCTCTGAGCACTTTTTTTTATTTGCCCTTAAATTAATTAAATAGGCCTCATGTATGAACTGTGATATTAGAAATTTCTCTCTCTGAATCTCTGTATTTATAAAAGAAAAGTAAAGGCCTATCTTTTGACTCTGGTTATTCATTTTCAGTAAGGAGTAATGTTATAAACTTTGTTTTGTCATTGATTCTTACACAATTTTTATCATTTTCTCTTGCTTCATTCTGCTGACTTTAACTTATTGATTTTTTAAAAGAATTATTGTTTTAAATCTTTTTTCTAAACTTGTATCTATTGTTTTCATTTGTTCCTTGTCTGTGTCGTTTTCATTTTGCTATGTGAAGCACTTTGGGCCGTATGTGAGTGGTACTATTAAAAAAAAAAAAGTTGAGTTAATCACTGAAATTAGAGATATGAGATTTCAAGAGTGGGGTGCAGATGCAATTTTAAACTGACACTGTGTCCAGTTTAACCAAAAAATACTCATGAATTTGAAATGCAAACATTTATTGATATCATCTATGCACAGATACAGAAATAGAGATGAGGATTACAGGATTTTCAAAGTAAATAAAGGTACAAGACAGAAGCGCAGCACAAAGTAGAGCTTAGAGCTCAGGTAAGGTAAGGTTTATGTAAAGGTATAGGGTAAGGCAAGTGCTTGTTATGGGCAGGGTTGGGGTTAGTCTCCAGGAAATCAATGCATGTCAACGTAATGTGCTCTCTGAAGTGAAGCGAAGCTAAGGTATTATTCATGCATAGATCTTCAGAGATAATCATCAAGATCAATCTCTGAGTTGTCGCCACTTTGGTTGAAGAGAAGGTCCAACAGCTCCTTTGGCCTAAAGAGATCACATCAGAAAAACAGAGAAAGATCAAAAATAATTCAAATGTGATGGAGCATCAGTGTTGGAAGAGAAATTAACTTAGGTACAGAATGGATGTAATGTATGAGAAGTAAAATTTCTTGCTATGCAGAATGGCTCCTCCTGGTGTGACATTAAAAGGATAGTTCAGATTATTTGAAGGAGGGCCACATGACATACTTATGTATATCTGTAGGTAATACTTGTATACGTGTATTACTCTTGTGACTCACTTGCAGGCTCCAGTGTTGACACAGATCGTCCTCACGTCATCGGTGGTCGTGAGCTCCTCGATTAACACTGCGAGGTGTTTCTTTATAAACTTGTGGCACAAAGACTTCAAGAGGCCCATTTGGTTGCAGACGGGCGTCAACTTTGATGACACGGTCTGTAAGAGGAAAAATTGCATTAATGCTCCTTCCACAAATCCTCTCACAAAACAGTCTTTGGGACATTTTATTTTACCTCTGCAGTGACATTTGGTCCAATCATCTTCTTCACCTTGTTTAAAGCCCACTTGCAGGTCCAGCATAAACCTGGAAGCTGCAGGTGAAAGTGACACATGCTTTCAACACTGAGCAAAGGGATGAGTCCTAAAAATAACACTTTATATGATGGAAAAATGTTAAAGAAGCATCATATGAACAGCTTGTAAGTAAGGGATAATGTACCGATAATGAGTTATTATTACAAAATAAACCTCAATAGGGTAACACTGGACATTATATCACAATAATAACCTCTTTCTGCTTCTTGTAAGAACATATTTCTGTGCTTTCATATCTTCAGTCTTCACCGCTACATTTCAGAGGGAAATATTGGACTTTTTTACTCCATCTGATACATGTGGCTACTTGTTCCTTTTAGAATTTATACAAAGAAAAGATGAAACCTAACACATCAGAACTGCTGCATCACAATTAACAATCTAACAATAAAATATATAATATATAAGTCACAGGGGCCATTTTTCCTGCAGAATAAGTACTTTTCCCTTTGATTCTATTTCTATATGGATCTTGCCTGCAGGACTTTTGCTCATAACAGTGCATGTGTACTTAGTTAAGGCTGAGGTCACAAACAAAGTCAGGGTTAAAGTTTAGGTTACATCATCTACAAAGTACAGGTGACACTTTGTTTATCATCTAACATTTTTTCTTCTGGACTATCAGAGATTTTCTACTTTGACTGAGGTAAATCAGTTCTCATCATCACTTCCAAATATTCATTCATTTTCAGGGTTTTAACCCTTTAAATCTCAGCTTATTTACATAATGCCCTTTTTCTTTTTTGTGTAAAAAAAACCCAACATTTTTTACCTTGCCGGCCTTCACAGAGATTTCCACGTCCACCTCCTCCTGATCATCACTGTTGACCTTTATGTTTCTCCCATGGACTGTCCAGACTGTGAAGAGACAAAACAAACATTGTTGAAGTATAATAATTTACATGATAAAGATGATGTTAATGGATCAAAAATATTCTGAAGCCCACCAGAACATGTTGCCAGGATGCACACAAGGAGGACTGAAGAGGTCTTCATTGTTTAGTACTGAGCCGTGATCTCAGAGTGTGTGTAAGTGGTGATAACACACCTTTATATATAGCAGTGGCTACACAACGCCCCCCTCCCACAAGCCTCCATAGACAGGAACTCAAACCACCGCTGGCCACAGTGCAGAAACTTTCAGGTTGTTTTGCGGGGGACCACTGTCACGAACACACAAAATGT
The DNA here is from genome assembly GCF_056507025.1 of Lutjanus erythropterus. Classification (NCBI taxonomy): domain Eukaryota; kingdom Metazoa; phylum Chordata; class Actinopteri; order Lutjaniformes; family Lutjanidae; genus Lutjanus; species Lutjanus erythropterus. The sequence continues at coordinate 14,898,364 of NC_139334.1, forward strand.
TCTTCACAAGTCCCACCCATCACTCCTCATCCCACACCCTTCTATTCCAGTCACGGCACAGGAAAGTGTGTGTCGGAGCCGTAGTGTTTGTGCCACCAAGCTCCACCATCTGCATATCACAGACCGGCATCTAATCTGTCTGTAGATCAAACTCTTTAAACTGACTAAATATCACAATATAGTTCATGTATGTTGCTCTCATACAGCCGTTTCCCCTCGTTAGTTTGTGCATGTGTGATGTGTGATCAGTGGCTCTGACGCTTGTCTGCAGCTAATGTCAAAAATATCTGGACAGATCAGCCTAATAATGTTCGTGCAGATTCATGATTATATGTTGAAGGACGTCTGTGATTTACATTAAAAAACAAAACAAAATCAAGTCCAAACCTTGATACAAAGTCCACCTGGATGGAAGGACAGATTGCTTAAATATCGGTGGTCAAAAGCCAAGGTCACTGTAACCTGACAAAACGTATGTTTGACCATAATTCAAGATTTCATACTAGAAGAGTGAGCAGTCAGCTGTCAATGCTTGTATGAAACAGAGCGGTTAAAAAATAAAATCACTGCCGCACGGTTGTTTATCTCCATCAACCAGTCAAGTTACACGTAGAAAGGGTTGTCATAGGCAACTGGACTTGATAGAGTTCTTGATGACGTTTCGCCTCTCATCCAAGAAGCTTCTTCAGTTCTGAATGACTGGTTGGGAGTTCAGGTATTAAACCTATGTGGGGTCGTTAACACCTAGAGGGGCATGTGATTCATGAGCCCGCCCTTCCATTGTGCGAACCGTTAGGGTCACCTGGGGGGAAGTGTGAATGAGAGTCGTTCTTCAAGAACTCTATCAAGCCCAGTTGCCTATGACAACCCTGGCTATGAATACCATGACCTGGATGACTGAGAGTCTTAACAGACAGTCAAGTTACAGTTTACATCCAAGTCTGTCCAGACTCATGTAATGTGTAGTGCAGACTTTGAAGGAATTTAATATGGAGCTTTGAACTTTATTGACCTGTAACTTTGAAGGAAGTTAATAAAAGGTGTTGTGTGTATTTTCTGGTGAAATGGAGGGTATCACTCTACGTGTCTGATTCCAGTGAATAATTTCCAGTGAGAAACTTGTTGTCGTAGAGTAGAGACTGTTTTTCACAGAAGAGGACAGATGACTGATAGAGAGCTGAATATTATGATGTCACAGTGAAGTTGACCTTTGACCTTCTGGATATAAAATGTCAATACACCATCATTTTATCTTATTAGATACTTGTGTGTGATATTGTCATAATTAGCATGCAAAATTTTTAATCATGGTCAAAAACATGTTTTGAGAGGTCACTATGATCTTGACCTTTGACCTTTGACCACCCTGAAAGCACAATGCCTCTGGCCATAAACACAAAAAGGCATAAGTCCTTCAAAAAAATGTTTAAGGTTTTTAACAAATACTGGATCACAGTGGTTCTGATCGGTCCAGTGGTATGTGAGATTAGCTCCAGACAAGATGTAGGTCTGCTCATCATGCATACACACACACACACACACACACACACACACACACACACACACACACACACACACACACACACACACACACACACACACACACACATACACATGCTCATACACGGAAGCAATCACATGATCCCCTGGTGGGGATGATAATAATTATGATAAAATTTCACATAAATGTGTAATACAATAAAATGATAAGGTGATGACATTTTGTATCCAAACAGTCAAAGGTCAGCTTCGCTGTGACATCATAATGTTCTGTCAGTCCTCTGTAAAACAGCCTCTAAGTGCACATTTATGTTGGAAGACCTCTCATGACTTCTGAACACTAGCCTGTGATTTCCACTCAGCTCCAATAACTTCACCTTATGGTATCACTTTTACCCATTAAACCCAGTTTTAGCCAACAGTCTAAACTTACCATGAAGTAAATGTATGCATGATAAAATGAAAATAATCACATCACTGCATGTGAAAATACAACCAATTCAGAAAAGCTTTATTGCAGAAGTAAAAACGAGCACACAGGAACAGTTGAAACATGACTGTACACGTCAGTGTGTTGCGCAGCAGGGACACATGATGTGCACTATCTATAGACAGGCTTGTTCCTCTTGCAGAGTTTCATTTTAACACATACACTCCTGGGAGTCCCAACATTTGTGATGGCGTTAATCAGTTTGTTTTTGAACTTTTTGACGAGATATCTGCAGGCAGATCTGATTAGTTTTGTTTTGACTTGATTGCAGGTGTTGTTCAGCAGCCGTCTGATTTTTTCCTTAAAGAAAAAACAAATGAAACATTTCATTTCATTCATTAACGTGGGTATGGGTCTGATTCAGCATACAAACATCAGCAAATCACAGGAATAAACCTTTCTAAAGCGGAATATATACATACTGTCTGATGTTTTCGATACGGGTTGTTTCCTGCGTAAGACCTGCTCAGATTGTCCTCTTACTAAGAAATAAATGCAGATCCATCTCTGAGGTCATGCAGTAACCCCTCACCGCTGTGAGTAATTCAGTTTTTAAACTGATTTTTACAAACCCTGAAGCAGTGAAAATTTTCAGAATTTCATAAAGCGGTTGAAATAAAAATGATTGGTATATTCTGATTTTGTTTCAGCCAAAAGTCCAATGCGGTGCCCCCAATATTTGTTATTTGTCATCATGCCGAACTGTTTCTGCAAAAAACACAAATGTATTTTTTGGACAAAATCAAAGTCAATATCATAATTAAATCATACATCATGCAATACAGTTTAAAATATTTATGTAGGGATTTCACACTATATCATACAAATTTACAAATGCACTGTAGACTTTCCATTAAAAAGCTCAAACACTTTACATATGAACTGTATTATAGTTTAATTTTTTACATTTTTCTGCTGCAGTTGTTAGCATAAATAAAAGTTGTTGTTTTTTTATCACTAAATAATATTATATTTTCACAGGCACCTGTGTCATTTGTCCTGTATTTTGGGTTCCTGGCAACTTTCTGCATTGTCAAATTGGCAAAATGAAAAGTCAGACTTGTAGCAGAATCTGTATCAAGCATAAGAGATCAGGAGAGTTTAAAGGTTTCTGAACAAAAACAAAAACAAACGCATAGTCAGGTGAAATGCCAACAGTCAACATCGGCTGTTACTTGGTTATTATATAAACTATAACACAATGTATTATTTCATTTATTTTATTACACTTCTTCTTCTTCGTCTTCTTCTTCTTCTTCTTCTTCTTCTTATTATTATTATTATTATTATTATTATTTCCTTGTTTTGCCTCTTGTGTGTTGATCTTCTGCCTCTGACATATAACTTATTTGCCTTTCCTTTAGATTTTTGAAATTGTGTGTATGACGTGTGTGACGGGGAATAAATTTAATTATTTAAAAAACATATTTTGTATTGATTACCTTTGAATGATCACTGCCCAGCTTCTTCTTTACCGTGGACACAATGTACTTACAGGCAGAACAGGACCCTGGCAAAGCTTCTTCCTGCAACATCTGATTTATAACAATACAGATAAAAATGTTTAATTTCACACAAAATATGAAGTGATGAAAATTGCAGCTCATACTTTGATAGCGTTCAAACTCATGTGTCACAGTTTTTTACCTGGTCATGCTTTAAGTTGGGGGGAAAATCCTCCTCCTCGTCAGTTTGGGCCTCCAGAGACCTAACAAAAGCTGAAAGAAAAATATGTCTCAGAAAATACTTGAATTATAAGCAAAATGGGGGTAAATGATGTAGTTTTCTTACTTGCTGAGAGCAGGAGTAGAGCGATGGTGATGGCAGGAGTCATGGTCGCTCCCGTTGTCTTCAGCTGCTCCCTCTGAGGCTTCAACTATATGCTTCTCAAACACACGTATCAGCATCTTATTTGCCACAAGGTAGTGGCACTTGCAAAAGTCAAACGCTGCATTTTTTAAAAAAATGCTTTAGAAAACATTTAGCAGTCAGCTTTGCGTGAGCTAAGAAAAACAGGCATTGTTTTAGCTTTGCAGTAATGCATTTTTCAGATGATTTAGTGGCTTTGTAAATTATTCGTGCCTGAAGAAATAAGAGAGTTGTCACCACTCAAATAGGATCAGTCCCTCCTTCAGGTCTATCTAAGTGGTTTTCACTCATCAGCACTGAAATGCAGTTTTCATTTTATACCCCAATAAACCTTACCTTACCTTACAGAAAAGGCAAATATACTGCATATGTTACTCAACTCAAATCAGTTTGTGCAGTATTTGGAGTAATGGAGATTTGTAAAGTTAAACATGTCATTACTCTTTTTCATTCAATAAGAGATGTGAAATGTATAATAAGCAGCTTGTAAGTTTGCAATGGCCAGATTAAGAGAAGAGCCGATGGAATATAAAATTGTGCCGTCGTCGTAAAAACTTATGTTAACTGGGGTGGCAAAAATGATATTGTTTATATGATTGGTATTACATTAGATTAGATTAATGCTAAGAGAACTAAGCTTGGAACCACTGGAGAGTAATGCCTGAGTTCTACCTGAGAGATTGTTATGGAGCCACTTTTTGTTTGCTCCAATCGAGCAGAGATTGTCCAGTACGATACTACGATCAACTGAATCAAAAGCCTTAGAGAGGTCTGTGAAAAGTGCTGAAGATTGTCCAAGGCTTTAATAATATCAAGTACACTTATTGCAGGTGTTGTGCATTGATGTGATCTAAACCCTGACTGCAATATGTTATTTGACTCTCTTTGACTTTATTTGACTTTATTATACACCAGGACAAAACAAATTCCTCTTTTATCACCATTTTTTTTAAAGTAACTACTGTACTGTGAGTTCATTGAAAATATGTCATTGCAGATTTACCAAGTTATATTTGCTTTAAACATATGTTTTGTTTTTAATTTTACCCTTTAAAGTAACAAGTAAATTAGAAAAAACATTGTTTTATTTTTGGTTAAGCCATAGCTTTAGCCTGAAGATTAATAGACTTTAAATTATTTGTGATGTGTATATAATAAAATGAGAGGAATTTTTAAAAAACAGTCTTTATTACAAAGGCAAGAGCAGGACAGCATGCACACAGTAATGTAGTCAAAATTAAACATTTGAAACAGTAAATACGCACATCAGTCCTTTAACACTTCATCTGTACCATCTACAGGCGGGGAGGTGGTTTCTTCTTACAGAGTTTCACTTTTTTACACACAGATTCGGGATCGCCACCGTCGGCTACGGCCTCACTCAGTTTGTCTTTGATCTCTGCGGTGATCTTCTTGCAGGCTGCTGCCACCTCTTTATTCTTCTCTTGACTGCAGACTTTGTCCACCAGCTTTGCAATTTTAGCCTTAAAATTCAATCATATAAAACATATAAAAATCAGGAGTGAAAATCAAATGTTTGGGGCCTTTTGAAGTGGCTGAAGAGGTTCAGTCAGATATTTAGTTCACTTACACTGTGATCAGACTCTGAATGTTTTATGTTTTATGACACTATATCTTATATTTGTTACCTTAGAGGTGTCTTTGCTCGTCTTCTTCTTCACTTCAGTGACCAGTGACTTACAGCTGCCACACACATCTTCATTTAGCAATTTCTGTGACAAAACAAGTTTGGTAAAAGTTTGTCACCACACAAATATTTATGCATGAATGTATTGTCATCAGGTGTGTGTGTGTGTGTGTGTGTGTGTGTGTGTGTGTGTGTGTGTGTGTGTGTGTGTGTGTGTGTGTGTGTGTGTGTGCTTGTGTGTCATTGTATTTCACCTCCTCTGCATGATGACCAGCTCTCTTCTGTCTCTGGGATGGAAAATCCTCCCCCTCAGTTTGACCAACCAGAGACGTAACAACAGCTGAAAATACAAAATAGTCCAGTTCTTAGAAAAAGACAGTTTTATTTTTAGAGATTATGGGGGAAATAATGCGACTGTCTTACTTGCAGAGAGCAGGAGGAGAAAAGCGATGCTGAAGGCAGGACTCATGGTCTTTATCACAGTTTCATCAGAGCTGTTCTCAGCTGCTCCCTCTGTGGCTTTTTATACCGTTTAAAAGCTTCTGCTATTTGCTTCTCAACCACATCTATCAACACTTAGCTTACCACAAGAATGGTGCTTGCAAAAGTCACTGCATTTTTAATATTGTACCAAACATACAACATAAAGTATTTAAAAAATGCTTTTTTAAAGGGGTGTCTTATATTCATGTATTGTACAGGATAAGAGCCATCTTACACAATACACACCCAGTAATAAGTGTGTTTACATGCACGCGAGTACATCAGGTTTTTGGAGTGTCCATGATAAACATCATGCTTCCTTGAAATCTTTATATACTACCAAGATACTGTGATATGTAAATCTATCCCAGTTTCTGAACACTCTTTGACCTGGATACTATTAGAATCATGTATACAGGAATATGAATAGATTTTTCATGGTCAACATAAACATTTTATCCTGAATAAGATTAAAAAAAAAAAAAAAAAGTCTTATTATTTACTCAGGAACTTTCTCCCAGTAGCTTCTAAATCTGGTAATTTACCACAAAGTACACTTGATCTCATATATGTAGAGCTGGGTACTGAAACTTCAGCAGAGCTCCTGCTGAGCTCCTGCAGCCTGCAGAGCTTCCCTGAGTCGACGAATGACGAGGTGGCGGGGAAACAACTCGCTTCAACTATAGACTCTATATTAATCAGGGTTTCAACCAATATATACTTAATTTACAGTCTATGGCTCCAACTTGTTATTTCAATCATCATTTTTACACGTGTCATTGCTACATATTGCTCCTTTAAAATGTCTGCACCATTTTTAAAGACCTGTTTTAGCACTGATATCAAAAAACCTTATGATACTCTACATGCAGGGACACTCTTGTGAAAGAAAACTCAACACAAATTCTAATCAGTGTAAAGTAATGTGACATTTCTCATGCATGCAAGGTTGTGAAACACAAATAGATATTCAGCGGGGATCCTCATGAAGACTGAGGTATGAGGTTAAATTCAAATAAAAACTAAGTTAGTGTAATCTTTTAAGGTCTTCTTAAGTGCAGTCAATACAAAGCATCAGATGATTTTACATCAATTTTTTGGCAGAAGCATATGAGGCACTTCGGGCATCAGATTTTTTGTTCTTGTGGTTGACTGACGTTGGTCATGATCACTCATATCACTTTTTATCTTTTACTTTTTTGTGTGTGTGTTTGAGTCATTTTCCTACAACATATGACGACTTAACAGCCCAGCCAGCGATTTCCAAAATGAAACCGTAATGTCTCAAGCAGCCCCCTGTGATCTATATGCATTATATGAAACCACCTCTCAGTGACTTAAAGCATGACTCAGAGAGAAAATGCCAAAATATCTTTGTCAGTGTCTTATATAATTTATTTGTGGTTGTGTGATCATTTCCTTCTGGGAAGCTCAATAGAAAATTGCACTGCAGCTGCTTTTGCTTATTACTGAAAGACCCAAAGTCAAGACTAGTACGTTGAAGAACTGTGCACCGTGCAGAGATACGGTTACGTGAAACTCTGTGAGTTTATCATCCAGGAAAACAGTAAAGATCCTTTTAAAATATAACTAAAACATCTCCTGACTAAACAGCTCTCCTCACCTACTGATTTATAGCTGACAAACAGACATGTTAAAGGGTATTTTGGTTTTGTGTCACTATAATGAAATGATGCTGTAGAACGATAGAAGCACTATAAAACCTTTTTTTTTATAGATCCTTGGAGCACCTGGAGGCTTTTCTCTAAGCCCATTTTGATGTTGTTGTTAACTTTGATTATAATTGGCCAAAGTGTATTAGCTTACATATGAGCCATTGGTAGCCTGTATCTATGTAGAAATCCTTTGTTTCTTGATTTTGATGAGTAGAGCTCGGTCCTGTTTTGTGTTGTTTTTGTTGTTTTTTTGGTGTTGTTGCTGTGGTGGTGGTGGGGGGATGTTTTTTTTGTTTCTTTTTTTGTGAGTATGTGCTGCATGTAATGTATACAGTATTATGTTTGGTGTGGACCCCAGAAGATTAACTGTTAGTACGGCTGCAGCTAATGGAGTGTCAATGTGTCGATATACTCTACTGTTTCCACAAACACCCATGAAGCATAAATTCAGCTTTACTGCAACTAAAACTAGTGCTTATTTTGCAACACCTCGCTGACTGTAGACTTACCACAATTGTGGAACCAGTTTGTAGGTGTTACTTCGCCCTGATGTGCTGAACTATCCTGGTTCCACAGAGCAAGAAAAATGACAGCAGTGCAAAGCAATCCCATGGCCCTGCTGTAATTCAGTTGGCTTTAACTGGTGTCTCTCCACTCATTCCAAATCCACAACCTGATAATCAAAGTGCACAGAGATAAAGGAACTCTTTGAATGCTAAAACGTTTGTGACTTGGTTTGTGCACAGGCATTCAGGCATCAGCTATCCTTAGTTAGCCAGTCACTGAGGGGTATTCACTGAATCATTCACACAGAAGCATTTTCAGAATTGTGATGGTTTTGTCTAGAATTTACAGTTTCTCTATTGGTTTCGTATTGAGAGTGAAACACATATCACCAAAAACTAAGACGTCTGCTATGCCCTTCCTGCTTCACACATTTATGCACATATATACACAGAAACCTCAAGCACTCACAATTCACAAGCACGTAGTTTTCTACTGAATGCATTACTTGGAATTGTAATTTGAGTTCTTTAAACAGCTCAGATGTGCACTGCCAGTCTAACACATAATATTACGAATGTGAAACAACAGAAAGTAAAGAACGGCTACAGACTTTATTTAATTATATTGTTTTAATTTGTAGGTGGATTTGTGGCCCTATTGTGGGTCACTTTTTGGCTGGATTGCAGAAAAGTTAGAGCTAGGAAGAGCACAATAAACAAGAAAGTCTGTGGCTGAGTGATGCAGTTACACCATTGTTAGGTCAAGTTTCCACTTTAGCTGTGACGATTTCACAATGAATAGGTATGAATGTCATGTACTGTAACTCCAGCTTCTCAGTATATCCTTCTCTTCCAGTCGACCCATTGGATCTCATTTTCAGAAAAAAATATGTAGGGTCTATGATAGTTAACAGGGAGAGACAAATAAGATATTTAATCCCATTAAAACTGTGCCAAGAATTTAACACATGTTGGTCAATTTAAAACTTTTGCAGTGTAAGAAAAGTATGTGGAAAATGCGTAATTAGAAAGACTACACACCCAAAAGCTGCGTGAGAGACGTTATACATTTAACATTCACCAAAACATTAAGTGACGTAATGTTTTTCTGGAAGTTATAGCAACTAGCATCTAACAACAGCCAGCAAGAAATGCACAATTAACCTGAATAACGTACAGATTTCTTTGTGTTTGAACGGTGTTGGAAACATTTGGGATAATGTAAGTACACCACTCACCAAATCTTTATCATGTCAAGCATTTTTAGACATTTTAATGCAGAAATCTTACATACTATAGTGACATGAGCAGACTTGTAGTGATTTTCATCTCTTTTAATTCTTTTTCACTTGTTCTGGAGGAAAGTGGTGAAATGTGCCGAGGTGGCAGCCACGTTGGTGTTGCTGATGTACGTTGTGCGAGATGAGAGATGTAGTTCACTGAGTCGCACAAAACTAAACAGTGTTTTACTGTATTTATGACAAATGGCGACTTTCTTGACCTGCAAAATGATCTTTTAAATCAACAAATATCGTATGTAATTCATGGCACCTGGTATAATGCATTCTGGTGAATTTTTATGCTCCAATTTGGGCTTTTTATACATCAGTTTCAAAGTCCTCTGCTACTTTGATCATGAATGTAAAGAAAGTGAAGAGACAAAAGAGTACAGTATAGTTGCATCAATTATATTAAGGATTTGAGCATCAACATTGTGCAAAATGTTTTGTCTGTCAAAATAACTGCACTCTGGACCACAGACAGTCTGCCATAGGCAACAGACTGCACAGTTCACTTTGAACTCATTCCCACCCGCAGGTCTGATCTACTTGTGGTCTGTCTGCCATTTAGATCTGTATTGTAACTTCTCTCTTTTTACAGGTGAACTTTAGCTAAAGGTATCTGTTGCATGACCCTTGCTGAGCTTTTACACAGGGTAATAAATTCTACTGACCTTCGATTGGAGGAAGGAATCAAACTTAATTTGAATGGTAGACCAAGACAAACATTCTGTTGCTGTAAGTTTGTTCTGTGAGTAAAACGGAAAGACGTCATCCCACTGCTCATGTAGTGGGTTAGGTGTAAAAGTGTGAAAATGTGTGTGAAGTTGATATCCAAAGTCAAAGGTCTCTCCAGTCTCGCATGCTTTTCTCACACATTATTCCTCTAGCTCATTCCAACCATTGTTCATTTATTTGTTCCACACTACTTCAGAGGTTGTAGCTCAGGACTATTGCAGATTTGTGCCCAACAGGATGTTGTTGTTGCTCAAAAAAACCAGCAGATGTTGCCAGAGTCAAGTCTCTGAGCCCTGCACTGATGGCCGGGTGTGTCTCATTAGACACAGAACAGGAAAATGAGCTGTTACTGAAATAGCTCTGATAGTGTTTGTAATTGTCTAAACCTCTATAGATAGCCTCTGCCTCCGGCAACAATTTAAACATGTGTGCACTTGCTAAATGGAGCTGCAGAATCATCTCAGTCTGCAGTGAAACAGTCTCTCTCATGGTGGACTGCAGGGTCTGCACATCGTCTGCTCAGACGGTCAGGTGGATCAGAGGGGGGTCAATCAGCGAGGCTTACTGAACTGTAAGATGGAGAGATGAGCAAGTGGCCTGGACACAACAGGTCACAGTTTTTTAGACTTTGGTCTGTAGCAGGCCAATTCAATTACCAAGTGGCTGAATGCTTACATTTCCTATGTCTGACCTGTAAAGTTTAGAATTTAAATGTGTAAAACAAAACACCTTTGTAATCCTTGATTAAAAGTAGCTTGTTGTTTTAATGAGCACAATATTGCATTTAACACTTTTTTTTTTTCACTCAGTCCCCTAAGTTCCCTCTGCTTAAAGGGAGGGTACACCCCCGATTTTTTTGTCGTGAGTTGCAGAGTTTTAGAGATATCGGCCATAGAGATGTCTGAATAAAAGTGATTAAATATGTGCCATGTGTCCTATGTCTCTACATACACTTTCAGTGATTCAGATTTTGAACATAAAAAAATTGTCTTAATCTGCACCTTGAAGTCTTGAAATATCCCAAAACAACATTTAATCTGGATTCTGGGTAGGAATGGATTATCAAATCTTTATCCCAGTTCTGTAGGATCAGGATCACATTCGCTGGTTTTGAAATACCAAATAATAATAATAATTTCTGATCTAGATTAAAGATTTTGAAATAGTAGCGCCTGGTAAACTGGGCTCCAGGAGCCAGGAGAGTGAGTGGCAAAGGGGGAACAAATGCATAGGGTGCTTTTTCATTACATTAACTTATGCTTCCTTGTGTCCTCGCTCTTCTCTTGTTCTTATTTTTTATCACGCTGTCTTCTCTCAACTCTCAATTTTGCTTTTTATTTTAATTTTACCTTAACTTTATCTTAATTATGTCTTCTTTTTGTTGTTATTTTGCCTTCTGGTTATGATTCTCTTGTTTTGTCTATCATAAATAAATAGTTATTATTAATACTGAAGCAGGACCATGACTATAATAAAAATGTTACGTTTCTTCTCCTCAACTTCTTCTCTTTCTTTGCTGTGAAAATGGATTACTCACTCTAAATAATTGAGTCACAATCCACTTGTTTTCGCTGGCAACTAAATAGCATAATTGCATGGTGCATAATGTTTTTGTGGGCCCATTTGAGCGAATGATGAGCTTATTATCGTTGGATAATTAATGAGCAGGAGAGGAAACGGTAGAAAAGGTAGAAATGCAGGATTCACTTTAAAAGATGGAAGAATTATTTAGGATGAGATGGATGAAAATATTAGGTTTTTGTTTTTATATAATTAATTGTGAGAAAGAAGAGAAAAGAAATGAAAAAAAACACAAAAATCATTGTAACACCCTTTTTTCTGTTGTGATAAAGAAGAATTTTAATCTTGTATGTACAGTATGTACAATATAGAATTCTTGGACATTCAATAAAGCCAAGTTTCAGTGCAGAACAACCTTTAAAAGATATACTATATCTACTATTATGATGCAACACCTGTCCATAAATGCACCTGACAAGAGTCTGAACGAGAAGTGCTGTTCAGGACCGTCTGTGCTGAGAAAGAGGAAAACCACACGAAGACTGATCACATTTAAAGTTAACATGCTAACCAGAAATGTATCATGTTCGTACACAGGTGCCATCATCTTCTCATGATCATTAAAACATTAATGTCTTGATTACATCGTAGCTGTACCGTTCTGAAATCGTTTACTGAAAACAAACAAAAAGAGAGAAAATGAAACTGATTAATCATTCAACCAAAAAAGAAACAGATGTTTAAGTCTTAAAAGATAAATCTAACAGATTCTGCAACATGGGGACAAGGCAAAAATTGTCAGATTCCAAGATTTATGTCCACCGAAACAGATTTTAATAGTTTCTTTTTGAGTGATGATAAAGTATATATCACCATCATCATTAAGTAAAATCCTGGGGCCTCATTATTTCCTAAGCCTGATATATGATATCTATCTTATCTATGTTTGGGATGACATTTATGATTTTTTGTACTATATAAACATGTTTCCTAACTGCATTTGGGAAGAAATTCTGTCTTGTCTAACATATCCATGTGTTGTTTTTCATGTGTTCTTCCTTTGAAAACACAGTGAGAAAGAGCAGTCTCAAAAAATGGATTCAGACAGGCTGGGTATATGATGTCATAAACCTCAGGAACCAATCCCGTTAACCGAGGGTGTGTTGATATACATATCATTTGTTGAGATGCCGAGCCCACAGGCGATGCTGGATGTAGCTAGTTACCGTGACCAGCGAGCAAACCAGAGGAGAAGCCAGGTGAAGCTCCTTGCAGGTAGGGGTGAGGGTGGGGGCAATTTGCATATTCATGAATTCTTGAATACTAAATGAAGGCAAGGTGTAGAGCTATGTGTAAGCCATTTTAATGAGGTATTTGAACTTATTTTGCAAAAAAAAAAAACATCAGACACAATTTATCACTTCTTGCAGAGCATTTTATATTGTTTAAAACATGACTGGAGGTGGACTTCGAATCTTTACTGAAGAATTCCCTAAGTTAGGATGACACAGATCCTGACCTAAACTCAAAAGAACTGCAGAAAATGGCAGCACCACTGTTGTTAGTTTTGTATGGAAATGATAATGAAGATGGGGAACAACATGAAAGCCAAAATATTATGATCGGAAGAAGACTACTCAAACCGAATGATGATGCTTTAAATGTCCTGGAGCACAAATTAATGGCTAACATGATTATTTTTTAATTTAATCTATGCACTGTATCCAGTTGGTGGGTTTTCTCTTCACCAACACGACCAATGCCTCTGAAGCCTAAATTCATGTCTTTTCTTGTCCATTAGCAAGTTAGCTAGCCAGTGACAGGTGAAGTGAGGCGGCCATTGTCGAGGATACAGGCAGTCCTGTGTACATCCTAACACAGATACAGACATGACGGGACGAGTGCTGATTTAAGAATCAGGTTAGAGCATTAGTTAGGATTTTTTAAGTTAAGATAAGATACAAATTGGGTTTTCTTTTCTTTGAAACTTAAGTTTAGAGAAGCACTTAGGAAATTCTTTAATGAGGCCCCTGGATTGCAATGAGTAAGACACTATAAAGCTGGGGAGTGTGAGGGCGACATCTCTGGAGGACCACTGAAAATTCCTCAAGTCCTCTGAAAATACTCGCCCACATCGCTTTGTTGCATCTGATGTGCGCCGTTGTTTCTCACCTGTTTCTTGTAGTTCTGTCGTAGAATGTAACCACACGCTAGAGGTTATACAAGAAATGTATTTCAAAAGATCTTGAGGCTTCAAAGAAAGTGAACGCTCATATTTTATTGTATTTGTTGTTTTTGCATTAACAGATTTTGTTATCCAAAATAGTCTGACATTTCAGAGCCTGTTGCTGACTACTCTGCATTAAAAGCTTGCCTTTTGTTTGTAATATAAAGTAAAAGCATGAGAAACTAAACTATTTGTAGGAGGAATTCCATTGCATGTGCTGAAACCTTGAAAAATAATCCTTTTATTAAGTGTTTCATGTTTCATTTTCTTTGGCTTAAACAGCCAGCCGGCAGTTCAACTTATAAAAACAAACAGCTCATAGCAGAATAAAACTAAGAGGAAGAGAAAAAAAAAAAAAAACACCCATCGGCTCTAAAAATTAAATCCAGTGAAACAGAGATCTCCTGTCTCCCAGTCTGTCGTCTCAGCATCTCTCTGAGTGGACAGGGGCTGAGGAAGGTATAGAGACTCTGACCTGCAACAAAGTGGAGTCCTCACTGACAAAACCAGCATCGCCGTTCTGATGAGGCGAACTCCCTCACTGGTTTCTCACGGCCATTTTGTAGGTTCAGTTTCCTCCTCCTCTGACCTCCAGGCGGCTGATCCTCCCTTCCCTCTGTCCCTCTCTTTTCATGTCTCTGAGTGTTTGTCTCAGATGATTTCCAGAACGTCGCAGGGCACAAAGCCTCTCTTCTTCCCACTCACAACTCTGATGAAGCCACTGCGTTCGCCCTCGCTGCTCACACAAATCTGAGGAAAAAGAGAAATGTTACTTTAATGTGAAAACAATTAAGAATAGACAGTACAGCTGATGAGCACATTCAAACGTAGTAAAACAACATTTGGCCAAATATTCCAATATATGTAATAGGGAAGCACTAGAATCTGAATACATCATTCTGCACAAAGCACAAATAACTTCTACTATCGAATTTATTCTCTTCAATTGAAGGATATCTTTATATACTTGTATATATTTACTATAGCGTTCCTTTGTCCTATGCTAAAGCAAGCTTTTGATTGATAAAACTTATTTTTCCCAGTCTCAGATTTTTCATTATCTACCAGTTAAATGGGATGTAGTGGTGGTGGTGGTGGGCTTCAGACAGTTCATAAAACTTAGTTGAGCTAAAAGTAAAAAGAGAGATAGGTGGAAAGTACAGCATGAGGATGTGGAGATACATTTCATAATTAATTATATGCCAATATTAATTCATTGTAATGTTTTGCAGGCATAAAAATTACATTGCCAATTAATATTAGATTATAAAATACAACATTTGCCCGTGACTTCCAGTATAAACCACACCCACTTCTGGTCTTCTATCCAAATACAGATACAGATAATTTAGCTGGTTAAACAGATAATGGACCTTTTATATTGTATATACAGTATGAAAATGACTGTATAGATAGCTTTATTTTGTTTTGTTAACATACTTTTGGCCACACAATTTTGATCTGGGTTTGTTTTTTTATGATTTAGGTTAGTTCCAGTTAAGGAAAATCTGAAGTATACAGTGATGTTTTCAGCGTTGCCCTCAGGGAGCTGGTTGTAAATGTCAGACTACAAAAATGCATCTGCTTGTTATCATGTTACATAACTGCCCCTATATTCAATGATTATTAGGTCTAGGAAAAACAATGGCCAGCCATTCAAGTGCACAACTATTATGAAAAATACAAAGTAGTATAAGTGATCAAAATAACAATAAAGGTTGATTCAGTGTGTGTAGCGTATGAGCAAGGATACAAACCCAAAATGTATATTTGGTTAAAAACAAAATGACAGCTGGTACTATTAATGTTACTAGCTACAACCACTTGGCTAGAGGGCTACAGCCACTGGAAACAGCTATATGATATTGACATGATGTACTGACATCTAGTGGCTATATGCCATCAGTGCACAGATAACAAAATAGGGATGCATTCTGGGACATGTAGTTTATGGACACAGTGCTTCTGCAGTGCAGAATAGAACTGTATTGCGCAAAATTCAAAAATTATTCAGCATTATTTGCAAGCTCTCATGGGCCACATAAAATGAGGCGCCAGGCCTTAGGTTTGACACGTGTTTTAGACATGTTTTGTGGCAACAGTTCGGAGAAGGCTCTTTTCCGTTTCAACATGAAGTGAGGTCGGAGCGGAAATGGAACTTGACCGGACTGAGCAGTGTCCTGACCTCAATCCCATCCAACACCTCTGGGATGAACTGGAACACTGACTGTGAAACAAACTCAGTCACCCAACGTCAGTGTCGGACCTCACTACTCTGATCAGACCCACTGCTCGTAACTGATGAGAGCAAATCTCTGCAGCCAGGGTCAGAATTTGTGTGGAAAGCTTCCTCAGAAGCTTGCTCAGGGCCATGGTCTTGAATGGGTTTTATTTATCATTACAATGTACAAAGTATATTTTAGGTGCATATTGTGCATCGTTGGCTCATTTAAATTATTCCTTGGATATTTCTGGCATTATTTGAGAGTGTACAGCAGAAAGGAACAATGTGGAAATCTATAGGGGGATTACATGCAATAAAGGTGCACAACATAAGCCTCGGATAATACAGTTGTATGGCACGTATTGCAAAACATATTGTAGCCACCTAATAAAATCAATATCATTTTAAGTGTACAATACATTTAGAATATTTTCACTGATTTACCTTGCCGTCAGACAGCCTTTCCTGATGATAAACTGCTGTTATATAAGCGAAATATCACTTTCTCCAAGAAAGATAAAGGCTGTTTGGTAGCAACATAAAGTGGTGTAAATATAGGAACTGATATTGATTTTTTTTTAGGTTGGCCTTTTTTAAGTGGCCAAAATATGTTTTGTTGCTGATCCTGTCCACAGCAGTGCATTGCTTAGCTTCTGTACTGGTGCTCCTCTCAGCCTTTCCAAACTGGGAGCCTGCCAACCTGCATCACCTGTAGGTAATACACTGACTATCACTAAGTAACTCATACAACCCCACTTCAAATGATCCAAACTATCCCTTTAATAATATTGCTATGATTATGAGATGAGTACTGAGATCCTCAACTGATTATTGTGATAAAAATTTACCTTGAAAGAGAGAAAATGGTGGGTATTTTGAGGAATCAATTCTTTATTTTCTCATCAAACTTTGTCTTATTTCCAGCTAATTTCACCCATTGACCCTCATAATGGAGCAGAACACGTTGTGCTCGCTCTTAAGTACTCTACAATATCTTCCCCTGGGTTTGTGCGACTGGAAAAGAAAGGCAGCGGGTCATAGACTCATCATGTTTTCGGTGGTTTCATCTCCACTGGGGGTTGCTTGCTTTAAGCCTCCTCTGTGTCCCAACATGCCCTGGAAAGCATTGTGGGAAAAAAGGGGCCTGATCCAAGTAGAGCCATTATGCCAAAATGCTAATTTAATGGTAACTCTTGAGAGGGATCCTCTGTCAGCCAACTGCGGTCGAGCCTTTCAGCGCCTAAGTGCATGTGAGGGAAGAGTCGCTGGAGGTAAGAGGCAGCGTGGGAGCTGCAGGAGGGTAATAAGATGGCTAAAGAGCTGCTGGATAATGTGAATCGGATGTGCTCTAATGGCCGGGGTGTGATCATGAATTAGACACAGGTGTAATGTGGAAATTTTTATGTCCATGATAAAGGTCACTGCTTACCCAACTCATGATGACGATGATGACGATCATGAGATCAACACTGCTTAAGGTCTAGATAGTATTACTGTATCATGTGTTCAGTCTTTGTGACTCCAAGGGCAAGCAGTTAACTAGAATAACAAATACAGAACTGCTGTCTATCTGATTTTTCTCCAAAAAGTCAATAAACAAAGAAAACTTGTCTTCTTATTATTACCAAGCATTTTCAGATTTATCTGGCTGGTTTCAAAAGGCTTTTATCCACAAAGGGGAGCAGAGTTTTCTTGCAAGCACTCTTTTAAAGCTACTGTGTGTAAAATAAGGGAGAATGGGACAATGTCTGTGTCAGATGTGATTTCACATGCGGAAAATACTCTGCATGGTTTAGGTGAGGCACCTGCAGAGTTGGCAGGAGGAGGAGGACTCATCCGTAACGATGGCTCTTTTTGTGTTGATATCAATACTGCATCATGGCTGCCCCCTGAAAGTCAATGATTTGAGTCATCAGTCGAGAAGACTGCGAGTCGACTCACATTTTGTCAGTCTCATCAATACACTTCTGTTTTTAGCTCACAACTTCATTTGCGTAATTGTGAACAGAGTGATACAATAGCAACAGCGTGGCAGGCCGTAAACTTTAAGAGTCTCAGCCCGGCAGGAGAGATGCTTCGTGGTAATCAACTAAGTCTTAATTGACCAAGTTTTAATTTATTTGTTAGTCGCAGAAAGAAAAACACCTGACACTCCATTCGGGAGCTGTACCTCACCGCTAGGCCAGGGCAGGTGTGGGCAATTATTTTTCATGTGGGGCCACATGAGAAATTGACCAAGCTGCTATGAGTCAGACACAAATGATATTGGGACCTAATAATGTTCAAATCTCTAATAATGGAATAGTCAGAAGTGTTCTATATAGGGCACTTCTACTGTTTTGACCCTTTTTGAATTACTATACAATAAATTATGGGCTAATATTTTTATTGGCAATGAGCAAACCTTTTTTTTTTTTTTAGTATACCATGCATGCCACACACAGGTTGAAACAATAGTAGCAGCAAAAGTAGAAGAAGAACAGGGAATAGGACTGAACTAAATACAAATTAGGGATAAAACAATTAACCATTAAACACTAAAATTTTAATTATTGTTAAAACTGCATGCAGTTATTGCACTTTGAAAAACCTAAAGTATTAATACAGTAATACCGTCCAACATCAACCCATGTTAGCAAAAGTTTTCAAGACCCAGGCACAGCATACAATGTGGGTTTATTTTACGTCAATGAAAACTCTGACATCGTACAGGACATGGTGACATTTTAAAGGAGGTTTTCAATATAAAATGTGGTGAAATGATAATTTTGGTCACTATAATAATGATACGCAATTTTAATACCATTTTATATACAGTATAAATAAATGATGATTTCCCTTACACGTCAACATCCCACATAAAAAAAACACATTCTTCTGCCCTGATGTTTACGATACACTATGAGAGCCAAAAGGCCAGGGCCTAAATGCGAATTGGACCTGGTCCCTCACTCAGGTTGGAGTGGACCTCTGCGATGCACACCTTGGCATGAATGGGCTGTGAGCAACGAAAGACTGCGCTAACTTGCATCAGGAATTCTGTACAAACAAATGACATTACAGTAATTTTAAAGACGGTTTAATCACTTACATTCTACACATATTGATTTCAATTTGAATGTTTACTGGAGAGCATTCTGCTTCTTGCATCATGCATTGTGTTGAGCGTCTCCATAGCTGAAGAAGATGCTCACACACCTAATGCTTAAAAAGGTCGATACCTGGAAATGTCCTGAACCGTATGACAATAATAACAAGGGGAAATACCAGCAGAGGACAGAGTTGTTGCAGATGCAGATGCTGACACAAGCGCATAGTAAATATCCATCATCATCATCAGGTTAGTGCAGTACCTGTCCCTCCTTAAGGGTGATCTGGCCTTGTTCCTTACAGCCGATGAATGTCCTGTTACACCTGAACACTTGGTCGCCAGTCCGCACCTGATGAGCAAAGGCTGCTGGGAAGAATCCGATCCTGTCCTCGATTACCCCCTGGGCAAAAAAAAAATCATCAAACATGAAAACAGCTGACACGTGGAGGGCCTGCAGAGTACATAAGAGGATTACAAACACGGTGTTTTCAGAAATGACTCGATAAAATCCTTGAAAAAAACAACAGAGCTTCTGTTGGTTACAGTACAGAATACCTGTATTAAGTTTTGTTTTAGATCACGGTAACTTCTATGTACCTGTTCCATATGTATGAAGATGCACTGCACCTATACATTGTAAGCAGGTGTTACGTCAGATGCTAATGTTTGTCTCTTGACTTGTCAAAGTATCTATTGTTCAGAGACCAAACAGGCCAGATGTCTGTGTTTATCTACAGCCTGTAGAGAACAACAACAGTGTTAAAATGCATGATGAGTTTCTTCATGGTCTGGTGGCAGCCGGCTGCCTGCATACAGTCACGTTTTGGCCCTTTTGTCTCCCTAATTTATCTGTCATGCATTTGTGTCCTGAGGCGGCCTGTTGCCTTGCTACTATAATTTACAGCTCCACTTCCTGTAATTTATCAATCCATTCCTTACACAGGCATGTTATGGGCTTTTTGTGGCAAAACAGACATTATATAGAAATTAGACAACAACAAAAATGCGCACATTATCTCTGAGTTTAGCACCTTAGAAGGTTAATTACACTTCTAAAAATGTTTTAAATGAGCCATAATAAGGTGTGATATGTTGGTTTCATACCTACCTTCCACCAGTCATCGTTGGAGTCATCAGCCAATAAGATTCTGTCTCCCGCTCTGCAACATAGAGCAAAACAAACAAGAATCACTCAGTCTTTTCCCTTTTTTATCAACATGGTGGGGTAAAACCAGTAGGGGGCCCTGTGGAAAAGATTATGACCCTCTGTTTGTGGTGATTTGGTTAAACACATTATTGAGGACGACCAGCCTTAGCCCTGGGCTTTAATGGCAAATATTACAAACAAATTTGTAATAAATCATCTTGTACACAAGTAATCTGGGGCTTTCGGGGGCCATGAAGGTCTGGATTATTGGCTGTATAAATACAGGGGTAAATCTTCCACTGCTATTGTTATAAACTGCATATGTGCCATTTGTTGCAACAGTAACCAGAGAGGGTAAGGCATAGCAAAGGGTGAATTAAGCAACACGGTAAAGTTGACAAGGAGGGGAGCTTCACCTCTCCACTTGATCTCTTTAGAAGGCCTTCTTACGTGCGTATGCTTTGTAATCAAGCACAAAAGGATGCGTTTTTCCTCTGTTCTGAATGACATTAATCCTGTTTGCTGTAAGTAATCCTTCCTTATCCAGGAAACGCATGAATCATTTTATCCCATCACTGCATGTGCAATAATTGCTAGCATCTGTTCAAAGCCGTTGGCTAAATTTGACCAATAAAAATCAAAAGGACCAGCACAGTTGAGCCAAATGTTGGTTTACGTAATTTCCCCTTTTTCTTCCTCTTGTGGTTCGCTGGCTGTCCTTTGCGTGGTTAATACTCACCATGACTCAGAAAACACTGTTTATTGTAGGTGAGAAACGGCACAGCACCCAACGTTGTAAAATCTTTTAAGGTGACGACAACAAAGTCGATACACGTTGTTCCACAGTTTCCGTTAAACGACAAAAAAAGAACAGAGGTATTTCTGAAACTGTATTTTAAAATGCAAAACTCATCATCATTACAATCACCACATGGCTGAAGGTAATCAGAGCATGTGGCAGCAACTAAAACTAATCACAAACCTGATTTTCTCACTTAAAATGAAAATGGAAATTCAACCTTTGATTAAAAATTCCATTTCCCCCCCATTTGCGCTTTATGTGTTAGTGTTAGATGTATTGATGAGTGTCTGGAGTGAAACCCGGAGGAGAAAAATATTGATGTAGGCTTTCATAAGAGAAGAAATACGAAACAAAGCTTGGTGAACTTTGCACTGTATAACGGTGGACAGGGAGCTTTAGAGAAGAAGTCAATGAATTTTAAATCAAGCCAGGCGATTGAAGTTTTTCTCAACCAAAGAGAGAGGAAGGACCCTTGAGTGTGTGTTGTGTGTGTGTGCAGGGGAAAGAGGGAGAGAACAAGTGCACCCTCATATCCTTAAATCCTCACAGGATTTCTGTGAGAACCAGGAGCAAATGGGTACTTGGGCTGAAGGACTGCTCATGATGAATACTCTCTTTCCTGAGGACCTATTTAAAAGTATGTTGAAGATGGCGCCCTATCAATCATGATTAAGGCACTGCATGAAATCTCTAGACTAAGTTTGAGGTTGCATTGAAGGTAATAAGACAGACCAGACATATACAGCTGTGTCTACTTTGGACACTTCTGTTTCTGGCCTCCTGCTGAATCATAGTGAAATATTCACTCTCTTTTAGCTTTGTTTTTGGTCTCTACCATTTCCTGAGGGAAATATCTGGCTCTGTTGCTGTTAAATGCTTCACTGTCTGTGTGCTGTTTGCAATTGAGAGGGTACAAGAGCTTTTTCACTGACAGCAGCTGCCTGCTGCGGGCGAAAACAACGCTATTAGAGTAAACCGAAAACAATTAAGTTACAGCCAGCTCGGTAAAGCTGCAGATTCAGCTGATTATTCTGCGTTGGCTCATCACATCCTGTAACCCCTTTAACATCATAATATTATCACATTGTGATCGACAAGGTCGACATGGTCAAATACTAGAATGAAATAAAATAAATCTAAAATGATAAAATAAATATTTTGTTTGAAGGAGTAAATGAAGCCTGATTCACAGCAGAGAGAAAACTGCATTCACACAACTTTCAACAGCATAAAACACTTAAGTGATTTGGCCACAACAGGTGTTTTCAATTTACTGCCAAAGCCAAAACACAGGGTGTGACATCATTAACTAGGGTGTGTTCAGAGCTGCAACATGCTCAGATGTGTTGAATGTGTGTATTAACAACTCAGCCGCATTGTTTCACAACTTCATACTACATACTGAGTGTAGACAATATGTACTTTATGATAATTCTATGATGATGCAGGCTCAGTGGACAGAACAGGAAAACCCATTATCCTGACCTGGGCATGTCCTCCATGATGGTTACCCTTACAGCTGGGCCACACTGCCTGTGTTGGCATATTTATCTTTCTCTCTTCCTGCCTCCCTCTCTCTCTCTCTTTGAACAAAAGGGTAAAAATCACACCGCTTTCTGGTTACAGCTGTTTTCTTCTCTTGACGACTCTTCTGCAAACTCAATGTAAAATGATACGGCTGGCGGTAGCAGTGCCACAGTAGCAACGCTGTCGCAGTATTTGTGCTAATTTTGGGTTTTATTTAGATGTGATTGCCAGTGAAGCTGGATTTTCAGCCATTTTGTCGTTAGACTGTTGACATGTTTGTAGTTATTGCTATGGATGTGTGCAAAGTGGTCTAGTATATTAAATGTTAAAACCCTCTCTAGTCTGCACGAAACCCCTGAGTGTTTTCTTACTTTTAGACTAGTCGACACGTCTGAATTATAATTTCATCTTAATCGAAAGGAGAATTAGTCATTAGGAACTTCCCTAAGTTATTTTCTTTCATTTATTTGTTTGAAGTACATCTTGTTGTTTTCTGTCCATATATTTTTCTGTCATTATTTTTAAATCAAAGATCCGCTCATTTTAACAAAATAAAATGATTTCTTTGACTAACAATCAAAAATAATGTATCTCATCTTAGCCCCTGGCACACGGTCTATCTGGAAGCTATAAATGAACCTCTAAATGGACTTTCCAAAGATTGTGTGTTTCTCTCAGGATAAATCCAAGAAGAGGTGAGACTGACTGATATTAATAGACCACAGCCTCTCTCACACACACACACACACACAGGTACCACGGTATTAATGAGGCCACTCCAGAGAAATAAATCTTCGAGGACCATTACCTAAAATGAGGAAGCTAATTAGTTCCTTTTGTAAGTCTATTCTTGTGTACTTTGACGTCGAGTGCTCTCAATGCAGTGATTATATAAGTTATAAGAAAGAAACACAGACACTCTAATTAACAGGCATGAAAAAGCTGATGAATATTGACAAGTAGCAGGCAGCACACACTGACATCTTATTTCAAACATAAATTCAACACCTGGGTTACATTGTGTGTTTGTGATCATGTGCCTTGCTCTTTATGTATTGTATAACTGCATATGAATGTGCAGTACAATCACAATGTGACTGCATTTTAGTCTTTGTTTTTTTGGCTTGTTTTTGTTTTTGCAGACTCAAATGGCAATAAGTGTGCTGCAACAGACATGAAGGCTATTATTGTTAATACTGCCAAACAGAATGAATGTTTGTGTTCTGTGTGTGCATGGGAGGCCTACATTATGCAATCAATCAACACGATGATTGATGGTGGTTAATAGTGTTTATTAAAAATAACACAGTATACCTCATTTAATAATGGTCATTAAAAACTGTAATTGCAGTTATTAAGAACTGGAGCAAATTGTTTGCTAAAAAGTGAAATGAGCAGTGTAACCCCTTTGTGTTTTACATCTTGCCTGGCAGGTGACCTTCAGGGAAATAAGTGCGTGTGTGTGTGTTTACTATGAATTAATCAGCACTGGATTCAATCTGTCTTGTTCAGGGGGTTTACATCTAATTTCACAGTGATGCAGAATCATGCTTATAGGAAAATTAAAACAGCAGTCCACAAGTCTTGGTTTTCCTTTTATTTCCTTTCTCACGCCAATTACAACTGGTATTAAAATGTAATTTGTATATGGACACACTGTACAGATAAAGATAAATACATGTTGATGCAAGGTGTAAATGTGTCATGATCGGAACGTGATCGGATCAGCCTGACCACATCTGGAGGTAGTTTGCTTTGCATTGTCTTAGGGAGGTATAAACACAACCTGTAAAATGTGCTGAAACAAATATTTCTTTTCAGGTTTTCTTAACATAAAATATAAGTTGCTGTACAAATTTAGAGAGCAAGCAAACGATAAGTGTGAAAGAGACACACCACTAATTACTGATTTTACACTGATTCCGTGCCATGAAAGTGCCAAAAGACGAATTACGCTTCCTAAGATAAGAAATTTACTCTTGGCTCACTGCAGGGGCAAAGTGCAGCACTATACATCATGTCTGCCTGGCATACATAAACAGCTAAGCTAACTTTAGTATTGGATTTAGCTATTTAAATAAATACATATTCACAAATCTGGTAGCTCAAGCTGACTGCAGACATTTTGTCATGCATTACTTTTCCTGGTGAGATTGTGTAATGTTTTTAATGTTGTAATATAGAGTCTGGGCAACTCTGAAAAACTGTTCTTCCATCGCTCTCTACCTCCCCTGCTTGCATGTGTCACCTCTGACTACATTGTCACATACAGCTTTTATCTCATTGGTTGCACTTTGAAGGTCAGTTGAAATAGTTGAAAGTTGAAATAAGTTGAAATAATCTGAACTTTGAGCATAGCGCTCTGTGGAAATTTCTAGCAGTGCGCCACACCAATGGTAGAACAGACAATGGAAAACAATGGCACAGCAAGTGCAAAGCAGATTTACCACTGATCACAAGTCGAAGAAATAACTGTGTGTATGACGGTCTGTGCTGTATCTGTGCAACTATCTGCTGTTTGTCTAGTCACAGAGGATCCTACACACGTTACTGCAACAAATTGGGACAAACTAACACTATATTTCTAGTAAGGGATAACTTAACGTATTACATTTGTTGAATTTTGTTGAGTAAAGGAGGGAACAAATAACTACTGTAGACAGCATTTCACAAAGTTGATAAAGTTCCCCATTTCTCAAAAACTCCCAACTCTGGAGCTGATTTGTTGCCACCTCAAATTACAAATAAAAGGACAAATACACACACTAGTGTGCTCACATGAACTTTTATTAATATGCATGTGACATTTCAGGCACAAGCCTTTCTTCAGCGCTAGAGACGTCACAGTAGTATATCAATTAAGTTCCATAAGAGGATTATCCAGTGTGGGATTTCTGCCCAGCACTTAATATTTATTGTGTTTGTTTGCGCATGCTTTTGTAAACTTCCTGGCACCTCAAATTCCTCATACGCAGGTACATATAAATGTATCAAAAGAAATCACTGTAAGCATGTCAGAGTCAATCAGTCAGCTGCAGTGTCCCTGGACAGCTGCTGCACTGAGTAATGACAGTAACTGTTGTTGTGGGATTTCTTGATTGGAGTGACATGAGTGTGTGCAAGTGTGTGTAAGCTAACCTCATCTCCAGGTCATGGCTGTCTTGGGGGGAGAAGCTGTGCAAGGCCACATAGGTGTTGAGCTTGAGGACGTCTTTCTGTAGCTGGCTCTGTTCCAACTAGACACCAAACACACACGTGGAAAAACATGAATACACGTGTTTGATTCCAGGAAAAAAAAGGAAAACGTGAATGACAAGTTAAACAAAGCTAGTAGACACACAAATACAATACCACACCATATTCTCTATTGTCAATTTTTCTCGCCGTCGTGTCTGAAAATAGTCTTTTGGCATTCGCATAGGCAGGAGAAGCCCTTGTTTACAGTACACTGATAGACCGCGGAGATGCTTAAGTTGTTCTGCAATCTGTTCCCTCTAATCCACCGTCAACATGAGTGGGAGAAGCAGGATCAGGCTTTCATGAGCGCGCAGGAAGTTAAAACAGGACAGGGATGTGGGTGGAGAGGAAGTTGTTGGAGGAGTGTTAGCACAATTAGCAGGGAGATGCGCCGCCATCCTGGCGCTGTTCACACCTGCTGAGAAAACAGGTGGGCGTTTTCTTGTTGCATCACCTTGAATCTGAATCCTGCCTGCTGTGTCCCCAAAATCACTCCAAATGATAATGTGTCCTGTCCCTGTGTAATGCCTGACGGGGAATTTTGCTGAAAGATATCAAAACAGCTTTTTAAGACACACTAATGGCTCTTTTTTTGTAAGCCAGCAGGAGAATTTGCCATCTTTGTGGCACTGTGCGATAATGAAGAGCAGTGTTTCTGATCCTTTGTGGCTCCCTGAGCGTCACCCATGTGGACTGGCAATGCGGCTGATGGATGAGTTGAGTTAACTGCGGCCACGAGGCAAACTGCCTCTGTGGCCTCAGGGTGAAAACAACAACAACATCAAACAGTGGCAATCCATTAAAGCTAACTAAGAGCTGCTCACTGGCCTTGAGAGGCTCTTGATACTGTGGGACCCTGAAACACTAAATGGCCAAGGCCAAGACAACAGCCTCCTTTGCAACTGAGTTACCGGAAAAGAAGGAAATATTTAAGGTGAGGGACAATGTGGTGACTTAAAAAAAAAAAAAAAAAACAGATTTAGCATTTCTTTAAATCTGCAATCTTTTCAGCCACTTGAGGGTAGTGAAACAAGCAGTAAACACTTTGACATAATGTATTCACACCTTATTAACTTCTTACGGTGAATGTGTTAGCAAACAGCTGCCTATTTACATATCAAGCAGACACAGAGAAATACTAGCTTTAATTTGCAGGTGTGTTTCTGGCCACCTGGCTGTGGTAAGTCCAGTATTCACTCCTTCTAGTTCTGTTTTGCCCATCACTCCCGAGAAAAAAATACCTGGCTTTTTTGCAGCTGAATACTAAATACTAAAATCCACTGTGTTCACTAACTAGTCACCAACTTTGTCTGTCTGTCTTTTAGTGTTGTTTAGCAAACATTGTTTTTTAAAGAAATTTCTCCTACAAATCAAACCAAAACTGCAAAGTTGCTGGCCCTAAAACCAAAATGATAAAATGTTCCATAGAGATGAGAGGAACTGCAGAGTCAGGTCATAATTCTCTGGTTTGTCACGATGAGCAGCGCCTTTCACGTTACAAACAGTCATTAGATGCATTGCTTTATATAAATATTGATTAGTGCAGCTTTAGAGGATCAGTGAGGAGGATTTAGTGGAACTGAGCAGTGAGCATCCAGATTGCAAATACCTTGTCTTACCCTTCCTCCTCACAGCGTGTAGGAGAACCTGTGGTCAGGGTTTTATTTTTCTTGCCCAGTCAAGTAAATGATAAGAAATCTACCTGCCTGATGTCGACATGTACTTGTACATTTGCACTAGTAACTGGTCACTCTTCTGAAACATGATATGCTATAGTAATCAGTTTTGTGATTACCTGACTTGCTTCAGCATTCATGTTTCATAAAAAAATAATTTAAATAACATTTTTGTTCCACTTACAGTCGTTTGGCTGTTACAAGTAACACATTTTATACTTACAGCAACAAAAAAAGCACCAGAAGCATCTTTGGATAAAATATGAGCAGACAAACAAAAAAGCGCCACCTACAATAAAATCAATCCTCTCAAACAGAGAATCTAACCAGAAAGAAATTCCAGAATGAGCCAGACGATTTTACTGTCAATTGATCTCGGGTAGTTTAACACTAAACCTGTAAAGTGCGAACAGATGGGGATTCTGCGTGTGACTGCGTGTGTTCCCATTTGTGCATGTGAACCTCTCATCTCGAATTGGAGGCTCCGTCTCTTGTGAAGGAGCAGTTTTCGAGCGTTTTTCTCTGCTCATTACCCCGCAGAGCCTCCATCTGTCTGTCCGCCAGCCCGAGCTAATGGACCTGTCTGCTGACAGACAAACGGCCCCGCTGCCAGCTGTGCTCGGTCCAGCCTGATAACACCACACAATGCACTTCAAGTCTCTTCCCAGAAATAGATGACTGGAGAGCTAGATTGTATTGCAGATGATAGGTGTGCGCGTGTGTGTGTGTGCATGTGTATGTTTTTTTGCCTTGTATGGTTATTTGTTCATTTTTGTGTTTGTCCAAGTATCTGTGGTCTTTTTCCACTGTTGACAACAGAGATAAACATGTTAAACTATAAAAGTAAACAGGATAGATGGCAGCACATAGAAAATATGCACAAAGAACATTGATACTGAAAGCACAGATCCCACCATGGGAGCTAAAAAGATAGAAAGGAAAAGAACAGTTTTGAAATCTGCCCATGAAATATTCATCATTACACTGCAGGGGGTGGCAAGATATTCACAAAAGGTTTAACCTTTTTCTTTCCCGAACATGAATTCTGCACCATCAGCACTGCATCTCCACTGTAGGGAATAAAAACAGCAGCACAGATAGACACTGAGCTGCACATCCAAACATTACTGTGAGGTCAAGCCTTCTCTCTATCAGTGCAGGCCAGTGGTCGTGTCAGCTTGGGTATGATTTGTTACAGCAGGAAGAGAAGTTTTCCATCACAGTCCTGGGAAATTCAGCAGAGACGATGGAGGCGGGGGAGGGGGAGGGGGGCTGAGTGCAGCATGCTTAATGGACGCAGGACGGACTGGCTGGGTATCGGTTCTCAGAGCGACCACACAGAGTTCAGGCATTGGTCAATTCTCAGAGGTACTCAGACTGCTGCACCAATGACACATGTTACCGTAAGAGTCTGAGATGCAGAATAACAATCACTGTTAAAACTGAGGAGAAAAGTAACACTGAATAATTGGCTACCAGAGTTGCTGACAAGGCAGTTTGAGCTTTCTATTCCACTAAAATAGTACATTCAGTTTACTTTTTCTTAACCAGCAGTAACAAAAATATTGACCTAAAATGGGACAAATTGTATTGTACAACCTTTACTACAGCTGGACAAGTTTAAGACATTGAAAAAAACAATAGATTTAGATTTAGAATTAGATTAGATTTTTATCTAATACTTGTCAGTTAATGTGTATCCATTCTTGTCAAAAGAGGCCCACCAATGAAGACGGCCCTCACTAAAAATGGATACCCATTATAGAGCTTTTGGCTTTTGGCTGCGCTGACTCAAACCATGCCATGTTGATTTGCAGTTTTATTACTAGTTATAATGCGTCGAGCTGTGCCAAGTCGTGCTGAGATGGACCATCTCTGCACTAGAACCAAAGCGTGCCCTGCCCATGTCCAAACGGGCTGCAGTAATGTCTCGCTGACCACAGCCAACCCATGGTGAAACTTCTTCCTCTCAAACAATCATGTGTTATGAGACTCAGCTCAGGTCCCTGCAGGAGACCAGAGAGAATGATGTTTTTAAAGGTCTGTGTGTGTTCAGCTGTCTTAGCTTCTAAATAAATATCTGTGGTGTTGCTGTTAGTACTTTCTGTTTTATGTTACTGCTTCATGTTCACTTTCAGCTGTATAGGAGTTGTGTTAAGTGACTGCTGATGAAAAAACATTTCCTGATTTTGTTGCTTTTGGGGTGGCGGTAGCTCAGTCCTTAAGGACCTAGCTTAGGAACTGGAGGGTGGCTGGCTCTCAGTGTCCTTGTGTCCTTGAGCAAGGAACCTAACCCCTACAACCGGACTACATCTCCACTGTGTCTCATTCAATGCATGTCTAGGTCATGTTTGTGCATGTGTGTGTATTTTGGGCCTGGTTATGCAAATAAAAACAGTACAGTTCAGGCATGCACACATGTGCTCATGCACACACTCTTGTCAGCGTTAGATCTTCAATATGCAAAACTATTAAGTGGATTTGTTTCTTACCGGCAAATCATCCGTTTTTCTTTCTGGCTGGTGGTAATGCTCCGTCCCATTCTCAATGACTGTGAAAACTGAAAAAAAAATTCATAAATTAAAAAAGAAATACTAAATGAAATCAACAACCATTTCACTAAAAGTCTAAATCCCTGGTTGCATCACCTGAAAGCTGTTGGAAACATAAAAAACATAACATTTTTGCTATTTTTAGAACCTTCACATGAAAGTGACAAAAATTATAAATGTTGCCCCGTGAGTTACACCAGTGGAAAGATCACGGGGTAATATCAAATGGGTCTCCTTAAAGCTGACTCGCACTGCAGGAGTTTTAAAATCCCGACTCATTTTGAGATCAGGTTGCATCACACACACATCTCAAATATGACACACTGCAAGATTTGAAAACAACGGCATGTTACACACTACAAAGGGAGTATGATCTCACGTGATCTTACAGGGAGGCAGATGTAAACAAAGTGTAGACTGGCGTATTGCAACAACTTGCATAAGGTGTCACCAGAAACAATTTGTCATCTGTGCTTAATAAATATCTGTACCAAAGAGGCTTTAGCACAACATGTCTTTTGTTGGTCACATGCTATTATTCTCAACCTGTACTGTAGCCATGCTTCAAATAACATTTTTAAACACCAAGGACTACCTTTGTAACTTGGCCTTCACTGCTCCGAGTGAATGCTTCAGTAAAGTAGTAAAGGGTCGGTGCCTTGCCCTTCACTGCATAGACTATTGTGCAGCTGAAAACAACCCACCCACCACTAAATCAAGAGCTGCACATGATACAGATTAAAAAGAGAGGTCAAAATGTTTCTTTAGCGTTTTTTTCTACAAAGTAGTCAATAGCAGGGTCAAAGCAAAAAGAATGAGTTCAGTTCAGTGGAAAATAGCGATGAACCTCATTTGATGGTTCATAGGAGGAGAATTCGATGTTGCAACCTTGTCTTGTGGGAAGAGCAACAGCAGTGAGTTTTTCCCTGTGTCACTGCGTGGCTTTGATCCAGATGCAGACGGCATCCCGCAATGGATACTCACCATCATCGCTGTGTTTTCTTGACAGCTCCTGTCTGCTGCTGTGAGCCACCACTTCCTCTGGAACTTTATCCAAGTCACTGGTCTACAAAGATCAGGCAGACGAGAGAAATAGATAATGATGGATCGAGACAGATGAAGAGAGACAGTTTCTTTACTGTTCAAGGCAAAAAAAATAAAAAAATAAATAGCTAAAGTTCGCCCACTTTCACAGACTAATCCATTATTTTGGAGAAAACTGTAGTGTAACAAGGTTGGGGAGTAATGGAACACAAGTAATGGTGCATTTATGTGTATTTAAAGGTACTACAAGGAGTTTTTAACTGGTCACGAAACAGACTCAGTACGCTCTGTATGACTCACACAAACAAATAAGTCTATCAGAGAGATAATTGCCTGTTAATATATAGTTATTCTGAACGGCTGCTATCAGGTTGGATTCTCTGTGAAATCAGATGAAACAAGCCTGTTTACATTTTCACAGCAGTTAAAATACAGTTTAAATTGGTGGTATTCTGAATACAGTCACTGTCTTTAAAAATAAATTATTGAAAGGAATTACTTTAAGTGTTGGTCTTTTATTTTTTTTCTAAAATTCACACATAAGCAGACAGCGGTAGTGCACCTGCCACTGTCAGGAATGTGTATTTGGAAATAAAAAAGAACATTTTGCCTACAGGACAAGCATCTAATTTGAAAAAGCACCTTGAGGTAACTTATAATTGGACTGTGCTGCGTCATGCTAACGAGGGTCAGATGTTAAGGACAGGGATGGTGTATGCTGTACAGATCTTGGTATGTGCTTGTGCACACTGCTTGCGTGTGGAAAGCCTTGTATCCATTATCTACATGTTGCAGACATTATTTGTCCAAGACAAATGAGAAGATTGGTTACTAGTGAAAGTTCTCTCCTCATCCTGGGCTTGTTTTTTTTAAGAGCCCTGGGTCTGTTAACAGTGGGAAAAATCAGTAATACAATGCAGACCAGAGATGGTAGTGTGCACAACGTTTGTTTGTTACTGCATGCCGTTTCGGCTCCTTTCAGCTGTTTCGTTTACATTCATCAAGCAGCCATTGTAGCTGTCTGCTGTTATTCAAAACATTTTGCTGCATTGGTTTGGTCCATCTTGTAGCTAACGGTAGAAAACCAAGTCCTAAAAAGTTCATAAACTCAAAGTCAAATTTCACAGTTTGAAATTTCAACTGAAGGAAGGTAAAGAAAGGTTCATTTATAGGCTCTTTGTGCAGTTTTCAGTTTTTCTTATGGCACTAGCTTGATGAGCAGAAACTGCCAAAGTTTACTTCAAAAAGTATTTTTATTAAATAGTATAGCAACGATGCTGCTGAAGTAAAACTAAAAGACTGACTGACATCATTGTTCTCAGAAATATGACTCCTGATACACAGTCTAGTGTATGGTCAGGTGTTAAAATAGTAAACAAAAATTGCAATAAATCATAATTTTAAATTGCAATACACAGAATCACAATCCAGACTGAATCAGCACTCAAGCTGTGTGACAGTATCGAACCGGGAGAAAAGCGTATCGTCCCGTCCCTAATGCATTCAGTAAAAGTAACCCTCCCAACACTGTGTAACCAACGTGCTGTTTCTAAGTCTGCATTTGGAAACTATTATCATAACCCCCGTTGGGATCACATTGTCTCTGTGAGCCTCCACCAACACACACAGACACACACCCATTCACTAACAGCTGCACAGGACAGGGCAGGATGGCTCAAACCCAACAGCTTTCAGATGTCATCATGGGGAGGCATGTATCCAGACTGCACATACAGCTTAGCTTACATTAGAAGTGATAAGCTACGAGAGACAGATTTCCTTGTGTAGTACACAGAGATGGAAATGAGGCCGGTGAGTGGGGCTCTACAATCAGTCCAGTCCATCTTCAGAGCTGTAACATGACTGCTTGCACCGACATTTCCCTTCATCAGTGCCTGGACCAGACTGCCTTTATTGGTAGTGTTTACAGCCCGGCAGTAGCAGTATCTATTTAAACCATCAGCTACACTATGTCTGCTGTAATAGGCCAAAATATAACAAATAT
Source organism: Lutjanus erythropterus (assembly GCF_056507025.1). Lineage (NCBI taxonomy): Eukaryota > Metazoa > Chordata > Actinopteri > Lutjaniformes > Lutjanidae > Lutjanus > Lutjanus erythropterus. The sequence continues at coordinate 14,931,607 of NC_139334.1, forward strand.
AATACTGAACTGTGATGAACTTCAAGTCTTTATGTGTCTCTATGCACAGTACGGCTTAACAAAGAGATATGAGGTGAGAAAAATAAGGTGAAAACAACTTTCTATGTGTACAATTTATCTGTGATTGGGTTTAAACAAAGACGGTGACAGTATTTAGTGTTAACATGGTAAAAACAAACACTACCCGACATGACAGATGATTCGTTTCTTACCGAGTTTCTGTGTGGAGACTCAGAGCCGCTGGCCCTCTTGGCCTTCTGTGCCAGCGATGTCCCAAACCTCAAGGCCTCATACACAGGGTCCACCTTGTTGCCACAGGCTTTAGAGAAGAATTAAGACATGATAAAAGCTGATGGTAAACAAATGTTAAGCTTTCGGGACGGCCATAATGTGATTTACAGTACTATAAAACCAGGTAGGTACATCTTATAAAACAACTCAAGTGGAAAAGTGGTTCTGCAGGAGTGGGGATTTTAGAGCGTGACATCCCACACAGAAAGGAACAGTGTTAATTTTGTCAACAGAAAATTTTGACGATAAGTATTCATCGACGTCCTTTTATTTCATGACTAAATTGTGTCAACAACGTGAGTTAAAAAAAAAAATAAAACAATATGACGAACAATAATTACGATGAAATTTCTGTTCTTTGTGCCCGAACGAATAAAGACGAGACAAAATGGTTGGCTCTGTTTGGGCAGACAGCATAGGTTAAATCAAAGCATTAATAAATCTAGCAAAGTGTGCAACTTCCTAATAAAGACCACGAGCCTTTAAAGATGTGTGGAAAAAGCACAGCCAATTTGAAACGACATCTGACAACAAACCGTCCTGCAGTGCCTGCTATGGTAAATATCATGTAAGTTGATTGATTCCATAATGTGTGTTACTTTCCTTTTATGGACTAAATATATAGAAAAAAGTTCTCTGTGGATTCAGGGCTCATTTCAACGCTCTGTTAACATATTATTATATTTTAAGGAGAAAAATGTAGTTAATTTACAATTGTAACATATTGCTCCTTCTAAAACATAATTTCTGATTTCTTATAACTTATAAACAGGTACAGGTAATAATTTTATCTCAAAGTGAAAATTTAGCATAAGACCTTAGTAATATATAAAACACCTGTTTTATCAGGTAATAAACATAATCAGTGTCTAAAAACCAATAATGATGCATTCATTTTTACACTACATGAAAGAATGTGTCATACAGTAACATATTCTCTGCCTAGATGACAAAACACAGTTTGAGATGTGCTCACTGCTCATTGGACTTTTACAGCCAGTAGAAATATATTTCAGCAAAATCTGTTAAGAGTATCATGAAACTGAGACAATTATGAGTAAAACATTGACAGTAATTCTGACTAAAATAAAACTTTGCGGCACTGACTAAATCTTGACTACATATGACTTTAACTATGTGACTTTAACTAAAAAAAAGAAAAGAGAAAAACTAAATTAAAAATTCTCCTCAAAATAAACCCTGCAGCTGAAATTATTGTGGAGATCTGAGCTGCTCACCGATGGGCATGACTTCTTTGATGCAGCCATACTGCTCCTGGATTAGTAATGGAGAGCTGTAGTACCGCCGAAAGCCTTTTGGCTGAGGAGAGACAGAAAGGGACAAAAGAGAGAGGGGACAGATGTTAGAGACGAATCAACATGCGGCACTGCAGGCAGCAACAGCAGCCTGACTCTGAAACACTGCACATAACTCTGTTCAGTCAAGATAAAGTCCTGCCACACTGGATGTCGGACATCGCTGTTTGGAAAAATCACAACAACTATATTTCACACTGCAGACTCAGTAGACTCAACAGTGTCAGATACAAAAAGTGAATATACACAATGGTGGTCAAACAGTCTCATGTGCAATACTGTGGTTTATGAAGGTGCATTTTCATAATCAAATGATCACTACGAATGCAAAATCAAGTATTCAGTTTGAATTGACCAAGGAAATTTAATGTGAGGAACACAGAGGCAACTGTGAATGTTAAGATAAACAAAGACTGAAATGTTGTACTACTGTATACTGCCAGTCACAGTTTATACTGTTTATACCACTTGTACTGTATTGTTTATTACATTTTACTTTATCTATTTCATTCTAGCACTGTTTTATTCTTGGCCTAGTTATTATTTTCATAGCATAAAAGCAAAGTTGCAGACAGACTCTCATTGTACGGGCGCAATGGCAATAAAGTATTCCATTCTTCTATTATAATCTATTGATAATTAATATTGTTAAAATTGCCAGCAGAATTTGATGCAAGAAAAGTAAAAAACATTCACATGTATATGTCATTGATTCTTAACCAATCAGAAACTAATCATATAACTTTAAAATGACCAATTAATTCATGTATAACAAACCTGTTGTGGATCAACTAGTATGTAACTGAAAAATCATTTACTTCCATTTGTAATTTTTTGTTTTGCTGGTCAATCATTAATCTGTTGTATATTAACTATTAGAGACAAATATAGAATGGATACTAAAATAACCATGTATTGACAGAATGAAATATTTTGTTTAAAAATGGGAATTGTAAATTAATTTTAAGAAACTATTATTAGCAGAGATAAAATGCGTTTTTAGGAATACATAAAAATAGGTAGAGAAACAGTATTATGAACCTTTATGAACCAATTACATCAACAGTCTGCCAGTTATGTAAACGTTTAGCATTGTGCCAATTGCAGCCTGTGAATACAACTTGCAAATGACATCCGTCTGTCCTAATTCAACGAGATGTGAAGAGCACAAACACTGAATTTTTACCAGAACACAGCAGCTTCACTAGGTGCATTATTCAGAACATACATCATTTTCCTGAAACATGCACATTTAGCGTATGAGTTGCAATGTTTTATGAAATCTGTTGAAGTAAGTGACAGCAAAACAAACAAAAACTACAAGCCAATGAATTAATAATCCACATGTATTTTTCTACAATGAACAAAATGATTCCACTCAGGGAGGAAAAGAACAAAACTGGCAACGTGCATCATGTCAGCGTCTTGCACCACCCTGTTGGGGCTTATTTTGCAGTAATGACTCATTCACTGTACATTATCTTAATAAATGCTTGCTTATTTTAAATAAAATATATAAATAAATTGACACAAAATACTAATCTAAAAATGATGTTTCTTATATAAAAAATATTGTATTGCTCCTTCACATTCTATGATCAGAACTGCTTCTGTAGCAACAGTCTGTTATTCATAGCAATGGTCAGCTGTTCAGAAATAATGGACCTCAGAACTGACCAATCAGAATAGAGTATTTAACAAAGCCGCGTAATAAGCAATGTTAGTGAAAGAGACACTAAATAGTAGCCACAAAAGGTGACCGCATGACAAAGACTGGTACACATCTTGAGAGTCAGACCGCGAGACAGAGGGTGGGAGTGGGACACAGATGCTGGGGGCTGTTAATGTTTACAAAATGACGTCAGACCCAGTTACCTCACACGACACTGCACCACCCCGCAGCTGAGGGGCAACATTAGTTCCACTAAATTCAACTTTCAGCACATTATTATTTTAATGAAAACATATTAATTGCAGCAGTTTTAAATCATGCATGATCATCATAAATGAGGGGCTGATTAGTTACATATACCTGACAAGAAAAACTGGTCTTAAAGTCACTGTCTCAATTCATCTCCCTGTCATGTCTGCCTCCCATCTCACTCAAACATTCGTCATTCATATTCATTACATTTGTCCTATCCAATCAATATGTCCACATCACTTCTGAATCCTTCTTAAGTAAAGAAGTAAGACAGAAGATTGAAATTCTCCTTGATCCCTGCAGACATTATGTCATCTGCAGCATGCTGGGTAAATGATTAATGTATATCCTTAGTTTTTTTTTTTTTGGTATTTTCTCTCTGTTTTTGCCTTCTGGAAGAAATCCTGGATAAACATTCACCCATTTAATGATAGCAAACTATCATTATATTATCTTTATGACACGATGAATGTTTCTTGATTACAACAACATACATTTTCTACTGAGGATTAGGCCTACTGTACATCTCATAGGACTGCCTTTTTTCTGTCTGTTTACATGTCATGTATTCAAGTGGCAGGTGGTGAAATCTGCATCGCAAATCAATCCTGATTTATTCTTCATTTGACACTTCTCATGGTGAGACGGCTAAAATAAGCAACCCTTGAGCTCTTCAGGCCCTTCTCAGTGACTAAGATATCAGACTTTTTCAGGGGGCAAGTTCATTAAGGAAAAGGTTAAATGGGAACATTTTACTGAAGCTAAATTTGTTTCATTCACCTACAAAAGACATGATTCAGTATCACCGTAAATTTACTACACTGATGTTGTGTCAGATGTACAAAAAAATCTAAAATTTGTAAGGACTATATACATAAAAATAGTGTCAGCATTTTAGATTATGATAGTTAGGAAATATTTTTCCTATTCAAGAATCATTAAGAGGACAGCTCATTGTAACTAAATTATTTATTCATTCATACATACAACCAAGTACAGGTTTAAAACAAAACCCACTGATCCCACAGTCTGAAACAGCTGTAAATTAAGAAATAATTGAATTATTGTGTCCTCCTTGTGATTTCTGATTTTTTTTAGCGCCCGTCCGCACATAAAGGAGTTGAGGATGTTCATTTATTCATACTTTTCAATTAATCTGCTATGGTTATTGTCACATAACTCTTTTTTAACTGGGAAATTAGCACCTATTAAAGGTCCAGTTTGTAAGATTTATGAGGATTTATTGGCAGAATATGGCAGGAATGGAGGACAGGGCTCCAGACTGTCTTTTCCCCTAGTAGCACTCCAACTGAAAATTTTTAGAGCGCCAACACAAAATTTAGAAGTACCCCTAAAACTCCCAAGGCCCTAAGCAAAATTCTGCTAAGGGCCTCCTAACTGACCTGTGAGTCTTGTAAATCATTTGTCATTACCACACAGTCACACCTGACATCCAGTGCACCCACAAGGATCCTCTCTCCTTTAAAACATTTTACTCAAACTGTCGGTATATGAATAAGTAGACCTGTATACAAAAGCAACCCAGAGCAGGGTCACGTGCAACACTGATATCTTTTCCAAGCTGCAGTTTATAAAGACCATTGCCATTTATCAAACTTAATAGTTTTTTTTCTTTCTTTTTTTCCAGGCAGAAAATCACAGAACACAAAGAGCAAGACACAGACACACCGACAGCTATGGTTCGCATAACACCTGAAAATACAAATCTTTGTGTTTTCGTTAGCTTGGAATGAGCCGTTTATATCTACAGTGGGTGCGGGTCCTCTTCCGTAGAGTCTGCCATGTGGAACTGCCATGTTTCTATAGCAGCCCAGAATAAACAAACCAAACACTACCTCTAGAAAGGGTTTTTTGTATTTTTTGCAAGTTTTGGTTTCACCGTAGTTTCTTTAACACGCCTGCAAGGAGAGGGTGAGGCACGTGGCATTCAGTCGGTTAAAATCTACAATCTAGCTGCTAGATACCACTTAATCCTACACACTGGTCCAATTTTTGTACATATTCACATGTTTATGATTCATATTTTCAGGGATTTTGGGTCTAAAAATCAGTCCTGCAGTGCTAAAATGGTTCTTTCAGACCACTGACAGATTCAGTAGAGACCTTTTCTCTGCAGCCTTTCTCTGAGTCCCCCTCTGTCTGTCTGTTTCGTCCCATTTACGTAGGAATTCTCAAGTGTTATTGTCACTCCATCGTAATTGGTTTTGATGTAGAGAAGGCAGTGTGCAAAGATGCAAAATAAAAATGATCTATTATTCCCCTCAAATGAATTAAAACTAAACTAATGAGCACGTTCTGATGTAATGTAGGGAATGTAAAATCAGATATTCGTGTTAAAACGTTGGGAGTAAAAATAAGAAGTTGTCAGAAAAATAAATACTTGAACAACCTACATGAAAAGCCTACTTAACTAATAGTTACATTCCACCTCTGGTCTATTGACCTGGACAAGTTGTAGTTTTTCAGTATTATGCAGGACAAACACTACTGTTTGTGTGTGCATGATAAGCATTATTCATTAAGAACTGAGAAGTGAATCATTTAATTTATCACAAGTGACGTTGTGAATGAATAAAACTATGTTCTGAATTGTGTCACTGGAGCTGGTTTAGTGCATTATGTCGTATGTGCACTGTAGTAGAGCTTCCAACTGTGACTCAGACTTTAACTGACACATATTGATTATTAATCATGTTTGGTACAGCTTCTCTTACAAACTCCAACTTAACAAAAACTCTGGAAAGCTCAAATCAACTCTTATCCAGTCAGTGGCCAACCTTTGTTAGCTTAGTGACTAAAATACTAAAATAATCTCTAAAGTTAAAATGCAGCCATGAAAAAGGAGAACATTGTCTGAGTGAGTAACTGAAAACCCAACTCTTCCTTTACTGTCTCTGAGAAACATAAAAACAGTGTTATCAGCTGATCATTGTTGATAATCACTGATTTAAGTGTCTTGAAGTGCAGCTTTCCTCTGAAGTGATGTAATATTATGTAACCAAACAGATGAATCACGAGTGTGTTAAATGCCACAAATGTTTTAAACTGCATTATTTATGAATTCATTGCCACTGTTTCAGTGAGTTCAGGAACCCAATGAAAAGACGGTGACACACCGGTTTCATGGTTTATAAAGATCCAGAGCATGATGTAACTTGATTTCTTTGCTGAAAGGTTCTCAAGCCAAGAGAAACAAGCATGGCTGCAGAAGTGTCCAAGTTTAGAGTAAGTTGAATTTAGAGCTGTACTCCACTGGGGAAACTTCACTTTTTTATGCTTGACCTCTCAACCTCATTTTCCACTCCTGAGAGCCGATCATATCTTCAAGCTTTGTCCCTCAGGCCTCTCGTGGAAAGACGTCACAACGGGAAAGGAGAAAGGCTGCCTGTCCTGTCAGTATTTTTTTCATATCATCTCCACATGACATACAGTATATTAAATTTATTCATGCTGATTAACAACTCAACTTATTCCAGATTTCCTCAACCAATTCCAGCCAAATTTTCTCAAGGGAGGTGTAGTCAAATTCTGTGGAGGAACAAGGTAGGAAATCACACATAATATGACCGGACAGTGCTACAGCCGCTCTCTGTTCAGTGTGGGATGTGTGCGAATGACTAAAAAGTCCCAGCTCAGTCCTGACTGCCAGTTTGCTTGACTGCTGAGGAAGTGAAAGCAATGGTGCTGGCTTTCACTGTTGTAACTGAACCTTCCCCAGTAAAAACACTCAGCTCATCCCGGCTCCACAACCAAATGGTGTCACTGTCATGCAGCTCCACAGATGATATGAGGGGCCATGATGATTGTGACTCATATTATTCCCCTGATCTCAACTATCATCACCCAATAATGAGCACAGGGCCCCCAGAATGCATGCTGCCAAGAGGGAAACGATGTACAATCATGATAACACAGCTTGATCTCTCGGTCTATGATTTTTAAGTTTGGGGGTTTATTACAGCGCAGAGTCATTACCTCTGACTTGTGAGGTAATAAGACTGGAAATCTGACTTATCTGACTGTACTGACTATTAAATAAATTACCTTGATTTTCAGGCCAACAGAATCTTTGAAATCTACCAATCAGCTCTGGCTTCTTCAATTGTGGTTCCCATTTAAAGTTCATTAGCAGATAAAACAACATAGGGAAGTAAATTGCTGAAATTAGATAATCTCCTGGGTTCACTGACGAACAAAACCTCACAGATGCATTTCACAGCCTTCACACAGTTTTATATTTTATATCTCAACAAAAGAAAATCAGCTAATTTTGAAGGGATAGTTTGGATTATTTAATGTAGGATTGTATAAAGTACTTATCAACAGTCAGTGTATTAACTACAGTAGATGTGTGTCAGCACGCCTCCAGATTGAAGAAGCAGAGAGGAGTACCAGTACGAAAGAACACTTCACCGCTTTACTTTGCCATCAAACAGTCTCTTCTGACAGGAAGCCCCCTTAATATAATCTAAATATCGCTCTCTCCAAAGTAACCAAACTCCACTGGTGGAATCAGTAATTTTATTTTGCAGAACACAGGAGTTGCTGGTCTACCACTGCCTTTAGTTTTTCTGTGTTCTTGTGTGACTTTGGTCTTTTAAAAGGCGAGTTCACATTCAGTCAAACAAGAACACAAACAAACTAACAGATCGAGGCAGGGGTAGATCAGCATCATACTACACCCCATCGATTTTGGATGCTTTTGCGGAGAGTGATATTTGGCTTTTCTGGCAGTGTCTCATGAGAAAAGGCTGTCTGACAGCAAGGTAAAGTGGTGACAAAATTCTGTATATAATGTGCACTGATGCAGATTGTTTTTTAGTTTTGCCTTGTTTAAGTGGCTAAAATATGGTTTGTAAAGGGTTAATAAGCCTGGAGGTTGAAGAATTTTTAAGAAGTTTTTAAGTGTTATTATGCTTCATACAAATTAGTTAATCCAAATTCAAAATGCTGTGCCGTGTTTTTAGCTGCTTTATAGGACCAGTGTGCAGGATTTAGCACATCTAGCTGTGAGCTCGCAGACTGCAAACACCTCATCCTACCTTTTCAACTGCATAGACCTACAGTGGCCACGAAACTTGTAAAATACGCAAAAGAAATTTCTAGAGCTAGTGTTTGGTCTGTTCATTCTGGGCCCCTGTAGAAACATGACTGCATCTGTGGAAGAGGACTGCGCCCTCTGTAGATATAAACAGCTCATTTTACGTAAGGTAAACACAATGATTGTTATTTTCAGTTGACTACACACTAATGAAAGCATGTCTAACATTTTCTACCCACAGATCCCTGTAAATCTTACACAATGGACCTTTGAACCACATAATCTAAAGTTATGTGAAAATATAAACATGCTGTTAACAACAGCAGCAAATTGAGGGCCAGAGTTCCATTTATTCAGTATAATTATCATCAATTAAGTCTGCAAACTATCGAACCTTTTATGATACTGAAAATTTTCTCAACATCATTGCCTCTGCTAGCGATGTAAAAGCTGAATATTTAATCATTAATGATGTGATAATTATTCGAAATATTATTTTACACCCTCCAATTTGACAAGCAGCCAGAGATTGACTTGTGTATTAAAAAAGAGACATCAGGGAGGAGACTGAAATGTCAAGCACATCATGAAACTGTTACGTGTGACATCTTCAATAGTGGTTAGGGAGCTGTACCGGGTAATTGTATTGATTCTGAGTTAATGGTTTATGCTGACGGCAGCTTGACAGAGATGAGCAGGGGTCAGTATTTTTGCATTACTATTATTTAACACGCAGACAGACAGACAGAGTGATGATATAACGATGATGAGGACGATGACGAGGATGGATGGTGGTCACAGATGTACCAGCACACTCACTCACACATAGAGTGTGATTTCTGAATAAGCACATTCTGGTGGGAAACGGTCAGACTGCCAATTCTAATGTGTCTGTTTTGGTTGCTAATGACATCAGTAATTATATTCCTAAAGCCCAGAATCCCCCAAACTGTGGACGGCAAAAAGACAAATGTACTGTCCGTATCGTGTCTCCATGTCCTATGACATGCATCTCACCAGTTTGCCCATGCAGCGCTGCTGTCCCACTCCGTTCTCACATTTGTGGTGGAGGCTCATCTTGCAGGCTTTGCAACGCAGGCCGTGCTTTGCCGTGTTTCCAGCCAGGAACACCACATGTTTGGCTGTTGTACCTGATAGACACACACAGAAAAGAGGCAACAGGTTCAGATCTGTCATGACTGGAGCATAATGGTCTTCCTAAGTGAACAGCAAATTACTCACAAAAGGCAGAGGTAATGGAAAATACTGTCCAGAACGACATCTCATTCATTTATTCATTGTCTTTACACGCTTATTCCTAGCCAGAGTTTCTGGAGTCTTTCCCAGCATGCACTGGGCGAAACCTGTGAAGTGACATGTGGAACATTTTAACAGGGACAGAATTTAGCAAAAAGCAACACATGAGATGCACTTCTGCAAAACCATTTTAACCAGACTGACTGTAATAAAGCCATGTCTGTGTGCAGCTCATCCACACGTATTAATATGTGACTCACAATTGCTGGAATAAATTAAGATTAATCTGATTTATTTGTGAACCAAAGTTACGCAACATTGCAACTGCTAACACTCAGCATGTACTGTACGTGTGCATTTGTGCATAGAGGTGTGTGAAAGAGCAACTAATGAATATGGACAGGGAGATAGATGAGGGAACAATAATAGGAAAGACAGCGTTGTTCAGGGTGGAGATGTGAGATTATTAAGAGAACGGTGCTGGCAGAGAATAAAGCTCACATGGCCACAACAACAACAGATTGTATCATTGCAGCTCAGTCTTTAATGAAGATCAGTGAGTTGGGGCCCTGTCACTGTGTGTCTGTAAGACGGAATAAAATACTACAACAGGGCAAGAGATGAATAAGCATTAATGTGGTAATGCTGGGAAACACCGGTCAGCATTTTTCATCATTTTCTGACACTCTACAGGGAAATAAATATTAACTGATTAATCCAGAACATCATCGACCAATCAACCAACTATGAAAATAATTGTTCATAATTGTTGCAGCCCTAATAAAATGAACAAAATAATAACATTTAAAAATTATATAATGAATATCATAAACAGGCTGATTAATAATGTATTTTTAAAATTCTTTATTTTCAAAATAAAAGATTTATTAATTACATTAACTAAATCAGCTTGGTGCAGAGATGCTGATAAATTAGATACTTTACTGAATTTAATAACTGCAACAGTATTTTATTTGTAAATGCCTTGGTAACATTTGTAAGTGTGAAATGTTGGAATGATTCATAAACATAAACCATAAACATAAGCTGCTCTTATCAGGGACAGAATGAAGTGCATACTTAAGCTCTTTCAGTATGAAATGCACATTTCTGTGTAACTTTTGCTCCTCTTCAACGATTTGTTGTATAGCTGCACAGCTCACTGTCTGATCCTATTGCGCTTTGTGTCACTAACAGGCAGATTTATCCCATCATACAAAACTAACATATCTGTACTTCCTTCTTGGAAAAAAACAGTGTCCATTTATTGTCATTGTGAATAAGGAAATGGTCAGAGCACCAACTGGCGCCCTATCTGGGGCCAGATTTGGCCTGTGGGCTGCAAGTTGAGTATCAGTGATCTAGAGTTGGTGTGAGTTGCTGAGTTTGCATGCACCTACTCATGGATCAGAGGCTCGTGCTAGTAACAGGGCAGGATTTAAGCATTAATGGCGTTCTCATCAGCTGAGCTCTAACCTTTTGTCCATGAGTAGATACACACTTCTTTCTGCACTGTGATGCACTTGCATATAATAGTTCCTACATTAAACTGCTGACAGCATCGTCTGTAGCTTATGTTAAGTAACCAGGTCATCATTTCTGAGTGAGACATTGGTATTGAGTTTTTCAAATGTAAATTTTTGGTGTTTTCAGCATCACAAGCTGAGTCCCATCTAGTTCCATTATATTCAAGAGAAAGCAGAAATCTCTACATTTCTATATCTCTCTATCAAAATTCAAAAACTAAAACCAAAACAATCTAGAAGGATAAAAATCATCAAAGGTAAGAGGTAATATATGTAGCATACCTTTGATTCTGGGTTTAACTGTTCCTTTAACTTTAGCCTTAAAGATTTAAAAGATCCTGAAATTACTGTCTAGACCCCGAAGCATCAGAGACTATATTCCTTCTCAGGGCAGAAAAAAATCCTGACAATTGGGTTTGGCTTTAAAAAAAAAGTTCATATAGCATTTCATAAGGCCTGGCATCAACCTGTAGGGTTACCCCGAGGAAGAAGCTATCATCACTCTGCTCTGCTGAGGCTGTGCATGTTTGGAGGGAGTGACATGTCCAGAGCTTAAACATCAAATATTAACTCCGTAAGTATTCTGCTGTATAATAATAATACATTTGGCTGACTGAGCCTAAGTTCCCTTCCAGAAACATTTTAAAGTGTGTAAAAATACTCTGATATTACTGATACTATGATTAATATTTTGTTTAGGCTTGGCTTTCAAATTTGTTACTTAGCACATCTAGCATGTCCGGGGCACGTTTGAAACTCACATTTTAGGGGAGTGCACAGACATCTCCACCTTCAGTAAAGAAATATGAAAACACCTCTCTTGTGAGAAACACAGATTCAAATCAGTGTATCAATGTCAGGCATTTTGGTGGACATAACTTAAGAAAAACAGTTTGAATGGAGCAAATCTTTAAACTAAGAGACAGCTCAGACTGGACAAATACATGACAATGTGATTTTCTATTTTTTTTTGGTGGTAAGTGAAGATTCTGTCAAATGATGTAAGTCTAATCCTCACTTAAGATGACAGGAGAAAGGGCTTCCTGAGAAGACAAATTATCTTTATGAGTTATATATAGCATGACAAAAAAACACCACTTACAGTGATGTATCATTTGACAGCTGTTCTACATTAACAAGAGAGGACAGTATTAAATCCCAGAACTGTTATTAGTTGTAGTCTGGCAGCTATGCACCTCTGGCTCTTTATTGATTAATCAATAAGCACGTGCCCCGCTCTGGTCCCGACTCTACATGTGAAAATATGGACATGCAACAGATTCATCGATCTACTTCAGTGGGCGTCGAGAGCACAGGGAGAATATAATGTAAGATCTGATCAATCCAAGTTTCATCACCAAGTTTGTTCACGGTTGTCAAGTTGTGTAAAGTTTTTATAGGCACGGTGGTGAGCAAATAAAGTCTGTGTTTCATTCCAAATTATCCTCAAAAATGCAGCATATTCAGTTTGATGAGCAGGGTGAAAAAGGTTCAATGAGCAGAGGTAACACTGCACTGTAAATGTGAAACCAAGCAGAATACCTGATCCCCGAACAAGACAGCAAACGCAGGATACAAAGCTCCTCATGTGCAGTTAACTTAGCCAGCATGGGGGGAAAAATCTCTGCTTGCTCTTCACGTGCTGTAATGTGAACTGGTGTCACGGCTATCTGGCAATTGAAACTCAGTAATGGGTGGAAAACTGGATCTGTATTCCCCATTTAAAGCTCTTGTGTTGCTTGGCTGAGTGCACTGACACAGAGTTGGAGTGGAGTTAGTTAACCTGAGATGGAAACCGAGAGAAATGTGATCCCGGCCTGAACCCTCATCGGTCAGCCACAGATCACCACGACAACAACAGCAGCAGCGGCACAACCTGCACCGATTTTTAGGTCACTCTAAATCAGGTCAGCTGATGATGATGTCTAATGAGCACTTTCTTTCTCCTTCAGGTCAGCAAACATTTTCTCTAAACAGGCTGACCCGAGCTCTCGTTCGTCTTTCTGAATGCACAGGGGCAGGAAGCAAATGAAGCCCTTGTCAGGCTGTTGTTGACTGTCTTGTCTGAGCGGACGCAATCCAACGGGGCAGAATAACGAGATGCCTCCATGTTAACTTGTAACTGGGGCTCATATGATTCCTTGAGAAACTTGAGTATCTTGATTACTGAAACTCATCATTTAACCAATATAACTATTTACAACATACAGTATATGGATGATTATTACTGTCACACAACGCACTCACAATGTGAGCATGTGGCATGAAGAGGATGTGATTTGATAGCGTGGTTTTCAAAGTGGAGGAAGACAGTAATTAGAGAGGGACAAAAAGATTAGACAGCCAGAGAAAACAACAGGAAGTGTATACTAGCCTGCTACAATAGCACAACGTGAATGCTTCAGCATCTGAGCACAAAACATCCAGTCCAAAGAGCAAAAGTAGCATTAACATTAGCATTTAATGTTTGCTCGTTGAGTCTAGTAAAGAATTTTGCTAATTATAGCTATATTGAATGGCTAGTTAGGGATATAATATGGTGGCTAGTATCTCTGTAACTGACTCAGAATTTTTTAATTCCAATCAGATTTGGATATTCAATACAAATATTCTATGACTTGTTCCTTTTTTCAGTTCAGTGTCCTCACTTAACTCCCATATTAACTTACATTTGTCTGTTTAACCAGTAAGGCTTTAATGCCTTTCTTCATCATCTGAGTTGTGAAAACATCAGAGAAAATAAAAGCGTGTGCTCTTCTTTAGTCACAGGTTTAAAATCAGCGCATCGACAAACCTTCTCTCTCCAGGCTGTCTAGCATTATCTGCCCTGCACATTCTGCAGTGCACTGGACTGAAGTGGCTGACAGCACATCACCTGCGCCCTGTTTCTATCACTCCTCTCCACTTCCATCACAGTTAGTCTTGTGGTTTGTTGTGGTTTTGAGACTCGGTTTGTAAAGTTCACAGCCCACTGTTGTCTTGCTCTGTTTGCAATGACGCAGCTTAAAAACAAGAGTGAAAACTTGTTTACCAACTGCTTGTTTCACTTCCTCTCATCAGTTCACCACCAATGTTGTCACCAGGATTGTTTTTTGCGGCGCCAGCTAAATACATTTATGATTCCCTTCATTTATAATTCTTTATGTTCTGCCGGTGTATTTTTGTAAACTTCTATCTGTTTTATCATGTTATTATAATACATACTGACTGACAAGAAAAAAAAGATGCTCAACTGGAATAATCTCCGCTGACTGAGGGGTCTCCGAGTGATGATTCAAGGCTTTGACTTTCAGGGTGCAGCTCTAGCGGCTCGTTATGATGTCCCTAAGTTAGCAAATTTTGCAGAATAATATAACCGCAAAAAATAAAATGCTGCAGTCAATTTGTGAAAGCTTGAGCATGATGACGCACACTCCTCTCACATTGATGCATGAACTACTCCAGAAAGCAATTTTCAGGTGATGAAAGTCACACTTGGAGCCTAAATGCACCAATCTAACACAGCAGGGATATTCAGAGGGTTTGTTTTGGTTTTGACAGATAATATTATTGTCTTCTAAAAAGGAAACCGATTAATTATTCATTTCAAGAGAGTCTTTGATAAAGCCAAAGTAATTCTTATTCGATTAATTGATTGCTATAGTAATTGATAGCTGCAGCCCTACTTGTAATGGTTAAGAAGAGAACAAACCACTGTGTTTCAGCAGGCTGATACAAGAAACTGACATTGTCGTCTTCCTTCAGTAATGGCTGGGTAATGACGTTAGTGTGAGTTTAGGTGCTTTTTGCTCCAGGCTCAGAGGAAAGTCCAGCTGGCCTGAAGGCATCACAGCTGTGGGGAATGTGAGTGACAGTGCTGCTCTCTTCGGCATTTGCTCTTTCTTGGCTACTCTGCCTTTAAAGCCCATTATTCATTTACACTACACTTAAGGACAAGTCTCCTGCCAGATTTCCCATACCTTCTTCATCTTGCCTCTTTTTCCCACAGTCTTTCCCCCTCAGTTCCCCACAGTTGATCTCTTAGGCTGCACACTATCCTCACAATAGCCACACATTGATCCATTAAGCCGGTGTTCTTACTTCACGCCTCCTGATTTCCTGTGCAAATAACCTTCATTGTGACAATAACTCCTCCACCTTCTCTTCTTCTTAAGCTCCTTCAAAACACTGACCTGAACAGCATTCTTTGGTTTGCAGACTTTAATTAGTTCCTCCCATGGCCATTTGATTTTTTCTTACCACTGAAAGGCCATTTCCCCATCTAACGAAATAAGGAAATAAGGCCAAGAATGTTTAAGACATTGTTATAGGGGGAATGTCGTTTTTTTATGCATCCATCTGTAATCAGGGGTCTTCAGAAATGAACTGTATAGGGAACAGATGTAACATTAACTGCTTTTAGAAATTAAATTCACTCAGGGCAATGAGCGTTGGCTATGTTTTTCTGTCGTTGTGATTTAAAGAAAAAAGAAAACAATTTTTACAACTGACAAAAACAACCTAGGATGGTTTGTACCAACTTGTCTTTACTAAGCCTGGTCCTAACTGCTAAGTCGGTCTGTGTTAAGACCAGCCTTGATTTATGTCAGATGCACCAACAAAACTTGCAGAGATGCCAACATTACAAATGGGTGGACATGCTAATTTTCATGGAACTCCATCCACCTTTTGTTGAAACATTTAAGTCTTGACCAAAACGGACTGACAGACAGAGCAGCTCTGCCATCACTTTAATGTCACTGGCATGGGTTTAAATGCCTTTCACTAATTTGAGTCAAGGTTTAAACTCGAATAGGTCAGCGCCTCCAAAAATATCACTTTCTTTAAACTTTTCTCACTAACTGCTTTTATTTTTAGCTGACATTTTCCCTGCCAGCACCCATGCAGTTTGACATTTCACAATACTTCTTTTTTTTTTTGATGGAGTACTGGTGCGAGAAACATTTTCAAGACATGCCGGACAATGTCAGCTGTTAATTGTAAAACTATGATGGATACATGCAGTACCAGTGGAAGTGCAAGGTTGTCACAAAACGTAGCTGCTGTGTCTTGTATCTAAGAAAGAAAACACTACTGACACCCGCTAGTATACACAGTGAGAGTGTGTGTCTGACACTTGTGTGCATCATGTGTATGCATTAATGCAGGGGGGAATCGTAAAGCCTCAGTTAGCAACATAGCAATATCTGTCAACTTCCCAAACTTGACCTCTGACCCTCAGATTAATTGCTCTCTGGGGCAGCCAAACCTGTCATGTGTATCTCAGGGATTTCATAGCGTAGATTAGTGCGTGTTAATCAAGGGAGATTACTGTCTCATTCGTGGTGAATATAAAGTTGTCTTGTTAATTAATCCAGGAATTTGGATGCCTTGATTTGAGGCGTTTAAAGGATTTTGAAAGTAAATTACTGTCTAACCCCTGAGAGTTGTTGCAGGATATCAGTGATTACTGACTGGCAGTTATATTTTGTAATAGAAGCTTAAATGTCTGCATTTACCATCTACATATATCCTTCATACAGTATGTCGGTATAGTTTTTTACTTTACAAAGTATGATCCTTCAAGCTGTTTGTGCCTGTCTTGTGCTCAACCTGAGCGCTCTCTCTCTCCCTCTCTCTGCTGGGAGTCATCACACAAAACAGCTGGTGGTTTTCCAGCAGTTCACCAGGCTGGAAATCTAACCAAACACTGGTTATGTGCGCAGCATTTCACTTGATGTTGCCGAATCAGAATCTCAATTAAGATTCTAGTGTCTAAAACCTGCCGTTGTCAGTTACGTCATTACGTTGATGAATCCCATCCCCCACTGCTGCAGAGCAGACGTTCACCTGTTTATTAGACATTTTTTAATATTAACCATATCGCTTGTCCAATTTGCACCAAATTCAACACTACACTTACTTGGGTCCCCAGTGACAAACCTTCCAAATCTGAAGTAGATCAGATGAGCAGTTCTTGAGATATGTAAGACACAGCCAGCTGGAAGGACGGACAGAGATTCCTTGCATTTATAGAGAGATGAGTTCACAACCTAAAGCTGTGATTTTTTTTTTCAAGCCTGCCCTGTAAATTATATTTCACCCTCTGCCAGCCACAAATAACCCTCCCATTCACTCATGTTGGCATTTATTTAATAAGCCATTTGCAGCAAGGACCTGCAATCAATATCTCAGCATTAGCGATCAGAGCATGTTTATGTACCAGTGAAGCTAATTCATTGTGAGTTTCACAACAAGGACACTGGCTTTAAAAACAAAAGCTGTACTAGCCCTTATCCCGGTTGCGGTCCGGCTGGTCTGCCTGGGTGACCCATCTCAAGGCTAGCTGTACTAATTGACTTCCTGTGCTTCCTTTTCCCATTTTTGAGTGTATTTCTGTCATCTATCATGTAGATATACCTGCAGTATTTCACCATCCAACTAATGTTTGCTGAATAAGCATGTACTATGTAAGCTGGCTTTACCCTCAGTCTTTTAGCATTAATGTTACATCATGTATGCAGCTGCTAAGTAACTTTACATTTACATTTTCACAGGGTTCTTGTTTTAAAACGTGTCCGATAGAAACATTAACAGAATGGAAAGTTTGGCAGGTGTAGCAACAGTAACTAAGGAGGGCGGTGCTTAAGGTTCTCCAACTGCAAACGAGCCAATAAAAGCCATAGCAGACTGACAAGAAAAAACAGACACTGCAGCAGGCACAGGTTTGCAGAAGTGACCATGACCTGCTATTGATTATTCATTAAGCATCACTGGTTAAAAAGTGACTAGTACTCTAAGTAGTTTTTGAGAGAAATGTTTGGTACTTTTACTTTTGTATTTTTAACACTTTTTTTTTAGTTTTACTCTTAAATGAGTAATATTTCAGTAATATAACATTATTTCTACTGGAATACAAATTCTCAGTACTACTTCCTCCACTGGCAGTAATAACTCACAGAAAATTTAACTGAGAAACATTTCAATCTAACAAAGATCTCCGTCAGGCATTTTCAAATCACCATCACAAAGCAGAACGGGAAATATAAAAACAACACATTAATCACTCAGGTGATTGTGATCTGTTTCAATGAGAGTCAGTCTCCTCACAAAGCCTTTGTGTAAGTGGCTATAGTGAGAAAAAACAAAACATTTTTCTAAGTATGATTGACAGACTTTTTACTTTTACAGATTTATATGTCTCTCTCAAAAGTCTGTATCTGTTGATGCTACCTCTCTCTTAATTCTCAGTCTTTTTGCTTACATGCATACTTTTCTGAACATGCCTGTATTGAAAAAAAAAAATTTGGGTGAGAAATATAATACTATTTTTTCATGTAATTTTCTATATAGTAGTTCTTAATGACAAATGTTTTCCCTGGATGATGTATGATGCATATTTGACTGAGTGTGCAGATCTTTTGTCTGTTGCTTTCCAATATTTAACATTAGCAAAAGAAGGCAGCAAATATGTGTTGAACTTCATACAACACTATCGAAAAACCTCTATCCTCTATCCATGTTGACGTTGATCTTCATCGTTTAGTAGCTTGAAATGCAAGGACAGTTTTTACTACACTTATGTTGAATTACAACTGGACATGTAAATATTCTCTTATATACAGGTTTTTTTTTTTTTAAAAAAAGGAACACCTACAGAAGAATGGTAATATGTTGATTGCCCTGTTCAATATTTACTAATCTAGTTTTCCCTCCCTTCATCTAGTAAACCTGATGAATGAGTCAGTGAGCACTATAATATAATTAAACCTTTTTTATTATGGATGATGCAAATAATTGGTACAGGCTGTTATATAATAAAGGATCCTCCTTTGGGAAGAATGTGGGTGTTTTGCCTGCAACATATTGGTATTAATCTATACATTAGTGTATGGATTGGAAATACATGTGGATTTAAATACCTTTTTACTAAAACAGTAACAATGATTATGAGATTGATTCTAGGGGCAAAATGAATCTTTATTTAATTTAATCCACTTAAACAAACCAACATGTATTTTTCTGTATATCTAATTATATAATACGTTAGTTCGTAATTTAATTATCAAGTCGTGTTATATGAAAAATATTGTTGCATATGAAATGTTATATTGAAAATGTTACATGGCCTAAACCTGCTTCCCAAGGAAAAATGCAAAGAACATGTGTGTGCCTGTTTGGGTTTGTATCTACAGGGGGAGAACTACTTGTACTACTTGAGAACCAGTGTGATTTTTTGTACATTTATTTTTTCTGTGCACTCCTTTCATTCAAGTATTTTCCACTTCACAGAACAATGTCCACTTTTATAAATCTTACAAAACAATTATAAGTAATTACTGCTCTGTTTTAACCCTATAAACCATCTAATGAGTGGCTATAAGGATTTAATAATCACAGTATGCTTGTACTATCAGTTTAAGTCCCCTCTGCTACCACTACATCTCTCTCTTTCCTGTGTGCTGCTCTTTGACTCTGAGTCGGTCTTTGACAGCACCATCTCAGCTTATCGCGCACACACACACACACACACATTCTCTGTCTCTGCTGCTGACTACACTGTGTTCTCATTAAAGCAGGACAAATGAAGAAGAGGGCAACATCTTTTTTCATGAGTGGACCAGAGGGCTCAGCACCTATCACAGGGCCAGGCAGGCCTGACATCACACTCTCATTACTAACAGACCACCAGAGGCCCATTCCAGGCTTCGGCCACTGGACATGCCTCACTGGCCATGCCACAAAAAACAGACCCAAATTACATGTATAAATATGTTTTATGGTGAAATTAACTTCCTACATACAAAGCCAGACTGGATTTTTGATGACCAGTAATGATCAAGATGACCAATGGGACATTAATTCTCTGTTTCTTGTAGTTAGGAGCAGGGAGGTCAAATGTAGTAAACAACCTGCATAGATCCGATCTACATGTTTGTTTGGTTGTTATAAACTTGTAACCTTGTAAGCTGATAGGGCTTAGTCACACACCCAGCAGACACGGAGTAACATTATTATTCATTTAGAGTCGTGACCGTAGTGATGCAGTAATACTTCCAAGTCATCTAAACAAACACCAAAAAAGTAGTATTCATGGCTGCTGTTCATAGCTGTCCATGTACAGTTCTAGTTCTAGTCTAGTTCTGCTTTGCTCTCTTCCAACTGGGAAATATCAGGCCCTTTAGCTGCTCCACTGGGTTCAACAGCAAGTCACCATCTTTGTCTCTCTGTTGTTTGATGCTTGGCACATTAATAAGAGCAATGAAAGTGAGCCAAAATAGTACAGTCGTCGGCCGTAAAACTGGCTGAAAATCAACATTAACAGGTGTTCAAAACTAGAGATGTACACCATAAGTCAACTGGTCAATTAAATGTTATTGCCCTTGCTAGTCTGTACCAGAAACACTCAATTAAACTATTTATTATTAACTATTTATTAATGTCTTATTAATGTACAATGCACAGATGGAAATCATCAAGGTGGAAAGTTTGAAAGACCACATCTTGTTAAACCAGCGCAGTTTGTAAGGTGTTGTAGTTATTACCACTCAAGTGGAGCAATAAATAACCACATTCAGCACAGGCGTGTGGACATTAACCTGCACAGAGAGCAGGTTGCTGGTGCTAGTAATGCTAATATTAGCCACACTCAGCAAACTAATATGACACTGTTTTCACTGAGTCTTTTCTTACTTTTAACTTTCCATCTGGAAAATTGGGAACATTCCTATTCAAATCTTATTTAACAGTTGAAAGTTAAAAGAGGGAAATCTGAGCTCTGCTTTATTATTTCACACAGAAAAAAAATCTTTCAATTATGCAAAGAAAATCAATGACTGTTATTAGTGTTATTATTGTATTTGTGTTACTCCCATATGTAAGTGCACATTCACATGTGAATTCATGAAGCCACCTACACTCCCACCAGTCTGAGGTCTTTTTATCTTTTATCGTGATATCAGGGGCTTGTTGAGCAGATGGTACGGGCAGCCCTTGTCATTATCATGCGGCAGAGGCCCTGAGATATAAAGGCTTAGTGGTCCCTCAGTACTGATGGTTAACAAGGAGGAGAAACGGGAACATCTGGTGAGGGGAGAACAGGTAGAGGAGCTGGCACGGCTGCTGTTGGCTATCTGACACCCTCGCAAACAGATGGAGGGAGCTGGCTCAGTGTGCGAGAAAAGAGGATGGAGGTACTTTGGTCACATGTCAACAGGTCAAGTTGGATGCTCAGGCAGTTAGATATATCAGGTGCCTAACTGTGTGTGTTTGTTTCCATATAAATGGCTTGTGTGTTGATAAAAACAAAGTATTTAGCATATGAAAACAAAATTAGGTGCTTCAGGAGATTATAACCTCTTACGTCCTGTTGTCTCTATACCTTATGTGCAAATTATTGCATATTTATTGCTCTCTAACTTGATTCTGATGACAGAAAAGTTTTACTTATAACTTCATGGGGGCTATCTTGAAAGATAAGCTGATGAAGGTCTCATTACGAAAAGGTTATTCCCACTGCTGTGATTGCAAAGTTCATTAAATTATGTGTCACCGTGTTTTGTTTGATATTCTGATCACACTGATGAAGGAGGGAGGGACTGTAACCATACCTACGATCATGTGGTTGCAGACGTCGCAGAACGTGGGCTTCTTGAAGATGTGCTCCATGAAGCAGTGTCCTGCGGAGTCCACCTGCAGCGGGTTGCGTGCCTGGGAGCGTGACGTGGGAGGAGGAGCGCAGGGAATGGCTGGGGGGACAGGAGGGATGGGGAGGTTGGTGGTGTGCGGCGGGGCCATCCCGATGTTGCAGAGATGGCCCGTGCTGCTGCTCACGTCCGAGAGGAGCTCCGTCTTGTTGTCGCTGCTGGTTCGGAAGAAGTTGTCTGCGCTCTTACTGCGGATGCTCTTGGTCTTGAAGGACAAAGAGCGCTTGAGTCTCTGCAGCTGAAAAGAGAGAGACAGAGGTGAAGAGAAGTGCAGCGAGGGAGAGAAAAGTAAGAGAATAAATGAGGGAGAGAATGAAAGAGGAGAAAGCAACTGAGTGAGATGTGGAGTAAATCAGTTCCTGTTATAACCTAAATAAATAAGCTTAGACTGTGTTGCACCAACAAAGATTAATTTAATCCATCTAAGACAGCCTCTCATTGACACAAACTGTTTGCCTGATGAAGGTCTAGTACAGAAATGTCGCAAATAAATATAATATTGCAAGTTAGACAGTGTGCCGGAGTCTTTTCGCACCTTTTGGGTTTACCTCTCTCCTATGCACCTGCCTCATCCAATAGATGTGTGAAATGCTCCTTTGTTCTAAGCAAAACTATGTTTAAAATGAGTAAATCCACATTTATAATTAAGCAGAGCTCTGTTGCACAAATAAAAACTGACCCCAGTTTATTGATTTAAGTTTAGTGATTTAAACCTATACGGAATACAGTTAAATCAATATGGAGATGCTTTCTTACCCAAATTAAAATAACTAAATTAATTAATTAATTAATTAATTAATAATGTGAATGCAGTCAGGACCTAGTAAGTACAAAAGAGGGAGAGAAATGTTAACTCTCAGATGCTCTGTATCAACATTCCTTAATATATTGCATTGTTTGCTAGCTAGATAAAAATTTTTGTTGCTGTGCTGTTTTTTGTTTTGTTTCTTTTTACGTCTGGAGCCGCTGCTATAAATAATTATTTTTATGGGATTTGGCATCCACACCTAGCCACTTAGCCTAAACAGACTCAATACTAGCTACCAGCAAAATTTGGAAGCAGAGACGCTGAACTGTAGATGAAGGCTATGATGCACAATTAAAACTTTTTTTTTTGCATATTTTGTTTTTTTAACAACTGAAGAATGATACAAACAATTCCATGTAATTATTTGTCAAAGAAATTGAATCTGTCTTCATCTTTAGCTAGTTTAAAAGCTTGGTGCAGCAGAATTTAAATTTAAACCATGATTTAATTGGGTTAAAAAATGAATCCTTGTTGGAGTAACCCAGCCTCATTCTCTAAAACCTTCAGGCAAATGTCTCAGCGTCCCACGGCCGATACAAAGAGAACTGCGAGGGACAACTTATCACTGCTCAGCAGAAAACCTTCGAGGTTCCCCACCTGGAAGGTAATGTGATTTCCTGGTTAGGGTGATGCATCACGTCAACACTATTTCTCACACGCTGTGCTGCCGTTTCTGGCCGCAGCTTCGATCAATCTCATTAGTCTCCTCCTTTACAGTAACGCTATTCATAACACTCCACGCTGACAGCTCCTTATTTAACCTCTCAGTGTGTACTTCCTCCTCCGTGAAACCCACTTAATTCTGGGCTCAAACACGCAATAAAGAATCTCTCAGCTACTGTAATGTGATTTTATGGTTCTGGTTTCTGGCTGATATGTGGCTGCAGGTCTGTGATTTGAGAAATGGATTATGTTTTGCGTAATTGATGTGTAGAGAAAGACTCCTAATGATCAATTAAATCCTAGCACACAGTACAGACCTGAATGTACAAATGTACTGTAAACAGGTAAACACCTGTGGGAAGCTTTTCTGCTGGGTGCTCAAGGTTGAGATGTCCTCTTCTAAATTTATTACATATGCACACACAGATAGTGTGAGTTTGCTTCCTCAGATTCTGGGCTGGGACATTCTTATGAAATCTCAAGCTGCAACAATTAGTCCATTAATCAATTAGGTGTTAACTATTAAATTAATCACCAACTATTTTAATGAACACTGAATTGTTTTGACTCGTTTTTCTTTTTTTTTTTGGTTAAACTTCCAAAATCTCTGATTTCAGCCTCCTGCTTGTGAAGGTTTTCTGGTTTCTTTAGTCCTCTAGGACAGTTAACTTAATGTTTTTTTATTCTAAGACATTTTTGAACATCATCTTCATCTTTATAGAAACACTGAACAACCTTTTTTTTTTTTTTTTTACCATTTTGTGACATTTTATGGACCAAACACCTGGTCAATTAATTGAGAAAATTATTGACAGAAAGTAACTGAGAACATTCACTCAAGTACTCTATTTAAGTACGATACTGATGTACTTGTACTTTACTTAAGTATTTCCATTCTATGCCACGTTACACTTCTACTTATTCTTGGAAGCCAACCACCTGACAAATTCAGAGAAACACCTCGATGTTGTCTCATGTCTGAAGAAGGGCTTGTGCCCAAAATGTTGCATGGTGGTATAGTAATAAATGTTTAAGGGTTCATGTGTGCAGACTTTATTTTTCTTTCTTGTACTTGTAACAGGGCTTTTTACCTGCCTGTAAAAGTAGCCGCTATCCTAAATCTTTCATTCCCTCTGCAATCCATCTACTGAATGCATCATTTTCTTTATTTTTTGCTTTAGAAGGTTCATTTAGTACTACTAATATATTATATTCCTCATTATCTCCCTTGCATCATGATTTGTCTGTTTGTATGTCACTGCGCGTTTTTTATGTATAACAAGCTGTTCCACCAAATTGCTCCTAGTGAGAGTATTTTTACACTGTGGTATTGCTTTTTTATTTGAGTGAAGATCTGAGTACTTCTTCAAGGTCTGAATACATTGAGGTGAATAAGCATACATGTATTGTTAACTGCTGGTGTTTTTGTCCAACATGCCTGAGCAAATTGTTTAGAGGGCTTATCACTGCAGCTTTGGTATGGTGAGGATCAATCAATTCTACGGGTCACTCTGGAAACAATCAATTTAGATCCTTTCTCTGCCATTACCACCCACACACAGGAACACACACACACGTTCACACACACGCACATGAACATATAGCGCACATGTTCTACTGCAACCTCATGTAGTTCTTCACTTGCACAGCTCTTACACACCCTGAAAAGAAAAAATGGTGTTAAAACACAACAATAATGTTAATGCGGTCTGTTCTGGATAACTGCATTAGGTAGATAATTTTCCTGTAAATTCTACATGTAGTGAACTCTATTTTACAAAGGCTGTGAGATAATAAAGGATACTACACTTCTTTCACTGTAAGGTAGTTTTATATATTTCAAATAAAAGACAACCAAGAATAAATAAAGATAACTCTGAATCAGCAAAGTGGGGGGATGTGTGCATGCATCAAGGAGCTCATGCTGTGTTTGATGGCACCAAATTTATAGGAGCTGTGTTCTACCATAAAGCAGGGAGAGATAATGGAGGCTGGACTTGGTAATGCAAAACAAATGCATAATATTGTATATCAAATCATTGTAATACATTTACAGATGCAGCCTCGGGACAAAGAGTGTGCTCCAGAAGTATGGGTGATGATGGATTAAACCTTGTGTGACTTCGCTAAAGGTGATTGATCTTAAAAAGCAGTAAAAGTTGTGATATGAAACAACTTTTATTTTAATGTACATGCAAGTATGCTGTCGTGTTATGATGGACTAAAATCAGCAGTACACTACAGTTTGCACAAGAGTGGAGGCTCACCTTGCGCTTGTGATGTTCAGGCCTCACAGTATTCTTAAAGAAGGAATAAAAACACAAACACAGCTTTACTTAATGATAGTAAAACTTATACTACTTATCCTCTCTGTTATGGCTGCATGATATATTAAAAATATTGAAATTATTTTGACAGATTGACAAACTGTGATATGATTCACTATTAATGGGGAAAAGTTTTCTTACATCTGGAGAACAAGATTTACAGGCCAGGGCATCTCTGCAGCACACAGTACTTTATTATAATACTGTTTTGTCACATATTTCTCCTTTCACAGGAAATTGCAGCTTCTGCAAATTTGGACATTGTACTTGACCATATTGCAATTTCAGAAGTATTTATATTAACTGTGCAGCCCTACTGTCTGTAAGAATGATTAAACACTTTCTTAAATCACTTTTTCTTGTCTTTCTGAGGTGTTTGACAACTAATCATCTGAGATACTGGAAGTGAGTGAGGTTGTTTGGCAGAAGCTTAAAAAATTATGTGAGAAGTCAGCCAGGAGTCTCTTAAAATACTCAGTCATCAAATGTGCCAAAGTAAGAGCTTACATGCCTTAAAAAACACAATGCCACAGAGGAGACCATTTCTGAAAACTGACCGAGGACTGACCGTGCAAACGCAAAAGCCTTATCTAAACTAAATATAATAAGAGAACATATGAGTCTCAACTGTCCTGTGGGCTTTGGGGACAGGACAGGATAGCTGCTGTAGCCATCCACTGCCATGATGACTAGTCCAATATTTTACTGCTAATAGTAGTAGTCTGGGCAACATGTGGCCCACATAGACGGCAAAATGCCCGAGGCAGCTGTGGATCTCTGTCACACAGCCTACTTTCCTGCATCAGCCACAAGTAGAAAGTACAAACCTATATGGCACTTAGTTATTACATAATATAAACAGAGTATTAACACGATGTTACTACCTTCACCACTACAGCACATCATGACACTGTTTTCAGACAAATCAAGAGCTTTAAATAGCATTTCCAACCTCATTTATCTGGCAACAATTAACTTAAACCCACAATTCCTGTTAGTTGTTTAGGTTATAGACTCTTGCATAAATAAAAGTAATATAATAACCTATAAAAGCCCAGAATAGAAAGTTTTAAACTGATCTCATCTTTATCTAAAGGTTGCTTTCTTATATGGTACAACATCATGATGTTATTCTAATGGTATTCCAACACACTGAGGTGGTCTGTTGTACTAAAACGAGTCTGCAGTGACTCTTTGTCGCACTTTAAACATGTTATGTTTGTGTTTTCTAACCTGTTTGTACAGCTAATCGTATTTTTGAACATATAGAAGTAGCAAATATAGTGTCTTACCTAAAGAAAAAAAGACTATATTTCTTCAAATGTCATGCAAGGACATCTAAAGAGTGTGTGTGGTGCTCATAGTGAGTTTAAACTGATCTCATCTTTATCTTAAGGTTGTTTTCATATGGCACAAGATCATGATGTTAGTCTTGTGGAATTTCAACACATTGTGGAGGTCTGTTGTACTAAAAATGAGTCTGTAGTGACTTTTTGAGGCACTTTAAACGTGTTATCTGAGTGTTTTATGTCCTGTTTGTACAGCTGATGATATTTCTTAAGTATATCAGTGTAACAGGTATGATATTCTCCTTAAATTGAATCAGAATAATGCTGTTGAAGCTGTTTTAAAAGCCAGATTAGTGACAGTTTAAATACGCTGTTCTTTTCGGGAGCTGCTCCCTGTTCAGTCGATTTTATGGTCATGTTGATAGAAGTTTGTTTACCCTGCTCTATTAATAAGAGTTGTACCGATGCACAGAGCGATCGCACAGTAAATCAGTCTATCCGGGGTGATGGTAAATAATATATAATAAGGACAGTCCTACCTTGGTTTCCTGCTGGCTGGCGTTCGCCGTCGGGGATTTGGGTGTCTCATTCTGGTCCCGTTCGTCCTCTTTGCCCCCACTTTCGTCCTGAATCATGTTGGCTGGAGGGATCATCCTCTCTTATAGAGATCTCTCTAAAAAAAAAAACTGTTGCTCTGCGGAGTTTGTTCTCTTTCCAAGCTGTTTAAACCGTTCCCATTCCTCTATAGTCACCGTGACCCGAGGATAAAAGGAGGAGAAGTCATCCAGACCCACCGAGGCTGCTGCTGCTGCTGCTGCTGCGGTGGAGGGGAGGTCTGAATCTCATCCGCCGACAGGAAAAGATAAGAAAAACGTCTTGAGGAGGCAGCGAAAGAAGTGCTGTCTAAACCAGAAGTTGCAAGTCGGTCCAGTTCAGTTTCGAAGTGTCCTGTTCTTGTAAAGGAGGCTCTCGCGTTTATCGTGTCGTCGTGCGTAACGCTGCCAAGACATCTCCAAGTCCACGCTGCGCGCCGTGCGCCACACACTGCCAATACTCTCTAATGGGCGGAGAGCTGCGAACGACCAAGGGAGGGAAGAGAAGGATGGAGAAGGAGGAGAAATATGACACAACAAGGACTCTGTCCTGCCAAAACCCAGATGGAGGACACACTCACAGAAAAAAAAAAATACCCATATGGTCAACTTGAATCACTGCTAAAGACAGTACAAAAGTGTTTAACAGGTGTGTGTCAAAGAGCAAATCCACTTATTATTAGATATGCTTTTTTTGTTTTTTCTAGAACCAGATCTTTTACTATAAGTAGCCTAACTACATAGCTCAGCAGGAAACACTATAAGGCGAATCATTTTATTTTTCACTTTTTCTATGTATTAAACAATCCAGATTAAAATTAACATGTCGATTAATGACCTTTAGAGGTACTGATAGGTGGATTTTGCCTTTAGAAAGAGCCAGGCCCTGTGTTTCAGTCTTTGTGCTAAGCTAAGCTAGTCAGTTGCTTGTGGTAATGTAAAGTCATTAGAGTATGATTTGAAGACTAAATAATTACATTTACAATTGGAGAAAAGCCTTTTTTTGCCAAAGTAATACTGAACTGTTAAAAAGAGTAATACCACATTTAATGCTCTTTCTCAGTCAGCTTAGTTTAGCATAAATATCCAGGGAAACAGCTAGCCTGGCCATGTCCAAAAGTTAAATTTAAAAAACCTGCATACTATTACCCATAAAGACTACTAAGAAATAAATTATAATGAATTTGTTTAATCCATACAACACATGTTAAAAAAATGTATAAACTAAAAATTCACCTTTGGGTTGACCTTCAGGATGGAGCTACCAGGCAATATTCACTGTTCCTATTCAATGTTCCCGTTCTACCTTTCACTTTTCCACCTGTAGCAGAAGTTATCTTACTTTACTAACTAGCTAATGGTAGCGTTCGCTAGTTGCGTACAGTAGTGTTTCCTACTGTGTTTAATCTGTTTGGTTTCTCTTTTATTGCTTTTACACAGCAGATGCTGGATACAGCAGAGACTATCTCAGCCCACTCTCCTTCTTTTATCATTGTTGTAAATTTACTAATTTGTCTGGTTACTCGACTTGTACGAAAATGTGATTAAGTGCCATCCAGGGTGTCCATTCACTGGAGAAAACGTGATGAAATGCCCTAGTGTGCCCTTCAAGTGGAGAAAACTTGTTGACAAGAAAGTGTACGTTTTAGTTTGTGTCACCTGGGGTGCCGTTCCAGTGACGAAAACATGCTGAGTTAACAGTTTCTTGTGTGTTTTAATTGCAGAGATGTAGTAGTTGTGCTTAATACTAGTCACAAAATAATTTTTTTTAGTCTTAAACAGTTTGGAACAGTTTAACCATAAAAGCATCACGACTCGCTGTGCACTGGTGCCCATGTTATTGTTTTCACTTCTGCCCTGCAGACAGCCTCAGTCCACCAGTGCAGTCTATTATTTAATTAATAAATAAACTGTAAGGTCTATCTATGTTGAAATTCATTTTTCTGATAAAATAGTAAGAATAATACTCAAGAGTCAGACGAGAAAACAATGACACTATCATATACTACAGCCTATTTACCATCGATAAGCCATTATTTAGGAAATAAACAGCATTATGACACTTTAGCTTTTGTGATGAAATATGAGGCGTCTCACCCGTCTCAGATGGGATAGGCGTGATGCCCGGTGTAGTGATACATCACGCTGCCTCCCTCCAGGCTCCCCTATGATGTGATGTCCTTGAAGTTATATCAAGGGACGAAGGAAGCAGGCGCCAGACTACAGCCTCCTCACTCTGACAGGAATGCAAACAGAAGCACAGTCCCAAGCAGTGAGTCTACATGCAGCTCAGTTTCTGCCGGAGATCTGAAGGGATTCCCTCCCCCCAAAAAACTACACCCTCTAATAAAAGACTCGTATCAAAGAAGGGTTCAGAAAGAGCTGGTGTAATGTTAAGAATTATCACTTTAGCTTTTTTGTTGTGCAAGGCTGCAATGATTTCATCAGACTATAGTTTTCCAAAAAACCTGTGGATGTGTTATTTTGACACCCCTCAGCCACTTGTGATAAACAAGCTCTCCTCAATTTACAGCATCATCAAAAAAGCATCATCTGAATGACGGGTATTCAGGGGCTGATGATGCATCCAGTGTTAAAGAGCCATACAGAGAAAACACTGCAGAATGACTGAGGCACAGAAATGTATGTCAGCCTCTATGATGGCATACATATTTATATACTGAACGTAAATCTACAGTAAACCTGTGATGGAGTTCAAGTGACAGTTTGTTAACCCTGTGCTTACTTTTTTTAGTTTAGAGGGTGTGAATATGGTGTTATTAATCAACAGTCGTCAGGTTTCTCGTATCACTGTCAAAAAAGCAGAGAAAGAAAAAAATCTATGTATTTTGAGAGACATCAGTCAGTCAGAAGAGTTGCTCCTGTCCTTGTGCCCATTTAACTTCTAAACTAGGCTTAGTTAACATCCTCTGAATCAGCTAAAATTGGGATAAATTCTATAAGAAAATGGCAACAAAACTACATCAGGGTGACCTCAAAAACTGGGGTGACTTTGACTTAGAAAATAATGTCACTGTTATCTATAGACAAGACTGTTTGACTATCCCAACTCAAGGTCAATTTCCTAGATCCACAGCTCTTGCTGTAACCACATCATACAGTCTCCATGAGCAAATGGAGATGCATTTGTTGACATATGAGCTCAGCTGTTGTTGGGAATCGCTTTTCCAACTATTGTTTAAATCATTGGTTCCCAGTCTTGCTGATGCCATCATGTTGACCTTTATTTCACTAAAATTTAACTTGAATCCCTTTTTCGTGGGCGTGGGGGCGTGAATCATGCCCTGTGTGACCCCTGTCATGCTACCCATTGAAATTTTGGTCCAAATTACTCTATTTATCACCAGTTTCTAGGGTAAATGGCTCAATTTGTGACCATAAATGAGCTGAAATTGTACGCTTTCACACGACAGGCCGCCACCTGGAAAGTGCACAAGACAATCCCTTAGTCAGACAGCCAGACAACCAGAGCATGAGTCAATGTTGCATTTGTACATGTATGCCAAAGTGGTGTGATTGTGTGTGGTTACTGTGAATCATGTCAGCAGAAAAAGCCAAATGCATGACCAGAAGCCAGGAGAGAGAGCTGAGTGTGAAAGAGGGAACGAGAGACAGAAAGAGAACATTATAATTTCCTCTCTCTCAGCTGCTGGACCGTCGCAGAGGAAGGAGGGCGTGAAAAGACGAGAGAGGAAGAAGACTGAGCGATGGAGGAGGATAGGACAGAGGACTGGAGAGATAGGGGTTAATTATTCCAAATGAAAGGTTTTACCGAGGCTATGTGAGGAGCCAAGTTGTGCAATTTCATGCCTCACAGTCACTGGTTCTCTTTCTTTTCCTTTTCATTATTTCCTTCTTTTTTCCCTACAATTATTATTCCTGTTTATGAGCAATATTGTCATCTTTAGTAATCTGGGACCATATTAATGCTAACCACGTTAATAAGGGTTAGGATCTGAATTTGTAAAAGACGTTACAGATGAATAGTTCTTAAGTCAATGTTCTTATTCTAATTCAAAGATAGGAAAAGTGTATTAAACAAGCATCCAGCTTTCCAAAATCCTAAATAAAAAGGATAACTGTTAACTTTCACTTTCCCACCTGTAGTAGCAGCTAACTCACTAACTAGCACTAGCTACTGGTAGTGTACTCTAACAGTAATAAGTGATGCTGGATTAAGTAGGCCTATTTCCTAAAATAAGATAGGATGAAGGACAAAAAGATGTGTTTGTAATATCAAACTGGGAAAAATCCTGTGTTAGACCCTTCCTATCCTAACACTTAAGATAGGAAGTTTCTATAATACGGCTCCTGTTATATGACTATTAAAGACCTCCTCTGTTTGTTCTACCCTTGAAGTATTTCCTCTTGTTTACCTGCCAACAGATGAGACATCCTGAAAAAGTATATCTGAATTATTTAACAGATTGTATCAGAAAGTACATTCCATCCATGCAGACATTTCCGTTTTGGAGGCCTGTGGTCAAACTTTCCAGAAATTTCTTTTCAGTTCTGTTTTTATAACCTGGCCTGGTCATTTTCACTCATTCCTTTGAAATCTATTCACTGTCATGGGGATTATAATTCAACATGTTAATACCAGAGGATCTGTTTTAACATTACACGATATGAAAACTATGTGATCTGATTGCCACAGAAATGTCACACCAAATAGATTATTACGACTAGATGTCTTTATTAGTGAATTGAATGCAGGCCGTGGAGAAGCAGTGTCAAGATTTATTCACATTAAACTTCATGTTTCCATATTTATGCAGAAACTGAACTTGATGGTCAATAATGAGTAATAATAATCACAGTACAAATATGAAATTAAATCACAATGTCTATTTTCTGCAGTAAAGCACTTCTTTGTCAGGATGACACTGTGATTTACGTGATTTACACGTGTGGCAGACTTGTTAAAGAGGGTGTATATTTTAGGATGTGCTGAAATGTGTGAATAATGCTCTGGAGTTACTGTGGCTCACTCACTGTTTGCAGGTCTCTGCCACAGAGTTGTAAATGGTTGTTATACTGTTTGAATACCTCACTGCATATCTGATTATTTCACACATTAACGTGTTGTATTGAAACGCGTCACTGCAGCTAATTTCTGCCAGTCGAAGATTAGAAAATCTTAAGTTGTTTGAACTGTTGCTGGTTAGACTTAAACATCAAAGTACATCTAACACCTAAGTCTGACTTAATTTGCACTAAGTCTAGCCTTTGTTTTTAGGGTTTTAGCATTTACACTACACAGAACTAAAGCCAGGGTCTAAGAAATAATGTCATGGATCATATACTGGTGAATCTGGTTATTTTTTCAAAGAAATGACAAACCTATGTTTACAGTAAAACTCTGATAATTTACAGACACATTTCCTAACAAGAGTCTACAGCCACACTAGCAGCTCTGTGGAGCTGTACCTTGGTACGCTTTCATCTAAATGCTAACACAAGCATGCTAATATACTAACATGCTCACAGTGAGAAGGGAGCAATATGGAAGACCGTAGCATTCAAACATGAGTGCTGCATGAGTATGAGTCATGTTGTATTAAATTGGTTCAAGCAAATTGTTACTTGCTCGCCCCCAGAGTGCCTGAAGTTAAGGCAGGTTGCCTGCAGGGAAACTGAAGTTACATGAGTACAGGAGAAGCACCACATTATATATGTTGCTCAGCCCGTTATCCTGAAAACAAAAGCCTACTGCTCTGAAAACACACACTCTGGAGTTGGAGTTCAGTGACTGTCTGCCTTACTGCCTGCCAAACATCTTGCTAAATTTAAATGTTAGAAATATCTAGTCCTTATAAAAGATTATTAATGATTTTTTTACAAGTCATAAATGGACACTAAGTCATTCAGTCAACATTAATCCTAACTCTAATAAACATGAAACAAGCAAACAAAAACAGATGTTGTGGTGTAAAAATGGAAATTTCAAAGGAATTGTCAGAGAAGCAAGTATTTAAACTCTTTAAATGTTTCCTTAATCTCTTTGGACATCTAACTAGCTAACATCCTAATGTTTTGCAGGTGTGTTACCATATCCAGATCTCCTCCATATGTGTATTAAGACATAAATACAAATAGTCTGCTCAGAGATGTGTGTCTGATATGTTGTTTATTCAAAAACAGTATAATTTCCACACTGAAAAAAAATGTTTCCTGCTGGACAACAGACGTTTCCTACTTCAAAAGTCCGTTCTCAGAGTATGGGCACTGGCGGCTTCAAGTTTCTGCATCACTTAAGTTGCCCATTCAACCAGGACTGACTTCCAAACTAGTGGTGATGTCACTAATTCATGTAGATCCACATGAGATTTCCATTGAGTAAACTTACCACTTTCAGCAGATGAAAACTGTGAGAACTCTGCATGTACATCATCATACACGGTGATGCTCAAATATCCAACTGCAGGAACAAGAAAAAAAAAATATTGAGGGGGACTTCAGTGTTTTAGCATGTAAACATTAGCTAATTAGCCCCGAACAGAGTTAAAGTTGATACGAATGCAGCTTTTAAAGTATATCATCATAAACCAAGGCATCTTATATATTTCAGTCTGGACCGAAGTGGTGAACCAACCAACCAAAAAGACAACAGGCCCCTTAAAACAAAGGTGATAATGAAATAATATGATGTATTAGTTACATCAACAACCATTTCCTTTATACATTTTTATTATCATTATTCTGGCAAAGATTTACAGCTGAAAATTGCATAACCAGTTATAAAAACTCTTATGTCACCCAACTTACAAAGGGCATGACTTCAGGCTACACTGCCCTGACTATGACGTTGTTTTGGTGAATGGGATAATAGCTTCTGTGAATGTAATTTCAAGCCATAATTCCATTAGGTTGCACTTTGATTTGTGCATCATTACACAAATTACAACATGTGGGTTATAGATGATTGCTTATTCTCGTAAACACTCCATAGCCTGATTCACGGATGCCATTTACGCTCATTGTGTCTCGATTACCATGAGGTTATGAAATCTCCTCGCAAGCTTTGTCGCACTCGGATGTGCCAAACTCCACATTTGGCCTCTTTCTGGTGGGTTCTCAGCCACTCTAGCAGACTCAACATGTCAGCCAGCTATTCTTGGAGTGTAGTTTCCTGTTCACACACATGGTGTTGGCATCAGTTTCTGGTGCCAAGAAGAAATGATCAGTGTTAAATCCTGTTGTTATCACATTCAGGGTAGAAGTAAAGGGCTGATGGAGTCAACTTATGTTTGTACATTTATTACTTTTTTGCAACACCTTGGAAAATGGATGGGAAGGTGACATTTTAGTTTAGGAGGAGGATGGGTTATTATTATTATCATTGCATCAGTGGAGCTTCTGGGCCATGAATGCTTTGTAATTTACCACTGCAGCAGTTCTATAATTTATATGGATCATAAGGCATAGCATTGCTGTAGATAAATTGAATAATTTCAGAGCGAATCGCGAATATATGAAGCATAATAATAAAAAATCTGATTTGATCTTATATGCTGCAAATGAATGGAAACATATAGCGAATAAAATCACATTAAATGGTTGAAATTGCCCTTTAATACCTGTCATCTGAAAAGTGTTCACCATCAATTTATTCAGTGTCCTACTCAGCTCAAAGCAAATCTGAAAATGTTAGCAATTACCAATGACCCAGCCTGACATTATACACACGCACACACACACACACACACACACACACACACACACACACACACACACACACACACACACGCACACACACACACACACACATACACATATGTCTCAGCATGTGTTACAGTAATGGGCAAATGGATTCCCTTAGAACCAAGGCTAATTAGCTCATCTTATTATGGGCCATCCTAGGAATAGTCTCTGCAGGGTACACGACAGAGTAATGAGAGATCGGAGTGTGAGGAGGAGGAGGAGATAGATTTCACTTTAGAGAAATACAACTTTCTGAATTAATAAACGTATAACAATGTTTAAAGGTTTAAGAATTACAAATTATGGTCAAAATGTCAAATTACGGGGCATCCAGTGGCTTTTGGTTCAAGTATGGGACCTTGTTGTTGTGTGATATATTCATCCCTATGTTTGTTGTCCTCATTTTTTAAAGTTAAATCACTCATGACTCAGACTGTCTATTTTTACCGAGGACTGACAGAGAGCTGAACATTGTGATGTCACTGTTAATTTGACCTTTGACCTTTTGGACATTAAATGTAATCACCTCATCATTTTGTCCTTTGAGACATTTTTGTTGGAGTTTTGTCAAAACCAGTGCATGAATTCTTGAGTTATTGGCAAAAACATGTTTAGTGAGGTCACAGTGACCCTTGACCCCCAAAGCAGTTTTGTAATGAAATGTAATGAAACTCCCTCCAGGTGTTCCAGAGATATCTGTTCATGTGAATGGGATGGACGTGAGGTCATATGAGGTTCTCTTGAACTTTTACCTTTGACCACCAAAATCTAATTAGTTCATCAATCAGTTCAGTTTTTAACTATTTATAAAAAGGTGTACTGCAGATATAAATCTAACATTTGCAGAATTTCCTCCACAGTGTTTTGTTTTTGGGGTGACCGAAATAAAATATCCTGTAAAATACCCAGTCTCTGGAAATGACTGTTACTGAGTTTTAAATTAGACTTCAAGGTCCAAAAATTATTTGTATCTTATATGCACAAGTATGCAACAAGATTAAAAATCATTTATTCAGGACTTCAGTGACTCTCTTGTTAGTTTTGCCAAAAGGCAGATGATATTGCTATTGTTCTTATAGGTACACAGATATGTGAATCATAGCATAACTTTGCATAAATCTAATCTGAGCCAATCTTATTATCAATTTAATTGTCTATCCAATAAGTGGATCACATGTTTTATATGTAAAATCAAGCAACAATAGCAGTTATAAATGTAATAAAGTAAAAACCACTAAGTTTCCCTCTAAAATATAGTGGACTATAGGTATTAAATAGCATAAATTGGATATACAAGTTCCACCACTTATGACACCAACATGTCAGCTGAACCTAAAAGACTTCCTGGAGACTCTGCTGGTTGCCTGGCAACCCCACAGTGATGACAGGACTCCTCTAACGAGAGTGGTATCAATCTTCTCATCAAACACTCGAAAGGAAAATGTCAAATTATTCCTTTCATCACCATCGCTGAAACGCTTCTGTCTGTGGTGTGTATGCGTTTGCAAGCACGCACACATATATATTGGTTGATATTAACGCTCTAAAGGTTTTAAAATCCTGACTTCGTCTCAGCATGTACCTAATGATTCATGAATGTTCTGCAGCTCTCAGGATGTCACACTTTAAAGGTGTAAAGCTGAGATGTTCTGTCTGTTTTTCTGCATTGGACACTGCTTGAAGCGAGACGACTGATGTTCAGATTGAAGCATCTTTCTTTCATCACTATATTTGACCCAGTGACGCACTGCTGACCCCCGATGACCATGTAACTGGTCTCCAGCTGGTCATTTCTAAGTCTTGGTGTGTGCCAGTTAAAGCAAACGAGACAGCAGAGGCTAAAAACAGCTCAGAGCAGCAGCTGATCCTCGCTGACAGCATCACATCAAGAGCGAGGCAGGATGACCTACTGTCAGAGCAACACAGGGTTTGGTTTTAATAGTTTTATTTTTGAACATACTGTATATTTTAAATTTATTGGGTTTTTCATTTCAAAATAAGTGTTCATAGGGATGTTTGGCAACTGTGGAGGATCATAATATATTTTGCAACAAATTAACGTTGCTGAATAATGCATAGTGTAATATCCACGTTACTTTTAACAAGCAACCGTCCATTAATCAGTTAGTCACTTAAACAAATAATTGAGGCTGGGAATCGAAGTTCCAGTTGAGAACCGGCTCCAAATTGTCTGATCCATCTGAGCCATATGTCTCCAAGCTTTTAAATTCCTTTTACCGATGCTGGCATGTTTTTCCTGACAGTTGCACATTGTAACTGTCTGGGAACTGGAATGTTGCAACAAAGAGTCATGACTGCGAGGAAGAAACGGCCCAAAGTGTGACTTCATTTCACAAAGACTAGATAACAACGGTGCTTGTTGTAAATGATCATTTCAAATAAGGGTGGAAACACCAGCAATATGCAGAATGCGCATATAGTTTTTTTATGCACTGTTTCTACACTTTGTTCACACTCAAAGATAATAAAACAACTACATTTTTTTCCCACATAGAAAATTGTTCAGGAATCAATAAAGAATCGGACAGATAAGAAGAATCGATAACGCTATAAAAATAAAATAATAATAATGACCAACAAATAAGAAAGAAGACAAATAAAGAATATATGTATGGTTTAATTATTTATGCCCGTACTTAACCTAAGTTCAAAATACATTGCCAAAGTTTTAAAGGAGTTTTAAAATAATTCTAAATTTTTCTTATTGTTTAGCAATCTCATAAAAGGTCTAAGACAGGCTATATCATTTTTTATGGGATTTGTTCGCAGAGTAAAAAAAAGAGAGGATCATCATCGAACTCCACCGTAGACTGCATATTAAATAGTGGGCAGAGGCTGTGGGTCTAGAAAGTGAAGCCAATACGGAAATGTCTTAAACATGCATTCTTTCTAATGGCCAGCAGAGGGCGACTTCTCTGGTTGCAAAAAAAAGACAGTGTGAATATATCAGTTTGTATATAAATGGCCATATTCGCACTTGAATTATGTCCTCAGTTAACAGTTCCCTTATGAGTTTATGAGCTCAGTTGCTAGTTTCTGGTCTCCTTCTTGATCCCATTTAGAGTAAAACAGACGATAAAGCAACAGAAGCAGTAAACCAGACGATAAAGGACGAGGCTACCTTTTGATTGTGAAGTCTATGGATCAAGTCAAATATGGATCAGGATCCTGTTGTGTGCATTTATTATTTCTCCCTTAAAATGTTTTCAGAAACATATTTTAGTATGGCCGACACCTTATGGTTGTTATAAACTCACTGGTCGGACAATCGCTGGTGTCTTCTTGAGCGCTGTCCACACCAAGAACCTTATCTATAACTATTAAAATATTGTTGAATCTATTTACTGAAGATTTACTGGGTCCACACAGAAGAAGAGCTCAGTTTTTAAGTTTATTTTTGATCACAGCATGTGTGTGCCTTTTACTCCATCTGACTGCTTTTTTAACGAGCACCTGGTAACGCTTCAAGCTTAATGGTGGATAAATACCAGCTGCCTGTGACCAGACTTCAAACTTTTAAAAAGCTTTAAGTTTTACCATCTTTTATGTGGTTTTAGCGTTTACTCCGTAGGTTAACTTGTTGAATTTGGCACTAGCATGTTTCTAATTTATGAAAAAGAAATGGTAAAATTGCGGGAATTCATTTGCTTTTGCAGTGCTGTGTAACTTTGATTCACACCCATTTAGGCTAGTAGATAGCGTTACTCAGAGCACTGTGACTGATTTAGTTAAAGTCCATGTAGACGACAAGGGAGTTTTTCTTCTAAACACATCATAGATAGGTAGATTTAGATAGGTAGTTATGAACATACCCCAACAACTCTCTCAGTCCAAATCAGAAGAAAAAAATACCATCCTGTCACCGTCCTCTGGCTCTGGTGACTCAGACTCCTATAGGGAGCATCCACGTTTCAGGTTATTTTCAGGTCGTACTTGTGTTTGTCACTGAGACAGCGGGGCAGACACACACCCAGCATTTCAGAAGGGAGGAAACTGCTCAATTTTTCATGATTTTGATATATAATTTTATATACTTAGTAATTTTTTAATCATTCAAATTTGGCTACATGGTTAATACATGTTTTTGTGGTGTGACAAACCCAGAACTCACATTTGTTGCTGCTTTACAAGATCTTTAATCTGGAGATAATGGGCAGATTGTTTTTCCCCTCAACCAATTAATTGGTTGAAGAGTAGATAGAATTTCAGTTGACCAGACCCTCAGCCATATATTTTAGTGTATTGTTTGGCTGTAATACAAGAAAGATTGTGACCAGGTGGCTGCCATTGTGTTTCTTTTTTCCAAATGAGCTTCATGAAACTCTGATCAAACTGTCAAACTAGACAGCAGTGATCAAATACGGATCAATATTCTGTTACTACATTGCCCTTTTCTCGCCTAAAATGTTTTCAGAAACATGTTTTAGTGTACTGTTTAGTTGCAATACAAGAAATGTTGCGGCCAACCATACCGCCAGTATTTCCTGCTGAACCGACCACCCAAGTGGCAGAAAGTCACCCACCAGCTCCGCACTCTCACAGGTACTGTGCACGCTCTGCTTGGAAAAGAAACCCAAGATGGTGATCCCCCTAATGCCCCATAATGTGCAACAGTTGGTTCACATTTGGCCTCCCAACCACTTGCTGTGGTTGACACACTTGAAAAAGTAAAGAATAAATATCACAGTCCAGCACTCAAATGTTACTGATGTCCTGCAGCTTTTACTTTAAACAGAACAACTGGACATTTTTCATTTTCCATTATCACGACAGCTGCAAAGAGGAACATATAAATTACTCCACATGAAAAAATACAGAACCACAGGCCATCATCTGACTGTTGTATTTTAACAAACATTGATCTCTTGGTGCACACTCCATCAAACATGCAATAAATGTAGAATCTCCAGTCTTTTATTCACACAGTTGGCCTGAAGTGAGATGTTTTATTTATACCATGGGTCGGTTCAGCCAAACAATCTGATTTATTAAAGATGGGTTCCAACCGTGCTGTTAATCCCCATGAAACATGACTAGCTAGGTTTTGTTGGTTGCTATGCCAATTCCTGTGACAGCTATGAGCTAGTTAGCAGTCTCTCTGTTCCTCTTCTGTCTTTGTTCATACGTATTTACACTACT
Source organism: Lutjanus erythropterus (assembly GCF_056507025.1). NCBI lineage: Eukaryota > Metazoa > Chordata > Actinopteri > Lutjaniformes > Lutjanidae > Lutjanus > Lutjanus erythropterus. The sequence continues at coordinate 14,972,233 of NC_139334.1, forward strand.
CTGAAGCTACTTCTCATACACTTGAGGACATGCTTCACTGTATTTATGAGCACTTCAGTGCTGCCAGTTGGATGCAATAGCGATGCAATACCCATAGCAACAGTCTTTAAAGAGAAATGTGCAAACAAAGATGACGTACTAGATGCTTTTTCCACAATCTGATCTTACCTTTTATTATTTGTTTCCTATCATTTGTTCACCAGTTGTTTCATCTCTGTGATTGTAGCCACATTCCAGTTCACACTCCAGATTTACTTATAGCGCTAAACGTGAGGTGCTGAGGTTTGATGTACCTTGTGGTGAACAACAAACATGAATTACCTTACATCTTAGAAAGACAATTTTGTGTTTTCTGAATTGGGTTTGGATGAGCTAGGCTACTTATCCATAACAGCAGTTGGTGTAGGAAGCTGTGCAATGAACTGCTGCAGACAGGGGCAACAGTAAAACCTGTTTTAGCCACTTTAAAAAAGACCCATCTGAAAAAACAGTATCAGTTTAAGTGTACACTACATTTAGAATATTTAACTTAACTACTTAAATGCATGATTATATATTTTTTAAAACAGAAAAAAAAACGTTTTAAAGTGTTTTAGTTTGGCATCATATTAATCAGAGTTCAATCAGAGTTTGCGTGTGAAGACTGAGCCTTCCTCTTTCATCACCTTATTAAAAAGTATTGTGATATTTATGCATATCCAAAAACATGTTGACATCAAATGTTTAAAATGATGGCTGAAAGTTTCTCTGCAAACTGTTGGCTATTTGATTTGTTTTCAGCACAGAGCAGAAGAGGTTGTGTGTCACAAACTCCTGTAAAAACCCAAACTCGGACACTTTTGCTGTTTACATGTCCAACGAATGCTCCTACAACCAGAATAATACCAGCATATCCCACATGTCCAATTCAGAATATCCAACCAGAATATGCTGTTTACATGAACTTTTTGTATCTGTATCTGTAACATGTTTACCATAATGAATCATAATATGACCATATTGTTTTTATCAAATGAGTCTGGTTGCTTTAGAGAGCAAAATTTGGCTTTCTAAATATAGTGTACACTTAAACTGATATTGTTGTGTTTTAGGGGGTGGGTCTGTTTTAGGTGGCTAAAATACCACTGTCCCTGTCCAAAGTAGTACATTGCTTAGCTTCCTACACCAGGACTCGTGCTACTTCTCCAAACTGGGGGCGTGCCAACCACCAAACTGTAGGTAATACACTGAATGTGGTTAAGTATCACATACTACCCCATGTCGAGAAACTGATCTGTCTCTTTAAAATGGTTCATTTGAGTTAAGACATTCAGGGCTGGGTTGCCAACCAGGCAAAGTCAGCATCTGACTTGGGGTCCCAGACTCTGAGGGGCCAATGTCCTTCCACTGTGGCCCAACAGCAGATTAATCAGATTGGAGACATCAATTCTCATGGCTCCATAGATTGTTGGTCATATTTGGGTAAATTGGTCAAAATGAGACAGCTAAAGATGTTTGAATAAATGAAATAAATAGAAAGCTCATCAGCAAAAGTTATCAGGCATAGCATCTGTACAACAAAAATGACCATAATTTCCCCAAGAGGGATTAATAAAATACATCTTCTCTCCTTCCCTACCTGCTCTGGCAGTGAAGGAAAAACAGTTCTTTTGAGGCCCTGTGTAAGTCAACTACAATAAATACATATATAGTGTATCACAAATGTATGTATTGTACTGTACTTGGAGAGCCTATTGGCTTTTGTGATTCTTTTATCTGAAGAAACTGCATCATTTATGACGGGCTGCCACATAGGCTGTGATACTGGGGTACCATCTGGGACTCACAAACCGGCTCTTATCAATTTCTTATCAAAACGTGACTGAGCTGAGGAACAAGAGACTGAGGAGGAAAAAAACATGGCTTTTTTCTGTGCCTTCCTCTCCTTGGGTTGATTTCTTTAAACTTTTAACGTCATCCAGGAAACATATTCCTTTCTTCAAGTTACAGAATTTTCTTTAAAAGACGTGATTCAAGACATTATCTTGAGCCGAACAATTAAAAGAAAAAAGCAGACCATTTCCTGAAGACATTTTTGAGACATTTTCTTACTGAGTTAGCTGATGAAAGCCAGTTGTCACCCATGAGGAGCTGGCAGGCTGAAATAAGGCCATGATGATGACTTGCTCCAATTAACAGAGTAAAATGATGGATATGATGAACACACCACAGATATCTGGGTGCTGTGCTGTCCTAATACAGATCCCATCAGCCTCATATGTTCCATCCTCATTATGCCTTCACCTCATTTTCTTCATTTATCACTCCCTTTATCCTACTTGCGCTTTTTGGAGGCCACAGTTAAAGTGATATTTTTGACATGTTTAGAAATATGCTTACTTATTTTTTTGCTGAGGGAAAAACTGGGCATACACTGCATAACTTCAGGCCGTTTCTGATTTTTGAGCTGCATGACTCCTTTTAGAATTGGGCCAAATTTCAGCTTCATCTGGCATCATTTGCTGTGTGGTGTACTGGGAGGAGCAAGGGCCGCTCAACTGTTCTGATTTGAATCTCTGACATATCAGAAGTTTTGCCTGTCAGGCTCATGCATAGTTGAAGCAGAGCCACAAGTCCATTCCCTAGTGTGAGCGCCTTTTTTCCTCACCGAACCTGCACTCTGGCAAACTGAACGTCTGAAATTGTAATCAACATGTCACGCCATGTAGATGGAAATACTGACAGTAAAAAGTAGCTGGTTTGCCTCCGATTCTCTCTGCAAAATGGACAAGCAGTACTGGCCACAAGTATTCTTGCAACCTGCGAGTCCATACATCCCACCAAACACATTGTGACCCATCATTTGTGGTGTTGTAACAACAATACTGCAATTTTACAGTTACGTCATCATTAGTTAAGTTGCTGTTACGCTGTTACATTACAATGTAGAAGGTATTCTATGGTATAATCATGCAGTGTATGCCCAGGATTAGACGTGTCACAGCCGTGACTCTGGTTTCTCCCGGCGTTTCTCCCCAGGTGTCCACTGTGTCTCCTGTGTGTGTGTCTGTATAAGGTGGGTGTGATGGTCCTCTCACTCTCCTGGCTCCCTGATTGCCGTTCATTACACACACCTGCTCCCAGCTGCACACCTGCTATCCATCAAGCTCATAACCTCACAGTATATTAACCAGTATATCTTCAGCCATTCATCACCAGATGGTTTAGTCAGCTACTGTTCTGCGCTCAGGCCTCCCCTGTGATATTTTTGAGATTAAGTATTTTCCCTGTGCAGCTTTTCCCCTATCCAGTCGAGGTTTGTCATATTCATCAGCCTGCCTTCCTGCTCTCATACAGCTCCCCACCAGCCATCTCCAGCAAGCCTCGGCATTCCCAGCTCCCGTCTCCCGTGCCATCACTCACCTGCCACTTCTGCTCCCCCCATCTCCACTCCCTGTTTCCCCTCACAATATATACTTTTCTTAAATTCATCTTCCTTCTGAGTCTGAATCTGCTGTAAACCACAACAAGATGAGAAAACTGACACCGCTGTCATTTCTGTCTGTTAAATATAAAGCTACAGACAGCAGTTTATTAGATCAGCATAAAGGCTGAAAACAGGAGTACACAGCTAGGAAGTCATCGCTCCTCACCAAGAAATAGGCTGTGTTCCATTTACCTCAGAAGTCAGAGCTGCCAATGACGTCACACTCAAATTGACTGCATTCAAGTCTTTTGGGGATACAAGCACCATAGCAACATGATGCACATTGGACAGGACTGCGTGCACAGCTGATTTAAATGTGACACAAACATGTAACAGTTTATTACTACAGCTTTCACTACTGTTGATGAATGGAGTAGCCATCTTTGACTCTGAGGTCAGAGTTGTTGAGGTTTCTCTGACCTTCTGAATTGGAAATCAAACTTCAGGGGGCATTCCAGCTGAACTTTACAACTGGAAACTTGGAAATTCCAATTTCCCTGTCCAGTCTTTATGCTAGGCTACATATTTTCACATCAAATTATATGCAGAACAGGTTTTACTACATGATAGTGTATACTATTGTAGGCATCTATGGGTGCTGCTGTTGTTGTGTGACGTCAGACAAGTAGGAGAGATGTAAGTTCGGGCGCGATCTTCTCATCTAACTCTGGGCCATAAAAATCCCAAAATGTCAAAGTACGGCATTTCCTTAAGGCACAGTGTGATTAGCACAAAATCAGAGGCCGATTAAGCAAGATTCAAGAGATCACTTCTTCTCTGATAAATGTTAGATATTTAGTCAGCTCAACAGGGAACATGTTGAGCCTTAACACAACACTGAAAAAAGCAGCAACAGGTTCATCACAGTGTTACAGTGAGAGGCAACACAACACTTAAGTGCTGTCAACAGTTCCACTTATGGACGCAATTTACTTTGCATCACAAAGCAATCATGTTTAGAGGGCAAACCCACTAATAAGACAGAAACACTACAAAGGTCCAAAAATAGAAACAACAGAGTGAATTCAATGGAGCTGCAGCCGCTCTTGTGGCGCTGTTCCTGTTGTGACTCATAAGTGTTAGTTTTGTGTCTTGATGACGCGGGCGGATGCGTGGGTGACAGTGGGGGAGGTTGGGTGGGCGGGTGGCAGCAGCAGATGCATCGCTTGTGCTCCCCCAGACCCTTGTCATCCACTCAGTCTCGGCTTCATTCAGCTGGTTGTTGCTACGATACAACATGGGAGATGACAATCGAACTGAACACGCAGACGAACACACAAAAAGCTGTTACGTTCTCTTACACATTCTTGGAGATCTTTTCTATCTCTGAAACAACTGAAATGTCTTGCCCACATGAAGTTGGTGCAGAGTCAAACAGGATCATCTAGCTGTTAACATACTGTTTAACATAAATCACACATTAACAACCTTTGACATGCTTGTTTGTGGCTTTTCTTTCTGTCAAATGAAAAGAATGAGGCTCTCAGGTTTATTTGCTGGATAACGAGGAGGACAGAGCTGTTTTGATCATCATGAAGCTTAGTGCTCTCTGCCTCTGGTATTTCCTCTGGTATTTCCAAAGATGAGGCCAATTCAGTCTAGAAAGGTACAAATGCATAACCACACTGAGAAAGTATTTTCTAAACCCACTTGAGTTAAATGTACCTAGATAGAAAAATCTGTTAATTCAGCATTGAGTTGTGGTTGCTTCTGTATGTTGATGAGGATGAAAATAATACTTTGGAGAAAACATGTCTTAATGCACAATACAGCCAACTTTACCACCAAAACCCAACAATTTTAGGTCTGTGTGGACATTTATTTTGCATAAAACACTTCTTCACCATGAGAAACCATGATCTGCAACTTGTTTATATGTACACACAGATCAGCTACAATATTAAAACCACCTAACTAATATTGGAAAATTGTGTAGGTTCCCCTGCTGCCTAACAGCTCTGACCTGTTGAGGCATGGACTCAAAAGACCTCTGAAGATGTCCTGCAGTATCTGTGTCAAGATGTTAGCGGCAGATACTTAAAGTCTTTAAGATCAGACTTCTTCTTCCCACACATCACATAGTTGCTCTGGATCATTTAGAGGCTGAGTCAACACCTTGTCAACATCAGGCGACCTTCTTCCATTACTCCATTGCTCCCATTGTTAGTGCTTTTGGCAGTGGACGAAGGTCAGCACTGGCGTTCTCACCGATCTATGCAGCAAGTTATCATGCACTGTGTGTTTTTATACCTTTTCTAATTTGTGCTTCAGTCGTTCCTCTGTAGGATCAGACCAGATGGGCTAGCCAGCAATGTATGCTGCTTTAGAGGTGATCTGACCCAGTTGTCTAGCCATCGCAACTTGGCCCTTGTTAGAATCAATGAGATCCTTACACTTGTCCATTTCTCCTGCTTCCAGCACATCAACTTGAAGAACTGACTGTTCACTTGCTGTCTAACATATCCCACCCCTTGTCACTGTGATGAGATGATCAATGTTGTTCACTTAAGCTGTGAGTGGTTTTAATGTTGTGGCTGATCTCTGTTTAATTCCAATGTAATGAGGAGAACAACTTACTTTGTACAGTAGCTTCTGTTTGATGGCAAAACCACATCCTTGCACTTTTAGTACCATTATTATTTTGAATGGGGAGTGCTAATACAGCATTTTAAAATATGAATCAAGAATGAAGGCATTTCCCTTCACTCCCAGAAGGATGCGAATATGGCAATAAATAATACCTACTGTGACATGTTTGATGTAACACCTGCTCTATAAGAGCGATGGCTCCGGATTGATCTATGCTCCCTGGTTTCGCTTCAGCTCAACTCAGCTCAGAATTTCCCTCCCTGCTGCAGCGGTGCTCGAAACATTTGTCAGGCCGATTCATCAAAACCAAAAACCCTGACAATGTTTCTGTTCAAAGTGAAACTTCATCTCTTTAGATGACACAAGACAATTCTCCCTCCATGAAGGGAAACCAAAAACCAATTCATTTGATAATATTGCTCATGAAAGTAACAAATGGGCTTGAAACCTGACAGCCTGTGGGCAGCAGTAGAAAACATGAGGGACGTTGGAGGGAAGTTGTGTCCACTGACAGATCTCTTTATGAGGAGCTTCCAGCAACATAAAGAGACAGTGATAAAAAGCTCTGGGGCTCAGGGAGATAGAGGAACTACACTGACCAGTCAGTATGACTCATTCTCTACCTGTTGGTGTGTTTGCTGCTTCACTGCCACTAATCACAGAGCGGGAACTTGGCTGGAGCTGCTGCCCCGTGTGGTGGTATTGGAGTTGGACAAACTACAGGGGCACTGCTGCATTGAGGCATCACCAGATGGAACAAAGTCATTGCCTTGCAAGACAAAGTCAAGACCAACCCAAGTTAAATGAAAGTCCTAAAGTTCAGTCCTAAACAAGTCACCACATGCATCCTTCAAAAACACAGCAAGACTTAAATTTACAGAAATAACGACCTCTCTAGCCATGCTACCAGCATGGCTCTATGAATGGCAATGATATTCTCTCAGACTAAAATATCTCTGCAACCACTGGATGGATTGCCAAGGAATTTTTCCCCAGAGGATGAATCCTGACTTTGGTGATCCCCTGGGCTTTCTTCTAAGCATAATTGTGAGCGTCTCATTCAGGGTTGCCAGGTCGGCAGTTTTCCCACGGAATTGGGCTGCATTTGATGTGTTACCACAGGTTGATTTTTTTGTCTGCTGGTTGACCTATTTTGGATGCAAATTACACTAACAATATCTACAAATAAAAATACACATTGTAAATGAAGTCATTTATTTATGGCCAGATCCTACCAAACTGAGTTCAGATTGCAAACACCGACATGGGACCAGTCACTCACTCGTCTCTCTTATTGGCTGTCAAGCTGGTTTTGTTACACAGATTTGGCAACCCTGATCAAATTTTTGGCTTTAAATGAAATGTCCCAACAGTTACTGAATGGATTAACATGAACTTTGGTATTACCATTTAATGTCTTCCTTGGGCACTGTAATCCATTTGGCGATTAACTCAAATAATCTACAACTATTAAAAATCAACAAATACCTGAAAAATCAATGATATCATCATTTCTAGTGGTGTGCAAATGTTATAATGTTTACTTTCAAATAAACTTTGTTTAAGAAACATTTGATAAATCGTTGTTTATGCCTTGGTACGTCATTCCTGTGATTTATTTTTGTTTTCCGAGCCCAATAATTTTCATGTTAATTGCCTTCTATGAATTGGACACAGATAAAGTTTTTATTGATGAAAGTGATCATCTGAGTTGTCACCTGTTGTTTGTTTAATTTAATATTAATATTTTAATCTTGGTCTTGAGTTATTTCAAGTTGAAAGGCTAAAGTATGACTGAGTCTGAATCCATGAAACTGATGAATCTAGTCCAACTTTATTTCACACCTATGCACAGTTTTTTTTTTTAAATTTCATTTTCAACTGCTCATTCAAGTGTGTATTAACCCGCTTTGAAATTCTTTTCAGGAGACTTAGTAGTGATGAAAATGTGTCAATGTCACTTTGAACTAAAGGCCTGTATTTATAGGTTTAACAGAGCCTAATTTTGACACTGAGCCCTATTAATTGAGCTCTCCACAGACATCTCCCTGTATCTAAAATAGGTAGGAGTCCATCGTCGAGGTGAAGAGGGACAAAGTAGGCCAAGGACTCTCACAGAAAATAGACTGTGACTCACTGAGGGGGATGGATCATCTTGGGAAAGAACAGGAAATGGGAAAGAATGTGGGTTAACAATAATCCTCGAAATTGCGTATGAGTACAGGCCCCCCGTGGTGTGAGGAAGTGAAGAGGTACTACATGTTACGACTGTCTGTCAGCCTTCATACAGCTGAGAAAGTGGTGCTCTGATGTGATGTGATATCTAGAAAAATCTGTATGAGAGCTTAATGGTCAACTGTTAAATGTTTGTATCAGTGGTAGAATCTAAGTACATTTAGGCCTACTTAAGTACTTTACTTGAATATTTTTATTTTATGGTACTTCCTCTTGCCTATTATTTCCGAGTAGAATAATGCTGTTTTTTACTCTCTTACTGTTGTATGGATTTTAGATCTGAAACATATTTTATAAAGTAATACAAGATTGTTATAACCACTGGTATATAAGTAAAACTGGCTCCATTTTGACAGCATTGATGCTTACACATTAATGCATCAATAATAAGATTAGAGCCCGACCCATACTGGATTTTTGTGGCCGATGCCAAAACTGAGAAGTTAAAAAAATGCTGATATTGACAAATATTCTTCATGTAATTTATGTGTATGCAGAATATGATACATGTATATACATAAACACAATGACCCTTCAAATGTGGTTATGAATATTTTACATTTTAGCACTAAATTGTTTGAATTAATTGTCAAAAATGACATCAGGGCATGGAAACAGCACATTTTCATTGATACATTTAAAATGTTTAACATTTAAAAATATCTATAAATGGGGAAAAAAGTAATAGAACACATTAAGCTTAAATGTTAAACTTTAATTAACAGAAATGATCAAATGTACATAAAGTATTACCTTTAAAAGTAAAAAAAAATAATAAAAACAATCATTTTACTATCTTAATCTATATCTCTCTATATATCTATATAACTTCATACAGTGTTATTGTCACTTACTTGAGTAAAGATGTCAGTACTTCAGTTCTTCTTACACCACTACTTCATATTACACTGAGAAATGCTCTACCCTTTTCCCACTTTCGCTTTAACTCCAGTAGTCACTTATAGTATATAAGTATAATATACCCAACTTTTGTTTGATTGGTGAAATCAAATGTATCTACATGGTAATTTGTGAGTGGTTGAGGTGGAAATTATGGTCCATAGTACCATCACTGATACTGTACAGTCACTGATTTTGTTCACCTGCACTGCCTCTGTGTGGTGATCACTGGCACTGCATGAAGACACAAAAGACAAATTAACGTCCCACAGACAAAATACACATAAATACTGGTAGAGAAACAATGACATTCATTTTATGACTGCATTTATGTTCAATTCTTGTGGATTAATGTCAAATTATGTGGGACTAAGATTAATTTACAGAAAAGTGGTATAATTCTTCATTATCGGATACATGAGAGGGACAGAAGTCATGTCTTTATTTTAAATCTTCTGATTTCATATGGTAAACTGATACAAAGACCTTTTCTGCATCTGGATCTTTTAAAAAAAAAGCAAACAGTCGATTTCAAAACATCAGCCAATCTTTATTTACAAGTCCTCACATGACAAAAAACAAACACAGAGATGGTGGTGGGCTCAATCCTACACAGAGGTACAATGGTGAGAAACCTTAAAACCAGACAAGAGAAACAACAGAAAATTCAAAACAAAGTCTGTGGAAAATCCTTCAACTAAATTTTCCTCTTGACGTATTATCAGGAGTAGTGATGCAGTTGGCAGAATACCTCAAGTACATTAATATGATTAATGTATTTAAATTAGCATATAGTAGTTTTCTCAGCTAGTCGGTTGTTGTATGTCATGACTTTGACCAATGCAGAAATTGAGAAGATTGCCAAAGACAAAGTCATGGCCACCTCTAGCAAAACATACTTTAAACTTCACTGCATACACCAACACAGATGGGCACATTCTTGTTCAGTCCTAACGTAACATTTTCACACTGCAAAACTACACTAAAGGATTCCCATTCATGTAGGCATAAATATGACAGATGATAAACAGAGTAGGAGTGACGTTTGGAGGTAAAAGTGACAAAACAGCTTTTCTTGTGACAAGTTATTTTTAACAAACACCCAGAAATACCACACACACCAACTGGTCCTTAACATCTTCACTCTATGTATGCTTGTGAGATGAAAACATGGGAGTATTAGTAAAGATGAGGATGAGGGGGGCACATTCAGGGGAAGGCAGGCAGGCAATGAGGGGTGGGCTGATGAAAACAAACCCGTGGCACTAAAATCAGGCAAAACATCTGTGGTAAGGCGTCAACGAGAATATTGATTGTTTTCATGACTCAACTATTTTATGCATTTACCCAAACTCTGCATACAGAATAATGTAAAAACAGTTACACAGCTCAGTCGTGTCGGCCCAAACTGAAATCACCTCTTTTATGTCATTAAAGGGATAGTTTGGCTTTTTTGAAGCAGGTTGTATGAGGTAAAGTAATTGGTGATTGGCACGTCCCCAGTTCGAAGAGGCAGCAGGAGTATCGAGGCTAAGCAATGTACTACTGTGGACATGTTCAGCAGCAAAATGGATTTAAGCCAGCTAAAAAAAATTAATCAGTTTAAGTGTACGCTATATTTGCAATATTTTAAACACTTAACCTTGCCGTCAGACAGCCTTTTCTAATCAGAAACTGCAGTTATATAAGATAAATATTGCTCTCTCTAACTCCACCTAACTTCATTAGCAAAGTCTGTAATTTTACCTCGCAGGACACAGGAGTTGCTCTTCTACCACTGCCTTGATCCGTTATTTTATCTGTGTTGTTGTGTGACTTCGGTTAATCCAGACCAACTCGCAGACCAAGGCAGAGTTAAACCTGTGATCTGAGAGATAAAATTACAGTTTCGCCACATGAGTCTGGGGGATATGGAGAGCATGATATTTGGTTTATATAATGGTGATTTCTCACATGAAAATGCTTTCTGGTGGTAGGGTGAAAGAGTGAAAATATTCTAAATAAAGCATACACTTAACCTGACATTGATTTTCTTTGTTAGATGGGCCTTTGTTTAAGTGGCTAAAATACCTTTTGTTGCTGAGCCTGTCCACAGCAAGTCATTGCTTAGCTTTCATGCTGGCGCTCCTCTCTGCTTCCCCAGTCTTCTCAAGTGGGGGTGTGCCGACCACCATCTACTGTAGGTAATACACTGACCGTGGATAAGTACCTCACACAACCCCACTTCAAAAACCCTTAACTATTCCTTAAAAAACATAAAGGTGATTTCAGCTATCATTTATCACATTCTACACACCGGGACGTTTGTGTCTAAATAGACCTGCACATGCTTGTTCCTGTTGCTTTTATGGCTGCAAACAAACAATTGTGTTCACATTTCACCCACACACTTCAATAAGGATTCTTAGATTTATACACCTCAAACTTCAAACTATATCACCAGCATATTCTTTCTCCTGTCAGTTTGGGTTTCAAAGTCAGCGTCCTGTGGTTCAGTGACTATCAATCTATATGTTAATCACAAACAAGAGGACAGGCAGAAGAGGTGCAGTGGAGCAAGCAACATATAGTATATGAAGCTGTGCAGTGCTGTAATGCAAATATGAAACAGCAAAGGTCTGAAGTTATTTTTCGTCTCACACACACACCATAAGCTACAGTACATCTCTCTGCATGTACGCTAGATCTGTTTCATTTGTACATAAAATATTTTCAAGTATGTTAGAAGACTTCTTTACAGAGAAAAAAAAGATTTATTTGCATCTCTTCTGTGGGAAGATTCAAACAGAAAAAAATGACTGATAGCAGGATGGATAAAGGCTTATTAAAGGGACATTCTTCAATTTAAGTCCAAAAACTCTGCCATAATAGTTTGGATGTCAGCCGCTCCACAGGGTGCGATAATATAATCAAAAAATGCATCTAAAGTCAAACCAGCCTGGACACAGAGCAAGTTGAACCAGTCTGCCGAGTCCTCAATCAAAATAAAATTCAACATAAAAGCCTTTTTTTTCCAGAGAGAAATAAACTGGATGCAATATGCAATGCAGTGCCGAAACTGATTATTGTTTTGGAGACTTGGCTGTTCCCCCTCACACCGCACCAGTGCTGTAAGTTCACATTTGGTTTTACATGTCTGGGACAAAGTGTTTGTTTTGTTCTAACTCTGGCAGGCAGCTATTGCCTCAGGTCTGAGGAGCAAGGTTGTGGATCCATGGGTACATATTCCACAGGCAAAGGCCTAAAAATAATGAGGGAGAGAAAAAAAAACAACAACTAAGAACAACCGCATGCATTCAAAGGTTCATTATACAAAATATAAAAAAACAACAAAAAAAAACAAACAACTACTATCTGCTATCCTTGTCCCGACTTACATGGAGCAGCAGGATCGGGTATTGATGACAAACACGTGATCAGGCTACTTCCGTTTCACAGAGGCAGTATCTTCTTCCTTCAGGACAAACTTTTTCCTCAGAGCTTCTGAAATCAGTGTGGCGGAGTCCTCCTCTCTGAGGGACGTACAGCCTCTGTTGTACCTGCAGTGACATAAACCAAACAAAAAATAATTAAACAATAGTTCAGGGCCACTAAAGTAGGAAGACTATGTCAAGTAAAACCATGTTAATTTAAATGTTTAAACTATCTTAAACTTTAAACTAATTAAGCATTTTTTTTGAAATTTTTTATTTGCTTTATTTACAGAGAGTTAGATGAGAAGATCGATACTACTCTCACATCTGTACGACAAATATGACACTACAGCCACCAGCTAGTTAGCTTAGCTTAGCATAAAGACTAGAAAAAGGAAGGCAGAGATAGCCTGGCTCTGTCTAAAGGTTTAAAAAAATCACTTCCAGCACCTGTAAAACTATCTAATTAACATGTTATATATAATTTATTTATAGGCCTGCAAACTCATTAGCTCCAGCTTCTGTCTTTTTTAATGTGCTTGGCATTTCTCTTCTTCACAAGTGACATTATTAGGCTATTGTACACTGTTGTGTTGTTTATTAGTCTCATGTTACAAAACAAATCCAACAGCTAATTGTTTAATTGCATCATGGTTATCACAGTTTTAGGCTTACCAATAAAAGATAAAAAAAAATGTTGTGCTGGCACTTTGAGAAGCTTTACTTGTAATAATCAGCAAAATGTTGGCAAAACGTTAAATGTATGAGCCCCTCATGTCAGTAACGTACGCTAGCTTGATTCCATGGAAGTAACATGAATGTTTCATCCAAACAGGCTCGCGTTTTCTAAATCAAAAGGACTCAGACTAATGAACAGTCTCAACCTTAACATATCACCACGTAAGCCAATTAAGGTTACCATCATGATACTGTAAGAGATTCTTAACTTAAGGCAGCGGCATGCTCCCCTCCAAATAATGATAGTGCAACTACGATTAGCATAATAACATCAGCAAACTCTTGTTTATTTCATCTACATGAATCATATTCATTTAACTTTGTTTATATATACATATATAGACTGTATATGCCCCCCAGTTTGGGAACCACTGACAAATGACAAGGGGGCTCAGAGGAAATGGTTCTCATTTCATTCCCTGTGGTTCTATCCTTGCAAACCTGTCATTTTGGATTGATTGTATTGATTGAAAGGAACAGATTAACTAGCATCTCTACATCTCACTAATGAATATATTGTATCACCTATTTTCCAGACTACCATATAACAACTAAGCAAACTCATAATGATCTTTATAGTGTAACTCTAACCTGTCTTTGCTCATCTTCATGCGGTTCATGTCTTTCAGGATGTCCATCACATCAGCAAAGCTGGTGGACTTTGATAGTGACACAGTGTCCTCCTCTGCCTCCCGGAAGTCCATGCTGGGCCTGTCCAAGTCAAAGGTCGCTGACGCCGTCATGGAAACAGGCGGGAGAGGGTCCGGGACGAGCTCTGACACCACAGAGACAACATCTTTCTCATCTTCCTCTTCCTCCTCCTCCTCCTCCTCTTCCTCCTCTGTGACGTCACTGATGACAAAGGAAGCGCCAGCTGTGGCAGCCGGCTGGTAGGGTGCTGCCTCGAAAGGAGCCATGGAGAAGCTCATGCTTGTGTCATCAGGGGAGAGCAGGTCAGGGGTCAACGGGTTGGAGCCTGAAATAAAGAAGAGGAGCAGGTGGAGTTTGAGTTTGTGCTGAAAGAAACAGACAGAGTGACTGAAATATCTAAAGCATGGAGCTCCGACACCAGTTCAATTTTTATTTGTCATTTCTAATGTGAATTGTCATTTCTAATGTGTGTGTATCGGTAAGCTATTGTCGGCACTATGTTGAAGTGATATGGTCGCATAGTAAAACCTGTGAACTTGTCATAGGATTTGTGCTTGGTCTCATAATGCTGTTTAACATTGAATTTGAGTTGATCTATTTCTATTTATTCTTTTCTTCTCAACCACACAGTGTTTTCTATCTCAATTCCACATTAAACTGCCAAAATTGGCAGTCAGTCATTAAAACTTTAAGAACCACTGTCTTAAATAGAGCGCTGTGGGAGAGAGTATACTCTCCAATCACTCACAATTAAAGTGAGGTCCTCATATCAGTATGCAACTTCTTCATGAGACAAGCATTTATTACTGTATAACTCGCCTGAAAGCCCAAATGCTTCTAGGATCATATTACCATGCTTGCAGCTCAACTGCATCACTGTATAAAGAATACGGCTGAGCATTTGGATGAATATATTGGCAATTTTTATCATATTATTTTGGTAATTTAATGGTCTGCCTAACAAGAAAGAACAAGTCCCCTGCTCCAGGACAGACTCTAACTGAGTGGCTCATTGCATTCCCACTGAGCCCAAGAACGAATCAGAGGAAAAGAGCCAGACAAATTTCACATGCAACTCTGTAAATTAAGGATTTATTTTGACCAAACCAGAGTTGTTGATTGTTGGAACAGTGGAAAGATGAGCCAAGACAGTTTTGGCGAGTTTTATTTTGTTTTTCTATCAAGTTTGAAAGAAGTGTTCCTTGTGAGGATAATGCAAATAAGCTTGTCTTAGTTTGGTAAAAGAGAAACCTTGGATACAAAAGATGTGTGACCGTGTTCTTTCATTTAATAAGGAAAATAGGTGCAAGAATATTTTCTTAAGTGACATTTTGTGAGTTTATTTTGTTTATTTATTGGGTGTAGGGGGTGTATGTGTTGTAATTAAGTTAGTAAAGTTGCTGCTTGTACACATCTCCCGGCTGAACCTCATGGGGCACAAAGTTTACAGAATTTAGGTGCCAGTTTATTATAGTGTGAGAATTGATAGCTGAAGTTCCCTGGAGTATACTAGATGAATATAACATGACACTTTCTCATGACATCTCTTTTGAAATGTTCAATGAGTGACACCTAACCGCCACTGAACTGCAGAGATTATGTTTTGTCGCTGACCTAGAAACTGTTGCCAAGACATCTTAGTACCAAAGGGCTTTAGGAGAATCAGGGCAGCTGACTTGGCAACTACAGGATCACATGAGGACAGTAACTCAGCAGTGAAACATTGGCCCAATACAGCAATTTTAAAACTACACTAAACATGTTCATGAATATAGTAGTCAGTGAAAAGAATGTTATAGTAGATGTGTTACCAGTTCTAAAATTCTTTAATCACTGTTCAAATCTACAGTAGACATGTATACATCACAATTGTTGCTTTGGTTACCTACCAGAATCACTTGCTACAATCTTGGCGATCTGTGCGCGAAGTCTGCTGAGCTCATCCTGCAGGGCGGTGGTGCGGTTCAGCGCTGTCACTCCAGGCTTCCTAAGCCCCTCCATCCTTTTGCCCTCACGGCGAAAGTTGGGCACAGATGAGTTCCTGTGGAGCACCAGGAGAGGCGTGGGCCGCCACTCGTGTTTCAGAGGACGAGTGTCACTCCTGAAAACGGAAGAGTGGGTGATCATTATCGCAGAACAGTAACCTTTATTATTATCCACAAAGTTCCTACACCTTTCCCAAAGTCAAATTCAAGCACCTTTCAAGTACTTTCAAGCTTTTCCAGCAAGTTACAGCTGTGGTAAATTATATATTTTATACATATACTCAAAATGAGTACTTCACTTTTTCATCACATTAAATAAGATTGTGACTGTGCTATAAACAGCCAAAATTATGTTTTTTGACAGAAATCTACAGAAGGGTAACAAATGTGTCATCCACAGTTTCAAGCACCTACTCCAAAATCCAAGCACTCTGGAGACTTTAAAAATATTAAATACTACATTAAAATTCAAATGTTTTCAAGGATTTCCACAAATATGAACTCTGTATCACACCTCACAGAGTTAAGTCCGGCCTTTGACGTACGCTGTGTGTCATCTGATGCCTCTCTTTCCCTTGACCTGCTCCTCAGAGAAAGCCCTATTCAATACTTTATGAGCATTTTACTACATGTATAGCCCAAGCCAATAAAACTGCAATAAATTATATCTTTTTTAAGTTTATAATCCATTTTCACCACTACCTACAGCTGCAGAAATCAGCATACAAGCTGAGTCAGCTCTCTTCTCCTACAGTATCAACAAAAACAGGACATTATAACCTTGTGCTGCATTTCTTCAGGCTGCACATGTGCACCTAATAAGCTGGAAGCTCAGACAGTCTGGGATAACGGTGTTATGGAGTAGTGACTTGGCATTAGTCCATAACCTTAGTGGTTGTCTCTGCCAGAGATTGACTGGATACTTACCGCACTCTGGCATATGTCTCTTCCTCATCTGCGACAATCCAGGCTATGTCTGCCAATGTAGGAACCATAGGACCATCCATGTGCCGGAGAGGGGGCAGGCCTGGTAGTTCCTAATGCGAAAGGACACAAGTTAAAGCACAAGCATTTCTATGAGGGAATATAATTAACAGATAAAAAGGTAATGTGCAGCATTTATGGTTTTCGTTGTTTACCTGGAAACATGCTCTCTGTGGAGGTCTGAGTGGGAGAGTGGAACCTATTCTTCTCACAACACTACGGGTGGATCCATGAGGCTTATTCTGCCAGATAGGAATAACTTCCTGAAAAGTGTATTTTAAAAGAAAGAACACACAGTCTCTACACAAGATATAATACTTAAATAATTTTTGTTAGTCTATAATTTACATGCCTGCAAAATGATGTGGGAGAGAGGCTGTGCTAAGTTAAACAGTGTTAGGTAAAGACATCACTGTCAGCTAGAAATCAAACTTACTGTTTCTGTTTCCATGGTGATGGTGGGTCAGTCTCATTCGCTGGGAAGTTGCACACCAATGCTTGGTGCTAGCAGTGGCCTCAGTCTGAGCTTTTCAGTAAACAGATGCCATGTCAGTACACTGCCAACTCTTGGGATATAAATTAGTGAGTAGTTAAAGCATCTGTTGAGAGAAACAAGCAGGAGGAGAACACTATTATTTCATAGTAACATGGGGTGCATACAGCTAGGGCTGCAACTAATTATTATTTTCATGATCAATTAACTATTATATTCCCAATTTGATTAATCTTTAATCTATAAAATGACAAGAAAAAAAAAAACTAAGAAAAATACTCATCACAATTTCCCCAAAACAAACTGACAATTGCCAGCTAACTTTCCTTTGATAGCTTTATCAATTAATCGACTAATAGCTTCTGAATTTGCAAAAGAATCTTGCTTTTAGCTATTTTGTTTGTCTAAGATTGCCAGACTAATTTGAAAATGTGAATTCAAGTCATCAGCCAAAATCATCATCAGCAAATAAAAACAAGAGCTTGGCAGATTCATTGGGATCTTAAACCACTAGTGAATTATTTGAATAACATTAGAGCTTTACTGCTAGCAATTTATAATTAGGGGTTTAAGAAAATACCAATACACTTGAGTCTTACAATATTCTTTTTCGTGATACTGTATCAATTCTGAGAAACACTCTGTATCCTTGACACATGCAAAGATTCATTGAGGTAGTTCATTTTGCTTAGAAAGATAGCAGTGTTGTTATTGATCTTCACTGTTCTGGTCGCATAAAAAGTAGGTTTCTCAAACTCAGATTTTATGCATCTTTGGGCTGTACGACTAAGTTGAAAAGTCATATTGCATCACACATTTTTCCTTTTTCAAAAAATTGCAATCTTGTGCATTACTAATGTATATAGCTGTGTGTTGTTTGTACTATTACAGTTTTCTTAAAATTAGATTTTAAAAATATCAATACATCACCTTGCTAGGTCCGCAATATATTAAACTGTAACCCCTGAATCATGATACGTATCGTATCGCCAAACTGTTGCCAATACACAAGACGTACATTTATTAGATAATGTCACTGAAGTAATTTTCATACAAGAAATAATTAAACAAACAAACAAAACAATCCAAGTTCTCAACTTAAAATACCACGTTATCAGCATTCAGCATTTTGGACTATGAAACGTTACGGTCGAAAAAATACAATGATGAATTAATGAATATTAACAACTGCAGCCCTAAAAGGTTTGATAAGCTATCTAATGGTGGTATAACTGAACCATCTGACCGTGATAAGCATGAGGGAACAGGGCAGTAAAATCATTTAACGTACCTACTGCTAACATTGCTCATCTAGCTAGCTAAGTAGCTAACGTTACGTCTTTAAATTTAAAACAGTCAGTCTTATGTACCGCATGTACATTATCATTTATGGACCGACACGATGAAACGCCATAAATCTAGCTTTAGGTTTAGTGCAGTGATGTATGAGCAGCTTATCTCAGCTCATCATTAGCCGGTAGCTAACGTTACGGCTATTCAAAACACACCGTCAGTTAACGCTAGCTTTAGCAACTCAAACAACGACCCCCTGGCTGACCCTCAGCTGCTCACCACCCTGTTCACCACCAGCCACCATTTCTCACTGTGATTCGTCTATCTTCACAAAATGCAATCAACGCTGCAGGAGCGACACTTACGGTAGATTAATGGCGTATCTGTGAAAGCTGCACCGTTAAATTGTTAGCATCAGGCAGCTTCTCCTCTTCGTCTTTCAGGCTGGAGTTCTGTTGTCGTTCATTAAGGCCGGAAACCTGTGCCTCCCTTTCCTGCGCTCTGATTGGCTGGAGCTCCATGAGCTTCCTCTATCACAACCAGTACAAGAGCGCCCCCCAGAGGTGGAGGTGAGCAGCTGATGACAGGAATTTTGGCTGTCACTCCTTTTTTTTTTGGTCTAATTTTCTATACATAAATTAAAATTTAGAAATATAAAGCTAGACATTTCTTAGCTTATCAGTTCCATAGAACTATAGGGTATATTTCACTTGTAGCTGAAATATACCTACAACAAAAATGATAAAACATATAACACTTACAATATATTCAAGATTGCATGTCTATTTGCAACCACTATCTATTCAATCATCAAAATGATACTGTTATATTATGATTATTATGACATCTTAAAACATTTAAACTTTGCTATAAGTCTGCAAAGAAGGAATGTTTGTTTTGATAAATATGTTTTCCCATGTTGCATTTAAGTAAAACAAAAGAAATATCCATTTGACCCCTCAGCAACAACTATAACCCGCCTCTGTAAAAACATCTCTATTTCTTTATTTCATGCAGAAGAAAGTTTTTTTCTTTTTTAACTGCAAAAATATAGATTCAGAAACAATATGGGATTAAACACCCAATAAGACAAGACAAGACAAAGCAAGATAAGATAAGATATTTATTTTATTGATCCCACATCCTGGAAGTGATGAATAAAAATGCAAATAAAATAGAAATAGAAATACAAAGCAATGCCCACTATATACACCTTTCACTTGCACAGATATATGGATAATTGTACAGGATAATCTTACACATATTGTAATACACACTGTGTGTCACATTATACTAGAGAAAAAGAGTATTAAAAAATATAATCTTGCCTTGAGACTGGGTTGCACACTATACAAGCAGGACATTCACAGGATAGTTTAACATAGATATATAATGGCACAAGATGATTGCACAGTAAACAGTCAGTAAACTGCACGAGTAGAAGGGGCATACTGTATGTGACATAAATATATGATGTAAATATAAAAATTATATGTATAATAATATATACAGTACAGATATAAATAATATAATAGTATGATTGATATAAGATAAAGATAAAAATATACATGTAACATGTATAGTGATATTGTATAATTTTGCAATACCAATATAATATATGATGCACATGTATAATGTGCATGTGTATATATAATAATATAATAAGTTTAAATGTGAATAAAATATTAATATAAGATGTAAGAATGTAAGATAATAAGTAACTTAAGTAAACGACATACAAAATATAAAAACTCAAGAATGAATGAATGAATTTGAAAGGGGTCCTGAGTTAAAAAAAAAAATAGATGATGATGATGATTATTATTATTATCATTAGTAGTAGTAGTAGTAGTAGTATTAACTGAGGAGAGACCGAAGATGTCTGAAGAGACGAGATGAATCCCTCCTTCCTACTTCCTTCCTCGCTGTCGTCTGCCGGTCGGTGAGGGGTGAACTATCTTGACACCTTGACGTCGCGGCGGCGCTTTAAGCTTTGGGCGGAGCCTGAATATTGAACTTGTTACTGTTGTCTGCAGTGATATCATAACACTGCAATATGAAGAGGCGCTCATATGACCGCCACCCGTCTCTATCCCTGCCGGGCTACAGGACACAGGTTAGTGCAGACACTGCTCACTTTACCTGATGCTCCCTCTTCATCTCTGCCGGGATGCTGATGTAATATTTTTTTTTTCCTGCCATAGCAGCAGTCTCGATCATTCTGTAATGTCGTCTAAAATGCTTACTTCCTCTACGGTGATGATTACACCTCCTGCATTTACAGGAAGCAAACTGTGGTCAATATTAACCATATGACTGAGTGATGTTGGGAGCTCGTGAAGGATGCAGGGCGAAGCTAAGCTAACCCTGACGTTGCTGTTTATTCATTCAGAGATGTCAGACACACCACCACCCATAGGGATGTGTCACGAGGTGCCGAAATTAGGCTTTTTGCAGGATGTGGTGAGATACATTCCTTTAGCATGATATGAACACAGTCTTATGTCATGTGTAAATACAGCTGTGCAGTGCTGAGAGCCAGGAAATATAGCATCTGATGCATTTTAAAAGCATCTTATCATAATATTATACTGAACATTATTATAGAAATATTAAATATTAAACTATTCAGCAGTGCAAACTGTACCTCACTTCTCAGCAATCTTGACCTCAAGACACACTGATTGCATCCACACTCCTACACACTAATTATATGGAGTGATTGACAGTTTAATTGAATTGGAAACCTGGCTCCATTACTGTGTCCTAGAGCTCGACCAATATAACAATAAACTGATATTATTAGCCTAATATCGGTAATGGCAGGATTCTTAATTCAGGTTTAAAATATACATATATTCCTCTCTATTTATGGAAATCTCTAATTGCATATAATTATTAGAAATGATGGTGAAAGTTCACAGTTTCATCGTCCTGATATCATCTTGGACAATAGTGTTTACTGTTAAACTGTAAAATATCTTGCCTCCATTACACGTCATTACATTCTCTTTCTTTTATATATCTTATTAATCTTTTGTTATGCTTTTTCAGGAATGATTGCAAAAATCAACAAGTAATATTCTGGTGTTTGCGATAATAGTGTTTTTTTAAAATTGAAATATTGTTATCATGTCAATAATACACATGTCATGTAAATAACCAAGATGTTCTTAAACATATTGTATAGTCCTAAATCTTGTCATTAATATGACGCGATAACTGTGTTGTAGGGATGAAAAGGTAATTGTTTCCTTCATATCAATTCATCGATCAATACCGATCCAATACCACATAATCAATTAACCTGAAACCTTGACTCTGCTGCTTAAGTAGCCATGTAATATATATCATCACAGCCTGGTTTAGTATTGACAATTTTTATTATTGTGATATTCGATATATTATTACATTTGTTCCATCTTGTCAGCAACCTTAAACCAAAAACTCAGAAACATTGATTACAACCACACTCATACACTAACTGTATGGATTTAATGACAGTTTAATTGAATTTGAAAATGTCTCAGTTTCTGTATTAAAGGGATAGTTCATCTAAAAAGGAAAATTAGTCATTATCTACTCAGCCTCATGCTGAATAAAGGTCAGGTTTAGTTTTTGTGGTGCACAAAACACTGCTGGAGTTTCACAGGAAAACTGTTACAGCATCTCTTAGACAGTTTAACAACAAGAAAATAACATAAAATGCCTCCATACTGCTCGTCTTTTGTAATCCAAGTCTCCTAAAGCCCAGATATGAGAAGCTGACTAAAAAAATGTTATTTACATCATGTTTTTAGCCTGAATCTTCGCTGTGGATCCTTAGCTTGGAGTCATGTTCACATGCATGTCTGAACTGGGTGTGTGTGGGGTAATGGTGTGTAAACGGCATGTTGGGGCTTTAGGAGACTTGGATTACGCTAGATGAGCAATATGGTGCCATTTTATTTATTTATTTTTGCATTTGAACACTTGTCACCCTTCACTTAAATTGTTTGGGAGATTCTGCAACACTGTCTTCCTGTGAAACTCATGACTGAATTAGTATTTTTTGGCGAACTCTACCTTTAAGTCTGTAGCTCACTTCTTTATGGGGTCATCATCATCATCATGTGGCTGCAGGTACAACTTTTACCCTCCCTCTGCCTGCACGTTTGTAAAATCAGCCACATTTTATGACTCGCTGTCTGGTGTAGGTGCTGTAACTGGGGCAAAGGGAAGAAGGCATGGGGAATAAAAGAAGGAGGAAGGATGCCAGCTGAGCCCCTCATCCGCCTGCAACTGCCACCGCTGCCAGCGTCAAACTAAAGAAACACAGAAAATGGCTCAGTCTGTGAGGAGGCCCGAGACTTCTCGAGGAGCCATGGACCACGAGCCGCAGAGGGACAAGACCAGGACCAGCTACTTCGGCAACGTCAAGACCAGGTCAGGCCTCTGAAATATGAGGATTACTGGAGAGCAAACAAAGGGGAAAGCTCTGAGCCGACATGTGACAAGTTTGGCTGGCAGATTTAAGCACGCTACAATTAGGTCTTTCATTATTCGATTGATTTTTATTTCAGAATGCTCATTTCCATCCGCTGTTTTCATCCGCTGTCACTGAAGGACTCAATCACAGATCATCATGTGGGTGAGAGCTGCTGCAGCGTGCTGCCAGGAACTCACTTCCATCCCTGTCCATCGCAGACGACTCCCACTCCCCTATAAATAACTCTGATCAGACTGGGAACGAACGCTGCTCTGTACATTCACACGTCAAACACTCCAAACAGTGATCACTTGAAGTCCTGCAATTAAAGGAAAAATACACCCTAAAATAGAAATCATTCATTTAATGAAATAAATCTGAAAGACCATGAGATATGGTCGAAAGCTACAAAAGCCAGTGCGTTAACCTTTGAACTTAGATTATTTTGTTATTGCTTTGTTATCTGGAATAATTAGTCGACTGACAGAAAATTAATTCGCTACAATTTTGATAATTAAGAAGTTGTTTCTCATGTCAATGCCAAAAAATACTGTGTTTTTTAATTGCGTGCATTATGCATAATGTGATAGTAAATTGAAAATCTTTGGTGTAACACTTTTATTTAAAGGGATGTGCATAAGTCTGTCATCACACTCTCATAACCACGCCATAACACCTGACATGAGCATGAAAGAGTCTTTATGAATTTTTATGACTGTCATTTGGCCAATTATGTTATTTTTAATGCAAAGTTGACATTGTTTGACAATTTGTCAAGCCAATAATGTCTCTGTTATGACAACTTGCCATTATCAAACATAAAGAAACCATTTCGCCTTAGTTTTGACACCGGCTGTCATGAGACCACAACATGACAACTGTCATAAACATTCATAAAGGCTCCGTCATGCTCATGACAGGGTTCCTGACATGGTTATGACAGTGAAATGCACGCCCTTTCAAATAAAGTGTTACCTTTTGACTTTTTGATAGACAAAATAAACCATAACAAAATAAGCATTTTGGGTGACCTGGTCAGTTCAGTTAGTAGAGCGTTCGTCCCATGTACTTAGACTGTGAGTCCTCTGCAGCGGCTGTGGGTTTGATGGTCCCATGGTCCTTTGCTGCATGTCATTTCCCTACTCTCTCTCCCTCTGCCCTCTGTCATTTCTTCAGCTGCCCTAAAAATTAAAGGCATAAAAGTCCTGAAAGTATATACAAAAAAATAAGCATTTTGAAGATTTGTGATGGCCATTTTCAGTATTTTCTGACTATTTGAATCAATAATCAATGAATTTAGAAAATAATCAGCATGTTAATAGATAACTAAAATAACTGGTAATACAAATTAGATGTAATCTCTTTTGTATTTGAATCCATTTGTGAGTTTGAACCTGCAGCAGAGATTGTGGAGATCATGTCATCAATAAAAAAAATCTCATATAGACAGTGAATAAAGCCAAAAATCCAATCATATAATCATCATGTGATTCCAGTGAAAATATGTTGTATATAATGATCATAATGGAATAAAGTGATATTTTATGATTTCCAGCTGTGAAATAAAAATCTATAAAATTCTTTGATTAGGTCACACACTCAGGTGGTTCAGTGTGTCAGTGAGCTAAAACTATAAACTGTGACCTGGTGACATCATTAACTTTCTTTAAGTGAGATTGTAAAGTTTATTTGTTTTGAACCTGTTGCAGCAGCGTTGTGAACAATCCAGGGATGTCTTGCTCATAGGGATGCACGATATTGGATTTTTGACAATATTTTCCAATTCATTTCTGCAGATTGCTGATATATGCACGTGTATTTTTCCTACCTAATTGTAGAGAACATCAATTTTCTCTTGTATTAGACTTAACATGTTATTCTGCCTACTCTTATCGCGATGGCCCTCTGTTTTGCTGGTGCCTATTTCTCTTTGTTCTTCACACAGTTGTGGCAATGATCGAGATGACAGCTCTTAATATGGGCAATTAAATTTGTAATGTTGAAGGAATGTGTTTTGGCTCCTCCTCGCTGGACGCTGAGAAATCATTGCAAATAGACAAAGTGAGAACGGAAAGAAAAAGAGCATGCAGTATGTTTGAAGGCAGAGTCAGTAGTATTTGTCCAAGCTGTTCTAAATGCATCAGTATATTAAATGCCAAGGTTTTGGGTCGGTGAAACATTTCAAGTGCAGCAAAACAATGAGACATTAAAAGGAAATGCAGGGCAGGGTCTCATATTCACACTTCTAATTTAAGTGCTGATTGAAATATGATGTGCAGATTGTTAAGATGATTTAATATTACAGTTATTGTCAGTGCATATATATTGTGATACTTCTTGTGCAGATGTGACTAAAATATAGCATAATGGTAAAGAAATCTGCATTTCTCTCTAATTTCTCATTTTATGCTACTTTTCTCTGCATTGCTCTCAGGCTCGGTTCGAAGCTCCCCCCCGGCGTCTCTCAGCCTCCACATTTCGCCAAGCGGCCCTGGGAGACTCAACCTCAGACCAGAGTGATGCTGGAGCCCACGGCCAGCGGCCAGCGTCAGAACCAGCCCATCGCGGGCCGGCCGCTCAACCACATCCCCCACATCAGAAACCCCAAGCTGCGGCAGTACTACCTGCAAGGTGCTCCTGTAGTTTGCATCAGCCGGCTGTTGGATAATTTACATTTTATACTCCTCACACCGAGCCTGTTGACAATCTCGCATCTTTGCATGAAGTCATTTTCATACAGAGAGAAATGGCAGCCTTATGAACTGTGGTGTATTAATCCTGTTAGGAAGCGGTGATGAGGCTCTGCTTCCTCACACTGCTGCTGTGCTCAGGATGTTTTGTCATCAGGCGAGACATAAGCTGATTTTTCTGTTGCTCACAGGGACTTCATGGGATCTGAACAATGCTGCAGTGAAGCAAGAGCATATGGGTGGACCGTCAGATGACAGCACAGGCAGCAGGGTGAGTCACATGTTTTTGTTTTTGACGTTTCAGGCATTATCGTACTTCTCGTGTGCATTGAGGAACTCGGCTGTGGGAACAGGTAAGAGAAGAAATGGGAAGTTGAACTGACTGATAAACGGTTTATTGCTGCATCTGTATATCATCTGGTTAGGTATGCTAGAGTAAGCACTCTGTGGCTGGTTACTGGTTATGCAATTTATGGTCTGAGAAGGGTTTGATAAAGAGTGTCCAACGTTCAGGGCGTCAGACCTGTTCTCTGTCACCATGGGAAAACAAAGACTGTTTCAGAGCCTCTACAACAAGTACAGCCGGAGGAATGCATACTCAGAAGTTTGTTCTAAGGTATTTATCAGCTGGGTTTTTGATTTTTCTTGCTGCCTGTGATAATTATCATGAATGTGCTAGTAATCATTAGTCAGAGCTCTACTCTGATTTGTTTGCCCTTTGCTTGGAAATTTGCCACATCATCCTCCTTCATCATCATCTTTTCTCCCCTTCTTCCTTTTTTTTTATTTTTCTGCTCATTTAAGTCATCACACATCTGCAGCTTCAGTTAGAAATTGATGCATTTCGACCATTTTAGTAACATTATATTACACATTTTTGAGCTAAATATATGACATATATGCACTTGCCAGTTTATTAGGTACAGCTGAGCTAAAACTAATGTGCTTTAACATGGCAGTGCTACAATTAATCGTCAGTTTTTGCTGAAAATGTTTTTCTTTTACCTTCTTGTATTTTGTGGTGCTGTTAAATTGTTAAAAACAATATATTGTTTGTTTGCTGACTTGCTGAAAACTTAGTTGGGCCTCGTGTGGAAGATGAACGATGTTGATGAATATTCATTGTACTGATTATGGGATTCTTTGTCTCAAAGTTGTGAGGATAACTGTAAGTTTGAGTGTAAAATCAATGGGACATTGTACTCAGAAACTGAACCGTCATCGAATTGTCATGGAATCAGCGACTGTTGTTTTTGTATAAAAGGCAAGACACAGTGAAAGACCTTCAGAGAAGACTGTGCTTGAGTCTTCTCTCCACGCTGCATGAAGTTAAGAGATTTGATTCATCACAGCGGCTTGGTAATTCTTCAGAGAACAAGCAACTCTCACTATTTGGACGAAGAATTTTTACAACACTAGTTAGCCTCCTCACGATGGCTCAGCAGAGGAGCTCTCATTTTGCTGTCTTTGTGAAAAGCTTGTTTGCTGAATTAATACTGCAATATGGACAAATAATTAACTATAAAGCAACAAATTTCTGTCTGTCTGTCTGTCTGTAAGTCGCCTGGCTTGTCTGTCGAGCTGAAGTGGAAGCACAGTTGGCAGTTTATTAGGTCCACCCAGCTAAAATGAACGCACTCTAACACATTAGGTCTGCAATCAAGAGTTATAGTCTAGTATAGAGGTGTTAAATCAACTTTATGTATTTTGTGGTGCTGTTAAATGGTATTGTGTTATTCTGAGAGGCAAAACATTACATTGTTTGCTAGCCAGCTAAAAAGTTAGTTAGGCTAGTTAGCCTACTCATGATGGGTCAGCAGAGAAACTCTAATTTTTCAGTCTGTGAGAAAAACTTGCTGGCCAAATTAATGGAACAACACGTACAAATAATGGAAGATTTTAAAAAGGACAGCAAGGAAATAAAAGACTGTTTTAATAGATCTGCTGGACAGAAAGAAAGAAGAGATGAATCATAAAATTTGATTGGTTTCAGTCTGTCTCAACATGATTTAAAGTTAAAGCATGATTTAATCAGGTTAAAAATGAATCCTTGTTGGTGCAAGTAGAGATTTTAGCTACACATCCTCATTTTTTCCTCTCAAGCAGCCTGTGTTCGTAGTGTCAGGAGTGCATGTTTAAAATTCAAAAGATGATGTTCATCCATATATATAGAAAATACACAAACACGCATAGTTTATCTGCATCCACAAGCTCGCTCCCACACAACAGCACACAGCTTTTCTGCGACCACATAATCTGTCAGGCAGCAGTAATCTAATTTAGGTCAGTGGATCCATCTGTCAGTGGATGACAGTTGTGGAACCGATGCTTCGCTCCCACTGTTTCTATTCTTCAGGCAATAATGTATATTATTAACAGATTTACATCCAATCTGGTTTGATTCACACATTTAGAGCTGATTTAGAGTGGAAGCACGCATTGGGTATTTAAGGGTGTAATTATACTAAACTAGAGGTTAGCAGAGCTCTTCAATATTGCATTTATTGTCCTGCACTTAAAAAAAAAGTTCTTTCACTGCAGCACAGCAAAAACATTTCTTAGAACAAATCTAAGATCTGAAGATGGTTACAAAATAAATTGAGTCATCTTACGCATGAATAAAGAATAACCCCTTGGGTGATCAGATCTGAGCTTCTTCTGCTTTTTGTGTTTTAGGGTCTCCCTGGGGACACAGTGTTCAGCGTCTCATCTCAGTTCAACAGTGTTGGTGCCTCCTCAGCAGAAGAGGGCAAAATGGGTCATCCTCCCTCCCGCTCCTCTTTGAATTTACAGTCCTCGTCTGCTGCCTTCATCCCCAGAGAAGTAAGGGTCAACTGTAAGCACACGATGGTGCCTGGCGCTTATTAAGTGTGTACATTATATGTGCTAAAGGGATAGTTTGGATTATTTCAAATGATGTTGTCTATACAGCCCTTTCTGATGAGAAACTGACGTTATATAAGTCAAATACCACTTCAACCAAACTCCATCAGCAAAATTAGTAATTTTACCTCGCAGAACACAGGAGTTGCTGGTCTACTGCTGTCTCAATTGGTTAGTTAGTTTGTGTTATTGTGTGACTTTGGTGAATCCAAACTAACCATTTAAAACACAGAAAGTCAGACAACAATACAAACAAACTAACAGATTGAGGCAGCAGTAGAACACCAACTCCTGTGTCCTGTGGGGTAAAAATACTGTTTTTGTCAATGCAGTTTGGTGGTTTTGGAGAAAGTTTCTCATTGAAAAAAACCTGTCTGATGGCAAGGTAAGCGAGGAAAATATTCTAAATATAGCTTAGGCTTAAACTGATATTGATTTTTTTATAGATGGATATTGTTTTAGGTGGCTTAAATGCATTTTGCTGCTGACAATGTCCACTGCAGTATATTGCTTAGCTTCCTACACCGGTACTCCTGCTGCTGTTCCAAACTGGGGATGTACCTCATACAGATCTACTCAAAAAAAATCTGAACTATCCCTTTAAAAGATGGAAATGACACTGGTTGCTTTGCCTGCTATTACTGAGTGAATTTGAAATGCAAAATAAGATCTTTCCCCTTTCCCCGCATTTACTGTGGCTGTAACACTCATCCACCACCCTCATATCTGTGTCACATGGAGCAGAGATGTGACTACAAACAACAAGAACAGGGGGAAATGCAGGCGTGTGGAAAGAGGAAGTAGTAACTGGTGTCACTAGTTTAGATCTATTTCAATGTCAGAGCTATTCTTATCATGGCTTCCATTCTGAAGCAGCTGGTCGTCCCGAAGGGGAAAAACACTCCCACCGGTCAGGGGTCGTCTCAGCCAGGACCGGACTCTAAAGACTCCAATCTAAACCTGAAGAGAGAGGTGGAGGCCGATCCAGACTCTTTGGATACTCTTGCTGTTCATCCACAGTCCCCCTCACCAGAGGCCGAATATGACAAACTACTGGTGAGTAGGAAAAATAACAACCTTTACTGCGTGCTATCCAATTTGGGAAACACTTATTCTGCATTATTTTTAAAGAAGTGAACAGCAGACTAACTTAAGTACCGTTTTGAGGTACTTTAATTGAGTATTTCCATTTTATGCTACTTAAAAATCACTACATTTGTCTCACAGCTCTACTGTTCCACGTCAGAGAAGTAAAAAAGGAGAAGGCTTTTTCCTGGCTCAGTGCAAACCCTCATGAACCTGGTCAGGAAGCCACCTAGTGGAATGAAGCTGAAGGTTCGCGTCAGGAGATTACAGAAATATGAGGGCAGTTTTCTAGCATGGCTTTGTACACGGAAAAATACAAATGCAGTCGAGTACATCAACTTAGTGAGGGCCAGTTTACCAAAATCATAAAGTGTACAATGATGAGTGTGGGAGCCACAGTTGATTATAATTTTACTTTGATACTTTTGGTACATTTTGCTGATGATACTTTTGTACTTTTACTCAAACAAGATTTTAAATGTAGGATTTCTACCTGAAAAACAGTATTTTGAAAGTGTGATATTAGAACTTCTACTTCAGTAAAGGATCTGTGTATTTCTTCCACCACTGGTGAAGAAGGATAAAGAATAAGTCCTGGGTTAAATAATATTTTGACCCTTTGACACAACAGGTCAAAGTATAACTTTGAGCTAAGTGTTTGCCAAACAGCAATTTTAAGACCTCATGCAACATTTAAGCATTTTATTACCTGCAGGCACCAAGATTAAACCCTGTGCTGAGTTAAATGAAATAAGTATCATAAAAAGACAGATTGTATACAGTATTGACAGTGCCTGGTGTTTGCTGTAGTGCATTCAGATGTGGGTAGAGGTGGTGCAGGTGCTCTACAGCCGATAAAATAATGAACTATACAAAAAGAAAGAAATAGAAAAAGATAGAAACATCTTTGTATTTAAACAGATTGTGTGACATCAGTGTCTGTTCATCTTAATGTGCTCATCGTGCATTTTTTTTTCCCAGTTATTAGACAGATATGAGCTGTGATAAAGAAAAATGAGTCAGGAACATTTTATAATGGATCAAATGAACAGGACATGTTGCTGTGGAAACGAGCACCAAAACAAGACATGGTCTTCAAAACATGACAGCGCTGAGTGAGGAGACAACAAAACATTATTATGTGGTATTTGGAGAAGAAGTCTTTGTGTTTGCAAAATTACGTCAACGAGCAAGAATCTGACAATTGAAAATGCTACGTTAAGGACTATGTGTTCAAAAATATGATGAACTTCACATAGATTTAGATTTTGGCATGAAATAGTGGAGCTCTTTATGAATGGAGACAAATGTGAAAATTATATAGACGCAGAAAATTTATTCTTTTTATCAGCTATAGTTGCTTTGTTTGTGTTTTCCGCTTTTACTAACAGCTGCAGCGATCAATTATTGTCATTGTTGATTAATCTGCCAGTCATTATTGTCATATGGAGTATTTTATTCCATTGTATTTTTGTTTTATTTTAAACAACTAATTTTTATTTCCCTCATTTCAGTCCTGAAATGTTTCCTGGTTCGACGATGTTTTAAATTGCTTGTTTTGTTTGCCTGACAGTCCCAAACCAAAATCTATTCTGTTTACTACAAAAAAAATCAGTAAATTTGAATTTTTGCTTTTAAAATGGCTTTTAAAATTGTTATTCAGTTGTGTAGATCCTTAAAAAGATCTGAAATCCAATAGTTTGAATTTTATACATGCATTTTTTATAATATGTGTGCCTATATATTGTCTTGCTTAATGTGGTTTTGGTAAAAATCTGTATTGATCATGCTGTAAGAGCTACAACATGAGACCAGCATGGAACCAATAACCACTAATGACCTTCAAGTGGAGAAGACAAGATGTCTAACATGTTTGGATTGGCAGTTTCATTAAGAGATTAAATAATATTATTTAAGTAATATGAGATGAATTAACTGAATTAACATGCAACTATGAACCTTAAATAGTTCTTAAATTGCATTCATAATGGTTTTTAGTCATTAATTTAACTTGTTGAAACCTGTGGAAACTCTGATTTTGTTGTGGACCAATCATTTCAGTTCTTATTTTATCACATGTGGTTGTGGACACTGATACACTATGTGATGCTGACAGGATGTGGAGGCGGTGCCGATGCCTGACGGACAGCTCTGCTTATTGGCTCTGCCTCCAGAGTGCTGTCAGGGGGAGGGACCAGAGGCCATGCAGTACCTCAAACTCTTCTGTCGCTATATCACAGACCGCAAGGTGGGTGTCAACAGCACTTAGCTCTCAGCTTTCTACACCTATGGACATCTGTAGACTGACACGAACATGTCCCGTCCCTCTCTGTCAGGGTGTGGTTTCAGGCATCCTGCTGGTGACGTCTAATAAGATCTTCTTTGACCCGTGTAAGACACATCCGCTGGTGAAGGAACATGGCTGCGAGGAATACCTGCTGTCCTGCTCCGTGGACAATCTGGCGTCTGTCTCCTTCTTCTCCGACATCTCACACGTTCACTTCAGTACATCCCAGCAGAGGTCAGCAATGATTCACTGCTCCAAAACACACAAACAGACAGACACACACACAGATTGCATGAAAAGTAAATACATGTTTTTTGTTAATCTCTTTTTAGGAAAAAAGGAAAGACATTTTTCCAGAAGCTGAAAAGCGCCAAAAAGCGACCAGGCAGCGTCCCCCACCAGAGGAAGGAGCCGGCCCCAGCGGTTCTGGAGTCTGTGGCTCCGTCAGAGCTGTCCAATCTGGCTGTGAGCCTCACCAAGGAGGTTTCTGGGGAGGAAGAAGAGGAGGAGACAGAGAGCAGAGATATGGCAGAGGCTGAGGGGGAACTCGACAGCAGCCCGATAGAGGTGCTGTCAGAGGCGCCTGTCGGTGTCCTGGGCGTAGGCGTCCTGAGCAGTGCTGCCACCTTCTGCTGTGGAGGCCAAGAAGCTGCGAGTAAGCTGCTGCACGCTGATGAGACAGAGAGGACGTCTGTGAAGAATCAGGCTGCAGGTATAAATGTGAAGTTATGATCTGTCTGAGAAATGGTTTGTTTTCTTGCTTTTATTTTCTTCACCACACTTCAACTCTCGTTTCCTCTCAGTGCCTCGGAGGTCGTCAGGTGGCAGTCCCGGGAGTCTGATGTTTGTGCGGCTGCGGGTTCAGCCCTCTGCAGGAAAGAAGAAGGGTGTGGGAGGCCTTCAGCTGGGCTCAGCCAAAACTTTACCCAGAAGGGACGCCTGGCTCGCCCTGTCACAAGACAGGTACAGTAACTAATGGCAGAGACAGAGACAAGAGACAGAATTTAGAAAATAAATCCTCTCAACCTTGTCAGAGGAGCCACATATTGTGAATCTCAATTTCTCAAGTTTGAGATGCTGTATAACATCGCTCAGCCTCTGATTCCAGCTCAGTGGATGAGAAATCTTCTACTGGAGGAGGATCAATCTTTGTGATAACAAAGTGACACATTTAATTATTTTGAGATTAGCTCCACAGGGCACAGAGATCATTAATGTTCTCTCCTGGTATGCCAAAAATAGCTATCATAGGATCTGGATGAATTACCTTTTTGAAAATTTCTGACAGTGTTTTAAAGGTTGAACTCCAGAGACTGTGCAGATTAAGACAGCCAACAAATACATATCTTGTGAATGTGTAAACATCTCCGTGAGACTTTCAGACAACCAGACATGTACCATAACGGCATGTCTGCTCCTGTCTGCACATCCATCTGTCTCACCTCCTGTCTTCCTCCCCCTCTCTGTATGTCACTGATCTTCACACACACATACACACACACACACACACACACACACACACACATATATATATATATGCAGTATATGAACAGCAGTTAAACAAACTGACTCTATGACAGCTGTCATAAAAACATCAGGCTATAGACTCTACATCATTATCAGCACCCAGTACTGAGACTGGATCTGATTGGTTCCAACTATAATACTAAAGTAATGGTAATTGTTATTTTTAATTCATTGTATGTTCATCTTATTTGTTAAACTACTGGCTGATCCAAAAGTTGAAAGAGAGCCCCAGCCACACTGATCACTGATACACATGTAAAACACAGTCTGTTTATATTGCAGTATCACTGGTGCACGATGTTGGATATAAACCAGTGCGTTTCTGTTCTTGTTGACACATCTGGACTGGTGTTTTTCAGTGGAACAGGCTGCAGGATGCGCTCATGTTTTCTCTGTCATTTGCTTTTTGATTTGATACTAAGTTGTGTTCACTGTAATGACCAGGGAATCAATGTGTTGTTGGTCAAAACATCATCTGTGGTGCATGAGTCCTTACGCTGCCCTCATTTCACACATCAACAACCCTGATCATCAGTGCTTTATTTTAATTTGTGTTATATATTTACCTTGATGAAAGAACATAGTGATACATTTAATTTTGGTTCTGGTTGACAGAGGCACACACAACTCAGAACAAAACATCTTTCAGTGGACATTATTGAGTTTAGCCTCTTTTCACTTTGCTCTATAGTTAACTTCTGTTGTACAAATTCAAATTCGGAGAGGCTTCATTGGCATGAAAAACAGATCTTTACATTGCAGAAGCAAGTGTGCAATAAAAACAAAAGAAAAATGTACATAAACTGAAGAATTGTGATATTTTAAGCAATATATGAGCCTTCATATAAAGATTAATATCTTATAATAGAAGAAAACTATAGTTTCAAAGATCTATACAACTTTTAAGGCTTGTAATGCAGTCTATTAGAAACAGATGATGAATAATACTTGCGTTTCATCTGCTGTCTTGGGTCTGAGAGAGGTGTAGTGCACTTTCAGTCAAGGACCTGATTAATTATTTGCATCCTCTGACACTGCATAAAAATCTTTGGTGCTTTTTTATCTTCCAGCCTGGTAAAATATTACACACAGATTCTGAGTTTAAAGTTTCTCTGTTGGAGCAAAAACAGCGCCTGTCCTCTGGAATTCTGTGGTCAAAGGAAATTGTACAAATTTCCTCTGGCTACACAGAACATTTTGCTCTGTCGTGTCAGGGGGGAATGTTGAGTTTTCAGTTTTTGCTGCTCACTGTGGAGAACATTAGCATTACTGGGCACGATACATTTTATTGTACTATGGTTGTTCCTTCATTGCACAGGTATCTGTCTATAAGCTAAGAAAAGTGTGTCCTGACACCTACATTCAGCTAAACATATTTATTTTTAT
This sequence comes from Lutjanus erythropterus, assembly GCF_056507025.1. Lineage (NCBI taxonomy): Eukaryota > Metazoa > Chordata > Actinopteri > Lutjaniformes > Lutjanidae > Lutjanus > Lutjanus erythropterus. Next base: position 15,007,307 of record NC_139334.1, read on the forward strand.
ATGTGCAAAACATATAACTTTAAATTCAGATATTTTTAATTCACAAGTATGAATGAAAAAACACAATTTTACTCATTTTCCAAAAATGCCCTTGTTCTGTCTCTGTGTCTTTCAGCCTGTCCCCCCTTTATTCAGATATTTTCTAGACCTGCTCCTGGCTGAGATGTCCTCACTTTTAGTCCATTTGTCAAGTTCCAAAATCGGGATTCTACTTTTCCCATAATGCAACTGAGGGGCATCTTTTATGGGACTTTCTCTGCCCCCTAAACACCAACGTTATTCAAACACAGCCACTTTGGAAAGACATACGACTGTTTTCATGGGCTGTGTGGTACTCAACTGAACTGTCTCCTCTTCAGCCTCATTTTAACATATTCCATCTACCTGCGATGCTCAAACTGGTTAATTCGGTTAAATATTGATTTTCCCTGTTTACTCTCATCACTCAGTGAACATTATCAAAACATTATCATCTTCACCACAGTGAAGTACAAAGGTAGCTCTCCATCCAAACATTAACAGTGTTGGTTGGAAGTATTCGTCAGTCACGGCATTCTAACCTCTCAGCAGCAGACCATTGCTATTGGACACAGTCGTACTTGACCAATCAGAATCAAGTATTTAACAAACCTGTATGGTAAGGGATAATGAATGAGCAGGTCATTATTGCAAATTATTGCATGACTTTGTAAAATATTTGAGTCTGATTGATCAATTACAGCAGATTTTGATTACTTTATTTTTGATGTTATATTTTGTTGTTTTGGTCACGTTTTTTTCCACAGGGGCCACAAAAATCAACACATTATGAAAGTTCCTTTGCAGCTTTAAATAAAAGATCTGAATACTTCTTCCAGCACTGATATATAAATATTACAGCCTATCAACCAATTCCTCACTAACTGTGTGATCCTGTTTAAAGTTTTTAAGAAGAAAATATTCTTGTAAAGCTTTACGAGGTTGGTGAGGTGAAGGAAACTTAATTAGAACATCCCACTAACTGCGGGATAACTGAACGTGTTTCTGCAAGTCTTAACTTTCCTTTACAAAAGCTGCTGATTCCAACTTTTCATCCTCAGTTAAAGCAGAATGACTGATTTGATTTATTCTTAAAGGCTTGAGTTACATTCAGAAGTCTCCTCCTGGTAAAGTCTCTTCTTGCCATGTTTATGCAGCTGTCGGGTTTGTTTGTCATTTCAACACTGAGTGACTGCTTTTCTTTTCTTTCCTTTTCCCCCCTCAGCTCAGACGAGCTGTATGCCTACCTGACACACTGCCGACCAGACCTGTGCATACTTGAGGGAGGGGAGGAGGAGGGGGAGGCGGAGCGAGACGAAGAGGAGTTTGTGCTCATCGAAGACAAAGAGGAAGGGGAGGAGGAAGATGAAGAGGAGGATGAAGAAGAGGAAGAGGTGTTCCAGAGGCACCGCAGCTCAGGAGACGACTGGGAGGTGAGAGCGTGGAGGGTAAACAACAAGAACAACAAGAAAAAATGGGTTATCACGCCTGTTGATGTTCTGGAATAAATGGATTTAATGTGTTTTGTTTTGACTGTTTTTGGTCAGATGGTGTTGATGGAAGAGAGCGGGGACAAACCGACCCTGGTCGTCGACAGGGACCCTGAAGGACTCAGTAATATTGTAGAGAGCAGCCAAATTTTAGAAGCTTCCCATGTCAGAGAGGTGAGTGACACACAGAGTACACAGAGAACATTTATGATATTTCTGCTTTTTTTTTTTACATCTGCTTATTGATTTTGAAGAGTACTGTAGAAATACAGCAGAAAAAAGCAGCAAATGCACCAGAAAAAGCACAGATTGAAAGGAAAAAAGGCCTTCATGGTGACACAAAAGAAATGTTTTTGACCTACGACACTATTAAAAAATTCACCTTTTAGACTAGTAACCATTCCCTTTAATCAGACTGATGACAGGTTCCATCTCTTTTTAATGTGTAAGGGATAATGTACAGTGAACAAGTCATTATTGCAAAATAAACCCTGACGGGGTGATGCAGGATCTTGAATCACCCTCACGGGGTTTATTTCACAATAATGACCTGCCCATTATCCTGCTTGTTACATTATGTACCAAAAAAAATAACATACATAACAACAGTCTGTTATACAGAAATAACAGACTTTAGAATACTGCAACTGACCGATCAGAACTGAATGATTAATGAAGCCATGTAATAAAGATAATCTAATTTTCTCTAGATATAATGAACACATTTTCTAAATCCTTCAGCCATATATGTATCAAATATTGGTGGCTTCTCAGATTTCCAGTGTTGTTGCAGCATTTTTCTGGCTCGCAGGTTTAAAAAAAAAAACTGTTAATAATAAATTCTAAAATAATGTCACCAAGAACTGTGTCTGTAAAAAGGGCTAATTGTTATTTCATTTGGACTTTGAGACTTTAGTAATGTGTAAATCGGTTGCTTGGATACTGCTGTATTGCTGCCTAATCAAAAGCAATAAATTTTGTAAACAGAAGCCTTCAACTGTTTGCATCCTTATTAAAATATCAGTCAGATATGTAGCAGTTTTCTGTTTTTTTCCAATTTAAAATATATATATGATGTATATATTTGAAAGGGGACTTTGTGATATGTGAGTTTGGGTTATATAAATAAAGTTGACTTTACTTGACCATAATTGATATTATCTGTTAGCTGTTGCTTTGAGTGCATTCATATGCACTCTAGTATTCTGGTTATGATTGGGTCTTTGGAATATTGTGGACATGTTTTTTTTGCATATTTTTGAGAAACCCAAATATACTACCACTCCAACAGGAACTAGGACACTGGGGCATGTAGTTTTCTGAACTGTCTGATAGTGGCTGAGATGGTGAGAAATCAAAAGACACCTGCAGGCAGACGTATAGAAACATGGATGATGTTCTTCATGTTCCATGTAAGAGCCATATCCCGAATTAGATCAAAACCAGGAAACTAATGCACATGTGAACTCTCTCTTTGACTTTATACAGTTTAAATATTAGCAAGCTAGTTTTGTTTTGTCAGTTGGTTCAGTAAGCCATTCAACACTAAGCTACACCTGGCAGTTAGGAGGTGTAAATATTTAACAAGTTTGTTTAAATTAGAAGATAAGTTAATCTCCGTTTAGTAAAAACTGCACTCAGTTAAATTCAGAGGAGCTGGTGCGACCGGCTCGTTCAGTATTCCTCAGAGCGCTCAGATGGTACCTGTGCCCTGCGTGCCTCGCATTCAGATGTCACCATCTGGTTCTGGTCATACTCATGCCCCTTACCTTCTTACCTTTCTTAACTGTTTCTTCCCTCTCTTTAATCTCCTCTCAGCTGTGTAAGGAGCTTCCCCCCAGGACAGTCGCCCACAGCTGGCAGCTCACTTATAGCACGTCCCGTCACGGTGCCAGCCTCAAGTCCCTCTACAGGAAACTCAGTGCCACAGACTCTCCTGTGCTTATTGTCATCAAGGACGCACTTGATGAGGTACAACACACTGGCAGCACTTCAATACAGGTCCTAAATTTCATGATAAACAGGCGGTAATCAGCAAGTACTGTTTTCATATAGTGGATGGTAATTACCAACCAACACATTTGAAATTTCCTAGAAATTACCCAAAGATAACCCACAAATTCCTTGGGTAAGTATGCAATAAAAGCAACATATTTTAATTTCTCAGAATTTACCCGGCAAATTACCCCCAAATTCTATGGCAAGTATGTGATGATTAGCAAGTGGTAATTACCATTTCACATACATGAACTTTGTTTGAAACTGACTGCAAATTTAACCCAAATTTCATCTTAAGTATATAATAATTTGTAAGTATCATAGCTGAAATTTGGGGATAATTATCACATACTTAACCATGACATTCAGGGGTAATTTGGAGGTAATTTATGGGTAATTTCTAAGAAATATCAAATATTTTCAATATATTACCACCTATTTGCCATGAACTTGAAAACTGAACTTTCTAAATTGAAGCAATACCAACACACTGCATATTATCCCTAATATTAGTTATATATGTTGTAATGTCTTTTATTTTTGTCTCTCTTGTGACTTTCCTTCGTCAGATATTCGGGGCCTTCCTCTCTCACCCTCTGAAGCTCAGTGAAACGTTTTACGGCACAGGAGAAACTTTCCTCTTCATGTTGCATCCTCGCTTCAAGGTACATCCGTCCCCAGAGCGATGCTGGCGTTCTGTTGGTTCAGCCAATTTGTAACATATCTGCATAAAGTGATGTGCAAATTGATGAGGTGCACTGAACATCACAAATTTTCCATTTTGTGGAAGGTCAACACGTCGGGAAGACTTTAATTAATTCCCTTAATTTGCTTTAATTAAGTCGCTGGGATGTGGGTATTGATTGCTGAATTGATGGTACTAAAAACTGAGCAAGTCCCGTGTTTCAGAGGTGTGGTGACTTTTTAATTTTCTCTGCAGTGCTTCAGATGGACTGGAGAGAACTCCTTTTTTATTAAAGGAGACTTGGACTCCTTTGCCATTGGTGGTGGCAGGTAATGCTTTTTTCTTTTCTTTTTTTTTACCACTTTCTCTTTTGAAGTCAATTTTATGTTCCCTCCAGTGAGCACTGACTGGGATTTCAACACTGATTTCTAGTTAAGAAGTGTCTGTTATTGGTCTTTTCTTCCTCTTTTAATCGGTTGTAACAGTTTTTAATCATTTTGATCATTTCCTCAGAAGTAGGTCGAAATCACAAATCACAGGAGTTGTTAAAGATGAAATGTGTGTTGAAATTCCATTTTAAATTAAGTATTGTTGTGCTGAAGAGATGTCCTGGCCTACACATCATATTCTAAAAACTAAAAAAAAATGTCTTAATTTGGTAAAGTTCCCTGAAAAAATCAAACCATAATCAATTTAATATGGTTTTCAATTACATTAGAATAATGATGTAAGAACCATCATTGCCTCTAATATAAGATAAGTTAAACATTTATTCATCCCCGGAGGGAAATTCATGTGTCATAGCAGCAACAGCAATGAGAATGAAACACAGGTAAGGAACCATTAAAGAGAGAAGTATAAGAACAATACAATAAGTAGAACAGAATAATAGTAATAATACGAATAAGAATATAAATCACATTGCAATTGCAATATCAGTCAAAATAATTGACAAGACAAGCTTGGACTACTCTGAAGGTATGTGCATCAGGACTTGCAGTATTGGGAGAAGTTAGTCTTCAGGCCAAGATGGTTTGAAATGACAATAGTTATTGTTGTTTCTATCTATCTATCTATTATTTGCACATTGTTGAGGATGAAACATTGCAACACAACTGCAAAGCCTAGTGACATATGGTCTAAATGTGAACTTTTACTTTTGAAAAAAGTATTTTCAATGGAAAAATGCTCACTGGGCTGTTCTGTCTGAAATCTATTCAGCTATGTCAAAAAACACATTTCTTATTCTTTACTACTCTTTGTGTCCTTGTCCTTGCAGTGGTCACTTTGGTCTGTGGGTGGATGAGAACTTGTACCTGGGTCGCAGCAGCCCCTGCTACACCTTCAATAACTGCTGCCTCTCAGAAACCGACGACTTCCGAGTGATGGAGCTGGAGGTGTGGACGTTCAGCTGAAGAGGCCAAGTGACCGCAGATGAAGTTTCTCTTTGTCTCACCTCGTCCCTGCTGATCAGCTTTATCAAGACGGCATTTATCACTGAGCAAAAACAAACACAGTCGCTCTTTCATTTCATGGTAACATCCATGTAAAAAAAAAAATCAACCACAAACTGCTGGATCTGTCCGTGTGATTAAGTGCTGTGGAATCCAGTGAACTGAATGAACCAAACAAGGCTGATCTGGAGCAGCTCGGTGTCTCAGAGTGGAGGACTGTGTCATGGTTGACTCATTCCTTTGGGTTTGGCAACCAGAAACTGAACCCAGTAGAGCTGAACTGTTATGAAACTGGATTCTCTGAGTCCTTATTTTTCAATGGAGTGGGTTACAAGTATCAGAAACAGCACTTTGCTCTCTATGTGAATCAATAACTTAATGATATCTCATCATTTATCATGTGAACATGATGGTACAACTGTCTTCAGAGGTAATGCATGTCCCCCTTTTATATAACTGTGTTCAGTTGAAAGGGTAATTTGGATTATTTGAGGTGGGGTTGTATGAGGTATTTATCCATAGTCAGTATATTACCGACAGTAGATGGAGTTTGGAGAAGCTGCAAGAATACCAGACTAGGAAGCTAATCAGTGTCCTGCTGTGGGCAGGGTCAGCAGCAAAATGTGTTAGCCACCTAAAAATCAGTTCAAGTGTATGCTATATTTAGAATTTTTCACCACTTTACTTTGCTGTCAGACAGCAATTTTGACAGTGAAACCATTGTTACATAAGCTAAGTATTGCTCTCACTCACTCAACCAGACTCCACTGGTAAAAACAGTCATTTTACCGTGCAGAAAAAATGGGAGTTGCTGGTTTACCGCTGCCTTGATCGGTTAGTTCGTTTGTGTTATTGTGTAACTTTGGTGTTTTAAAAGGTTAGTTCAAGTTCACCACAATGACCAGCACAAACCAACAGACATCAGTAGACCAGCAACTCACAGGTTCTGTGTGGTAAAATGACTGATTTTACCAATGGAGTTTGGTTGAGCGAGAAAGAGTGCTATTTGGCTTATATAATGGCAGTTTCCCATCAACGTAAAATAGTTAAGAAATTCTAAAAATAGCAGATAGTATACTTAAACTCATATTAATTATTTTAGGTGGGCCTTTTAAAGGTGGCTAAAATATTTTAAAATATTTTTCACAGCTGACCCAATTTGCAGTCTTACATTGCTTAGCTCCTGTGCTGGTACTCCTCTCTGCCTCCTCATACTGGTCACGTGTCAACCACCATCTACTATGATGATTATCAATAAGTACATCATACAACCCCACTTCAAATAATTCAAACTCTTCCTTTAACACTGGACATTTGAAACACTCTTATTATGAAAAGATTTCTTGACTGAAAACTGCACGTGCACAACCCGCAGTCGCACAAATACAAGCTCTGTTTATCAGACACCAATCATATTTATGGGTTTTCATCAATTAATGTCAAAGGAGCAGAAATGAATCGTGAAAATAATCCTGTAAGAACACGTGAAGCTCTAAAAGTGTCTCAACTGAAGAACATCTGTACTTGCAATGGATCTCATTCATGACTGTTCTTTTCATCTCAAGTGCTGACGCGCACACCACTGTGGCTTCTGATCATGAAAGGAAAAGCTCAAGAAGTACTTCAGATTAATGCAGTTTTGTCATTCAATTGTATCTGTTACATGCTCACACTTAAACAGCCCCAATCTACTTTGCTTACATTGTACAGTATTGTAGATTAGTTAATAAAAATCAGCACAAAGGTAAAATGAAAAAAAAAAACTTTTGTGGTTGATTGTTACTGTGTACTGTGAGTAATGCTGCCAAAAAAAAAGAACACAAGTCAATTTGTAAAAAAAAAAAAGGATTTTATTTCACCTTTGTGGAAAAAAATGGCACTCGTAGGTGACAGAATAACAGTGTTTTTCCCCTAAAGGCTCCAAGCAGTCAGATGTTTCACATTGAGTGGACCTCGTATGACCTTCACATGTTTACAAAAGTCACATTCCAACTTAATGTCATTCTCATTTAGCAAATTTCACCATTACTTGTTAAAAATGAGTGTTCTTCATCCCTGTGTTCTTCCATTTCACACTAAAAATAAGAGATCTGGGGCCGTATTACAGAAACTTCCTAACTTGCTGTGATCCTATCCTAACTGTTTGGTAACCGTGGTAACCAGATCTTAAACTCTTCCGGTCTCAAATTAAGACTGAAGATAGGAAGTTTCTATAATATGGCTCAGGAGCTGAAGAGGAAACTTTTCCTTTCCTATGACTGGAAAAGGTTAAATTGAGATATACTGTGGAAAAAACAGCTATTGGTCGGTCCAGATTGTCACCTTTGTTCCCCTCTCGTCTGTCTAAAGACACGAACAAACACATCATTTTGGCTGGAGCCTAAAAGAAGATAACAACAGTATGTAGTATCTTGTGCCTCTTAGTTCAACAATCAAATGATTTTGCAAACTTACAACCATTTGGTTACATAATAAAACATAATTCATAAACATGAACCAAGTGGCAAGCAAACTTTTGGGTTCATTTTTCAACTGTTCTAGCTGCACACCAGCTCCTTTACATATTTAAAAAAAACAATGTTCTTTGGTGTGGTCACGTAGTCCTCAAAACAGAAAGATCTGCAAAATATTCAACATTTGGTTTCAAACTCATAATGCAAGAGAAAAAAAAAGATTAATCCTTTTATGTGCCACTAAGTCCAGTTTAGTTTTTCCTGCTGCTTTAGTCCCCTGAGACGGAGCAGGGTGTTCCCTCAAAGCAGCCTCAGCAATAACATCAGGCGTCGCCCAGCCCACAGAGAGCTTTCAGGCGACGTCTTCACAAACTGCTGAAACACAACTGAAAGGCAACAACTGCACCAGCTCCGTCTCTGGGGACACTTGTCAGCACGAAAACTCACTCAGGCAGTAAATATTGCACATGCAACACCAGGATATAAAAGAAGAAATATAGCGTGTTATGATGCCTTCATGATTTGTCTCAGTCTACATTTGATAACATTATTCAGCAGCTACAAGCAGAGTTTACATGTCTACTCAGTGTGCAAAGCATTTGTATCTCAGTAAAATATACTACACTGACAGTAACAGTAGGTTTGAGAGGCAATAATTCCCTGTAGTTCATTTCTCTTGACTGTTTGTCACGATACAAATACTGTATATAAAACTTTCTGACCGAGAGAGACGCCCAAATAAATAGTAACGAAGAGAATAGAAGAAGGCAAAAACGTTTTCAGCTGCCAACACTGATGAGAAAGCGTCTCTACATAATTGTTGGAGGGTTTTCCTTATCTCAGATCCCAGAGGAGCGACCATCATTTCCTCCACACACACACAAATTACTGTGCCAGGTACTCCTTGGCTTTCTCCAGCCCTTCCTTCAGGAAGCTGATGTAAGTGGATGTGGAAGGGTCCTCAAAGCCTCCAGAGAAGCTGAAAGTTGCTCCCTCCTCCTCCGGCTTCATGGCCGTCTGGTCCAGGAAGAAGTTGGCGTTGATGTGGTGGACCTAAAGCCAAACATAGGAGGTGGATAAAATACTTTTTTTTCCCATAAAAATGAAACAAAGGAAGCTTATGAGCATGAATAAATATGTCTTGTTGTAACAGTGGGAGTGCAACCTCATGAAATACTTTAAGTACCACTGAGATAAAATATTTCACCCCCAGACTTTGCTCAAGTCAAGTTTAGAAAGTGATATTAACCAAATCCAATTTAAGCCTTGTACTACCTTAAATTGACTGAGGTAATACTAATATGTCAGCAGGAGAGCTCATACACGTCAATTGTGGACTCTTGTGGATGTTTCATAAATTGTAGGCTGATAAAAGAGTGAAATATTTACAATAGTTCCATTGGGCAGTGCCACCATCATCTCCACAGGGAAGCTGTACTTCTCCAGGTGTAACCGGGCCTTTTCACTCAACGCACGGTTCTGCTCATCAGCCTGTTTCAGAGAAGAAGTATTAAGATTCGGACATGAAGGGGCGTGTAAAGTATTTTACTTTTTGGTCACCTGATAACTGACTGAATTAACTGGGGTGTTGTTGGGGTGACTACCTGCATGTTCTCCAGCTCTCTGACCAGAGACCAGCTGCTGATGAAGCTCTGGTTGAGCAGGGCCAAAACGGGCGAACTTTCCAGGACGGTCTCCCGGAGAGTTCGCCCCGAACCTGCAGAGGTGTGACAATGGGATGTTAAAAAAATACACCAAAATATAGAATTAAAAATGGTAAGGATACGCAGATTCACCACTATCTATATCTGTCTTTGTTTAACCAACTAAATGATCTGTATCTGTATCTGCACTTGGAACGGGGTTTAAACAGGAAGTGGGTTGAACTAACCGGAGGCTGTTAATTAAGCCTGGATCTGATATGGATTGATCAGAAGTTACAGAAGTTGTCTCTTTTTTATGTTTTTATGAGAGTATAGAACAGACTCTGAATTGAGCTTCAGATCAGATAACGATTACAGAACAAGTCTTAAATAAACTTTAACGAACAAATTCTTGATTTGGTAACATCAGACAAGTCTGTCTGACATTAGCCAAGATTTCAGGTGCTTCTTAATTGTTTCTATTGACTGAAGACTGAAGTAACTCACACATTTTTCCCCAACAGGCTCCCAGATTATGGAAAACCCTGCTTGCAGCATATCTTATGTAAACCTGTTTTTATCTCATTGTTTGGATGTAACCCATTTTTAGCCTTGTGATTTAAACCTTTTCTCAGCTCTCAATAACAGTTTGCAATTCTGTGGCATCAAGTACATGTTACTGATCTCACCTCAGCAGGACTGGTCGTCTAATGCTCCCCAAAGCAGAATGGAATGCACCAGTTTGTGCTCTGCTTCAGCTCGCTCGAAGGCCTCTGAGAAAGGCAGGTAGGACACCTGGGAAGGAGCAAAGTGAGAACAACGAAACCGCCGTGTTAAAGCCAACAGTGTGTTGAACAAACGCTTCGTGGATGTTTACCTTCTTGAAGGGGTAGAAGGTGACATCCATGCGTCGTGCAGCTTCTTCCCGGCTGAGCTCTGAGGTCCAGCTGATGTCCTCGAAGACAAACTGGATCGGCTCGCTGCTGCCGTCTCGACTGTCGATGATGTTGCCCTGCTCGTCCATGATGATGGAGGGAGTGGATGGGCCCGTGGACTGCAGCTCCAACTGTAGACACATCGATAATCAGTTATACAAGGCAATTTGTTGTTAAAAATATGACATACTTTGGGCTGTGACCTTTTATCTCAGAAGAAATAATTTATACAACCCCTAAGAACACTTAATTCCTGAAACTCAAGCATATTTTAAATATACCAAAAATGTTAAAAGGGAATGGGACCAAAGCGTAATGTTTAATAACTGAGAACAAAAAAGGCTGATCTTATAATAGTCACACTCCAGCATTAGGACACACTGCGCATTGACAGAAACCATTTAGAAAAAGACAAAAATCCCGAAACAAGACACCCAGTTGGAGAATAATTTTGCTGGATGAGTTTTATTTGGCTTAAACTGCCTTAATGGCCGGAGAACTAAAATCAGTGTAAATTAAAAATAAAGACCTAAGGCACTCCAGCATGTGGCGACACAAAGATGAGATCAAATATCACATAATGATCATCACATAATTATAATCACCAACTGATACAGTACAAAATGATTCACAGATGCCATCTGTCAAGTATGAAATGCTGCCAGCATCCCAAAGCTTTCGGTCTAACCAAAAGACTATTGGTACATTTATACACCTGTTTAAGTGGGGCTCAGATACCATGCCTCTCAGATACTGTCCTGCTGAGCAATGATTCTTCTCCTAATCTACTATTCCATCAGAAAAGGGTTGCTCTACATGCTCTCTCTATTAATCAGTGGATATCTTCCTTCCATAATGTACTACTCTTAGAAGTGTCAGTTGCATCAATAAACAAAGCTAAAGCAGAAACATTAGAACCCAAGAAACATTATTTTTAATGAAAAAGAGTGGAGGAGCACAGGTATGGCTCATTGCCTCCCTGTATTTTCTGAACATGTGTCTAATTTGTACGCTTATGCTACCATGTGAGGATGGTGTGGACAATTAATTAGTAGAATATCACATCAATGAAGTAACAGAGACACTCATCCATTCAGTGCATCACTGCAGTCGTACCTGTGGCAGGTATCCGATGTCCACCTCCATGTTGCTGCTCTCACTGGCCCCGTACAGCCACTCCATGTCCACGTTCAGAGACCTGGGACACAACAGAAAGATGTCTCACACTAGAACTGACAACAACACACTGAGCGGTGTGTTCGGGAGTGTTTGTACGGGGCGTACCTGTCGCTGGGGACATAGAGGTGAAATTGGCGGACATGAGATGCATCTTTAGACAGAATAATGTTGCCGGTGAACTGGCCCGGGGTGAACCAGAAGGGGAAGTCTGGAACATCGTTGAGCTGGAATTCTGCATGAATCCTGCAGAGGTGAAAAGAAAGACTAGTCTGTAGCGCAACATGTGTTCAAAATGTCTGGAGGTGACAGGAAAAGCTTTTTGTTACCTTTTAAAAGTGTGTTTCTTTATAACAAATTATGTATCCTTAACATTAGTGCTGACAGTTTCCAAAGCAAACCTTCAAGGCAGTCATGGGCTTTAATTCATGTTGACATTCATCATAATTTACAAATAAACAGCCCCATATTTGCTAATGTTACATCAGTGTTACATGCATTTGCAGCTGACAGTTGTGTAGAAAAATCTTCAAAGTCTGACATCTGATATTTGAGGCTGCTACTAAAAAGTACTACGAGCAGTGCTGCGAGATCTCGTGAGAGAAACAAGAAATCAATGCAAACAAGTCCAAAAACAGTGACATGGTTTGTGAGACAGAAATTTATTTTGCATTTCATAAGCAGCCATTTCAAAATCACTGTAGTGTGTAATGTTATCTTTTTCTTTTTGACTCTAAAGAAGTTGAACAAAACCAGGTGGCCAACAAAAAAATGAGGAATGAATAAATGACTGAATGAAAATGAAGTACAGTAATAAAATGCAAAAAGTAGAAGTGAAAGTAGAAGCAAAAACATAGATATCTTGACTATCAAGGCTCACTGACGAGAACAGTGCTGCATTTCTTTTATGTTTATCAGTGCTGTATTTAGAGTAAATCTGCATGATGTGCACATATTTCACAAAATCTGAACACTGCCTTTAAATTGTCCCCCACCTGAGGTTGAATCCAGTCTATTACTGTCACTCTCTGTCTCCCCCTCTTTGTTGTATTTGTTGCCATGTTTCGTTCAATTAGTCGCTGGCGTTGTTAACAAAGTAGCTAAAGAGGCTTTATCAACTACACGATTTTGATTTGAAATGTTTCACTCACTGACTGTCACCTGTGTGTTTGGGAACAGTGTTGTGGACTGGTCCTGCAACAACACAAAGTGTCATGTGTTTAAATGATTTATTAGACATCTGTAGAGAGAAACAGGGGGGGGTCGACCCCAAATAAGAACCTACACTTTAGGAATAAGCCCAACAAAATGCATCCTCAAAAAATTAACGGGTGAACTTGGCATCTGTGACTGCTCGATGTCAGAACAAGATGTCTGAAAGTCAAAGCTGAGGGCAAAAAATGTGAAATGCAAAGTAAGGCTTTGGCAGTTTGCACTAGAGCAGCCGACTCTGAAATCTCACATTTGTTTGAAGTACTTATAAATGCATTAGCACATAATGATAATGTAACTTTGACAAAAAAGAGTTCAGTGGACTCAGTGGGGTGGATCAGTGTCTGCATGCTGATTTAAAACTGAAACAATGGCTGCCTGCCAGGCAGGACATTAAAATTCATACGGTAGTATCTTCTGGATATTAGTCAGCACTAATGTTAAGTATACAGACTTTCATAGTTAAGAGGCTTAAAGAAGCAAAAGCAACACGATGGTCTTTTATTTCTCCTCCTTACCTGAAGACGATGTCATAATAAAAGTCGTTGCTGGCACGAATGCAGGCGACAGTGCCCTGAGGAGCGAAACGTGATTTGATGAAGGGCCGAGGGTGGAACATACTCAGTAAAGAGTGGATGAGAACCTGCAGCGAGATAAGAACAGCCGTTAATATCCAATATGATTATCACAGGTCTCAACTCCATCTGACAGTGGACGGTGATGATGAGTCTTCAGGGTACCTCTTTGCCCTTTGGTGAGGGAGGGTGGTAACGATTGTTGGGCAGGTAGCCAGTGAAGATGTTGAGCTCGCTGGGAATCACCCACCACGTGTCTCCAACCTCCACCTTGTTCTTTGGGGGCAAGAAGGCCCTGAACTGGCTGGCGGAGAAGGTAGAAGAAGGCACTGCTGGGCTCTTCCATGAGCGAAGCCCAGCCAGAGAGCTGTGAGACACCTGCAAGAGCCGAATAAAATCCACTTACTATCAGTCAATTCTTTTTTTCTTAAAAGAGGAAAAGTGTATTTTAAGGCTGACGGGAGTTGCTGGTCTGCTGCTGCCTTGATCAGTCAGTTTGTTTGAGTTTTTGTGTGACTTCAGTACAATTCGAGTTAGTTCAGATTCACCAAAGTCACACAAAAACTAAATAAAACTAACAAGTTCAACAGTGGTAGACCAGCAACTCCTGTGTTCTGCAAAATAAAGTTACTGTTTTTGCTAAAGGAGTCTAATGGCTTTAGAGAAGGCAACATTTGGCTTATTTAACAGTGGCTTTCCATTGGAAAAGGCTGTCTGACAGCAAGCTGAAACAGTGAAAATATTCTGAATTTAACATACATTTTAATTTATACTAATTTTTTTAGGTGGCTAAAATATGTTTTTGCTGCTGATCCTGTCCACAGCTGTACATTGTTTAGCTTCCTACACTGGTACTGCCATCTACTGTAGGTAGTACACCCACTGTGGATAAGTACTTCATAAAACCCCACTACAAATATTTAAAACTATCCCTTTAATTCTCTGCCATTTCGTTGTTCATTCATTTATTGGTTGCTTATACATTTTGAATGAACTGAATTCACAAAGAGCTGACTCAGACAGAGACAAATGAATTGCAATATTTATTTATACTTATTGCATTAATTCCATTAATCTCAAGTATTTTGCTGTGGCGATTCTTTAAAAAAGTGTGTGCAAGCTTTTGGAAATCACAGTGAATATGTGACCACATTTAAAAGTCTTGATGCAGGCTTTTCTGTGATTTTTTTTTTTGTTGCTAAGCATAGGTCTTTTATCAAAGCAGCTTTTAGACTAGTCAAGCGAAAGAGAACAATAAACCTCGTCTTACCCCGAGGAAACCATCCTTGCTTTTCGTCATGGAGTCCAGCAGCAGTGGTTGCATTTTGGCCTCCAAGGTTAACGTCTCTCCATTGGGGTCATGGGTCACTTCCTCCTCAAAATCCACCGGGGGTGTAATTCCTGCAAGGAAGCCGCAGGGATCCCACTCGTTCAATGTGGAGTTTTACAGTACGTGGCAGTGTGAATGAGGGTGTTGTTAGTGAGAGGGATGAGAGGGTATTGATTAAATGAGACATTCTGGAAGAAAGATAAAGTGATGTACCTGTTAGTTTTTCAGCAATAGGTTTAAACTCCTCCGGACTGAGATAAAGGTCATGGTCAGTGTCTAAGGAGGAGAAGAGAAAAAGCCCCTCGGCACCCAGAGTTCGGACGCTCTCTTCCTATTGGAGGAACACATGAGCATTAACAATGGTCCTTATTGTCATTTTCATATGCTTCAAAGATTTTCAATGCAGCAAAAAAAAGTAGGACAGTGAGGCATCTGATCAGGAAAATACACTATACATATACATTTTTCTGTCCTGAACCTTTACAGAAATATTACACTTGAAAAACACTCATTCTGAATTTGATGCCTGTAACATGTTCCAAAAAAAGGTGGGACAGAGACATGTTTCCATCTATGTTACATCATCTTGTCTTTTAACAACACTCAGTAAGTGTTTGGGAACTGAGGACATATTCAGCTGTTCAACAGTCTGAGGTCTTTTTTGTCATATTTTGTGCCTCCTAATGCACCACGCATTTTCAATGGGGGACAGGTCTGGACTGCAGCCAGGCCAGTCTAGTAAGCCGCCCTCTTTTACTATGAAGCCATATGCAGAATTGTGTGTTGGCATTTTCTTGCTGAAAGAAGGAGGGACATCACTGAAAAAGCTCCAAAGCCTGCATTAATGGGGTGTCACAGATGTGCAAGTTACCTATGACGGACGATCCTTTTCCTCTTAAGCCCAGAGCATACAATGGCCACGATTTCCAAAAACAATCGAAAATGTGGACTCATCGGCCAACAGCACACTTTTCAACTTTGTGTCTGTCCATCTCAGGTGAGCTTGGGCCCAGAGAAGTCAGCAGTGTGTGTGGATGTTGATATATGGTTCTCTCTTTGCATGGTTAAGTCTTACCTTGAAATTGTAAACTGCATTTATCGACCGTTTTCCAAAGTCTTTCCGAGCTCATGTAGTAATATCCTTTATATATTTATGTAGGTTTTTAATGTGGGTGGATCAAAGGTCACAGGCATTCAGTGCTGGTTTTCAGCCTTGCCCCTGATGTGCAAAGATTTCTCCTGATTCTCTTAATCTTTTAATGATATTATGGATTGCATATGGCGAAATCATATCCTTTTCCAACCTATTTGCCCACATGTTTTCTACATGGTGATGAACCTCGTCCCATCCGTGCTTGTTAATGACTGAGCCTTTCGAGGAGGCCCCTTTAATACCCTATCATAATACTTTCACCAATTAATCTGCTTACCTGTCAAATGCTCCAAGCAGGTGTTTTTTGAGCATCCCACCATTCCCAGCCTTTTGTTGCCCCTGTTCCAACTATTTTTGTAATGTGTTGCAGGCATCAAATTCAGAAAATAATAAAGTCAATCCATTTGAACATTAAAAAAAGACAGTACATACGGCCATTAAATAAATGCACAAAAATGACAGAAAATCATTAAGCTGTATATTCATGTGTATTCATACAGTCAATAACTGATGCAATAACATGATCTAAGTTTAAATATTAGAAAAGGTTTTAGATTGAGGACATCTTTCCATTCTAACAGAAGACGGTTCTGCAGTGTGACCACAAAACACTGCTGCAGATCCACGAACTTCTATAATATTCTCATAAAACATCATTATGTTGCTTTAGTGTTTTGTCCCTGGTGTCAGAGCAGTCGTTTAACCTCAGCAGTCCTGTCTGGATAGAAATCAGCCCAGAGGCCACAGATTCCTCACATGTGTCTGAGTCAGACCACCCTTTCTCTCTCAGACAGATGCGTGCCTACCAGCGCCTGTACAATGGAGGGAGAGGGGGAGAGGGAGGCGCAAAGAACAACTTGGAGACCCTCTGTAACCAAACAAGCGTGGATTAAAACAGGAGGCTGAGTTTTAGCAGCTGTGGCACAGATCCAGCCCCCTAATAAAACACCATGGGGTCGGAAAACTGCAGATGTGGGGTTTTGTGACCAATGGTGTCTGACAACTCATTACTTTTTGAGAGAATAGTGTTGCATATATATTAATATTACAATAAAATGTCCCTACGGTGTTATTGCAGTAATTATAGGTCATAAAATGTACCATAAGGTCATTGCAAACTTTATTTGCAATGCAGACGTGCATCATGCAGTAAACTGGCATGTTCTGAGTGCGATTTGACCTAGAAGTTGTTTTTAATATAAAAAACATCACTAAGTTAAATGATGAGACACGTATGACATTGTTCCAGATGTGGATCTTACATGACGTTTGAGTAGCTGAGCATCTTGGTAATACTTGATGCCAAAGCCGAGAAGAGGGACAGCACCGACTATCAGCAGAGTCCACAGACCCTTGAAGATCCAAGATCCAGAGCCCGGTCTCTGCTGCCCACTCTGCGGCGGATTTTTGCTCCCATCCCCGGTGGTTGTTTTATCCACGTCTGCGGCCATCCTCGAAACTCCACGACGGCTATTTAGACGAGAGCATTGTGGTTAAATAAGGTCCACAAAAGGCTCCCGACAGCGGCGATCGTCCAGTGCAAACTTTGTCCTTAAAGTGTTGAAAATCTCCCGGCAGTTCGGTTATCTCGTAAGCCGGGGACCGCGCGTCTATTCCGGCCGTTACACTCGCTGGCAGCAGCTGGGAAATGTTAGCTAGCAACACGGATTTCTTATTTCCCACATCTGATCGAGAACCATATGGATGTGTGTCACAGGAGTCAAGCGAGCGAGTAAAAGCCGGTAAGAAACCGGATATGTGGCGCTTGTGGGCTCAAAATAAAAGAGCCCATATGCGAATGCTCATGTCTAGAAGAGAACCCCAGATCCATGAAAGATCACGCGAGAGTGATCATTTTAACCCAAACCATGATCTTTCCCGAAGTGGTTTCTCTCACTAAACACACACAGAGTTAAGCCACATTGCAAATGCTAACTAATTTGTATAAAGTGCACAGTGAAGAATACCATGTGCAGGTCTCGCGAGAGTTTCACGAATCAAGAGTTCCCTTCTAAACAGGATTCGATCTGATTAGGCGTTCTCTGTCAAAATGGGGCGGAGTCCGATGAGGGCGGGACTGAACGTCTGATTGGCGGAATGAATTAAATAGCACCATCTGCTGAACGACTGCAAGAAGCACAAGATACAAATGTGTACTCAACTAATATAATGAAAACTTGTATTTTTTAACAACTTTCCACTAACTAAATGTTTAAATATATTTCAAACATACCTTTTTAAGAGTATATGTACAAGATGTATAAGATGCAAATCTGCACTCAACCAAATATAATGGCTCTGTGCTCAAATAACATAATGGAAACGTATATTTAAATCCCCCTTGGAGTTATATTTACTTTTTATCATACTTATTTTTCTTTGTGCATTTTGTTTTAGTGACTTCGTTTATACTGCTTTGATTTATTGTTAAATGTGTTTAAAATGACACTGCATTTATGTTAGTTGGAGATGTTGAATAAAGGTTGCACAGTCATTAAATATTAAGTAGGTGCTTTAGCGCCACCCAGTGGTTAAACACGTGAGTTAGAGTTTTCGGCGCACTTCCGGTCCTCCAGTCGACAAACCAGCGCCACGGAATATGTTACAGACGTTACAGACCGCTGACCCACCCTTGTAATCCGACCTCGCCCTGTGACATATTCCGTAGCGAAGACCCTCTCGCCAGTTCACCGTCGAGGATTTTATTTTGAAAATGTTGCCCGGAAGTTAGTTTACATACTCCGTAGCTTAGCAGAAGTTATTTGCTGGCACAGTAGTCACATTTAAAGGGGCACGGTTGTTGTGTTCATCCCAGGAATGTCTGTTAACAGGCGTCAATTATATGTTTCTCTGCCAAGAGAGTCTATCATTATATATTTTTGTAACTTCACGTCTGCCAGTAGAAGTAAGGGGTTTGTTTCTGCTTCACTAACCTTTTTTTTAGAGTTTCCACAACGGGACTGAAGTGTGAGCAAGTCACACATCTGCAAATCTTGACATTCAAGTCTCAAGCAAGTCAAAACAAAAAACAACACATTTGATGACATCATCCTGGGCTTTGGGAAAAACTGATCGATATTTTTCATCACTTTCTGACATTTTATGGACCAAACAACTAATTAATCGACAATAAAAAATAATCATCAGCTGCAGCCCTAAAAGAGAATGGGCATGAAATACTGAGTTTTAATAAATCTTATTGATATTTGCTATTCTATGGTAATGAATCTAAATGTTATCATTTTTGGAATGGCCCGCTCTATGATAGCTGCCTCCTGTTTTGGTCTCTACCGGTCTGCCTAGAAAATGCAAATATTAAAAAGATGTCTTTTCGAGTCTTCTGATCATCTGTCTCAAGTCTTAGTCAAGTCTCATGTCATGAACAGCGAGTCTCAAGTCTCCAAATTTGTGACTCTGGGACAGTTAACCCAAAGTGAAAATTCAGTCAGTATCTACTCACCCTCATGCTGATTGAAGGTCGGGTTTAGTTTTTTAGTCTGTGAAAATTAACATGTCAGGCCTTTAGGAGACTTGGATTTTACCACATGAGCAGTATGGAGGCATTTTATGGGTGTTTTTTGTTTTTCTGGTCATTTTCTTTGGTTGTGTTACACTGTTTTTCTGTGAAACAGCAGTGTTTTGCGGACTAAAAAACTAAACCCAACTTTCAATAGGCATGGTGAGCAGATAATTTTAAAAAAATATATTTTTGGCTGAAATATCCCTTTAAAGTCAAATCATATGACTTAAATCCCCCATCTCTGCTGATATGTAATAAAGATGTGCAGCTGGATTCAGACTGAGAGACTGTCATCCTTTGGTGTGCATTAAGACCATTACAATACCAGAGAAATCACTTGATCAATATCTCCACTAATTTGATGCTGCCTTCAGTGAGAAATGGACCAAATACCTTCAACTAATGCACTTCCTTCAACCCTGTCGTTGGCAACTTTTTTTTTTGGCTTGTGTCCCCTAAAAATTAATCCAAGTCTACTGCATGTGTGACCGCGTCATTTGCCTGGTTACAAATAACCACTTAGATGTCCAGTTCCTGACCTCAAATAAAAAATGAAGTGGAAAAAGTAAATACAATCTCAGCTTAATCATAACACAAACTCATATTGATGCAATCTGAGTAAATCCACCGTATGTTACAGTTTATTTGCGTTCCACACAGTTCTCCACATATTCAATATTTACACAGGCACGTTGCATGGCGTTACCTAATAAAAGCTACGACTTCCTGGTGACAGCCAGAAGTTTAACAGCCAGACCTGAAGCGTGTCACAAAAAGAGCATTTAACAATGCACTCAACATTTGTGACCGCTAGTGATAACAGAAGCATTGTCCAGTTTGTTGATGCTCCTGTTCTTGAGTTTTATCAGTCCACTGGTTGAAGTGTGCAGCTCTCAGTCATTCCATGTCCTCTTCCAAGGGCTGCGTCTTCACTTCAACTATTTTTGGAGGGATGTAGGAGCCCATACCTGCTGCTCTCTCTGCCTCTGCCTGGGTGTAGGGCTCCTCTCTGAGCTGCTTCAACCTGGACGGTGTAGAAAGAAGAGGAGGTAGGCTCTGAAAATCGCTTATATACTTGACCATGGTGCAGTTAAAGGGACAGGTATGTCATTTGGGGTTTAATTTCCGGTCAAGAAATGTGACTGTAGAATAGGGTTGTTCTGTTACCAGCAGTGGAAATGTCTTTGATGCAGCCTAAAATTGGCAAGTATGCCAGTCTATACTCCAATCTAATATCATGCAAATTTATCCGCCTCAAAATGGCAACAACGCTACTTCCTCTCAGCGTCCGGTATGCCAAATAGTTTCAGCCTGAGCCAGGCCATATAACAAAGACAGCAATCATACCACATCTATACAGGGTTCAGTGGAATACAGCAGTTACAAAAAAGGAGGAAATGGTATTGGAACAACTCTAGTGTCTAACACAGACTACATGTGTGGAACAGCCTTACCTTTTTTTGTGCACCTTAGTTTTGAAGTGTTCTTTCAAGGCTTTCATATCCACAAAATATCTCCTGCAAGACATGAAGCGCCACGGTGTTAAAAGACAACTGCAACATCAAGATCAAGACTTCTTTTGCAAGAAAAGACTTGAATACAGCAGAGAACAAATGATAAAGTTATAGAGCGTGCACTTGACATTAAGATTACTTTCAAGTTGGATGCATTATACTGATACTAATAACCTGAAAACATGACTTTAGACAGGCCAAAGTATTTATTTAAAATAATTTTGGTTGCTGATATGAAAACTGTAACAAGAAAGTGGTTACAGTTTGAACCACCTTTTCTTTAAAGCTGCAAGTCAGCAGATTCCAGTCATATTGGGTCAAATGGATACAATACTTTAGTGCCATTGAACTGGGCCTGCACGATATGGTAAAAAAGTCATATTGTGATTATTTGACTGAAATTGTGATTGCAATATGTAATACAGTGGGAATGATAATTTTTGTATTATAATTTTAATGTTGAACAAAAAACAACTATTAAAATCGTGAAGATGTCTGTTCCAGCCAAATATGTGGTGATATTGTGATTAATTGTGCAGCCCTGCATTGGACCTGGTTATTTTATTTAATAACTTAGGGTGTGAATAATGGACTGAATAACTTCCTCACCATATAGCATTTTTTTTTGCTATAAACAGTTGGCTTTATTCCAGTCAGTTCCCCAAATCCTCCTGTTTACTGTTGTTTCTTTTATTGTTGTTTCCTTTGTATCGTTTATTTCATCTGTTAGATGTAGTTTGCTTATATATTTGCAAAACACAAGTATTTATGAGAAAGGTCTACATATGTGTAGCCTAAAAATGGACTGATTTATCAAATACTGGAGAATAACAATTCGTATAAAAAGAAACACAACAAAAAACACAGCCAGTTTTTAGTGCAATTGTTGCATTTGCCAAAAAACAATAGAAAAATTAATTTTCAGTTAGGTCCATTGTATTGTAGGCATTTTTCAGCATGACCACACATCTAGTCTTATAAATATGTAATTTCAAATCAGTGATGCCACAATTTCCCATTTTTAAAAAACGACAAGTCGTCTCATTTGATCATTTGATTGATTAAATGCATAAGTGGGTCAAAATGGCCAAGTGTAAAAATACAATATTGGTGCCAGTTTATGTTGCCTTCATGTACGCTAGTATAGAGACGTTCATTTCAATTATTTAATTTTCTGGTATTATTTTTTAAAGGAAAAACGTGGTATCAGGTTATGGATAAAAAAGGAAACACATTTCAACTACTACTTGGATCTTTTAGGATTTTTTACATACAGGAGACTTTCATGAGTAAGATTTAATGTTGTAATTTCTAAGAGGTTCAACTCTTTCGTCCCACAAAATCAATGTAACAAATAGGCATTTTGGTAGGATCATTATTTAGGCGAATTTCAACTTTCCCTTCACACTTTTTTCACTCATTGAGGACATAAAATCTGAGTTTGTTTATGTTGTAATTTGTGTGAGGTTAACTCACAGGTTTGGGTAAAATGTCTGGACCAAATCGGATAAACTGAGGTAAACTTACGCGCAGTGTAAACAGTAGTGTTGCGCACATCCTGTCACATCGTAGTCCACCTCTTGATGCAGCAGCTTGGCTGCTGTCTCAGGCTTCATGTCCGAGTGGATCTGGTCCAGGTCTTTGGTCCTGCGCTTTGTTTTCCATTTCTTTGCAGGATTCTTCTTCTTGTGGTTTCCTGTTTGTTTAGATTTGCCCATGATAGATCCTACAGGACGGGATCAAACAAGACCTGTCAAAGGATCAAACACAATATAAACAGTATTAACCCGACTGTTTTACCTGTCTGGTTAATAAGTACACCACATTTTGGCGATGTGTACCGATAACATCTGCTGAAACCTTTCTTACTTGACTGTCGAGAAAACAGAAAATCCAGACGTAAAGGTTTTTAAACCGAACTTGCTATTTTGTGCCACTAAATTAGGTCTTGTACAGTCACATCTGTGCTGAACTGAAAGTCACAGCTCAAGACAACCAGTTTTAGAGAAGATTTAGTCCGAGAAATCCCTTCACATAATAGTTTTTGCTTTGCTTACCTTTCACACGTGTGGCCGAGAAGGATGAATTGTACTTCCGGGTCAAGAAGAGTTACATCTGCTTCCGAGAGAGGGCGCCAAACACCACCGTTAGTTAAAAAACAAATCCCCAAACCTTTATTAAACATCTTCAAATGTAATAATGATAATGATAGTAATGATAATAACAAACCCGATTTTATTGCATGAAAACACCAAACTTAACAATGCATATTCAAAAACAGATTTTGCATATTTTTTATTTTGAAAAAAAAAAAAGATAAGATAATGTTATACTGCAATAATGATAATAAAAGTAGTAAACATTAATGATTAAACCAAAAGGCAGCATGTGCATGTGCCTTTAGTCTTTATGTTTCTCAACTGAACCAAAGGCTCACTCATATATAATTAAGTACATATTACATATTAAAAAGAAATTGAAAAAGCAATAGCCTAAATGCTTGACATGGTTTTACAGTTCAATTGTGTTCGCTAAAAATTAACTGCATAAGTTTGCTCAGTGTAATGTTATTTTTATGCTCATTGTGGAGCTATCAGGTAGTTGTGCTCAAGCTCGTCCCACTTTCCCATGTCAATGTCACCTTGATGGTGCTGTGTTTTTTTTTTTTTTTACCAAAAATACTAATAATCTGTGTGGAAATCAGAATGAAAGCTGGAACAGATGCATATTTATTGTTGTTGTTATATAAGGTGTATACACTTTATGATGACACAGCAGGCAGTGGTGGAATTTATTTGGCTCCCCAAATAAATAAAAGGCTGTGGAGGAAATTCTGTAAATATACATTTATTTTTGCAGAAGACCCTTGAGAAAACATGCTGAGAGGAAAAAGCAAGAGCCTGTTAAATTATTCTAAATGCACTTACTTTGTCTCATTTAGGCACCACTGACTATTGGCCTGAAGATGTGTTCAGGCCTGGACTGTTGGTGAACATGTGAAGTTTCAGGTGGATTTGTGAAAGTACACTGAAGTTAAAGCAATGTGTTATGGCAAAACATTGAAATTCGCTGTGCTGTCATGGCAGTGCTGTTTGACAAAACCTCACAGTTTTCACCATACAGCATTACGAAGGGTTTAAGGCCTTTCTCATTGGATTTTAGTGGGATATGTTCAACCTGCTAGGCGCAGCATGTCAAAGTGTAAAACATGCCATTTCCTGTTGCCAGCAGGTGGTGCTATGACTATCACAAAATATTCTAATGTAGATGTATTCAGGCCAGGACACTTAAGAAAGAAGTTTGGTGCAAATTGAACCATTTTACTGAAGTTATAGCAATTTCGTGTTTCATGGCAAGACATCAAAATTGTACGCCATGGCATGGCCACACCCTTTAACGAGCACTAAATCTTTAATAACTTAATTTAATAGCGAGACATCAAAATTACATGGCAGGCCACACCCCTGCCCGTCAGATGCCAGCTGGACACAGGAGGCGCCGGCTGATCCACAACCGTCCTGTCCTGTCTTGTCACTTACCTCACTCCTTCAATGAAAGCCAAAAAAATCAAAGTTTGTTGCTCACACAGGAGCTTCACATTGCATTACAGTTTATATCCACAAATTTCACCACATAACATCTGATCAACATTTAATACTTTCCTATTAGAATCCACTTTACATAGATATGTAGTTTTTCTTGTTCTGACTAACATTAGTTACAATTATGTAAGACAACATATTACAAATATACCATTAATAGTCTGTCTACAATCAACATTACATGATAATCTGTAAATAATCTGCATGTTTATCTTTGCTGGAATGTACATTACATGTTGTTAATAAATTCAATTACAAAATTTACATTGCTTGTATTACAATACCATAACTTTTGGAATGTCTGACTTGTTTTCTCTCACTGTTTTGTTTTCCTGCTTACCTGGTTCACTTGACACCGGTGAATGTTCACCTAACAAAAATGTCAGCACTCTAACAGGAACCAACAACTCAATATATATCTGCTTCCTTTAATCAAAGTACGTTACTATTGTGAGGACAATGACATGTGACTTTTTACAAGTTCTTTATTTGTGAGAAAGTTTGACCGACAATATACAATAACAAGACAGAAATAATGGACATAGACCCAATGATACAAAGCAGTTAGTGACGTAATGATGTGATAAAAGTCATCAGGCTCTACTCTCAGGGCATCTCTGCCGTCAAGACAAGAAACAAACACGTTACACTTCAAAACTTAATCTCTTGAAATGCAAATAAATACCTGATTAATCTACATGATGTACAGTGTAATTCCCAAAGACATTAATGTGCAGATTATCATTTAATATGTTGATTATTTACAGCCTATTATATATTTATATTTAGTTGTCCTTGATAATTATGACTGGAAACATTTGTTACAATGACAGATAAAGACAGAATGTTAAGTTGTCACCAAAGCACTTTATTATTAATTACTGACTTTGATTAACATGAAGAACTGAGAACAAAGTTAGTGTATATTAAGAGGAACTTTTAATTGACCCCCACTGCCCCAAGGGCAAATGTTCAGCTACAATAAAGGATAGTTCACTGAAAAATTAAAATTCAGTCATTATCTATTCACCCTTGTGCTGATTTATTTTGTTAGTCCACAAAATACTGCTGGAGTTTCACAGGAAAACAGTGTTGTAGAACATCCCAAACTATCTAAGTGAATGGCAACCAGTTTTCAAGTGGGGGAAAAAAAACAAAAGGCATCCATGTTGCTCATCAGGTGTAATCCAAGTTTCCTAAAGTCCCAACATGCTGTTTGCACATCATCACACAACACACACCCAGTGCAGAAGGTGTGCACATGAACTGTTTGAGAGATTCTGCAACACTGTTTTCCTGTGAAACTACAACAGTGTTTTGTGGACTAAAAAATCTGCCCTTCAAGGACAAGTAGAAAATGACTGAATTTGAGAGTTACAACTAAACATGAAGTCAGTGGTGGTTAAGAACTGAAAATAAAATTACATAAGGGAAGCTAAAATGTATAACTATTCAAGTAAAATTCCAAAATCAAACAAAATACATAAATTCAAGCCGATAGTGCAGTACAGTATAAAAGTTCAATGATAATGAGTAAAATTGCAGCAAATACATATACAGCATTGTGCAAAAGTTTTAGGCAGGTGCGAAGAAATGCTGTAAAGTAAGAATGCTTTCAAAATATAAAATTGTTTTATTTTTTTTTTTATCGATTTACAAATTGCAAAGTGAGTGAACACAAGAAAAATCTCAATCAAATCAATATTTGGTTTGACCATCCATTTCCTTCAAAACACCATCAGTTCTTCTACATACACTTTCAAAGTGAGGGACTTTGTAGAATTGTAGTCAGGCGTATGATTAATCAATTATACCAAACAGGCGCTAATGATCAATTTCATATGTGGAGTGAAACACAGTGAAACAGCTGTGTAGGAGGCTTAAAACTGGGTGAGGAACAGCCAAACTCTGCTACCAAGGTGAGGTTGTGGAAGATAGTTTCATGTCACAGGTCAGACACCATGACAAGACTGAGCACAACAACAAGACACAAGGTGGTTATACTGCATCAACAAGGTCTCTCCCAGGCAAAGATTTCAAAGCAGACTGGGGTTTCAAGATGTATCGTTCAAGCTCTTTTGGAGAAGCACAAAGAAATGGGCAGCACTGAGGAGCACAGACGCAGAGGTCAGCCAAGGAAACTTAGTGCAGCAGATGAAAGACACATTATGCTTACTTCCCTTCCAAATCAGAAGATGTCCAGCAGTGCCATCAGCTCAGAACTAGCAGAAACCAGTGGGATGCAGGTACACCCATCTACTCTCTGCAGAAGTCTGGCCAGAAGTGGTCTTCATGGAAGAATTGCAGTCAAAAAGCCACACCTCCGACATGGAAACAAGGCCAAGTGACTCAACTATGCATGAAAACAGAGGAACTGGGGTGCAGAAAAATGGCAGCAGGTGCTCTGGACTGATAAGTCAAAATTTGAAATATCTGACTGTAGCAGAAGGCAGTTTGTTTACCGAAGTGCTGGAGAGTGGTGCAATAGAGAGTGTCAGCAGGAAACAGTGAAGCATGGTGGAGGTTCCTTGCATGTTTGGGGCTGCATTTCTGTAAATGGAGTTTGGGATTTGGTCAGGATTAACGTGTCCTCAGTGCTGAGAAATACAGGCAGATACTTATCACGCCATACCATCAGGGAGGCGTCTGATTGGCCCCAATTTATTCTGCAGCAGGACATCGACCCCAAACATACAGCCAAAGTTATTAGGAACCATCTTCAGTGTAAAGAAGAACAAGGGTGGTCTCATTAAATATTGATTTGATTTAGATTTTCCTTCTGTTGCTCACTTTGCATTCTGCAAATTGAATCGAAAAATAAACTATTACATTTTATATTTTTGAAAGCATTCTTACTTTACAGCATTTCTTCACACATGCCTAAAACTTTTGCACAATACTGCGTGTGTGTATGTACACACACACTTTTGCGATAATTCCTCAAAAGAAGTTAACATTTGTGACAACTAAAGATTTTACTTTAGATTTTACTTTATTGTCTCAAATGAAAATAAACCATAAACTTTAACGAGTGTTTTTAATAACTATGCATTAAAAAAATTAAAATAGAGCCAAACATGTATATCCAGAAACCTGGATTAAGAAATAAGGATAGACTACTCACAGAATGCACATAAGGGTTTGAAAATAATGCCAACCACAATCACATTAATTATTTCCAGAAATGTCTCATAACCTTGTGTTTCATTGTATTAAAAATAGCCTACCTGTGACAGCTGCTGAAAGAGTCAAGAGGCCCAAAAGATTCTGGAGTGAGTCGTTCAATTCCATGTTAGTGACGACAGTCTGCAGCACAGATCATCTGAAAGAACAGAAAATGTAGGTCAGTAGACTGAAATGATGAGAAGACATGTCTAAAAAGATGGATGTGGGTAACTACATTTAAAACTGTGAGGGAAAACTCTGTTGAATGAGGCCTAATCTATGAAAAGAGGTTTAGATGAAGGTAGTTTGAGTAGTTGTCATTCATTACTTCCCCTTGCTCAACATTTTGCAAAAATCACTATGATGCACTGATTGTCAGCAAAATATTTCATCACTGTTTTTATGGTTTCAGCCAGAGTTCATTTCACAATTTCCTGTTTGAAATTTTAAAAGGTCATTCCCCAACATGGATGCATAAATACATACCCATTTTTCATAAAAAATGAACCACCAGAACAACAGCACACAAATAATCAGAAATAGAAAACCATAAACATGTCCTCATTTTACACTAATCATACTGTGAAAATTACAGAAATTTGCTGCTGTGCATGACGTGAAAAATTTGGGAACCCCTGATATAAAGTCAATAAAATGATCTCCACATTTACCAGCTGCAGCATTAAAGTGATGAACACATGAATACACCAATAATTATAACCCAATTAAACATTTTTTCTGTAGTTTCCTGATACTTGTAGTTTTGCTTAAGTAAGATTTTGAATGCAAGACTTACTTGTAACTTATAACTAAGTATTTTTAAATGGTGGTATGCTACTTTTACTCGAGTAAAAGTTCTGAGTAATCTTCCACCACTAACAGCAGGACTGGAAGACAGGATGACAAAGGAAAAAAGGCATATAATTCATTGACATTATGAAGTCTAAATGAATTGATGTTCATGGTGATTTATGGACCAAGGGCTACATTAAATAAAAATAAAAATAGTTTTATTAACACCAAGATTAGTGACTAAAAAATAAAACTGGGTATAAAAAAAACAAGAAAAAAAAAATAACAAGACTTTAGAATAAAATGAAAACTAATTGAAACAATATTGTATGTTACAAAACTAACTGCCATAAAATAAAAATATACAGGAAATTTGTCACCACAAGAAAAATGAGGACACATGTCAACACGTTCACAGAAACTTGGATGTTTATGTCTCCATAAAGTGTTGAGTTTGATTTTTAATACCTATCAGAGCTGATGTATTGGTCGCCTGGTATTATCAGCCAGATATTGGCTATCACAGCTCCACTGGTGCATATCAGCATCAGCATATGTTTTTCAGCCTATATGAAAACTTTTTACTGTGTACAGTCATTGTATTTGTCATTTTATGTTGCTTCTGTTTGTGTTGTTATTTGTTTGTTTGTTTTTTCTTCATTTTGGGCAATAACGTTTATTGTTAAACTGTAAAATATCTTACCTCCATTATATATCTTTATAACAAGTGTTAATCACTTTTGAGGGAACAATGTATATAATGTGTGTTTATGTATATTATCTACTTTCTCTATACTAGATTCTGTGTTAAGAATATTGGGTTATGTCGATATTAGAATATTTTTACTCCCTAGTTTTGGTACAAATCCAGTATCTGTCGGGCCCTAATACCTATCCTGAACTTAAATCTTGCCCCTGAAAAGAAACCAAAAACAATATTGTGCTAAGAAATAAGTAAAAAATAATACTGAAAGAAAAACTAAACTGAATGTAGCCAATCCTGTCTGGAGACTAACTGAAACTAACCTGAAATGAAAACGAAAATAAAAAACAAAATTAAAATAAAAAGTAATGAAAAATCCAAAACTATTATAACTCTGATAAACACAACAGCAAGTAACAACAGTAACAACAACCTAGAGATACTAATACCACCAAACTTAGAGTAACTACACTTCAACAAATCACCCCCCGCCTTACACATTCTCTCTGGTGAGTTCAACTGACATATTTAAATATTCCGACAGCCCTTGAAGGCGTCGTCAGACTGCACTGCATACGCGCCGTGGCGGAGAGTGAAGATGGCGGAGAATAATGTCGAACCAGAGCACGAATGGAGCGATCGGGCCCTGGACACGGCCGAGGACACTCTGGTTGCGATGGAAACCTTGCTGGCCACACTGAGAGCCTTTGAAGACGTGCTCAGGCAACAAGACATATCCATAGCATCCTCCACGGAGTACTGCGACAACTTCTGTCAGGTAATGTGTACATGCAACATCGAAGCTACTGTTAGCCTGACGTTAGCTAGCTTAGCTTACCCAGGATTGTTTTTCTCGCAGCCCGCAAGCTAGCTTATCTGCGACGGCTGCTGCTGCTGCTGGCCCGCTAGCTACTCTACCTGGCCAAGTTTAGGGCACAGCTTATATTTTTGTTCACATTCACACATGCATATAATTTAACGCCCTAACTATTTAATGTACAGTCACTAGGCTATTTATAATATACATTTGTAAATGAGGGATGTGTTGTATATTCAAGTGACTGGTTCAAGTTGATACAGTAAGATCGCCTTACTTTCATTGATTTAACTCGTTTAAGCTAGCTATGTCTTCTTTCAAACCATTGTGGCATTACAGGGAACCTGTTAACAGATGTTTGCATGCACATGACATTGTCACAGTTTACACATTATGCATAATTGCATGTGTGTGGGGCGGGGCGGCATCCCTCTATGTTTATCCAAATTTATAATTTTATTGGGGCGTAACTAAAGCTACTGAAAACGGCATTTTGGTAATTTTAATAAGTTGTACCTATCAGATTTTTTGATAGTCTTAAACTATATGCAGCCATGTACTTTTTTTGCAGCTGTCAATCTGCCAAGTTGTGATTAATCTCTCATCAACAATGAATAGGCACTCTTATTTGCATAACCCCCCCTTCCCAATGTCATAGATTTGTTTGTACAATTTATAAAGAAATATCAGTATTTGCATGAGTAAAACTACATTGAGGAACTGCCTTGGTTTCTACTCTCTAAAATAAGCCTGATTTAACAGTCCGTAACCACTTAGCACTTTCATTTTCAATGCTTAAGCCAAAGTACATGTTTCTCAATCAGACAGAAGCCTCCAGTGAGACTTGGTTAACAGCCAAAGTTGATTGTAGAGAAGAGTAATTCATTAGCCAGCTCACTCTGATAGTAGTTGTGGGTTTGGATAGTGGCTGCTGGTAAAAGATAGCTTTTTTAGAACTTTGTCTTAAAGCAATATTCTCATGCAGGGCTGCACAACATGATTTTAAAAAAAATACTGCAATTATTTTGACAGATACTGCAGTTGTGATATGATTCATGATCAGTGGAAATTATAATTTTTGCATCACAATTTTCATTTTCAGAGAAATCATGAGATTGTGGCATTTGTTGGGATCTGTAACAAAACAAAACATGCATTCTTACATTTGGAGGACAAGACAAGTAGGCCACAGTATCTCTTCAGAGCTACAGTACTTCATTATAATGCTGTTTTGTCACAGGTTTTTCTTCTCAAGTAATTGCAGCTTCTGTATTTTGGACATTGCACTCGCCATATTGCGATTTCAACAATATTTCAGTTAATGGTGCTGGGCAGCCCTCATGCCTGTTTGTATATTGGAAGAGTTATTATTAGAGTCTGCAATTTGGGGGTACTTTCCACACTAGGTGTGTCAATCACAAGTTTAATCACAATACAATATTATATTGAGCATTTGGACAATGATAAGATATTTGCTGATATCACAAAGTCTGCCGCAATGTTAGTTCAATTAGTTGATTCAGTTCAGGGGCCTGCAGTTGATTAAGATGATATCATATGCCCATTTAACACAGTTACACAAGAGGCTGCCAGCCCTTGCTTTTCTATTTTTGGCCATAAAAGAAACAAAACTTTAAATTGATTTCACAAACACCTATAAAAGATGGCTTAAGCACAAGAACATTTAACAAAATTATAAGATTCAGCTGTGACAGAGGCGTGCCTTGGGAATTTCAAAATAAAGGCATATCTTAAACATGATATGGAGCAATGTTTTCACTTTGCATTGATGATATTGTGTTGCTGATCATTAAATTGATCCAGATTGAGGGATCTTTATTCCACACCTCTATTCCACACTAACACCTCTATTCCACACTAATCCAAAATGAGTCTTTTGTGGCTTGTAACTTACTGTTTTGTAGCTTACTGTATTAAAAAATGTGAATCTGTCCATTGATTTGAGTCAGCTGAATGTTTTTCTCGTTGATATTTTAAACAACAATGAACATTTTGTGTTGCATTTATTTTCTGTACAAGTCGGAAGTTGCCTGGATGTAATTAGTACACTGATATAGGTCTCAGGGGCTGACACCTTATTCTTGGCTTCCTCTGAGAGGGCACCGTATATTTAGACTGAAGGGAATTAATTTGGTGCCTCTGTAGACATGAGCACCAAGCAGGAAGGTTCCTGCTGTCTGGTAAATGGGACTCCTGGGATGTTTATAGTGATGACGATTTAATGTGTAGCTACATGCAGGTGTCACGCTGGTTTACACACACTGATGTTGACTCCTTTGTACCAGGGGACAGTTGATAGTAAAGACAGTCTTTACCACAAACAACATTGTTCTTTCTGTTAAAGGTAAAGAAAGAATTAAAGACAGTAATTTTGTTGTAATCCGCAATGTTTTTTTTCATTATAGTATAATTCAGAGTGATTACTTTTTATGTTCGAAATTTCAATAAATGATTGAAGGGGGGACAAAAAAATTGCATTAATCACAAAACATATTACGGTAAAAGCATCGTCCAAGCAGTAAAATATTAAAAGTAAAAGAATAAAAAAAGTAAATAGATATCAAAATACATATGCCCCTCCTTGAGTCTGGTTTTTAGGTGCATGCTGGCTCACTGTTGAACGTTCAGGGTTGTCATATGCTGTACAGTCAAGTCCCCTCTGACCCAATCAGGAGCATCTCACACCTGACAGAGTGTCAGCTGGGATCAATCAGGTATAGACTGGTATCTCCCCAGGTGGAAAACCCCCATTCACCCAGAGAAGTGTCTCTTCCGATTGCTGTTTTTTCATAGCTGTTTTTCTTCATTATTTACAGTTTGTGATGTTTCTATGTGTGTTTTAGGCACTGATGCACTATGCTGGGAGCAGGAACTCCATGGAGCATGGTCTGCCTCTTCTGGAGGTCTACTGTTTGTCCATAAACTGTTTTGCTGCGGCCAGATCCCACCTCACTGCAGAGTCCGACAGAGTGGCCCTTGTTTTGAAAAGACTAGCTTTGTAAGTACTGAGTTTAGACATGAATGCTGTGCACACTCTGCTGTTTGTCTTGTGGAGAATCCTTTTTGGTCACTGTATGGATTTAAGGTCACCTTCTTCAATTATTTATGAAGTCCTCCATTTCCTTGCCAAAACAAGCCTACAATTTCTAGATTGCCTAATGTAGTATTAATTAATTTTAGACATTTCACATAGGCTGTGCCACAGGTGATTGACAGTTCTGTTCTTTTCTTTTCTTACCATTCATATTCACAACTGCATGAATGCGCAGCCAACTGAGTTGTCTTTGTTGTCTGATTTTCACATTTCCAAAACAGGGCGGCTCTTCTGGAAAATGCATGTTTCTCCAAAAATAGTCACCAAATTCAGTTTATGAATAAATGTGGGGCGAAAATATTCCATGTACTTGCAAATTTATGCCTCATTCAACAATATTGTCCTCCAAGTCTCCACTTGCAGTTTGCTGGTACTTTGCTTGACAAATATCAGGTCATGCTCAATTGCTTCTGTGATGTTTTCTTGGCTTGAATCTTATCAAAACATGTAAAACATAGTCAGGCTTTGTGAGGATATTCCCATGAAGGTGTCATATTACATTTCATATCAAAAGAACATGTTTAATCATCATTCACTTTTGATTTAATTTTTTTTTCATTGAACTGACAGAACTCTGTTGATTTAAAGTCCAGACAAGGGCTGGGTGATATCACTTGAAATCAGTATGCTGCACATTTAGCTTTAGTGAATAAATTCAATAATCAAGAGTACCTTCATTGTTCCACATCTAATGCACATCTATTTTTCAACCCAGCTAAACCTCCTAAAATAGGTGATTGACTCTTTTCCTATTGCTAATAGACCTGTTTGCCTTTCATTTTTTTCTTCCTCATGTGTGCTGGAAGACTTCTGGTGTGTATAGGAGAGCAGCTAGAAAGGCATTTAAACAGTCAGTGTTCAGCTCTCAGAACTGTTGTAGCCTCTAACTGAATCTCTGTGGTTTGAAGTTTGGTTTCTCTCCTGTGTCACTGTTTGTACTGTCAGGTATCTGCTTTATTTTATTGTTTCATGTTCGCTTTCAGCTGGATAGGAACCATGTCAAGATACTGATGATGAACGTTTTTCCTGATTTTGCTGTTTCATAATAGCTTTTACATGAAAAAATGAACAGGAAGAAGAATCTATAGGACTTTTACAGACACTCGACTTAAGATGAGCATGTCATACACAACCTCAATTGGATGCAAACTCTGCTATGCTGCCCTGATGCACTGAGTCAAGCCATGCAGCACATGTGTAAGAAAAAGGAGCAAAAGAGTCACAGTTACCTACGGAGGTTACAAATCTTCATTGCCTTTGTCGAAAAGGGGTGAAAATGAATGTGTCCACCCGTGTATCATGTTTAGATCCCATGATCACTGCAGAGTCATTTGACATGGGAATGAATGCTGATTGTACCCATTTTAGTTGGTGTTAGTGGTCTTTTTTGTCCAGTGTAAAAGGGACTTTAAATGCAAACCCTTGTTTCTGCAGGTCAAGGCTACATGTTCATCATATATGTAGAAGGATGTGTTACAAGTCATGGAACAAATTGCTTGAAACATTTACTTTTTTTTTTAATCAACAGTAACGATTCCAACTCAACTTACTCTGTTATAAATGACACAAGCACACACCAACTGATGGTAATTGGTTGTTACTTTGGATTAGATGTGATTCTTGTAGAACTTTCACATGCATTAAAGGGTTCATGCTGCAAATGACAATCTGTCTGAAGGAATTAACTCAACATTTACTGACAGGAATTAAATTAGGTCAGTTGGAGATTCATAATATCTTATGATTAATTGCCAGGCCCACACACAATGGCTCCAATCACACTCCTTCAATCTGCAGATGTTCTTATTTCAGGGCCGGGGTTTGTTTCAGCTGAATATAAAGGATCCTTAAATAGTCACCTTTTAATAGTTAAATTTAACTGCTGCCTGAAGGTATACATGATACAACCTCAAAAACATGTCACCACTGTCCATTGTATTTTCAAACAAGCCTTTTTGACACATCTAATGTGTGCATATGTAAAGCTGACTCTTCTTTAACATTAGTACCAAGCTAAAGAATGCTTTGTTGTACCATCAGAAATATAGATGGTGTCACAGATTGTAAAAAGTAGCGTGTAGTTGAGATTAATATGTTCAGACTTCATACTCTCAGTGGTTGTGTTTTCTTTTTTTTTTCTTTTTTTTTTGTCAAGAATGGAACAGTCAGGAATTGTCATAATTTCCAGCAATCATTGTAATCTTGGTTTTCTTTCTTGCAGGAGCTGTTTTGAACTGTTGCTGTCAGTGCCTGAGAATGAAATCCCGTATGAAGCCTGGGTTCAGTTCCACCACTCAGTTCAGGTACAGCATCTCAACACTGTTTGCTGAATGCTGATGGATAGCAGATTTAAATACTGTAGGGAAGTGGAGATGAGTTACGTCAACAATTGTTGAGTAAAAAAAAAAAAAAAACGGCTTTCTGCTGTATGTGTGAGAAAGAATTTGGGAACTTGATTATTTGTGCCTCAGCGGGTGTTATCAAAAGCTTTCTGATAGGGTGAGACTGTGGCCTGAGAACAAATGCCCCAAGCTACTGCAGATGGCAGTGTGTTGTTTTCTTATGCTCCTTGTTGAATCTAAACCACCAGTGTTTACAATAACCCCTAACTCATCATTTGTTGTGAGTTGTGTGCCCTTAAAATGACACCACTATATGAAAAAATGCTTGAAGTAGTCCATAATCTCAGTATTTAAGGATCTAAGATGAGCAAAATAGTCTTTAAATATATATTTTTAATTCATTTAATAGTTTTGTTTCCAGATGATGAGCATTTCAGTCTCATCTTGTGCTGTTGTTCTGCATCGAAGGGTAAAAGTTCTGGATACTTTGGTTGTAAACATGGCTTTGGACATTATTTCAAATAAGAAAGTGTTAAAGATCCCTTCCATTCAAAACTATACTTTTCTTATATTTATGTCCCTTAAAATGTTTGACCTTGACTATACTGACTTATTTCTGTGCAGAGTTTGTCACTAGAGATGTGTTTTCACATTCCTCTACTGACGAGGGAGATGTCTCCATCCCTCTGAGATTCAAACGTACCCCTGGCAAGCTAGTTTTGGTACACCCTGAACCCTATAATGTCCAGTGCAAAGTGGACTTGTCAGTACACTGAGAGTGAGAATTAACATTAGCAAACAGCATAAACAACACACACACACTTAACACCCTGGTACGTCTGCTGTGACTCCTAATCTGAGTTTGGGTCTAACTAGGGGTCAAATGTGAGGCTGAATCTGAAAACTGTGTTAATCAAATTATTAATTATAGCAGACTGTTTTTAAAATGTGTCTGGAGGGGAACTTTACAGTTTTGTCAGCAGAGTTGACAATAAAAGAGAAGTTATTAAAAACGTGTCATCTGAGCTATGATGAAGTTTTGTTTCCAGACATGAGCAGTAGTGCTCTAAAGACTAAGGTTTTTGCTTTGTTTAGATAAATTGTTAAATTGGGCCAATAAATTAAAGTCAACAAGTGAACAAATGACCTTTTGAGAAGCTAATTTATAAAACTCATCATCCCGTGACATTATCATATGACAGCAGTGGAGGAGCATCATTGCTGCCCCAGTGTAGGAAAAAAATGGCCTAATCTATTGGATTTTTGGGAGGTTATTTTTTTTTCAAGAAGGTGCTAAACAAATGGGTTGAGCAGTCTTTGTATGTTTATTGCAGATTGCCCATGATAACTTGTTACAGTATGGCAGCACAGACCTCCAAGCTTTACTCCAGATCACAGGGGAGGGCGGAGCGTGGAGCAACCCTGTCCTCACGTCTCTCCTCACCGGCCAGCCCACCAACACTGAGGAAGGTCAAGATCTAGTTAAATCATTCATTTGCGACATAACTGCACAGATTTGACCTTTTTGTGCTCATCTTGTGGTAGTTTGTTAATCAGATTTTCTTTGAATTCTGTTGCTAGTTGATGCATACATCAGCTTGGAGGGCGAGGGCTTCATGGAGATGCGGGTGAAGCACCTGGAGAAGATGGGCGAAGTGGCCAAGGCGGTGGTGCTGGCTAAAGCCTGCACTGAATGCAGCTTCATCTCCAACCAAGCCACCTTTCGTCAAACATATGTCTCCCTGCTGTGTCACCTGCTTCCCAATGAAGAGGCCATCATGGAGGTATTATTATTATTATTATTATAACACAGAGGAATACTTGCACCAGTCTTTGGTTTGTTGGGATGATGCTGTTTGAATATACTCATGCATGTGTGCCCCATTTTGTCAATTTGACAACTGTAATTGTTAAATAACAGCATTGGTTTTCACCGGTATTTATGTTGGTGCTGTTTATAATGTAAAGGATCTGACAAAGTATATAACTGACAAGTTGATTTCCAACCAGCTGCACTTGTACCCCAGCAGGACACTTTCTCAGTTACCAGGTGTCATATGGAAAGATTATTGAGTAGCTTAACTGTCTTGAAAAAACAGAAATCAGTTTGATAAAAAAAAAAATAATAATAATAATGATAAAAAAACAAATCAAAACAGAAAAACAAACATAATCAAGATTGCATGGAAACTACCTAGAAAGTGAGCAGAGATCAAAATGGTTAGGATTTTTTTTCCCAACCATTTAGCCTTTACTTTTAGCTAAATGAATAGATAAACATTTAAAATAGTTTACTAAATTAATGCTAAAAGTAAATGGTTGAAATGGCTAAGTTAATAGATATAACTATGAAATAATTAGCTATAAGTACTGTATAAATAGGTGAAACAGATGTCTGAAAGTAATGAAAAAATATTTCAGTAGTTTTTCTAAAATGGTAAGGCTAAATGTTTGAAATGGTTAGCTAAAAGTGTTGGATAAATGGTTGGAAAGTCCAGCTTCTGCTCAACATGCTGTTGCTATATTAAGAGACATATGGTTGTGGCAGGATGTGTTGAGGGCTCACAGAAGACTGTGTGGTCTCCAGATGAACAACAGTTATTCTCTCCTTTTTTTTAATATGAGGTTGATATTGTTAGAGTCATAAATAAAAATGCAGTCATATTTGCAAGTCAACCCTCTTTATTATAAATATGAAAAAGGTGTCTATTTATAAAGTTTATCTGCACCGTCTCCAAAAATAGAGCCCCAAATTCACATGCAAATTGAGCTTCCTGGCATTCAGTTTGAAGACTCAGAAAAACTTCAATCTTCAGGGATTCAGTATTTAAAAAAAACTTTGAATTAACACCCCACCCCCCATCTTAAGATTGAGGCTCAGAATAGTTTCCGCAGTGTGTTTCCACCACTGTCTTTCACTGATTATAAGGATAGTGAGTTGTCAGTAACTTGGGCAGTGATGTTTGCATTCTTAAGACCACATTAGTCTCACTGAAATTACTTACTGTTCCTTATTGTTTCGTCCTGCCTCTGCAGTGATGTCTTCCATCCCCCACCTTTTCTTGGT
The DNA here is from genome assembly GCF_056507025.1 of Lutjanus erythropterus. NCBI lineage: Eukaryota > Metazoa > Chordata > Actinopteri > Lutjaniformes > Lutjanidae > Lutjanus > Lutjanus erythropterus. The sequence continues at coordinate 15,046,066 of NC_139334.1, forward strand.
GTACAGTATGTTGATTACATTGTTTTAAATCCCTCATTTTCTTTTGGAGCAACAGGATGAATTGACTATACTTTTAATTTCAATTCTATGTGTTTCAATTTTCTCTCTCTCTCTCACAAATTTAAAGTCAGTGCACTTCACTGTACGGGACTAATTACAATTATGTTAATGTAAGGTTTAATGAGGGATTGCTGTGGCAGTAAAAACTGTGTCGGCAGCTTGACATGCCTGGATAAAAGTAACTGTATTTGATGAGGATCGGTCACAATCACGATCTGTATGTGATCCAAATAATACAGTCAGTATCATCACCAATACCAGTGCAGCACATCATATTAGTGCATTCTTTATTGACATGTTAACATAATTGCTCACTGTGTGTGAGAGGCTTGAGGAAGGGAAAAATACTGGTATTCCATGTTTAATTTCTAAATTTTAGATTAAATAATATTGAATAATTCCTGTAAATGTCGTGTCGCATTATTTTCTTTAACAGATATCCAGACTTGACTGTAAGGACGTGCTGGAGATCACGTGTAATTTGGAGACGGAGGGAGAGGAGAACACGGCCTTCATCCTGTGCACAACTTTCCTGACACAGCAGCTTCAGCAGCAGAGCCTTTACTGCTCTTGGTGAGTTGTCCCTGTTTGTTTGGGCCCAAATCTAAATTGAAAATCAGTCTGGATGTTTAAAAATCTCTGATCAAATAAGTTGGTGTTTTTGTTACCGTGATGGTCATCAGAGAGTCAGTCAAAATTAGAAAATGACTGAATTTTCTTTCCTTTTTTGTCCAAAGGGAGTTGACTCTGTTGTGGAGTAAGCTTCAGAGGAGGCTTGACCCCTCGTTGATGTCTCTTCTGGAACGATGCCTTCAGCTAGGTGCCATTGCCAAAACTGTCTACCATTTGCTTTACCTGGTCCGTGTCATCCAGACAGAGGTGAGTCCAGCAGCCATGCTGTCTGTTTTTATACATGATTTGAGTTGCTGCATTGGTTATATGAGGTTCCTTTTCAACCAGTTAGTTTCCTAAGTTACTAAGGACCATCTGGAACTAAACTCAGGAACTACTTGCTTTCTTAGCAAGAATTTCCTGTTTGCTTTAACTAGTTCAGTAACAAGTCAAAAAAACAAAACAAAACAGAATTTTCATATGAGGAATGAACAGTCACTGTGTTGTAAGATCATAAATTTGACACAACAAAGTGGAAAGGGAGACTGAACAGGCTGTTAGTTAAAAAATGATCAATAGAGTTTATATATTTATTCAATGTTTCAGACCAAATGGATCATGAGGTTAACAGTCCTACAAACCTGTTGTCTACCCACAAAGGTGTTTTTAATACTTGGGCATATATAACGTGTCTCTCCCTCTCCTGTCCTGCAGGTAGGACAAGTTACACCTTTATCATTCTTACTGGTGTGACTTCTCTGCTCTCACTGTATTTATCTATAGATCTTTTTCACAGCAGCCATGTTGACATGAAATAGAAAACACATGTGTTCCATTCAGGTCAGACAGACTCCGGGTGCTGCTATTGTGCATTTTGGCAAGCTGAAAAGCTCTGTGCTACACTAAATGGAACAGAACCATAAGTAGTATCATTGATAACAACTGTGTTTGCCCTACTATTTAATATCAGTATGGCTGCCGAGACTTGCTCACAGTGAACCCCTGGTCTTGGTCTTGTCCATTGTCAGTTTCAGTAAAGTTTATTCAAACTGTTCATCCACATCATCCACCCATACAGAAAGAGAGAAAGGCAGTGTTACTTAGTCCTACTGTGAATAGAAAATAAGAATGAAAAAAAAAAGAATAATATGGAGCAGCAGATGGCTGGAAAATGCAGACAATATGGTCCATCTGTTCTGCTGTGAAGTCCAACTTTATATCACCACAGTCTCAAGACTGCACTTTTAGGCATGATATGTAAAATACTATTCCAATTATATTAAAACAAGCTCACTATATTTTATAACTGTGGAATTGCTCAAACTACAACATTTCTGACATTCTAGAAATGTCAGAGAGGATTCTTGACTCCCTTCAATTTGCACGTCAAATGACAACTCCAGTATAGATGCAGCCATATTGATATGAAATAGTAGGGTAAACACAGGTGTTACCATTGAGCCAACATGCAGCACCTCAACCTTGTTTGACCTGAACAGAACCAGAATTAATATCATTGGTAACGCCTGTGTTTACATTGCTATTTCATGTCAAAAAGGCTGCTGTGAAAAATGTCTATTGGAGTTATGAATTGTTTCATGGGAGAGCTGCAAACTTGGTTAATGTTTAATTTTGACCAGTGAATGCCATTCTGACAAACCCACATGTATTTGTTTAATTGAACATTAACTTAAGAGTCCTTGAACGTTATTAAAAGATCCTTAAATCATTGAACCCTGTCTTGTTACAGAGTATTTTATGCTCAATTACAAAATCAAAGCACATTGAATCCCAGCATAAAAAAAGAAAAAAAAATGTCAAAGAGTAACAGTTTCTAGTCAAATAATCTGCCACACTGTCATCTAGTGGTGACAACATGCTTTCTCCCCAACCTGTGTAGCTGTGATTTAGCTTGACACTGAAGTACAATGTTACATCACAGCTGTTGCCACACCTGACCACACGGAGCTGTGGTATTTGGTTTGTGTCAGAAGTTCAGGAGGTTTATGCTACGCCTTTGAATTCATAGACCGTTACACTGCGGCCTCTCTTCCTCCTTCAAAAATCAAGTGTGGAGTTTCTCTTTAATGGGGCAAATTTGCTACTTGGGGTCCCAAGCTAACAAAGTAAATCATTCTTGTTTTAATATATTAATTAAAATTGTATTTTGTACAGAGTGCTGTAGAGGTGATATTTGTGTAGGCAAACCAGGAAGATTTTGAAGACGATTTTGGATAAAGGCCAAATATAAACTCTGTGATGACCAAAAGTTTATGCTGGCACATTTTGTTTTTGCAAAATAATCCTCACAAATGAACTCCAATTTTCTGATTTTTGAAGCACAAATGCATTTGCCAAAAGCAAAACACTTACATTGGCTTGAAAGCTACACAGTGGATGTGGAGTTGAAACAAATGTGTGGTTTAATGCTAATAATGTATCCCTCTCTTTTCAGGCGGAGGAAATGGGGGTACCTGCCTCAGTAGAACTTTGTGTCAAAGCCCTTCAGCTTCCAAAGCAGGATGACTCGGAAACGAGGATCTCTGTCTGTAAGACAGTGTCCTGCCTTCTTCCAGACGACCTTGAAGTGTTGCGTGCCTGCCTACTCACAGAGTTCCTGCTTGGCCCCAGCCAGGAGGTCTTTGGGTGCCTTGAGGAGCTTTACTTACGCCCAGACCAAAAGTATGACCAGGAAAATGAGGTTATTCCCAACTCACTACGCTGCGAGTTGCTCCTGGCACTGAAAGCCTACTGGCCTTTTGACCCAGAATTCTGGGACTGGAAAACTCTCAAGTATCACTGCATCTCACTTCTTGGGTTGATGCCGGAGTCAGAAGGCGAAGAAGAGGAGGTGGTAGACAAACAAGAGAAGGCTAAACAACCTGAGCCACAGGGAATCACAGTCAAAGTAGAATCTGAACATCAAAAGAGGATAAATGGAAGTCTTGATAGTCTTGAGCAGAAAGATAAAATACAGCCTTCTAACTTGCCTGAAAACCCATTAGATCCTGAGACTAAGAAACACAAGTTCTGCTGTCAGATTTGTAAGCGGTCAGTCACTGACACCCAAATTATTCACCACTCCAAAAGACACGCACAGGACGACTGCCACCCCTGTCCTGTGTGCTTGGAACAGTTTAAGAGCAGAAAAGATCTTGTCCCTCACATGAAACAACACATTCAGACCGTTCACAAAAACAGTGTAAAAAAAGAGGACTTGCCGAAACAGATGGATGAGGATGATGATATTGAACCAGGCGAGATCACCATTGACCCTTCATTAATCATGTATTACAAATCCACACATGATCCAGACGTCCTGGACCACATCGTGCAACAAGCCAAAACCGTGAAAGAGAAGCATGTAGACGATGACGAGCACGTAACATTCGAATACATCGATCAACACTTCAAGCTGCAGAACCGGGATGAGTATCACTGTCCAGGAACCGGATGTACTCGGATTTTTAAACATTCCAAGTACTTGTATGTTCATTTGAAGTCGGAGCACAAAGGCGATGAGAATGTGAAACATTTTCATCAGATGAGAGACAAACGGGAAAAGTGTGTCTTTTGTAGGCGCCATTTTGTCTCTGCTTACCATCACCGCAAACATCGCAGAATCCACTATGGCGATCGGCCTTACGCATGTGTGGTTATAGGCTGTGGTGCTCAGTTTAGCACTTCCAATGAACTTGTCACGCACAAACAGACCCACGGCTATCAGCTCAACTACCAGTGTGAGCTCAAAGGCTGTTATGTCACCTACTCAGACCTGGGACAGATCTATCACCATGAAGCACAGCACTTCAGAGATGCTGCATTTACCTGCTCCAGCGCTGAATGTAGTAAATACTATTTATCCAAAAAGGAGTTCATAAAGCATTTATCCACGCACAACATCACCTTCTCTGAAGAGGACTTTGAGGCTCAGAGGCGGGCAAAGCGGAAACTTTTTAAGACTGTTAAGACTGAACCGACACCCCACCTTAATAAGCCAGTTGATACAGAAAAGATTGTAAAGGAAGATGTCATAAATTCTTCCTCTCTAAGTTGTGCCTCCTCTTTGCCAGCATCTGAGAGCAGGGAGACCAAAGCAACAATGACCTTGGTGGCTGTGTGTTTTGATGGAAGTAAGTTTACCTGTGGTTTTGAGAAGTGTGGCATGACTTTCTCCAGAGCCAGAGATGTCCAGAGACATCTGAAATGTGCTCACCCAGAGCACCTTAAACTGGAGAACAAAGAACACAAGCACGACAAAGAGCGGGGCTCAAAGTCCAAAGGGATAAAGACTGAAAAGACTGAGCCAGACGGTGAGGAAAAAGGAAAACATGAGCCCTCAACTCCATTTCAAGCCATGGAGTCTGGCAAAGAAAGAAAAACATCCACTCAACCCAAAAACCATGAAACAGACTCTTCAAGCCTTCAAACAAAAAATGATGCTCTGAAAGAGATTCTTATTGGACTCAGTAAGCTGGACCTGAACTCTTCATCGCCTCATGATGCTCCAAGTGAGTCCCCTCAGTCCTATGCAGACTCTAATGCATCACAAATAGCCCTTCATCAGGCGATCATGGCCAAGCCTCCAGTTGTCATGCTTCAAAAGAGACCTCAACAGCCACCTGAGGAACGGGTTAAAATCAAAACTGAGGAATCGTCATCAGCTGATGATGTTGGTGATACATTAGCCACTGCTAAGCCATATGCCTGTGAGATGAAAGGTTGTGGCTTTAGGACTGCTCAGAGTTACAGCTTGATGCGACACTATCACAACAGACATGGCCGCACTGTCGAGCAGGCCCGAAGGTTGACTTCTTTGAAAACTACATCTTTTAAGCCTTACATGTGCCATCTTTGTTCCAAGAGTCACAGACAGAAGCACGTTTTGAGGATGCACTATATTCAGGCACATAACCTGAGTCAGGCATTGGTGGACAAAATAAGTTGTACATCTATATCTTATGAGGGAAACAAAGACCCTTCAAAGGAAACATCTCAGCACCTGATGAATCATGGCCTAAAAGTTAGCAAGAACGAGATCCCCAAGTTGCAACGCCAACCTGAGACAAAAAACTCAAGCATTAATAGCGAAAATGCACAAAACTTTGACAATCATTCTCCATCTGAAGAGGAAGAACCAGAGAGTAGAGATGAAGACAGTGAGCAGAAAGGAGACAGTGAGGATAGGACCACACAACAGGTCAGAACTACAAGACGTTTGGTAGCCAAAAGTAACCTCTGCTATATATTGGATAAATTCAGTAAACCTTTTCATTGTGTAGCAAAAAACTGTGATGCAGCTTTTTCCACCCAGGGAGGCCTCGTGCGCCACCTTCAGCTGGTCCATCATTACAATCGCTCTCAGCTCTTGTTGGAGAAAGACTTTGAGACGCATCACAGCCCAGAAGTCCGTAAAGAGCCGTCCAAAAAAAGGCGTCTTCCAAACTCGGACGAACCTCAGCCCCAATACAAATGTCACTTTGCCAACTGTAGCGCTTCCTACCACCTTAAAAGCAGCCTGGTGCGTCACACTCGTGATTACCACTCACAACCACCAGAGCTAATAAGGTGCAAGTACGAAGGCTGTTCGAGAGTGTTCAGCCATGATGATGCACTCAAAAAACACACGCTTTATAGTCACTATGAGTACTACGATTCGCTGGTGGTACGTCTACAGAGCACTCATAAAAAGTCCATTACCGGATGCCAGAAGAAGCTGATTGTTGCACCACAGAGTCCTCAGAAAGAAGAACCTGGTTCAACAACCACGCAGGCTGAGAGGTCGAGTGCTGAGAGTGCTGAAGAGACTGCCCAGTCAGAGGAAACAGATGGGGAGCGAGTGGTGGAGAAGAAAGTGTCAGGAGAAAAAAAATCAAAAAGAAATGCTTTCAGCCGCTTTGTCTTCAGATCTCATGAAGAAGCATTACAGATGTGCCAGGACCGCCCCCTGCGTGTGGCCTACCCCTGCATGGTTCAGGACTGTGACTCTGTTGTCACGTACATGGGCAGCTTGCACCGTCACTACCTGAAGGTCCACCGAATGCGTCGAGAAGATCTTGTTAAGAACGACGATAAGCTTGTTTTTAATGCTGAGCAGCTCGAGGAGCTGATTCAGAGGAAGTCAGCCAGGCCCACAGTGACCCCAAACGGCGTTCGCAAAATGGAGTACCAGGCAGAGCCAGAAAACACAGGGGGGCAGCCGGCACCCATGAGCTTACACTCAATAAAGACAGACACACAAGACGAGGAAAAACATGACTCACTGGGATTCCCAGAGGAGGAAGAGGAGGAGCTGCCACCTGTTGAGAGAAATGGCGTCCTTGTTGGTGCAGATGAGGTGCTTTACGGTGAAGCGAGTACTGGTGGGCATTCTGAAGATTCTGCTGCACCAACACCGACGAACCCTCCAAAACAGGAGGAAAGATTAAGCTTGGATCAAATCAAACCTCTTCTCCGTACTGTCACTGTTGACCTCTCGCCACCGTGCTCACTGCGCTTTACTACTGAGGAGGGCTTCCATGACGTGTCAGGCACCAAGGACGGCGGTAAAATGATGAACGGGTCAACTCCGGTGCCCACTCCTCCTTTTCGCCAGCCGTTAAAGCGGAAAAACGAACTGTCTGAACAACCACCAAACTTGAAAGACGCTCAGCCTCACAGCCCTTCTCCACGCTCTTTTGACATCGCTGCCTATAAGCCTATCGGCTTTGAGTCCTCATTCCTGAGGTTCATACAAGAGACAGCCCCGAAAGACAAAAACACAGCGTTGATGAAACGGCGAGAGTCTTTCAGGCGTAGTTGTTCTGTGAAGGAGAACAACCAGCTGGGGATCTCTCACACCCGCAGCAGACGCACTCACTCCCCACTGCTGAAGCCTCATACGATGACTGGAGACTTCACATCAGTCCAAAACTTGAAGTCCATCTTGGACAAAGCCCTGGCTGGGTGTGGGGACCTGGCCATTAAGCAGCTTCAGTACCTCAGACCTGTGGTGGTCCTGGGGAGACCGGTGTGCACCACCACCACCACCACCACCCCCCCTGACCTCTTCCCATCAGACACCAACAACAGCAAACTGCTTCTTGGAAGTTAGTTTACCTGAGCACCTTTTAACATAGCTATGGCAAAATTACTTTGTATTTTCACGAGCTGTGTACCAGAATTTTTTCTTATTTTTCTTTTCTCCCCCCAAAAAAAAGATAGTACTATGGGTTTTTTTTTGGTTGTTTTATAAGTTGCCAAACTAAAGACTTAAAGAAATTAGCATTAAGATAAAAACAAGCTTAAACAGTGCACATGAAATCAAAGTGGATTGTTTTATTTAGACATCTGTTATCATACATATAACGCCTGTTATGTTAACTCATCGTGACATGTATATACTGTAGTTCTCCAAGATAAATGTACAGATTTTCAGATTGTTAGAAATGTTCAGTAGAGTATTGCAAGGCCTTTTCAGTAGTGTGAAAATGTGACTGAAGAACATTTCCTTACTACAAAGTTCTTGAAGGAATATGTTTGGTTATTTTTCACCTCAGTTTATAATAAACCAGTATTGGGATGCAGTGGACAGATGTTGGCAGACATGTATGTAACACTTTCTAATAAAATAAATGTGGAAAGGAATATAAAGCCCTTTACTCTCTGAATTGTGTAAGTGACTTTTTTCTTAATATCAAGTAGAACTGCAAAGTTTAATTGATTAAAAGAAAATTAGTTACCAACTGTGTTGTTGTCAAGCCAAAACTTTGCTGTTTTTTTTTTTTTTTTTTTTTTTTTTGTCATTTATGATGATACATGAACAGTCTTTGGGTTATGGACTGTTGGCTGAACAAAAGAATTGATTTGAAAATGTCGCTTTGGGCTCTTGGAAATTGTGATAAGCTTTTTCACATTATTTTGACATTTGATAGAAAAAAGTTTTATTGAAGAATTATGAAAATAATTGGCAGGTTCGGTTATGATGAGAATAATCCTCAGTTGCAGCCCAAATGTCACATTTGATGAAATCCGTGCTTTGACATCTTAGGAGCTGTTACCTTAAAATGTTCAGTCTTTGTGGTTACACTGCCTGGAATATGGTATTTAAGTTTAATGGCACACACTAAAGTACTATTATCAAAAATTGTCATTGGGAGACTATAAAAATATATTTCTTTGTTTCCCAGTGACTGTTACAACATTTTCAAGTGATTATAATTACTATTATTAGTTTAGTATTCATGATGTCAGCAAATTCATTGAGAAGTTCAATTTTATTGTCTTAGATTGAAGGCTCTTATCCAAAAGGAAGGCTTTTTTATTGTAGGGGTTAATTTTGTAGACAAGACTTGATTACTAACCAGGCAAAGCTGGTGATTGCCTCAGGGCCTAAATCCAAAAAACTGGCAATTTGTATGTGGAAATTTGATTTGATAATTTCGTCTGGGAATAGGCTCACCTGAAAGAGAATTATCAACTGACATGATAACAGCCCTCAGGGAAGTAGCTGTTGTTCGCCCTTGCTTGGTTGTAATACTTTGATTATTTCATCTGATATTATTACTACATGGTGCACATTCTGTAACAAATCTGCTAAATTAAAGGGACAATTTATCCCCAAATCAAAAATACATATCTGCCTTCTCCTGAATATGATGGAAGTAGGTGGCACTTAGGTCATGATATCTGGAAAGAGACATTACTGTTCAGTTTTACAAATATGTTTTTATGTTGCTTTGAGCACCACAAGCTGAGTGCCATCTAGTTCTGTTATATTCGAGAGAGGGCAGACATCTCTCAGACATCATCAAAATTCATTAATTCATACCTAAACAATCTAGCTGGAAAAAGAGGACTAAAGGGCAGAGAAAAAAATATGTAGCTCTGATTTTGGGGTGAACTCTTCCTTTAAAATACCACACATTGAACCTGGAGCCAACACTGCAGCGTATTAATACTGTACACACAGTGGGTAGGACAGGGATTTAATAGCAGTCCAGCAACTAGATTTTGCCCTATAGATCTTTTACATATTTAAATACATGTATTAAAATGGATTTAATCTATACACTGGATAACCGTTTGCACATCATGGTGTTTGTCAGGGATTCTGCATGAACTGGGTGTGGCACAGTTTCTCCAGAGGTTTAACCTTTTTGTTATGTCTTCAGCAGTGAGTGTCTTCCAGGAGTGTCAGTGGCATTCACTGCTGCTCAAAACTGAAAAACAAAATGAAGACTTGAGCAGCAAGATACTTTTCTTATAATATTCAGTTTCATTTGACACTGTCAGAGAGGCATAAATTCAATTATATGTTTAGGCGTTGATGTTGTAGTCTGCACTGCTGTTTGAACTGCTGTTAATACTGAGTGGTGTTTCTTATGTTTTGCCCCATTATAAACATACAACACTACCAATAACTGTGACCTCTATCATAAACAGATAGTTCAGTTAACACCTCTCTCAAAGTGTTACCACAAACAGAACATTATAATCACCCCATAAGTAGAATATATGGCAGATCTGTTGTATTGGATTGCATTCAGTTTTATAGGTGTACATAAAAAGAAGAAAATTGCCCAGGGTATGTGTGTTGGCCCGCTCGAGAAAAATTTAACAGCTGCCACTTTTAAGTGCATTGTGAGTAAACATAGTCATGAAAACCACTCTTTAATTTAACAAAGGATAACATTTCCTAAAGTCTGGTTTTAAGACAAACACAAGTAAGTTGTTTTTGTAATGTTTTAAATAAAACATGTTTAATATATATGTACATATCTATTAGACATGTATAATATATATGGAATGTATCTGGATATGGGAGTTCATATCGGAGCTTTTTTCTGTCAGTAAAAGAAAAATATATCTATATGAAAAATCGAAATTATTAAATTAAAAAGCAAAATTATAAGATAAACAGGTGTAATTATGACATAAAGTTGTAATTATAGACAAAAAGTAGAAATCATCACATAGAAAGTCTGAGTTTTTATAAGTATGTATATTTTTATATTTTTTCATAATTATGAGGTAAAAAGTTGAAATTATGAGTTAAGAAGTCATCATATGAGATTTAAAAAGACTACTTTTTAGATAATAATTTAAAGAAAAGTAATCAGGACAATCTCAATCTCATAGTTATCATTCCATGGGGATGTTTTTTCTTTTATTGGCCTCCATAGCTTTCAAAGGTGTGGCTGGCATAAAAATTTGTTCCTCACAGCTAAAACAAATCAGTCGCGGAACCAATGTTACAGTCATCTTTTCCGTAGGGGTTGAATTCGGTGCCACACCTCATCGCGCATGAATGGAATGATATTAGCTTTAAAAGCCTTGACTTAGGAATGGGAACTAGATATAAAGATTTCCGAGTTTTTTAGTCGGTATCTGTAGATTTAACGTGGGGACAGCTCCTCTTTATTCAGCTGTAAAGTGTTTGTCTGCTTGTTTGTGTGTATAGCAAAGGCTAAGCCAGTTAGCTGTTAGCATAAAACTAACTGTCAGGCTAGGGAACGCTAACATCACCGTTAGCCTGCTAGCTAGTCAACCTTGCTCCAACAACACAGACCAAAAACAGAGCGAAGATGGTTGAATCTATATTTGACCTCCCGGTGGAAAAGCAGATATTTTATGCTGTTTTGGGATTTTCGTGGACAGTGTATCTATGGGAGGCATACCTTTCTTACAGACAGGTAAGTTCATCATTTGTCAGTATCACACCAAAGTTTCTGCCTTGTAGCTAAATGTGTTTTTCTATCAGATTATTCTATTAGAGATTCTTATGGTAGCCAACATAAAACAAACTGAAGAGTAATTGGAGCTAATTTGTTAATACACAACATGCAAATTAGTTTTTAGACTTCTGATGTGATAGCCTTTATAACAGTTAATATCTTTACTCGTGCATATGCACCATATTGTATCTATGCAAGATACATGTACACATTTTAAATTATTTATTGCAGAGCCCTCTCACGTGGAGAAACTTTAAAAACTGAGTAACATTTCCTCTTTAAGAAGTTCTTGAGGAATATGATTCGTTATAAATAAATTAGTGTTGGGAGGCAGTTGACAGATGTTTGCAGATATGCATGTGTCTAATACAAAAAGAAACATAGAGCCATGTACTGTGAGTCTTTCTCTAGTAACTTTCATAAAGTCAACATAAAATGGCCTCTTGGGATGACTGCTGAATTTGTATTTCCCCTAGAAACAGGATATTGTACCAGAACAGGCTGAGACAAAAGTCAATTTGTGATCACATGAACAGAGGGGCAGAACTAGTACAGCTTGATAAAGCTAGAATAAACTTTTGCAAAGGTTTCAAAATTGCTACTTTATTACTTAAAACAAAAGACCCAATCAAAGATCAAAATTTGTAACTCAAAACCTGTTTGTATATAATAGGAATGTTAGAATTTTGAGCTAGATCTAAGAAAATGCCTGACAAATAGGTTATATATGAGCTTTTAGACCATAAATCTGGACAAAGAAAGATTATGAATAAAATCTGGTATATTTGTTTTGTCTTTTTTGTTACTTTTTCAGCTCTAAATAAAACAACAGGGGCATAAATAAAACACATCATCAAACAATACAGAATTGAACAAATATAACTAAAACAGTTGTCGTGGGCAAATATTGGGCATCGCAGGATGCCCAATATTTGCTAAAGGCAAAATGTGTGCCAAGATACCATTTTAAATTAAATACTGTGGTGCTGCAGAGAGAATGGAAAACATTTTTGTTGGGTACAGATTCCTGAAAACATAGGACACCATAATCGTTTTAATGTGTTTTCCAATGAAAATGAGAATAATGATGTGACCACAATCTTTCTTCAAGACTGTTCAGCCCTAGTTTTTGGGAGACAGTTGTGTTGATCATTCTGTTACAACTACAAAACAAAATCAACATTGAACTAATAACCACTAATGCAAACTGCGGATATACTTTTTTGTCAGTGTGGATGTGAAACAGTTTAGGTTGCATTTATAATGGTCTTTAAAAAGTCTTAAATTTAACATGTTAAAATCTGCAGAAATCCTGATCAAGTTTCGTGTAAATGATCCATTTTTTTCCCAGGTTCTTGTTGAAGATGTCCCCTTTAATTTTTAGTTGGTACGTCAGCCGTTCCGGTGAATAGAAATCCGAGACGATCTCAAACTATTGTTCTCTCACTGGAAGCTCAGTTTTATACCCCTTTCTTGATATTGCTGGCTGTAAGCAGAGTTTTTGCCAGATATCTATCTGTTCGTCTTTGCACAGCCTCCCTAGAGTACCTTAGATATCTCACAGCACAATTGTTTAGAACAGCATACCCTATAATATCTTTAATATTTGCATATACATTATTACAGTAAGGTTTTCATTTAATGCAGCTCCATAAACACTGGGGCTGTCTGCTTTTGATCTACAGTGTTATGAAAAATTTAACTGTCAGATATCAGAAAACCAGAAAAATTGTGAAATTACGACAATGTTTGAATTCAACAAATAAATCTTTAATATGTATGAACTTTGTAGCAAGTGCTATAAATGACCTGAGATCTAACACTGATGCTGATGTCTTTCCCATCCACAGAGGAGAATATATAGATCAACAACACATGTGCCACAGGAGCTAGGGAAGATCATGGACTCTGAAACATTTGAGAAGTCACGCCTTTATCAGCTGGATAAAAGCAACTTCAGCTTTTGGTCTGGACTCTATTCTGAGACTGAAGGGACGGTAAGACAAACGGTGCATTTATTTTTGTTTATGCCACATATTTAAATTGACATGTAAAAGCCTCATGTTCTGCTCAAAACTTTTAGTTGATCCTGCTCCTGGGAGGAATCCCATTTCTGTGGGGCATCGCCGGCTCTGTGACAGCTCGCTTTGGATTTGGCTCAGAGTACGAGATCACCCAGTCACTCGTATTTCTGACGCTCGCCACCCTGTTCAGTGCCTTGACTGGACTTCCCTGGAGTTTGTACAACACGTTTATCATTGAGGAGAAGCACGGCTTTAATCAGCAGGTACACTCACTGAACAGCTCTCGGCCTCTGTGGGCCCGTAACGTGACTGTTTGATGGTTGTAGTTTCCTTCCTCAGGAAGAAGAGCTGTCAGATGTAATCAGATTCATTTCATAACGATTAGATTGAACAGTCAGCATGCATCTAATGTATATTGTCACACTATCACCCTCTTTCAGGCTGCAAAGCTGCAATGGAAAATGTGTGTATAGCTGTATTTTGACGCAGAGATGACCATCTGAAACAAAATACACCCACAGATGGACAGCGAAGAATAAATGTTGCAGGATTTCTTGCAGAAATTAACCTGAACAATTTAATAGTTTTCACTATGAAACCTTATCACCATTCAAATATATTATAAATATCTAAAGCAGCTTAACTCAACTTTTTACAGCCACATCAGAAGTCTAGCGTGATTATTTGATACTTAACTGATCATCAGTTAAAGACCACATACACATGCACACACATCCTGACTGATCTCTTTCTTTTTACTTTTATCCAACATTGTCTTTTTCTTTCTATTAATGTCTTGTCTTCCTCTCAGACGCTGGGCTTCTTCCTTAAGGATGCTGTAAAGAAGTTTGTTGTGACCCAGTGTATCCTGCTGCCCGTCACCTCACTGCTCCTGTACATTATCAAGATTGGTGGGGACTATTTTTTCATCTACGCCTGGCTCTTTACCCTGGCTGTTTCTCTGGTTAGTGCTTGTTAAACAAAGAATAATGGCATCCTTGTGAAATATTGGAACATGTAGTTTGTTCATTGATTAGGGAATAATTCACAGTTAATACATAGCTGGCTTTTTGGTACTAAAAATTCATAATTATGCATCTTCTGTCCTCTTGTGTCCCCTCAGGTACTGGTAACGATCTATGCTGACTACATTGCTCCTCTGTTTGACAAGTTCACTCCTTTACCAGAAGGAGAGCTGAAGACAGATATTGAGACTATGGCTAAGAGTATAAGCTTCCCCCTCACTAAGGTTTATGTAGTTGAAGGTAAAAATACTACTACTAAATGTACAGCATGTTTTTCTTTACATTTTGTCATTATTACATTATGAGTATTATACGTTTTTAAGATACACTGAGTATTGCTGAAGGTTTACGCTGTAAATTTCTTGATTGTTTCCATATTTCCAGGCTCCAAGCGTTCATCACACAGCAACGCGTACTTCTATGGCTTCTTCAAGAACAAACGCATTGTGCTGTTTGACACGCTGCTGGAGGACTACTCGCCTCTTAACAAGTCTGGAGAACCACAGCCCGAGCAACCAGAAAGTGACGATACATCCAGCGAAGCAAAGGCCAAGCCCAAGGTCACATAACTGGAAACTTAATTCGAAAAAGTTCTCAGTATGCTGAAACAAACCAACCAAGGTTCCCTATACGCCCTTAGAATATTTCAGAGTTTGTAGACATAAGAAGAAGTGCTCTCTGTCACCTCTCATTTTGCTGATAGTAAATTTCACACATTTTTACTTCTTGAATTTGGCCAAACAGTGTCTTAAAAGTGGTTGATAAGTCCTTGAATTAACTTAAAGTGTCAGAAACTGGAAATACAGTAGTATTAAATGAAATTAAGAACAACTAGTTCAAGAGGTTGGAGGACATTTTTGAGCTTTGTGTAATGCTCACTTGTAAAGAGTGAGCAAGGAAAACTTTAGTGTCTTAAGTCTCAAACTGACTGTTGTAGGGATACCTGTGACCTGACTGTTATAGGATTGGATTGTCTTTCCTTGTAATCCAATGGTGTTGGTCTTTTACAAATACTTTCACAGAACAAGAAACAAGGATGCAACAACCCAGAGATCCTTGCTGTCCTGGGTCATGAGCTTGGCCACTGGAAGCTTGGCCACACTGTCAAGAATATCGTCATCAGTCAGGTGAAGAATTTTCTCCATTGTTGAATTGTTTTCTGTTTTTTCTTCCCATGTCTGCAGCAGAGGTCTCTAAACTGAATATTTCCATCATTGACTGATTTTTTTTTGAGTGAAAAAAAAATCTGAGGGCCTTCTCATTTTGACAGATTAAAACACTGAGGCTGCAGCGAGAGAGGCTTTAATTTAGGCGTTTATTCAATTTTGCTGTGGTTGTTTTTTAAAATTAAATACAATTAAATGTGCAATGTCCAATAATCATTGAAAAAAAAATTAAATGATGGGGGGAAAAAAAGATAAAGATTGAATCTTTTTCAACCCTGTCTGTCAAAATGGCGAAGAGAGAAAAGTCTAATGCAACCTATGGTCCGCACCAAAACAAAGCAACATGTTGGCCTGATTACTCATGATCAAATGCAGACATCCACATTTACAAGTTACTGTGCACATAACATCAGCTGTCTCTGTTCTTTCTGCAGATGAATTCTTTCTTGTGCTTCTCCCTGTTTGCTGTTCTGATCGGACGGAAGGAGCTGTTTGTGGCTTTTGGCTTTAATGACAGCCAGCCCACATTAATAGGCTTGATGATTATCTTCCAGTTCATCTTCTCTCCGTACAATGAGGTGAGTGTGGAATTGATAAACAATGTTTCCGTGGGTTTTTGAGCTGTTCAGCTGATGTTTTTTTATATATATATATTGTCTTTGCAGCTGCTGTCCTTCTGTCTGACAGTCCTGAGTCGCAGGTTTGAGTTCCAGGCAGACGCCTTTGCACGCGGCATGGGCAAAGCCTCCGAGCTCTATTCTGCCCTCATCAAGCTCAACAAGGACAACCTGGGCTTCCCCGTGGCTGACTGGTTGTTCTCCATGTGGCATTATTCCCACCCTCCCCTCCTGGAGCGCCTCAGAGCACTCGGAAATGTCAAGCAGGACTGACGGGGCTGGAAGGGGGAGCGGCGCCCGCTGCCTCCTCCAAAGGGCCTCCGCAGACCGCTCCTGGCCCTGTGATGCACCCTGGTCTTTTTTTCTACCTATCTACCCCCACCATTTTGTTTTATCTTGTTTTAGTCATTTCTCTTCTTGCCATACTTTCTCTTTTGTTCCCTTTGAAACTTTGTTTTAAACAAAACCAAAACATATCAGCACAAGCCAGCCTAGAAACGCCTGAATGGAAGCCTCCGCTCTTTCTCTAGAGACATCTGACGTGCACCTGCTGAGAGCAACTCTTCTTGGCAATGTGTGTTGAGCAACAGCTATTGTCAGAGCACAGAATGCAGTGTCACATTCACCTGAAGTTTTAGTTTTTGAAATTATTTTATTGATTTACAAATTGATTCTAGCTTTGTTCTAAAACCTGAAATTTTACTTGCAGAAATATTTCTGTTGTGATGAAAAGTTTTGAGATATCTGTAGCTGTAGAAATGTCTGCCTTCACTTGAATACAGTGGACCTCGGTGACACTCGGCTTGTGTTGCTCAAAAAGTAAAAACACATGAAAATACATTTGAAAAATTCAACAGCAGTGTCTCTTTCTAGAAATTATGACCCAGTTACTCAAGATAATCCACAGAACTTGTTGTGAGCAGTTTCATGATTTCTGGAAAGAGACATTTTGTTGAGTTTCATATGTATTTTATGGCACTTTCAGCAACACAAGTACCATCTAGTTCCATTATATTAGAGAGAAGATGGCCATCTTTTCAGCCGATATCTCCAAAACTCTGCTACACACACCAAAACTAGTATTTTTTTAAATGTATAAAATGGTTAATCCTATGGTATACTAGGTTTTATTTAAAACAATAAAAAAGACACATGGTGGGCAGACAGACGACTTCATATGTACTCATGACAATGCTTTTTGCAGACACACAGGCCAGGATTTGATTTGTCCTTTAAGTGCAACTTTTACTCATTTAGAAATATCTCCAGGAAACAACTCAAATTCTCTGTATTGCAAGAGGAACTATGTAAATGCTTTGTCACAGTAAAAAAAATGTGAGTGAGGGCCTTTAATTATCTGTTTTTGTTCAGACAATGAACAGAGCAGTGCAGAAAATTTCCTTTGAATTTAGGTTAGACTTGTGATTTTCATTTTTTACATGCCTTGGGGGGGTCTCGTTTTACTTTTTCTAAAGCACTTGCTTGCCGACAAGGTTGCAACCATACCTGTACATATGTAACTTTGATGAGTAGAGTATTGGCGTATGATGTGAATAGTGAAAAATGTTGAATGTGGTTTGAAATTTTTAAGTTGATACTGTGTTTCTTAGTTTCTTCTCTTGTTTTTGGGCTGTGGTGAGCCCGGAATTGCCTGGCAAGCAAAGAATTTATAGGGGAACTGGGGAAGGGAGTCTGTGAGGTTCCTTTTACCACAAAACCCAGTGTTTGGTTTGTTCAGTGAGGGGACTGTATACTCTCTTTGCAGCATTGAATAAAATCCTTCAAAGCATTCCTGATGTTTGATGATTGTTTTATTTTGTAAATAAAATAGTTAAAATAAGTTTGTGTTCCTAAGCATGACAGAGTATAGCTACATCCTCTATTTAGGTGTTATTCTTAAAACTGTAGAATCAGAGTCAGCTTAATTGGCCAAGTATGTGTACACATACATGGTATTTGACTCTTATGTTTCACTGCTTTCAATGTACTTTTAAATATAGAAAAATAGAACAGCTAGGAACAAGGACCGCAAAGCTAAACAAAGGTTAAGAGTAGAAAGGTATTGTGTGCATACTAATGTGAAAAACAGATGTACTGTAAATATATGTAAGCAGCACAATGAATCAACTATGCCAGTGAAGTGTTTGTAGTTGTAAACATTAAGTAACAGATTAATTTTAGTTTTATTAATTTCAGCATAACTCCAGAAATTATTCTGTTATGTGGAATAACTGATGATAACTCATACCTTTTGTGTATGTGCATGTTGTTAAACTAAATTAAAATAATTGCCTTTACAACTATCTTTAATGAATCCATTGTGTTTTTTTTAATGTGTACATTAACTGCTACTCATGCGTAAGACTTAAAAGTACTGAAGCTTTTTATTCTTATTAGGATATTCCTTTATTTGGAAATGATGAATACAAAAATGCATAAATAACGGAAAACCTATAAATATATATATATATATATATACATATATACATATATACACATATGTATGTATGTATATATATATGTATATATATATATATATATATATATATATATATATATATATATATATATATATATATATATATATACACAGTTTAAAAAGTTATTTAAACTGTAATGTATAAAAATGAATCTTAAAAATGTTGATATTGATAAGGTAACAAATTATTATTTAGTATTTTCAGAAAGATTCAATAGTTGTAATAAAAAGATCAAATTCTTCTGAGAAAGCAGAAAATTTACATCTACATCTATGGTATAACAGAGTAAAATGCCCCAAAAACAAAAATTAAACGTCAGGTATCAACGTTTAGTCCGCAGGTACGTCAATAAACGTGCGGTGTCATGCTGTCTGTTATTAAGACCATACCATCATAAAAAGGGGACACCACGGATTTTCTTTACACCGTTATTAATTAATTGTTTCGTATATAAAATCTATTTTCGTAGTGTACTGTAAGAATATATCAATATATGAAATGTAAATCCCTCGGTTTTGTATTAGACCAACGTGATGCTGATGTCGTCACCCCCTTTCTGGATAATAATGGCGCCGTCCTGTGGTGTGTTTCTGAGGACAAGGGCACGCTCACCAGTCAGTGTCAGTGTTGTTTTCACGTTTGAAACCAAAGATGGCGAGGTTTCTGAGGCCTAACATCAGGAGTTTTGTCACTTCACAGCTGAGAATGTCATCCGACCAGGTAAAACACCTCCCGAAGACAAGTCACTGGATTAAAACACTGCGTTTTGTAACCGTTAGACTGCTGTATGTGACCCACTGAAAATTAATTAGCCTTGTAATTTGAAAGCCTGTGTGCCAAGTAGTTAAACTACTAGCTAGCTAAGAGGAATTTTGTGTTGGTGCAATTTTAGGGCATTCATCAGTCGAGCAGATTCATAACAATGACAAAAATAAATTAGTTGGGATTAATTTTAATCATATCAAAGTTACTAGTTGCCTGTCAAACCATTATATTTAGAATTTAGTCTAGTTATATGAATTGTTTTGTCCTCTGAGGTTTTGTTTGTATTGTTGTCACACAAACAGTTTCTAGTCTGTTCACCTCTATTATCACATGGCAAACAAAGAGGCCTCTTTCCTTCCTTTGGGAAATAAATTAATCTTGACCTTCAGATTAGGGTCATTATAGGCCCCACTGTCTCTAATATCACAAAGACAAGTCTTCATAACAAAACCAGAGAAAAAAGAACTTGTAGATTGTTTAACCTGAATCACCTGTATCTGAATGTGTATGCTAAACATTTATCTTTTGACTGTTCCCCCACCCTGTCTGTTCAGTTGGGTGAGCTGGGCAAAGGTGCCGGAAAAGGTGGTGGCGGTGGAGGGTCCATCAGAGAAGCAGGTGGAGCCATGGGCAAGAAGCAGGCCGCTGAGGAGGAGATGTACTTCAAGTATGCATTTCATTGTTTTACAGCGACTGAATATGGACTGAGAGCTAGAGACTGGCAGTATTTCAATTAAATATATTCAAAATATGTATTTAATTGCTTTTGAATATTTTATCATTTGTATTTTGCAGGCCAAAAGTGATGTAATTTGTTACTGAATACTTGATGTTGTGTGTGTGTATTTGAATGACTTAAAATAGATTATGTAAGTGAACCAGTGAATCATTTCACACAGGAGAAAGGTCAGGACCATACTGAGGCTACTGAAAGCCTAATATGCTAATATTAATTAATGTATAGTGTATTTTTGTACTTTCAAATTACAAGTTACTTTTATTTTAATTTAATTAAATAAATTTTCCACAGCAGTGTTTGTACCTTTAGTTTAATACATTTGATAACCAAGTATTTGTAATTTGTAACAAGATACTTTTGATGTATTTGTGTCCATGTCTGCTGAGGGTCATAGCTCTACTATCTCCTTATTAATCATGGACCCCAAACTTATATGTTACCGTATTTCATTTTGATTATGATCGTCTTCCACAATTTCTCACTTTGTCCATTCTCTGTCCCTTCCCTCTCTTTTCTCACTGTTTATCCTTTTGTTCCTCTGTTTTCATCTTATCTGTCCATCTGCACATAAGGCGTAAGGAACAGGAGCAGCTGGCTGCATTGAAGCAGCATCACCAGGAGGAAATTGACCACCACAAAAAGGAGATTGAACGTCTGCAGCGAGAGATTGACCGCCATAAGGGAAAGATCAGGAAGCTGAAGCACGATGACTGAAAAAAGTTCCATTTTTCTCACCGATCCAGCCAGTAACCTTTGCTCAGATTTCTGCATGCAGTGTCACTGAGCCAGTCATGAATGTGTGGGTGATTGTTCTGTAAATGCTTGAAAGTTATTAAAAACGGTCATAAAATTAATATTGTTTCCATGGCATGCTATGAGACAAGTTTTTGAGACAGCTTTTTGAACCCTTTCCCCTTTTTTGTAGTAGCTTTGTGTTCTGAATGTTGCAGGGGAATGGGCAAAGTGGTTAAAAACCAAGGTGTCTTTAATCATTCATATGGCAACATTAACTTATCTTCTTGTGTGATGTATAAATAAATTTGTAATGTAAATTGTATTGCTAGATCTATCTTTTAGTGCTTTCATTGTTTTTTCTTCTCAAACAATCAATTAATTATATTTATAATGGTTATATTTATTTATAAAGTTAATCTTCAGTTGCAGT
Organism: Lutjanus erythropterus; assembly: GCF_056507025.1. Taxonomy (NCBI): domain Eukaryota; kingdom Metazoa; phylum Chordata; class Actinopteri; order Lutjaniformes; family Lutjanidae; genus Lutjanus; species Lutjanus erythropterus. The sequence goes on from NC_139334.1 coordinate 15,067,434, forward strand.
CCTTATTTTAATATGAAAAGGTAAAAATATCATCTGAGGTAGTACATGGTCATTAAAGTTATGAACTGTTGTAAAGAAAATAAAATCTGTATGTATTTACATACATACTGTATGTAATCACTGATATGATTAGGAATATTAAAGAATATGTACCATATATGTTTTGACACACAGCCCTGGGTTTAAATGCATTTTGTGAACATTTGATTGTGCTCTTTAATGCCCACCTGATTTCAGTTGATATAAATAAATAACCACAAACCAACTGACATATATGGGGCAAATGGGGCTTTGAGGCCACTGAGGGTTCCGCTGAGCTATATTTTCAGTTCCAATGTGCATTATGTCTCAATACTTGAGTTAACATAAGCACTAAATTACATGTCAGGACACACTGGCATAGTCTCCCTCAATTCAAGATTATTAGTGAAAAGTATTTAAAAGTAACAAGTGAATAAAAACAGCAAACAACATAATTGGGCATTGAGTTTCTCATAGTAACCACGAGTATTGATATTAGCCCAATATTGGCAAGCAAGAGACTGGTTTCAATAAGGTCCAGGTTTAAATCTGAACAGATGTGCATAAGAAGGAAAGTTGAAAACAAATATTGAATAGACTTTTTCACAGCAGCCCTGAAACAGTGGAGTAAAGCCAGGTGTTACCAATAATTGTAATTAAGGTTCCTTTACATTTTGGTCAAACAGATTCAGTTTGCTGCTATTGTATATGTTGGCTCACTGGCTCTGCTACACTAAATGGACACGGACCTTAATTAGTATAATTAGTAACACCTGTGTTTAGCCTACTAGTTCACGTCAATATGGCTGCCGTGAACAGGTCTTAAGGGAAATGAAAGAGCATCGACGATGGATGTACGAGTTAGATTCTTTTAAACGTCTGTGGCATCAAGTTATTGGGAATACACTCTGGAACAACGGTAATCGACAATGAACTTCTTCCTCCACACAACGGCGGCAGTGGGACATCTTGTACACACTTCCACGATAGCGAATGAATGTCGTCACTTCCGCCTGCCCCTGCCTTTTACCACGAGCAGCCCCGTTCATCTTTCTTTTCGCACATCATGGCGGACCGGTTCAATAAGGTGTGCGACCGCTGCGGAATTATTATCTGTATTTTGTGCGTTTTAATGGAAGTTGATACTTAGCTTTTACTGTTAAACTGTAGGGGAAGACCACGGGACAACTTAGTGTACTTGTTGTTTTGTTTGGTGTTTCTCTAAAGGCTCGATTTTAAAGCATGTTTGAAAGTGCTAGCCGTAGCTGAGCGGACATGCCTTCATCATGGCAGCTTCCCTAACGAGTCACTGCTGTTAGCTTGTTGTTAGCGCGCTATCTTTGACTTTTGTGTTAATAGACTATGAGTTATTATACGACTGTGCTTGTTTACATCCGTGGTTTATTTTATTTTTCTTTTCACATACCCACATTACGTCTAAGTCGACATCACAGGGAGCACGTCGGCATGCTTTGACGTTGATGCTAAGCTAATATGTCGTATTGATAGTGTCCATGTGTTAGTTACTTCTAGGCTCATGTGGGTAACTGAAAGTTCACGATAAACTTAATTATCAGTGATTGTTTAAAATGTGTAATTCTTGCAAATTTCTGCTTTGAAGCTATCGTACTCTGAAACGTGATGAACGGTTAGGTACTGACTGAAAAGCGAAGCATTAAGTTGATTTGGTTCACGTTGCAATCCAAGGTGACGGGAAAGCTAACTAGTCAGATTATTCGGTCCAAGATAATACAGCAGTATTTTTCTTTCAAATCTGCAGGTTCTGCTGCTTGATGGCAGGGGCCATCTACTCGGCCGGCTTGCGGCCCTTGTGGCTAAGCAGGTTCTGCTCGGTAAGTTTTACATAAGAATCGTCGATGTTGGCTCACTGTTTCTGCTAAAGATCTAGTGTCCACATGATCACTTTACACAAGTAATTAACAGTGTTAAATGAGAATTTTGCACTGTATTTTCATTCTGTCGATGATGTCGAACATTTGTCCCTTGTTGAGTTTAACAACAATGAGAAAACTCACATGCACTACCATCTGAGACAGGACATGATCATTAATATGATAGCATGTAGTTGAGGTCAAAATGTTAAACTTATCGACTTTCTTACAGGACACAAAGTGGTGGTGGTGAGATGCGAAGGCATCAACATCTCCGGCAACTTCTACCGCAACAAGCGTAAGTATGATACATGTTTCTTCATTGTGCTTTTGTTATGCTTGTTGTCCATGATGTTTTACCTCAATAATTCGAGTTTAAATGACCATGAGACTACTTTACATGCACTACCATCTGAGACATCAGCATTACATATTGAATGAATTTTTACCATTTGGTCAGTGTTTTAATGTGTTTGCAACTGTATCATGTGCCACTCCACAGTGAAGTACCTGGCTTTCCTGCGTAAGAGGATGAACACCAACCCCTCCCGTGGACCGTACCACTTCAGAGCACCCAGCAGGATCTTCTGGAGGACTGTCAGGGGTGAGAATGTGGCACTACTCCAGACGTGGAAACTTTTTCAGAAGATTGAAATTATTTCAATATTGATGTAATTCTGTAAATGTAGCAAGGATGTCAGTTGAATGGATGCATCTACTGTGAAACATGGTACAGCTCAAATATAATTGCAAAACTGACTCTCTGAAATAAGCATATTGCATTTAAAAACTTAATTTGCTGAGTTGAGAGAGTAAATATGTTCGTCAACTGCATGTTACATAGAACATGCATTAGAAATAACTTGATGAAAAAATTTAATATAAAGCAGCCAAAAGTTTGGCTTTAAGGCTGCAACTATTTTCATTTTAATGTTCATTTTCTAAATTGGTGGTTTGTTTGGTCCCTAAATTGTCAGAAAATGGTAAAAAATGTTGGAACAGTGTTTCTTAAAAGCTATGAATCAATTTTCATAATAGTTGGCAATTAATTTAATAGTTCACACCTACTTTAATCAAAAACTTTGCAGCTCTAGCTTGCTGAAATGTTGCTAAGATGCCTCATTTGTCTGAGTTATAAAAGCCTAACCATCGATCCAGTGTTGGATTGAAATGTTTGCATTCATTTGACCCAGCACAAGTTGATCCTTGCTTGACGTTGATGAGTCCTTTATCCCGAAGCTGATCATCTATTGATGAGACAAAACTTTTCGGATCTGATTGCTGAGTTTAGTGGGGACGAACGTTTGTGCTTGGACAAATAACATGGATAACACAGCTGCAATGACAACTGTTTGAAATGCACTGAACTTACAAGTGTTGTCTCCAAACCAGGCATGCTTCCCCACAAAACCAAGAGAGGCCAGGCTGCTCTGGAGAGGCTGAAGGTGTTCGACGGTATCCCCCCACCCTATGACAAGGTGATGACAGGGCCCATTTTATATCCATGTTCTGTTTAGCCCATTCATGGAGCTTTAACTCTGCTGTCAATGATGTGACTAAAATTTCCCGTACCTACCTTGTTTGAGTAATGACTCTGATAAGAAACAACCGACTGAGACATGCAGTCCTATCAATGTTTAGATTTGCTGTTTTCTTCTTTATCTGACTTTGGGTTTTGTTCCACAGAGGAAGCGCATGGTTGTTCCAGCTGCTCTTAAGATTGTGCGTCTGAAGCCCACTCGCAAGGTGAGCCCCCAATATTTGATTAACAGCTGACTTAAATGAACATACCTGGCTGTACATTTGGGGAAACATGAATAGAACAGAAAATGCTTCAATATAACTGCCACAACAGTTCTTACTTGACAGTGATGAACTCTTTATCCCGAAACTGATCATCTATTGATGAGACAAACTTAACGGATCTGATTGCTGAGTTGAGTGAGGGACATGTTGTGCCTGAGGTTGAAGCTTTAAACATAAAAAAACAGGGTTTCTGCAGGTCTTAAAGTTTAAAATCCAATAATCTGACTTTCTAAAAATGTTTAAAAATTTTAAATGATTTTGACACATCTTAAAAATTCTATTGTTCCTTTGGTAAAGTTGTATCATTTAAAGTATTCTCATGTAAATGTGTTTTGATGAGATGAACTGCATTGATCATGCTGTAATAACTCAAATTTTCTTGTCCTTAGTTTTTTTTTGTCAGACTACGTAAAATTGGTCAAATTACATTCTTGGTACTCTTTAAATTTTACTTTTGGCAAACCTGCAGAAACCCTGAAACGACAAATACAATACAATAAGAACACATTGAAAATAAGGCGTTTTGTGCACGTGAAAATGCTATTATAATTTGAGAAAAGTATCTGCTGTGGTAATTTAAGACTTCATTTTTATCTGGTGGTATAAATATTTTGTGCACATTATTCAGTTTGCCAGTGTTGTACCGTGAAACACGCCGACTTTGATTTTCTTTGCTCCTCAGTTTGCCCTCCTTGGGCGTCTGGCACACGAGGTCGGCTGGAAGTACCAGGCTATCACAGCCACCCTGGAGGAGAAGAGAAAGGAGAAGGCCAAGCTCCGCTACTCCAAGAAAAAGACAGTGAACAAGCTGACCAAGCTGGCAGAAAAGAACGTTGAGGCCAAGATTGCAAAATACACAGACGTTCTGAAACAATATGGAGTCCTTGTCTGAGCTGGTTAATCTCTGGCTAATAAAGATAAATAACTGTTTATAGAAAGTGTATTGACTTTTTTTATTCGTCATGACTGCAAAAAGCACTTCGATTGAAATAAAATTGCACATGAATGCATTCTGTCCAGTTATGTTGAACATAAATATTCTGTGGCTCAGATCTTAAACAGCTGCAATAGAGCTTTTTCATGGCTGCTGCATTGGTAAGAAATGATCAAGTAAACGTATTGACCCTTGCAGTGAGCAAAGATGCACAACAGCACTCTGACCTGAATGGAACAAAACCTTAATTAGTATTGTTTACCAAGTATTTTATGGTAGGATTTATTGATGTTACCTGGGCCTACTTTTCAAAATGTGTTTGCAGACTGAGATGTATAAAATTTATAACACTTGCATTTGACTGGGGAGTTTAATTTATTTGTACAATTCATGATAAGCACATCAGACAAGGGTTTTTTTGAATAATTGAAGCCTATGTATACCCTGCAGCACACTGTTCTATAGCTTATCAAAATCACTATGCACCACTGTTACCATGGAACAAATGTGAATTTACAAATGGAAGTGCTGAAAACAATCTTATTTCTGCTTCTGGCAAACTAAAAGGTGGTTTAAATGAGTGTACATTGCGAGAGGCAATTCTCTCAGAGGCCTCACTGAAGCATGAGGGGAATGAAAAAAGATTTTTATTGCTTCAGTACATATTATTCAGAAATGGAATTATGCACAGTATGGTGAATTCTGAAGTCCATTTATATGGAAATAAATTCCAAACTATGAGAGCTACTATTAGAATTTGGCACTAGTTAAAATAATTTTAATAAATGCCTGAGTGAGTAATCTCAGTTGTAGTTTGAGGTCTGACAAAGGAGTAACTGTTTTATTTAGAGGTAATTTCACTGAGACATAGTCTTATTTTCAAGAGAGACCTGGTCAAAATATGGAATTACACAGACGAAGATAAAGACAGGATATTCAATACGAAGAAAAAACATAAAATGGTAAGTATAAAAATGCCAAGATGATCAGAGTGAAGTACTACAAACAAAATATGGTTTAAATTACCCAAGGAGAATCAATGTAATATGTTAAAAGATAGTTGGATTTGAAATACTGGCATTGATAAATATGTGTCACTTTTTCATCCTTTTTTTCTAATATTTTCCATCTGGGTCTTTCAGTTTTCCATTTGTTTTACCATCTGCTGCAGCTGTAGTCTTAACATGAGAACACGATTATGAGAGTTCAATATGATTTTTACTCTCTGTTGTTAAAAGACTCCTGCAGTATTTTATCACTTGCTTTATTTTAGTAATCACAGATGACAAATCGAAGAAGATATAGTTAAAGGATTGTAATGACGTCACTGTGGCATTCATTAATTTCCTTTTGTAACAGTTAATTATTTGTAGAGGAATTGTAGAGATCTAGTTGCTGCAGTGGAACTTTTCTACCAGCAGAGTGCAGTATTATACTTCATTTCAGTGTACTGGTCCAAAAACTGGACAGTTAATTTTCAAGTGTTTCAGTGTTTGAAAACCAAAGAGTCAAATTAAAGAAAATAATGTTGTTGTTTTTTTACTGTTGTTATCCTGCAATGAGGAGTTCAGGCAAAAAATAAAATGCCTTCCCTACTTTCTACTGACTTATCTCTGCCAAAAGTGTACTTTTTAAATACTTAATGTCAGATGTTATTCAATCCTACAAGAACCTACTTGAATTCTTAGAATTGGTCTGGACAATCCAACAGGATTAATGCCTTAATCTTGGTTTATCTTTAAAGATTCAAATGGAATATGAGTAAAATATTACAAAACACAATCCTGCTGAACTGGACTATTTTAAAGGGTTACCCTCCAGAAAATACAGTTGATTCCAGCTAATTCTGGTTCGGAAATTAAGTTAGAAATTTAGTGGCATTTTTGTAGAGTAACAACTGAGTCTCCTTGGAAGGAATGGACGACCCTCAGTGCCTCTTTGACCGGTCTTCTGTTCCTCCTTCACTTAAAATAGGACACAAACCGAGTCAAGACCAACCATTTTCTGAACCTGGCCTAGAAATAGAGCATTACTTTTGCCATTTACTGGGTCAGAGGGAGCTGGTGAGAGTTGACTGACAAATTGCTCTTTCAAAGCCTCTGAGGAATGCTGGATCAACATAATCCCGTCTGCGTTGGCCTGTGTGCTTCTAAATGACAGCTTTCACTAAACATATGTTTGTATAATTTAAGCACACTGAATGATGTACCTGCCCTACAGCGGGATATACGCAGCTACAGGTTTAACATAAACTGTGTAGGACACTATTTCTCAAACATACCCAGCTTTTACAATCCAAGTTGTTTTTTCATTTTCATATCTCAAGGGATAAAATAATCCAGTCTTTCACAAGAAATAAGAAAATAATGGTGAAAAGTCAAGGTAGAACAGATTTATTTTATATTTATTTTTTGTTAATATTATTATTTTTTCCCTTCTTTTTAACTAGGGAAGTCATTTAAAACAAATTCTTATTTACAATGAATTATTTTGAAAGGGGTGTTAAGGTGTTTTTGGAGGGTTGTTAGGTGGGTTTACAGCAAAGACTCACAATGAGACGAGTTGAATCATGCAAAGTGTGGGACTACAGTGTTCTGAAAACCTGCCAGTTTACACCATAGTGACTAGAGGAGATAATGTATTTTATCTCTTTTAACTGCAGGCTTTCCAGGCTTTTTTGTAGCTAGATATAATTTGTAGCATCTTAAAATATGAATGAGCACGATGGTAGGTACCACTACAGTTACATGATAAAAACATAAAGGTGTGTGTGTGCAGGGAGTGTGTGATTAAGCGGAGTCGGAGAGACCAAGCAGCAGAGAGTAGCAGAAGAAAAGGTAAGCGGTGAAGCTGCCAGTTTAGCTGTGAATTTAAATTATACGGCTTGTGTCATACAGAGACAGCTGTTTCTCAAACAAATCAATGAGATAATTCTCTCTCTTCTTCATCTGAAACTCTGGCCAGGGACAGAAATATTCAGGGAAGACTACTGGACGATTTAGTCCAAACTAAAATGTCTCAGTAACTACTGGATGGACATTCTTGCATTCTCATTTAGTCCAGTACTTTGGTTTTTGAACAAATACCTGCAAAACTGATGAAATTTCCATCAGCCTCAGCCGTATGTTGTGTTCACTAGTAATCTGAGAAGTTCAGAGAGGAAAACTACTGGCATAAATTGCAAGTGTGGTTTCATTTTAAGGGTTCACCAACCAAAAATGTGAGGAGCCACTGTCCTAGACTAATGCATATACTTCAGTGCAGCGGCTCCCAAACTTTTCTGGCACGCCTCCCTTCAGAAGCTGAAAAAAAAAAGGTTCACCCCCCAACCCCTAAATTATTATCAACCATTAACAATAATTAGGGAAGCAAAAACGATTAAAGCTGAAATATAATGAATAAAGGTCAGCATGATAGCATTTATTATCATGACCTATCATGATTAGCTGACCTTTATCTATTGCATTATGTTTTATTTCCCTACATGAATAATATTCGTTCAGCTTTGTTCCCCTGGTCATCTACACCTCTCATGCAGTGGCTCTACCCCCTTTAGTTGATAAAACAACGCTGACCTCTTGAATACACAACAGCTTTATTGTTTCTGTGTGTTGCAAAAGTAAAATTCAGAAAACTTAATCTGATGCTTTTTTGAAAAACTTTGTTGAGATCATTTGACTATTATTTGATCTACTAAGTCTTATAAACCCCGAAGCTCTGACTTCTTCAGTTGATAATCTGTATTCTGAGGTCACCTCCTGTCTTTCCCTTTTCCGTTCTTTCCCCTTAATCTCATTTTAGCATAACAGAACGTGTGCGGTGAAGATTTTCTTTCTAAATATACCAGGACATGACAGCTTTAGAAGCACCATGTATGGCTCCTGTCTGTTTGCTGTGGTTGGATTCTGATCTCATCACTGCCTCATCACTTCCTCAAGCATGTTGTGATATGTTAAGGTAATTAGCTATGCATGTGTGAGCATTATGTTTGTTTCATATGGCATTTCTAATTTTGAGTGACTCCAGTCAAGGGGATCCGGTTATCTTTACGATTAAGCATATGGTGGATGGAGGATTATTACCAAAAGCTGGCAAGCTATCCCATGCTTTCTATGTTTGTCCCTTCACTCTCTGTCTCGTAGATATATTAAAAACACGCATGCCTTCTGTAAAAGCATGCCCGGCAGGCCTCAGGCCAATCTGACGCCTGTCTACCTGTGTTAAGGAGCAACGTTGTGTCTCCAGCAAACAGATGGAGAAATCACTGTGACGGCTCTAAAAATGAGATTTTTGGGTGATGCTGCCTGCAGTAGATCACTCTCTAATCACACCATCTGAGACCGATTGAAAAGACCATGATTGTCTGAAACTGCTCCTGCAGGCCCAGCCTATTATGGGCTCCAACAATTATAGTCATCCTCCTCCTCCTCCTCTTCTTCTTTCGGCTGGCTGGTGTTTGGTGTTCAGTTTCAGAATGGGAGATTTAATGTCAAACTGAACTTTGAATTCTCTTCACTTTTCAAGACAGGATGCATAAACTAGAATGGTACTGCAACTAGTTTAAAGGTTTTGTAAATTTTTCAAGAGGATGAAATACATTTTTGACACATACTTCCATGCATTCTTTATGTTAGCGTGGACGTTAAGCAAACATTCACTAGAGGGCGCCACACAGAGTCAGCATTATCCCAAAGAAGAAGAAGAAGAGTATAAAGTTTCTGACAACAACAAACATGGCAATGCTTAAGGAGCTTGTAATAACGTACCACTTAAGAGAGAAGCAAAAGTGGAGGCAGCATTACAGTCGGCAGTGGTTTGTGTGGCCATTCATTAGATATAAAAAGTAAATAAAATGAGTTCTTCTAAGTTTGACCAAGTAAGTACACAACAAAACAGACACAAACTATCTACAGTATGTACTGATTTCCTGGCAAAATTTAATTTAAACTTAGTTTGACTTTTAAAGGTCAAGTATGTAGATTTATGGGGATTTATTGTCACAACATGGCAGAAGTGTAATATGTTTTAATTAGTGTATAATCACCTGAAATTAAAAGTAATTGCATTTTTATTATCTTAAAATGAGCTTTATATCTACAGAAGGTGGAGGTACTCTTCCACTGACATGTTTCTACAGCAGCACAGAACAGACAAACCAAACACTGGCTGTTGCTACAGCCTTCTGCATTTTTCAAGAACTTTGCTGCCACTGTAAGTTCTCCTACATGCTTGGAAGGGGAGGGTGAGGCAACAGGTTTGTAATATGTAAGTTCACCAGTAGATGCCACTAAATCCTGCACACTAGTCCTTTAAAATCACTTTTTTTGAACCCACACTAACCTCTATTAGGCTGATGTTTCCGGGTGTGACTCACCTGAAAGATTATGCCACAGTCTTCTGTTACAGTGGATGTTTCACCACAGTGTGCATTCAAAACTCACAGCGTGTGAGTAATGGGAACGATGAAAAGGCTTTCCTACGTGCCGGCATGAGTTGATTAGTTTTTTAAGCTTTTATTTGATGTTTCAGTAATGTTTAATTTCTACCGACTCTGTCTCAAGCTAATGCCGTTGAGTCATTATTGAACCAAAGATAGCTCTAAAATCAGATTAGCAAAGAGGGGCATGTCAGGGTGCACAGTCTGAATAACATCTCATTTATTCCTGATGAAAGCTAGATTTTGGTATGTGGGACTATACACAGGCATCACAGAAGAGCTGTCTTCCTCTTTGAGCTGTTTAAGTTTCTCCAGTCTCTGCTGATGTCACCCTTGAATGGGAACAAATTTTGAAGTCTTAAAGCTGGCTTTGAGAAAGTAAGAAAAAGATAAAGAGCGAGAGAAAAGATAGAGCTGGAGTTTGGTCAAACGTATAATACTTAAGAGAAAAAATCTGATCAACTTGGACCCGACCGAGAAGCAAAGTGCAAGCATCCATAAATCAGTGGCTTTTACACAACAAAACAAGAATTGGATTTAAGTCATACTATTTGACAGCAGATTGACTGGCTTAATAGTTTTTATTCCTCTCCTCAGAATTGTGTTCTGAAAATCTATACAACTTATTCATGCTATTGATGTACACTGGACCCTCAGAGAGAGAGACAGAATCGTCCTTTGACTTTTTCCATCTTAAACCTTGATGTGATCATGATGTGCTGGTAAATACTAGACATACAAATGTGTGTCTATCATATGTCCCTGTTGCATTGATTTAAAATCATCAGAGACAACACCTGAGAGAGATAATGTCGTCCATAACTATGTCTCCCGTATTTTTTGCCAGTTACATTTGAATTGATTGGTCTGCTGTTCAGCGAGGCTGACCAGGGGAGGGTGGTCAGACAGAATCTGAACAGTGTGCTGCAACGGTGACAGAGAACAGCATGAGTCTTGGAGAATAAACAACAGGCATGACTGCAGATGCAAAAAATAGCAAAACTGATAAATAATGGCTCAAAGCAATGCATAGACTAACCGGTAGCAGAGTATATGATCTGGCAGAGTGGAGGTGGCAGGGCTGAGGGTTTTTCCAGAGGCTTAATTATTGAGATGAGATGCAGTTGGTGTGGCTCTGCTCTGTCTCCAGCACACCTGTCTCCACTCGCACAATCAGATACACACACGGGAAGAGAGAGGGAGAGGGATATCGAGGCACGAGAGGTGGAGGGCAAGACATGCGGTACGTGTAAACTGTTAATTACTTTTACCTGACTACAGACCCTTTTCACAGCAGCCATGTTGACATGAAACAGTGGGCTAAACACGGGTGTTTCCAATGATACTAATTAAGGTTTCATTCCATTCATGTCAATCATATTCATAGTACTGCTGCTGTGCAGGCTGGCTCACAAGGCTGTGCTGCACTAAATGGAACAGGACCTTCATCTGCATCATTGCACGTACCTATTTTATAGAAAAATGGCTGCAATGAAAAAGCTTTATTTCAGCCATTTTCAATTACTTTGACTAACTGTTTAGACCTCTCTGCTCTCTTGCAAATGGGTTTTCATGCACTGACAACATAGTGTTCAGGTGGAATGGAGTGTCTATTTGTATGAATAGGGAATAGGGTTCATTTGCTATTTGCAACTGGGTGTAAATAGCATCTGCCTTTTTGAATGAAGTCATAATTTCCAGTTTTTCAGATGAGCTGTGTTTTATAATGTTTCCAGTATAGACCTGCACCCCTGGAAACTCCAGAAGCACCTGGGGTTTAAGTAGGCCTATGCCTGGCTGGTCATCGCTGTTGTATAATATATGTAGCCTACCTATGCACAAATATATGGAAAGAAAAATGTATATGAATATATTGTCACAGCAATATGCACAAACACATTTTTCAACCCACACACAGCCACAGGAATGGCAGGTCATAAGCACCTTTCAAAAAACCTTTTTACATGATGTATGCACGAGGTGTGCAGCACGTAGATGTATTTTCATCATAAACATGAGATGGAGAAGGACATGTCAATGTTTATTTTCACTGACCTCTGAGTGTAATTGAAATGATTTACAATGACAGTAGTGCAACTCAATCAGTTCAGTCATGCTGAAGCCATTATATCCATTTACAGACAAGAGCAGCTGTAAAATTCAGACAAAAGAGACAGCAACAGTGAGAGATTGTTGTTGGGAGCAGGGAGTCACAAATTGGATTCAGGAAGAGAGAACAACCAATCACAGACACCTTTATCAATTTAATTGCACTGAAGCACCTGTGAGGCAAGCACACACACAAGACACACGCTCACATGTGCTCAAATAGTTAGTGAAAGGTTGCCTTCCTCATCTCTGTGACAGCCAATGTGTGTGCACACCAAAGTGTCCTTGAACAGGATAAAACCCTTCAGTAGCTGCAGATGGTCGACCCAGTAAAACAGACATGCACAAATGTCTCCTGGGAAAGCCTGAAGAAAACAAATCCAGAATTACACAGTGTGCAAGACAGTGCAACAGACACAATTAGTTTCTCCCTCTTCTAAAAAAAAACATACCAATGTCAGTCTTGTGAGACTGTTATAACACTTGTATGAATTTACAAAAAAAAACCTATGCTGAATTGAATATCTGACCTGCTGCATGTAAGTCAACTTATGCAGCAGTCAGGGGCCAAAATTAGCAGCAGCCACCAGCCAAACGCTTGTAAAGTCCAAATATGCAGCAGGTGGATTTGCTTCACTCACCAGCCAAAAGAACAGTGGCAATGTATTGAGTAAAATGTGAGCATTCACAAGCCATTTGGCTGGATAAATAAGTCAATTTTGGACCCTGTTTATAGTGACGATTAGATGTACCAGTGCAAACAGCCTGGTACGGTTGGGGCCATGTGGCTTCATATACTGCTTGCGATGTGCTTGAATTATTTAAACACAGACTTTGTGAATGCTGCCATGTTTCATGTAAAAGCACATGTGATATGATCTCCAGGGCAAATGGACTGTCTCTGGTGTCTATTTTGCAAAAAGTGATTGTAACAGAGAGATTAAAGCTTTGTTTTTTAAACTTTAAACATTTTCTTTTTCCCCTTCAGAAGCCCACAATTCATCAGTCATTAACAGTGATAAGTGAAGCAACTTATTAAAAAGGATCAAAGTAGATTTTTGGTGAAACAAAGCTCAACACAATAGCATCAGGAAACTCTTGTTAATTTCCTCAACATAAATACATTTTATTCAACTTAGTTTTTTTTAACATTAAACGAAGGTAGAAGCCACATACTTGGAGTTCAGACAATACACTGAAAACTGCTTTAAATAAAAACAAAACTTGAGTATGAAGTATTAATTAAGAGACTTTATACTTTACTTAAAATACTTAAAATACTTTACATTTTTTTGATCAACAGCTTCTTTTAAAGTTTGATGTAGTTAGTGGCTCTTTTGCTGTCACTCACCTGTCAGTCAGTCAGTCAGTCAGTCAGTCAGTCACCAGTCTTCCTGGTGGGCATAAAACAACCCTGATTTATTTAGCTGTTTCTGGTGAAACATTTTGAATTGTGGGAACATCATGAGATGAGGTGTTTAATTCAAAAGCACCTTGTCCTGTGAAATAGCCTCATTACTTTTTCTTGTTAGATTGCTTCCTCTCACAGCTCGAAGGCATCCTTTGGCTTTCTTTCAGTGTAAACCCATAATGATTGTAGAAAACGTGGACACACAACTTATTATACTACATTGCATTTTTCCATTGCAGGTTTTATGTTGATTACTGCAGTTTGTGGGACTGTTTGTCTCATGCCAATAAATAGCAGTAGTGTGAAGCTGTTTTTGTTGAGAGTGTCACAGAGATATTGATTCAATTCACTGGTCATTTCTCAGGCTTTTTGTGCCGTTTCTTTACAGACAGTTTAATTGTGTTTATCAGTAAGCTAAGAGTTGAACCCACTTTTCTTCTTCACTATTAAATATGGTTCCCTTTAAGGCATTTTAGCACCTTTTTGAGTGTTACAACTCTTACTTAGGAATTGATTATGTTGCCTCTGGGTGTCTTTTATAGTAATTACCCCAAATTGTTTAAATATTGACTGTCAGACCTTCTTGCAGTGGAAACTGCTGATACTAAAATTGTGTAATTGCCTTGTTGGTTGTAGTTTTTGTACACACAATTTCACCAAATATTTTAAACTCTTAAGTGGCAGTATTCCATATGGTGCAGTCCTTGATCTGACTGCAGGCAAATCAGTCGTTTCTCAAATCAGATCTTTAAGACAAACTTTCCATACTAATAAAACTGATAATGGTTGTGTTATTAACAATAGATAATAGTACTGGTGGCACTGAGTTGGTCTTTTTTCTGTAGTTTAAACCAAAGATTTAACCTTTTAGGAACATGATTAGTAATGCACACATTATCTTCCTGAATAGATATATTGCTTAGCCTTATATTCATAGTTAATGGGGGTTATACACCAGGAAAGAATATATATGAAGTATCACCTATATCATATTATCAGTGTTGAGGGCAGCTCTCATCTTCTTAAAATGAAAGGGCTGCAACAGAAAGACATGCAGAACAATATAGATAAATATATGGCAAAAAATTGGAAATAAAACATCTTCAGAAGGAAGAACATAAAAATGGCTGCTGGATGATTCAAAGTCACACAGAGGCAAGAACAGACAAAACTCTGCAATATAGCTCGATTCCTTTGATTATGAAAGCATGGAAAGGCAGCATGAGAGGGGGAGACAGACAAAAAGAGACAAGACAAGATCATTAATGAATGGAGAATAAATGAGATGGGTACGAGGAAAGCTTGTCCGTTCAGCATGATTGTTACAAGAAAAGCAAAAGGGGAGAAACAGGTCTAAATTGTCTGCATTCTTCCCTCATCATTTGGCATCATTGATTTTTTTGCACTTAACAGTTGCTCTGCAGCTCCATTGATTATGCAACCTGACTTTGCACAGGATGGTGAAGAGCAGTAACGGTGCAGGATTATCAAGTTGAAGGGCAGAAGCTATTTTCAATATTTGTCTCTGTGGAACAATAAACAATTGCTGTGCATTGATTTGTTGATAATTTATATAAACACAGACACAGAGGCAATATTACATATATTTTATTATATTTAATAGAACTGATACATTCAGTGGTTTCCTCAAATAAATGTCCTGGTATATGCTGTAAAACAGCACCTTAAATGGTTGGTCGACAAATGAGAAGGCATTTACTGTAGGAACTATGTGAAACAAATGCATTTCACATGGAGTTAATACTCTTGCCGGAGGCATCTGGAAGGCTTTCCTGCTGCCTTTTTTCTGTCTCTATCAGCATGAGCGGGGCTTTAAAACTGGCATTTGAACAAGTACTTAGGTATGTGTCTGTCCTACTGCACAGCAGACCTCTCAGCAGCACAGCACGTAAGCCATTAAGGCTTCAGATGCAGCCATCCACCTCCAAGCGCGCGCACACACACACACACATACACACACACACACACACATACACAAACCACCCCAACTGATGGAGCTCATCCAGAACAAATTCCATCTCTAATGAATCAATCTGAACCCTGCAACGTGAGCTGTAAAATTATAAATTATTTTTTGTTGTTGTCGCAGCTTTGAAGAGGCTGTTTTGCTTGTGTGAAATTACCTGTAATGAGACAGATATTATGAGAGGCTGTTAATGTCAGGGAACAATTTCAAACTGATATGTTCTCATTCACTGAAAAACAAGCTGAGAAAGTCAGAAAAACAAGCAAAATTTCTGCACATATAGTATTTTAAGATGATTCTTACGTATGTGGGCTACATATAAACAGTCTTGAGGTATTTTCGAGATAAACAACAAATATAAATATGCATTCATATCCTCCCACTCCCCGACTATTAAATATATATGAACACACTTGGGAATAAAATGCTATGAGCAAGATATGGAATTTCTCTAAAGAAGTCTGTCAATGCAGGAATCCCCAAGAGTGTGCTGGCTATCCACTGCTGCACTGGAGTGAATCCCTGCGCCAGCTCTTTTTATACACTCCCTCCTCACTGAGGTCATGATATGCCACAGGAAATATAATGATCTGCTTCATATTTCCCACCATCTGTGTTCTGCTCAAGCAGCTCATATTTGTGTCCACTGGCCAAGATGGGGGCCTCAGTTTCTGTGGTGACATCAGTCTATACCAACCTTATTTTGAGAGTGGGCCCACTTTTCAAAGTTGAAAGAAGCTCAGTCACTAAAAAGCTCAACATCATTTGAAGCATTTAATCTGAAAAACATCCAAAGTGTGTGATGTATTCTGGCAGCAAATTATTGCTAAATTATTTGCAACACTCTGTGCAGGTGTTGATGTTTAGTATACTGTAAGTGGCTTATATATTATAAATTTTGAATAGCATATATTGGAGCCCGGAAGGCTAAACATTGCAGACAAAAATACCACAACAAGACTGATTGTTAAAAGGATCCCTCAAACTATTTAATGAAAAATGCATTTCCCAAGTTAATCCTCTGCCCCTCTATTAATTGTTCACGGATCTCTTGTTGAATGCTAAATATGTGTGTGCCCGTAGCTGGAAATCCCAGAGTTAACATAGACAGGTGCCAGGCCTGGTTCAAGGGTGCAAAAGCACATTCTAGCAATAATTCTGCTGTATCTCGCCCCGTACATGGTCACATGGTTTATGTTACACAACAGCGTTTGTGCTGCGATTCATTTCAAGGATAAAAACAAAGTTGGAAATGAGATGAGCCTGCATGGTAATCAGATGTCTCCTTCGTAAAAAGGCAGAATATGTCATTTTAATCGACCAGTTTGATGTGTATAGAGCTGTGTTATACTGTAGCAGCCTGGTGTTGTTGGCTATAGATTTATCAATACTGTCTCTTTTTACAGGTTTGTTTCTTTTGTGGTACGCCACTGAGCTTATCCAACAAATGCTGTCTCCACATGACCATGTGTGGGCTAATGCATCACAGAAAAGAATGATGGATGGACTGATGGATGACAATTTTTGGGTGGTACGAAGTTTCTCTACGTAATCCCCTGTGGTAATTGTGTACATGTTGCCCATCTATAAATTATAAACCCACACTTAACTGTCACCTAGTGTGTGTGACTAGCAGAGCAATATTATGGTAAGAAGTGCATCAGTACAAGACACAGAGGAGCACGAGAACAGGTTGGAAAACCTCTTTCAAAAATCACATTAACATTTATAACCAGTCAATAACTAAACATATAACCAGTCCTCTATGAGGATATTTAAAGATCTAATATTGTTTATTCTAAATTTCTGGTTTTTAGCTGTCTTTTAATGCAGTGGTTCTCAAACTTTTCAACTTGACACCCCCAGAAAAATCAGATTGGTGTTCGTGACTCCCATCCCAATCCCTGTCTGCCCAAGACTGTCCAGAATTGCACTACATCACATGAAAGCTACCAAACTCATATTATATTACCAGTACAGGTGATATAATGTAAAAACCATTCCCCCCTCATTCCCATCATGCTTGCTGAGTGTTACGTTTGCTATTTTATATTATTATTATGCAAATAGTATTTTTTGTCTGCTGTATTTTGCACATATTTGAGTTCTTGCTCTTTATGTTGGATATCATTAAGAGGCTGATGTCACTGAGAGCTGATTCCTGGTTCTCATTCCGTGCTGCCGGCCACAATATGTTATTTTATTTTATTTTATTCTTCACAATCATCTGACGACCCCTGGAAATTATCATGTGACCCTCTTGGGGCTGCTGACTCCCAGGTTGAGAACCTCTGTTTCAATGAACCACTTATCCATTAGCCTGAGACCCTTGCAGACTAAATGTCATGGGTGAGATGAGGGATTGCGGTTAGCTCAGACATGTTTGTAATAACAGGAAAAGCAGGACATAGAGGACTGAATGGTACAGATGTTTTTAGAAAAAAAAATGACTGGAGGAGTTTCAATTTGTAATAGCAGCTGCTGTAAGTGGATGGCTTCATATCTAAATGAGAATAGGTCGATTGGCAAAGGTTGCTAAAAAGAATGGCGAGTGCTAGTGTCAGACTGTACATTACCTAAGTCATGTGACATAAACATTTTGTGAAACACATAGTGGCACCAAAACCACATTATGCTGTGTTAAGTTACATTACATTAGGTTATATTTGTGCAATGCTGCTTAACATTGCATACTGTTATGCCACTTTAATATTACCTTGCATTACATTATGTTATGTTGTGTTGCATTGTGTAGGGTTACATTACACTGCGTTGTGTTGCTGTTGCGTTGCATAACATTACGTTACATTGCATTGCATTGCATTGACTTCGATGCGGGACATGAACCTGGTCTTCTGGGTCAAAGTATTATGTCCTATGTTGCTGATGATTACTACAGCCACTGGAGGTTGCTGCTTAACAATAAACATAATATGCTGCTTGCACAGACAACTTAGCCTATACATCGTTTTTCTGGTGAGGACAGGCTGTATTTGTCTCAGAAACCTCAAACAATCACAATGACTGATGAAAGAAATGCTAATACAAAATGCACTCTCTTCTGTATTCTGTTTCACTCAGAAATATGTCACATTGCTGAAGCCAAAGATGGTCTAACTGCTATTTCACTGTCTTTATTTTCCCAACACCAGAATGTATCTGTATTCCAAACCTGTTTGTGATTTTAATTAGATTAGATGCTGCGGCATCAGAGGAGGAATGGCACATTTCATTAACAAAGCAAATAAAGCAGCAAGAGCTTTTGCAGGGCTTTTGCAGTTTAATGAGAAGAGTTTAACCGACTTCAAGCTGCAGACAAACTGAGTTTTATTTCTGTTCACTGGACAAAGCTTGCCAGGGAATCTTAGATGACACATGCAGAGGCAGAGAGAGACGTTTGCATACAGAAACCCACACAGTGATGAACATCTCTAATGAGGCTTTCAAACCGGTGTGTTCGAGAGCAGTGGTGTATCCCTGTACTCGGAGCAAGATGCTGTACTCCCACACACATAAGCTGGAAAAAATAGTTTGAAAGTGTATTTTCTAGTATATTTTTCCTCATTTATAACAAGTCAGAACATGATATCCATAAGAACAGATAAGGTGGAACGAGGGAGCGCTCCCAGAATCAGAAATTGATCATGATAAGCAGTAATGAAATTCACTGAGTTGTACACTGAGTATTGATTTTCTCTCCTGTAACACGGTGTACAGAGTCGTCTCCAGTCATATTTAAGCCTCTCCTTGACAGTCATTGATGGTTGTATGTGCAAATAGGAGGTGTCTATATCGTCAGTGTGTACTGCAGAGCACTCACAGGGGACCTGCTTTTTCCATGTTCGTGCTATAGCTCCATTAATCAATTCTCCAATAAGCATAGGGCTTGTCTTGCAACGCCCTTCAAGTTCTACTTTCTCCCTCAGTTCAGCTCTCTTTGTAGCTTTTATCCTCTTTTTCAGTGGTTTTATCTTTCTTTTATTATCTTCTGTGCCCAACTTTTACTTCTTTTTAACGATTAAAACTTTGGGAGAAATGTGGTGTAGCCTTGTGCCGTTTGACACTGGGCTGTAATTTCTGTGTTCACTGTACTACTGTTAAAAACAAAGTAAAACTGCTCCTTTTGATCATTTCCTGTTAACAGCGTGGGCATTTACATTGTCCTGAGGAAGATCCACTGTGGACTGAAATGTTGTCCTTGTGTTCATAACAGTGGTGGGTTCACACAAAGTGAACCGCAGGCTGTCCTTTAATGAATGATTCTCTGGCTTAAACCGACAGTGCATGAACACACATCACACTGCTACTGCCCGACTAAGTGACTGTTTCCTGAAAATATATGTTAACTTGGATGTAAAACAGAAATGCAAAGTGAATTTGATTGCACCATTCATGAAAGATTTATAGCTTGTAACAAATGGCTTTATTAAAGGTTCTTAATCATTTTCTGATGGCTTGTCGATCACTTAATAATAACAACATCTGGGTTTCCAGGTTGTGAAAAATGATGAATGATCCTCTATTTAGTAATGCTGCAGTAATACATGTCTGATCTACTGTACTGATGAGTTTGTCATTGTCTAATGGGCTACTGTAGAAACATGGCTATGCAAAATGCCAGAGGACCCATGTCCTCTGCAGATAAATGGCTCTAATGTAACAAAAACACAACAATACTTATTTTCAAGCAATTATACATGGACGACAACATACTTACGGATGGCTGGATGGATGAATGGATGTTTTTCATGGGCGCTGCCATTGTTGTGTGATGTAAGACAACTGCTTCTTCATGAAATTGATGGATTTTCTTCTAGTTGACACAAAGAACTCGACTTGGCGACTTTGAGTGGTGTTCCGTTATATTTTTCCCAGTAGGAGTTATGAATTAATTCCGAGTTGTCTCGAACGCAGCAAAGATGAAGCCTCTCAGTGACACTGGTGTGGCTGTAGGTTCTGGGTCATCTGCTATTTCTATTACGGTTTATGTTATCTATTGGCCTTTATGGAGCCAAAACTTCTGTTGTATAATGATAACTTTGTTGTTCTTATTTGACACCATTTTGCAAAAGTGCTAAAAACTGACAAATTCCATGGTTGGCAGTAAGGTCCACTCTGTGGGTGGTGGTACATCTGCAGTGAACACCATCACAGCTGAAATGCTCTGAAGCAGGACACTGAACCCTAAACAGCCGGAGGGATGCTGCACTGCGGGCCATCCAGAGCTTTTTAAACCAGTGCCTACTTAATGTGTGGAGGGCTGGGAGTGCAAATATAACCAATAT
The DNA here is from genome assembly GCF_056507025.1 of Lutjanus erythropterus. NCBI lineage: Eukaryota > Metazoa > Chordata > Actinopteri > Lutjaniformes > Lutjanidae > Lutjanus > Lutjanus erythropterus. Next base: position 15,088,316 of record NC_139334.1, read on the forward strand.
TTGGGGAAACTAAAAATTAATTCTAAAACCTAAACTTTATAAGGTTGTTGTGAAACTTTCTTTCAGACTGTATTTATCATTTTTATATTAGCCCATGGTATATCTCAGTGGTTTGACTACTCACCCTGATAAGTTTTAGTTGATATTTTTCCTTTCTCCATTGTTCTTTGATGAAGATGTCTAGATTGTTGTACTGGTTGCCTCAAAACTCATTAAAATCCCAGGATTCTGTATTTACAGAGCAGCAACATTCCTCTGGCTTTGTCCTTTCTCTTGTCATGTGGAGAGGCATGCAGAGTGCGAGCAAAAGGCAAACGCAGAAAGATATTTGGTGTGCTCATCCTACAGTAATTGGAACTACTTGAGAGAGAAAAAGTGGGTGAATTATTGAAGAAGACAGTTACCTCCACACATCAAACTGTATTTGTTTTTCCCCTGACTGGAAAAACAGATTGTCACTTTGACCATCAAAAAGAAAAGACGTTCGATAGGCTTTGTGAGACTGAGGATGTTCTTTGGACCCTGTGTCTGTGCTGATCAGGTTTTCCAGACATTTTTTTTTCTAATACTTTATTTTCAGTCTGTTCTCATTAAAAAGAGCAATCCATGATACATCCTGAGAAGTCAGTGCAACTGAAGAAAAACACATGAAAATACACAAAACCCGATCCGTGATGACATGCCCCGCAGAAACATATGCTTCAAATACAAAGAAACAACAAAATGGTGGATCATTAGGCAAACAGTGTAGCATTGTAGTATTTGAGATCCGTCTTGGTCTTGGTCTTGGTTTCAGTGGCATTTTCACTCATATCTGTCTTGTCACGGTCTCTAACAAAGAGGACTCATTTCAAAACCTGTCAAAAGCTGCGGGGATATCGCTAAATTGGCTGTGAATTGTCTAATTTATTTATCATCACTATCACTGTGACAGGATGCAAAACATCCTCTATAAAATGCACCCAATAACTTAGACTAGATCTAATTAGAAATTTTTATTACCATTGATGGCTGTCCCCCTTTTGACGCCCCCTTCCTGTCTGGAGCTGTGAGCCAAATCTTCTGTAATAAAATTTGGCTACCTCAACCACAAAGAGTTCATCTGCAAAACAGCGTCCAGAAGAAAACACACAGCAGTGTGTTAATTCTGTAATGCAATGTGTATTGAGACAGCTGGAACCACATAAAACCTTTAGTGGCGCTTAGAAAAGAAGATAAAGAAAGTAAGATAAGTGTAACGGCTGGTTCACACTACATGCTTGAGCATTCATTTCAATGCCCATATTAACAGGTTGGAGCATCCACACAGTGTGTCAGTTGCAGCTGCAGCCACACTTCATCTAGAGATTCAGAGGCTTGCCTGTTTTTCCCGCTTGCTGTACACGATTCTCAGCAGATGATCTATTGACATTCATGTTGACATTATATGACTAACAGGACACCTCGCACTAGAGTTTGATCGTCTCACTGATTGCTTTCAGAAAACAATTGTCTTTATTTCTCTTCCAAACTCTTCAGCCTTCAGCAGCCTCCTTGCAGCAGAAGCTCAACCTGTGTGGACGACACAGAGTGTGCGAGCCACAGCAGTTCAGCGACTGGTGCTGTCACACACTGCTCAAGCATGTAGTGTGAAAAGGCCATTATGCTGTATCTCAATTTGGATACTTCCATTAGTACACTGTTGTGTAGTACACTTTGTGCACTGGTGTAGTGCACAAATTTCAACAGGCTGCTGCTGTCTCAAATTTATTCATTTGTGTTCACTTTCACTTAATTCAGCATGAACATCCTTTTGTTTGCACTTAAAATACACCATGATGCCAAACTGGTGATGTTTTCTTCAGTTATTTAATATTTAGTCTATCTGTCTGTGTTTTCTTAATGTAACTGGTAATGTTCTGAACTCTCAGGACCACTGCACCATGAGCCTCAAAAAGGTCAAAGAAAGTTCAGAGCGACTGTGAAGCAAGCAACGCACGAAGCTTAACAAACCCACATCAGCTTCACAGAAAAGACGGAGAGATTATGTCATATAAATATTGAGCCCACATGTATGGCAGAAAATTCCAGTTTGTTTTGCTATTACTGAACTTCACAAATACCGATAATATAAAAAGAGTTTTCCTCAAGAAAGTCAGAGCTCCTCTTTTGACTTGACCACAAACTTTCTGTAAAAAATCTCAAGAGCCCTTTTTCTAAAATTACCGTTAAAATCATAAGTTCTAAAGAAAACTGTTAGCCTTGACTTCAGGTAACCTGTTTCACTGTGAATGGTGAGAGCACACTGTGTTTTCCCAAATGATGAATAAAGATTTTGAGTTGAGTTAAGTTTCAGTCTGAGTTCAGCTGAGTTCAGTACAGTCTGACAAAAGAAATTGAATATATTCTGTATTTTGCCAGCTGTTGACAATGATTTTGCTTGACACTAGAGATGCACGGATTGGCTCTGACATCACCTGAAGCCACATGTATACATAAATCATCCGCCCACGTCTGACCTGTGTCCTATAACTGTGTTTTATGTGCTTAATTTCCTATAAATTCTTCACAATAAAAGTTAATTTGCTGTGTAAAAGCTTTTTTTTTTTTGAAGCAGCAAAATCAGGAAATGTCAGGTTTTCATCAGCTGTAACTTAATGCAGCTCCTATCTGGCTGAAAGCGAACACGAAACAGTAAAATGAAAAATAACTTCAAACCACAGAGATTCAGTTAAAAGCTGCAAAAGTATAGAGAGCTGAACACACAGTGACTTTTAAAAGTGTTGTTCTCTCTGCTCTTCTTCACAGGAGTTGAGTCTCGCAGCACACACTTGTTTGAGAGGAGGAAGGGAGGTCGTCACAGGCTGGTGGAGAAAGACGTCCCTATAACTTGCTTGGTGTAAGGTCAGGCTTGCTTTGGCATCTACTCTGGAGATGATATAAGTGGTAACAGAAATGCAAATCAGCACAGCATGGTGTAGCCAGAAGTGCCAATGGAAAAGCCCTAATACTGGAGGACAGATCTGAAACAATGCTGCAAACTCCCCCGCATCAACCTCGTTAATATAATCAAAAATAAAGTAATCAGTACACAACATTAATTTTATGGCAGATTTACTGTAAAATACAAACTGGACCGAAGCTCCAAGAATAAAACATGCACTCTCTGTGAAGAGTAATACCCTTCCTCTCTATTCTCCACAGGGACAAGATGAAATAATAAGAGAGCCATGTATGAATGCTTACCTAACTCTAAATTTATTCATGATGCTCCCCTGGAAATGTCTGGAAATAAATCACTTCTTTCCCAGAAACCTCTGGCCCCTGTCCTCCTGTCCCCCTGCATTTCTCTGGAGTTTTCTCCCGGAGCAGGAGGAGCTCACAGAGAAAGAGAGAAAAGGGGCAGGTGAGAGAAAACAAGAGAACTCGTTGCCCTTGGAGGTGGAATTAGTTATCACACTAAAAAGTACAGTATGTTTGCTTGGTGCTGCATTAGCAGGTTGATGCTGGGAAACTTCTGTCTCAGTTAAATGCAAAGAAGAGCTAAGGAGCAAACAGCAGCCTGGGATGAAAGACTCCGAGGCTGTTTTATGTTGACTCACAGGAAAATGGCAAGTCATTGCTGGCAGAGGTGGAGAAAATATTCAGATGCATGACTTAAGTAAAATAATTCACATTGTAAATATACGTTAATATTGCAAGTGAAAGTCCTGCATTTTAATTATTACTTAAAGGAATATTTCAGCATTTTGAGAACTCTGCATAATTGTCTTTTGCTGAAAGTTTGACACTCACGTCTGTGCCATTAGCTGTATAAAGATGGATGATGCACCTCCACCTCCACTTCCTCTCACTGTTCAAAACTGAAGCCAAAATATCCTCGATATGAGCGCTTGTACTGGTGACATTTGGATCCAGATGTACTAGTGACCAGGTGGTCCTGTCCATACAGCTGTACAGCTGGCCAACTCAACTGCGAGCAGAGCTCAGCTGCTGTCAAGCATGATGTTTAAGTCATCTTTTTTTTTTTTTTTTCTGGTAGTATGCTTACATGTTTGAAGCAGGTCTAAAATAAAAATAAAAGAAAAAGAAAAATGTATGCATAAATTATACACTACATACATTTTACCTACATTTTGTTTGCAATCTATTGGCCCCGCAAATAATTTACAATGAATAAAATGTGTATATCATCATGTCAGTAGCATTTTACTGTTCCTCAAGATGGAGCTCATTAAATTATTTGATATATAATATATCTAGTTATATTCCATTAATTCCTGATCAGTGTGTCCCACTGCTGTTAAAGCTTCCTCATTAGGATATTTAAAGCCAAAGGGAATAAGAGAACCTTTTAAAGCTAAACCTTTTAGTGACTCTGGGTTAAGGCCCCTCTCATCGACCCTTTGGTGTCCAACGACATATACTTCCAAGAGCCAGTAATGAGGAATCAGAAATGCATCATTAAGTCTGTGAGAAACTGGCTGTGTGACTGCCCTTATCTGTCCCAGTCTGCGTCAAATCCAGTTACCACCAGAGGACAAGGAGTTTGGTGGTTAACTTAACACAGATTGCAGATGACAAGACAGACAGAAACAAAGAGATGTGCAGGTTTTCACCGCTGTGGTAGCAGCAGATAATCAGATGTGTGACATCTTACTTGTCTGATACTTAAATTCCCAGTGTCTTTTCCATTTCCATGTCTCAAATCCACAGTTTTTTTTCCGCCCGTTCCTTTTACATGTCAGTCACTGTGTGGGTAGAGTCTGAGTAGAATTTGTGAGAGTCTAATGACATGAAATATAGATCTTTAAAATCTGGGAGCACCCATGGGAAAGTGAAAGCCCAGGTGAGAATGAGAGATGGAAGAGAGGATGTTCTTGCATCTGCGAGCCCCATAAGAATGCATATTTTATACATATGGTGGGAATACACATTTGTATGCACACAAACTCTTTGCAAACTCACAGACATACACAGCAGGCTGTTTATGCATGGAAAAGAACAATTAAATTCTTTTTTTTCCAACTCTAAATATCCATATTTACATCCTTTGTCCCTCCTTTCTCATGCATTGTGTCATTATATCAGCGGGTTCCTCCCTCTGTACTGCCAGTCTTCTCTATATGGATTTCCTCCGAGACTCTGATACTCGACTCTAACAAGCACAAAAGGCAGGAACAGTATAGCAGCCTGAAGCTCCCTGTAGGCCAACGGCGCCTGAGGTCAGAAACAAAGAAAACATCATGGTTTGTGCAGCCTTGAAAAAGATGAGCGGGAGAATACAAGCGCGTCAGCTGACTGAATCATCGAATAATAAATCTGTGATGCTCGTGCAGGAAAACAAACAGTAACACACACTCGTCAGATTTTTTCCCTGTCAGGTAGATTGTAATTCAGGTGCAGCTGCTGGCCAAACCCCTCTGAACAGCGAAGTACAATCATCGATCAAGTCATGGATTTCTCCACACAGTTCTTCTCTACTGCCTCTCTACAACCAAAAACGCAATGACAAAAATGTACAGAACTGACTAAACAGTTTATCTAATGCAGGCTGTAATTGTTAGCATTTCTGGCTAACTAGCTCACTACCTAGACTAGTAATGCTAACGTGGTGTTATTTCCAAGGCAAAGGTGCACATAGAGAAATTAAGTGACATCATTTGGTTGTAAGCTGTGTGGAAGCCAGTGGTGGATACTACGAGTTTAAGCTAACGTGAGCTTCCTTGTCCTGCTCTTGGAGAAATTTACACTAAAGCAACCTCAGCCAAACTCGTTACTCAAATAGCATCGCCAAACACGTCGTTTTTTCCTATCCTCAAAGCTTTTTCTTTTGTAAAAGCTAAAAAAGGCTGAAGCACTGCGAGGTGTTGTGATATGTCAGTCCAGCAGTCTGGCACACCAGAAGTGCATTTCTCAGTGCCAGTCAACATGTGATTCAGTTTCTCTGCTGTTTTCTAATCACACATAGAGCTGATCCTCATAATAACATCATGAATTTATAGCTTTTTATGTGATCTTGTATAAAAAGCAGACCCTCCCTGCTTTCCTCCTGCCTGTCTACTCTGCTCATCTCTCTCCCTCTCTGTAGACACAACTGACAAATGTGTGGAATAAGTGCATTATTTAAAAAAGCAACTAAAAATAGCACTGATTGAAACTCCAGGAAAACAGAGGAAGAGGAGAGAAATGAAAAGAGCTGGAAATCATGGGATGGATATTTAATCATTTATCTGAATCAGATCAGTTATAATATAATTGATGTTGTTTATAGTAGGTTATGTTAAGTTTCCATGCCATATTCACTCACAAAGTGCAGAAAAAATAGAACAGACGGTGAAACTAATGCTCTAGATCACAAGCCGACCATGGAGCTGCAGTGCACTCTGTGTGTTCAGCCCAATCGATTAAGATGGTGTATTTTGGCTGGTCATCTAACTTGTGTTGCTTGTCCAACAATCTGGGATCTGGAATCTGGATTAACCGGTGAGAATCTGGTCTGTTATCCTTAGCTTTGTCCTGTCATTGTGATATAATAAAAGCAGCCATTAATTGCACAATAAAGACACATTTACATACTTCTAACCATAATGTCTGTTGGGTACAGCTATAATTTCAGCCAAAATCATTGGTCACCAGCTTGAAATAAGAGGCTTGCTGTTTTCTACCTCTGTCTGATATCAAGGACCCAGTGTCCATTTCTGCTGGTAAATCAGCCACTGATATTATTGTAAACTGCAGAAAACTTGACAGGTATCAACAATAACTGAAGGTTTGCTCAGAGATGGAAGGATAGGACAGAAATGTGGATGGAAACCACACAGCTGTATGAAAGAGAAGTCACTTGTTTAGGCTGTATGGATTCTATTTTTTCATTTTTGCTATTTGCAGTGACTTCTCAAACAGTCATTGCTCCGCAAGACGGAAACTGCTGACTACCAGCAGGTACATACACGTTGCGAACTAGACATAACCCTTGGGAGTTCAGTGCAAGTCAACAACTCAACTTTCAAAAAACTTTCCACGAATAACCACCACCACCACCATCAGCAGCAGCAGCCTTGGCATGAATGAATCCCATCCTGAAACTTCTTTCTCAGTGGCTGAATGTGAGCTAGGGTGAATTTTGGAAGCACAGTGTCGAATCACCTCCTTTACTTTAACTGTAACTTCGAACTGAACTTCAGGTAGTTGCCTTTCTCACCTCATCCACAGGAACTATTGATGTTTATCTTTCCCTCTTCCTTCAGTTCGGTGTCAAAAAGCCCCTGAAGACATCAAACACTCAGGTGGAAGAAGTAGAAGAAGTGGGAGATAAATCTTAGGTGATATTGTGTATGAGTGTGTGAAGGAGGGGGAGGTAGCAGGAGTAAGTAGAGGGTGCTCTGGGCATCAGAGGAGACTTTAATCATCACCGAGGTGAGGAATGCAGGGAGGGTTCTGAATAGATCTATTGTTCGTCTCTGGTGGGTCTGGGCATAAACAAACAGGAAGATGACGACAGGTGCAGGTAATCACGCTGTCTTTTATGGGGTTTCTTTCACTCTCTGTCTCCATCTGCCCTCTGGAAATCACTGACTGTACACTCTTAGAAAGAAGGGTTCCTGAAGCGTTCCTCCTGAAGTGCTGAGGGCTTTTGCTTCCGAAGAACACTGTTTTGCAGAAGGTGTTTGTCAAGGGTTTCTTTGTAAGACTGAGGGTTCCTTTAAGAACCATTTTCATCCCCAGAACAGATTGTTGAAAACCTTGAAAAACTCTTTACTCAGGGATTCTTTGTACCGCAATATAAAAGATTTCTTGGTAGAACCTCCTAGGTGGGTATTATCTTAGAATATAAAAAGGGTTCTCAATAGAACACCCTGAGTGGGTTTTAGACAAAACTCTTGGAATATAAAAAGGGTTCTCAATAGAACAGCCTGGATTAGTTTTTGTTAGCACCCAGAAAGTTGAATGGTCTCAGATAGAACCCTCAGAAAGTGTTCTGGCTGGGTTCTAGATAAAACCCTGGAATATAAGCCCCTGAGTGGGTTCTAGATAAAAAAAAAAGAAAAAGGGGTTCTTTGAAAGATTAAGGGTTCCATTAAAAACCCTTTTCATCCAAAGAACCCTTTTGGAAAAAATGAGTTCTCAAGGATTGTTGAAATCCCTGAAGAACTCTTTAGTCAAGGGTTCTTTATACCATGGTTCAACCCTTAATGTTGGGTTTTGGGCAGAACTCTCTGAATAGAACTTTTATAAAAGATTCTACTAGGAACCAAAAAGGATGACTGATGGTTTCAAACCTGACATATTGCTCGCCAATTGAACCACTTCTGCAGAAAAACTGACATATTTCATTTGTTCCTACACAATGCTGAAAAGTTCAGCCTTCCTCTGACTAATTAAAACAAATGTCTTTATTATTTCCCGAAGAATAAATCCTAAAATATTATATACATGCAGTTTGGCACTTGGGTGTAGTTCCTCTCCCTTGGCTCTGTTACTGACAGTACTCGGAGGAGACGACCTCCATTTAAAGCTGTAATCCATTGTCAGTTTACAAGAGGAAAAATCCCTCATGGTGAAAAAAATAACAATAGTCTTTTCTTCTGTCTGACAAAGAGAGACGATCGGAAGCTGCAGAGAGGGAAGAGAGGGAGAAAAGTGATGTAGCATTTCCGAGTTTTTTTGGACTTTGTTGGATTTGCTTTCACCCCTGGCCTGGAGAGACACAAGTGAGGTAGAAGAGAAGTGAAGGCTGGTCGGTTCAGACCGAGTCATTTCATTGTTTTCAGGCTGTAGCTGAAGGTGACACATTGACGGTTGTTTGAAAGAGTTTCGGTGAAGTGCATAGATTAATTCTGAGTTTGTTTATGCTGGGGGAATGAGTCTGGCCTTCATAAATCCAAGCTACCAAAGTTAGGAGAGGCATGGACATTCTCAGTAAAATGACTGTTTGTTTAGGAGCCCTAGAAACACATTGAGAGGTACTTTTTCACCCACATTGAAGAATTCAGGAAACAAATATATTTATATTTCAGAAGTGTGTAACTCCTTTAATGGATCAATTCATCCAAAAGGCAACTATTTTGCTAATTTTCCCCTATTTTATATGTTCTTGCAGAAAGTTTGGTTTCTTATGTTACTTGTGAGTTTCTTAGACTGTTATTAATGCTCACAGCATTAGAAAATGACATTTAGAAAGTGCACCAGCAATATCTCTTTCTAGAATGAGTATGTTTTATTTAATCTGAGTGTAAATGTAAGAAATTGAAAGAACCACTGTGGAGGATTTAGTGGCATCTAGTGGTGCAGATTGCAACCAATTCGCCTCGACCTCGGTGGCTGCGAAACTCTCAAAAAATAGGAAAGGCCATATATAGAGTTAGTATTTGGTTTGTCTGTTTGTCCCATGCCCTCTGTAGATATAACAAATAAATGTCTCATTCTAAAGTAACGAAAACACAATTCTTATTTTCTGATGATTATGCACTGCCACTTTCTGCCAATAGATCACTGGAAAGTGTAGACAGTGGTCCTTCAAAAAATGTGAAATGTTGCAAAAAAGTTTTTATGCTTGGCTGAGGTGTAGACGTGCATACTGATAAAAAGCAAAAATGTAATGACATGCAAAGGAAACAGGCATAGTGAATAAGGGACCTACATGAGGCATGTGATTTTAACGCCCATGGAGACAAAAAGATGGTGACAGACAAAAAATATCAGATCTAGGTGGAGCAATGAGGAGCCTGTAACCTTAAATTAAGACATGGAACAGACATAAATCATATCATATTTTAATTATGTTTTCCACATTGTTTTGTCTAATTTAAAGTTTGACTGGCGCTTTTTTAATCACATTATCTCCACCCAATTTCTAATATTTTCACAGTGCTTGTGTGTTCTGTTTATTTTTCAAATCCTTTTACTATGAATGCTGGTTGCTGGTCCATGTGAGGAGCTGCACACCTGTGGATGATCCTCATCAGTAGGTGATATAAGTTGAGAGCAGCTGCTGCTAGAAAGCTGCTGCTTATTTCTTTGTTAAATGTATAAGTTCTGTGTTCTCAGTTCCTCGTCAGACTATTTTTCAGCCTCTCTTTACTTTTAGTCATCTGCAACTTCTGTTTTTGTGATCAGTTTCTTTTGTGCATTCTTTAGTAAAGAATCTCTAGTTACCTTCTCCAGTGTCTCCCAGTCTGCTTCTGGATCTTTAAATCTAAAGTATCACATAACAGTTGTGTATGAAGACATGAATTAATTAACATTTTCTTTTGCAGATTTTCTGTAAATCTGCTTAACATTTGCAATGGAATGAATGGATGGAGACTATACTGTGTGTGAAGCACATCTTGTGAGTGTGTTAATTTGTGACTGAAGAGCTTTGAGGAGACCTTGATGTCTTACAAAGAAGCATTTATTGAAGTTCGATCGAGGAGAATAGAGAAGCATCACAAAGTAATCGCTGTGTAACTGCCACCCAATTCTGAAGATTCTGTCAAAGAGTATTTAACCTGTAAAGTCATGCCCCATGCAGCACCCTCCGCTCCAATTCTGTGTAAATCTGCTGGGTCTACTTTAAAGCACAAATCCATCCACATATCCCCCTATGGCCTTGGTCTCTCTGGGAGACAGAGACGGCGTTATCAGGACAGCAGCCCTGGCCAGCCCAGAGACAAAGATGAGACATGCTTTTAGGATTTGTACCTGCCCCCCAAACTTGACCTGTATGGTCATATTACTTTTAGCCTAAAGGAGGAAAATTTACTTCACACTTAACATATTTTACCGGAACTATTTTCACCAAATATCGTCACACTTAATTATGGTGGAAGAAACATTTCCAAACCTGAGCAAATAAAACCAAAACTATCTGCATGGCCAGAAACATCTCAGTTATGGAAAACGTTTTCTGTTGTTGTTTTCCTTTAATTGTACTGCTACATCGGAGCAGTAATTGCTTGTTGATAGATTTAAAACAAGCTTGCTGAAAAAATCGAAAGTGTATTTGTAGAATATTGCCCTAGTGATATTTGTTTATCACTGAAAAAGGTATTGACTTTTGCAGACTACTGCATGAATGTTGTGTACATTTGTTTTGTATGCAAAGGGATGAGTAAGGTGGGTGTTAAAATACAGTATAGAAAATGTTTTATTCAGCAGACAATCGGAGTTACAGTGTCTCTGTTTTGCCACGTTGTTGACTGTGGTCAGTTGGGAGGACGAGTTAATATGGTGCAGTGCTCTTGTGATGAAACTTATTTATTCGAGCTGTGGACAAGACGTGAGAGGAGTTAAGAGAGAAACGCAATGAGGTGAGAGAAAAACAAATTCAGACCATTAATCATGACAGCTGATTGTGGTCTGCAACACGAACATCTCAAATTGCTTTCCTGTCTCAGACATTCTCATTAGCACCGCTCTCTGTTGTCTTTCTTTGTCTTCCTCTTTCCCTCTTGCTTCTGTATGTGCCTTGATTTGGAAAGCAGCAGTGACAGCGAGTTAGATTAACTGTTTGTTCCAGTAAAAAAAAAAAAATCATTGCCCCAAAGTACAATAAATCACTGTCTATAATGCAACAGTTAAAAAAAAAATTGCACTCGCCTGGCAGGACTTTGAATGTCATCTACATCACCGTTTAATGATAGAGACTCGAGTACTGAAACTACTGTTGGTGTTAACAAGAAAAAACGCTGATAGTTTTGAACGCACACAGTGTACCCCCAGGGCAAGACAAGGCTGGGCGTGAGATTAAACACAGCAATTTGCAAGGCAGGGTAAAATCAAGGCCTGAGCACCATGAGAGGAAAAGAAAATGTGTGAATTGATTCACGTTTATTGGAATAAGGCGGTAAGATCTTATCAGTTTTTATGAAAAAATGATAACACTTTATTGTCTGAATGATTCTTAATTTTTTTCTTGTCACAAAAAAGATGAGCAACAAAAATACATTTAACATAACATTACAATCACAAAAAGATATAAAGACAAACAAAATACAGACATTTAACATTACAGTCACGGAGGACCGTATTCACGGCACTTCAATGTACATTTGATCTGAGCTTAAGCTCCATATTTATTTTTAGGATTGACTGGTGTATAATTGACTTCTTCAGTCTAAACTGATTCATAAAGTCTCTCCAGAGGTTGCCCTGCAATGTTTGTGCTGATTTTAATTTGGTGGAGTAGCTTTGACTGAAAAATAAATGGACAAACACGTGTATTACAGTACTGTAGGACACTTATATTCACAGAGGGAAAAAAAATAAAACAAGAATTTGTTACTCTCTCCTAAGGGCCTGAGGCAGCCAAGAAAATAAATTCTTTGCTTTGTGTTTTAGCTGACAAAGTAAATCAGTATGGTCTCTCCATGATAACAGATGGTCAATCATGACACCCAAGTGTCTGTATGAAAATACCTGCTTGATTTTTTTTCATTATGGATAACAAAAGGAATATTATGAGAGTCAAACGAGGAGCCAATGCAATCTCTTCTGTTTTCTTTGTGTGAATTTCAAGAGCGTTATTATCACTTCATTCAACCATTTTGTCAACATTTGCTCTGAAGACAGAAACTGGGCACGAACACAGTTGTCAGTGAAGCCTTGGAGTGTGAGTGAGTACATGTATGCATCACCAACAACATAATGCAATTAATGATCAGAACCACAAGTGTGATCTGGACACAGCGGAGCGCAAAATGGAAAAGAGGCTGAAGCAGGGTAGACATACAAATACATTATAAGACGGGGTAATCGATTAGCAATATGTGTGTGACCTTGACTGTGAAAATCACATTAGCTGCTCTGATCACAAGCCTCAGACAGTTTAATGGGCTCTGACGAAACTCCGAAAGGTATTTGTGACCACTGCTTACACACCAATTGCACCTTGTGTTTAATTCTGTTTAATTAATCATATGAGAAAATTCTCACAAATTAGCATTGGTGGTTCCAGGTCAGTTTTACTTGGGAAGATCATGCTGGGGCCAGCTGTTTTGTCAGAGGTGAACATCTGACCTGGGACAAAAGAGACAAAGACAGTGTTCAAGATGTCATATGTTTTTAATGGCACACAACAAACATTTATTGCTTTATTTTTCATTGTAGGCATACAACAAAATGATGTATTATGTGAGACCAGCAGTGATAGAAAACAAGACAAAAGGATAAAAAAATAAAACAAAAACAATAAATAAGAAAAACAAACAAGATAAATATGATGAGGTAGCGTCCTCTGTCTACTGTATATAATAAATAAAGGCACTTTGATAAGGCAGCTTAAAAGTGCCCGTATTAAAGGTGGTGTGTGTTACTCTAATCCAAGACACTTCGGTCTCTCCCCGGCTCTCAGCAGCTTTCTGTTGGCTCTCTGCGTCAGTTCTGCCCCAGTCCTCACGTGTACTTGTATTTTAACAACAAAAATGCTGCTGTGGCGCTGCGTCTGTGTGAGCCACCATCTTTACTCAAATACCATGGTAATGGTGCTTGTTTCAATTAAAGTTTTATCAAATTATGATATTGAGAACAAAATAAAACACACTTCTGTTAGCTTCAGATCAAGTTACAGCACATTCTTCGCTGCAACAGTTCTTTATAAAGCCCAGCTGACAGCACAAGCTCTACTGTACTAGAGGGTCTCTGCATCCCAATCTGTACTTTCCTGTCTATTCTCTGTTTTGTTTTGCTTTTATTTCTGGCAAACTGATCAACGAATCAGTCGAGATTCAAGGCTTTTGCCCTCTTAGACTCAACAACTTGTGCACTCAGAGCTGAGGTAAGTTTTCAGCAGCCTTGGTGCAGAGAAACTCTGTTTATCTTGCAGAGTTTGAAGAGCTATAAAATCCCCACTTCTTCTCATACAGCTGAATGAGCAGTACCAGCCCTTCTCTGCTAAAAGGTCTCGACACTCCAGTCTGTATTTTCTTTCTAAAATTCAGCTGAACTGATGTAGTTCATGCCCCGAGTCATCAATATTTGAACCATATAATCTAGTCATGAAAACAGAGCTGTCCCTTTCAGAAATCCATCACTTTTGGGGTTCAGACTTTAGGTGCTCTAATTTATATCAAAGTTTGTCTTTGACAGGTAGAAAAAGCCTGTATGAACCTTGTCTTTATCTCGTTCTGACTTTCTCTGACCAACACTGAGCTTAGAGTTCTGCCTTTTTGTCATTTTGCAGCTGGCTGTTCTGCAGAATCACATTGCTGAGTAATGTTCAACACTTCATCCCACCAGTTATCAAAATATGACTCCTCCCTGAAGTCATTCACTGTCTAAAGTGAAGCTTCGACTAAAACCACAGCTTTTGAAAAGCTAAGTGATGAAGGCTGTAGCATACCAGAAGTTTTATTTCTTCAAACACTTCACAGAGTGTAACAGGACGCACAACAAATTCAGGATCTATCTGTGCCAACAGACCTCAAACCACAACAGATGATTTTTCAGCATTGTGTTCTTGGGCTGCCTTTTTAAATATTTGCTTAATGGCAGGCAATTTATCCATAATGTTTTGTAGAGGTATAAATTCACATTAGAGAATTTCACTTAAACGATGGGGTTATTTTTACTCCTTTGTAAAACGATCTTTGTGTAGTCAGCCTGTTAGGATGAACATGTGACCCACATCAGATCACATGTTATGTCACATATCACATATTTTTTCTAGAAAGGAAAAAAGCTCCTCTGCCTTTGGGACAGCTTTGACTGTATCTACTAAAAATAGACAGCGGTAGAGTAGACTCTGGGCATTGCAGTGGATATAAAAGGCATATTTCACTTTCTCTCTGACTCTAGCTGGGACCTGCCAACCCCTCAATGACAGCAGCGCTGTCATATGCTTGGCCTACATGGCTGATTTTGTATTCTAGACCATGACTTTCCAATATGTGGATTATGCTTTCATTAAACCGTGAATCTAGCCTCTCAGCAGATCCTATATTATTATAGTTTTTACTTATTACATTGTTGGTTATTTTTTATTTTAGATCTTTTGTTTATCTGCCATGATGCTGATAACTTTTTCACTTCTTCTGTAATTCTGCTTCAATATTTAAGCTGTGATTTTTAAATCACAGCTTGGATGTTGCAAATTTGGTAAAATGGTCACTGAGGAGTCAGCTAGAGAGGCTGTGTTGCAGAGCACAAAGTATTATTATCCTCCCAATCTGCCAGCACTCGCTCACAGGCGTTTATGGTAATCAGCACCATATTCAGAACTTTCCTCCACATCTGCATGATGTTTTTTTTTAGTCAGTGCACTGTTGATTCTGAGTTGCACTGGAAGCTTTGACTCTGAAATCTTGGAGGCAACAGAAATAAAAAAAAGAGGTATTTTGAAAAACAGTGATCTCCTCCTCCACAGACATTTATCCGCACATGGTCAAGACTTAACTTCTTGACCTACCAATGCATCAATTTTTCTTTGTCAGTTTTTTGGCAAAATCACTACAGAACTTAAGAGTGAATTTTTTTGTCTCTGCACAAGTGACAGCTGAGATCAGGAGCATGCATGCAGGAACGTATTTTCAGCAGCAATCAAAAGATGTAGCATCACACATAGTTAAATCTGAAACTTGCCTGGAAATACGACTTTGTACGATTTTGCTGAGACAAATCTTGAACATAAATATCTGACATTTTGTTGTGTTTTATTGCACATTACTAATGATAAATCATGTTTCAGATTCTGTAGATTCTCATTATGTCTGTCCTCACGATCAGCAACCGTGGATTTTCTTGATGCAGGACATTTGTTTAATATTTTCAGTCTGTCTCTGCAAGTTAATTACGGGTTAATACAAGAGACGCACAAGGGCACCCCAAGGTTCTGTTTTCATGAAGTCTGCAGCACAGTCAGATTGCACTTAGATGCACCTCACCCATTGTGTCTGGAGCACGCCAAGGTCAAGGTCACTGTGACCCCGCAAAAAACATTTTTGATCATTAAATCATGAACTCACACAGGATAAAATGATGAGGTGAGGTTTATGTCCAAAAGGTCAAAGGTCAGCTTCACTCTGACATCATAATGTTCAGTTCTCTGTCAGTCTTTGAGTGAAGGCAGCATGTGTCTCACTACAGAGCAAAATTACTCACTAAAATCATTCATGTGAACAAAATGAGTGGAATTTATATTTCAGGGGAATTCATGTGAAGATGGGCTGTTATTATACAATATAATGACAGCTGTGTATTTACTGTAGGCTACTTATAATTTCATTAGGATTTTTTTTTTTAAGTTGACGTTCAGTTAGTTAAATATTGTGGCAAATAGTCTTAGCACTTACTTTATGTGTAAGCAGCAAGACTGTGAGCTCTTCATGGTAATTGAACACAGTAGATATGGCAGAAAATAGGTTTGTGATTATCTGGAGGAGTGTTTGGAGTCACGACTCAAGCAGAAAAGCAAAAAGTTAAGAATTGCCACACTTAAATGTGCCTGTAACAAAGAAACCGAGAGATGCATGAACTGTGACAGTGCTGTCATTTCTTTTTTTTTTTTTTTTTTTACAGATTGCTTTATACCCCGGTCTCACAAATGATATACAGACATATACAGTGTGTATGTTGGAGCATGCCCTGAGATACACGGACACCCACTGTGAATCTCTTTACTTTCACATTCATCCCGTTGTGTAGCTGCTTGTCTTACAAGGAACACATTTGCTGGAAATGTGTTCTCATATCGTATCTGACAATTCAACTGATGGATGCAGTGACAGAGCCAGCACTGAAAAGAATGGGGGAAAAAAGTAATTCAGCTCTCTGCCTCAGGAAAAACTCTCCAGGAGGTTGAATTTTACTCATATCTATACATCCCATCCCTATACATTCTTTCTCTTTGTCATGAAAAGCTAAATATAAAACTTACTTACTTACTTACCTCCTGAAATGTAATGAATCGGCACTCAAAAATCTACAATAATACAAAGTGAACAGATATGAAAAGTAAATGATAAAGCTATAGTCTCTAAAATATCTATTAAAATGTTTTTGTAACACTGAAAAAGAAAATGTGACACTAGTATGACTCCCTTAACTACAATACACACAAAAAGACAAAATAAATAAATAAATAAAAATAGCCAAAGTTGACTCACTATCTATCACATAACATTAGCATGACAAGCAGCAACTTTATTAAACTTCATTGGAGACTTTTCAAAAAGCAGAAGAAAGAAAATGTGTGAGTTTGATGGGAATTTTCCAAAATGAGTGCGTCTCCACCCAATTAGCTTGCACGGCTGAGAGTCTTCCTCTTTGCTAAGCTCCTGACAGCCTGCAGGCTCATGAAATATCATGAAATGAGCATAGCTTAAAATGCAAATCATGTTCTCCGCATATGAAAGGAGGAGAAACGTGTTTCTGCACCATGGAAAAAGAAACACGACTGGAAACAGGCAGCAGACTGACGTTGGAATATAGCAGGAGGTTGGGATTGAAGCTGTGTTTCTACATTCACCAGTGACCACGAGTCGTTCCCCAGCTCTCCACCCTGAGCGCAAGACTTTATAATCAGTGTGAATGGAAAATGAATGAACGGAGGCCTTAATGACACAACATGTTCGTCATGTGATCGGCTTCAATCAACTCGTCTGAGCGTTCGGGTCTCACTGGAGCTGTGTAATTAAGAGTGCGGGTGCCAATCAAACACGCGGCGTGAATCTGTCTGCGTATGTTTGATAACCTCATACATGATTCAGTGAACTTCATATAGTGAACACACAGAACAAGCAGACACAACATTAACATAATGAGCACAATGCATCAGATAATCTACAGATTAGTACAGACTGGTTGGCACACAGCATAAATGTATGACTGTAACATAAATACTGTTGCTGTATCTCTAGGATGCAATGAAGAAAAAAAGCTTTAATTTTAGCTCGACGTGTTTAATTCCAAATGAAAGTAGAGCTTATAAATTGCTGCTGATCCCAAGTTGATGACTGAATTTTTTATAACACACATCAAATAAGTAATTTTATATTCCAGCACTGTCTGCTGTCTATAAGCAATTTGTACATGATTACTATGACACACAGAGTATTCACTTATTTACAGATAGGTTTGTGTATTACCTTGACTGATGCGTTTGTTTTGACATTTTCTTTGTTCTAATTTTTTGGGCCTCAATTAAAAGAATACAAAAAATAGGACATGAAGACGTTTAATGTTTCAGTATAGTGAGAACAATCAGCATATTTCAAAGTTTTGCAATCAGAGGGAAGGAGAAAGGGAAGAAATTAGGGGAGAGAAATAAATTGAATTTTAATTTAATACACTCTGCCTTGGAACAGATTATTTAATCACTCCTTCATGCTCTTACTTGGATTTGGAAATTTTAAAATGAACATTTAAAACACTTATTAACTTACTCAGTGAGACTGAGATTTGATCTCCTTAATTAATTAATTTCACCCTTTGTTATGTATCTGAATGTGTGTGTAAATGAGAGAGTTACGCTGTAAATGATCCAGTTCTCTCAGCCTCAGCAGTCTTTCATAAAGCTGCTAAAGGGTAACTTGAAAATCATTATAAGAGGACCGTGACAAATCCATCAGTACTGGACGACCGGGGATGAGAGCGGGGTGTTATTGGCTCCCTCTCATCAGTATATTCTGATTTCCATCAATATGTGGTTCGCTAGTGCAACAGGTGGGAAAAAGAAAAGACAGCAAAGAAAGCTCCTGGTCTGACAGGCAAAATGTCTGACAAACTTGTTTTAACTGAGCTTAACTGAGCTTTCCAAACACCTGCAGGAGAGCTTCTGATGCCTGCGAGTTAAAGTGAGAAAAGCGAGAGTAAAATCCAGCACACGCAGGCTCCAGCAGGGTTCTTCTTATGTTTGTTTAAACCCATTTTGAACCATTTTTGGAACTTCATTTTTTAATTATGACAGCAGACTCATTGATTTTCCATGCTGTATTTTCCTTGTTTGTAATTCCCATTTTTGTCTTTGCGAGACAAATCAATCTATGATTTTATTTCTTTTTATGTGAGCATAAACAACCTTTTATAGACGATGCATCTGCCAGCCCTTTGAACCACAATCTATGTCTTTATATGGATGTAAAATACATTTTCTGTGATATCTGTGTACCACAGGCATCTAAATCTGTAGCACAGTTTTGTGTTTTAATGCAGATGATTATTAGTTAATAATTTATGTTTTACAATTACAGACAAATTTACATCTGAATTTTTAAAAGCTGATCTTTTTTTTAAAAATCAGTCTTTTTCAAGGGGTCTGATTTTTAAGGCAACATTTTTACTTAGAATGTAGTCTGGTGTTTCTCCACCAGCATTATATTCTTAACATTATATCACTCAGTATGATTGGCTGTCTGTCCAGTGAGAGGCGGGACATTAATTTAAACATTAGTTTAAAACTGTTTTATGAGTATTTTTAAATGTGTTGTTTGTGTTGTAAATAGTTTCCCTTTGTACGTAACCTACTTTAAACTTTTTTTTAATGTTAATATACTTGACTAGCGAGCTGGCTTGTCCACTTTTAAATTAATAATTTCCTCACCATCTGCACTATGGATAATTTTACAATGCAGGGTTGTAAGTTAGTAATTAAAGTATATGAGAATATGAGAAAATAAAATTAATGTTATTAATGCTATTAATGCTAAATTAATGCTATTCTGATGTGTCTGTGCATGCACATGCATGCATACTGTACATACGTCATGCTACCCCTGCATAAGTTAGTGCCCCACTTGGGCCACGCCTGCCACAAAAGTCACACGCCCCTGTATCTGACAAACCTGTTTTTAAGACTCTCTGGAGTACGATCCGGACTACAGCTCTGCACAAAAAAAGCCCTCTAAACAAATGCCTGTGAAATCATTGCATAACTACTGGAATATAACTGTCTTACTGCTTAAACCTGCACCAAGAAAAGCTTCATTTTGTTTTCATAATCACAAGATGAATCAACAAACACCACCAAAATTTGCTTGAGGATGAGATGTGACCCACCGCTTCAGGTTTTATCACACACTGAACAAAAATGTTCATCCATAAACAAAAAAATATATAATTTGTGGGCCCAGATGCCAGGGGATCATGTGTGTTTTTCTAACATTATAAGCTGTAAATGCATCGTCTCATGTTTACCAAAATATAATCAATGTAAACAATCTTTATTGCCCAGCTCTGCAATTTCAACCTGGTTTACATGACAGCTGCCTCTGCAGGTTTGTGTCAAAACACAGCAAAATTGGCACTTCTGCTGGTGCCAGTAATTTCAACCAGGAACACATCTACTCATCCCTCGATCCAAAAGAAAAAAAGTAAATGGAGCAGGTGTCATTTTCGCTCTGATTGCACCAAATACAGACAAATATTGAGAAACACACATATTTACATAAACGTGTAGAAGACAAGTGTTTTTCTAGATTTTTCTGTCTTTCTGTTTTGTTTCTTCTCACCTCAAGATGTCATGACTCCTGATCTTCAATGTCAATGATAGGAAAATGCCATTTCTAGGTTTGATCTCCTGGTGATCCTTTGCCTGATTAATGTGATTGATCAGTGTGAGAGGTTTAAGGTGCCATTTCTGTCCTAAAGCCAAAAGCCTTAAGGGATAAGTCTGCCATCATGATATTTTTAGAAACAAGCCAGCCGCTCGTACTTTCTCATACATTTTATTAAGGTGAATGTGATGAGGCATCTCGAGTGTACGTGTGAAGGGAGCAGAGCGGCGAACACTTGTGTTTCACAGATTGCATCAGTCTCATGTTGGCCTTCAAAGCGTCGAGGTCTGGTTTCAAAATGCTAATCGCTGTTGTAGGCGATCGGACTGAGAAAAGGTTGATTTTTTTTTAATTTCATTTTTCTGAATTCCCTCAGAAGTTTACAGTTTGATAATAGAGGACAAAGCTTTCATCTGACAGCGGCGTGGGCGTGACAGCGTGCCAAGTCGCCATACAACAAGCTTTGAGTCATCGTGATGGCCGAATAATCAGGTGGATGAGGAGTGTGGGAGGCAGAAGCAGCCTACGTTCACCTTTGTGGTGACCATAACCAGCTGTTACATAACCGTCTTCTTCACCCACTGAAACGTCTTGCGGTTTTCAGAGTAGGAACTGACTGGCAGGACTTTGAGGTTACCAGTAACCAGGTGTATGAAGTGGGCACTTCCATTAAATCTTATATTAAACAGCTTCTAATTTTCACGTTTAAAATGATCACACAGGGAATGCACTTTGTGTTTTAGTTTCTAGTCAACACTCCAAAACTCCTCTGGGTATTTAGTCATTCAGAATCTGCTCCTGTGGCTTGTTTATTAAGTAATTAATTAAAGCGCTGCAGAAAACGGTGACTGAGGTTATCATTGTTGTTCTTGTTTCAGGCATCACATTCTCACTCAACAAAATAAATGAAGTGCCGGGGAAAATCATCTGCTGTGAAAGGCCACCGGGAAGTGATAAAAGAGAAGCACTTAGTCATTCTTCACATTTATTTACTCTTCTAACTGACATTTAAAAAAATATTTTTAGTCTGTTTATTTCATTTGTTCAGGGATGACATTTCAAACAATGCAAGTTACATTTCTATACTAGAGGAGGAGGTGAACATTAAAATTCTCCAACATTTCTGTCTCCTCTGTAGCTCTCTGTCTGTGGTGCACAAGGTTAACAGCACTGAGTATTATCCAGTTATCAAAGCCACATGATCAAAGGTTCAAGCCAGGGGCAGCTTTGAGGTTAGAGGAGGGGAAAGAGGAAAAGTGCAGACATAAATATTCTATTCCTATAATCGTGCATTTAAGTCTTTTAGAGGTATTCGCTATGTCTATCTCTGCTATAAAAGCTATACCTTCAGGCCGTGATCAGACTGAGCGCTGTTTTTGAAGTGAGAAGTGACGCTTTTCTAGTTGTTTTCAGTTAATGTGCCTTGAATGCCTCCAGAATAGAAAAGCACCTGTTGTCATTTGCTTTTTTCCTCATTGTCCAGTTGCATGAAGTGAGAGACGGACTTTCTGTGGTGGTTACAACCAGAGCCTGGAGTCTGTATAAGCACTCAAGTTGCATAGGGACCTGCAAATTATGCAAGGGTCCCACCTCCACCCTGTGTCAAAGCAGGTGTCAATCATACTTGTCAACCCCCCCGATTTTCCCAGGAGATTCATGTTTCTTACTGTCCTTTCCCTATTTCTTCCTGGAATCTCATTTTTCCTGTATTTCTCTGGATTTATGACCTCATCTCTTCATTATCAGCAACCTATTTCTGACACTGTGCAGTGTGTATAAGCTTTTACAGGTGTGCATTTTGTAAAACCTGCCATGTCAATTTTCCTTTCAGAGCAGGGGCAACAAGTAAATAAAAGAAAGAAGTTCACACCAGAGGAACCAATTATTAGGGCCCGAGCACCGAAGGCGGTGCGAGGCCCTATTGAAACTGAAGGAATTATTCTTCTTCTTATTATTATTTATCTTTTTCCCCTAAGATCGCATTTTTGAGGGCCTAAACAGGCTCAAAAAGTCCCAGATTTTTGCACACTCATCAGGTCTTGCGAAAAATTCGATATTTTATGGTCGTTACAAAGGGGCGTGGCAAAATGGCTCAATGGCGCCCCCTAACAGTTTTCAAAATTGAAGCCCCCTGCTTTAACTTTGACCTAGGCATATGAAATTTGGTACACATATGTATCATGCCGGGACAGACAAAAAAGCCTCTTGGAGCAACCCCCTAAACCCAACAGGAAGTCGGCCATTTTGAATTGTATTTTCAAAATAAGGTCATTTTTGGCCATTTTCACACGTCATACTTTAACGAACTCCTCCTACAGATTTCATCGAAATGACTTCAAAATCGGTTTGTGTGAGCTCCACAACTGTGTGATCAA
The DNA here is from genome assembly GCF_056507025.1 of Lutjanus erythropterus. Taxonomy (NCBI): domain Eukaryota; kingdom Metazoa; phylum Chordata; class Actinopteri; order Lutjaniformes; family Lutjanidae; genus Lutjanus; species Lutjanus erythropterus. Next base: position 15,111,141 of record NC_139334.1, read on the forward strand.
AAGTTATTAAAAGATCTTCGTATCGTTGAAGGGCGCGGTCGCTGCGGAAGGGCGAATTTTGATATCTCGCAACACCCATATCAAAAACCACGAAATTGCTATAACTTTAGCATAAATGGTTCGATCTGCACCAAACTTGCTGTGATGGATAATAGTCCCGCCCTGAACACATCTATGTCACAATATTCTGTGATTGTCATAGCGCCCCCTGGTGGCGACAGGAAATGACATGTTTTACTCTTTGAGGTCCTGCTCCAAGCACGTTGACCATATCCAACTCAAATCTGGTCAAACCGTCTTTAACATGTTGATAATCGTGTATTATGAAAATCGTGCCATGATGTCACACTGTCTTTCCGTGACGGAGCGGCGAAGTTGATGTTTCGCCAAAAATGAAAAATTAGCATTAACTTCACTATACTTAGTCGAATCTGCCTGAAACTTGACATGTGCGTTAACGGTCCAGGCCTGAACATGTGATACGAGTTTCGTTAATGGGCGTGGCCAAATAGTTTGGCCACGCCCCTTAAACATCAGCCCCTGCGGCACGTTTCACCGACATGCACGAAACTTGGTACACATATGTATCACACCCAGACGCACAAAAAAGCCTCTTGGACCCATTGCCCAAACCCAACAGGAAGTCAGCCATTTTGAATTTTGCGTCCATTTTTGGCGTTTCTCACGTGTCGTATTTTAACGAACTCCTCCTACAGGATTGATCAGAACGGGTTCAAAATCACTGTGTACCATCTAGACAACATTGTGATCAAAAGGTATTAAAGATTTACGCCCTCATTGAAGGGTGTGGCCGTCAGGTGGCGGCGAAGTTTGATGTCTCGCCATGAAACACGAAATTGCCATAACTTGGGCGGACATGGTCCGATCCCCACCAAACTTCACAAGTGTCATAGAAGTCCTGGTCTGAACACATCCACGTGACAAGCAGGAGACATACTCACAGCGCCACCTAGCGGCGTCAGGAAGCGACGTCGAATTCCTTAAGGGGACGTCAAAAGGCCGTGACAATCACAGAGCCTCTTCGCCCGGGGCGAATCCTGCCACGAGGCCACGGCCGCCGGCCCCCCCGAGTGGCACGGGGGTGCGAGGGCCCGTAAAACGCTGCTTGCAGCTTTAATTCTATATTCTTTCCTGAGAATTAAAGTAAAATTAAACTTCTTCAACTTGAAAATGCTGTTGCAATGTAATTATTTTGTTATTTTTCATTCTTTAAAATTCACCAGAATGCTGGTAACGAAGTCTCTGAATCTCCCTTTGAATCTGAATGAGAGGATGAAGTGGCCATCCTTCTGGTTACAGAGAGGGAGAGAGAGAAAAAAAAACATCATGAGAGTGAATTGCGGGAACAGCAATCAGGAAAATTAGTGTGTTTTCTGCACATCACTGTTATTTGTCAGAAAATAACAATGATGGGCTTTTCTCTCTAGCTAGGCAGCGAGCACATCTCTGCTTGCAGCCACTTCCAGGGCTGTTCTGTGACTTTGTGCCTCACAGACGTGAAAGTGAAATATAACCATTTATCACGTCTGATAAACGTCAACATGCAGCAGTGTTTAGAAACTGCAGCTCAGAAAACATAACCATATTGCACGTGAACCAGTATCTTGTCTCTCAGCCAAGGCTTAGTTACAACTTTGGACTAATGCAAGATGGAGAGCAATGAATTGACATTCACTATTGACTTAATATTAAATTCAAAATGGTGATGAGCTGTGACTAATGCAGTAAGACTCTCTGTGCTAATAAATAAATAAAGATAATGGTTATTAATGGTGCATATCGGGGGTTAAAGAAGGCCACAGGTCTAAAGTCCAATACCACTGAAAGTGCAGTGCAGCTGCCTGCCAAAACCCACATACAACAACATGTCACCACAACATACCTGAAAAACTTAGGTCAACATTAACAACAGCTAGTTGTCTTGTAAATTGCATCTAAATTGTTCCATTGAGTTCGTGTCACTAAAACACATGACCCTGATCAGAAAGAGCACAGTTTTTGCAGTGAGAGGCGTCTTTTCCCACTTGTTTTCTATAGGCAGTAAGCATTTTGCGTGCTGGTAATGCACATTGGGTGCCTAATGAGAGCCAATAAAAACAACTGGAGTGGTCAAATTTGTTAATTAGTGAGGAAAATGTGATGCAGACTTGCAGTTACAGCAACAAAGGAGTTAAGATTCTCAACATGGTTTGTTACAGTGGCTGTTGAAGCAGTGGTTACATGACCTGAAGCAAGCCACAATTTAAGAGTGTGCTCCACCACTTAGACAAAGCACTACATTTGCAGCTGACTGTCTGATATTGAGGCTGTGGCATTTCGGCAGGCAGCTGTTCTCCTAAAAGTGAATGTGTGTGTTTGAGGGATGCGGGTGGGAGAAGAACATTATGTAGTCATAAGTGTAAGTGTAGAAGTGATGAAGGTTGTGCTGTCGTACCGGCAAGAAATTCAATCTTCTTTCACCCTGGTGCATGCAAACATTTAATCAACATACCTGGTTTATGTCATTACTACATATATCCATTTTAAGTCATGCATCCAGGCTGCAGTGGCTGCATGCTAAGCAGGTAATAGACCCAGTGTCCTTCACTCTGGTCACATCCTCCAGCTCCTCCTGGGGGGATCCTGAGGCATTCCCAGGCCAGTTGGGTTAATCCCTCCAGTGTGTGCTGCGTCTGCCCTTGGGTCATTTTCCTGTTGGACATGCCTGGAATACCTCAGCAAGGAGGTATCCAGGTGGCACCAGGGGCCCAAACCACTTGAACTGGCTTCTTTTAACATGAAGGAGTGGTGAGAGCTCTTTGCGAATATTTGAGCTTATCCCGTTCCTAATGATGAGCCAAGGTGTCGTGGAGGAAAACTCATTTCAGCCTCTTGAATTCATGATCTCATTATTTCTGTCACTACCCAGACCTCATGACTGGAGGTGAAGGTTGGTGAAGGAGATTCTGGTAGACTGAGAGCTTCTTCTTCACCCAGATTCACCACGACTGTCTGCTGCAAACTTCACTGCTGATCTGCTTGTCACCATTCAATACCCTGATTCTTAAAGGGACGGTTCATCCAAAAATGAAAATTCAGTCATTATCTACTCATCCTCATGCCAATTAAATGTCTGGTTTAGTTTTTTAGTCCACAAAACACTGCTGGAGTCTCACAGGAAAACAGCGTTGCAGAATCTCCCAAACAATTTAAATGGAAAACTGGTCACATCTGGTGTTATAAATGTCTCCTGTTGTTGCTTTTGACATATACTAGGTAGTGTTTTGTAGGATAAAAAGTTTTATTAATCACAAAGGAAATTCTTAATATGAAAAAAACAAAAAAGAATTACAAAGCCACATTTTTTACTGGTTAACAGTGTTGCATATAACTGACCACACATCTAGAAAAGGCACATCAATATAGAAAAGAGAGAAAAAGACAAAGATGACAGGAATCTTATGGACAAAAATACCAGATTGTATTTTTTTGAAGTATAATTAATATTTGAAAACAGTTACGATCAATCTAATTTTTTTGTTGCTTGCAGAGCTTTGTTTTTGTGTGTCATTGTTACCAGTCATCATCTAACAGCGTGTGTTTTTGGATCTGTTATCAGGGGGCAGTAATGAGATCTTTATGGCTCAGTGCACCATAAAAAGGCAAAGAGCACACTGCGTTCGAAAACAGAGGTACACGAAGGTGAGATTCGATCAGAAGTGTTTTCAATCAGCATGTTCTACAAGAGAAAAGACTTAAAGTATAAGGACTAACTTGTGGCTTTTGCAAATATACGCCATTAAAGAGCAGCACAGAGCCACTTGGGGAGCCATCTGCCATCCCCCACTGGGCTAATTTACAACATGCACTGCAAAGGCAATGCACTCTCAATAACAGAGTTAGATAAAACAGCAGTGTTTGATTCAAGTGCAAAAAAATTATTATAGAGTCAGAGGAGCTGTGGTTGCTACAGAGCTGCTTTCACTGACTATATAAAGTAATAGAGGTTGCTTCTGCTGCATGGTTTATAAAAGATTTTGCTCAACAATGCTGGGATCAACAAAAAATATTAAGATAAGTACAAAGAAAGTCTGGAGCTGCTGATTTTAAATTTTCCACTGACAACAATCCAACTTTCTTATTAACAGAGGAGTAGTGAAGTGAGGCTGCAGAGCCCTTTTCTCCCTGGATACCTGAGCTCATTCCTGCTCTGGTAGGTAATCAAAACAGGAAGCAAATGTGTCCATTATTTCACATTTTGAGACAAAAAAGTGGTGATGGAGAAGACGTTAAGTGCGTTGTTGGTTCGGTTCAGTCTGACACGTCTCTGAATCCACCACCTGCAGCATCCGACACATTTTTAATAAGACAGTCATCTCTTCCTTTCCTGGATGTCCACTGATCAGCAGTCAGTTAATTTCCTGTCGGGTGTGGGGTAAACAGAGCACACACTGATGCACACACATCCACGTACACATCTGTACCCACACACAAACACACACACACACACACAGGAACATAAAACACACCGGAAAAGATGCTCTCTGTGACAACATCACAGTGATTACAAGTCAGAAATGATTTTAGTCGTGTTATTTTATGTGTAGCGCTGAATTCTGTTGCATACCTACTAAACGAACAAACGTTAAGTAAAGGTGAAACACCATGATGTGGACTTACCTTTTAGACTGAAGGATTACAGAAGACGCCTGCTAATATAGTATGTATGCCTGCATCAATTTTTCACTGCATATTTCCATTCCCAGACAAGCTCAGTCTGCCTGCAAGTTTACACAGCTGACTTCACTTAGAGATGCAGGAATGAACTTCAGCACTGGGTCCCTTCAGTTCAACCAAACAGATCTTTTCACCTCAATGTATATTCAAGCTGTGGTAGAAGTGTGAGAAGGTTAAAATCACCTGTAAACAGACCACACTGCATTTATATTCTGCCCAGAGAAACAGATGCCAGGCTTACAGTAACATTCAAGTTTAATGCAAATTAGCACAGTCTACATTTGGTATTGGCGAAATTCATACTAGAATTAAAATTTATTTTGGCTAAAAGATCAGTATCATGACCTTAGTGTTTATTTTGCATTGTGCAATTACTAAAAATAAGGCGTTAAGTTTTATTTCTTTTTCTGCAGTAATAGTTTTTTCCTTGTTTGAACAATGGAAAGAAAATGTACTATAGCTGCAGTAGTTCAGTTTAATGGTGACAGGTCAGTTCAACAGTAAGAGCTCCAGTCAAAATAAAAAAATATAACACTATACTAATACTGGCATAATTCAAACACTGACATTATATAAATATATTAAATGAGGATTTGTGTGAAGAAGTAAGTGTGACAAGTGCATACAGGGTATTGCACATATGTTCAACTCTGCAGCCATCTCACGACACAACCAGAAGTAACGGTTTCACTATAGTCGATGTTTTCCTACATACAAAGTGAGAAGAATTTGAACTGAAGAGACACAATCTGAGTTTATAGTCGAACATGTGACAGCCAGATTATGCCTGGGCCACATCACTTTCAAAGTCATCAGATCACTGCGCTACACGTAGAAAATCTACTGACTGATCAGTGACAGGAGGTCACATGTTACATCTGAGGAATCTCCAGCGAGCCTGTCTGCTCTCCAAACTATGTTTTGTCATGAAAATACTAGAAGTGACATTAGATATTATGATTAGTATTTAATACTGAAGCATCAGGATGCACACTACTGTTGTTGTCTTGCATAACCAGAGCTATATAACCTGGATTTGAACCATCCATAGCACAAAATAAAGTTAGTAAAGTGAAGACGGACCCCCTTTCCTCTCCATTTGCATGCTTTATTCACAAGTGCAAAAATACACAAAAACACACACTACAAGTGACATTAGATTATTAATACTGAAGCATCAGTGTGCAGCATGTTACTGTTGTCTTGAGTATCCACACCTGTCTAGGTATAGGTCATTTGAACTATTTTCTAACTTTATAGCAACTTCTACTTCTTTTTCTATATTTGGACTTTTTCGGCTGCTGATGCGGAGCTCCTCCGTCTCTCCTCCCGTCTCTCCCTCTCGACTCCTCTCCTCTTGCAGCCTACGCCTGCAGCTCTCAGCCAGTCTGCTCTCATTGGCTGTAGCCTGCTGTATGACTCCTCGAGTCGTCCCAGAACCAACCAGATATTAAACCTGCTTGATTTGGTCATTGGCGAGGGATCAGTGAGCTTTCGCCAAGCCCTGGGTTGAGTCTTTGAACAGTTCATGCATAGCGATCCTTGCTCACAGGGGTGCATGGCGATTTGCCTCTGATCTGGGGGCTTTTGTCTGCAATCTCCTAAATCTGTCAGCAAGTGGAAAATCTAGGCTAAAACTGTGTAGTGTGAACTCAGCTTCAGCAGTAAGACAGCTGGACAAGGATGCCTTGTTGGTGTTTGCGACACTTGGCTTGGCACTGGAAGCCTAAGCTTTCTTCATACTGCAAGGGACAAAGAAATATCTGAAGAATCTGGCCTCAAATGTCTAATTCATACTCATATGACATATGACTCATATAACAAATCGTCCTATGACCAGTAAAGTGTGCACAAACAAGCCCACAAAGAAGCAAATATGACTTACAAAAGATTTCATTAAAGACTGTAGACTCTTCTGCTATTGTCCAATATCCGTGAATCGATGAGTTGAAAGGTAAGAAAGTCTATAAACTGAACTACTGTTGAAACTCAGCTCTATAGCTCATAAATATTTAAGCATCCAGCTGAATCTCCCATGCATATAAGTGTGGTGACAGGGCTTCAGCGTTCAGGACACATGGCTGGTGGTGACACATAGCTCATCGTCTTTGTCTGAGCCAGCAGCATCAACACAATGATAATAGTCCAAATGCAGAATCATTGTGAGTTTTTTAAAAAAAAGTGTCCCCCAGAGAACTGAGTGCACAAATCAAAAATACCTACTCAGGCTGGGAGTGCTGTCATTGCTATTCAAGAAATGCAAACAAACAAACAAACAAACAAAAAAAGATAAAAGATTTTCTGGCGAAATAAACAAAGAGAGCCTACAGGGATTTATGTTTGAGGAGCCAGGAAACCCACTGCGTCCTGACGCTGGAGAAATAGGTTAACTTCCGGCCTTTTATTCCCATTCAAAGTGGACAAACTATTTTAATTAGGACACACTTATCTAGAGTCAAACACCCCTGTACCAGCGAAGAGGAACATAAGTGAAATCATGCGTATAGCGCCCCTTAGCTGTTCTAAAATGCCTGTAAGTCATGGCCTCTTGGGGCTTATTGCTGTAATCCATCAAGCACTGTTGTTGTGTTCAAGTTCATTATAAGAAGTTAGAGAATGTACACTGTACTGTATTTTAAACTGTAATTTACATATTTTAGCTATATAATTATAGGCTATACCATACAGTATACCAGTTACTCCCCAACAGTAGCACTTTAAATAGTGCTATATCCTAGAAATGTTTAGAAGTTTTAATTTTTACAACTACATTAGTAGTAAACATGGCCGCTTGTTTGGAAAGTAAATTTTTAACCACAGTGTGTTTCTGAAAACATATTAGACAAGAAATAAGTCATGCAGTTGCTGAATCTGCCATCCTTTTAGGTCAATAATGATTAGTTTAAAAGATTTTTTTCAGACCTCAAATTTACACAAATGAGGAGCGACCAAAGTGACGCCCCAATCCTCGAAACGCACCACAGTAGTACCACAATGCTCTGCACAGCTGCTTACATAGACAAAATCAATAAGATGTGTGGAAATGACAGATCCTGTGAACATGTACCTACCTACTCACCACATGGTAAATAAAATGTTTGAAATGTATATTTTGTGCTACTGTAAGTAGTAATTAATACAAGTGCCAACTTAAAACCTACTGATAAATGAGAACAAGCGTAAATATCAACAATTTCATCACTGTCTTTGTAATTTTGAACAAAAATGAAGCATAACAATATGTACAGTTATTTACAAAAATATACAAACACATGTGGGCCCAGGAAATAATTCTGTGATACATTTTTGTAAATTTTACATTAGGTTGAATGTAAACATCAGCAACAAGATGGTGATGATAATATACTTATACATGACCAGGTTTATATAATTAACAGTGTGACAAAACACCAAATTCAAATGAACGTAGGTGGTGTTGATGAAGGGCTCCTCTCACAGGGCTGTGGGAGGAGCCTGTGTCATGTCACACAGAAAAAGGTTGGGGACGCTGTATAATATGATACCATTCTGTCCACGTGGATAGAAATACACACTGCAGACCAGGAATTTCTCAGCAAGACAGAAGTGTCTGGATTTTAAAACTAATAAAATATTGCTTTCGAGCTGACCTTGATTTAAGTGGTAGTTTTTCTGTTGCCTGGGGGCACACATGTTTTCATCTTCACAGTCGGAGGCTTTACTTTCTGCTTTTGGTTGTTAAATAAAATATAGCTCAGACAGGAAATGGACCAGTGGCTTTATTCTTGGCTTAGAAGTATAAAGATGTTGTTATTGACTCTATCCTACACTGGTGCAGTCTGTCCATAACTGTACAGAGATCTGACTGGAATATGGTTTACATATGAGTTTTTATATTAATAAAGCTGTGCTGCATTTTGGTCTTACAGTGGAATTTACTTAATGTCATGTAGTGTTGTTACAGTACAGTTACTTCAACTGCTTCAGCTACTTTAATGACTTTTGAGTTTCTTCTAGACTTTTTAAACTATGCTAAACGTTGCATGCAGCCGTCTGGTACAGTATACAGTACACTAATTCCCATTCCTTAACTTTGCCATTTGGAATGTGCTTATATCAAGCATGACGTCTGCTTGTTGTTTCAGTTAATAAATATTTCATAAAGTGAAGTGGAGGAAAAGCAAGAAGTGCAGAAAATGTGAAAAAGACAAATACCTTTGGAGCACAGCTTTTACTGCAGCTGCAAACTATCTGTTATATTTTGTTGTACCCTCCAGTCTGCAGAGGTGCTTTAAGAAAATAGAGAATCTTAATGTGCGCAAGCTTTGAGTCTCATATCACTGTATTTATTTATGTATGCTCTTTGCCAGCCACTGGTGGAACAAGTGTTCACATCCCTAACTTAAAGATATAATCAGTATCTGTTCATTAACAATGGATCACAGGAATTAAACTGGTATATTAAAAGGTTTGATGAATTCAAAGAGAATTATCACAAACACTGCAGCCCTCCTGTGCTCTGTGAAACATTTGAACAACCTTCATATGATTTTTTTTTTATTTTCTGGCAGTAGCTTTACTCTTGTGGTTTATTCTGACCACCCTCTTAGTGTCGTCTATGGCTGCAGCATGGAGGTGGTGGAGAACAAAAACAGAGCTAAAAGGTGAGGATGGAGTTAATGTTGAACTTGGACTCCTCAGGTGGCCAGAAACACGACTCCAAATCAATAATTATGTTGCTCTGTGTATACTTAATGTATAAAGATCATCAAGTCCTGAGGGTTGTACCACAAAACAGGCTCAACATAGTCAGACTTTCTTTGCATGAACTGGCTCGACAAAACCTAAAACCCCAGTCAGAGGTAACAACAGTGGTCATCAACTTTCTTTGTTAACCCGGACGCTTTTCCTCAGGCTCTGTGCGTGTTCCCCCTCAAAAAAAGTCAAGAGGAACAAGCTGTTATGATGGTGAGCTATGGAAATATAGGGAACACTGTTGCTGCAAATAAGCCAGGAGAGGCCCCTCGTGACTTACAACAAATGGCAGCACATAACCTGCTCCAGGTTTATGTTTGTGTTCTTTGTGACACTGAAAACTCTACTTCAGACTCAAGATACCTCGCTAACCTATTTATCTAAATTCTTAGTACACGACTCTGCATTAAAATTCAGTTCAAGTGCATAAGTATTATCTGCAAAATGTACTTAAAGTATCAAGTATGAGCTTTAGTAACTAAAAAAGTCATACTGTACATACTTTTTCATTATGTTAGTAGATGGATTATACTGATAGTAATACGTTAAATCCTTATCTGCACAACAACTAGTAAATATAGTTGTCAGATACTAAAGCTCAAGAAGAAAAGTAGTTGTATAAAGTAGCACAAAAGTGACATACACAAGTAAAGAATAAATACTACAACTTTAAAACTCGTTTGAGTAAACGCACTAACCACCACTATATAGTCAGCACATCACAAACCACTCATTGTTTTTGCATTCTTAGTGGAGAATAATAGAGAATAATAGAAGTCTGGGTGTCATTTTTTGTTCAAATGTGGTTTATTATCTTGATTTGAGTTACTGAACAGCACGAAAAATGTGAGATAGTTTATATTTGTGCAGTCAGTCATTGAGAAATGGTGAAGCCCTTTGTCTCTCTTTTTTTCTTCTTCTTCTCTCAAGTCTCATAAATTTCAAGCCTCTGCTGATTGCTGTGCTCATGGCCCACATCACTTGGTGATATATCTAGACGTAGTCATTCAGTGCATCAGTCACACTGTCTTACAAGTAGTTAAGATCTTCTGTCTTGCATGACAAACCTGCCACAAAAAATAACTGATGCCCACCGCTCACTGGAGGCCTGGACTCAAGACTTCAGCCTCAGACTCAACATCAAGCGGCTCCTCTGACCATCTTTGATTTGATCATGATTATTTGTAGCTGATTTAACATCTTTTGAAGCCAAAGGATTTCAGGATTTATAAAATCTTACGCTGCTCGATCGAAAGTTATACACCCACAAATGTCACCAGGATTAAGTGGCACTAGAACCAATTTCTGCCTATTGACACACATTTTTAAAAGATTGAACTGGCCAATCAGAGGATTAAACCAATGACCTTCCATTTATTGAAGACACTGCTAATATTTTACAAACATGAATATAAAAGGCTTATTATTGTGCATGTTTTCTTATCCATTGAATTCTATTTTTCAGTTTAGTGTGGTAGGATATTATTAGCATTGTCTGACAGGCAAAGCAGGACTAAAAACAAACACACAGTTGAGATGGATGTTAAAGATTTGAACAAATTCAAATTTTGACCTGATGGTTGCTCTGAGGGAAAAGTCAAGGGATCTCCAGAGTCATTAAGATGGACTGAAAGTGAGCCATGAGTTTCTGTACCAAATTTCCACAGCAATCCAAGCATTAATATGTCGAGATATTTTTCTTTGTTTCTGGACCAAAGTGTTGGACCACAGACAAGCTGACATTGCTCTCCCTCACACCATGTTGCTAGTGCACCTCTAAACATCAAGCTGGTTTCAGCCTTTAAATCTGAGCATTTGCTGCTATTCTCTATTTATTTGACAGTGTGTGACTGGTATTGTTTTCACCTTGTGAATCTGTGTGTAATCATGCTAAAATGTGGTCCTGAAGACACCTACTGTAGCAGGAACTACCACAGATGCAGCTTCACCAAATTTAGTCACGAAAAATTACAGGTGAATAATTGAGATCGAAATGAAGGCCGAGTTTGAAGATGGGTTTGATCCGACCTGTCCCAGTGAGCACCAACTGGGATTTCAACATTGATATCTAGCTGCAAACTGGTTGATATTCAGTCTGAACGCTGAAGACCTATTTTCAGCCAGCTAAATTGCAGTTTCAGCATCAACATGTCCAAAACAACATTACACTGGTAGGTGTAATATGGTACACATGAAGACATAATTTCAATGCATTTAATGTTTCATATAAAACGTCATAAATACAAACTATATGGGCTGTGTGCTGCCAAGATGAAGCTTCCAGGAAATTGTAATGGGAGAAGTTCTTACTGTAAAATAGGGTATTATTTATAGCTTTGACTATTCTGAAGGTATATGTACTGGGATATTGTATAAAGAGCAACAAAGACACCTCATAAAACAGGAAGGTGTTGCAGCTGACTGGGTTAAGTATAGAGCTCTCACCCAAGCAGTGGCAAATATTTTTTTCTAGCTTTCAACTGAGAAATTTCTTTGTAGCTTCTAGGCTTTAAGGTGATGATAGTTGCACATTGTAGAGGATAAAAACTGTCGCTATTGCAAGTCCTGGTGAAATATGGTCTAAATGTTCAATAGACGATAAAAAAACTCACTTTTCAACAAATGTCTTTTCATCAGTGACCATGGTCATTTATTACATGTGTTTTCAACTGAAAAATATTTGCTGGGATGATTGCTGAGGTTTTTTTTTTTTGATTAACCTTGTCGGAACAATACATTTTTAGTATTATTTCACCAGAAGATGGAGTGCCTTAAGTTTTTCCATGGTTGTCTGCACCACTTAATATGATAAGCAAGACTTCCTGGATCTTGAATGTCACCTGCCACTAAAGAGCACCTGTCGGATCAGCTGTCAGAGCCATGCAGCGTTTTCTTCTTGCATGAAAAACTACTTAGTGCGATGGCAGTCTGAATGTCAGCATGTTGACGGCTGTCGCTGCTGGTGTGATCCCATCTAGTATTTATTTAAATTTAAACGTGTTTGGGTTTTGGCTCGTTGACAGCCAAGAAAAAACATTGTAAGGCAAGGACAAGGGATCTTGGTAATGGGAATAAGCATTTTCACTATTTTCTTTCATTTCATGGAGTAAACAATTTATTGAAGAATAATGACAGAGAGGTATAATGAATAATGAAAATAATCATTAGTTGCAGCCCTAAGGACATCAGGACAGAGCAGAAAATCACAGAAAGAATAATGTACAAACCCTACAACTTTGCTGCAAGTACAAACAAACAGTGGTATAAATGGTATATAGTAAATTATAAAGTTAATCTGTTTAGACTGTGGTGGTATTTGTCTATCAAGTATTGTTTCCCCTTCTTATTTATTATTTATTTACTTATTTTTCAGTATCCTGTCCCATTGGTGTGCGAGCAAAGCTCATTTGTCAGTGAGAAGCTCACTCTGTTAAGGATGCGTGTTGTTAGCCGGGGACGACAGGGCCTTGTTTCACAGCTGAATAAGCCTCTCAGCATGGGATCCAACCCTTGATTAAAAAGTAAACACCCTGTGGAAATCTTACAAATGATGAATAGCTCTGCTCAGAGGGAGTTAATAGCATTTGAGGTGAAGCGGTGCCAAAACGCCTGTGAGGGACAGCATAGAAGTGTTGGATGGCCAACGCAAAACAAACGCCTAAACACATGCTCACAAACACACACTTACATGCATGAACGCATGTATGCACAGGCACACACTTCCTATTACAACACATGTTTTGGTATGTGACAAATCTAAGTCTTTTGTTTCTCCTCCCATCATTTGTCCTGGCAGGAGCTGAGCAGTAATCTACAGTATTTCAGGCCCGTTGTGTCATTGATGCAAATATTTTCCTCCTACAATTTGATTTGGACTCCACTGCTGCTCCTGGAAAACATTTCACACATTCCTGCTGGAACAGGGGGATGTGAAAGCTTGTTTCTTAAAGCAATCGGCTTAAATCTCCTCCACATTTCCAACTTGGCTCCGCAGCATTGAAAGTGGTGAGCGTTCGCCTTCACAGAGGGCTCCGTCTCTTCCTACATCTTTCATGAGGAGGTCCGGTGTTGTATAAGTTCTCCTTTCATCAACATCTCCACTAGTTTGAATTAATGCAGGAAACTGAAGATTTGTTCAACGTTGGTTACCTGAAATGTAAATTTGAAGAACTCAGTCTTCAACTCTGGTGCCACACGTCATACATAAAAAAAAAAAAAAAAAGTATCTTTCACATCCACCTAGTCAGAATTTCTTTGCCATCTCTTGTCTTGTCTTACAACTTCTACGATGTGTTCAGAGACCCATAGGAGAAACGCATTTTCTTCTAACAACATCTAACTAACATCCTCAAGTTAGATCCATTATACCAAACTAATCACACCTGTTGATGGAAATGTCATACGATTGGTTGGGGACCAAACGTGTCATTGTCCATGTCTCTCATTAAAGGATTTAATACTGTGTACACCTGATCAGACACAGTGAAAGTTATCTCAAAAGTCAAAAATATTATGTAGTCTGATTCCGGAAGTGCATATTCTCTTCATTCTAATCAGGTCTTGTAAGTAAAAAAAGAAAGCCCCTAGACTAAAGCATGCCTCAAAGCCTGGATCAATAATACTCAGTGGTAGATATCACTGATACCTGCTCAGATATTAGATACTAAATTTGTGGTTATCATCCATCACAGAGAGCTTACAAATCAGAAGCACCCCACTTGTTTTCATACGTACAGTGGAATGAAAATGTGAATGTGGGTGAATGTGCTGATTTGTAATGTGGTGTTTATGGAGGCAGATGTTTATTAAGAAAATACAAGTGAGAATCGTCATCCATTTATCTGTTTTCTGAAGTGCTAATATTGTTCAAGGTCATGCAGGACTGGCGCTTTTCCCATTAGGCCACATAATTAAATCTGTAATTATAGTGGCAACAAATAAATTAAAGCTGTAACAAAGTTAAAACACCTGAAATAATGAGATTAATGTACATGCATTAAGTTAAAGTACATGCATTTAATGCAACAAAAATGATGATGATCACATCTGAATACAAATTTTATAAGATTGATTAAAGAATTGAAGAAAAAGGCATTTCCATTGAAATGTTTCACTTTCCTCAGAAAGGAAATCTTCCTTTCCTATGCCCTCTGGATTCCCACTGCACCCGAGAAAACACATTTGCATGACATATCTCCCCTACATGCCCCCTCCACTTCTGTTTTTGGTGGCGGGTCTATACCTCTAAGCAGTTTTATCGTGCTGACACAGCCCTGCGACTTGCTCCACTTGTCTGTATAATAGGGGTGTCACCCCACCGGCAGCATACAGCTAAAGTCTATTATGAAGTATTGTTCCAATACAATTTTCTTAATCTGCGGGCGCCTGTTAGCATTTAGCTGGAATAAGATGACACACATGCACGAGCTCACGAGCACATGGGCACAGAGAGACAGACAGATGGACAGACAGACGTGGTGCACATGCAAAATATTGAATATTGTATCCAGAGAGGAAAACATACTGATAAAAGATGGAAATTCACATCCAATACGACCCTCTGCTGTCAGAGAAAGACAGTAAACCACGTGTTTACTGTACTTGTCATCTATTTAGGAGTAGAAAACCAAAAGCAGAGGAGAATGTTTGTGTGTTTGTGTGTGAGAACGACAGGAGAGAGGGATTGAGCAGCCTCGTTTCAGTGCATTCATCACCCTGAGTAGATCTGCTCCTGCATTCATTCCTTTTCATTATTTCGGGGATGCTGCTTTGTTCCTGACAGTGATTTTCTCTCTTCACGGCTCCTCTCCTTTCCTCTGGATTAAAGGCTCCCTGACACTCTGTCAATAAAAGCTGCTCTGTTTTTTACCCATTGCACCTGCCACAAGAGACGGTTTCTATTTCATCAACAAGTCATTCAAGAACACAAACCCACCACCTCCTCCTCCTCCTCCACCTCCTCTCTCTACTCCTCTGTGTGATGTGTGCAGGTGGTTTAGGGAGTTGGGAGTGACACAAAAGATCTCAGTTCAGAACAAAAGCAGGGTCCCAGGGCCGTCCCAGAAGTGGAACTCTATTAGTGGGACAAGCCCGCTAACAAAAGGGGGTCAACCCTGCAGAGGCATTGAAATTCTGACTTTGTGCAAAATTGAGAACATCAAAAACTTGCCAGGGAATATGGAAATCAAGGAGGTCAAACAGAGACTCCCCTCAGCTACACCTGTCAGATCCAAAGTTGTCATTTGAAGTCTCGACACAGACCAAAGTAGCACTTTAAGTGTTCCCTAAAGTCGCTTCTTTGGTGTTCTGTTTCTGCAGGTAGCATGAGACAACAGGAGACAATGTAAAAGCCCTCCCACCCTCCCATGTATAAGTAAGGGTCACATATTGGAAGAGACACAAATTTGCATCTCTCTGTGGTCCTTTTGGCAAAATGGCAAATTAAGTTTATTAGTCACGTACACTGTTATACACAGTACATTTGACCAAAGCCACTCCAGTGAGGAGCAGTGGGCAGCCACTGTGCAGCACACAGGGACCAACTCCAGTTCTAAGCCAGCACCTTGGTGAAGGGCACTGACAGAAGAAATCATGCATGTTTTAATGGTTGAGAAATTGGAGCCCCTGGGGGAAAATAACACCGACTCAGAGAGAACATGCAGAGTCCACATAGAAAGGTCCTGCTGCTGCTGCTGTGAGGAGACGGTGATAACCAGTGAGCCTCCTTGCATCTCTTTACGGTCATTTTGCATCTTTCTGTGGTTGTTTTGCATCTCTTTGTGGGAATTTGTCTCTTTGTGGTCATTTTGCATCACTTTGCCATTGCTTTGCATCGCTTTGTGGTCATTTTCTGTCTCTTTTTAGTCATTTTGCATCTCCTTGTGGTGGTTTTGTATCATATATTTTGTTGTTACCATTTTATGTCACTTCTTTCCCTTTGTGGTCACTGTGCATCTGTTTCTGGTTGTTTTCATCTCTTTGTGATCTTTCTGCATTTATCTTTGGCCATTTTCTTTTCCTTTGTGGTCATTTTGTGTCTCTCTGTGGTCATTTTATGTCTTTGTAGTCAATTGACTTTCTAGCATGAAATGTTAAAAATCACTTCAGACAGAGGCTCTGGACCAGTCCTCCTGACCCCATGGGCCCCAGCCCTGCCCCTGACATGGCCATTCAGCAGTTCAGCCATGTTCTTCTCCTCTGTAAAGTAGACATTTTTTTCATTTCTTGTCAGAAATATAAAGCAAGATGTAATATTTACCTGCGAGCCAGACTTAATTGTCTGTCATTACACTGAGCTGTAGAAACATCAGTCCTACATTTCTCTTCCTGCTCTGAGGGACAGGCCAACACAGGAGAAGGGACAGCTCAGTAATAACACATTGTGTTTTCTCTCAGGCTTTTTACCTCTTTATAGCTTTCCATTTTCGAAGGGATGTAATGATTTTGATACAGCTGTTGTAAACACCTCCTCATCAGGCCAATCAGTGCATTTACGCATGCATAATTTTGCTTTTGATTATGCTTATTGACCATGATCATGTTTGCAAAGCAGTTGTTTAAGGTCTTAAATGTTACAGGCTCCCATTGTAGAAGAGGAAATGAGGCAGCGATGATTAGGAGACGAGCTGGGGACTGATGTGCAGGAGAGGTGATGAGCTGATTGTCAGCAGCTGCACAGGTGAACAGAGATCCAGGATTCAGGAGAATGAGAGACAGGACAGGAATGGCAGATGGAAAAACCACTGAACTTTGATTATTTTGCAGATCAGATACTTGCATAAGCCTTTAATTTGGTGTAAACATGATCTCTGATTTGATTTAATGTATCAGCTAAATGGACTGAATATCAAAACTAGTTTTTGGCACGCTTGGTTTGTGTTGGTTTTCTTTTCTTTTCTTTTTTTTATTGCTTTTTTAAAACTGTTATTAAAATTAATGTAGCAGAAACGTTCCTTTGTTTCTGTGTTTTAACTGTTCCAGTAAAAATGTCAGAAACCATCCTGCCAGTCTCTAAGTTTTCTCTACAAATGAAACCACTTTTTTGATTGATTGCTGTCTGGACGCTGCTGCATCTTAACTCACTGTGCTGGGAGTGCTTTGAATTTTCCACCTCATCGCCAGTAATCAAAGACATGGATGACAAGCGATAAAGAGTTCATCCTCCCTCTCATCTGCGTCAGACTCTGATTTCACCTCAGTATGTAGAGGATTATATATTGAAGGTCGCTTATCATAAAATTGTTGAAAAGTTGGATAAGAGCCTTTGCCGACAGACGTATATATATATACATATATATATATATATATATATATATATATATATATATACACACACATGCTGTTTACATGTGCAAAACAAGGTTATTCCTACATTCCCATGTTCCCCAGATTTCCTCATTGGAAAGTAGTAGTCACAGTGAAAAAAAGCTAAAAAAAAAACAGGTATTAAAATAATTAAATAAATAAATTACAGAGGACTTTTGTATGAGATTGGAGAATATGTCTGGACAGTGAAAAAGTGGATAATGTTGCAAACGTGTTTTAAAAAGCATCTATGGACAATTTGAAGCTCTTCCCACAGCGAGAACTTATCATTCGGGGGCATCACAATGTGTGACATGAATCTGAGCTGACCACAGCTGCTGTTCCCCGTAAAGGAGGAATCTACCAACTTTTAAATAATATATAATATTAATCAGTCTGCTGAGAGGTGTCAATGCAGTCAAAGAACTGTGTTAAATCAGCTGTTTTAGAAAGAACCTTTGAGGAAAATCTGCAGAAAAATCACTTTGTGCCTCTTTAGAGTCTTTCATTCAAGACCGAGCAGGAAGAAGGTCAGAGTGACTTCTCTCTTTGTAATGATCGTAAAGGACGACGTTGACATAATGTTGCCCTTGATGAAGTGTGTCCTCGGAGGCAGAGAAAGCGCCCAGTTCCTTCACTGCTGTTACTGTGCCATTTATCCAGCATGATAAAACTGACACAGTTATTATTCAAGGCACAGCATCAATGGCTTGTGGTCATATGATCCTCAGGAGTCACTCACTCAGGAATAATCTCCTCTTGATCAATGACAGTTACCATGCTAACATGTACACAGCCTCTGCATACATAATGTAAACTCTGTTTACAGGGGACAACACTGTCTCCTTCAAAATACAATCACATACAGTACAAATAACTTCGCCAGATTTGTTTTGGAGAAAAAGCAATACATATACAGTAAGGTATCCCCATGACACTGAAGAAGACTACAAGATGTGGTTGAAAGCTCAGGAAAAACGATTTCACCTTTTCTCAGCACAGGAAATATGACACACTTGTGATGAAATCATTTATATGGAGGGGGGCAGGATGTGGACTGCAGGGGCACAAACCATGAAAATAAATGGTTGGTTTGGCTCGTTGTTGTTCTCTCAGCTCTACAGAGGGGTTTTACTATGTTTCAGCTTAATAAAGTAACAACTTAATAAAGTTTAGTAAAGCTTGTTCAATTGTACCTGCATGGCCAGTATAAAAAAGTAAATTAATAAATTAAGTAATTAATCAAGTTGCTGATGATTCTCAGACAAGTGTTTTTTCTATAATTTCTATGCAGATTTATGGAGTTTACGATGGACATTAGCCAGCTCCTGGTTACCAGAAAAGACTTCTTGCCACCAGAAAGAACAATTGCTCTGATTACAATCTTCCATGTTTTGTGCAAGTTTTGTGGCCACTCTAAGTTCTTTTACACCCTTGGAAGTCAAGATCGAGAATCCTACATGCTAGTTTTTTAATTCCCAACCTTCCTCTGTAGTAGTTTTCCTGTCTGAATGGCGCTACAGGTGCTGAGATATTTGAATCTGCATGGTGGACCGACTTGATTGATGGTGCCGTCCCTGGAGTCACACTGCTAGTGTCGCTAATCAACTGAAAATCTCTCAGACTCAAGTCAACGGATTTACAATCCTCCATATTTCTGTACACCAGGACATCCTCTGTTGCCAAGGAGGTGAGTGAAGTTTCCCAGAGGAGTTTCTCTTCCTGATCAGCTGCTCCATATATCACCTCTTGCCATCCTGCTGCTGGCTGTAGATTGCCAGCTCCCATGTGTCCCACTCTGATCTTTAATTACTCCAACCATTTGTTATCGGAACTTTAGAAAACTACCAGAACACAGCGTCCGTAAGCCC
Organism: Lutjanus erythropterus; assembly: GCF_056507025.1. Classification (NCBI taxonomy): domain Eukaryota; kingdom Metazoa; phylum Chordata; class Actinopteri; order Lutjaniformes; family Lutjanidae; genus Lutjanus; species Lutjanus erythropterus. The sequence continues at coordinate 15,130,787 of NC_139334.1, forward strand.
TCTGAACTGTGCCTGCTGCTGGCATTAAAACTGTGTAAAAAAGTGTTTTTTATCCTAAACTGCTCTGTATTTACTAATCTGAACAGTGCTTTATCTGACAGAGAGGTTATGTTTATCTCATTAGGCCCACTTCACTGTATCTGCCTCCACCTACATGGATGCATGAGGCAGAGTACAGAGTTATTAGCTCTGCACAACCACACTCTTCAGCTGTAAAACTATCAGCAGCAAGTGAACTTTGTGTCCAACCATCTCAGAACAACAGACAGAATCAGGACTCCTTAATGACAACATATAATCTATGTAAATGGTTAGAAAAGCAACGTAGCATTCTGGATGTATTATGAAATAATTGTGTGGCGCACAACAGGTCAGCAAATGTTCCACTGTGAAAGCATCAAATGGAGCAATTTGAGATGGGAATTAGTAAAACATATGCTTTTCTTCTCGCCACCTAATTTGTTCATTTCTCAGATCGACGTGACAGCGAAGACATGCTGAATAGGTGTCCAATATGCACAACCTCAATTTCCCACTGCATTAAAATGTGATGATTGTGTGAATTAGTTTTACCTCTGTGGAGTCTCGACAGTGGAGGAATATCTGTGAGCTCTTCGCCAATAACTCTCTGCTGTCATTATTATGTCTGGACAGAAACTCATTCAAACACTTGAACCTTCAACTGACAACATCCAACAACACAACACATCAACACTTGTTGACAGGCTTCTAATGTTAATCTTTCACAGACACAATGTTAATGTCATGTTGGACTGTTTTTGGGGGCACTTTACAAGTACATGCTTATTACAGCAGAGTCCCGGCATGAATACACTGGATTTCTTAACTATGCAGCTCTGGGGATGGAAATGACAGTTGGTCGTTTGGTCCAGACTGAAACATCTTAACAAAAATTGGAAATATTCTTTTCTGGTTCCCAGAGGATGAATCTTAATGACTTTGGAGTCTTGCATAGCAATACCTATCTCTGCTTCATTTTAGTGCTGTGCCAACCCTGGAGAAAGTTCTGGCCGAGTACAATATAATTCTGGTATGATGGAAAAAAAAAATGCTTGTATTTCTTTAAAGTGTAAAGAAAATAATACGTGTTGTGAGTTTGTCACCCCAGCCAAATCTGAATGATCAAAAAATTGCTTAGTATATAAAATTAGGTCTGAAAATCCTGAAAAAATTAGCAGTTTTCTGTGCTCTGAAATGCTGGGGGCTTGTCCGCTCTGCTGTCTCAGTGTCTGATGACACTGCGACCTGAAAATGACCTGAAACATGAATATTGTCAAGCAGCGGGACAGTCACCTTTTTGAGGGGAGGCAAATCTGACTGGTGTTTTGAAACACACATTTTCTGAGAGAGGGAGAAAGCAAAAAAGAGAGAAGATGGCAATTTCTCATATTTTCACTGAACGACCTTATGGCATGATCCATCGCTTCCAGTTAAGAAGCGATGTGAACAGTCTCGTTGTCAAAAACCTGCCATATATCTGGATAACATAAAGTTCTAGTTGTCCACGTGTCTCATTATTTAGATGGTCACAACTGGCTTCAACAGTAAAACTAACAATACATTGGCAGCTGTACATGCCAGTTAATATTGATATATACAAGTTTGTTTGTTGATTGTCATATTTGGCACATGGCTCATCCTGGGTGTAGTGAATAGAAAACATTGTTTTCATGAGCCAACTCATAAACAGCATGCTTGAATGCCCTGAATGTATAATATGCATGTAAATTATTTCAGCTAATGCCTTAGTGTATGCTAGAAATTAGCTTTGAGGCAGAAGTGGGCAGCTGTGTGATAGATATCTCGGTGTATTTCTATTATACATTAGTGAAGATGGTTAGAGAAACACTTTGTAGCTGAAGATGTTTGATGGTGGTCTGTCTGTGATGATATTTAACTGAGCTTCATGAGAATAATGAAGAACAAACGGTGAACACACAGAATGATCAGCATTCAGATGCAGATCTGTGGGCGAGTTTTAACTTAATTAAAAGATTTCATCATGTTTCACTCTCTTCAAGTAGATTCATTGTAAACTGGGAGGTACTTTACTGGTGAATAATGCATCAAAAAGCATGGAATATTATCTGTGCACCTGTTACTGTTTGCAGGTATGGTTGGTTTTAGTTTGAAGTGTCAGTGTTATAATAAGGGAACATACAGCTGAGTGTAATTTACATGTTGTTGAGCTAAATGCTTTCAGGACCATTAAGATTGTAAGCCTCAGAGAATCCCAGTGAAGAGGTTTTCTATTGGCTGATTCATTTGCTTTCATTTAGCTGTGCTGGTTTCATCAATCAGACAGAAGCATTTGGTAGTTTGGAGAGCCAACACACTGATAACAAACTAATGGCTCCTGCCCAGTAATGATAATGATGTGTATTTAATCTGTATTCAGTATCACAGCACTAGTTGACTGTGACATATGTGTTTAGTTATGCATGAAATTACCCCGATTATAAGATACACAGAAGTAAAAGGAAAATATTCCTGCTCATAATAGTTGAGATTCATTATTGGGTTTGCATTCATAAAGCAAGACTTTATTCAAACTCATCTACATGTGGTGCAGAGATTTATTTACTTTTTCACAATGCCACAGTTTTCTGCATCAGCCAAGGTGATATCAGCAAGGTTGCAGCACAAACACAGTTAAATAACTTTTCTTAAAAAGTAATTACAGTATTATAAAAAAAAATCATTCATCTGCAGCTACCATTTCATTTTTGAGAAGAAAGGTTCAACTTAGATTCTGATTCATAACACAAGGTTGGTGTAGGCTTTCAGTCAGCTTTTCAGAACAAACTTCCACCAAACAAAGAGGCAGATAAATTTATTTTTAAATCAACAATAGCTTCTCTGTCTTTGAGCAAGCAAGACAGGCAAGTCAATTCACAGTCAATGTAAAGGCTTTACAGTACAAAAAAAATTCAATATGAAAAAATATTGAAAAATAATTTAGTAATTAAGTAAACAATATTTTTTAAAAATGCAAATGGTGTATAAAGATGCTACACATATTTCTTAATATGCACATAACAAAACTTTCTTGTCAGGCCTCAGCAAGTCAGAGACATGATGAAGAAAAATGTTAAAAAATAAAATAAAACGAATGAAAAAATTAAATAAAAATTACATGATTCCCTCCAGGTTTATGCCTGTCGGGGAGAATAAAGATCAGCTAATGTGCAGCATTCAGTACAACAAGTAAAGCCCAGAGACAGACTATCTGTTATGACACTGATCATAAAAGAGCTGCAAACATGTTCTGATATGCCTGTAAAAACACATCAAATGTTTCCATAACAACTTTAAACAATATGGGGAATGTGGTTGCTGAGGAACAGACTGCTCCATTTCGAAAACAGTTTGAGTGGACAAAGTGGACAAGATGGACTTGACTGTTTAGCCTAAAGGCAAGTGTAAAAAAATATTTTTGCTGCTTCTGACTTTTCACTATAAGTAAATAAAAGGATGTTGCACGTGCGCGCGCACACACACACACACACACACACAAAGAGAGATATCCGTGTTAAATACAACAAACTGCTTCAATTTCAGAAATCCAGCTGAATTTAAGGAGAGCAGCAGCAGTGGACGGAGTAATGCTCAGACTGAGCTGAAAGGCCTGTAGCTCCTTCTCTTGTGGCATTGTTAATAGGTCAAGGTAGACAAGATGTTGCCTGAGCTGCAAACCCAGAGGAATTTGAGGCATGCAGCATTACTTTATGTGTAACAGAGGCACTGAAATGAGAAGTCAGGGGCGATTAACCTTTTCTTTTTTTGTCCCGTTCCTTGACATCGGTAGCTGCCTGCCCTCAAACACATAAAGAGAGCACAAAAGAGCATCCAAAGCTTCATAACAGGCAGCAGACTGAGACCAATAAGAAAACAGAGGAATGCACACTGTTATGCTCCGGATCAAAATAAAGTAAATATCAGTAACATGGCGTGACATTTCAAGTTATGTGCTCTTCTCACACAAAACTTAAGAGCTGATTTGTACAGGAACTCAAAGCCTTCTGTGTCAGGCTGCCTGTTCTCTCATTTCTTCACCTGGCTTTATGTTGACCTATTGGCCGAGAGGTCAGACCATCTCTCTCACTTGTATTCTTGTTCTTAGCTACCTCGCAGGTAAATAATTCCTTTTTATTATCTGGTGTATGAACAATCAATAACTGAACGCAATTACTTTTTTTTATCAAAGGTATTTGTTTTGGAGAGGACAAACAACAGAAGCTAGTATTAACAATTTGTTTACAACCTATAGTGATAAGTACAACAATGAATTGAAGAATCTTTATCTGCTTAATAAATTGATTAGTCCAGGAAAAAAGTACATATTTCCAGGCAAAGTTTGCAGGCTGTAAACACAAGTTGGAGAGAGATGTGAAGAAGAGTTTGCCAGGAAGATTTCTGGGGTCATGATGAAAGGTCACAGCCTTTTGGCAGATCCTCCACTTAATCTCTTGACATGTGCATGAAGTCTGACCCTGGTGACCCTCGAACACACACACACACACACACACACACGCACACACACACACGCACACACACACACACACACGCACACACACACACGCACACGCACACATACTCGCTCTCTCCTCAGTACCTCAGATCCCCTCCTGCATGATAGAGAAGGAGGAGCAGCAGCTGTATTTTAGCTGTCAGGTCTGTATGTTTGTGTGGTAAAGACACTAAATTTAATATTGAGATATTGAGATATCACATTCACAAGAATGTCACTGATGTGGAAGCAGATAAAAAGGTTTTTCACAGAGGTCCTTCAGCATATGGTCACAAAAATTAGGCTGATGGGTCCAGTTGTATATGAGATTAGCTGCTGACAAGTTCAAGATCCATAGGTCATGCGCTCACACACACATTCAAACGATTGCATGATCCCCTTTAGGCTTATATAAGACTACACAAAATGTTAAATTATAGAAGACATTGCAAGAGGATTAGAGTAACACAGGTCTGTACCCTGAACCTGAGGCACAGCTACCCTCAGGTGGATTTAAAAGGGCTTTATAACATGGGAAGTAAAACAGCAAATGTACTTGTGTTTATTTACAGTAACAACAGTGTCACAAAATAACTGGAGAAAACATTGATTCTTGAGCGGATGATTATTTGAATTGAATCTGGCTTATCATTATGCAGCCACAGAGCAGCGTTTGAGCTGTCATTCATACTTAGAAGCTGAGAATTACAGCTTTCTCTGGAGTCTTTTACAAGCCTCATGCCTATAAAGCTCAACAGCTTAATACAGCTGTGCTCTCAAACACACTGAGATTTACACAGAGGACAATAATTCCTGAAACTCTGTCGTGTATAAGTCTGTTAGGACTTGAAGATAAATAACCTGTTAAATCAACCGTAATAAAAAGTCTATAATGTATTTTTTAACAAATCAAGTCAGAGGCTTGCTTCTTAATCTTTCCAGTAAAAATATGCACTATGGTTGTGTGACTGGTTGCAGACACATACTCACAAACAGATACACGACAGACATTAAGCTCTGCTGCATCATTCAACAAACCTTTAACAGAGAGACGGGTGAACGGGAGGGGGGAGCTCCAACCTTCATGTGACTGATTGATGTGAACGGATGCAGAACAATTGAATTGCATTTGTGAGCACTGATTCAACCTGGAGTTTATTTACCATGGTGAGGGATTATAGACGAAAGACTGTGCTGCTGAAAATGTAATTCATATGGATTGACCGAGCTCGTGGTGAATGCTAAAAAAAGGTGCCAATTTATGATATATTTATATATGCATCATTTTAGATCCTCTGAGGGGTAAAAATATGTAATAAATCACACCAATGCACACACACTGCTCAATAATAAGGTATTACTGCGTAAATAAATAAGACAGAATCACACTGGCAGGATGCCTGGCAGCACATTCACAGGAGATAATAGCTGCTGATTTGATGAGCATGCTGTCATCAAAAAGTCAACAGTGCATAAAAATATACCAATAACATGAAGATGATTACTTTGGGGATTAAAGACATTTGCATTTCCCACTGCATTGACTCAGATTTGGTTTATATACCTTGTGATCTGTCACATCAATAACTATTTTGCTTATGTTTTGAAGCATTTGTGTATGTTTATTTTGCTCTCTGTGCAATTTTCTAACAATGCATGTATGATCTCTTGTAGAAATAGCAAACTTTTCTCTCAGATGTGTGAAACAAAGCCGTTACCTGGTAACCTGACCTCGACCATTCAAGACTGCAACAACAAAATCATTTTAACTATTGATTTATGTTGATTATTCTTTTAGATTAGCAAAGACACAGGTGTAACCAGTGATACTAATTAAAGTGCCATTCCATTTAGTGTAGCAGAGCCTTTCCAGTGAGCCAACATGCACAATAGCAGCCCCCTGACTCTGTTTGACCTGAATGGAACAGGACTGTAATAAGTATCACTGCTAACAACCATGTTCACTCTACTATTTCATGTCAAAATGGCTGCTGGCCGGTCTATTATCTTTTCTACTAGTGACATCTTCAAATTGTTTGTGTCGTCTGATGCAACCCAACTCATATAAGTATTAATTTAAAGTGCCATAAAACAGGGAAAAGCTGCTTGATAAATTTCTGAAGCAACTAAATGATAATCAGTTTTGCTCTTAGTTAATGTTAGATGAGCCTGTGACATTTGGGTGATTTGTGCAGCCTTACTATTAGACCCAATGGAGATTTTATTCTTTCATTTGCTTGCCATTCTGTTAATGTTACCCAGTTTCTTGTTGCTGGAGTAGCAATTGCTGGGAGCTTTAACGTAAACCTGCAATAACTTTTTTTTTTCTCTTGCCACTGCTCTCCTGCTCCCTAGACTGTTTTTTTGATTTGACCTTTGCCTGCCTCACCATCTTGGAAGTTCCACTGTCAACTCTGCTGTATTAACTGTCGGTTGTAGATTGAGGCAGTCGCTCGCCGCTGCCACCCAGGGGCTGACGATGTGTAAACCAGCAGCATTCAGATGAATGCTTAGGGCGCAGGCTCTGTGTGCCCCAACAAGCTCCTATCTCTTGGATTGAGAGGATCGAACTGCTCATATGCAAATTATAGTGAGAGTAAATGGGTGAAAAAATTCCGCCCCAAGCCGGAAACACGTGACATAAATTTAAACATCGTAAAACATCTTTAACAGCACAGTTCAGTGCAGATTATACATTTTACCCACTAACTACACAATATTGTCGTTGTTCATTTAAAGAAATATACAGTATATATTTTAAAGTAATTAAGCCTTCTTCACTTAAGTTTTAGGATGTGGGGAGAGGAGGGACAGCGCCCTCTGTTGACCAGCCGCCACTGATGTACATAATCATAGACTTTTTCAGTCTGCATGCATTATTTACACATTGACTTTGTCATTAATTAGGAGTTAATTAGGAGCCACATGGTGAATGTAATTCTGTCTGATTTCTACCAACTCCTGAGGAAAATATCTGCCTCTTTAGCTTTAATTATATAGCTGCACTGATTTCATCCATCATCACTTACATTTTTCTGTTGCTACCTATAAGAGATATAGCTAGCTAGCAAGATAGCAAGTTAACTAGTCAAGACAATGACGTTGCCATTCTTCTCATAGCGCTTGTCCATCAAGCAGAATCACAGTCTTTGTTCATTTTCACAGCTTTTGTCTGTGAATGGAGTTTGTTCTGTTGTGCAAATGGATCTGCCAACACGCAAGCTTCATAGTAGTATCACCTTGTAATGCAGTTGAGAGCTCTGGAGGGGGATAGTGAGTGCACCTTGAGTGGATCTTTAGTTATGTCAGTCATCAGTTAATCAATAAATCATCTCAGCACTACTCAATTCCTGCACAACTTGTATGTATGTATGGTATGTATGATGGTCCTATGTATAGGTTAGTATGATCCTCTCCTGCCTGTCTGATCCTAAGAAACACTCTCATCTCTCCCTCAAGGTGATCTCTTTGCTGAATCAACAAAATCACATTGAATGGAAGCTTTTCACTCCCTTTCATGCTTCAGTACCTCAGGAGGTGATGTATGTGGGGCTTAACATGGTGCCAAGACAATTTCCGACTATATTTTTATTAAGCCGCTGAGATTCTTTAACTTAAAGTATTTGCTGGGATTTCATTAATGCCATGTTTCCATGTCATCTCTGTCTCTGTAGCGCTGCAATGATCTCTCCCCTAGTGACCCCCCCGGTCTGTCAAGCACAGTTAATAGTGGCTGTAACCTTGTGTAGTAATTCAGATCAGCAGTACCCCACTGATGTTGCAGTGAGAATAGCAGCCTCACAGGCAGAGAAACCCACAGAGCCATGAAAAGAGATGGAGACCACCATGGGTGGCCTCACACACTTGAATGGTGACAGGCGTAGTGAGTAGGAGCACACACATGAACAAATGTGTGCACACACAGACAGAGGTTGGTGGGGATTGAGTTGACAGATTGCCTCCAGAGTCTCAGTAAGAAAAATACATTTTCTACGACTTCCATCTCATCGCTGGGAGATTAAAGACAGAGAGGGGAAACACAATCAACTGCTTTCTGACAGGGATAAGAGGTGGAAGGAGACAAAAATGCTCATCACTTTATATAAAAGCCAAAACACATGGTGATCAACCAGGAAAAAGGTTTCCATCTGACTGGTTTTTGCAATGAGTTTTTGAAGAGAAAGAAATGGTGAAACTGGGACACACACATTAGTGTTGGTGAGGTGCTGACTGCTGCAGGTTAGAAGCCGAAAAAGTAATAAATGGAGCGATCTGGGTCAGACTTTGTGACCTTGAACAGGATGGTGGTTTGAAGTTTTACTTCACTGCAAACCAAACCTTTTTTATAGTATCTCCAAACGTACTTTACAAGTTGACTTTAGTTTAGGCTAGAGATCTCACAATGTGTTAAAAGTGTTCAATTTTTTTTCGTCAACTCCTTATCAGATCAACCAGAAAAATGTGTTTTGGTGGTATATGAGGAATTGTAGGTCAAAGAGCAGACTTACATTTGGCGAGAAAAGCGCAGTCAGAGCAGGCAGTCCAGTCCAATGGACCAAGGCAGGAAGGCAAGTCAGTAACAGGCAGTAAGTCACATCACAGACATATTGATTGCAGTTTGTGGTTTTAGCTCCACTTCCTGCATTACTTGATGCTGTTTACAAGGTTCGTTGTTAGAAAGTAGGTCAACTCAATTTATGTGAATTTTTAATGTTAAAATAGCCTCCGCTCCTGGCAGTGTTGACTTATTTAAAGTAACTTATTTTACATACGTCACTTCCGTCACATATGTACCATACTTATTTTAACCCAAATTGAGATCTTTTCCTAAACTTTACTAAGTAGTTTAGCATGCCTAAAGCTAACCAAACTGTTGCTGTTCTACAATATTTTCTATGTGTTATGGTCACATGACTTACACCACATATTTTACGTCTGGTAAGTATTTTAAAGCACTGTGCAGCCATTTGGTGTCCAGTAAGTCTCCAAAGTCATGGATCTGTTACTCAAACCAGCCTCCCTTGACCATCATTCATCATCTTACTGGTCCCTGAAGCAATACCCCCATTAGCACAGATCTAGTTTATGCATTGCTGTTTTAATTTGAAAACCTGGTAACAAGCAGCCACATGCTCTGACGACTGTTCAAGTCTGAGATACAAAAATGATGCTGGTAAAGCATCACTGTTAAGTTAGTCAGGCAGCTTAGAACTGTAGATTTCTGTTTGGATGGCACTGAAGAGTCAGTTCTTGCATTTTTGGACCATGGAACTGTGATTGGCGTGAAGACTTCAGTGTTGAGATGCACAAACCAATCTTGGCTTTAGCAGAGGTCTGATTTATGAGCCAGGGGAAATCAGCTCCAGTTTTCTCCATAGATGTGTTAATCACCATCTTCACACCACACGCAGTTCTGATGTATTAAAGCAAGTTGTCTTGCTGGAACAGAAAGTCCCAGAGGCAGATCATCTGAGGGAGGCCTTTGCAAAGAAGTTCACACAGTATGAGCTTCTGGTCAGTGACTGCTGCCACAGCAGCAGCTGGAGACTTTATGCCATCTGAGGTTAGGTGCTGGGGGCTTTGCAGTCCACTCCATCTCTGCAGCCTTGAGTAGTCTGCAGTATTGTAGGAGAAAGGGAAAGAAAAACCAACTGAGCCGTTAAGAGAAGGACAGCCAGAAGAGCAGTTAACCACCTGGACCATGAGCTCAGGCCTGATAAAACCTCAGCAGGCTCACCTGAGGGAGGAAACGCCACTGACGACGTGTTGAGGGCAGAAATCTCCTCTTCTCGTCTCTTTTCTACACATATGTAAGAATACTGCACATCAAAGCTTTAGACATTAATATGAGACATAAGATGGAACAAGAGTGGGAACAGTACATTTTGTCTCTTTTCAAATATGCAGAGTGCAGTTATATGTGCTTTATGTGGAGGAGTGGGCATGAAGTGGGTGAACATATACACCACATACCTGCAGTTTCTGATTCATTACATTGCATGCATGAGAAAATTAGAAAACTGTGGGGGAGTTTGCTCTTTGCTCACCACTCGTCTCCTCACCCTACTTGCTGTCAAATATAAACTGGAATGAGGTTACATTATGTGAAGTCTGTGGCGCTGTAGAGGGCCATTTGTTCCCCCTTTCTCCCAGCTCTCCAGACATCATGTTCTGATATGAGGCAAATGTGGAAATGAGGCAGCTCCCGCTCTTCACCCAATGTCCCCCCAACATCCCCAGGCCCCAGGTCTGTCAGGAGAATGGGATAGGAACAACCACCAAGTTCACCACTACTCCTCTTTCACGGCAGCTCCTATTACTCCACATTCACTGATATCAATAAAACATTGTTACATGACAGTTTTAAGTGTTATATTGAGCACATGCTGAAGGTTTTCAGGCATAATGTTTCTGTGTTCAGTGATCTGCCCAAATGGATTGTAATCTCCTGGCTAATGTACCACACTCTCTACCATTCAGGAGAGTAAATTAAGTCGTGACAAGTAGTGCTCAACTGATAAATCTGCATGGCCAATTAGATTTCAGCTAATCACACTGAATGTTATTATATAAATTATATTATTAATGTGTTTATATTAATAACGTACATATAACATACACAATATCTGTACAGAGATGTCAAAAGTCACAGGCAGGTCTCTGCATTCAAGTTAGCAATGATGGTTAGGTTTGGGAACAGATCATGGTTTGAGTTCAAAATAAGTAGACCAACGTCAACGTAAGTAACACAAGTTAACATAAGTTACATAATGTACATAACTTGTGTATGTTATGTAACTTATTATGTAAGTTATAAGTCCAAGCTGGTTTCACATAGGACATGAACATGTCCTGAGTAAAAGCTGTATTTTTTTTGAGCCATCTATCCACCCCAGCTCACGTGGACTTTTGCATTCTTTACACTATGACCTGACCTGCACTGACAAAGCTGCCATATTTGACATTTTGGGAGTCAGAAAGGGCTGTTCAGTGATAGACTGTTCAGCTTAAAAGGTCACAATTCTTTTAAACAAAATTTAATGAGTCCATTACAAGTTGTCTATATTCATGTTACATGGCGGAGCTGCAACATCCCAGTCTCACTCATCCCTCTGCTGTCTCTACTACAACTGAATGTTGTAAATACGACCCCAAACCATCCCATAAAATGCGTGACTGTATATATACCTCTATCTGATTTCTTTAAACTACCAAATATTTATAGCAGTTTATTGCATAAAAAAATACGGTCTTGGTTGGTTTCTAATTTCAAGTACTCTTTAATTAAGATGCTCTTTCATGTCTAAATTTAGTGATACTAGATGCACTTAAACAGTTTTTTTTAAATGTACTACTCAACTACTTTAATCAGACTTGGAAATGAAAGAATAAGACTTACAAGTCAGGCTGTTATTGCATCAAAGGTGGATATTCCATTAAATTTGGTTTTGAGACCTTTTTCCTTAGAAATAGCAGTTGACGGGATGTTTCCATATTGAAATGGTCCCGTCAAGATGCCACATTTGCTCTTTCACCGAGATGATAGGTATCTCAAGTAACTGTTACTGAGAAGAAGCTTCAAAAGACACTTTTACCCAGCTGGCTGGCTGTTAGCACAATCTTCTAACATTTTATCCACATCTGAGTGTAGGTAAGCTTGCAGGGATTGATGCAGATTGCTGAAAAAAATGAGCAGCAGCAGATAGTCAGGGTGGCTTGTTAAGAACTTTCTTCATTTCTTTTTTTTTTTTTTTTTTTTTTTTTTACAAATGTGAAAAGACACTGACAGTATGATGATATTTCTAGGCAGAGAGACAAAAAGTGACACTTTATACATCCGTCACAAACCGTGGATAGAATTTAAAGATAAACACGACTGTCAGAATTGTATTCTTCAGTTCACATTGTTGTTTTGAGCTTCATGTCAAACCAAAGTGACGACTGCAGAAGGCAGCGGCATGCTGAACCTTTAGGCAGCACAGCATTCAAGAGCGGGGGAAGACTGCAGCTCAAATAACATATTGTATAATTCATGTCGTGTCTGTACCCTCTCACCCTGTACAGCTTAATTATACATACAGTGTTCCCACCCTGCCTCCACCATAAAAAAAGCCTACAGTACAAGAACCTCTGAGCTGTCGAGTCAAAAAGATTTAAATATATGTTTAGAGTGGGAATGTGGGACAGCTTTTTATCACTGTGTGGTCACATCATCTACACAACAGATGAACTGACACCTTTTAAGAACCCGCTGTATCTACAGAATGATATAAACCCACATGCAAAAAGAGGTTATCTCCATTATTTTGACTTTTTGTTTGCCTTTTATTTGCTAGCTGTGTGGCTCAAGGGATGGCAGTCTCAATCAGTTGGTTCACAACTTTGGAACAGACTGAGTTTAACGGCTATTTGATGGATTGCCGTTAAATTAGGTACAGACATTCATGCAACATCATCCAGTAAAAAAATCAAATTGTCCCTTACGTACACCTGAAAAACGAATGAACAAATGACTTTCCAATCATCCTCAGCTGTACTTTAGTCAGTAATAGTTATTAACAGTTATCAGTTGTTAGCCATTGTAGCCACTGCTAAACCAGCCTTAAGTGTCCTCACTTTTTAATTTCACACATGCCTTGACAGAAAAGTTTGCTCATTGTTTCGTTTTGAAGTTAATTCTTTATGTGTAGGCAGCATGTACTTCCATTATTTACTCACGGACTTAAAAATCAATATTACAGTGGTGCATACAACAACATATGGTGATATGTATTTATAGGAAGAACCTTATTTGTATTTGTATCTCTGTTTTCAGTTGTATATCACTGTAAGATAAACATTGGTGTCCCGTTGTTCGGCAGGATGTGGATTCAAAGATTGTACAGTAGGCTTTCAAAATAAAACCCTGACGGCTGATTAGACTATTATGAATTTATATACATAAATATATTTTTTACCTGCGACACAACTTTTTTGGGGCTTACTCTGCAGGTATCCACAGGCACCTAAGCCAGTGCAGGACTCTATCTTGGTCACAATTCTTTAAAACTTTAAGGAGTTTTGAGGAGTCTGATGTAATTTGTCTATATTTCTACACCACAGCTGCAAACATTTACATTAGATATGTTAGCCATCTGCTGTCGACTGTATGTCTATTATGCAACTGTGGAACAACTGAATTAATCAGACAGGAGGAGACTCTTTTGTTCTCCTGTGCAAGATGCACCGCAAAACGTGGGGTTGAGTAGCAGAATGTGAAACCACACCTCTTATCTTAACTGCAGTGGTAGCTGCGATGACAACAGCTATTCACTAAACAGATTTAAGCACAAGATAAAACATAACACTATGAAGTTATCTGTGAGGAAGGACAGATTATGTAATACATAAAGTGAAGAGTGACCTTGGTCTCCTGCACATACTGCCATCATCCACCAGGTCATCCTAACAGATCGTGCATGCGTGACGCTGGATGGTCTATTACTCACTTCTGACTTCCACTTAATTAGACGGCTAAGACAAGCATCTCTATGATGTACTGCAGCTCAGAATAACTGATGCAGTGTGGCTCCAAACAGTGAAGTGAGGGTTAATCCTTGGTGGTGGCAATAGTGCAATCTAAAAGGAGATATTAGTCATTATAAGAATTCGTATTAATCGTGGTATTCATTTGGCTCAAGACAGTCCAATCAGCATTTACATAGCAGAGACATCATTAGGATAATTAAAGGAATCAGGGAGTGGAGGTGCTGCGATGTCCCACTGCTTGACAGCGAACAGGTTTGACTTTGTGGACCTAACATTGTAGAATAATTCTACACAACTATCTTTTTATACAGGAAAAAAAAGTATATTATGATAATATGAGTGAATCTAAAGCAGAGTTTCCCCAAAATACTGAATTTTAAAACACTAGTAGAATTGATTGTAGATTAACAATTGCCTCCTACACACTTATAGGAAAATATTTTAGAAGGGATGGGGAAAAGGCGGGTTGACACTAAAACATATATACATAGACCAAAATTTGAATGTATGGATGTTAGTACATGAGGAGCATTTCTGGGAAGCTGCAGAAAGGATATAAAAACCTAAAAATAAAGCAAACAAAACATAAACCTTTAAATCTGGATTCTCTTTGGGCTGAAATGGTACTTTCTTTAAGGCTACAACTTGAAGTGACTTGATTTTGGAGGCCACTGCGGACAAAAGTGGGAGTATTTCCACAACAGTGTTTCCCTAACCTAATACTTGCTATAACTTGTAAACAAAACCAACCAGGCAGGCATTAAGAATAACTAAAAAAAAACAGCCTTCAAGTCTTGCTTGCTAATGTAGGTCTTATAGTGGCATCAGTGTTAAATTGAGTCAGTTATATAACCGGTTAAAAACCCCTGGTAGTAGCTTAAAAAATTGTGGACTGTTTAATGTGCACAGCTTTGTTTTCATACTGACATTTCATACAAGCATTTCTATTGTATAGTTTGTGATGATAATTATCAGGAAATGTGTCATCTCCTCTAACTCTGTCTAACCTGCAGTCTCTCTCCCTGTGTATCTATGCTCTCTCTGTATGTGTGTGTGTGTGTGTGTGTGTGATTGCCTTAATAGAGACAGGTGTGCCAGAGGTGGAGCAGAGCTTCAACAGCTGCATCCTCTTTCAGTAACAAAGACTCAGCTCTGCCAGATTCACCCTGACAGATCTTAGTGTCGACTCAGTCAGTCTGTGTTCCAGCCTTGCAACTTTTATTTGTTTTTTGCTTGTTTTCTTGATACTAATCATGTTTCTCTGCTCCCTGCAGTCCCATTTGCTCTACTTCAGCACAGCCCTACGTCATGTCAGCCTCGCCTCTCTGTCTCGGACCTCTTCCACCCTGGACCAGCTCAGCCCCAGCTCTTCCCCCTGGTCTGTTAAACCAGCCACCAATTAAACATTTCAAGAGTGGAGCAATTAAAACAAAACAAAATTGAGTTAAAAATGGATTAAAAAACAAAGATAGATAGTAATAATAAAATAAAAGACATGTTGGCAATAAAGTTGGCTGCTAGAGCTAATAAGGGACTTTTTAAAAAAGTAAGTTTTGAGAAGTGATTGAAAAGATATTACTGATTCAGGCAGCCTCAAATCCTCAGGCAGACGTCTCCAGCTTTTTTTTTTTCTGACCATCACAGACCAAACTCTGAATTAAGAATAAAACATTTCTGCCAAAAGCTGCCGTTTACTATTAAATTCCTGAATGTGTTATCATTTCTCATGCTGATTTATTCCTTTAGGGAGAAGTGATGAAGTGTGATGGTACACCATGACAACTGTGACAGGTTTTTCAGATGTCAGATTGCATATTTCTCTCAGAGGATGCAGACATGTTGGTTCTATCAGAAAACGCTATTGACATGTTTAATCATTCACAGATTAGACTCCAGGCTATACAGAAGAAAAAACAAGTTAGTTGCCAAACAGAGCTACAACGCCAAAGACTTTCAACAGAGGACTACCAGACAATAACTGTGAGACCAGTCTGTGGTAAATCTAGAACATGTGTTTTTGAACATCCACCTGGTTTGGATGTAAACACAACTTTGTAAAAATGTATTTGTAGCTCTGCAGAGAACTCTGAAGTACTGATAATGTGGGTTCTACTGCAGGAGCACTGATATGTCTGGGTTACTGAGCTCCTGAGGCTTAATCTCCTGACCCTCCTGTACTTATTGATTTATGACCACTGTGTAATCCCAGCATTCTGGGGTACCTGAGGAAGAAAAACCTCCTAAACCTAAAGACGCATGTGAACACCTCTGGCTCGCCCCACCACTGAATCCACAAACATGATGACAGTTAAGATTTTCTGCTGCAAGAGAAAAAAGAAAGTTGCAGATTCACTTCCTTGTGATTTATGTGAGGCAGGGGGACCTTTGGTTCTCTGAGGTAGTGGGGTATCTTTAAATTTGCTACAATCAACATTTTTATGTTAACAATGGCAAATAAATGTATATAATTTGAAAGGAGGAGCCCATAGTGGGAAGATTATCAGCCAACTCTGCAGCTCCCCTCAGAGAGTTTTGGCATGTTTCAGCTCATTGTTTTCTGGCCCACATCTTTATAATTTTGGTTAAGTCTCAATGCTCGCATGGCGTTATTTTCAGCAAGTAGCTGGTTTTAGAGAAAAGACCCAGCAGTACAGCAAGCAGCTTTGGAGCCCGCAGTGCTTTGCATGTGGGCATCATTTCACTTAAAGAGTAAGTGCACCCTCAAATTCTGCCAGAACCGTCCCTTCCAGCATATATAAAAATGAAGTGCGGGAGGGGGTGTATGGGGGAGTGAATGATTATTTGCCATGAGGAGCTACTCTCAGGCTCTCTGTGTGTCTGCTGGAAAGACTTGGAGTCTGGCGGTGCTTTTATAGGCACTAGAAGTGCATTTATGGTCCTTTGAGAGAGTTGCTGTGTGGGTACCTGTGTTGCAGCTCGGCTAGCAGCGATACAACGAGAGGCTCTAACAGTGTGTGCCCGGGAAGTATCAGTGTGGCTAAGGCTATGTACTATGTATTGTTTTTAAGTTGATGTTACTGTTCTGAATAATCTCTGAATGTAGCACAATTATAGGCTGGCGAACGTGTTATATGTGAAGAATAAATCTCTTATACAAGGCACAGTGGTTGGCGTTACTGGGCGGCATACATGATTATTAATACTTTGTCGAACAACGGACGCTACAATTCTAAAGAAAGAGTGTTGGTTCAGTACAGCAGCAGCGAAATTGCAGCACAGAGTAGCAGGAGTTCGGTTTCAAAAGTAATGTTGTAGGCTAATCGCAGCCTGACATGAGGTTGCTTGACAATTGGATATGATCGCAGAGTGACATCCACTAGAGGGACGATTGACCCTTCCTAGGCCCTGCCCCTTTTTGCTTTGTGCTCCAATGACAGTTGAGCAAGCCAACAAAATTTCAGTCAGATTTCTCCTTTCTGTTTGTGCTTCTGTGTGCCATGTGCTCGTCTATGTTCTTCATTGTTTACCACTGTTGCAAACTTGCAGTGCAGATGGAAGACACGTGCTGATGACATACGCTGATGATGATTTTTTCTATACTGAATTGTGTCATCGCCTATGATTCAGTGTACAGTCTATGTAAATCAATCTCACTGAAATCTCACCATGGAGGAGGCTTAGGATCTAATGTTAAAGATCAAATTAAATGCTTTAATGTTTCAGATAATGAGCAACATTGCTCATATCTTGTAAAATGTCTAGTGTAATCAAAAAGCACCACAGTCAAGAGTTTACCATACGAAATTTCACTGTGACATCCCTCTCTGATAAATATATGATGTCTCTTTGTTTGCGCTTGTTAAGTCTTGCTAATGCGACCAGCTGGGGCTACGGTGTTTTGCTAGGTGTGCTTGGCAGGGCAACTGGGTGGAACATTGAAATCTCAAATTTCAAAACAGTTCCTTTGCTTTACCAGGTCATCGTCAAGCCCAACATCAGTGAGAAATCCTAGAGTTGTTCCAGTTTTAACATCAACAGTTCCTTGACAACCAGGCAAACTTTTAAAAAGGTATTTAAGGTCAAGGTCGTGGTTTATTTCTACAAGATATTTCAGAGCAGCATCAGAAGAAGTGAGTATAACTGGGTCATTTTTTCATTTTCCCCACACCACTGTATACTGTTAACATGACCAAACTAGAGTGTCTATTAATAAAACCCTCCAGGCACTTGTAAAAGCGATTAATTCAGAGGTGAAGACAAGCACATCAAGCCTGCGCTCAAATCAAAAACACTTGCATAAATTCCACCAAATGACTGTGGTACCTTCTGAAAGGTGCCACTAAGGCCGCTGTCATCGCTTTGATGGAGGAATTGTTACCTGTAAGTCAGGCGAGCACGTAATGGAGATTTTTTTCTTATCCTGGAATCTTAAATCAGATAAGAGGACACTGAAATTCTCTTCAGGGTGAGAGGTTTCCAGCCTCGGTGGATTAGCTTCACAGATGAAGCAGCAACAGTAATTTACACTTGAATATGGTGATGAAAGAGGCTATTTGCTTGTACAAAGCTATTTTCAAGGGTTTGTGTGCATCATAAGTTTGATTTGCATAAATGTCACAGTGAATTAGATAACAACGCTCTTAGTTTGAACAACAAACATATGTGCAAATTGTCCCTGCAGCACAAATGTAAACTGGCTGAATGCTTGACAACTGAAGTGGTTAATAAAATGAAAGGAAATGAAATATTATTAAATAAATGGGTTTGGGGTGAGCTAAAACAGCACATAGAGCAATTTCATCAGCAACATACAGTAATTTGTTGGATGGTCTCAAAATGAACTGCCTGTAATTACAGTAAAATCTAATTAGAGGTTACCTAATAGCTTCTGGCAGACCTACTGTTTAGACCACTTACAATATTCTTCCAGACCTCTCTTTGATCATTATTAGAAGCTTACTGTAATTGCTGCTCAGTCAACTGTTAACATTCAATTACCGCTAATGATTTTTTGCAGTTTCTTCCCCATCATCACTGACAGAGCCCCATGGACTGATTGGTTAATTTGTAAAAAAAAAAGAGTCAAAGTAAGAAAATGCACATGAGCCGACAAATACAATAAACGTACTGTGAGTTGCAGTGAAAAATGGAGCCTAAATCAAAAGCTGCACAATGAAATGATCTGTATTCATTGAATCACACAGCTCAATTCTCCAGAAGCCGATGAGTGGACGGGATCTTATATGGTTCAGGGTCAGCCTTTTGATCTTGAAGTGACTCTCCAATACGGCATATTATTGACATTTCTCAGTGGCTCCCAGCGGAGACTTATACAGCAGAGAGGGACCGTATCGACCTCTTCATGAGACGGATAAAGACCTCACGAGGTTACTGTACATGTGTGAATTCTGCTAAAGGCTGGAGGATTTTCAGAGAGATCAGTTAAAAGGAGGAGAAGTTTTCAACAAGCATGATAGAGATGTCTGCCATGTATCTACTGTGTACTGATTCTGCAGTGATACTGTAACTCCTGCAATGAGTTAAAAAAAACAAAGCACAGAGGACTAATGTGGCTTTATAAAAAGTGTCCGAGTACTAAAATCAAATACTTTATGACCATTGTGTGAAATTTGCCTCAGTTTGCTCATGACAGAACAACAATCAATGACAGCACAGCAGTCACACACATAACTAGCAGAGCGCACTCAGGAGAGTACAAATGCCTGACAGGCAATCGATGGTGAAGCACCTACTGCAATACCACCACGACTGCCAGATGCAACTAAAGTTCTTCTAAGATCAATTTGACACCCACATATGTTGTCCCTAGTTGAAAAAAGATGTCAAACTAAAGCAGAAGCAGAAGAATGAGAAGTCAGCTGCCAGTGTTTAATTATGTGTTACATAGTTCCTTCAGCATACAGGTTGATCAGTTCAGTAGTATTTAAGATTATCTGGGGACAAGCTGCACATTGGTTTAGCACGCACGAGAAGGAGAAAGAAAGAAAATACATAACACGGTCCACACCCGATTAAAAACATTACATCTCTTGCATCTGATATTAACAGAACAAAAGAAGAATAGAAAGTAAGGTGCTTTAAATTACAGTAGTAGTTAGTACGATCCTTCTTTAAAGTGATGATGCAGAATCGGGAGCCATTTAGTAATTAGATGGTTCTGCATTAAGTGCTGTTGAGGAAACTGGACGTTTTAGTTGTGATGGCCCTGAGCCTTTTTCCTGAGGGATGAGGTATTAAGAGGGCAGTTGCTGGGGTCCATGGGGTCCTGTGGTTTTTTAAGACCTTTATGCCTCGTGCCAGTCTCATAGATGACAGAGATGGAGGTTAGTTTGCAGATAATGATTGTTGAAGGTGAGTTAACAAGTAGAACTGCAGCATCAACTCTCAGGACACCCAAAAGCTTTTTAGACTGGCACTGGAAAAAGTCTTTGGTGGCCATTTGTGCTGATACTATTTTATCTGATGCATGTTGATCTAAGAGTCATCTTGTTTGGTTTGCTAAAGACTTTCACACAGGAGACCGAACTTAACTTTCTGTTCCGCACCAACTTTTGCTACTTTTAGGCATAAAGTACATCTTAATCATGAGTGTAACCAAGTAGTCAGAAAATCAAATCAAACCAAATCAGAAGATATTCATAATCTGCTGTTGAGAAAACAATCCTAGCAGAAGTAGTTTGCCAGGATGTCCTTCAGGTGTTGATGTTGAGATTTCAGTCTCATCATAGCATCCATTCGGTCGCTGTTCTGAAGCTCTGCATTGAGTTTTAGGTCAACTCCATCTCCTCCATCTGAGGAAAACCGAACGACAAAATCAAAAGCTCCATAAGAGCGGTGTTTTGTCAGTCTCCTGTTTCCAAGGTCAAGACTGAACTCTAAGTCCTTCATATCATATGAGCTGTTTGATACTAACGACAGCTGCCAATCACTCTCAGTGAGTGTTTAAACCGGTAAAATACTGTGTGGCATCTTTTTTTCAAAACAAACTATTTTGCTGAACACTTGTGGGAAATGCATCCAATGGCTTTAAAATAATATGTTGCTGTAAAGCTGTTATTCAAATCCTGGTGCAGACTGGACAACAGAACCCCCCCCCTGCAAAAAAAAAAAAAACAAAACAAAAAAAAACAGTCAGGTTCAGTAAAGTGCAGCTTTATTTGCTGTCAGTCACCAGAAATTGTTTCCCCCGTGTGGGTTCATGTGGAGCTGATGAAGCAGAACGACAGTCGCCAGAACTGTCCAATTAATGAGTTACCTGTCACTCCATGACTTCATGTTTACTCCTCTTAGTTTGTTTGTGAAAGGTCGGTGTGAAAATGAAAAAAAAAAAGATATATTATAATTTAGTTCCTTCGTCTGCTGCA
Source organism: Lutjanus erythropterus (assembly GCF_056507025.1). Lineage (NCBI taxonomy): Eukaryota > Metazoa > Chordata > Actinopteri > Lutjaniformes > Lutjanidae > Lutjanus > Lutjanus erythropterus. The sequence goes on from NC_139334.1 coordinate 15,152,192, forward strand.
AATGAACCCAAGCACAGGCGTGAAAGCTGCCTTCAGCTCTCCTTTTTTATTCTTCACCACAAAACTTAAGGTCACTTTTGTGCAAAACAAATACTTTTGATGAGAAACTGTCTAAAACTGTTGTTATCCATATTTGTTATTTATTGTATCTAGACCTCGAAGACATGCAAAAGAAGAGAATTCTTTTCAGTGTGGCCAATCAGAAAGGGTATAAACTCATCTGCTTTTGCTGCCTGCCAACATGTAGCACAACCTGGTTTGTGAACCCTCAATAAAAAAGTAAGGATTGTCTTACTTTTTATTGAGGTAATCTTCAATCTTTTTGGTTCCTGGTAGAACATTAATGAAATACATAAAAGTTATAAATAAAAGTTATACCTAAAACCATTCATGAAAGGTTCTGCAAAGAACCCCTCTATGGTGTAATGGTCCCAGCCAGAACCCTCTCTGGAGGTTCTATCCAGGACCTTTCCACCATCTAAGGGTGCTAACGACCTACCTTTTAATGTTCCAAGGATTTTATCTAGAACCAACAAGTTCTGAACAATTAACTGAAATTCTATTGAAATTGCAATATGGACTATTGCTACTATTTCACATCGTAGGAGGTGCGATGTTAAAGGCATAATGTTTGCCAAAATACCATTTTAAAATAAATTCATACTGCAGTGGTGTCCTGTCCCACACATTATATTCCAGAGACTTATAAAAAAACATCTGTGTGGTATAGATCCTAAATTTAGTTCCCTCTAATACTGCAAATCACAATTGCAATATCAGTCAAAATAATTGCAATTTGATGTGTTTTTTAAACTTGTTCAAGCTTAGAAGACACACAGGGTCTTCTACAGAAATGACAACATTATTATTACTTTACATTATTGTGCAAAGACCCCATGACCAACAGCTGGCGAAAGAATTTCAACAATCCTTGAAGAACTCTCTAAAAAGGGTTCTTAATGGAACCCTTACTAAACCTTTTCTAAGAGTGCGGAGAACATTGGTTGGGTAAAATATATCACTCATATGGTCTTTTGTAGAAGGGCTGTGAAGTGTAATGTGCATAGTAACACCAGTAAACATCATACATTCAGATTTTATTCTGTTCACACACGAGCCATCGCCAAGACGGCATGTCAAAACCAACAGCGGTCAGAACAACAACACAAGTATGTTTTTTTATTGTGTGATTGGATTGTAGGAGAGTAAGACACTGCGAATGTGCAGCAGAGAGGAAATATAAAAAAAAAAAACATCTGCCACAAACTGTAAACAAAAAACAGCAAAAGCTGATTCATCACCACTTTTTTTTGTTTCAGCCAAACCTGCCCTGTCTGAATATTTAAATTGACTGGTTACAGCTTCCTGTTCAAAGCTTTGCTTCTGGCTTTATATTTGCCACTCTTCACTTTTATCTGCATTCACACTGGAGAAAAATTCACTGCAGTTTAATATTTTATTTTCAATGTAACATTAACTGCATGTTTAACAATGTGCCGAAAGCCACTGCTCAGTTTTTTTAAGGGCTGTTGGAATGAGAGATAACAATGAGAGACAACTTTCAAAAGGGCCAATCAAAATAAGATTCATTTTGCTGAAATTTGGTTAAAATTTGAGCTACATTTGGATAAGAATCTTGCAAATGATGACACCGGAGATTAAGATGTCACAGACCATGGGGTATAAATATTTCAAACTTCAATGAGCGGGAGTAAATATTATGGAGATCTTCTATTCATCATTAATTCAGGTTGATCTTTCGCTTGCTTTTTCATCTGGTATGTGAGCTATTGGACATGATTAATATTGTGATGTGCAGATTGCATAGGTTCTTCTTTTTCTCTGTCGGTCTTTTGGTCTTAGAGTAGGGTGACCTGAAAGATAAAACTTTACACATTGTTAAGAGAGAGCAGCTAAAGATTTTCACCCGAATACCTAGAAATATCAGGGATAATTTAATTCAAGTTGTGCTACACTGTGCAGTTCAGCAGTGATAGTTAGAGTAGGTATACTCAATCAGTTTCACACAATCAGCTGCAGAGTCAGCAGTTTGGTATTGCTCTGTGAATTGAGGTTTAGCTCCCATTTGTTTCAGAATATACAAGAGAAACCAGCTGGGATTAAAGTATTGTATATCACAGTTTGAGAACAAAGCCCGATCCTTTTTGTCTCTCTGTCAAATTACAGGATTGTGAATATCAGTCAGTGTGATAAACTGATTTAAAAGTTATATCAGTTCTATCACCCTTTCAAAATCTTGTGTCTAATTGAATTTTCATAATCTGCTTTGCTGTTGTCGGCTTCACCTCTGGGGCTCCGTCACACTCTGGTGATGATATGGATGCCATGAATTGTGAACTTCCTCCTGCAGCACTAACAAGCTCCGTCACATCTCCTGTCACTCAAGGAGGCAGCCGTCTTCACCGCCCTCAACCGCAGCTCAGGCTCTCAGTCAACTTCTAGTGATGATCTGGAGCACAAAAGGTTGGAGCTTCAATCCCTCCTGCTCCAACCTGCCAGCAGTAACACCAGCCTCCCCCATGTTTCACGTCTCTGGAGGAAAACCTCCAAACTGACTTCACCGCCCTCAGCCACAACTGGGGAACCCTGTCATAGTCCTGCTCACACTCTGTCCTGAGGAGACACAGGAACAAAAGAGAGAAGAATGGAGTCTGAAAGGAATGGAAGAGAAGAGGAACAAGGACTGCTCTTTCTTTTTTTTTTCAGACAAAGAAAATGTAACAACTGATCAGCAAAGAGCTAGAGGATGGTGTCTTTCCACAAAGAAAGAGGTTTAACACCTGACATGCTCTGGTTTTAAATACACATGTAAGACACTGAGGTAAAGTGAATTTGATTATAAACTGAGTCCTCCAAACTCGCCAACAAAATACATAATTTCTTTGCCTTCTAAAGCCAGTGTACTTGTATACTTGTTTTTTGTTACGTATTTGTCCGTGCATGATGACTGTCTCACATATCTTGGATCCGTTTGTAGTGTTGTTTGTGCACGTCCTCAGAAATCAACACAATGCGTCTTCAAGATGCAATATGGACATGAACGTAAGGAGCAGTATGGGGATGTGACGGGGTCAGGGGTGACAAATATGTCTGTCAAAATAGCTGGCGACAGATCAGTACCATGTTAGAACTTCATGTGGAAACCTGCAAAAATAAATGGAAACAAGTGAGATCAGAGACCGTTGTGTCCCTGCATGGCAAAAAATGGTGGAAAAACAGAGTATGTTTTTTTCAGTTATCAGACGCCTGAGCTTGCTAATCAGTTTTGTCAATCACCAGTCCACTGAGATCAATTTTTTGCATCTAGTTTTATAGGGTCTGAGTTCCCTTTGGTGCCTTCTAGTGGAATCTGCCAGTAACACACACAACACACAGGCAAGTATGTGAACAATTATACTCACAACACAGCCGGTTGTCTATGTGAACATGTGGTTAAAAAGCAAGTATATCTACAACCTAAGACAGTCCTCCAAAATCAACAACAGAAGACCTTATCTGCCTTCTCAAACGACAAAGCTATGGTTGTAGTGTGGCTAGTTTTAGGATATTCTAAGACCGAATCAGGTGTTGCTGTGAAAATGCAAGTGCTCGTTCATTTGAATGGCAGTAGCATGTTTTGGTGTGGCAGTGAGGATGTCAGGGGATGCCCTGCAGTAAAAAGTTGAAACAGAGTCTGCCTTTCGAGAGATACAACCTGATGTCATGCTGCGGTGGCCAATCACATAAGCTGATGATCAGACTACTCCACAGTCAGCTGTGACCAGGCTCTATCCAGGTGGAGCGCACTGACCAAACCACGATACTCTCCCAGTCGTGTCCTTGTTGGGTTTATTTTCTGTACCCAGCTTCAATGTATGCACCTGGTTTGCAGATTATGCCGTGAAATGGTGATATCAAGAGGCTTCTTTTGGTTTCTATCCATTTGTGGGAGAGCGTACAGCATTCATTGAGCAAGCTAGAGAGTGAAGGAAGTCAGGAAGCGGTGATAACGAGAAATAAAACTTTATGTTCTGATTGCCTGATCTGGTGTGAACACAGCCTTGGGCACAAAAACTACTTGGTCATGATTAGGGAAAGATTGTGGTCATCATTAGCGAAATAAATATTGACTGCCATACCCTTTGTTGACCCATCCATCCCAGACTCCCTGTGCGATTATGTGGCTCTGTAACAACATCTCACTTCTTCCACCTTTGGGAAATAATATGGGGAAAATAAATACACTGCAACCCAGTCATACGGATCTGAATCTGTAATGTAGAACCTGAATATTTGGTTTAGAAATTAGATTTTGAGTTGCATGTTAATGATTTCTGAAAATGAAAACATAAATTCAGCAGATATCTAATTAGAATGTTTGAAGCTGTCGGACAAACTTGGTTATCTGGCTCTTCGAATTTCCCCTCAGGTCTTCTCCTGTTGCACTGATGCTCCTCTGGTTTGCCTCAGCCTTTTAGTTGTTATCATTAAATCGTTTCTTTTTATTTCAATTTATCGGAAGATTTTGCAAAGCTGTACAGTGACTGTACAGTGTCTGCAACATCACTATCATTATACAGAACATTATAACCTTCATGAGGATTTACTGCAGGGCTGCTGTATTAGCTACATTCATTTTAGCTGGTGACTGTAAATTTTGGGATTACTTTGATCTGACTACTTTAAAAGTAACTCTGTGTTTACTTTGGGTTCTGCAGATGGTGCTACCACAATGATTCATAAGCTGTTCCATCTGGCACGGACAACAACAAACACACCTGCAGTCACAGGGAGAATTTAACTTGCATTGTGTGATTCAAATGTGAAACACTGCAGCCTCTAACCATGAAAATCTACACAGTATGAATAAATTATGACCAACAGGGGGTGGAGGTGTGTTTGAGTTGCTGTGCTCTCTGTAAACCTTTGTTGATTTATGGTTGCAAACAAACTAATCTGTCTCAGAACAGTAATTAGTGGTGGCTGTAGGGATGGGTGAAAGGTTGAAACTTAGTGACAGTGACAGGCGTCAAACCTCTCCAGCTCTGCCTGACATACTGCTGCTGACAAGCAGAGGGTGTCATTGTTATCAACGGGGCCTGAGTAGATAACCTTTGATCTCACTGAATTAGTGATCAGGTTCACAGAGCGAGCGCTCACCTGCCTGTGGCGGAGGACTCTGCCTCCCACAAACCACTCACTGATAACAGGATGCATCGAGGAACGGAGGAAGAGGGTGAGAACAGAAGGTGATAGATGTTGTGTTGAGGGGGAAATGAAGCAGGGGAGGAGGTGTAGAGGGTGGCATATACTGAGGTACGAATAGAAGTCAGCATGAATACATAAAAGTCTGGTCTACATTTTAGTTAGTCATGAAAATATCAACCCGTCTTTGGTTTTCTATGGGAATGTGAGTGTGTTGATCGGTCCTCCACCTCACTGAAACAGCTGCTGTATTTTATACATATACTCATGGTTCCCAATGGATAAATCAGAATGAGTTACGCCATCAGTGCTTTTTAGTTTCCAGTGAAATATTTCATCTACTAGCACAACATTTTGTACAGACATTCAAGGTTAGCAGACAATATCCCACTGTTAGAGACAAAACAAAAAAGCAAAAGGACAGAGGTGAAAAAAACAAAATTTCTTTTAAGAAAGTCACAAAATTGTTGATAAGAAATGACAAGTTAACTGTTTCCTTAATACAAAAGTGGCTACAAAAAGCAAGACTAAGCAATGAGAAGCACACACCTTGAAACACACACAAAGAAGGAGACTGACTAACAGAAACATGAAACATCTAACAAACTTATGACTGATATTGACTCATAAAGTTATCAAAAGAAACTATGCACAGAAAGCATGGACTTTAACTTAACAAATGATAACAGGGTTAACAAAAGGAGACTTTTAAGTCAAATCCCCCCTTTCTTCACCTCATGATGGTTCCCTCCACGTCTTTGTCAGGCTTCAGGCCTTTTTTCAGAGGAGGTCAGGAAGACAAAGAAAAGGTAAGTTTCATATGCAGATTAAAGGACCATGTGGCAGAATGTTAACTAAATTATGTGCAACTAAATTAGAAAACAAATTGTGTAATGTGTTGTGTCATTTCTTTGTTTAAAAAAATGTATGAGTGTACAATGTGATAGAACAAAACACTGGTGCAGAGATGCCACACCCTCTGATTTTGACTTTGCTATTAGTAAAACTAATAAAATTCCCATCAGCTTCACCTACACTTTGTCTTTAGTCCTAATTAGTCAGTGTTGGTATGGTGACACACTGAACTCTGCTGGATAATATGATAAACATCAGCATTCATCAACAACACCTGTGCCAACATGCAGCCCTGCAGAGCTGCTGACATGGCTGTAGTAACAGTGTTTTTTACATCTGTAAAACGGTTCATTTTATGCAGACCTAAGAGAAAAAGAAGACATTACATTGTGGTATTTTAGTTCCGGTCTGGTTCATGTTCATACTGACCTTTTTACAAATAAACCAAGAGCGGCAACCATCAAGTTATACAAACTGACAGGTAACTTGTTGACTGGACAACTCTGGTGATTGTTATGCTTCAACATTAGGATCAACATGAGGAAATCAAATTTCCTCTAGTTTATGCAGCAAAGTAATGCTTCTGATGTGTATATTTATTTTCTTTGGTGTCACAGAGAGCTCGCAAAGAAACAACTGACTACAAGAATTGTTAGTACTGTTAGTATCGATGTTATGATGACTAACAGAGACAGGACAGAAAGGAGGCGTCTTGTGCAGTCATTATTCAGGACTCATTACTGTGGGATCTCTGTCACACACTTTTTAATGGCCTTAATGACCTGACAGAGTAGTATACACGCACAGCACTCTTAACAGCTCTTGGCCTATTAATCAGGGAAAATACCCATGCTGCAATAAAACTATACATGGCTTATGCAGATCAATTATAAGATTGCTTCCTGAGCAGGCAGTGCACATCTGAATGGCTACTGTCAGAGAAAAAATAGAGATTCAGTCATGTTGGAGCCTCAGCCAGACCCAGACTCAGATGAGGAGTCTGCTGTGCACCAAAATTGGTGACTAGCAGATGTGTCATAATGTTAAGTGTAATTAGCATCTGTTTGTTTTTGGCTTGCAACTGGCAGCTAATGCTAACTCTCACTTTCTGTACTCAACAAGGCTGCTCTGTGCTGGAGGTTTCAGGTTCTGTTGCCTGTTATTGCCTTTTAGGGAAGCGCACATACGCCTCTGTAGTGACAAACTTTGCACAAATACATTTCAGTATAGTCAAGGTAATTTTAGGAGAAATAAATGTAAGAAAGACACATTTTTGAGTGAAAGGAACAAAATAACATTAACAGGGGCTTTTTGTACAGGGCTGCTGACTGTATTTGACAGCACTGAGCACCACACCATAACCAGTGATGCTCTCTTTCACCATAAAAGTCAGACTGGGGACACCTGCTGTGTGCTAAAACCCATAATCTGTGTTGTATAACACTAAATTAGAAGTTTTATTACCTTTGCAAGTCATTTGAAGGACACAATTTGACGGTAAAATTAAACTAATTTAGTTGTCATTGTACTGTGATCATTGTGGCACTAAGTCTAACCTTCAAGACAGCCCACCTAATGGCGAAAACATGGAGACCCCCGACGTGAGGCACATGACTGAGCTGACTCACTAATGTGATGTGACACTTCAACCCACTTCAGTGAGCCTCAATGCCAGTAGAGAGATGAAAAGAAAGAAATCTAACAAATACAAAAACAAGATGAAAGAAACGGTACAAGTACAGGACGAAGGCAACAGAGATATTTAAAAGCCTGTAAGCACTACAGAGAGCGCGACAGATGCAAGAAATAAGCTTCCTGATGAAATCGAGCTGTGACCTTTTCACTTTTCCTCAGTCTGTTAGTCAAATGTCAACTGTGACATGAGGGAGTGAAAATTCACAGTAATGACACTTTGAGAGACACTATTTTGAACTTTGAATGTAACCTCATGCTGCTCATTCAAAGGTTTAGAAATAGAAACATGTCAAGAAGATAGAGGTGCACAGAGACGTCAATATCTGTCTCTGCATCTGTTCAACAAACAAAATTATCTGTATCTGTATCTGGATAGAAGACCAGAAGTAGGCGTGGTTTATAGCAGAAACCTATAGCAGAACCTAATATTCATTGGCAATGCAATTGTTCTGCCTACAGAGCATCAAAATTATTTAATGTTGGCATATAATAAATTGTGAAATATATTTCCATATTCTTACACTAGACTTTTCATCTATCTCTACTTTTTTGCTAAACTAAATTTTATAAATTGTGTGAAGCCTCCACCTCCTCCCTTTAACATGGTGAATATGTGCACAATGTCTAGACAATTTTTATGGGTATTTGCAATCTCTATATATTTGATAATTTAATATTGTGGAATAATTGTGTCTTAATATTTGATGTTATATTTTCAGGTTACTTTCATATTATGATCATATTTTATTTTTCTGTATTTTATATTTCTATTACTTTCTCTATGTAGTTTTGGTATGGCACTCTGAATCTCACTGTAAAAGTACAGTGACAATAAAGGTATTCAAAACTCAGTAGCTGTTTTGGTGTTTTTCCCCCATAATTTTAAAGTTTATTTACTGAATTGTGAAGATATGTATATAAAATGCCCTTCAGTTGAGGGGAATAATCTTGGTGCATTAAACCAGTGTTGGATAAAGGTACATGCAACATTTCTTTGAACCCTGCTGAGGTAATCATGGAGCTGACCTTTTCTGAATAATAATAAGCAACTTCAGGTAGAAGAAATATGTTTCTATCGCAGTATCTGTGCAGTCCAAGATAACATTTTTGGATCCATCCCTACAAGAAACTCTGGCATCCCAATCAATTACTGAAAAGAATAGAGTCAGGGTACAAACAGAAACATATCCTCTTCAGTAGGAGAGAATAAAACAATCTCTCTGCTTCAAATTTTACCTTTTCTTCTGTGTTCAGTGAAAATAGTATTATTATTTTACCACACGCTGTTAAGCTCCCAATGGACTGCTTTTAACAGAGAATAAAAGGTGTCCAATGGGAGCTAAACAGTCCCTCATTAAAAAGTTCTGCTGAATCACTATTTAAAACCTATTTGTGTAGTAGAGGCTATGTAGTGATAGTAACACACTATACATACTATTGTGCAGGAATTAGTAGTTTTTATGTTGTATATGTAGTAATAATCATGCAGTGATTTAAATAGTCATTATGTAGTAATCATCAGTAGGCTTATGTACCAAAACTCTGCTCACTACTACTGAAATTACAACACAAATCTCTACTAGTTTACCCCCACACCTCCGGCTCCCTGTGGCGCCTCAGTTCAAGACAACTGTCAATGTTGAGGTGTTGGTGAAACCACGATCCCTTTGAGGGTGCAGTAAGCAATTCTGAAGAAAGGCGGCTGTCGGGCCTTCCAGGTCGTCAAATTACGGATTGGTGGCTCGAAGACTAGATTTTCTAAAGCCTGAAAACAGAGCCAAGAGGAGAAGCGGAAGTCTAGTTTTCTCCAAGACACAGTGGAATTGCATGATATTGAAAAATTATAATGGAACTTTTGCCCAGTGAAGTGAATAAAAAACTGCCTAACCCAGCTTTAATCTGCCGTTTGCCAGAATCAACCTCTGTCCACTTAAACTGCAGAATCTTTTCCTACATCTCTTCTGCTGCAGAGTTAAGTATCACTTCTTCCAAAATTATGCAGACTGAGAGCAGGACTTAATTTGTGCTGGATCATGCCAAAACACAATTTGGACCCTGCCCGACTGGGACCAGTACCAAAAACCTTTTGTAGAGGCTGGCACTTCCTCTGTTACTAATAAAAACTGTGAACTAATTTTCTAAAAATATAACTCTGCATTCTAATTTCCAAATTAAGCACTGACTGGGACTAATATTTTGGCAAGCCTGTGTAGCAGGCACCAGCTCAGAGTTTTGTTTTACCCCTGTGGTTAGTAGTGCTTTTTTCAGCTTTGAAATGGAAGCTTAAACTTACAATAATTAACATTTGGTCTGTGTTTTCTAGAGTATAGAGCATCTGAATGGAAAATGTTGTAAATGTTAATGTAAATATGAATGTTAATGTATGTAAATGTGGCCTCTCAAGTCACAAACAATATTTGGCAATGCTAAGGACAGACTGTTTGGTGAAACAGATGCTCGCTACCTGAGGCAAAACACCTTTCTGATTCACAATTTGCATGAAGTCAATAAGGTAAATCTTGCAGCAGGTGTTGGAATACAACACAACAAAGAGCAAATTGTTTCAAATCATAATATTGCAGCAGTTGTAGAGCTCCGTATGAACAGGCTAATGCCCTTCATCTAGCTCTAACTCTTTTCACTGCTGTGTTTTACACACTTCACACACTTTACACACTGTTTTACTGAATGTCCTGATCAGTGCCTAAAGATGACCTTGTTCTGCTGGAATGAATACATGTTTGAGTTTGCTGAATGAATACTTTCAATGTGACAAAGAGCAGGTTCTTCCATACCATACCACCATTTTAAATAAAAGCAACTGTCACTGAATTTGCAGTTTTCAGCTATTCAGATTGCACAGTGATTTATAACTGTTGCTGAGGTTATAAAGTGAAGGCCTTTACACACCAACATGGCATGAATGAACGGCAAATAAAATCTCCTTTTATTCAATAAAAAATGATTTAAAAAATGTCATGCCTGACTACATCCAATATTGAGAAAAAGGAGAACTTGGTGAGCTTTACTGCTTGGTTCAGCAGATGAAACTATACCACAGCCAATTCAGGACATATTTCACTGCTGCAACAGCTGGCACCGAGACTGAAGGAGCAGAGGAGTCATTTCAGAGAGCCGACTGACCAGGAGCAGCGGCTAACTGAATGTCTGAGTTAAGATACTGTACGTATATGATTTGAAAACAGTTCCAGTAGAGCGCACAGCACATTTGGTTCATTCATGCTCTTCAACAGGAGAGGAGCCGGCCGATTGGAAGTTTAAACAAAGACATTTTCTGTAGAAAATGACACGCATAAACTCTACTCGGCCGAGTCCGTGGCCGTGCCCCTCATGGCTGAGCCCGTAATCATGAGCTTCAGCCCTGGAGCTAAACAAAACTCTCCCGTGCTTTCTGACTGAGAAAGCAAACAGGTGTATCCCTAAAATGTTGAACAGTTCCTTTACATATAGAACACATCATATAAACAATCTGCTAGTTGGGAAGGAAATCACAAGTTAATCCATTATTAGCAGGAGCTGTAAAGTGCAGGTGTAAGATTCCAGGTTTTATGACTCACTTTGGCAAATTGGAGAAAAACGTAGGTGAGTGGAGATAATGAGTGCAGCACTGTGTTTTTAAATCAAGTATTTGTTTTTTTTTATCTATTTAAAATTTCAATCTCTGGCGTTTAACTGCTTTTATGCTAAGTCTTTGAAGTATTGTGCTCCCTGATGAAAAATGCTGTTTGCTATTTCCTCGTACCATCCATCAATCTGCTGATGCATTTTATCTTCCTCTCTCCCTCCGACTCTCTCTCTCTGTCTCTCTAGTGATTGTAAGATCAGATAGAATAAACTCAGGAAGCATATGCTGATTTATTCGCCCACCCCTGCTGTTAGCTGCATGCTGAGCCAACAGCACATTACCGGAGAATTACAGTATACGGTAATTACTCATTCACATTCATAAAATTCAGAAATCATCTCTCCCTCTGTGTGAGTTAAATTCACCGTTGACTGTGGATTTCTCACTGACATCTCTGAATATCCGAATTCTTTAAACATAAATAAGATGGGTAATAATGGGTCCAAAAATTGTCCTTATCTGAACAGAGAACATAATACAATTGAAAAGCTCGCTGACCAGATGATTAAACCCTTGTGAACTAAGTTGGGGGCAGAATTCGCAACTGCTCTGATGCAATGGTCTGACAATTTAGTCAGACTATAAAACATCATGAAAGGAAAGTAAGATAAAACAATTTTAACCAGTCAAATCTTTTCAAGACTAAAAACTAGGTATCTGATCTTTGATATATCAATCATCTTTGGCATGTAGTACCACTGATCATTTGGCAGTGTTGTTCATAGTCATAGGAGGCTAGACTCGATGTTGCGCTGGCAAAATATTTCACACAGTTGTAAAGCTCTGAATTTATAAAACCTATGACAGATGCAGAATTATTTTTGGGTGATTAAAGGTTAGCAATTTTACAGGAATAGAGGGTGCATTCATTGATCATTTCACAACACGGGCTGTATAATGTTATGCAAATTGTAGTTCCCTTCATGCTACTCACAAAAACAAAAAATGATATACAGTAAATGTGAAAACAATGAGTAAATAAATAATAAGTCATAAAAATACAACTATTTTTTCATGGTGGAATTCTGAGAATAAATTTACTAAAACTCCTAACAGAAAGAGAAGAATCAAAAAGTTCTGCACATTGTCACTCACTTTTACTCACTTTCGGCAACACCTCCCTGGCTTAAATATTAAAGGACAGGTTCATATTTTCTCCCTGTCTCAAAGCAGAGCACACATGTTCTTAGTTGCTGGTATTGTTTCTCTTCTCCAGGCAATCAGAAGCTTCAGGAATCTGACTTTTGTACTAAAGAGACTGTAACTGTGGAAGATTATCACTTAATTTGCCAAACTCTCAGACTGGTGAAGACTTATATTAGATTCAACTGAAGTTTGGAAGGCATATTTTGCATAAACACAAAACCACATGGCTAATATGAATATAAGACACAAAAACGACAAGGTGTTCTTTCATTCTGTAAGCTTTTTTTCGATATAATTGAAAAAATGCGGTTCTGTCATAATCTATTAATAATAACAGTATGATTAATTGCATTTCTAAAGTCTTCACCACACACTTTATATTACTTAACTTATTTTTCAACCAACCCTGAACCAAAACAAAGTAAGGACACCAAAACAGTATGAGGGTGAGGGTCAGTGCTCTCCTGACAGTCCATCAAACTCCAGCTGACACCTTTAAATTGTGCATATTAACACCTGTCTTCATTCATCTCTGGAGCTGCAGCCTCTTCCCTTGAACTCAGAGTCTGAGTCCTATACAGCCAAGTATCAAACTGCCATGTATTTGCACACAAGCTGCACAGCGTGGCAGCTCAGGTCTCCTGGGGTCCGGTCGGTAGAGATCCTGAATCCCCGAGGTATTCGAACTTTTTCTCATGGGAGTTGCTTGTCTACTGCTACTTCAATTTTAAAACTTTGGTGTTTTAAAGGTTAGTTTGGATTCATCAGAGTCACATATTAACACAAGCTAACCAGTCGAGGCAGCGGCAGACCAGCACTCCCCTGTTCTACAAGGTAAAATTACTTATTTGGCTAAAAGAGTCTGATGATGGCTTTGGAGAGAGTGATATTTTGCTTATATAACACAAAAAGACTGTCTGACAGCACGGTGTAGGTGTAGGTTACACTGATACTGATTTTTTGAGGTGGTCATTCATTGGTTGGGTTCCTACACCAGTACTCCTGCTGCTTTGCCAAAATAGGGGCGTGCTGACCACCGTCTACTGTAGGTAAAACTAAACTAAACTACTGATAAGTGCCTTATACAACTCCACTTCAAAAAAACTTATGTACAGTACCTGGGTAAATGTACTTAGTTATTTTTCCTCCATTGTTTGCTGGCTAAATGAAACAGCTGCCCATTTGTCTGCACACACCAATTTGTTTACATGTGAATTTAAAGTGTTGCAGAAGAAGAAGAAAGAAATGAGAGCTTTGTTTATGTTCAGTCTTCAAAGGAAAAGTACGAAAAGTGCAATGGCTGGTTATCCAGAGGACTAATTATCATTTCACTTTGATATTTGACAATATTTATTCAAATGCAGACAAGGAGCTGAATCAAATGGAAGACGAAATGCGATGGAAGCAGAAACAGAAAGGCAGAACAGGACTGGTGGAGTTCCTGCGGTCACTGCTCCTCATCTGACTGGGACTTGTTGGTGCCAGACTTTCTCATCTCAACATGTCCACAGATGAAAGTGACCCCAGCTATGTCACCACAACAAATGAATTCATAGCTGAGATCAACAGTGCTGTGCTGGGGATGGTTTCACAGCAATAGGAGCCTTTCAGGACATTTTTGTTATATCTGTTCATCTCAGTCATGCTATACAGGATATGAAACTTAAGAGAAATACATGTTTGTTATTACTGCAGATGAATAGGGAGCCAAAGTGAAACCAGAACATCCAGGGTCTGTTCCAGAGACTTTATATGTTTAGATAAGGATGGTTGTTTTTTTTGAAAAACGATTTAATTTAGTTATTTAATATTACTGTTTTTTTTAGCTGCATTTTAAACTCCTTGGCATTTGCAGGCTAAACATCACAGCTGTAGAAAATTCAGAAGAGAGTGTTATTGAATTTCATGAATGTAGACAACAAAACCTTCATTATTTAAAAAAAAAAAAGTTTAACAACAATCATTGTGTGAGCACAGGAAAAAATACAGCTCCCATAACTTGGTTTCGTCCACATCCAGCTTCAGTTCGGCTCTGTAATGCCAGTTTGCCAGCGGGCTGTTAGTTAGCTTGATTAGCTGGCTGGTCTTCCCCAGTCTCGACAATTTAGCCGTTTGGGGGCAACGTCCAATGTTTTGGGACCAGTGGATGTCCAGATAATGGAGATCTGGGCCAGGACTTCCTCTTATCTGCGCTTGTTTGTGCTCAGATGAGATGGGAGAATAGAGCTGCAGGCTAACCCCTATAAACAGACATCTGGATATGAGTGCAGACAAATAAAGAAAAGCTAATAAAAAGCTGAACTGTCGTCAGACAATAGCAGATGGGCTCTGAGAGTCCAATCCGTTCCATCTCTTTGGCTCTCCATGTTTACCTGCATACAAGGCCTGTTCAGATGTGATTGGTCAATACTGCTTGGCCTACAGACAGACTCCAAATGAACTACAAACAGGAACCCGTACGCTTCATGATACCAAAATCTTGTCTCTTGTCAACAGATATCTGTTTATAGATATTAGGTTTCCCCATACAGAAGGAACAGCAACTAATTCAGAGGGTTACTTCCTGTGTTTACTTTAATCTGGGCTCAGACATAAGAATTTTAAATGATTTGTGCGTGAATTTGGAAAGCTCACAGTGCTTGCCCTGAAATATGCTGTTTTCCTACAGTTGATTACCTTCATCTCTGTAATTTTCCCTTAAATTCACATCATAATCAATTGTGAGCCTCATGGAGGAAGCACTGGAAAAGCATCCATACATTACAAGTTTACAGCAAAAAGAACTGGCAGTGCTACTTCCCCTTTGTTTCCCTTGAGCGAAGATGCCGTAGTCTTATTAAAGCAGCTAATGCACAGATTATTTAACGCAGTAATACTTGTGACTGGTTTTATTTGCCTTCTCTGTCCAGTTTATCTCTTACCGCAGCCTCCTCTGAGTATAAACTCAGGCTGTTACAGCACCGACACCACAGCCAGTAATGAGTAGAAAAACAGCAGAGGAAGGGTGTTCCAGGCCAGTAACGTCAAGACAGATCAGTAATTTCACCTCGATGAGGTGTAATGAAAGAAATAGAAAACGACTGATCCTCACAAAAGTGCTTGTGTGTCACATTTAACGGTGAAAGTCATGTGACTTTCTTCAAATTGGATCCATAGTTCTGAGCTAAAATGGCCATGACAGGAGGTTACATACCACAAGCCGGGTTAGTGAAGCATGTATATCTGTGTGTGTGTGTGTGTGTGTGTGTGTGTGTGTGTGTGTGTGTGTGTGTGTGTGTGTGAGTGTGAGTGAGTTTTAGACATTGCGACTGAGGATGTTTTTGCATCTTTTTTCTGGAAGGCTGTTTGAGAGTGAATACGTTTGCTTTTAGTATTCAAGAATAAGCCTGGTGATATTTCATATTTTTCTAATCACCATTAAAGACCAACCACCATGAAAGACCAAAACAAAATATTATCTGTGCATCCAAAGGCTAATATATCTAATTCTTCTGAGCTTCATTGTTGTCCAAAAACTAATAAAAACTCAGTAATGAGCTACACTGTTGTTGTTGAGTGTTATTTCACTATGATGAATATGGGCACTGTAAACACTCACCAGTTGATCAAAATTAAACCACAACTACAACAAATGTATTATTTACTCAGTTTAAACTGCAGAGCTTATAGTTGTATTAGGAATTTACTGAGCTTGTGAATGAAAGTATATATTTCTCACCTGTCCAAGAGCCACAAACAGGGTGGGGAAGCTGAAAAGTATCAAGAGACAAAGGGATTGTTGGTTTTGGGATTTATTGACAATAAGATCAGTATAGACAAACACCAACCCTGTCCCTTAAAGGGAAAATTCTGCTGCTGCTGCCCACACCTGTGTTGTCATGTATCACCACCCTAGCCTCTGGATATTACTTTGTCGGCCAAAACATAGCATTTGGGACACTAAATTCAAGCTGAAATAGTCTGTAGTTCTTAGGATTTTGCTGCATGAAAACTCATCTTTGTCAGACAATATTTCACACACTGAGGAATTTATTGCTTCAGTTGACCACATTTACCATCAACATTGACTGGACATCCACACGGAAAGTGCAGAATTTTCCTTTTGAAGTCAGAATTATGCTAAGAAATTATCCCACCCACCATCTCAGACCGTCATCAAAGGAACTGGCACTGAATTTGTAGAACAGCATAAATATCTTGGAACAGTCTTTGATAATGACCCGAAATATGATGCTAATTCTGATGTGGTCTGAAAGAAAGGACAGCAACATTTGCATTTCTTTAGGAAGCTAAATGTTTTTTTGTTTTTGTTTTAATTTTTAGTGATAGATAGTGACAGCCGAAAACACGACAGGAAAAGGGGCAGAGAGAGAGAGAGAGGGGATGACATGCAGCAAACAGCTATAGAGGTGCCCCAGAAGCTAAATGTTTTTAATGTAGACAGGGAAATAATGTCCTTGTTTTATCATTCATTTATTGAATCTGTTCTCGCTTTTTAGATAATTCCTACCCTGAAAAACTAAAACTCCCTGAGCCATATTGTAAGGGCGGGTAAGGTGACAGGTGTCTTGACATTTGTCTTTGACCACCATTAGACAGCACAAATCATCGCTTTCACTATCAGTTTGTAATCATTCCTTCAACCCTTTGTGCAATAACCCTGCTAATTTTTCACATATAATTTGGTATGTTACAAAGTGTTCTGTATATTACATGTACATGTCCATGTGTGTTTTTATCTTGTGCGCCTGTCTGTAAGTCAAGTTTTCTGCATGGGGTAATAAAATCTCTTAACTCTTAACTAAGGTCAAATTTAGCATAAGGGTTGAGATAAGACATCCCATTTAAGTAGTAACTTAACACTAAATTCACATTCTGTATATATTAAGGAAATTACATGCCACTTTATTACACTATCTGTACATAATCATCCGTTTTTAGTCTTTATTGCAAGAAAAGCTAATTTTATTGAATATGTGACTGGGGCCTCCTGGTACTGGAATATACCCCTGCATCCATGATGTATCACCACCTAGAAATACTGTCTTTATGCCACCATCTTAACCTGATTCTTGCTTCCAGCTCATTCATTTGCCTGCATACTAAGTCTGCTGCTATTTCAGACCCTGCCACTCCCTCCTGACCTGCAATAACCCCTGTTCCTGCCATTCCCCATGGCCTGACTGCCCCACTCACTGGTCACCTGTTCCCACTTCCCTCATTATCCCTGTAATATATAGTCCGGCCTACTTCCACCTGTTCTATGTCAGACTGTCTTCTGTGTGCCTCACTTGGTGTGACTGCCTGTTGCCCTTCTGTGTGATCTTGTGCCTGTACCTCAGACTATTCTATTTGTTATTTGTCCCCGGTAGCCAAAAAACACATCACAAAACATTGAGAAATATACAGTGTAAGCTTACAGTAGCTGACACAAACACAGGCACAGTGGCTCTTCCATTTATACACAGTGAGCCAATTAAGCTCCTCTGAAGCAGCCTAATAAGTGTCCACCATAATCCCACAGGGCCTATAATAATATAATAAACATTAAATATATCATCAGCATTACGTAGCAACATAACCATTATGGATGTAATATACATCACAATCAACAGACATATCTACATAATTATGGACATCATGAAGATCAACACTACAGATGTCATCTGTCATCATCATCATCATCATCATCATCATCATCATCATCATCATCATCATCATCACTAAGGTAATGGACTTGTCATCAGCAGCAGTTTCCCTGCCATTCCTTCATCCCTGTCTCCATTCAAGGCTTGTGTGGAGACAGGCAATGAAAAAATTCTTGGCAACAGGGGAACTTTAGCGGAGGCCAGGTGGTAACAGGCTGTACTCTGAATGAAGGGGACACTTAAGCAGCTGCTTGTTCAATATGTGAAGAAGCTACTGAACTGTACCCCCCATTATCTTATTGGCCACCTTCACAGCCTTAGCAAGGGCATTCTTTTCTTTAGTGCCAATGTTGCTTTACCAACAGATAACAGAAAATGAGACAACCGACTCAATAAACGTCTTGTAGAACAGTGTCATTAGTGTCTCGTCAATCTGGAATTTAGTGACTTTCCTTAAGCAAAAAAGACAATGCTTACTTTTCTTTTACAACATTTCAGCATTTTTAATCAAATTTCAGCCTGTTATCAATAATGGCACCCAAGTATTTATCATTTGTAACCGTCTCCGCTGCGTGACCCTTGACAACACTGTCAGGGGCAGCTGGGCAGTTGTTGTCTGAAGTCTTTACACATATCTTTTGTTTTGTTTTAGAGTTGCAGATCTCTTCCATCCAACCCAAAAAGAATATTTGGATGGAACCCCTTTATAATCAGCAACATTTTAATTAGCATCTGATATTTAATTACGTATCTTTTGCTGTAGCTGTAACAGATTGCAATCACATTTATTTTGTAACGTAAGTACATGTCGCTAGTTACATGTAACTAGTTACTTTCCATCACTGCTGTTATCCTATTAGATATTTGTGTGTCATTTTGTCATAATTTTTTTTCATGCATGCATGCATTCAAATGTTAATGAGTTTATTGTTGGATCCAAGAGGATGCTTGAATGAAGTTTGAAGAAACTCCCTGAAGGCATTCTTGAGACATCACATTCAGGAGAGCGGGACAGACACAAGGTCGCATTGACCACTGACCACCAAAATTTAATCAGTTCATCCTTGAGTCCAAATGGCCATTTGTACCAAGTTCAAAGAAATCTGACAGCTGTCACCTGTCGTGGAGGTGTGAAAAAGGTTTTCCAAGTTTTTTCGAAAATTGTGAATCACAGAGGTCCTCTATGATACAGTCATGAATGGACACAAAAAATAGGCTGCTCGGTCCAGTAGTATGTGAGATTTACTGCATAGAAGCTCCAGGTCTGATGTTCACACACACACACACGAAACTGATCGCATGACCGAATATAAAAAGCATTTTCACATGAAAGAAAATCATCAACAACTGAGCCATGACCGGTTTCATCACAATAAAGATGGCTAACAATTACAGTCATTAGCAAACTGGTTATGTTTGCCTTTCTGTATTTGCCTGCCTGGTTTCCTGCCTCCCTTTTTGACTCTGTGTAAACAGTTTTATCCCCGTCTGCTCAGTTTTAAGGGTCAAAGCCTTTGACGTCACAGATTATTATTTATTGTGTGCTTATATTGAGGTTGGTGTATTTGCGGTTCTCACAGACTGGTCATGTGGGGAGTTTAGAGGAGCTAGGGAATGCATGACGTCAAAGAAGGTCCACACAATACACAAATACAAATGTAAGTGTGTGTCCAGATTTTAGTGGTTAAAGTAGTCCACCTGAGCATTACCTCTGATTTACCTATGCACTCTATGATCCAAACACACACACACACACACACCCACACATACACCTCTGCTGCTCTTTACCAGCCTGCAGTGAATATTAAAGCAACTGCTGAATAATTATGTTGTAATTATTCAGCAGTTGCTGAACGCAGCAGGAAAGTGCGGCGTGGCTTTTCACGGGTTCCACAAATACGCCAAACTCATTAAAGCTTTTTAATCTCACAGGGGAGAGGCAAAATTAAAATTAAGAAACACTATTAATTGTATTAATTTGTCGGGCTCATACTGAGCTGAGGTTGTGAGGTGGGTCTGCTAATGAAAACGGGAGGGAAAACTGTTTTAATTTGACTAATCTCATTTTGCTGATATGAACATTTGTATGGGCTGTAACATAACCTGAACTAAAGCTGAAAAACACAAGGATGAAATGCGAACATATTGTCCAAATACTGTTTTCAAATCAACTCTTTCCTTCACATTATGTTGAAACAAACAGATTTTCTTTACTCATTGTAGATTCTTGTCCTGTTATATCATCGTCAGGGATAAGAAGGACTCTTTCTCTGAGTTAATCAGACGTTTTGGCAGCAGGAACATCCCCGAGGGAGATTATAGGCTTTTCCAACTACAGTAAGTGGTGGAACACTTTAAGTGCAATGAACTCAGAGCAGTGGTTGATGTATAAAGACTGACATATACACGCTTACTCAGCATGTGGCCTTAGTCTTCTTGTCATTTAAACAAACAAAGTGATAACGAGGAAAGCTGTAATCTCAAAGTTTGTTTTGTTCGAAATAATCCTCTAAGTGAAGAAGAAGTTAGAAGATAATGAAGTTAAATGTGAACTGGATATTGGCAGCAGTGAATCGTCATATTATGGTAATTTATGCGGAAACGACTAGCATTAAAATAATATGCAGTCTGGGGAGCAGCGTGGAATAAAAATGGCATGGACCCAGTATAATCAATGTCTCTGTGCATCTATATCATCTACATCAATCAGGTTCACGGCTGCTATTTTTGTTAGAGTTTATCATAGCTCAATACTTATTAACATAATAAAAGTATGATGTTTACAGCTGCAGAAAAAAAAACCTGTCATTTGTTGAGATGTAAACTAGTTCAGCTCTGATCTGCTGCTTGGTGAAAGTATTCTGTATAATCCTGAAGCACAATCAAAACTTGCATCGTCATTATCTTAATTAATAATACATATTGACATAATGACATACAATGATCGCTACCTGCTAATAAAGAATGAATGCAAAGAAGGTTTCACAAATTAGGCTACAGAATGTTTCAGTGGGAAGCTCATTTGATTGCACTGAGGTGGTGTTTAGTGTTTGCTGAAATAGATTGTTTGAAGGAATGAAATTAAAGGCAAACTATGCAGGATTTTCCCCCAAAAAAACTGTGCATACACTCAGAAAAAAATAATCCTTCTCAGTCATCACCCACCACCCACTGGAAGTGTGTCGGTGGGTGATGTCGGTGTGTCTGTAACTGCCAAATCCTACATATTCTACCTTTAAAGTCAATCTGATATTTGAATTCTACTTACTTTTTGTGTAAAGAATTATAGACTGTAGTGATCCTGCATCTTTTAACATTTTTCAAAGGAGGATTATTGGACATATTTGTGGTAACAGCCTCCAAGCCTTGAGCCTCTGAGTGGATAGTTTTCATGAGCGTCATGATGTCATACTCTCAACCAACTTTGTGCTAACTCTGTCCCAACTTCATATTGATTATTTCCTTAATGTCACCACCACCATGTTCTATTTACAGTAGCAAATATTTATATTGCTTCTTATTCCAGTCATTCCAGGTGCTTGTTCTTCGCTGCTGTGCACATGCAGTATGTAACATTGCTATTGCAGCCAGTTTCAGATGCAGCATAATGACGTATTTAACAGTGGTTTCAGTATAGCTATTTTAATTTTAATCACTGTTACCATCACTAAGGAGATTATTTTTTTGGTGCCATTTGTTTGTCTGTTTATTAGCAGAATTATGAAAAAAACCTAAAGGCTCAATTTTAGTCAAGCTTGGAGGAAGAGTGTAGCATGCACCAAGGAAGAACCAATTAAATTTTGGAGGGGATCCAAATCATAGGAGGGATACAAGATCTATTTTTCTGTATCACTGACATTGCTAGAGATGGCATTTGTCCTTGTAACATTCAATAGTGAATGTTACACCATGTAAGAATGTACAAACCATCTAAGACCGAATCTGTTTGAGTTTTTCTTGCAGATTTGTATATCATAGAAGAGTGGAATTGGCCTTAGCAGAGGTCTGCGCTCTACAAGTGCCCTTCTTGTTTCTTCTGTTTTGATAATTTTGAAAACGTACTCCAAAAATGTAGCTCAAATAAATGTGTTTTTTTTTCTCTTATGTGAACGTATGAAAGTTGAAATGTTAATAAAAATGTATAATACACAAAATGGAAATGTTTGTCCTTGAGGCACCTTATGACACGTGTCTTGGCTGCCTGACCTTTGCCTGCTTCCTCCTGCCTGACCACGAGACTGGTAATTCTCTTCCCGACCCCATCTGGATAAATTTGCCCATGTTTTGACCGTCTTCTTAGTTTTGACCCTTGCCTGTTTCTGACCTGAATAAATGTAGACTTCTACCTTTATCTAAGGCTCTAGTTTGTCCTGTTCTGAGCCATTACTGCTGGATTCCACTGGGCTCGGCTGCGTGGCGTTCCAGCTGTGCCGTAGCCCCTGGAGCTGATCATGACAATGCTTGTGTTTTTACCAGAAGCGCTCCAGAAGCGGCTCTCCTCTCTGCTCCACAGAGAATACACACAGTCTATTTTTGACGGATGTGGCCTCAAGCTCCACAGAGCAGATCGAGCTGGACAGGAAGTCACAGGAAGGGCATAGAGAATCAGATCAACTTTCAAAATAAAATACTGATCATAAAACAGACAGACATGAAACTATTTAACTATATTTTGAAGTTCTTGCCTTCCCTGTTGTTTGTAGCTTTACTTCTTGTCTTTGTGTTTTTCCCTCCTTTTTTATATATATATATATTTTTCACCTGTTCTCAGGTTTAGATTCAAGCTTTCCTGATGTTTTTATCTTTTGACTCTTTTTATATTAAATCATTTGCATTACTGTAGCTGCCTTGTCTGTAATTTGCATCCAATTCTTCCAGTTACACCACTTGACATGTCTTATATTTTACAGCATTTAACATTTTGTTCATGCTATCATAATACTTACTGAATACCATAAACTCCTGTAAACTCAGTGTTGTGTTCGGGCCAGGAGAGAAGGTGTCTGGCCACCAGTAACTGTGTCTCTTTCACAGGTTGAGAGGTGAAAAATTGGAAAATAATGATACCAGTCTCCAGAGCACTGGGCCTTGTGACCACAGCAGTCTGTAAATTAATGGAGGGCTCTAATGTTCACTAATGTACAGGACTGCTTGCTAGGTTGCTGGAAGTAAAGTGATATTACAAACTAATTCCAGTGCCAATCCAAACAGGTGGCCTCATCAGTAGATATCACATTGGATTGGTAGGGAAAATACTTTACTGTCATGAGAATTAGATGAACAGTGGTCAGAGATAACTACATTAAATTTGTCATTATGAGCTAAAATAACACAAAAACACTGTCATGGTTTCAAAAAATCTTAAATGTTCTTACAGAGGCACACAGCTCCTCCGCATTTAGATTGTTGTAGCTTGCACACACACTGTGCATGACTAACATGCAACCATGGTTATTAGCAAACAGAAACTCAGCACACATAAGTTCTGAAAAGTCCATCTAACTCAACTGATTGAAAACACCGACCGGACAGATGGAAATGCAGCCTAAACAGCTACTAATTCTGGCTCATTTGTATCTTTGGAGGAGCACTAAACAGCAACAGCAGAGTGTTTACTGAGAGCAGATTGTTTCTGTAAATGTCCTGCACCCACAGCTCAGCCCAGTGCTGTTCACTGACATAATGAACAGCTGCTGACAAAGGCCTCAGCTGACACACGCGCACACATGTAAACACACACCAGCAGCCAGCAAGGAAAACAGCCAAATTCACCATTACAGCACATAACCATCCAGGAGACTGCACATGAACAACTCAGCTCGTGTGTTTATACAACGCATCTTCACTGTTAACATCTGAATCCACCCAAAATACAAACTGGCACCTGTCAGTTTCCTTTTACCTTATTTCTTCTTGTATAGTTTGTCACGGTAGCTTGTGTTTTTAATCCAATGAAAGTTCACAGCGGAAATCCTTTTCCTCGTTTAATGTTTGTGAGGAGGCAACTCAAGTGAAGCATGCTGCACTTCTGATTATGTTATTTCATTTGAGAGGTTATAAGAGGTGACATGTGTGACCTGAAACTACCAACGCATTACACTTGGATGTTGTGGAGTGGGTTTGAGATCCTCACTGTATCATTTTCAGTGCATCTAGGGTGTGTTTATACCTGGAATAAAAATGCAGTTCAACTGAATGTATCCTATCACAAAGACAAAATGTTTAAGTTGCGGCACAGTCATTTTTTGTTACGTTACAGATCAGCACAGGGGTGAGTAGATATTGTGTGAAATTTCATTTTTGGGTGAACTATCACTTCAAGGGCTGGAATCACATATAACATCTGCCCAGTTATAAACACAATAGACACATTTGTGCCCAGATCTGCACATGCCTATAATCCACAGAACATATTGTGGTACATGATGCTATCAGATGCTTTAAATCTACAGACAGAATTGACAGGATGTTCACTTTTTGCATACTGTACAAGATGATATTGAAGTTAAGATGTTCTGATCACTAAGATGGGTTCAAGAAGCAGCTTTGCCTTTGCTCTGAAATAACAACTGTGTTTTGTGTTAACAACTGCAGCTCAGGATAAACAGACAATCCCTGCAGGTCTCTGCCTCACGATCCCTCACATGGTTTTCAGTTCAGCCCGGCAACACATTCCACTAGGATGGATCTTAAATGCTGACTAGAGAAGGGATTGGACGTCAGCACAGCCGGGAGTTCTTGTTAAAGGTCGGTCTGCTTGGTGGGTTTTGGAACTGACAGACCTTGGATGAGGCGCCAACTTCCCGGAGCTTTCAGTGGCAGCTGGCGTTGGGATTAATGAGCTGATCCCGATTTCATCATTTCCACTACACAACACAACTGTAAGGAGCTGAGCTTGACTCGACTTAATGCTTAGGTGTGGTGTGTGTGTGAGCGCAGGTGTGCATGGGTATGTGACTGAGTGGACTCAGCGGCGTTAACTTCATCAGACAGGTGAGTCATGTGGAAACAACATTATCCTGCGGCAAACTGAGGGGGCACGAATCCCAGTGGAATTCAGACTCATGCATAACTTAAGAGACGAAAGTTTCTAGCACACACAGGTGTCTATCTGTGTGGGTGTGAGTCCCCAAAATGCACTCTTGATAGTTCTGTGCTGCTTTAATTTCCACAACAGTTCCAACATTGTGTGTCAAGTTTCAGGGACATTGGGGACCTGCAGCTTTTCCCTTTAGCACAGTAGCTGCTTCAATCAGAGCAAATTAGACCAAATAATCTCGCTCTGGCTCTCACCCAAGTCTATAAAAAAACATGTTCTTCATTACTTTAGAGGGGCTTAGTTAATGGGACACCGTTGCATTTATTTATAATCCATTTGGCGAAAGAATACTCATTAGTGGCTTGCCATTGGAAACGGATCCCACTATGCAGGCCTGCAGTCACACAGAGTCCCAACTCCATTTACTGTAGACGTATTGATGTTAGGATACTGCAGTTTTCCTCTGATTGCATTCATCAGGGCGCAACTCTTAAGGGCATGGGGGATCAAGAAGGCTAATGTTTTATTATTTCCAAGTACTGATCATTGATCTGTTTCTATTGAGCTGCTGAACAAATTCTGCTGCTGCGACAGAACACCTGCTGAGGCTGATAAAGTCATTGTATATATTTGTGTGCATGCATGTGTGCCACCAAAACAATGGATTTTGCTTAACAATGACCAAATCAGCCTACTACCACCTTAAATACATAGCAAGCATTAAGGGATTGCTGTCCAAACAAGATACAGAAAAACTTCATGCTTTTATTTTCAGCTAGCTGGACTATTGTAACAGTGTCTTCACAGGTCTGAGCAAAAAATCAATCAGACAGCTGCGGCTTGTCCAGAACGCTGCTGCCAGAGTCCTCACCAACACCGAGAAAGTGGAGCACATCACATCGGTGCTGCACTGGCTTCCTGTGTGTCAAAGGATAGATTTTAAAATCCTCTTTATAAAGCACTACATGGTCTCTCGCCTAAATATATCTCTGATTTACCTGTACGTTACGAAGCACCCAGAGCCCTCAGATCATCTGGAGCAGGTTTATTCAGTGTTTCCAGGATCAAAACCAAGCAACGTGAAGCAGCCTTTAGCTTCTCTGCTCTCCACCTGTAGAACAAGCTTTCTGAATAGCGGTCAGCTGAAAGTCAACACATTTAAATTAGGCCTTAAAACATTAAAGATTTACTTTATCTACTTTCCAGAAAAGTAGATACACAACTTCTTGTTTAAGTAACCTGTAGCTATTGTTTTATATTTGTTTATCACTTTTCTTTTTATGTCTTTTAAATTAAATTTTCTGATGTTTTAACTGTTTATTAGTTTGCTTTTGTCTTTTGTTTTTATTATATCTAAAAAACTATTTTAATGTTCTTTGACAATGTATTTTAATGTTCTTCTATGCTCCTGTAAAGCACTTTGAATTGCCTTGTGTCTGAATGGTGCTATATAAATGGACTTGCCCTGTCTTAACAATGAACAAGAGATATAACTGATGCAGGACAGCTTCAGTCTGTTCAGGCCTGGCATTAACATGCATCCTGTTTTATTTTTAAGTACAAGTGTGAATGCACCTGAGATGCATTGAAAACACATCGACATCTGATCACTCAGACCACATTCAGAGTTGGTCTGGGCTGGTTGTGACAACATTCAACGTGTCCTTGACCACACTGAAGGACCGACGACTCAACTCACGTCCTATAAGTACATCATTTGGTGCATTGTAATGCAAATTACCTGTTTGGGCTCTCTGACCTTCGGCAGCACACAAGTAACCGCAATATCCCCAGACTCCCCAGACTACTTCTTTGAGAGATGTTGAGTAACAGATTCTCAATTACTTGGGCATTGTTGTGAATTCACAAAATGTTATAACGTACTTCTTTCTTTGAGGAAAAAAAACTCTGTCCATTTCTCCCAGTGTGTTAATGGGTACTATTCTTGGGCTGCCAGTTAAAAACAGCAACACATTTTTCAAACGTGTTAATTTGCAGACAGAGCAGGGAAGTGAAACGGCTACGACGAAGTATTAATCATTCATTCCTTTTTGGAAACTTGGCATTAAACACAACACATTAAGTTGTTTATTTTCTTTAAAAAACATTGTGTTGCTGTGGAGAGCAGACAGGAGAGAGGATCCATGTTGTGCCAGGACGCACACTTTTACTCTCACTGACTCATCTCTCTGTCATTAATGCCTTTCTTTGTCATCTGTGATGTGTGAAGCACCAGTTTTCCACACAGTATTCATCCTGCACATAGTTCAGGTGTAAAATCACGGTATACCACCAGGCTTCTGACAGCGCTGGCAAAACATGAA
The DNA here is from genome assembly GCF_056507025.1 of Lutjanus erythropterus. Lineage (NCBI taxonomy): Eukaryota > Metazoa > Chordata > Actinopteri > Lutjaniformes > Lutjanidae > Lutjanus > Lutjanus erythropterus. The sequence goes on from NC_139334.1 coordinate 15,179,750, forward strand.
GCTCATGTAGGCTAACATACAGGTGAACTAAAAAAAGAAACAGATCGTTGGATCCTCAAATTGAACAGCAAAATGGACAGTAAAGAACATCTAGCTGACAAAATAGTCCTTGTGTATATTTGCATATAGATGGAAGTGAGATCCAATCAAGTGGTCAGTGGAGACATATTGTAATTCCAGATGTGATCTCTCAGAGATGTCCACTTATGATTAAATCACCCAGGAAGCATTAATGTCAGGTCCACACAGGCTCTTTGATATGTTTACACTATACAACCCTGTCACCTACAAGTCATGGTTACATAATGTACATTTGTTTTGTTATTTATCTTTGATGGAAAAAATAATCACGGCCTCGATTATTTTGGCATCGTAGTGAAGGGAGTGCCACGTTTGTGCGATACACACTACTGATAGGGAAGTTGTTAGGGTGGATCATAGGATATTGTAGGAAAACACATGAAATGTTTTGTGATAATTTTCTGTTTTTATGTTGAAATGTGATTCAGGTGGCATTATATTTCTTACAAATGTTAAAGTAAAGTAAATAAATATGATTTCTAGAGGACAGGGTTGACTATTCATTCATACTGTAGACTAGGAAATCACGTCTACCTCAGTTCTGTACGTTCCAGCTCATTCTGCCTTTCTGTCCGTCTTCAGCCACGTTTCCTCTTTCAAAGCCCGCAACTCCAAACCGGCCCGTACACACTGTGGAAGGTCACTTAAATAAGAGGGAGGGTATGAATGCACCAGCAAACTTCGCCAGGGACAGCCTCGTCTGTCTCTGACAAAACAGGATCATAGGCTTTTTATTAAATGAATACTAAAACAATAATCTTATAACTACTCCTATAACTATACTAACTTATAACTAACTTTCATGGCATTTTCTTGATCCAGGACACAAAAGAGTTGATGAACCTGAGAGGAGTGTGGTTTGCAAGCCTGCATCGATGCAGACTCGCTGTTGTATTGACTGCACATTGAAGCAAAACAACCCTGAGCTAAACTACATGGACAAAGAGGAGGAACTTTCTTTGACTGTACAAGTGTTGTGTGACTACAAGTTCTCTTTCACTGATGTTCTTGTCAATAATGGATTTGTTTTGATGCATCAGAGTTTGCTGGTATATGACAGCTTTGTTCAGCCTGCTGTTCATTCTGCATGTGTTATTTAACATTAAGCTCAACTGCTGGCAGTGCAGCTGGATACAAATTAGTTCTGTAATAATGTAATGAGTTCAAATGCAGTTTAAAGAACAGATCAACTCAAAGAGTATATGTGTATGTGGCATAAACTGGGAATGTGTGTTTTGATATTGTGGTGTATTTGCGTCTGTACATCGACACAAACAGACTGAATGTACAATGATGGAAAAGAGACAAAAACACATGCTGCTGAAAATGTTTGAAAGAGAGGATACTGTGAACAGCAGTCACACTCGCCTGCTTCCTCGTTACAGTCTGCTTTTTGCTTAGATCGTTTGGTTATAAAGGGCCGTTTTTCAAAAGTAGCACATGTGGACTGGGCCTGTATTTCTCCTTTGACTCCAGATCCCAGCACTCCCATCTGCACAATCACCTCATTCCCCTCACCTGAGCTTCCTCACCAGCTGCATCTCGTTCCCTCATCAGCCACTTATAAGCCCCTTTCACACATGCACTGCAACTCTGCACCACCCCTTGATATTACCCAGAGAAGCTGCATGTGTGAACCAAACAGTTAACATATTTAACCCTGCCAGCTCCCCACGGCTCCTTACGCTTTTCTGCATGCCTGTATATTCCTCATATTTATTATTTGCTTTCCACACAGTCAGAGAAGGTGCAAGTGTGTGTCCTGCTCATAGTGAGCTATAAAATCCCAGCGCACAGAGCATCTCTCCTGCTGGGCTGAGACTCAGTTTGTCACAGCCTGCCATGCAGTTGCTTCTGTACTGCTCTGTGTACGATGAAGCGGTTAAAAAACAAAAGTGCACTGATTCAACTTGAAAACTCCAGTCGACTCACAGTCTTCTGGACTGGTGACTCAAATCTTTGACTTTTTGTGGGCAGCCGTGATGTAGTATTGATATTAATACAAAAACAGTCATGGTTAAGGTTGAGTCCTCCTCCTGCACACTCCACCCATGCACCACCCCTCACCCTACACCATACAGAGTATTTCCAACATGTGAGCTGAGCTGATTCTGAGGAAATTGTTTGGAGTTCATATGTGAAAATGGCCACAGCGCCCCCCCAAGACAGTCCCACTTAACTTTTACCTGGACCCCAGAGAAATGACCAGTCTTGAGACAAATGGACTTTCTGCACATCTGAAGAAATTTGAACCCGACATGCGGCTGGACTGATAGACAGTAAACTTCTTTGATGCAAAATATTGTATTACTGTATTAACTGGTATGCCAGCTATTTAAAAACTTACAGATAGTTCTTTATCTGATAGAGGATTTTCAATGTGTGTCCTCAGGCTGCTGAGCAGAGTTGTCCTCTGCAGGGACTGTGGAGGATGCAGAGGAGGGTGTCGATGCGCCAGGTCCACCAGTGCTCTGTAAAAACAAATATCAGAGAGTGAGTCATATTTGGAATACAACATGGTTTACATCAACATAAAATTTTATTTAGAATGCATTTACATCAAGAGAAAGTTTGTCCAAACTTTTGACTGGTCCTCCCCTGTCCTGAGAGGTTTACTCAGTCAAATGAATAAAAACACTTAAGTGAGTGAACTGTGGGTGTTAAGTGCCTTTATTATCATTTAACTATTGCAGTTTTTCTCAAATGTATGCACACAAGTCTAAAAACTCAAAGCTCATGTTTCAGCAACAGGACTGACTGCTAAACTCAAAGCACAATTTCTGTGTTTTGACTCATATAAATTTTAAATCACATCTTTACAAATAGCTAAGCATAAATCGCATCATTTAGCACACTTTGTTCACCAGGAAAATACTCCACCCCGATTATTAAGTGGTCTCACTCACGTCTCGTCTGTTCAAACTAAATCGGCAAAACAATCGAATCATATTAAAACACAGAAGAGGCTTAAGGTGACCTCTGCTATGTTGGGGAGAAATGAAGCAGTAGTTATCTGCATGTATGTTATCTCATGTGATGATTCATCTTTTAGTATTGATCCTACTGAAATCAAAACTTTGTATCGGTAGTGTTGATACTGTGGGAATTGATCCATTCACCTCTAGCTGATACATAACAGGTTATCACACTGTACAGCTGTCACTGTGTGTTTGCTCCTACATGCTGTTTGCTGTACCTCTTCCTGACAGCTGCAGTACAACTTCAGGGTTTTGTTTTGGGTTGAAATATTTGTAGTTTGGTACTTTATACTGTAAATTCAGTGTTTTCACCGGTGCCATAAAACTCCCACAACCGTTTGTATGCGATTTCCTTTCACCTCTGGCTTTCTTTCTGATCCCGACATTATCTTGTACATGACTCAGGCAGTGCCTGCATTGTGGGAAACATTCTTCAACATTAGTCATCTGTTGACATCCTTCCTCTTTGGTGTCTGTAGCACTGCATTTGAGAATGAACTCAGCTTTGACACAAGTAGCTGTCAGAGTGCACTGGCAAACATTTCTCAGGGCAGTAGACATGTTTTTAGAGTTACATTTGAGGTTGGTGTTGTTGCACCTTTGGCAGCTGCTGACTGATTCTTTGCATATTCTACAGATCATTGACCAGGTCCAAGCGTGGGTGAAGCACTAATTTATCACACAAATTCATCTCATTTATGCCTGCCTGTTCTTCACTCAGATGTCATTACATAGAAATGTGCGCTTGCATAAAAAGACAGTGTAAACTCACTGGTTAACATGCAGCAAGCTGCCATGTGAGCTGTAAATGTGATGTGACAATTAAAATCCATTATATACTGTAATAAATGGTATCATACAGTCAAATGCATGTCAATGTATATGACCAGTGCAGAGTTCATACAGCTGCTATAGAAGCATATCAGAGGAATCTGTGCCCAGTATGCAGGTTCTGTTGAGGGCATTCAGAAGCTGATTGACGAGTAATTTAGTTTCAAAATCAGCCTAAAAAAAAACTTTAAAATCTGTGCGTGGTTCCCTTTATTTCAAGAATTTGAGAAATGAGTGTCAATATCTTGAAACAAGATATAATACTTCACATGTGTTTGTATAACAAAGATTTCTGAAACAATTTTATTTGTAAAATACAAATCAATATAAGACTAAAATAAAAAATCAGAATGGAAGTGAATTTGCTTGCAGAGATATACCATAAATGGTTGCACTATATCAACATTAAACCAGCTCTCAGCCTCTGCAGAACATGCTGTTTTACACGATGCTGTGTGTTAGTTTTTTTTATGTCCATGTAGGCATGTATCAAGGGGTATCATTAACATTAATATTGCATCAGCCCAGGGCCACAGCTTACAAAACAGTGTATGAAGAGGTGAGACACAGAGGGATTTAACCGTTATTGTCTAAGGTTTTGACTTCAGGCTGAATCTAAATACGAGCACTAATGGTTTGAATTATATCATATCATATCATTATAGTAGAATAGATCAGGTATATTGATTATAGTTGTATAAATGCAGGTAAATATGCTACTTCATTAATGGGATGATATAAAATACAACCTGTACTGCACAACATTGTTCCCAGACATTTTTTCAGTAATTTGATTTGATATTACACTTCAGACAGCTGTGCATTTGAAGCAGCTGTTGCAGGTTGATCATACAGTATCTAAAACAATAGCAGCTCACACTATCTTCCATAGAATATATGCTGAAACATAAGAGATGGATGCACAGTGCAGTACTGTGTGTTGACCTGTCACTCAACCTGCAACTGGATCAATATGTGACTGTTTCTGCTTGTCAGTACCTTTGACAGCAGTATCAGAGCTGAGAAGAGCAAGGCTGTGTGTGTGTGTGTGTGTGTGTGTGTGTGTGTGTGTGTGTGTGTGTGTGTGTGTGTGTGTGTGTGTGTGTGTGTGTGCGCGTGTGTGTATTAGTATACTGGTATGCACTAATGTGACGGAGAAGATGATGGATTTCATTGTTAAAATCCCTCCCCGCTCCAGCATTCAACTGAAGAAGACAGATGCCACATTTGCTCATAGAAAAATTACGCCTACAAGCTGTTTTCTGTCACAAAAATGCTGCCAATTTTTTTATCAACATATCAGCACTGAACTCTGTCCTGTTGTTCATTTTGATCACATCTGAAAATCATAACTGCCTTTTTGTGATTCCTTCGTTATTTACTTGTGGTTAAGATGTAGGCATGCTTAGGCAACTAAAATCGCTTTTTTTTTATTTAAGTTAAAGGTTGTATCCTTTGTTAAATAATTAAAATTTCAAGTCAGGTCTCTAGTGTCAAAGACAATCACTATGTAGATCTACTTGCATCTAGAATTTTACAGTAAATTAGTCAAAACTCAGACAAAAAGCTGTATAATCAACATGTTCTCACTCCCAACTTGTCAAATACGGCAGCTTGTCACTGGCCCCACGCTTAAAACCACGAAATATGCAATGTACAGGTAGACTTTCAAAAGAAACACTCAAAACTTATTTAGTTTAGAAAACAGGAAGGAAGGAAGGAAGGAAAACAATCATGGTTTAGGTGAAATTAAGTATGTTCCTTATGCTATGTAACCTTTCTGCATGTTGTGAGTACAGTATTGCCATTATTGTGTGTCTATCTCTTCTTTTTTAATATACCACTCTTGTGTCAGTCTTCATTCTGTTTACATGTTTTCTGTCTGTGTATCTCATCACATTGGCCTTTGAACTTTCCCAGAGCTGCACAGATTGTTTTCATGGTGAACAATCAGTAAATAAAACTCAACTCTGCAGCCAAATCGCCTTTGGGTTGTCTTCACAGAAAAAACAACTTTTTTTAATTTAAAAAAACATGCTATTGTGTTGTGATGTAGTGAGCAAGGAACTTGTAAATTGGAAGCTACAGAGACATTTTTGTTATGTTTCTTGAAACTATTAAAATTCATAATTGATACTTTATGAAAACTTCTTGTATTGTTGGAAAAACACAGCCTTTACAGTTAACAAAAACATGACATTAGCATTCTGTGAGGAATCCAGTGGGAACATCTCTCTGCAAGTGAATGAGTTTCTTCAGTCTCTCAGTGAAGAATAATGACCCAGGCGGCTGACACGCTGCCTTCAGACTGATATCTGTTGTTGTAGCTGCTCCAGAGGGCGTGTTGTTCTGCACAAACAAAAACAGTGTACTCATACAGTCAGGGAGACAGTGGTGCGTTCGAGGCTTCTTTATACCTAAAGGATAAGGCGGGTATTATTCTATATTTTTCTTATTGTCAGAAAAATCCTAAGAAAAGGCAAGAAAAAACATTGTGTTTGTCTGTCTGTCAATACTTTCTGACTTCCATCCCCTATCTGGCACTCATGCTGCATCATATTGGAGTTATCTTTCTGACTTTCATGTTCATGTCAACATTTACATCATAATTGCATTACAGCAAATTCTCCCACTACATGCAGCTTCATACTTAATGATATAAAACCAAACAAAGATGGATACCTCACATCATAGTCTGCCACCTAACGAAATTACACCCAAAGTTAATGGATACAATGTCAACCAAGGTAGCCATCATACTTTCCCAGAACATAAAGGACTTGACTTTGTCACATCCCTAGATGGTCACAATGTTGAGTTATTTGGTGGACTTTTAGGGAACATTCAGGATGTTCTGGGAGTGTTTAGGGGACCATCGCAGCTATAAAATTGCACATTCCCAATACATAGTCACTGGTGCTAACGACATTGTTCCTAGGAGGTTTGCAGACGGTCACGATGTAAGGAGACCATTACTACAGGACGTTCCCTCAAGGTCTCTACACTATTTTCACATAACCTTTGCAGAACCTTTCATGACATTACAGGAGCCTTTAGGGGACTAGCCTAGAATCTATTGGTCCTATTTAGGTCCATCACATTGCTAGAGCATTTTCAGAACCTTTTTTTTTATTTTTCAAGATCTCCTGCAAAACCTTAAGGGAACCTAAATAAGTGTATCTAGAACACCATTAAAACATGGTTGTAGTTGAGCGATCCTTTATTAATACTAGTAGAGAAATTCCTTCCAAGTGTTCATCCTAGGCGTTAGGAGCATAAAGTCATGTAAAGGCAATGTGACAAACCATATGGGAACACCCTGTTAAAGTCTTCTTTCTAATGTTGCAGTGTGACCATAAAATAACCAAACTGGGACAACCTGTTAAGATTCTTTAAGGAACGTCTTCTGTATTCTGTTAAGGTTTGGTACATTCCTCACCCTTAAAGAACATTTAGGGAACTTTCTGCAAGGCTCCTAGAACGTCTCCTGCTGCGTTGGGTAACCTCCTCCAAATATGCACCCTTTTGTGTTAATCTGACAGAAATTGAACCTGTCGGTCTCATGTCTGGGTAAGATCTCTGCTCACCTTCACATAAAGGTCAAGACAGCAGTCATACCGATCACTTTCAGGACAGCAAGTCTGAATTGAATGCAGATTAAAGTAAAGGCTACAGAAGCAAAAACATGCAGAAAAAAAATCTGTTTAATAGACTATCAAATACCATGAAAGAGCCACTTTTAAGTTGTTGAGAATATCCAGTTTATAAAATCTATTTTCTCCTTGCGGTGCAAATGGAACAAAAGAGGATAAAAAAACTCTCACACAGCAATGGTTATAATTAGATCTGCACAGCCTCTTTTATATTTTCAATTTTCATTCATGCAAACTGTTGAATAAATTAGTATCCAGCGAGATGTTTTAGCTCCTGCGTGAGCTAATAAGAATTATATGAGAGTTGAAACTTAACGGCCTGTTATTCAATGGATCTTAATTGGATATTATTTTTAAAAAAGCATCATAATTCCCTCACTAACTTTAATTATGAATGATGATGGATTAGCGTGAGAGCATCCATCAAGCTCATTAATTAAGGCTTCACCGAAAAAATAAATTTTAAAATCCAGCACTGATGCAGCCTGTGACAGAGAATAACCTTCCTCCTTGTTATTGTAACATTTTTAACTTTTTCTACTCCTTCTCATGCATCAGGTGCCAAATACTACTGGAACACTGTGTCTGTAAATCCAGCCCTTACATAAAGCTGTAACTTTAACAGATAAAGCCAACAGTATTACATATACTATGACTATATTCATTTTAAAAATAATGAAACCAGTAACCTTAAAGAGATACCAACACTGATGAAGAACGGTTCTTCTTTGGCTTGCAGTGGCTGGCTGTGAACAGTCGATTCTCTAAAGGTATTGTTCTATATTTGATCACACAACTGCCTTGAATTATTTGTTGATGTGAACTTTTGCAAGCCGAAAACATCAAAAACCACAATACATACACAGTGTAGTCACACTTTTGAAAATCAGTGAGCTCAGCAACTTCTAGGTCAGGGTGAGAAAAACAGCGGGATGATTCCTCTCATTAGAGAAGTGCCTGCTGAACCTAAACAAACAAAAATCAAAATCTATTGATCCTACATGTATTTAAAGCTTGTCTCCATGTTTTTAAGATCAATATTAACATCTGTCTGTGCTATTTAATATTCTGTTGCACTGATCCACATGCACTGCAGGGTTCAGAGGTAGACAATATTTGGAAAGTTATGGATGTCAGCTTAAAGTCAAGTTTAAAACAAGGTAAGGTACAAAGTTATTATACTCCATTAAAACTTTCCATCCTCTCCATCCATTTAGCAGCTTCTCTAAAGTGACATGTTTTTGTCTTGTGGATATGATAATAATACAATAACATCTTTGTACTGTGCTTTACAACCAGGGAGGGGCTGTAAGTTTGATCTTTTAAGTGTTTAAAGTGGAGAGGCAATAAAGATATCTGGTTCCTTCTTGGTAAATCTCCAGGAGACCATAATGTGCACACTCATCCTGCTTCATCTCCCACTACTGTACATCATATATCACTCTGTCAAATAAACATGTGACAGGATTTATTGGAGTCTCACTGTGAACACATGGCGCTACTAAAATGGCTTTCAGTAGCACTACACCTCACTGAGAGGCAAATTAAGATCAGTCTATTTGGAAGAGAGTAATAACTCAAGGTGTTTTTATTTTTCAGGTATGAAGTTTTCATGGGCTGAATGCATAATTTTTCATAAAGAAAAACAAATAAATTCAATTATATTATATTACCCATTGCCTAAAGAAATTAGGTCTCAAAATCATGAAAAAGTGAGCAGTCTTCTCTGCTCTGAAACACTGTGGGTGTGTCCGCTCCACTGTCTCAGTGTATGGAGGATGCCAGCAGGTTTAAAAAGGGATCAAACCACATGAGACACATCTAGTCTTTTTGTCTCAGTGCTGCTGGACTCGTCAGTTGACCTGTCCAGTGTCTACTGGGAAGAGAAAAAACTTTCAAAACTCCAAATGGCCTCTCCTCCACCCAAAAGGACAACGCATTAGTGCTCCTCAAAGTGTCTTAAAAGCCACAATTATTATTCTTATTTTTCAGACTCATCAATTTACCCTTTAACTGAAATATCAGAACATCCCATGACGGTCAGAGAAAATCAACACAGACACACTTTTGACCCGCCGTTTAGAGGGAGGTGTTTCAAAGGACTAAACTGAAAAACAGGCCTGCACTGTATCTCATTCTCACGTGGTCGCTCATTTCCCCAGGACGGAGATGATGGGATCAAAGACAAATCTATCCACTTAAAGCTCAGCAGTTTTTCATTTCCACTTAAAACAGCCCAGAAAGGGTGTGTGTGTGTGTGTGTGTGTGTGTGTGTGTGTGTGTGTGTGTGTGTGTGTGTGTGTGTGTGTGTGTGTGTTTAGGTATGTGTGTGTGTCTATGCCAACATGTGTGCAAGTGGAGAGCTCAATTTCTTCATTAATGTGTTTTATACTTCAAGAGCCTGCTAATTAGCTTTCAAGGAGCTGGTATTGATTCGATTAACGATAAAATATACAGAAGATGGGCGAGAGAACCAGCAGCTCGATCACAGCATTTAATGAACTAACAAGAGCGCTCTTTCTGTGAATTAGTATGGATCATGTAATATGATTTTAACAGACTTTATTCACACATAGAAGTTGAGCTTTTCCGAGAACTCTCTCGAGATTAATCCTCTGATAATGAAAGGAAACGCAGCAGTGTGATGATAGTGGAAAATATTAGGTTAAATGAAGATGAGGCTGCCAGAGATATTTAACAATATTGTCAATACCAACCTGAATACTGCATTTGTTTAATTTGTTATATTACATGCTCCCTAAGGCCATGCTGTTATAATTATCCCTGATAGAGGATCATGCGATCGCTTCTGTGTGTGCGTGAGTGAGTGAGTGAGTGAGTGTGACTATGAGTGATCATTGGACTGGTACAACAATGATAATATAATAATAACTTTATTTATATAGCACCTTTTAAAAACAGTTTACAAAGTGCTTTGACAGACAAAGCAAAAAAGCAGGATCTCCAGGAGGCAATGTGAAAATACAAAGCCAAAACAATGAGGCCAAACAGAAGCAAGACAGAATCTAAAAATGAAGTAGACACTAAAACATACAGGAAGACAAGCAAACATGTAAGTAAGAATAAATGGAAATAAAAACATGGCAATAAGAATCAATAAAATAAAGGGCTAAGAATGCAGGGATGATGTCACATGATGTCATCTAGTCAATATAAATAAAGATGTAATAGATAATGAGACAACATCATGTAATGTTAATATAAATAAACATGAAAAAATGGAATAGAGGAATATCATTAATAGACAGGATTAAAATTATTTAAATGACAAAATTACATACATGCAAGTCTATAAAAATGGGTTTGAAGAAGCAATTATAAGGGGTTAACATTTCAGCTAGGGCCAGACACATATAGGCCTTAAAAGGGATCAGTAAAATCTTAAAATCAATTCTAAAAACACACAGAGAACCAGTGGAGGTAAGTCGGGACTGAGGTAATGTGATGTCATTGCCAGTAAGAAGCCTAGCTGCTGCAGTCTGAACCAGATGGAGGCATGACAGTGATTTTTGAATGCCAGAGAGAAAAGAATTAGAGTAATTGAGTCTGAATGTAGCATGCAGAATGTGGCTGTATGGGTATAATTTTGGTGATGGTTCTGAACTGAAGGAAACGGGACTGGACTGACTCGAAGGTTACCCCAAGATTTCTGGCGGTGGATTTGATGTTAACGGACAGGGGAATCGAACAGTAGGATTTCTGATTTTGAATTGCTGAGCTGAAGAAAGTTCTGTGCCGTCCAACAGTTGATATTGTTTGGAGAGTCTAAGCACGGCAGCTAGGCCTCTTGGGACAAACGAACACTTGGACTCAAGTATGAACTAATTAGATTTTGGCAGTCAGCTGACTTTTCACTCTTCTTAACCAGCCACCAGGAGTCGCAAGAAATCAGCAACTGTTTCAGTTTGAAGTCTTGTTTCAGCTAGAGACAACATATGTGGAGGTCATGATGATGTTGATCTCCACAGGTTGCATCTAGCATTTGTAGTGGCATTGCTGGAGGTGCTACTGGTGCAGCAGTACCATCTTTTGTCTGGGAGGAATCTGCACTCTACTGAGGGCACTCTTCCAGTTAAGTCTAATATATACCCTCAGGTTTACTGGTGTCTGGTGGTGCTTAAACTTTGATGCTTAATATACGACCCCAAATCTTCAATATGCCAGCCATGTCCTCAAGAAGAGGTTGCACATCATGCAGGCTTCTCTTAATGTATGCGGGCTCTATAGCTGAGCAAAACATGCATTTAGGTTTTCCTTCATCCATCCAAACAGAGGCTTCCCCAGGGGTCAAAATATTTCCTATGGCAGCTGCTTATTCTTTGTGACTGCTCATTATGGCCACCCCTGCAGAATCTCTGAGTGTGGTATCATTAATATAAAAATCGGTGAGATGCGAGTTTATCATCCATGGCATTTTCAGGATTCCTCTCTGCAGGTAGTTTTCTCAACTTTTGGAAATAATTAGAGTTAAGTGAAAACTGACAAACAGCAATCAACAACCACATTCCTGCAGCTTCATAACTAAACAGCTCCCACTTCAAGTGGAGGAGGAGAATATATAAACTGAAAGCTGTGATTATCTCATACAGGTTCAGCCTGGTATTGGACTTTCCAGTCACAGACATGTACTCACTGAAAATTTGTATATTCGTAGCCCGCCAGTCAAGATGCCGCTAACAATATGTGTGCGACACAGTATTTTAGGACATTTCCAGACTGCCTCTGCATCTTCTTTTTGTCAGTGGTGAATTTGCCCACTGTCCACTGTATGTTTCTGACCCTCATGATAACTTGACTGGATTGGGTGTCTACTTCTGCCATAGCAGTCTTGTTTATAAAGAAGAAGGAAGGCCATGGCCGGGCATACAAGCACTGAGTTCCACCCAATGTGTCCATAGAGTTCATTAGAGTGCAGATTTCTATGTAAGATAAAAGAAGGTTCTGATATTGTAAACTGTAAATATTAAATGTAATAATTGTAAATAAATTTGCTATTGCAAAAGCTTTCAGGCTGAGCTACTTTTCTCTTTTAATATGTTTTTTTCCCCTTTTTTGCCGAAACACACATCACCTGGGGTGGGGTTTCAATTAAAGTGAGGTGAACAGAGACAAAAGCCATGCTACAGCTGGGACTCAAGGCTGCTCCCGGATAATGTCCGGTCAGGAACATGAAATGGATGAAATTGGACTCATGGCTGGCTCAACAGGAAACCAGAGACTGCAGTGCCCACAGAGAGACCTGCTCCACAGCATCCTGGATCGGGCTGTTGAACCTCAGGGGCAATGTGCACGCCAACCTGACAGGAAGCAAAATGCAAGACTCTGGCAGGATGAGGGGAGGAGGACTCTGTGTTTTACATCTGTGATGTTTTGTGCAAAGAACACAGTCACAGTCGATGGAGATGCTGAATTTTGTTTCTGAAGATGTCCACCAGATATCATCACCATCTTCTTGCTGCTGTCTGGATTCAACCTGACACTATTTAATGCACAACAGAGTTATTGCTGCCTTCAATGGAACTTGTGAACTCAGAATTATGACTCAGGAAGTCATGTCCACAACATGTCATCAGAGCTTTCAGTAAACTTCTGGTTGATAATGTTGTGAATATGACACAAGGGGACTCTTTTCATAAACACAATGAACACAACCCTGTTTGAAGGCAGCCTGTATTTAGGCTGTATGTACATAAAATCACTAAATTTTTATCCAATTCCATTCTGAATTTAATTACCTGTATACATACTGTATTTTGTGTGTATTATGAAGGAACTGCAGCTCTAATTTCATTGTACAACACTGTGTTGTATAATGAAAACAAAAAACATTGAATCCTTGAATACTGTAATAATTATATTATGATAACCTTAATTTTCTACATTGCTTGAATTTGAAAGAAACGTCTCAAACAACCTGACCACCTTCCTTTGATATAAAAAGAAGTTCTGTAATGAAGTTGGAAAACTAACTAAAACTAACGAGAAAATATTACATTATCTATTTTTTTTAAATCATTGTTTGAAAATTTCTAATGGCTCAGTAAAACTACCAGCAGTTTTGTTCAGCTTACAACGTCACTGTGCTACTGAATTGTTGTCATGCTGCATTACAACAACAGTGTGTTACTGACTTGCATTTTCACTGTAAAAGAGGAAATCCAATGCATGCTGAGTCAGCATTACAGCGCATATCATGTCAGCACTGTATCGACATAAGAGTCATGTTTGTGTGGACGAGGCTTTACAAATCATGAAATTTTGATGATACCCATGCACGCAACTACTCTCAAGCTAAACAAGGTTCTTGGTACAGATTTAGACAGAGCAGATGCAGTGTATTAGTGTATCAGTGTTGTAGGAACGATTTGAGAAGTTTCTTTGCATATTTTCATACCTTTTTCCACTTAAAATCCACTGTAACTGCTTTAAATAGAAACTGATCATAGCTGACACTTTAAGTCTTCATGAGGTCAGTGTTTGATACTTGAAGGACTGATTCTGGGTGCAGTGTCCATTTAAAGTCAGGACTCTAAAAATAAAAGAAAGGATTATATCAGGACTCTCATTCAATCTCATAAAAAGGTTGGGTAGTAATGGATTACATATAGTCAGAAGATTACAAAAAACAGCAACTATAATCAGCCTTGATGAAAAATGTGTGTTTAGATTAAAGTTGAATTGTCAGTGATTATTTGCTTATATGTAGATCACATATTTGAAATGTTTAAGTTTTAAAATAATTAAACTTTTTTCATGATAAAAAAAAATCCTCTGTTAACCCCCAAATATGAATACAGCAGTCCAAATAACAAGTTTTTTTTTTTTTTTTAGTATAAGGTGCAATATTTCCATGGTTTGATTTTGAAGTAATCCAAAAGTATTCAGATAAAGATGACATTTTTTGTATTCCATTATAATCAGTAACTGACTTTGTTTCAACGTAATCTGACCCAACCCTGCTAATCCAAATATAATTCCAAATATTTCAAATGTTGTTTAACACTTATCCTTATTTATATCTTCAAGTGACTTAACCAGAATCAGATAACCATTTGGCTGTGAGAACATCTGAAAGTGTCAGGGGGCCACTGCAGGGTCCCCGCTCCCAATCTGAGAGTCTCTGCCCCACATACTGTGACACTAACGGGGCGGACTGTCAAAGAAATCCACTGAATTACTGAAACACACACGCCTGTGTGCAGTCGATTAAATTCACTGTGTGTGTATGTGTGTGAGGTGGGAGCGCACAGAGGACGCTCTGCCGTGCTGCCAGTCCCATCGAAACCTCCCTGAGACGCAGATTTGGATGCAACTTGTTGACGTTTGTCTGATCTCCCCCGGAGCGGAGCAGCAGAGTGGATCATCAGTACCGGGAAGCCCCCGTGTGTGTCTCTCCTCTCCAGGAGCTTAACTGTTGATGGAGACAGACAGTTCACAATGAGCTGCGCCTTGGTGCATCAGTTGGAGCTCTGCACTTTTTACACTTTTCGTTCATTCTGGCGATCGAACTCAGGAAAAGCCATTATTGAAGTAACTGCCAAGTCGAGAGCAGGATACACTCGACTCGTTCAAGTTTGTGGGACAACTGAAAAGACTTTTGAATCCTAAACTGTGTTCCGATGCGCTCTTTTTACACGAGCAGTCGTATTTACAGCAGCAACATCCACAGAAGCTGCGCGCTGCTCCGCTCTGAATGTAACCAGTCCGTCTTTCGTTTGTTTGTACCTGACGTGCGTAAATGAAGGACGGACTTCCCTGTTTGCTTTTCTGCTCCGCTTTTATCAAAGAAAAAGAGGAGATAAATTCGCTAAATAAAGAAAAACATGGTAAGTTTTACCATTTTTTTCCTTTTTAATCCACCACCAGTCTGTTTGTTACCATTACGCACGGATCTGAGTGCGCAGAGCAAATGATTCAAGTCTATACGGAGTCAACGCTGAAGTATACTATTTAGAAGTATACCTTTACTATGTTCACATGTAAAGATCAAGCCCTCTGCAGCGAATCCTGATATAATCCCATACACTGAAATGCATCAGAGCATGATAAGGTCACTTCTGATTACCGCTGGCAACGTGTAAGTCCGGATAGCACCACTTCAGAGACACCATAGGAGGTGAAAATGTCACAAAGTCGGCTGCGATAAGGTCACTATAAGCTGTTGATTTCCCAATGGTGAATTAACAAGAGCTTTACATGGCCTGAAGATGTTACGGGATGCAAGACATCCACTAAAACCTGCATGAAGCCTCAGTGTGCCACAGCTGATTTACAGGGTGAGTAAACAGCTAGAGGATGCTGAAGGATGTTAACCTGAAAATTTTTTTAAAATTCCAGTTCCTCAAGGTCGTTTTTTTTTAGTTTTGTAAAACTTTACAGACCTGTCCTTTAACTTTGATCACGTATTTTTTTTTTTTATGAAAATAATGCCCATGTGAATGTAGCAGGGACTTGTTTTTCTTGTTTTGTTTGGTTTGACCTCTAAGTTAACAGGGTTAGACTGACTGATGACATGTAAGGAGTTAAAAAATGTGATAGATGTTATTTAATTTCACTTCAAAGAGCTCTTACCTCATAAGGCTTAAATTCCTATAAGGTGACAGCTGATAGAGTGTAATATGCTACACTCTTAGAAATAAAGATGCTAAATAGAACCATAAAGTGTTCTTTGGGTTGTTCCTAGAGGAACCACACAGGGAACCTTTTCAGAGTTATACCTATAACGAACCATCTGTGAAAGGTTCCACCTAGAATCCCCTACAGAGTTCCACCTACAACACTCTCTGGTGGTTTTATCCAGAACCTTTCCACCTTCTAAGGGTGCTAACAAGAACCCACGCAGGGAATTCTAATAAGAACCCTTATATATATTATGATCCAAAACTCTTGACAAATCTTTGATGAAAGATTTCATTTCAACAATCCTTAAATAACTCTTTCTTTCAAAAAGGGTTCTTTGAATGAAAACTGTTCTTAACCTCTGGGGTTCTACCCAGAATCTTTTGACCTTCTAAGGGTGCCAATAAGAGCCCACCCAGGGGCTTCCATGGAGAACTTTCTTATATTCCAGGGATTTTATCTCAAACACACTACAGATAACCTTTCTATGGTGTAATATTTCCACCTAGAACCCATCCTGGGGGTTACATCCAGAACTTTTTCTTCTAAAGGGGCTAACAAGAGCCTACTCAGGGGGTTCTACTGAGAACCCTTTCATATGGTGGTACAAAGAACCCTCAACAAAAGGATTTCAACAGTCACTGAAGAACTCTTTCCTTCAAATAAGGTTCTTTGGATGAAAGGGGTTCTTGAAGGATCCTTCTATGGTGTAACGGTCATACCTAGAACCCTTTCTGGGGGTTCAATCTAGAGCCTTTCTACCTTCTCGGAGAGCTAACAAGAACCCAGCCACAGGGTTCATACTGAGAACCTTTTCATATACCAAGGGTTTTTATCTATTGGTTCTACAGAATGCCTTTTAGTTTTCAGTGGTTTTATATAGAACACACCACAGGGGTTTCCTCAGAGAATTCACTCAGGAGGTTCTACAGTGAACATTTTTATATTCTTAGGGTTTCATCTAGAACCCACCCAGGGGGTTCTAATGGGAACCCTTTTATCATATGGTACAAAGAACTCTTGGCAAACCCTTAAAAAAAGAGTTCTTTAGGGATTTCAACATTCGTTGATGAACCCTTTCTTCAAAAAATGGTTCTTCAGAAGCAATTGGCTCTGGGTAGAACCTCAGCCCTTCAGGAAGAACCATATGGAACCCATATTCTAAGAGTGTAGTGTAGCAGCAGCTTCAGAGAGAACGTGCTGGTTGAAGGTATTTAACCCAGCACAGCCCAGTTGTATCACATGCAGCTGAATTCATTAATAAACAAATATAGGGCAGGAGAGTGGTGGTGATTATCGGTTATAGGTCAACCATTAAAGCTTATATCGTTTGTAGGAAACATTAAAATGCATGTGTGTTGTGGTTATTTGACTTCTTGCTGAATGAGGCGCTTTTGCTTTCATTCTCATATTCAAATTGGCTCTTTGCGGACAAGAATCCTCATAATTTCACAGCCTCTTTCCATCTGATCATCTTCACTTTGAAGAATATTTGAATAACATGAGAAGATGCTTCTTTTGCTGGTGAGGAGGAGAGGTGAGCAGCCCCGGCCAGCATTAAGTCCACTTCAGGTTAGGAAAAAAATAGACCTGTCCTCTGTGCTCTCAAGCTTTTCAGAAACCCACCTCGGGCTCTCTTCGCAGAGGGAGAGTGTTGCATTTTTGCTTTAAGTAGCTGACTGATGTGAGGGATACTCAGCAAAATGAAAGAGAATCACCATCACGGTGCTCTGATGATGAAAAGTATGTTTTCAGCACACAATGTCCCTCCATTTCATTGAGAGACACACACATGTGGGTTTTCCTTTTTTTCTTCCTCATCCTCTCACACTCAAGAAGCTTGCCATTGTCATTGCCATTGAAATGACATAAACCCATATTCACATCATACCATCCCCTCTCCCTGCTTAATAATGACACTAAATTAAAAAATATTTGAAAACAATGAATCCTGAGATTTGATACTGTTGAATATATCACTTTCTTGTACAATGATGGGAGAGTTTTCTGCCCTCATCTGGGGCACGAGTAACCATATCACAAAGAAGACTCATTTGTAGCTCATTAAGCAAAGTATGAATTTCTGGTTTAATAATTGATGTAGGACGAGGCAATTAATGCCTGATGGTTTCAAGAGGGCATCACACGTGCATAGAGGACAGTCCTCCCTAATGTCTTTTTACATGTAGGCTAGACGATACAGGGGTAAAAAAAAAAAAGAAAGAAAGAAAATTAAGTCACCATCGAGCTCTGTCTCCCTCACCTCCCTGGATTTATATTTTTTGTTCACCTAGAAAATCAAGTCAAGTGAAATCCAGCCCCCCCGCACCTGCTTGAACATTTGCTTTTCTGGTCCACAAATCACTGTCCGTCATGTACAAGTGAAGCTGACAGTCAGGGTTGTATAAGATGATGAGCTGAGGCGAATATAAGGAAAATCAAAACTCTCAATAATGTCATCTTTTAAACTGACCTATAAAGATACACCTACTCCTGTCCCAGAACAGCATTACATATACGCATGTAGATAAAGAGTTTGGAGGATGGTATCCTTTTTTTTAGCTATCTTTTTTTTAAGCCCCAAACCAAAAAAACAAGGGAACACGTGTAATGGCTTAATTCCACCAGACACGGCTGCATTGCGTTACAGCTGTGCTGCATCTGCCAAATTTGATTGCGTCCATTCTACACAGTGGGTGCGATTCTACCAGCAAAGCTGCAGCGTGTCCCGGCAGCAGCTTTCTGCTCTGCTCTGCTTAAAATACACGCAAAGTCTATGTTTGAAAGATGCGGTGTCAATCTGCACAGAGCAGATCGAGCGGTCAGGAAGTCAGACAAGTATAAAAGAGACATCTGTAAAACTGTTGAAATGCTTAAAAATCTGTGGTGTCATCACAATGTAAAGTCTGTGGTCCAACTGGAAACTTGTTGGTGGCACCAGTGAGAGAAACACTGCTGCGTATATTCAGTGGGCTGCATCCTGTGGAAGTAAACCCAGAAGCCAGAAAACGTTTTGGCTTATGTGCTAGCAGAGCAATTCTCATTAGACTGAATAGATGCCACCTTTTCACCTGAGATCACGCTCTTCATAATACATTCATGTGTGCTATTTCCCCTGGATGCTACCAGTGTTTAGACTAACATTAGCAACTCTGTCGTGTTCTTTATTGGATTTGGACAAATTTATACAATTAAGCAACCTCAGCTAAACTTGATACTCTACAACTGTGAACAATGTCAGTTAGCTTAATCTCTTGTAATACAAGATATGCTGTTTCTTTATTTCATGTCCTCTACATCAATAATCAATTATGAGGAAGGTGACGTTTTGTTTATGGCATGTCGCTTTAGCATGACATCATGGAAGTAATTATCAAAATTATGTGGATTAGAGCGAGTCAGCTCGAAAAATGAAAAAGTGAGGCAAAAAGCATTTCCTGCTTCTCTTTCCAACATTGTATCTCATCAAGCTAATGTTAGTTTATTTATTTGGCTAGCCACAAGTGATAAAATCTCCCAGGGACAGTTTTCATTTTAGTCAACAAAATCATCAGTTGTCTGCTAGAACTGAGAAGTCTGCTTTCTTCTACCACGGTCTGAAATCAA
The DNA here is from genome assembly GCF_056507025.1 of Lutjanus erythropterus. Taxonomy (NCBI): domain Eukaryota; kingdom Metazoa; phylum Chordata; class Actinopteri; order Lutjaniformes; family Lutjanidae; genus Lutjanus; species Lutjanus erythropterus. The sequence continues at coordinate 15,199,539 of NC_139334.1, forward strand.
GGACTGTTTCAAAACATTACAATGAATTTTGAATGGTTAATCTGCCACTTTTATCAGTATAAATGCATGATGTGCCAGAGGAATGGAAAGCTTGACAGTCTTAGCAACAGTAACTATGGGGGGCAGAGCTAATAGTCCATTGTAAAATCATGACTTACATCATAGATATGATAATTAGTGTAAAAGCTCCCAGTTAGACACATACAGAAGCTTCCTCACAGCATCTTCATTGTTATTCACAGGAAGGACCAGAAACATGAACAGCCCTCCCTCTAATGTACTACATGTTTGCTTCAGCGTGGCGATGCATGACAGATAATTCACTGCAGGACTGAGCTGAAACTCAGAGAACAAGAAGCAGATGTACGAAGGCTTACAGCGTCATTCCACAACTTTAGCTTTGTCGCTACCTGGCGTAAACCTTGTAAATTCAAAATGATGTCATGTTTTCAACATAGCAAACACACTAAAACACTTCACTTAGCACAGTGTCACATCATTACATTGTTTGTCCTGCAGACTGTTTACAATACTGTGCAGCACGTGAGTAACAGCCTCACAGCTGAGCAGATGGTGGGGCAGCGTCTGTGAAAAAGACTTTACCATTCATCTGTAAAACACCCTGTCTGACTACATAGCTTTGTCACAGCTCTTTGAAGTATCAGAGAACCACATAATCATGCAGTGGAAATGTAAATATTAGAATAATGACCAGGATATACTGGAAGTGCAATGAGGAAGGATGATGAGATGAGCGCCTCACCTATTAACTGGCCCAACTGCTGGCATGAAAGAGACCTAGCAACTGTTACAAACTACACTTCCTAAAGTCAGTGCAAGAAGCGATCAGACAGTGTAACAGCAGGCCTCAGTGTCAGTCTTTCTATGGTCGCTACTAATACACAGGACAATTGGAAAACTGTACACAGTGTCGCTCAATGAAAGCAAGATTGAGTAAACAAGTCAAGATAAAGAAAACATGAAAAGCTTTAAACTGTGGCATCAAAGACTGAACCTAAACACTGCAGGAAGAGCAAATGGGAGAAATAATCGTCACATAACACCAATCATTAATGGCACCCAGAACAGAAACCAGCCACCATCACACTATCAGGCTACAACAAGCTATAAAATAAAAGCCATAAAAACAGCAGCACCGAGACCCAACATGATTCACAAAGAAACAAATGAACGCGTAGCAGTATTAATAATTAACTAACATCAGGCCAAAGACTGGCTAACATAAGTAATCAGGTGATATAAGTTTAAGTGGGCACGCCATCAGCCTCCTCCTCTGCGTGGACAACTTTTAAATTGTGAGCATGAAAGTGGTAAATGACTGACTTAAAGATCCACCTTCACAGAATCTATAGCCTTAATATGAAGATGTTGGTCAGACTGGAGGTGGGGTTAAACAATACAAAGCTGCCTTCAGATGATAAGAAATTTGTTCTTCATTCAGCATGGGGCAGGAGGCTTGCAGAGGCAAAGTGAAGCCCAAGTATTCATCAGATCTGCCTGGCAAAACTAACGTACATAAACAGCTAAGCTAACTTTACCAATGGTTCACAAGTCTGGTAGTCCCATCTGACTGGGGCCCCATCTGATATTTTGCCATTCATTACTTTTGGATGGTATCATGGTTATGTTGTTATTATTTTGATATGGTGTTTTAACTTTGAAGGACTGTATGAGTTTGGTCAGCGGCAACCGAGGTCAAAGTTGAAATAATTTGCAGCTCTCAGTGGCAGTGGTGCACCACAGCAAGGGAAGTACATTTTCCTAGTTGAGCGCCTCTGCTTTCTCTGAAAACAGTGACACAGAGGAGCAGGTGATTGTGTGTGGGCACATTAAAGGTAGAGAAAGTTGAGTTTGTCAGTCGTTCTTTGTAATCGTGCCAGAAAGATAGTTAGCCATTAGCCATTCCCGGGATGTGAAATGCCAACGTTTTGGGCTGGTAAAACATCCTTAGCACAGCAAAATAATGAGAGAATACGTAAGAAGATAAAGGCAGAGGGCAGGGTTTTAGCAGATGCAGGTGCTGGTATACACTTCCTGGTGTGATTAAGACAAATTATTCTAGATTTATTTTGAGTCTGTGCATTGTTTCTTGGGAAAATCCTGCCTTTAATCAACATAGAGGGCCGTTTCAAGAAACTATGGGCTCCAAAAACAAAACAATAGGGCCAAACATAATGACAAAGGAGCAAGAAATGCATATAAAAAAAAGAAGGTAGCCATATTTAAGTACCACCACAGAGTAAGACAGGTAATAATGTGAACAGAACACAGAGGTTTAGATAAGACATGGAAGCTGCTGAGAGGTTACAACACTAAAGTCCAGCTCAGCCCAGAGATGCCATCACAACATACATGGTTTATTTTGCAGCATTTTATGGTGGAGGTGGCTCACCTTTCCTGAGATAAGAGGCGTCAGAGGAATACATTTTTCTGAAAAGTATGAGTTTCAGCAAAATTCTGCAACTACTTATTATTTGCCTTTCTAGTTGAGGTTGTTTGCTCAATGCATAGATTCACCTCTCACCTCACTTAAGTTTAAAGTCCAGATGAATTGGCATTTCGAGGGTATGTTGCTTTCATATGAAACAGGACAGGCAGGCGGGACAGAACAGCGGGAGGAATTTGATTTGAACGTTGAAAAGCAGGCAAGTCATAATTTGACATACCATGCCACAGTTAGATAACTAGTGAATTTTGCTCTTGATGGATGAGCTGACGTCTTTTAATTTCATTAGTTGTAATTAATTAGACTAGCAGCAATTTCTTTTACTCCTGATAATTCTGTTTATTAGCCCCAAATATCCAATGTTATCCTGGTGTCATGTTGACTTTCACATGTATAGTTAAAGTCTTCCCTTTGAGCTTCACAAGCATGAGTTTCAAAATATGAATACATTTGCAAATCCATGTGAACGTGCACACAAATGCGCATATCACCTGGTTCAGCCATCCCGGTCTCTATTTCATGATATGCTTCACGTCTCTCGTCAAATCCTCTTGTCACTGTTTGTGCTGCTGAGTTTTCTCTTTACACTGGAATTAAAGGAATCCAGAAAATTGAGACTGTATCAGTGATAATCCCAACGGATTTACAGGCAGGATTATTCACGAGGGATTGGACTGTGTGTGAGGAAGCAGTCTTGCACACACAAAATAACATCCCTCTACCCGTCTCTCCTCCTCATCATTTTCTACACCATTGTTTCAGCAGAGGGTTCAGTCCACTGCACTGTGGCTTCTCAGGATGATGTTAATCATGCTTTGTTTTTATTCTGGATGATTTTAACCTCAAAGATCTTTGTGTTTCTGCCTTCTTCGATCTAAACTTTCATTGCATTCTTCAGTTTTCACAGTTTTCTGCTCGTGTCTGTTTTTTTCGTTCCCTCCTCTCTTTTACTCCATATCCTCAAATTATCCGCTTGTATTTTTCCCTGCTGTATCCCTCCGTCTCTGACCAATTTAGTCAGGCAACCCGTATAATTAGAGCCGGATCCTAACATTGGGCGCTCCAGATAAAAGTCGTAATTATACATCATGACAATTTGTCACTTAGCATGAAAATGACTGCAGGGGTCATATCAGAATCCATACGAGCCTGCACTCACAGCCACTCAGGCCATTAGCGGTCAATGCTTGAAGATCGACTACTTGTTGAGAGACGTCTGTTTCCATTACTTGAACCAAGTTGAGGGAGGTGGCTGAGAGGCTGTGATATGTGGACTGAAAGCCTGTAGGGAGACAAGATTAGATAAGTGAAAAATACCACAATGCGGTACAGAAAAATACAGAGTTTTTGGAAGTGTCTGCACTGTAGCTCTCACCTGGATGGAAATGCACAATTTCACTGTTTCTACTTGAACAATGAACAGAAAAAACTTCAAATATTATTAAAGCTTTTGACCCTGTTTTCATGGTATAATTATAATGACTTTAAATTATTAATCCATCTTAGAGAATTTGTACTAGGGAGTATTATTACTATTCAAAACATTACAGTCCTAGTCATAATAGTTCTTTTGCTATCCTACGAATGTTTCAGCGAGTGCTGAACTGTATATGAGCTTTGGCTGCAACAGATACTGGGGAAAAAAAGTTATTTGTGGGGTAAATCACATTTTTAATAGTATAATATAACATGTATATATAATATAAAAATATAGGCCAAACTAGAGGACAAAGTGCATCATGCAACAAGCACTCTTATAAGCTTGTTCTTAAGTACGATGTACAAGCAATTTAGAGAGAAGAGAGAGAGAGAGAGAGGGAAAGGTTTTTAAATGTCTGTGTGTTCAGCTCTCAGTCTAGCTTGTAGCTTCTAACTGAATCTCTGTAAAATACCTGGGTGATATTATCGTGAAGAGGTAATAGGAAACATTGTGTTCAAGTGGGTGCAAACTCCACTGTGCGCTCTGAGTCAAACTGAGTCAAGCCAAGCAGCACATGTGTATGAAAAAGGAGCAAAAGAGTCAGAATAGTAAGCTATGTAGGTGAGAAGCCTTCATTGCCTCCATCAGAAAAGTCGGGTCGTTGACGTGCGAGGTGCTGCTCACATGCATGCACATGAATCAGGGACACACGCACATATTCTAGTTCAACTGCTTTACTGCACTCATAATCTCGGTGCAATACATTTTTGTCCAGATACAAGTGATTTCACAGAACTGCCGCTTGTAAATTTTCCCTCTGCAGATGAATAAGTCTATTTATTCATAACTAATATAATTTTCTAAAATCAGTTTTGTTTCTCTATCGTTGGAAGACAGTTGACTGTTTTCTTTCCAAAACTCGTCCTTTCTGGGGGATATTCCCATACCAAGGCTGCCGTGAGTCATATAAAATGTGCCTCTTCCGAAGCCCGTTAATTACTTTCTCATCCTCCCTGTTCACTGCTTTGATGAAAGGAAATAGAACCTTCAAGGATGTCAGCATCGATTTTGACCAAATGAAATATGTAAAGCTAAAGCAAGTGCCCGAAACTTCGCTAAAATAGAACCAGGGCGCGTGTGTTTTCAAGCTGACACATGGAGCAGATTACGTCATCCTCATTTAAAAGAAAAAAAAAAGGGAAAATGAAGCAATTGGCTGTTTATTCCCTCGCTCGTTCACATCAATTTCAGTTAGGAAGGTACGCTATCACAGTAAAGTAGCCCAGTATGCATGCTGGGGCTCAGGTATATTCACTTTGATTTTCATCTCATTTGCGTCAGGCATGAGGTCCTGTAGAGGGACGAGGCTTTGTACAGATGCACACTTCGCACAACCCACGTGACGGTTCTTTGACGGTCAGTCAAACTGTCAAAGTCGATTGTACCGTTCACTGAACACAAAAGCATGATGTTAGCTGGTGTTAACGGGTTAGTCTAACAGGGTCCTGTGCGAACCAGTTAGTGCACTTATAAAAATGTTGAGATTTGTGAAAGAGGTGCAGCCACAATGTTTGAGCATTAGAGTCAAGCATGTGCATAATGTCAAATGAAGCTATAATGAGAACAGAGAACATGAATATAAAAAACAAACAAGCAAACCCCTGTGTACTTGTTAGGTTCAAAGAGGCTCAAAGTTTGCTTAATAGACAGGTGGCCCCTGAGTTATGGTGTTTGCGAACCTCTGTTTTAAGACTCAGATGAGGTTGAAATGTTGCAGTGAGTATAAAATACTGACCAAAGACAATAGGAATGGAGTTGTTTCTTAAATTTGTTAGGACTATGGTTATATCTCTTATGTTTAACGCATAACACACACAACCATAGACACAGAGGTTTCAAAGCCTCCGGCATCTTTTGATTTTAGACAACACTTGTGCCCCTCTGTCTCTTGTTCTGTTCATTTTGTTAATTGACAGCTTCTTCGTATCAGAAACTTGATTCTAATTTTGCTCGGTAGTTTGTCCAAAATCAGAGTCAAGATGTCAGAATGTCTCTTCTTTTTACAGATGGGCTTCTGCCTGATTTCTCTGCTTAATTGACAATATAATCAATACAGCATCTCCATGAAAGTTACAGCCGTCCGCGCATGACTCACCAACCAGCCTTTGCAGAAATATTAAAAACATGGAACATTTTTGACTGAGAATATGATAAGAAATGTGACAGCTAACACTTTTTTAATCAAATAAAAGAAGCCATTAGCTCCTTTCTCACAGAAAAATACTGTAGTTTTTAATTATTCTGAACCTATTTTCATGTCAGAAACAAGTTTATTTGTGTGGCATGTTTCAAACAAAAAGGCATTAGAAGAATGAAAAAATGAAATCACAATGAACAACAGACAATGCAGTGTCTCTAAACTTACATTTAGATGAAAAATCTCAGTGAAAGTACCTGTTATCCAACTCATATTGCTTATTAACAATATTTCTGAGCAATTCAAGTCTAGTGGAGCTTTCCATAATGCACACAAGGCACCTTTTAAAGAAACTAATTACCTTCAGTAAATCGTGGCTTATTGTTTAATGATAAACTTTGGAAAATGCTTTAATTTAAATTGCATGCCTGGAGTTATAACCATCATAAGCCTATATACGGTGCACAAAAACTCAGACGTTTGTGTACTTGGCAGGAACCATACAGTGGGTTGATAAGATTGTGCAGAAGATCAGATCAGCCCACATGTGAGCGTCTCTACTGAGATCTCTCTGCACTGGATCATCTGCTGCTGAAGCTACAGAACAATCTCTCAGAGCGGCAGCTCTGCCTCCTCACAACATTCACAGTGCTGCAGGGCTCAATTCTCGGTCCAATTTCAATGCATGTGTTAACCCTGAGCCATATATATGAATCTTAATGTTTCATTTCACTGACATGTTGATGACACTCAAGTATTTCTCCTGAAGAAGCCGTGCGTCTTAGGTCTGACTTCTGAAGATCAGAGAAATAACATAGTTCTTTTTTTTTTATTTTAAGTCTGAACAGTACAAACTAAACCCCTGAAAACTTGAGACAGTCCAGAAAATTAAAATTAAGAGGTGCGGAATTCTTTGCATTTAATCAGCCTGTTCTGATGGTTCTGAGGTTGTCAAATAGCTCATTGTCACGCCCGTCTGCATCTCATACAAGTACCTTTGAGCAGCAGGCTTTCAAGTGACCTGTAATGAGCCTATAAATAAAGAGAAAGACCACGTATGTTGGGGGTGTGGTGGATGGATGGGGCAAACAAACACAGGACTTCATCACCCAGGAGCCCAGGATTCATGTCCTGTTTGAAACCAAAAGCCAACATTATCTAAAATTTTAAGTTACATATTCTACATGACTCTTTTGTTTTGATGCCTAAACCTAACCAAACTGCAACAGTTTAACAAAGAGAACCACATATTAAAAAGCCTTTCTGGCAGCATCTCACACAGAGAAAATTGCATTTAACACATCAGTATGAGATGTCCGTGACAAAGATTTAACCCTAAATATTTTTTTCTGCATGAAATTTGATTACTTATTCTGATCTTACCATAGCATGAAAAAAGTGACTCACTGTCCCTTTTTTTATACTTTTTATAAAAGCTATACACCGTCAGGGTACAAGAACCCTTTCTAAGAATAATTTACAGATTAATTAAGTGTTTATTAAGGGTTTATAGAAACTACAAAGTACAGCAAAGAACACAGAGTAAGAAAGAGAGGATGCATGTGCTTGAGAAAATTAAAACCGGGACAGGTAGTCTTACAGTAGAGGAGTATTGGTTGGTTTCTGGGCATCAAAATATAATTAGTGTAGTTCCCATTCGGAACATGTGCCCGTTCAAAAAGGGACGATTGGAAATTGCTGCTTGCAGCGCTGTTGAGAACTGAGGTACGACTGCTTGCAGCATTCTCAAGAACCTTTCTTCCAATTAACTTTACACTTGAAACTCCCTCGGGTCTTCAGAATACACCTGCCAAGTGTGAAGTCGACTGGATGAACGGTTCTTGAGATATGTAAAGAGAACAGTCAGCAAAGACAGACAGAGATTCCTTCCTTTATAGATTAATGTAATTTACAGTGCCATCTATCCGCCAAATGGTACCTAATTTGTTGTTGTGACTCAAACACCTTTGTATATCCACCAAATGTGTTTTCAATAGCTCAATGCGTTCAGGAGATATAATTTTTTTTGTAATAAAAGCCCTGCCTGCAGCATTTGAGTGAACTTTGAGGGCCATCTGTCATAAAAGTGCATGGAATTTGAAAAATCAGAAAAAGCTCATTTTTCAGGCTTCACCCAGAGACATTCTTTACCAAATTTGGTGATAACTGTTCAAAATTTCCAAGTAATGAAAAAACTGATTTGGACACAATTGAAAATCAATCTATATGTTTATGGCTGTGGCTTATATGGATGGAATTTTTCTTTCTGAGAGTGAGGCTTTGCTCCCAAACAGGTTCATCCAGCCATCATTGTGATCATGGGTCTGTTTAATATACAAACATCACCACAAACTCCCTGGAAAAACTCTGTTTATATATAATTTTCTTTTTAATGAAAGACATCAGCAATCTGAATGTATGAAATGGATTTAGTTTTCAGCTGCGGTGTTTGTCTTCAGTATTTCAGGTCTCTTGATCATTTTTATTCCCTATCTCATATATTCCATGTGTTTTTACTTTCTATGCAAAACAAATTGGGTTTTTTTTTCAGTCAGGTGCTATCTATATTATTTATTCTTCTTCTACACATTCTTTGTATCATTATGCCTGTCAGTCTGGGGAAATGAAACCTCTAATACACTCTCATGTTGTCCTCTTCAGCACTCTCAAAACAAACATCCGCTGTTGTCTGCTGGATGGATCATTGTTTCCTAACCTCAGTTGTATCTCTGCCCCTTCACTTCTATGACTCACACACACACTCAAACAGATAACAGCCCTCCAGTTTGTCATCATCCGTTTCCTATGAAGTCATACTGCAGAACTTCTTCGCTTACGCTCATCAGATTTAGATCTGTTGATACTGATGAACAACCATCATGACATGCAGAACCTGAATGATGCATCTCACCACTGCAGTATTTAATATTATTATTATTATTGTTGTTGTTGTTGTTGTTGTTGTTGTTGTTATTATTAGTATTATTATACTGATTGGGCAAATTATGTTTTTTTTGGGGGGGGGCTTTCGGACAGACTGACAATTTTTAAAAACAACCCAGCAGAGCAAAGAAAAAACAAGCAAAAAAGGAGAGACAGACAGAGACTGCATGAGTGGGCAGGGTCATTTTATGTAATTTACACTGTATGTGAATGTGTTTGTGTTTCTGTGGCTGAGTAGTGTTACACATGAATCTACAGTTTTACACTTAAACTGTAAACAGTCATGACAGCAGTCTTATTTTCAGGGTTAGATATAGGTTGAACGCATGTTCACTGAAGCCTGTAATTGTGATCCTGATCTCCTGTAAAAAGGGGATATTGAATTCTTTATATGGTTTACATGTATTGCCTTCAGGCAAGTTCAAATGCGAGGCTGGGATGGCAGCTGGAATTTGATGTCTTCAAAATAAAAATCCCATCGTATAAAACCCAATTTTTGATGCTGTTCATGGCTGGCTTTTATTCTGCTGAAGCCTCTCTTTATAGAATTAATCACAATATTTGTTTACAATAACTAGGTGGAAAAAACCCTGTGTCACATACATGCATTTGACATCCATAGCAAGTCAGGGGAGACTAAGACTATCCACTGTTGTTAGATGAAAAGGTGCCAAGCAAATCTCATAAATATAAATTCTAATATAAATAAATACTCAAGGCTTGCAAAAATGATAGCTAAAAATTAAAATGTTAAAAAATAACTTATTCATTTCCATATACTCTTTTGTCAAAGCCGCAGGTAGCCACTGGAAAGGGGCAGAAGAGCCACACGAGGCTGTGGAGCTGCAGGTTGCAGACCCCTAGTCCAAACAGTGGTGATATGTCACTGCTGGTTAAATTTGGTTCACCAAAGACTCACGGTAAATAAAATAAACACAGCAGGAATGTCAGACAGGTCAGACTACTGTAAAAATGACAACCGAAATAAACAAATTTGCCAGTTTTACATATCTCTGCAATTCAAATCAAGATATCAAGATCAAGATAGAGGAGATATGTGAGTTCTATTTCTATTTTAGGGGAGGATACATTCACGGCTATGTGAGATGTTGTGCAGAAGATCTTAACTGACTGCATGGTTTGTGTCAAATACACAAAGGTCTGTGTTTTTGTGTACCGTAAATATGATGGTTATAACTCCAGTCAGCACAGTCTCCAAGTTTATATGCAGCAAATCATTACGAGTGTTCTGTTAAGAGACGGGCTTGACATCATGAAGACTCACCAGACACAGTAGATCATACAGAGCTGTTCTAAAGTCTGTCTCTGTAACTCTACATCACTGACATTCCTGCAGATCTGCCTGTTCTCAACTATCTTTACTCTGTGTCTTCATACTAAAAGGCTTTGCTGGCAGGAGAGCAGCATCGATATACTGCACGTCTCCTCTGTGAATTTCTGTGGGGGCTAAAATATTATGTTTTTAATTATGAACAACATTAAATGATTCACTTGAAGTGGTGTATTTCTGAAAAATGGCCCTGATTTCAACATCTTTAATGGATAATTACCTCAGTCAAGTAAACTGGATTAATATGGGGAGCTCAAGCACTTTGAGTTGAATTTCTTGCATTAAATCGTACCCTGAAACAAATGAATCTGCAGTGCAGTTCACATCCATTCTGTGTTATTTGGCAGAAAGTAGCACTGTTTAAAAATGCAAGTCAGAGGGGAAAATTGTGAAATCATAAAAATGATTCAGTAGTTAACTCCTGGATAAAACAAGAGTTTTTGTGCATAGTCCTACTTAAAAAATGTGAGGTAGATTATAGTTTGGCAGCTGAAGTAATACTTACTGTATAGCCTGGATGTCCTACTCCAATAAAATGAATTTAAAGTTAGGGTACAAGGTTAGATTGTTCATAGAAATATTCAATTTAGATAGAATAGAAATGGTTTGCTGATGCAGAACTTGGTGGAGCTTGTTGGGGAGATGTGCTGTCTGTGAATAAGCACTGTCTGTGAAGATTCAACACTTTCTCACTCCCAACAAATGCAGCAGTTTGGTCAGTGGCCCTATGCTTCAGACTATTACACTGTAGGTACCCCTTTAGCATCAGCATTGCACGTACAGGGCTCTGTGGTTATGTAACTTACATAGGTTACATAAAGTATGTACGTTGCGTACGTTACGTAAGTTAAGAAGAAATCAATGTTGAAAACAGGTTGGTTTTTAGCCCCACTTCTTACGTTGGTGTCAAACCAAACAAAAGAAGGTGATTTAAGTTGGGTCCACATATTTTCACAGGAAGAACTTTAGTTACACCATCGCTAAGACTCTTTTCTGATTTACTTTGATTTACAGGACACAGGTCATTTACTCACTAACGTCCTTATCTAACCTCTGATGAAGTGTTGGTCACAGATGTACAATTCACATATTAACTGGCCCGGCGCTACAGTGCCTGATTTTACCAGATGAAAGTGATGTATGTTGTTTAAACCACTTGAGACAGAATTCAAAGAGAATACCCAACACTTCCCCATTTTCTACACAGGGTGTACAATTTTGACTGATTTCGACAGGGCCATGTGATGTCGCAGGTGTGGCATAGTGTTGTTACCCCCACCCCTCTAACCCCCTGACCCTCACTTCTTTTGTGATTTTGGTTGAGCTATGGGGTATTTTAGTCAAATTCACCTTTACTGTTCCTGTTTTTGTCACTTGCATTACTGTAAAATCACATTTTCCTGGCTTGTGTATTGTACACCAGCTGTTAGCATGGTGAGCGAATTATCAGGGCTACCTACAGCATAGTGGCACGGTCCAACTTCCTGTAGGACTGACAATGGGCTGGAAGGCGGCATTGGGGTAAAGAAATTTTCCAGGCTTTAATATGTTTCCAAAAAATTTAGTTTGTTAATGGTGAGGTTAAATTTTATTTGTGCTCACAACAGTGGGTGGAAATCGGATTATTTTATGTGGAAATTTTTATTGTACTGGAGCAATTTCCTATATTTTGCAAGAATACTGCGAGGATTGGGAGAAATCCAAACTCTCACAAACGATGCACAGACTGGTTGAATCTGTGTTGTCTCCTGTTATCCGACACAGGATCACAAATTTCATGAGCACCTTCAATTTATTATTTGCTTTGTTAATGCACAGCAGGCACTAACAACGTGCTAATTGAAAGCTCTTTTATCACCACAGATTTAAACCAGATCTCCATTTGTCCCATCAGTTTCTCCTTGTCTCTCCTAACACAAACACACATTTGTACACATTCAGCTGTGACAGATAATCTCTGCATCAGCTCATCCCAGGTCCACTCTCAGTGAAGGGCCTCTCAGGTGTCCTAGATTTGTTCTGGACCTGTTCCACTTTCTAAGGGTCATGTACATAGTGTATATATATATATGTGTATAAAGTGAGCAGTGTATCACTGTGGAGTGGTGTAAAAAAGCACTGGTGGGAAGGTTGTCTCTGCAGTAGGAGGCTTTGGTAAGTTGTTAAAGTTTATTTTAGGCAGAAATGGATGCGGGAAAAAGATGCTGAGAGCTGCATTTGAAACAAAATAAATTGGGTGATGTTCATTAACAGAAAAAAAACATGCTAAGAGGCTAAATTGTCCCCTTTTCAACAATCTGTTCATTTTCTATCGGCTTACAGAAGAGCTGAGATTATCTCTCCCAGCTTCTATAATGAGTGCTGAGGTTTTTACCCAGAAGTCTGAGCAGGCCGCTGTCACTGTGTCACTGGTTAACTCCATCTCCCTCACACCCGCACTGCAGTTCATTTACCAGCACAGGAATCAGTCACCATAAATCAACACAAACCTATGAAACCCCCTCAGTGTCCTCCACTGCCAGCTCCTCTGAGGATTAATTGGTATTTTATGTCCATGCTTACATTTGTGTGTGTGTGTGTGTATGTAGGTGGGTGGATGGTTGGAGGGGTGGTGTAGATGGTCCATGTGTGTGTGATTGTACATGTGCATGGTTTTGCACACGTGCAGCCCACGCAGCTGGAGAAAAACACCAACTCTCCACGCTCCCAGGCACCTGCAAACAATGGAGATGAGATAAACCCCCGAGAAATAATGCAATTTCATTTTACTATTTCCTGAATTGTAGCGTGACACGCCAGCACATTGTAATTCATACACACCAACCATTCATGAAAACTGCTTCCATTATTCTAGAATAGCATATGCCTACTGGTATTGCTGTTGTTGATTCTGATTTTATGGACTCCATCTCCTCTACAGTCTCTTGGGATTGGTTCTACTTTAACCTTTAGGCTGCACTTTGACAGATATCAGTCATGAAGTCATGGTGACTGTTCAAACATTCCTACTAATCTATATTTTATACTCTCATTTTCCCATACATGATGTAGCCCAGCTATCTATAATTCAGTCTACAGTCTATTTCGGGCTATAATTCATGGTGCTGAGCAAACTGCATTGTAAAAAAATAATTCTGTTGCTAAATCAAACAGTTGCATCCTGGACTACTACATAACGAGTGTACTGATGAGCAAAGGGACCCAAAGACTTTGGCTATGGCACAGTTAAAAGGTAGCTGAATAAAACAATTCAGAAGTGGGGGGGTGGGGGACGAGAGATGGGAATAAAGAATTAGTTCCAGTTGAGAACCTGTTCCAAATTGTCCGATCCCTCAGAACATCGCATGCCACTGAGCTCCTTTTATTGATGGTGGGATGTTTTTCTGACGTCAAATTCATGCGTCTGTATTTCTGGAAACCGATTAGTTAGGGAATAGATAAAAAGTCCTTCCAGATCCTCCCTGATTGCTCCGCCCTGAAAAAAACATATTGGTCGATCCCTTGTCTGCAGGCATTTCTTGAGGCTGCATGTAGCCCCAACAAAGTTAACACTAGCCTCTATGTAGCCCGAGAGACAAAACCCAGGGCAATAAATGTCTGCAAGGCCCCTCACACTTTGGCTGCTGCTTGTTATGATAACTGCTTTGAGCATGTGGTGACTAAGATGAGCCAGTGTTTCCTCTACATTCATAAATCCTAGCCGCCACTCCTTCAAATTTCTTTTTTTTTTCTTTTTTTTTCTTTTTTTTTATTGTTGACGCAAATACACCACCGCCGCATCTCTCCACCTTCAAAACAGAGTCCTGCTACTTGCAAGCACTAAGGTAAACTGCAGATATCTATCTTGCTCAGTATGGAAATATACTTGTGCGTGCTCATTTGCATGATGCTAGCGTTGTTTGGGGGGCGCGGTCGTCAAGCACGTCAAGCACCTAGGCGACAGGGCAGAGTCAGAGGAGCGAATTCCCGAATTACAAATGAACAATAAAGCAGCGAATTACCGGCCGGAGAAGAGGTAGACATAAGTTATTAGCTTGAGATAACTCGACATAGATTTTACAAGTTAAACAGACATTCACAATATGTTGATGACCAGCTAACGTTACGTAACTTATCGGTAGTTTAAGTTAATTTGGCCCGGTGCCAACTCAGTGTCACTAATGTGAGTAAACTAATTGATAGTATTAGGCTAACGTTAATATCTACACACCATTATGTAACAACTGACTGCATTTTTCAGATGAGTTTATTGAAATATTTCTCTAAGAAGAGAAACGGAACGCCTGCCCCCGCTGCTGAAAAAAATCCTAGAGGAAACACTGTGAGCCTATCAACATACAGTACTTATCAACTCAGATCTTCTCTCATCTGGACTGAGGTGGCAGGAGAGAAATATTCTGCAGCACAGTGAAGAAAAATGTTCACACTTTAGAAAATCGATCTGAAACAGTAAAAGTGATCAGTGATCAGCCCCAGTGGGAATGATTCTCTTGTTTGAAGCTGAAGTGGTAATAAACTGTTTCACAACATGATTCCTTGTAAAGCTGCACCACAGATACCCTGACTCATTCATCAATTTACCCCATCACAAATCCCCAGCCTCTTATGCTATTGATGTGAACTTCCACCTACACACACACACACACACACACACACACACACACACATAGGCACACAGAGTACATCCCTGCTCACCTACCGTTTAGTGCACGCTTGAGTAAACACCAGACATTAGCTGACAGCGGAGGTAGCGATGGCTCTACCTCCTCTGAGCTAAATCAATTAGCCGGTCTCCAGTGGGGCCATGCGGCATTTGCAGGCCTGCCAGGTTCAGAGGGTATTGCTGTTTCACCACGGCCAACAAACAGGCTGCCGCACACGCTGCAGCATCTGCTTGGATTTGGCCCAAGACTGAAAGAGATGAATTGCATTTGTTGTGAATGGGTGTGATGCAACTGGGCCAACTGGGCGGGGCCGTGATATCTTATAGACATCCACTTCTGCTTTTCCTCAGACCCACAGGAACACATTTCTAATGTTTTATGCATGCTTTTATTGTGGTCTCGCTTTGTTGTACCTACTTTTTGTCATTTTTATTTTGTTTTAAGGATGATAAATGTACATCTCGTCTTGTTTGGCTTAGCCATGCCTTGCTGTGTTACATCTTTCGTTTCAAAGCCAGATGTAGAGGCTAATATATTTCGCACAAACCGTATACAGTCCAATTCAGGCAAGGTCTGCTCTTGATTGAAAATCTTTTCCTCTCATTCATTCATTATGAAGCTCATTATCTCATTGTGCTGTAAACCAGACCCATAGGAGATAAGCCTTGTCCTTGACTTGTTTGATGTGTAAACAGATAAGCTATTCAGCCATCGATCAAACATGCTACTGTACGTGCGTGTGAAATAATATGCACCAGGAACATGATACAGTGTGGCAGCTTGCAACAGTGACAAGTGAATGAACAAGTTGCTGTCTATGACAGTCTTCTTGCTGGAGCTCACTGTGTGGTGCTCTCAGTATTGCAGCACTTGGACTGAGCACTGTGCTCATCAATCTCTTCTCCACTGATGCAATGAAGCGTGACTGTTAGTAGCCATGCTGTGCGCTGCTTCACCCATCAGTAGTTGCAGCGATCTCTAGTACACCTGCACATGGGGTTCTCTTCTTGGAATCTACAACACATGGAAAACAAAAAATATTACAAGTTATAAAGGGGCGCTCAACCCACTTTACACATGAAACCAGTTTCTCGTCATGAGGAATACTACCTTAGCTAGTCAGGCTCGATATGACTTTTTTTTTTATGGCCCACAAGAGGTTGCCTGCACATCAGGCTGGCATGTGTGTGGTTAGATCAATAAAAGTAAGGTACATATCTCTGGGCTACCTGAAGACATGTGAACAATAGAGTGTATGAGCTTGTTCAGTATGATATTTGTTACTTCTTTTTAAAGCCCCAGTGTGCTGTGATTGGCTGCAACAGGATTACACCAACTCTGTACCTGCCATTCGCTCAGTCAAGCCTCGCACTGCACTCTGGGCTGCTGGGTCACAGAGAAACTCCTGAGAGCAAAGCACAACAAGCACAATAAGCTTCAAAATGTCTCTCTTGGTGCTAAGATGACACTACGTTAATTGTGAAAATGGCCAATTCCAGAGCAAATGGATGACAACTATTTATATACTTTCTCAGCCGCAACAAGTAATAAACTTGTGCGTTAATTGTGGAACAGATGAATTGCTGTGAGCCATTACAAGTCTAATCATGGTTCATCTGACAGTCTGACAGTGTTTGTGGGGGCTCCAGTGAGAAGTAAAATACAGAGAAAAGTAGGATCCAGGTTTTATGGGGCATGACTGATGGTAGGGATCGAAGTCCCCCGCCTCCATCTTTATTTAAGCACAATACTAAATTGCAGGACTACTCCTTTAACATCCACCAGGTGTTCAGGAAAGAATAGCACAAAATGTTTGTACTCTCAGTTTAGCATAATACTTTCACACTCTTACTGTGGCTCAATTGGATTACATAAAGTTTTTACTTTGATCTTGAACTGAGATGTATGGATGCACCTTGGGTTTGGACTGTTTATTCTTATGTCTTATGAATTTTACAGGATACTGTTTTGCCATAAAAACGCTGATGATCCTGCACATGTCATCCAGTTCATAAAACTTCAAGATTCACAAGATGCAGAGGCACATCATAAATTAATTAAACAGATTAAAAGGAATAAGCGTTATTGTCTAGGTACTTACTGCTATGTAACCTGGGGTATAGCATTGGTAACCCCAAGTAAACTCAGTTTATCCACTTCTTAAAATGAGACTGAGAGTTTACTCATCTATTTTCAGATCAAATGCATCAATCAATAAGGAGAAACCCACCTCTGTGTTTACAGCTACACCCCTGGATATAACCAGGAACCTCAGCAATTAATTATTCTCAAAGCATAACTGCTTTTCCACTGTCTCAACATGCAGAGCTATAGGGAACATTTTTGATCCTTGGTAACAACCTTCTTTGTATTTAAATTGCTGCATGTAAAGTGAGAGAGTTAGTACACTTAACATCACACAATAACTATAAAGAGATATTCCTGTTTTGAAGGATTATTTAAAAAGGGCTCAGTGTGTTTCAGCCTGTGTTGAGCACGTGTTTGCCTAGGTGGGTATGATCAGTGTTCTGTGCCCTTTTCTTTGCTGCGAAACAGTACGTACAGGTCTTTGATGGAGGGCAGCCAGTAGACGTCTACCCTCGCGGCCATTTGAATGTCACGGTGCAGAACAGACCAGAAGCAAAACATATGTTTTTATTATATATATGTGGCCACATGTTTGGAACCTTTAAATGAAAGGTTTTCACATTTCCTGCCTGGGTTCTGTTGGTTTCCTGTCTTTTTAGAAAGTTAAGAGAATGTCACCTGCATGCAAGGTTTAATTTGTCTCTGTTAGACTACCAGCTGTTATAAAATGTCTTGTATACATACTTTTTATTCCTCTGTATAAACAATTTATCAGTGACAGGAACTGAAGAGATATTCAGGGTTCCAAGCCAATCATTTCTGATGTTGGTGATCCCCTGACTTTGCCTCGAGTGCCACCAAGAGGTTGACATTTGAGGTTTTTAGTAAAATTTCTCAGCAACTACTGGATGATTGCCTTGAATTTGGGTTTCTTTTTATGTTGTCCAGTACTTTGATTTATGGCCAAATAACAAATGAATGACATTGCCATTAGTCTCATCTGTGCTGTGTTCAGTGCTAACCATAAACTGTATAAAACATGGATGTAGTCTCCATGGGGTCACCCATTGGTTTCTGAAGAGCCATTCTGTGCTCATTCTGAGGTCACTATGTGGTGGCTCCCACAGCAGCCACTTTGGCAGCTCATCAAATTCTGATATTGAAATTAATCATTTGGGTGGATTGTGACACTCAAAAAAAGTCCACCATTTTACAGCTGCTTCTTTCACAATGTACAGTATGTCTTTTGGGGCTGAAGGGCATCATGCAACGTTGTCGTACACGATTTGCCAAATTGGTTTCAATGCCTCACTTTTGGTGCCAGCCTCAGGTGGTCATTCAATGAAAAATTTTTGGCATTTCCTTGATGGTTTCATTTTTCAACTCAATGGTAGCATCATTATTATTTGCATGCTAGCATGCTGATTTCAGCATTTAGCTCAAATCACCATTGTAGGTACATACAGTCTAACAGACCTGCTAGAATAGCTCTTAGTCTTATTAATTTACACATTTAAAAACAACTTATGTCTTTTATAGTAGTCTGTGTCTCATATGGAGGAATGATAGAAAGGATCCTGACTGGCAACATCATAAACTGGCTGAAGACAGGAAGACTCTGCGGCAGGTGAATAAAACCTCCCTCTTTTGAGCATCAGTGATACTGATGAAGTTAGGTGTTGGTGCACAGCCTGATACTAAAAGACAATATCCACCTGAGCTACAGCCTGCTGCTGTCTGACAAGAGATACAGGAGTATCTGCTGCTGTACCTCCAGACCGAAGAGCAGCTTCTTCCCTCAGGCTGCAAGACTGCTTAATTCATCTTCAGCAGTCCACTTTACAAAATAGTTTGTTTTTTTGTTTTTATTTGTATCTCTTCAGCAAGTCTGTTTATAATTTTAAATGTTTCCTCTATTAGGAGCAAAGAGGGAACGAAACAATGAAAAATAAATAAATAAATCTTGTAACTTGTGCAACATTTATCACTGAGGACACTTATTCATTTCTGACCCCCAGAAACTGTTTTCTCCAAATCATTTAAATCAGTGAATTATTTTTTTCCTTTAAGAGAACAAAAGGAGATTTTCTTTCAGTGATTCTCTAAAATTATCACCACTTAGAGGGAACACTGCACCCAAGGCTCCAAACTGATCAATACTGAGTTTGGTTCATAAAAAAAAAAAAGTTCACCTGGGAGTCATTAAACAAATGTGCTAAAGAGACACAGTTGTTTTCATCCATTATTTATTATGCCTATTTATCGTCATAGCCGAAACACCATAATCCCCCTCAACAGCCAGCTGCCAATCAACACTTGAGTTAATGGAGAATTTGACAATACAGAGTTGTATCAGGAACAAACATGCTCTCGGAAATCAGCCTTGACACTCGTAATGTGCCGGCAGAAGGATGTGTTTACTGTGAAAGAGCAAACATTTGTAATTACTTTGGCAAACAGTGTTGTTTGTTTGTTGGTAGCTTTGTTCCTTAATATTCCAACATCACTTCACAGCTTGTTGATGCGTGAAATACAAAAGAGGCCTAAGAAAATAATTAACAACTTTACAAACCTTATCCAAATAAGTGAATCTTGTGTGTTTCTCTCCCTAATCCTTTACTTTTAATTGTGCAAAATCTGGCTTTTATACACACTTCAGTCACTTTGGCTTGTGCAAAGCATTGAAAATCTCTTGGTGCACATGTGCATAACATTTAGAAATACATGTTACTAAAGCATTTACAATTTGTCACAAGGTTCAGTATAATGCTGTAAAGTCTCAGCAGTATTTGCTCTGAGGGTTGCGATACAGTAAAAGGTGGTTTCAGCAGTGAGTCCATTAAATTTGTCACTTAATGTATGTTTCTCTTTTTCCTCTGAATTACAAGTGGTCAGTTTTCATGCTGCTGCTCTTAAATAATAAATTAAAGCAAACCTAACATATACAGTAGAAGGAAAGCTCAGGGGGAAGGAACGCCCTCTGCGATGATTAACAGTCATCTGAAGTCCAGATCCCCACTGGGACGTACATAAGACCACATTTCCACATTTCACTTCTCTTTCATTCTACTTGAAAGTACGTCCGCTCGCCATCCTGCGATAATTCTCTGTTTCTCTTACCTGGAGGCGACATGGTCAGTTTCTCTTTGTACCACTGTGCTCCAGTTTCTGAGCAGCATAACATTAGCAATAATGTGAAACAAGTAGTGATTATATGATACAAGACCAGAAGTCTATCAGAGTCATTCTAACGCTGGTGACACACAGAAACAGAACCAAAAGCGCATTTCTCCGCACCAGTCAAAAAACGATTCTGCTACCTGATAAAGCTGGCCTTCATATTAACCTCACAAATTCAGCTTTTTAAAGTGTTCCTGGATCAGCAGACCATCACTTTGTATGATCAACTGATCTGCAGGGAAGAGCTTTACTCTTGTGTGTGGAATAAGTACAAGTTAAATTTAGTTGCAGTGGATTGGCAGGTTGTGATCGTGATGTGGGGGGAAAAGAATCGGAGGAACTGAGGACAGCAAGGAGAGAAATCAAAACAGTTGAAAAGCATGGGATGCATATTTCATCATTTATCAAAATCAGAACATTTATATTATATGTATCATCTCTATCATTTAGAATAGATTACTCAGTGTGTTTTATTGCCAGATTTGCAGTTTATGATTTAAGGAATGCAGGAAAAAAAAATAGAACAGATGCTAAAATTATCTTTTCAGTTTGCAAGTCGGTCACCCTCGCCCTCAACCCTTTGGGGCACTTCTGCCTCTGTTTTTTTTTATATTAACAGTCAGTCCAAAATGAAATCCAGCAGGAATCAGACTGAAATGAAAATGTATGAAACCAATCGTTTCAAATATTTTAAGTGGTTTTTGGAAATGCCACTTTTCCTGATAAAAGAGACAGAAAAATACATGCCAAAAAAGTCTCCAGCCAGTTTCAAACCACAGAAGTTGCAATGACATAATCAGCAACACAAACCACTAGGCAACCAGAGTGAATTTTTAGTGAATAGTAGGTAAATAGTAGGAATAGTAGGTAAAACCTACATCTAAAGCAGATAGCTCTCATAGCATTTTCCAAATATAGGGTCACAGGCCCATTTTTATTGCATTCCCAATTGACAGAGTAAATATATACCATATTTCTTTAAATACCATTCATAGAGTATGGTATAAGAGACAGAAAGCAACTTCAAGCAATGTCAACACTTTATGTAGGTGATAATATACAGTAAAGCATTATGGCAAAAAAACAACTGACAGAGAATCTGTAGTCCATATACACCAGAAAATATCACATCACGTTTATGTTGGAAATTTATGCACATGAACACTTTAGTTTCAAAGTGAACTGTTAACTGAAATGAAATGATTTAAATTCATCTTGACCTGATTTCAATGACAGTCTTACAACAAAAGTAATCAATCAACATAATAACTGGAGATTTGTAGGTGTTAGGTCCGTATATCAAGTCATAATGGTCCATTTACGGGTCGAGTTTGAGTTTACATGCTGTTCATGTGCATTTATTGCCCTCACTGTGCAGTAGTTGTCATGTAGGTGGTTTGTTTGTGTCAGCATGTGTATAGAGTGGGGGAGGGGATGATGGTGAAGTTGAATATAACCGACATTCCTTTCTATTTCTCTCTCTTTTGTCTCGCCTAGGATGAAGATGCTGCAGAGGAAGCTTCATGAAAGTCTGACAAAACCTTCTCAGCTGCATGGACACACCAACCGAGAGTTTATCTGACAGCGAGGAGGAGAAGCAAACGCATTTAACACTGGGAACCTTAAAAAAAGCTTTGCTGAACACTGCATTTCTGCAAAGTTCTATTTAACTGCCAAAAGCTGTATGGATATCGAACCATTATCTCCTGGATGTCTAGGATTTTTCCTCGACTGGTTTTGATGTGGATCATGTGACTGTAATGTTCCAGCTTTCCAGTCTCATCAAAGCCAAGTTTCAGTAGAAACCTCAATTTAGAAGACGTCACGTGGACTCGAGGACAGATAAGAGAGAGAGACAACAAGCGAACCTGTGTATCTGTCATCATCTTCTTCCCACATGCAGCTCTCCGCTTGGCATTATTGAAAAGGAGGAGCCCATTAAAGCATTTGATAGATAGGAAGGTTTGGTCTGAAGGTGTTGTTCCCGGCTGGCTGCCGGTTGGAGATGAGATAAGAGCACTGGGATGAGAGAAAAGAAGTGTCTGTCTCACAGGAGCTGAATACAAATTAGGCTTCGTCAAATCAATATTGGAGAAGCCAAATGGACAAATTAGTTGGCTTCAGTTACAAGAGCATAAGTGAAGTGTGAAGTGATGGAATTATATGTTTGCTAAAGGTTGATATGAAGCCACGTTGTAATACAAGGGATGGGAAATTCATGGAAATAAAAGGGATAAAAGACAAGCTTCTGCAGTTTTTACAGGCAACACCAACAGTGCCAAGCCACTGTACAGCCTCCGTCAGCGTCATGCCTGACCTGATCCATGTGTAGTTTTAGATAACAGTGACGAGGCTGGTCTAAACCTCGGAGAAAAGATGGAGCTGGATAATAGCTCACTGGACTACTTCAGCAGCAACTTCACAGAAATCCCTGACACCACTACGACACCACCCTGGAGCGAGGCCACGCTGCTCGGCTTCCAGATCTCCCTGTCTGCGCTGTTAGCTCTCGTCACTTTGGCTACTGTGCTTTCAAACGCTTTCGTCATCGCCACCATCTTTCTCACCAGGAAGCTTCACACACCTGCCAACTTCCTGATTGGCTCCCTCGCGGTCACCGACCTGCTGGTGTCTATTTTAGTCATGCCGATCAGCATCGTCTACACCGTCAGCAAGACCTGGTCACTGGGGCAGATCGTTTGTGACATCTGGCTGTCGTCTGATATAACCTTCTGCACAGCGTCCATCTTGCACCTGTGCGTGATCGCGTTGGACCGCTACTGGGCCATCACAGATGCGCTGGAGTACTCGAAACGCCGTACCATGCGCCGGGCAGCAGTCATGGTCGGGGTGGTGTGGGTGATCTCTATATCGATTTCTATGCCTCCACTCTTCTGGCGGCAGGCCAAAGCCCATGAGGAGCTGACGGAGTGCATGGTGAATACAGATCAGATCTCTTACACCCTATACTCCACCTTTGGCGCCTTCTACGTCCCCACAGTGCTCCTCATCATCCTCTATGGACGGATCTATGTTGCTGCCCGCTCCAGAATCTTCAAGACGCCGTCGGCCTCTGGGAAACGTTTCACCACAGCACAGCTCATCCAGACCTCCGCAGGCTCCTCTCTGTGTTCTCTTAATTCTGCCTCCATCCAGGAAGCACACCTACACTCTGGCAGCGTGGGAGGCGGAGGAGGAGGGGGAGGATCGCCTCTGTTCATGAATAGTGTGAAAGTGAAGCTGGCAGACAGCGTGCTGGAGAGGAAACGTCTGTGTGCAGCCCGTGAGAGGAAAGCAACCAAGACGTTGGGCATCATCCTGGGCGCGTTCATCGTCTGTTGGCTTCCGTTCTTTGTCGGCACGCTTGTCATGGCCATTTGTAAAGATTGCTGGTTCGATCCCGTGCTTTTTGATGTTTTCACCTGGCTGGGATACCTGAACTCCCTCATCAATCCAGTTATCTACACCGCGTTCAACGATGAGTTCAAACAGGCTTTCCAAAAACTTGTCAAATTCAGACGGTGATCCTGAAAAACGTTACGGTGGATTAAAACTGACGTTACCTGGAAAGCAAGGAGCAAAAAAGACAAAGAAAAAGATAATGACGATAATGAGAGGACAGTACACTTAGAGGGAAAATTTGGCACTTTTCAGGTGGCTGTCCAATCAGTGTTGATGATAAATGTGGTCAACAAAAAAAATAAATTCCTCATTTTTTGCAATATTGACAGAGAAAGCAGAGCGCAGTTTGGTTTGCCAAGGAGCCAGTTAATTAACAACATTAATAATGTTATTTATCAGATAAAATGAATAATCAGGAAAAGGCCTATAACTCATCTTTCTTTGCAATTACATATTTCCATATTAAATCACTTAATAACTTAATTTATTAACTAAATTAAGTTGGTACAAGGATTGACACTGGGCCGATATGACAGATAAATCAGATATTTTAATGCATTTAAAGGAGAAATGTTTAATATATTTACTGTAATAAATCACAATGTCCATTATATGACATCAGAGATTAAGGAAACATGCTGTTGAAATAGCTGAAATACTACCACGAAATAAATACTACTACGACTTCAGCCGCAGTGTTCTCATTTGAAATTTCTATTTCAAGCCAAAATAACTGTTTTAGTCTGCCTGTTTCACGTCAGTTAGAAACGAATGAATTAGTGTCTGTTTATGAGTTGTAAGAAATCATTAATAGTATTTTGTAATGATTAAACTGAGCAATATGTTAATGGAGTCTCGCAGGCAGTAAGACAGTAAGACTGAACTTAAATTGTGTGTGACTGTGTATTTTCAGAGCAGTAGGCTTTTGCTTTCGGGATAACTGGCTGAACTTTACATTAACAGACAATGGACAGTTATAAATAGCTGATCAACTTACAGTGGAGGACTTGTCGTCTCTTGTCATTGTCAAGTATAATGTTGTGCTCGTCTTGCGCTCGGACAGTTTTCTTGCAGCCTGTCTGAGCTTCCTCAAGTCTGGGAAGGAGGGGGCAGGTTAAAACGAGTCATTTCAACCATAGATCATGGACATGCAATTGCTACATATTGCTCCTTTAAGCTCTTTTATTGTGTACACCAATATGCAACATCCCAAGAAAAATCTGAGCAACATTATTGAACATTTACTAATTGGCATAAACAAACAAACAAAAAAATCCCAGTTTGAATCAATTAATTTTTGAAACAGAAAACGGTCACCCAGCACCCTATTGTGGGCCAGATTTGGTCCTCAGCCCTAAGCTGAGTATCACTGAACCACAGGGTATTTCATGATGACATTACAGCCTGGATTTCTCTGAGTAACCAGGGTGGTGATACACGGCAATATGGGCGTGGGAGTCGCAAGCTCATGCGCAATGCTCCGGTAGGCACTGCCAGCATGGCTCCACAAAGCAGGAGGACTCACTGAGAAATGTACTGCTGCAATTAACTACATTTACCATCAACAGTGACTGGACAACCACATGAAAAGTGTTGAATTGTCCTTTTTAATGACCCATCTTGTGAACACATGCTAATTGTTTTTTTTTTTTTACATCAACCAGTTCTGTGCCATAGCTCCTTAGATTCCTACAGCATATCCTTCATATAGACTTATGCATGCCAAAAAAAGAGAAACTCTTCACCCCTAACAATTGTGGAACTTATCTTAAAAAGATTTTTTTTAAAAGGGGGGGGGTGTGTGAAGTCTATTTCATGTCACAGGGACTCTGCTGTTATTTCTTGGACAAAAGCAAAGAAAGAGAAAAGGATTTGTGTAACTGTACGGAACGAGCAAACTCAGAGTGACTGGATTTAATCCTGCAGAAATGAAAAGCCATGAAATATATGTTGTCTTACTCTCTGTGTCATACTGTATCTGCTGCTCACATATAATGTTTCTGTGGTACAGTAAAATACTACAATCTCTAGAGATTCAGTAAATGTCGCCATATATGCAATTATATTTGAAAGTGGTGTGTCTGTGTGTGTACGTGTGTAGTTACTTTGCTGTAATATATGCGTGTTTGAGGACGGGAGGACTGTCAAGTGTTCGACATTTATACATGCTATTCTCCAGCGAGGCTCGTCTCGTCATTACACAGACTGAAATGGAAACGGCATTTTTCACCCTGAATTTTAAGCAACACCCAATGTCATGGCAACAAATAAACCCTTTCAAAAAATTTTAAGAAACCACATGCTCAAGCGAAAAGAACAAGGTAAGGGCAAATGCTCAGATTCACGGTTACTGAGGGCAAAATTGATTGATTTAATGTATTTCTTTTCTAAATGTAAATGCTTGTCTTACTGTCATGTGAAAGAGTGGCATTGGTGGATACTTGCAGGGAAACTGACTCACTGATTTTAAACATAACCATGACAAATATGACATGGCTAATTTCAGTGTCTTTAATAATGTCTTCATGAAACTGATTTCATTTTAAATCAACAGAGAAATTTTCATTCTTCACAACAACAGGCTTACGGGATGCAAAAAACCACTAACGTTTATGAGAGATGGAACTCAAGCACTGGCCATTTAATATGCAGTGGCTAATCACAACCCTAGCTGGGGCTAGTGAAGTATGGGTTTACTAAGCCTACTCAACCTGCTAACACGATCCTTACAGAAGAACCAGAAACACAAAAGGTGGACTGTGAAAAAACAAGATGGCAACAGAAATACAGACTCAACATGCTACTTACTGTTAAATGACAAGCACACAAATGCAATCTTGAAGGTTTCTTTATCCATAAAATTTACTATCACTGTCTTCTCAAGTCAGTTTTCTACAGGTGTCAATGTTTAGCCCAGAAACACCAAGGGCTTATTGGTTTAAAACCAGCTAAAACAAAACAAAAACAAACAAAACAAAAAAAGACAAAACAGTAATATTAAATTAATAACTAAATTGCACCATTTGTCTAAAAAACTACACCATCTTTATTTAAACATATAAAGCCTATGGAACAGACTTTTAAAATATTAAAATGAGTTTTTAAAATAGTACTTCCACCCACCAAAGACATGTCTCCCAAACACATCGAAAACCCAAGAAATCATGTTGTTTATTTTGTCAGAGGATGCCTTTCATTCATTTTTGTGTTTACAGCGGTAACAGTCTGAATAATTTAGCACCTTAACATGAATTTCTTTATTAAATTCTACAGCAGATATAAACAACTTTTAACGCACAAGACATTCAATGTCAAACTGCTTTTCTTGTCATTCTAATTTGCAGCCAAAACACGAGAGATGCAACTTTAAAAAAGTGTTGGTTCATAGTGGGTCATAAGCACCGTACAATATTTCTCTAAAGATATTATGTTACAGTGAATGCTGCATATGGTTGTGATTTCCGCTTACCTTTTCATGAGTGACAGGCAAAGAGAAATTCCATCAAATTAATTGATTAACAAGTGATGGGTTGATGGATTTTAAGAAATTAGTAAGTTTGAGGTAGACTATGGAAGAAAAAGTAAAAGAAAACAAAAAATAGTAAATATAAGAGACCTCACTGGTGGTGAATGGGAAAAATGTAACCTGAAATGCTACTTTATTTGCTGCAGGTATGTATGTGTGGAGAAATCAAAAAAATAAATCTCATTTATATCCCTGATTTTTGTCAATAACTTAGACAATAAATCTGAAAAGTCGAGACTTTAATCTGTGAAATCAACAAACCAGGAGTCAAACAGAGCAAGCTGGATAACCTTCACAAGTTTGTCCGTTGGATTTCCAGGAAGGACTACTGGAGTGGTCATAGTTCAGTGTTTGCCAGCTGCCTTAAATTTATTGTAGGCAACAGTTCAGGATGCTGGTGGGTGGCAGGAAACTCATATGAGTCAATGACTTTGTCTGTTCTTTGTTCTTTGTTCAGTCCAGGAGGATACAGAAATGATTACGTCACTAAATAGACACTCTGACATGAATGGTTTCAGTTTTGATGCACGTATGTTGAGTGATGCAGTGTAGCCTTGCTGAGAGAGTTGCTCACAGAGTGACCTAATGGACCTCCGCCTGGTTCTGACATCAATTCTGCATGTCCTTCTCACAGAGTGCCTGCTGAGCATACATACTGTATATACATCTCTTTGATACCATAACCTGCTCTCACTCTGTCTCCACTGGTCTGTAAATGACTGTCTGGATGAAGCAGTGGAGTGGACAGACCATTTCTGAAATTGTCAATGCAATCATGCTGGACCAGACTAAATTAAGTTCACAGGAAATATAACTGAAGACTAGCTTAGCCACTTACAGTGTATGTAATATTAATGTGCAATTTATTTGTTTGCATTTCCAGTGAGAGCTGAGGTTGAACTTATGGCCCACTAAAGACAACTGAAAAGTAAGACTCTTGTAAGATGCTATATAAGCCATGTTTCCAGTGAATGGTGCGGATTGGTTTGACTTGTCTCTACTGGGTTTTTTCCTTTTTTTGTGGATAGTATCTGGTAGCCTATCTGGTACATTTTTGCATCACATCGTAAAGGTTTCAAGGAAACTGAGCCGATATAAAAAGGTGACGACTAGGGACGTAATGATTTACTCATGCATATACGAGTGCATCGGTTCAAACAGCCTGTATCAGTAAAAAGATGAACATGAATTAGATATGAGAATGGATTTATTATTTTCATTTATGGATTTATTAAAAGACACCAGACCAAAGATGGTGCCTGTTCAGTCCAATAAGAATTGCTGTTTCTCCTACTATTAAAAATTCACAATAGAAAGGGTCATAGTTGACCTTGTTGAAAGTTCATGGTGTCCTGTTAACAGGGTTACACACATCTCTTTTACCGTGGCGGCTTCTAGGGAAAATGTTTTTTGGGCCACAGGGGTAATTTTTGCTGTAATACTGCCAGTGACCCCTGGGAAAAATTGGAGACAAGGCTGAGCGGCAATGTTGCACGTAGGTCATATTATACATTCATTCATGTCGTCATGTGTCATGTTGTCACACTATTTTACTATTATGAAATGGAGGAGCAGCTCACAGCTGGGCCAAAACAAATAAATAGTAGGTGGTGGTAAGCAGCTCAAAAACTTTTATTTAAAAGAATAAAATCATAGAGTATGTTACATATTTATAACAGTATACAGTGACAATTATTAATGTAGGGCATACTGTACAAATTAGTATGTAGGATGGGCTTATTTTTATCTGAGAAGTTCAGCAAAGTCTTCTCCACGTTGGCTGAACATTAACATGTAATGGATGTAATTTTAATGTGATTTTTATGTTCAATTGTCTGAGAGAATTAAATCAGCCTGTGGTCAGACTTGTGGTCTCAGTTGTGACTGCAAAGTAGGACAGAGGTAAGAAGGGGGACAAAATGCATTCATACTTTTCCTTTTAGCTACAGCTTTAAATAAATAATCAATTGTCGTGGAAGCTAATGGCTAATGCAACCCTCAGAGTGTCCAATTAATTACCCTGTGAATATACCAACCTCTGTGAAGAGAGGCCACATTACCCTCGCGGTGCAACAAAATGAATCTTCCCTCCAAATTTGTAGGTGGGTCACATTTAACAGTGTTAGACAAACCTAATTATTCAGTATACAGCGTTAAAGATACCACAATTAGCCCAGCAGCTATTGATTTATGCCTTTGGGAATCACTGAGGCGAATAAATGTCTTTTAATTAATTAGTATGTAGAGAAGATATTGAAACAAATTACATTAAAGGGATATGCATGAACCACGATAAGACACAACAAAGGCATCCTGACAGATGTGTTGGTTAAGCAAATGCCATGAAATTCCCTACATCTTGGGTTTAAATCAGACTGCATGTGGCTCCCTACATTGTGATCTATTAAATAAAGGCTAAAATGCCAAAAAAAACTGTGTGCTTAAAAAAGAAAGTGAGCCAAAAGTAGTTCTGTCACTCTGGATCAGCACGGATTGGAGATGGCTTCAGATAATATTAGGCTGCCTTGAGCAGTGAAACCAAAAGGTCAGGATGCACTTAACCTCATGGGATGGGGACTGTCACTTCTCGACTCGTGTACGGAGTAAAGCTGAAAGGGAGCACAGAGGAAAACAGCTGGAGGAGGGGAAGTGAATGGAAAGAGAGCGACAGCCCTGCAAAAAACAAAATTATTCCCCTGAGACAGAGTCCAACAGGCACTGTTAACCGAGACAGGCCAAAGGATAATAAGGTGCCACTTCAACATATACATCACATTACTGAGCCAGCTAAACATATCAGGTCCAACAGATACATCAACTCCATATCAGCTACTTTTTTAAAATAGCGCCTCTATGGGATTTATTTCTCTGCTGCTGTTCCTGAATAACTTGTCCACCGAGTCACCTCAACGACTTTGTGTTGTTTAGTTGGAGCGATACAGATCACTCATGTAAATGTATGCAAAGTGATGGTATGCAGCCTGATCCTAAACTGTCGCGTATAATTGGCAAGGTTCATTTATTCATGGTGCCTCCTCTGCTTCACTCGACTGACAGCATAACAGCTGCTTCTTGTTTGTTTCTTGTTGTGGCAATGTTACTCTAAGGCAGCTGCATTTGATACTTGATTTTTATATGTTGTCCAGAATGCCTCCTCATGTTTACTGTCAGATAGTGTGGTGTCATTATTATTAGTTCAACACAGTTTTCTCTGATGGGAATAATAGCTGTATTTATTTTTTCCACATTCAAACATGTCTGTGAAGATTCTCTGTCATCCAGGTCATGGTATTTTTGAGCGGTATGCAGGCAACTGTACTTGCTCTTGACGTCTAGTTGTCGAGGTACAGCTCTGGGAGAGAACACGATCAAACAATAGTTCAAATTGTCAAATATTAAGACTAAGAGTTATGCTAGTGGCTCTGTGAGGTTGTAGCTACTTGCACACAATTGTGATCTGAGATAAACATCAGCATGCTAACATGATCAGAATGACAGTGCTAACAGGTTTATGTTCAGCTGGTGTCACCATCGTAGCTCAGCATGTTAGCATGCTATCATCTGGGAATGTCAATGGATTTGCAGGTCATAGATATTATTTGGTCATAAATAAAGTATTGGAAAAAATAAAATGTATCCTGATGGTGGTGTTAGATGAAAAGTGGAAGGATCATGAAAGTTGTTAGAATGAATACTGAGTGTTGATAAATGCGTTCACCATATTCCACAGCAGTTGATCCAATAGTTAATCTTCTGAGGATCATAAACGTTCCTATAATTATTAAGCATTTTTAGTGCAGACCAGACATTATGATCCCTAGAGCTTGCCACTAGCATGGCTAAAAAAGTGGCAGTCCTGATACCATTACATTACGAAAGTACTACCATTAAAAAGAACTTATTACATTATAGTGTTACATCCTTACTGCTTCTTTCTGCCATCTCGCTAGCTGAGCTACACATTCTGACACTGACACCACCACAAGATCTGATATCGTTCTCTAGTCCACAGCTGTCTGCCAAGAAGGATTTTGGATTTTCCTTTTTTGTCGCAACAAAATGAACATTTTAACAGCAAGGGATTGAAGAACTAGTAATTAATAAACTAAATAACACATTACTTGTTATGACAAAGAAGTACTCTGAGTGCTCTAACATGTTACTTTGTAGCATGTTACCCCCAATACCGAGCCCTTACAGCATGAGTAAAGATATTCTCACTTCAAATTTCTGAATTTCTCTCAGTCAAAATGCCTCTTTAATCAGACTATATCTTTCCCCAAAACCCAGATCTAAGTGTCAACATCCTGTGAGAGAAACACCTTCTTTCTCTAGTCTGAAAGAAAAAGTTGCAGTGTGCTAGAAAGAGAGGATACAGTATATAAATAAATGATGTAGTGTTTTCAACATGAGACGGAGTGCTGTCCACAACTGGCTCACATTTTGATTAACAAGCACATATGGAACCTGACAAGCTCCTCTCCTCCTACACACAGTCGCTTAGGCTGCACCATATGCATATATTCAACACGGTCTATATACTTTCAGTGTATACACGTCCACACACACTCATAAAAACACCTTTGCTAACACAACATACATGATCGGAAGATAAATGTTTGAAGAAGCTGCATGAATATTTTACGTTTCATGTCTTGCGTAAGACAGTCCAGTCACATTCATACATACTGTACTGTGAAGACAAGAGAAAACATGGAGTAGTAAATGAAATGCAAAAACATGCCAACTGTTTTGGAATGAAATTAATTATAGTGATACAACACCAAAACTACTGCAAGAGAACAATTCTTCTTACATACAGAAACAGAGGAATATTTTACTCCAGGGAAAGAAGAATAAATAAAACCTCCCTCGCAACATAAACCGAAATAATCAATCACTGGTTAATTAAATGCATCTCCCAAAACTCACAGGAAAGCTGCGATATTTGAGTCTTAACTGAAATTCATTATGAATAAACCAAGTCAATACAGAGATCAGTGTCATCTGTGTTTACTTGCACTTTTTTTTTTTTTTTTGTTTGTTTTTTTACAGTTTTCACAATAGAAATGAATAAGTAATGATGATAGATTGTTTCAAAGATTACTTTGCTCTTTTCCCACTCCAGTGTGTGGACAACAGTTTCTCCACACAAGTCAAGGAGTCATGTTTTATTTAAAGAGCCAAAGTAGCAGGAGTCCCTGAAAACATTTGTTTAAAACTTGCATGAGCTTCTGACACTTTACTACAGACCTCTGTCATATGGCAAAAGGGTAGTCTGAGTTTTTTAAGGTGTCATC
Source organism: Lutjanus erythropterus (assembly GCF_056507025.1). Taxonomy (NCBI): domain Eukaryota; kingdom Metazoa; phylum Chordata; class Actinopteri; order Lutjaniformes; family Lutjanidae; genus Lutjanus; species Lutjanus erythropterus. The sequence continues at coordinate 15,232,077 of NC_139334.1, forward strand.
TCAGCTACAACATGAAGGAAGTACTGCTCTAGGTTTTATGGCAACCTATAGGTTCCGACCAAGGCTTTGAGGCTTTGATTTTGACCAAATGTGGCGTAGAATAAGGTAAGAAAGAGTTAAAAATCAGGGAGCACAGGGAGCGTGCTGCTGAGTATTTGCTGATTCTACAAGAAGCTCCAGATTGGACTAAGGTTAACCAAGCAAGAAAATGGACTCAGAGGCAACAGTGTTGTGCAGAGGTTGGTTGGCAGGCCAAGGGACTGAAAACATGATAAATAGCTGTAGGGGCAGAATTTGTAAGTGAGTAAATCAGGGTACGGAATGAGCACAAGTCAAACCATCTGTCTAGTTATCTTCCAGCAATGCAGTTGCTCACTCTACTCAGTCTTACCAGATCGTTTTTTAGCACCAGATATTGGCTGTTTGGATATTGGAAAAAACATCCACCAAGAATCAAATAAACCCAGGAGCAGGAAGCAGGAGTCAGTGAAATCTGGTGTGTAGTTTATATATTTATGACTCCCAACAGCCAAAACATTGTGATTCAAACGGAGCGTCTTTGGTTTGAGGCTCTGAATAAGTTACAGGTTGGTTCAATTGGATGTAAAAGATTTTGGCCTAAATATATCAAAGATGCCCCAAACCAAAACAATGTTTTTCAAGACCATACTGAGACTGCCCACTATCCTGAAAGGCCCTAAAGGCCCATTGCTCTGAAAAATACACACTCTTGACTATTCCTGGAGTTTTTGCCTTTCAATAACTTTGTTCACCTTGATGTGCAAATGTTAAATAAGCTTTGTCAGGTGAGCATCGTCATCACGGTGACAATCATAAACACATGCTTAATGTTGTGAACAGTTTGGTTAGGTTTAGGCCCCCAAAAAACTTACTGGGTTTGGGCAAATATCATGCCAGTTAGTTACGTCAGTTAGGTTATGTTGGTCATGTTTCATTATGTTTTTCTATCCCAGCTCCACCACCATGTCAGCACATAGAGCAACAGTGTCTTGTCACTAAAGAAATGTACTATTTATAAATGAAACACCATCATGTTCTGGGTAGAAACACTTTTTCTTACATTTAAATGAAAATTGTCAACATCAGTTTTTGAATTTGTTGTAGTGAGACATTCAAATATTTTAGTGCTTTCAGTTTCAATAAGTCATTAGCTCCTATTTTCAATATGAAACCTTCAATATGTAACATTTTCTTCTTTCTTATCTTAAATTTATCCTTTTATTCCCTTACATTCCAAGTTGGATTCACAAACTCTCATAACTTGACAAACTTTCCGTACATCACTTATTTCAGCCTGATGAATAATACCACCTGTTCAGGAGTAGGTACCCGTTTGTGAGATTTATGATTGCTGTCGCTCATACTGTTCCACTCTGTGTGGCAAATTTGATTCACAATAATGTTTCCAAAGAGTAAGAAGAAGAATGCAGGGTGAGGCTTCAAGTGCTGCTTGAAATCATCAAGTCTAGCAGTCTTAATATAGAGCTATTAGAGGACCTGAAACAATTAGGAAATATCAATAGTCAGTGGCAGACTGCAGATAAAATTGTTTTATCGTGTGACTTAAAGTACAGCAACAACTACAATTCTGTAATAAAAACAGACAAAGAACTATTAACTCTTTAGCCATTTAGAAGAATGTAGAGGCCAAATGATTTTCTAGCATTTCGAGCTCCCTTTCTGGCACTGCATCTCATTTTCTCCACTGAATGGACACCCTTGAGTGCACTATAACATATTGTCTCAGAAATTGGGCCACCCTTGAGGCACGTAATAATGTTTTATCTACCATAGTGGCAACTAAGAGGGCACTTTTCCTGCCGATTGTATCAAATATGGGGTCCCTGGGGGGCCTTGGGGTAGTTTGCCTTCCCTGGAGTCCACCAGTTTTAATAGCACAGGTGTAAATGTACTGTGACAAAAATAGAGGGAATGGTTTAACACGAGGATACATGCTTAAAAAAGCCTTTCTAAAGCAGATTGATCCATGACTGATATGAGAGGTAGTCATAACATCATGTAACAGTGGTCATAACATAACGTAACAGTCACTAGACAAGAGGATATTGCAGCCTACATGCATAAATAACTACAGCTGAAAGTTTTTCGAGAATATGCCATTTGTAGGGCACTGAAGCTTCTTCTCCTATCCATTTTCTATCTCTGATTCTTTGAACACTTAGAATCAAAACTTTCTAGCCCCATTTACAATCAATTTGTACCTGTTATCCTTTGAAATGGGTTACATAAAAGCAAACCTTCGAGTAGCCTAAATATTCAGCAAGCACTCCCTCTGAGAGCTCTTAGTCCCTCTTTGGCCTCTTTCTCCTCTTTCAAAAGAATCTGTGATACAGCAGTTTAGTCTTGTCTCATGTGCTTTTCACAGTCAGGGAGAAGTCTCACGACAAGGATTTATACATTTTTAAAGCAAGACGAGAGCAGAAAGAAACGTTAGAAACAGAAAGGTTAGAAAATGAGGACTTTTTATTTGCTGCTAGGTGGCTCTTGATCAAAACAATAACAAAATATAGACGTTGATGGCATCAAAACATATAGCGATGGGATCACTGGAGTTGTTTCTTTCATTCATTTATTGACATTTAGTCATGTTTGACAACCTTCTTTGCTCTCTCTCTACTTTAAATAAATCTGGTTTTGAACATTGTCGGACATTTGGGATAATGTTAAGTACCCAACAAAATATGTAACATAGGCCTGGTCATTTTGAGACATTTTATAGGAGCAATAAGATATAAGACCCAAACATTCAAAAATGTATTTTGTAGTCCAAATGTCAAAAAAAAAAAAAAAAAAAAAAAGTTGTGATGTTGTGTAAGATGTAAATAAAAACAGAATGCAGTGAATCTGCAAAAACTTTTTGATCTTATATCTTTATGTTCAAACGGATTACCTTTATTGTTTTTTGCATAATAACACTAATTCTGATTTTGATGCCTTCAACACGTTTCAAAAAACTTGGTATAGGAGCAAGTATGTGAGAACTGAAGACCCTATTTGTTGGAATTTTCAAAAGTGAAATTCTTTCTCATTCATGCTTAATATACAACCTCAGTTAATTAAGCAACCAGGGTCTCTTTTGTTGTATTTTGTGCTTCATAATGCACCACACATTTTCAGTGTGAGACAGGACTGGACTGCAGGCAGGTCAGTCTAGTACCTCAGCTGTTTTAATACAAACCCACACTGCTGTAACATACGCAGAATGTGTCTTGGCATTGTCTTGTTGAAATAAGCAGGGTCGTCTCTGAAAATGCATATGTCGCTCCACAACCTGTATGTACCTTTTAGCATTAATGGGACAGATAGTTACCCATGCCTAGGGCACTATAACCCCCCCCACCCCATACCATTGCAGATACCGAGTGTTGGTAACAGAAATGTTTGCAGCATTTCTGTGAAAAACAATAAAGTTTATCAGTTTCAAAATTTAATGTCTTATCTTTGTACTGTTTTCAGTTGAATACAAGTTGAAAATCATTGCATTCTGTTTTTATTTGTGTCTACACAACATGCCAATTTTTGGAAATGGGGTTGTGTTATATATTTCTCCTTTAATGCAGAAATGCTACATATTATTACAGCTAAAACAGACTTTACAGCAGTGTAACTTTTCTGGTATAGCTAAGTCTCCGATTTTTGTATTTTGTAAATTTTGAGCTGCCTAAAATATAAGCTACATTAAAGTTGTATTTCATAATGTCAGCCTTGCAGTTAGTTGTACATTGCCATGACACAATTAGCCTTTGATATTCTCTTCTTTGGGCGCTGGTGAGGTGCTGGACAGGAAAAGGTCAGGATATTAAAGGTGACTAAAGGTCCCCGTAACATTTTGGTCACTGAGGCTTCAGCAATTAGCCGACACATGGCAGGTAAAGCCTTTCGTAGAGGAAATGGGCAGTCACTATGGAAGAACAGATTAACCTTACGGACCCCCTTCTGTAAATATAGACGCCTGTTTGCTCAGTAAAGGCAGGTGAGGGATTAGTTTGGGGAAAAAAATGCTGAAGATTAATGTCAGCTCCCATAACAACAGAGAGCGATCCGGAAAATGAGAAGACCTTTTTACATACATGCACACGTGTACGTGCACTGACCTGGGAAGACAGGTCACACATACAGACACACAAAGACAGACAAAGCAACTACGAACACGGCTGCCATAACAACTCCGCAGTGACAGTGTGTACCGCTCACAACAATGTTAATCATGCTGAGGAGCTGCTGGCTGAGAAAGTACGAGGTTTTAAACTGAGAGGACAAAGAAAGAGAAATGGAAGGAGGGACAGACATATAGTAACACACACACACACACACACACACACACACACACACACACACACACACACAGAGCCCAGAGGTTGTCTGTTCCAGTCAGTGATCTGTCTAGTTTAGAGCAGATGAACCACAGTTGAACCCAAATGGAATGAGGCATGGCAATCATCTTTATTTAATGAAGAATTCACTATTCAGGTTATTTAAAGCAGATGTTTTCAGTGACTGTGGATCCAGAGGTGGGCCATGAAACTAATTAAATAATCTTCCAATTATTTTCAACACTATTTTTAATTACTATTTCTTTTTCTTTAGCTAAAGAGGAGCTAAAGAAGAGCTGGAGGAGCTGTCATTTTAATTATGACCTCCAGGTAATTTGAATAACATTTTACACAAAGTTAGAACTGGTGTCATATTTAAATAGCCACACTAAACCTACTGCATTGGATTGCTCGTAATTTGCAGCTCACAGACCACCAATTAAACACCTGAGACTATAGTCAAGCAAATACATGGCTGCCTTTATGTTCCCCTGTATTTAATGAAGAAAAAAATTGTGAAAAAAAGACATCAGTCCTGTAATCCTTATGTCATAAAAACAAGAAAGAAGCCTTTACATCCTTTAAAATTTCATTAATTATTTAGAGGCAATTTTTACATCAAAAGTCGCCTTACAATCAAACTATCCAGATACAACATGATCTTAATATAAAATATATAAATCTCATACTAAAATCTGTCAATACTTTTACAAAGATGACTGTATTAGATTCTCCTTTAAAGGAAGAGTTAATATTTTTTGAAGTGGGGTTGTATGAGATACTTAACGATAGTCAATGTATTACCTACAGTAGATGGTGTTTGACACAGCCTCTGTTTGGAGTACAGAGTCAGCAACAAAACATATTTTAGGCACTTAAAAAAGGTCCACCAGTTATGCTATATTTAGCATAATCTTTTAAAATTTTTCCTTGCCATCAGTTTTTTTCCCCAATGGGAAACCACTGTTAAATAAGCCAATATTGCTTCCTTCAAACCAACCAAACTCCAGTGGCAAAATCAGTTATTTTGCCTGGCATAACACAGGAGTTGCTGGTCTGCTGCTGCCTTGATCTGTTAGCTAGTTTGTGTTACTTTGTGACTTCCAAGTTTTAAAAAAGGTTACTTCAGAAAATGATTTTGCCACTGGAGTCTGGTGGAGCAAGAGAGAGAAATATTTGACTTACCTAACAGTGGTTTTATGTCAGCAAAGGCTGTCATACGGCAAAGTAAAGCAGTGAAAATATTCTAAATATAGTGCACACACTGATGAATGTCTTCCTGTTGAACCTGTCCACAGCAGCACTTGCTTAGCTTCTGTGCTGGTATTCCTCTCTGCTTCTCCAAACTGGCGGCGTGTCGACCCTACAACCATGTATGTATTGACTACTGGTAAGTACCCTGCTTCAAATAATTCTAATTATCCCTTTAACAGGAATAATAATAATATATTATAGGCTTTTCCATTTGACAACTGAAGAAACCGAAAGTCAGAGATTGTGGAATACATGATTTTATATATATATATATTTTTGCATTCCTGTGAATTAATATCCACTTTTATGTCTGTCTTTTCTATGTTGTATATTTTATGGATGCTGGTAATAGCCGCTTCAGTTGCAGCTTGAATTCTGTTACAATAGGACTGATGCCATCAGTGGTGGGCTGCATCTGCACCACAGACTGTATCATGCACTGAGTGGACAAGCCAAACACACTGATTCTCCTACGCTGTCCAGTGCAGCTCCAATAAATACTTCATAGCTCCTGCTCCTTCAGGAAGCTCCCCCAAAGATAGAAAATGCGTTATTTGTCAGATACCACAGCAGTTTTGTCAATCAAATTCACAACAATGCCTGCAGAGGGTAATGTTTATTTTGCTTATATATATTTTAACAGTTATCAAGTTGGCTATCTGGCCCAGACAAGCTGGGGGGAAAAATCCATTTTACTGCATTAGTTACACATTTCTGTTTGTGTAAAACACAACTAAGAATCTATGGCCATGGAAACAGTTCTCATGGACGTACTGCGGAGCATTAGATACTGCATTCAAAGATGGTGCCTCTTTCTTTCCTATAAAAGCTGCTCACTGGGCACACACACCAAAAGCCTCAACAGGCTTCCTATACTTCTATGTTTTAGGGCTCTTCTCTAGCCGAGCCAGCTGAGATCACGCATGTCTAAAACTTCCCCTGGTAGAGCCGTAGGATGACCAGATGTCCAGTCCTGAAATATGAACAGTTGTCCCAAATCCCGAATGTTGTCCTGTTTGTCCCGAAAATCAACTGTTATAGTAATAGATAATATGAACAAGCTTAAGCAAGAGCTGTCTGTTTGCTGTATGCTGAGATCTGAAGGGAAAATAAATGGCGAGGACAACTGACTTGGTGAAAACTGAAAACTGCTGCACTGAATAGTCATTGTGTTCTGTTTTCCAAGTGACAGACAGCTGACTTCATGAACAAAAATAATACATTTAGTTTTGAATTTCATGCATCTTACTGTTCACTGACATTGACTGCAATGGACTAGAGGCCACACCCACCACTGCCATGTCACCGCATGACCATTCCCAATCCAAAATCCTCTGTCCCAAATTTCACCCATTTCACCCACTTCTTGTTGACCCCCAGCACACATGAATGCAATGAAATTCTGATAATAAAAGGAGTAATTTTGGGGTGTTTGTCTGCTAAAGTAGCTCACTGTAATTGTGACTGTAGCTCTTAGCTGCCATTAGCCAGCAACAGAACTGGGCTCTGCAGCCTCCCAGTGAACACGACGATTCACTGGGATGAACAGAGCCTCCTCCTTATGGAAAGACAGGTTCATTTGTTGCTAAAGTAAGTTAGCTAACCCGTTACTGCAATCAGATCTGTTAGCCATGACTCGGTCTCATCATGCTGGGTACCAAACTCATCAAGAAAACCTCAGTTCTGGAGCCCAGTGGCACCAACAAGGCTCCTTGAAAAACAAAAACAAACAAAAAAAAACTGTGAGACAACATCCCCTCAAACTGGGGATCTGTTGTCTAAAGTGAAGTACTGAAAAGTTTGGGAACTCCTGCTGTAGCTTTTTCCCTGTCATCAAACTGGCCTCCGTTGGTCTCAGAGGCTGTTTTGTTCTGGCCATGTTTGCTTGGCTTGGAGCTCTCACTTTAGGAAGAGTCAGCCAGTGGGAATGCTCTCCCTCCTAACATTACATTCATGGACCGCTTTAGCTGCATGGTGGGCGGGAGACGTAACGCACAACGCTTTTGGCTACTGTAAACACCAATCAGTGTCTGCAACAAGTCAGTCCCTAGCAGCCTGTTTTACAGGAAACACATTAGCAATAAGCACTTCACTAGCCAATTCATGGGAACTCTAAGAAAGTTTGTTTTCTTCCAACAAACCCTCAGCGTTAAGGACTAAAAATATTCTGAGCTGTCCTGAAAATCTGGTGCTCCCTTCCAGCCAAATTGTGCACTCACACTCACAAAAGCACACGCAGGCAGACCATCTCAACATTACTTTACCTAAAGGGCACCAGAAATCCCTGAAGATTTCCTCCCTGCCTAACTTTGCCAGAAAAATAATTTCATCCCAAGTTCCTATCTTTGCAAAGTGCTGCCTTACAACCATGGGGTGAAATTAAATGGTTAAGTAATTTCCATACTTGCTATATTGCCTCCAAAGTAACAGTGGGACTAATTAGTGTGGAATGGCATAACGAAAAGTCTGGTTTTCTGCACATTTTGAAATACCCCATTAAGACTAATTATGTGAATCCATACCTGGCAAGGATCACATTTTTACATTTTCTGACTCTGTGCCTTGAGCTGCAACATACAACCCAAAAAAGTTCTCATTGCAGTGATAAAAGGATCGAAGCATGAATTAACAAGACCCTCATTAGCAATCTACAACTCCCCCACACACAGTAGTACAATTATGTAATTACCCATTCAAAAAGCTACTTATCTACAGACGTATGATTGATGTAAAAATGCTCCATATTATTATTCCTCTGTTGATGGTTTATGTTTTTTATCCTCAAAACTGCCAATAAACAGAACCATCTTTCCCATCATTCTGAGGTCCTAATGTCAAATTTAAATTCTTACTCCTGCAGGCTGATTTTGAACTTCATTTCAGTGATGGAGCCTCTCCAGACTTGAAGCTGCGTTTCTTTTTCTGTGGCGGTCGAGTACATTTATAGGTCAAGCTGGACGCTATCTGATTTGAGACACGAGCACAGCCTTTTATCAATGTGGAAAAACTGGCCTTTCTGTCAACCTCTGTCTCGGTTTCCAGTCGCCTGTATTCTCCCGATTAGCCCGGGCAGCTGGCTCATTTTCTGACCCGAGAAACGCAGCAGCAGAGAGGAACTGAGCCGAGGCGGAAGGAGAAAGCGGAGGGTGGAGTGTGGAGGAGATAGGATGAAGAAATGTGAGGGGAAGAGAGAAAAGACGGTATGAGATAGTCGGGGTGCAGAAGAGAGGGGTCGAGTGACCACTGACTGACGGAAACAGAGAGTTATTTCATTTCAGAAGCACTTCTCTGGAGGACTTTATCTCTAATGAAATGTGGTGTCTGAAAGCAACGAAACAGACAGTTTTAAAAGCTTCAATCATAAGCCACTAGCTCCCACACTCACTTGTGAACTAATAATTAATGCTCTTGTGGACTACATCACAAGGGTGGACATATTGACTAGGGCAGAGGTCTTTTTTAGTTTGCTGCTTTGTGTTAAAGGAAAGCTCAGTGTCTCTTCATTTGGATGCTCTTGTCTTTAAAATGAGTATATTTCAATGCTTCAGGAGTTGAACCATGCTGATGCTTTAATCATTTAAGAACTGTAACAGTATCAGCATGTTTCAACCAGAGTGCTTGTCAGATGTGCTAACAGCGTCTAAAACTCCCACCCCCCACATATTTCTGATGGGAGAGCTGAAAGGGCTGCATCCTTTTCAAACCCAACAATCCTACAATTATGTTTCATATTAGTTCAAACCCCTGTGATGTCATTACCAGAGACGCCCCTCAGTCAGGTGGCATATCATAAAGGGGGCAAAGTCTGCATATGGAGGAGGTGGGGTGGATGGATGGGTCAAACAAACACTACTTTCACCCAGGAGACCGGGGTTTTGTATCCTGTGTGAAAGTGTTGACTTCTTTTTAAACTTTTTAAACATGTAAGTTTTTTTGATAGGAAGGAAGAACGCTTGGAATTAAAAAGACAATAAATGTGGTTCTGCTGCATCCTCTTTTTTTTAAACTGCCCAAGTCTGATATTATTGATGGAGAGAAATGCTAAGATTACTCTTTAAAGAACTTAGTTTTGTTTTATCATCTGAAGCGACAGAAAAGTCCTGTCATGAGTTATGGTAGATTTAATTATCTATCTACCGGATGTTTCACTTTGAAGAGCAGTTAAAACATAAACTGTGTGCTGTGCTCTCAGAGCTTACATGAAAGTGTTTCTTCACGTTCATGAAGGACAAAATTCCAGTCAGTAAATAAACAGTCTCTGGGGTGTTAACCAATCAATCACAGCAACTGTTGGTGAGAAGAACAAAGAAAAGAAGCTTTTATATTACACCGCTGATATTATTTTTCTTAAAGGGATAGTTTGAATTATTTGAAGTGAGGTTGTGTATTATCCCTCGTCATTATTACAGTATCAGTATTGCCCCCAGTTTGGAGAAGCAACAGGAGTAATGGTGTAGGAAGCTAAGAGGGAGGTACTGCTGTGGACAGGGTCAGCAGCAAAATGCATTTTAGCATCCTGGAAAAAAGTCCATCTAAAAAAAATGAATCAGTTTAAGTGTATGCTATATTTAGAGTATTTTCACAACTTTACCTTGCTACCAACCAGCCTTTTCTGACAGGACGCTGTCGTTATATAAGCCAGATATCGCTCTCTCTCACTCAACCAGACTTATTTTGCAACAACAGCGGCTTTACCTCTCAGAATATGGCAGTTGCTGCTCTACTGCTGCCATGATTTCTTAGTTTGTTTGTATTGTTGTGTGAGTTCACTGAATGTGAGGAATCCTTACAATTAGCCACACAATAAAAATGAGAAATTAACTGGTGGTAGAGCAGCAACTCCTGTGTTCTGTGAGGTAAAATTACTGATTTTGACAATGTCCGGAGTCCAGCTGGTTTGAAGGGAGTGATATTTGGTCTTTTTAGTTTGCTGGCATCTAGATAAAGTGGTGAAAATATTGTAAATACTGTAAAGCATACACTTAAACAGCTGACTAATATATATTTTGTTGTTGACCCTATCACCACAGCAGTTCATTGCTTAGCTCTCCTACACCGGCACTCCTGCTGCTTCAACAAACCACTGACCACCACCAACTGAATATCTTTAAGCACCTCATACAAGCTGCCTTCAAATCTTTAATCTGAAGTATCTCTTCCAGCCTTTCCTCTTTTGCTCTCCCTTCCTTTACTCCTTCTTGTACTGACAGCTGCAGCTGTGGCAGGACTTTTCATTCCACTTTCCTACTTATTTTGTGCTGGATAAACCGAGGTAAAGACAAAAAAGAAAAGAAAGGTCTGACCGCCACACAGGGAATTCAGTTACATCGCAGACATGTCCCCCTGCTGTGTTAAAGCAGTCTGCAGATTTTATCTCTTGCTGCAGCAGCAGGAGAAATAAGTGCCACTCTATTACAGGAATCCAAACTCCAAGGGGAACCTCAGCTTGCTCCTTCATTATAAACCAACAAACCGGTGCTAAAACAAACGCTGCACTGAGATGACAGCTGTAGCAGCTGACTGTCAATCCCTTCCAGCAGAAAGAGCCGGTCACACACAGATGACAGCAGGTACTTTATGAGGTAACTTACAGGTCAGAGAGTTCACCTCGACCCTGTACGTACTGCACTGGACAGTAATTGGGGCTTGTCAGAGAGATTATTTCATGTTTGAGAGGATGTTTGTGGGTGCCTGTGCTGCTCTGTGTCTGTCCATGCAGGCATGTGTGGGTGTACAGATGCTATTATAAAAGCAAAAGTCTAGATATTCAGAGGTTAACATTTGAATACTGCAAAAAAAAAAAAACTTTTGAAATACAAACAGCTCAAGTTATCCAGCAATTTTTCACATAATTACATGAGTTATAGTTGAGAGCCACAATAATGATCACATAAAGCTGTTTTAATTTGAGGTTTAAAGAGATAGTTCAATATTTTGGAGGTATGCTAATTCACTTTTATGGTGAGAGTTTGATAAGAATATGGACCACTCTGTCCATTACATAAGAAGATGGTTAGTTTAGCTTAGCATGGAGAAGCAGCCAGCCTGGTCCTGCACAAACAAAGCTAACAAATTAAGCTCACAAATTAACATCTCGTTATCTTGTTGTTTATTTAATCTTGTTGTCTTGTAAATTCAATCCACACAAAAAACTGAAGTGAAAAACAATGCGTAATTTGTTGTAGTGAGTTGAATCATGCTAATAACACAAAGACAAGGTAAAACATGAACTTAAATACAACATTAGGACACTCAGAAGATGATGGACACCTTGCATTGTCACAGGAGGACAAAGTCGCAGCAGCAGACTGGAAACTTGACCTGAATTCTTCCACCATCGCTGCCTTAATAAGGAGATTTTTCCAGAGTCTCAGTTAAAAGATCTATTTCCCCATGGAAATTCTATGCATGTATTATGTATGTCTTTAACCTTTCTTTTTTGTCCTTTTTTGACAATGGAGGGATGTAAGCGAAGGTGTTTATAATCAGGATGAAGGAGCAGCTGACATGTGTACAGATGTTCTGAGGTTCATCTCAGAGGTGATAGCTAAGAATGTCTTGTAGGATATCTGTCTGAGGAGTGTCCATGTCCTCAGCATCCTCCAGCAAGTACTTGTCTCTGTCACAGCGCTGCTCCGATACTCCTGGAAGAATTTCACTCATTAGTAGCCATTGCTGAGCAAATCTTTAGAAAGCTCATTTATCATAAATAAAAGTTCACTGACGTCCATCACTTTTGACATGTGTGAAAAGGTTAACTTAGCAATGTAACGTTTAATTTCAAGTTCCTGAAATGTCATTAACGACCTTAATTATCTCCAAGAGCAGAAAAATGGTCCCCTCTCAGTTTTATCTCCAGCATTTTTATAAGAGTACCATTTCCTTGATACAGTGGAGTGTCTGAGTCAAAGAAATGCACAGAATCTCTCATATGCCTTTCTCGATATTCACATTAAGAAATAATGTAAGTACTGTAAATACAGAGATGATCAAATATCCGGCATGTTTTATCAGTTTATATCATGCTGGATGAGAGCCAAGATGTTTCAACCTCAGGGATGTAAAAGTAATTTATCACATTTTGACATTTACACAGGATTTAGTCTGGGTGATATTTTTTTAAATGAGAGGTAATATCAGGTAAAGTTAGCAAGGATGTGATTGTACAAATGGAACATTATTGGTGCTATTTGAGTAAAAACTGAAACTGACATGCTTGGGAGTGTGACTTTGGTGAATATGAACTAACACTTAAACAGTTACATAACTAACCAATGGAGGCAACAGCAGACCAGCAACTCCAGCAACTCCTCCATCTGAAAAGCCTGTGAATATATTCTAAATATAGCAGACACTTAAATTGATATTGATTTTTCTACAAAATAGCCTGGTCCTCCTTCACTGTCAAGGTCAACTCTGTACAAAGCCTCCATTGTTCATTCATTAATGACATATACACAGAACAGAACGACACCTTAAACCTGAGGGATTGATGTGGCAGCGTTTCAGTGACCTGCTGTCAACCTCTGTGACCACTACTATATGTACTTCTGTACTTCTATATGTTCCCACAGAGTGAACACTTAATCTGAAACAGTTAAGACACTTAGTCAAGATCAATACCAGCATTAAACTCTTAAACACCTTCTCTCTTATCCTGGATTAGTATGGTTATATATCTGCTGATGGTGGACTTCTGTGTCAGCAAGAAAGATGTGAAAAATGAATGTTGTGTTTACTGAGGTTTAACAAAGTTGGTATAATCATTTTTTGCAGGATTATATAGGTAATGCCATGCATATGTTGTGCTGAAGGTGGACCTTTATGTGTTTTACTATAAAAGAGAATGACCGGTGCCTTCACAGAGCATCATCTTGCTACTTTCTTATCTGAAACAAAGAGGTAAAAGTAAGTGGATGATAATCCTGCTGCACTAGTTTTTGCTCTGACTGGTGGTTTGTTTCAGCCTGCAAGTTGTTCTGTAGCATGGCAGCGATGAAGTGCATCCTGGGTCGCCTGGCCCTGCTTGCAGTCTCAGCCTGGACAGAGGCGGGGCTGAGTCTCACAGCTGGAGCTTTAAGTCAGTCAGACATTAAAAGTTATTTCTCCTGGAAGCTTTTGACTGCAAACACATCTGTAGCTACAGGAAAAGTTGTCCAGCTTTGCTGTGTTTGCTCAGTACTAACAGGATTGTAATTTCTATTTTTCTGACCATTTATGCCATGTTTACAGATATATAAGGGCATAAGGGTAAAAAATAAAGGTGAAAGATGTTTTTTTTTTAATTTACCTTTCAAGAATAACAAAGTCATCATTAAAAAAAAAGTCAAAATTTCAAGGATAAAGTCAAAATGTCATGAATAAAGTTGAAATGTCATCAATAAAGTCAAAATGTCAAAGATAAAGTCTAACTTTTGATATTAAAGCCAGAGATAAGAAAAAATATATCAGAGGATGAAGTTTGTTTTTGTTCTATTTTGAGAAAATAAAGATCTGGCTATTGCTACACAAAACATCTGTCATGGTAGCATTGTCTCCTCGGTTGCTTGATAACACAATAGAAATGCTGTCGATTTCTGTTTGCAGGTTGTGAAGAATTATGATGCAGATAAAAATGATGAAGATGAGGGAGACCTGACGGTCACAGAGCAGCTGGAGAGAGCCAACAACAATCTCAGTGAGACACAAACAACACAAACTGGAGAATATTTCTGGGTCATGTACTTTGTAAACTTTTAAGGAGCCACAAAACCACATTTTTGTAGCTTGACCATCATTGGTTTCTGAGTTTCATGTCCTTAAAGGGACAGTTCAACCCTAAATCAAAAATACCTCTTCCTGCCTGAGCCTAGTGTTTATTCCTCTAGCTGTTTTGGTGTGAGTCAGGGCACTGGAGATATCGGCAGTGGAGAAGTCTGCCTTTTCCTGAATTTAATGGAACTAAATATCACTCAGCTTGTGGTGCTCAATGAATCTGCTCACACCAAGGTCTGTGGATGATCTTGAGTAACCAGGTCATGATTTCTGTAAAAAGACATTGCTATTGAGTTTTTTACATTTATTTTTTATTGCTGTGAACACTGAGCTGAGTGCCATCTAGTTCCAATATATTATAGAGAGGCAGACATCTCTACAGCTGATATCTCCTAAACTCAGCTACTCACACCAAAACAATCTAGAGGTAAAATAGCACTACATGCTAGAGTAAAAGTATTTTTTGATTTTGGGGTGAACTGTCCCTTTAAGACAGAGCTGGGCTATAGGATTGAGGTCATCACTGTATAAACCTTTTTCACTGCAGATGTTTTGACTTGTCATAGTTGGAAAAGTACAGGTGGGATTTAGGATTTATGTTTCATGAATATACACATAATTTGATGTAAATTTAATTAATCAATTTCTATATTAACATGTGGCAAACAACCTATGTAAAATAATTGAGATAAGATCTGGGATGTGAAAATATTGCATCAGGAAAAGGCACTTCAGCCACAAGAGGATATTTAGTGAAAAGAAGGGAAGGAGGAAGGTAGTATGGTTTTTGATGCCACTCGCCAATTAAATACCTTAATTGCCTTCCTGGGCTGTGTGTCTCGCACTACTGCCGCGTCTAACCACTGACTCAGTGAACAGACTGCATCAGCTGCAGACCAGCAGTCGCTGGATACAGATTGGTTGCTGTGTGCTTCAAACCCAAATAGTTTCCCTAGAAGACCAGTGTCGAAGGCATCATATATTGTAAGTTTTGACTGACTTCATGTCACGACTATTTCTTCCTCTCACACTCTCTGCAGACAGTGACCGCGATGGTATTCTCAATGTAAAATGATGGTCGTCTCTTCCTTTAAGGCTGGCTTTCTCCAAGGACAACTACAACCCCACCATGATGGCTGTTCCAAATCCCAACGCCGTGTTTGGCACGGCGAGACAGATGAGCCACAACGACATCAACCGCATCAACCTGCTGTACTGTAGGAACTAGCTAGCATTTACACTGATGCTTCTTTGACCAATATTCAATTACTAATGTGAACTTCTGTAGGAGGAGAAGTCTGTCATTACAGTGGGTTCAACATCATAACACCATACTGGGATGAATCATTTAAAATAACTATGCAGATAATTATTCATTCTGTTGGGTAAATGAAGTCGCATGATTGCATGCAGTTTTTCCTCCTCAACAAAGAAAGTCTGAATTAATGTGAGTGACAGATTTTTCTGTTTGGTGGTGGGAATCACATTTCCAGTTTCTTTTAATCAATAAACATTCATCTAAAACATATCTGTTTAATGTCTCCTTATTTAAAAATCTATTTTCTCATGATTATTTTTCTGTTTTCTTACGAGTGTTGCTGTGAGCAGTGAGTTTGCTGCGTTATGTGAACTTTAACCTTTTAATATAATTTAACAAGATTAACTCTCAAGTTTTAGCAGAAGAAATATTCTTAACTACACACATTTTGAATTCAAGTTTGGTTCAGTTCAGTAACCAAAATAAAACCCCCTAAAGTATGTAGGGAATTTTGAAAAGCAGCACTTTCAGAACCAAAAAAAGACATTTTAGGAACGCCCCTAGTCTTTGGCAAAAGACATTTATCACCTTTAGAGAACTTTTAAGGGAAGTTACGCAAGGTTTCCATAACATCCTCTCCTACACGGATTTACCTCCACTTTAAGGTCAAGTTGAAATGTATGTTTTAAGGAAAGATCCGTGGTCCTTGAGTTTTTCATGTAACCAGACTGTGTGGACCCAAAGAGTCAGCTGTTTTCCTCCATTTTCCAGTCTTTATGCTAAGCTAATCTAACCAGCTGTTGGCTTCATCTTTCTGAGTCGTTGTTGACCTGTAGATGGTCAAATTTCCTTTCTTTCTGAGCACTTCAAGTACCTCTCGTCCATTAAAAAATACCCTGGAGGTGGCTCTTTATGCTGCTACGTGTGCAGACACTGTTTCCAGTCTTTATGCTGAGCTAAGGCTAACCAATGCTGACTTCAGCTTTACATTAAACTGACAGACATGAGAATGGTGTGATTTTCTCATCTAAATCTTGGACCTATACTGTTGTCTTTAAATGGAAGACCAAGTAATATTACAGGAACCCAAAGCACTTTTAGTGGCCACTTAACTGTTATGATGCAGTATTGATTCAAATGTGTGTATGTTTCTGTGCATGCAGGTGAGGAAAACGTGTGTGATGACAGTCCCTTTTAAAGTTTCATAACTGTCTCACAAATATCAGTGCTTTTACAGGCTTTTCTTCACTCCTGAAATCTCGGACATGCTTTTCGTCTAGAGCCCTTACAGACAAAAGGCAACAAATATCTGCGGTGAAATCATATTATCACCTCAGTCCCAGTTCAGTGCTCAGGGGAGAAGCTGAAATCTCAGGTTTCCACACAGAGACTTTGCCGGGCAACAATGATTCAGCTAAAGTACAATATTTGATTCAACACAGATTCTGTATGTCTGATTCACAACTTGAGTTTAAATAATGCTCACCTCAAACAGACCTACATTACCTCAGATATGCAGATCTCAGAACTATTACCGTAATGTCATGCAGTGTGAATGTTAAATGCTAGCTGTATTCACATTTGTATTCATGTGTGAGCTTTCTGAGAAATAGATAAAAAAAAAAACCAAAGGCTTTTCTTAAAAGGCAGACCCTTCTGACCCACCACAATCCAGACAAAGAGTCTGTGCAAGATGCTATTTGTGCTCTCAGGGTGATGAAAGAATTTAAGTTGAAAGCTGAGGATCTGGGTGGTTCTCACAAAAACCTTTCCATGACCTGAATTTACTTCTTATTCTCTACCTACATCTGGATTTTTAAAATCAACAAAGTTTTGTACAGTTTCAGTCAGTGGTTACAGACTTTTAATGAGTATAACCAGACAAAATACATGCAAGACCTAACAGCCCACACTGTGAGTCTCTAACTTTTTTCTGGTGCTGAAATAAATGAGGAGGTCAGATACCGGCGCCAAAGGGGATGTACGACCTGAATCTGAAAAGGCATTAATTGCAATAGCAAGACAGATGTGAGTATGTTGGTATGAGTCCACTGAAACAAAGTGTAACAAGTCAGCTAATCGATAGCCATTATGTCTGTTTCAGAGCTGAACAGTTGGCGTAATTGTTCATAATGAAGTTGAGGATTAGAAGTGACTTGTCTGACATCAACCATAATGACATGTAATGGATGGAAGATAAAAAACAAACTTCCCCTCTGACGATCCTTACCCTCACATTCCCTCTGTTAACTTCTTGCACCGTACAGGAATCTACCTAAAATTAAGAAAGATTAAAAAATGTATGATTAACCAGCCCTGTCTCCCAGAAATTACTTTTATATACAACTAATTTGCACCACAAAATATGTTTTGAGGGAAACATGATGCTGACTAAATTACATCTTCAATTAATATATATTTCATTTTATTTGTTTTCCACCAGAATAAGCATTCTTGCAATACTCTATCCAGTCGTTGTGACTAGAGCATTATTCAGAGGTCAACAGTGACTTTAACCAAAATTTGTACTGCAGTGTTGCTTTTATTCAAAGATAATCCAGGCAGGAATTACACTGTCACCACAATTTATATTATGCAGACAAATCAGCAATATACAAATGCAATTTTTAGGAGATAGGATTTGAATATCAAACCTGGGAAATGTTTATGTGAGTTTTTTTGAACCACCGGCAGCAGAATTTACATAGAGTGGGTTCAAATGCTAAAAATCAAAGTATTCGGTTTTATTCCAAGGGATACAAATAAAGCTGATGTTAATTTGAGAGTGAAAACACATCCTGGGTTTTGATTTTGGTATCAAGATGAATGCCAACATTTCAAGATCAGCTTTTGAAAAAAAAAAATCTGAAAACTGAAGGTGTTTTGATGTGCAATCAACCTAAATCTTCTGGTTGAATGATCAAAGGTGTCTGAATGTACAAAGAAAAATCAGGCTACAAGACAACTGCAAAGGGTAGAGCCCAGGGAAGAGCTATCTGGGGAGCTCTTCAACACTCCAGGGAAAAGAAAAGAGGTTGAAGATGGAGCAGCCTGAGATGTAGGCTGCAGAACATGAGAGTGGGCATCAAACTGCAAGGTGAGTGTAGCTACAGGCAAAAAGAGTATAAGGTCACCTTGGAGAAACTGGAAAGTTGAATCCCGGAGGAGGATGTTCCTGCAGCAGGCAGTACAAGATGTTCTCCCAAGCCCATCAAACAAGCCATCTGCCAGGGCAAGGTGAGGTCACCAGGATGCTATCTCTGTACCTGGAGTGAGAGTGCTCCATCTTTCTAAACATAAGCATGTCATCATCCACCAGTTGCTATTAATGTGCATGATAACATGCTAACGATAGAATGATGGTAACATGGATGGGTTCTCCTCTTGCCCCAGCCTCAGACCAAATTACATTTTTGCTCCACTAGGTGTGTCCAGCATTTAATAATTTCTTCTGCTGATGAAGATCGTAAGAGCTGCTAAATACTCATTGAGGCCAGATTTATTTGTCAACTGCTGTTTCCAAGGGCGAAAATGAAACTAAAGTTTGAAACTAAACTTTTAAGCCAACATGGATGAGAAGTCCGAAAAAAGAATTTAGGTCCGAGGCAGTCTTCTGGCAAAAAGTTAAAAAGCTTTTATTCAGATAGTTTTTTCAAATTCTAAAAACATAGAGCTGCATTACAACCCACGCGTAGCGGCACAAACACTTCTTCCGGGTCTTTTTTTATTAGATGAGAAAGTCCTTGAAGTGTTCACAGAAAAAAAGAAATTTGAACATTTACAACAGATCTTTTTCATAGCAGCTACACTGATAATGAAATAGTATGGTAAACACAGATGTTGCCAATAATACTAATTAAGGACCTGTTCCATTTAGTAGCAGAGTCTTCCCTGTGAACCAACAGACACAATAGCAGCACCCTGTTTGACCTGAATGGAATGGAACCGTAATTAGTGTCATTGATAACACCTGTGTTTACCTTACTATTTCACATCAAAAGGAAAGTCAACAACAACTAAGAGAGCTGCTGATGACTATCATGTGACTGGACTGAAAGCTGCAGAACAGTGATTAAATTGACCTTGAGATGAGATTTGTCAAAAAAAGGAGCAAACTTGTTGTAAATCATCTACCCAACCATTTTTATTGTGTAATGAGAGCCTGCCACCATTCTTAATCCCACTCACTAATCTCCGATTGCTCAACTTTTTCTCCAACTGCTGTAAAAAGCTGTTGTTGGCGGCATCATGATTTGAGAATAACAAGACTTTAGTCTTATTATTCTTGTGTGGCTTCAGATTGCATTATGCTTTCATGGCTTCAGATTTAACCAGGAAACTTAAAGCTACTACAATGAACGTTCATATAAATATAAAATTATCTACAAAAAAAACTCCTCCTGCTCTTTAGAACTGGATAACATACTCACTGTGTAGCTTTGCCCAGGAAAATATAAACACAAAGCAAAATGCTAGCTAACAAGCTAGCTAATCTACATCAATGGCTTGCAAGCTGGTACATCTGATAGGTGAAGTTGGCAAAATGCTAGCTAACTAGCTTGTTAACTCTTTCCCCGCCATTGACGATATATTTTGCCATTTGTTTTCACTGCTAGGTGGTAGGGGACGCTGTGATGGACAAAAAATTGTTACTTGAAGAAGAAGAGAACCACCAGAATTGAGCAGCATCAGAAGTAGACGGTGTTATCTAGCATGAAAACATCGGTGCACAGTGGCAGATCAGTGCTGCAGGCCCTGTACCTCCACAGCAGCCAGGACACAGTGAGGATGCTCACACCGCAGCCCCTGGGAGCCACACAACAGTCGGATCATAGAGCACTGCGATTTGAGCCAGAGCCCGGG
This sequence comes from Lutjanus erythropterus, assembly GCF_056507025.1. Taxonomy (NCBI): domain Eukaryota; kingdom Metazoa; phylum Chordata; class Actinopteri; order Lutjaniformes; family Lutjanidae; genus Lutjanus; species Lutjanus erythropterus. Next base: position 15,252,561 of record NC_139334.1, read on the forward strand.
CACAGAGCAGGGTTGCTCGTACTGCAGTCCTCGGACCCCCACAGGAGAGCACAGAGTGGGGCTGGACTCAGGGCACAACCACTGGGGCAGAGAGCACTCCAGCCCCCAGGCCTCTTGGACAGTGTTTCAGGTGGGGGGGCGGGGGGCACACACCTAACGCTAGCCACACTTGTGACAATGATGTCTAACACGTAATATGAAGTGATAAAAGATCAAGAATAAAAATGTGATGTCGATATTCTGCTTAAACTAGAAGACTTGTTCTTTCTTTTGATATATTCCATATTAATGTGTACATAGAACTGAATATTTTGTGGGTGTTGAAAAGTCTGTGAATTTTGTCAAAAGTGCTGGTGCTGGCTGGCAAATTTTTAAAGAAACACCAGCCGAGAAGAGTTAATCTTCAGTTGTTAACCTAACTGTTTGCTAACATTATATAACTTAAGATGTGACTATATTCACTTTTACAGGTCAGCTAGGAAGATTTTTAACCATCTCCAAATTTGGTTTTCTTTTCAACATAAACAAACCTAGCACATCACATATCTAAGTACAAGAAAGGAGAAATTTAACCGAGGTTCTCCAAACTAGCTTGCCTGTCAAAAAGGGGCAGGACTGTTGTTGGTGGCAATTTCAACCTTTTAGTGGCACCCAATTAAGTCAAGGAATCACCAATGATGGAAAAATATGTTAGTAATGGAGACCAAAAAAAAAAAAACAGAAATATTGTGCTTTCTAGCAGTACTTGAACATCAAAGTGACCCCCTGTGAGATGACAATACCATCACTAGCCCAAGGCCAATCTCAGTTTGAGACCCCTGCTCTAAATCAATCTTCCACACAGCTCATATTTCACAATAAAAGCAGATAAACAGACAGGCCTGCAAGTGTGAGCTTGTGTGCGACAGGTTGTGTCACAATCGATACACATTTATGTGTTATCATTGGGGATCGTGCACCTGTGCTACAACATAGTGATTACTGTCAACCAAGCCATCTTTTCCCTACTAACCCGAGGCTCTCCTTTGTTCTCTCCAGCAATCTTCCTCCATCACAACAAGCTGTCCAATCCTCTCTCCCGTTACCCGTCTCTCTTTCTCTTCCCTGGAAAAGTAAACAAGCTCCTGTTGAGCAGCCACGCTCATTAGCCCCATTGGCTGGAAAGCTTTCTCATAAAACAAGCTGGTGTTATGGCAACTCACACTTCGCTGCCTGTGCTGCACAGCGCTCGTGTGAAATAGGTTAAATCATTGTAGCAAAGGTTAAAGAATTTAAACCAGGTGATTCTTAAAGAAAGGTAAAGAACGAATATAATGAAGATACTGAGGAGAAAAAAAATCTGAGAGAAAATTGTTCTTAGTCAATAAATAAGAATAAGCTATTGGGCTGACTTTTGTGAAAAAAATATTTGATTCATTTATTGAGGGAGAGTAGAAATACAAATCTTCTCTCACATCACTGATATTCTTCATTAAACCAGCTGCCTGTGAAATACTAGTCCATTTATTGCATTTCTTTGTGAATAAAAGGACATATTGTGCTGTCTCACGCACAGTCATACAGCCACCCAACCATGTACGCACACATGCACGCATTAAAAAAAATAGAAAACCCTTTTTTTCTTCCTTACGTTGTTGTATTCACTGCTGGTGCTGCTGAGACAGGAAATGAAGGCAGCCGTATCACCCAGTAATAACACCATGTTGACGACGGAGCGATGGACACACAATGATTCGGAGAACAGATCACTCTCACAAAAACCTGATCAATACACACCAGTGCACTGCATCGACAACCAGAATAGAAAACAATCCTACTCTGTTTGTAGCCCACACATGCATTCATTGCTCATGTAAATCTTTGCTTTCTTCTATTATCAGAGACAAAAAAAAAAAACATGTGTGCATCTGTACATCTGTAGAAATGTCAAAACAACCGGCAAAGTGTAGTTTAAACTCTCTGGATCAAGTGGGAGTTTCTTAATCTTTCAACCTACAGGCAGAAGTGAAGACATTCAACAAAAATAATCCCACTGAAGTTGGTTTAATGCAACTGAGCGTCAAAGGATCATATGGGTGGTTCAGGTTTTTGTGTAATTTCACTGAAAAGAAAAACATTTTTTAATTCATTCAATCATTTTTGTGGCCAAAGTCAAATCATATCTGCATGGTAATTTCATATAACAGAATTTCAAACAAACTCCTTGGCCTGAAATATAAGATTTATTTATTTTTTATCCTCATGTACACCTGCCTTTAGGTAAATGGAAACCAATGGGAATGAACGTTACAGAGTTCAAAAGCATGCAACACTGCCACCATATGGGCAGAGTCATGTATTACAACAACTTAAAAAGCTAAATGGAGAAGACAACCACGTCCCATTGCTGTGTTCTTTATGAATAACTGAGGACAGATCAACTGAGGGAGCCAAATAAACAAATGAGATCACACCTGAATAAATTAAATGTGGATTTGTGGGCTCCATATATGTGATGTCATCTTTAAGGCAATTTATATTCAGTCTAGTTGGAGATGCAAGGATCTGCTCTCTATTAAAAGGTTTTTTTTCCAAGATGTGAAAATTGCATTAGTGTTGAGAGGACATGTACATTTGTTGTATGAAAGTTTCTGTATTTTCATTCTTTAATTGTGCCAAATTTGAACTTTTTCAGCTATCCGTAACAATACATGACACTGTTTGCCTTAAAACTACTATGCTCAGTGTTTACTAAAGTAAAAGTATAAATACCCTGGTATAAAAATACTCCACTACAAAAGTCCTGAATTCGAAATCTTACTTAAGTAACAGTACAAATATATTGTCAACAAAAGTAAAAAAAGAAAAAGTACCCATTATGCAGAATATGGTGACTTTTGCAGTATTTTATTACATGGCTTGGTTACATTTTCAATTCTGATTGGTCATTCACAGCATTGCAAGGTCTGTTATTTCTATATAACAGATTGTTGTTATGAAGAACAGACTTATACTATGGAAAGAGCTCTGATCATTGACTCTGGAGGAACAATAAAATTATTGTTAAACTAAAATCATTAAATTAAATTAATATTTTGTGTCATTTCTCCCCTTTTTGGTACACAAACATGTAACAAGCAGGATACTGTACAGTGAGCCATAAAATCATTTTAAAATTGATATTTTGTGTCGCTGCTAATGTTAATAATACATTAAGATAATAATAATATAAATCTATCTGGACATACAAAGTCACTGTTGGTAGGGTGCAAAGTAGTTACACCCCTTACCACCGTCTGTAGAAGAGAACTCTTGATTTGGGAAACTCTCGCGAGATCTGTTCACTTTTTTTTTTTCATTGAGCACCCTGTCCCAAGTAACTGTGTTTTACAATGTAACAACGCTGCGGTTAAACCTGGATACGATTAGAAACAGAAAAGATCCTGTTAGGGTTAGGGGATGAGCATGCTTTGTGTTAAACCATTTTACTCTCGCGAGATCTTTCGCAGGTCTAGGGTTACCTTCTAGACTTGACCTTCACCTTTGCGGTTAAAGCGCTACCTTCGCCGTGTGAAGATACAACACTGCCCTCCTGCGGAAATCCCTAAATATTACAACCGGCAAAGGACACACATCTCTGGCTCAGGCTGGAGGATACAGCGGCCACCAGAAAGTGCAGCCACGGCAGCAGTAAGTTGGACATTGACCGCGAACATAAATCGGTATTTTCTTAAATAATGAGCTATATCTTTTTAACAACGCTTGAGTTGTGGTATGCAGCCACCGCGGAAATAGGATGACACCTTGTTGTGGCTCGGACTTAGTCACATGGTGTTTGGATGGTCAGTCGTGAAAGCCACATCAGTGTGTAGCTACAGACGTGTTAACCAGGCATCGGCTGTCTGTTTGTCAGTGTGTGACCACAGTGAACCCACCGACCTGTGCTGACACTGGGGATTCCCATCTCAACATGCCTCACAAGAGCAAAAAGGAAAAGGTAAAGTGCACTTTTAACATTGTTATTTAGTGTTAGCATAATGTAACTTGTGTTGTGTTTATATTTTGTCTTATTAATTCCTCACATTTTAGGATTCCTCTAAATCTGGAAGATCTAAAAAATCTGGAGGTAAAAATGGGCCTGCAGACGACCAGGATGTGAGTATTTTTGAACTTTGCACTATGCAGACAGGATTGGCATGGGCTACTTATGAACTTAAAAACATATACAATGCATACAACAGATACTTTACTAGCATGTGGAAAAATATAAACTAAAGCTGCACAAAGTGAGACCAGCATGAGCACAGCTGGAGCTAGTATTAAGGACACTGAGGTCATGTCCTTTGCAATTCTTTCTGGGAAACTGGGTGTTTTAGGAACCTGGAGGGAGTTTGAATTCTACATTGATGGCTATTTTACATGTTAATTCCAGTAAGTCTTAGACACAGTACTCTAAATTTGATTAGTTTAAGCCTAATAAAAAGGATTGATCATTGCATATCATGTGCAGAGATGGTGTCAACTGTATTTATTTATGGGTTGAAAAAAATATCCTGTGTCTTTGTCTGAATAATCAGTTCAAAAAACCCACTGGATTATCTCACAATACATTGTCACAATGCAGAAAATAGTCTTCTCGGCTCATGAAAAGTTCATGTTTTGAAAAATACGTGTTTTTTTTTTCCCAGACGGAGATGTGTTGGGAAATAAAATGAACAGAAAATAAAACTGGACAGTTAAAGGAATAAGTAAAATATTTTTTACACTCAAATAATCAGAACATTTGGACTTAATGGTTTATCCCATTAATGAGATGAACCATTAACTAATTAATTAAACCAGATGAATTCAAATGATAATTGTTGTAATATTAAAAAAAAGAAAAGAAAAATTACTACGGTACTTAAAAAATTTAAGAACAAATCTGATGTGATGTGTAGCAGTGCTTTTATAAAATAAAATAAAATAATAACATAAGTAAGCATATAATATGGTGGTAGATATGGTCACAGTTTGGTCTAGTGTTGAAACATTTTTTATATCGTGAGATTTGATATATTGTTACAGCCCTACTGGAGACCTCCTGTGGCCTTTTGGTAGCCTTTTGTTTACATACTTCTCAAATGATTCCCTTTTTCTTTCACATACACACAGGATATTATGTAGACAACTTCACGTTTACTGTTTTTGATTGTGCTTCTCATGACTAGTGCTTCACAAGTTCACTTCAAGCTTGTTTCAAAGTTTAAATACCCTTTGTCCTCATGAAATGAAGGCAGAGTTGTTCATGTGATACCCCAGCATGATCTCATGACTTTATTTTCTCTGAAAATACTTGCATTCAACCCCTACTTCTCCCCATCATGACTTGTTTTGGCCTCGGAGTATAATACGAGGCATTGTGGTGGCTATTTCTGTCCCCATCATTCCTGACGTGCGTCAGTGTAGCACATCGAGATTGGAAGAGACCTGATTGATTGACTGTTGGACCTGCTGTTTGTTCCTATTGACAGCTTTATCAGTTCCATCTGTGTTCAATTATTCTGTCCGCTGAGGTCCTTCCCAAAACTCTGTCAACAGATGCAGTACAGTACATGGGCTGACTGTGATCAGGTTGCTTCACTGAGAATCACCTGATCTGATTCGGAAAGGAACTTGACCCTTAACCACAAACACCCTCATCCCCTTCTCCCTCTCCTCTCCTCTCCTCTCCTCTCCTCTCCTCTCCTTCTCCTCTCCTTTCCTCCCTTCTCCTGTCCTTTCCTGCCCTCTCCTCTCCTCCCTTCTCCTCTCCTCTCCTGTCCTCTTCTCTCCTCTCATGAACTCTCACACTGACACACGAGTAAAGTGATTCCTGTGCCATTTCCTTGGGGCAGGAACTACCTTGCCCTACCCTGCTCCAGTAACGGGAGCCCTTCCTCTGCGACTCTTGTTTCCGCAGGGCTCCAATAAGAAAGTGCCTCCTGCAACTCAGCTGATGAGGGTGAAGCAGCCAGGGTCACACTCGGCTGTGAAGAGAGAGAAGAGGTTCAGCACTTCCTCTTTCCCCCTCAGTGCGAACAGAGAGCTGCAGAAACTGCATGCACTGGCAGGTATGCCTCTCCCGATGTACAGTATCTTCATTAGAAGCAATCACTTTTCTTCAAGTCCTCCACGTTTTCTTCCGCTGTAATAACTCATATACATAATCTTTTACGCTTCTCCTGGAAAATGCTCAATGACCTTTCTCTCAGGCTGCATGTTGGCCTATATGGATGAAGGGAATCATATTAACAATTCATAGCCTCAGTGGATCCTCATAACCGCCTTTTTAACCTTGAGGTCTTTGCTCGCTACATAATTTATAGCTAAGCGGACTGCCCATCAGCTTTATCTCTAATGCAAATGATGTGCAATCAGCTGCATCTCCAACCGTACCTGGAAGAAACAGATATTACCCCCGGAGGGCCGACTCATGTAAGGTAACTCTGACTCAGCCTGAATGGACAGGAGACCAGAACACAATGATGGAACGTGGGCCGTCCAAGAACGTCTCATAGCAAACATGCACTGCACTGTAAACTTTGACATATGTTGGAACATCAGGCATCTCAGACTGGGTTGCAACAACAAAGTTTAGCAAAATTAGGTTTAAAATGAGTAAATCCAGATTGAAAATTAAGCAGAGCTCTGTTGCACAACTAACCTCTATTTAGTAAATCCAAGTCTATCGATGTAAGCCGAAATTAAATCGTTTAATCGGTACAGAGATGCTTGCTTACACAAAGTAAATTAATAAAAACTAGATCTGAGTCTTACCTAATGAGTATAAAAGAGGGGGAACTGTTTCAGCTCCTCTGTGCTCTGTAACCAAATGCTACATTTTTGCCAGCAAGCTAAATAGTTAAGAAAATGTTACATTAGCTGTTTACATGGACAGTATTTCTTCAATGGGATTGAAATCGTTCTAATTAGAAATCCCAACATGGACACTAAATAGAGTGATCTGTTGAAACGTGTGTTTACATGGCTGAAAGCATTAATCAGAATCCAACCCTTTTTGACATGTGTAAGCTGGTTCTGCCTACTGTGAAGCATCTAATCTGCCAGAATTATAACAGAAAAAGAGGTGGAAGAAGTGATTCCTCCCAGCAATCTTAAAGACGGACCCACGTGGTATCCTGGAATCAAAATTAGCGTCTTTTTATCTGTAGACACTGACACTGAACCTACCCCTACTTTTGACACATATGCACAGAAAGAATTCCAACCAAGGAAAAACAAAAAGTTGTTAAAAAAGTTAGTTAGCCTAGTTTGCCTACTCATGATGACTCGGCAGAGAAGCTCTAATTTCTACTGTTGGGAGAAAAACTTGTTGGTCAAATCAATGGAGCTATATGACCAAATAATATAAGATTAAAAAACAGACAACAGCATAATAATAAAAAGGGAGTGGCAGACTGTTTAAATGGGTCAACTAGAGTGACAGAAAGATGCATCATGAAACTCAGCTGAGATGAGTTCGCCCCTTCACTTCCTTCGGGGAACATTATCTCGCTTAATCCATCTCAAAAAAGACAGCCATTTTAAAAGTTAAACGTCCTCAAGTGTAAATTAAAAGCAATTGTGGATCAGGTTTTCATTTAGTTTTGGTGCAACAGAAATAAATTGAATCTAGGTTTAGAATAAAAACTAAACTGATGGTTTTAAATGATGGTTTAAGGTTTAAGTTTGACCTTCCTTAACTTTAAGCTATTTTAAAAGTTAAACCATAATTCAATCATGTTTAAAATTGAATCCCTGTTGGTGCGACCCAGCCTCAGAGTCCTATAAACAACTCAATCAATACTGCAATTTAGTGTAAGCCTGACTAAGCAGTATTAACAAATGTGATGGGAGATTTGGACTTGTTTCAAAGTTATTCCAGTACTCAACAATCAGCAAACTAACCATAATAACTATAGCAGGCTTGCTGTGCTCTGTTGATTTTCTTCATTTGTCAGAATCCCACTGATGCAGATTGTGAGACGAGACAGGGAGGTTGAGGTTTGAACATTTACATCAATCTTTCATGGCTTCTTTGTTTACACACAGCATTACAGGCAGGATCTGGACTAAGTGGTTTCCTGTAAACTATACCCAGCTATGCTTTGTTCTCATACCTGGATGAGCTGACTGACACTACGGACAGACAATAGAGGTGTACAGTCCACAGGCTTTGCAAATTTGAGGGTGACATGGCCACAGTAAAAAAAAAAATAGTAATTTGCTTGGAGTTTCATTTGGAGGAATGCTTTATTTCTGTGAGTTTTGAGCAGAAGAATTTGAGGGGAAGAGAGAGTAGAAAGAATAAGAAAATAATCTCCCTGACCCTTCAGATCTGCAGAAACATGCATGAACAGGCAGGACCTTGAATATGATCACAAATTACACTCCTGACAGCTGAAGGACTGCTCTGTGATTTTAGTCTCTACACTTCAGATGCTGTCAAGATAACAACTTGCAGTGACTGTTGTGCTGTATTTGTAATATGCATGCAGTATATCTTAGTATCTGTCCAGTCTATCTTTTTAATGACAAGAGTAGACACTGATTTTTCAGACATGTGAACATATCTGATCTAGAACTGTTATGATTCATTTAAGTCGCATTGTAAAGCAAAAATGCCGAACATAACCCAGTTCCAGCTTATCTGAAGTGATGATGTTCTGCTTGTCTCTTTGAAATCTAATCTAATATCTCTGGGTTCATTTGAGGACATCACCTCAGACCAAAGTGCTTTCCAGGGACATAGACATATATAAAGATAAGACATTAAGGAAACATTTCTTTGCATTTAAAAGACAAAAATAAAAAGCAGGTAAACAGTCAAAGATTACAAAATTGTATATGCAAGACAATGAAAACAAAAAGCAAAGGCAATCAAATGAATTACAGATTACTGTAAAAAGTAAGTTATGTATCTGTTTTATTGAAAAGCCTCGGTAACAACAATGTTTTCAGCCTGAAGTTCACACATTTTGCATGGGCCTCCTTGTACGAATGAAAACTTTATTTTGAAGAAAAAAAGATTAATTTCTCCTTATATGTTTCTATAATTACTTTTCCTGATATGATTGTACAGTACACACTTTTTATTTTAAAAAACATGGCTGGATTATTAAAAAAAAACAAAAAAAACTTGACTTGTATTTTTGGGAGCCTGTGAGGTAGATGTGATTTGTAGAGAAAATTCTTTAATTGCAATCTAATGTTATGTTTTATGTTTGTTTTCTAAGAGATGTTGTCTCATCCCCTTCTGTATGGTATATTTGGTGTTTTATAAGTCCATGTGGGCTTGACACTGGTGTATGTGTGACACGAATAAACAACTGCTGCTACTGATGTTCATAAAAATATAACTGCACTGAAAACTACTATAAAATATCATAAAATATCATGTTACTGACAAGTACATGGAGAACAGAATCAGGGCACAGACAGAATACAAGTGAGGTCGGGACAATATTTGTAAATGGATTTTTCTTTTTTCTAACTACAAGAGCAATCCATTTACACAGACATCTCCAAATGGCCAGTCAGTGCCACAGGCTCAGTTTTCCTCTCTCTCTCTCTCTCTCTCTCTCTCTCTCTCTCTCTCTGTGTGTGTGTGTGTGTGTGTGTGTGTGTGTGTGTGTGTGTGTGTGTGTGTGTGTGTGTGTGTGTGTGTGCGTGTGCGCGCGTGCGCGCAGGAGAGAGGAAACTTAAGTCAGTAAATATCTTTGTGATAGTATCAAATGAAATGGCACAGATATTTTGATTATGGATCAAATATGAGACACTTTGTTTCACTTTTTTTGTTTTTATATCAAGTGCCTACAGTTGATGGAGTCTTACTTGTTGGTGTGGACATAATTTTGTCAGTAGGGTAACAATGCATGTTTGATGAAGAAGGGTAAACAGTGTGTTGTTCCAAGTGTTGGTAAAACATTTAGTGATGGGCTCCTGTTACAGAATAGCTCCAGCACAAATGGTCCAGCCTGTGCTGCCACCTTCTGGCTGAAAATGAGAGAAAATGGTGTATTGTGTGTGTGGAATACTCTCAGACAGACAGGACAAGACAAACAGAACAAACAAAACAATGCTAGGAGTGTAGCTACAGATGTAAATATAATAGAAATATTTCAAATGTAATACAATCAAATTAAAGCCAGCAATGCAGCTTAGCTCCCAGGATACACCATATTTTGCATTCTGCAGTCTTTTCCCCCTTTTACAATTATTCATTATCATTATCTATTCTCTCCCCCTTTACCTGGGGCAAGTAAAATGCCATGTGACGCAAGTAAATCTGGCAACTCATGTACCTGACTGGGCAAGTGGTAAAAAAGAAGTAAACAGTTTTTATAACAGATTAATCATTAAAGTTATTTCTCATGCAAAATTACAGAATGCTGTTCTCAGCCTCTCTTATATGGAGATTTCCTGCTTCCTGAATTATCACACCGATCTGAATATCTTTGTGTTTTAGACTGACAACATCACTCTGGACTTTGAAAAACTGGAACGGACATCTGTCACTATTTTCTGACATTTTATAGATGTTGCAGCCCCAGATTACATATGACAAATAACTTAAATAAATTATACAGGTGCAAATGAATACTGACTTTGGGCAAGTAGATTTCTGACTCACTTGCCCGACTGAGTGGGAAAAAAAAAAAAACATTCATGTTGAAACTTGATTCAAACTTTCAGCTAGAAACTCCATTTCAGTCTTAAGGAGTCCCATGGGTTTTATTTAACTTTTAAATCATATTCATACTTTTTCAAAAAATTCATCTTTGAAGTTTTGTTATGATGGTGGTGAATGAGGAAAAAACTTCAAAACCACTCGTCTTCAACATCATTTAACTACTTCGGAGGTGATTGAGATGAGCTAATTAGATCCTTTCCAACTTTCCATGTCTTCATACACCTTTGTCCTCTTCTTCATGGATTCTTCAAATACTCGTTAGCTAGGCTCCATTCAAACCTTAAAATGTTCCGTATTGTTCATACATTGTAAGTTTATGTTTATTATTATTGTACATACCCACATGTAAACCCTTCAGAGAGAAGACAGCATTACAGTAGAACTGACATGTGACTGTATGTCACAAAGCAAGACATATTTCAATGTCAGACACTTTTTTCTCTCTCTTTTCTTTTTAAATTTCATTGCATTGATTTACTATTTATATTCTCTTGTGTATATAAGAGACTTTTTGCTTTGGCAACATGTTTGATCTAAATTGTCATGCCAATAAAGCTAATTAAATTGAAATGTAAATTGAAAAACAAACAGAAGTATGAATAGGTTTTGGAGTGGAGATGGCATGGGGTCACTCTCAACACAATTCTACCCCCAGTCACCAAGAATTCACTGTATGAAACACTTAATTAATAGCAGATGATCTCATCAACATTTAATTACAGGTTATCAGTAAAAATTCTGTCATAGAAGTCCAACTTTTCTTTCATTTTGTAACATTACTATTCAAGTGGGTGCATAGCATTCAGTTTTGATGGAGTATAAAATGTCATATGCAGAATCGTGAAGTTTGTGCCTCCAACTATATAAGCCAGAGTGTACATGAAATAAATCTATGGTGACTCCTCCACATTAATGTTTTCCTCAAGATCAACCTCCCAGTCTCTCTTGGTAGAAAGAGTATCATCTGAATACTACACGCTACACAGATAGTACTTGTTAGTGGGATTGGTCGATGTTGGTTTTGGTCTTTTTCTTGGGATCTGTTGACAAAATGAAAATGAAGAATATCAGAAACCAATCAGAATAATTTTTGTCTAATAAAAATCCAGAAGGAGTCCAGTCTGGACCCTTACACACACACTACTACGCAGGCCATCCAACCAGTAGGAAGTAAGTGGCAGCTTTCAGAAAATACCGCCACCCGCCCGTTGTCATGGCTGTGGAATGTAATGGCACCTCTTGGAGAGGCTTTGGCCCCTCAGTGAGAGAATGCCAAGAGAGAGAAGTGCTTAGTGATACACTTGGCCTTCCTCTCCTCTCCTCTCCTCTCCTCTCCTCTCCTCTCCTCTCCTCTCCTCTCCTCTCCTCTCCTCTCCTCCTTTCCCTTTCTCCTTGTTGCACCATCATATTCTGGTGTTGTGTAAAAAAACATGAACTGGTAATTGAAGTATAAAATGACCAAAAGGAAGACAAGGGTCCTACATATGTAGTATATGTAGGTAGCACCAGTTAGTTTGCGTGCACTTTGGGCATAGATGTTTGACAGAGGAACGTTGTCCAGCTCTCTAGGAGTGTAGACTGAACAGCCACAGTAAATAAATTTAAGTTTTATGAGGGCTGGCTTGACAATCATACATGACATACTATAAATCATGTTCATCCTCATGATTTTGGCTTATTAATTAGCTGTTAGATAATAGTCTGGCATTGATCATTGCTGGGAAACAGCGCCGTCCCGTTGTTATTAAATGACTGTGAAATGGTATTGAACCCTGCTGTTATGAAAACCCTGGTGCCTGGTGGTGTGAATGTGGTTTCACTTCATGTGTCTTCTGATAAATCACATGAACCCAAGGAAAACCACTTCATTATGCAAAGATGAAATGCAGTTTATGCATTTATCGCCTTGAAGTCTGACTTATTTTGGTGCACAGATTCTTGAAATAATTATTCACTAAAGGGTCAGTGTGAACATACATAACCTATATGATTGAAACTGTGATATGTGATGTTCAACTTGTATGATATTGATGATTAAGTTGCACTATAAACTTTCAGCAAAAAGCTGCTTGGAGCTGCAGCAGTTTCCTGCACTGTGTGCCTGTGCGTTTAGTTTTCTGTCCTCTCACTTTCATTTCCTGTTTACTGCTAATTTTGTTAAGCATGTGTACGCCACTCCGAGTAACATAATGCAGCAAATTCTGCCGCTGCCCCAGATAGTGTGTGACTTATAAAACCCTCTCAGACAACACAGTATATATATTTAGTAAAGCCGCTGAAGATGGTAGCTTCATCTCATTCTTACTGGAAAGTTAAAAGTGTGTAACCATTTATTTTGTCTTTTCAGACTTAAACTGTATATTATATTCAGGATAACACTGCAGCACGGGTTCCTAAACTTTTTTCATGTCAAGGATCCAAACAATAGATGCACATTCGACCATAGACACCCACTTTGAGAGGATTTTGTCTTAAACTTTTCCACTCCACCCCCTCACTACCCTACATGTATTTTTGTCATTTGTCATAAATCTGTGTTAAACAACAGGTGTTTCCATGGGTGCTTTCCACTATTCACATTTTAAAAGTTTCGAGTGGATAAAGTCTTAGAGCATTATGATTGTTATTTATCAGGTCCAATAATTTGTTTCAGCAGTTTTGCTTTGATTCCATTTATTAGAAAGATTTGGTGCACAATTTACACAATTTTTAAACACTCGAGAACTGATCAAAATGGTCAGAATCCCTCCGGAATACCACATAAAGACCCCAAGAACTTGAGGAACAACGTGTAAATGTTATTAATGTTATTTGGTATCAAAATCTTTTGAGATTGTTTTATTTATGTTTAGGTTTGAGGATAATAGTCTTCTTTCCACCGCAGGGACCAGGGTCTAAGAGGACTTTCACATGAGGGACCTGGGCCTGATTCCAAGTACACTTGTCCCCAAAGTCCAGTGTGTTTGATTAGTGTGAACACTGTGTACCGTACCAAGGCATGGATCGCTGATTGGTCCACTTGAAAAATGTGATCTCAAGTGTAGTTCATGTCTACATGAGAACAGGAGGATCCTTTGCGATTGGCCGGCTTTTCAGAAAGACAGGAACTTTGGGGGTGGGGCTTGCAGTGCTGAACATTTATGATCAGTCAAGTACACACAGCATTTTATTTCAGCTACTGTATTGTTGGAATCCCCAGTGAAAGACACCAAAAGGATTGACCAGTTGGTTGAAAGTAAGTTTGTTAAATGCGATAATACTAACGATGTAATGCTATTGTTACCTAAGCCAAAAGATAATGTTAGCTATATAAACACAAGTTACTAAAGAAAAAAAAAATACAGAATGACGTGTAAAAACAGCCGTCACTTTTTCACATGTCAGAAGAATAATTTGCCTAATACACAGACAACAATGGGTGGAAGGAACCTTTTTTTTTCCTTGAAAAGCAGTTCCTGGGCTAAAAGATTTGGGCACTAAAGATGGAAACGGAGCTATATTCAATTCATGATCAAAATAGGATCACTTTAAATGACAATCAATCAAAACGACCAACCCTTGTTGTTCCAACTTTCAAAAAATGTTACAATAGTAAAAAAATATTCTTTCTTTTGCTGCAGTCCCTCTACAACCCACTCAAGGACACCATACATTTACATGTTTTTTTTTTATCTTGTATAGTGAATAATCTCAGTGCAGCTTTCTGCTGAATTTTTTTTGTTTTTTTCTTGCTGGGGAGCAGTGGAGTTTGAGTCCCCAGTAGTCCTGTCCTTAGCCCCTCATGTGGTTTCTTCTTGTCTCCTTCTGTTCCTCATTGAATCCAAAGATTTGAGGGCCCCTGTGACCCCCTCTGCCACCTCCCTTTGATAAAGAACCAAGCAGAGATGACAGGAGGAAACAATGAAACACTTTGAAGATTCAGACAGGGCCTCTCGCTCACTCAGAGTAAGTTATTTCCAGCTGCTTATCCTAAGTCAGATTATGCAGAAAACCCTGCTAATGGTTAAACTGTGCAAAAGACTTAAGTCAATCTGATCTGTAGCAGGGCCTGAGTGAGGAGGAGGAGCTGGACGAAAAAAAAAATTCCAAAGCATGTCCCGCCCTCTGTGCGTCCTCTCAGCCAAGGTTGTGTCTAGAAAGGAACCCAAGATTTGCAACAGTCTCGCGATATTTCTGTGTGCGGTTTCTTCATTCTGCATGTTGTAAGAACAAATTATGCTTTATAATGTGACACACTATGGTCAAGATCTGCTTAGGTTTAGGTACAGAAAACACTTGGTTAGATTAGGGAAAGATCATGGTTTGTGTTTAGATCATCACTCTCTTGAAAGCCTTTGCAGGGCTGGGGTTCCCTTCAAGAAATTTCTTTCCCAGGATGGTAAAGTCATGAGCTGCCCTATTTTGCCTCTGATTTGCCGACCATGATATTCTTACCCTAACCCTAACCAATCACATTCCTCATCCCTAGACAGGTTAAAAAAAAGTAGTCAGTGTACTAAAAATAATTAAATAGTTCTACAATATTTAAAGTGGTATTTTACTGTACTTATAAGAAGTGCACTTATTCCAAGTGTATTGTGAATTGTATATTAGTGTACTTTTAAAAAGTGCTAAATTGCAAAAACTATAGTGGTAAAAGTTAGCAATACATTTTTGCTAGATAGCTTAAGGTTTTTATAAATGTTACATTGTTTGCTACCTAGTTAAAATGTAACAAGATGTTGCAGTTTTCTATCTGGCTTAAAACGTAACAAAGTGTAGTTAAACCTCAAGTTGCAAATTAACACTGGTTCACAGTTTAAATTGGAGTTTAAAGTTTTGGTCCAACAGCATTAAATTTTCTAGGTTTAGAGTAAAAACTAAACTCTTTTGCAATTTTAAGATCTCTTTGGTGCAACTTTTTGGTGCAAGATAATTTTAAGTTAAACCATTACTTAACCAGGTTTAAAGATGAAGCTTTGTTAGCACCACTTAGCCTAAGCGTAGTAAGTATTTGAAGTTGGTCCACTTTAGCACATAAAAGTATACTATACACTTGTGCTTTTCTAGTTGTTCTAAAATAGCAAACCTTAAGTTGACTAATCATTAGGACACTTTGAAGTGCCCTTTGAAGTGATTAGTCTGATTGCAAGTACACTCAGATATGCTAAAATGTAATATTCTTAGCATTATTTTTCACCTACCTATGACATACCCAACCCATACGACCTAAACCAACGCCAACGAGTATCAGCCAATCAGAGTCGGAATAGGGCGGCTGATGACTTCGCCATCCTTGAAAGAAAAAAAAAAAAAGCTCCTTTCTAGACCCCGACCCTCAGCCAATCACCCTCCTCCTCGCGCGGCAGCCGTTGCCCTGATTGCTCCAGAGCAGCCCGAGCTCAGCCAATCAGCGCGCTCCTCCGCTGCTTACATCACTAACTAGCCAGTTCCCTCCAGCAGCGGAGAGCTTCATTTTCTGATCTGCTTTTGTGCTAAAATGGAGGCTGGCCTCTCGCCCTGAGTGGATCGCCTTCCTGGTTGAGGTTTAGATGTTGACATGCAATAAATCTGGAGACAGGATGGTTGTGGATGCACCTAATTCCAATGGGCCTTTTCAGCCGGTGGCTCTTATGCACTTCAGAGGTACGTAAGGACAAATTATCCTTCCTGTATTGTCGTTGGGAATTCAGGAACGATTGAGGGAGAGCTGTCTTGTGTGTTGCTGTTCCCCTCCACTGGTTACTGCCTGGTTAGTCAGCATTCACACGACTCAGACAGCGTTATTGTGTGTGTGTGGTTTAGAAAACAGCTCGTTTGAAAGGCAGCTGAGGGATTGTTATTTGTGCGGCTTGTGTGCATTACTGTGAGACACGGCAGCTACATAAAAATCTGGTTTTACTAGCTAGCTGCTCTCTAGCTGCCCATCCCCCCGCCAAAGCTAGTGATGTCAAAGGAAGTGAGGTCATAGCCTAGGGAAGGGTCTTCTCCTTAGTTTTTCATGTGTTTCATTGTAAATGTGTGTTTCCCTGCTTGTATGTGCAGTCATTAATCCCAGTGTTTGAGGGGAAGCTGTAGAGAAGTCATATTGTCCTCCCTCTTCACCTCCTCCCTAGCTGCTCTCCTCAGCACAGCGTTTTTGTCACACTCCAGTTCATCTGGGCACAAATTGGTCATAGTGTGTAGGCTGTAGACAACCACAGCTCTGCAGCAGCCAGCGGCCCCCTTCTCCATCTCCATCTCCCCACCCTTCTCCCTTGTTAACCCTCCTGTCAGCGACTTGCTTAAGCAAGGAAACTGAATCTGAATGTGGGTCTTTTTTTTTTTTTTTTTGACTTTGTATTGGTAGCCAGAGGTTTTACAAAAAGCAGTTACAAATATTTTAATTTACGCCCTTTCTGACAATATCACAACAATATCGAATGCTTAAGAGAGGGTAAGAAACAAGCGAGAAAAAAGAGCAAGAAAAGTAAGTAAGAAGAAAAACAGAAAATCTAGATTCAAACAGGGCTGGGCAGTAAATCAAAATTGTATATATTGTGAAATAAGGCTAGAAATCAGATTATATTTTGTGTATTGTGTAATGTGTCAATCTTTACTGGTTTCATTATAGTACATTGAGCATTTTTTCCATTGAAAGGACATTATTTAAAAAAAAATGTAGTCATGGTGAAAAGATGTTCACAGTTGGTTGTAATAATACACTCACTGCCTATTTGAAGACATGGGCCACATTTTACTGGGGTTTGCAACTGTGACATTTTTCATCCTCTACAATGTGCAAATAATAGTTCATCATCACTTCCTCACAAAGAAACACATTTTGCAAAAAAAGAAAAAGAACGCCAGGAAAAAACATGGGCACACATAAAACTCAAACCCCAGTTGACTGGATGAAAGTCCTGTGTTTAACCCACTCACTCACCACATCTTCCTGTTTGTTTACATTTCTTTGTTGCACTTTATGCTACATCCTGATGCATGTACCCTAAAGTAGTTGAAGCTGTAACCATATGTGTGCATGCTTGTTGGGCAAGAAGCACAAATAATTTATTTTACTTTAATAACATCTCCTATTATAATGTCCTGGAAGCTTCTTGTTTCCAGCACACAGCCTATTGTTCATATTTATGACATTTTATATGAAACATTTAATTTCTAGAAATCACATCTTCATTTAGACCAGATTTAGCTAACCAGAGAAATATAACTTTGGGGAAATACCCTCACACTAATCAGTGTTGTCTTTGTCAGCCTGTAAGTAAATGAATTATCAAGATGATGAAGCAAATGTTTGTTTAGTGATATGCATTTTAGTCAGTTGAAAAGAGAGCAGAAAGAGACCAAATATCAACCAGTTTTCTACTAGAAATCTACATTGAAATCCCAGTTGGTTCTCAGTGGGTACGGTGTTGTAATTTTCTGAACTTACCACCAGACTTTTGTATGTGTTCTATGTGATGAAGGAAGAGATTAAACGTACCTCAACCAACTCACAAGGAATCGCAGGCATGTCTGGTACTCTAAAGGGTAAGGCAATCTTGCAAACTGCCTGTCACATTCTTTTGAAAAGTCCAAGTATACTGATGGACAAGACTAAAGGAGGACTAAAGGCGACAAGCTTTATTCAATGACTGACACCAATCTGTCTTTGCACCAATGTTGAAATGTTAGTCACTGAACAAACTTTGTTGCCTTTAGTCTGTGTACTCCAGTATACTTTGGAGCTGCAACAAACAGTTATTTTAGTTGTGTATTAATCGATTAGTGGTTTTGTCTATAAACTGTTAGAAAATGGTGTAAAGTTAGAATCAGTGTTTCCCAAAAGCCCAAGGTGATGTTCTCAAATGTTTTGTTTTGTTTCACAACCAAAAGATATTCAGTTCAGTGTCATAAAGGGGGAAAATGGAAAGTATTTTACATTTGAGAAGCTCAAATCAGAGAATTTGGACTTTTTTTTCTCTTAAAAATGGCTCAAAAAGATAAGAAAAAGATAAATTAATCAGCGGTTAATTTACTATTCAATTAATAATCGATTAATCGTTGCAGCCCTACTCTCGACTAATTTTCCAGTTCTCTCCTGTGACTAGTTGTAATATTACTTGCCTTTACCCTCTTAGTCATCATATCCACATTACTTTTAATTGTAATCTCATTGTATTAACATTTTCTGAAAGCACCAGTATTCATCCCTACAATTTTATTGCAATATCAATATCGAGATATCCGGTCAAAAATATTGTTATAGTTTATTTTGTCCATATCACCCAGCCTTAGGTTCAAATCAATTTCCATTAAACTCAAGATGGCCATCGTCATGATTCAAATGAATTTTTAACTTGTCTGTTACTCTATTAAAGTCTCACTTGGACCAACTGAATCTCAAATAAAGAGGAAAAATAGATAATAAATGAATCAGTAAACATATGAAAATTGCATTTCTACTTGTTACATGTTATAGTGTTAGGGGGATTAAGGGCAAAACAAATATAAGAAAACTATAACATTTCCAAATTTAACAGGTGTCAAACAAAACCATATACAGAAGTGAGAGGAATGGTAGTATTCAAATTATACAGATATGTCTCAGTGTCTTGTCTTAAAACTAGATGATGAGAAAGTCAATATACTTTGACCATATACTGGTAAATTTATGTTGTTTTATTTTATTTAGGGAATGTGTCCATTTTTCCATTGTGTACATTTGATTAACTACATGCATCCAGTCCTCAGTGAACGGAGCTTTGGTTTGTAGCCTGAAAGTGATTCCTAATTGTGTATCTTTGTCAACACAGCACCACTGTCAATATGACCCAGCCATGTCTGTCAGTTCACAGCAGTCATGTTTTAGGATTACAGCATCGGGCTCGGCCTCTTAATGTGTGTACAATGTACTCAGTCATGTTTGAAAGGCCCAGCCTGTTACCACTGTACTCGGGTGCAGTCCAGCGTTAGATGAAGCCTTGGGCAATTATTGATTACACTCTATTGAGCCACAGAGGCGACTGCCTTGAATGACAACTCAGTGTTGGGGAACAATCAGACTCTCTCTGCCTCTTTCTCTTTCCTCTCTGTTTGGCTCTATCATTATGACACTGTTCACACCAAATGAGCCTCATATCCATTCGACATTGTGTCCAAATTCAGTTTAAATAGATCGCAGTTTATACTGAGCGTCTGAATGTGTTTATGTTTAATGTTTGAGTGAGCACTGGAGCGATTTTCACTTCCCTTTTCATATTACATTTTACACATGGGAAACTGAAACTACTACGAACCAAAAAATGTGGATGTTCATCTGTACATGTAAATGGATTGTGGTGACTTATTTGAAACTAGAGCTGCAACAATTAATCGTTTAGTTGTCAACAACTAAATTCATTGCTATATATTTTGATAGTGGATTAATTCTTGTGACTCGTCAAGAAAAAATATCTAAATTCTCTGATTTCAGCTTGTCAAATGTGACATTTTTTTTTTTTGGTTTACTCTATAACAGTAAACTGAATAACTTTGGATTCTGGACAAAACAAGATATTTGAGAATGGCACGTTGGGATCTGGGGAAACACTGATCCAACATTCATCATTTGATGGACTGAACAACTCATCGATTTATCAAGAAAATGATTAGCTGAATTGATAATGAAAATAATGGATAGTTGCAGCCCTACTTGAAATCAGCACTCATGTTTGTTTATTTTGAAATCTTTTTATTAAACTTTTTATTACATATCCACTGAATCTTAATGACATGAATCACAACAGTCCATATCACAGCTTGACAAGATAGACTAAGCCTGAAGACATAAATGGCCATACAAACAAAGTACATTAAAAAAAGGTAAGAAGTTTAGGAAACTCATACTGTGTTTGCATACAAAGTCTTGTTCAAAGTAGAAGAGGAAAGGCTTCCACACTTAATAATATCTTTACTGATCACCTTGGGGAGTATTTGTAAATTTCTCAAGCTTGAGATATGCTGTAACACTTTCCAACCACCCATGATGGTGGTATCCATGTTTGTTTAGTTTAGACAGGTTCAACAAATTATTTTCATCATCAGTTAATCTGAGGATTATTTTCATAATAAATCAATTGTTTAGTTTGTAAAAAGTCAAAAAATTGTGAAGAATGCTCATCAGAATTTCCCAGAACCCATTTTGACATCTTCAGATAGCTTCCTTTGTCCAACCAGCAGTCCAAAATCCAACAATTCTTCTTTTACTGTCATTTGTGACAAAGAAAAGCAGCAAATCCTAACATTTAATCAGTAAATGGATTGCAAATTTTTGCCAACCATTTTATCAAAATGGTTGGCAACTTATTTTCTTTCGATCATATGATTGACTAATCATTGCAGCCCCAGACAAATTAACTATGTCTTTGGAATATTTTTCTGAGCTTCAGACACAAAAATAATTAGGCGGCCCTTCAGCGTTGTTTAGAATGTATTCGCCTTCACACTACACAGAATCAGGCCCTTCATCCCGACATGTCCTCAGTATATTTTGAATGCATTCATGCCTGTCTGTATTCAGAACCATGTTCATGTTATCAGAAATTTGGGACACTAAATGAGTCACCATAGATGCATTTTAGTGAGTGTGAACAGGCTCGCTGAATCTCTTATTTGGGATGCAGGACATCATCTTAATAACTGCATTATTAGTCACAAGGGAGCCTCCAAATTGCAGTGTAATTTGCAAGTGTGGCAGTGATGCATATCTTTAACTATTCCCCAACAACACCTGGGAAATAATCCACAAACTTTGCTCTGTTGTATAATATCTTGGGTCCATTCTCAGGTATTTCTTACCAGAACTACTTAAATGAATGAATGTGCCCAGCCTAGTTTCTCAAATGCCTTCAGAACTGCAACACTGTCCCTCTGCATAGCTATAAATAGTAATCGGTCAATGTTTACATTGATCATAACATACTGTCGATAAAGCAGCTTGCCAAACCAGTCCTAACTCCAGACTAGCAGCTGTTCATTTGACCCATTTACAGAGAAAAGTAGAGACCGTGGTTCCAATGTGACTCCAGTTATTTATTATCTTTGTTTTGAACGGGGGGGTGGGGTGGGGGGGGCATTAAGATAAATCTTTCTCTGTTCTCCACAAGGCACGACACTCGCGTGTGTGCACGCGCATGCTTGTTCCACTCCTAAGGCTTCTGTTAGTTACATTAATAGAGGTCACATTGTGGTTAACATCAATTTTAGGATCACAACACTAGGCCTTTATTTGTTACACAACAACCCACTGGGGTATTTTAGGAGTGTACAGAAACTTTATAACGCAGGCAGACAGACTTATGTAATGGGAGCAACACAAGTCTGACACCGTCAGGGGTGCGAGGCATGGCAACACATTCCTGTCCGGCTTCATGTCCCAGTACAACATGCTTCAGAACACAAACCTTACGCCAAGGAGAGAGCTGTTTCGCAAGCAGAATTTAGTGTTGAAAATAGAAGTAAATACTAAAAAATAAATAAATAAATGGTATCTAACAGCTCACTGTGGCTGCTCCTCTAATCCTCCTCCTCACTGTTGCTGCTCCAGTTGTCTCCACCAGTTGTCTGGTGCACCTCGGTTGACCTAACTGGCCTCATTCTCTAACCACGCTTTGGAAATGTTTTTTATTTGATCTTCACTACACAATATTAAAAATACATAAGAGAAAGACTCAGGTTCTTCCAAGAAATTTATCAGTATTATTAAAGAGTACTGGCCCTCCTTCGCAGTGTTTGCCTGTTTGTGACAGTGACCGTGCTTTTGGCCATCAAATCTTTATGGAAATGGCTGATAATGGCAGCTCACACACTTACCCTCTCTCCTCTGGAATTCCCAACCTCTCGCTGTCATCAAGATAAATTGGCCGACTTGAAACTGACACTGCAGAAGTGTGTGAGGGTGTGTGTGTGTGTGTGTTTGTGTGTGTCCAAGCCAAGTCTCCATTATGTCTGAATAGGATATCTCTCTTCTTACCTAGATTCTGCCTATTTGCAAGAATGTGACACACTTGTATGTGTGTGTGCCCTTCTCTATTCTGCACTATGGCCTTTGTCATTCTTTGTGTACATTCATTGGAATTAGGGCATGAGCGAGTAGGTTTAGCTGCCTATTATTTCCTTCTAAGTTTACTGTATCAAGATTTTCCTGCTAGTTTTGCATTGTATACCAAAATTTAGGCACTTTTTTGACTCTTTTTTTGTTCAAAATCAGTCCCTCCAGTAAGTTGCAATTGCAGCAGTTAACACAGATTCAACCAATCCCTGTGAATTCTGCACAACCTTGCAATTTTGTCCAATCATCGCAACTTTTTCGCAAATTTGACCCATCAGTCTAATCACAACAGTCCCCCATTCAAACATCATACATATATGTCAATGACCCAACTCAGTGTTTTTCATTTTTGTAATTTGTCACAGGTCTTGAAAAGAACACAAGATTTGACAGTGTTATTGACATTTATCATCGCTCTGTGTGCTTTTATATAATTTTGTGCCTGCTGTTTTGATTCCCAAAAGATTTTGCTTCTTTGTGGAATACCCATCAAGTGGACTTACATTATCTTACAAATAAAGCATACTTTGTAATCCTAAGCATTTTTGGTAACATTACTTGGAACAACTGAGGACAGAGCTTTTTTTACTGCCAAAAGTTGCCTGTGATTCTTAATGAATTGTACAAAAACACAACTTTTTTGTAATTCCCACTTGCTGTCCCAATTTCATTGCAAAAAAAAAAAACTACAACACTGCAACATGCGTCACAGTTTTTTTTTTTCTTTTTTAGAAAAGCTGCCTGAAATCAGGAATGTTAAGGTGCAGCAATCCCCCAGAAAAAAAGCCAGCAAAACCCTGGAGGGACTGAAAAATGATTTGATGTTTGAATTTGCTTACATGCGATACTTTGTGTGGGTCAATATTGGTATGTTTGCACAGAAAGTGAAGCCACCTCGCACAGAAACAGAGTGTGTTAGTTTTCAGGTCACATAATGCAATACTGTCTTTCTGTCCGTGCTTAATATGATGTGGCCTGCAACATCTTGTTAAGCTACAGTTATTTTGAGGTCTTGTGTTTGTGCTTTTTAAAAACAGTTAGGCCTAATAGCTAAATATCACTGGGCTTCTAGCACTGACTACATGTCACCTCTTAACTATTGTAGTCTTAGAGAATGGCCAGTAAAAAAAGCACATTCCTTCTATACCAAACAGTTCATAGAATAATGGATGGGTATTGTGCAGGGCAGGTATATAATACATTATATATCAACGTTTCACTCAATAATTATACATATAGGCTAGCAATATCCCCTAATATGTATGAAATGCTTAAAACATCTGTGTAAATGTATTTTGTACTCTCTATGGGTCTCATGGTTTTGCAACAGCAGGCTGTATGTTCGGGGTTAATGTCCCTTGTGAACGTTCTGTTTCTGATATGTTAGGCACTGAGTATCATTACAGTTTCATGTATTGTTTTGTTATCAAGCATTGTGATACTTACCTTGGTATTGGTATCAAAATCAAACTTTTGATATCATGACACTAGTCACTAGTGTCTTCTTATTACACACCTGTTCAACTCTTGGGGGATGAGGTAAAATTTTAATGTCTTGTTGTCTAATTGATCATTTATTTCAGTCTAATTAAAACAAGATGAAAGGCGGCAACACAACACAGATACCAAATTAATTTATCTCTGAATGATGTGATTTTAAACACATTTCTGCATTCATCTAGCATGTTTGCAGTGCTTTGTTTGCCTTCATCTGTTGGGTATAATTATTTATCCTTTTTCCTTATTTGAACCCTGCGCCAAATTCATAAATCATGATTTGTCTTGCTGCCTGATTTGCTTATCTCAGTAATTGTTCTGCCCACAGGTTACAGTACAGTCATGGAAGAGGAATGGAATTCATCTATTTTTTTTTTTTATCCCTGTGACGTATATGCCATCATGTATAGGCCTATATCTGACCTGATCTAACATCCTCATCATGTACAGACAGCCCCCGAGCCTCCGTGCCAGGCCGTTGTTAATGCCACACCCATTACTGATTAGTAATTATAGGGTATAGGAAACATAGCTTCTCCAGCACTGGTATGACAAATCGTAGAAATGGATGTTCTGTATATATTTTTATGATTATATTAATTTTCTCACTGCAATATAAGGTTATCAAAAGTACTGATACTCTTTTGATACCACAGGTTTAAAATCATATATCCATTAATTATAAAAACACAGAGGCCATAAAAAAGTGCTCATTCAAGACCTCAGTTCAGTTTAGTCTTCATTCTCCTGCCTGAAATTTGACTCTTTCTGTCCCAGCACTGGGTGCAGGGTGTTAATTTAAAAAAAAACAAAAACAGAAGAAACGAATGATTCTATTTTGTGTGCCCATGGCTTTCTTTTTCATGTGGCATTGAAAGAGGATTCAGGTATCTAAAATAACAGAAGCTGCAATTTCTTAATGAGGGGAAAATGTGTGACAAAACAGCCTTATACTTAAGTTCTGTAGTGCTGCAGAGATGCCCTTGCCTACACATCTTGTTCTCCAGACGTAAGAAAACATGTTTGTTTGGTACAGAGCCCGATAAATGTCACATCATCATGGTTTTAATAGTTTGTTTTTTTTTCAGTGAAAATGAAAATTGCAAAAATGATCATTCCCACTTATCGTGAATCAAATCACAATATATGTCAAGATAATTCCATATCGCACCCAAATAATACCACATCGTGCAGCCCTAGTATCATTTCAACTCTGCTGCACTACCTCACATATTTAAGTTGCATTGTAACTGTGGATTTTGTTGTACAACATAGAGCAGAATTGAGTTTCAGAGAATACCTGTTCATAAGAGGCCATTCTGGTTGCAGAGGTACAGGAAAGTCTTGATGTAAAGCTGCTGTAGGTGTCATGTTCTGTGTGCATGTGTGTAGGCAGTGATTGCTGTAACATCTTCCTAACCTCATCTCCTCTCAGACACAGACCACACTGTACTAGGTTACCAGCAGAGATGCTAATGAAATCATATGAGTCTTGCAGACTAACCACCTTTGTGGTCGTCTGTTTTGTTGGCACATTGTAAATCACTATCAACCAAATGAGAGCTTCTTGATCTGACAGACCTCTTATCTGTGTTGCATGCAGCTGCTTCTGTCAGTTAAATTAACCTGCATCTGAGTTTAGCGAAGGAGTACGTTGACATTTACAATTTGCCTATTTTATTACAGCTGCAGCTGGGGATCAAATTTACATCAGATCAATCAGGGAAGAAACCTGAGATGACAATCTTTTAAAAACATGTCTGTTATCTTATTGGTAACTATCTAATCTATAAAGGGAAGCAAAGGTTATTGTTAAATGTAATTTTAATGATAAACCATAATGCCTTATTTGCATTTATAAACTTGATTGTGTCTGCAGGAAAAACTATATTGACAAATGTGGCCCTGCCTTTAGAGTTTTCACTACAGCACTTTTCATAAGCAAGGTTTGCAAGTGTAAACCAGTTTTAGGTGATTATTTTTACTGGTCTTAATGCAGTAGTTTGATTTTTTTGCTAAACTCATTTACTTTCTTTCAGAGGGTTAGATGAAAAGATTGCTACCTTGCATCACCGCTACTGTGCATAGGGCAGCAAATGGGGGAGGGGGCACCACCCACACCTCTACCTATGGCATTAATAAACTACAAAGGGACGGCTTCGTCCTTGGCCAATATTACTGTCTTCAAGAGGCCATAGCAGGCTCAGCCAGAAGACTGAAAAACTGGCATGGCAATTTTCAAAGGGTCTCTTGATGTCTCACCTCAAGATATCTGATTAAAATGGGTTTTAGTAGTACCCAGGTGTCTCCAGTTTATAGAAATACCCACTTTATGCTAATCCCATGCATTTTTTTGCATGCAGTATAAATATATTATATTTATAGGTATGACTAAAAAGTTGAGACTGTGAATTCAATGAGCTCAATTGTATTAATTTGTGATGTTAGTCCATTTAGTAGCCAGTTTATTGTAGTAAGACAATTTTTTGAAACTTGACCTCATGGTATAAATGTCTCCTGGTGACCTGTAGGATAATCACAGCCTCATGAAACTTCACAACCACAACCTGAGCATTCAGGGGATGCATGGTTCTCTTAGGTATAAACACTCGGCAGGTTTCTGAGTAATTCAAGAACAGAAGTGCTTGCCACCCAAAAAATGCAGTTCATACAGAAATCTTTAGATTCAAAAACTTTTTTTTATACCAAATAATAGCATGCATTTTTCTATGGCATTCCTCAAGGTCTTGGTGTCTTAATGTGGTATTTTTGAGGGCAGTTATGCTTACAGGCATCCAAATTGCTAGCAGCGGCCTTAAGTATAAGGATATAGCCAGCATAGCTTAGCTTAGCTTAGAATAAATGCTGGAAACAGGAAATGGCTAGCTGCCTCTGTCCTTTGACAAGACGATGAACTGTAAGTTGTCATAAGCTTTAGCGGTGCTGGCAGGATGATTATTAACCTTTGGACAGAGCTCGGCTAGGTTTATGGTAAGCTAAGGTAACAAGCGGCTGTTAGTAGCTTCACAGTTAAAAGACAGATGAGTTTCAGTTGTCTCCTCTAACTCTGAAAGAAAGAATAAGTTATGTCCCAAAATGTAAACAAAAAAAAATTGTGCCATAGCATTTGGGTAGCTGAGGAACATGTACACATGTTCCTCAAATGGGACTTTAAAAGATAAAACAGAACATCATAAAAGAGAAACAAACTACATTTAAGTCACGTAACAACATAATTATGGTGTCACTATGTGTTATTACTGCACCACATGAGCAGGTAGGAATGTAGAAATACTGAAACGGACGCTTCCTCTTTGTGTTGTCGTGTGTGAAGTGTTGACTCTGGCAGAGATTGTTTGTTTACAAGCCGGTGCTCTCGAGCACTTGGCTGGAAATGAAGCGAATGAGGAAGTCCTCAAACCACTGTGGACAAGTATAATGACAAACTTAAATAGTTAGGTTTCCTTTTCTATAAAAATATCCATTTTTTTCCCCCAGCTTGTGTGTCAAATGGCTAGACAGTGACCGTTCACCTAGTTACCAAATCCTTCATCCTTCTCTCCTTCTCCATCCTGTCTTTTCTCCTCCACTCTGCTCTGTCGTTATCCTCCCCCTGGGCTCTAACCATCTCAGCCTTTCTCTCAGTGCACTTAAGTCTTCATGACTCATTTGCCCGTCTTCATCACCCTCTTGCTGCTTCTTTTTCTATCACATTGCTGTTTTAACTGTCATCCTTGACAGTTACACCGCCCCCGTCCTTTCTCTTGTGACCCCCTCACTCTTTGAACATGGCTCCATTCTCCTGTATTCTCAATCGCTTTATTTCGTCACCGCTGTGCAGCCTCGTTACGCATTCAGCTCTCTTCTGGTCGTCCCTGGACTCTTTTCTTCCTTTCACCCACCTCACTTCTCTTCTCTCTGTCTCTCCTCAGATGTGGCCCCCGCAGAGCAGGAGAAGCTCTTCATCCAGAAGCTACGACAGTGCTGCGTTCTCTTTGACTTCCTGTCTGACCCGCTGAGCGACCTGAAATGGAAGGAAGTGAAGCGGGCGGCGCTCAGCGAAATGGTGGAGTACATCACTCACAACAGGAATGTCATCACAGAGCCCATCTACCCGGAGGTGGTGCACATGGTCAGTAGAGCCGGAGGGGTTAAGTTTGTGGTTAAGAGCTGAAGATGAGGGCGAAACCCGGGCTGAGAATAGGGGCATGTTGTAGCTGTGAGACAGAGCTGGTAGGAGTTGAACACAGATTATATAACTGAACAGTAGGTTCATGTTTGTGATCAGCTTTTGATGTTGGGCTTTTTGCTGAGGGCAGAAGAGCTGGTTTTCTTGAGGTGTTCAGATAATCTATCTACTCACATTTTGTGAAGTATTTGTTCAGTAACTACGCTTGCTGTTTCCTTTTCAAATTACTTTTCAAAAGAGAAATTATAGTAAGTTTCTAAGTAAATAAAAGTATGTGCTTCATACTATAAGCATATAACCAAATAATATAACAATAGTAATATAACAAAAATTGAAATGTATGTGCATCATACAGCAATATATGATGGTGCAAATAATACTGCTAAGAAATTGGATCTATTAATGTCTTAAAATGCAAGAAGGGGAGAACAAAAAGTAAAACCTGACCTGCTGGTGACAAAAGTCATTGTAGCATTGACATTGTCTACCCTTCAATGATGTGTGTCTAATATGCAGTTGGACTACTTGGACAAGTCTTGCAGGGTTTAAATACTTACAGCCCATAGAATAATGACTGGATAGGAAATATGCAGCCTCCTTTCATAGATTATTGCTGGAGGACCTGATGACACCACAGTGGATACTGACACATCAGTGGGCTGAAAGTAGGTGATGTGCAGGTGGTGGTGACAGACTGGCAGTTGAATAGAGTCATGTGGCTGATAAACAGCTTCTGCATTTGAAAGAAGTCATCTCAAGTTGTATGTGGCATTATTTTCATGATTCCATAGCTAGTCAGTCATATTTAATTGAAGAGCTAAGAGACCACTTTATCTGATTTTTAAATATATGCGTACAATATGTAGGCTGTTAAATCTTTATGTTTTATAGGTCATGTAATGCTGTCACAGAATATGCAATAAGGTACAGTGGAAATAAAGCTTTGATTGAGGAGGAAAAATTCATCAATTGATTAATTCATCTGTAATTTGACCAATGATCAGTTAAAGAAAGTGCTTACAGTTTATAACCCTAATCAGTGCTACAGAAAAAGCTGAAATCAAAAATCATGACCTTAAAATCTGAAGTCCAGTTGAATTGTGGATTTGGAGTATCATGACACCCCTACCAAATATCCTGGTATATAGTAATACCAGCCTAATTCAGTCAACTGTACAATGTTAAGTGCCAATCGTATGCAAATGCTAGTACGCTAATATGATAAACTATGATGTGAACATGGTATTATTGCATGCTAAACAGCACATTAGCAGTATCATTGGGAGTATGTTATCATTTTGCTAAAAGCATCACTGTGCTTAAGTACAGCCCGACAGAGCTGTCATGACACTAAACAAGTAATTAACTCTCTCTCATTATCTCCCTGCCTTCTAACCTCAATGTAAAGGTAGATCTGGTTTGCCACATACACAGTTATTCACAGTCAAACATGGCGTGAAACACAATCTCTGGATTTGACCCATCTTAAGTTGTCTAAGCTGTAGCACCTGGGTTCTTAGCTGCAGCTCCAGTTCTAAGCCAGTACCTTGGTCAAAGTCACTGACAGGAGAAATGAACCTAACATACATGTATTTTGGGGGATGGGGACTGGAGCACCTGGAGAAAACACAGAAAGGAACCTTCTTGCAGTGAAGCGACAGTGTGAACCACTTTGCCTCCATATTGCCCATAAGTAAAATCAAACTTACTTTTAATCAAGGGAGGTTTACACTATTTGTTTATACTCTGCAACATAAGTAGTACTCTGTACATGAAAGCTTTTATATTAAAAGTTAGTGCTTTGCACTGGTGCAAAGGGGGTGTGATGGTTTGTTTTTCAGCAGAAGCAATAGTAATTTGTTTGGCATTAGAGGAACATTGCCTTATCTTTGATTTACAACTTAACTTCTTCACCAAGCAAACCTAAATGTTCATGATGATAGATGTTCTGCTTATCATCTGATCACAATCTTTAGTGTGCAGAGAAACAGAAGTAGAGCTATAAACATGATGAAAACACTGTAGATTATCTTCCTTCACCATTAATGCCAGACTATTCCCTCATCATCAAAGGCAACAGCAGTATCGCTATAATCACAGTTGTGACATTTCCATTTACAGTCTCCATTGTGGACTTAATGCACAGTCATCTTCACAGCCTGTTCTGGGTTGAAGTGCAGCACAGCACAGGACAGTCTATCTACCTTTGTAGTCTGTCTTCTTACACAAGGCTCCCAGTGTTTTAGTAGGCCACCTGCACTGTCCCATGATCTGCCTGGCAGGGACCAGCAGCCCACAGGGGAGTCAGTTGACACTGTGAGAGACCAGAAACACAACACACTTGGATTATTGTGGGCCCAAACCCTTGGAGGCCAGTTACAAGGACAAAGTTAACATTAACCTAAAAAAGAAAGCATTATTTTAGAACACCTAAGATAGGGCATTTCATAGACACCCACAAACACAGCTTAAATGTAGTTAAATGTACTATAGACTCTGGCATCAAGACAGCTATGCTTTGTTTTTCCCTTCTTTGTACTTCCTCGCTGATTTGATCAACGATTGGGGCTAAGAACTGAATAAATGAGCTGTAGTTCTCATATGATACCCATATTTATAATCAACCTTTAAGCAAATGTTCCTCCGACTGTGTGGAGACTTGTCTCTAAGGAGGCATAACTAACAGAAACGCTGCTGGTACTTAAAATGCAAGGTCTATGCTAAATCCAACAGAGTATATGAAAATAATTTATAAACCTGTTGTTTCAAAAATTTCAAGACGCAGTTTACTGATGTGGTTTCACTGTTGGTCTAACCACAGGTCATGCCGGTAAACAGTATGTAAGAATGAGAAACTTCTGACAGGAAGTCAAGGTTGAGTGGTGTGTTTGTTAAACTTAATCTTTTGAAACCTATTCTGGGTAGAGCTATTGGCATCGGTATGATGGCAACATGAACTACTACTTTGGGTTATTAAAACAACAAAAGGATGTTTACTGTCCAGTGAAATAAACAGTCACGGTATCATTTTCCTCTTTCTCTTCCTCCAGTTTGCAGTGAACATGTTCAGAACATTGCCTCCATCGTCCAACCCCACTGGAGCTGAGTTTGATCCAGAGGAAGATGAGCCAACACTTGAAGCTGCATGGCCGCACCTCCAGGTTGACATTTAAATCATTCAATTGTGCAGAACAGTGAGAGGTTTATAACTGGTTATTCTCAACCTAGAGGAACCTCCCAGCTTGGCCTGTCACAAAAATTGCATTTTCAATTTAGTGGACATAACTTCAATAATTTTTGCTGATGTTGATACTGCCCATTGTGTTTATTTACATAGGTTTTGACTAATTTTGTGGAAAATGTTTAATATTTATGTAAGTCAGCAGTCAAATTAAGGCTGTTTCTTCTGGGGAACAGAAGAGACTGTCTGGGACAGTAGAGAAACAAATCATTACAAATGAAATTATTACCTTTATGTATCATGTAATATATCATGTTTTTTTTTTATTGTCAGACCTTCAAAATCAAAATGTGAGGACATGAGCTCTACGCTACATCACATGCACTTACACACACACAATATAAATCATAGAGCGAGACCCACGTGACGGCACCTCAAGCACCTTGAGCCTCAGGTGTTTTGGCGGAGGTTTCTGCAGGGTGCTGTGGGAAGGCGCAAACTATTTCTCCATATGAGGTTATTCATGGGGATCGTGCTTGTGTTCCCACAGTGTCAGCTTCTTGCTGTGAGCGCAGCATCACCTGCATAAAAAGGATAAAGTCTAACTGGAGCAGGTTGTTGTCCAGGGCCCAGAAGTTAATAAAATTATAATTATTATGCAGAATGGGGGAAAAACATCAGTTTGGGACGATGGTTAATAAAACAGGGCTTGAAATAAACTTTTCTTTCCTGTCACTGACCACAGATCTGTTGACAGAGCCCAAGAGTCAATATTACTGTTTTTTGGCATGATTTTTTTTTTTTTTTTACATTCCAATTCCAATGCCTGAATATTCTCCAGAATTTAAAATTCATTGCTTTTTGAAAGGGTGTACTTGTGTAAAATAATTTTATAATGTGCAATACCATTTATAAAATCGCAATTAATTCTGAAACAATATATTGACCAACAAAAGTATTAATACATATACTTATGTCAGGCCAGTACCTAGCATGCATGTCTGTAGTGATTGCTTTTTAAGTAAATCTAAAAAGAAAAGAATGAGCAACCTACAATCTGTATATTAATGCCTATTAAAACAGGAATTTACAGAAAGCTGCATGTCTGTATCAGATTTAAAATGTTGTGTTTAGTCAAAGGGCTTTTCTGAACAACCTCAGCATTGAGCAGCTCTCAGTTTGTTATAATTCCTTCCCAGTATTCATCCCTTTTGTATTTTTCTTGTTTCTGTTTCAGCTCGTCTATGAGTTTTTCCTTAGGTTTTTAGAATCACCTGACTTTCAGCCTAACATAGCAAAGAAATACATCGACCAGAAATTTGTTATGCAGGTAAGAAAATAATATTTTTGGCAAACTCATGAGACTCTATAATAGGAAAGAAAATATAACACATTTTGTTGTCATTACAGTAACACTTCTCCTCTTTTGTATTGTAGCTCCTAGAACTATTTGACAGCGAGGATCCCCGAGAGAGAGACTTCCTCAAAACTACCCTCCACAGGATCTATGGAAAGTTCCTGGGGCTCAGAGCGTACATCAGAAAACAGATCAATAACATTTTCTATAGGTCAGTTCAGTTCTCCCACTGCTCTGCTCACTTTTAAACATGTGCACCAAGATAGATGGTCAACATGCAGTATGACTCATGCGTTTTGTTTATTGCCACTGAAAGAAGTCCCTGTTTGTTCCTACAGGTTTATCTATGAGACAGAGCACCATAACGGTATAGCTGAACTACTGGAAATACTTGGAAGGTAAGGCTTTGGTGAATGCAGCTGTAATGTTTGTCAGAAATGTAAAATCTTCCTGTTAAATATATCATGCCAGACTACTTTTCAGTTTTTCTGACTCTTGTACTTGTGTTTATTTCTTAGCATAATCAATGGATTTGCCTTACCACTAAAAGAAGAGCACAAGATTTTCCTGTTGAAGGTTTTATTGCCTCTGCACAAAGTCAAATCACTCAGTGTCTACCATCCACAGGTACGTTTCTTCTACACCATATGAAGCATGAGAAGATTGCATATAAATTATTTACAGGGAACATTTTTTTGCAAATGTATTTAAATATTCTTGTCCAAACCTGCTTTGAGTTCCCACCTCCTCAGCAGGTCATTCTGCAGGTTTAGTGAAAAACTGGTGTTACATGTTCCAGCCAGTCTGTCCCTCAGGCATCACATCCCCCCTCCAGTGTTACCTTTTAGTTTGCTTGCACGTAAATTCAAATGCTTTGACAGTTTAATGGTTGTATTTGTTTATGTGTTTTGCAGCTGGCCTACTGCGTGGTGCAGTTTTTAGAAAAGGACAGCACTCTAACTGAGCCGGTATGTCAAATAAAACTTCATGTTTAATCGTTTTCATCTGTGTGTGTATAATACTGATCACTGGGAGTCCTTATTTGATGGTATATTGATTTAAACATTTGAAGATGGTGTTTTTTTGGTTTGTTTTGCAAGATGATAAATTGACTTAAGTCACAGAACATTCCCCAGGGTCTAGGGAACTTAAGAGAACTCTGCATTTCCATTGCATGGACCAGGGTCTAAATTAAACTTCGATCACATTATTTAACACCCTGCAAAGCTGCTCTCCTTTTATCCTCACTGATTGGTTTGTTTATCTTTCTTTATCATCCCATCAGGTGGTAATGGCTCTACTAAAGTACTGGCCAAAGACTCACAGTCCCAAGGAAGTGATGTTCCTCAACGAGCTGGAGGAGATCCTGGATGTCATTGAGCCCTCTGAGTTTGTTAAAGTCCAGGAGCCTCTCTTCAGACAGCTGGCCAAGTGTGTGTCTAGCCCACACTTCCAGGTAAGTGATAGATGTGTGATCACATCCGTACCTTCATAACTCGGTTATTCAAGTGCAGTGGCCGTGGGTGTCTGTATGCTCCTGACTGAGGTGTTTTGTTTTCTGTAGGTGGCAGAGAGAGCTCTGTACTACTGGAACAACGAATACATCATGAGTCTGATCAGCGACAACGCTGCAAAAATCCTGCCGATCATGTTCCCTGCTCTGTACCGCAACTCTAAGACCCACTGGAACAAGTAAGACAGTCGACTGTGCGACACACGTGTTGTACTACTGTCCGTAAACGCTCTGTACTTCACACTGCATGTAACACCAGTCTGACACAATAGCTCACTATAGTGATATCTCTCAAGTGTGTGTAGATATTTGAGTGTGGTCACAGAATGTACTCTCTCCTGCACATTAGTCAAACACCTCACTAGATGTATAGGTCATAGAAAAAGGCTTTCTCTCATAACCTATAATACATTTCTATTGAATCTATTGCTGCATATTACCTTTTTAATACATTATATCAGTGTGCTGCTTTTAGTCATCCATTTGTCATTCAGTTACTTTAATATCTCAAAACCTAATATGCTGAAAATAAAGCTGAAACAATCGATACATTTAAAATTTTCAAGCAGAAATGCTCAAAAAAATCCTACTTACCTCATCACAAATGGAATACCTTTTAGGATTTAGATTGTTGGATAGACAAGACATTTGAAGGCTGTGATATGACCAAAATCTCATGTTCTAATACAGGTAATTTCTTATCAAGACAACAGACATATCATGATATACCACACTTGTAAATGTAAATTCAATGAATAAATAGTTAATATAAAGTCACCACATGCAAAGACCTTATTATTTTAATACTCGACTAATAAATGTTACGTAATCATTTTATTATTATGTATACACTAAAATGGTACATAGAGAATACTTTGTGCTATAAAGGCCTAAAATGTAAATATGTTCAAAGATACCTATATAATTACAGATTATCTCATCTGTAGACTCTCTTGGTACTGTAGTTATGTAGGTGGTCAAAGAGGTTAGTGCTGTTTCAGTCTGTTGTGGGGACTGGTCTGTGGCTTAATCTGCAAGTATGGTTTTCTTGCCCATGTGAGACTTTTTTGTTCCCCCCAAACCACAGACAGAAGCTGCTCCTCTTTTAGGTACGACCTTGTTTTATCTTGGCTGGTTAGAGTCCCTCTCCTGTTTGGAATTACCCTATTTTGTGTCCTCCTTGTTTGGTTTTGTTGCAACTTTCATGCAACTTTCCTGCCAGCATCCGTGCAGGAGTGTCGTCTAAATGAAGGAAAAGTTTGCCGTGAAGTGTGTGATTTGGGATACAACAAAATAAATGATAGAGCATAATATAAAATAATAGATTTAAAAAAAAATATATTTATTTATTTTATATGAAATAAATGCATCACAACCAACAGTTCATGGCTTTATTTGTTGTAATCATTTTGTCAGTAATTTGCAAATTAAACACATGTCAAGGATGTTTTTATGGCTCCACAGCAGCAGGGGCCGCAGGCATCATGCTTTCAGGTTGTCCATCCATCCCAGTCTCACGAACATGATACCTTAACAATGCCTCTACAGAATATCTTCAAACTTGGTCACTGTGACCTCACATTTTTGGCCATAACTCAAGATTTCATACACTAATTATGACAAAATGTGACACAAATATCTAATAGGATAAAATGATTATGTGACGACATTTGCTATCCAAAAGGTCAAAGGTCAGCTCCACTGTTACATCATAATGTGCAGAAATGCTTTTTGGTTGTCAACTATTGGATAGACCAGACATTGGAAGATATCAACTTCACCTCAAGCTGTTTTCCCTTGAAAATAAATTAAAGAGTATAGAGTAAGAGTTTATAGCCTTTTTTGTCATCTTTTTGTTTATTTATAATTTACAAGTGCTCTATTTGCCAGATATCGAATATCGTCAGTCTATCAGTGATTTTGGTTTGTCGCTTGGGTACACAAGTGCACTTTACAGTAATGTCGCTTGTGGTCATAAAAAAATGACTTTTGACCGACTTTTCCCTGTGTCTCTGTGTGTGTGTGTGTGTGTGTGTTCTCAGGACCATCCACGGCCTCATCTACAACGCTCTGAAGCTTTTCATGGAGATGAATCAGAAGCTCTTTGATGATTGCACACAGCAGTTCAGGGCCGAGAAAAACAAGTAGGCACCACAGACTCTGCTTCCACTCAATTAATCTCTTTTAAGTTAAAAAAAAAAAAAAAAAAAGATGTCTGAGTGGCACATTATTACAATCAGCCTCAACACTGCAGCTAATTAGTGTTGGGTTTCACATTTATCGGTTGAGTGGGACAGATTTAATGACATGACGTTTGGCGCTTTGCTCAACAGAGAGAAAGCAAAGTCAAAAGAACGTGAAGAGGCTTGGATCAAGATTGAGAACCTCGCCAAGTCGAATCCTCAGGTGAGCATGTGCAATTTTTGTAACCACACCTGTTTTTCCCCTACTACCAAAGTGTATGTGTTTGTAGAACTAATATAAAAACTAAGTGTCTTGTGTTTTCTGTAAGCCAGTTTTGTTGTTGACTTGTAGTTTCCATCTTATCCTGTTTGTTTGCATAGACTATTTATTTGTTCACACTCGGACTTGGTAGTTAATGTTTTCTAAAT
The DNA here is from genome assembly GCF_056507025.1 of Lutjanus erythropterus. Lineage (NCBI taxonomy): Eukaryota > Metazoa > Chordata > Actinopteri > Lutjaniformes > Lutjanidae > Lutjanus > Lutjanus erythropterus. The sequence goes on from NC_139334.1 coordinate 15,289,652, forward strand.
TATTACACTGCTGGTCAAGATCTAGTCCTGCTTTAACAGTGTGCTTAGCTGTGGTGAACAGTTCAATCAGATAAAAAGTCTCTCGAAGAAGCATTTGAGTCATTTCTCACACACACACACACACACACACACACACACACACATATATATATATATATAAAAACAGGTTGAAGAATCCTGCAATTGCAAAGCTGATTTTAGCATACCACTGTAGTACAATATTACTTGAGTGTGGAATATAAGGAATAGTTCAATACTTTGGGAAACACAGGGATTGGTGTTAGAAATATACTTAAATTTGTATATACTCCTTTCAAAAATGCTTGATTGTCAACATAATCTGTTTTTTCATCTGCACAATTGCTCATGTAAACCAAAAATCTTTTAATAATATTTTAAATGAAATGACCCCATTGTCATATTTGTCACTCATTGTTACACAAGTCCTCTGTTGATCCCTTACTCTGGATCATGATCAAAACATACAGTAAATAATAAGTTAATATGAACAACTGGGAAAAATAAACAAGTTTTATTTTTTCTGGAAATTTTAGCTTTAGGTAGCTTGAAAGTGCTTGAATTGTACTCTTATCTGTACAAACCCAGCAGGACAGTGACACCACTGATGTCTTTTTGGTAAATTTGAAGCTACATTCAGCAGCTATTTAGCTTAGCTTAGCAAAAAGACTTGAAATGGCGAGACGCAGCTAGCCTGATTCTGTCCAGAGGTCACAAAATCCTATTAAATCCCAATTCTTGGCCGGGTGCGGTAACCTCCAGCGGTTTTGTTGCCACCATGAGGTTGCCCAGCAACCAGTGGAGATTTCTGGAAGTAACTGCGCCCAGCCAAAACAATTGCCAATCACATAGCCCCCCCTGTAAAACAGCAACTGTTGTTTGTACACTTTGGTCTTTTACAGATTAAACTAATGAGATATAATGGTTTGATTAGTGAACTTTAGAAACTCTGGTGGATGGATTTTATCTTTTCTGGACAGAACCAGGCTAGCTGTCTCCCCCCCCCCCCACCCATTTCCAGTCTTTGTGCTGAGCTAAGCCAACAGCCTGCTTGCTCCATCCACTTACAGTAAAGATGTGAGAGTGGTATCTATCTCCTCCCCCAACTCTCAGTGTCGTGGCTAAACCTAAACTTAAAGCCACTGAGGGGCTGTGAAGACAAGCTAACAATTAGCATGCTCACTGTAGCACCCTTCTCACACCCTCTTCTTGCTTTTAGTGGAGTATTTCTTGCTCATTTATTCAGCACAAGACCCCAGTAATATATAAAAAAGTCAGTTTTGTCAGATAAGAAACATTAGCAGTGTCTGATAACCAAAAATAACACATTGAGAATGACTTCTGCATTCATTTTTTATATTGTATGAAAGAATGTGTCAGTACCACATTCTCAGCAATGATGACTAAACACACAGTTGAAGGTGTGTTCACTTGTCATTAGAGATTTGACAGCCTGGATATCCTTCAGCTAAATCCATTACAGTATCATGAAACTGTCTGAGAAAATAATGACTAAAATATTGACTACAATTATGACTACAGCAGTGACTAAAATCAAGTTCCACTGACTAAATCTTCTCTAACAAGACAGAAGACCATAATATGACTTTAACTACAATTTTCAGGAGGTAACTAAGACTAAAACAAAATGAAAAAAAAAAAAGTCAAAATTGACATTGGATAGTTCCTACCTACAGTATATAAGCACAAAAGTGACACCTACTGGTGCCCTACACACACTGAACTCTAGAAATGGCTCTTTCACTCAATAAGACAGAAAATAAGTGTATTCCCAAAACGTGGAACTATTCCTTTAAATGTGCAAGAAAATTAGACTCTTGAAACATCAGTGCAACGGTGTTAATGTGCCATCAAAGATTTAGTGTGGAGTTGATGACTGACTGATGATCTCGTTATCATCCTTTGACACAGTTGCTTTTTCAAAATCAGCACAGACTGTAAATCGCAATAAATCACTGATTTGATCATTTTCAATCATTGTGATTCACCTCAGCTAAGGTACATTTAACAGATAGCTGCAGTAGATCAGAGTTGCTTCTTTTGATCAGTTCAGAGCCTCTTGATTCATTCTTCTTCTTTGCATGCGACTGAAAGTCTTTCTCCATCCTTTTGTGTTTTTGTTTTTTGTTTCCCTTTGTTTTCAACATAGTTCTCTATGTATGTTGATTCCTCTGACCTCAATAGTCCTGTAGCAATGGAGATGGATATCCCTTTGATAGAAGATGTTCAGAGGTTAAAAAAGACAGTTGAGGAGGGCGCGACTCAGGTAAACCTGACTTTCTCTCTGCCTCTATTTATCTTTCCTCTTAGAATCTTTCTATATATTCATAGATCTGTGTGTTTCCCCAAAGCTTGCAAACTCTTAATTTAAGCTACTATTACAGTAATTACCATTGTATACTTTTTTGTGTAACTTGTACTCTTTATTTTTGTCTTGTTTTTTAAAAAAACTCAAACTGCTGATAAAAAACTAAACACAGGAACAAATCTGGCCATGGACTAAACACTGGAATCAAGAGCTTTCTCTTTTTGTGTGTCTGCCTTCCCATGCATGTTGTCATAGTATGGAGCCCCAAAGTGTTCAATGTGTGAATATGAATAAAGAAATACATGTTTAAAATAATAATAATATGATAAATTATGAAAACTCATTTTTATAACTGATGACATTATGAAGTAAAAATTGACAGTTCGTAAAGTTCCTTTTTATTTCATGTCACATATTATTTGAAAGTGTCATTATCAAAAGTGGCAAGAAATAAAATGAAATGAAATAAAAGTGTCTGGGGAAAATGCTATTATGAAATTTATTTTAAAATCATTGCACTTTGAAATAAGTTACTATGAGTTAAATAAAACTCTTTTAATACAAGAACAAGAGTTATAATAGTATTTATTAATAATCAGTTGAGTTTGAATAATTTAAGTATTTAAGAATTTATTGGTTCAATATATACTTGACAAAATGTAATCTGATTATCTATCAGTTGTTTCATAATGTCTCATTTATTTAATATTGAACCCTTTGGGACTTCAGGAATTTTGTGCAGGACATCTGATGTTTTGTATTTAATTGGAAGCTGATGTTATGTAGTCTAGGAGTGTATTCCATCAAGGATGACAATGAAATCTACACTTAAGTGAAAAAGCCCAACTTTGAGCTTCACTCACGACTCAAGCTAGACCACGAACTCAGCTCAACCTTTATTTATATAGCACATTTCATACACAAGGCAACACATTGTGCTTTACATTAAGTTACAATACAGTAGCAGCAATCATAAAATGCAAGTACATTAGTGTGATAAATATAATTCAGTCATGTCTAAAAAATGCTCATTCAAATCAGGCTTGAACATTGAACAGTGAAATTGCATTGTATAAATTCTGTATAACTATACACCTTAAAAATTGAGAGGACCTTAAAAACACACAGAGGGTCATGATTTGGCGGGCTGCAGGCGGGAGTAGAACCCACAGCCACAGCAGAGGACTCGCAGCCTCAGTACATGGAGCAACTGTTCTACCAACAGAACCGACAGGCCACCAAACCCACTGACCACAGTAAAAGTGGAGGTGCACACATCCAGGCAAAAATATTAAGCTGCAAGACAAAAGATATCCCTGGAGGATACACAAGAGGAAAGTCTGCACACTGTTAGGCGCCAAATAAATATTTTAATTCGCTTTTTGATGGCGTTCTCTTAAAAGGCATGTTCTGATCTACAAGAACTTCCTCAGGCCTGACGAAGGAGAACGTTTCTATCTGATCAAAATATTGCCTTTGAAGAGAATGCCCTAAAAAAGAAATTTAAAATATTTATATTATAATCTTGACAGTAGTTAGTAGTTCAGTGCTATCAGTTACCATGGTTACTGAGGAGGGATTCCTATAAGCCACAGTAATGGAGCAGATTTCTCACTTAAATTAGCGAGACTTATCAAAATAACTCATGATGGAATACCCCTGTGGTATGAGTGGCTCTGTACATCATGTTTTAACTTTGTTTTCCTCTTTCTTTTCCTCTGTAAATTAGATTCATGTAACTGAATTGTGCTCGAGCTGCCGTGCTTCATCTCAGTGATATGATCAAAACAGTCTGATGTGTTGACAGGAGATGACGACGCGAGATGATATGATTAAACTTGCTTCATCTCCTCTCAGTTGCAGCATGACCAGCGGAAAGAGCGGCCTATGGTGCGACGCAAATCTGAGTTGCCTCAGGATATCTACACCACAAAAGCCTTGGAGTCCCACCGCAGAGCTGAAGACATGTTGACCACCCACGACGGACTCTAGGTCCCGCCACCTGCCGGCTCTTGTTCAACTGCCCCTTCTACCCTCGACAGCCATGGACATCCTCTTTGCCCAGGTGCCAGAGTTACACTGGTGACCTATGTCAGGCTCTCCATCCCTCCTCCTCCTCCTCCTCCTCCTCCTCTTCCTACCATGAGTTTACCCAGAATCCTCAGTTCTCCTTCACTCCTGCAGAAGCCCTGTATCTGCCTCCCTCAGATTTCTGCTTTCTCAGGTTTTTTCTTTATTTGGAGAGGAGTGGGAGTGTGTTTGTGTGTCCTTTTAGCCCTCGCTACATTCGATGTGTCCCTCCCCATCAGTTCCTCTTACCTTCCTCTCTCCTTCCACCCCCGCTGTGCGCTCACTGTAAATGTGGAACCTGGGAGTATGGACGCCACAACGCTGGTTCCTTCATTCCTTCTCGCAGATGTGTTCACAATGGATGGGACACGGAAACATAGGAACTGACTGACTCACTGTCTAAGGATCGTCTCTTGGTCTCTGCTTGGTTTTCTTTTCTGTCAAAGGGAACAAAAACAGAACCTGTTGGTTGGATGAAAAGACAAGACTTTCCCGTCATCTGTTGTACGTTTTCTTTATCCGTTTGCTCAATCTGATGGACATCTTGTCAGTGCCAAGACCGTTGTGTTCTTTATGTTTGTTTGTTTCATGTTTATATCTGTGACTTTAAACAGGGACACCTGCCTTTGTTTTTCACTGGTGTTTGAAAGATTTTTTTTTTGTTTGTTTGTTTTAGTTTAGCACGCCAGACCAAACTGAGGCCTGTCCTTAGCCTTGCAATGTCCAGGAAAGATGGCGAGGAAAGCAAAAGTTGTCCTGTGGACATCTTGACACTTTCCACTTTATTGTTTTGTGCCATATGTCGCTCTTTTATATGCTTGCTTACTTATGTTCATTGGCAATATTTGAAAATCAGACCTTAGTGATGCCTAGACAGTTCAAACAATGGTACTCACTGCCTTTTAATTGTAGGATGAACCTGAATGAAAACTGTCGGCTACCTTAGTTGCTGTTGCAAGAAGAGTCCTCAGTATCACATAACGGCAGCATACTGAATAAAAAGAGGAGAAAGCAGCTGTGGAGTGTTTAAAGGGATAGTTTGGATTTTTTATAGTGGGACTGTATTAGGTAGTTAATCATAGTCAGTTTATTACCTACAGTGGATGGCAGTCAGCACGTCCCCAGGTTGAAGAAGTAGCAGAAGCACTGGTGTACGAAGGTAAACAATGTACTTCAGTTATGGAATTTCTTGCCCGAGGAGCAGTAACTTTTTTTTTTTTATATCACTACGCACCTCTTAATACTAGCACACAATTTTATTGTCAACATGTTATTTTATTGCTTTATTATTATCTTTATTGCAGCTTTTATTACTGTTAACGGCAGTTTCCTGCTGGAAAAGGCTGTCTGACGGCAAGGTAAGGCGGAAAAAATAGTTTTTAAAAATATAGCATACACTTATACTCTTCTTTTTGTACTTAAATCCGTTTTCCTGCTGACCTTGTCTATTGCTTAACTTCCCACACCCATACTCGTGCTGGTGCTTCACACTGAGGCTGTGCGCCATCTACTGAAGTTAATATACTGATAAGTGCCTCATACAACTCCACTTCAAACAATTCATACTATTCCTTTAGGGTTGAGTGGTGGGTTTTGTGTATCCTGTAAAAATGAATAGGGATTATTATCTTTGTAAAGGAAATATAATCAGAGATAAGTTTTTGTTTGAAGGGGAGAGGAGGCACAGATGACGATTTTTAGCAGCCGTTACTAAGTTAGGACCTTTGCTCATGTTTCTTTTTAAAGAGCATGAAGGTGTGTTGGTACTGTATGCTTTAAAGATTTTTAAAGTCCTCTATAATTAAAAATAGAAGTTAATTTATTATCAAACATAAGAGAAAGTAATCTCAGTAGCTATTAACATACTGATTAACAGACAAAGAGCCACCAAAACAAGGACCTCCTTTAAAACTTAAAGGTGTGGCTGCATGTTCGTGTTGCTACCATTCCTAATTTCAGGTGTTTGGTTTGCAGGTTTATGTCTTATTGTATCCTTCTCAGTGAGGAAGTTGTTTTTAGGGTTGGAAAATCTCTTCCAGTCAGTACCATTGTTTAAACTTAAGGAGATCTGCTAGAGTTCTTCATATTTGATGTGTTGTATTTCTTTGTCTTGTCTCTGGAGGTTAGTAGCGTGGATGTCAGGTTTGGGATTTTTCTTTCTTTTTCTGGCCATTCAGGATGCCCGACGCTGAAACACACTGGTATCAGATGGCCACAAAAATGCCAGATGCTGAAAATAAACTGACATTGTGACTTGGCTTGTTAACTGTATTAATACTGTATTTGCTTGAATGCAAAAAGATGTAAATTAAAACTACCATGTTAAACATGTACCTTTTACCCTGGAGGAATGCCATTCACCAAACTGATCGATTTCTGTTGTCGAGGTCATTGCATTTATGAAACAGTCCTGCTTGCTGGGAGAGATGTTTTATGGATTTTATGAGTTTGACTCGAGAGATGTTTGAGGTTTTATTTTAGTGCTGAAAAAAGACAAGTCACCTGTGATAACAAGAGATGATTTAAAAATGATTTGGTGGCTTGTTCTGTTTCTGCAGGATCTTTGCAGATCTTTTAATTTTAACATATTATTTCCAAAACATGATAACTTAAAGTGTCCTTTTGTATGTGACCTGTACTATATGATTCATTTAATATTGTATATATGATTTACCTTGTTTCATGTAGTGTTATATATCTAGATTAATTTTGTACAAATTGTCCCTCTGTACAGAATAAAACATCAATAGCAAGTGAAAGAAGTCAATCTGGCACATACCGTCTTATTTCTTCTGTTCTGGATGTACTTTCAGCGACACAAGGATTCAGAAAATGTTCTTATTTTTAATGAACTCTGCAAAGTTTCCTCCCTCCTCTATATAACTGACAAATGTTCATGCCCGTTGTGTGCTCCTGTCACTGTCTTTAGTGGTGTACAACCATATAGAATGAATAAAGAGATTATTTGAATATATATTTTCAACCATGCATCCATTTTGGCTTTACTTTACTACTCAGCAACTTCAGTGTAACACTTTTATTCTACAGTTAAATTTTAAGACCTATTTGGCAATAAAATTAAACATGAAATGTGAAGATATGGGTTTACTCTTCTAGAGAAACATATATATATATATATATATATATATATATATATATATATATATATATATATATATATATATATATATATATATATATGCCAGTTCAGAATTAGGAGATAAAGAGCATTTTCCAAATATGTTCATTTGCAAAATCCTCAGACTGTAACAGGATAAATTCACCTCTTTGGTTTGGGAAAGAGTTTTAGAATATCAATACAAATTTTAAGATCTTCTCAACAGACTAAGACTATTTAATACTTTGTAAGACCTTTTATTAGTAAATGTGAATTTAAGGATTTGTAGCCACGCTGTATAACATTTGGATTAAATGTTGATCAGCCACATTAAAACCACTGCCAGGTGAAGTGAATCTCATTGATCATCTCGTTACAATGGCACCTTGTCAGTGGGCGGGATATAAAACACAGCAAGTGAACAGTCAGTTCTTAAAGTCAAAACTTAAATTCAAGGGCGTAAGGACCTAAGGAACTTAAACAAGGGACAAAGTGTGGGCTCCCAAACGTCATCATGTCAAGAATCCCCGCTTTGAGAGGGTTTTGTCTTAAGAAGTCCCCTGTGAGTATTTATTTTTTTTAAGTTTAAGTTTGAAAGTAATCAAGTCTTATTTTGGGGGCGTTTCCTTTTTTTTAATTTGATAGTGAAAGCTGAAGAGCAAACAGAAATCAAAACAGCCAATGCATTTTCTTTTCTTGTTGTTCCAACAGTATCTGCTGCTGATGTCTCTGTGCCAGATACCACAGGAGGGTGGTGGAGGGGACAAGTCTCTGTCAATATTTAGAACACAGGCATTTGTCCCCCTCAATAAAAAACAAAAGTAGCAGACAACTTAATTTATCATTTTGACAAACCACTTGCCTGATAGCCTTACTATATTATATTCTATTATAACTGTTACCTGGTGCCAACATTTTGTATATTCATTTACATAAATACATTTTCCTTATAAATTGGTGCAAAAAAGGCACAAATCGGTGCATAAAAAAATCATGAGGATGTAGGAAATGAAGTGTTTTATGTGCAAAATTTCCTAGGGAAGAACCTCTGCTTAATATGTGCCAAAGCTGAAACAAAAAATATGCCACGGCGTGTCTCAATGGGTGGCACAAGGGGGCCTAAATATTAGGCAGGTTTTGGCTCATTAATTTGGTTTAATGCTTCACTAGTGTCATCACAAAGTGGACACTTTTGCAGTGGGCTCCTTTGAACACAAGGGGGAGCCAGATACCTGAAAAAGGACATTTACTAACAGCAGCCATTTATCAAAATGTAGAGAATAACATCTGCAACACTTCTTGTTGATGTAGCATTCACCTTGCAGGTCTCAATTATCTATGACTGCATGCAAAACTATTCTGGAGTTAACTAATCAGCAACACAAATATCATCCATATCTCAAACAAAGCTACGAATTCAGCTACAAGTCCATCACATACACTGCCATCAAAATGTCAGTCTCTCTGACTTCCAGCAGCGGTGACGCCAAACCAACGCTTCCTGTGAAACCATTTTAAGAAGTCTAATACACAATGCCTTCTCTGTGGTTTAGGGCAGATGTTTGCCATCAGTGTTTTCCAGTATTAATTCTGAAACTACCGAAAACAAAATTACAAAATGTCATCAAGCTTTGTCTGGAACTGCTCCTTTGACAAAGTTTCATACCAACAGGGCACCTTTGTAACAGCCATAAAGTTCAGAGCAAACATCTGTTCCTCAAACCAACTTTTTCCACCTTATTCAGGTGATTCATCTTGCGTTTATGTAGAATTATTGTATCAAATACTGGAAACTCCATCACATTCTGGAACATTTGGTTGAGTGTCTGTAAATTTATATACTTGAAGTGTATAAATATAATTTTGCACGTTGACATTCAGAGGTGTTGTTTATTCCAGTGTCAGCTGGGATAGGCTCCAGCCCCCAACAACCCTTCAAGGATAAGCGGTTACAGTAAATGAATAAATGAATGAATGTTTTTAGGGCTGAAATGATCTTTAAATTTTAGCTATCATGCAAATAATTGCAATTAACAATTTGTCTTATTTTGCTTATTGCAGCATTAGTCTAACACATTTCTGTTCACTTTTTCGGCTTTGTAAACACAAACTGTACAGGGCAGAGATGCCATGAAGAATTACTTAAAAATACAAAGCTATTAATGAAATATATAAAGAAATTACTGACAATGACATGTACCAATTATCAAAAAACACTATGTATGGCTAAAATAGGCTATATCCTTGTCATCCACAGACATGTTGTGCCAATTTTACACAAAATTTCATAAAAAAAAGAAAAAAGAAAATTACATCTATGATCATTATATGAATATTAGAGGGTAGGAACTTCAGGTGGTTCTCCACTCAGGCAACATTAAAACAGAGTAGAAGAGTTCATAAACTCAAAAGTTGGAAGATATTAGAGGTTAAATATTTGGAGTTAGTCTTACATGTAGTCTTTGATTACAGTAAAATCAAAATTATTGATTAAACCTACTCAAATATTTTCAGTAAACTTTCTTTCACTCCTCTCATTGCAATATGTAAACAGAACTGAATAACTGTAAGCATAAAAACCTACTGCTTCATGTTAAGTAAAGTTCATATTAATCCAAAAGTTATGAGTTTAGGAAACAATAAAAAGAAAATTCTACTGGAAGTCAATATTTTTAAGTTTAGGTTGTTGAACTTTAACTAAATTTTAAGCTTCATATATGTGATAATTTGCTTCTTGTCTTCTTTCTATCATTAAGCTTTGGGCTGTTGGTCAAACAACAGAATCTGCTACCTTGGTTGCTTTTCTCATACAAAACAATTAATCAGTTAAACAAGAAAACAATCCGTACATGAAAAAATAATGAAAATAACCATTAGTCGCAGCCCTATGTTGAATTCAAGCATATTCCAGGTAGTGGCCTTAAATCCATCAAGTACTTTAATGACCAATGAAAGTAAACTGCTGCATACATACACTAAATATTTGCAGACATCAATTTCATTAATTTAATTTAATAATAAACACAGACACGTTATTATTGTTTTTCATTGAGCAGATCACGTGTGGAGATGATGTGAGCGTGCAAACAGATGAAGAGTCAGGTTTTTCTCAGAAGGGGAGAATAAAAGGGTCAACCTTTTTTTTTATTATTACAACACGTGCTTTATGGATTACTTCCTGTTTCAGTAATGAGAGTGTTTTTGTTGTGATGTTGTTATTCTTTGTATTTCTACAACAGTTGGCTGTAGTAGCTTATCTCCCGGTACCACAGAGAGTATTAAATCTGGATGTTATACAAGGTGAAGGTGAAGCCGTGAGTCACAAAAGATTGCTGAGCAGAAGGCCAATTGTAAACAAGGGGATGATTTCAGGGAAACCAGAAATTTGTTGTTTCCGTGAGGCATTTCCGCAAGATCTGCTGCCTTGTCCCGAGCTGACACTGCTGATGGGAATAAACCTGGGATTCACAGCGGGCCCGAAGTACCAATGTTGTAAACTCACTTTCCTTTACTCCATTAAAGGAAAGTAAGTGAGGAGGAGGGAAGGGAAGACTGGACTTTGATGGTATTTGACTATTTATAGTTAGTTGTTCAGAAGTGTAGTGCAGCGAATGTCAGCATCAACTTTTCACTGCCTACTTGATACATACGTATGAAGAAAACACAACTTTTAAAACCACCATTTACAACAGTGGATTAAAATGGGGAACACTTTATAATAACCATCATGAATTGGTAAACTGATTTAAATCTAATCTGATTAAAGTTGTTAACTAAACTTTAGTTATAGTTACTTATAGTTATTTCACTGTTAACAATGAAATTATTTTTACTAATGCAATTACTGACATTGTTCAAGATGTTTCTGTTACGTGAGCAACAACAAAATAGTTTAATAACATAATTCGTCTCCTACACTGTAAAAAATCATGCTGGGATTTAGTGGAATCAATCTGTCTTTTAGAGATTGAAGAGTTGTTGGTCCAACTTAATATCCCATGATTATTGAACATATTTTCACGCACAACTGAATTGATAAAGTTCATTTGTTTGAATTTCCCTAACTTGTCCCGTGTTCAGTCAACTTAGAAGTATAAGGCAGCCTGGTAACTCTTGATAAAACTAAAGATAACAAATAATTGGATTACTTAAACAATATTTATAAGAATTCTGTTGTTTGTTAACTGTGATAACTATTAACTAAGTTCAATCAACTATCAATTTACCATTTATTATTAAGTATTATCCAGTTTTTTGTCAGCCAAATCCACTCCAAAACTAGGCTACGAAAGTTATTATAGAAACTCCTTCTCCTCCGTCTGACCCATTATTTTGGAAAAGAATCTGTGTGGTAGTCAAAAGTGAGAGACAAGTAACTTTTTGATCCTATTTTAATTGTGCCATAAATGACATGATGTTCTGCAAGTCAAGAAAGTCGCAGTTTGTGTTTAGTCAGCCTCTAATTTGGCAATAATTGGTTGCTCTGGCAGGACAATGTGCCCTCATTCGCATCAAAAGCAGACTCACAAGACACGCATGAGTGCAGCTAAAAATAATAATATGACTAAACTGGAAGTCTCCATCATCCCCATGTTTCAGGAGGTGGCTCAATGAAATGCTTTCAGTAATAAGACACATTTTGCGGCTGATATTTTAGTGTACCTTCCCACTCCCAGATGTGTCCTCTGGACCGTCATTGCTGGCTGTGTGTACATCCAGATTAGTACTAAAATGGGACAGAGTCTTTGCAGTTTGGGCCCAGACGCTGTGGAACACCCTGCCTGAGGAGATCAGGGTGGCAAACTCTGTCTCGTCTTTTAAAGCACTTTTAAAAACAAACTTTTTTTAAATGGTCTTTTAGTGATTTTACGGTTTTACTCTCACTGTGTTTTATAACGTGTTAAGTTTTCCTAGCTTTTAGGCTTTTGTTTTGAATGTCTTCTGTTTTACTGCACAGCACTTTGTAACTGTGTTTTGAAGGGTGCTATATAAGTTTAATGTTATCATTATTAAGAATGTCATCATCATCATTTTAGCAAATGAAGCAATTTTCCAGAGTTTTTTTTATGTTTATTCTGTGTGACCCCTGCCTTATCCTGTATACTGAGTGATATTCTGGCAGTCCCAGTTGTCCAAAAGGTCAACATGTATGCTGTAAATGAAGAACTTAATTGTTTTAGTCATCCCTTTAGCACTTAATTTTAGAGTTCAAAGTTTACCCATGAAAACCACATAATTACTGACTTTTCTCCTGACTCTGATTAAGGCAATTTCATGGTTATTTACTGCAGTGAACACTGTTAAATATATGCAGGGGCTACTTTCATCTCATCACACAGTCACGTTTGTTATCGTTATGTAATGAGCCCTGATGTCTGAAGAGTTAATACAATCACATCACATGAATCTCCACACTATACAGTTTCTTTTTTGGGTGCCGCTATTCATCCCAGCACAGCTGCAGGCCTGAAGGAGAACTTCGTGTTCTCTTTAAATTGCTGACAGAGCATTGCCAGTCTGTAATCACATGATTATTCCAAATAAATGAATATGTTCAAAATGATGAATGAATAAAAGCCATTTCACAAAAACTGTTTCAAATGTCCCACAACCAAAGGACTGAAAATTCAGTTCTTAAATTTGATGTATGTAAATATTAATACACATTATTTTTACATTACATTACAATATGGACTGATTTTAAGATTTTAACTGCAACATGTAATTTTAATAATTGCTTAGACTATCAGTGCACAAGTGCGGTTTTATTTATTGTGTTAACCATATGACTGTATTTATTTTATGTTATTTATTTAACAATATAAGTCCTATTGAGGTCTGAAACCTCTTTGCAAGTGAGAGGAAATAAAAAAAAAAGTTGCAGACAAAACAATACAAAACTAGAAGTCAGAGAAGAAAACTAAAACCAGATAATAATACTAAAGTGAAGCTGAAAATAGGCAAAGAGCAGACACAATATGTAAGCACTCATATACAGAGTGTGTATGTATGGAAATAAATGTTAAAACATAAAAACATTTGTGTAAATCCGCTTTGAGTCCTGGGGACACTGCAGTGAACAGTAGCTGAAGCATTAAGCAAAAATTAATGTTATAAAATCCATATAATATGGAGTGACGAGCCTAAATGTGCGTATTCAACTTGTTGTGAAATATGTCAACAAAGTTATAACAGCTAACGTGACACCGGATGTGTCTTCTGCAGCCTGGTGGGGAATGAGACGCGGCGGTGCAGCTGCCAATCTGCTCTGAGCAAAACGCTTTAATGTGCTGTGACCTCAGTGATAATGAAAGATCATCAAAGCAATTTCTCCTCTCTATCTTTCCACATATTAACCATGACCCAACGTGAACCTGCAGACAGGGTGTCACTCTGTTATCTCAATCTATCCAAGTGTCTCTGTCTGGGACTAAGAGATTGTTTAAATAGAGAGACAGTCTCACCGCAGGTCTTCAGAGTGTCTCTGTGGCTCTTTTGACAGTTATATTGCCAACATCGTCCACCATAACCATACTGGTGGGCCTTTTATCAGATATTTGCTGTACATGGATGTCTGCCAGTGTGACTGTTGTGATTCTGGTGTTCACTTATCCAATTAATAGAGTTATGCAATGATGGAGGACCAGTGCAGATAAGAACCAAAGACAACAAAGTGTTTTAAACAGTGGTGGATGAAGAATTCTGATCCTTTAAGTTAAGTGGAAATACAAGTACAAGTATGAGGCCTGTATTCAACACCTCATTTAAGTAAACATATTTAGGTATGTGCAGCAGAATGTACTCAAAGTATCAAAAGTAAAATGGTCCCTTTAAGTATTTTACTAACATATTTTTGAATCAATATTACTGCGGCATTTTTCATGATATTTTGATAATGGCAATATTACGTTGGAAGAGTTCGTTCCAAACAGTGGAGTGACTTCAGCTGTGTTCAAATGGTTTGGTTACAAAAGATCAGATGTAGAATAAACCATGGTAGTGTGTAAAAAGTGCTTTTTGTAATATCACAGAATATAATAGAATACTATTATAACGTAATATATATTCATGGCTAGTCAGTAACAGTTTTAGATTAGATTTGTTGTCAATGATGGAAGGAATGCGTCAACATTTAGAAAAGACGATGGTGACTGAGGAAATTTAAGCAAACACATGAGAGTTATAGTAGAGGACTCAAAACAAACTTTTTCACCATCCTCCAAAACCTCACGAGGGGGAACACCAACATCGTTCCACAGATGTTGCAGATATTTTTTGTTTATTGGCCTTGTGAGCGAACACATCAGTCAACGCCAATTATTTCAAATCAATCAGCCGAATTAAAAATGGTCTATCACCATTTAATGCGTACATTGTATATGTTAAAGTTTGAGCTAATTTTAATTACTTTATGCACTATTGGGTAGTTTAGTCCACAGAAATAAATCACAATCTAAAAGGTCATCATTATATTTATAGCGTAGCTGTCTTTTAAGAATCATATATCTCTAAAACTTTTCATGGCCTCAGAACAAATTGACCTTCTTTCACCTTTGTGACAATCCTTTGACAGTCCAGCTAATTTAACTACATTTTTTAATAGTTTATATATCTTAGAAAGTGGGAGAATATTTTCAACCCATAAACTCACAATCTTTCAGTTTATCAGAACATTTCACATTACAACTCCTCAAATCTGAAGATATGTGGTTTTCACTGGACAGGCAGGGTATTAAACATATAACCTGAAAAGTAACTAGTAGCTAAAGGTGTCAGAAAAATGTAGTGCAGTAAAAAGCACAATACCTGCCTCTGAGATGTAGTAGAGTAGAAGCATAAAGCTGCATAAAATCAAAATAATCAAGTTATGAACCTACCTACTAAAGGTAATGAGAGTTGAAAAGAAGCAGCATTGCTATTTTGGACATAGACAGAAATAACAAAAATATACAGCCAAAAAGTCTCTAAGGAAATAATACATTACTGTGAAAAGACAAAAAAAAAACTCAGCTGGAATACTACCTTACATCCTCAGAGAATTTAAAATTACATTAGCTGAATTTGTTGTACGTGTAATGTGCGATACCGAAATTAATTCGTACTGATCCAGGTCAGAGACCAACCTGCTCTTTCAAATCCCACAGCATCTCCTGGGCTTGTGTATCGCATTGTATTGTTGCCAAGCTGTCCTTACTTGCCCTACCTGACTCACAGGTGGCTCCGAGCCAAGACTGACAGACTGCTGGAAGGGAAACCTGCCACCATCTGGAACATCACAGGCTGCCAGTAACAGCCACAGCCAGCTCGCAGACGAAACGAAATGTTACATCGCCCCATTGCTATCTGTCTATCTATCTATCCATATATCCTTCTGTCTATCAATCAATCAAATATGTTTGCTGAGACATTTTAGCCTCATTTCTTACACAATCCGCACCTGTGTACCTGTGCTGTGTGTGTTATTTTTACTTGTTTACTTCCTTCATTGCTGCATACGCATTTGAGAGGACAGAAAGGATTGTGTACATAACAGGAGGAGATACGGTTAAATTCCACCGCATTTACTATAGCGTTAATCCAATTTGTAAACCGAGTTTTGATATATGTCTGCAGAGCACAGGTGTGTAACACAAAACTGAGGGTTGAGGATGATGAAAAAAGGTCTATGTGAATGTATAACAGGAAACACACACACATTTTGTGTGTCTTTTATGTGCATTGTCTCATTTCGCTCACAGTTTTATGGTAGAGTTGCATCCAAGTATTTTTAAGGTTTTAATTTTTCTGGACTCCAATTAGGACGGTAACCATCTTCACTAAAACCTTACTGACAGACCAAACTGATGCATGAACTGCAGAAGTGGGAAGTAATTAAGTACAAATATTTTGTTCTTCTATTTAAGTAGAGTTTTCAGGTATCTGCACTTTAGCTGACTATTTATTTTTCTGACAACTTTTTACTTTTACTCCCAACATTTTAAACAACATATCTGTACTTTCTACTGCTAATATTTTCAAAGCAGGGTTGTTACTTTGGCTTTAATACATTTAGGAGGAATTATTGATTGTTTCTATGCATCATTGAGCGTCGTCTTTCCAATATCAAGACTGATTTTAACCTAAATGGAAGGGACAATACCGGAATGCATATCAAGCCTGACAAACGTAACAAGACACAAATTACGTAACAATACAAAAAAAAGATAAAGAATGTAAAAGACAAGACAGCAACAAGACAAAAAAGATGTAACAAGACTAAAAACAACATAACAATACGAAAAAGACATAACATGATGCAAAATGACGTAACAGCTGGTAACTTTTTACTTTTATACTTTGAGTACATTTCAGAGTTTGCACTTTTTCACTTTTACTTGAATAAAGAAGTTGAATCAGTACTTCTATTTGAGCAAAGAATGTGTGTGAATGATTTAAAAAAAAAAGTACATGAAAAAATGAAACAGTTTGTGAGTTGGTTCACTTGTTACTTATGAAGTGTTGGGATACATACAGCTCCAGTGCATCATCGAACACTGAACGGTCCAACTCCTCTGGTCCTACATAGTTCAGCTTTTTCACATGTTTTCAGCAAGCATTTTCTCACAAGTATAATGTCTTTAGAGGAAAATCTCTGAACCTTCTTTACAGACTTTAATTTAAACGTCCTGCAGACCATCAACTAAATGCATGACAGGGCCAGCAAAGCTGTACAACAAGCTTCAGAACAATTACATGTCATGATGGAGTATGGTTTTCAGTTGACAGGGATCTTTAACACTGAATTGCAAACATATTGCAGCTTTTCATTTCACAATCCAGTCTGCCTGAGCTATTGCCTAACTCCATAACTCTATATGTATGGGAATGCCAGCAGTTCTTACACGCTTGATATTCCTTCAGATACATGGCAGAGAAACACGTGAAGCAGGGGACTGAGAGAAAAACCGATGCTGTCATAAAGACTTTTTTATGAGACAAATGTCTTTATTGTTGAGTTAAATAAACTAGTGTCAGATTCATCCCTGGACTTTGCTCTACTATCATTTCTTTAATGTGAATGATATATTTATGTAGGATATGAGTCAGTCTTTTTGAGTTCTTGACACTACTTGGCAGCGTAAACCTGATGACTGTTTGTGCATGATGTGTTACGACACGCCCCAGTGTAGACTATTAAGATGGGCCCCAGTGCATGGTAGTGATTTGACATTGGACAGCATCAACATTCATATTACCCAGTAATCATCAATGTATATATATTCTGTACAGGGCTCCAACAAATGATTATTTTCATTATCAAGTAATCTGTCGCGTATTTTCTCGATTAGTTGCTTGGCCAATAAAATGTCAGAAAATGGTGAAAAATGTTGATCAGTGTTTCCCAAAGCCCAAGACGACGACCTCACATCCTCTTGACCTTATATTTTGTCCACAACCCAAAATGTTCAGTTCAGTGTCATACAGGAATAAAGAAAGCATAAAATAATCACATTTGAGAAGCCGAAATCAGAGAATTTGGACTTTCTTTTTAAATTAAAAACACTCATGATTGTTCAATTATTGAAATAGTGATTCATTTATTAGTCGATTAATCGTTCTTTATATTCTGTATAGGACAAAGATGCCAGTAAAAATAAATGATTTGTTAAATTAAATATTCTTAATACTTAATTTATAGTTTTCATAGTTTATGTACAATAAGCATATAATATTTTTATTATTGTTGATGAGAATAAAACAGAAAAACATGAGATGGGTTTGCTTTTCTGTAAGGCACCATTTTAAATATAATGTAAATTCTTGTCTGTATAGAATAAATTGAACTGATCAATGGGCCCATTGTCTGCCTATCACATTGTTGGAGAGGCCCCCCGCCCCCAGTACAACTGCACTGTTCTGTATTTACACCCCTGTTTTTTGAGCAGCTACTAAAATGGAGTGTATGAGCTGCCCAAAACATGCAAATTTGCATGAAAGAAACTGTCAAATTAGAAAAATATGCATTTTAACACTGACCACAATAATCAGGCACCAATGACAAACAAGCTTGTATGGGTTAAAACTGCAAGATAGGTAGAACACGTGCAGCATCTGTCTCCTGAGTAGTGTTGAACCCACTGCTGAAATCATGATGATTCTATCCCCATGAAATGAAAGAAAATTAAAAAATAATCCACTCAGAACATGTGCCGTGGCGGCTTGCTCACCTCAGGAGCCTCCGTGAGGCGCAGCCAGGCGTTTGAGGTTTCTGGGTTGAAGTCCTGCCTTGATCCTACAGGGGGAGGTGTTACTCTGCAGGGACTGCCCCACGAGCCTGGGATGAAAGAAAGATGTGAGATGGAGGAGAGGGCAGCTGAGGTGACTGGCGGGGTGGCAGCCGCAGCCTAAAGCCTCACCACATCCCCAGCAGGGTAATCTAATCAGCTGTTTCAGAGACTCTCTGCATCTCTCTCCCTCCTAGGAGCGAGAAGAGCTCATTCCTCGTTTTGAAGTGATGTGCCTCATATCATTATCTTCAATCGGGTATGTAGAGGTTTAAAATCAACTGATAAACATGGTTGTTTTCTCCCCGGCAGGAAGATATGGTTTACTGTACTTTGTTTGTGGGTGAAATTGACCTTTAAATGAGGGATTGTACCTACTTCAGATAACGTTATTATACTGTTGTTGTGTAATGAAAAGTTTCCCCTTTGCTTACAAACCACTAGTAAACAGTAAATGCTATTACCATACTGTATTCATTTTAAAGCTGCATTTCTTTTTGGTGCAGTTTAATATGAACCTGCATTAACCACTGCATCCACACCTATACAAAGCTTTAATCATGAGTGGAAATGCTGTTAAAAAGAAGAGCATCTTCATGATTTTCAGGCAGTACAGTTGATAACTGGCAGGGCTTCACTCACAATGCTCAGCAGAAACAAGTGAAGGTTAAAGGTCCAGTGTGTAAGATTTACAGGATTTATTGGAAGAAATGGAATATAATATTCATAAGAATATAACTGTCGTGCTTTCAGTATTTTAAACAGTTTTACATGAAAGTTAGCACGTATATGGAGGTTTGTCAAACACAGCTAAACCCACTGACATAGGCGATTAACCCTTTCCTCAATGCCAGCAGACCCCTTTTGCTCTGGGTTTTTAGTTTAATTTTTCTCCTGGGTCACTGCTTGTACTTTCAGGCTTTATTTTACAGTTTCATGTTTCGAACAGGAGTTGTGTCAAGTTGCTGATGAAAACAAAAAACATTTCCTGATTCTGTTACTTCACAATACAAGCGTTTAGATAACAACAACAGGAGACTTTTATTGTTAAGATCCACCATTTAGACGCTCCACTAAAGACAAGCATTTCTTCAGTAACTACACACCTTGAAGGTGGTGCAAACTCTGCTGTGATGGGTTGCCACGCAAAGTCAAACCAAATCAGCATATGTGTTAACCTGACACGCCAGATGGTTTGTTACACAGAACCATCTGGGAAGTCGTCCTTATAAAGGAAAGCCTTCAGTACCATTCTTTGCTCTTCTTTCAATGAAGACATATGCTCTGATATAACTGATGCTATCATAGTATCTACGCTAATCTCTTAAGGAGCCACCATTGCTTGTTTGAGACGAACTGCTCCCACAGATGCTTCTCATCACACCGACCACCACGCCTGTAGCTGCCAGCAGTCCCTCCTAGGATGCTGACTGGCTGCACCACTTTTGGTATGGAAACAAAAGGATAACTTGAAGCATGGCAAGATGGATTCTCTTGGGATTTCACGAATACAGCTGCCTTGCAAGGTCAAATATGAGTATGAAAAAGGGGCAAAAGAGGTGACAAGTCAGCCTCAACTGAAAAGAAGTGAAAATAGCGTGTCCAGCTGGGTGTCATGTTTCCATTACTGCTGACAGATAAACACCCGTGACTAGTCATTTGACCTGGGAATGAATGCTGATTGCACGCTGACCAACTGAACACAAAAGCCAGACATTATTAAGTTTTTTGTCCAGTGTAAAAGGACCGTCATTTTTACAGTAGCCCACAACAGACAAACCAAAAACTGTGTCTAGGTAAAGCCAAGTTTCTCCTGCATGTTTGGAAGTGTAGGGTTTGGGCGAAGTGTTTGGAATCTGCAAGCTCACCACTAGATGCCAGTAAATCCTACACACTGGTCCTTTAAAGTATATGTCAGTTGCACAGCTAGCCAGCATATGTTACTGACATAACATTTTACAAAAAGAGGAAGGCAAGAGGTTCAAACCCAATCAAAAACATAACACACCCACAAGAAATCCACTTTAGAAATTCAGTAATGTAATCAACAGCAATGCAGTCAAGAAATTAAACTGAAGAGGTGATAGAAATATTTTTTTTGCCCCGTTGCCTTACCAACAACAAAAGACAATTCATTAACTCATTCTGAAACATTTAACACATATATCTACTAATAACTGAGGTTTTCAAAATTATCAATACAACATTAAATCCGTTAATTAAGGTAGAGAAGCTATTAAAGAAAAGACCAAAGTGTTCATCAAGACCTCAGATTATTTCAGTCTATATTATTCTGCCTGACTTTCTCTGTACTAGCACTGTGTGCAGTTTGTTAATTAAAAAAAATAAAAAATATGATTGTATTTGCATAGGATGTTTTTTTATTATTTTTGCTGTGATAGCAAAAGAGATACTGAGTATTGTTTTTTTTTCATACTAGCATTGTACTGAAGTTGATATTGTGAAAACCCAAGTTATAATCCAGTTATTTTTTGAGGCTGAGCTGCACTGCGTCATAATTGGGAAAATTATTGTATTTTCCAACAGTCTCAACTGATAACAACCACATCCCATGATGAGAGTAGAAATCCCATGATCAGACTGGATCAAATAAGGTTTGTTTTGGAAAACAACATGCAATCTGTTTAATTATCTACACTCTGATGGTTTTACATGACAGGATATGGGTCAAACTTTTCAAGAATGGATCATATTCATGCTACATCCAACCTAAAGATCATCTATTAGACTTAAAGTCACAATGAGACAGCACTTACCACAAACAGAGCTCAAACAATTAGATGATAATGTAGTTGATGGGAAGATAATTAATTGTCGACTATTTTGATAATCAATTCATGGCTTCAGTCGTTTTTCAAGCATTGAATTTGCTGGTTGTAGTTTCTTAAATGTAAGGATTTTCTGCTTTCCTTGGTCCTTTCTGGTAGTAAATGAAGAGTCTTTGGGGTTTAGATGGAAAGAAACTGTGATAATAGTTTTTCACAATACAACTGCCTGTCATCAAGTTAACGAAGTTCCATACTAGTTTACATGATGACAACTGATCTGTCTCCATCAGCTGAGGAAGACAACAGATATATCAGTATTTGCATATATGTAGGACATAAATTTCAAAACATATTTGAGGTATTTAATTAACAGTGACCCAATGACACTGTTTGACCACCAGAGAGCAGTGACAAGTTTATATTTCAGCTGTAAAGTCCTACTCAGCAGCACATATTTTGGGCACATTTTTTGACAAATTTATGAGATGCTCTAAAAAATTCTTTGCTTATGTTATGCTTTTATGTTGAAAAATGTTCATGTTTATATTCGTATCAGCCTCAAAAATTCACTATTGGTTTAGCTAGAGGTGAAAGCTCCGGAAATGGATTTTGATTTTAGATTTTAGATTTTTTTTTGTCAAACCACTACCAAGGTAATGTTAGTACTTCCGTCTCTTAAATGCACATTGCACATGCATACACAGCACACATTTTTTCACAAATGCTCAGGTGTTAACCCTTGTTTCACTCTCAAGGTTATTTTATATTTCTAATAAAATAAAATAATGCAGGTGGCTTGGAGATTTGCTTCACCCCCCAGTACAGTTGTCACAATACCAGAATTGTAAACTTTGATACAATACTAGTATAAAGAGCAATATTTGATCCATCTTTTGATAGCATGACAAATAAACAAAAACAAAAAGAACCCTAGCACAAAAACATACTTTTTCTTTTTTAAATTAACAACCTGGACACAATGCTGGTACAGAAAAAGTGACTGAACGCTGTGGTTTTGCTGCTAGCCAAATTTCAGGAAGGACAATAAAGACTGAGCTAAACTGAAAATATTAATATAACCTCTTCTACCTTCAGAAACTTTTGGATTACCTCAATACCAAATATGGTGAAATTGTTTAGATTAGTGTTTTATGTTAGTTGTAAAGTTTACTAATTATTTGTCCAGCTATTCCTTCCTGTGTTACATTATTTTGATAATCAATTAATATGTTTAGGTCATTTTATAAGAAAAAAGCATCTGATTTTGGCCACTTAAATATTATTTTTTCCTGGTTTCTTCCTCTCTGACTATAAACTTAATATCTCTGGGCAAAACAAGATATACAAGATATCTGAGGACCTCCGGATTGGGACACATTGATCAACATTTTTTTTTCACCAGTTTCTGACATTTTTAGGCAAACAACTATTAATCAGTTAATTGAGAAAATAATTGACCAAGTAATCGACTATGACAATAATTGTTAGTTGCAGCCCTACTTCTTTTGGATCCTAATTACATATCCTCAAGTGTGATTGTTTTAACAATGTGGTACTGAAAACTATTTTGGTATACTTTTGACAGCTTTGGAAAAAAAAAAATAATTTTAGGAAGATTTACCTAGAGGCATTTCTGTGGACAAAACAGTCGGATTTTGCGCTCCCCCGCCGTCGTTATTCTGTGGGTCAGTATGCCGGTAGTTGGTTCCTCATTTCAACCGTCGACCTCACTTCCAGGTGGGAGTTTCCTGACATGCTGAGCGGCGGGCAGCTTGAAACTACGGAGCTTTACTTCGTCGTCCACCGGGCCGCAGAGACACCGACTCACTTCAACAAGCTAAGTGCTAGCTAGCTCTAACTGCTCATGCTAACAAGTGTGTCGCGTGTTGATGTCCTGGGTCAGCGTTTGTGTGCTTCGCTGGCTATAGCTTTTGGCTGTTGGCTTTTGTTTGTCACGTGTTATGATGCGTTCATGCTGCCGATCAGAAGTGACATATTAATAGTGTTGTGACTACAGTGGCCATGTTTCGTATTGGGCGCTTTTCACCCTGGAGATTTCCTGTTTGCTGTAAAGCACTGCTTTTGCTGAAGAGGGTGTAGCATGTAAATACTACTGTAATCTTTCTGATTTCTTGTATCATTGTCTTCATTGGGAACTTAGCGTGTCTGTTTGTTTGTTTGTTTTTTTGTATAAGACATATAGTCACACATTTACATTTTTTACATACCTTTAACATATAGTTAGTCTACATTCAAGTTGATAATGTCAAAAGTTGTGAGCTCGTCTTCTGTGGTTCATGACAGTGGCACTCACACATTTTTAAATAATGTACCTCTTTAAGTATTTTTTTCAACCAAGGCCCCTGCAAAACATTTTTGGTAAAGAAAACAAAGCTTATAATAAAAAGGTACAATACAGCACCATAAGTTTCAGCTCACTGTTCACATTGTAAAAACAAAACTCACATTATTTTGTTCAGTCTTTTCCCTGTTTTCAAATGTATTACTGCTACATTTCAATCACAAATGCTTTTTCTTGATTTTCATCTGCCATTCAGTACCAAAACTGTCTGCATGTTTGTGATTGCATTTCTTGCTTCCTTCTTCTTCTTAACAGTTTCATTGCAGTTGGTAGTGTTCGGTAGTTAATGATTGCTGTGAAAATAGAAATACTGAATATAAAATGTGGTTTAATCAAACTTACATTTGCATTGTTTATTGAACTTATTATAGTATTATTATTTTAGGAACTATGCATGATTTTCTTTGGTATTTTAGCCTTTATTTGAAAGGACAGCTTTAGATAGACAGGAAATGGGGAAGAGGGGAGGGAGAAATGTAGCAAAGGACCACAGGCTGAAACCGAACCCATGGCCATTGCTGAGGTCTCCAGCCTGTGCACCCGACTGATACTTTTTAAATTGATGTTTACCAGGCTCCTAAATTTGGTGGGCCAAATTTAAACAATTAAAGGCAATAACAGGAGAACTTATGGCACACACTGCAGTATGTTACGTCCTTAGACGTGTCAGATTTTACCCACTTAGACTCCTGCTTTCATCCACTTCTAAATTTTCGTTGCTGTTTCGTTTTTTTCATAGCCTGCCTTTTGTGTTCCTGGTTCTGTAAGGATCACGTTTGCAGTTTGAGTAGGCTTAGTAAACCCATACTTATGTAATCCACAACCTATAACAAGTGACGAGTACTGTTTGCTGTTTTCACTGAATGTTGAACTGAAAGGCACAAAGGAATTGAGAAGATGATTGTGGAATTGTAACGTTGTGTTGGTAAAACTTGGTGGCCACCTACAAGACAAAAGCTAGCAGTGTTGTGCACTCCACAAGCATACATCAAACGGGATGCATGCTCGTGGAGTGATGTGGTCAGAGCCTAGATACCAAATATCAACTCTGTAAATACTTAATATTCACACGATCATTATGTTAACAGTAAAAAATGTATTAAAATCTTGATATTCAGGTTAAAAGAGCAGATGGACTATCTCACACAGCAAATTGCCATGTTGAATGAGTGTTACTGTTGCTTAAGCTGTCATCTGCTAACTAAATTTATCACAAGGCGAGATGCGTCTTCGTGGATCTGGCAAACCCTGTAATATATCAACAGCTTTTTCTGGAAATAGAGTGTCAAGATGTTTGTCATATTCTTGGTGTGCCCCTAAATATGAATTGTCATAGATGTCTCCAGTGTTTCTTCTGTCGGTTTGTAGAGGCTTACTAATCTATGTTTCTGGATGCCACCACAGTTTTAAACTGTGAAAGTAATGAGTGCTAAGAAATACACACTGTATTAACTCTAATCTAGAGGGTTGGATCTTGCTTCAAAATGGTGTGATGAATACATATGAGCCCTGAGATAATTAAATTGACATAAGCAGAGGAGACATGGTTAAGTTAGAGATACTGAGATGCATTTTTAATTATTTTGTTTAGGTTTATTATAATAACTTAATGACCTAATCCTAAGCAGAGCTGCATGAAATGTACCTCTTCACACATGGTATAAACAAAGGTTAGCATTGCCAAATCCTCAATGAGCTTTTGTTTTGCATTTTCCTCAGTGGATTCATGCACTAGCATCAACTAGGACTTTGGGCGTTCAAATCAGAGTAAAATAAATTAGAACAAATTAGAAAAACATTACCAGATGTCTTTGTGTGGTATTTACAAACATCTTGGGTGTAATTTTTAATTTCTGTCATTTGGTGCACAAAGGCACTGTGTAGAGTGTCACACTCAATGGAAACAGAAAATTGTGGGTCAGCTGTTTGGGGTGGTTTTGGGTGTAGCTCAGACCACATCGTGAGTAATCCTACTAACCAACTGTAGGGTAGTGAGTTCACCCTATGTCAAAAAGAAACCACAGTGCAACTTTATTGCACATTTTGATAGTATCAATTAAAGATGAACTCCACAGACTAAATAATGTCTTCTGCGCTGAACACACAAGCACATATTGTAGCAGAATTTGGTGGAGCAGTTACCCTTTAAAGAGTATGCCTCAAAAACTGACCTTTTCAGACCTCTCCAAGGCTTTTCTCCAGGGCAGTGCTGCAGCTTTTGACCACTTTTCAAAGCCGCTCTGTTGTGCTCAGATCTGGACTGAACTACTGTCACTATTATCTTCTCCATCTTAATGCTGTTGGAAAGCTGAAGAGTGGAAGTGGCCGCTGGTTCCATAAGTGTTTTTCCTAATTCTGTATTCCCATTTCACATTTTTCTTTAAATGATATCCCTAGAAACCTAGGACTCTCCCAGATAATTTATCAACCCTATAGGTTTATGTTATGACTGACTTTTTTAATTCATCTGCAACAAATTTGATTATGGATTATGAATTTGCCATTTTTCAAAGAGATGCAAAAAATTCTGAATGTCTTCCTGACGTTTTATAGACCAAACAATTAATCAGTAATTCAGAGTTTCTTGCTGAAATGCACACTGGGAGTTGTAATTTAATAATATGCCCTGAAATGTTTAGGTACTTTCTGCTTTATATCATAAAACCTCCTCATGAAAACTGAAAAGTTAAGATATCATCGTATTTCTTAATGCAATAATGTTTGTCTTGTTAACGTACCATATGGTTGAATGGTTTGAGTCACCATGGTTTATATATAAATATATATACAGTGTGTGTATATATGTGTGTGTGTGTGTGTGTGTGTGTGTATATATATATATATACATATATACATATATAGTGTGTGTGTGGGATGGTGAAATGGTGACATTTACTGTAGCCTACATGTCCTTGCACAGAAACATTCTTGTGATCATATACCTTAAGATCATTGCAGAATACTCTTGACTTCCTCTAAATCTAAAGTAAATTATTTTATGAGATTTTGAATTCATTCCAGCTTCTCAAATGTGAGAACTGTTTGCTTTTCATTGTCTTACTTTATGAGCTGTATATATTTTTGGGTTTTGGACTAAACAAGCAATTTAAAAACATCATCTTGGGCTCTGAGAAATTGTGATGGATATTTCTTACATTTTTGTGAGGTTTTTCAGTAATCAGATAATCAAGAAAAAATAGTGGCAGATTAATTGTTAATAGAAACTAGTTGTGAACAATCTTAAATGAACAGACAGAATTTGTAGGCTATGTGACTACAAAATTGGTTGGCAGGTTTTCAATTTATTAGTGAAATCCCTCATATAACTTTTCTTTTAATGCCTGTTGTTGAATGCTCTCAACATTTGTTTAACTGACTTATTTAAGATGAAACGGTTTTGATTCATGCTGTTTTATCATCAAATTTGACTTTAAAAAAACATGCAGACCACGCTCCATTCAACCATGTCAGGAAAAGTATTATATCAGCATATTAAATTACCATTGAAGCTCTGCAGTCATATAATTGACTGAATATTTTTTTTTTTAATCAAATAGAAATTATAAACCTATCAAGGATATCTTTATTCTCTCTCTCTGTGTGTGTGTTAAAATTTTCTACAGATGAATTTAGCAGTGCTGAGGAAAATGTTCACCATACTGACTGATGATGATCTGGCATGCACTCCTCCCACATGCAAGCTGTTTTTCTGACATTTCCTCTTTTATAGCATTCATGTCTCCTGCTGATCTCCCCATATGGTTTATATGTTTCAGTAACTGCACATGTTCTGTACTCGGCCTTCACATATCTCACCCATCTCCTCCATCACTTTCCAATCTCAGATGAAAGAGAATGTTATAGAAGGAGAGCATATTTGAAAGTTACGGACAGCCACTGATAGAAAATGTTGAGATGTGTAATCATGGAAGCCTGCAAACTTTACAAGGCATCCATATGACAAACATCTGAAGATGTGCAATGTTCATGCATACCACTTTATGAATATTGCATGATTGTGGGAGTTTAATGGCATGGCTTGAGCTTTAATTATCAAATTAATGATAAGGCAAGATGCTCATACTCACACCTCAGTGATGACCATGTTTGCCGAATTATACACATCCACAACGTACATGTCTTGACGTCCTGACAATTTTAAGTTTGGGTGTGAAAGTTTAACTGAAAGCCAAAGATGGTGAACTATTCAGATGACCTTCCATAACCTGCAGTTTCTCCCAAAATAGGAGGAAGTGGGTTAATTTGTGTCTTTTTATTAGGTGCAAAAGGGTCCCATTTGCTTTTATGAGCCAGATATCCTGGAGATTTGAATCAGATTTGAGGCAGCTAATGATGGGAAGGAAGGAAAATTCATTTATCACTGACTGTCTTTTTTAGTGTTGCGTATAGTTATTAAATGTTTATATACCTCTTTGAAGAAAAGTTTTCAGACAACGCAGAGGCACATATTCTCTGTAGACTAATTGCTTTATCCATTATAACAGAGAACATAATAACTCTCCAGTGTATAGGCTACATGTTGAAGCCTTGCCCCAATCCTAACAAGAACATACAGAAAGCTATTATGGCTAATAGTGCCAAATGTGATGGCTGTCTGCATTTGGAACAAAAAAGATATAGCCAACTTCTTAGGTGGTACAGAAACTGGAGGAACTCATTACAGTATTCCTCCTACAGCACAACGTGTAGTCACTGTTGTTTTGTATGTTAATTTCAAAGTAATGAGAACAACTGGCAGTAAACTCCTCATAAAATTCAGCATATTCTTAGACAGCTGTTGAATATGACGCTGCAAGCAAATACCGGATACTCACTGTGTCTCCAGGTGTGCTCATTTATTGTCCACACCAGATTATGGTCTGGACTCTGAATGTGGTAAGGTTGAAAACAGCATTGGTAATTGTACCAGAAGCTGGATGTCATACTGTTCTTCAAAGGTTGCGTTCAAACTAACCTGCAGTTTTATGGGCTGATGTGAAAGCTGTCAATCGAGCCCTGGTGTGGGCCAAACAACCAGACCAAGATTGCTTGAAAAGGCATTCCATATTTGAAGTTTGACACTACTTACTGTTGGAGCAGCAGAACTGCCCAGGTTCTTTCCCACTAAGACCTCGTTGTCAAAAGTCATGTTGTGTTAGAAGTAAAGATGAAAGTAGAAAATTGTATACTTCTTACGAAAGCTCACGTTTACTGGCAGACATACTGTGGGGAGACACCACCATAGCAATAGTGGCTTGTTTACTTTGGATACTTCCCTGGATTTGTCTATAGGCTCTATATTGTCTGTGCATTTCAAAGGATACAGCAGTATATGGGTAGCCAAACTTTCTGTGCACTCTGCAGTTTTCCTTCAGAGTGTGTGAATATTCCTGATCTATCTTGCATCAACAAGATCCATAAGCACTGCTGCATGTTTATGTGCACACAGTGGATGTGGATAAGAAAAAGAGATGAGGGGGACAAAAAAAGAGTGCCGGTGGCTGCACTCAGAGCAGACAGTTTACCAGTCATTCTGTTAATAATAAAAAAAAAAGTTATGGGTTGCCAAATCTACTTGGGTGGCCATTAATTTACCCAGGCAGCCCGTACAAGTAAAGTCTGTGTGGGAAACACTGACATTCTCAAGTAGTCCAAACATATGATGTTCTTATCTTGTGACGTTGTGAATTGAATTGAATTGTTTTGAGCCCCAGCCCTAAGCAAATGCACAGTTTGCCCGTGAAAACACTGCAGAAAAAGTTCAAGTTCCTGTGTCTTGCCACTCTGATGCTGGGCAAAGTGAAGGGACAGCATGTTGGATTGAACTGAACTGGTTTAGGAAATGACAAATGGATGCACACCAGGCTGCAATGATGGTGTGGACTTGCATAGAAAACATTTGGTGCGGGGGTTTTGATGGACACGCCATACGCCACCGGAGTGTGTCGCCCTGTAGGTATTTGATGTCTTCTGTTTGATATTTATGACGGTGTGCGTAATGGCTATTTTTGATGTTTAGAACATGTCATATTATTAGTTAGAGGTGGCAAGGTGGCTCAATGGTTAGCCCTGTCACAGCAAGAAGATTCTGTGTTTGATTCCACTGGCTGACTGGTCCCTTTCAGTGTTCATCTCACAGGGTGTGTGTGTTTCCTCTGAGTGGCTTCTGGGCACTGTAAATGAAAGCTATGCAAGTCAGCTGAAAAGTCTAAAATGCCCCTGTACATGCGAATATATCTAGCCTTTGTTCTCAATATACTTGAATGTATCTTGATTCAAAATTAGGCATGGAATATTTATTAGCTGTTCACTGTTGGATTAAGTATTCCTAATGAACTCTTCATAGACAAGATAGTTTAAGTTTTTTTTTATTATAAACACCACTGAATGATGACACAATTGGCTCTCCAAATTGTGTTTTAACACTATTTAAATCTCACTTTGAATACTGCCAAACAATATTCTCATCTTGGCAGCAATCACCGCAACTTAAATGTCAATGCATGCTTGTGTAATTTGGATCTAAATTATTAAGACTTTACTGTATCAGGACATCAATTTAATAGGCCACAAGTTACCAAACAGACATTCTTATAGTGTGTATTCAATTAATTTCACATGGTTGCCATTGTTTCATTTGTGTCTGTTTAGTTACTTACGTGACACAAGGATTGAAGCAGATATATTTTTTAAATGCTTTAAAGTCTGTATGTCTTGGAAGAAGGGATATGCTAGTGGAATAGGATTAACAGAGGCAGAGTGGCCTTGCCCTTAAAATTAGGAAATTTCCAGGTCTGGTGTTAAGTGTTGTGGTGCTAATCCTTTTTATGTTGTTTTTATTATTGGTATACAGTAAAAATATATTCCACCAACCATGTAACATAAAGGTAAATATATTAATACAATGGCAGTGTAAACAACTGTGCCCTAACTAACATCTTTGAGTAGCAAACAGGGTTAGAAATGAAAAAAGGTTAGAAAATTAAAAATGGTCAAATGGCTGGTAGATTTCAGACACAAAATAATGTTTTACTGCTGGGTGGCTGGTGAATTTGAACATTTTCCTGTCAGTGGACGGAGGATCTTCACATTTTAAAAAATCAATTTTCAAACGTGATAGCAGAGCCCGTCTTTGCATTATTTTTCACAACACTCCAACATCCAGATGGATATTATAACAACATACTGTGCGCACTTAAATGCAAACCTATGTAGGTGGGAGTTATGTTCTGCAGTTGCATCATCAACATTTAACACAACAACAGAAACAGTGGAGTCGATGAAAAAGTTGTTAATAAAGAAAGATCAGGTCAGTTCGCCAATATGGCACTTTTTTTTAAAGGAGCAATATGTAGCAACTGCACATGCAAAAGTGAGAATAGCAGTCCAAATGGCAAGTTGCACCCATAGAAAGTATATAAAATAGGTTGAAAACGTATGTAGTATAAAATCTATGGGTGAAGCAAGTTGTTTCTTTCTGCCCCCTCCTTGCCAGACTCGCAAAGGCTCTGGAGGCTGCAGGAGCTCCACAGGAGTGGAGCATGTGCTTGCTTACAGCATTTCAATATATTGTGATATATTCAATCGTAATTCCTGTATTTATGATAAATGTTGTATTGCCAAATTATTGCCAATACCTTGAGTTAAGTGGCAGCCTGTCTCACTACCAGAATACCAACATATTGCTCAGTTTAACTGTTATAAACATCTAGACCTTCTAAAAGATTATTAATGATTTCTTACAGTTCAAAAACAGACACTCAGTGATTCGGCAAACATTCAGCACTAATTTGAACTGTAATTAATGTGAAACAGAGATACAAAAGCAATTGTTCCAGCAATGCTTGGCACAGAGATGTCAAAGGGGGACACCGCAGCTGCAGCATTATTGTCAGAGAAGTATTTCAAGTTAACATTTTTGCTTGATCTCTAATGACACATCATGGTCATTTTATGATAAATTACAGTAAATACATAACAGAAGTCTATCATCTTTGTGCCTTGATGAATACAGTGGTTAAATTCAAAGTTTTACTCCTGGTTTTTATTAAAACCAGGTCATTAAAATAATTAGCGATATCAAGTGAAATTAAACATTTTATCATCTAAAATCTGTCTGATGACCAATTTAGGCATTAGTGATATCTGATAAGGCTTCGATTGCCTGTCACAACCAGAATATGGTATAATACTTTGAAAAATAAAAAATCTTGTTCAAAGTCTTAAGACACGCAAGGCAGTTCGCAAGTGCTGAAAGATGTGTGGTGCTTCAGAATTCAAATTAAGTTCACAGCAGCAAAGCCGCCTCTCTATGCAATGGAGCCATCACCAGAACAGCAGGGGTATTGAACAGACATTCACTCTAATTATAAATCAACCTCTTGCTGCTCAGCCTGCTCAGATTGCTCACACTGGTCTCTCTCTCTCTCTCTCTCTCTCTCTCTCTCTCTGTCTGTCGGTCTGCCTGCCTGTCTGTCTGTGTGCCTGCCTGTCTCTCTCTCTCTCTCTCTCTCTCTTTCTTTCTGTCTCTCTCTCTGTCTCTTTATCCATCTCTCTTTCCTCTCTCGCCCACGTCTACCCGCAGCCAAATACTTTGGTTCATCTAAGGTAAATCTGCACTGGGTAAACAGTCACCACCATAGGGGATACAATTTAGAACACCATTCTGAAAAGTTCTCTGGAACGAACGAAGTGTTTTCCTGTCTGTCAATGGACACACTGTCCAACATGCAATAAACATAACCTTTAAGGTGAAATTACAGCTGACTACATGTACATTAGAATTACTTGATCTCAGTCCATGCAGACTAAAAAGTCACAGGATCAAACATCTTGGAAGCAGAGAATAATCCCTGCTTTAGT
The DNA here is from genome assembly GCF_056507025.1 of Lutjanus erythropterus. Lineage (NCBI taxonomy): Eukaryota > Metazoa > Chordata > Actinopteri > Lutjaniformes > Lutjanidae > Lutjanus > Lutjanus erythropterus. The sequence continues at coordinate 15,322,464 of NC_139334.1, forward strand.
CTATATAATCAAGATTTCCATTTTTTTCCGGTATGTACATATAGAACTTCACTCCATGACTCGTTTTCATTTCATCTCCCACAAGTGTGATAGTATTAATAGGGCACTATGTCACGTTCTAAAGTGATTCCTGCTAAGTCCTTTGACCTGAAGGTTCAGATCTGTAACCAGGTCACCAGCCCAGTAACCTCAGTGATCGTGCCTGCTATGGCTGATGCCAATGTCTGATGTAATCTGCATGTCCAGTAAATCTGTCCTAAATTACGACAAACATCAGCTGTGCAATGTGGCACCAGATTCTTACATTGAATAACATAGTGAATACCGGCCCTAAAACAATTGATTTCTATGTGCTACTATGTTGCAACGATAAATCAATGATGAATTGATTACTTAATTAATTGCCAACTCTTTTGGATTTTTTTTTTTTAAGAAAGAAAGTCAAAATTTTCTGATTCCAATGTGAATACTTTCTGCTTTTTATACTCCTTTATGATGATAAACTGATGATCTTTGGGTTGTGGCAAAGGCAAGGCATTTGCAGACATTATCTTAGGCTTTGGTAAAAAAACTGATGATCATTTTATGGCTCAAACAACTTACTGACTTATTAAGAAAATAACGTAACTCTAAGAAATGACAGCTTGCTGAGAACTGACAATGTTAACAAGAAGGCACTCATACAGTGCCTGTATCACGTGATACTGGATTTTATCTGCTCATGCTGTTTAATTGTATTGCTGCTTTTTATCATAATGTAGTACGTCTTAAATTATTGTAACTATTGTACATATTGTAATTTTTTATTATTCTAGGATGTCTAACAACAAAGAATAGGGACTGCTGATGAAAACCAGTCTTAAGCTAACCCAGGTGCGTTTACATCTGTTTGAATGTTGATTAATGTACATTGGCCGTTTTCAAAGAAATAAATAAATTTACAGATTAATCAAAATTAAAATAATCACTAGTTATTTTTTATTCATATTGTAAATGATTTGCAATATTAGATGATTTTTTTATTGAAAAACATACTAAAATTATTATGGTGTGAGGAATTGTACCAAGCAAAAACATTTTCTGATATAATGTGTAGGCCAGGACATCTTTGCAGCATGACAATATTTAATATTAAACATTTCACATTTAACAAATATTGCACCTCCTGTGGTTTGAAAATTGTGGTAGACCATATTTTGATAAACTTTTGATTAATTGTTAATCCTTACTGCTGTGTATGTCTGCCACTTATTGTGATTCTTAGATGAGAAGTTGTTTATGTGTTTATTTTAATGTTTTTAATGTGTACCCATGCTTCAGTAAACTTAAGACAAGTGTTCCACAAAACTAAAAAAATTCATGACCGAAAAAATTTTTACATGATCAGGAAGAATGGCGACACAAGGAATGACACTATGGGTAGAAAAGTCACATTAGCCAATGATAGAGCAGTTAAGCCCTCGGAGTCTGCGTAACTCAAGATGATCCTTGTAGTAAACAAGCTGGCTAAACAATTAAGTCAAAACCAAAGCATCAACACCAAAACAACTACACTTGTTCAGTTGTGGAATGGGTGCGATTCAGCATATCAGGAAATCCTACAGGAAATGCTGGCTTGCACGTGCATTTGCTGTCAACTTACCCTTTGCCTTTCCAGTTGTCCAAACCACACCCCGAGGTGAAATGAGTCCAGAGGAGTGTGGGGGGCCCTGCATTGTGATGGCTGAGCTTAGGAAGGATTTAAACACTACTACTTAACGGCTCTTAACCTCACTGACCCTTTTGGGACTAATACAAATCCTGTTGTGCTAGAGAATTACATTAAGCCCTTGCTTTGAACCCAGTCCTCAGTGAGCACATGGACTGGAGCATTTACGATAGATCTTTCAGCTCTCAGCTCCCTAACTTTGTAAGCGATGAACCTTGTGTGAACCACACCCCAGTTCTGCATGGGCTATTGAGATTGGAGCACTTTTAACTGGTGGAGATGGGCCACACACACACACACACACACACACACACACACACATATATATGAGTGTATATATCTCTGATATATCTGATTTGCATTCTGTACATCTGTGCATGTGTGAAGATGGCTGCACCTGGACAAAGCATGGTTTCCCCCAAAGAACCAACCACAGCTACGACAAGACGCAGTGTAGTGCTCTGCAAGCTCTGCTAATTGGAAATGGCTTATCACAGAAGTACAACTGATATGCACGAGTACTTGAAGTAAAAGCATCCCAGGGAGCTTTGTCAAGACGGCAACAACAGCGAAACAGATTCAGTTTAGTTTTTATCCTCACCCATGCGTGATATGTATTAGGACTGTCAACATGTGGAACGTGTTTCTGACACTTTGTCACTTAAAATTGATTTTCTAAATGTTCCATAATTGCCCTCATGTTAAAAGTATTTCTGCATCATTGCTTTTATGCTTACATAATTTTACACAATGTGTCATCTAATGTTGTTATTTGTCCGGTTGGTACTTTATGTGTACTTAAATGGCCAGATATGAGTGAGAAAATGGCTTAAACTAACACTACAGACTGTTGTTACAGACTGTGACAGCTGTTATGGTATGTAATTTGTTTCAGTTATTTTCCTTGCCCCACACTATTGCATTTAATATCTAAATATTTTTAATTAGTTGTTATATTATTCAAGTAATTAAAATATATTCTTTAGAATCAACTAATCAAAAAAGATACAGCACTAAATCTTAACTAGAATTGCCTATCTCAGTTGTCTAAAAATAAATTAATGTCCCCATCTGCCAGTGGGCCATCATAAGAGTAGGCAGAGTAATGCTGATTCACTACTAGAGACTTCATGTGCTTTTAGGTGGAAAAAAAAATATGTGCATATGTCAGTATCAGCAAAAATCCAATATGGTCTGTCCCTCATTTCTTATAGTTCAATTGCATGTGTAATCCGCATTGGGGTGAATGGTAAAACTCTGTAACTCAAGCAACAAGCAGATTTATTTATATACTGGCATGATATTAGCACAGATAGAGCTGGATACTGCAAGTTTTGTGTGTGTTTATTTTTTTCTAACATTAGGGCACTGACCAGCCCCGAACAGTAACTTTTTACCTTTTACCCAGCAACACAGCGAGATGCTGCTGATAACAGGAAACACATGCACTCAAAAGCCACCTTGCATAACTAAACGCCCTCCTCTAGCACCCAGGTGACATTATCTGTGACCACAAACAGGTCGGACGCAGACCGCAGGCACAGGGATCAGTTTGTGATCACTTAAAACAAATAACCAAAGCAGGCAGCGCTCATTTTTAGGCTGTGGTAGAAGACTGGTTTGGCCTGCTTTGTGTGTTTGATAAATTGATGAATGATGCACCCCTTCACCAGAGTACATTGAGAACTGATCAAACTCTCTGTATCCAGGAGCCCTTAAATCAGACTAAATTATGTAATATCAGACTGACTGTTCTTGTAGATTAGTCATGGACATTATAGTCTTGCAAGTTTTCATTTTGTTTCATGCAGCAAAAAAGTTTAAGCTTGACCTTTCTAAGTTAATTTGCCTTGCTTGACATTGTGTCTTCTGCCATGTGACTTTTGCACATGTGCACATTGAGATGTCAGTGCTGAAACGATATATCATGCGGCATCTAATCAAATCTCAATTTCATGAAGTCATCCTATAAACATCCTGGTCTCACCTCATTCACTTGACTGAAACACAGTGAAGCCTGTGCTGCAGGTGCTGGGAGTTTTTTGGGTTTTTTTTGGACTTGTGTTTTGTTTATTTTCCTTTTCCTTCTTTCTGCTTGCCTCTTAAATGATCTGGAACTCATTTGGTGAATAGGTTTCAATTTTTTCCCACCACCTAATAATTGGTGAGATGGTAGGGTAGAGCTATAACTAGCACCATGACAGCAAATAAATTTCAAACTGTCAAACGGAGTCTTTCTTTTTCTCTAATTCCTGAATTCAACTTTAGGACACATACAGGTTTTCATTTCATTTTACAGAACTACCACTAAATGTCCAAACCATCATTTAATTCTGCAGATATACAAAATATCTCTTTGTAATTTATCCCATGAATTTTAGATTTCAGCAGGTAGTATCAGGTAGTATCAGCAGGAGACACATATAGCATTGTTTAATGGTGTAGCTGACTGTACACCTTCTCCACAGGTCAGCATTGGGCTTGAGTTTGACTGTTGGCAAATGGAGAAAAGTATGGTGCCATTTGACTGCTCTGATCTAAAGGTTCTTTTTATCCCCCAGTTATACATTGACTTTGCCTTCACCAAATTTTACACGTGATTGTCACCTACAATATACATTTCATTTTTTTACTATCAGGTAAGACAAAACACATCTGATGTGTAAAATTGGTGAAGGTGGGACACCAACAGGCCAGTGTTGGAACAACATTCACTTTTTCCAGGTTTAAAGCATCTTGTGTATCCTGGGATGAACTCAAACAAACAAACTTTAAGTTTTTATACATACATGCACACACACACACACACACACACACATATATATAATGATAGATAGATCTTTTTGTGGAAGAGAAAACATAGCAGACACACATTACTATTCTATTCAGAGTATTTTATATGTATGACAGCATGTCATTCGTTTCTGTTACCTAGTGGCTATAAGAGGAATGGTACCAGATACCAGTGACCCAGAATCAGTCACTTGCACTTCTATGATCAGTGGTGAATTGTACAGGTAAAAATCATCACAATAATCATCTTTATCTATCATCCACTATTCAAAACCCAGGTTACAAAGAAAAAACAACAAAATAAAAAAACAAAAAATCATTAACAGAAAATCAAAAAATGGAATAACAAATTCTAGTTATATGAGACTAAATAAATAAATAGGGAATTAATGTAAAATAAAGTAAAAGAACTCGAATAAAATGAGGATAAACTCTAGCCTTGTTTCCTCAGATAGGTTGTTCCCTGCAGAGGATCTCAAGTTGCATATAGGCTCATATGGGTGTACCCATTTGTAAATATAGCAGTGTGTCCACAAAGATCCTTAAATATAATCAGTAAGATAACTCAGTCCTAAAACATACTAGGAGCCAGTGTAAGGAGGCTAAAACAGGGGTCACATCTCTTAGCTGACTATCAGATGTTCAGACCAGAATATCAGTTTTGTATTTGGTGCATCTTTGTAGATTATGTAATCTTAACCCTGACCCAAGCCCCAACATGAGTCTTCTGACATTATCCCAGCCCAAAGATAGACATTCAATATCTTCCGAATGCTTTTCACACATCCACAAGTAGGCAAACACTACCAGAGAAGTATGGTAGATTGTAACACATTAGAGCTGTGTTTTTTTTTTTACCTTTCCTACCTGTTTTCTGGTACAACAAGCAACACTAGAGTTGAGAAACAGTGTATCATTGATAGAAAACCCTGGAATACTCAAATAAAAGCAAGATGAAACAGCTAAACCAAACATATAAACCCTCCTGTTCCTTTATTCGTCACAGTCTTCTTTCTGTACCCAAGAAACAAATGAATGACATCCTTAAGAAACAGACCTCAACCATCAGTCACATAACTAATGCACTGTAAAGGACAGACTCGGGCTAGCTAAAATTAATTTTGATCATTTTTATGATAAATCAATTAGTTGTTTGGACCATAAAATGTCAGAAATTGTTGATCAGTGTTTCCCAAAGTCCAAGATGATGTCCTCAAATATCTTGTTTTGTCCACAACTCAAAGATATTACGTTTGTTGTCAAAAGAGGAGTAAAAAAAACAGAAAATATAGAAAATTATATTATTTTACAGCCATATTGCACATCCCTAGCATTGGCATTGCCACTGTTAGACTATAGAGTCTTGATTTGTGAAGATCAACAAACTACTGCTAGCCCTGGCAGCTGTCATTTATATCTTCAGATTCTACTTTTAAAGGATGTTCAGCTGCAGGTTACCAGCAAGCTACACTGTGTCGTCTTTGAAGCGTTGTTTGGTTTTTGTCTTTTCTTCAAACATGCACCAGATGCACAAAAGTAGAGGCGATGGTGGAGAGAAAAAATTACTGGGAGAATTGCCAATCCTGCTATCGTTTCCACTTTAGTGAATTTCAATTTAATTTAGATTTAAATTTATTTACCTTTACTTTATGATGGCCCAAGTATCCCCAAGTTCAGGTATTGTAAACTGTATCTGGAAGGAAAAAATAGTATCTGAAAGTATTGACGCAAAGTATTAGGTTGAACTGTAACACATTTTTTTGAGCAGATTTGGTTGTCAGACAACTAGTGCATTAAACCAGATCTGTTATTTCAACTGAACTTTAGTGAGTCATGGTGTTCACCATTCTTTGACTCTTCCAGTAAAAGTACCTTGACTATTCCCAAGCCTCTACTGGAAATGCATCATTTCTTCTACAGTGTAAGTTGAGACGTGACTGATGCAACAGCAAATTACAAAAGTATGTTCTTTAAAAAAAAAAAAAAAAACCCTCCCTGTTTTCTGAGAAGTCCTGACTATTTTCTCCAGACAGTAAAACTGATTAGTCATGACTTTACTCTTTATGTGAAATGTACTGTAAGTAATTCACCCTGTAGCTGAAAGAGACCAATGTCACCCAAGTGAACTTCAAGTATGAAAGAAAGATGCTCATTCAGCTTTTTAGCACCAAATGATTGCTAATGTCCCTGTAAACTTTTCTATCAAGTAGGTCAGTGTATTCTTGGCTCATGCTGGCTGTTGCAAATGAATTTGCATACTTCTTTATTTGTTCTTCCTCTCATTTGACAGCATCTAACTCCTGCTAGGAAGGTTTAAAACCACATTCACACAAGTAATTGCTGCAACATACATTTGGCAGTGTTGTTGTTTTCTAAACCCAACTCACAAATGAAAACCTAAACATTTTTGGGTGAAAGGATAATCAACCATGGGCTCTCATTCACTCAGGCTTTACTGGTTACTTCAAGGGCAAGCTGTTGGGCTGACATTCAAGAGTTCTTTTTTTGGCAAGGGAAAGCTGTTTTAGGTTAACAACCCCCTGGATTCTTGGAGAGGGGTCTGTACTGTAGGCTATAGAAAATAGAAAGAGGGCCTCACTGCATAGTTTATGGAAACTTCAGGGGACAATTCACAGTAAATGCAAGAGACATAACAGAGAAAATACGTAAGCTGGAACACAAAGGGCAATCTTTTCTATCAGTATGCATAAAGCTTCAGCATTTGAAAGGACACTGATTAAAATGTTTAGTGCTTTGGTAAACAAAATATGAGCAGAGACATTAATCGAAAGAGAGGGCCAGTAAGAAGAGGGCAAGGGCTTAACATAAGCCAGTTAACAAATGTGTCAGCCCTCACACATGCAGAGCACGTAGGAGCCCTCCACATACGTTCTGCTTCTCATTATGCTTACTTACATGCTTCTCATTATGTTCAGGACATCCTTCCCCCAGGCCTATAGCCTTTTAGCCATTTATGTGTCAAGAGAATTACCACGGAGAAGCTTCTCCGTCTCAGATGGACGTTTTCTCCTTCTTTAGCCTTTTTGTTCTGCTCTGATGTGTAACTCCATATGTGATCCTTCCCTAATGCTTCGTGAGCCTTAAAGGTCCCCTATGGTGCTTACGTGTTCCTTAATAAACCTTTTTAAATATGTTGGAATAGTCTGAAAAGATTAAGATTGGATTTTTGTCTTGTGTATCCTCACATATAAGCGGCTACATTTGTTTCATATTAAAGATTAGATGCATTTTCTACGGTTGAAATTCACTCCTTCTCTCCTGTCTGCTGCCTTCCAAAAGACTGTGGCTAATCTCAAGGCAGCAAGTGTACGAGTCTGTCCTCAGCTGAACTTTGGGAAGATGCAAATACACAGCTGAGTCCGCTGCCGCTGCGTAGCCTCCCTCCTCTCCCTCTCTCCGTGTCTCTCTCTGCTCAGCATTAGCTTGCTTTGCTCCATTGCCTCCTGCCTGCTCACAGCATGTCAACAAGTAAGATCTGAGATGCGACTGTGTCAAGTTGGACTCATATCAGGTCTAAATGTGTGAGAGGAATGTCATTTGGAATTCACAGCAGAGGACAGAGAGGCAGAGCTGCAGACGGAGACGCAGAGGGATGCAGTCAATCAACAGACACACATGCATACAGATGCGCGCACACACACACACTGACGCACACCAATGTTGTATAAACAGCAGGCAAAGCTATCCGGTCATCTCACTCCTAATGAAAAGTGCACTGATGACATGGATGTAAAAAAGGGGCTTTATTTCCGTGGCAACCAGTGCAACGGAAGGAGCAGGAAAACCAAAAATACTGCATTGCGTCATAGCATTAAATCCCAGCAACTTGTGTTTGCATGACCACAGCTACATTATATCTTCACACTACTCCTGGAACAAAGTCCAAAACAAGGATGACGATACTGACGATCATCCACAAAAGTGACTTAACCCGCAGCTTCATAAGGCTCCAGCAAAATTAAAATAATCTGTTGAACCCCACTTGAGTGCAGAGGGCCACAGTGACACATTAGAGCACAGGATGTCTTCTCATCAGTGATTTGTAGCCTACACTCTGTAATTATTGTGGAACAAACTGATTGAGACTGACTGAGGTCCAGATGTTCTTTATGTGTGACATTAGAGGGCATGGAGTGTTTTTGTTCAGCGTTTGTGGAGTAAAGAGTTTGATCAAAGCTACACTTACCAACAAAAGTATTAAATAATCTAATTGATAGCTAAATAAAATGTCTTATTCAGAGGGGGAAAGTAACTAAATACAAATACTATGCTACTTTATTTAAGTAGAGTATTTATTTTTCTGATAACTTCTTACTTTTACTCATATCACTTTTATTTGATCAGCCCATATGAACCTGTAGTGTTTTCTAATAAGTTAACCCACGGCGTCCAGATCCATCAACCTGTGCATCACTGCAGGTTACCATACCACATAATTAGAACAGAATCATTGTTCCTAGGGGCTTCTGTAGTCCCCCTGAACCAATGCAAACTGCACCCATGCTTTTACCCCTGACATTTGAACACAAATATATGTACTTTCTACTCACGTAAATGACTTAGCAAGATGAAACGGTCAAGGAGGGGAGAGCCAATAGAAATGTCCTTCAGAGGGCTACTTTTTACTTTTATACTTTGAGTGCATTTCAAAGCCTGTACTTTCTCACTTGTGTAAAATAAAAAGGCCCTGGTGAAAGTAGAAGTACTTATTCAACTTCTTTACTCAAGTATCTTTACCTCTGCTTGTAAAAGGAATGTGTGTACTTTTGCCACCTCTGATCTGATTCACATCTTAGAGCACTGTGAAGTTAATGAGGAAAAACTCCAGATTTTTGTTTAATATAGTATGTTGTTGCATAGATGAAATATTAAATGCCAAAATTGTGAATTGAATACTTTGTACATAAAACTAAGGAAACAAGAAGAGATGACTAGAAGTTGCTCCTAAAATAGCATCCTTTGGCTCCTCCCTCCTCATTTTATAGTTTCATATAGATATATTGCTAAGTTGTAATACACGCTCAGGCATATCAATTCCACTTATATGTGGAACTGCTGTAATAATTGTTATGTTGGGTTTATTTATATGTACTTATGCTTTAGTTACACATAAGGTACTTAAAAGTGTGATATTACTCACTTGTAAATTGGTTCAATCTTGGATCTATGTTTTGTATTGCTTTACTTTACTACCATTATGATTATTTTTGCTGTACGTTGTAAAAGCTGTCATTGTTATATAACTGATTAAATAGGGAAAAAAGTCCAATCTGATATGATCATTAGCCTAAACTGTCACGTAATTCCTTAACTATACTTTGAGTGATATGCTGTAAACAGAGATGTGTCACAAGTAACTCAGATGAGCAGAATGTGTCATGTAAACAGCAGAATGTGACTGAATGCGAGATCTGTCAGCAGCCCTGTCATCATTTCAGTTGTGTGGGGTTATTTTAAGCTCACGAAAGGGGGAAAAAAAAGCAAAACAGCAGAGTGCAATTTATGCCTTCATTTAAATTTCATCTTGAAAAAGGTAAATAAAAGAAGCAGCACTGTTGCATAACTGAGCTGTCATGTTGTGGACTGTGTATTTCTTCCTTTAGGGGAGTAGAATATTTGTTTCGAAGTTTGAGCCTCATGTTTTTTACATGGCTTGTATCAGACTGGTACTGGTATTAGTGGATACTCAAGGTTGAGGTATCATGTTGGGCTTGAAAAAGTGGTGTCAAGCCAACAGCCTAAATTAGCTACTTTTGTGGTGTTAGGTAACAGGTGAGACTGGATACCAACAGTGTACTGGTCCATTTAAAAGAACTAAACTGTTGAAAAATAATTGTAAGATTAATTAATTAAAAAAACAATTGGTAGGTTTAGCCCAATTGAACAGTTGGTCAGTTATTCTAATTACTATTTTATTGATTATTCTAACGATATTTTTTAATTACTAATTTACCCAAGATAAATATCAAATCTTGCATGTCTTTATTCTAATATTTAGAATACTTCAACAATAACATTAAAGCTTGCTCTCCAGATGAATCCATGCTCTGACCGGGCGCAGTAGTTCACTGTGACACCTCAATGCATGTTATGCAAATCTACGTATTTCCATAATCAGTTATGTCCACAAATAGCCCCAGCCCTAGTGTTCAATGATGATTTTGCAGTTTTTTGCTCACCAGATGGGAGGAAATTTTCAATATCTGTGAAGCAGAATTACAGCTAACAGGCTAAACATGAATATTTCTTAGCTTTTCCTTGTCATTACGATCCATGTGAATGTGGCATAAATGCGACATGCCTGTTGAATGATGAATGGTGAACCATAATATAAACCCCAAATCCCAAAACGTAGTGAAATATGGCAGCTATAAATGAACAGAGCAGGCTCACATTTGGTTGCCAATACACAGAGTATGTCAACATTCAGCCGCAATCAGCGTGATTCTGCTGGCTACCTGGGAAACCTGGGGGGGTCGTTAAGCATGATACTGTAGAGATTTGCTTTCTATGTGAGAAAGAAACTCTCAGTTTTTATGACTCCTGCAGGAGGCAACAGAAACCATGAAAAGCCATTTGTTTTTTTTTTGTTTTTTTGAGAAATGTAAGGTTTGAGTGGATTTAAGAAATTCTTGATTTATGACCTATCTGCTTACTCTGTTGCAGATGTAAGAAACACATTGTATGGACTGCGTTAAATTACACCTGGCAAACTGCGGCTGAGATCTGATCACAGTGTGAGCCAGACCACCACTGCAGGTCTGGCAGGGCTTATCACATTCTGATCACCCTTTAGATTCACATTTAAATAGCACTTGAATACCAGGTGTAAATGTGGTCAAGCCAGGTTTTTCCTATTTTCTTCTTCTCATCTGCGGTTTAACTCGCCCTGTCTGTTTTGTTTTATGGGCAAGTTCCTTCTGAAACATAAATAGTCAGTGTGCTTGGAGCAAAATAGCAGGTATAATAGCTGTGCTTTGAGATGTTGAAATGTAATAAAATGATCAGGACATTGCCACACAATAACAACTCCCAGCCAACTGTAGAAATATACAATATGTGGAAAGGTATAAAGCCATATTCACATGGGACTATTACCAGGGGACCTCATGTGATTTAGAAATGACCCCCACCATATCTGTGTTTTGTGCGGCACATTCACACGGGATAAGCGAAGCCTGTATTTTACTCAGATTTACTGACATTATCCCCTGGATCTGATGTCAAGGCTCTGCGTAACATCGTTTCAGAAGCAGAGCATGTGTTATTCAGCAGCCGCATTAATAAAATTGTTTAGAGTTGTTTAATTTGCAAGCATAAATACGTTTGCAACTAACCTTCCCTGTCATCATTTATTTTAAACGTCAATATCTCACAGCTGCTGTTGACTGCTGCTCCACATATTATGAGCAGCAATCGAAATCCACACTTGTTCACTTGTCTTACAACAGAAAACATATGGTAAAAACAATTACGACCCCAAATCACAAGGATGCTGTTTCACACAACACTTATATTATCACATGGCCTGTGTTTGGCAAAATGTGGTAATTTCATGTGGAATTTTTACTTTAGAAATTACAGACATGGCAGATTTACATGGAATTAAGATGACAGAGAACATCTGCAACTACTATTAAAATTGACTAGAGGTGCCGAAGTAATATTAATCCAGTGGGAACAAGGCATGTAATTAATTTCAACTAAGAGGTTACTTAGTAGAGTGCAGATCTCCGCCAAGAACGTGAAAAGAATATTCGGATGTAACCCCTTTGTAATCACCAGACATTGGTGTAAAATTTTGTCATAATAGGGGTATGAATTCTTGTGGCTAAAAATATGTTTTGTGAGCTCACAGTGAAGTTTAACCACCAAAATCTAATCAGTTTATCCTTCAGTCCACATGAGCATTTGTGCCAAGTTTGAAGAAATTCCCTTGAGATGTTCATGATGTATCATGTTCACAAGAATGGGACAGACATAAGGTCACAACGACCTTGACCTTTGACCACCAAAATCTAACTAGTTCATTCTTGAGTAGATTAGCTGCGGACAAGCTGCATGTCCATTGATCTCACACACACGGATAAACATACATGTAAGTAGGGTCCGAAATTAACTAACACCAAATGCGGGTAGATTTTTCCTTTGGCATGTAAATTTTTCAGAAGCCTCATAGCACCTTTGCAGCTCAAGTTGGTATTGCCAAGTGCCAGTTAATGTTAAATCAATCTGTGTTAAATTTCGATATCTGGGCGCGCATCTGAATGAGAGTGTCTCAAAATATAGAGAAAAAAAAGAGAGAGACAGCAGTGTTAGAGCCAGCAGCAGCCGCCTTCATACATTTTATACTTTGGCTGATTAAAAAAAAAAGTTTGGTGGGTAGAATTTTTTTAATCAACCTAACATTTGGCTGGTGAGCTAAAAAGTTCATTTCGGACCCTTCATGCAAGCAATCACATGATTCCCTCCAGACTTTTGCCCGACAGCGATAATAAAATTCAGAGTACTGACTCCAAACTAAAGGTTAAGGAGTTCCACTCTTGCTCTCAAAGAAAATTGAATGCTCCTCTCACCACTGAACTAACAACTACCAACTTTCTGACACATTCAACACCTGCCTACACATGTCCTCTTTAAGATAGCATTCCTTTACACTTTCTATATGCTTAATGTAAGTCTTTATAATGATGCAGTTAATTGCAAATTGTTGAGAATTTCCAGTGAATATTACCACAAAGCTATACATTTTTCAGTGATTAGATTTTGCAAATTAAAACTTTCTTTCCTGCCAGTAATACATTTTCTCAAATCTGACCAATGTAGTGTTGATGGGTTTTGTTTGATTGTCCCTCAGCGTACTCTCACTGGACCTAAATTGTTCAGCAGTCTGTAGCTCAAACTTCTGAGTTTGCATCTTTCCTTATGGCTCTCTTTTTTTTCCTTTCAGACAGCTCTAACACATTGGCTGGTACGTAGGTAGGTGTTTACTCCTTTAAAAAACCTCTCACCTCCCCCACAAACACATTAAATATGGAATCACAAATTGAAAGTGGACTTGTGTTGACTCCTTATGTAACCAGACTGTCAGGATGTGATGATTTTGAACAAAAAGTTTCTCAGTACTGTGTAGGAGGCAAGAGGGCATCGATAACATCTTTTGCCAGACTGAAACTCATGTTTGGAGAAGTTTTTTTTTTCTCTCTCTCTGTCCCTTGTAGATATACTGTCCTTTGGAGTGATGTTTTGTTGGAGAAATACTACATATTCTTTACAGCTCATAAAATACTGTAGGCCTTAGTGTCTTCACCTGTTTGGCCTCATCTTTTGGAAAAACAAAATCAAAGAGGCCATTTTTATTGGGGAAAAAAAACGACAGTAGTTGTATGGTCAAACACTTAAACCGGCCTGTGTTTTTTATGTTTTGGGTTTTTTCTGACAAGCAACCTCTTGTGGTTCTCTGAATAATGACCGTCCTTTCTCAGAAACAAAAGCAGACTTTGGGTGTAATGGTGCAGCAAAACTAGTCAAACACACTCAGTGTGCGTCAGATGAAGTTATTATTGAATTGTTTAACAGTATTTTTCCTTTTGCCTTTAGTGCTATTTATCCATCTAGACTGTTCTGGTGTGAGCTGCAGAGTTTTGGGGATATCAGTTGCACAAATATGAATACAGGTCTGCCTTGAGATTTTGGCTTGCCCTTTCATGTGCCTTGGGCACAATGTTTGAAAACCACTGGTTTAAACTTATGTTATACAGTATTAGTCTATCTTGGCTCAATTGTTGAGGGGGGGCACCTTTTTCCAAGCTTTCTCTGGTGGGAGGCTTACAGTCTCAGACTGATCTGAGCAATACGTGTCATAAAAGTTTTGAAGTTTGGTACCCAGCCCTATGTGCACCATTACTCTGCATCCTTCATCAAAACCCAAGATACATGTACAGTCATTCAATAGAAGACATAATCCTAATTAAATGTGTATAGTGATACTTTCTTCTGAAGAGCACCATGCTAATTTTCTCTGGTTTTTGTGAGCACTGTTGGCTTCCCTTCCTCTTGCCCATACAAGCATCTTTTTGTGGACTCCTTGTTTGTCTCTTTCCCAGTTATCTCTGCTTTCAAAGCCTCGGCTAAACATGGGTCCTCTTAACCTCCTTTTTATTGCTCCAGAGCCCTTGTCCAAAACACCTCGCCCCTTGCCTTATTGGTAATTTACAATACAAACAAAATGTGCCCCACAGTTTCCCAGGGTCTTAAACCATATTGGTCTAATTCTTTTTTATTTTGGATGAATCAGGCATCGGTCCCATTCATTCTGGAAGTTCACCTGGAAGGGAGCTATAAGCTTATTAACTGGTTGAGGGGCCCATACATGTGAGAAGACTGGGCCTGAATAACCCAGTAGTTTTATGTTAGGTGCTGTGTTGTAGACTTTTCTCAAATAGGGCAGTGTTTGCCATTAGTTAAATGGTTTGTATGCTGTTTTTTGGTCTTTGATATGATCTTTATTGCTGGCTAATCGACAACACCTTGTCTCAGCCGCATCTCAGAAATTCCATTTGAATACAACTAATTTGGAAATGGCAAACATGTTTTGATCGAAACAAAATGCTACCTAAACTAGAGGAGTACACTCAGTAGAGTGCAGATGTCTGCCAGGCAACAGATGATAAAGCTTTAAAACTTTATCGGGACACATTAAACGTGACAGTAAGTCGAAACTTCTCATTTTAAACATTGCTATTTATTGAGACCATTTTGTTATTTATTTAGGACATTACAGGCAACCAGGAAGTCACTAAAAGTGAAATTCTGAGTATACTGGAGCCTGCATGTACTAGTGGAAGTTGTGTCTGAAAAGGTTAATGTTTTGGCAAAGTGTTGATGAGATTTCCCTGAATAACTGGATATAATTTCAACACGTAACTGCTATCAAACTGCTAACTGCTAACAAGTTTATAACAACAAGATTTCATGAAAATCAGTTAAGAACTAAGTGAGTTCCAGACGATTTTGTAGTTAAGTCTTCATCTGTCTGACGAAATGCTCCAACATGGCGATCATACAGATGCACAGCAGATATGGCAGCAAAACTACTGGCCAGTTAAGAGGAGTGAGGAGGAATATAATGCAGAGCTATCAATAAAATAGTTGTTTTAGGGTATTTCAAAAATTGTATTTGCAACCACAAGAGGTCCTGGAGCCAGCTTACACATGACAGAGAGAATAACATTTTCTTTTAAAATAATACATAAGTATTTCATTTGTTTTCTACCAAAATTTTTGATTTTGCAGTACACTATCTGCTCTCAGCAAATGAAACATTGTTTAACTTTTATATCATTAACTGGTTATGTTTAGACACCCATGGCACTGACATCCCTAATAATCACGGTCATGGTTTAGTACAGAAAAAAATGTCTGCAGTGATCTGAAACACAAGTCACAATGTGTTAACATTTAACCAAAGCCACAGTCTTTCCCTGACCTCAACCATGATGCCTAACCACAGGCCAGAACAGAACACAAAAACTGGAGTATGGCGTCAAAGTCCTGCGTTCACCCACCCCAACCGCCTCTTTTTATGAGGAATATGAATGTAGCACTTCACACATTAAAAAAAAAATAACCAAAGCATTGTCTGTGAACTCAGTCCAGGCAGAGATTACATTTGTCACCACAACATAATTGTAGAAAACACATTAAAGCTTCTGGAAACGCAAATCCACAACAGCCTTCTAACTATGTAATTTAGGGTCTCATTTACATAATAATAAGCATCTAAAAGGTTTTAGAAATTAGCTTTAATCCAAATTCAAAATATTGTCATTTAAGTTTTTATACAGTTTCTTGAAATTGGGTTTGAATTAGGTGTATTTGTGCTCGGACATTTATCATGAAATGTTGAAAGTTGTCCCACTCAAATGGGACTCACTCAAAACCTCTCTGGTCCCACTGGTTTAATCTGACTCCGCAACGGGGAGCTAAAGCCATTATTTCACTCCAGACTCTTTTGACAAAACATTCTTTCTGCCTTGCAGAAATCAATATCAGTTTAAGTGTATGCTATATTTAGAACATTTTCACTTCTTTACTTTGCTGTCAAACAGACATTTCCAACATGGAACTGAAATGGTGGCCTTTGCTCTCTTCAATGCCACCAGTCTTCTTTGACAATAGAAGTCATTTTACCTTGCACAGTACAGTTGCTTGTCTACCGCTGCCCCGATTGCTTACTTTGCTAACTGTTATTGTGTGACTTTGGTGATATAACATGGTAGTTCGGAGCCGAACAACCAACATTATTTGCTGTGGATTAAGGCAGCGGTAGACCCTGTCTATGGTGGACCATACACAGCAGTAGGGGTAGGAGAAATACTCAATTCTTAGATGCATTGGGATGCGGACTTGGACGATTCGGAATCGATTAATAAAAGTCAAAAGTCGATTTTCTAAATGTTAATTAACATGTTGCTGATGAAGAGAAAAAGGCGGAACTCAGTTGCAGTCATCAGCAGTTAGGCAGCGGTTGCAATCATGTTTTGGTTGAGTGTCTAAATAATTGTGTTCGGCAGACAAATGTGAAGTGTACTGTGAATACACCTAGAGAGTAACATTAAGACGTGAACGGAGCAAAGCAGCGATCGGCTGTTACAAATGAGAGCAGCTCAGCGACACAAACTGCAGCATTAAACAACTTAAACCACCACTGTGGTGAAGAAAATCACTCTCTGCTCAATCTGTTGCACCTCAAAACTGCGTCCGCTCAGCATCCTGCACAGCGATGTCTTCCCCTGGTGCAGCAGAGAGGCTGCTCTGCTCTCCCCTGCTGGAGACCTAACATTAACACCATGAAGCACTCCGCCTCCTCCTCATTTTTTATTCTCATACAGAAAGAAGACTGTATGACGCAAACTGAAGAATTCATTAATTAATGAAGTTAACTTTTTAAAATAAAAAGGCTGAGGACCATGTAATTTCCAGTTAGGTTTCTTACTGTGTTCCAGGGAAACTGGAGCAAGAGTCAAGTTCTTCAGTCAAGAATATACTCTGAATCAAATCTGACAAAAAGATTCCCACCCATAAATGTAACATGTGCATCATGTTAACTTCGAAATTAGGCTGCTTCTTGAGTTTTGGTGAAGATGACTTAGCATGAGTAGCTGCAGACAGTTAAAATCAGACCAGCACTCCCTCACTTAAAAGCTTAAAATGTTGATGCATCGAGAATCATTTTATCATGAAATTGTAGCCCAGTGAATCAGAATCAACTCAAATTGTGAGGTACCAGGAGATTCCTACCCCTACACAGCAGTACATTGCTTAGCTTCCTTGTCGGTACTCTTGAGGGAAATGTCAATCAAACGTGATCTGCCACTCCTACACAGTCTAAACTGCAAAATGTGCTGCTCTTGAACTAGGTTTTCCAATAGTTATGAGTTACTGAGTTATTTTCACTCAGATCTTTGTCAATCTTTAATGAGAAATTCGACTTTGTTATCATATATGAATTTTTACTATTTAAAGCTACATTTCCAGAGGCTTTAATACAATATGAACATATATTCTAGGAGACATGGTTGCAATAAATCTTTAATGCCATTCCCCGTGTTGTTATTGCTCTGTCTATATGCTTGGATGCCCCCGTTCTTTACTTGAGTGGTCAGTGGATCACAGACGCCTAATTATGGCACACAGTGTCCTTAGAAAACAAGGACAGCAAAGCACCACATGCTGTATCCTCAAAAAATGAGCCACTCAGCCTCTCTCTTCCTGCCTCTCTTGAAGTTGTCTCTCTGTCACTATCTCTTCCTCTCCTACTCGCTCTAACTTAATCTCTCCCTCCCCTCTCTCCCTCTCATCTGAAACGGGACCTGAAATGACCAGCACACGTTCCCACTGGGGGGCTTAGACTGATTCATGTGGGAGCTGCTGCAGAGCTCCGCATTTCTTGTCTTAATATGTCCAGGCAGATGAAAGGGGGAACAGAGTAAACTGATGGCACAGACCAGTGCTGCATTTTCATTCCTTTGAAATGGGAGTGTGATGCCAGGATTCACCAGGGGGTCTTACAAAGCCAAGGCAATAATGAAGAGGAGAGGAGAAGAGGGTTACAGGGGAGGGAAGGAGGAGGTGTGTGTTTGCAGATTGGTGAGAGAGAGGGGAAAATAAGGAAAATGAGACGGATGGGAGGGAGAGGGGGCCATCACTTACAACTGCAGATGACTGTAAACGAAGTAATGCGCAGCAAATAGTCTGTAAAGGGAAAACACTTTGAACGCTTTATATTATGAAAATATTATGAAAAGTTTCTGAAATAACTGTGAAGGAAACTATTTCTCTCACCCAATATTGAGATTAAATTTAATTTAAACACCTTACAGTAAATCATCTCGGTTGGGTTAATAAAGTCTCCTATTTTTAGTGTGATATAACAAACATAAGAAAAAAAAAGTGAAATCTAACAGTAAGCTCCAAATGTTTGCAACTCAGAGTTGCAAAGATTAGTCGATTAATTCATTAGTTGATCGAAAGAAAAACTATTTTGATCTGTTAATTCTTTCTGTCATTTTTCAAGCACAATGTCAAACATTTGCTGATTCCAGCTTCTTAAATTTAAGGATTTGCTGCTTTGCTTTGTCATTTATGATAGCAAACCAACAATCTATGGGTTTTTGACTGTTGGTTGGTCAGAAGAAGCAATTTGAAGAGTCTGGGAAATTTTGATGAGCTTTTTTCACAATTTGTTTATATTTTATAGACTTAACAACTAATTGATAAATAATGAAAATGGTCAGCAGATTAATCAATATTGAAAATAATTGTTAGCTGCAGTTAAACTCACAAATCAGTGTTAAAGATTTAAAACACACCTTTTTCAATCCCACCACCCACACATGATCATGGTATAACGAGCCATATTTCTGATTAACTGAAAACATGTTATCTCCTGCTTTCTTCCATTCAAATGAGCCCTTTGGACAGTGTTAGTGCTGTATTGAGCCAATTTGGCAGCAAGCTAGACGCAATACTTTATGCATGACAAAAAACCAGTTAGGCTAGAGAATTTATGAAGATAAACCTTTCACACTGTTGCGCAGGAACAAAACACAATGAATGTGTTGAGTGTTCAATTTTTAAACTAATAACATAAATGAGGAACAAACAACATCGTCCACCTCACATATCCAGACAATATGACAACAAAGTCAAAAGAACGGAAGGCAGATTTAAGCAAGAATAATTTTCTTTTTAACAGAAATACAAGCTTGCTGATCTTTTTCATTGGCATGTATCGCAAAATATAACCATACCACTTTCTCTCATTTCAGCTTCTCAGATGTGATGATTTGCTGCTTTTGTCTGCTTTTTATATCACTGGAAATTCAGTATATTTGGGTTTTGAACTGTTGGTTGGACAAAACAAGACATTTGCAGATGTCACCTTTAACCATTACAACATTGTAATGGAAATGTATCACTATTTTCTTTTAGAGAAAATAAAGTTATTAATCAAAAGAGAAAATAATTTTCAGTTTAATTGATAATATAAATAATTGTCAGTTTCAGCCCTATTAATCACAAAACAAAACATTTTAAAGAGTACATAAAAAATGTGTCCGTGACTGTACTCAAATTGATGAGTGACTCTCAGCTGGGGCTGTGCAATTATGGCTATATAATTGCATATAATTATGGCTAGATTATTTATTATGATTATTCAGTGATTTTAAGGCCAAAATATTTTTTAATGCACTTTCACATTTAAGTAAACAGAGTACTGCTTTCACTTTCATGTCAAGCTGCATTCCTGCAAAATTAGGGGCATCACAATTTCATAGAAAATGGATTGAAATCACAAGCAGAATAATCGGTTCTATCAGTTTTTTTCCCCTCCACCAAACAAAAACAACACCTCAAAGATGACACAGCGAAAATTACCGTTAACCTGCAGCGGCACTTATCTTTTTAAAGAGAAACTGAAAATGTAAATGGTGCTTGTCAGGGCTTAAAACTGATGATCTTTTGAAATCAACAATGGCATTTTCACTTTCCTGTTGTTCTACATTCATACGGTGGCGTGCTGTACATCATCACTGTCTCACTGCTCCGTAGGTTGTGGTGTTTTTGAACAAGTTAGTTGTGTTACTTTGCTGCACCAATACAAGACTCATGCACTCTTTCAAATAGGATTTGTTCTCGCTTAACTTGCCCTAAATCTGAAATATTTCCAAACAATGGCTGATGATCCATTTTGAGGGACTTGCTCTTCACATTCTGCTCCAGACATTTGATTTTAGTTTTCCCTGTCTTCTCTCTGTTGTATATTACTATTACTATTATTACTATATTATTATGACTGTAGCTGCAACATCAAGTAAATTTTGTGCATGCTGCTGCTGCAGGGTGTCTGGCATGAGTGCTTGATTTGATATGCATCAGATTTTTTTTTAATAGGCCGAGCACACATTTTAAACTTCAATTTCACAGTCAGTTGTGTTCATTTAATTGTGGGAAGCCAGAATCACATCAAGATTAATATTTGTTATAATATATAGCCTAATTGTGCAGACCTACTTTAAGCTTTGGTGACTTCCAAATACTGCATAATAAACTGAGTGGAAAAAATAGTTACTGATATAACTAGTAAAGCCATACTTTTTCAAACCACAGATAAAAGACTAGCCTACACAACTAATCACGTTTTACAGAGGATCTTCGTTAATGTTGTCCCTCAACCTGCTCTGCCCTCGGCTTGCCTGACGATCTCGGCCATCGGTGCTTTGCTTCACCTTCCTGTCCAGCATCACAAATGCTGCCAGTTGATGTTTGTCCCACTGCTTTAGCGGTATCCCGCAGAGACAACTCAGGGCAGAAAACACATCCTATTAAACACTGTTGAGTGCACAATGACCTTATGAGGACAGCAGTGCTTTGATTCTCCTCCTGGGGATTTGTTTTTTGGTAAACACATAAACCTCACATTAACCTTTTCTACTCTCCAAACATAAAAATTAGAAAAAACTAATTCTGGTTTGTTTAAAAAAAGAGGCACAACACAGTTTTAGCTGATGTGCATTAGTGGCAAACAAACTGGGATAAATGTTGCCGCAGTGTTCCTGCAAAAGATTTACTGTATATTTAAACCTTGTGCACTGCAGCAGAATATCTTAAATTAACACAGATGGCATTTTAACATCTGCAATTAAATTTAACATACCAACAATCATCAAAGGCACTGCTTACAAACTGACAAAAGTCATACAATAGGATCAATAAAGACAATTGTTCACAGCAGCTGTGGATGTTTCAGACATAGAGGCAGAGAATAAGAGAGAGGGAGTGTGTGTGGTCTGTCTACGTATGTGTGTGTGTGTGTGTGTGTGTGTGTCAGAGGTTTTCTCACTCACCCTGTCTTGCCACCATCTGTCCTGAGGACTGGCATCAATGAGTGTACAGACGGGCACTCACTAATAAGCTCAAACAGGCAGCAGTGAAAGAAGCCACATGAGGACATCCGCCTACATGCTCACCATCATCATTACTCGGAGAGTGCAAATAAGGGCACAGACAACTGGAGACGCTGACTCGTGTGAAGACTTGCCAGGAACCCCCATATTCCAGGGAGAATATCTCAGAGAATCGAAGGAGTTTTTTGTGAACTTATTGTGAATAGCAAATAATAAGAATAAAAACAAGCATTACCTGGTTAAAATTGAGGTATAGTCACAGATAAATTGCATGTAGGTTAATCCAAAGGTACACTTTTCACCTTTCTCTCTCTGTTTTTTCTTTCTTTTTTTAACAAGATTTAACAAGATTTTTGCTCATTAGTTTTGATACTGTATTTGTTTGAATATATATCAACTGATATTGTTCAAAAGATGAGAAAAAGAAGTGATTAGATTGTAAGAAAAAGGAATGATAACTAAATGGAATTAATCTAGGCCAATCCAAAATATCAAACTTCGGCTGCAGCACTGATATCTTCACACCTGCGGTTGCTGTCCAACCTGTGCCACCCGCAGGGCTTTACACACAACAAACATTTTGACTGCTCGTCGCAGAAGAAGCACAGGTGTTCCCAGTAAGCCTTAACATTGTGACAGTGACTCAGCATGTGCAATGCCAAGATTGTAAAACTGACAGCTAAATGGAATCCAGACCTTATTAATTTTGTTCTGTAGGCTTGTGTCATTGAAGATTGTGCCTGCCATTGAAAAAGACATATTAGCAAGAAAAAGCTGCAGATGTAGAAATGTTGATATGCGCCACCTACAGGTAAGGAAGACAGATCCTGCATGCATAGCAAGTGTAGAATCGAGGTGTGCTCAACTTATCGTATTTGTTGGGATTTAGTAACTGGATGTTTTGTGCAGTCTGTGTTTATTCACCCCAAACAGACAATTTGCCACCTGTACAGATATTAGTTGTAGCTAGCTAGCAAGGTACGTGTGCAGCAATACAGTTGCATTTAATTGAAATATTATTAGAATCACAACATGACCAAGTGCAACATCAAATCACAGAATTTTTTTTTTGTTAAAGATAAATGTGCAAGTGTGTGACAAAACAGCATTATACTGAAGTACTGTAGCGCTGCAGAAGTCTCCTCTTCTCCAGATTACAGTGGCATTATACTGTATTGTTTTTGAACATGTGGTATTTAGAGTATCGCTACGTAAATACTTGTGACAACCTTAGTCCAAATGTAAGAATACATGTATACACATATACACACACACATATATACAAACGTGATCATGCAATAACCATGCAAAACCTGTTTGTGTTTTCCCAAGACTTGAAACAGCACTTTCTTTTTAGCAATCCTTTTTCTGTTATAGTTTAAATTTGCACAGTTATAGATTTTACATCCAGGAGACAGTTATGATTAATCGATCAATCCCTGGTAGGAATTTAACTGATTAAAAATCTATTAACCAACAATGTATGTTTCGTGTACCATTTCTCACCAGTGTGCTCAGCCTTGTTAGGCTAGAAATGACAGTAATCGTGCCCCATTTGACATCGTTTTGGCAGAGGCAGAGCAGCTGTTTCAAGTGAGAGCCTTATTGTTTTATTATTCAATTAATTTGTGCTTTGTGATATGATGATTTCACATAGGCCTAACTAATACGCCACTGGAAATGTTTAAATAAAACTTAAACTAAGGAAAAATACCTTTTTTTATCTTTTATATTTTGTATTTTATTGATTATTAATGAATAGTCAGTTATCAATTACCATATTCAACTACCGGTTAAGGAACAAAATTTGCAAATTTGCCTACACATCCTTTGTTACTTGAAAATTTGTTATTTAATGAGATTGTTTGTACAAGATGAAATGCAGCCCTACTGTCATACCTCCAACAGATCAGGTGTCAATGTTTTCTCAAGATTTCTTGAGGTGTTATTTTGCTTCACATCAGACAGACAGAAAAATGAGTTAGTTAAATGAATACTTGGGTTATTTCCCCAGGTTTAAGGTAAGAAAGTAACACTACCATGGACCCTGAAACTACACCACAGAGACATCACAATGCCATCAAAGTCACCAGTGGTATAATGTTACAATATCTGACAGTCAGACAGAAGATGACTATTTCCACAACATTGTCATAAAACCACCGTTGTAGCCTGAAAGAATGAGAAAAGCTCGGTATTTATAGACTTTACAGTACTTTCCTGTTTTTCAAAATACTCCTTTTCCATATACTTCTCTATAAATTCTGTAGTGGTTTGGTTGGTTTTACAGCTTCACATGCTTAACAGGTCGTGCTTGTTGGTTTGACACTGAACTACAGTACAACTTTGAATCATCACGTGATGTGACTAGCAAGATGAAACAGATTATTATAACACGTTAGTCGACTCCTCATTGGCTCGCCAGTTGCTGAGATACAAACAGCCCACAGGGCAGGCAACGGCAGTTCATTCAAGTTAAGCGTGAACACTAGTGCTCTTTGATTTAGACGGGGTCGTGGAAGGTGAAGCCGAGGATGGGGAAGAGGTAGATTTTTACCCGTTATTCTTTTCAGTGCAAAGAGAGCGACATCAGTGACTTGAAAGAGAACGAACCAGCCTTGAAAGTTATCATAAATCTGTTTTGTGGGTTAGTCTTTATGATATTGCATCAGTTGTGGTCTCTGGAACCCCGCCATCTCAATAAGTAAGCAGCAGAAAAAGGGCTGTTTTCCCAGATCTGCATTGTCCTCAGATGAACTTGGAGCCGCTGCCAAGAATCCAGCCAAGTTTATTGGAGGTAAAAAAGTAAGCAGGTTAGAATACATCTCTGGTTTTTAGCCGCAACAACAAAAGAGTAATTCCTCAAAGCAAATTTAGGCACAGCAGGAGAGCCTTTTTTCATGAAAACACTTCTGTTTTCTTGCTGTGAGAAAGTAAAAAGGGTTCAGATAATAGAGTGTTAATACAGTTTCAATGCGGGCAAGAAAAGGAGGGGTTGAGGATGTAGGGGGGGAGAAACTGCCTCGAAGTGAAAGAACTAAAGGACAAAAAGACGACAGATTCGTTAAAATGTCTGCCGACAAAGAGAACGGCAGAATGAGGAATGATGAGTCAGCTGTTGAACTCATTACAGCTACAAGAGTCATCCCTCTGCCTCCCTTCCTCTAAATGAGCTGCCCTCATAAAGAAGAAGTCTGTCATATCGTGAAGCACACCAGACACATTAGCAAGGGTCCCATTTATCTGCTGTAAAGTCAAACATGCTTTTTTTTAATAAGTCACAGTGCTGTGTACACACATTTGAACAAGCAACACGACAGTATCACTGATAATAATATCAATGGGGACTGATCAGTTAAAGGGTAACGTCAGTATTCTTGAACCCTATTTTCTGTGGGATTTTTTGTGTGACTACGTGACTAATTGGGACAACAATTTTTGAAATTGGTTCAGTATTGAGTGAGACTGCTGCAGCCGTCACAAGCAAAACAGGCTGCAGTGTAATCCTTACAGTTAATTTAGAGCTGTCAACGGGCTACTAAAAGTGCAGGCTCAGTTTGTAATTTTGAGTATCTAAAAAAAAAAAAACAGAATCTTGTTAAATAGTAAGATCTTTATTGTTTTAACCAGAAATGCCCAATTTCTTGCTCTTGCCAAACACCATTTGCAGAAACGGTTACTCTACCACCATAAAACGCACTTTAATTAGACAGAAACAAAATTAAACTCACCAAAATTGGCTTGGCTCGGCTCATCTTTCCACTGCTCCAGCAGTCACCAACTCTGGTTGTTTGGTTGAAACAAACCCTTTATTTACTGCGTTAGATGTGAAAATATCGTGGCTGTAAATGTCGTTCCTCCTCGCTGCTTCTCTGATGTACAACCTCCTCCTTGCTTCTCTCCCAGTATTTTTACAATTGACGCTGTGAATTTAGGGTTTATTCTGACCACGCCACCAGAGCTGGTGATTGTTGCAGCAGTGACGTTTTTGGTGAGTTTTATGTTGTTTCTGTAAAGTCTGAATTAAGTCTATTTTACAATGAAAAAGATTACTGTTTCTGTTAATGGAGTCTGGTGTCTTTGGCAAGAGCAATAAAACAGCTGTTTCTTTTTAAAAAGGAAAGGATCTTACTCTTTAACGAGGAGTTAAGAATCCTTTTCATGATGTTGTCAGACACTTATAGGATAATAATCTCAGTCTGTCAGTGGCAAACAAGCACTTTTACTAGATGTACTTAGATTGCAGCTCATTTTACAGCTGACCAGCTGCTGCAGTCTCGTTTAATACTTGATCTGTTTCAAAAATTGTTGTCCCCGTTCATCACATCAAAAACTTGTATTTTTCAACATGGACCCTAATTTTCAAAGTTACAGTTTAATTGTGTGGCGCATAAAAAGTTACAAAATAGTGACAAATGTTTGACAATTATAAGCAAGTTCACATCTTGAGATCGTTTTTGTCTGACACACAATAAAAAAACAAAACAAAAAAAAACACCCAAATGTATTCAACTTGCAGTGCTATGAATCAGAGAAATTCAACAATTTCTCAGTTGTAAGTCAGGTTTCAATTCAAATATAGCACAAATTTTAGCAGAATTTCCAGAGAATTGGTCAAAGAAAATGTGGATTAATTCACTACCCAAACCAATTACGATTTGGAAAACATGATGGAAATATGAAATTAATTTTTGTTTAATGTATTAATTTGAGAAAGGTTTCAGTCTCATCATTCCACACAGACCTGATGATGTGTTGGTCTTTTTTGCTAGCTTCAGTGGATATTTATACATGTACGGCCTGATTAACTTGTTGCGTCTCTTTCCATTGCATCTTTATGACTACACCAACTTTTTCACTTCAACCATGTGCAGAAACTTCTTTTGAGATACATATAAGTTCTTTCAGAATATGTTACTGCTCATTATTCATATATGCAAATTTAAAATGTACTTAAAAGAGACATATTATGCCCCTTTTCCACAAGTCTCTCCAAAGACTAACTATACTCTCACGTTATTTTAGAGTGTTGATGAGATTAGGGTTGGGCGACTGGATGACTATATCATCTGTCGACGATGGGCTGAATCCATCACTGACTGCTTTTTTTTTTGCCCAATTTTTAGGGCGATATTTGTCATCTTATTTGGCTAATGTAATAGTCTGCAGAGTGACAGCCTCTGCTCTGCACTGCGTTCTCATCCAGCAGCGAAGTTCACCCCTACTCAGCTGACCATGAGTGCAGTGAGCTGGGTGATGAGTGAGAGGAAAACAGCCTGCAGAGTCAGACTCTTTAAACTCTTTCCATGCAGTAAAGTGAGGGTTTATTTTGACCAAACCAGAGTTGGTGATTGTTGGAAGAGTGGACAGACTAACAATGATGGTTTTGGTGAGTTTTACATGTTTTTCTGTTGAGTATAAATGAAGTGTGTTTTCCAAGGTGTTAACGAGCCAAATGTATCCACTCAGCTCTTCTGTCCTCTGAGGCTGGAAGCAAAGGTAGTGAGTTGTGCTGCTTGGTGCAGCCAACAGCAGAACAGTTTCCATGCTTATTTCACCTAGACATAACTTGTGCCCTCTGGTCTTTTTACCTGATGCTTGTGGCGAAAAAGAATGGTGGACGTTCGCGAAGGTGGTTGTCAAGCGTGGGTGGAGATATTTAAATTAGGAGCACTCTGAGCCGGCAAGTTAGATAAGATGCCGAGCAAATCCTGAACAGTGTGTTGAATCCTGTGTATTCAAATCTAAGCAGACCACAAAAAAATGACTGGGTTGTTTGATTTCAAATTTTGTGGGTTGGTAGACGCCCCATATTCCCAAATATAGGTGCTAGAGCAATGGAAAAGTGAGTTTTGCATAATATGTCTCCTTTAAGAACAAGTGGATGGAGAGGAGTCACATGACACATGGTGGAAATCATGACCTGGCTACTCAAGATAATCTACAGACCTTGTTTTTTTTTGTTGCGCTCCACAAGCTGAGTGCCATTTAGTTATTTTTATTTAGTTACTGCCAAAATGATCAAATGTTGGACTGACTTTATGAAGACTTTCACTGTCTCTCTTTGCTGTCACTACATCGCATTTTGACTTTTCTCATCTCACTGCAAAAATTGTGCTCTTTCTTATCACCATACACTTTAGTGATTCAGTCTTCAAACACTTGGAAAAAAAAACAACTGATTATGTGAACTGTGAATATTCTGTTTCCTCACTTTGAGAAAACAGGCACAAATTCACAATAGTTGCAGCCAGCTAAGTGCATGAATACACACACACTGACACACATGACCATTGACATGGATAAAGTATAAGGAATGGTATTAAGTCGCACCAGTGGAAAAAGGTACTCTCTGCCAAGTCAAATGATGCCTGCTGCAAGGCTTTATGACAACTGGTTCATGAGTTATGAAAGGGGTCATGACTCAAGTATAGGGGGCGAGGCAAACCGTCACCAATGAAAAATGAACTCCGCTTAGTCCAATTATGACTCCCACAAGTTCCTAAAACAAACAGGTAATGAGTTATGAAGAGGTGTGGCTAAAGTCTAGGCTGACCATCACCAATGAAAAAAGAACTCTGCTGAGGCCAGTGATGCCTCCCACAAGAGTTTATAAGAAGGAGTTCATGAGTTATGAAGTGGGCATGGCTAAGGTGAAGGAGGCAGGGCATAAGTCATTAATGATGAATGAACTCTTAAGTGCAATGATTCCTCCCTGTCTATGACTAAAAGCTCTATTATTCTCATGATCCAACGCATACACGGACAGCTGTGAACCCCCACGGACAACTGTTTTGATAATTGATCAGCTGGCTTCAGTCATTTTTTAAGAAAAATCTAAAGATTCCAGCTGTTTTCTGGTTTCTTTTCTCCTTTATGACAGTAAACTGAATATTTTTGGGTTGTGGTCTGAACAACAAGTTTGAGGACAACATCTCTAGATCTGGGAAGCACTGATAAACACTTTTCAACTAATCGATTAATGGAGAAAATAATCGACAGATTAATTAACAATGAAAATAATCATTAGGTGCAGCTCTGTTTTTACTACTTTCTGGTGTCCATTTGGCGGACATGCTACGCACATGCACAGTATATTGGTGTGTGTAGTGGACGCATGGAAAGGTTGTTATAACTGCACGGATGAGCCCAGATGTGGCTCCTACCTATCCCAAGGCTGTAGTGCCAATGAATGGCCTAATTTCTCTTCATGGTAGCCCTGGAACGTCTAGCATCACCTATCTGCTTATATACTGGAACATTCCCAGGGATGCAAATGGGCCAATCCATTCATAAGCTTATGCTGTACACAGATGACAATCCACTCTTTGTTTCTGACCCTTAGTGCTCTCTTAATGCACTTTTTAAAATTATACATTCATTTTTTTGCCCATCAGGGTATAAAGTTAATTGGCTGAAATCACTGTCACTCTGTCTTCAAGCATCACTTCCAGTCAGGAAGTGGTTTAAGTAACTTATTTCAGAGAGGAAATTTCTGCTGGGCTAATAATGGGCACTTTAGAAAGATGATCCCCTCTCTTTCTGTCTCTGTGGTGGAAAGCCAGGTTTTTTTTTTGTCCTGTGTTCAGCGATCTTCAGGCATTTCCAGTTAAAATTCCTCTTATTTCCTCTTCCTCTTAGTATTTTAAAGAGTCGACAAACTTCGGATTTCTCTGGATCGACAAGTAGCTTAGACTTAATTTACAAAAATGGTGGACCTGAGTGGGCTAGGGTGGGCTTGGCATCCCCAATTCACTGTATTACTGTACCACCATGCTTTTGGCTCAAAGCACCTTGCTCACTGGTCTCTACCTCCTGAGAATGCCCCACCCCCACCTGGTTTTGCATCAAAAGGGGACTTTGTGATGCTCTTCCTCCCATCCACTTTATAACAGCGATTCTGTCCTAAGAGACTCAGACCCACTGTATCCTTCTGGAGATGCAGTCGATCTGGAAGAGAGTCTCCCTCATGATGAAGTTCAAACCCTGCTTAAATTTGGCAGCAAGTATCTGGTTAAACCTCAAGTTAAAAATAGACAAAAAAACATTCCTTTGGAAGCAGTGGGCGGAGAAAAGTATTTTTGTCCAGGGAGACTTCTATGAAGGGGACTGAACCTAATCTATCATTCTCAGATGGAGAGTGACATTTTGAGGAACTCTAAGAAAATGTCTAGAGAGCTTTGAACGAGACTCCATGTGGACTACACAAGGTGCAACTCAAGAACACTCAAGACAGTTGGAGGTGTGGAGGGAGCGATGGCACTTTGGGTTCATATGTTGTCCTGCACAGTAGTGCATGTTCAGCTATCCTTGAAAACAATGGCTGCCTCTAATAGTTGACTAAACCATGAGAAGAGTCTTAGTTGACCAAGTTATCATTTATCATTTCTTTAGTTGCAGAAAAGAAAACACACCTCAATTAGACAGGGATGGTCTAATTGAGTCGGATAGAGTCCAGTTTGAGGACTGGGGATACAGTAATATTACCAAGTTGATGTACAGAGCTGTGACACCAGGGATGATGAAGACATGGTAGGTACAGGAGACTAGAAGCGGTTAAGGAGCGAGTTTGTTTCAAGTTAATTTGTAAGTGCATCTTGTTGATAAGCCTGCAAGTATTTGTTTTTGTCAAATTGGAAGTTATTTATTCCTGTGTTTTGAGCATGACTGGTGTGGTGAGGTTATAAATGAACAAAATGTTCTGTCTCTCTCTTGTTTTTCCAGACATTCAGAATCATTACTGCTTTTGGGGTTAGTATCAAACAGGCGGCTCAAATGTGCAGCAGTGAGTTGTCTGATGGCCTTAACTAACAACTGCTAATCGAAGATTGATAAATTTTAAAAAATCAGTGACTAAAGTACAGTTTTATAAAAAAAAATCTTACAGTGTACAACCCTGGAGTGCTGGGATTTCAACAACAACAAAAGTAATTAAATAAATAAATTGAGACTTTATTGATTTGCAAAATTAATTAACCATCTTTTAAACTGAAAAACATTATATGTGTTATTCATGGCAGCCTGCTGAGCCAGCAGTCACCTCTCTCTACATTAATTAAAACTGTCCTTGACTGTGTTGGATGTCTGCTTATACATTTATATAATTTGATAATCTTCAGTGTTTTTAATTCCTCCGCCCTGCCCCCTTCTGTATATTTACTATCTTGGATATCTGTTTTTATCAAAGAAAAGAAAGGAAAAATTACTGGTCTTGAAAAAAAAAATCAGGTGCATGGAGAACGTTACTAATCCCAGGGAAAGGAAAAGGGGGTGAAATTCTCAGAACAGCCAAATCACATAAAACACAAAAACAAAGAGGTAGGTAAGAACAATACAACACAGTAAAAAAAACAATAACATTAAATATCAAATTGACTTGTCGATTTTATCTAAGAATAAAGCCTAAAAATAGGACCTTAATCTAAGTAAATAAGTTTGACAATTGAAGACAGAAACATGAATTCTTCTTTCAGATGATGTGATTCACAGTAGAACTGGTGTTATGGGAAATGTATTAGTTTGGTTCAGCATTGTGGGTTCAACTTCTGCAATATGGTGATAAACCGAGACAACCCAGATATCAACTTACCATCGGACTCCCTGTCATCTGCTGTGTGAGTCATTACCACGACTGTGCAGACAAATGACATCTCCCCTCCCTGTCTGGGTTACGGCCACCCTGCAGTCAAATATGACATGGATTTACTGTAACAGGAGATTAAGGCTTAACCAATATACCATGTGCTCAATAGACCTGGAATGCTTTTGTTGAATAAGCACACCAGACCAGTGAATGGCATTTGGCCAGTAATGGCTAATATGTGTGTCCAGATGTTGAATCCCTGCAGAGCAAAGAGACAGACACTGAACAGAACACCCTCCAGGTGGTTTTTCAAGTTGCCGATTCAATTTAAGAGCTGTATACTTAGGATTTTACTTTGTCTGTTTTATTTTAGAAACCAATATTTGGATCAGTAATGATTACCTAATACTATTTTCATTTGATAATGCAACTGGAATTGTTATTTTCTCTCATAGGGTAAAGTAAACGTCATCGATCAATCATTTAATCATCTAACTTTCTAAAATAAGAGACCAAATATAATGCATCTATTGTTGAAGTGTTATGAACCCACAAATGAAATAATTTCACCCATTAAAAAAATGTTTTAATGGTGTTGGCCTGAACGATGCTGCGCAAATGTTTCACTCTCAGCAGTACTAGTTTTATTAGTAGTAGAAGCAGTAATAATAGCAGTAATAGCTTTAATGTGAATATTACTGTGGCAGCAGTGGTAGTAGACGTACTGTCAAGGTAACAGACAGAACTGGCAGTGTAATTCAGAGATACAATAAAATACATCAAAGTAACCCTCTTACAAATACACACTTACCCAGTGCCTGTCACACAGCCACCACGGCTGACCTCAGGAAATCTTGAAGAAATCGTTTGATTAGAAGAATTTCAGGAGGGATTCCTCCCAGTACTTACAGTACATACATGGTACGTGATAGATGGTAGTTAATGCACCAGTGTGTAGAATCTAGTGGCATTTAGCGGTGAAATAACAGACTGCAAACCGCTCGCCAGCCATGTGCGTAGGAATAACTGCAGTGGCCATGAAAACACAACAGGACGCATTTAGTTTAATATAACATATATAATATCATATTTTATTCAACATGTTTAATAAGTAAGTACTGTAGAAAGGAACATTGAGAAAATAAAGAATAAATAAAAATAAATAGTTAAATAAACATCGGTACTGTTCAGTATCAATCAATTGCAGAATCTTTTAATACTTTCAGTCTGTTAGGGGCAGGTTGTAAAACAAGAAGCAGCTTCTCAGCATTTACTCCTGCCAGGAACCTCTTCTTGTCCTAATAAATGTTTCCCATTCCCATCCCATTGAGCTAAATCTAAATCACTCCCAGCATTGATTTCTGCATTTTATGTTCTGGGAAAAAAGTTCTCATATCGGAGCATATCTGTAAACATATACGCAGTACAGATATATCAAATGCGATTTGCATGTGTATGTGGACGATCAATATATCAGTCGGGCATTAAAATTATATCCATTTCTGTCAATAGAGCCTCCTAAATGTTACACACTTAACCATTAATGGCAAAAAGCTCAGCCTTAATGACCTGAAATATGAGGTTATTGTTACAGTTCTCTACTTTTACTTTTGGCAGAAGATACTGTAGGTGAACAGTGCCGCGCAGTTGTTCAGGAAAGCAACAAAAGTATTTATTATGTATTTTTTGATTTATTGTGTTTGTTTTTTTACTTATTTAAAGTCTTTCGATGATAAGCATTTTTGCAGAGAAACCAGCTTACTAAAGCACATGTTGAAAAAGTTTAACCTGGAATATTTTCTGGAACAAAAAGCAGCAGTGGAGTAAGAAGTGTGAGAGATGAATACTCTTTATGACTGATCTCATCTCTCAGGTACGGATGCACGAAATGGTTAAAAAAAAACATAACACAATGGAGACCTCTTATGATGATGGCGTCTGACCATAATAGTTTTGTTTTTCTTTATTTCTAAGGCAGATTACCATTTAATTGACATTTTTGTATTTATTACATGAATATAAAGTAATGAAATGGATAGCTTCACTATTTTTTCCCTCTCCAAGGCCCCGCTGCAGGGGGCATTATGTGATTTTTCTGCCTCCATCACTACCAGACTGTTTCTCGTTTTAGTAAATTACTCAAGGTGACCTGAGGATTGCTGCTGAATCTCACTGGCTTGTTTTGGGGAGTTTGTCAGAAGCATTGTTCACTGAGAGAAAATTGCTTCATGATTTCAGTGTGCTCCCACCGCCGCCGTCAGTTAGCCAGGTGGAGGCAGCAGGGTTACTGTGAGGTAAAAAATAGAATTACTGTAGATTTAGAATTGTTTTCCATGTGTCATGTATGAAAAGACCCCAAAATCAACACTGTAAGCAGATTAATTACTATAAGCAAATTATTTAAGCAGCATTTATATAGGAATCATTCTGTTGCAAGATTTTTAATCTATATAAGCGATTGATCACTGTAACTGTCATTTTTGTATCACAATTTCACTGAAGAAAGATTTTTGTCAGTTAATATCAGCTACCTGCTTCTCATGGCTGATAAAATAACTGATAATTTCACAAGAAGACATCACTATAACAACAAAAACAAAAAACGGCTCTGATTCTTCAAATGTTCATTTAGTTTTCCTTGGGAAGTTCATCAAAAACTTGAAAAAACTTCACTTTTATAGAGCATTTTGTCTAAAATTAAATGCTTTGACATCATTTTTTAAATCACATATTAGTATAGCTGATATTTATTGGCGTATATATGCTAATGCCAGTATATAGCTACATAGGCCAGTATCCAGTACTTTTTTGGCTCCGATATTTATCATGAATTCTTGAGAAAAAAGAAAAAAAAAATAGCAAACAACATTTTTTGGTCTTTACCAAACAGACATCTGGAAAACAAGATTTGTAGTCCAGGGCATCTCTGCAGCACCACAGTGATTCATTATAATGCTGTTTTGTCACACATTTTCCCTGGATATTGCATTTGGACATATTGCAATTTCGATATTATTTTGATTAATTGTGCAGCCCTACTCTCAGGCAGAGGATATTGAAAGTAAAAATGACTTGAATCATAATTATCCCCGATGTAATGCCTAAGGAGGAGCCACATTCAAGCCTGAAACATTTTGAGCTAAGTAGAAACTTTCTAGTTCACCTCATTTTTTGATTTATTCAGACTTGAATTACAAGAAGTCTTTCATCCGTGCAAAACTTTGATTGGACCTGACAGGAACTGAGACAGAGAGGGTAACATGAGCAAGACATCTGTTATCTTTAGTCAGGCGATTACAACAGACTCATCCAAAACTCCTATTATTAAGTTCTCGCGTTTATATTCTCAGAACATTATTTATCTTCATTGAATGTTTGTATATGTCCACTGCTTATTTCAGTTATTGTTTAATGTCTATTCTTTTGTCTGTCTGGGTTTAAGATTACTACTATAAATACTGCCCAGTGTGTCAGTATGACTATGACTGCTTTCTGTTTCGCTGTTTGTTTAGACCCCCTGTTGTTTGTAACTCACATGTGCCTGTGCAGCAGATTTACCTGGAAAATTGCTTTGAGAAGAAGCTTTTAGCCTCTTTCTTAGCTTATCCTCTGGAAAATTAGTTAGTGGCCTTG
Source organism: Lutjanus erythropterus (assembly GCF_056507025.1). Classification (NCBI taxonomy): domain Eukaryota; kingdom Metazoa; phylum Chordata; class Actinopteri; order Lutjaniformes; family Lutjanidae; genus Lutjanus; species Lutjanus erythropterus. The sequence continues at coordinate 15,357,673 of NC_139334.1, forward strand.
TTACACACGTAGTGTTTATTTCTGTGGGTGGATTCTCACCGGTGTTCTGAAGTGTTTATAAAAGTGTCTGACAGCTGCCTTGAATGAGGTCCCCTGTAAAATTTCTCAAAGGTATGTTTTCCTAGAGTTGCTCTGAAGTGTTTCCTGGTTTCTTAAAGAATGACTGAGAGTCAGAAACTACTGAGAAAGTGTGGACTGGCTGGGATGTGGAGCTGGGCAATATAATGATATTATATTGTATTGTGATATGACACTAGATATCATGATAGATTTTGGATATCGTTATATTGTGATATGTCAGAAGTTTTGTCTTTTCCTGGTTTTAAAGGCTCCATTACAGTTAAGTGAAGACTGTTCCAGCTGATCTCATATTTGCCTTTACTCACTTAGGCATTATATCCACATTTCTGATGATTATTTATAAAATAATCTCACATTTTGTGAAAGCAAGCAATAGTCATCCCTGTAATATTGTTGCAATATAATACAACAAACCCTCAGCCACTTCCACCCTCTGTCGTACACAACATATCATCATTCACAACTTACACGATCAATAATTATCGATATTGACCGATATGAAACTACGCTATCGTGAAGGCCCAGGCCTACTGGGATGTATGTCATGAACGTATGTATATGTGATGATGGACGTAGCCAGTGCTTTCAGAAAATTTGGTCCAACCCTGTGTCGAAGCCTTAAGCATATCAGACGTATAAAACATTTTTTACTCGCACATCCCAGCTGTGTCTCAGAGGTGTAACCACAACCTGAAGAGTTTATTTACAATATGACTATATTTATCTACATTATGAATTAAGAAGAAGGAGAACCACTTTATGTCACATACGGTCATATACACAGTGCGACAAAGTGAAATTTGACTTTTGCTCCTCTGCTGAGGCGGCCATTGTGCAGCACTGTGCTCTTTGGTCAAGAGCGCTGACAGAATTTAGCTAGTATCAGAGGTGGGAAGTAAGTAAGTCCAAATACTTTGTTGCTGTACTTAAGTATATTTTTCATGTTCTTTACTTGAGTATTTAGTTTTCTGATACCTTTTCATTTTTGCTCCTTACGTTTTAACACAAGTATCTGTACTTTCTACTCATTTTATTTTCAAATTGGCTTGTTACTTTTGTTTTAATGCATTTGAGGGGAATGATAAGTTATTTTTTATTTTGCGACACTGATGCGGCCTTCCCTACATCAAGACTGAATTCAACCTAAATCAATGGGACAATAACACATGAGACGACTACATGAGCAACGGGACGAAAACTATATAAAAGGTATAACATGACAAAACGGACAGAGAGAAAGACTGGACTGGGGGGAGAAAAATCATCTGGTGAAAGTGTCAGGTGCCTGTGAGAGTCTTTTTAGCAGTGCAGGACTGCAGAACAAAAAGGTATGCTTTGATTCAAATAACTTTGAGAATGAGGGAAGAAAAAAAGGCTAAATTAGACCTGAAGTGTGTTCTCGTGTTGAACATAATAATCAAGTTCTGTTACTGACATTGAAAACTGACTCTGTACTTTTTCACTTTACATACACACACACACACACACACACACACACACACACACACACACACACACACACACACACACACACTATATTTATGCCACCTATGACTATTTATGTTTTTGAACATGCAAGCTCCGCACAGAAATACCCTGCTCCAGCGATAGACCAGAGTATCTTCTGCTGTGCAGAGGATTGTTGGTCACAGAAAATTTGGTTTGCAAATTGCAAATGTGACCGGATGCATCCTGGTATTTTTGGCATGTTGCATTTGACATATTATGTATTTGGACATGCTAAATCTTTTTCCAGGCAAAATGAATAGCATGGTAGTATGGGTATTGGAATGCACCGCTCGTTTACCCTGATTCACTAACCAAGCCAAACTTAAGACTAAGTTTAGCTTTGACCTCTTCACCCATCCCTAGGTAATCCTGATTAATCTATGGCAGAGTAGAATGGCACCAGGGAGAGAAATGCAGGAAGACGACAAAGGGGAGAGCACAGGGGGAAAAAACAAACAGCAAGGAGAGTTGAGTGAGGACAGGGTGAAGGGAGCCATTGAAGAGTGCAGGGAGGCAAAGAACACAATTTTAGGCTCCTGACCACAGCCTGGAACATGCCAAAATCAATTCTGCAGGGGCCAGTGATTAGGACATGAAATAATTGTGAAATCTTAATTCAAAATGATGAACATGAAAAGTAAAATCAAAGTATGGATTACATTATGCAATAAATATGCTTACGCTAGTCTAGATCAGGGGTTTTCAGAGTCTGAGACTGTGGACCTCCCCTCAGACAAAGCTTTGTTTGTTTGCTTGGTTTCACTCAATTCCTGCGTGTCAAAAGGATCATGTTTATGTTATTTGAACCCATAGACACTCAACAATCAGCCAAGATGTCTAACAATGCTGTTTTACGTAACTTCAGACTACACCAAATACATAAAATATAAAAAATATCTGTCCAGAGGCATTTATCAGTTTAATTGTAGAATTTTACTGTTTTTCCCACTTTACCAAATGCTATATCCCTGAACTCTGTCTTAAACCAAACCACACACATTTAGGCTACTCTATGGGATCTGTGAAACTATTTGATGGCCTGCCCCCCACTCTGAAAACCTCTGGCCTAGATCAATGATAAGATATACTGTCCCACTCACCCAGATCTCACAAAAATGGGTTTGGGTCAGTTTACACAAAAGTGTATCCCAGTGCCTCCTTGGAATATCATGTAATGTTCTTTCCCCTTAAATGGATAGGAAACATGTTCAGTGTCACTGAAATGTATCATTTGTAAGGCTATTTTTTTTTATATGTATATGGCAAGAAAACTTACACAAACATTTTAAAACTGTCTCAATCATCCTTAAAGGACCAGTGTGTATTTAGTGGCATCTAGCAGCAAGGTTGCACATTGCAAGTGGCTGAAATCCCGTCCCTTCACCCCTCCTTTTCCGTGAGTCAAGAGGACCTACAGTGCAGTGGCTGTCACTTCAATGTAAAGACATGACAGGCCTTTTCTAAAGCCTGTTTTTGTCCAGTCTGGGCTGCTGTAGAAACACAACGGTGCATCATGGCAGCCTCCATGTAAGAGGACAGGCTTGTGCTGTAGATATAAAGGGCTCGTTCGCAGCTAAGAAAACACAACTAGTTTTAGTTACACGTCATTTACACACTAATGAAAACATAATTATGAATATTATATTATATATTGGTGTTCGAATTTGCTGTCCGCCGTAGCTCAAATTGTTGTAGATTGATACTAGAAGTTATCTCGGCCATTCAAATTAATATAAAAAAACCATAAATATCGCACGCCGTTGTGTATGTTTAAAAAAAGAGGAAAGAAGAAATGGGGCTGTAAACTGAACATTGAGCCTGCTCTTGTGAGGTGTGAACTTCAGTGTCTGTGTTGATGTTGACAAGATGAATTGATTAACTAAGAGTCTGTGCTCAGCAGGAGTATAACAGGTGATATTACAGTCTAATCTTCACTATGTCTGTCTAAACTTTTCATCTGTGATGCTTGTGCATTTCCTCTTTCTCTTGACAAATAAGAGATCAACCATCTGTTTGCTTTGCATTTCGCTGCGATAACTTAATAAGGTGCAGCAGATTGAAAAGCTTTAACTCTTAGTGTTTCCTCCAGACCTCATCACTCCAGATCCTGTCTCCGGCTTTCCGGTCTGCTGAGGCACCAGTTTTAGCTCTGAGTTGGCCCGTGTGCTGAGATTTCATCATCCATAACTTGTAACATGGCTGATCAAAGTACCCAAATATTTTAGCTGATATGTTTTGCCAGACAAATTTACAGCTATTAAACACTGATTTGAGGGTCTTGAAAGGCGTCGTTGCTCAGTAAATCAATCCTGGTTTGTTTGTCTTAAAAATGATCTGCTGAGAAATTGAATGTTTTATATTTAGGACGCCATCAGAAAACTGCAACACCCTAACCCACACTTTTTACTTTACACAATGAATTTCCAGTTTTCATTAGTAACCACATGTTCTGTCATTTTATCCTGTTTGAGTAGAACATGAAACTGGGATCGACAGGTTTTTTTTTTTGGGATCACTGCCAACTATTAGTAAACAAGGAGACTGATAACAGGTATTTGGAACCAATGTAAAATGTCAGTAAAAATGAAAATCTTAGTATCAAAATTTAGAGCAAAGCAAACTCTGATGCAAAACTTTGTTTTAATGGCTTGAACCATGGTTTCAAAATGCTGCAGAAGAGAACTTTTCAAACTTACATTAAAAATAAGTGCAAGGAGCTCCCAGCAGCATTTATTTTAAATGTAACTACGCATTTAATAAAATCTTAAAGGTCTCATAAATCAAATAAAGTTTTTAAAAAAGCTTGTAAAACTTAAATTTGTATTGAAATTCGAATCCTTCTCTCAGAGTCCCTGTCCTCCTGCGTCCCTCTTTGCCCGTGACACAGTAACTTTCAGTGTTGATAAGCTATTAATAGAGACGTGTGACTGATAGTGCTGTGGGTGGGACACTGAGTGAGTGAGACCACGAGTGGTTAGTGCAGACACAGAGAGGTGGCTGCATCAGAGCCATGGCACATTTTTAAATTAATTCATTTTACTGCCAAGGGGGGGGGGGGGGCAATAATCAGCCAGGCAGATAATCTGTCAGCCCCCACATGAAACTAAACACCTAATTTTGGTACACATCAAAATCAGTACTTCATGGAGTTACCCTGCTACAAGCTAAGCAGGGTCATGAAGCCGATCATTAGGCTGCACAGACTTATGTGAAGTATAATTTAAAAAGTATAAATATTGTCATGTGCACAGTCACGTTCAGGAACATTACCATCGGCCTTAGAGACCAGTGGGTTTAACGCCACTCCAGGGGAGGACAGACTGTTTGTTGTGTGAGCTCCGTGAAATTGAGAATGCGGTTCATTTTTTTGTTTTGCTGTCCTGTATGAGGACTTAAGGGGTGTACTTTTTACTAAAATGACCGCTATTTATGCTGATTTCTTTTGGCTGGATGAGTGTGAGAAACTTGAGTTGTGCCTTATAAAGGAAACCTTTTTTGTAGCAGATTTTATTTATCAAGCTTGGGAGAGAAGGTCGAGTATTCTGTTTAAACCTGAACTATGAAATGGACTGTTATCTTGTATTGAAAGGAAAATGTTTGAGCATTGCAACTGTATCTTATAAATGCATGAGGGTTGAGCACTTTTTATGTATGACATGATAATAAGAGGAAATCAATCAAGCTGCAAACACCAGATCAGTGTGATGTTTTCAGTTCTGCCTTTAATCATAGGACAGCTGAAGATATGACAGGAAAGGAGGCAGAGAGCGAGGGGATGACATGCAGCAAATGGCCACATGCGGGAGTCGAACCAGCAGCCACTGCAGAGAACCAACATGGGGCGCATGCGGTACCAACTGAGCTATAGGGGCACCCGTCAAATTGCTTCTTTTGTCTAACCAGCAGCCCAAAATGCAAAGACTCTTCCTTTACTATCATAAATGGCAAAGAAAAGCAGCAACTCCTCACATCTGAGAAGCTGGAACCAACAAATGTTCGACCTTTTTGCTTGAATTGATTATCAAAATACTTGGCAGCCAGTTTTCTTTTGATCGACTAGCAGTTGTTGGTCCAGTTCAGCTACAACCTTTTTGTTTTTGGACTCTGATTACTTCATAGGAAAGTATTTTGAGAAGAAAGTGTTTGTTTAAAGAGGGCAGCTCTTAAAACACCTCACAAGAAACCAACAGAGAGTGTTTTCAACATTCTTTAAAGTTTTATGAGCTTTCAGACATCAGCCAGGACACATTTAAAATGATCCTGGCCCCCTTTGCAGAAAAATCTGGGAGATTTCTAACTGCAGCAGAATAAGAATATGTGATGTTTCTTTGGAGCCGCAAATACAAATGAAGTAACTCCAGATTCTGATTCATATCCTGACGTGTTTGAGTGCTATTTGAATCCTGGAGCTGCAGACTGCTGGTGTCCCCACACCCCAGCAGACAGGAAGCTTAGTGCGTGTGTGTGTCTGTGTCAGTGTGTGTGTTGGTAGTTGACAGATAATGTTACGTTAGTTGACACAGTTGAGCACTTGAGGAAGAGGATTGAGGCCACATGAAAAAACAGTTTAAGTGCTGACATTGTTTTGAAATCTGAGAACAAAAAGAAACGGAAAAATCTTACATGTTTCATAAAATTCACATTTTCTCATCTCCTATTGCAGAAAAAAAAATCCTAAAATATTTGACCTTTTTTCAACGATTTTTGACTTTTTATTTAAGATATTTGACTTCATCAGAATTTGTCATTTTCACAGATTCCTTCCTTTTAATCATGGCCACATTTTCCAGATTTTCCAAAAATGTGATAATTTTTCATGTGGCATTAATGATTTTCCTTATAATCTGTTCATCTCTGATTCTTAACTTCTTTTATAGAGACAGATCTTATTCTAATTACTAAAATTATTTACTATAGAACAGACAAATGTGATTATAAACATCAGAGGAGTGTATTAACTTCATGTGAATATAACTTCTTATGCAGTTACTGATCTCTCATGTGAGCTAACATTAGTCCATATGGGCTGATGTGATATTGCATCCGGACAAACAGTCCACTGTTCACGTGTTGCAGTGTGGATCAGCTGAGGACAGTGTGTAGTTGTACAAGACGGTCCTTTAAGTCGAGTGGAGCTTGTCTCGTCTGCTGAAATGTGCTCCGACAAAACAGTCATTGTCACTGCAGCATAGAGTCTGCAGCAGCACCAACTTCATGCTGTTATCACTCATGATTATGGAAGAACATAGAAACAATTTCACTCATCACACATCACGAGCATAATGTGTAATTAATGTGAACAGTCTGATAATGATATAAAAAAAAAATAAAATAAAATCTGACCCACTCTCTCCAAATAACGCAGTGCTGTCTGTGCCGCACCCTGTCCTGCACCCTTGGCTTTTGGCTGGGGCTCAAAGCTGTGGAGTTGACAGAAGGTAATCCCCACCATGTGAGGCCTCGGCCCCAGTTTGGAGGCGGGGTGTGATTCATTCAAATCTGCCGGTGCTATAAAAAGAGGGGAAGTTGCAAGTAACCCAACTTCAACCCACAGGACCGTGGCACAGCACAGGACCACTCGGGTTGTTATTGTGAGTGATAATGAATACTATTAAAGCCATTAAAAATGCAATAGTCTGTCTGGTCCTGCTGCCCCGCTTTCTGATGGCAGCAGTCATGTTTTGGCTGCTGGACTTTTTATGCATAAGGAAGAGAGTCTTTTTCAAGATGAAGGAGCAGGAGGGCGATGCCATCGATCCTCCTCTCTGCATATCGGACTCCAACCGTTTCTTTAGCCTGGAGTCCCTCAAGGCAGTGTGGCACGGTCATAAACTGGACTTTCTGAAAGCAGCGCATCTCGGACACGGAGCGCCCAACACCGAAGTAGTTCAGCTGGAGGGTCAGCGGCGCAGCCGCATCCTCGATTACGCAAAGGACAAGAGACCGCTCATCCTCAACTTTGGGAGCTGCACCTGACCACCGTTCATGGCGCGTCTCAAGGCTTTCCAGGGAGTCGTGCAGCAGAACGCAGATATAGCAGACTCTGTAGTTGTGTATATCGAGGAAGCGCACCCCTCCGACGGCTGGATGAGCACTGACGCGCCCTATCAGATCCCCAAACACCGGTGTCTGGAGGACCGGCTTAACGCCGCGCAGCTGATGCACCTGGAGGTGCCCGGCTGCCTGGTGGTGGTCGACAGCATGGAAAACTCCTCTAACGCCGCGTACGGAGCTTATTTCGACAGACTTTATATCCTGCAGGAGGGGAAGATAGTTTACCAGGGGGGCAGAGGACCTGAGGGCTATCGGATCACAGAGCTCAGAGACTGGCTGGATCAATACAGAGAAAAACTGGAAAAATCCAATAATCTAGTTATTCATGTGTAGATTAATTCTCATCTTTTTAGAGCTGCTACGATGAAAACAAAATGCTGCACATTTTTCAGTATTATAACTCCAGTTAGATAGATTTCCTCCATCAATAATGGTTTATAAATGTATTTATTTTTGATGTGGTTGGATCAAAGTACTACAGTAGCTCCTTCATGTCATATTGGACATCTTTACATCCTGTTAGGATCCACCCACACACAGGTTAGTTTGTTCGGACCTTGTTTGTTTGTGAACAAAAGTATTTTATGTGTCAAAAGTTGTGTTTTTATGATTCCTTCTGCTCGTGTAAACGCGCCTGTAAAGCCTCAGTCAGGACGTTGAGATGTGCGCATCACTGTGTTCGTCAGTATTGTTGTGAAGTTCGGTTTTTAAACGGACTCAATCCAGAGAACCGAGACTGATGTTTTTCATACTGGAGATCATGGTGAAGGTGCTGCTGTCTGCCCTGCACGGCGCTACTGTTCACTGTAAATATTGTTCCGTTTTATTGATCTATTTTCATACAATAAAATGCTTTGATCTACTTCTTCATTGCGGGCCTGTTTAATTTTAAATCAAATATTTTATCTTTTTATCACTTTATCAGGCTGTATTACTGTTGTCTGCATGCAAGGTGTGGAGCTGGTGTCTTTTAAGTCTCTTTTTGCAATAACAGTGTGCTGTGTATAGATTTTACAGTAATTTGAATCTTCATTCTTTTGTCAAAGAGAACAATTTCCTGCACTATAAAGCACAACAGGCCTCTCATGGATTCCTGTAGAAATCTCCTTTCTCAAGTGCATTCCCTGAAATTGGTGTGGAGAAGCAGAAAGTATGAAATCACTTTAGAAAGCACAAGATCTCCTAAAAAATCCCCAAACAGAAAAGCTCTTTAATAACAGCAATTATTGCATTATTGGAGTGCAAATTCACAATGAATCATCTTAAAGTTGAACCAAGAGCAACTTATTCTCTGCTTTTTTTTTTAAAAAAAGAATAATCTAATTTTGTCAGAGCTTTTTTTAATTTGACACTTTTCTCATCTTGAATTTTTTTTTAAGTCAGCAGTTATTTTCACAAAGCAAATCCTCAAGTTTTTTTTTTTCTGAAATTAACTGTATCCTGCAGACATGTCCAGTCTCAATCAGGCTGGAATATCTTGTGTCAGATTAGTCGTCAGACACCTTTAAAACTGTACAGATAGTGATTATAGGTCTCTGGTTAACACTGCGGTGAAAAAGCCAAGCTTTGTTCCGCACAGCCCCTTCCTAAGCTTTTGACCTCTCACAATTAAATGAGGATAATCACACTTGATCCTATTATGCTGAGTGATATATCCACCTATAAGGGTCTAAACACACAAATGTTTTCAGGGCTTAGCACACCGATCACCCACAGGAGAAGGCATTTAACAGTGTACAGAAGTCCCCTTGGTTACACACTTACAATACTGAAATATCTGCAGTTCTCTGTAGTGATTTAATGCTGAGTTATTGCTCCCTCCAGCCTTCATCATAAACAGACACTAAGTCACTATGTTAAAAAACAATTACACTCTTATAGTTTTCCAGGAAGAGGATTTCATTCAGCTTTGTAGTCTGCAGGAAAATCCCTTCAGTGGCTTCAGATACGAGTCAGGACGCAGTGTAGACACAACAGGGGGCGAAGCCTCAGTCACAGATGATTCGGGGAAACCTAATACTAACACTGACACAACCTGTGTGAGGACCAACATCTCGTCAGACGCGTTGGTTCCCTGCGTCTCCAGCCTTCACAATGCCATTATTCATTGTCAACTTCTGAATATGAAGCCGTTTCCTCCAGCGAGCATGTAAAGTCACAGCGAGGATCACATAAATCACTGTCAACCCTACAAAACACAGCTTTACAAACTCAAACGTAGTGACTACACAAGGATGCCCATTGTTGTTAAAGTGGGAAGTTTTACTAGAAAAAAGTGCTTATGAATCCCAAGATTGAAACAAATCTGAGTCAGCTCGTCTGCTATAAATATAACTAAATGTTTGAAAGTAGTGGCTGTAATAACATAGACAGAACTGAGAGTAAGTTTTTGTCACAGGTCAAGAAAACAGAAGCTCTGTTTTTCTTCACATCTGAGACGTGGCAGTAAAACACATCACATTCTTCCAGTTTTCAGTCCTTGGACATCAGTACTCATCTCGTCCTTGGCAGATCATGTTGTTGAACAGCAGAGCAGCTACAATAGCACATGTAGTTTGCAGGAACAAGTCAACAACCTCTTAAGAACCTTTGTTTGGGGATGGAGTAATTTCGAGTACCTGATCCCTAAAGCAGTGGTTCCCAGCCTTGGGACCTCCTCGGGGGTCACAGGATAAATCTGAGGGGTCTCAGGAGTAGAGCTGAAGCAAATTCATTGATTAGTCACACAACAGAAAATTATTCATGAACAATTTTGATCATCAATTAATACTTCTAAAGGGAAAGTTCACCACAAAATCCAAAATACATGTTTTCCTCTGCCCTGTAGTGCTATATATCTATCTTAACAGTTTTTGGTGTGCGTTGCAGAGTCTTGGAGACATCGGCCATAGAGATGTCTCCCTTTAAGCAAAAGTACCAGACATTTCAGGGTAAAGAACAGTAAAGACTGCCCGCTTGCTCGGGGCAAGTAAAATGCCTTATCTGGCTATTAATCTGTGACTCACATGCTCTGTTGGGCACTACTACTAGAAGTAGTAAAAAGAATTAAACTATTTGGATAATCAATTAGTGGTTAAAGTATTTTTTCATGCAAAAATTGTTCAGCCTCTCAAATATGGGGATTTTCTGTTTTTTTGTTATCATATAAACCTGAATATCTTTTGGTTTAAGATGGACAAAACAACACATTTAAAGACATCACTTTTCCATCTGTCTCTGAGAAACTGGGATGGATATTTTTCATTATTTTCTGACATTTTAGAGATGTCACAGCCCTACATTAAAGAAAACATAGGTAAGAATGGAAGTCCACTGCCCTGAAAATACACACTTTGGAGTGTGAGTTCAGTGACTTCCTGTTCTCTGCACGCCAGACACTAAAACATAGAAACAGAAACAGAAAATTATACAAAACAGTAAAAGAGATAATAAAAGGAAAACAAGAAAAACATGACAGTAAAAATAAATGAAAATAGAGGGAGGGGATTATAGAGACATTACATGATGTTGTCTAGTCAATATAAATAAATAACAGCAATGAAATAAGACATTATAACCTAATGTCAATATGAATTAGTTCAAATAAAGAATAACATTAAATATGATATTAAATAAATATGATTTCTTTCTATTCATAATTAACATGAAACAAAAACAGATGTTCCACACTGGAAATTTCAAAGGAGGACTTGTTGGCTGTAGTGTTGTTGTCAGAGAAGCCAGTGTTTCAGTTTAGCATGTTTCCTTAATGTTTGATGACATGTCAAGGTCTTTTTATGATTTAATACAGTAAATATATTACACATTTATCCTTTAAACATGACAGTTAACTTTAGCTTTTGTTGGTATTTGCTGATCGATAAAACAGTCTGTACAAAGGCAAGTAAAAATTGACTGAGAAAGGAGATTTCACTTGCTCAGCCAGACGAATAAAAAAACATTATGTTGAACCCTGAATTTGATAGCTCTGGCTTCTCAGATATGAGGATTTCTGGCTTTTCTCTCTGTTATATGTAACTTTATGAGTGTTAAGTGTTTGATTTGGGCTGTTGGAAAATTGCGATGGGAATTTTCACAGTTTTTCTTAGGATTTCTAGATAGTCAGTAGCTTGATAGTTAGTTACAGCCCTGCACAAGATAATCTGGGATAGGAAATCGTCTTATAGACCTTGTAAATCAATAATTTGACATCTTCTGGCCTCTAAATATTGGAAAATTCAAAGAAATCACCTTGGTTGAACTCATCATAGACAATAGATATATGCAGTATGTAATGGGGCAGAAGCCAAAAGTGTTTGGAGCACGTCTGAGGAATACGTCCAGCAGCATTAGGAAATATGTTCTTGGTGGAACCACAGGGGGTTTACAGTGACTGTACTGCTCATCTGGAACACATTTAACACATAAACATACTGTATAGTATTTATGTGGAGCTGACAGCTGGCTGAGGGGTACCTGCCTATATGAAATATAACTTGAAGTGTATCCAGTGTGCAACCCTGAAAAGAAAACCCCTACTGGAATTCTTTGAATCTGATCTGGATTCTTTCCATGTGTGATTTTCCATGGATGTTGAGTTTCATCTGTCAGAGGAGAGACGGATGGGAACAAAGGGTTAAGGGTCTCTGGCTGTGGGGTGGGGGTGGTCGGTGGAGGGGGGGAACTTAACTTTTGCTGCTCTGTTTTGTTTTATGACTCGGAGGGAGCACAACGGGTCTGCTGAGGTGTTTTTTTTTTAGCTTTTCTGCTCAGCTTTGAAGGTGAGGGCCCCTCGCTCCCCAGGGTCATAACTCCTCCACATATGAATGTATGGTGGAGGGGAGCTGGGGCCCCAGCAAGCACACAAAAAGGTTTCAGCGTGTGATTTTTGGTGTTAACATCTAAACATGCTTTAAATAATCTTCTTTATGCTCCTCCTGAGCCTCTTTGTGGACGTTTTTCCAGGAAAACAGATGCTGTTTGGAGAAGTCTAAGTGCTGTTTATTCAGGAGCTTTTATTGAAGCCTCAGTTACAGCATTGTCACAAGTACTGACTGAATCAGCCACATTAAGAGGCATTTAAGTTTCAGCATCAAGAAAAGATTGTAATCCATATGCGATCCATGCCGATTAACATTCAGTTTAACTCCTTTTACTTCTGTAACTCCTGCCAGATATTCACATCTACTGGAGATTCTTAAGGCTAGTTTTTAGGTCAGGGACACGCAGTAACACAGCAGGAGACATTTTCCAATAAAATCAAGTCCGGAGTGAGAAATTGTTGGATGTAGTGCAGAAAAAACCCTCCACTGATTGTCACTCAGACGGTGAAGTGAAATAGCGACAAAGTTGAAAATGATGTGTTATGTGGGACAGGCAGCACTCATCCTCGACTCCGGTAATGGCTTTTGTTGTTTTGTTGTTGCTCAGAAGAAGACCAATGAAATACACGCTTTTATACATGATATCTTGGATGTAGGTATGAAATGACACTAAATTTAAAAAAAAATTAAATCAGAAACCAGAGTTTTGTTCAGGTATTTTAGATATATTATTGATCACTGGAGTGTGTTTTACTACCAAGAATAAAAGTCATTTACCAATCACAAGTAAAAACAAAACGCAGTGTTTTCAGTGCAGCGAGATGCACCACTTCATGCTGAACAGAACATGCTGGATACAGTCAGTCTCCGTCTGTCTCCTTTTAGATTGATGACACCTTGTGGTTGAATTCTGAGACTACATTATTTTAGATGCTGCATCTGCTTGCGAAATGTAACCCTGAAAGACACTGAGCAAAAAAAAAATGTATATATATGAATATATACTTTTGCACTGCTCTCTAAAGGTTGAAACGGCTTGATGGGAAAGCAAAATGCCTAACTCTCACTTCAGGAAATACAATTTTTATCAAGGTTTTCCTGTTTTGTTTTGTTTTTTTTCATAAGCTTTGGCTCAATTCTTGAATGATAAGTATTTCTTTCAAAACGTTAAGTTCAGATCTCTGAACACTTTGTTCACAACAGATTTGAATTTCTCATCATTCTAGCAAATTGCACGTTTTGGCTTGTGTGTGCAAAAGAGTAAGTACAATTTGCACAATAACCACTTGCACATGTCTCACTGATCAGAACGGATTTCCAAACATTCTTTCATGCTACAAAGACACAGTGTATCTTACCGGCTGTTATATCACACTTGATATCATATAGTTAGGTCTTTTTAAAGAACAAATCAACACTTGATTGTCCAGCAATGGCATAGCTATCAGTGCTAAGTGGTTTTGGAGAATCATTCGTGAATGACATCACTAATGATATGAAATGTTTGTGATGTCTGCTAAATTGACAAATGACCTGCCAGGAGACAGTGATGAACATTGCTGCACGCATGTTTACAGTATACATGTGTACTACAGTATTGTATAGTAAATTTACTTTCTGTTAAAATTGGAATAAAAAAAGTTCAGTGCAGTACATAGAAGCATTCAGCTGCACTGAACTTACATTCTTATATGGCACAGTAAGTGGTCAGTGTCAACAAAAATTAAGAACAAAACAGAGATTTGTATATAAGAAACACAATGACAAAATAACTTTTCATTTCAATGGTATTTGCTGACACAGAAACTCAGTTTTGAAGCATCAATGAATGTCAACTTTTGCAAAAAAACATGCAATAGAGTTTTGATATCCCATAAAACAGTTGTGACAATTGCATGATTACAGTTTTGAGATTGTCAGGACTATTTCAAAAGATGAGCTAAAGCACATGAGAAAACCTGTAATCTATCTGACTACACAGAAATCCTTGGTAAGGCAAAGCCAACACCAACATTTTTGCAAGCTCTTGTGCCAGTTTTTTTTTTTTTTTTTTTTTCTGATGAGTCGTTAAAGCTTCAGTGCGTGCAATCCAAGCTTAATGTTGCCTAACTCGACCTCTTCTTGGGACAGTATGATCTGTACAAACTCTGCTTGCTTGATTGACTCATCCTGCTCTTGGTTTTGTTGCACTTGTTAGTACAGGACATGAGGTTCTAATCAGAACTTTTGCCAAGAGAACTTTAGCTGTGAAACAAAAAGCAGAAAGGAGAGAAGAGATCATTAGTTTCTGTCACCGCTCTTGCACTTACTTCGGCATTCCACCATGTCTGCTGCTTTTATTATTTCACCAGGTAGTTACATAAATGAACATTATATCTCAGTAAATCCTGTCTGACCACGCCTCTATCATTCGTATTAGTACATACTGTAGTTTAGTAATAATCACTGGCATAGTTACACCCACTTTCACCTGATTAGATCTCTAATCAGCCGCAGAAACTGAAACCCTTGTGTGAGTCTGCAGGGCCTTTAATACCCACGGATCACAATGTGATATTGGTGAACTATAAAAAGCAATGTCAAACTTCAAGAAAACACACACGGTGAGGTGCAAACCAAATGCATCAACACTAAAATATCGCACAACATTTCCCAAATATGCCTCACTATGTTTATGTTTTCTGTAACCAGAAGAGAGGAAGAATCACAGGTGAGCAAAGGTGGCAGAAGTGCACGCATGTTTTACTAGTACAAATATGTTAAAAAAAAAAAAAAAAAAGATGGTAATCCCCAACATAATGCATAATTACTTAAGAGTTTTGGTGTAATCTTTTGTAATAACTCTCCAACAGTGTCAGGGTGCTGCTATTTTGCATGTTAGCTCACTGGAAAGGCTCTATTACACTAAATGGAACTTGACCTTGCTACCACTGGTAACCATTTGTTTGTCAATAATGCAGCCATGAAAAATGGCTATTTCCTCTTAAATGTTGATTTTAATCATTACATACAAGCAGTATCATTGTTTGAGAAATAGGATGAAACAGGCTGTCTTTAGGTAGAGATATCTACATTAGATCTTCCAGATTGCAGAGTGCTGCAGCTCAAGTCTTAGTGACATACAGTAGGTAACTTTTACCACTAGGTGGCGACAGAGACCGGTATCTATATCTATATAACATCAGGGACAGTGGAGGAGTGCTGTCAGAGTCACTGTTATCATTCAGTTGGTAATCAGTGAGTTGGCCCTGGGGAGAAATTTATTAAGCATCACAGAGCAGGAGAGCAGATGTTCCACTGATTTCCACACAGGTAGGTGGTGGTGCATACAGCATGTGCATCGCTTGGATTTCACACTGAGAAACATCTGACGTGTTAGACTTGCCAAGCTTTGCATCTTGTCTTAACCTGCTTCTTGTGTCAACAACAGCTCAAACAGATAGACTCAATATGAATGTGTAGATTTTTAAGAACAAAACGAACAAAATAATATGGTAATTCTATATATTTTATTAAAAGCAATGAACAGACATCCAAAACATTATCTGGCCAAAGTACAACAGCAAAAACCCCCAAATCCCCAAATCCCCCAAACTGGAGGAAATAGTGGTAAATTCTGCACAGTTACTGTCACTGCACCCCTTGTAGAAATGCCACTTTTAAATCATTAAAATTTTACTCACAGCAAAATCTGAAAGTAAGTCTGTTATGTTATAAGCACAAGATAACCACTGTACCGTAACTGTGATAAACACAACCCACCACAATAACAGAATCTCCTTACAGGCTGAATGAGGGCTGAAGGGGACTTATCACTGTGAGAAGAGTGAGAGAAGAGAAAAAAATCTCCCATTCTAAACCCACAATAATCCTCATGTCAGCAGTTGATAAATTTGAATATTTTACATGCATTATGTTCCACATATTTAACCCCATCTTTCCTGGGTGACAGACATACTGTATGTTTGTTCTTGTTTGCAGTGGCTGGCCATCTCATGCATGAAGAGACAAACCGGTGACGTTTAACAGATGTTGTAGTATTGATTTCAGGGCTCGGAGGTGCATGGTGCATGACCTGTGTAATTCCAACACTGACAGCAAGAAGCAGTGTGTGAAAGTCTTACAAAATCACTGAGAAACTGAAAGTGAGACTGATCAATAGGTGAAGGTATAAAGATATTCATGGTATGGATACAAATAGATGATGATGGGAATAGAAAGTGGCATTTCTTGAGGAACTGTGATATAACCCAAGCATATATATATATATATATATATATATATATATATATATATATATATATATATATATATATATACATATATAACTTTAACACCAACCATCTAAAGTGATACATCTGCAAAGAGAGAAAATTGGATGTTTTTTTTTGGAATGAGATTACCTCCAGGGACACTGTAAAGTATAGTAGAGTTACGTGCCCTGCAGGATTTAGAAAATACAGCAGTTTGGGTGGCATGTAGTGATATCTAGTTACACATTTTAACTGCACATACTGTACAAATTCACAATATGTAGTTTAGCATTTATTAGAAAATGGCAAATTCACAAAAAGCTTTATGAAGATAGTTTGGGCCGCAAACAATTATTTTCATTGTTTGTTAATTTGCTAATTAATTTCTCAATTAATTTACTGTTTGCTTGTTTTATAAGTCAGAAAATACCTATAGCTTGTTGTATTCAACCAACTAGGGCTGTAACTACTGATTATTTTCATTATCGATTAATCTGTAGATCATTCTCTTGATTAATCGATTAGTTGTTGGGTCCTTAAAGTGTCATAAAATTGTGAAAAGTGTTGACCATTGTTTTATAAAGCCCAAAATGATGTCCTCGAATGTCGTTTAGTCCACAACTCAAAGATGTTCAGTTTACTGTCACAAAACAATAAACAAATCAGAAAATATTAACATTTGAGAAGCGGAGATCAGAGAATTTTGACATTTATTCTTAAAAACAACGACTTAAAGTGATTAATTGATTAATTTAGTACTTGACAACTAATAAATTAATCAACTAATCAGGGTGGCCCTGTGGCTCGGTTGACGGAGCCCCATGTGTGGAGGCTGTTGATCCGCTGCGGCGGCTGCAACTTCGACTCCCGCCTGTGGCCCTTTGCTGTGTGTTGTTCATTCTCTCTCTGCCTGTCCAATAAATGCTAAAAAGCCCAAAAACAACTTAAAAAGAATTAATCAGCTAATCTTCCCAGCTCTACGACCAATGGCCCAAAACTCAGAGAAATTCAGTTTCACATGAGACAAAGACAAGCATCAAATCCTCACATTTGAGAAGCTGAAACCAGACAATGTTTGGCACTTTTTTTCTAAACATTAAATACATAATAGTAATACATTAAAAAAGAGTTGTCTACTTAATGTTCTATCAATTGACTAAATGATGAAATATTGCAGCTGGGGTCAAACTCTCAGTACAATTTGTGAACAAATTCTTCCGATATTGTTTAGACTTGTATTCTTTTTAAAGAAGAGTTTGAAAATGTCAGGGCATAAAACCAGTGATTTGTTGATCTTAAAACAATGCTTAAAGAAGATCAAACTGTGACTGCTAAATTGAATTATGGATTTGCAGAATCATGACACCCCTATTAATTACAGATACTGACAGGAAAGTGGTCTGGGTTGTGTGTGTTCTGTTTATGGTTACTTCATTTGTCTGCCTGTAATATTAATTACATTATTGGATTACAGATTCATGTGTAACAAAGCAGAAGGACTATGGCTGTGAAGTCAAAAATGGCCTTAAGAAATACAAGACAACGCCATGTTTTTACCATCCACGAAGGTGCTATCTGGTAGAACATCTTTTATAATTTCGTACATTTTTAATGGATAGTTTTTCCACAGTACATTTACAATCCTGCGTCATGTTTGTCCACGTAGTCCAGAAGAGTGTACATTCAAAAACATTCCAGTTTAGTTAAGTTTCTCTCACTTTATTAACACAACTGTACAACAGTCATAGTTTTTGCTTCGTGCTATTTTTAGACATTCACATTAAATTCCTTCCAGTGGGAGAACGGAAGAGGAAGGGACGATTTAATCAGATGGAGGTGTAGTGTCTCCCAAAGCTTGTGAGTCTAATCTTCTCCGGCAGGATGATGTTTACTGAGTGCTCCGGCTCTTCCTGGCTCGCGCCACCGGCCTCTCTCAGCAGGTGTTCCCTTTGCTGCCGAACAAGCTGGCTGTACTTGGCATTAGCCAGCCACGTCTCGCAGCGGCCAAAAAACACGATGCCCGTAGTGCCCAGGATAACCAAGCAGGTGAGAAGGGCCAGCATGCCGAAGCAGACGAGCTGACCGTGGGTGACGAGGACGCCGGGGGAGTGGACAGTCTCCTTCAGGGTGATCTTAAGCAGGTCCCTTTCAGGTGGTCTGAGGAGCTTATGGAAGGTGTGAGCAGGGAGGGAGTAGTGCTGCGGCGTCAGCGCGAACACTCTGTGGTCCACAGGCCTGGCACTGACCGGCTTGGACCTGGCCTTCGGCCTGTGCTGCAGGGAACATGTGGGGCCTGTGAACCATTTCTGGCAAACGCACCGGAAGGTTCCATCAGGTTGACCAACACACGTACCCCTGTTGGCGCAGGGCCTGCCGGCGCAGGGCGACAGGCTGGTGGTGTCGTTACAAGTGAAACCGGTGAAGCCGTGCGGACAGACGCACGTGAAGGCCAGGCCGTGGTTTGTACAGTTGCCACCATTGAGGCAGGGGTTAGGCTGGCAGCTGTCGACACTGATCTCACAGTAGTCTCCAGAAAATCCAGGGGGACATAAACAGGAAGAGTAAGCTGCTGAGCCATCCGCATCCGTGCATGTGCCTCCGTTCTGACAAGGAGAGCTGGAGGACAGAGCAACACAATGTGAATACACAGCAGGGGCAAATAAGGCTTGTTATCTACTGCACAGCTTTACTGCAGCATATTTAATCCTGTGGTTATGAAGCAGCCATCAGTGAGGCAACCGTCAAATGAGTCCAGTCCTATTTTCCAGACAGTTTTCATAAGGTGGAAGGTAATAGGATGCTTTCTAGTCGTAATGTACCGCAATTTGTGGGATCCCCCCAGCGGAGAGTCTCTATTGTCATATATTAAAGAGTTCAAATCTACCTCTTCCAACAGTGCTGCATTCATTAGGTTGTACTAAACTTTTGTCACTGTCCAGTGGAAACCATGTATCTCTAAGCGATTTCCAATTTTCCTGAAAAAATGAGGGCTTAAAGAACCAGTGTGTTGAATTTATTGGTATCTAGCAGTGAGAATGTAGATTTCAAACACCTTGTCTCTCCCTCCTCCTGCAACACTAGAGCCAGTGACTGGTTTGTCCATTCTGGATCACTGTAGAAACAGTTGAGTCTAAAAGGAACCCAAGATTTGCAAAATTTTCACGGGTCAGCACGGTAGCACTCAGTGTGACTTATTTTAGACTTAGTTGACTTATTTTCAGTTTTAAAAAAGTATCTTGGGTTCCCCTCTGGACCTGTACAAACATGGCAGTGCAACATGGCGACCTCCATGGAAGAGCTCCATCCTCTCTGAAGACACAAATGGCTCCTTCTTAAGTAACAAAAACACAAATATCCTCATTTTCAGGTCATTATACATTTATTAGTACATACTTCCCAATATTGTATTCCACTTGTGCCATATTCTGCCAATAAATATCCCCATGAATCATACACACTCGACCTTTAAGTGTCCTTGATAGGCTGACAGAATTCCCCTACTTCTAAATCTAAATAAACCATTTAAGACACCGTTGGAATACCTGAAAGATTAATTGTCATAAATTATAAAACAGTTGTTTTTATGAGCTCATGAAAAGTTGACGTTTTGGAGATGGTTTTAAGAGAACAAAGTGCAAAGCTGCAGCATATTGCAACATGGCTCCAGTCCTCTTGGATGTTGAAATCAAACTAAAAATATCCAGAATTATTAGTTAAGGTAGGCCAGACAGTAATTGCACCAAAAACTACTGTTAATCATTTAGGTTTGTTTTTAGATATCGGCTCTCAGGGGCGGCCATGACACTGAAAGCACTTAATTTGTCAAGACTAAATTCTTTCCCAGGGAAGTAGCCCTGCTTGATGGTGCAACTTTAATTTAGTCTTTTTTTTTTTTTTTTTTTATTTGGGCACAAGCTCAGTGGCACTTTCACTGCAGTGCCTCCCTATGGCTCAGCAGTTCTCCACAACTCATCAACTCAAAACAAGGGCCAGGCTTCTTGAAATGATCTAAAGTTTCTTTTCTTTTTATTTTTATGCATTGAAAGGAAGCTTGTAGGCCAACAGTATAAACTGCTGCAGTCTTTGGACTCTGACCAGGATCCTTAAAGCAACAGCAGCCAGAGTCTTGATTTGTAAAGATCAACAAATCACTGTTTTTTTGCCCTGACACAAGTGATTTATATTTTCAAATAGTTTCTTTTTAAAAGATTTATACAGTATCAAATGTGATATAACAGCCAGTAAGCTATGCTGTTTTTGAAGTCTTCTTTTTAACTTTGGATACACACCAGATGGGGATGGAGAGAAAAAAAATATATAGTGGGAGAATCACAGTTTTTCTTTTGATCTCAATTCAGATTCGATTTCACTCATTTAGATAAACTTTTAATTTTAATATTGACACTGACACTAAATGACTGAGCTTAAATTTTTTGGTTTGGTTTATTTTTAACCATTCTTTCCTGTCTTGAAGAGCTAATATTTTTTTTAGCTTTCGTGTATTTTTATCCTCCACAATTTTAACTGTATTTTCATGATATTATGTTTGTCATATTGTGACTTTAATATCAGATTCACATTGGACTGCAGCATATTTTCATTATTTTATAATCAGCCAATTATTTTCTTGATTAATTTGGTCTAATAATAAAAAAATGCTCATAAAAACTTGTGTCGATGTCCTCAAACAACAGTCCAAACTTCTCCAGTTTACAAAAAGCTGCACATTCTTAAGGCCCAAACGCACTGAAAGTATATGACACACACATTTTAAACCTATTGTTTAAAATAGTTGTACGAAATGAGGATGCAGCAACCAAAGCTGTTATTGTCTGAACCTACAATAAATGTCTAGAGAGCACTAAGAGGAAGAGAAGGTTAGAATTTTCCCCTAGAAAATTAAATTATTAATAATAGTGATACTAAACAGATACATTATTAATAATAGTAATAATAAACACGTATTCTTTGGTGTTGGCATTTCAAATCTGAAGTCTGCAGTGTGCCATTAAAGTGTGCGTTTAGCTCTTTAGGATTGACTAATTGAAAGTCCGGAATGCATTTTTGCTTCAATAATGACTTCTTTGCTCAATAAACCAATTCCTTTCGCTGATTAATTTCCTCGTGATCAGCTAATCAATCAACTAATCATTTCAGCTGTAGAATAATATACATTTTAATATTATGGTATTGATTTCAGTCAGTTTGCCGATTTGCCCTAATGAAAAAAAAAGAGAAGTGTATAGGTCATACTCTGATGATTAAAAATCAGTTCCAGTAAGTAAGCAGTAGGTATAGAAGGAGTGTTGTCCTCTGCAGAAATGTTCCTGCTCCAACATGTGCAGCAGATCTGATCAATGCAGTGATGCTTCAAGTGCACTGATGAAAACCTGGGATAAAACCAATCAATATCTCTAATCGTAGCTTTGTAATTACACAAGACCCAAACATTCTGTCTCTGTGAGTCAAAAGAATAATAGCTCTGGCATGTTTTTCAGACATCTCTGGTGTCTCATAGAGGAGCTGATTAATGAAACTTTGTGGAGGCCTATTAATGGAGATGAATTCCCCTGGTGTACACATGAAGCTACGCTCGTCTCGTTGTGAGAATTATAATAAGATTCAAATTATTTTTTTTCTGTGGGAGGATAAGGAGAGCCGTCAGTTCACTGACACTGAGCAGTAGGCTATTGAATTTCAGGTGTGTTCACATCAAGAACAAGGCAGCCTGATGGAGAACAAACATGGGGGTGTTCAGAGTCTGAGGGCAGCAGCTAGCCGTGCCCCCAGAGAGGCTTTCATATGTCTGACGGGCAGGGGGGCGACTCCTCCATGGATCAGCCCTGTCTGTAATCCGGAAAGGCAGGCGATGAGGCCATTTCTAGAATGAGGCTTAGAGGAGCAAGCCACTGTTCTTGTTGTGGACAATTAGTCAATATTAAATTTTACCTAAAAGCAAAGATTCAGAATGAGGTTTTTGTCTAGAATAATTACTTTAGAATAATTTGGGGTCAGAATATCTTGGAACAAATATTTGGATTTCTATACATTTATTGTTTCTCCCTATGCATTTGTAATGATCCATAATTTGTTTGGTTTGAAAGAACTTGCATACAGTGTGACTCTTGTCCAGGCCCCTTTTCCCTTCAGCTTCATACAACCTAAAATGCTTTCATATGCTAGCTTTTAAACCAGGGTGCCTAAGAGTCTTAAGAAGTCTAAAATCCAATAATGTGATTTTTAGGTCTTAAAATGTCTTAAATATGTATTTGACAGATCTTAAAAATTGTATAGATTGGTGAAATTAACATTACTTTTATAAAGCTGCATTTTCAGTTCCAGTGATGTTCCAACATGTACAGCCTGGTCAGAATTTATTGGAGCACATTCAGCTTTACACACAGTAGCTAGACATCAGTCCCATAAAAGCAATTAAGGCAGGTGAGCCGCCGCTGCTGCTCACACTTAGCCATTGGCAATAAAAATCAAGAAGTAGCCTAGTTTAAAACACGATGTAGATGCTTACATCCGTTATGTTTCACCATCAAATTGGTTACAGGCGATCACGATGAAGACAACTGGGTTTTAAATTTCCGAATACTGACTTTTCTGCATCGTTTTATAATCGTTCAAGAGAGAACTGTGATGCATCTAAGAATCCATTCTCTCTCAAAACTGCTGATGCATTCAGGTGTTCCTCACTAACTCTTGAAGTCAAATCTTAACCAACTCATGAAAACGTTTATCACTTTTAAAGCCACTGGATGACAGTGAATGCGGCTCTCTTGGTGAACTTGCAATTTCAGTTTAACACAGAAGGAACAAATACCACACGATATCCAGACTCGTAGAGGTACAGGGTAACATATACAGGGATTAAGTGGCAGAATATGGCAGAAATCCAATATAATATTCAATGGTATGTTTTCATTAGTGCATAATTACCTGAAACTAAGGATCATTGTGTTGCTGTCCCCTTAGAATTAGCTGTTTATATCTACAGAGGGCACAGGTCCTCTTCCATGGAGGCCGCCGCATTGCACCTCTATGTTTTTTACAGTATTCCAGAGTGGACAAACCAAACACTGACTCTAGATGTGGCCTTATACAGCCACCGTAGTTTCTCCTACTACATGCTTGGTAGGAGAGAGTGAGATAAGGTGTTTGCAATCTGCAACCTCACCACTAGATGCTACTAAATCCTACACACTGCTCCTTTGGCACACATAAACAGTGCACTTTACACTTTGCTACCATTATTTGCATTCTGCAGTGCCTTCCTGTGGTAATTGGTTCAGTGCATGTGATATCTTTATCAGCACATTCATCACCACCTGAAGGCAAAGTCCCGGTAATTAGGTAATGCTAATATGGTATTTCCCAACGTTACAGAAAACGAGGACAGCCTGAATGTATCATTAAACTGTGGCCTGGGGGAGCAGTGGATTGTGGGATACTGACAGATTGAAAGAAGGCTGAATTTCTGCTCACATACTGTATGGAGAAGCGTTTGAATTATGACAGCCTTGTTTAGAGATTTTGATGTACTCCACGGTGAAATGATGACTTCAAAGAGTGCAGCCTTTGAATTGGGATTCAGCTTGTGATGCTGCCCAGGTACCCACTGCTAGCTACTGCACAAAGGTGTC
Source organism: Lutjanus erythropterus (assembly GCF_056507025.1). Classification (NCBI taxonomy): domain Eukaryota; kingdom Metazoa; phylum Chordata; class Actinopteri; order Lutjaniformes; family Lutjanidae; genus Lutjanus; species Lutjanus erythropterus. Next base: position 15,382,021 of record NC_139334.1, read on the forward strand.
TGCTTGTCAACAAGGGAGGAGCACAATAAACATGGCTGCATGGATGTATTTATGACAAGAGGAAGCCGGGGAATTCATTCTCTGAAAATCCTTCTTTCTACATCAGAGGATTCAGGTTTTTGACATGAAAGCAAAATTTATGCCTGCAGGAAAATCGTGTTTGTTTTGGCTATGTTAGCAGAGTCACACCCCACTGTTATTGTTTGCAATGTTTTGCAATTGCTCACTCAAAGAAAAGGCTGAAAGTGCAGAGAGTTACACATTCCACTTAAAATGATTGCACCAACATGATGCTGGGGCTGGAGGCCTACAGCTCACATTATGCTTAATTGTATTTAGATCAATTTATTTTCAAATATGTCAATATCCCCACTGTTCTCAATTATCTTAAAATGTCTGTAATTGATCATTTTGTAATAACAATGTAAATGACAATGTGAAAACAATGTGGAAGTATCCTAGAGGTGAACTTTAAGAGAATTATCATCAGAATCTGCACCTTCGCTTGTGAATTTCAACTAATTTTTTTTTATTTCTCCAGCTGCAGCCTTATTGTTTTCTCACTGCTCAGTTTTTAGCTGCAACAGGAGCTGTTTTCAGTGAAAAAGCTGCAAAAACCCACTGTATTCTACCTGCTTTGCAGCAAACAGTGGACAGACAGTCAGCAATTAGCTGGTCAACATAGTGGATCATTTAGCAGCTAAAGAACCAGATAATTCCCTCAGGAGTTGGTGGAGACCAAAAAGGGAGCTAAAAGAGAGTGAGTATTGGACGTGCATTCATTACATGGCCAGAAACATGATTTTAAATTGCTAACAAGTATGCCACATTAACAAAAAGACAATAATATATCAATAACTACATTTACATGCACAAAATATTGTGGTTTTTGCTCTTATTCTGAAAAAGACAATATTCCTTCTAATTAAAACATCAAAATAATATTCCCACTTACATGTAGCCGTGCATGCTCCGACCAACTTAATGACAAAATAAATGCACTGTATACATGTCCAAAGAATGTCCCTAAATCCCAAATAATCTAATAATATTTAGGAATATCCACACAGAATATTCTGATTAATTGACAGCATCAACTTTGTAATATTGTCATATTTAGAATAATAGTGGAAAAAATAAGCCAATTATTTCAGGGTTGAGGTATTCTCTCTGCCCTACATCAGTGTACCTTCAGTTCTAAGTTACATCATGCCTTTGGACCCGATGCAGCTGTAGTCTTTTGTGGCTATTGTTCACACCATGTCAACACCATGTTCCTATCGGCCTTTATGCAATGTCACAGAGCTACATACCAGAAAAGCCAGTCCTCAGAGAAAAGCTGAGTTTCTGACTAGAAATAACAAGCTAGACTTCTGTTCAAAGGGAGTTTTCCTTCACCAAGCTGGAAACTTGCCAGTTCCCATATTTTAACACGCTCGTGTTTGTGGAGGGATTGTATCAAAGCAAACGCTTCTGCTTGTCTTACAAATGTGCAAACACCCTCTTGTCTAATGCAAGCCAAAGCAACCAAACTGGCTACATTTTGTGCAGTAAGGAACAAAGAAGATGCAATATTTTCTCTGCTAAGTGGCCACCATTAGAAGCCACAGTGTCAGGTGGTTTCAGCTGGCTGCCTCGGCATCACACAGAGAGCTGACAGAGGCTGCACCGTGTATTGATTATTGCTCCTAATGATAAACAAATGGAGATGAGGCTGTAAAGCATTGAGATTATTCCTTTACTTAAAATAGAAGCTGAAATAAAAGGTACTGGTACCCATTTGTGAGGCAGAGTCCTCTTCTCAGTTGGCAGCTTTCACCCTCATAGCCTTGAGGACAGATGCAGAGGTATCCCCCCTCTCCTGTCTCTATGCAGGTGGCATTACCAGCACAGGGCCTGGATGAGCACAGCCGAGTATCTGTTGTTAAAAAAAAAAAAAACATGCTGTTTTTAGATCTTGTGTGCTCTCTCTGCCTGTTTTTCCCTCACGCCTTTGTTTCCACTCTCACTCGCTTTCACGCCGCAGCATCTTGTCACCGAGAACAAAACTGAGAACATAACCAACTACGTTGCACAGTCGAGCGGCTCATATGTTCCAACAGAGCAAGAGATGTACTGTGTGTGCTGATAAGGAGGTCAAACTGAGCCAGAAGCCAAAAAAAAAAACGTCGCCTTATTTAATCTTCTCTCTTTGTTTCCTGTTTTGCTCGAGGGGCTGCAGGTAATTTTCATGCAATAATGCTCATTGTAGATATCATAGGAATTATTACTGAAGTGCTTGATTTAAATAGGAGTGTTTATCATGGAAATGTCACTTTTAGACCACTTTATAAAAGGATAGTTTGGATTATTTGAAGTGAGGATGTGTGAGGTACTTATCTATGTTCTGTGTATTACCTACAATAGATGGCAGTAGGTGATTTGAGGGGGATGACGGGGAAAACCATCCCCCTTGTTAGCAAAATGACCAAAATGCATCGACGTTGTTAACATGCCATCCCCCTCTCCATCCCCTCCTAGCGGAGAGAGTGCAGGGGCAGAGGTCTTTATTAAGTTGCATCTGTCTCATCTGCTTGACTTATTTATTTTTTATTTGACAGAGGTTTGTGTGAGTTAGTATTTATGGCCCTGATCATGGAAATATCTCTCAAATATCAATAGTCTGACTGTTATGTGTGTATTGAGGGGGTTTAAAAAATACAGAACCAAAAGAGTGAATGAAACTGGGTCCACCCCCCATCTTAAAAATTAACAAAATACTTACTGGTAGGTTATGGTCAACATGTTCCCAGTTTGGAGCCAGCACGGAAACTAGCAATGAACTGCTGTGGACAGGGTCAGCAGCAAAACATATTTTAGCCACTTAAAAAAAGGTCCAACACAAAAAAATCAATATCAATATAAGTGTATATATATATATATATATATATATATATATATCTGCCACTTAACCATGTTGTCAGCTTTTCCAATGGAAAACCATTGTTATAGAAACCAAATAAAACCCAACCAGACTCCAAAAACAGTCATTTTACCTCACAAAACATGGGTGTTGTTGGTCTATTTGTTAGTTTGTTTCTGTTATTGTGTGACTTTGGAAAATCTAAACTATCCTTGCAAAACACTGAAGTCATACAATAGCACAAATAACCGACTGAAGCAGCGATAGACCACCAATCCTGTGTTCTGCAAGATAAAATCACTGATTTCGCCAATATGATGCTAATATAATGGTGGTTTACTGTCAGAAAAGGCTGTCTGGCAGCCAGGTAAAATAATGAAAATATTCTAAATAGCATACACCTCACACTGATATTGATTTTCTTTAGGCGACTAAAATTCATTTTACTGCTGACCCTGTCCACAGCACTACGTTCCATAACTTCCTACACCAGTACTCCTTCTGCTTCCCTAAAGTGGGAGCATGTCGACTGCAATCTGCTGCAGGTGATACACTGACTATGGATAAGAATCGCATACAACCACCTTCAAATAATCAAACTATTTCTTTAACATTTAAATGATCACAGATTGGTCATATCATATTGTCTTGCTCAAGAGCAAAAAGCAGCAGTTTATAATGAGCATTTCTACTGTTATTTTGTGGTTTCAGCTTTCATCACCGACCCAGTTTTTTCCATAATGATTTTTTTTTTTTTTTTTTTTTGGTCTTGGATCTTCTCTACTCCCTGTCTAAAAATACAGCTAACTATATTCTCCAGCTTCACTCAGTGGCAACCTGAGGCTCTGTGACTCACCCTAACCTCTGTTATGTCAGGAGGTGTTGGGAGGCAGATGGAGATACACTGAGCGTCTGGTGGGGGGGGGGGCTTAATGAGACTCACCTTGGTCACACAGGCTGCCCACCCAGCCCTCCTCGCAGACACACTGCCATGCCTTCTCGCATTTGCCATGCAGACAGCCAGGGAAGGGCACGCACCGGTCGCAGTTCTCTCCTTGCCACCCTGGTTTGCACCTGAAAGAGGGAGGGAAAAAAAGGGAACAATTCTGAACTATTAATATACCACCCACAGTGCTTTGCAGCCCTGCTCTTGTCCCCATAATGTCTACATGCTTTTCAAAGTAAAAGCAGTGTTTGATTTTGTAGTAACTGGTTAAATTACCTAAATGGAATACAGTCATTTTGGCTCAAGAGTAGATACAGTAGCATTTGCCAGAATAAAGCATCAAACTGGGCAGCCTTAGAATAACAATGCTCTTTACTGTTCAAACAAAGGGATGATTTGGCAGCTGATTTAACACAGTGCAAGCGCCAAACAAATCTAAAAAAACAACAACACAAAGATCCAGTTGGCTGGATTGCGATTGCATTTCTCTAAAGGGAGGAACAATTACATCTCCAGCGATTTATGGAAATAAGGTTACAGGAAGCCTACAGGCTACAGAGGCTATCATCTGAATCTGAGGTCGTCTCAGTACCTGCACTTCCCTGGCTTCTCACAAAACCCATTTTCTGTGTTGCACCCGGCGCTGCATTCCCAACCTTTGAGAGACAGAAAGAAGGGGACAGCAGCGTGTTTGCATCCAAAATATAAAAAAAAACACATAAAACATTCAGAGCAATAAAATATTCATCCGTTATACTTTTCTTTCCATGCAGAGTCGCTTCAGAAAGAGTTTTTTTCTTTTTCTTTTCGTGAATGGACTCAGATCTCTTTGTCAGATAATGTCCCAGAGGGCTGATCTAAAAAATCTCAGATTACCTTTGGCGATGCCTGTCACGACCAGAATTAAGACCACCGCTGTGAGATGCATCGTAATTTCGAACAAGACCCTCTCTCTTTGTCCTGCAAAAATATAAAGCAGGTTAAGTCGCTCTGTCTGTGTGAAGAGACCATGTTTTTTTTCTGTCTAAACACACATCAAAAGTTCATGTAAGGAAAAGAAAATAATTATTAAATGGAGAAATCAGAAGGATGTCTTAATATAAGGAAGTCTCATTATGATATCATGGGAGTTTAAAATGAAATTACAACAAGGGCGTCACACTGAATCACTCCCACTGCAAATGTAAATATTATTGTAATTATCTTGTAATTGACGCACCTGAACCATATGCGTCTGCTCCCATAGATATCCATCACGCACAAGCCGAAAAAGAGGGGGAAAAAAAAGAGCCATTTTATTTCAAAATTACCGCATTTTTCATGGCAAAAATCTCTTTAACTTAAATTATTTTTTAGGCATCCGCAAAATTGCCTTACCTATGTCGTCCCGGCGCTCTGATTCCAAGTCTCTTCGCTCATATTTGATTGAAGTGATTTGACTTTTTCTTTTCGGAAAATCCGAGCGTCGTTGCTGTGGAAAGTGACACTACAGGTGTAGCGGCGGTCCGGCTGCCGGAGGAGGACCTGGACGTTTTGACGGGACTGCTGCATCGTGCGGCGTCCCAGTGCAACACGCTCCTCCCACCGAAAGAGGAGAGGAGAGTGTGCTCACCAGTGTGACCCCCCAGGGTGGGAGAGAGGTGCTACAGCTGGAGAGTTATGGAGCACATTAGGTGTCTGTATTTTATAATCACGTTAATTAATTAATGCATCAGCAAAAGTTCTTTTAGGCAAGTGAGAAAGTGCCTGTAGGTCATTAACACTTCCAAAACTGCTTATTCCTGCTTATTTTCATGTTTTTGCTCATAATTCTTAATTAAAACAATCCAATTTGAGTCTGGCTTGGGTGGAGGAAATATTTAGATCCTTTACTTAAGTCATACTAGCAATATTACATTGTAAACATACTCCATTGCAAATAAGAGTCCTGAATTTAAAATCTTACTTAAAGGTATAATGTGCAGCATTTTGCTTAAAACAAAGTATAGACTCATATAAACATAATCCCTATAAATCACCACTTATGACCCACTAGAAGTGTGTCATGACAGACTCTACTCTCTGCCTCTGTTATTTTCTCATGTTCTTTTGTGTGGTATGTGTCCGTACCTCAGTCTCTGGGCAGTATTCTCGCGATACCCGACCATATTGGAGATCTTGCAGTCTACAAATCATCGGGGGATTTCTAAATGCAAAACAACTGCTTGAACGACAGTCAGAATGGGCGCTAACAAACCTAAACCCCATATGTTTTCTCAGTGACACGCTTTACTGGGCACAACACTCTCCCCCCGTCCTCCTCAGTGATAGGTACATGACCTCTGCGTGTCACCGCACCAGTATGAACGGCTGCCCTAAAGACCCATGTTGTTCTTTGTCCTCAGTCTCTACTTAGTGAAACATTACAGACTGACTTGTGAGACACATCCACACACAGGCAGAGCAGACTGAGGGTGGATTCAGTTGCATTCACACAAAATCAAAGATTTCAGTTTACTGTTATAGAGGACTAAAGAAACCAGGAAAAATTCACATTTGAGAACTGAAACCAGTGAATTTGGGGAAAAAATGACTCAAAATGATTAACCACTTATCAGAATAGTTGGCAATTAATTAAATAGTTGACAGATAATCGATTAATTAGCTAATTGTTACAGCTTAATCTCACTTAAGCAAAGAAGTATTCTGTCTATAATGATGCATCTCAACTAATAAGATTATATGTTTTTTGTCTGGTGGAATTAAACCTTTGCCTGTAAAATGTAGTGGAGTAGAAGTATAAAGTAGCAGAAAATGCGAGTATAAGTACCTCAAAACAAGGGATGTGTCTGTATACTATAGCAGGCAAGTTGACACTCAGCTACATTTGTGGATTTTCAGTTCTACCACATAGATAAGGCTGAAACTAATCATTATTTTCATTGTTGGTTAATCCGCCAATTATTTTGCACAATTAATCAGTTAGTTTAGTCTATAAATGTAAAACAAATGTGAAAAATGCTTATTACCAGAGCCCAAAGTGACATCCTCAGATTACTCCTTTTGTCCAACCGACAGCCACAAACCCAAAGACTCTTCATTTACTCTCACAAACGACAAAGAAAAGCAGCAGCTCTTTACATTTAAAAAGCTGTAAGCATCAATTATTTGACATTTGTGCTTGAGAAATGGCAGAAATCATAAAAATACAGTTGTTGGCAACCATTTTTCTCTCAGTAGTGTGTCTGTCAGGACATAATACAACTGTATTTTGTGAAATTGTAATCAAACATTTGTTCAACCAAAAAGTCCAGACTGTTTTCCTTCCTTTCAGGGTCATTATAAGTTATAATTGTAATGTTTGTGTAATGCTGCGTACCTTGATAAAGCGAAACTGTAATATCTTCAGAGACTGTTATTATACTGTCAAAATCTCATACCATTGTAACCGTACTCCGTAAGTTATATTTAAGTATAATCAGCTGCATTCTACTGATCTCTGCTATCCATTTCCTTATTATATTCACACAAAGACATTACATATAAAAACACAGCATGCCATCAAAAACCTCATGATAGAGTTCAGATTCACTCTTCCTCCTGTGTCGAAATGGTATTGAATGTCTTGCCTTTCACAGCGCCTACCTGTCATACATAATAATGCCCTTTTCTATTCTTAGTTCACTTATTGCTGTCCACAATCTCCCTTCATCCTTCCCAAGGGCAGGAATGGTATTTTCCTTCCCATGAACTATATAGCTTATAGTCCGAGGGCCTAATTATGAGTTCCACTTCGCTCAGACATTATTAGATCAGCAATAAAGATTTGGAAAATGGTGGTCAAGCAACCATCAGGGGAAATCTAGGCTAATTACTCTCTATACGTGTATAAGTAGAAAATGTAATCTGTGTCTTGTGTAGGTGTTAGTGATACAAAACCAGGGTCAATATATTTCATTATTGGGTGTATTATTAATGACAGCACAGATAAATCCACGTAATTCCAGATGTTATCAGTTTTCCCACTTTTCCCATGATTTCTTTTTCTTACAAAATATGCCATCTTGAGCACACATTTCTGAATAAAACAGGTATGTGAATCCAGAGTCTAGACAGCAAGAGCACAAATGATCCATATATGAATGCAAATAGGCAGAAAATCAATTTTTTCTACATTTAAATGAGGGTAAGGAAAGAACAGTGAATCTCTTTTTTATTCTCACACATAATCAATCTGCATTTGCCAGGGAAAAGACAAAAACAAGGACACAAACAGCAGCCACACGAGCAGATGTGAGCAGAGGAGAAATGGATAAGTCTCCTCAGATGTGATATAATCTTTTGAGAGGTCCCTGCTTTCATATCCCCCGGTTCAATTTGGCTCGTGTGTTTATTTTCAAACCTCCAGAGACGCAGCTCATAGCTGGGGCGTAACATTAGAGCGGCGATGTGATTCTCCGCCGCAGCTACCGACCAGATCCACATCACTCAGTCCTTTTTAATGAAATGTCTGAGGTTTGTATGTGCTTTATTAAAGTGAAGGAGTCATCCATTGATTTATGTTTTTTTTCCCCGGCACTGATCTGATCTGGTATCTGATCTTTTATCCGCTCTGGTCCCGGGTGCTCCAGGTATAAATTGAACATTATGGATCTGAGGATATGAGTGTGTGAACGTGTGTGTGTCTTGTTGCTTTGTGTCATTTATGACAGTCTGATGGTTTGCGGTTAAATTTAGTGCCCACACAGAGAGAACCTGCACTGTATGCCTGTGTGTGTATGTACTGTATATTTTGGTCTTAATATATCCATTACAGCTGAGATGATTAGTTAATTCATTAGTTGATTGCAGGGGATGAAAATAGCACCTTCTACCTGCCAAATACGATGTAAAAGTTGGCTGTGGCAGGTAAAAACACCTGCAACAATGAATCAATTATGAATACATTATTAAATTCATTGACAGCTATTTTGAAAAGTGATTAGTTGGCTTTTTTTAATCTCCTCTATGACAGACATTTGAGATGTTACCCTGGGTTGTGGGAAACAGTGATCAACATTTTTCACTTTTTCATTTTCTAATGACCAAACAACTAATAGACTGATCGAGATCAAATCAACAATTAATCAACAGTGAAAGCTGCAGTTATTTGCATCCCTATTTTTTCTATGAATAAATATTGTTTTTAAAAATGAAGTGTCTGGGATTAAGGTTGCATAATATATTCCACATTTCTAGTAGGCAATTTGAGGGGTGATGTGGGGCGACGTGATCCTCCTTGTTAGCAAACTGATCAAAATGCATCCCTCTTGTTAACCTGCCACCCCCCTTCTCAGTCTTCTAGTAACAGAAAAAGTGCAGGGGCAGAAGGGTTGTTTAATTGGACATTTGTCTGGTCTGCCTGACACACTGATCCTTTATCTGACCGAGGTTTGTGCAGGTTAGAATCTATAGCCCCGACCATGGCTCTGAAATATCATTAGTCGGTCGGTAACTGTGCTGTGTGTTGATAAATCCGTGGTGCTGAAGTAGCAGTAGTAGTAGATGTAATTACAATTTTTTCTCTCAGTCCCACCATTCTGTTTACAGGTTTAAAAGGAATTAACAAATCACCTACTATTTCTATTGTCAGGTATCACTCACTCAGTGTTTGCCACATCCAAAATATGAGCAGAAAATTTAAGAATTGTAGACAAAAGGCTCTGTGAGGCTGTAGACTACAAGATAGCAACATGCTCACAGTGCTAACATGCTGAAGTTTAGCATGTACAATGTTCACCATCTCAATTTGGTATATTAGCATGCTAACATCTTCTGAACACTAAACACAAAGACCACCTGAGGCATTAGCCCGATAATAGATTGGAGGTAGATAAGACAGAAGCAAAGATTTAAAAGCAGACTATGAAGTGCAAAATGAATGTCTGTACTGTTATGACCGGTTTGGGGGAAACCTGAACGCATCATAAAGGTGACTCGCTTCTTTTCCCGCTGCCAAAGATGACCTCGGCGACAGCAGATGCAGTCCAATGAAGAACAATTTATTTGTCATTCATGGTGATAGAAAGTAGACGTCAGGGTCAGCATGGCTCAAAATAACAAACAAAACAATCTGGGCATTTGTCAGCTAAATTAGCTACCCACAAAAAAACAAAAGAAAGATCATAAAAAGGGCTTCCCACCCCCACAGCTACCAGGACTCCATTCTTTTCAGAAGGTATTTACATGTTAAAAGAATTGTGACACATTAACCTTAACACCAGCTTTCATTAAACAGCACAATGCAGTCTGGTCGATTCACCTAGTGTGGCACGGTCTGGTTGGTAGCCAGGAAACAGAGAAGTGACGCTGACACCTGCAGGTGGCATCTTTAAAACAGGCGGTCTCAGTCACCAATCCAACCACGAGTCGAAACCAGCATACTGAAAAAAAAAAAAACCACAGACAGACATTATACCTTTAACTAGTGGATATTTAAAAATCAGATATACAAACATATAAACATATCCTTCAGTTGAAGGGAAGGCACATTATATCAGTGACTGATTGAGGAAGATGCAGCCTTTTATACCCCAACCCTAACTCTGACTTTTTTCCAGAATAATAATGAGCAATATTCATATAGAAGAAATACATCACATTTTTTTGTACTTTCCCAAATAACAGATTCAGCTTATCTTAAAGCTTATAAGATAAAGCTTATCTTAACAATGCACAGTATAAAGAGTATCAGAGTGCACTACAATTATACTAAAATATGAGCATAAGGTAACTTACTATATATTAGACAGTGTGCAACATTGTTACATTTTTTATTTGAATGCCACAAGATAAAACAGTAATAAAAGATTTACAAATTAGCCACAGGCAAGGTTATTGAAGGAGCAAAACAGACGATTTTGGTTGAGACAGAAAACAGTTCAAAAGGTTCTCTGTTAGAAGGAGTTGAGGTGTTGCAGTGAGTTATTACTTTAGGCAGGAAAGATTTCCTGAATCAGTCCCTGTGACAGCAAAGCTGAGTCAGTCTGTTAGAAAAAGTGCTCCGCTGTCTGTCCAGTAGGTGGTGGAGAGGGTGGTCAGGATTATCCATAATGGATAACAGATTGTTCAGTGTCCTCCTCTTCACCACAGCTTCAATGGTGTCTGCCTGGTATGAAGCCAGTTGAATGTCTGTACGAAATTTCATGACAATCCTTCCAGCAGTTGAGTTATTTCAGTCTGGACCGACAGACCCACACGGCTATTTCTAGACCCGTGCTGTTAGCATCTTCAGCTACAGCTTGTTAAATGTGAATATTTTATTTGAATATTAGTTAAAAAAAAAAAAGCAAGTTATATATATATGTGAGTTTGGGTTTTGGGAAAATGTGATGGACACTTTTCACTATTTTATTAGCCAAACTCTCAATAAATGAATTGAAACAATAATCAAGTAGATAATGAGTTGCAGTTATAGCGTCTGTATGTGCATTTATATGACAGGTGAAGTTTAAATCTCACAGCGGTCAGACCTCATTTCCACTAATTATGCATCTGCAGGGAAGGGGCATTTCACCGTGATCGCAGTAATTCAGTGGTCTTATGTTTAATCTCTGTGAAGGTTATTCCCACACTGAGCAGCTTCCCCTCTCCAAAGGTGAGGAAACATTACAGGCCATAGAGGCACACTTAGATCAGGTTATTACCAGTGTGGATTATTTCATTTCAAGTCCACTGGAGAGCAGAAATAATGTGATCTGAATTCTCAGCATGCAGATGCAAAATGTAGGAAAGTCTATCAGTGCGCTCTAAATCTGATTAAATAAATCCCCATCCAGTTGACATATATCTGTGGGTTTTGATACAGATCATTTCATTCAAACTCTCAGATGGCACGTGTCGGCTTGCAGGAAATTAATCTTGAGTTCTGAATTCTAAACATAATTAGCTGGATAATAACACGGTGCATCCTCCCAGTTTCCTCCCTGTCCGGTGGCTTTCAGGCAGATCATTTGGACGCATCATTAGACAGGAGATCATGCCAGGTGGAGCTCAATAGGGCTCACTTACAGACATGATGCACAGCAGTTAATCTACCTGTCCACAAATATACCCCGCAGTCAAACTCACATGCATGTAATGTAAAGTATAAAATTACTTTTTTGTATTGAACATGTGGTTACACTCTGGATTACAGCCCACAAATTGTGGTGTGAATATTTTGAACATACTCTGGGTCCCAGTGGAATATTGGGAATGGAAGAAGTACAGGAAGTAAAGTTGTAAATAAATGAGAATTTAAGCAGGACCTGGAAATAATTTACAGTGCAGTTACATTTCGTAATTGTAGCAGAGTACAACAAGGAAACCAGGGTTGGGGTTAGCTATATTGTATTGTATGTCGTTTTACAACAACTCTGTCATGGAAATGAGTCAAACTGCCACATGCATGACTCATTTTTTTTTAACAGGAATATCCGGCAACAAAACAGAAAAGGAAAAAACAGGAAACCAAACAGATAGTTATTAGGTTACAATGATGTGGTGGTGCATGATAATGATTATATACTACTGCACTTAACCACCAGATTCTTGTCAAGGTGAGGTCACCCCCTACAAACACACACCCATTGTTCTGGAAATCTGATATATCTTCCAATCATCTGGGGATTTCTAAAGCCAAGGTAGTAGCTAGAATGGTGGACAGTACAGCTGCAAACAAACCTACCCCCCGTACACTTTTCCTCGGAGACATGGACACAATGTGCTCCTCCTATTCCTCCCAGTAATAAACACACGATGTCACCTTCCCAATATGAAGTGCAGTCCTTAACACTTTGAATTGGTTCTGCAATGCAGGATTTTTTTTTTTATAAACTTGCAAATTGTTTCCACCCAGTTAGCAACAGAAGCTGTGAGATTCTCCTCAGTCTCTACTGAACAAAGTGTTAAGAGACTGACTTGTGGGTCTAATTTTATAGCTTCTTTCCAAGCTTAGTCTAATGTTTTGTTCTCCAGTGGTTATGATTATATTTAGGTATGTACTTAAAGAAATAACTGATTTCTTTGCAATAATGACACAGTTGCTCCAATTATCCTGTCTTGTCACCCAGTCATAAGACCTGGACCCTGTAATTATTAAGTAAGTATTCGTTAATAATAAAGCATAATTACCATGTAATTTATTTTCAGTTGTTCTTAAACACAAAGTTTTTGTCCTCTTATCCCCCAAAATCCTGCCTTCTTGTATGATACTATATTTCAACATGATCCCAACTTGTCACGTACCAACGAAATCTCACCGCCCGTCAACACTGAGGCAATATGTGCCCTTTGGCTGCTGTATCTAATGCGGTCAGAAAAATGTTTTAACATGTGACTAACACTGTGAAAGTGTTGCATTTTTGTGAGGTTTAGGAACAAAAAAATACTTGATTAGGTTTAGGATAAAACCATGCTTGGGGCTACCATGACTATGAAAGACGTGACAAAACCACCTGATGAAAGCCACCTGACGTAGTCAAGTCAAAGTCAAAGTTTAGTTTTGTAGTCCGGTATCATAAATCACAATTTGCTTCAGGGGGCTTTACAATCTGTAGAGCGTGTGAGACCCTCATGGAGGAATAGCAGAAATATTTTCTTAAAATGAAATAAATTATTTAAAAAGAATATAATACTTCAAAATACTGCAACATTTTGAATGCAAATATGTAAAATGAGATAACTGCAATCTGAGTTCAAATAACTTTTGTCTTTCCTATATTTTTATTTCCATATCAATCTGCCACAAAGTCTCAGTCATGCACGAAGCACATTTATACGTTATTCACCAGTAGTTACGAACTAAACTGTGATGACAAGATAATTAGCACAGGTAAAATGAAGAGAAGTGCAGAGCAGGAGGAGAGTATTCCAAGCTGTTTTATTGAAAATGAAGTTTACAACAGTGAACTGGGTGCCAGTGGCTACTTAAGAAGCTCCAGTGAACACAGCACCTGCTACCACTAAACAGTCCAAAACAGTTAGGTGGTGGTACTTGGAGAGCTCAATATTTTCTGAGGTGGAACATGGCATAAAAACTTTGAGAAACACTGCTGTAGACCCTCAAAAGTATAAGGAATAACTCCCACCCAGAAAACCTTTATCGGGGAAAAAAATGGAAGAAACCTCAGAGAGAGCCACAGAGGAGGGATCCCCCTCCCAGGATGGACAGATGTGCAATAACATCACATGTACAGAACAGCAAAATCACAAAAAATACAGCATTTAAGGACAGAGTTAGCGGTACATAGAATTATAATTTATATGTGAAGAATGTGGGTCCAGGAGGATGACAAGCAACATCTGGTGTCGCCCGTTGGACCCGAACCACGCAACCTCCTCTCCACCATGGAGACCTGGAAGAGGACAGGTCACAAAATCACATAAACATACATACACATATGTAAATATGTAAACTCCACTCTTCTGGGTGAAAGTCCTGTGTTTGTTTGAGCCATCCTTCCACCCCATCTCTCCATGTGCAGACTTTCTCCCTTCCTCCCTTTCTCCCACTCTGGGGTGTCTTACACAGCCACAGATGTTTTTTTTTTTTTTTTTTTTTTTTTGAAAAGCCTGGTACATCTGTACCATCTGCATCTGTATGAGTCACAGAGGGGGGGTGACATTTCATCGGTATCAGATAAGTTGGAAGTGACAGTAGGCTGTATAGTTACATGTTGTTCTGGTATACATATACAGTAAGTATTTTATTGCTACCACGTACATACTAAATGTGTAAATCTGGGGTAGGCAGTTTATTTTTGGCCTTATTGGGCAAAAGTTCACCAATAACCTTTAAGCACAATGTAATTCAGGTGCTCTGAGGGAAACATAGATTTCTGTTCCTCCTCAAAGCTGTTTTCAGGCTTTAAAAAATCTAGCCTGTCACAGAAGACTTTGGGGAATCACCTGTTGATTAGAGAGCTGATTTCTCATCCCCAAAACGTCAGCATTTGATGACCTGGGGATGATGCAACAACCAACCAATTAGATTCAACAATTATAACAATTATCTTTCTCCAGAATCGCTTACTGCCCCTTTAAACAGTAATTTGCAGTAATCTGAAGCATTTACAAACATTTATTTATATCCCGGCACTAATATGAGCATCATCCCCTGTAGAGGAAATTGTGCAGAAGGCCAGTAACTAAAACTACTGAGCTGCTGAATCAGACAGATTGTGCAGCAGCTCGTCTCTTCAAGGGACTCTTCTGTGGTTGACAGACAGAAGCAATTTTTTTCACACAATTTGGTCTCTTGACACCAATTTTCTTTGTCATGAAGATTTCATAATGCCCCGTGATTGCATGACGGTATCATTGCACGAGCTTCAGTCCTGTCTCTGTGGGTAACAGGCAGACAGATGGAGAGAGGAGACATGTGTATGAATGTGTGTGTGTGTTTGTGTATGTGTGTGTGTGATATGGAGGCTAATTCTATTTCTTGCCTTCTCAACTTCCAAATACATGCAGTAATTAGTCACAAAGGACAAACCTGTGTCTGCCTTCAGGGATGACTGGCTTATTTAATTGCACGGCTAGGTGAGAGGTGAAAGATACAATCGCGC
Source organism: Lutjanus erythropterus (assembly GCF_056507025.1). Lineage (NCBI taxonomy): Eukaryota > Metazoa > Chordata > Actinopteri > Lutjaniformes > Lutjanidae > Lutjanus > Lutjanus erythropterus. The sequence goes on from NC_139334.1 coordinate 15,397,436, forward strand.
TGTCACTTCCTCAGTGATTTGGCTCCTCATTTCTTTCGTTTCCGCAGAATGAGTCCTATTACATCAACTTCAGCAGCTGGGATGCAGTTGATTACCGGACACGATACAGGAGATACTGTATCTCCTCCAATGAGGCCCGAAGGCACTTCAACAAATGCTCCTATGTACAAAACACTTCAGCTCCTGAAAGATGCTTTTAGTGCCAAACAACAATGACAGAACAGACTACGGTCCAGGTGCACTTGGATAATACATCACTCTCTTTATTGTCAGTATCCCAAGGAAAGAAAAAAAGATTCCTTTTAGCCCGAGTGCTCCTGCAGGAATCTGGGAGAGTGGCTGGAATGGGGGTGCACATTTCTCTCTTTCAAATGTACCAATTACATGGAAGGAGGGGTAGAGACGATCCGTCTCCCGCTGACTGGCGGCATACCATGCATTTTTCCTGGCTCTATCCAGAGGGCTAACTGTTCTGCAGCGGCGGCCTTCGGGGTGCTGGCAGAACTTCAAGCACCTTCAGCTTTGGCTTTCGTGCTTGTGCAAAATCTGCTCCAGAATATTCTCCGATGGGAAAAAGGAGGAAAGGAATTTTAAAACCACTGGAAACCCAAATCCATAGTAGCCTTCTGACTATGTAATATAGACTGGACTGCACAGACAAAGATGAATTTAATCTAAGATTAGTTTAATCAGAGTTTAGCATAACTAGGTATAAAATGAGTAAATTCGGATTTAAATCTGTTGGCCAATGTCCGTTCAGTTGTTGTTACATTATTTGCTAACTAGCTAAAAGGTTGGTTAGCCCAGTCAGCCCACTCGTGGTGGCTCAGCAGAGAATTATTTTGCTAAATCCATCCCAAAAAGGCAGCCATTAAAAGTTAAGCCTCCTTGTGTGTAAATTTAAAGTTAATACTGGATCACAGTTTAAAGTGGAGTTTTGGTACAACAGAATTAAATTTAAGTAATCAGAGGTTTAAAGAGGGGTTTAATTATAATCTTTCTTCATTTTAAGTTGTGTGGTGCAACATAATTTAAAGTTAAACCATGATTTAACCAGGTTTAAAAATGAATCCTTATTGGTGCAACCCAGCATCAAAGTTAGAAAATAGTTTTAATCCAGATTTTCTGATATTGGGTTTGATTTGGGGTTGCTAATGTTCAGATATTTATCATGAACATATTTTGGAGTTAATTCCAGGAACCAATCATGAAATATCCACGTCAGTTGCACAACCAAATGCGTACAAGAAAAACCTAATTTCTCCGCTTCATCTCCCTCTCTGAGTCTGAGCCAACCCAGCAACTGGGAACTGTTGTTGTATCACTCCAGAATCCTTTAACAAAAACATTTTGCTTCACGGAAATCAGTTTATATATTCAGAAAATTTTCACCACTTTTATTTGCCATCAGACAGCCCTTTCTGATGGGGAACTGAAGTGGCCGTCTATGCTCTGTTCAAGACTCCTCTGAAAAAACCCACACATTTTTCTTTGCAACACACAGAAGTTACTAGACTACTGCTGCCTCAATCTGATTTTTGTGAATGCATAATGAGACACTAAACTTTAATATAATCTAAACATTTTTACTATTTAAAGCCAAATCTTCCGAGGCTTTAAAGGGCCTCAGCTCCAGTTTCTGCATGAATTAGCAATTAAAATTAAAATTAGCAGTTAGCCTAATGACAACTCACTGGTGGTGCTGTTGATGGTATGGACGATTTAGAAGACTCGAGCTGTCTGAAGGCTATGAGTCATTGTTAAAGTACATATCGATCACAGAATTCATACTGTGTGATTGATGTCACAAAATGTCACTTCCTTCGCCTGCTGTCTTGTTGATGGTCATGTCCTCTAATCAATAATACACACATGAACTGAACAAAGCCGCCTCTTTTTTTTCCCTGAATGTACTCCGACTTACTCACTCCTCCACTATTCCTGCAGGACTTATTGTGTAAGGCTCACGGTTTTTGCACTGGTGTTACATCAACTTGGAGCTTTATTCTGTGCAGAAAAGAGTGTGATTAATCTCTTTTTTTAAAGTTTTTTTTTTTAACTTCATGTCCTTTTTTGGCCTCTCTTCAAGCAAACTGCTCCTCCAGTTCCAAACTGGAAACGGAGCCTCACTTTGATTTTCTGATGCAACACTCTGCTTAATCTCTGGCCATTTAAATCCAGAAAGCACCCTCACACTTCAAATACAACCAGGCGGGTCTCTGACTTTTTGAGTACTTCTTAAAATGTTAAGGAATAAGGGTGCTTCATTGATTGGTGGTGTGACATATATTCTGTTAAGAGCGTCTAATGCAAAAATGTCGGTTTAGTAATAACCTCAAGCAACCTCAGCCAGAAACATGATACTGAACTAGAGGAGGAACATTTTAGCTCAATTTTTAATCATGTTTAATGCAAACTACACATGTAACCTCCCAGCATTACCACTGTTAAAATTACCCAATCCCATCACAGCACTGATCACTGCAACAAATCAGTGCCTGCACAAACAGCAGGCACCTGACGTGTAAGAACCCATAAACACTAACTCTGATCTGTAGGAGGGGGGAGCTAAATGATGATATTTGTGGAATTTGCCATCTGCTCGGATGTGAGCCTGTGTGTGGAGATGTTAACTAAATTTCATTAATGGAGATAGTGCTGTCGTTATCTCCATGGCAACTGTAGTCTCTCACTGGAGAGCACTAAGGTCGTGGAGGAAGCAGATGGACAAGACTGATAGTTTGTGAGAGAAGAGCAGAATCAAAGAGAGAGAAGAAAGAGAATGAGAGGAAACGGCTAATAAGGAGAAATGACTTGACCTGATACCACCTTCACCTGATGCCAGGTTATTCCTGTCTCGTTACCATGGGAACGAGAGGATGATGCTATCTTTTTGGGTGTGTTGCAACTTGCTAAGGGTTTGCATCATCAAGATATAAGGAAAAGATCACCTTCTCACCCTGAAAGAAAAAAAAAGTGACCCAGACACACAGGGTTATCAAAGAATAAATTCAACTGCTGTGGCACTGCTCTGTATAGGTGCAAAGTAAAAAGTAAATGTAAGAGTATTAGTCACACCACAAATTGATGTTAGCAGTGATTTAACGCTTCACTGGCTCCAAGGTCAGAAGCTGATTTTCAGAGCTTGATCGTGGAAAGAGAACTGTTTTCATCGTTTCTATCAATTCCATTTAAAGGTGCTGTAAGCGACATGCACTGCCACTAGAGGTCACAGCAGACCACCAGCAGCTCAGACCAAAACAAATTCGCATTTCGTTAAATAGAGTTTGAAATATTCATATTCACAAAACTTGGATCAAACTGTCAAACCAGGCAAAGCTGATCAAATATGGATCAAGGTTATGTTACTACATCGGCCATTTTTCAGCAAAATGTTTTTTATGGTAGCGGCATGTGAACAGTGCCTCAATTTACATCGCAAAGGCAAACTTGAAATTGAAAAATATATTAACAGTGAACAGTTTAAAGTATACTTAAATATATAAATATAAATAAAAAACTAGGGCTGGAAAATTATTTTTTATCAAAATTGCAATCTCGTATCCAGCGATTTTCAAATCGCAGGATGCACAATACTTGTTAAAGGTGAAATGTGTGTCAAAATACCATTTTAAATGAAATACTGTGGTGCTGCAGAGGTGTCCTGGCCTGGCTGGTGTCATCATCATCAGCGGTCACAGTCACATCATAGATGCAAATTCAAGTCATTATGACGACCGTTTCATGTCTATGCTCCCCATCTCCAAGACATCTTTCTGCTTATAAGTGTGCCCTACACTCCCATTCCTAGGATGGTGAAGTGATGTGGGTCAATACTTCACTATCCTGGAAAAAAAAGTCCTGTGTGCTTCTCCAGTTTACACACAGTTGTTCTAGAACATTTATTTAACATAATGACCGGTGTTGGAATCATTTTGAGTGAAATACAGATGCACTTTAGACTGTGGCCACTACACAGCAGAAGGCTGCTACTAGGAGAGGGACCACTGGTGGGAAGAACGCCTGTGAATCAAGGACATACAACATTATTTTCTGCTTGTTATGTTCTAAGCATGAATAACCTCCCACACACACACACCGCCGCACCTGCCGCAACCTTGCTAATCACGGCAACTCCCGACAGTGTCTGAATAAACCTACAGCCTTGTGTGTTTCTTTGAAATCTTGCAGCTGCTTCGCCTTCTCATTATAGCTCGATGACTAACTTTGTTTCAAGCTTCAGAGGCTGAGCACGACTAAGTTATGGGGAGACATGCAGTGGTGCAGAGACGAAGACCCGTTTAAACCCGGCACAGGAATGTGTCAGAAGCTCATGGGGGGGGGGGGGGGGGGCACCTAAGAGTTAATTGAGTTTTCTCAGCTGAATGAGACAGTTGGAGGTTGCTGTCAGAGTGACAGTGGGAGGTAGCGGTGATTACAGCTTGTGAGCAAGTCGGCTCTTCTGCCCTCTCCCCAAACAACAGTGATGTCATGTCTCAACGTCATCATATGTAACTCTGTTACATGACGCTTACTAAAGAACTGACATCCCTTCTTACAAAGGCTGACAAAAGTTTTGTTGAATGCTTTGATTTGTTCCTTTAAAGCCTGTTTTGTCATTTTCAGACAGGTTTGCCAGTGTGTATGTGTGCCTTTTGCTTTCGTGTGTGTAGTCTGTATGGGAGTGTCCGTGCAAAAGGTGTTGGTCTGTTTAACTGCTCTCCAAGGCCTTTTGCAGACCTATCTTGAGACCCAAGGCAGAGAGCGAAATTGCACAGGCGCTGGCGCGGGCTGATAGCCAGGCACTGAAGTAAACAAATACCAGAACTGACAGACGGAATAGGTAAATCGCCCACCACACTTGCTGACCGAATCTGTCTGCTTATATATTGGCTTTCCCGAGGCACAGATTAAACACAAGACCTTGCTGCAAACAACGACGGACGTCACATTTTGCGATTTATGCACCTGATTGGTCAAGGTCACTTAATCTGCTGGCGAATATATTAAAACTTTAAATGCAATAACATCATTTTAGCTCTGTCGTGCAGCTGGTAGCCCTTTGGCTGTGGTTTTAGTTTATTAATTTGAAGCCTGTTCATATGCCTTGAAGGTTCTGCTGGCATTGTTGTGTCCATATGTTTGCCTCTGAATATAATAGAGATTAATGGTGTTGTTATAGTGCTCTGTTTGTTCTCCCCCACTCCTAGTCTTCAGCTTCTATCCATTACCAACCTGCATCCTGCCCATCGACACGCATAAAGAGTATTAACAGACACAGCAGTGTGGGAGGAAGGCAGGCAGACAGACAGCAAGGAAAGACCTGAGCCAACACAACAATAACGCGCCTGCAATGATACCCACAGCTCACATCACTCATCCAACCTGTTCCTGCATGACTCATCTCAAATAATCTAACATTTTTTCACACAGACTATGTAAAAGGAATTATTGTTGATCCTGACAAAATCCATAATGCTCTGTAGTATTCCAGTAGAAGCTGTATTTAAAGGTAAAATAATGCAATATTTCTCCTTGAAGAAAGGGATTTAATGTGCGTCCTGCCCTCCTCCTCACCTGATCAAGTCCAAGCGCCTGTCAATCATCCTGATGAGCTGAATACCTTTGAGCAGCATCTTCATCGCTGAGACTGAGGTAACAGCCGCCATAAAAGCCTCCTGCGGCTATTGAAGAAGCAGGCGATAAATGCAGGCAATCTGGAATGAATTGCTCAATCTGATTATGTGTCAGCATGTGATAACTTCAAGATCACCACTTGTTTTGTCTGTAGAGCTGAACAATAACCGCTAAAAGTGTCAAACTGAATTGAACATAAATGTTTTTAGTACTTCTAAGGGTAAAGGCTAAAGCTACAAACAACAGAACTCAAGAAGGTGACAAAACCCGAGAAGAAGAGCAGCTATAAAACGATTAATGTTTGACAAAATAGTGCCCAAAATGAAGAGAGGAATTGTTGTGCTGTTTAAAGTGACTACAGAATATCGCAGGAAACGTACACATTCACACACCTTTCCTTTAATGTCTCTTCAGTAAGCTAGTTAGACCCCAACTGTCAGTACCTAAAGGTGCAATCAGTAATCAGTACAGTGTTTTATCTGCTCTTTGCACAAATTGACCATCATTTATCAGCAGGGGTTCTCAAGTGTTGCTCATCAGTGCTTGTCACTCCTCAGTTAACTCACCGTCTTCTGGGACTTCCAGCTCTCCTGACAGGAAGAGCCGTTAGGAGAGCAGGGCAGGCTCTGTGCTTTACTGGGATTTTTTTTTGTGCAAAGTAAACAAACAAAATTGTTAATTTTGGAAATTTATAGGCAGTGGGAGCAGGCCTTGCATGTCATCATATTAGAGCCACGGTCACTTGGCAATTTTTTGAGGGCATGAAGACCAGATGTCAGAGCAGCAAGGTCATCAAACACATTTTGTGTTATCAACATCAAAATCTTACATGAGTAGCGCTGGACTCATCAGAAACACTGAACTCGGGCTTGTTTCAGAGACAATGATCAGATTAATCCCAGAGGAGATGTTAATCTGTACTAACCTTGTCTGTGAAACCAGGCCTATATGTTGAGTTTGTTGTCTTACTCATTTGTTAATTTATCAAACTGTCTTAGCTCAGAAGACCGTCTCCTCTCAGAATGAGTTTGATTAAGTTTCCTGGTTGCTGATGCTGGATTTCTGTCAAGCCATTGTCATTAATAGCCCAGTTTTCCACAGGTTCAGACCAGGCTCGAAACTGAACACATCACGTTATGTGTTCAGTGTTTCACTTGATATTGGTCAATAAGAATCCAGAATCTCAACAAAAGACACTAGTGTTTAAAAACTGTATCAACAGGAAAGAGGAAGTAGAGAAAATGTTGAAGTCAGCTGGGGCAGTGAGGGCAAAGCATCAAGGTCACAGTGGCCACAGAGCAGATCTTTTTTTTTTTGAGGGGCATAAGGCCAAACTGGGGGGGGGGGCACTGCTGCCATGGCCCTGATGGCCTCCATGAAATTCCTGCCCTGGCTGGTAGATATATATTTTCAGCCTTTGGACAGAATGAGGCTAACTGATCACTCTCCTCCAACCAATCTACAACTGCAATTTACCAACCAATTTCATTTGATTGGAAGATTTGTATGAGGGGAACACAACACATTTCACTGGACGTGAAATCTTGCATCCATTAAACTGCCCACCAGATGAAACAGATGAACACAATTCTTAGATTCAATAAACCAGCACAATATTGAGTAATATTCTCCTGAGTGCACAGTAAAACAAACATGACTCATGAAAATTTAAAAGACGTTGAGATTTCTTATCAAAACAGCCGTTTGATATTCCTTTGAGTGCATATTTGTTTTTGTGATTGAACCCTTCAGTATCTTCTATCTTATCTTTTCTATGTTCCATTCATACCTACTCCAATTATCTGTCTGAAAGACAGCAAAGAGCTTTTTTTAATCTGACGCAGACACAGAAATGTTGAAATGTTGTCTGGTCTGTTTGTAATTTTTTACCAAATGCAAATCAACCGGTGTGTTTGAATCCTTATTTCACAACTGCCATACTGACATGAAATAGTAGTGTAAGCACAGATGTTGCTATCAATGGTACTTATTAAGGTCCAGTGTAGCAGAGCCTTGATTTTTAGTTAACTTAAGTGACTGTTAACAATGAAAATGTAATTAATTATGTTTACTTATTATTAGTAGTGCTATAATGAGTTATTTTATTAGTTTGTATAATATAAAATAGTTTATAAATTGTATATTTATCATAGCTGACAATGACAGTTACATTCTAATTAAATTATTAAATTAATAGTTTATTGTTGCACAAGTTGTTTAGAATTTAATATTTTCTAAATGGTTGATAAATACTGTGTAGTACATCTATAAATGTTATTTGGACAGCCATTATAAAGTTACAACTGATTATTTTAAAACTGGTTTATAAAGCATATATATACATTGTTTGCTGTTCGTTAACAGTAAATAACTCTTAACTCAAAAGCTTCATTAACATAAATTTACCATTTGTAAATGATGGCCATTATAAACTGTTACATACTATTCTGTATATTTTCTAGCGATGTTATGAACCCTGCAGTTATATCAGCCACAGTGTACAATATTGACACAATTCCACATTCACATGTTGCTTGTGGGCATTCGATGATGATATATTTCTGAACATGCTCATCATATATTATTGATCATCTGCTTCACACTACGACCCTCTTCTTCAAAGACTGCGCTGAGCTGCCGTGGAGGAGAAATCAAGCAGAGGATAAGATATTCCTCTGCTCATTTAATTGAATCTCACCTTTCAACAGAAACCTGTAGCTGCCAGCCCAAGGTTAAGGCACTGTTGATATTGCCTCCGAGCTCGCTCTCACTCACTATAGTCACTCGTTATGAATTATTCACATGCACAGTCACAGCTGAAAAGAGGCCAGCGCACAGGGAGATAAAGTCAGCTTGTTAGATCAAGCCACTGTATATAAAGCATGCTGTAGAAAAGCACTTTAGCCCGCAGCATTTTCGCTGTTATTGGATGTATTTTGTTTTATGAGCCTACTCGACCAAATCCACAACATACTCAAGAGTGAGACGATGTTCAGCTTTACATCAAAACTTCTCCAGTCCACTGACATTCAAAGATCGGTCATGGCCTTACTCAAAAATTTTCCATCAGTTTCTCCCTCACACACACTGGAACTGGATAATGAGAGTGTCGCTGCTCCTCCAACTGTAACCAACATGATGGACCTAATTTCCTCTGTCGTCTCCCCCTCTCCCATGATGCAACAGGACGACCGTTCTGTCAGCAGCTGAGCGAGGGTTATTATTTTAAAGAAAATGATACAAGCAGTGAAATCGTGGAATAACACGCGCCCCTGAATTCATTTTTCAGCTTTGGCCACTTAGGAGATACTAAAAAAAGAATAAAATGTTTAATTTGAAAACAGAAATGAAACTAACAACATATTAATGTAAGAGGCGTGTAGAAGGAGCATTTGCACTGGACTAGGTTTAGAAGAGAGTGTGAAAAAGAAGGCTAACTAGGCCTTAAACATAATTTGCAAATGTAAAATCTGCACTAAATGGAAAGCAACAGACAAAGACAGAAATGCATAATAAGAGAGGCACAGTTTGACCTTGGTCTATTTATTCTGATTTTGTCGCTGTCTCTTTCTCGTTTCTTTCACTAATGATTTCTTTCACCTCTGCTGAAAAGGGAGGGAGGGAAAGAAGAGTGAGAATGGACCACATGAATAGATGGAAGCTGAAAAGGAGGTGAGAAGGTACAGGAGGAAGGAGGTTGTTGCATAACACCGCGGAAGGGGGGTGATGTTGGTGGAAAAAAATGCGGATGATGAACGGGGGCAGATGAATGGGAGAGGGGTGGCAGAAAGGACACAGAAAGGTGGCTGCTGCTGCTGCTTTAAAGTTTGCTTAGTGAGGTGTGGTCAGATCCTGTGAACTGCAGTGATAAATCCACAATCCACAATCATCACAGAGTGGAAAACTCGCTTCCAGTATACCACACTGAGAGACAGGAAAAGAAGATGTGACCAGAATAAATAATTCCACCTCTGCTTGAAGACATGCTCTTTAAATGGTCCCATTTTCTTGAACACTTCTAAGATTTATGAGTAAATGAAATTGCACTGGGATGCAGGGAGGACTGCAAAACAAAGCTGGGTCTCACTTTCAAAAATAACTTGGTCAAATGATTTTGAATGCAATACATTGCAATGCTAGCACAGTTCAGACAGGTCCCCCTTTAACCACAGCTGCAAGTAAAAGATATATATATATATATATATATATATACATATATATACTGCCACCAAGATTTCTCCAGGAAGGCGGTATACAATAAACATGTAGAACTCAACAACTGCTGAGCCTAATACAACACATCAGTTCCCAGTCCCAAACCCAGTTTCTTAAATTCCAAGGTCACATCTTCAAATGTTTTGTTTACAATCAAAAAGCCAAAGATGTTTAATTTAATAAAACAGAGAAAAGCAAATGTGAAACTGGAGTCAGACAATGCATTTTTGATTGATAAATGACAAAACAGATGGCACAGTTGCCAAAATAGTTGTTATTTTCTGAGTCTAATCCATTTGATATGTAGCTTGAGCTTCTGCCTTTAGCAGTGTGTATTATCATTTCTGAGGAAGCATGCTTCCACGCGTAGGTCTTTCATCCCTGCTTATTTCGTAGAAGCTTTTAAAAATGTTCCTGTGAACCACATATCTGTTTTCAGCACTTACTGTATATCTTTTTTAAAGGAGTAGCACAAGGTTTGATCAAGCTTATAATGCATACTGGTGCAAAATACGGAGGAGCTTGAAGGTTCTGAGACCCCTTGACTTTCAAAAACCCCTAAAATTCTCACCAGCAAAATGATTATACTGTCATTTGCAGTTGTCACTAAAATGTCTTCTAATATCTTACTAAACCCAGTATTAATAAGTCAAATTGCAATCTATCTATTTCAGAAATATGAATATAAATAGTTAGAATTTGCTATGAAATACCTGCTTGTTTCTGGGAGGTCCTTCTCCCATGGGTAGTGCTGTTGCAAATTATCCACAAGCCAAATGCTGAGAAGCAGACTGCTACATCATAGATAGACTTGTTTAAAAGTACAGATTTAAAACTTGTATATTGCATATTAAGATAATATAATACTCTTTAAGCCTAATAATAGAGCACTAGGAAGCGGGAGAACACCCGGTTGCCACCAGGCATCTTGCAGGCTGCATGCCGCTGTTTAGTGAAGCTTTACCACCCACATTCTTTTAGTGTTAGCTCATTTGCATTTCATGTGTCGTAGCTTTGATTTGTTGTCAATTTGCAGCTTTAATGGACAACAATAACAGAGTGATATGCTAGTATAGATTGACTTCGTCTTATTGCTGCATTGTGCCACTGAACTGTTCAGTGTTATTCTTTGTAATAGCCTATAATATAAACCAGTTTAGGGAGTTTTGATGCAGCAAGGAGGCTTTGCACATTTAATGCATGGCATTAACGGTGCCAATGCAGTCACTAAAGCAGGACAGTATTACATGGGCATAATTACCATCCACTACAGTTAGAACCTGCAAGGAACATTACGTGTCTAAGTAATAAGAGTCGTGACCAAAAGAGGGAAAAAAAATCAGTCCCAGTGAGAGGAACTTAAGTGTAAGTCTAAAGGCTTACATTCATGATCAGTGCGATGGGGGGAGCAACATCGTTCCTATTCCCATATGGCAAATATAGAATATCTTCTCCGCCTCGCCATAACACTGTATTAACAGCTTGGCTCTTCCTAGAGAACTTTTTTTTTTGCCCTCCAGGCCCATGACATCCTTCTAGAGTACTTCAAAGGTGTGCTAGAGTTCAGGAGGCTGGTTCATATTCAAAGCATTAAGCCAAACAGCATGGTAGCGACTAATGCAGTAAGATGTGTGCTTAATGTAGGAAGGTCAACTTGACTGTGTGTGTGAATTTCACTGATTAAAGTAAACACGGTGGCACAAAAAGTGATTTTTATCTTGAAGCGCAAAACAAGAAGCATCAAATTGCAGAAACTGTCTGTAAGTTCTCAATAATTTTGGAACCTGGAAAAGAACTAATATATGTAATGTCTTACTAATTAACAAAAAGGTAATATTGGTTAAAGTTTGACTTTAAAAGCAGTTATTTATTTCCCATAGGGTTTTCTTCAAAAGAGTTTGCTTCAAAACACTGATCCATTTAAACTGAAGTGTGACAGACACAGAGCAGGACTTCCTTGATACTTTGTGTATGCTGTGTTTCTTCAAGGTCCTCGGCTGGGTGGAGCTGAGGCGCCATGAAACCCTGTCAGTGATCCCAGACTACTCAACCCACCTGCCCAGACACCAGAGCTGCAGGTGCCTTCACCAAACCATTCTACCCTTTTTCTTGGTGTTGCTTATTTTTGTTTCACACTGACAACATGCACCAAACATTATCCAACACGTCCATGTACCCTCATAAACCACTGAGCCTGATATCCACACTTTATTGCACTTACTATTGCTTAAAACCTTAATTGGTACTTGGCAGGGCATGCACTATCACCTATTGGTCCTCTGCAGCGGCACCGGTCTGACTCCCGCCTGTGGCCCTTTGCTGCATGTCATTCTGTCTCTCTCTACCCCCTTTACTGTCCGCTCTTCACTTGTGCCTATCAAATAAAGGCAAAAGCCTTGAAAATATCATCTTAAAACAAAATGTTTAAAAAAATTAGTTTGTTGCTATTAAGTTCAGTATACATCTCTTTTCTTTGTTGCAGCCTGTTGGTCGCAACAAATTGGGGGTTTGTCCAGAAAAATATAAAAATATAATGTAAATGTTTAGATGTATTTTTCACCTGTTTAGTGTCAGACTTATCTTAAGCAATTAACTGGAATTGACTAATTTGAAGTGTACCACTGTCTTTGAATCCCCAAGAGTTAAAGCGAAATTGCATGGTTCCCATAAAACCTCCTATAAAAAAAATATTAGAAATTTGTGGACCCATAAATAAAAACATCTAGCATAAAATCTCTTGGAACCTCTTCAAAGGCACAACATCAGTCCATTTTGATGGCATTTTTATGTCATTCCACTGTGTGATCCTAAAAACCTGATGCAGGGTCATTTACAGAACAAGTGCGTACTAAGTTTGATCACACTGACTGGCAGGATGTTTGACATAAAATTCTCAGTCTTCAGCTTTATAAGCTTCCATCTATTCTTTTTATCATTTTTTATTGTTTCATGTGAATATTTTTCTTCTAAAATGTCCTTCATCCTCTTCAGTTTCTGTGGATTCAATCCTGCAGAACAAAATAAAAAGAAAAGATCTTAAAGATGACTCATAATGTTGACAGCAAGTCAGACTTGGGTTTTTATGTTCCTGTCAGACTCATTCTGGCAGTGAAAAAATCTTCCTCTTTTTTTCCCCCAAATGGTAAATGTCTCATTTTGGAAGGCCATCAATTTTGCAAACCCAAATGTTCTACTCATTTCCCCCTTATTATAGCGGCTACCCCAGCACGGGCTCACTGGTTATAAAGGAACAGATTCAGCTCTCACACATACATCCATCAGATGCATGATGAGCTTGTTGTTTTTTTTATTTCTGACTCTGTAATCATGTTTTCCTCACAGCGAGCGGTGCATATCTTTGGCAGTGCATCCCACTGAGTGGCCTTTTAATGTTCCTTCACGGTAATGTGGAAGAATCCCAGACACTGTTGTTTTTTTTTTAAACAATTTTATGTCATCAGACTAAGCATGGAAAACACATTATTGCCTTGTTGGCCACTGGCCCGTAGGTATGAATATAAAGAATCAAGTGAACAAACACTCTCTTGACATTAACATTGATATTAAATACTTTCTAAATCCTTCACAGGTTTACTTGAACCAATCCCAGCATGAAACAGCGGTAACACAGGTAGGCTCCTTCTTGCCAGTCCTCATTACTGCCTTCAAATGAAATTTTGTATTCATCTCATAACCATACACTACACTATATTATTAATTTGATGTGATTGTCTTTGTATGAATCACAACTGAAGATGAAAGACAGCAAGCTCAAAGTAGAAAATGATAATGATTTGTACTCAGTCTGTCATTTTCTTTGTTATGTCGATGTGTTGTGACCAGAATGAAAAGACTGGTTTGATTGGCATGCAACCTAATTACTGTATAATCCCTGTAAAGTTGAAACATTTTCACCGTGTTGCTTAGAAACAGCCCGTTTTATGTGTCAAGTACGCCTTATCAACTCCAATTACTGTATACAGTCAGAGATAATTGTGCAGGTTTCTAATGCACGCACCTTTGCGAAAGGAAAAGCTGTCAAAGTTGAAGCCTTGGGGGGACGAGATCACAACCATCAGCTTTAAATATACGATAAAGGTTAAGTGAGCAGCTTCTCTTAAAGGGATAGTTCATATTCTTTGAAGTGGAGTTGTATGAAGCACTTATCCTCAGACAGATCCTACAGTAGATGGCAGTCAAGTGGCTCCCAGTTCAAAGAAGCCACATAAAAGTCCTGGCCACATAAAAAGAGGCCTAACTAAACGTTCTTACTGTGCCATCAGACAGCCTTTTACTTTGGCACTAATTTTCTCAACCATAGTACTTTGGTATTCCTACACTGTATTACGCTGCAGATCAGCTGTTTGGGTGAGAAAGTTGCAAAATCAGACAGACATCAAACTTTACTCTCCAAGGGATTTCTAAGATGGTGCATGCGTGATTCTTCTGGGCTGTTCAAGCAAACAAGTGTCCTGGTCACAAAATGCATTTCATTTTCTGTGGAGTGATATTGGCCTTAGACAGCTGTGGCTAGTTGCACTGAATGTAATCATCAACAACTACAACTCTGTGTTTGGAGTGATCAGTTTTTTGGAGAGGATTTGGAAAAAAACACCCCAAGACCCTATCTGCAAAACTTCTGCCTCTGTATCTTCTATCAGTACCATTTTGTTGTCAGTCACTCATTTTTATTTTCTTGTATTTGTTGTCTCTTCCTTAAACCATTGTAATTCTGATCCAAGCAGCAGATCTGCAGGGTAATACAGTGCGCACCACAGGCAGGTATGCTTATGGTTAGCAATATGGAAGTACTACAGTTGAGCCTTTCTTGTAATGCCACCATAAGAGGCGATAATCCAATGATAAGGCTCAGACTTCATGAGTGTGAGCGGTGAGTTTACATTCCACAAACGTTGTCTTAGCATTTAGAATCCAAACAATGAACAATAAACTCACCAAATGTCAAGAAAGGAAATATCCTTACACCCGTGTTCCTTTATAAGCAGAAAAATACAAGCAAACAAGCCTTGCCTTATCATCGTAAAACACACTTCATTCAAACTCAACAGAAACAAAACAAAACTCACCAAAACTGTTTGTCTTTCCATTGTTCCAACAATCACAAACTCTGGTTGAAAAAAATAAATCCCTCATTCAGTAAAACAGATGTGAAATTTGTTGCGACAAGTTGTTTTTCCCTGCACCTGATGCCTGACCTTCTTCCCCCTTCACACCTCTGCTACCTGTAAACACATATTCTGTTTCTATACCAAAAACTAGTGCAGGTTTTTTTTAAATGCACGTATACCCACTAAAAATTCCCAGTAGACAAGTTTGTAGATAGCGTCATCTTTCCGTCGCTGTCACCGGCCCATGGCCGCTGCAGAGTCATTTGACCCGGGACTGTGTGTCGACTGAACCCTTTCCCATTGAAGAGAAAAGCCAGATGTTAGTGAGTGCTAGTGGGATTTTTTTTTTGTCCAGTGTGAAAGGGTTGTAACACTCCCCCAGTGCGCCAAGCTCTCTGTGCAGGCAGACTCGAGTGAGCAAATAGCGCTAGTTGCACGGCTAGCTGAGCTAACAAGCCTACCTCAGCTACAGTTAGCAGCAGTGTACTCTGGTGGTATGTTGATCCTTATTTGTTTGAATTACGAATAAAAGTTATACTACAAAATGTTTATGAGGCAGGGTCTGTCCTCGGGTTACTGTGACAGCAGGATGACATGTCATGTAGTGTTTTCTTATGGCTGAGAGGATTTGCTCATTATAGCTACACACATTCTGTCCCCCTCAGGACAGAAATGCCACCCAACAAAAAAATTAGACTAGAAACTGTCTGGATTCTTTGCTTACCAAAAGAACACATTCAGCTGTCGACTCAAGCAGATACAATATCACATGATGAATATGCTTGCTGCTTTTCTATCCAGTAGAAGACAGTGTTCATGCAATTAGCGGCTGATTGTACAGTTGAACAGTGTGGGTGTGTGGGAGAAAAGAACTGAAAATGCAATAAGATATCTAATTAGGTATAGGCCTCAGGAAAGTGAGACATCTGATTAGTGTGTCCTCTTCTTGGTCATGGAGAAGAAATTTAGCATGAATTACAAGAGTGGCCATAGGTAATTTTGTACTGAGCATTCAATTTCACAGGAAAAGCTGAGAAATGACTCAAATTAGTCCACAGATAATCAGTGCTGTTGCCTGTTAAAACCTGTGAATTTGCCGCACCGCAAGGCTTGTGTGATGTGAGCCATCAATGAAAGTGTATTCATAATCCTGGTATTATACCTCTGCTGTGAGAAATACCACACTCCAGGATCCAAAGATTCAAAGCAGGTTTACTCTTGCTGGTGAGATAACACATTGCAAATAGATTCCACCATATAAAAACATCACCATGTTAAATGGTGCTTGGAAACACATGTATTTAGAGTACATCCACATACAGCTCCTCGTATGCTTTCAGCCCCTCTGCTGCTGTTGTGTTTGTGCGATTGAGTGTCATTTACAGACACATCATCACCGATTTGCAGCTGTAGCTCTGCACCTCATGAGAATAGTAATCCAGGGGGAGAGATGTGAAATAAATATCTTCATCCTTCATGGATGTTCCTCCTGTCCCGGTGCTGTGATGTTGTGAAAGCACATTATAGATCTTTTTATTTCTCACAGACTTCAGCCTCTAGTGGAGCTCTTTATCTACTTGGATCTCTGCCTTGGCAATTTGCACATGCTTCCTCAGAGAATCCCATGAGTGGATGGCTGCCTGTTTGAAAAGGCTGCGCCCAGTGGTGGGTAGAAAACTGAAAATCTATACTCAACTGAAAGCACAATTACGGTCATAAAAGATGACTCAAGTTAAAGGGAAAACTACCAGTTGAGAACAAATGTAAGAGTTAAAGCTATAATATGTCAATCTGACATGGGAGACGGTTCGTTGTCTTGGAAGTTGTCTGGGGAAACTGTTTGGAAAACGGCAGGCGCTTTCAAAAAAACACTTGTCAGGTGATTGGATGAACCATCTGTTTATTGTGTATAACATGGGGTAACTTCAACCAGCCAGATCAAACTTTTCCTGAAGCCTGATGAGAGAAAAGCGAAAACATTTTTCCATCAAGAAAAGCCTCCATTGTCATTCTTTGGTTTTCTTTCATTGGAAACAAAAAAAATAGAGATGGGTTGCTTTCATGGACGCTTCTCACTATTGCCACACCTAAACCCACGCACGCAGCTGCCAGTAGTCACTCCTAAGACGTTGACTGACTTTACCACTTTTGGTGCAGACACAAACGGATAACTGTAGTGCTTATTTTTCCTCCTCCACATGCTCCCCTCTTAAGGCTCATTTATGCTAAACATTAGATACATTACTTATTGCAATTACAAATTACTTATTGATTCACTTCATATAATACAGTTATTTTAAAAAAGATCCACAGTTACATGAATCAAAAGTTTTAAGTTCAGTCTGTTCAGTCATGGAAATGATGCAGCTGATGGTTCTCGATTTAAAAGGACTGGTTCAGCAGATATTCAAGCAGCACTTTGGTCATTGAGGTACAAACCTCCACGATACAAGCATCCTTACATACAAGCATCGGCACATAAGCACCTGCAGGCAGACTAGATTTAACAAAGTATCTAGATTTAACAAAGTATAAATGGCAAATATAGTCATGTAAAAATGTAAATCACTCACTCAGAAATATACTTGAGTAAATGTATAATGTAAAAAAGGAACGTGAAAAGTACTTGTTCCTCAAAAAAAAATCTTTTTCTGGTTATGTGCAGTACTTGTAACTCCATAATGGCAGCTCAAGACAGGCATGGATGCTGGTGTGAGGGGACTGTCTAGTCTTAGTCACCACAGTTGACATTCATTGCCCGTAGAAACACTGCTGCATCGAGTGAGAGTGCAGAGAAATACCAACAATAGTGTGACAACATCCACTAATCTTCCTCTGTGGTTCTACACTACAGAGAAGAGAGGTCCAGTTTGGGGGCAGCTCTCTTGAGTCCTGGCTGCCTGTCCCTCTAATAGAGCGGTTACTCCTCCTCACCCTTTCAGAGGTTACTTTATCAAGGCAGTATAATGCGCCTCTGTAACAGTTAAACAGCTAGGACTTCCCAATTGTAATAAAGCTGGCATCAGAGGCAACTAACTGCCAAATCCTGTCTCTACAAATAACTTAAAGAGGAGCCAATGTGTTTATCTTCCACCAGTCACCCCCAGAGGTGTGTCCTCTCAACAGTTTTGTTTGTGTTGTATCAGAATAAGTGCCAGTGTCATTACGAGGACAGACATATCATCATGTTCACAGATTATTAAGTTATGGTGTCCCTGCTCAGTAATGATGAAACTGATGGTCCAGTCAATCAATTCTTGCTGACCGTAGTCACCCAGTGAGTTTAGGTTGCTTCCATCTGGTTACAGATATAATCTGCCAAGATTCAGGACCAACATATTTAAGAGCTCATTGGTTGCTGCTGATATTGGTCTTTTGAACAAGATTATATAATTTCGTGTTCTTTGTGCAAAACTGAATTATTCTGTGCTGATTGGTATGATAATTGTATTACTGATGGCTTTGCAAAAATTGCCCGTTGGGGATGATAAAGATTGCCTTGACCTTTCATTCCCAGAGTTCTCTTTGGTTTCTTTGATTGCATCAAAGTGGAGTGAAGCTCGGTGATCAGGAGGAAATCCCTCTAACGCTGCTGTTACGCGATTCATCCCTGCTTCTGCAAGCTCGTCTGGAAGTTGGAAACCTCTACCCTGCAGGCTGCGCTGAAGAGAAGATAGTTTAACATCTTAACATCAGATATGTCCCTTAGCAGGTCAGTCAGTGACAGCAGTCAACAACTTGTTCAGTGTGTCCTTGTTAACACTCAGGACAGACCTGTTGACAGGGGATTTGTACTACTGCCGTTAGCTGTGTTATGGCACTGGCCCCAGATGCCTTCCAGGATAATGGTAAGGAGCATTTTACGGGTGTCTGGTCAGACTGTGTATTCATCACTCTGACTATTTACAGCTGAAGGAAATGCTTACATAAAATTTTTGTGACTGGATCCTCATGCTGTCGAAAAGGCAGCAATGAAGAAAGGTACTGGAGAAGGAAAGAATGGCAGACCCACCCCTGGCCTCCAGCCAATAATGACCGTGGCCCAGGTGAACCTGCCCATCCTCCTGTCAGTGTTTCCCTCACTGAACCATCAAAGCTTTACGATCAACAGTCAGATGGGCTTGTGTATGCTGTTGCCGACCTTTAAATCCTCTGACTTTGAACACTTAGATGTCTTAAATCTGTATTGTCAGCTTCACAGCAGGAGGTGCTGTTATCAGGCTTCACCTCGTCAGAGGGCAAAGACTGTGAATGTTCAAGCTTCGCCTTTAGTTAATTAGTTTCACCTTCCATTAAATATCAAGTTGTCAAAAGCAGGATTGACTTCTAGAGGTCAGTGAAGGGCTTATCTATTGTGCAAGGTGACAGGGTTATTAATGAAAATGTTGTTATCAGCTAGATTTTTATGTTTTTGTTTTGTTTTCTAGTTTCGGGTGGGCTATACTGATGTACTTCTGGATTTTTAACAAACTGATCAGTTGGTCCACCACTTTATTCCAGGTTAAAATGACCAGAGTTTTTCCATATTTTATTGCCAGATAAAGAATCTTAAATACAACATCAGGGGGAGCCTGGGCCATCATAACAAACAGTCCTAAGTAGCAAAAAAAATTACATTACTGACAAATTACCCAAACAAAAAGTTACAAGTTACAACAAAAAGGTCCAGTAATGTAATTCCTCAGCCATCATATAACCCTAGATGGGCTGTGATTGGCTGCAGATTCCATTTTCCACAGCCAATGGTACGAGGGAGCCTGAGGAGTTGCACAACTGAAGTTAACACTTGCACTCACACACACTCTGGAAACGGCATCAGCCACACCATCATCAAAACCTTTTGCTTATGCTTAATGTCAAGTTCTGAGTGATGTAATTAGCAAAAGTTAGCACGCTAAACCAAGATGGAGAATATGGGTAGTCTGACTCACAGGAGGTGGGCTATTTGAAAAAACCTGCCTTCTCCTCTCCTTCTGCTGTCTGTGTGTTTTTAAATTCCGTTTGAAACAACAGCAACCTCAAAGCTAGCAACCTGCACGCTGAAAATGGCGAGTTATTCCCAAGTCAGCCAGTAATACCTGCTATTTGTTGCTTGCATGTTTGCTGTTTTTGCTGTCGCCTGCTTTGCCGCTTTGTTTTTGCTTTTTGCATTGCATGTTTGTTTTTGCTGTTTCCTGCTGTGCCTATTGTCTACTGTTGTCTACTTGCATGTCTGTCTTGCTGCATGTGTATGCTACTTTTGTGTTCGTTGCTGTTTTGCATGATGTCCCTACCCCTTTTCCTCAAGAGGCTCTTGCCTTTTGCCCAGTGGCCATTATAAATCAGAATTTGTTCTTAATGATATGCCTGGTTAGTGGCGGTTGGCCTTTTGTGGGGATTTAGCCATTTCAATGCCAGGTCTCGCGTCCCCACCTGCAAATGTTCCACCAAAACAAGTAACTAATGTTGCAGTACCAGACAATCAGCGATCTTGCTGCCTACCGATCATCTGAGGATTTCTAAATGCAAAATAGCTGCTTGAATGGAGGAGAGAACAGCCACTAACAAACCTTGTTTTTTTTTTTTTAAACTGTCTAATTGTTTCCCTAAAGTTTTAGCAAGCAAAGCTGGGAGATTGTCCTCAGTTTCTGCCCAGGGTTGTAGACTCTTGTTGTACCTGGATTTGAAATGTTTTGTAGCTTCTATTGGGTTGAGCAGGCTCATCCTGATTAGCTGGACATGTACATGCAAATGTAGTGTAGGAAATATAGAAATATGAGTTATAGTGTGAACAGTAACTATGACAGTGAAAATAACTTATTGATTCATTTAATATAATAAATGTATAATATATCCCCACAATTACACAAACATATGAATCAGCAGCTTTAAGTTCAGACTGGTCAAAGTACTTTTCATCACCAGACAGTAAGTGTGAGAAAAAAAGCACAGCTGATGGTCCTCATTTAAAAGGACTGACTCAGCTTAACCTAAAGCCACAGTATCTTATACATTTACAGTCCAGCAGATTTTCCAGCAGCGGTTTGCTCATTTTAAGAAGTACAAACATCCATGACGAGCACCTTGCAAAGAAAATTGAAGCTGCTGTTCTAAATTAGTCTCGTGTTTCCAGCAGCTTTTTTTTCACTGTAGCTGTCAAAATATGACATGTAATTTCCATAAAATGACCATCAAGATAATTACACAGACGCCTCCATGTGAATGTTTCCATTTGCTCTATAGGTTGCACCCCCCCCAAACCCCCCGGTGTTTAATGAGGGTTGATGAGTGTCTATTTATTTAATAGGTATGATGTTCTCCGTTGTGGGAGGCACTGATGTGAATAAATAACATAATTCTATTAATGTACAGCCGAGAATTTGTTTTACTTTAGAGAGAGAACATCTGAAGAGATGTTTCGTTAAGAGAATCAAAGAGCCGTTTTTACGCTTTTTTTTTTCATGATGACAGACACTCAAGATCACAAGTTCACAAGCTATTTCTTCTACAGTAGCCTGAGTGCACTCTCTGGTCTGTGTGATACAGGCTATGATTTGATCCCACCAATTATCAAGCTCAGTGATTTTGAATTTTCATAATTACACTTTAGAGGTGATATAAATGTACCTTGGTTCTTTCATGGTAATTACTGTAATTCAGAAACTGATGGTTAAAAACCTAAAGTTACCAACATTGCTAGAGCCTTGAATGACAATTTCATTTATATGGCAAATTTTATCACACGTAAGAATCAATAAAACATTATCCTGATGTACATCAAATGTACCACTCAGCGTTAAAACTCCCAAAACATGAACACAACTGAATGTACAGGAGATAAGCACTACCATACACACCATACACACACACACACACACAAACACACACACACACACACACACACACACACACACACACACACACACACACACACACACACACACACACACACACACACACACACAGACAGTTGTGATGGACTTCAAGTCAGCAGGCAGATTTTTCTACAGAAAAGGGCCACAGAAACTAAAGGCATCCTCACCAGATATGGAACTACTTCTGATTCTGGGTGCAGCCAGAAGATGCCTGATGACCTGAGAGGCCTGATAGCGTTGTAATCAGGGAGCAAGTCAGAAATGTGCTGAGGTGCCAAAGCATTAAGTGCTTTATAGACTATTGGCAGGATGTTGAAGTTGATTTTGTATTGTATCAGGAGCCAATAAAGTGATTTCAGTACTGGAGTACTATGTTCAAATTTTTGTCTGCATGTAAGGACTCTGGCTGCTGCATTTTGAAAGAGCTGAAGCTGTCCTACTGATTGTTTGGACAAACCTGTAAAACCTGCTGGAGATGAAAGCATGAACCAGTTACTGACAGTCAGTTTGTGCTATGAATGCGATGAGTTGAGTTTTGATTTTGGTTTCAAGGTTGCTGGCTTGCTCACTGTGTATCAGAGACAGCGATTTCAACTGTGAAAAATAAAAAAAAAAACCTTTCTCTGACTTTTGGGACCAAACAGAAATAGTCCAGTTCAGTCTGTATTCAGCTGTAAAAGAAATTTGTACAGTAAATTAATATCATTAATACAATTTACTAGTTTGTTTACAGGGCTGAAGTTATCAAAGGACAGTGAAATGTACATCAGCATGTGAATGGTAGAATATATTATGTTTCTTTATGATCATACCAAGTGGGAACATGTATGGATTGAAGAGTGGTGATCCAAGAAGTGACCTTTGCAGAGCCCCAGGGAAAATCTTTGTGTCTGCAGATTTAAAGCTACCTTTTGAAACATAAAAGCTCCCTTTGTTCAAGTATGAAATCAACTGAGAATTAAAACACAAAGCCCTTGAATTAAAGTCACGGATGAATAGAAAAACTATTTTTCTACCTTATTATCAAATGTTTATAATATACACCTACTTAACAAAATAGCATATCCAATTTATATAATAGTACCTGCATTATCTGAAAAATAGCTTCCACTTCATGGTTTACCGTAATAAAATATCTTTAAAAAACATTAGAACTGGAGATAAAAATATTTTTCAATTGCTGTAAGTAATGCAGTTGGCTGTTTTGCAGGAGCTGCTGTTGAGTTCACAGATTTTATTCAGAATGTTTTATTCATTCAGAACAACTGAAGTGACCTTACATCTCTTTTTCATATCAAACCTTATCAGGCACACTTCAGTGGTAATACACAGAGCCAACACACTGTCAATTCAGAAGCTCTGTTAAAGAAGACTGACTGAAACCTTTATTCTCCTCCATGTATTCTCTTTATGATTCTCATTCCAGGAATGTCCTCGTAATCTGCATCATTACAACTTATGGACTTGACTTAAGATGTATCCATGTATGCACAGAGGACACAGCATATACCTCCTTAGTCAGAAAGAGATAATTGGTCCCTCTGTGGCTGCACACCAGCCGCCATATGCACAGAGAGGCTCTGCTGTAGCCATGGTAACTGAGAGTTGAATTGATATCCCAATTTTATTTGAGCAAACATACATCAATAAAACCATAAAGCCACTAGATCCCTTTGTCTCTATCCCTCTGTGTCTCTGCGCTGATGTCATTGTGTCCATCTGTTTTTCTTCTTCTTCTCTTTTACTGAAAAACCCTGCTTGAATAACTTCAAAAAGTAGCCTGACAAAAACTTCATAATGTAGATTTGAGGTTAAACCTGGATATTAATGATTTGACTTGATCAATGCAGGTTGCGCTGACAGTGGAGCTGAAGGTCACTGCTGCGTAAAATCCTCTGAAGCCAAAGCAGGACAAGGAGAGAGAGGCTCACAGCCCCGTTCACTCCTGCACTGAGGTGATTAAAGTTACTGCACTTTTTTTTCCAGATGAACTACAAACTAAGAATACCAATGTATTTCTTTATGGTAATAATGATATGCAATGATTCCCAGGTTGCCCTCTGCAATTAAAAACGGAAATTTACAATAATGAGCAGTTAGGGGATATTTTTGTTTTAGTCCATTCTGTCTGTACAATGTTCATAAAAGCATCCCAGTTCTTCCTACTGTACTAATACTACTGTTATTTATGACCTTGCAGCACAACACTGTCAGCTCAGGTGTTGATTCATTCATGGGGCCTCTGGAGAAACAGCAAACTACAGTGTGATTCACTGCCATGGTGAGTGATGACAGCATCATTTTAATTCAATTAAAAGGATATTAGTGGAATCCTGACTGGGTACACAGACAAATATAACCTCAGATGTCTTCTTCACTCTTCAGAGTGCTCTTATTTTTACTTTACTGTATTTAATGTGGAATAACCAGGGGTAAAACAACCATGACGGCACTTAACCACTGGGTTGTGGACTACCCTTTTGAAGCCTCAAATCTGGCGTTGCAGGAGTCATCATCTTGGTTTCCTGCAGCCAGAGCATGTGCAGTACCGCAGAGTGCATGGAGTTGGTGGGTGATGCACTGTGAGTTGGTTTGGGCTCATCTGTTCAGCAGGAAATAATGGCAGCATGGCTGGCCACAACATTTCTTGTATTACAACTAAACAGTGCGCTAAAATATGTTTTTGAAAACATTTAGGGCTGAAATAGACAATGCAATAACAGAATATTGACCCATATTTGATCAACACTGTGTAGTCTGACAGTTTGCACAGCTAAAGCTATAAAATAGTTTCTAAAACATTTGACGCAAGAAATGGGCAATATAATGGGTAGAATTTTGATCATCGGCACTGCCAAGTTTGACTTTTTGTAATTTATGTTTGTTTACATTTGTCATTCTGACTTAAAACATTGGCCTTTTCAACATTACTCTTGTTTAGTATGTAATCATCTATACAGAAAGACAAGGACAAACAGGCAAAAAGAAAAAAACAAAGATAACAAATAACAAAAAATAGAGAGGAAAAAAGAAAAATGGAACAAGAAATAACACACAGGTGAGGAGAGACTGGGGACAGACTGGGACGAACATCTTTACATCCTTCATTAACTTACTTTAGATGTGTAATAAGGAAATTATTGTGTCCATTGTTTACACACGAGAAATAAATTACAAGTTTGATTTGACTGTTTGATCTCAGTTCTGTGAGTCCTGTCACTCACTGGACTGACTCACTGAGACTGACCAATCACATGGTAGCCCCGCCCTAAAATGTACCCTGCTTTATCATCTATTTTACTCTAAATGAGACCAAAATAAACATCCTGTACAGAAGCAGACTTCAAACTAGTGATTGAGATACTCAGTAGGAAACTGTTCACCGAGGTCATACATTAAGAAATAGAGTCATTTTGCTAAATGAATAAATACAAACAAGCTTCTTTTTTAAATCAGTGGATTCGCCCCCTGCTGGTCATTTTAAAGGATGCAGGTTCAAAGCTCTTCTGCAGCTCTGTCCACTACAGCTTCCTATTTAATATGCGGTGCATGAGAATAACAAACATTTGTGTTATTGTTGGATGTGACATACCAATGAAATAATGTATACAATAAACCCAGCATAAATGAACAATATACTGCATATAATTTTAAGACAGTAACAGAAGTATGTGGCTCAAACATTTTTTTTTTTGTCAACAAATACCACAAAAAGACCCACAATGTGTAACTCTCTGTCTTCCCCAGCCTGTCCATGACACTCAGCTCCAAGTCTGCCTGTTCCATCTGAAGACGTACGTCAAGAAATTTGCTTCAAATATAGTGTTTAATTAAAAAACAGGCTCACAGTGTGGCTCATTGATGTATTTTTAATAGTTTTGGGACAACAATGGAGATGTAAGGCACAGAAGGTAAAGGTAAATCAGCTTAACCGTGTAGACAGTCATACAAGCATATCATATCATGTCATATAGTGAAATGAGCTGTCTGACCCAACCTAAGTATTCTTAATAAATAATAATAATAATAATAATAATAATAATTCGAGCAGCCACCGTGCAGCCCTCGGAGGGGCTACTCCAGTTCTAAGCCAGGACCTTGTTCAAGCGCACTGACAGGAGAAATTAACCTAACATGTTATTGATGCTGGGGGAACCCAGAGCACCCAGAAGAAAACCAAAAGAGAGACAGAGAACAGAAAGGCTCTGTCCGAGCCAGGGTTCAAACCCAGAGCTAATCACTGAGCCACCATGCTGCCATTAAGATATCAATATGATATGAGCTACAGTACATCAGTCTATGTTTCCTTACCCTTAAATAACAGTGTGAACAACTTTGTGCAGCTGGAAATTCTGGGTCTCAACATTACGATTATTTCAGAAGGTTACAGTCACATCATGTTGCCCTTAATGGTGGAGGAAGTATTCAGGTCTTTTCCTTTTACTGGTAAATGTAGTAATTCTACACTATAAAAATACCCCCACAAGTGAAAGTCCTGCTATCAAAATCCATTAGAAAAATGTGCTTAAATATTTTTGACCTGTTGGTTTGACAAAAGAAGCAATTTGAAAATGTCGCTTTGAGCTCTGGGAAGTTGTAGTGAGCATTTCCTGCCTTTTTTTTTTTCACATTTCAGACTAAAACAATTATTCAGGTTATTGTGAAAACAATAGATGGGAAAATAACTTTATATCTATTTATATATTTGTTGCAACTTGCAGCCCCAGAAACTAGAGCTGTCAGATAAATATAGTGGAGTAAAAAGAGCAATATGTCCCTTTGAAATGTAGTGAAAAAACATTGATCCAGTAAAAAAATATCCTCCATCTGAAAGAGAAATGGAAATGAGAATTAAATATAAGCATCGAGGACAAGACTTGGGAGGATATCTGTGCAAGTTAATACCACACAGGTATCAACAGTCATCCATGGAAATAATTTGATTGCAACAGTAAAAATTTGATTTTTTAGGACTCCGCTGATAATTTCAATGCCTTAAAAAAGTTCAGTATCAGCTTTATGTTCGAGGAAATGTGTTATGACACATACCTTCAGAGACTGTTCAGTGCAGCAGGGATTCTGGCAAGATATAAAGTAGGAGATTGAAAAACTAATGAAAATTGTTCCCAGCGGATCCTGTGTTGTTTTTACTTGGAGAAACATCCCAAAATGTAGCAGACAAAGACCAAAGCTCTGCGCACTTCTATTGATTGACAGAAAAATGGTGACTATAAATTGGAAGAAAGCGCTTTCACTGATGCAAACTCAATGGACTGAGAGATTGAAACAGGTCTACACAATGAAATATACAACAGCAGATCAAGATTGACACTTTTCCACAAGAATGAACTCCAGTTATTTTTTACTTAAATGTCTAACTGCCAGGATGTGAAGAGATTTGTTTGGTTAAAAAAAAAGAGAGAATAAAAAGTCCTCTATCTAGGACAGTGTAATAGTGCTTTATGTTTCATGTTTCATTCATGTTTCAATGCAAAACCAGTGCCTAATAGAACAGAACAAACAGAAGAAAGATAAGTTGAGTAAAAAAGCAGACAAAAATAAATTAAAATTGAAAAGATAGTGTTGGCATTGATAGTGAAAGTTATATTCTCAGTGATATTGAAAAGTAAGTAAAAATAAAGTGATATTAACATAACATAATGTTATATGTGATGAAAAGCGAAATCTAAATGAAGTTTAAAGAAATTGCTCCAGTAAAATACAAGACCCTCGAAACTGAATGTAGTGAATCACTTGAACAAATCAGACTCAGATCAGTTTTTTGGGTTTTTTTTTTCATGACAGTTTTAACAGCACAGTGGGATCCACACTGACTTTTACGTCACTCTTGAGGACGTTCCAATGCCAAACACGTCTGTTTCTCTGAAGACATTCACAACTCCACACACATCTACAGAAGTAGCTGCTCGTTGCTCCACAAAAAGCCACAATTATAAATTTGTCTGTCTTTGTTCTCGTCCTCATTATCATCTGCTCATGAATTTGCTGCCTTCCGCTGCACATCAGCTTATAAATGACACTGTAAATGTCAACTTCAGTGGTTTCGATGTTATTACTGTTCTTTTGAGCATCTCTTTCTTCTTCTTTGTTTGAATTATAAACTTGATGGTGAAAAAACAGATATGTAACACTTAAATCAAATAATTGAACACTGTAAATTACAGGGAACATCATCAGATTTATGGGAGGAATCCATTGTCAGCTCAAAGGACAAAAAAGCAAGGAAAACTTTATTTATGTTGTGCATTTAATTGCAGGTAAAAGCACAATGAGTGTGAGCTACCACAGAAGTTGCAGCTACAAAGATCAACAAAAATAAGTTAGACATAGATAAACACAATTAAAACAGACCCATAAAAATATATGTGTTACAAACCATAAAAAAAAGAAATAAACAAATAGATCATTAGGAGCATCAACTGACCTGTAAAAGTTAATAACACATGAATTAATTAATTAAAAACATTAAGAAGTAAGATTAAAATAAAGTAATAATTGAGACCAATAAAAAATAATAAGATATAGGAGCTAAAGCAATTAAAGAAGTAAGAATAAAATAAAATGAAATAACCATATCAGCTGCTGCTTTCCTGCAAATTATCCACTTTGTCTCTTTAATGCAGATAATGATTATAAAACTAAGTTCCCTAGAGGTGATAATTGTAATTAAAGAGTTAATTAGTGATAAACAGGCTCCTTTCCCCTTGTGTGTGTGTTTCACTCTTTGTAGTAGTGCCAGAAGACACCAGACGCCCCTTGGCCTCATTTATAAAACTGATTTTAGTATCATGTTCGAATCCACCGAGCTGCCATTTAAGACCGTGAGATTAAAGGATAAAATGTCTCAAATCTAATTTGTGGTGTTCAAAATTTAGTTAATCTTGTGATCTTTGAACATTGGAGACTCTTGGTATTCAATACCTGTTTTGAATTTTAATACTGGAATATCTCTTTATTTAAACTGCTCAGAATCATATTCCCAAGACTCACTTTCTCTTCTTCTCAGTATAATTTGATTTTCAGAAGTATTACACATGTTGTACTTTGTAATACAGAGGAAGCGTGCAGTATGTCATCCAAATATACAGTATCGCCTGACGGATTGTTACTGTTGGATGATGTAAAAAGGAAACATTTTTTAAATAAACTGAGACCTCTCCTTGAATTATTTCCTTATGCAGAGAATTTATGTCCCAAACATGTTCTTTTATTATTTTAAATGAGGCCCGGGTGCTTTCGATGGTTTGTGCAGCCTAATGAAAACATCCTTAATCTTGACCCTCCCGTATGAATTCAGGGTCTGAACGCTGCTGGTTTGCAAAAACAATCAATCTGTCTTCTTTAGATTCTCGTCACAGCTTTATGATTTCCATCTCTGCCATACTTATTTATCTTGTGCGGATCTGCTGCGTGTGATTTCCTTATTGATATTCATGGATCCTGTTCAGACATATAAATTAACCATTACCAGCTGTACAAGGCAGCAATAAACACTGATGACAACTCTTTCTTCTTCCCTTTTTCATATTTACGTCTTCACCTTCCGCAAGTTGCATTACTTAGTGCTACAGCTGTGTTTTTCTTGCTTTTATGCTTTCTTCTGCACTTTATTACCAGAGAGACAGATAGACGTCTTTTCCCCCCTCTGAGTGAAAAACAAATAACATCCCAGTGGCTCTCTTGGTTACTTAAATTTAATGTATTGTGTTCTCTAACATACATACTGCAAAGCACTAATGTAAGCAACATAATGAAGGAAGAGCACTGGGAGAAGATTAATAAATAGAAAGAAAGGGGAGATGTGTTTTGGAGCTTTCCATGCATTTTGCAGCATATTTTACCCTCCTACAGTACCTTTTAGCTAATTATCATATACAGTACATCCACACACACGCCTTCACACCAGAAGAATTTTATACATGTTGAAATCAGTACTGTGTCACTTTCTACAATATCACTGCACTGCAGATAAATCACACACATATACACACACCTGCAAGGGAACAGCCTGTAATTGCACTTCTGAATGTTGTAGTGATTTGGCCTTTGTTTTCAATGGGTCAATTATCTCAGAGCAGCATGTGTTTGGTCACCCCCTGCACAGTTGGGCAGCATATATGATACAATACAATACGATACAAGATTCTTTATTAATCCCCCAGAAGCGAAACTGAATGTCACCAACATAGGACACACAAAAATATACACGTCTCAAGGCAGCACAAGACAAAAGGACCTGACAAGTACAGCAGCGAAGAAAAGTCATCATTAATTCGACTGCACCAGTATTGTAAGTTAGCAGTTGTACGTAACATCAACGTCAACAATTACACCAGCATTACTACAATCCTTAACACATCCACCTGAGAAAGACATACTTCCATTATGGTTGTAACAATAATACCAGGGTGGAAGTAACGAATTACAGCTGTTCTTTTATTAGGATTTTTTCCCATTTGTTTAGGACTACAACTGGAATTAATATCCAAACTTTTTATCTGCATTCTTCGAGCCAAAAAAACTAAATGCGGGGCACCTGGGCAGCTCAGTTGGTAGAGTTGTCTTTATAAGATCATTATGAATGCAATTTAAGACCTATTTCATGTCAATTCAGACAAAGAAAGTACAAAGGATTTGGAGATTTTACAGCTGCATGAGTTAACGTCATTAGTACAGAGTGGGTCCATGTTGGTTTCATTTTGTAGCTGTTACAGTGTGACCAATACAATTTCCCCCCAAAAAATCACATTTAAAAGTGAGACTGAAGTTAATACAGCTTCATAAAAGTAATGTTAACGTTAAGTATTTTAATCTCCAGTAGTTTTGCTGTTGAGTTGTTGAGTGATATTTCAGTAATTTAACAGTAACAGTACAGTAACAGACTTTCAGTGCTCTTTCCACCACACAATCTAACTCATATTCTAAGAGGACTTTATTGTAGCCCAAGAACCGTGCAACAACATCTAAATTAAAACTTAATACAAGTGATCAATTAATAAAACGATGATCATGTGTGTAAAGAAATGCACCTAAAAACAAAAACATATTGCAGAGTGTTCAACTGAATTGTGTACCTGTTCTTTCTCTCAAAATATTTTCCAATGAATAGAGAACAAAGCCTGTTATAGGACCACCTTTTTGAAAATAAACTTGTAAATCCAGGTGTCATCATTGGCAGTAGTGTTGTTACTCCAACGTACAGCCACATAAATGCTAGTCCCTGAACACAAAACTCTGAGGGAAAACATTAAAAAGCTTCCCACTGACCTACAAAATATTAATAATAAAAAAAAAACTAGACCTGTTACTTTTTAATCCCAGCAGGAACATTTTCTAGCCGGTTTAATTTCACATCATCATAAACACCCAGATATCTTCTGCAACTCTGTGAAACTGAGGAATGAATGTATCATCAAACAATACTTTTGCACCTATGAGACTGCGTCAACAAGCAGGTGAATGAGCAGAGAGGCGTCTCTGCAGCTGAGGAAAAATAGATGAAATAATTCTGTTCTACTGTGTGTAACCACTGGAGGGCGCTGTTGCATACATAAACAATAGACGTGTGTAATGTCACTGACAAATGAAGGGAGTACTCTGCATGTGCACATGTCTGTACACACATGTCAGCGTGCATGTGCATATACAACTATGTGCAAAAGTTAATATTTATGTTAATGTGACCTGTAACCTCATATACAGAGCTTTCAGTGTGCTGCCATGCCATTTGTTTCAATTTGCTGCCACTTACTGTCGTTTTCCCCTTTAAATGAAAAAGATGCGCCACCACGGGGCTCCCTTTGACATGGAAATGAAAAAATATTGCTTGTCATGGCTGTCAGACTCCATATCCTTGGCCAGACACTGCTGCTGACATTTCCTATAGGTGTCTGTGCTATTGCTTTGGCATTTAGATGGAAGGCTATACACATCTCTCTGGCACAGTGCTGCACAGAAAGAAGAAAAAAAAAAACAGGATGAATCCAGATCACAATCACTGTTTCCATGACAACATCAATGTTGACACTGGAGGGAAACGGGGGTCTGCCATTTGTTTGAGTGCTCATTAATAAGAGGAGAAAAAAAGCAGCATGTGGGGACTGAATGGAAGTGGCTAAAATTGCATTAAAGTTGAATGAGTGAGTGTTGCGGCGATTGGGGGGAAATCGTCTCATGCTGAGTTAAGCAGACGGACTTGCAAGTATTATTGCACACAGACTTGAGTGTGTTTGCCAAGGGAAAGCTCACAGTGGGTCCTAATGCAGTGTGTATACATAAAAACCACAGCAAACAGCCATCTCTTGATTTTAGCTGAAAAATAAACCGTCTTGTCTGAAAGAGCCAACAGTTCCTGAGGATGGAAAAACAATCACATATGTGCATAATAACATGTGATTTTCATGCTAATCAGCAGAATTGACTGTCAATCACCCTGAAGGCAGTTTGTGTCACATGTCAATAGTTTGGGTTTATGGTTATATTGTAATCAATGAGGCCAAAATGCACAGCAGAAAACACCAAATACTGAGCAGTGTTTCCCAATTTGTGAATCTAAAGTGCTAGCAAGATGTCAGCGCGTATCTCTGAAGAGTTTATCAGGCAGACGCTTGAAGGGATGAAATGAGGTATCTGATCTTTTTGTTTCATTTGCGGAGGCTTTGAATCAGGACGTACTCAGAGGATATGATGAGTCAGCACAGATCTTATTAGCTCAACCAGAGTGTATTATTCAAAGAGCTGGGGGATGCTTGTGTTGCATCTGATTACATTATAATCATCCTGTTGAATTTGATTTGAGTTTTTGACAACTCAGGCTCCTCTTCAGCGGAGGAAGGTAAACGTCAGGACACAGTTGAAGAGGAGGAATTTTAGCTCCTTTTGTCTCAAAACCATCAAAATTAATCCCATGTTGACTTGCTTGCCTGAGACAAATCTTCCTGTTAGATATGGAGTGGTAAGGAGTTGCCAAAGAATGATCTCCCCACTTCAGATTCATGTGACAGGATGCCGAAAGCCTCAAAACTATTGTGTATTCATGACAGTAAACAGCCCTGTCTTGTTTTTGTTGCAAAACTGTTGATACTGTACCAACAAAATACTCAGTGACAGTGCTTGTCCTTCTGTTGTTTTCCAGCAAAATAGACAATCTTGCGACACATTATTCAGTCAAAGTAATGAAAGCATTTTTCGAAAGTCAGCAGTGACTTGAGACACAAGATTTTTTTTTTTTTATTATTATTTAAATGAAATCACAATCTTTCCTCAATCTTAACCAAAGTGCTTTTGTTGCAGGAGCCTGGATGCAAACCCTGGACACCATCCACCCCAACCATCTTCTTTAGAGTCGTGACTGTGTTACAGAAATGTGTTGGTTTATTCATTCAAGGAAATGTCTCTGAAGATAATCCAGGCAGCAATTACATTGTCACTTCAATGCAACTATGACAACACTTTCATAATACTCAAACGTAACTTCTAGGAGGCTAGGTTGCACTGAGAGTCATATCAAGAAGAGAACCCCTGACCCACTAAAGAACTTGTGAGATCATTTTAAACCAAATCATGATCTTTCCTTTACCCTAACCAAGGGGTTTCTGTCCCTTAACTCACAGATCATGCTATCAATCATAATTAGTTTGTACAACGTGCACAATGAAAAAACAATGTGTGCAAATCTGACAAGAATTTTAAAAATCAAAGGTACCCTTCTGAACACGACCTGCACTATAGTCTACAGCCGTGTTAGCAGCTCTGTGAGGCTGTACTTAGACATAGTGGTGCTTTGAGCTTTGAGAATTATGATTAATGTAGAAAAGAAATCACGTTATTCTTCATTTATCTAACCCCAGTTAAACAGGTATTACCCCATATTCTGTGACCAGTCACATTAACAAATTAAATTAATAAAACAAAGATAAAACCCCAGATAAACTATCAATTTCCCAGAGTTTTGACATGTGTCTGAGGTACACTTAGAAAAACCTGAGTGGAGGATCTATATTGTCTTAGGATCACCTGCTCTCTTTCTCATAACTTTTCATTTGTATCGGTGCCTCAGCTCCATCCTGCCGCAGGAGTTATAGCTTCTGTAGGGTGTGAAGATTAGTAAAGAGGAAATGGATCAGAGAGGAGCGGCTCTGCACATTAGTGATGAGTGACGACCTCTTGGCTCATAGACAAATTGTAATCAAAGCTGCTACAAGAAGAATTTCAAATTTCATTACTTAGAGACAAGTAGAGCTCCTCAGAGGTAGTGTTTAGCAGCAGCACAGCCACAGTTTTGGACTTGCATTTGGTATCTGCTTAGCAATTTAACTTTATAGCACCCAATTGTTCACAAGGGAAACAATACAGTTTATTGCAACATCTTAACACCTAGGGTTAAAGGTGAGGGAGTTTTTGTGTATCAGCGCCTCAACAGACTGATGCAGGATGTGCAAAGATGAAATCTGCAGCACACAGTAATACAGTATGTACACGAGATAAACATTAATTATATCTTCATCACAGATAGGAGAAGAATTGTAAACAGAACTGACAGATCTCCTCAATCTGTATGAGCGGTGTGACACATGCAGGCTTTGGCAGTGGGACATCAATAGCATCCTAAGCAGTGGTCCAGTCTTGCGTAACCACAGTGCAACTAATTGCTTTGTTGGAGCAAAGGTGAAACCCTGCATCTATTTATAGACTCTTAATGGAAAGATCAGCAATAAAATCTAACCTATAAAATGCTTGCTAAAGGTTAAAAAAAAATGGGAGCAATAACTAAATTTTCACGCATCTGATTTTCATTTTTTTTTTATAACTAGTGAAGGTATTAGAAGAATTTAATTTTGTTCAATTTAGTGCTGGCTGTAGTGTCATAATTTTCATAGAAAATAAAAAGAATAAAGCCTTGAATCTTAGGTGTTGCTCCTTATTAAAAGCTGTTACTGTAACCATGTGCTCCAGATCTCATCTTTCCAGAGGTTTACTTTGGTCTTCCCAGCAGAGCTCTCTGTCTCTCCATCACCACTCTGTGTGCCTCCTCCTTCAAACTCTCCTTTTTCCATTTTATTAAAGAGGGTACAGCTGTTGGGAGTGGTGTTCTTTCAACGGTTCCGCCATCTGCTATGCAGAGTAGCTTCACACTGTTCACTCACAGCGAGGCAAGCCTCTTCCTGTTTTGGTTGAGTACCCTCTTTGTGTAGCAATCAGTCCTGCACAGTTTGTGTGAAATTGTACCCAGGGACACATGAAATGAAGACATGTAAAGTACAAAGAATAGACCAATGTTCATACTGATGTTTTCTTTGAGTATGTCCAGGATGATAAGATAAAAAGATTAATTAGAGAATAGGTAAACATTCAATATATTCATTGTCACGTCCAGATGAGGTCATTATTCTGTCCATCCTGTCGATGTTGTCTTAACCAACACTTGTCAGATTGCCTATGAAACTGTTTTTGACCACCTCATTATACACTGGCCTCTTTATTAGGTACACCATGTCTACAATCTTATGAAATGGAATTGCACCTGTTCAGTAAAAGTTACTCTAGTTCAAGGGTTCACAAAGTGCTGGCCTCAGAAACATTTTGTACGTCCCCTGAATGTGACATGAAATTCATGCATTCATTTCAATACTTTCACTTTCAGCAGTGTAAATTTAAGAAACTACTCAGCTACTGCGTCAAATTGTGCCCCTCTAACAGTCCTCTCTCCAACCAGTGGCAACTTGCAAATGTCGCAGGAATTATGTTTGTCATCAATGTTGGGACAAGTTCTTTAATACTATAAGATGTAACATTTTCACTTTAAAATGTCTACAAATGCTGTTATATATTGTGTGGAGTTGTGTACTCACATTTCCCCAAATGTTTCCAACAAAGTTCAAATGCAGAGAAATCCATGATTTATTTAAGGTAATGGTGCGTTTCCCACTAGCTGTTGCTAGCTAGTAGCTAGTTGCTATAACTTCTGGGAAAACACCAGATACATTAGAAAGTGAGGAAGGAAGTGACCAATCATAACGTGGATAAATATTATCTCGACCATGAGCGTGATTTCTGCCTGAGTCATGTCAGACAGAGTTTCATCATCTATCATGGTTGTTGATCCCACACTATTTCACAAAATCTTGAAACTACATCTTTTGTTTTGTTGTGTTGTAGTTATAAACAACTGATAAACTTACACTTTGGGACCCATTACCGCTTGTTATTGTCAAATTATGTTGGGCTCGCCTTGCACTCCTGCAGTGTCCAAGAGTCTGTGGAGGAGAGAACAAAAACAACTCACTTCAACTATAGATTTTATATTAAATGTATTTCACCCTATTTAATGTACTGTCTATGGCTCAAACTCTACATTTGGATTGCTGAACTAATCTCAACAGTTACATATGTCAGCCCCTCCAGAAAACGAGGAGAAGGCAACATTAGATTGAACAATGAGCGATAACAAAATGGACATTCAGTCTGGGAGTATATAAATATAGTACAGTTTATAGAAGAAGTATAGTATATGGAAGTTTATAGCTGAACTGATTTCAGTTTCAATTATTACAGCACATGCAAACTAACTAAATTCAGTAAAAACTTCTCTAGTTTTGAAGAAAAAAATCAAATGAGTGAAAATGTATAAATGCAATTAGTTGCAATTAGTTGCTCTGTGGTTATGTAAGACTGGAGCAGTACTGATGGTGCTATTGATGTCCCACTGCCAAAACCTACATGTGGCCACATTGTGCGCACACAGAGTCAGAAAAGCCACTGACTAAGTGGATCTGACTGTTCTGTTCTCAATTCTTGCCATAATGTGTTTTGTTTTCTTCAATTCTGTCATTTTCTCTTTTCTTCTCTGCTAAGTGTATCCCAAACCTTAATTGTCATGTCAGTTTGTTAAGCATCTTTATTGTTATGGCATTTTCTTTCAAGATGTGTTTTCAGAGATAAATACAATTGTAGAATTTAAGTTATTGATAGAGGAGATTCAGAAACTAGGTAGGTCTTCAGGGAGTGATATGTTGACATACTACCAACCTGTACCATTCTTTCAATTGGAGAGCTGATGCCTCCTATAGGAGTTGAATTTTTAAAGGCCAGGTGTCTGGACAAGGTAACATCTGCTGGGGAGGTTCCTTTTCATGCAAGCAAGAGGCACCAGATGCTGCTTCTGCACCACACCACCTCCATAGAGATGTTCTGTCTTGAGATGAAATAGATTGTTGGAGTGACAAATTAATAATATCATGTGTGTCTTGAGGGATGAGTTAAAGTTAATGAACATAGTCTTGTTCATCTCTGTTCAGCATAACAAACACAACAACAAACCACTAAAAATACCACGTGTGACCGATCGATCTGTGGCCACTTTGCTGCCCACAAAGCAGATTTCACGTGGTAGCTGTGGTCAATATCTCTGACCTGGATATCCAGCTGCTTTCCAACCCCATTCTTGTCAATACACAAATTCGTTACCAATGATGCCCACAGACACATCACTGGTGATGCAGCTGTTGATCTATTATGCTATTTTAAAAAGGAAAAAATAGAATTGACATTGTCAGCGTATGAATGGTAATGAAAGTAGGTTGGTTGAGATCCAACTGACTATCAGACTCTAACCTCTTTGGGATGTCATTGTGTACTGAGCGAGGGCAGTGAAAGTGTGTCACACAGCTTGGGTACACTGTTGGTGGCCTGGACAAGTAGGGCAGACAATTGAAATTGGGCAAAGCCAGAGGACAGAAAAGCATTGGAAATCTGTTCTACTGAGCCTGACATGGTTCATTTGTGTGTGTCCATTTCAAACGATGGTCTCAGGCTCGAGTCTGTACAGAAAGGATCACCAAAGACTGCGCGAACGAGAGGAAGAAAGGTGATTGACATGGCAACTCTACGGCGCCAACCAAGATCCAGAACAGCCTCAACTCGCCAGGATCGTGGCTCTTGCTCTTCCACTGCATCTTGTCCTGTCTTCTCTGGACCATACAGTGACCAAGAGGAAGACCCACCGCTTCGTCGCCAGTCCTCTCCTTTACTGAAAGGCTCTCTTTCCAGTCTTCACAACTCCACCAGTCCAAGCCCTAAAGGTTCCCTTTCTAGCCTCCAGGGTTCGGTTCCATGCCTCCAAGGATCATTGCCAAGTCTTCGAGGATCTCTGCCCAGCTTTCAGGGCTCTTTATCCAGCCTGAGGGGATCTATCTCTAGGTTGAAGAGGCGGTCGCTGGGCAGCTTGGACAACTCAAGCCCCAGTGAGAGGAGCACCAGCCCCAGCCTACAGAGTGGCAACGGCAGCTCAAGTGATGATGACGGCAGCTGGGACACTAATAGTTGGAGCTCAGGGGCCACCTGCCTGCTACGCCCTCCTGTTAAGCAGGATAACAACGAGGTATCAGGTGAATCAGGTGGACAGTCTTGTGCCTCTGAGCAGGCGTCTGCTACTGCTGAGCCTGAAATCATTTACCAAAATCTTATCTTCTCACGTCCTGCTCCTAAAAGTGAAAGTAAAGGAGGTTGTGCTCCTGAAAGAAATTCCACAGTGCTACGGAAAGATGCAGGAACGCAGAGTGTGTCCTCGTCTAGCCAAAGCAAGAACGCCACCACAGTCTCATCCCATCAACGCGACGATAAGACCGAGGACAGGCGCAAGTTCTCACAGTTTCTAAATGAGGTGACCGGCAGGGTGTTGAAAACTAATGGTGGACCTCCTCAGCAACAGTCCACCCTTCGACATCGCTACCCATCTCCTCCACCTCCGCCACCATCAACCCCATCCCACCCATCTCTATCAACCCCACTGCATCCAACACCAACCAACCCGCCGCCACCGCCACCAGCACCATCTGCATCCGCAACAAACTTGTGGTACAGCCCGACCAGCTCAAACCTCCAGACCATCAAGGAGTATGATTCAAAGGACATTACCAGCTCCATTCACCAGTGGAGCAAGACATTACCCAGCTGTAAGATCTTGGAGCCTGGGGACGTGTTGAGGAAAGTAAAAGGGGAAAGTCACTCATACCCAGAGCACGACCTAGAGCTATGTACAAAGATACAGGCGCAGCCATCCACTGGGAGACTTTATCTAGAGACAGACATTGACAGAGTCAGACGACTTGATGAACTGGTTGCTAATGGCACCCTGGGGAAAGAAAGGAATGAGAAAGGAGAGAGTATTGAGAGAGGGAAGGAGCGGGAAAACAGGACTCCATGGGAGAGAAATGGAGGCTTGGGGATGGAGAAAGGGAAGGAGAGGGAGAAGAGAAAAG
Organism: Lutjanus erythropterus; assembly: GCF_056507025.1. Classification (NCBI taxonomy): domain Eukaryota; kingdom Metazoa; phylum Chordata; class Actinopteri; order Lutjaniformes; family Lutjanidae; genus Lutjanus; species Lutjanus erythropterus. The sequence continues at coordinate 15,436,550 of NC_139334.1, forward strand.
AGACCCCATGCTGGGAGAGAGACAGAGGGAAAGAGAAAGAGAAGAAACATGATAAAGGGGGAGAAATGCCTTGCTGGGAGAAAGACAGAAGGATGGAAAGGGGGAGGAAGAAGGAGAAGAAAGTAGTACTTGCTAGTTACGAACACCTCCCACAATCAACTTCCAGCGGACTGAGTAACCCCTGTCCTGTCTTCAGCTGGCCCGAGGGATTTCCCAGAATGTCCTATAGGTCTACCTCACTACCCAGACCTGTTAATATCTCTGTGAGTACCCTATATCACTACATTTAAAGAGTTGGTTCACGGATGACAAAATCCACATTTTCTCAGTTATCTCTGGTGGTAGGGCAATGCAGAGAATTTTGGTTGTCTTTGTTTATGTTTTGTGATATGTTTCCTAGATGTGGGCGACAGAAAATTACATGTAAATAGTTTGACAGCAAAGTTTCATTCCAAAAATCAGTGGATGCATTGTATAGTAGATGCATTGTAACGCACTCCTATCCTCAGACAAGAAGGTGGTTTATCAGGCGAAGCATGCAGACTGGTTAGGAATGAAAAATATGAAATCTGTGCAGAGACAAGAAGAGAGTTATATCTCCCACAGATTTTTAGTAAAATAAACTACTAAATGCTAATCTCTGGTTACTTTTAGGATTTATTCGGTAATTAATTACTCAGTTGTGCAAAAAAAAGTACAAAGTATTAATAAGCAATAAATACTCTTTGCATTACATACTGTAATGCATGCATGAGCTAGCTCTTACCAAAGGCAGACGAAAACAGGAGAAAACTGAGTTTAGATAGATAAATTAACTCTATTTGATTTTTCTGTCCATGATCCTTTAAAATGTGAAAAACCTTCATCTTAGGATAGAACATTAGGTTAGGTTAGGTTAGGTTAGGTTAGGTTAGGTTAGGTTAGGTAAGGTTAGGTTAGGTTAGGTTAGGTTAGGTAAGGTTTAGTTTTTATTGTCCACAATCTGGAAGTGTTTTGTCTTCACCACAGTCAACATGGGTTACAAATGAGACAGGAGTACAAAATAGGACAATTGTAAAACATTTAAAAAACAGGTATCAGGCCTATTGTTTGCTATCATCTAACACGCTGAGTGAAGGATAGGCTAGTCAATGTAAAACCTAGCAGTAAAAAAAAAATTTAAACTCAGTTTTGTCTCATTTTCTTCTGCTTTTGATCAAAGTTAACACATGCATGATTACATGCTTGCGTGTTTTATACATAATGTATTGTCTGCTGCAAAAAGAGAGAGATTGCATCTTGGTGTAGTCTGTTTCTGCCAGGGTTCATTTACGTTGCACCCAGCTTAGTGCCCCTGTTCTCTGTTCTCTGTCATTAGAGTGGTTGACAATATGAGTTAGCTTGCTCACAGTTCTTTTTTTACTCCAATTTTATCTTTAATTTAAGGCTTTCTCATTGGCAGGCATTTTTCGCTTGTCAGTTGATATCTTCTACAGGTGCTTGCTACCTTTTTGTTGACAATCGACATGTGCGTTTAAATGCACATCCACAGCATCAGATGTTTGCACTCCATTGACGATATGGATTTGCATGAATCACATTGGAGACGTACAAAATGGCAAAAAAGGTGAAAAGTTTACATGCAAGATTGGGGAAGAATTGCAGGTGATGGCATGTGAACTGTACTATGGCTAATTTTAGGCAACTGGAAGATTTGGTAAAGGCCAAGGAAAGATCATGACAAGGTTAACACTTTTACTTTCTGCCTGGCTTTATTAAAGGCATATCACTCCCTGCATTGGCACCAAACATTATCATTAGATGTAAATCACAAGATCCAATATGTCCAATATCAGTGTAATTCCAAGGGAAAGTGGGTTGCAGAACAAACATTACAGTATATTTGGTAGAAAGTAGCTCCTGTGAATATTTGGTAGTGTTGGTGTTGGACAGACCATGCTGTTTTTTTTCCTCCTAATGTCTTTCTCTCAACACCTCTGTTGGCAATAGAAAGGTGTAAACCACCATCTGCTACCAGCTCTACTGATATACAGTTCTGAGGTGCCAGCTGCCGCTTTTGACCTGATAGAGGCGGTTTTTGGACAAGGAAATAAAATCGGATACATGTGTCTTCGACCCTGTGAACATGCTCCAGGTTTTTGTTAACCAAGAATTTATCATCATTTCTGGGGTTGAGCAGTAGTTCGCATACTGTCAGTTTATTTACCACGCTGTAAACATGGATGTTGTCAATGACACAAATAGTTGCCCAGTATTTGCTAGAAATTGAGTGATTACTAGAATTAACTTAACTAAGTTAGTTCAGTTCCAATAATTGCAATTTTTGCATACTGATTTTAATACCTTCAACACACAATATGGATACATGTATGTGAATTTTATTACATCATCTACAGTTACTTAAACACTATTTTGTGTTACTGTAAGGATAATTGCTTTGATCATTTAAAGAAATTATATCAGAGAGGGAACTTACACTGTGCGACTGATTCCTCACCATACAGTAGGAGCAGATTGCTGGAAATGAGGAGCCGAATGAAAAAGATTACTTGAGCCTCTGATAATTTCACTCAGTCTTTATTCAAGGCTTTGATACAGTGCATTGCATCACATTCCTCCTTGTTCGCTGAATATTGCCCTTCTTATTAGATGTGAATCATTTACGTTTGGTGTTTTGCTTAATCACCCCCTTGCCATACAAAACAAAATCAGCAAACATGATTATTCATTAACGTAATGTGAATGGGGAATTATTTTGTACATGCACAGGGATGTAGAGGAACATATCCTCGCTGTTTTCAAACGCAGCATTTTTCGTAGCCAGGATGTTCTCAAAGGAGTGCTACGGTAAAGGTCTACATTACTTCTCATTTAAATGCATTAGCATCTTTCTGCCCCCCAAACATCCAACAGAGAGATAGCAAAGAGAAAGTATCGGTCCCTTTGGCATTTGATATTAAAAATACATTCACCCTTATTTACTGCCTGGGTTTCAAACAAATTTCACTATCCTCCCTGGCTGCCTGTGTGAAGGTAGCTAATACATTAATAATTTAAACTCTTTCCTCCATCTTTTTTTTTTGTGCGTTTGAGCCTCGGGCTCAGAAATGCCACTCAGTGCTATGGCCTCTCACACCATGCTGCACTATTGTACAAATACTCTGCTGATAAATGGGTGGACCTTGACCAGTATCCACTGTGAGGGAGCAGGGCGATGTTTTGGATGCAGCTTCCTGATTAGAATTTATTCAGTCGATGGATGGCAGCTCCCTAGCAACTGTTCAGACGATGAGTGGGTGTATGTATTGAAAGGAATACATTTGATACAGAGAGAGAAAAGTGCTGTATGGCAGCTTTTCACACAGTTAGTGACCTGAGAGCGGGTCATTCGACAGACAACTTAAGTTTTTCAAGGAAGGAAGGAAGGAGGGAAAGAGGGAAAAGTAGATACTATATGTGATTAATTCTTCCTACAGTGTACACTACACATATATATATACAATATACAAGGTAAATCTATACTACAATGAAGTGACAAATTTGCAGTGCACAAAAATAAAAATGTCATGAAATGAAATAACCATGAGACATCCAGTACTAATGTTTGTTTTAAGATTGAAGGTCCAATCCTTGTGATAGCCGCTCATATTATTAAGCACAGGCCCCATGGGCCACAAAGCCCCTAAATCTGGTGGCCAAAGTGCATTTTGGGGGCCCAAATTTAATCCTATGTATATATATAAAAAAAACTGTACAGAAAAGGCAAATTAATGCAACTTAACATAGCCTAGTGCAACACTTGTGTTTTCCACTTCTCCCATTAATTGTGATGAGGTGTTTTCTTAAGGTATCTTCTGAAAAACAAGCTAGATTCCTTAGATAGTTGAGGCAGCACACTGCAGCACATTACATCAGTAGATGTGTCATAATCTAGCCACTTAAACTTTTTCAGTCTGCCTTCTATATTTCTGTTTTTTTGTGTAGGATCATGTCAGCAGTTTGAGTATCGGTCCAGACATATCAGTAAATAGCTAATGGTTAAGGTTAAATGTACTTGCCACCTGCATGAAATATTTGGTGGCCATGGGCTATCAGGCTATGTGTGATGTCTAAACTTAAGTCATGTGGACCCTCATATACTCATGGCCCCAGAAAGTATCATTTCAGCTTAATGAGGAATACCAAGGGAAAATCAGTGATTGGCAGTCCTCTAATAAGTTACGTTTTACCAAACGCAGAATCACTGATGGACCTTTAACCACACCCACTGTCACCATGTACTGACGCACTTCAGCATCACTACAGCAATGTGAGAAGTTAAATCACAGCAAAAACAAGATTTTGGGTGCTTTTAAGCTGCTCTGTAATGATGAACAAATAGCATTTTTGTGTTTGTCACTTGGTCATAATAGAATATGACCATTACAATCATTACCAATGTAAACTTAACCAGGATCTGTCACTGGGGTCACAATGTTTAGAACACAGATTGTACCAATAATTTAGTACCAAATTAAAGGCCATCATTTTTCACTGAATGAATGTACATCTATAGTAGCTGCAGATTATCATTCAGTGATGCCTTCTAGGAATGCCAGTCCACTCTTCCTCCCTCTCTCTAGGCTTGCCCTCCCCTCACAGAGGGATGCTGGGATGGAGGGATGGACAGAGGGGATTACTGAGCGTTGTCTCATTCAGTAGCTGTATGAGTCATCCTGCTGTATTACTCGCACTGTTTGTAGCACCCACACAACACCACGAAGCTCAGCACACACGTGCACACAAACGCACACGGCACTCTCACAACCTGTACGGTGAAGCAGTGTACCTGTGACATTCATTATACCTCACCGAATCCTCTACTATAAATCCTGAGGCTGGCTAGAGCTGCATGAAACTTGGCACACACAAACACCTGCAAACACACAAACTAACCCCCCTGCAGCACTAACACCACACAGAAACAATATCTGACTTCCTGAGCTGAAATATAAGGTTCATGAACAGAAATTGGACAGGGTTTGATCACCATAGTAGTAATGTGAAATATTCTTTTACGTTTATTGTTCTGGACCTTGGCTGCACACATGTGCTGTGCCATGTCAACTCTGGTCCAGGGGACGGACTGAGTAATTGGTTCTGCACCAAAGAATTAAGCCTAAGTGAAAATGTAAATGGTAAACGCTTGTGTGAAATCCATGTCATGCATAATTCATGTGCAACAAACAAATATGTGCAAACAAGGACTTCACACATTCTCACATTCATCTCTTCTCAAGTTTTCACATATGTAGACGTGACAGAGCATAACCGAGTGGAGTGGGGTGTCACCTCCATCTTGCATGCTATTTTAAACATTGTATGTGTTAAAGGTCCAGTGTGTAAGATTTCTGGGAATTTATTGAAAAAATACAGCAGAAATGGATTATAATCTTCATACTGAAGAGCACTTTATTTGATACCTGTGTATTCTACTTCTGCTTCCAAACACTTGTGATTCACTGTGAGCAGCAGCCATGAAAATAGTCTTATTTTCTAGATCTGCATACAAAAAGAATGGAATGCAGATGGATATTGAATACCAATACATAGCTCTAATAATCACCTGAAAATAAAAACGTCTTCTTCCATGGAGTGTTTTGGGGGGTTTTTTGTGGCCATGAACGGGAGAGAAGAGGTGGCTGCATTCTGCAAGCAACTGTCCAATCATAGATTAGCAACTGTGCATGGCTACAGTTGCATCCCTCTCTGGCTCGCTCTCTAGAGTTTTTTCTCCATGCATGTCTGTACATGTTGAAGCCGTGTGCATAGGGCTCTAAAATTAACAATACTTGGTGTCTCATGAGTTTGCAGGGGGGCATCTTTTTTGTGGTCTTTCAAAAATGTACAACACAGGAGCAAATATGTGAGGAAGGGATTAAACTTTTTCTTTATCTGCTCTAACGTAATCTGCAAATGTTAGTGTCTGGCTAAGTAGCTTACTACTTGCAGTGGTTTAACCTCCAGGCAAACGTGACATACCACTGCATGCTAGCTAGCTTGTACACAATACCCTCCTGAAAACCCACTATTTTTCTTTTAAGAAAATGCTGCTAAGTATTACTTAATATGAGGTTTAAAGGTGTTGGGAGTTTTTGCTATCTTTAGACAGAACCAAGCTAGCTGTTTCCCAGTTTTGAGTGTTTATGCTAAGCTGTGCTAACAGGCTGCTGCTAAGCTAACAGACTACTGTTGGTAGCACATTTTAATCGTGAAGACACGAGGGTAGTGTCAATCTTCTCATCTAATTCTGGGCAAGAAAGCCAAGAGGTTTATTTCCCCAATTTTTTTCCTATGTTTAAACTGACTTTCATACAAATAATTAATAAGGTTTGTTTTCGTTCTTACTTTTCCTACTAGAATTTTCCATTTTCTGTCATCCATCTTTTGTGTTTCTCTTATTTCCTTTCAACAACTATAGTATGTAACTCTGCCTCTCACCCTTAGGCACTTTCTCTCCATTTCTGCAGCACGCAGCATTTTTCTTTTGAACTGTTAATCTGTCATTTCTTGCTCTGTCTCTCTCCCTTTCTCTCCTCCCTCTTTCATTTAATGCTCTCAGTAGTGATATAGTGTGTATGCTCAGAGTGAGAAATAATGGATATATTTGTTTGCCGAGACAGACACTCTGAAAGCTCGTTAAACGCCAGATAAGAGGTACTCCACAGCATGCAGTGGCAGCGGCGCCTGATAAATCTGCTTGATAAATAAATCTAATCATTTTACCCTCTCTTCTTTTCTTCCTACCAGGAATCTGATGGAGAGATGCAGCCTGACACGAGGTTAGCCACTTTCACTTCTACATCCTCTCCTCCTCCTCCCGGCAGTGACACTACCACCACCACCACACCTCTCTCTCATCCTTCTTCTTCTTCTTCTTCTTCTTCTCTCCATCACTCCCATAACCCCTCCTCTTCCCATACACCTCCTCCTGCTCCATTCAATTCTCAGCTCCCTCTCTCACTTTCTCTCTCTCTGCCTACCAGCCTGTCTCCAGTCAGAATTAGAGGAGGCTTTTTCTAAATGCATGCCGCTCTGAGGGGATGCACAGGCACATGAATATTGTGATCTTATCTGCTGAAAATGAGGCGAAAAGCATATAAACGGTAAGGCAAGAAAGAGGAGAAGTGCATGCTTGCTTTTGAGATAAGAGTGTAGTTGCTTTGCCTCACTTAAATAGTGCAGTATATATGAAATAATGATTGTTGTGAGTGCTCTTCTGTAGCTGTTCTGTGCCGTTCTGTCCATGTGTTGCATACTGTAGCTGAGTGCTTTCACAAAAGGGTTGGGTAGACAGCTGTGCATTCAACAGTACAGCTTGTTTGAAGAATATGAATACATGTTGTGCAGCGTGTTCGAGTAAACTGATGCTTTTTGTCACTGTAATCTCTGCAGCAAAAGAAGAGAGGTGACTGAAGGCTGTTTGCTTTAGTTTAAGTAAATCTGCATTGTTGTTTCTTTTTTTTTTTGTGCTCAGTCAATTCAGCTGTCATTTGGATTTTATTGGCGTGAGAATAATGAGGCGCCAAATGTTTTCACAGCCCTCAATTAACTCTCATATTCATTCACTGGGCAAGATGATACCACAGAGAGGCAATTATGGCTGAACAAGCGCATCATGAGAAAGAAAGTTGTTCTCATTAAACCAAACTCCTCACCTTGTATAGATTAGATAGACGGCAAGAAGAGTAAATCCATATTTTACTTGAAGAGTTGAGAAAAGACGTGATTGCTTTATATTTCAGGGAGTAAATGATGAAGTCTTCTTCTACACTCTGCCTTTAGGTGGCTTCATAATCTGCATGTCAGCGTATTATGATTATAACATCTAGAAGTTAATTGCTTTCACCTCCAGTCTTAACCTCGAGCAAGTGAGGAAACATTGATTTTTGGAGATGATCCCGGCTTCCTGTTACATAATTAAGGCAAACGGCACCTCGGATAAGGTGCTGTCCAGAGGGAAACTTTGGGTCTTTGAAGTGAGTTTCAGACTTCCTGTACAATAGGAAGAGATTTAATTAATCTGATGAAAAAAAAAAAAACAAAAGAAAAGGGAATAATGAATGCTAACCCTTTTGGCAGTGCAGTGGTGTTTTTTGCGTTATGACAGCATGTAATTAATGTATCGTTACTTCAAAGAGTAATGACAGTTGGCAATAATGGCAGCTAAATTAAATCCAGTTTATCAAGCTTTATTATAATACCGTACATGGCATGGCAAACAATCCTAGTTTATAAATATTACATTTCCTCAACCAGTTTTATCAAAAAGAAGTCATAACAAGCCAGTTTGGAACATTTTTACACATAATTCATAACAGTGACATGTTTTCTGGTTACAGAAACAAAACTCTGCAGAAATATTTGATCGTTCTAACGCCCAAAACACTTGAATGGATCCAAAAATTAGGATGAATAAGTCTTGAAAGCTGTCCAAACAAATCATCAGCTCCACCAAACCCCAGCAGCAGCACACCATACACTGCTCCTCCTCACTTTTCTGAAACGATTCTTGTCATAGATAATAAGTCAAAGCTCATCACCAAAGGCTGTTTTGCTCTTTACTTGTAAGCTGAATTAGATCGATGCCAACAAAATTGAGATCATCATGCACTGACAAAACATCACAAACTCACTGTCTTCACATGCAGAAGAATGCACAAAAAAGAGCACAGAGGAAATGAGCACAAAAAGAGAATAAAAGTCAGATTTTTTGATTGTACCCCTTTAATGGAGATAATTGATACTTTTTGGTAATTATCAGATATTCCATCTTGTGCAAATTTTCTGCTTCAAAGACCTGTGTCTAGTAGATTGCTCTAATCACTGTACTTCTTTTATTTTTAGATAATTAATATCATCTTCATGAGGTGATTTGCTGAGCCTGTGCAGTTAGACAGAGGAAAAGCTTAAGTTTCCAAAAATGGGAACACAAATGTCACTGTCAGAATGAAATTCAAAGATGAATGGTAAACGCATTAAGTTCTTAAAAATGGACACTGTGCCTCTCAAGTCAAAACTGCTTACTGGCAGATGAAAAGGTTACATCTCTTAGACTTGGTTGGGCCAACAAAGATTAATTAAATCTTTTAGGTTGTTTCAGGGTCTAACCAGGGTTTAGCAAAACTAGGTTGGAAATGAGAAAATGCTGATTTAAATTTAAGCAGAGCAGTTGCACAATTAAAAACTAACCTCTGTTTAGTAAATCCAAGGTTATTGATGTATTTCTTAAGACAAAAGGTGACAAAACATTAGTCATGATGCTTATACTGGTTTTAATCTTATTCAGGATATGGCGTTCACATGGTCCATGAAGAACATGTGGCTGAATTTATTCTGTATGTCTTCTATGTGATGCTGCGTGTGTATAGTTGTCTTTAAGTCCCTGTTCTTAATGACTTGCCTTGTTAAATCAAGGTAAAATTAAGTAAAAATAAAAGCCTGGTTATTCCTATCCCTGTATAGGTGATCCTAATAGTACTCAGGTTTTTTGGTCATCTGTGGCAGTTGCATCTGTGACCATGGCAACCACTCGGTTATAGACCAACAGAATGCTCAGTAACCTGGACAAGGTGTTTACATGACACAGTACCCTGGTTATTATTGTAGTACCCCAGGCGGCATATTCAGGTTTCTTGCAACCTGGATAAGGCCTTATTCATGAAACCAAGATATGATGTCTACATACACAAAAGCCGGATGCTCCAAAAAATGCAAGCCTAGTTAGCCTATGGTTTGGTAATAAATAATCACCTAGAAGATTTAAACTCAGACAACAGCACAATTTAAAAACAGATATCAGCACAGTGGCCGATAGAAAAAAAGACTGTTTTACTGGGTCGACTGGAAGAGACTCATCATAAAACTCTGGGTTTCTGGGTTGAGTCTGTCCCTTAACTTTCTTTGAGGAACTTGATTATTTTGCTTAGAGTTAAACCTCCTCAAGTGTAACTTTAAAGATAATACTGGATCAAATTGTACTGTAAAGTGGAGCAACAGAATTAAATGTAATCTATAGAATAAAGACTAAACTGAGGTTTAAAGAGAGGTTTAAATTTAATCTCTTTTAATTTAAAGCTAGTTTTAAAGTTTGGGACAACATAATTTAAAGTTAAGCCGTGACTTGATCAGGTTTAAAAATCCTTTTTGGTGCAACCCAGCCGTGAAGCTTAACTTTCTGTAAACAAGAAAAATATTCTCACTGCCTCAACTCAGTGTCCCAAAGAATTCAATGAGTTTCCACGAGTTTCTTTGTGTGCTTGCTGTAGCAGCTCATCAAATTACAGTCATAGCTGCTGAGTTTAGTTATGGACAAACCAAGGACAGAAAAGTGATTTTAAAAAGCACAAACAACCTGTTCAATAAAAAGCAAGAAGGGAAAAAAAAAATCTGTTTTGGCTTCACTCGACTTGCTGTGACTTTTAATTAGGTCTCTACAAATGTTTCAGCGTACCTTCATCAGCTGTATATACCCATGATCCACTTTGCCTGCTGCTCCAGCCCCTGGGAGACATCAGGCTAGCCCACTGGGCCTCACTCAGACTTTGAGGAATATGCCTAAAGAGGCTTTGTTTGCTCATCTCTCTCTCGTCTTTCCCTAAGCTAGGCACGTAGCTTCCAAAAGCAGATGCTATACGTAGGCTCCCTTCAGGTTAGCCTGGAGCAGTTTGCCACCTCCCCGCTCTCTCATTCTTCTGTCTAATTATTTCCAAGACGATGAGATCAGAGATTTATGCAGGAGTCATTTGTGAGGGTGGACTACTGTAGCATCTGGAAGTGGTTGATGAGGGATCTGCCTTGGAGCGTACTCAAGGGGTTGGCTTTATCTTTCAGTGTGTATATGCATCCATAGTCTCTGCTTTAGACCTCTGTGAGTCACATGTCAAAGTCTTAAGTCTCCTTCTCCATCTTTGACTTCCCACCTCGCCACCCTCGTTGCTCCCTGGACTATTGGTGATACGCCTGTCTGCCACACAGCATTTATACGGCTCCGTCAAAGCCAACAGGACAGGGTCAGCTGAGCAACATAAGCCTCTGGAGTGCATATACAGTAGACCTCAAGTGTCTTTTAAACATAAAGACTATGTACTGTACGTTTAAATGTCACATATAAAATACAGGATAGAGCTCCTCAACACACAGTTTTTAACTTGATCCCACTGTCCTATACAGACTATTTTAGCTCTGACGAGTTATTTTTTTCTTTGTTCTTGCAGCTTGTTAATGCATTAGCTTCAGTCCTGATCTCTCTTGTTCAGGGTCATGGTTCAGAGACTGCTCCTATTATATCCACGATAATTTGTTGATACAGCCTCCGCTGCAAAAAACAAGCTTTTTCACCAGACAAGAGGCTTTTTGTCAAACACAAACAAGCACACACACATAACACTCTTACGAGCTACATTTTGAACAAATCGTGCACCAATTACACCCTTAATAAATACCTCATGGCACCCCGGAGGGCCGTGCATGCTGCTGTATGTTCAGCACACATGCACATAACCCCTGGTCACCTCCTGCAGTGTAACGCATGGTGGATTTCCAGATGTCCAATCTGGGCTGTGATGATAAAGAGGAAAAGGCTTGAAGGTGAAAAGCGCAGGGGTCTGTCTTCAAAGGAGAAATTTGCTCGTCATGGCCTTTTGTACCTCTTTGTGCTCTGCAGTACTGAGCTGAGCTACTGTACAACATTATGCTGTGGAGGGAGAGGCTCCAGTAAACTGTAATCTCTGAATTTAGTTTCAGAGGTTATGTTCATTACCTTAAAGTGACTATAATCAATACATTTTATGTGAGCAATTGATCACATGACTGCACAGGACAAGTGACAAACCCACAGAGAATTATCACCTGATTCTGCAGTTTTCCCTCAGCTCTAAAGAATTTTTTTAGCATCTTTCAGCTTAGTGTTTTGGTTTTCTGGCCCCAACTTTTCTGTTTTAGTTCATTCACACTGATCAGAGTCATTTTCTGGAGGCAGCTGTTTGCAGCCAAATACTTCAGAAAACCAACTGTACGCTACATGTCTAGTGCCAAACAAACAGACAGACTATATTGGAAAAGGAGGTGTGCTTCAATAACGGGTTTCTCAGTGGAGTACTACACCCAAAATCTAATGAGCATATTCAAAAAGAAAATTCAAAAAGGTAGCACATCTCAAGTTTTCCATTTTCATGTTTTGGCACAGAGCCCTCATCAGAGTGTTCTTATGAAGCCTCTGTGCCTAAAGGCGTACGCCTTTTTCTTTTGTGAAGTGAGCCAAATAAACAAGTGAAATGTGAGTATTTTGTCCCCCTTGACTTGAAAACTTGAGATGTGCTACCTTTTCAAATTTTTGGAGTAGACAAACAGAGAGAGCTGGAGACTAGCTATTGAACAAGGGCCAGATATTTTCCTCATTAGCTGGTAGAGACCAAAAACAGAGCTAAAACAAGAGTAAGTACTGATCTTAAATTTGTCAAGTGACCAGAAATACGACTTCAAATTAATGTTAATTCATAATTACTGAATGACTCACCAGGCATTTGTTTGCTACCAAGTTTCCTCATACCATCTTTAAAGGTGATATGTCAATGTGTGTTACTGCAGGTTTAAATTACTATACATTTTATATCAAGCAGTCCATGGGGGATGTACAAATAAGATAAGATACCTTTCATTGATCCCACTTAAAGAGGGAAGGCAAGAGAAGTACAAGAACAGGCGTATAACAGAAATATGCAAGTAACTTTAAATAGTTTACAGTCATGCTAGCGGCTTTGTGAGGCTGTAAGTTGCTGCAATTTTTGATTAGCATGAAGCACAAATTACAGCAAAGGCTGATGCAAATGTTAGGCAAAGGTTGGCAATTGCCCCAAGCTACCAAGGGCCCCATAAAACGCCTCATAAACCTATGATTAAACATTTTTAAAAAAAGATAGAATTAATTATATCTTTCTAAAAATATGTACACTAAATTGGCATCAGAACAGTCAATTCATCAGTGTCTGAGTGTCTCTAGGCCTCCCCACTTGGACTATTCCATGATCTGACTGCAGATCTGTGGACGATTTAGAAAGACAGTAGGCTTCTCATGTAAACAAACAGCTCGGCGTGGTGTACAGACTGTAAAAAAATGAGGCAAAGCCACCCCAGCAGTGCCAAAAAAAAAACAGAGGAAGCAGGAGGATACTAAAAGACAATAACCCACCCCAGCCACAACTTGTCCATTCTGCTACCATCTGCCAAGAGATACTTAAGTATTTGCTGCTGTACCACCAGACTTTAGAACAACCTTCTTCTTTCCTTCTTTCCAACTTATTATTTATTCAAGGAGTGAAAAGGGGCAGAACAAGGAATGTGGAGTGCCCCATGCCTGTGCTTGCCGTAGGCCCCATAATGACTCGGTGTGCCCCTGCTACTGGTGGTACTAGATGAAATCAAGTTATTACAATCCATGCTTAGGGGGACATGACTTACTGTATAAAGACCATGACAATCCATCCATCCAGCAGTTGTTGAGATATTTCAGTCTGGACTCACATACAGCTAAAAACTGCAATACTACAAGCATTTACTATGAGCAGAATGACGCATTAAAAACAAAAAATATAGGGTCACTGAATACAACGTACATCAGAGATAAATATGAACTATTAAATCATCAGGACCGGTTCCTTTATAGATGTTTAAAACACAGCTCTATCTGCATAGTGTTTTATCTTAACAGCCTGCGAGGCGATTACTTCTTGTCCTCCACCAGGCTGGGAGCACAGGTATGTCACGACTGTGTTGTCGTGGCAACCTGAGTGAGGAGCTGAACTCATTCTCCTTCACAGTATTTTAACAATGGAGAAAGTGAGAAATCTTAACTCGGGCTGTGGTCTTAACACACGTGTGAATCAGTAGACTATCTCTTACTTCTCTCTTTCTCTCTGTGTGTCTATTGTTGCTTGTTTGAAAGGTTATGAAGGGGTGAAGAGCTCAGCGAACCGCCGTCCCGAGGCACCGTGTAACTCCGGAACCATAATATTGTCTGCTTATGTCAGGAAACACAGATAGGAAAAGAGACAGAAAAAAAGATTCAGTCAATATGAAGCATAAAATCTTTATCAAGTTTATTCATTTCAGCATTGTTTTTACTACCGGGCAGTTATTGTGAAAGTAGGAGTCAAAATTTAAAGAGCTCTCACAGTTGTGCCCTCGGCTAAGAAAGGAATTAAATTTAGGAGGGCTGGAGTTTTTTTTTTTCTTGATGAGAAGGGAAACATCTCTGGAATTAAAGGTGGTGACTTGAGCTTCATTTCACCTGATGAATCTGAAGCTGATTACACTGTCCAAGTTGTTGCCCAGAAGGAAATCTGGCAAATATTTTTTTGCGGTCAAGGCCGACTCTGAAGCTCTGCTGAACTGCAGCAGGCATTGAAGGATTTTTTCAACCTTTACCCATAATGAAATGTGCACAATGATGAGAGGAGTCTTTTCAGAGTGTAATGTTTGTATCTTTATTTTAGTGACAGATAAAAGTGAAATTCAAGGTGTACCTCCACTGTACAAGCTCCAAATCCTCCCTTATACTCTAACTCTCATTCTTACTATCTTCTTCAAACTCCAGAAGTAGAATTCTGAAAAAAAAAAGTTTGGTGAATTGAAGGGGAATTGTGATTTAAAGCTCTTTTTTTAAAAAAAAAAAAAAGCTCTGAGGCATACAGTCTTTCCAGAAAACATTTCTGGTAGATTTTATTTCATACTTTGACATTAATTGTTGAGCTTCTTTGACAGAATTTTTGAGCAGCAGAGAAAAAAAAAAGATGAAGTTGGTATTTTAGCCCAGGGCCAATCTCATCCTGACTGTACAATCACTGGTGCGTGTGTCAGCCATCCATCCACCTGGCCTCCTCCATTTGTGGGTCTTTTATCACTCTTAATATGAATCGTAATAAGCTGATTGCTCATTTGACCTAGACTACCATGGCCATGCAAGTGTAAATAACATTTTTGGCACCTGGGTGCTTGTCTCTGCCTTGCTAGGCTGTGTACACCCGGGTATGGACAGCCACACTGGCTGTTCCACCCTGGGTGTGAATTAGGGATGGTCAGTATGTTAAAATTTTCTAACTGGCCACCATCAGCCCATCAACTAATGATTGGTCCTCCTCTCCCATTTCCTCCCGTCCTCCTGAGTCTCAACTGGGAGATGTGCGCAAACCGTAAATTCATTATGTTACAGATGCTATGTACATTCACTTCATCCAGTAAACCAAATAAACTCACAAAGTGTCAAGAAATTAAACATTCTCACACCTGTTTTCCTTTTAAAACAGAAAAAATCAACCGTACACCTACTGAATTCACTGTCCCCACAATCACCAACTGTGGTTTGGTTGAAATAAATCCTTAATTCATCGTGTTGTTTAAAGAGTTTAAAGTTTTCCTATCACTTGTCACCGAGTTCATAGCACGCAGCTCTGACTCTGGTGGTTGTGACTGTGCTGTTGGATGAGAATGTGTTGCAGAGCAGCAGCTGTTACTATGCAGACCATTACATTAGCAAAGTAAAATAAAATAACATATATCGTCCCCCAAAAAAACAAATCAGATATGTTACTAAATCTGATTAATGTGATGATTAAATAAGGTTAGTTTAACTCTACACAAACTTCCACTTTCCATCATTTCATGCTGGGAAAATAGCATGGAGTCAACTCTAGGAAGCTTGTTTATTTGACAAGGCTGCCATCAGTCTTATTTGGAGGGATTTAATTCAATCATACAGATTTATAATCCAAAAAAGATATCTGAAAGCTGATCTGATTAAGTGTTAATGAGGAGTTAAAAGGCCTCTCTAAGATCTGCTTTAGCATACCATAATTTCCGCAGGTTTTTCTTAATGCAAAAGCCTTTGAAAGAAACTTGATTTTCCAGTGTACACTGTCAGAAACCAATTTAGTTTCAGAAAGGTGGGAAGAATTCATAACTTTAAATAATACTAGCAATTTAGTTACAATAAAGCAATGAAGCAATAAAGTAAAATGATCACCACTACCCCCCTCCCCAAGTAAATGCAGTTTCTGTATTTTAATTGCTTCCAAAATAATGTGTAAGTCTGACAGTTAAACTTGTTGTTTAACCTCTTTCGTGATGGACCAGACACATCCGTCTTGTGTTGTGCTGTGCCAGATGGGGATGCAGTCAATGCAAAGATATATTGGACGATACAGAATAATAAAGGGGGTTTGAATTGGACCATGAGGAGCTGTGAGCTGCCAGCACCACACTGTAGTGAGTATGGTTTGGCAGCAGTAAGTTACAGATGGGGGCTTCAGTTTACTCCCAATTTAAAATGTAGTGTGTCTCCTAAAGCTTCTCTATCGTTTAAATCAGTCTACTGCCACATGAAGCTTTTCCACTGAGGCAAAATAGTTTTTATGTCACTTAGCTTAAAGACACTCTGTGGTGAGATGGTACTGACTCACTTACTGCTAACTAAAGGAATGAATACAGTGATCAGTGGTTTGTTTTATTGCTAAATTACATCCACATTCCTGAAGTCTATCTTTAAAGCTACTACAAGGAGTTTTAAACTGGTTAAGAAAAAAAATCTCAATTTAATACTGATGCCTCTATATGATCTGTCTAGGTTAACAAGTTAATGAGACCATTAAGAACAATGATTGGCTATTTCAGTTTAGTTGTTTTTAATGACTGCCAGCAAGTCAGATTCTCCTTGAAATCAGATAAAATGAGCCTGTGTTTACATTTTACCAGGCTAAGTCAGAGTGAGTAGTACATTAGCCAGTTAAAAAGAAGCAGGAGGAGATTTTTATTTAGGTAATTTTATTTTGTTGTCGTGTTTTGTGATTATTATGGTGGAGAAACCGCCACTTTTATCCACAGGGGTTTCTGAAATCAACAAAATAGGAAAATCCCTTGTAGTTGCTTTAAACAACGGTCAGATATGAACACTGAAACCAGTTTTGCATGCTGTAATCATTCTTCTTATCCTGGGAACCAGACGAATATATGAGATCATGTTTTATTTGTCCTGTCCATCCCCCTCCTGTGAAGAGAGAGAGATTTCCAGCCAACCTGGCCTGTGCCGGACCAATCACAACCATTTATTTAATATGGGGCGGGTTTGACATGATGACAGTTCATGGGAGTGCCACTGATATTAAATCAACTTGATGCTTTGAAGGCACAGCCATTACATTGCCATGATTCGGTTAGAATCATGGCAATGTAATGGCAATGTTTTTCATGTAATGGCAATGTTTTTCATGATAATGCCTCTTGGAAATCAAAAATTAACTTAGAGAACAGAGCATATCTTTATTGCACAAGTACACTGACATCACATATTACAAGGTTTCAGACTAATTAGCACAATTGGCCTGGTGGTCAGGGGTCAGGCTACATTCCTCCTCCAGATATTAGAAATTCTTTGAATTCTTAGTCTACTTTCATTGTAACTGATGGGTGACAGTGTTAGATCTGTGTAGAAATGTATTCAAAGGTGTAGCTGAAGCTATTGTATTAGTCAGATCAAGTAAGTATCGTCCAAAGTTCCAGCCTTTTTAGCCCAAAATCCACTCTTAAAACCTGTTATGGACTTGAAAAAGAGCAGAAGAAGAACCTATCTACCGGGCCTGAACTGCACGGCACACACCACAGCATGATGTGGGAATGATCCCCTGCTGTGACTCCTGCTGTGACCCCCTGATGTGATCTCATCTGATCAGGAATGGTGTGAAATATGCCTACAAATTGTCAAAATTGATTGAATGCTTGCTGTTTGCTCTGAAGCTTGATACACGAGCGAACAGACACGCTTCTGCTCACACAAATAAAACTTTATTGCTATGACTGACGTGCCGTTTAAAAGGCCAAGGATACATGAAGGAGCTGGAGGGAGTTTGATGAGTCATAGCACAGCAGGGGAAACTATTCATTATCAGTTAATTTATCCCCAGGAGCTTTTTGTGTTGCAAAACAGCATTATGGCTACAAAGCCTGATGGGTAATTCAAATATATTTGCTGTTAAGCCCTGAACTGGATTTGACAACACCTGCAAGAACATGGTCAGGTCTGCTACTGTACATCAAATTCCTGATTTATACCTTCAGTTAATCAATGCAAATGTTGTCAATGATGTTTTTAGATGATTTGATTGAACCTCCTAGGTTTTAGTGGCTCAAATAAAGCCGATACTTCAGGCATAAAAGTTGGAGCGCTTTACAAGTTTTATTAGTTTCAAGGCCAACAAGTTCTTCCCTCTTACCCACTTAAGGTTGAGTCTCTTTTGATATGTAGATAGAAGCTAAAGAAGAGATAAACAGTGCGGGGATCGCTCCTCAGTTGCAGCTTGTGTCTTCAGGCAGCGAACTGTGTTGACTAGTCATCATCAGTGCTCTGGTGACTTAATCCACAGAGCTGTTTTTTGGCCGCTGGTAGTGGAACATGCACAAGAGACTGTTGTATTTCTGGAGTCTTGCATCAGAAGAAACACACAACTCATGGCTCTCAAGTAAAGCCTCAGCCACTGTGGTAGATCATACCAAGGGAAAAAACTTAAAAAGTTGTAAAAAATAGTGATGCTAATTATCACCATTTCTGCTCATGTTTGGTCTCTTTTGGCTTTCAGGCTGTTTGAGTTTTATCCTTCTGAGTTAGGCAGCAGTTGAGATGCATTTGAGGGAATAATTCAGCTTTATTACAACTCAGGTTTGTTTTGATGCTTTGACCACCTCAAAGTTAATTTCTAAGGTCTGTGAATGCAGCAGCAGCACTAGAAATAAGTGAAATGGGGCAAGTAACATGGTCAGTCGGACAATCATACCATCCTCCATGTTTGCCTGGAGGACTGTATGATTGGAGGAGAAAACAAAGGCACCAAGCCACAGCTAACTAGACACTTAATGTACGTGTCCTGTGCAATGTCACCATTTTGGATGTGCTCATTTCTGTCTTACCACCAAATGATGTGGTGCCTTTGCAATAGATTTGACTTTGAGACAGAAAACCGTGGATTGCATGTCTTTCCTGAACAACAGTCATTGTTGGTTCCTTTCAACCTTTATCACAGTCTTTCCTTTTATAGATGCTGTTGTGCGTTACCAGACCTCAAAGCAAAATCTGACCTACATGGAAATATGGCTTATTGTGGTTTTGGGTGGATTATGTGCCAAGCTATAACTTCTGTAGGTTTCTTTACAACTTGTAATTGTTGCATCCAGTTTCGCTCAGCCCTGCCTCTAATTTTTCCCAGTGATCACTCACGGTATTGCACCTTTGGCCCAAAAAGTTTTTTCCCTATAAGCCACCATTACAAAAGAAACATCTGTAAAACTGTTGACAGGGCACCTCGAACTGCAAACAAGTTCAATTATGACAGTCTCTATAGTGAATTTTTTCAAAGCTTTTGTCAAACCAAGAAAAGTGATTTAAAAATCTGTGATGTCATCACAATGTAAAGTCTATGGGCTGAGTTGGGAGACATACTACTATGCATATTCAATGGGCCACATACCCTGCAAGTAAACCTGGAAATTTTTTTTGGTGTATGCGCCAGGCGAGCATTTCCTATTGGACAGAATAGGCACCATCTTTGTATCCAGTCTCCTGTGTTTAATACATTCATGGTATCCGATCTTTGTGCTAAGCGAAGCCCTGTTCATAAGGGCAGTCTAATATCTGATCATGTGTTCAGTTATAGGTGACAACTGCATGTAAACCAGCTACCATAGGAATACTGGTTACATGACCTGAAACAAGTGTGCACTTGCATGGCAAGCATGTGCATGCAATCATTTTTGTGCCTAAACCAAAGTAAACCTTAGACAAAAGTGTCATATTTATGTCTTTGGTTAGTACAATGTCATCATAAGCAGTGGACAGGATTGTCGTAACAACAAGAACACCTGCAGAGTTCTCCTCCAAGCCGAGACATGAAGTTTGACTGTTTACAGTGGACGATGTGCTTGTGTCTCTGAGGGCTGCTCACTTAAATAGCAGACTTCAGGAGGGATGGCACTGTGGCCATTAAAGTTTAATATCCTCATTTGGTCACTGTGAATAGTGTATCTGGCAGGCAGTAGCTCTACCTCGCTCACCTCCCATGGCTCATTACTAGTAAATCAACCTGCGGGCACGATAAGGGCTCCCCGTTGTAGATCCAAGATGGATGCTGGCTGGTTGTGACCTTTACTAGGTTTTGCATTAAGGTTTTTTTTTCTGATTTACACTGGAGTTACTTGCTGCTGGAGCCATTCTCATGAAAGAGAAGAAGTACACACACTGCAGAGTGGGAGGTGGAAACTGTCTGCTTAAAGTAGGTTAGAGTCTGCAGCATTACAACAACCATTTGCTCTACTCCCTGTAGTGTGCATTGTCTGATCATTATGACAAGTTGTAGCACATGGGAAAAGTTTTTCACGTAAACAGGGTTTACTCGTGTTTCCATCCACGCTATACACTCCTCTTAATACTTATGAGGGAACACAGTAGAGAGGAAAGTGTGCTTGATTTACATATCTTTTGCTGTTTTGAGTTTCTCTGGAAGTGTAGAGGCAGCAGTAAGCCAATCACGAGGTTCTCTGAGGGCTTAGATTTGTCTCCTCATATGGATAGTGTTTACCTTGCCAAACAACACCTGAGGCACCAAGATGTGCGGCTTATCCCCCTGGGGAAGGTGTTGGGATACGGTGAGGGTACAGTTGGGTACTTCATATGCACTGACTGCGGGGAGGCGTGTGTTTATGTTTGTGCATGTGAGGATGGATTCTATACAACCACTCTTCCTTACCGATTCAGCAACTATTTCTGTCCTCTTTCTCCCTCTCTCCCTCTGTGACTTGCAGATAAGAAAATGGCTATAGCAACAGTGTTTCCAGAAACTGCCATTGTTTCCTGAGCCACTGTTGAAGGGAGATTAAAAATAATAAGTAGTGGTGCCATTAGAAATGGTGGCAGGCGACAAAACATTCATTCCAGTTTGTTGTTGAACTGCTACCCTGCCACTCTGCAGGGACTGATAAAAGTTATGCTGCTGGCAACCCCTGTCTCGATTTATGCATTTATGCTTACTGGGCTCTTGAGGACAAGGCATAGTGGATTTTAAAAAGCAAATATATGGACTTACTGAAACGTGTGAACTCCAAATATAGTATATATTTGTGGGTATACTACTGTCAGCTAAGCCCCACCCCCTTAGTTACTGTTGCTATGTCAGGCACACAGAGGAAGTTTACCTTTAGGGCCCTTTCAGGCAAAGATCCTTCTGCCAGAGAGCTTTTCTAACACCTGATTAATTATAATATTTTAATCCAAACCATGATTTTTTCCAAAACTTAACCAAGTAGTTGCCTTAACTAAACAAACTCAAAACTGAAACCAATAAAAAAATATAAGATTTTAAAAAAATCTAAAACTTCTTAAAGCCTTTCTACCAGAAATCTCTTTTTTTCAGGTATTGACCAGCTGAACACAGACGTTATTCCTCAAGAAATGAGCGTTATGATGAATGCAGGTGTGTATTTCCATCCTCTTGTCAGCTGTGATGATGGGGCTTGAACTCAGATCTCCTACACTGAAAATTTAATAACCTGCCACCAGCAAACATAGAATAACAGTCTTGTGTTTTTCGATTCCTGTCAGAAGGGGATTGCTGGCAGAAACCTTCTCAGGGATTTCTGACACAAAGATTTGCTGCCAGAAAGGGCTTTCTGACAGAAAGCCTTGAAGGCGTATTTCAGTCAAGGTTTTACAGCACACAATACAGTTTACAGTAGCAGTTTACTACTATGCTTCACCTCTAACTTTACAAGAAGAAAGGCTTTTAGGATGAGGACTAACTGACGCATTTGGCAAATATAACCCTACCTTGGACAACAAGCTTTGCCCATGTTGCTGGAGTGAAAACCTGCTCAGATCCGATCAAGAACACAACAGAGCTGGTAATTCTACCCTAAACTCTGATAGCATCCAGGACCACCTTCCACACAGTGGAAAAATACTGCACAGTGGACGAGCTAGCTGTGAAAGGGCCTTTAATATAACCTGTGACCCCAAAAATTGTAATTAGCTGATGAAATGATCCTTGGCCTTGGAAGTAATGCTCCATCAGGTTACTGCAGTAAGCTAGTTAGCTGGATGTGCTAACGTTTGCAGTTTAGGTGGGAGCAAATAAGCAGTGTCTAATCCACTGCTTACACTTTTGCAATTGTGTTTTTGGTGTTGGACAGGCTAAAAAAGACACCACTCTTCAAATTTTTAAATACAGAGTTACTTATTACAGCCAAGCACACACTGCAGAGAAATCCAAATCCATGACCATGCTAAGGAGAGTGCTCTAACAAATGGTCATTTATTTTTCTCTAAATATATCTTTTCATTTTGGCATTTTATGATTTGTGACACAACATGAATAGGTAATGGGCACCGATATCAGCAAGACTCATCCAATGCAGCCACAAAAGGAAAGATGTACAACTGGAAAGGTGTCTTCTGGCATTTTATGCTTGTGGCAGGTTATTAAGTTCTTAGGGTGCAGGGGATGTGAGTTCAAGCCCCAGCACCGCAGAGCAATGATGACGGATGGAAATGGAAACAGACACACACACACACACACACACACACACACACACACACGCACATTCATCATAACACTGATTTATTGAGAAATAACCTCTGTGGTCAGCTGGTCAATAACTGACTATTCCATAGGGTGTTGCAGTTTGTGGTGGCTGCATTCAATTATTATCAACAATCTCTAATGATGAAAAAGGTGCCTCGAGTAATAGAAATATTAATCTTTCTATATTAAGTGTAGTTTTCTATAACAGGGTAACTAGGGTTGGTTGTATTGTGTTCACATTTTGGATTATAGACTTATAGGAAATAGATTAAAAGATCTTTGTGCACTGGTCTTTCAATAGGAAGTGCAAAGTTCAACTGGAGGTGCAATAATTCAAAGTATTGCATGCTATTTAAGTTTGTTTACTGAACTTATCTAATTGATCCCCCAGCTCTGCTTCACCATACCAAACTGGCTCATTTTCTGAATGCACACAAAATCTCTGTTTTTTCTCCGGAGTCAACAGAACTAAATGTGCTGCTAAATCTGTGGGACTTCAAAGCTGTTTTTCTCTGCTCTCTTGCCAGGGTCATCACAGATAGCCAACTCCTATCTGCCTCCCCAGGCAAGACTTAGAGCTTTGACTGTTGGTTTGTGGTTAGAGTTCAAACTTGGCTTCAACATTCAGCCGACCAGCAGCAGCAGTGGCAACAACTACACACACATGAGCACCGAGGCAGAGAGAAAAATATGAAAAAGATATATATTGGCAAAACTGCCCTGAAAACACAGAGAAATGGTTGCAAACACTCCAAAAGAAGGTAAGATGAGTCAGTCTGGAGAGTGTTTTTTTAAGTCTAAACATCAGCCTCATTATTGGGGAATCCATTTCATTCATTTTGACTAATGGAAATGGACTCATTGGGAGGTCATGACCATTAAAAAGCCATTAAAACATAATGTGGCATCTATTCATTCCCATCATTCATCTTCACATCTCTTGTCATGTAACAGTTGATGTCTACATCCAAGTTAACGCCGCATTTTGCCAACAGTGGTCTTATACATCTGGACGCTGACAAAAGAACATAATACCCTAAAAGAAATAATCAATGGCTGTGAGTGCAGACTTAATTAAACTGGCATTACATAGTGATAAGAGCCCAGAGCAATTTTCACACAGCTCACTGGCTCTTTGCCATGTGATTTTACAACATCACATGCAGCTGTTAGACAATGGAGAGGTTGTAAAGATTTTGTTTTGTTGTAGCGCCAGGCAAGTGGGGTTGAGCGTGCAAATCTCAGCATGCTGGGTACATAAACTCTTCATTGACTCGCCTGTTTATATATTTGTCTATCTGCCTGGTGGTGCATTGTTTTGAAAAACACATGTTTTATGCTTTTCTTTGCCACAGTTTATTCATTTGTCCACAATATTTTGATAGTATATGTTCAGTTTATGTTTAATAAGTGAAAAAAAAGTAATTCTGAATGTTGCATATTTATGTATTATCAACCTTTTACATAGGTTTCGACTCCAACTCCAGTAGTTAAGTAAAGTATCAAAATCAATGTAGCGACCACAGCGGTCAGTCCAGTCCCTGTGAGTCAAAGAACATTAATGTTGTTAGAATATTAGAATAATGTTGAAATATTTGGTATTTTACACACAGGTCCTGTTAGCCATTTATGTTAACAACTCATAAGAGAAATTAATTTGTTGTAAGCAGTGATTGATCTTATCAAATAGTGAACCCACAGTGATGTATGAAAACTGGGTTATAACTTGTTCAGAATTAATTAATGATTTATTAAGTATTGCAAGCTAATTAAGGATCTAATTATAAACCATTTATAAATATTTATAAGGGTATAGTCCTATTGTAAAATGGGACCAAATATACAGTATAAATCTTACTACAACACATGTGTGTAATCCTACTCTAAACTAGTAATATTCTGGTAATGATTAAAAAAAAGACATGCTGCTGAAAACATTTCAGAGGCAAAATGTTCTCACAGTGTTAAGTAGGTTATCACCAAACATTTTGAAAATGTTTATAGAGAATGTTATCCAGCCTGTAAGAAGAACCTTCTGGCAACCGGAAAAATTTTTTTCGCTGAAACTATTACAACCACATTGTCTAATAATATTATTAGGATGTTCTTGGAACAAATAAATTCTAGCTGGGCGGCTGTAGAGCAGCTTGCCAGATATGGGATGTGAGCACATGTTTGGGTTTTTAGTCTTTAGGAGTGTGCACTTAATCACTTCTACCACTCAAGTTCCCCTACAACCACAATTTTTATATATACATCAATATTTTGTGCAGATTTAGAAATGTTACTAGGCTTATGTTTTCCACTTTGGATAAGGCCAGGCTATCTTCCCCTGTTTCCAGTCTTTATGCTAAGCTAGGCTAACAATATTCTGATCCAGCTCCGTACTTAAAGGAATAGTTTTTGCTGTCTTGCCTAGACTTTGATGAGATGATTAAAATCACTCAAATGTATGCGTACTCAGTACAGAGTTATAGAGCCAGGAGGCAATAATCTGAGTTTAACATCAACCCTGGAGGCAGGGGGAAACAGCTTGCCTGGCTCTTACTAAAAATTAAAAATGTGCCTCTAAAACCCTCTAATTAACATGTTGTATGTTTGTTTGATCTGTACATAAACAGTGATGTAAAAACTGTTAAATCAGTTACAGGCGGTGTCTCTTCTCCAATCTCCATCTGCCAAGATTTAACATTTTTGTTTCTGCGCTGGTTAAACAAGATAGGTACTACTGTATGTATTATGTAATGAGCTTTAGAGGTGTTTGAAGGCACGCGTTTCCACTTTAGACGAAGACACTGAGAGTGGTAACGATCCTCTTATCTAACTCTCAGCACGAAAGTGAATCCCACATTTCAAACTGTGCCTTTTAATAAATAGATCTAACTTCACTTTTGTAAAGAAATCTAAGATTATTTTTTAAGTTGTTGGTCTATATCTAATTCCTGATAGTATCCGACAGTAGTGTTCTCTAACTGTAGCTAACAGCAACATTAGCAAACAATATCTAACTGTTACTAATGCCGTATTACTGCTTTTTTTTTTATTGCTTTACTGTACCGTATATGGTTGAGATGTGTATACTATCTAAGTTAGCCCTCTCTCTTTCTTTTACCTCCCATGTTAGTATTATAGTAAATTCCCTAAAAACAGCACCTCTGGATTTCTTTGCAGATGTTACCTATAACTCATCTGTCCTGAAGTTAAGTGTCCATTGTTTTTGCTCCATTTTTTTATGTCTTTTAATGAGAGAGAGAAAGAAACAACAACACTTAGGAAGATGTTTAGCTCTGCGAGATGAGAAAAGTAGTCTCGGTTGCTAGGTAACAGACATAAAAGGTGATAAGCAGTGCTGGATTGAGTATTTAGGATTTCCTAACCTGAGATAAGATAGCGTGAAATAAAATAGGATAAGATTTCTAAACTTAGGATTTCTAAATTAATACCCAGGAGCGGAAGTAACCAATGACAACTACTCAAATTACATCATTTATTACAATCATTTATTTGGCTGCTTGTACTTTTGTAGGTAGTTTTTTAAGTCTGTAATTTTGTTTGTACATAATACATTACACAATGTAATCTACTCAGTTACTAAGATCATAATGGAGTAAAAAAAAGGATGAAAAAGATGAAAAGATGGAGTATGAAAAAGTAGCTACTACTCTTAGTAGTTTTTGAGAAGAATACTTTGCACTTTGTATTTTTATTTGGGATTAATTGGGGAGGAAATCCTATTTTATCTTAATTTTAGATAGGAAATTTCTGTACTATGGCCCCTGATGTTTGTTTAAGTCCATTTTATTGGTTTATTTTTGCTTTACATACTGACTTCTTTACTGCTTGATGAAGGCTTAATTAGTGTTGATCTTTAACAAAGTGCTCAGACTTTAAAGATAGTCCATCGCCCCACCCATGTATTGACACAAGACAGTCCATAAGTCTTTCTTGGGCCGTCACAGTGGACACCATTTTCTCCTCCTTTATTGCCAGCTTCCTAATTGAGGCTCTGGGCCGAGGTGAACTTGGAGGTGCACTCACTGCGTCTGCTGGTTGGCAGCGCTGAGCCATCGAACCCCTCCGTGAGCCAAGTATCCATCAGTCTGGCAAAATGCTAAATCCCCCAGAGCGCTCACTGCCCCTGCTCCCCCATCTCTAGCCTTTCATTACCACATCCATTCCCTCAGTCGGTGCTGTCGCTGTGTTTTCATCCCCCACATTCAAACCTGCATCAAACACACAGCCGAAATATGGCTCCCTGTCTGCTTTGTTGTTGCTGTGGTGGTGGTGTTGAAACGGTGCTCTTTCTGTGCTCTTTCACCTTCTTTTAAAGCTTACTCGCACGCAAAGCCATGGTTCATTCTGTATTTTCATCTCTTCTTCTGTGAAACACCCGTGGTCTTTGTCTAGAGGCAAAAATCCTCTCCTATTCTTTCAGAGATTCAATAGGGGGATGTGTAATGGAATTCACCATTACACCGATGGGAGCTCCTTTCCCAGCTCTGCTCCCTTCCTGTGAATGGGAAATGATTAGTATTCCTCTTCCATCCATCTCCTCCCCCTCCCCTTCCCCCTCCCCATCGCCCTCGCTGCCTTCCCCCTGCCTGGGACCTCTCTCACTCCAAACTGAATTACACTCCAGCTACACTTCATCCCTTCACCCCACCCTCGCACAAACACATATACTTTTTACTTTCTACTGTATTTCCTTTTCTTTCTGTCTCTGTTTCCGCTCCTCTCTTTCTCTCTGCTTTGCTGTATGAATCTGACAAAGTTTGACAGCAACAACAGTGAATCAGTGTTTGTGACTTTTTCTGAATTCTCTCCGCTGCATGTTCAGCTCTTTCCACGACCACAAGGATGACCTCCGCAAGCGTCTGTCGTACACCACCCACAAACTAGAGATGGTGGAGACAGAGTTCGATTCCACTCGGCAGTACCTGGAGACAGAGCTGCGCCGGGCCCAGGAGGAACTGGAGAAATTCACAGAGAAACTACGCAGGTGTGTGTGTGTGTGTATGTGTGTGTGTGTGTGTGTGTGTGTGTGTGTGTGTGTGTGTGTGTGTGTGTGTGTGTGTGTGTGTGTGTGTGTGCACATGAGCATGACTCTGTGGACATGTGTGCCTTTTCATGTATGCATAAACTGTCACTTCCCCTGCAGGAACTAATGCACCAAAGTCGTGCTGTGGCATCAAGGAACTTGATTTTCACGTGCACATGAAACAAACTTTCTCCTGTGATGTGTCATCTAAGCACATCTAAAAGTAAAAGTGTTTAGAGCTGTCCCTAGCAGCCACATTCGATGGTGAGGTAAAAAGTGGGACACCAATAATCATTCAAATGGGGATAACATCCCACGATTTGGGACAGTCTTTCCTCAGAGGTATTTAAAGTGTTGCACTCATCTGTACATGTAGCAGCGGCGTATAGTGGAGGGTAAACCCAAGTAAACTCAGTTTATCCACCTCTTTGAAATGAGGTTGAAAGTTTTCTCATTTATTTTCAGATCATCTGTATGAATTAATAACGGAAAACTTCAGTTCAGCTGACTCTGTATTTACCACTACTCCCCTATATGCAAAAAGTAACTGGAGGTAGTTGTGTGAGGAACAAAAATTCTGACATCAGAGAGGTGTGAGAGTAGGTAGTCCGACACACGGGTAAAACACACTGTCTCCATTAGTCCTGTCACAGGACTGCACAGGTTTTTGTACATAATTCCTTATAACGACCACAACACATTCATCTAGAAATGGATATTACATTGATGTTTTTGAGGTGATCTTTTATGTACGATAGAAAAAGATTCAAATTTATGATGAATCTTAGCACCTTTGCTCATATAAACCATTTAGTCTCTTTCACAGCTTTGGACAATGCGATGTTTTATGAGTATTTTTATGTAAGCAGGACTTTTTTGCAGCCCAGTATCCCAGCTAATTACACATTATTGATCAATGCATTAGACTGCACTCCAATCAGGGTTTAACACAGGCAGAAATTTTATTCTGTCTTTCTGTTAGAGACAACGTTCAGAACATTTAAGGAGAAGTTTAGACATGACATTGACCTCAAAGCAGTAGTTATCCTGTGGTCTTGAGAAAACAAAAGTTGTTTCTTATGATAAATTATCTTGTTGTTTTAGAGGATTCTCTGTGGCAATGCCATATAAATAATATGATTAATATGCTGTTTAAATAAACTTAAAATTCCTCCTTAAAACTAAGTCTCTGGCCACAAAACTTGGAAACTTGGAAAGCGGACGGTATGGCTGCCCGGTGCCTTCATCGCCTTGAGTCTTTCAGGCTATCCACAAATTCTGTCTTCTTTTCTTATGGTTAGCAGAACTCACCCCCAGCCAACTGCAGAAAGTGCAGCCTGACAGACTCTGGTCTTCTGCCCTTTTTGAATGTAGAACGGCAACATGTTTCTCATAAGGACCGGTTTTATTTGTTCTTCATCAATCAGTAAACCACTCTCCTCCGGTGCCACTGTACTCTCTCAAATCTCTTTCAGGTCCTTGTTAAATGATTTGTCTCTGCTTTCTGTCTCCACTGCCCACACTCTCCATATCTGTCTGCTTAATGGAGCCATAAATGCTGGTTTATCAACACTCTGTTAGGCCTGAGAGCTAATGTGAAAATGTGATACTGAACTGTGAGGTGACAGGATAAAACGCCAGGAACAAGTTAACAAATAAAGAGTCGAGGTGCTGTTTCACTGGATTGTAAATGGTAAATGAACTTGCATTTATAGAGCTTTTCTAGCCACTCAGAGCTCTTTACACTACATGTCCCATTCACCCATTCACACACACACATTCATACACTGATGGCAGAGGCTGCCATGCAAGGTGCCTCCTAAGAACTCATTCACACACCATCAGGAGCAATTGGATGACACTTGAAGGGGTGTGCATAAGGCTGTCATAACCATGTCATGAGGCCTATCATGAACATGAAAGAGCCTATGAATGTTATGACGGTTGTCTTTAAGTGTCATTCAAAGTAATTTAATGCAAAGTTGACTTTGTTAAAGAAGTATTTGTTATGACAGCTTGACATTAACTGAGACATTATTGACAAGTTCATGACAGGTTTCATGACATGGTTATGACAACATAAAGACAGTCTTGTGCATGCCCCTTCAATTAATGTGTTACAGAAAGTGATGATTAAATACAGCACAAAAGGAAAACAGAGAATTTAAATATAAAAAATGAAGAAAAAGACATTTAAAAGCTAAACCTGTTCAGCTGCAGAGTCAGTGCTGTGGGTCTCCTTATCCGTGTTTACTGATTTCCTATCATAAAATATTTAAGGATTTAAAGTTTTTTATGATCACACACCACATTTTTTTCTTAGAATCTCCTGCTGTGGTGCTTAAACATATCATCAACCCTTTTTACTGTGTTTTGGCTCAGCAGATTTTTATCCTGAGTGATCTTCAAATCTGAGTCAGAACTTAAAATATCCCGCAAATCCCCTCCGAGACTCTCCGTCAGTGCCCTGATCTAGTAATTTATTTATTTCTCCGTCTAAATTCATGCAGAGATTACTGGTGCTTATTTGGCAGTATGAGCGGTAAAATACTCTTTAGTCATTGTATGTTGCGATTTGCATTTTTAACAGGCCATAATTCTTTTTCTGTCCTTTCAGGATCCAGAGCAGCTATGCAGCTCTTCAGAGGATCAACCAGGATTTGGAGGACAAAATGCACAGGACGGTAAGAGACTCCTGCTGGAGTGTTTGCAGTTTTAAACCTCATGTTGCTGAAAGTTTACATTTTAGTTTGAAACAAACATCAGCAGCTCAAACTCGCATCATAACCAAAATCATTTCCTATTTTGTAAAAATCAGAGATATTGAGATACTGAAATACCAAAACCTTGATATAATGCAATTGTTTTTAAATTCTGCAACCTTTACTTGACATATGTACTTTTGCAGCAACATGGTTGAGCTTTTCCACACATTTATACCCTAAAATGTCCCTTACAACCACAGTCTTCTCTTGTCGGTGGAAGTAAAAGTTGAGGCACAGGGTTAAAAGGTAATATGTCTTTTATTAACCATTAACTGGGGCAGTGGTGGCTGAAAAGTTTAAGAAGCAAACTTGTGACTGTAAGGTCATCGGTTCAATCTCCTGGATCGGCAGGATAAATTAGGGTGGGGAAAATGAAAGCAGGGGCTCTTAACCCCAACTGCTCCAGTGAGCTGCTCAGTAGCCGGTAGCTTCCAGGTATGAATGTCTAACTGTGTGAATGTGATCAGCGTGAGGGAAAAAAAAACTGAAAAGAAAAAACTGAAACCATTTGCTGCCATTCAGTCTTGTGCTATACGAAAAACAGCTTTGAAAAGTACCTTTATTACATTGGCCTTCAGAGTTTATTGTACTTAATTATGCTTATTTTGAAAAGCATTGTACTGCTCTAAGAAAATAATATTCAGAATTTATTCAGAATAAACAAAAAGTGTCTTCACATATAGTAAGTCTTACTAAGTATTAAAGCAAAATGTACAGCAGATGCACACACCTGTAAAAGATAAGAGCATTCTCTAGAGAAAGTGTCTTTCTCTATAGTGCTGTGGAAGTTGTAGGCTTGTACTCGCATATCTCCACTTTAACGCTATAATATGTTCTGCATTAAAATGTGAGACATGTCAGACTACTTTATAATTCTACTTCACTACATTTTACAAGAATATATTGTAATATTTTTTAAACATTTATAAGACTGTTGTAGTTACTTTGCAGAGTAAGATTTTGATCTAAAACATCTGATTAGCTTATAAAATATGACTAAATTCCAACAGTGTATTTAGTTGGCAAAATTAGCTACTATGATGCCGCTTACACATTAATGTATCAGTAACGATAATACATTAATAGAATATGTGATGAAATAATATTCTGAAAAGGTCCATTCTGCATAATTGCTGCTTTTACTTTTGATACTTTCTGTGCATTTTGCAGATAATACTCCTGCACTTTTACTTAAGTGCAATTCTGAGTTCTGGGCTACTTTTACTTACATGCATGATGTGGTTAGTTCACCACTCAGCAGGGGTCATGGATTTAAACTGGCATCCTTCCAGCTTCTCCAACCTCCAGGCCACCACATGCTTGTAGAGCCTTCACCGCTGTGCGACTACATTTTCAGCCTCACTCACTGAGCTTTCACATCTCCTGACCGCTGTGGTTGTTTGTATTGATATTATCAGGAAGTGCAGAATCCTAATGGTGTCTGTACGTACCACAGAGCTCTCACTGAAACTCATAAAAGATGTATGAAGGTGACGGATTCGTGAACTCAGCCTCAGCCACATATTTGCACGCACACAGAAAAACTGTCTCACACATACACACACAACTAAACAGCTTGTGACCCAAAGCTTGACCTGGAATCATTTATTGGAGAACATGAGGTCCTGTAGTTACTAGGAAACCATTACTTACAGTTTACTTTTCTATGAAACACCAGTTGTTGAACAAAGACGGCCAAGAAAAAGTTGTTGTCTTGGCAGCGACTGTTTTTTGCAGTCTGCACTTTGTTCTCTGAACAATTTATGATCTTTTCAGTTCAATCCCAGAGAAAATAGACTTGTTAAAACTGAGTCTAAAAACCACAGCAGGTCACTTTTGGAAAAAAAAAGCTTGAAAAGAAAATATGCCCTACAGAAGATTTACTAGTTGTAAATGTATTTCTACCATTTTCCATCTAATGATATCCTCAATAATCTCCTGTTCTGCAGTTATATGTCTTTCAGTTTTAGTTTTTCAACCTTATTTCTGAGAAATCATGTTTTTCCATCATGTTGGTATGGTGGATGGTTCTAAATATGACAATACCCAGGATTCTCAGCTGTTATAGCTATAAGAAGAGGTGGGAATTACAGCTGTAGCAAATGTTAGAAAATTTTATGGAGCAAAACACTGCATGATAGTCACTGACTCATCAAAAACCTGATCTAAAACTTGACAGATAACACATTTAAACCGCTGATTTTGTTGGAAGTTTCTTCAAAGTGTAGCCCGTCATTCAGCCCTCCATCATCAGAAACCTCACAGATTTCAAATGAAGCGATGCTCTTAGTTTTCTTCTTCCATTTTATTATGTACAAAAGCTTACACCTTTGACTTTTTTATCAGGGAGACAGATATTTTGCAAGCCTTAACAAACATGTTCATTAACCATGTCTTGCAGCCTCAAGAACTACGTGGATAGCGTAAAGACTAAACATTCAACTTAACTAAACAGAATTAAAAGAGACACATAAATAATACACAAATTAAAAACATTAAGAAAATTGGAATAAAATCAGTAAAATCAGCATCTGACCAGTAATAATATGATCTGTTCAGATTATAATTAAGACCAACAGTTTACCAATAAAAATATTAAGACGTGAGTTAAAGGAACAAAATAAATATGAAATTTTCTTCCAGACATACCCAAACACATGCCTCCCACCTGGAAACTCCTTTACACTTAAGATATACACAGAAGCCAGACAAAAAGCATCTGTATAATGCGTGTAATGTAATTTTGCACCGACACACTTGCACACACTCAAACATAGATCAATGATTGTGTTAAGTGTTTGGAACCCTGCTGAGACGCCTTGGCCTCTTTTGAAAGGGAAAATAGCTGGAAAAGTGCCAGATTCGAGAGGCAGGAGAGACAAAATACGGATAAATACACAAGCTTCAGATCTTCCAATACAGTGATCACGATAAATGATGAATAATGTTAAACTGTGGTCTAATGCAACTAGATAATGCAAGAGTGATGATGACATTTACTCTCTCTGTTCTCTCTGTCTCTCCTCTAAGAAATGAGAAATCTACTATAATCGATTTGAACACACCTGTTTAGCAGCAGAACCACTCTCATCTCTCTCAAAGCAATTACATGATCAAAGACAGGCAGCGCAATCAATGTCCAAAGTAATTGGTCTTACCTGCCATGCAGCCCTGTTAGAAAACTATTACAGCTAAACCGCTGTTCTGGTCACCTCAGCAGCAGCTGTCCAATCACATCAGGTTGAGAGGTTCCTCAGGCATTTTCCCTCCCAGCTTTAGGATTTATCAGCCAGAAGATGAGCCGGCTCCACAGCGAGGTCCATCCTTATGTGACTTACAGTATTTCGATTAAAGTGAAAGTGGATCGTAATCTCATCACCAGTTTGATCCGTAGGGCCTGTCTGAGCCACACACATTAATGGAGGAGGGCAAGTCAATACTGACCCGTGGCGAGCTAAATAGTGAGCAACAGTCAACTGATTTTTAATGGTGCGTTCTACTTTCCTGTCCATTTAAAACCGTGAATCTTTTAAAGGAATCATTTGACATCACTTTCATGCTAAGAGTTAGATAAGAACGTTTATATCACTCCTAAAAAGAAAAAAAGTACGGACTGGAGAGAGTTAGTATAATGTAACTTATCATGAAGAATGGATGCAGGGGAAACAGTATGGGAGTAACATGCTATGAGTACGTCTAGATGAACCAGTGATGACACGTCTCCTCAGCTGTTGTTCACCAAGAAATAGTTAACAGTTACAGCACGTGATTCCCTGTAAAACACTTGTCATTTTTACATTCCAGTTTGTGTATGGATTTAACAAATGACATATAACTTGTTTTGTGTGCTCTTTAGATATGCTAATAGGCAGATTTTTTAAACTTTGGACAGAGCAAGGCTAGCTGCTTCTGGTCTTTATGCTTAGCTAAGCTAATCGACTCCCAGCTCCATAACTGACACATGAATGTGAGAGTGGTATCAATCTCTCACCTCACGCTTGAAGAGGTGATGTTGCACATTTTCCAAAATGTTGAACTTTTCTTTTGAAGGGTTATTTCACCCAAATTATAAAATTAACAGTACCTTATATTTGTCCCAGTTCAGCCCAGTGTCCTGAGGACATTATGTTCATATTGAATCATTTTAGACATTTTGCAATGCTGGAAGTGGTGTGCAATTATATAATGAGGTGGTGCAACAGGCGTTTTGCATACCATTGCATTTAGAATTTATATTTATTATACCTTAAATATTCTTAAATATACTTATATACTTTACACACCTCCAGAAAATGAAAACTGCTGACAGCTTGTTTTGTAGGTAAATTTTTCAGTCCTTTGAAAAATACACACCAAATTATATTCACATTTTGTAGGATGGAAGCAAAAATCTCAGACTTACATCTCAAGATGAGGACAAATAAACCCAAACTACCTGAATAACAAATTACTTTAGATGTTGATTCTGATGGCTGTCACAGATGGAGTAGTCATGTAATATACAGTACTTGATTCCAGGTTAAGTAATTATACAAACAAGAAATCTATTGTATTGGCCCAAATATTAGATGACCCTGATTATGACGTAAAGTAAAATATAAGATATTTGCATGACATAAATCAGACACATGCTCACATGCTATCCTGTCTCCAGTCTTCTGGACACAGTCAAAATGGTTTTCCCTGACTGTCTTTTTGAGGTCGTCATCATTTGTAACAACAGCAATTCATGGCTGCTTGACAGATGATTCAGTCTCCCAACTCGTTTTCACTCATCAGGAATTTATTTCCTCTGTTGCAATAAAAGACACTGCATGAGCCGTTAAAATTTCACTGAACTATAAGTGGTCTCTCTAAACACTTTTAGGGCTGACTTGTAAAAGACACCATAAAAGGACTTGAAGAAACTCACTAGCCTAGCAATATGAAGGTTAAAAACAACCCATAATGCAAGACTATCTGTGGGAGCCGTTGTTTTTTGTGCATTGTTTGTGTGTGCCAAACACCGCACATCAGTGTCCATGTTTTTTGTATACGTGCACACGTTTGAAATCTGTCGATACTAAAGGAAGACAAATTAAGCTGGAGTTTATTGTGGCAATTGTTGGGCAAAAATGCCATAATAACCTTTAAGCATATTGTGATTGGTTCCGTTTTCAGGCTCTAGTAAATCTAGCCCATGACAGAAAACTTTGGCCAATCAGAGGTCGGTAAGTTATAGGTAAACATTGATTCTCATTCCCAAAGTGTCTGTAAAAAAAAATAAATAAAAAAAAATATATCATACCCAATTAGTCCAATTAGTAACCATTTAATCTTTTCCCATCCCTATGAGACACCATGATGATTTGTCATTTGGGTGAACTGACCCTTTAAAGTAAGCACAAGCTACTGTGAATAGCTATATTTTGCTTTGCGGTAGATAATGGAGATTTGCTGGATGAATTTTTCTGTGAACTCATGCGTGGTGGTGGACCAGTGAGGCGTGAGAATTGCAATAAATCACGGCAGACATGAAATACAGCGCTGTATGTTCAGAAGATTTACAGCAGCATCTGTCCTGCAGTATTTTCAGCCTATTATTTGTGATGTTCCAATGTAATCCTTCTTGCTTTGTCATCCCATGAATAGACCGAGAGCCTAAAATGTCTCTGGCATCATGGATCATTCGTCTCATACAGTACACACACATCAACACGCATTCTAGTCATGTGAAAATGATTTTGAAAACTGTTGGCTTTTCAAAGGGATTGTCTGTCTAGCACAGAGCCTTGGTGGAGCAAATCGGTCTTCATGGCAGGAGACAGTATGGGATTTTTTTTTTTTTTTTTTTTAGAGGCAGGCCTCATTGGGATTGCCATTTCTTTTGATGTCATGTCATGCAACGGCGTTTCAAGGGGGAAATATGTTCCTTTGTAGAAGACAGTCCAGGCAGGCAGGCAGCGACAAAGGCAGCTCCAATCAAATCAGACACGTAATTAAAAGTTCTGAGAGGCCCGAGCTGACAAGGTCAAGTGAAAAACACTGAAGAATAAAAGTATTTTATAAAGAGCAAAGCAAGGAGATTAACACCTGAAAGAACTGACAGATGCACGTTGTGATGACATTGGAGTTATTGTACTCAAATTGTGTTGTGATCTGTAGATAAACTGTCCCGCAGATGAGGCTGTTTGTATAGAGGAAATAATACATCATGTCTTTACCTAAAAAAAAAAAAGAAAATTGCATTGCTGAAATATAACTCTGGCGATGTCAGAGATGGACTAGTTATAGCTTTGTGCCTGTGAGACTGTTTAGGAAGAGTTCAAATTAATCTGAGACTCCTGTGAGACGCTGCTGGTGCAGCAGAAAACACATATTTGCATACAATTGTTAGTCAGGTAGTCTGTGGTACCCAAAATATACCAAACAGACTGCATTAGAATATCTGAATGTTGGGTGCCCTGCTAGCTCAGATAATAGAGCACATGCCCCATATTCAGAGGCTGAGTCCTCAGCAGCAGCCAGGGGTTCATTTTAGGCCTGTGACCCTTTGCTTTGCCTGTCTTCCCCCCTGTCTCTCCCCTATTTCCTGTCTGTCTAAAGCTGTCCAATCAAATAAAGGCTAAAAAAACTCAAAAAATATACATAAATAAAGAATAGATTAAAGTTTGAAACTGAACACTCTTTAATAAAGTGTAATTAACTAGTAAACTATTCTAATACTAATACTTCTAATTCTACAGTACTGAAAAATATAAACTGGATTTGTCCTTTCTGCAGTGAATGGTACCCAGAAAACCAGATCAAGGTGTGCTTTCTGAGTAATAAGTTGTATTTGTATGTTGTGGAGCTAAAATCCACACAGTTGTCTACATGCATCTATTCTAGAGAAGTTAGAAAAGTTTTCACATGTCATGTAAACTAATTCAGGGGCCCATAGACCCCCATATGACCTGTTTTCTCTATTGAAAAACTTTAAGTGGTTTATGATAGAAAGCAAAAGCAAAAAGTGAAAAATGTTTCATTTGTGGCGACTCCGCCCTGCTTTATCTTATTTTTTTTTTAACCCTATTGAAACTAAGCTCCTGTAAGCCGCTCCAAACCGACAACGCAGACACTGGGGAAATCTTTCTGTTGCAGATGAAACTATCAAAACATCTTCGCACTCGTCTCATAGGAATGAGTATATCTTGAAAACCAAAAAGAAAAGAACAGTTCAAATAACTTTCTTACTACTTGCTTTTTTTAATTAAATGGCTTATTAACTTACATAGCTGTTTACCTTAAGTTGATGGATATGATACTCAAGGAAATAATACCAACAGCAGCAAAAAATATCAGTGTATGACAGACTATTTCTATTGCAGAGTAACAGTCACCATTCTGTTATAAGAAGTTGGACTGAAGAGCTTGAGCTGTACAGGAGCCGTCCATGGTCCTGAAATTCACTGCATCTCTCAGTCCTTATGAGAGTCTTTGGCAGGTTCAGCAAACTAACAGCCGCCCTGGAACTGGCAGGTAGACAAAGATTGCCCTCTGAACAAGGGTAATGTCCACTTCATTAGGAAGTGTCACCACTAAACACAGTCCTGCCGTGAATTACTCATTTAATCAATACTCAAATGATATAGTGTCATTCATCAATCATCTTAGAGATCCTCTGGTTGTCATTAAGAAGCATTAACATGCTACTACACTACATTTATTTATTTAGTATTCTTAAGTTACTATGCAGATTTGGATTAACAATACAAGATATAATTAACAAATAAATAATGATGTATTACTATAAGTTAAGATAATATAAGCTAAGCTGTACTGAAGTTGTACAGAGAGAGGGTGCTGATCCAGTGAGTCAGGAGGAGAGAAACAGTCACTGAACACATCAAAAATCCACAGTGCCTCGAGGTACATGCTGTCAAAACTAAACAAAACTGTCATCAAAAACAAGCAATTACTTACTTACATTTATTAATCAGAGCATCCACAATAATCACTCAAAATCAGCAGGGGGGGCAGACAAAAACAGCTGTTTATGGTTTGCATCTCTCTCTCTCTCTCTCTCTATCTTGTTGACTGTCCCTCCATGTCTGTCTTTTCACTTCTGTCTGTGGATTGTTACAACGGGGGTTAAGTAGAATTAGAGAAGTTTAAAAGTTACAAATCCAAACTAACAGACGTGTTTTGTCTGTCTATCATCCTCCTCCGCTCCATTTCAGTACAACGAACAGCGCAGCACCTACATGAGCACCCCCTAATTATTTTACCATTTCAAAGCACAAGCACCAACTTCCTGTGAGACTTACAGTAATCACCAGAGATAATTAAATATTACACAAAATGTATTTACAAATTTTGATAGCGACAAAGGAGGTGCCGGATTCTGTTCCGGCACAAATTAAGCCCTGAGGATAAGACTTTATTGATCCCAGGGGGGAATTCCCAAGCTACCCAGCAGTATATAAAGTAACTAATTTCAATTAATTAAAATTATAGCCCTGCCTTTACCACCTGTAACTGAAGAGTGATATTTACATATTAATGCATCAATAATTTTACTGTTGTTCACAAGTGCTAAAACATTAAACCCCATTTTCTGAAACAAACTCTCATTGTCCTAAACCCATTTATCAAATCATTCACTCTTTTGGCAAAACTCTAAACACATTCTTACTTGCCAAAAAAACACATTTTACACTGTGATGCACTTGTATTGTAAAATGGTAAGCAAAGGCAGCACAAACCAAACACAAATCCAACACAACTGTTGTTTACACACAATGACTGAAAATTGTTCACACTATATTATAACGATGTGATTCAGTGATTCATACACTAAATGAATTTTCCAGCATACCCCCCTTTACTCTACTCAATAAAATAATTTTTCTCAAAGCCCTTTACCAGCAAAAATGCCCTGAACACTGTGTTTTTAATTTTATGATGTGTTGTGTAATGGCTGCTAACTGGCCGTGTGAAAGCATTGTATGATTTTGAACTCAGATAAAAATGGTTTTGAGGCGATTGTTTGATTCAGAGGTTCTGTGAATGTTGGTTTTATGTTAACAGTTTTGAGAAGAAATGTGTTTTAGCTAGTGTGAAAGACTGTAATACAATAATATAATACATATTTTTCTGAATAATGAGTTCTTTTGAGTACTTTAAAGTGGCTATAAGCAATATTTCTTATAATAATGTATCAAATGACAATGTGTAAACTGTTGCTCATAGTGATGAATTTGCAGCTCCCTTTGGCTTTGCAGGGCTTTATAGTTTCAGCTTGTTGTTTAACTGTTCTGGCTAGAAACTTAACTGTTTTGATTCACTCTCGCACTCTCATAGCATCGTTTTCAGCTGTTTTCAGAAAGAAAGCACTAGAAAGTCATCCTACACACCCACTCAGCACCAAACAGCAGACAGACGCAGTTAGAGACAATACCGAGCTATACAGTGACTGGTCAGCTTAATGGAGCATTTAGCAGAGAAAGAGACAGATATTTCCCTCAGGAGTAACTAAGCAAAAAGAGAGCGAATATTGGACTGACGTTCACCAGGTGAAGGCCAAATACGACTCCAAATCATTGATAATATTGCTTTGTGATTGCTGGTGCAAGATGATTATGTGTCAATATTGTGTTTGCAACTCATTTTCACTAACCCTAAGTGGACAAACAAATTAGGTATTGCAGTTGTAAGTATATTTTGATGGTAATGCTTTTTGTAATACATTGTAGCATTGCTACTTGTACATCAGTAACAGTATTGCTTGTATACTGAGGCTAGTAACAAGTCTACTCTGCTCACTTCTTGATTGATTCTTCTTTCACCATCCAACAAAACACTCTGCTCTTTGTCCTAACTGATCCTCCACATGATGGAGGAGTTATCAGTGATCTTTTGAAGGAAACATGATGACAAATCAGATCTAAAATGTCCAAAGTTAAAGGGACAGTTCACTCCAAAATCAAAAATTCATATTTTTCCTCTGTACTGTACTCTTGTATGGCTATTTATCCATCTACATAGTTTTAAGTATGAGTTGCCTAGTTTTGGAGATATCAGTCATAGAGATGTCTGCCTTCTCTCACATATAATGTGCCAAAAAAAAATACATTTGAAAACCTCAACAGCCATGTCTCCTTCCAGAAATCATGACCTGATTACTGAAGGTATTCCACAGACCGTGTTGTGAGTAGTTTTATGTAGGAACTATTTTCTTCCCCTGGTAGAATCCACTGGAACTACTTTTCTTTCTACAAAAAAAAAAAAGAAAGTAGTTCCTACATGAAGCTGCTCACCATAAAGTCTGTGGTTTACCTTCAGTAATTGGGTTATAATTTAAGAAAAGAGACACCGCTGTTGAGTTTTTCAGGTGTTTTTTTTTTTTAGCACCCCAAGCCCAGTTCCATCTAGTGCAATTATATTGAAGAGAAGGCAGACAACTCTACAGCCCATATCTACAAAAGTCACCAAAATTATCTAGATGGATAAATAGCTCCACAGGTAAGAGAAAAATATATATATATAAAAAAAGAACTGTCTCTTTAAAAGCTGAAACTGTAGTCAGGTGACCTCATCTCAGATCTGCTGAAATTAGCTTGTTTTCTCACTGTCATATTATATAAATGAACTGAGTAACATCTATTTGACATTTATAGGCAGTCAACATTAATTAAGTGGCTTTATAATGCACTATAATGTGGTTTATATTTATAAGGACATTTTTAAGTGTTTATTAATATATAGTATTTGTCAGTAATTATAACTTCTCCCATGAAAATGTATTATACTAATACTGGGTTTTAGTATATTGTCATTAATTTCCTGTTATTATACTGCTCTCCACTTGACAAATACATTAATAAACACTTACTGTATATTTGCTCATAATTAAATTGTCAACATATAATAAAGGTCTATATACAGCTTGCAAATGGTTAATAGGTGGTTAATATGTTTTAAACTAATCAAACAAGTATCATTCAGATTGACATTTTATTTTCAAGGGAGACCCAAGTAATTAAAATGTTTAACTATATTTTTAAAAAAAGCAAAGTGTCAAAAACAGCAACGTATATTAATGCAAAGAAAAACATTAACACGCATAATAATTATAAAACAAAATAATAATCATTCAGTTAAGCACAAGTGTACTTTAAACATATCTCTGTGGACCATCATTATTTTCATATTTCATAGGATAAATAAACAATATCTCAAGTGACAGTCTGATCAACAGACTAATCAATAATGAAAAATGATTGTTAGTTCCAGCTCAAAGCATCTCCCCAAATGGCCGCATGTTTCACCTTTGTTCTTGGTTCGCAGCACTTTTCTTTCCAGATGTATTAATCTATCGCTTGTCATAACCACTCAGAATTATTTATGTGTTTATTCATGAATCACAGCAGCTCAGTCTAATCCCTGGGGTCTCTGATTGGTTCTTTCTTGGCCAAGCCTCTATAAAAAAAGCATTAAGATGATCGATAATATTTGATTCAGGATCGATGCATTTTAGCTGCTTAGTTTATCATGCACGGCAACAGCAGAGCAGTAATTGTTTTAGCAGCTGACAACTAAATCTAGAAGAGGGAAACATGGATGAAATGAATAGAATACAGGAGAATTATGAGAACATGAAGGGAATATGAATGTTTTAGGTAATAAATATGTTTGTTTCAACAGCGAGTGTGTGGCTGGTAAACAGAGAAGTCATAGAAATCTGAGGTAGAGAAGCATTTATTCTGCTTTCATTGTCACAGACTCCCATAAGAATGTCCTATGTCCTAGAATAGCAAATAATGTCTCCTTCATCCATGTTTACCAGTGTGGAGTGAGGGACGTGTGTGTATCCGTGTATGAATGTGTTGATCTGTATGTGTGTCCCTCTCTATATGTGTTGTTTCTCTGCTCTTCAGTGAGCAGCGGCGAGGCCTGCAGTGCACTAATTAGTGCCATTAACACGACAGCCATTAATCATAAATCTTCAATGAAAAGCGTGAATTACACAGGGGGGAGAAGCACCACGGTGAAACCCAGCAGATGTGATGTGCGTAATTATTTACTCCTGATTCTTTCTGGAGCAGAAAAATAAGTTGAGCTGTGAAGCAGCAGCTAGTTGTGCAAAACTATCAGGACTAATTTATGATCACGTTGTTACCAGAGATTGTATTCTTAATTACAGTCGGCCACTCGTTCCTATTTATTTCAGAACACATTATGAAAAAGCAAAGTCTGTTTTTGTTTTGTCTCAGTGACTACAGAGGTGGATAAACTCAGCATAACTTTTAATCTAACTTTAATTCTCGGTCAGTTCTGTTAACTTGTAATACTGCAGTTGTGAGGAGGGAGTATTTGCACGTGATAAAGGTTTTTTTAAAGAAAACTTCAGATTCAGAGATTTAACTTGCGTGTCTACACAGAAAGTGTTTCAGTTGCACTTGCATGAATGCAACCTGAAGCATGTAACTACAGTGGCTGTGTGTTGGGCTCTGACTACTTCACCTGAGTACATCCAGTGTAAACACACAAGACTGAA
This sequence comes from Lutjanus erythropterus, assembly GCF_056507025.1. NCBI lineage: Eukaryota > Metazoa > Chordata > Actinopteri > Lutjaniformes > Lutjanidae > Lutjanus > Lutjanus erythropterus. The sequence continues at coordinate 15,479,525 of NC_139334.1, forward strand.
TGTGCTGTCCTTTACTTGAGTATTTTGTTTTCATTACCCTATATACATCTACTCCACTCCATTTCAGAGAGTAGCCCTCCTGATTCATCTGACAGCTTTAGTTACTAGTTTCTTTACACATTAGGATTTTTACACACAGAGTGTAGATAGTTTATTAAATATGATGTTTTGTTATGAATCAAACTGGTGAACAGTTCATGCGAGTACAGCTGAAACAATGAGTCAGTTAATTATTATTGAAGTAATTTCTCCGGTGAAAACATTTCATTGTATCAGCTCCAAATTTGCTGCTATTCCTTTGAATAATTTGAATGATTTTAATGTGTTTTTAATCATTTTGAGGTTTGCACTGTTATTTTGACAAAACAGACACTGTGAATGTGTCACTTTGGTCTTCTGGCAGTTGTACTGGCATTTCTCACTATTTTCAGAATGTTTACAAACCAATCAATCAATCGATTAATGGAGAAAATAATCGCTTAATTCAGAATAAATAAAACCATTAGTTGCAGTCAAAATGAGCTCTACCTCAACTAACTAGTCAGCAGTTATGTGAGGTATATGTGATCTGTAACCATGAGAATGGAGCTGGCTGTAAGGCTCAGTGTCGTCTCACTCAGACACAAACTGAGGTTTATTTGTAGTACATATATCCAGTTTCACATGGGAAGTTGAATCGCTTTGAGTCTGCCAGAGCTTTTCTCCCGCCTCCACTCTGTCCATCGAGGTGACCGACTTTTTCCCGGTTTCTGAAAACTCACAAGACTCTGAATCTGCTTTGTTCTGGGAGGTGGTTATCTTCAGAGTCTCCATTTGAAAATCCTCTTTAATGAGGTTAGAAAATCTAATTTGTTTCTTTTCTTTTTTTTTTCCCCTCCCCATAAAAATAAGACTGTATTTAACTGGAGTGGAGTTTTCTGCTCTCCTCCGTGAACCGCAGTCTTCAGTAATTGCATCTCGTGGGATTTAGGCTTGATTTGTTGTCCAGTGAGGAGGCTGAATCTCCAGCAGAATACGTAAAACAAATTGGGGCCATCGTGGAAAAACTGACATTTTTCACTTTTTATACACTGTGCACTCAATTCAACAAACACCCCCAATCAATTATTGAAACAAACTCCACAGATTTAGTTTTGTTGTTGTTATTATTGTTTTATTTCGCTGCAAATCTGCATTATACAGGAGAAAACTGACCCTTTGTAAGATGACTTAGGATTTAAAAGCGTTTCAGATGTCATGGTCATCTTGTTGCTGAGTAATTAGAAGAAAGTTGCATTCATTTATTGTCAAAAGACAAAGAGAAGCAGGCAGTGAGTCTCTGAGCTGCTTTGTGCTGAGAAACAATATCCACTGGGTCAAGATATGATATGAAATTTGCATATTAATTTTCCTTGATGCTGTTCTCGTATACGTGTGGCACCAACTGATAAGAACGTCTTAGTGACAGCCTGTGTATCCAACACAGTGTGACTGCAGGAGATAGCAAAAAAATCAGTGTGCACAGCTGTGATTCCTCCGCTGGCCATAACGCTGTAATTAAAATTACACTTCCTCCTTCTCAGCAACGTACAGTACGAGATCATGTTCATCACATCAAGCCTATTAAGATGCTCTCTGTTCATTTTTAATCTATAGGTGGACTCTGTGTTCAGTTTTGCTTCTAATCATGCACAAGTGGAGCATCAGTATGTTAGAAGATCCAAGAGATTACGGCATATATGAGACTTATCAAAGTCAGCAGCTACAGTGAGGGGAAATAAAAGATAACTTCTGGCTTCAAAGTGGCAGATTATTTTTGAACATGTGCAACACTGTTTTCACACTTTTTTCTCACACGTAAGGTCACTATAACAGGCAGTAAACCATAAATCACAAGTTTAAAAATACATGTAAGAGAGACTTCAGAAATGAGAGGAAGAAGATATTAAAGATGAACCAGCATGTTACACTTTTGGATTAAAGTGTCAGACTGAAAGAGGCAGTTTTGTGCTTTTTACTGATATTAAAGTTGTGGTACTCAATATTTTTATGTGAGCAACTTCATTAAAACTTGGGTCTTACTTTTGTAGTTTTAGCCATCATCCTATCAGTGATAATAACATTATACTCAAAGGTAATAGACCGTTTTCACGATGTTTCACAGATAGCGATTGTATCTTTCAATGTGCAAATTTGATCAAAACTGATCAACTAGTCTTCTGTGGGTTTCTGTTCAAGTTATCTTTATAACTGATGTCCAGTTTTGCCTTTTTGACATGCAAAACCTTAATATAAGTAGTTTTATTTCTACTCATCATCTAAGCTATAGAAAGTTGTGGTTTACAGTTTTCTTATGCAGCAATGCTTTAAACTACAGTGCTATTATTATATTCTACATCTGGGTGAGAAATTGTCTTTGAGCCAATAAAACACTGTTTTAACAAAGACAGAACAGTTGCAGTTACATATCTGAGCTTAAAAATGTCCTAATGTGCTCGTCCGCACAGTCAGCATCGCAAAATATGAATAGAAATCCAGAGTAATGAGGAAGAGAAAGAGTGCCAGTGAGCTGCATGTCTCGACAGCAGATTAATGAGACCTTAACGGGATTGGATTTGAATATCAATGCTGGCCTATTGCTTAAACTGACATTAATTGCCACCTATTAGATTGGCTGTGCACCCCTGTATTTCAAAACAATCACTGCCATTGAGAGATTAGAAGAGAGCAGGGTGGGAGGCCAAGTGAGTGCTCAGAGCTGTGTCATTTGTCAGCTGCTGCTGTGTGGCAGCTTTCACAATCGTGTGTGTGTGTGTGTGTGTGTGTGTGTGTGTGTGTGTGTGTGTGTGTGTGTGTGTGTGTGTGTGTGTGTGTGTGTGTGTGTGACAACGAAAAAGAAAATACAATTTATTACTCAAAAGGACACGCTTCTGGCCCCTAGAGGCTGCAATGTTAACTGCAGCTCACAATATAACATGGAGATTTTGACTGAACCACATTAGTTTCATCAGTCTTACCTTCATCTGAGTTTGATAAATTGCTGTGAACTGCAAGTTTAGAGTTTCTACGAATCTGAGCACCTGAAGGACTGTTATCTGTCTGTTTATCTTGACAAAACATATATTTGTCATATCAATATATTGTGATTCTCACGTTGAAAGAATAAGTTAAATTTTAAGAAAATCTCTTCTAGCATGAAAGTTGAAACATTTAAGAACATAATATAGTATTTGACGATTTCAAGGATTTTTTTCCAGTGACGTGCAAAAATATCATAAGAGGGAAGGGAAGGACGCAAAATTTTTATTCTGTATTTCTGGATCCTATAAAGTAGTAAATATTGTAACATTTCAGTTTTGAGATAATATTGTCATAAATAGTCTAATATTATTTTTATTTGTATAAAGTCTTAACCAGCTAAGCCTATTGCCAGGCAATACGCTGATACTGGGTTATTCTGAAAAAACTTGAATTACAGTCATTGTTGCCTTGTTTTAGTCCAGTGGCACTCACACTATGGATAGCAAGCTAATGCGCTAACATGTGAGGTATTTATTCTGTTATATCTCCAAACAGACTTTCCAGTTGCTGTCTTTGTATGTAGTGAAGACTTTGAAATAATTAAATATGGAACCTACCAGTATATTGGCTTTGAAGGAATTAAATAAAATGTATTAAGTGTGCTTTTTGGCAAAATGGAAGTTATTACAAGATGCACCACGCTGAAAAAAGCTAATGCACTGATCACATATGAATCACAATTTGTCAAAATGTAACAGAGGCAGCAGGTTTATTCAAATGCTTTGACACTGTTTTCCCTGTGATGTACAGTATTTTACGTGTACAGTGTATTTCTTCTGTCAGTACAAATAGAAAACTGATAACTAGCCTAGTGACGCCTTCAGTAGTGTCCGTCTGTCATGTGACTCTCACCTCGCAGATCATAGAAGTCAGTCAAGAGGAAAGGCACACTCCTTGCAACAACACTAAATATACAAATAAATATACACTAAATATACACTGGACATAAATCGTGGTGTGGAATGACATGATATGGACATTATTCCTAAGTGATACTGATCTGATCCAACAGTTTTTCTATGAACTTGGAAAGCTTCCTCCTCACATCTAATTGATGCTGGATTGCAACACAGAAAGTCAGCCTTTTCTTCCAGTGCCCCAAATTGTTGGAATGACCTTCAACACTTTACAAAAATCTTCTGAAAACCCACTTGTTCACTAAGGCTTACGGCAACTAGCTTCACACGTGTCTGGCAGTTATTGCTGTTCTGATCTTGTATTGATTTCTTTATTTTTTGTTTCAGACTCTGTAAAGTGGCCTTGGGTACCTGAAAGGCACCATATAAATCCAAGTTATTGTGATTATTATTATTATCATTATTATTATTATTAACACGGGCTAAAAATCAATACTCTCCTATCAAGTGGACAATTTAAAACCATGACCGCAAACTTCCCTTTATGTCTAGAAGCTATTACTACTTTTGCTTTATTATCATCTGTGTTTTGGCTTATTTATCTGAACTTGTCTGTAACACAGTACAATAAGTTTTGAAATTGAGACTGTGACACCACTTAAAAAAGAGGGCCACCAAAAAATCATTAGGAATAATCCTCTCTGCACCATGAATGCCTGTGCTGACATGCAGAACAATGTATATATAGTTGTCAAGATAAAAGGATGCAGACAGACAGACAGACAGACCAGCCAACCAGCAGACATCAGCATCATTAGGCGCCACTGTTAGTGGGGCTAAAACGTCACTCCAGTAAAGCCATTTTGCATTTCTTTGACAGTAATCACTGAAAATAGAACGAGTGTTTCATTTGTCTTTCTCTCCCTCTTTATTTTCCTCTCTCCTTTCTCTTTCTCTTAGTCCCAGAGTAATTGATATGATATGAGTGCTGGCAAGTGTAATCTTCTTTTAATTAAGACCTGCTGCTGGCTCTGGCTTCAGACTGATAGTGACTTAAGGCTCTCTTCCTCTCATTTTTCTTCCCCTCTTCTATCATCTTGTTTTTCTTTTCTCGCTCCTCCAACTTTGGCTCCCTCGTCTTTCTCTTGTTATCTGAACACTCAACTCTTTCCTTTAACCCTTAACTTTCCTGCGCCTCTTCTTATCATCTACTCTGTCTTACCACTTACGTTTGTTTTTTTCTTTTTTTCTCTCCCCTGTTGATTTTCTGTTATACTGCAGTCCCACCACCATGAAGAGGAAAAGAGAGCCCTCAGTCGGGAAATCATTGTCCTCAACAACCATCTCATGGAGGCGAAGATCACCATCAATAAACTCAGAGAGGACAATGTGAGTACCAAGGCTTGCGTCATGTTATAAGGGCTCCCACTTCTACAATGTCTGAACCTTTTCCTGTGATGAGACTCCAGTTGAGGACATGCCCAGATTATATTTCCTCTGCAGGCTCACAAATTAAGCAGTAGCCTGGAGCATATAGGGCCACAGATGTCTGGAGCCCTGGGGTGTTTGCTTTCCTTGACTCGTTGGTAATCCAGTCTTGTTAGGTCTGAAAGAACAGTTGGCTGAAATGACAACTCTTCAAAATGGAAACATGTTCTCCTGTAACATTGGCAGCCTTCTCTGTGAACCCACTGTTGCTAAAAGTCTCATATCCACTGCATTTCTGCAAAACAACCAACCAAGAGACACAAAATGACCACAGAGAAATGCAAAACGACCACAAAGAGATGCAAAATTACCAAAAAGAGATGCAAAACAACCACAGAGACACAAAACCATAAAGATATGCAAAATGACCAAACAGAGATGAAAAACCACCAAAAAGTGACACAAAGCAATCATAGAGACTTAAAATAATCCCAGAGAGACACAAAGCGACCACTAAGAGATGGAAAACAACCACAAAAAAAGCAAAACAACCACTATGAAAATCAAATGACTGAAATGGCAGTTCTTCAAAAACTGTTTTTCCTGATGGAAACAGTTTGTCCTGTCACACTGGCAGCCTTCTCTGTGAACCCACTGTTGCTAAAAGTCTCATATCCACTGTATTTGTGCACCATCCTGGATATTTGTGCTTCAAGGAGGCACAGCAGATAGAGGAATTAACTCTAAGCCACTGGGTGTTTTATAGTGATTATACTGAAATCAATGGGCATCCTCAGGGCTGCCAGAATTTGGAGCTGGGGCTGCGTGGATCTGAGCTCAGGGGCATGTGGCAATCGGGTGCCTCACTTTCTTTGAAGTGATTTTACTGTTTTTTTCGACAGGGGGGCTCCAGGTTAGGTTAGATTTTCTCTCTTTAGTCCATGGCAGTTTTAGCACTTCTTAGCTATAGAGTATTTTGACAATCCCCTCAGATTCGGCCAGGCTGATTGGAGTCAAGGTTCATTTTAAGTGGAAGGAGAATTTGTCCCTTCGGAGCCGGTAGCGACAGAGCAAGGATTTCCTCCAGAGAGCAAGCTTTAAATTTACTGCTTATAACATGGGATAAAATAAATAACCTTTCAAATGTGTCATGATGCCTGAGACCTGACAGAAAAAAGAAGTTCACCATAGTGAATAAAATGTATTACAGTTGTATTACCCTTGAGTGATAAAACGATTTAATCAACAATAGGTTATTACCATGGATGGATTACTACCAGACCCAGGACCAGAACCTCTGTTTGAAGTGACTGCTAACATTTCTAAACAACTACAAAAAAGAAAAAACACAAAAACACCCCAAAGACAAACAAAACTACCACAAAGAGATGCAAAATGATCCCAGAGAGGCAAATGATCCTAAAGATATACAAAATGACCATAAAGAGGCGCAAGCAACCATAGAGACGCAAAATGACCATAAAGAGATGCAAAACTACTACAGACAAACTACAACCTCATGAATACACAAAACAACATAAATGACATGCAAAACAACCACAAGGAGACAAAACAACCACAGGCAGAAAATGACCACAAACAAAAGGAAAAACACCACAAGGACAAGCAAAACAACCATAGAGGGACACAAAACAAGCACAAGAGACACAGAATGACACAAAAAACTAAACAAAATACTACAGAGAAATGTAAAACAACCACACAGAGACACACAACAATCAAAGAGAGATGCAAAACAATCATAAAGAGATGCATTAGGACCATAAGAGATGGAAAACAACCAGAGAGATGCAAAAGGACCACAAAGAGACACAAAACAACCACAAAGATACACTAAACAATCACAGAGAGATGTAAAACTGAGACACAAAACAGCTGTGGCGTTGTTGTATGTCGTCATTTTGTGTCTCTTTCAGTCTCTGTCTCACAATCAGTCCATACTTATTACTCATTATTGGACTGCATGAATAGCAAGTTTAAACAAAGCCACAAGAAACTGTTAATATTCCATTCACATAGTCAAAGCTGAGACAGAAAGCACATTTTTTGCCCTAATTTGAAATACATACAGTATGTTAAGACCTGACAAAAACTGGCTCGCCACCCGCTGTTGGCTGACATTCCCTGGAGAAACACAACTCACAACTCCTGTTAACTAAGGCATCAGCAAGGTCTCAAAGGTTCATTTGAACGTCCACAAAAACCACAGGGAGCCTAAATGTCCCCTGGCAACAAAATGAAAAGAAATACAGTGATTTAAAAAGCGGTCACTGCTAACTGGCGTGGGCGCTGAAACTGTCAGAGGGAACGGGCTTTGATGTTACGGGATGTATTGTCAGGGCGATGGTGTGACAGAGGCGCAGGGAGACTACAGTCCAGCCACAACTGACCTGAATGAGTGGATGAATTTCACAGAGGGGGAAGAACAAAAGAAAGTGAACTAAACTAGCTAAACACCCACACAAACACATGCATTCAGAAACACAACAAACAATAAAACCCAACATCTGCTGAGCCAATAGACCACCCTCATTCTGCTCTGAAATTTAAGTGAAAGAAATCTCAAAGCCATCCATTATAGGACGAAAGCACAGAGAAAGAGATAAATAATGCTGCACTAGCTCACCCTCAGCTGGAAGGTGCAGATAAAGTGAATGCGCTGTTTCAGACAACTCTAATAAAATTAGCACCGACCGCACTGGACAGATAGAAGATGTATTCCACATAAAAAATACATGTCAACCTGGTGAAATAATATAGCCAAGGTGAAAAATACGTGCTAACTAATTAAACTCCACCTGCCTCAATAAATGAATTTGTTCCTTTGATTTGGCAGGTCACTAAATCAATGAATTTCTTGTCCAGTAGGCTACTTGTCCCAATTTTTCAAAAGAATACAGCCCATTATGTACACTACACTTTCTATGCTGTACTATCATAAAATAATTGCTGCCCCAGCCATGCCACGCTTCTTGTTTTGTTCCCTCATGACCCATAATTAACTTATAAATACCTCACAAATACTAAATTGATACATTTTATTGTTATTTATTGTTGCTATCATTACATCACTGTATAATTATTTCCTCCAGAAGTCCCCCATAATTACCAAATAATTAACCCTCTATGGTACACATTATGATGCCAGTGAGGGAAAAAATGTTTGGAGTGTTTTTATGTCTCAAAATAGACTAAATAAACATAACCTGAAGAAATTTTATTTTTATTTTTATTTTTGGAAGTTTTTGGGGTTCTTTGCCTGTAGGCAACATTGTACCATAATGGTGCAGAAGTGAAAAAGAACGTTCCTTTTCCAATTTGAACATTGTTTATTTCATAAACATATTCAAAAATATTCAATAACATCAAGAAGTCACAATTCATTTTAAATTTTGAATTAAAAAGAATTATGAAAAGAATTTAAATATATATGTATGAATGTATGTATGTATGGTCATATATATGTATGTATGTATGTATGTATGCTCATATGTATGTATGTATGTATGTATGCATGTATGTATGCTCATATGTATGTATGCATGGTCATATGTATGTATGTATGCTCATATGTATGTATGTATGTATGTATGTATGGTCACATGTATGTATGTATGCATGGTCATATGTATGTATGTATGTATGCATGTATGTATGCATGGTCATATGTATGCATGTATGGTCATAAGTATGTATGTATGTATGTATGTATGGTCATATGTATGTATGTATGCATGGTCATATATGTGTATGGTCATATGTATGTATGTATGTATGTATGCTCATATGAATGTATGTATGTATGTATGTATGTATGCTCATATGTATGTATGTATGCATGGTCACATGTATGTATGTATGTATGTATGCATGTATGGTCATGTGTATGTATGTATGTATGTATGTATGTATGTATGGTCATATCCCTCTATGGTACACATTATGATGCCAGTGAGGGAAATGTGTTTTTATGTCTCAGAATAGACTAAATAAACATAATCTGAAGAAATTTTATTTTTATTTTTATTTTTGGAAGTTTTTGGGGTTCGTTGCCTGTAGGCAACATTGTACCATAATGGTGCATAAGTGAAAAAGAACGTTCCTTTTCCAATTTGAACATTGTTTATTTCATAAACATATGCAAAAATAGTCAATAACATCAGGAAGTCACAATTCATTTTAAATTTTAAATTTAAAAGAATTATAAAAAGAATTTATATATATATATGTATGTATATATGTATGTATGGTCATAAGTATGTATGTATGTATGTATGTATGTATCTATGTATGTATGTATGCTCATATGTATGTATGAGATTTGACCATGCATACAAAAGACACATTTCCCTCACTGGCATCATAATGTGTACCATAGAGGGATATGACCATACATACACACATACATACATACATACATACATACATACATATGACCATACATGCATACATACATACATACATACATGTGACCATGCATACATACATACATATGACCATACATACATACATACATACATATGAGCATACATACATACATACATACATATGAGCATAAATACATACATACATATATACATACATACATACATACATGTGACCATGCATACATACATACATATATACATACATACATACATTCATATGAGCATACATACATACATACATACATACATATGACCAACCATATATATGACCATGCATACATACATACATATGACCATACATACATACATACATACATACTTATGACCATACATGCATACATATGACCATGCATACATACATACATACATACATACATACATATGACCATGCATACATTCATATGACCATATGTACATACACACATACATACATACATATGGTCATACATATGACCATGCATACATACATACATACATGCATACATACATACATATGAGCATACATGCATACATACATACATACATATGACCATGCATACATACATACATACATACATACATATGAGCATACATACATACATATGACCATGCATACATACATATGAGCATACATACATGCATACATACATACATATGAGCATACATACATACATATGAGCATACATACATACATATGACCATGCATACATACATATATACATATATATAAATTCTTTTTATAATTCTTTTTAATTTAAAATTTAAAATGAATTGTGACTTCTTTATGTTATTGAATATTTTTGCATATGTTTATGAAATAAACAATGTTCAAATTGGAAAACGAATGTTCTTTTTCACTTATGCACCATTATGGTACAATGTTGCCTACAGGCAACAAACCCCAAAAACTTCCAAAAAAAAAAAATAATAATAAAATTTCTTCAGATTATGTTTATTTAGTCTATTTTGAGACATAAAAACACATTTCCCTCACTGGCATCATAATGTGTACCATAGAGGGATATGACCATACATAAATACATGCACGCATACATACATACATACATACATATGACCGTACATACATACATATATACATACATATGAGCATACATACATACATACATACATATGACCATACGTGCATACATACATACATACATACATACATACATATATACATACATACATACATATGACCATACATACATACATACATATGAGCATAAATACATACATACATACATATGAGCATACATACATATATACATACTTATGAGCATAAATACATACATACATACATATGAGCATACATACATACATACATGTGAGCATACATACATACATACATACGTACAAACATATGAGCATACATACATATGAGCATACATTCATACATATGGCCAAACATATGACCATGCATACAAACATACATACATATGAGCATACATACATACATACATATGACCATATATACTTATGACCATGCATACATACATACATATGACCATGCATACATACATACATGCATACATAAATACATATGAGCATACATACATACGTACATACATACATACATACATACATACATAAATACATATGAGCATACATACATACGTACATACATACATACATACATACATATATATGACCATACATACATACATACATACATACATATATATATAAATTCTTTTTATAATTCTTTTTAATTTAAAATTTAAAATGAATTGTGACTTCTTGATGTTATTTAATATTTTTGCATATGTTTATGAAATAAACAATGTTCAAATTGGAAAAGGAACGTTCTTTTTCACTCATGCACGATTATGGTACAATGTTGCCTACAGGCAACGAACCCCAAAAACTTCCAAAAATAAAAATAAAAATAAAATTTCTTCAGATTATGTTTATTTAGTCTATTTTGAGACATAAAAACACATTTCCCTCACTGGCATCATAATGTGTACCATAGAGGGATATGACCATATATACATACATACATATATACATACATACATATGACCGTACATACATACATACACATACATACATACATACATACATACATACATACATACATACATATGACCATACATGCATACATACATACATACATACGTATGACCATGCATACAAACATACATACATATGAGCATACATACATACATACATATGACCATATATACTTATGACCATGCATACATACATACATATGAGCATACATACATACATACATACATATGAGCATACATACATACATATATACATACATACATGTATGTATGTATGCTCATATGTATGTTTGTATGTATGTATGTATGTATGTATATATGTATGTATGTATGTTCATATGTATGTATGTATGTATGTATGCTCATATGTATGTATGTATGCATGCATGGTCACATGTATGTATGTATGTATGCATGTATGGTCATATGTATGTATGTATGTATGTATGTATGTATGTATGTATATATGGTCATATGTATGTATGTATGTATGGTCATATGTATGCATGTATGGTCATAAGTATGTATATATGTATGTATGCTCATATGTATGTATGCATGGTCATATGTATGTATGGTCATAAGTATGTATGTATGTATGTATGTATGTATGGTCATATGTATGTATGTATGCATGTATGGTCATATCCCTCTATGGTACACATTATGATGCCAGTGAGGGAAATGTGTTTTTATGTCTCAAAATAGACTAAGTAAACATAATCTGAAGAAATTTTATTTTTATTTTTATTTTTATTTTTGGAAATTTTTGGGGTTCGTTGCCTGTAGGCAACATTGTATCATAATGGTGCATAAGTGAAAAAGAACATTCATTTTCCAATTTGAACATTGTTTATTTCATAAACATATGCAAAAATATTCAATAACATCAAGAAGTCACAATTCATTTTAAATTTTAAATTAAAAAGAATTATAAAAAGAATTTATATATATGTATATATGTATGTATGCATGGTCATATGTATGTATGTATGCTCATATGTATGTATGCATGGTCATATGTATGTATGTATTCTCATATGTATGTATTTATGTATGTATATATGCTCATATATATGTATGTATATATGCTCATATGTATGTATGCTCATATGTATGTATGTATGTATGGTCACATGTATGTATGTACGCATGGTCATATGTATGTATGTATGTATGTATGTATGCATGTATGGTCATATGTATGTATGTATGTATGTATGTATGTATGCTCATATGTATGTACATACGTATGTATGTATGTATGTATGTATGTATGTATGCTCATATGTATGTATGTATTTATGCTCATATGTATGTATGTATGTATGCTAATATGTATGTATGCTCATATGTATGTATGTATGTATGTATGTATGCATTTATGGTCATATGTATGTATGTATGTATGTATGTATGCTCATATGTATGTATGTGTATGTATGTACGTACGGTCATATGTATGTATGTATGTATGTATGTATGTATGGTCATATCCCTCTATGGTACACATTATGATGCCAGTGGGGGAAATGTGTTTTTATGTCTCAAAATAGACTAAATAAACATAATCTGAAGAAATTTTATTTTCATTTTTATTTTTATTTTTGGAAGATTTTGGGGTTCGTTGCCTGTAGGCAACATTGTACAATAATGGTGCATAAGTGAAAAAGGACGTTCCTTTTCCAATTTGAACATTGTTTATTTCATAAACATATGCAAAAATATTCAATAACATCAAGAAGTCACAATTCATTTTAAATTTTAAATTAAAAAGAATTATAAAAAGAATTTATATATACATGTATATATGTATGTATGTATGTATGGTCATATATATGTATGTATGTATGTATGTATATATGTATGTATGCTCATATGTATGTATGTATGCATGTATGTATGCTCATATGTATGTATGCATGGTCATGTGTATGTATGTATGCTCATATGTATGTATGTATGTATGTATGGACACAATTATGTATGTATGCATGGTCATATGTATGTATGTATGTATGCATGTATGCTCATATGTATGTATGTATGTATGTATGTATGTATGTATGCATGGTCATATGTATGACCATATGTTTGTATGTATGTGTGTATGTACGTATGGTATTATGAATGTATGCATGATCATATGTATGTATGTATGTATGTATGTATGCATGGTCATATGTATGCATGTATGGTCATAAGTATGTATGTATGTATGTATGTATGGTCATATGTATGTATGTATGCATGGTCATATATATGTATGGTCATATGTATGTATTCATGTATGTATGTATGTATGCTCATATGAATGTATGTATGTATGTATATATGTATGTATGTATGCATGGTCACATGTATGTATGTATGTATGTATATATGTATGTATGTATTTATGCTCATATGTATGTATGTATGTATGCTCATATGTATGTATGTATGTATGTATGTATGCTCATATGTATGTATGTATGCATGGTCACATGTATGTATGTATGTATGTATGCATGTATGGTCATATGTATGTATGTATGTATGTATGTATGTATGTATGTATGTATGGTCATATCCCTCTATGGTACACATTATGATGCCAGTGAGGGAAATGTGTTTTTATGTCTCAAAATAGACTAAATTAATATAATCTGAAGAAATTTTATTTTTATTTTTAATTTTTATTTTTGGAAGATTTTGGGGTTCGTTGCCTGTAGGCAACATTGTACCATAATGGTGCATAAGTGAAAAAGGACGTTCCTTTTCCAATTTGAACATTGTTTATTTCATAAACATATGCAAAAATATTCAATAACATCAAGAAGTCACAATTCATTTTAAATTTTAAATTAAAAAGAATTATAAAAAGAATTTATATATACATGTATATATGTATGTATGTATGTATGGTCATATATATGTATGTATGTATGTATGTATATATGTATGTATGCTCATATGTATGTATGTATGCATGTATGTATGCTCATATGTATGTATGCATGGTCATGTGTATGTATGTATGCTCATATGTATGTATGTATGTATGTATGGTCACATGTATGTATGTATGCATGGTCATATGTATGTATGTATGTATGCATGTATGCTCATATGTATGTATGTATGTATGTATGTATGTATGTATGCATGGTCATATGTATGACCATATGTTTGTATGTATGTGTGTATGTACGTATGGTATTATGAATGTATGCATGGTCATATGTATGTATGTATGTATGTATGTGTGTATGCATGGTCATATGTATGCATGTATGGTCATAAGTATGTATGTATGTATGTATGTATGGTCATATGTATGTATGTATGCATGGTCATATATATGTATGGTCATATGTATGTATTCATGTATGTATGTATGTATGCTCATATGAATGTATGTATGTATGTATATATGTATGTATGTATGCATGGTCACATGTATGTATGTATGTATGTATATATGTATGTATGTATTTATGCTCATATGTATGTATGTATGTATGCTCATATGTATGTATGTATGTATGTATGCTCATATGTATGTATGTATGCATGGTCACATGTATGTATGTATGTATGTATGCATGTATGGTCATATGTATGTATGTATGTATGTATGTATGTATGTATGTATGTATGTATGGTCATATCCCTCTATGGTACACATTATGGTGCCAGTGAGGGAAATGTGTTTTTATGTCTCAAAATAGACTAAATTAATATAATCTGAAGAAATTTTATTTTTATTTTTAATTTTTGGAAGTTTTTGGGGTTCGTTGCCTGTAGGTAACATTGTACCATAATGGTGCATAAGTGAAAAAGAACGTTCCTTTTCCAATTTCAACATTGTTTATTTCATAAACATATGCAAAAATATTCAATAACATCAAGAAGTCACAATTCATTTTAAATTTTAAATTAAAAAGAATTATAAAAAGAATTTATATATATATGTATGTATGTATGTATGTAAGGTCATATATATGTATGTATGTATGTATGCTCATATGTATGTATGTATGCATGTATGTATGCTCATATGTATGCTCATATGTATGTATGCATGGTCATATGTATGTATGTATGCTCGTATGTATGTATGTATGTATGTATGGTCACATGTATGTATGTATGCATGGTCATATGTATGTATGTATGTATGCATGTATGCTCATATGTATGTATGTATGTATGTATGTATGTATGCATGGTCATATGTATGACCATATGTATGTATGTATGTTTGTGTGTATGTACGTATGGTCATATGAATGTATGCATGGTCATATGTATGTATGTATGTATGTATGCATGGTCATATGTATGCATGTATGGTCATAAGTATGTATGTATGTATGTATGTATGGTCATATGTATGTATGTATGCATGGTCATATATATGTATGGTCATATGTATGTATGTATGTATGTATGTATGTATGTATGTATGTATGTATGGTCATATGAATGTACGTATGTATGTATGTATGTATGTATATATGTATGTATGTATTTATGCTCATATGTATGTATGTATGTATGCTCATATGTATGTATGTATGCTCATATGTATGTATGTATACATGGTCACATGTATGTATGTATGTGTGTATGTATGTATGCATGTATGGTCATATGTATGTATGTATGTATGTATGGTCATATCCCTCTATGGTACACATTATGATGCCAGTGAGGGAAATGTGTTTTTATGTCTCAAAATAGACTAAATAAACATAATCTGAAGAAATTTTATTTTTATTTTTATTTTTGGAAGTTTTTGGGGTTCGTTGCCTGTAGGCAACATTGTACCATAATGGTGCATAAGTGAAAAAGAACGTTCCTTTTCCAAGTTGAACATTGTTTATTTCATAAACATATGCAAAAATATTCACTAACATCAAGAAGTCACAATTCATTTTAAATTTTAAATTAAAAAGAATTATAAAAAGAATTTATATATATGTATATATGTATGTATGCATGGTCATATGTATGTATGTATGCTCATATGTATGTATGCATGGTCATATGTATGTATGTATTCTCATATGTATGTATTTATGTATGTATGTATGCTCATATGTATGTATGTATATATGCTCATATGTATGTATGCTCATATGTATGTATGTATGTATGGTCACATGTATGTATTTACGCATGGTCGTATGTATGTATGTATGTATGCATGTATGGTCATATGTATGTATGTATGTATGTATGTATGTATGTATGCTCATATGTATGTACGTACGTATGTATGTATGTATGTATGTATGCTCATATGTATGTATGCTCATATGTATGTATGTATGTATTTATGCTCATATGTATGTATGTATGTATGTATGCTCATATGTATGTATGTATGTATTTATGCTCATATGTATGTATGTATGTATGGTCATATGTATGTATGTATGTATATATGTATGTATGTATGTATGTATGTATGTATGCACGTATGGTCATATGTATGTATGTATGTATGTATGCTCATATGTATGTATATATGTATGTATGTATGTATGTATGCATTCATGGTCATATGTATGTATGTATGTATATATGCTCATATGTATGTATGTGTATGTATGTACGTACAGTCATATGTATGTATGTATGTATGTATGTATGTATGGTCATATCCCTCTATGGTACACATTATGATGCCAGTGGGGGAAATGTGTTTTTATGTCTCAAAATAGACTAAATAAACATAATCTGAAGAAATTTTATTTTCATTTTTATTTTTTTTTTTTTTGGAACATTTTGGGGTTCGTTGCCTGTAGGCAACATTGTACCATAATAGTGCATAAGTGAAAAAGAACGTTCCTTTTCCAATTTGAACATTGTTTATTTCATAAACATATGCAAAAATATTCAATAACATCAAGAAGTCACAATTCATTTTAAATTTTAAATTAAAAAGAATTATAAAAAGAATTTATATATATATGTATGTATGTATGTATGTATGTATGTATGGTCATATATATGTATATATGTATGTATGTATGTATGTATGTATGTACGTATGTATGTATGCTCATATGTGTTTATGTATGTATGTATGTATGTATGTATGTATATATGTATGTATTCTCATATGTATGTATGCATGGTCATATGTATGTATGCTCATATGTATGTATGCATGGTCATATGTATGTATGTATTCTC